>NC_090938.1:193644090-196044090 GCF_040938575.1 Ambystoma mexicanum
ACTCAGTTCTTAGGAATGCAACCAAATAGAGTTCAGTTCAATCCCCCCCCCCATCAGCTTATACAACAGATAGGAGTTTTGA
The DNA here is from genome assembly GCF_040938575.1 of Ambystoma mexicanum. Classification (NCBI taxonomy): domain Eukaryota; kingdom Metazoa; phylum Chordata; class Amphibia; order Caudata; family Ambystomatidae; genus Ambystoma; species Ambystoma mexicanum. The sequence continues at coordinate 193,644,173 of NC_090938.1, forward strand.
AACACAGACCCAAGTGCTTTGAATATGGTGACAATGCAGTGAGAAATATGCTGAAACTGCTTTTAATTCCCTTCAGGAGGTTCAGGGTGAGTGGTATCTAGTTAATATTAGTCCAGGCTCACTCTAGCAATGATTCAGGGATGGTTCTTAAGAGGCAAACGAAATTTAGTAGTTCAGGCAAAAGCAGCTATCTTTTTACAAGTAAAGAAATCGGGCCAAATCGCAAATCGTGGCAAAATCCGCGGGCGCGAGAATCGTGATTACGGAGGAAGTATAAGGAGTAGGAAGTCGGTTCTAGGCTCGTTGAAAAGCTGAGATTCTAAGCCAAGTTCCTAGCCCAAACGGTTCCAGAGATACAGACGATTAAATAAAGGTAGTTTTTCGGATTTGAAATTTTAAAAGTTCAAAGCGACAGGTTACAGCTTGCAGCTGGAAAATGACAGGTGACAGTTAGGAGGCAGTTCTGGTTAGATTAAAATAGTTTGGATTAGATCATTTTAACTAAGAGATTGGTTCTGCACAGTTCTGCTAGGTACTCACAATATATTTAGAAATAGGCCTCGCCACGGATCTGGTCAGGTTTTGGACTGGACTCCGGTTCTGGTCTCGGCACTTCACAGTGATCTGGGTCAGCTCTCTGGTTCTGCGAACAGCGGTCTGGGTCAGCTCTGCTCTGCTGGTCTAGCCTCTCTGGATTCTGGATACTGCTCTGCTTTCTAGGTACTGCTACAGGTTCTGGAGATTGATGGATTTGAAGTCTGGATCTCTGGTTGTGAAGTCGTCGATCAGCATGCTCCGCAGCAAATGGAATTGAATTTCCCGATCTGTCCTGACTGTCTGCTTTTATGTGTTTTGAAAATGGGTGGAAAGGCTAGCTTCCTAGGCCCTACCCCTCTCCACTTGTCATTGGCACTTCCTCCTCTTCCCCTTGATTGGGGGAATGAAATGAAGTGTCATCATGATGTCTGTTTATGATACAGAGAACCCACCCCTGTCAACTTTACAATCTATATTTGATCAAAAGACATATTTGCACAGGTACACATTTGTTTAAAATTACATGCACCCATCACATATTACAGGAGGTATACCCTGTTCCAACTCTGCTCTTCCTGGGAGCATGCATTCAGAAATGGCAACATATTTCACTTTTTGGTCAAGTTACCAATATCGGATTCTTACTCAAATTTACCCAAATGTGTGCAAGGCATGCAGGCATTGATTGATGAAGTATCAGGCCTTTCACATGCAGACATTCTAAGTAATACCCTCTTAACTGCTAGTTTGCCCCCAGATCATGCCACCAGTTCTAAAAACCTCTTAAAATGTGGGCAGAAAAATCACAAGAATTATGGTATCATTTAAATAATTATGACAAGTCCGTACTATGAGTTATTCATCTTTTTCTAAAACCATATTCTGGCTACAGGGGTGTCTCTTTTCAGGTCACATGGTAAAGAAACCAGTCTTTCCACTTTGTTCAAGCTCAGCCTCTGTCTCCAGTTTCTCCCCCTCCCAGTTTCTGCCAAGAGGAAGCCATTTTTATTACCCCTGCAATAAACCATCTGCCTGGGCCCTGGAAGGCCCTTTGTTCAAGAGGAAGCCATTTATGGCCACTTCCATAAACCCTCTGCCTGGGTCCTATGTTTAGCCTCTAGCAGTCCCTTGGTAATCCAATCAGAGAAGTGTCACATCCCTTTTGGTGGGAGCAGCAAAAGGCAGGTAGGCCTGGGAACACAGCTGTTGTGCAAGTCTCAACACCTGTCGGGGGTAGCTGGTAGGCAGAATTCAGTTCCTTAAGCCAGGCCCCAGCTAATGTCACTTTGTTACCCAGTTTCCTGCATTCAAATAAAACTAACCATTTTTACATATGCAGCTAGCATACTGATTCTAAGTTTAAACTATGACATTTAAACAATTGCAACCTATGTGACACTCAAAAGTAGGTCACTCATTTCTTTTAAACATTTAGATTTTTAGTGTCTTTCAGTCCAAATTTATTTAAACTGCTGAAATCCACAGCTCAGCCAGTCTTGTTATAAACCTTCAAGTCACTTCAGAATATAACTTTACATTGGATCCACCTCTAAGTAAGTCTTTCTTTGGCATGCTTTGGGTTCATCTATTCAGTTTTACACAAATAAAAAAATCTGGTGGTGTTTTAAAACGCCGGCTTTCTGATAGTGGTGAGTACTGGTACTGCACCCACTTTTGTGATTTAAGAAAATGAGTTCCCCACAATTCTAGGTTGCTTTTGGCAATCGGCATTGCCATTCCCAATGGTTTCAGGCTACTGTGTGGGTAGTCCAATGGTGGTTTTAGGCAGTGCCCTTCTGTGCCCATAACATCGGCAAAATGGGTGTCAGCCTATTCTTCATGCACTTCCCTGGGCATTTTCTGGGAAGCTCTGGCCATCATGATGTTTTCAATGCCAGTACTGCACAGTTTTTGAGGTAGGGCTTGGATGCATGGGTAAAAACATCCCACAACATGTGGCCCCATGCGTTGGGGCCACAGGGGGAGAAGGGGGGCTGCTTACCTACTAAGCAGCCCCCCTCCCCCGCGTCACAAACAGATCCTCTTGATCCAGTGACATTGCTGCCCAAGGATTGCGCGTCCTCACATAGCCCGGGGGTTGGATTACAGTTTTGGATCGCTAAAAACAGGGTGCCAAAAAGGACGAGATAGCTCGTCCTTGGCACTAAAGGGGTTAAAACTGACTGTTAAATCAATAAATAATTTGAATACTTGTCCCTGTGGATGTCTATGTTGCATCTCTACAGCTCACATGGACCCCTCTTGAGATGTCTGGCTGCTTAGTCACTCTACCAACCTGTGTGGTACCAACCTATACCAAAGGTTGGGTTCCCTATTGCCAAGAGGACAAGACTGGTGTAGTCTCCCACAGGGTTAATGCATACAATCTTGCCTAACAAAAGTTAGTTAGGGTCCACAGACTTCTGAGAAGACTCCCTAGGAGGATTCCACGAGGGGGCCCGGGTGAACTGGATGAACTGGATGAGAGGACTCCCAATCACAGAAGACACCCGAAGACACCCCATAATATTTACCGAAATCACACAGGCTTAAGGTAAGTAAATACCTCAGCCTACACAGTACCTCAGCACAGAAGAAGTTGCAGCAGGAAAACTTCAGGATCTGCAGCCAAAGAAAAACAGTTGATGTCTTCCTTTGTCAAGAAGACGGAAGACAGGACTTTGGAAGGGATTTTGCAGCAAGGATCCACTGGAAATGCTCCAGGCAAGAGTTTGTTTGTCGCACGATGTGGCGCTCTGGTTTTGGCGCCCTTTTCAGGAGCCAGGAGAAGACTGAATATCACTCAGATTCTTGTCACTTGCAAGCTCCAGCACTCTGAGGGGACTCTTTCAGACTATTCACGTCTCTGGAGTTCCTGCAGGATGCTACCAAAGTTTCAGCTTGTTTCGGTAGTCTGTGCACCGCACACTGGCTCGAGTTCCCAGGTTATTGGGGTATTGCAGCCCTGAAAGGTCGCAGCATGACGTGGGATGGCTCAAAATGCAGGTCTTGAGTCTAGTGGATCCCACCATGCTCTGGGCCATTTTCAGAGTACCAAGGTCGCTTGGAAAGAAGGGTAACTGCAGGCTCGTTACAAGCAGGTTCTGCGGTCGATGAAAAGTGTCTCAGCCACGGTTTTAGTCTATCTCTTAGGATTCATGTCCAGTGGTCGACTACCTCTTCAGCTTCCAAGATTGGACTTTTATGCAGGAACCCAGACAATCAGACGTGCAACTTATAAAATTGAGGGGGTTGGCAGTCCTTTCAGGACAGCAAGCCTCCCAGTTTGAACTGGATCCTCACAGGCTGGAAGATAAAGGGCTACAGAGTTGTGGACTCCTCCCTAGCTTACTTCCTTCACAGACAGACACACTCTAGCCTGGGCGGGCTTGTCCGAGGTCTCCTGCCGAAGATAAAAATCACACAAAGGACTTTCCCACCCTGGAGGGAAGAGGAAGATCCAAGAAGGAACAAGAAGCGTGAAAATGGCAAAAAAAAATAAGTGGGCCATTTGGTAAAATGAGCACCCATGCGTGCCTTTATCGTGGCTGTGCAAACACCCTGTGGTAAAGGTGCAACGTATTAATAAAAAGGTCCATTGCCACCAGCTATTAAAGGTAAGTTTGTCTTTGTTACATAAATGTTACATTTAAAATGAGAAAGGGGATGTGCAGTATCTTCTTAGCACTCCACATAAGGTGGAAAGTTAAAAAGGGAGCCCCTAGGACAACCCAGCAACAATAGGCACTAATTGCCAAAAAGTTGTCGGAGGATAGCTTTTAAAAGACAATATGGAGAGTCTTAAAAATGCCACCCAGAAAGAGTCCAAGATTCTGTGAGTGTGGAAAAAGGTCCCACTCTGATGTAGAAGGAAAAGTAATCCACAAGTAAAAGTAAAGTTCTGTGGTGACACTGGTCAGGAAGATTTATAATTTCTATGAAAATCTTACCCAACATCTGTCAATGTTTTCTCGCTGTTCTGTGCATAACATGTATTAGAATACCTGTATTTAAAATCTGTTTGACATCATTGGATATGTAACACGACTGTTATTGCCTAGGGGGCGGGGGGGTGGTCTACCCTGAACTTGCATCTAAAAATCTGTATGGATTGTCTGCAACCAGGTGTAGGCTTACATTTTAGGGTCAAGAGTGAGCTGGGCTTAACTTGCCTTTTTACAGTTTTTATTGCTACACTTAATTCTATTAAGTTTCACCTGCCTACATATTGTGATTTTGTAATTGTATATTTTTCAGTACAACAGTACAGTGTTGTCTTTTGGGGTGACGGTTGTGAATAATTGCACCTTCGTGCTAGCACGGTTTCCCATGAAGTTAGGCCTTACTGCTCTGCATTGCCTGCCGTAAGAGTTGGTTCTTTCCTTTTAGGTGAAACGCACATTGTGTGATAGGGTTGTGAGTACTGGTCTAGCCTTGTATATTTAGTACATGTTTTTAACATTGCTAATTAGTGCCATGACAAGTTGCACTTCTATTAAGAGTCCTCCTAAAAGCATTTGAATGACGGAAGAGAATTACATATACTTTTACGCATGGACCTTGTCCTCTTCATGCTACACTCAAATCTATAAGTGAGTATTAGTTTATTTATGTAGGTGTAGTAGCTACATCACATGCCATTTCTTCATTCAGGCTGCCTCCCATGTCATCAAAGATTACGGTTCCAAGGACTACCTTAACGAAATACAGAGAAAAGCATTTCACGTTTTTGAACACATTAAAATGCACAGCAAATAAAAAGGGGTAAAAAGTAAAACGGGAAACTTGCTGAATTAAACCCTCTGTTAATTCTAGTTGATGGCAAGGTAGGTACTTTGCTGATTTTGGATCTTGGAGGATAGATTTCTGATTCTGGCATCGGCCCCTACTAAATTTTGGCCAGAATAATTTCATTTGCATCAATGTGTGTGAGGTTGGATGCAAACATTTACTTAACTATGTTCTACACTGTTTTGTATTTTGCCTGTAACACATTCTCACATGCTGTTTCCCCCCATCATATGCAGGATCTCCATTAGCCAGTCTCCACTTCATACTTTTCTGAGTTCATGGATACATATTAAATATGCACTTTTTAGTCTAGGACTTTCCATCTGTGCTCCTTGAAAGTAGATCTGTATCTTCCTGTTTAGGCATCTGGCTCATGTAGCGTAATGCGAGTCTTCAACTATACTTGACTGTCTTCCTCATCAAAAGCAATGTTCATTTAATTGTCCGATTTAGCTGCTCAAATTTTTATGAAATAAAACGTAATGTGCTGATTGCAAAGCTTTTTCTTTTCAGAGTCCCACCTCGGTTACAAGCTGACCCCACAGCAGATAAGTCTTCAGAGAGTACTCCTACAAGCACCCCGTTGGGCGTCCTCACTAACCGACCACTACCCAATTCTGCCAACAATGCGGTTACCCCTGCCAACCCTCTCCTGACAAGTGGTACTGAGACCTCAGCTGGTGAAATCAGGGAGAGGCGTCGGTGAGTCATGTTCAGTTTATTTCACCTTTGATACGGTTTGCATACTTTGGTCAGATGTAATGTTCTGTTAGTGGTGTTGCTCAAGTCCTGCCTGTGAGAAGACTTTATTAAGCCCACCTTGGATGCACACGGTTGCCCCTCCCACCCCCTTAGGTTTTGCCTGAACTACAGAAAGGTTTGGTAGCAATGGCTGAGCAGCCAGGCTTAGTCTAGGAGCGAGCAGGGGCTACAGTGAGGCACAAAGAACTCAGAGCATACACTTAGTTCAAGGAAACTTACACACATTGAGTTATATAAATACCTATTTTTCTATATACAATAAGGCTTGTAGCATTCAAGTAAGGTAAGTACTATCATAGAATAATATAATAGAACACTTGCAATATTAATTTAGTTAAATACTTCGTAATAGCAATAATGTTAACACATCACAATCAAACCTTCTGAAACATATATGCAAACTTGTTAAAACTTTAACTTGTGAGAAGTTCAATTTAGCCGATCTTAAAGTCCAACCCTGCCTTATGTGAGTCTCTCAGTCAGAGGAGACACTGGGTCACCAGCAACCAGGGGCCGAGGAAGACCAGGCACGAAATCAGAGGTCAGGGATAAAAGAAATTGAGTACAGCAGAAACTCTTTAGGTTTGCAGGTCGGTAACAGTCAGGTTTCACAGGGCAAGTTTCTTTTGCTGAATTGCCCCAAGGACCAGTGTCCTTAAGGCAAGTTAGAGCGTAATGGGTTTTTTACCCCAATGTAGCTCAAGGTAGTCCCCAGAGGGGTGAGAAGTGCAGCTATCTGCAACCCCCAGAAGCACAGGCTCAAGAAAGCAATGCTTCAGGTAAGTAACTAGCAGCAGGACTGTACCTTTCAACAAAGAAGCTGATGCAGTGGGCAGTCCCCACAGTGAGGTGACAGCAGACCCCTGGTTCGGGATTTTCAGTTTTGGCGACAAGAATGAAGAACTTTGAGTGGATCTGGCGGTTGCTCTCATGTAGTCAGAATCCCATCAGAGGATCTTTGCAGCACAGTTTTGTTGGTGAATTTTTCAAGGCTCTGGCGAAGAACAGTTATCGTTGAGTAGACTTTGCTCCATTTCTCGGCCCTCGTCTTGACTGAGGGGACTTTCAGGAGCCGGATCCAGTTACTGTAGTTCCAGAAGGATACCCTCAAACTTTCACATGAAACTGCACTTCAGAAGAAGTTGGACTGTAAAATGGCACAGGACCGCAGGCATTGGTGAATTGCGGGCTGTGGATTTCTCCTCTTTCATGGAGGGCACAAAATGCAGTTAGTCTTGGGACTGGTTAGGCCCAACAGTCCCAGGGAGAAATTAGTCCTCTTCAGAGTTTCCCTGTCGCACAGAAGTTGAGATTCTGTACAGCAGCGGTTACTCAGGTGGCTCTGGCGGATGCTGGAAGTTTCTGCAGACGTCCTTCAAAATCTTGGTTCGAGTGGTCAACTGAGTTTCAGCTCCAGGACCCTCGGATGTATCCAGGAACACCGACTGAGTTCACCAATCACTACTAAAACTTTGGGGGGGCTGTGGGGATTGTCCAATGGGACAGCCAGCATCCCAGTGCAAACAGGTTCCAACTCCCCCCACTTCCTGTCCTTTCAGGCATTCAGTCCTTGAGGTATTTCAAGGTAAGCCTGCCATAGACAAAATACCCACCATTAACCCCCTCACACTCTCAAACTCTCACACACACATACACACTCTCTCACACACGCTCTTCTACCCCCACTCTCTCCCCCCCCAATCCCCCCCACCACTTTGCTTTACACCGTAGCAGCTTCTTATGCTGAACAAATTATTGATCAAGGCCAGGTTGCCTTGAGCCTTTTTGCAGGGGTTGCAATATTCAAGCTGATTAGAAGGGTGTTATGTCAATAAAGCAATTCCACTTGAGCTAATTGAATCGTAGCACATCATAATTGCACATTTTCACCAAATAGGTTGTTTTTAGTGTATTTTAACTTGATGCTCCTTGTAATTAAAAACACTCCTAATCAATTTAATGGGGAACCACATTTGTTGTCCTATATCGGGGTTCTTAAACATTTGGCTCTTGTTTTTTAAAGTCCAGTGCTTCTGGAGAGCCGTGGGTTGCAGACCCACTGCCCAATATTCTTTCACTCCTAAGCATGTGCTACTCTGGTTACTGTAAAGAACTCTAATAACGCCAATTATTTCTCAGCTGACGCAAAGAAACACTTTCCTGTTCTCTTTGAACTCACTGTCAAGCAGTACAATATCACTCATCTAACAGAGTAATCAACCAATGTCTCGTGCCTTGAAACACTTGTGTACAGGTGCGTTATAAAGGTCATCTCATATGTAGGGCACCCACATGAACTTCTGACCGCCAAATTAATTGGTTTGCTGTTGACGCGTCTCATGGTGACCTATGCTTATTTAGCCCATACACACTTTCCCCACAAGGTCTTTAGCCACAATGTTCAGGTGTTTTGAACTGAAAGCTAAGGAGTGTTTTCATATTGGGACGCATACCTGCTTCTTGCTTTTCCACAGCACTGCGAGCGTTGCTCTTGCTGGGAAAGCTTCTTCGTTTCCAGCGCCCTGCTTCCTGGAGGAGGTGGGACTGATTGGCTGCACGTGACCAATCACGTGACCTCACTCGAGGATATTACCTCGCTCGAGCCACCCTTGCGGCGTTAAGCCCGTCAGGGGTGAAGGGCGCCAACTGTTTTACCGCTGTTTGGCGCTGGTGGCGCCTTGAGGGAGACTGCGGAGGAATTCCCTCTTTGATCCCTCTTGGCTACCCGCCCAATCCACGCATCACGTGCGGGTTTGAACTATCAGTGTGCACAAATAGGTAATCAGATTCATTTTTTATTTCTCTTTCTTTTTATATTACACAAAAGTTTTAAACTTTGTCACCACACTCCCACAGTTTGACTTCAACCTAACACGATTAGGTGCCCTTTCTAACATAACCTGTGTCTATTAGTATCTATTATAGATTAAATATGAGCTCAATACCTCAATCGTGCAAAACTAATTTGGCTTCAGCGGTTCTGAATGGCAATACTCCATCAGATGGCATATCATCAAGACTAAAAAGTAATCTCAAAATAACTTCGTCATCTTCTACATCAATTACTTTAACACCACGTATTAAAACGCGAGCTAAAACTCAGCTTGCTAGTAAAGATATCAGAGACTTCTGTCCTGTTGTGAAAAACTCTTTGCCAGTAACGGCCTCTCCTACATCTCAACAAAAAGACGTGGACAAGGCAACTGATGACCTCCCTACTGAACTGCCTGTCCAATTAGCGCAACTTGTGCTGGAAGATCCATTGGCCCAGCCTACAGGACCAGACTCTTTAGGAAGTTCTTTAGCGCAGTGTGGACAAAAACATACCGGCAAAAGCTTGTCAAGTTTGATTGTTATACCAACAATAAATGTAAATGAATTAGTAAATCCTGATTCTGGAAACTTATACAATTTACCAATATCAGATAATACCATGATAGAATCGACAAAACAAACTGAGCAAACTAAAACTAAAACTAAAGGTGGTAACTTTTGGAAGGGAATATTTGAAAATCACATTCTTATTGGCATTTGCAGATAACGCATTACAAAGCTGCTTGTTAGAACGTTTGGATGTTTCAATGCCTGTCTGGGCTGTTTGATAAAGTTGTCTTCATAAAGACAACACTCTTATCACTTGTTAGGAGTCGTCCCGTTGAGGAATGTGACTGTCAAATGAATACCAATGTGTGTTGTGGTCGTTAATTACAGATTTAATTTTGGCTTTATAAACCATACCTTGCTTTGATACTTTGAGTGTTCCTTTGAGGGTAATGGGTGACGGGAATATTTTGCTAGGGTTGTTTTTATCGTTCAAGCGTACCACTGATCTCAAAGGGTGAATCTACTGCCGATTGATCTGGAACTAAAAAATGTTGGTGTCAATACTCTACTGCCAGTCAATTATATTATATATACACTATTATTCTGTTTTTTGTATTGGTTCATTGCTTTGTGGGTTTGGTGTGATAAGTTCCCGTCACCTTTCCAGCTTCCTGTAACTGCAGTAGATCTGATCTTTTGATGCCTCCATCTCGAATGAGATATTCGAGAGCAGTCTGATTTTTGTAGAAACAAAATGTTTACTTTTGTTTGTTCTTGTGGCTGATGACTGCACAATGCTTCATGCAGGACCGGTTCATTTTTAGAACACTTCTTACCCTACTCCCACGCAAACTCTGAAATGCTATGGTGGTCCCTTTGCGCTACCGACCAGCAGACACTTTTTGATATTTTGTGCTGTTAGAAAAAGCCCAAATGCTTGAAGTTGATTAGTGCTAAATGTGCAGTGATTGCGTGTTGATGTAGGTGAATTGGTCAGTTGTGCATTAGTGCATTACGTAAATGGTTGTGCACAGTTCTGCGAGTGGAGAAATGTGTGTGGTGGTCCTGTTCTCATTGCCCAATAGAAGATTTTGCAAAACAATGTAGAGTTTCTCTGCTGGAGGAATATTCATGGCATATTAGTGTATTGCCATGTCAATGCTGTGTATGCCACTTTCGTTGTAAACATTTCTGTGACAGGCTGCCTTCACGCTAACGTTGTATGCACTTACTGTGCATACATGAGTTTGACACCAGGAAGTGGAGGAAGACTGGTGTGTAAGTTAAGGAGGGGGGGTTACTGGGGTTAGGGGTGTTGTGTGTGAGATGGCTATAGGGGCAAGAGGGTGCACCCGGAGAGAACAGGATGTGGAGAAGTGAGCAGGCAGGGGGTTGAGGGGTGTTCCTTGCAGACCACAGGATAAGGGGTGGGGTTAGGACAGGGGAGTTAATGGGGTTTCAGGGGTGGCTCATGCATTCTAGGAGGGTAGGGAGGGGCATGCAAGAACAATTGTTTCCCTGCAGTACTGACATCCAACTCTGCAAACCAGACTTTGATCAATAGGGCCTGCTGGTAAACATAGATCCGTCAAGGCAGTATCTGATGTTACAAGTTGGTGCTTGTAAGTGGGCCACATTATATTAATACCTGGTATATTGCTAAAGTACCTGGGCATGACAAATTACCGGTACTACCAAGCATACGAGAACTGCCTGGGAATATGAGATCAGTATCTCGATGTGATGTAAATAAGCCATCTTGCAAATTATGTAAGCAGGAACCCTCTGTTGCTCCTGGCACTCAACAGCATTTGGGGCAGAGTGGTGAGGAGACTGGTATTAGAAGTACGCAAAAAACAAAAAATGTATAACTTCTATTTGTATTTGGGATAAACTTGGAGTATGGGCAAAATAACGCTGGTAAAAAACGGAAGATTTCCGGTGTCTACACCTTAGGTTAACACTTTCTTGAGTAAAGGGTTCCTACCTCATCTGGTGCTTCGCTCTCCTGGCAGTCTAGTTAATGTTTCCTAAGGGGTTTTGGGGTTTTCCTCTCCCAGCATCATTTCTTTGAATTCTGTTGGGTTTACCTGCACCCTTATTTGTAATTTGTCTGGTGGTCTTTGGAAGGGATTAACCAAACTCTTCTCTGTCCCCCGACTTGGGCTGCCTTCTCTCCCTGCAGAACTTTTTCCCCACAGTTATGTGGATGGAGGGGGGGATGGTATCGCCCTTCCTTGGTTCTTCGTAAACTTTTCAGTTTCAGCTGCAGACTTGGAGCCTGATTCTGGAAACTTATACAATTTACCAATATCAGATAATACCGTGATAGAATCGACAAAACAAACTGAGCAAATTAAGCCTCCAAGTACTATTAGATCAAATTCTAGAAAATAACAATGAAGATGTTCTTCCTGTGGACTCACAACAAACGGCTAGAAAAGAGAACATACCATCTAGCAGGTCGCCGATTGATTTCCATCGACGTTGCTCTATGGATTCAACAATTTCTGAAGACGTTTCATACATACTACCAACTCCTCGACAGCGAGAATCATCCAGAGAAAAAGAAAGGACCAGCACTAAGGCTGGACTTTTGTAGGTTACTCTTGCAGCTGTCAACCAAACGATTCAGAGTTTGTTTAAATTATATGAATCTCTTGAATGCAAAATTAATTCAGTCAATCAAGATAGATCAAATATCCACATGGATTAAATCTTATCCAACCAATACAGAGAGAGTATGTCAACATGAAGAAGTCATAAATGACTTATCAAAAAATGTAGAAATCAGGACTATACCAGCTTTATTACACTCAAGTCTTCCTGCATTCAAGCATATAATTCGTCCTATCGAAGAGGAAGGTCTAGACTAAATTCAGTAAAACTCTTCATGGATAAGCGTTGATCAATCCCCTAAATCATTGACGCAGAAAAGTAATAGAACTCAATATGATCTGTTTAATAACCATTCAAGAAACAAAGGACGAGTCAGACATCTCATAACCAAACCGTTCCAACCATCGAAACGGAATAATAAACCAATTAATCGTATTGAACGATCACAAATAGTTGACCTAACTGCACCTCAGAAATCTGTGGTCAATCCAATTACGGATCAAGTGATAATGAGTGGAACACCAGTATCAACTCATCCCAAACCATTAAGACAACCGTCTCCTCTGAGTCAATTGGTTTCAGTTCTGGACAATGTCTCTTTAAGCGTACATGGTCAAACGAATGCACCTTCCGACCATGATGCTTACCCAAAATCTAAAGTAACTCTACAGCCTGTAGCAAATACACAACCAAATCTGTCTATAACTGACATATCTCAAGTTGATCAACTAAAATGTGCAGTTGACTCTTACATTCTTTGTCGGACTTCCGAGATAAAAGATCTGGCATCCAAATTATGCACACAGAATCTAATTGTGCAACCTGTTTTAAATCGAGATCAACAAAATGTTTGATGTAGAGAATCATTGTTTGAATCAACCTGAAAATAGAGTGCCAACACCTGTAAAGACATCAAGAATGCCGGACCTAAAAAAAACCTCTAATGCAGTGGGCCCTTGCAATGAACAAGATGATAAGATCAAATTGATAATCGGAACATATTTGACAACTCGCTTGGAGTCGTCAGTAAAATCTCCAAACATCACGACAGAAAATCAGCCGAAAGTCACTTTTGCTGAGCAACCTGAATTACAGAAAAGTAACCAATTCCAAAAAACAAAAAGAATGACTAGTGAACTGGTTCATAAGAATTCCTCTAACATTGAAGACCTTTTAATGAAGTCACGCAAAATGGAGCAACAACGTAAAAAGAAATTCGCAAGTTATCATACTTTAATACTGAAATGTCGCGCTGCTCCTCACCCACAATATGACCTATCACGCGCTAGCGTACTTAACATCTTCAGTGATGTGCCGGAGCTAGGTGATTTAACATCACTAGACATTGACCAAGTCGAATTTATTTGTGACGCAAACCTAGGAATTGTCCGATTATGGATGAAATCGGGGCTTGCTATGAACTCACTGTGGCAAGTACGACTAAAATTGTTCTCAATGGGATTTCTATTAGCTCAAGATCCGGAAAGGAAAAATGTAGACACATCAGTCACTTCTAACCCTATTAACACTGTTTGTCACTGTTCTAACTTTAATTTGCCTTTATGTGGGATTGAAGACCCTTTTTCCTCTCATTTATAACCATCATTGCTCCAAGAGAATATAGAGAAAAGGCCAGATTCTATAAAATTCCCAGAAAGCTTGTCTGGTATAAAATAATTGTGTTTCTGCCTTGTGTTGAAGTTCACAATCCAAAGCTTGTTTTGTATGTGTCAAAGCAAATATATTCTCCTTACTGGGACAGTCATAATAGCATACCTCACATACCTTATCCTCCTCTAATTTAACCATAACCTTTACCTGTTGATTTCGATATGACGCAAAATTGATAATTTTACCACGCAGTGTTGCCTTCAATGCATCCCAAACTACCAATAGAGTCCACTGAGTGCAAATTATCCTTCATAAACAAAGATATTTCTGTTTCTATATGCTTGACAAACTCTGTATCTGAAAGCAACTGTATATTCAAATGCCACTGTGACCTAGATTTCAAACCACAAGCAGACTCGTCCAATATCAACATAATAGGAGCATGATCAGAAATTAAAACATTTCCAATTGAAGCATTATAAATGTCTCCACATAAGCTCCTACTGACAAGGAAAAATCAATATGTGAAGACGTACCATGTGCCAATGAATGAAGTGTATTTTCTGTCTTCTACATTAAGATCTCGCCAAATATCATGTAAATCCCACTTACCTAATAATCTTAGAAGACCTTTTCTTGCTTTCAACTCAACATAAAAATGTGCCCGAGTGGTCTTATCCTTTTTCATATTGCAATATTGAAGTCTCCTCCAACTATAATTTCTGTACAACCCAGATGGTCTAGCACTTCATCAAGCTTTTCAAAAGACATCCTGATTCACATTGGGTGCATAAATATTCAAAATGGTCATGCATCTATTCTCAATGTATAATTTTAGCGCAACATATGTTCCTTTTTGATATACACATACACTAAGTTCTATATCACAAGCCTTTTCTAAAGTAAAATGGACACTCCACGGGAATTACTTGCAAAGTAACTTAAACTCTTTTACATACAAACCATTTAAAATATATTCCACTTGATCTCCTCTCAAATGGGTCTCCTGTCAAAATACTATATCTGGTCTCCACCTACCTAGCATTGATAAAACCTCCCTCTGCTTAATAGGATTATTCACACCCTTAACATTCCAGCTCATAAATGTTATATTTGCAGACGTTATCGCCATTGAAACAGAATATCTGTGCCGGACAAGCCGCACCCATTGTCAATCTTTCTCAATTTAGAGCGCATTTTCTCGTGTATTCTTATCCCTCCATCTGCAACCTTTTTCCCTCCCTTCTGCCTTTCTCCCCTTCCCCTTTCTCCATCTTTGCCAAATAGTGAAACTTAATAGAGTTGCACCCAAGGAACATCCCAAATAGCTTTCTAGGAAAACTAGTGAAAGTCAGACATAAATGTAATTCTCTTAAAAGTATCAACTGTAAAACACATCTCTTATATTCGGACAGTTAAGCCAAGAATCATACAACAGCCATGGTCTCTCTTGCATCATTGAATGAGCGCAATATATTCTAGAGTTTGGGTGTGCACATAAGTGTTTCAAAAGTCCTCATGCCCATGTAATGTAGCAGGAAGCAATAAAGAATGATGAAACAAAGGAGGTTCAAAGCACTGATACCACGTCCCTTTTTCAGCTCTATAAACTCAATAACCAGCTATGTGTTTTGTCTCCAGTATAACTTTTTCTGCAATGGCGTTTTGGTTACTTTTGAAAAGTGCATTGGACAATCTGGTGGCAGCAGTTATTTTTAAGTTATTGTAACAATTTATTAGTGTAGTTTTAACATTTAACGGAAATGGCTACTAAAGGTGGCTAGCACCCTAAAATGGCCGTGCCAAAAGGTTTTTGCTTGTCCTTTTGGTCATATTGTTCTTTGGCAGCTTCTTGCCTTCTCAAGTCTGGAAATGCTAGGGAGTGTCCTGTCCTGGGGAAAGCTGCTGCTTTCACAGACAAAGGGGTGATTTGCGTGCGAGCCCGATGTGGGGGCTGAGACTGTACGGCCCCATTCCACATCCTGGTGACAGAATGGATGTTGCCAATGGCTATCCATGATTTCATGGCTAATGCCAGTGTGACTGGTACAGATCTTTACCATTGTTGGGCTCTGGGGAGCCATGGTTATTTGCCCATGCATAAAGTTATCAAAGATGGTGATGCTCCCAAGAGAAGGTGGCAGCCTCTACTTAACATTGAACTATGAAATAGGCATGTCAGTCTTGATATTTTTTAAAAAAGTTGTTTGTAATTCATACAAACTAAGACTACCAAAAACAACCAAGCAGTGCTCTGAAATGAAATGGGTTGATGATTTGATGGGTGCCCGTCATTAATGTAGGCTTTGCTTGGGCTGTGGGTACCTCCACAATCTAACTGGTGTTGCGCACTGCGCATTGTCGACTCTTCTACCCTTTACCTCTTGAAAAGATGAACTTATCTATTGGCAGCAGCCAAGTTCAGGAAATAGTGAGCTATGCTGTTAGACGCTTAGGAGGGACCACAAGGAATCATCCAACACCTTGTACTGAAATGTTTTATCAGCCTCACTGGACTCTTAACCTTGTGTCCTGATAAAGTTATCCACAAGTGCTTGTGTTATAGCCAGGGAAGTGGGCAACGAGGCGATTGGTCAGCTCGCAAGCTACCCATTTTTGGAAGAGATTCTAATGTTACTGTGAGATGACGGTAGCTTTAGTCTGATGTCAGAGTTGCGTTTTGCAAGGGGTGGAACCTGCCACTTTTGAGAGCCCAACTAGCTGAAAACTAATTAGTCATATGTTATGTACTAGCTTGTGAGTTTAAGACGGATCTACAAGAATATTTGTATCTTGTTTCCGTGTTCGCTGCTCCTTTCGGCAGTCAAGGCTAGCAAGGTGTAGGATTACAGGCTGTCATGGTAGGAGCATCTCCTTGCAGAGGGCTGAAGTATGCATTGCTCTATTACATAATACCTTTAGCCTCCCACCATTAGAGGGCGCCAAATGATGGATCAGCACAGGAATGTGTAAAACCAAAGGACTGGAGGTCATAAAATAGCAAGTATCTCTCCTTTCACCTTTAATCGCATGTTTATTAAAATGCAAAAGATGTGCGTATTGATATGTTGATGGATGAATCTAGGGGATTGCAAAAATGAGCATTTAGTCTGTTTTAAGATTTTTCTTTTTAATAATGTAAATGCCTCTTCTTTTAAACACGTTAGTCTTATGTTCATAATTGTATCCATACTAAAACTAAAGGTGGTAACTTTTGGAAGGGAATATTTGAAAATCACATTCTTATTGGCATTTGCAGATAACTCATTACAAAGCTGCTTGTTAGAACGTTTGGATGTTTCAATGCCTGTCTGGGCTGCTTGATAAAGTTGTCTTCATAAAGACAACACTCGTATCACTTGTTAGGAGTCGTCCCGTTGAGGAATGTGACTGTCAAATGAATACCAATATGTGTTGTGGTCGTTAATTACAGATTTAATTTTGGCTTTATAAACCATACCTTGCTTTGATACTTTGAGTGTTCCTTTGAGGGTAATGGGTGACGGGAATATTTTGCTAGGGTTGTTTTTATCGTTCAAGCGTACCACTGATCTCAAAGGGTGAATCTACTGCCGATTGATCTGGAACTAAAAAATGTTGGTGTCAATACTCTACTGCCAGTCAATTATATTATATATACACTATTATTCTGTTTTTTGTATTGGTTCATTGCTTTGTGGGTTTGGTGTGATAAGTTCCTGTCACCTTTCCAGCTTCCTGTAACTGCAGTAGATCTGATCTTTTGATGCCTCCATCTCGAATGAGATATTCGAGAGCAGTCTGATTTTTGTAGAAAAAAAAGTTTACTTTTGTTTGTTCTTGTGGCTGATGACTGCACAATGCTTCATGCAGGACCGGTTCATTTTTAGAACACTTCTTACCCTACTCCCAGGCAAACTCTGAAATGCTATGGTGGTCCCTTTGCGCTACCGACCAGCAGACACTTTTTGATATTTTGTGCTGTTAGAAAAAGCCCAAATGCTTGAAGTTGATTAGTGCTAAATGTGCAGTGATTGCGTGTTGATGTAGGTGAATTGGTCAGTTGTGCATTAGTGCATTACGTAAATGGTTGTGCACAGTTCTGCGAGTGGAGAAATTTGTGTGGTGGTCCTGTTCTCATTGCCCAATAGAAGATTTTGCAAAACAATGTAGAGTTTCTCTGCTGGAGGAATATTAATGGCATATTAGTGTATTGCCATGTCAATGCTGTGTATGCCACTTTCGTTGTAAACATTTCTGTGACAGGCTGCCTTCACGCTAACGTTGTATGCACTTACTGTGCATACATGAGTTTGACACCAGGAAGTGGAGGAAGACTGGTGTGGAAGTTAAGGAGGGGGTTACTGGGGTTAGGGGTGTTGTGTGTGAGATGGCTATAGGGGCAAGAGGGTGCACCCGGAGAGAACAGGATGTGGAGAAGTGAGCAGGCAGGGGGTTGAGGGGTGTTCCTTGCAGACCACAGGATAAGGGGTGGGGTTAGGACAGGGGAGTTAATGGGGTTTCAGGGGTGGCTCATGCATTCTAGGAGGGTAGGGAGGGGCATGCAAGAACAATTGTTTCCCTGCAGTACTGACATCCAACTCTGCAAACCAGACTTTGATCAATAGGGCCTGCTGGTAAACATAGATCCGTCAAGGCAGTATCTGATGTTACAAGTTGGTGCTTGTAAGTGGGCCACATTATATTAATACCTGGTATATTGCTAAAGTACCTGGGCATGACAATTACCGGTACTACCAAGCATTCGAGAACTGCCTGGGAATATGAGATCAGTATCTCGATGTGATGTAAATAAGCCATCTTGCAAATTATGTAAGCAGGAACCCTCTGTTGCTCCTGGCACTTAACAGCATTTGGGGCAGAGTGGTGAGGAGACTGGTATTAGAAGTACGCAAAAAACAAAAAATGTATAACTTCTATTTGTATTTGGGATAAACTTGGAGTATGGGCAAAATAACGCTGGTAAAAAACGGAAGATTTCCGGTGTCTACACCTTAGGTTAACACTTTCTTGAGTAAAGGGTTCCTACCTAATCTGGTGCTTCGCTCTCCTGGCAGTGTAGTTAATGTTTACTAGGGGGTTTTGGGGTTTTCCTCTCCCAGCATCATTTCTTTGAATTCTGTTGGGTTTACCTGCACCCTTATTTGTAATTTGTCTGGTGGTCTTTGGAAGGGATTAACCAAACTCTTCTCTGTCCCCCGACTTGGGCTGCCTTCTCTCCCTGCAGAACCCTTTCCCCACAGTTATGTGGATGGAGGGGGGGATGGTATCGCCCTTCCTTGGTTCTTCGTAAACTTTTCAGTTTCAGCTGCAGACTTGGAGCCCATGATTGAACTAGTAAACTGGTCCGTGAGCGGCAGAGCTTCCAATATGGATTGGAGCATAAAGATGACAAGAGACTGGACAGTGTCCTCACCTTTTCCCTCACTACCGCTCTCTCTCGCAGGGTACTGCGCCTTCAACTACCTGCCCCAGGAACACTCTCATTTTGCCTCCAGTCTCTCCTACAAAGCTTTACACTGGGTAGTCTGTACTCTTGGGTATACCCGTTCTCATCGTCTGGTCTTCCTGCTCCTTTTTCACTATTCTGCTCCACACTTCCCTCTACCCACTGCCTCCCAGGCTCTTCATTTCCCTCTATTACATCTCCACCTTCTTAATGTTACCCAAAGGTTTCCTATGTTTTTATCACCCCTCTGCCTCTTTCAACAACTCTTCATCCACCTCTGCTTCTCTTGCCTCTATCATGGCCTCCTTTCCTATCCAACTTCTGTCCATAGTTTCCAGCATCCTGCTCTCCTTTTCCACCATCACTTTGGGCCCATTCTTTGTCGCTTTGGGCACATCTCCAATACCATTCAAGTTCCCCTTTTTCTGTACAATCTCACACCTTCTGCGCCTTCTTTTTTTCCCATCCTCATGGGCACTAATTCCCCACTTTTGGGCTCTTTCCCCTACCTCCTGCTCCTCACCTGAATTCAATTGACTCCATATACCAGGTTCCAGGAACTCGCTTGCAGTTCCCTCGTCAACTCCTGTTCTGGCACAAAGCCTGTTTTGAATTTGATATTTTATTGTAACTCGTAACTCAACCACCAACTGATCATTTGGGGTTTTATAGGACTTTGGCACCACCTTCCAGCCTCTCTTAATTTCTGTGGGTACTGGGATTGGAGAATGGCCATTGGGCTCCACCCTGGGGGTGGCTTTCCGCCCTGGTGTCGAACATTTTAGTATAGGCCCCTTGGGTGGTTGTTCGGTTTTGTGCCTGAATGACACTTTAGTGTCTTCTGGTCTATAGCTTCTAGAACAGTGTCCACTATCTTGGAGTTACAAACTCTTCCTTTCACTTTAGTTGGCAGGCTTAGGGACTGTCTGGTGGTTTACACATCCGAGGATGGCTTCCAGTTTTGATTTGGAACTGGGGTAATCTAATCTCTCATTGGGCACTCTTCTCACTTGTGCACACAGCCCCCTCAGCAAACCAAGCATCCACCAGCATGTTCACGGAGGGTAATTGTCGCACCATCTCGCCAAACTCTCCTTGCCAACTTCTGGAAGTTCTGTGATCTGCCTCTGATCCGTTCTCTTTTCAACCTCCATGTAAAATCACACTGCCAGAATAAGCTTGCAGGCTTTTATATTGGGCATTCACTCTGCCCTCCTGCCGCCTCCTTGGATTACGGAAGTCTGGCGAGTCCCTTCAGGTAGTTGGAGCAGTGATTGGCTGGTGGACCCCAACCCTAAAGATGGCTTTCATTTATGATGTCGGACTTTGGGCTGGCTAATGCCTCTTTCTTGCCCAGAATCTGCTCCTTAGGTGGACTCCTTTGCCTGCTTTGCTCTCAACTATGAGTGGTGTCCCTGTGTGATGGATTCCATCAAAATTCGGTTCCCTTGCGTTAACTCTGTATGTTTATATGGGGATCATGGACCTGTGCGAGGGGGGGGGGAGCATGCTGGCACCGAAGATTCTATGGGACCCCCATTTCTCGATTCCTGTAAAGGGACAATCTATAGTAAGACCTCCCCTTGTACTATCCCCTGCTGCATGACCGACTGAAGGAGGGGGGTCCCCAGCTGATCCTTCCCATTTCACACATGGGGCCTTTTGATTCTTTGACCGCTTCAACCTCCCTCCACCCATATTCCAGCCTAACACAGGAATTCCTCAAGGCAGTGGACTTTTCACAGCAATTTCCCAAGTATTTGTCTGGATCATGCATACATTTCAGTGCACGGCTGTAGGGTCATCTTGTAATTGCGGTGTGTGTTTGTGCATAGGCTGTTAAGAGTATACCTCATTGCATTTGTGCAGATGCCTGATTGTGTTGATGTGGAAGGTTTTGTTGGTGTTAGAGCTTGTGTGTGTCTGTGCACGTGCAAGAGTGCATATGATCACGGGAGTGCATTTGTTTTCCTGGAAAGAAAATTGCATATGTTACAATCCGAGTGATGTACATTGGTCTGTTGTAAATCTTGTCATTGTGTGCCAGTGCCTAGCATATACGTGGATTGCCCTGGCATGTGAAGGCGCAAGCTCATTATGCACCCTGGGAGTACTTGATGATAATATGGCTGTTCCTTGCATGTGTTGTCATAAACTCCCTATGACGGATACAGATTTTCTGATTATGCAGGCCTATCATTGTAGCTCCACGCCTAAAATGGCGTTATGAAGGCATATGGTGCCGCTACCAGTTTTATTTTCAGTATTGAAGTGCAGTAGTGTTAACCAGGCAGTTGGGCTGCTTTTGTTGGTGGTGAATTTAATGGCTGCAGAAGTAGCACGCTTAAATACAGTGTGATGGTACACAGTAATGGGAGTGGCTTGGATTGATTAAAAACCTTCCAGTCATCACTTGTCAGTTTTTTACCAGTAGTAATAATGTTGGCTCTGTGGGAGCCTTTTCTTCATAAAGCCTCCCAAAATTGAATCTCTAGTGTTGTCAAATTCAATATCCAGTCAACTGTACTGTGTTGCACTTGTGTGTGACTGGTCGAGACCAGGAGTGACAATGTAAGGTCATTCTCTGATGTGAGGTCTGGCCAGAGCACAAAAATCAAAGTGCCTCTGGGTGACTAGTAGATGTGTCGGAATTCCTCTGGAGTCAATTTCCCATGAGGCATCTCGAAAACCTGGTGTCCTTACAGCTCTCCAGGAATGGATTGGAGATCACCCCCAGGATCTTACTGTGGAATGACATGTTGAAAATGAGCCAGTAGTATGAAAACGGTTTAATGTCAGGGTATGTTTCTTTAATCTTTGTGCGGTTATGGCATGTTTGTTGGCTGGGCACAATGCCTTGTAGGAGATAACCATAAGGATTATACGTACACAGAAGGAATGCTTCTTGTTGCTGTTTTCAAGATCTTATGTTGCTTTACAGTTTTGGAAGTTGCTTTAATCTGATTTTCTTAGAAAGGGGTACACAGACTTTCAAGGGGGAAGTCCTCATGGTCGGGAAGAGGTTGAGCTTTGCTTGTTAGTGAAAGCATGAAACCAAAGAATGTCTGGGCTGACCTCATTGATGTGCGTTTCTGTTGATGTGGGTGGCATACCTAGAGCTATTGACTAATTGTATTGCCACTTTTATGTGTAATTAAGTGTTCTTGGTTTGTGGTTATGATTAATATACGGTTTGCTCATCTATTGTCCGATGTGTCCTGTAGGTTGCTGGACTTCATCAACCACCACAATCACGAGTCATTTCTATTGTGTATTAGCTAGTGCCCAGAAACAACATACTGTTTTCATACTTTGACTAATGGTATTTATTTGCACGTTAGTATTTACTTGTGAGCTATCTCTGCTTGCTGAGATCCTTGCGTTTTAGCCACAGTGCATTTCGGGTGGTCTGCGCAGAGGGTGGAACAGGAGGGTAGTGTGTGGCCGATGGGCGACAGCTAGGTAATGTTCATTGGCGCTGAACGTGCACAATGTGTTGGAAGCAATTGATGGATCAGAATGTCTTCTGAAGCACAAAATGTGGATCTTTTCTCCTAATTTCAAATTGTTTAGCTGGTATCTTTGACAACATTTTGGTAACACAAACTGGCCGTATTTGCTAGACAAGTCTTCAAAAATGGGAATGCAACAATCTTCTAAAAAAAAAGATTAAATTGGGATTGAGAGCATCTTAATAGAATCATTGTAGTGGGAGGACTTGCTGCTCGTTTTTGCTATTCGGTAGACTGCTAATTTGGCTGGTGGCTAAGCACACTATAGAATGATGCAGCAGGCCGCAACATGGGTACACCAGGTGATCTTTCAGCAGGGCTAGCCCACTGTCTTGACTTGCAGCTACCATCAGCCCCAGCCAACGTTTTCTGTGGTAAGGGATCATTGGAGTTGCAGGGCAAAATAAGGGGTGACCAGTTCACTGCTTCTTTGAAGTTAACAGCCGTCAAGATCTGCTCTCGTTCTTGCAGATATCGGTGCTGATTTGTGCTGGCTTTCTGGTTTTTTGGTGAGCCAGCATTGCAATATAGCTGTTGGATGATACTAACGCACAACTCGACCGTTGTTCGCTATCATCATGTGTCCCATACCCTGCCAGTCTCACAGAGCCACCTCTCGTTGCTTCTGCCGCCACAACAACTTGGCCAGTGACGTAGCTCAGTCAGGTGCTTGCCACCGAGAACTCCGTGCCACCTGCAGCAAATCTGTGCTGTGCTTATAGCCTGTTAAAAAAATAATTCATATCTCTAAAATGTGAGTAGCGATTAATTGCCTGATAAGGTGATATGTAGTGTAAAGGATCTGACATGAAAGGGTGTATAAATAAAAGAACGGTTGACACTGACCCAATGCTTAGACTTCCATCATCCAGCCCTTAGGTGGGTAGTAAATGAGTTCTTCCCGTTCAACAACCAATCCTTTTTAACAGCTGGGCAAAGTTAAATTTGGCGAACAGAAGAATACAAAGGCTATGGATATGACATTGAATTGGTTTCCATTTTGGAAACTAATATGAACAAACGTGGCCAATTTAACTGTTTTGCAGTGAATGGCTTGATGAACATTTTAAACATTATTTTACTGGATTTATTCAATGCACTGCTGCCATTTAAATGGTCTCGACCTCTGACTGGTTCTGAAACGGCGAGGAGGTGGTTGGGTTAGGGACATTCCTGCAATGGACAAAGGCTACTCTGGACCTCCACTGCTCCCTGGCGGGCGGGGGGGGGGGGGTTCATTGCAGTGGTTGTTGATTTGGACAGGGTTGAATGGTGGAGCCCCTTGTCCAGGTTGAACAGTGCCTGATCTCTTCAAGGAAACACAGCAGCTGGGGAGGACCTGCTGGAAGGGCTGTCATGGAATCGCAATGATGGCCTATCGGCATGGTCTCAGATGGTATTGTTTGCATCCAGACTTCACATTGGAAATTCATTTATCAGGATTTTTAAAGGAATCACTCACTCTGTATATAAACCTAAGCAAAGCTCAAGCAGAACAGTCTCGCATCTATAGAAGGCACTGTTCAAATTGGTATATATGGCGTCTGGATGAGAGAGGGAGTGCTAGCAGACCCCCCACCCCCCAAATATACAACCTCTGGCCTCCACGGAACAGTGCTCTGGTATGATCCATTCTGATGAGTTTCTGGCCCAAATCCTCCATGATTAGGAGATGCGTAAAAGCAAGGTAACGTGTGTTGCCTATGAGACGGGTAGTTCTCTGAATGCTGCTCTATTTCTAGGCGTTCTTATTCCGAGGCAGCAGAGGTTCTTGTTTCCAGAGCTGATGGCCACTTGCACAAGGTGCATGGGCTGGGGCTTGCAGTGTAGGTGTTGGAAGCCTGGCATGAGTGGAAAGTGCCAAGTACTGCAGTGTACCAATATTTTGAGCCTGGCTTCACAGCGTCCTATGCCTGCTAGACACTATATTCTATTTTGTGTATTTTTTCTATCACACTGAACATGTTGGCTTCTTAAGTGCGATGTGTCGCATGGGTGGAATACAGACCTCTGTTCGTAGCGTGAGAGTGACATCCAGTATATCATTGGTCAGAGCCATGGGTGCCTCTGCTGTGTTTATGGCATTGCTGTGCTTGGTGGAATGTATTGGTTCAAACAGCGCAGATGAGTGTCGAGACTGAAGGAGATGCTCGTTTGCTAGATGTATTGATTAGAATAGGGATCAAAGATTAAGGAAGGGGTGGAACTGATGACCAGTTTTACTGGTTGAGGGCAGCTCTACAAAGTCTGGTTTTAAATTACAACTTTTATCAATTTGTTTAGTCCGAGTTGGCATTTGAGTACATTTAATCGTTCTGCATTTGGGCTTTAGTGGCTTCACTGTTCCTTTCACTACTGTGGATGAATGTCACTTCTACAAACACTTTGTTAAATGATCATCAAAGATTTGTAGGTATTTAATGCACAACTTGATTTCTACCACATGGCTGAGTTCCGTTTCATGACTGCAACTGACAGGACTGGATGACCAGCAAGGATGATTTTCCTGGCATACGATACACCAATCTCGAGCTTGTGCTCTCCCCTTATTTACACCCCCTCCCCGCTGTACCGCACCCCACCTCCCCCTCAGGTGGTACCTGACACCCTGACACAGCGCGATTTCTTGCTGCGAATATTTCTAGAATAAACGTGTTTAGTTTCAATCTTCATACTATGGCTGTTCGGACATGTGTTAACTTACGATGATGTAGCTTTCATTTAAGATCCAGCGTTTCCTGGGGCACTTACAAATATACGGCCACACCACACTGAATGCGCCCGATCTCGTCTGATCTTGGAAGCTAAGCAGTGTCGGGCCTAGTTAGTACCTGGATGGGAGACCGCCTGGGAATACCAGGTGCTGTAGGCTTAAAAAAAAATAAAAAAAAATATACTACTTAGCTTTTGAAGAATAACTGAAACTGCACTTCAAACGTTTTATGTTATCGTGGGAATTTTGGTGGCGTTTAAACACTGGTGGACAGATGTCTGTTGCTATCAGTTTTAATTATGAAGAGATTTCAACTTTAAATAAGTAGCATTTTACTGGGTACATTTGTAATGGGCACGTCTAGTATATAGTTCATTTGTAATGAGACAGCTCAACATTATGAAAACCTACAATAACCAAATGCTTTGTCTGATAGGTTATTCCATCAATTAATCTACAAGGCTCCGATTGGACTCTTTTTGAAATCCTCATTTGATGAAGGGGTCGGTTCCTGCCTGCTTTGCATAAACCCAAGGCCTTGTGGGAACATAGGAGTGACGAAACATATTGATATTTAACAGTTATCCCTGTGGGGAAAGGTTTGCGTAATTGAATTGTTGTGCCTAATGCACACAGGCTTGGTGCTCCCCTTTCCCAGAACACTTGCCCGAACAGTAGTAATACGTGTCTATCATTGAAGCATGTATGCTGTGGCATCCTAAGGATTTAGAATGATGTAAGGATGGGAATGGCTGTGAAGGTCTGACTCGATGGCCATGCCCTGGAAACCCGTACATCAATGAAGCTGACCACACAAGAAGCAAAAGTTGCCAAACGGGGTCCTTGTGATCCGGGAGACTGTTTACAAAGTGCTGAGTCATCACTTGTAAAGTGAAATGTCTTGAGTCAGAGGACTGCAACATGTCAATCTGCTGCTCGCATAATTGCTCAGCATTGACTGTCATGATCAAGGCTGATGGGAGATGTAGTCCAACACATCTGACGAGCTAGAGATTGCGGACCCCTGCCTTGTGTGAAAGACCACAATGCCTCTCTGAGGGCGATTCAGAGAGAAAGAAAGGAGTCGAGTAAAGCAACCAAACTAATCTTACGCCTATGGGCGCGATCGAGTTTGGCCCGAGGTGACCCAGTCTGAGGATCTCAACTGAAATAGTGTGGTTTTCGCATAGTCCCGAGAATAGTCCATGCTAATCACTCATTTGCTGTAAAAGTAAGCTCTCTCATCCCTCCCTGGGATAATGGGAAGTATTGATTTGGTCCACGCTATGCATAAAACATGCATATTTCTAATGGAACGTCCTCTTTGCAGGCCGAGGCTTAGCCCATTGCCAGCGTGCCTCTCCCTGCGACAGTGTCTCCGATGCTGATGCTGCATTCTGCCTCGCAGGACTGCTCTCGCGCCGCCCGCAGAGCTCGCCGCCGCCGCCGCCGCCGCCCTTCAAGCTGACCATGCAGGCCTGTGTGAGGAGGTAATTCCCGGACGCTGCGTCCCCTTTCCCGCCCAGTCAGCGAGGCTTCTCTATTACCCCATGCGTGTTTAACCAGATCAAAGCCAGCGTGTGGCATAATGGCTGCTCATGTAATGTATACACACTAACGTTTTGAAGTGACTTGGTCCAGCTCAGGAGTCCTACAGGGAAGTGTGGATAAGATGGGGTCACCCTTTCTGGCGTGGTCATTTGACCTGCTAGTCTGTTCATGCATCGGCATGGTATGGAACCTTTCTAGCCCGGGCGTTCATTTCCTCAGATCCAACACTTGTGTGTATTGAGTTAACTGGCGCACTTTACATGCGCCACACTGTGACTGACCCGTGACTTGTGTTTCGTCCACGGCCCCCCTTTTTTTTATTGGTGGAATGTATCGACCTATGTTGCAGAGCATTCGGAAATATTTTTAATTTGTGCGGATTTCATCTCTTTCAATGGAACTCGGCAGGCCTGCTTCGTTTTGTAACCCTGCCACGATTGCAGTCATTTTAACCACATTCACTTGCTTAACTGGTTTGGTTTTGGAGGCACTGGTTTTGAGGCACCCAGTGCAGGGGGGGGGTTTGGGAGGAGGGACCGTTTCCCCATTAATTCTGTATCTGGGACCGCTGACTCCCCTGTGAACAATAATATTGGGCACCCTTGCTTCCTTTTTCGCTTTTACGGGCATTTACCCATGTTCAGCGTAGCCAGACAAGGCCGGTGGAAGTAGTACTGCTTTTTTTACACATTTTAGGTGCACTCCAGCGTGCCCTCTTTATTTTACTGTGTGGTAGTCCTTTTACTACTACAGTGGCTGCCCTCATTGTTTAAGCCCTGCCACTGGCTTTGTTGCCAGCATTCCTCCTGGGTATGTTTTTGGAAATGGTCCTTTTTTTCCAACACCTGCTCCCCCCCCAACCGCCGCCCTCTTTTGGCTTGAGCCTGAGAGTAGACCTTGTTCGAATGTTTTGGCCTGTGAAAGGGTCTGAAGACAACTGGACACACCCTCCAACCCTGGATCATGGTTGTCATGAATGTACGAGAGTTCGCTGTCGTATGTGGACGGGGCTCCCCAGCCTAGGTTTCACTAGATCAGGTGAAGCTGTTCATTAAGTCAATCCCAGGAGCAAAGAACATGGTTTGTACCATAGGTGCAGGTGGAAGACGGAAGTACTGTTGCTTGGACAACTATCACCCAAACTATCTTGGAGAAGCTGTGCTCTTTTTTTTATTGGTGAGACCTTCCAGAGTGGTGTGACTAAACTGCTCTAAGTCCTGCACCACTGTGATCAACCTCTTGGAGCTTTGATGCAGAGTGTCGGCAGAAAATCATTTTTCACTGTCTTGATACTTTTGTAGGGTTTCCTGAACTTTTTTCTTTTTTTCTTTGTTTGGAGCTCTGACATTTTAGCAGTCGCAGGGTAGTCTCCTTGCCACTGAAGCCCTCCCCTTTGAGAATACAGTTCTACAGTGCTCATGAGGCTTTTTAAGCACCCTTTTTACTGAACTGTGGTGATATCCTCCATTGATTTTGGTGGGAGTAGGCTGGTGGCAGCTGTAATTTACTTTTGGATTCTTCATGAATGCTGCACAGTTTTACCACATTGGTAGCCCAGCAGACTTTTATGGTAGCCATTTTACTAAGTGTTTTTTTCTGCTTTTTTTCCCCAAGTCCTACCCTCCATTTTCAGTTTATTTTGTTCAGGGGAACCACGAGGCAACCCCAAACTGTCCATTGTGCACTCGTGGGCTCTTTGTGAGCCTAGCCATGCATCCTGTGTAGTAGTAGGATCACCTCACGTGCTGTAGGTATGGCCGTTTAGGTTTGGCATTTTTGTTGGGCCGACCTGATTGGTTGGAAGCTAAAACCTTTATTTTTATATACCCTTGTGTGGTGGGGGGATGGCTTAGGTCAGACCCTCAGAGTGTGGGTGCATATAAGGGAAACCATGTTTCTGCCCTCAAGCCTATCATTTTCCAGAAGGTGAGCAGGTTTACTTACGCTTTGGAGGACTTTTCACCGTTTGGGATGCTGCTACATTTTTAGTAACAGATTTGGCCTTGCATATGCTCTCAGGATTTTGGTTTCTGGGTGTTCTTCCTGGGCCTGCCTTGTCCTCCATCTGCTTTGGTCAGTTCTTCCATTTTGGATTGTCTGAGCAGCTTCACCGCTGCTTCCAAACGTTGCCAGCCATCTCCTGCCTCACTTGGTGATTGTAGCGGCGGTCACATAGAAGGGTGTTGGTTACATTTGAAAGGCTTGTTATCCACAGGCTGAAGCAAGAGTCTCTTTTTTGATACAATTCCTTAGTGTTCCTTTTCAGATCTGTTAGACCTTCACCTGGATAACTTTCTGCCACCAATTTGGTGGCCTAGTCCAGGTTTCCCTTTGTAAAGTAAAAGCAATTATCTGTCGGGTGTACAGGGTGAGATGTCTCAAGCCTGTTATTCCATAATTTTGCTAAATTCTTTTGTCCGAATGTTGTGAAGCAAACTGGCACTTTGTTCAAATCGGCCCACATGCATATTTCTTACAGTAAATCCATTATAAAGTAACATTTTTAAGCCAGCCAACTGTTTTTAAACGTGTCCTTTCTCGGTTTTTGAGCTCTTCACGTACTGTTCATACATGAAATGTATGCAATGTGACATCCCCTTGAGCGTAGAAACAAACCAAGGGAATGTAAAATAGGTTTAAATCTAGGTCTACCCTTCTTCAGGGAATCCTGCTCTGCCCCCTCAGTCCTTAACAGGTTGTCTGTCCCCACTTTCTGGCACCTAGTGGGGAGTGGAACGGAAGGGAAAATATGGAAGGGCGGAACCTGCTGATGGCGAAGGAAAGATCGGACAGAAACTCCTGAGAGGGAGAAGCAGGGAGAGCAGTAACTTACGAAAAATGTAAATCTGGGAGCACGGGAACTGTTGAGGGATTTCAATTGAAAAAGCTAGAATAGCGAGTACTAGTACCGAGGAGGGTTGGAGGTCCAGGAAGCACTGGAGCGAGAGAATGCTAGAAGTGCAATTTTCTTTCGCTCTGTCCTTCAGTCTGAACAGTGAAGACCATGCGCGAACAGGTGAGGGGTAAGAATAGAAAAAGCGGAGTGCACAGGTATTAAAAAGCAGTCGAGGAGCTGATAAACCACGGAATTCATCATTGAGCCTGAACAGAAGCTTAAACAAGAGCAAAAAGAACACCGGGAGAGCAGAATCATTGTGGAGAGAGAAGTCGGGCAGAGCCTGAATTTGTGAGTGACTGGCGAGAGGGGCAATCTGCCGTACAAGAACTTTTTTGGGAAGAGGAAACTGAGGATACAAAACCATGGAGAGCTGGAAAAGCAGAAAACACAGGGACCTAGGTGAAAAGGAAGAAACGAGTGAAGCAGGAACTTCAGAGTAGTATTGGAATGGAAAAGGCATGGAGAGCATGAGCTTGAGGGAAATATTTACTGAATGGAACAGGACTGCATGTACTGCTGAGGAGGAAATGTTGAAGGAAGGGAAACGCAGGTCCCTCTGTGTATGTAGGATGGTCATCAAGGAAAGGTAGTGAAAGGGAAATGTTAATAGGGCAATTAACCCAAGAGTTCTGGTAAATGGAAGAAAGCCCTGTGCTGTAGAAATGGTGCCCTTCCAATAAGCAGCTTACATTGTAGAGAAGTATGGGCTAGCCTCTTTGAGTGGACTATGTGAGAAACCTGAGGGTATTCTCCCTAATAGATCGCAGGAATCCCTTATTCAGGTGGCCAAGGAAGAACAGGCTCTCTCAAATCCCAACCCTAGCGGTAGAAGAACGAGGGAGGATCACCTTGGTAAGGGAGACCAAGGTTTATGCTTGTGGGAAGTGTTAGGGAGAATTCTCTGTTCAGGCTGAATTTCCTAACCTAGTGAGTCCCCCAGCAGCTTTGCTGGATTTTTGGGGTTTATTTTTTCTCCTGCCAGGAGTGAGACTCTTTTACCCTCACTCCTGGACATGATTTGAGAGTTTTCTGTGACTTATGTGCTTATGGGCTAGGGGGTAATTTTCCCCATAGGCCATCATTGGTTTTTGGAATGTGTGTTACACAGCACCCTCAGTGCAGTAACACAGGGGTGTCATAGAGACCCCCAAACATAGACTCCACACCCTGGGACTGACTACTGTCTCCCTGGGTCAGTAAAGTTACCATTAACTTTACTAGTCTAAACTTAGGAACTTAACCAGTACAAACCATCTTACTGTGGAAGTACTGGTAGGGGCAATTAGATTGCCCCTGGGTCTGTTGTCGAGGGGGTACTGTCCCGTCCCCCCTCGCCGAGTTCTGGCTGGTGGCAGTGGATACCACGGAAATATTCCACCGGAATATTTCCCAATGGGATTTCCCATTGTTTTTAATGCACCACTTTTTGGTGCAATGTTAAAGATACCGCCGGGTTATTTAATTAAAATAAATTCACCGGTTGGGATTTTTCGCCAGAACTCGCCACCAAAATGGCGCCTAGGTTCACTTCAGTAACCCTGAACCCGAGTCGAGCCTTTGTTCCACTTTTGGCGGGCTTCTGCACAGAAGCCCTCCAAAGTGGTGCCATTCTGTCTGGGTACCACAGGGGGTGTGGGAGGGGGTTTAGGCACCCTGGACTGAGTTGCCTTGCCAACTCATGTCGCACTCTAGTGTGATTGGCCCAAGTGCTAGGCTGCATGAATGGGGGTTTGCTGCATAAAAGCAGGGTTTTTGGGACTGGTTCTTCAGAAGTCGCCACAGGACCTAAGAAGCCGAAGAGGGAGAAGCTGAGCCGACCTGCCAAGACGACACCACCGGTGGAGCCCTGCGGAACCGTCTCACCACTTTTCCCGACGACAGAGGAGATCTCCCGCCGGAGAGTCTTCTTCCCTTAACTGGTGGGGACAACCAGTTGTTGCCTTCTTTTCGCCGTCCCGAAGCATCTCATGGCCGCCTGGCCTGTGCCAAGCACTCGGGCAATCGAGATACCACTTTTTACCTCAACCGCAGAAGAGGGGTAAAATCCTTTGTGTGCGGAAAACTCCACGGCTGGCCTCATCCCTGGTAGTGCAACGACCTTCAGCTTTCCTCCACGTCGAGATCACCTCTTCCCCTGGATGACGCCGCGACTTGCACCCACTACCAGGAACGACTACCACCGCTGGAGGATCCTTTCCACTTGTAAAGGTACTGTGTTCCGCCTGGCCTCCCTTGCCACCGATTGTACGGGGTAGATTTAGTCCTCGGCTCTCGACCCTGGGTAGGCCTGGGACACCCTAACTAAACTTTTTGGAAACGTAGTAAAACCTTTTCTACTCACTGTAAAGACTTGAGACAGTGTGTGATCTTGGGCATATTTTCGCCTGGCTCCCTCTAAAGCGGCCCGAACTAAATTTCCTTGTTCCACCATTGTCTGCCTTTGCTAACCTTATGTGAAAAGTGTTTTATCTTACTGCTCTCTTTATTTCTGCCTTTTCCCTCCCTTTTTTAATAACTTGTTGGAGTACCATCTAACGTTAAGCGCTCACCTCTGGTTGGAAATAAGTGGTGTTAACTTAGAACTGTCCAAAAAATGATTAGGGATGTACATATGAGTAATAGTAACTGTGTTTTGACCTTCTTACCTTTTCTCTGTGCTAGTGTAATTTATGAGTGTGTCTTTAATAAATAAGTTTATACTTTTACACCTAGCTCTGGTCAGTGTTTGTTTGTACTACTGTGCCTCTGTACCTATTGCGTATCCTCTGTATACTGCCTAACTCTTCTTGAGGGAAGTCTGACTGCTCAGCCACAGCTACCACAGTGAATCTGTGTGGTGCAGACTGCTACCAAGTGGGTTTACTGCCAACACCTGTAGTCTTAAATCTTTTGCAGTGGTCCCAGAGGGAACTGCACAGGTTTCTGCCTAACAGGAAGGCCCCAGGTGAGACGCAGTATTATACTGAAGAAGGTGAGGGCGGAGTTCATGAGGTTTTGTATGCTGTACCTCATCTGCCTCCATGCCTCACATCTCTTGCCCAAATCCAACCATCCCGTTGCATCCAGAAACTACCTCTCCCAGAATGCCTATTTTCCTGTATCCTACCAGAATACTCAGTCATTCTCCTTCCCGTCCCTCGGATTAATTCCCACACTGCCAATCTGCTTAGACAAATCACTAGCGGTCCCACAATCCCCCCTACCTATTTCATGATTGTAATCCGAGTCATTCCCATTTGTTTCGCAAACCCTACCAGTCTTGAAACACTTGTGTATGAGCGCGATACAAATAAAATATCAATATCTCACCTTTCTGAATTTACCAACCCCCCCCAGAACGAAGAATATAATTTCCCAATGACAACCCCTCTGCCCCCCCTTACACTTTCCTACACCGTGGGAGACCGTGGACTAACCCTAGAGCCGTTTACCTGACATTTCCTGACAAAAGGGTCAGGCAGTTAACCAGAATCACCCACACCCGATGGCCCTTTCGCTTCCCCACAGGGGTAAAAGGTGGAGCACGAGAGCACAACACAAGCAAGGCAGACTGCACAACAAGAGAGCTAACGCAGCACAGCAGTTCAAGAGGAGGAGAACGACTGCGCAAACCGAGGGGGTGACAAGGAGGGAAGCAACCTTGCCATTTCTGAGCCAGGCCTGTAAAACCTCCATGAAAGGAATCTTAAGACCGCTAACAATAGCCAGCGCGTGTTGCAGCAAATGTGAACGGTACACATGGCCCTCCTTCGCTGATAACCAAGCTGGGGAGAGCCGCTTGCCACTGTGGTACCGATCTTGACTCCCGAGTCAAAAAAAGCCCATGCGTTTCATCACAGCCGGTGGGTGTCGATGGGGGAGCTGATAAGAAACCGAACTGTGTTGAACAAACGGCTAATTAAAGAAAGTACAAATAGCTGTTAATATGAGAGAGGAAAAACAGCTACAGAGGAGTTGGGCACCACGTGGGTGCTAACTCTGGGAAACGTGGGTGATTAACCTATTGTTGAAACTACTGTTACCAGAAGGCCTTGGGAGACGTGAGAAAGGTTTCAAAGTGGTCATACAGGGGTCTAGTAAAATCACCTGTACAGTTGAAAGCCTTTGATCGGTAGATGATTGTAAAGCTAAGGGAAGTGAGTCCTGCATCTTAAGAACTGTTCAAGAAATTGTTTAAATTGACAGGAGTGAACCCGGCAGAGGGATGTCCACTGAGCTGTATAAAAAGACCTTAAGATTCATAAGTGCCATGAAGTTGAATTGACAAAAGCTGTAGTGAAACCGACGGAGGGAGGCAAACATTTGAGTGATCTGAGCCCGGAAGAGGTCGGACCGAGAGGTGAGAAGCCATCACCCCACCGGCACATGAAGTACAACAGAGTAATCTTTTGAATACAAGCCAGGGTGCACCTGACGGAGAGAGGCTAATATTCAAGAGGGTCTGAGCCAAGAAAAGGGGGAGGGGGGAGAGGCCCAGGGGTGAAGAATCACCACAAGTGCAATCTGAAGGGAACCTTTTGTTTATTTTAATCCCATCAGGCACTCAGAAGCAATAGACTACCGAAGGTCCTAAAATCGCTGAGAAATTTTGAGGGTCTGAGCCTGGAAGATGGGGGCCAAGTGGTGAAATGTCAACACCCAACGTACAAGCAGAAAGGAACTTTAGATTATTATTTTGCAATACATCGGGTCCTCTGAGGCAAGAGACTTTTTTGTAGAAAAGAGACTTGGCCACTGAAGGCCCTGATAGCTGAGCAGAAATATTCGCTCATGCTGGGAAAGCTTGAGTGTGTGCTGTGCTCAGTAGTCCTGCTTTGTCCCATGTCCTGCTTTGTCCCATGCAGTAGTCCTGCTTTGTCCCATGGGGAAGGGAGACCCCTGGCTAACGCATCCTGACTTATTGTTTGTGAACATTTTTCTTTCTTGTTAACTTTATCCCACACTCTTTATTTGTATCAAGCTTAAGGATTGGCAATAGG
This sequence comes from Ambystoma mexicanum, assembly GCF_040938575.1. Taxonomy (NCBI): domain Eukaryota; kingdom Metazoa; phylum Chordata; class Amphibia; order Caudata; family Ambystomatidae; genus Ambystoma; species Ambystoma mexicanum. Next base: position 193,678,920 of record NC_090938.1, read on the forward strand.
TTTTTCATAATATAGGCCCTTTTAGTTGACAAGACGCTACTAGGACTGCCTTATCATTTGATGGTCGTAGCTTGCTCCCATCTTAGATTTAGGTGTAGATTGGGTGTTTTTCCAACCTGCATATACAGTTTAATGAACACCCTTGAACTGTGATCACTTGTCTTTCTTTACTGTTGCCACCATGAGTTCCTTACAACACTCGCTGGCCTTTGAAATGGAGAAGAATAACCAAGTGCAATCACTGCATAGTAAGATTGTAGAGAAGCGGTTTAAGAATACGCATCTCATGGGTGCACTCCCCTACATACCCTCGTTGTCCTTAATGCCATGACCCAGAAGGGGTCTAGGAATACTATGTGAGACCAGTAAAAGACCACCGGGATCCCGTCGCTAGATAGGATTCCCTTTTTATTATAACGTAATAATGGAATATTGTGATACATTTAGATCGCTGACTGACAGAGGAATGACTTCTCATTACCCACAAATACTTTCCAATGTTGATGAAAGATATTAAGATTCAGTACTTTCACACATTTCTTGGACCCCTTCTCCCCACCTAAAAGGGCCTACCAGCACATGCACGCACACCCTCACATAGCAACCTTGTTGGTAGGCTAAAATATCATTAATGAAGCTGTGACAAAGTTAGTTTCTTTTTTTGGCACAGCACCACATTGGTGGGTAGCCTAAATTCACATTTCTTTAATTGATCAGATCTTGGGCTTTCTATTTTGGATAAAAATATACCCTAATAATGTAACTGCCATACGTACAGAACCATACTGTCAATCAGGAATCGGATTCCTCAGTCTTGCACTCAACACCCCAGATTCTAAATCTGCCACAATACCACAAATGACCCTAACCACCCTCTTTTCTTACACGATCACTCATCATGGCAATAGTAGAAAGCTGCTGTACAAAACCATTGTACTTTACAATTTCACTATGAGAAGGTTGTTTCCTTTCCTGGCCTTCACCCAAAAATACACAAGCAAGTCATCCTTTCACAACTAGACTGTGAATAGTCTATATCAGGACGAACCAGTATTACCTGGAAGTCCTTTCTCCGAGCTTCCAATGCCATGCCATCCCACCCCTATCCAATCTCCTTCCCGCCTTGCCACCTTGCTCCCTCACCCAAGACTCGCAAACCTGTGGTCCTTCATGATGGTGACCTACAACTGCAAGAATTCATCACTAATGCTGTTTCTGCTGCTCTTATTCACCAACGTTTGGAACATTTATCCTTTACCTACCGCTGTACAAATGCCTCTTATTGGATATTAAATACCTAAAAAGTTCTCACCTTTTGTTGCTTAATTTGCCCTCTCTATTTGATTTGTTCATGTACACAATCATACTTCTCATGGGGGGGGGGGGGATTTTTTAATCCATCCACAACATGGTGGGCATTTGATTTTGAGGCTTGCTCAAGGAAAGGGATTTGCAGGTTTCATGATGGACCTTGCATGTGGTTTATTTGATGGGAAATGTATAATTTACATGCCAATGCAAAGGCCTATATCATTCCCTGTCTAGACTTTGATTGCTGCCATGTTTAGAAAGGTATATCAGACTTTAATTTAAGTTGTTTGCCTGTTGTATTATTGTATCACTGGCAGTTATGATATTGTTGCATGTTAATCCCTAATTTCTATTCATTCTACTAGTGAGGGAGACAGGCAATGTGTCCAGCATTACTAAAGGACAGAGCCTACTTTTGTGACATTGAATGATTCAATTGGCTCACTAAATGCAGGGCTACAACTTGTTTTTCTTATTTTATCCTACTATATTGTATGGGGTACTGTGATGAACCAGGAGTCGTAAGGTCTAAGTGGCATTTTAAGTTTGTTATTCAAATAAGAAAACCACTGATGTAATCCTATCGCTATGAGGGAAATTCCTGCCGAACATTTGACGCTAATGGTGCTCAAAAGTCCTTAGTCCAAATCATAATCATCTAACTGGCTCTACCACTTAGGAAAACTTAACATAAAGGAGGAGACCGGAACAATTGCCTCTATCTGTGGCTTCTGCCTGACCCAATCAGTTAGATCTCTTATCCATGGGATTCACATAGGTCAATGTTGCAGAACACAGTTCACAACCTCTCTGTGGGTTCTGTACATAAAATCTCACTTTAGTATTTTCTCTCTCAGGAGGAAACGTTTTTCCTTATACAATTCCCACCAATTTAGACTCTGTTCTGTACAAAGTTAATATTTTTTCAAAACCGTTCAAAACCTCTTAGTTTGTATGTCAAACTTGGATTCTATACATTCCTTTCTCTTGGAAGAAGGGTTTTCTTAATCCAACACCCAGATTTCTTACTTGGTGCTTGGCAAGGTAGTGATATGATGCTTAATGATTTGCACCCTACAAGTTCTCTATTTCTCCAGTTCAGACTGTCTGTTTCTCTACGCTCTCTGATAGGTTATGTTGGAGTGAGGTTTTGTTAGGGGTGTTTTCCTAAAGTCCCCTTGGGGGAAGACCCTATACAACATTTGCTTGGTATACAGGCCCCCAACTCTAGATAGTTACAGTTCCTTGGGAGATGGCTCAATTTGTAGTTCCTCTTGTGGCTGGTTGGTCCCACCAGCCGAAGAGGAGTCGTCGTACTCTTCGGACCTCCTCCTTTTGATGAGAAAACGGGGCCAGGACAGCAGCGGTTGCTTCAGTTACTGGAAGGGTCTGCTGGCATCTCTCGTCATCTTCAGATCTTCTGTTCCAGTTGTTGGCTTGCCTTCTCCCTCTGGAACCTCACCTTTTTATTCAGTTTTCTCATTCTCTCCTCTGCAAATTCTCCCAGCAGTTTACAGAAAGGGGCGGTGGCTGTCCAATCAGGACAGCCAGCCCCCGAGTGGGAACAAGTTCCATTCACGCACTCTAGCAGACAAAGGGCAGGGGGGTGTTCAACTCCTCCCCTGCTTCCTGTCTTCTGACACACTGCAGCCTAGACTGGGACACACAAGGGTTCCTGCCAAAGGCAAAACTCGGACACATGCCTCCCTCCACCCAGAATGGTTGAAGTGCTACAAAAGCCACATGAGACATGCTGAATAAAGTAAGGAGCCACCATGTTAGAACATGGGTGACCTTATTGTGCATAACCAAAGCTGTGAATAAAGTATCTGGTAAAAAATAGCACAGTAGTTGGTAGAACACATCCACTGCCACCAGCCATACCTTTGGGGTTGTCGGTGACTAGAAAGCAAAGGAGCAGAGAGAAGGGGGATACTTGGTATCCCCTTTGCACTTCACTTATGTTGGTGTGTGCTAATCTCTTATAAATTAGAGTTTTAGGAAGGATACAAAGTATCCCTCTATCCTTAGGAACAGTTGTTTTAAGGATAGTTAAAGAATCTCAAAGGAGAACCCAGAGGGTCCCCAGCAACACTGCACATATGGTGCTTTGTGCTGCAAATGTTAAACAAAGGTGGCTTAGAGATATGGAGGAAAGCTGACTTCATAGAGAATAAGTAAAACCCAGAGAACAGAGTTCCAAAAGTCAGAGCAAATGAGACTAAATGAGGGGGGGGGGGGGGTGGGGGAGTTCCTTCATTCGGGATAGAAAGAAAAAGGTCCAGAAGTCCAGCAAAAACTGCTGGGGGTTTCACTAGGAGAGGGGATTAAGCATAAAACTGATTAAATCTTCCTAACAGGTTTGTTTTATTTGTTTGGATTTGTCTGGTTCCTGTAACCTCTGTGGTTTTCCCAGCATTTGAAGTAAATCTCAGTTTTTCAGGGCTCTCCGAAGCCCTCTGGCTCTCTAATACTCTTGCTTTAACTCTATTCGCATTTTCTAAGCTCCCGGCGGAAAAATCCACACGGTTTCAACAAAAAATGGTATAAATATATCAGCTGTGTTCAGACTGTCTTGGACACATTAAAAAAGTGTTACAGGTGAAAAAGAAAAGGGATACAAAGTCCCCCTGCATGCAGTACTTCTCTGTAAATTGATGTGTGCACCAATAAAACCAAAATATATATAATCTTGAAGGGTCAGAGTTCCCCCTGCACTGGCAGCCATATGGACAGACCCCTCCAAAGGCCCCCAAAAGAGATTAGGAAGGAAAGCAAAAGGCTTTACTTTCCTCCAAATGTCAGGATAGGGATCAAGCCATAGTACAGCATTGGGGAGTTCCATTGATGCCAGTGGAGGGAAAGATGCTAAATGATAACTTTCCTTCCAATCAAAGATATTGGCAGAAACCTTTTTTAGATGAGCACAGATGTGGGTGGTGTATGGTGTTTGAGGTCCACTTTTATCCAAAAATGTATACATTGTCTAAGCTTGTGTGACGAGTTTGAATACGGTGTATGGCTCGTATTAATTTTTTTTTCATTTGTATAGCATGCTAAGCCCTCTGGCATCAAGGCACTGGTTACAATCATTTAAATTACTTGACATGTTAGTGAACATTAACAAGACATTAGTAGGTGCTGAAAGACGGTCGTGCAGGTTAAGTACAAAGTATAATTTGAGGATGCTGGATGCGTCTATCGCCTCTAGGTTTCTTATACTATTGCACTATTCCATACCTACTGAATGTGTGCCTTACTGCTCATTCTACGTTTGCCTTGATAGTTTGGCGAGACAACACTGTCAATAATCCTGTTAATCAACTGGAGTCGTCTCTCAGAACCCTTGCATAGGGCTGTTTTTGAAAAACCATGCTTAGTGCAGCATCTTGCACTCCAGCTCAAATAGCCCCCTCCCCTTTACCTTAATTCTGCTTTCTGCTTGTGTTTTTTGTTGTTGCCAATATACATTTTGATTGTTGCTGTACAGTTTTCACTGGAAATGCCAATTTAACCAAAACTGTTTTTCACACCTTTGACTAAATGTTCTGCAAAAAAAACCTAAGAATACTATTGTCAGATTGTTGCTGACAGCACCTTATCAACTTATTAAGTAGAAATCCAAACAATTCTATTCTTATAAAACGACTCTCTGATACCCTCGGCATCACAGACCGGGCACTGGAATGGCTAACCTCTTTCACCGCCCCTCCCAGTTGTAACTGGGCCCTTTCTTCTCCACTCCCACTATACTGGCTTTTCCCCCCCTCAGGGCTCTGCTATCGCCGTGGCTCTTCAATATCGGACTTGCCTCTCTTGCGCATCTCCTCTTCTCCTCATTTCCAGTGTTATGCTGATGATGCACAGCTTTCCTTCAAACCTCCCTCTACCACCACCTCTTCCTCCTCTCTCATTCCTGATTGTTTGACCACCATCCAGGCATGGCGTGTCTCTTTCTATTAAGACATCTGTCTATTAAGAAGCTTACTCTTACTGGCATTAGCCAGTAAGAGTGAGATTCTTCTCATTGGGACACCTGCACCCTGTTTTCCTTCTAGCCTCGGGACACCCTCCTTGGGCCCTCTACCCTTACAATCCTGTGAGACCAAAAGTCATATTTGACTCCATTCTCTTCAAACCGCACACCCTGGACCTTGCCAAGAAAGCCCACTTCCAGCTTCACCATCTCAGAAGCATTCCCCCTTTCCTCACCTTCCTCCAGAAGCTCAATGTCTACAGAGCTCTGGTCGTCTGTAGGCTGGACTGCTGCCACAGACTTTATTTTTTTTTAAAATGTGTGACAACACCCAGACCAGAGTGTATCACAGTATCCTCTTCAATCTCCCCATCTCCTCCCTACGCCCCCTTCAGCTCATCCAGAAGAGGGCTGCAAGACGTATTCTTGGCCTCAAGCCCAGGCATTGGATCTCAGCCCTAAAACCTCACTACTGGCTCCCAGTGGTCGCACGGATCAAAAGGAAGACCCTCTGCATCACCCATAAGGCTTTCTGAGGCATAAGACCAATCGATTGTCTACCTTACCTCCCTAAATACGCACCTGCCAGAGCCCTCCACTCCTCTAACTCAAACACCCTGATTGTCATTCATTTCTCCAAGCAGAGAGTTGGGGGAAGGTCTCTTTCTTCGGCTGTTAACTCCCTTTGGAACAGCCTCCCTGCCCCTCAGACTTGAGCCGGACCTTCTTATGTTCCAGAAACCTTAAAAAACTGTTTCTCTGCTTCTTTCCCTCTTTACCTTCCTTGCTAATCACTCCACTGCTGCTGAGACTGGCCCATATGAATCTCAGTATACCAGGCTCGCTACCCAGTCGACACAGCACCTTCCACCCTCAGCACTGACCCTTGCATGGAGGCTATGCATCCCATCCTTGGGATTTGTCCGCCCTAGCACTTAGCCTGAGGCCCCTTCCCTCTGCTCCCCTTGGTACTTCCCTCCAGGCCCCCACTAACACTTATCCACTCCTCCTCCCTTTCTTGTCCCCTCACCCATCCCTATCTCCTGCACTTGAACATCTGAATGCCACAAGGCCTAATAGGACCATAATTGTATATTTGCTGTTTTTGCCAATGTGATTCACTCCTTGTTCCCTCCCTATTTGACTTGTGGCGCCTGCAAACATCCTGTTAAATAGGCACCTAACAAAATGTTCAATAAATAAACACCCCACCTCTTTCTCACATCTGATTCGGCATGAATCTTCAACAGTTATGAAATTACTGTTGCATAGAAATCAGGTATGATCATCTCCTTTTATTTAAGTAACTTCTTCATGAGCCCCACCAGCTTCTCAAAAATTACTCTGCTCTTCACTTCTACATTCTGTTCTACACGTTCCACAATCCATTTCCAGAACACAGGGATGTTACACAACTCACATTTTTATAGACACCTCACATCAGAAAACTTCTAACATTAACTCCCTAACTATATACAAAAGCATGCATTGTGTTCACACCAAGTATGTACACTATAGCTATATTCATACAACCATGACGATAATCTTTAACTCACATTCTCACTCAAATAACTTGGTTTGCGACATACCTGCTTTGGTCTGCCACCTACACTTACATTCCTATTCTCCTCTTCTCGCACTCTACAACCACCACAGCACTTCGATACATGTTACTCGTCTGTGACTTCTTGCAAACTCTATTTACTTTCCAAACTTTCCCATCTGAGGTTTTAACTACCCAATGCAATCCCTTCACCACTTTGATGGGTTCTGACCATTTCTCACCATTGAAAGGATCGTTGCATACAAATCAGCTATGTTCATATCCTTTAACATCTTCATGAGCCTACCAGCATCTAATACATCCCCTCTAACTGCCCTTCACCCCTACATTCTGTTCTACACGTTTCCCAATCTGCTTCCAGAACACAGGGATGTTACACTTTAGAAGCAGGTAATTACATGCATGTGTATGTTTCACTCTCTCGCTCAGATCACATGCTGTGCATAGGCCGAAATTTAGTGGAAGCTGCAGAGTATTACAGTTGTTTTCGAAACTCGAAAAGGGAAGTCGACAGGGCGTGCCAGTAATACTATCCCTAGTGTGACGTCCACTGTACCCATGATCCCTCACGTGTCAGGATCCCTCAGATTGTTTTTTTCCTCCGATCTAGACGGGTGCATATAGCAGAGTTCCTTTTGGCGTAAAGCCATGGACTAATTATAATTAGCAATGATATTTCTTTCTATCCTTTCACAGATCACTAAAACACCACGCCGGGGAAGACAGAAAAACTGCCTGTCGAAGACCATCGCGACTGACCGTTCGGCCTTGAAGGCCGCCCGGGCCTCGGCCAAGACAGCAGGAAGAGGGGGGAGGCCATTTTAGGAATGCATATACTCCCATTTCTACACTTTGCTCGCCCAGCTACCATAACTTATAATTATGGAAAATACACCTTTTTAAACTTTGCCCCAAGTGTAATCGCAAATTTCCATGGTTGGACAACCACTTAGTTTGTAATTTGTGTCTTGTGAGAGACCATGTCGAAACTTGTCGAGCGTGCAGGCTCGTCAAGCCAAAGACGTTAAAAGACTGCTCCACGAAACACTTGGCCCACTATGCCAGGCAACTCAAGGCCATAGAGGTCGAAGGCACCTTCAGCGATGGTGGCAACGCTGTCCTTTCGGAGGGCGATGGAGTAGCTCCAGCTACACAAGCACAGGCCCCCGACCCTGTAGCACAGGCCGGCGGTCATGTTGTGGGGAGTACACCCGGCGGCGGTAGTGCTACAAAAACACACACCACTAAGCACATGGGCCCAGGTCAAGACTCGATGCATGGGTCGAGCGATCGACGACGGACACCAAGGGAAAGGTCGTTTAGTCCTTGTCCTCTCTGCAATCTCGCTCGAGATCGCCACATGGCCGGACCCAACCATCGAAAGACGGCAAGGATGTCTCTCGCAAAACTCCCTCCGAAGACCGCTCGTCTGCGGACGAGGTCTCGGCAATACCAGCAGCCGAAATTCGACGCTCGGCTTCAGATAAGGTGGCAGGCTCCAAAAAGGCTGTAAAACACTCCCCTCGGCCACAAGGGTGGGGGGGGACATCACAAAAAACCTTAAACCCTCATAGGGACAAGAGCCCTCAGAAGGAAAAGTTTAAATCATCACGACCCACAGCAAAACCTACAGAATTTAGGCCTAAGGTGGTACCTACCACAGATGAGGACCTAGGACTTTCCCCTCAATCAGCTCCATCTGGCTCTCAGTCCTCTGCCATGCATACTCAACCCCCTTCTAAGAGGTCTTGTTTAAATGCTCCTTTACAGAGTACAATCATAGATCTCTGTCATGAACGTAAATCGAAAATAATCATTTAAAATTAAGTAACTCACAAGGATTTTGATGTAAGCTATTTGGGACTCTAAACTAAAAGTGGACCTTGAGATTGGACTCTGAGCTAAATTGTGTTATGTGACAGTGAATTTAATCTTTTCTGTCACTAAATTGATTTATCCTTTACTACTTTGAACATCAAACCCTCGTTTGTGATTTACCATTTGAATAGAATTTTTCTTTAATTTTAGAGAGAGTGCTACTTTGGGATTAAATTTATTAATCTCATAGATCTCTATGATGCTGAATCAGACCAAGATGATCTCTCCTTTTTGCAGAGGCATCTGACCCTCAGCTTAGTGATGAGGATACAGAGGACCCTTATTATGGGGATGATGAGGACCCAGAGGCAGATCAAGAGGCTAATATGTACTCTTTAGAGTCCCCTCTTAACCAAGACACGCCAGTTGTCGATTCCCCTATTGATAATCAACCCCTCCTCAATGAAGTACTAGTCAAGGTGGCTGAACACTTTCAGATTGACACCCAGGAGGCATAGGAGGATAGAGACTTGGCAGAACAAATCCTTGGGGACAAAAACACAGTGGTCCAGTTTATCCCACTACTGAAATCAGTACAATGCGGAATACAGCCATCTTTAGAAGCCCCCAATCTCACACGGGCCGTAAACCCACGTGTGGAGAAGTTATTCAGGCCCGCACCTTCGTACCTTTATATATTGGAGTCCAACTAAAACCAGACTCCTTAGTTGTCACCACAACTAGAAAGAGAGCAGGCACACCCCTTGCTGGCTCCGAGGCTCCACCTGATGAGGAGAGAAAAAAGATCCATGCCATGGGTAGAAAGGTTGCCTCCTCTGCGGCGTATCAAACCAGGATAGTGAACGATGCAACCCTCTTGGCTAGTTACAACTGCCACAAGTGGGAAGAAATGTCTGCTTTACTTTCGTCTGCCCCAGAGCCACTCAAATCCCAACTAGCACAGGTGGCTGCAGATGGGAGGGCGGTGTCGAACTGTCTCTTTAAATCCAATTTTGATGCGGCGGACAATGCCGGAAGAGTCATTGCACAAGGGACCGTTCAGAGGCATGCATGGCTGCACCAGTCCGGTTTTAGACCAGAAACGTAGGCCACTCTAATAACCATGCCATGGAACCTAACGTGCTCTTCGCTAAGGCCGTTGAAGAGCCACTTAAAACAGAAAAGGATGAGTCTGACACTCTTAAATCTTTATGTCAACTCACTAACGAGCCTTCTGGTCAAATGGGTAATGGAAAATGTTGCCATTTTTGAGGCCAAAACTCTCAACGTGGATCCAGCTACCATCAAGGCCAGGGTTCCTCCTGGGGAAATAATCAAGGCCAATCCTCCCAGGGCTATCTCGGAGGACAACGCAGAGGTCGTGGTCTGGGCAGAGGGCCTGCTCGAGGTGGCACACCACCTCAGAGCCAGTGACATTCTGCTGCAGGTGCCCTCCCATGCTTCTCCAGTAGGACGAGGCATTTCCAGCTTGACCCACGCATGGGAGGGGAATCCCCTCAGACAGATGGGTGCTGTCCACAGTAGCAGGCAGATACTGTATAGAACTACTCCAATGCCCCCACGACCAACCCCCACGACAGAAGATCCACTCAGGAGAACATCGGCGTATCCTTCTTGAAGAAATAGCCACACTTCTATTAAAGGACACCATAGAAGTCGCCCCGGCCAACCAGGTAAACAGAGGTATTTATTCACCTTACTTGCTTGTGCCAAAGAAACATCTAACAATGCACCCAGGATTAGATTTGCACCCTGCAAACAAGTATGTCAAGCCACAAAAGGTCTGCATGACTACGCTACAAGAGGTAATCCCTCTACTAAAAATGGGGGATTACATGGCAACACTGGATAAGAAAGATGCCTATTTTCATATTTCAATGTTCCCAGCGCACAGAAGATTCTTGCATTTCAAGACGGTGAACCAGCACTACCAATTCAAGGTGCTGCCTTTTGGAATAGCCTCAGCTCAAGGGTCTTCACAAAGTTGGTGGCAGTGCACCTGCGCAGGGAGGCAATCCCAGTGTACCCTTACCTGGACGACTGGCTCATAACAGGGGACTCTCCCCTTATTTGCAGACAAAACATTCAGAGAACAATCAACCTGCTCTTCCAATTGGGCTTCTCAATCAAAGAGAAAGTCAAGCCTAGTGCCAAGCACTTCAAAACAGTGCTTAGGAGCCGTCTTACAGAGGAGGGATTGGTCTTTCCATCAGATGAAAGAATAAAGTGTTACTGCAAATACCGCATTATCAGGCCGGCCGCCAGAGAAGGGTGTGCAAAGCTGTGTTTAATAGGCATGATGGCATCTTGCATTTACCTGGTTCCTCACGCACGCCTGCGCATGCAACCCATGCAGGAGTGGTTGGCGAAACAGTGGTTTCAGGCAAGTGATCAGTGGGACGATCTAGTGGTCGGTTCGCCAACACATGTACAAAATCTTCGCTGGTGGACAAGAGAAAATCTAACAAAAGGAAAACCTTTCTACGATCCAGAGGTACAGGTGATTGCCACGACAGACGCCTCACTGACAGGGTTGGGGCATCACTACCTTCACCACACAGCTCAAGGTCTTTGGTCTCGCACTGTAGCTCAGAACCACATCAATCTGCTGGATCTTCTGGCAGTATACAAAGTCCTTCAGGCATTCAAACCCCATTTAACAAGCCTATCGGTGCAGATACTAACAGACTGCACCACAGCAATGTTTTATATCAACAAACCTGGGGGAGGGGAGTTACACGGTCTCCAAATCTGTCCAGACTTGCACAGCAAATTTGGAAATGGGCACTCAAACGAAAGATGTTCCTGTCATCACAACATGTTCCAGGGGAACTCAACTCTCCAGCAGACTCATTGAGCAGAGATCCCCTACCAGAAGAACATGAGTGGCGTCTGCATGAAGGTCGTAGAACACCTCTTCTCTCAGTGGAGTTTCCAAACTATAGACTTATTCGCCACAAGCGAAAACAGTCAATGCCCAGACTTCGCATCAGGTTCCCCCAGCCAGGCTCCAAGGGGAACGCCCGATGGATGAACTGGTCAGACCCACTTGCTTAGGCCTCCCCCCCACCTCTAATGAGGAAATTGGTGAACAAGAAACAAAAGGAACAGATGACATTAATCCTAGTTGCTCCTATGTGGGCAAGACAACCATGGTATCCACATCCGCGCAAACTGCGATATGTGATTCCATCAAACTCCTGTGCCAATACAACCTACTCACCCAGCACGAGGGACTAACCGTGCACCCACTGCCACACCATGAACTTGGCAGCATGGCTCCTGAATTCAAGAGGGATGCATGGACATCTTGAAAGAAGCAATAAAACCAAATTCTAGGCACTGTTACTTTGACAAATCAAATGAAGAAGATTTGTAATTAGGTGCCAGGCTAAACGTATCCACTCCACAGAATGTACTCCATCCAACATTCTAACTTATATGCTCCATTTGCTAGGTGCAGGGTTAGTATTTAACTCCCTAAAGGTCCACCTGTTGGCTTTATCATTATGTATGACCTCTCATGAGAAGATCTCATGGTGGAAAGTACCATTCATCAAGGCACTTATGGAAGGAGTAAGGAGACTCCACCCTCCAATTTCGAACCCGCTGCCCGGTTGGGACCTCAATGTGGTAGTAGCTAAGATCATGGGACTCCCTTTCGGGCCTATGCACAAGTCTAGTCTCAAACACCTGACTTATAAGACTGCCGTCTTAGTGGCTACCACTTCCATAAGAAGAGTTCGTGAAATCCTAGCATTGTCTCAAAGACAAGCTGGTTTTACGTACTCGCCCCAGGTACTCACCTAAATTCATCTCCAAATTTTATGTAAACTAGTCAATCGAGCTACCGGCTTTCTTCCAGGAACACAGTAGCTCAGCTGAGGTAAAACTCCACATACTAGATGTGATTAGAGCGGTCCTCTACTACGTAGACAAGACCAGACCGCTAAGAAAAACGGAACTGTTTGTCTCCATAGCGCCAGGTAGAGAAGGCGACTGCATCTCTAAAAATGCCATCTCTAGGTGGATAGTCCGATGTATCCAACTGTGCTATTCCCGATCAGATAAAACACTGCCTTTTACACCAAGGGCCAACTCCACAAGAGGTACTGGAGCCAACCTGGCTTTCATTGCGAATGTCCTCTTAGACAGTATTTGCAAAGCATCTACATGGAGCTCAATGCATACTTTCGCTCAGCACTACTGCATTGACACTCATTCCAAGACAGATACACAAGTGTGACAAGTGGTTCTAAGACATTCATTCGCTCATGAACCAGCTCACATCCCACCTCCTTATTCTTCCACTGCTCGTTAATCTATGCACAGCATGTGATCGAAGCAGATTCCACAATCCTCAGAAGGAATACATTAGGTACCGTAATCTTATTTCGGATGCTTGAATCTGCTTAGATTCACATGCAACCCACCCTTCCTTCCCGCGGAGAGAAGGCGTATGGATGCTTATGAGCTTGTCTGATATGTATCTGCTTGGGTACAACTGTACTTGGCTACACCTCATGTCAGAAAAATAACAATCTGAGGGATCCTGATGCGTGAAGGACATGGGTACAGTGGACGTCACACTAGGGATATTATTACTAGCACGCCTTGTCGATGTCCCCTTTTTTTTTTTGAGTTTCGAAAACAACTGACATACTCTGCAGCTTCCACTAGATGTTGGCCTATGCACAGCATGTGTATCTAAGCAGGTACAAGCATCAGAAATACGATTACGGCGTGTAATGTATCCCATATAGTTGTAGAGCTGGGAGTCCCATTCGAAGCTCTACTAAGGAGTGTGGAGCTGACGCGCTCAACCCCACTCATGTTGGGAACTCCTGATAGTGTCATAAATTATGAAGCACCGCCAGATTTCATCCCAAAGTACTACCACTTCTAATTCCATAACAACCTGTGAATTCTTCATCCATGCAGTACGTTTTTCTATATGATCGAATTCTCTGGCTTTCCCCAGCTACTACTCCACTCTGGGGTAAAGGGGAGTAGGTGGTGAGTGTTAGGGAGAATTCTCAGAAATGTGCTAATTCCCTCCACTTTAAACTCCCATTGGATTTTGAGGACTTGATTTTTTTAACCTTGAGAGTGAGACCCTTTTTCCTCACTCAAGTATTTTAATGTGATTTTGAACACTGTTTCCTTTGGTTGTGGAGTCTGACAAACTCAATAGGCATCTTCTTTTACATGGTGCCACGCAGCACCTTCAGTGCCGTGGCATAGGGAAGACTTTCGGATTTCCCAAAGGTTTAAATACCTTCTCTGGGATAAACTACGGTTTCCCAGAGCAGTAAGTGAAATTGACTACTTAAATTTGTAACTTCCTAGACCTAGCACACACGATCTTATAATAGAGTGCTGGAGGAGTTACCTAGTATCCCCTTTGTCTAGCTTCTCAAGTAACAATTTTATATTACCCTTTCCTCACTGAATGGCTGGTGGCAGTGGTTTCGTTTTAACTACCGTGGTGTGCATTTACTGCGGGCTGCGTTCTGTGGGATATTTCAACGCATGCCAATGTGCTCTAGAACACCCCTTTGCCAATGAGGGGAAAAAATCTGCCAAAAATTGAGGCGCTAACCCTTCTGCGCGCCAAATCTGCAAAACGGTGCATGGCTCATAAATCACAAGAAGGCTGAACCACCTTGCCACACACAGGCAAAGTAGATGTCAAAACAGAACTCCCTGCAGGAGAATGCCAGTGACTGCTGTTAGTTACATGAATCAAGGCCACAGAAGTGGGTTAAAATCCAAAAATGCCTTTAAAACACAGTTCTCTTAATCAATTGCAACATTTCAAGGGCTATTTTGGAACTAATTTGAGGAATTTTCCAAGTGAATTATTGAAAGTACAGTGTGCTGAAACCACATATCATCCAGTGCAGTCAAATGAATCATTCAGGCCTCACTGCCTGACAGCTGCAGAAGAAAAGTAGATGTCAAACCCAGTTTCAATTTGTTTGTTTCCTGATTAAAATTGCAGAATTCACCTATTTAAAGCATGTTTGTGAAGGGCTAATTCTTTTAAATGTCCAAACCCTTATAAACTGTGCTTATTTGTATCCATGTTAAAGAAAATAATTTATTGTGAATTTTAAAGCAACCCACTATTGGAGCAAAGTAACTTCTTAATTCTGATTGGACAGTGGCCTGACAGTGCTAGCCTGGGAAAGATTCACATGTCAGCTTGACACTCAGCTGCTACCGGAGGCCTTAATGGTTCCCGCATATTGACAACATAAAGCACCACAGTCGTCTCTGGCTGAGCCAAGAACAAAGGACAGGCTGACCATTGACCCCTGCTGGGAGGGGCAGGATGCGTTCCTCTCCAGGAAGAGGACACACCTGCCTGATCAAAGGACAGTGACAGCTGTTGCCTGTGAAAGAGGAATTGCAAAGAACAAAAACTGCTGGAACTTTTGATGTTTAAATCCATATATTTTGAAACTATTTAACTGTGCAGCCTAAAGAAAGAGAAATCTAAAAATTGTTAGATGTTAACCTAATTTTAGGCTTTTGCTTTTAAGACCTTGATGAAACCTGTACCACTTAAGGAATACAAGTTATGAAACAATCCTCATTGTAGCAGAACTATTAATGTTGCAAGCCTAAGATTGTATGTACATGATCCACTGATAAGTGCCCAGAGATGTACCAAATTAGAAATTATTAATCCAAACTGTTGTGATTAAAATTGAGATGTCCATAAAAGGAGAAAGGCAGCTAGCACGGAGATGGGGATTGAATGTGAATATACCCCATCAAAAATGAAATGTATATGTCCGATTTTATTAGGCAACACAATTTTAGAAATGTACATTTGGGCAGAAGTTAAGTTTTGGTCAAAATCAATGATCCGATGCCCAGAACTTCGACGGTCCAATTTTAATTACAAGGGACTGTAAGTATTAATAGGAAGAACTGTGACCCATAGTATATTTGCATTCTTATCCCATCTCAAACCCATCCAATCTTTAATTTCAGAACCATTTCTTGCACTGATTAGAGAAAATCAGTTTTACAAAACTGTCATTAGAGATTCTGAGTAACTAAAGTGAATCCCAGAAATCGAGTATCCACCACGTGAAGGGTTATGCTGGCCACATAACTGTGAAGATTGTGGCATTCTTTTTCATAGTCATAATATAGTGTAATCAAACCCATCTGTAATTTTCAAAACGGCATTTGTTTTCATTTTCGCACCTATTTTGCCAAAACCGCCTCACTATAACCTCTAACTTGTTCATTTGTAAAGATAGAAACGAAATTTCAACTCTTACTGATACCCGAGAACCTTAGCTACACCCCCAACTGCATCTCGGAACAGTGTATTTGACCCGTTTTTTCCCAAAATCGTATAGTGAAATTTTGCAGTGAATTGACGTTTTAGCAAAAGTTTACACGTCTTTTTCCCTATTCAGTGTTTTTCAATCCCATCCTGATCTAAAGTGTGTACTGTTGTTAGCTCATGTGCGTTAGGACTTGGTTAGAGTTGCTTTCCTAAGAATGTTTCTCCATTTAAGCATTTTTGACCATTTTGCAGTATTTCACAACGCCTTTTTCCCCTGTAATTTTAAAAGTGTAAATTTCCAAAAACGGTTTTCTCTCTTGTTTGGGTAGGGTAGATTGCATTCAACTCTAGACATCATCTTTCATTGCCGAATACCTGCTAATTAACTTCCATTTGTGGAGGATTGCTCATTTGTACCTTTTAGAACTTTGCAGGGTGAAATATTAACCTAAACGCTATCTGTTCACAAACCAAAACTGTTTTTTCCTGTGTTTCTATTCTGCATTAGTATAAGTGAATTCAATTGCTTTGCTTAATTTTGAATTGTATTGTCACCCCTTGGTGATTGCTGCTATATATCAGCTCAGACCATTGGTTTTAAGAGAAAACAAAAAAAGTCTAGGCACTCGGCCCGGGAAGCCTGCCCGACGGCAGGGCTCCCACGGCGACGGAGGCAGGCCACTCCGCCGCCAGCCCACCCGGTCCCTGTTCGGCACGCCCCCGACCCCCTCCCCCGCTCCCCTTGCATGCCAGAGTCGGCATGGGCAGGATGGTCGGGTGGGTCCGCTAGTCTTCAAACTGCAGCCCGGCCGCACTGGGCCAAGCTCCAGGTACCTGGTTGAGAGGGAAGGTTGACCGCTGATATATATATATATATATATATATATATATATATCTCTATCTCTCATGCTAGGCGAGACCTGGGTGTGTGCCTGATTGAAATCCTTAACAATTTGCAGCTACAGTAAAGCACCCATGGGTGCCATTTTTGTCAAAATGGCCCCAGTCTTCTTTTTTTGCCATTTCTTTGTGGAAAGGTTTACTCTGCGCGCCAAAACAGATTTGGTCCCATTGTTCTCTATGACTTTGGCGGGATCCACGAGTGGGGTGGACAGGAAGTGAGGGAGGTGCACGGACCTCCCTGTGCTTAGTCTCATTGGAGACCCGAATGTACTTTGTGATGACTGGCTGGCTGACTGTTTGGCAAGGACAGCCACCCTGCTGGGTGACTGACAGCTGGGCTGGAATGAATGGGAGAGAACCGAATAAAAGGTGAGGCTTTTGGCTTGTAAGGCAGTCGACCAGTGGACGAAGGAACTGAAGAACTTGAACAGGACGCCTGCTACAACTCCTGTACCGTTGGTACCGTTGGTTTGCCCGGTGAAGCCCTGCTGCTGCTGTGCTGAAACTCCAAATTTGTATCAACGGAGAAGCCCCTGCAAGGACGACTTCTCCCCTTGAGTTGGTGGGACCAATCAACTCCAAAGTAAGCCACTTGGACATTCTCTCGGAGCTGGTTGCATTTCCACAGTTGCTTCTGGAAACCGAATAACGCCAGGGAGAGGAACACCAGATTCTGTGCGTTGCTTTGAAGTTGCCCAAGAGCTCCAGTAAGATCCTGCAGACTCCCAGGAAGCAGGACTGACTGAGCCTGAGCCCCCTCAAGAGTGCGTGACCCCAGAAGCAAGGAAAGTCCATCTTGACAGCCAGAAACCGCGGTGTTACCATTTGCGGTAGTCCAAAGGACCTAAAATGCAGAAGTGCCACCTGTTTAAAACCTTGCCAGTTGCGAGAGGTGACCGTCCCATTGCAGAGCCAGAGTCCCTAGACGTCCTCCCTCTTGTCCCCATGACTGAGGAGAGGAACAGAAGTCAACTGCTGGACTTTTTCTTCAATACAAAGGTACTGTAAAGTCTGAGAGACCTTACCTCTCATTGTAGTTGCTTGCATCTTCTACTACTCGCAAGTCTAATCAGCTTGTGGCCCTACATTGTATTCTTTTCTTCAAAGACTTCTAAAACATTGTGCAAATACTCTTCTACTTACCTACCCGAAGTGCTTCATCCTATATAAGACTTTTGCCTATTGACCTTGGCTTAACCTGTTATACTAAATTACTCTCATTTGAGGATCCAAAAGTATTTGCCTGCTTAAGAATATTTACAGTCTCTTGTTTGTTCTAATAACCTTTTCCTTTTACCAACTTCTACAGTATTTTGAATGCAAACAGTAAGAAATTAATGCCCCAGCATCTTAAGTATTGAAGTCACATTAGGGTGTAGGTTGTGACTGTGGGCCATCCCAAAAGGGTCCTCACTGATTTTAGAATATTAAGAGTGTGTATTTAGAAGTGTATTTGAGTTTTACTTTTATATTGCTCCCTTCTGAAGAAGGCTTATTCTGACTGATAAATATATTAATAATTGTTTATTCAAGAAACATTGTGTGTAAGTGTTTATTTGAATACTTGTCACTGTGAATCTGTATAAACTCCCCTACAGCTCACATTGACCCCTCTTGCGAGAAGCCTGGCTGCTCAACACGCTACCAAACTGTAGTACACGCTTATACCAAAGGTAGGGTTTCCTTTTACCTGTAGCCAGAGTTGTTATAGTGCACCCTAGAAGTACTGCATACTAACTTTGCCTAACAGCGAGTCATGTGGAGAACAGGTTATTGCATAGTCTTTAAAAGGAATGCCAAACAATAGTAACATGGTTCCATTTTACTTGTACCAAACTGTCTTTCAACCATGAGCTGCCAAAACTTCTGCATCAACCTGTAGGACCACCAAACATGAAAGGTTCGCCTCTCCCCAGATCCTCTCAACATAGGTTGGACACATTTATGTACTTTGCCAAGCGAGAGAGGGCTACCATCAGTGTGGCAGCTTCATTGCATTTAGTTGGTATTGATCAGATCTTGTGGATTTGTAGACTCCACCGTTCCCTGAGCGTAGGTGTTATTTTCGGTTGGTGACCATCATGTGGTGTTGGGTGAGTGAATTATGTGCAGTTTGTGGTGCTTTATTTATTTTTATTCTTTTTGCATTTATAAATGAACATCGGCCCTTGGGCACTTGCTTAGGCGAACAACAGTTTGCATGTAGTTTATAGTTTACAACAGTTTACAGTGTGTCTTATACATATAATGGTGAGATGCGTTTGTAAAGGTAGCACATTCGGTTATCACATCTAAGAAGGGGGTGCGCATCTGAGTCTGTGGCTAGTGGAAATTATGGTTGTCTTTAGTTAATTGTTTGAGAGGTGTATGCAGAAGGTTGAGCTATTAGTATGGTTTTATTGGCAGTACATTTCCTACCCCTGCTCTTCTAACTAAATGCGATTCATATACTGTCAATCTTTTTAGGGTGTAGCAGTTACCGCCGCTCCAAGGTCCTCCATGGGTAGTGTTTTCTCTGCCATGTGGGCTGCCTGTTTTGTGTCTAGCCCTATTTCTTTGTGTGATGGGTTTCGCATCCTCAGTGGTCGAATTAAGTGAGACGCATCTCCCTGTTTCTACCTTTGGCCCTCTATCAGGATGGGTATATTTCAGGTCTAAAACACCCTTCCCAGTCAGATGCCTCTCTTGTCTCCTGCCCTCTACTCTGGTCCAATCTACTCCTCAATCCTAGTCTGTTTGTTCGTTTCATGGTGTGTGGATTTTCAGTCCTTTTCATCGTGTTCGGAGCTGGAGCGACAGGTTTTTAGAAGTATTCTGAATGTTAGATGGTCCTTCATAGTTTGTATTTCTCTTGGGAGAGAGTTCCAAAGTTTTACTGCTATGAAAGAGAACTGATCCACCAGGTTTTTGCATCATGTAGGGTTTCGGTTCTAAGCAGATGTCGCTGGATCCAAGTGGTTAGTTGGCTTGATGGTTTTCTTTTGTATGAATTCCGCTCCTTGGCCGTGGATTGCTCTTTGTTATGCACATTGTTTTGAAGGCAATTTTTTTTGTTTGACTGGGAGCCAATGTAGCGTCCTTAGGGCTGGTGTGATGTGATCCCTTTCTGAGAGTCTGGCAGCTGCATTCTGTATTCGTTGCAGTTTCCCCGTAGTCTGACATCCCGAGGTATACACTGTTGACGTAGTAAATAGTGGACATGAGGGAGTTGATGGCCAGAGTTTTGTGCTAGGAGAGGAGTGGTAGAATCTGTTTGATCGTGTGTAGATGGAAGGAACATTTCTTAATTAACACATTTACTTGTGGTTTTAGAGTTAACGTGTTGTCCATTAGGATTCCAAGGTTTTTGAAAACTTGGATGGTATGGGTGGCGTTCCCAGTTCTGTGGACCACGGGATGCACTGTTGGTTCCTTGGTTGTCTGGTGTAATCCTGATTTCCATCTGGTCAAGGTTGATTTTGAGGTCATTAGTGTTCATCCATTGGCAGAGTTCTTTGAGGCAGTCCATTAGCATCTTGTTTATCACCTATTTTGTAGATTTTGCAATAATCTGTGTAGTTGAAGCATGTGAAGATGTCTTTTGATAAGGTTGATTAGTGGTGTCATATAGATGTTAGAGTAGCAGGGATAACGAGGAGCCTTGTGGTGGTACTCAAATGCGTCACGCGGTGGTGATTTGAATGGTTTTATCCATACTTTTTCTGTTCTTCTGATACGAAAGATAAATTGCTGACACGCGCTGCTCTGGATTCAATTTCTTCGATTCTCTTGACGAGGATGACTGTCGAATGCTGTCGGGTAGTATCAGTGCTGAATTTGTGTTGAAGTCTGTGTTGGTCGTTAGGCAGTCAATATATAGTGTTGTCTCTGTTCCTCTCATGGGTCTGATACCTATCTGTGCATGGTCCAATAGTATGTTATTTTGTACGTGTTCCTGTATTTGTTCGTAGACCAAGGTCTCATAGTTTTGCCGGGTAAGGAATGTTTGAGATCAGTCTGTAGTGTGAGAAGTATTCCACATCACCTGTTGTATCCTTGATGAGGGGTTTGATGTAGACCGGTTTGGTCACTTGCGGTACTCTCACTGTTGAAAGTGATAGGTTGAAGAGGTTTAGGTAGCATTGTGATCTTGTATACAATGTTGAATAGTTCTTGCTGAGTGTTGGTGGCTTTTGTGATCCGGTAGTTGGATTTCTTTGTTGCTTTGAGAATTTCCATTTTGTATGATCAAATTTCTTTTTGCTAGGTTATTCTTTTGGATGTCGTAGTTTTTTCCATTCTTGTTTCCAGTTTTATTTTTTTCATTGCTTTGAGATGGGGCGTGAACCATCTAGCCACTACTTTCTTTCATGATGGGATGAGGCATTTTTCCGGGGAGATACTATCAAGTGTTTCCATAATCCATTTCAGGATTGGGTCTTTTTCGTTCTGTCAGTTGTGTCCAAGGTTGCAATTGGTGGCTTTGAGGATTCTGTTTTTCTGGGTTACTGCTTTCAACGGTATTCCAGTTTTCTTTCAAGATCAGGGTTTCTTTTGGGGCTTTTTGGATGCTTTTGATGGTATTCGGGTTACAAAGGGTGTAATGAGGTGGTTGCTCCATGGTATTTGGATTGGTGGTGCTGTTGTGATCAGGGTTTTATTGGTAAACATTGCATCCAGAGTGTGCCCTGCCATGTGCGTAGTTCCTTTCACCATCTGTCAGTCTTAGCGTCAAAAGCTGCTTATTTAGACATTTGTGCGAGTTAGTGTTCTCTTCTTCGTACCATATGAAGTACCCAAGAGTGATCCAGTGATGTGTGATGGCCAGGTTTGTGACTGATCTATTAAAGGCATGGTCTAGTAAAAATTTTTATTGTCCCAACGGGTTGGCCATGTTTTTTTAAGCCTAAGTGGCTCGATTTTAGAAAACTTTCCTATGGACCTTACCCGAGTTTTCGTCCATTAAACACACGCGAAAACAAGCACCAGGGAGCCACCATTTTCTGATAATCCTATCTTTTCCCCGATCGCCCTGGCGGACCTGCTTTTGCGGCACTAAATCAATTCCCCCGCCCCTGAGCCTGTCATCAGCAGACTCGTACCGCCCATTTCCCAACGCCAAAGCACGTCTCGTGTCAACATTCGCTGCGCTTCAGCTAATGACGTGTCGCCATGGAAATGGCAGGACGCCTCTCTCCTCAATAAGTATAAACAGACCGTTTCACAACACAGCAGCCGATTTTCGATTCCATTCCTCTCTCTGTGTTACTTTGAGTATTCTGTGACTCGTTTCAGTGCTCTGGTCAGCTACCTTCGCCGCTTGTAACCAGTGTGAACAGATATCAGTACCACCGCTATAAATTATTTTAGTTTGTTTAACACACAATGGCTACAATAATGCCCTACATGTACGAGCCAGAGTATACCGAGGAGGAACTACTGGAAAGGGAAGCACGCGAAAACGATGGGGATTTGGACGGCAGTTGGCAGGACGAATCAACAGATGAAGAGCCTGGGCCTAGTCGAATGGACGGCGTCTCCACCTGGTGCACATGTAATCGGTGCGAGCTAATGCCAACCGAGGACGAGAACTGCTGCTGCCGAGAAAACTCGGGATGCCTGGCCTACATTTCGGAAGGCGAGCCACGACCGCAATGCATCACCAGCTGCCAGACTTCAGGGCAGCCTGCCTCACACGGGCCGTGTTGAGAATATTGATGGTGCTTATGCACGAACTTCGAGCAACTGTTCATCCTCGTAATCCGAGTAACGAGTAAGTATACTCTGCTTGTCATGCCACTCCCATTTCATGTTCTTCTACTATATCCAAATTTCAATCTACATATCATTGTAACGCATGTAAGTCATTCAATAGTGTGCATTGTCTAGATAGCATTTGTCCGTGTAAAATGCCATTAGTTACAAGAATTGTCATCGACAACACACGTTTATTAAACTTATCTGGGTCATTTAAAAACAGTTTGTTTAATTCCTTTTCACAGGTGGTAGAGGCTGGTGGCCTATCGTTGCTTTACATGGTGGCTTCACGGGAGGCTTGGACACCGCGTTCGAAGAGTGATACCCGCCTGTGCCGTTCGTGCCATTAGAGAAACGTTCCCGAGTGACAGCGGTCAGTACAGGGGATTTTCTCTCGCTGTGCTGCAACCTGACCTGTATAATCTTTAAAGTCTTGTATTTTTGTGTCATGAAAATAAGATACAAAATAAAACACCACATATATTTTAACAACGTTTGTCTCGATTTTTTAAAATGAATCAAGTGTGTCTCCATTCAAGGATGGACGTCAGACACCTGTGCAGGGTGGTCAGTATCTATCTAAGCTAACATAACATATTCTCGATAATGCATGCACTAAATAACACTTGTTCAAAGTCTTTCAGTAGGTTATGTCTCTATAAAAGTCACACATATATCTATGCTAACAATTACCATTGGATTATACAGGCCCTAGGGTCTTGGCCACTATAATACACCGGTTGAAGTGTGGGTCTGTGCTCACAAGAATCTCCGGTATGTGGCATTTGTTATTGATAAGCAACGATATACTATCATTGATATAAAGGCGATATACTGTATATTGTTATAAAGGCGGTTCGCGCCAGTGGATGTGTGCTGGCATGGGGGGCTGTCCGGGGCGCGAAAGGCCAAGGTGCCAAACTGCATGTACACTTCAAAAGGTGTCCCACGCCAAGGGGCCATCGGTCACATGGCCTCCTCAGACCCCGTGACTCCATTTAATTTCTAAAGCGCTGTAATACACATACCAACGTGATATCTGTTTCCAGCCATTAGTGATGCTTGGAAAATTGAGCAATTGTCTCTAGCAAGTACATTCGAAGGCAAACGATTCAGGCTAGCCGGCGATGGACAGTGCGATAGCCCTGGATTTTCTGCCAAGTACTGCACCTACCACTTTCAGGACATGGATAGTAAGAAAATTGTGAGTTCGGAGGTTGTGCAGGTAACACAAAGTACATCCTCAAAGGCCATGGAGAAAATAGGATTTATATAATCAGTGGAACATCTACAATCGAGGGGGATGCACATCGACCTCATAGCCACGGATAGACACGTTTCAATTGCCAAGACAATGAGAGAGCAGTTCCCACATATTAAACATCAATTTGACGTATGGCATCTTGCTAAATCTATCAATAAGAGAATCTCGGCTGCAGGAAAAAAAAAGGTTTTGAAAGTATTTTGCAGTGGTCACATTCTATCACCAACCATCTTTGGTGGAGCTCAAAAACTTGTGAGGGGTCAGTGGAAATACTACTTGAAAAATGGCGGTCACTGATGCACCACTGTACCAACTTTCACCGCTGGACAGCAAATGAACATTTCCACCAATGTGAACATGGCCCTTTGTCCCCAGAGGAGGCACGGAAGAAGTGGTGGTTGATTCCATCTTCACCAACACACAAAGCCATTGAGAAGATTGTTTTCGACAAAACTCTATCAAGAGATTTGAGAGGACTGACAGA
Source organism: Ambystoma mexicanum (assembly GCF_040938575.1). Taxonomy (NCBI): domain Eukaryota; kingdom Metazoa; phylum Chordata; class Amphibia; order Caudata; family Ambystomatidae; genus Ambystoma; species Ambystoma mexicanum. The sequence continues at coordinate 193,703,309 of NC_090938.1, forward strand.
ATTCTGTCACACAGGAGATTTGGAGGTGTTCCACAATATGTGCCTAAAGTACAGGCCAAAGCGCTTGCATTTTAGCTTTTCGGGGCATGAAACATCGCACTCTACTAGCGGTCTTGGCCCATAACAGCAATGTCGGACGTGAACAATCTAGGACTAGGGGTAAAGTAAGGATGCCTCGCTACACTAAGGTGTTTTCAAAACGAAGTAAGCAATGGGTGATCAAACCAGTCTATGATGAAATGCAGTTCGACTTTGTGAAAGGCCTTATTGTTGCTGTGTTAGAGAAGCACAGATATGGAATTTTGGACGTTTCTGTACAGAGCAGTGATCCATTGCCACCAAACATTGCAACTGTGCCTTGCCCATCCAATGCACAGCTGATTGCGAAGTACAAATCCCGGTTTAAATAATTGCAATAAGATTGTCTTTTTGTAAATAAATGTTATTGTACAGTGTACCTGTAAACCTGACCCCTAACTTCACCATCATGGGTGGCGAACAAGCTGGGTGTCATCTTTGAATTCTCTCTATTCACCTCACATGTGTGTATGTTTATATTTTTCTCATGTCTCATCTCATGTAAATGTAAATGCTGCGCACTGTTTACGGAGGGGAGGCTTGCGTATTGCAAATAATAAAACAAACAAATCTCACTTTTAACTCCACTCCTGTGGAACTTATACTTTCCCTGACCTTCTGCCAATAATTAAATGTCTCAATTTGGGCTGCAAAGCTCGCAGACAACTGCGACAAATTTGGGGCACTTAGAACGCGCCATCCAAGCGTGCCGTGGCATTTGGGAGAGAAGCCAGTTCCCATTTGCACATTGAGGCGCACTACATAGACGGATTCTAAACTTCAAGCTCTCGTAGATGCCTATACGACGTGATGTTGCAAATAAAGAATGCGAAGGACAGCGCCCTTATGAGGCCCACAAGTCGCACTGGAATTATAAGGGTCTATTGTTTTTTGACCTTGAGACAGGGACCATGCCGAAAGAACTACATTTGAAGGGAGTGCGCAATAACGTAAGTGACGATAAGGCAGAAAATTCAGAAACTAGAGTTTCAGTTTAGTTCATTATACGAAAAATCGTTGTCAAGAGCACGGTCCGTTTTACAGACTGCATTACGAAGAGGCACAATGGAAATTTCAAATATAATGTAAGTAAATCTTTACACGCTTTTATACTGGAATGAAGATTTAATGAATGGATGCATGAATAAATGAATGAATGAAGAGCTAGGAAAAGCAAGTAAAACGTGTTCGTAGTGGGCACATGGGCATGCAGGTCCACTGGTCTCACGGATCTCGGTCCTTGGCCCAGCCACTTTTTCCTGCACTGCCTACCTGCACTACGGGACTCTCTCTGTATCCTTCAGCCCCTTCTCCCGGCATTTACCTTGCACTTGCCACCAGCTGGCCCTATTATTTAATTTGTATTCAACTAACCATGTACAGCCCTTCCCCATGCGCGATCAGAAAGACACCTGACCTAGTAGGAACGTTGTCTGTCTGCCCTTGTTCCCCACCTGCCTCATCACGCCTAGAAACACGAGTATAGGCGCGTTACAAATGCCATATCATACCATTCCTCACGCATGTAGACTAACTGTCGTTTATCATTGTGTGTTTGCCTCGATTTATCTCGTTACTTTTTCGCATTGATTTTATGGACAAACATACTCCATTGAACTATCCTTGCAAGCAAATAGTTTCTGATCGGCCGTAATAAATAAAATGAGTAATATTGATGAAGTTCGGCTAGCGAGACTAATTATCATTTTTTTTTTCATAACAGGTATTTGATCCCATTCTGCCACTGCCATCTGTTTGAGACACTGGCGGATGGTTTCTTCAGCAGAGACCTGCAGCTTCGTGTCAACAACTGGAGCACGATCACCATATTATGGGACGATCGCCAAGGGCCCACATGCCCTTACGCTGTACTAGTGGCTAGAAGCAACATAACAACCTTTAGGCTGGACTAGTGCCTATCTGATGGAACAGCCTTGCGGTTCACCGCGGTTCCAAAGTGATTCTTTTTACGAAAATGAACACCCTGTGTACCATAAAGGAACACTGCGTGACTCAAGATGAAACGGGACAGTTATTTATTGCGGATACAGATAAAAGAAAATAAATGGCTTCCGGAGTTCATATGGCAATTGCTAAATATTCTCTAAACATTTAATGTCAAATAAATGTACTTTACCAAATGTACCGTGTTGCTGTTTCATTGTAAAGTACAGTTTCATATTCTGAATTGTGGCGCGCTGTGTTGTGAGTTGATCTGTGTTGGTTTCCGGGTTCTGTGTGGAGTCGTGTAGAAGACTGGGCGCGTTTGCCTACGCAGCACAGTAACGTCACGAGGAGAGGCGGGGAATATGTATGTTTTGATAATGTCAGGCTCAGGGGCGGGGGAATTGATTTAGTGCCGCAAAAGCAGGTCCGCCAGGGCGATCGGGGAAAAGATAGGATTATCAGAAAATGGCGGCTCCCTGGTGCTTGTTTTCGCGTGTGTTTAATGGACGAAAACTCGGGTAAGGTCCATAGGAAGGTTTTCTAAAATCGAGACACTTAGGCTTAAAAAAACATGGCCGACCCGTTGGGACAATAAAACATTTTACTAGACCATGCCTTTAAGGTGTCTGACAGGATGTGGGTTGGGTTCTGTTAGATCTGTTTTGTCATTAAGTAGGTCGGCTAGGTTTTGCATTGATTTCATGTCTTCTGGCCCCTTTGTCTCAGGTTGGTGTTGCCGGAGGTCCCCTTAGGTTTTGGTGAAGTATGGAGTGAGGGGGTGGTTCCCATTTTTCTCCTGCTTGTTGCTTCCTTTTTCCTTTGTGGTCCCGATATCCTCTGGTGTCTAACGTTACTGGTAGTTGGTTGCTGCTTTGGTGAGTAGTCTTTGCGCGGTAGGGTGTTTGGTACAATTCTTGTCTTGTTTTGGGGGAGGGGTTCCTTTTTTTTTCCTCATGCACATGGGTTTGTGCTCCTTATATAAGGCTGAGATTAACCTTTTGTTCCAAAGTAATGCATCTGCAATCTACTTAATTCAGGTGTGTGCTCTTGAATTGCCCACTTTCCTTTGCTAAGTATACATTCAACTGTAGGTAGGGGAAGATCCACAATTTACCAATGTTATTCTCTATCAATAGAATACATGTCAATGAATTAACCTTCTATCAGTGTCTGCTAGGTTCCCTAGAGATGGGTTGGGGGCATAATGATCTCAAAAGAGAGAGGGCCGGAAGTAAAGGCCGTGTGGCTTTTGCCTTTGTTCAAAGCTCCCACAATTGTCCAACAGTGGGTTTCCCCCAGATTCAATTGGTGTCGGCACACAGCCACTTCCCTACCGGGACTGGGCACAGTACACAGTTGCTTTAACACACTCATTGCTTACCATTTGCAGACCTGAGAAGGAAGTACAAAATCCTAAACTGTCTCTCGAAGGAATCACTGTCAACACCCAAACGCCCCAACCCTTCCCTCCTGGCTCAGAAAGGACAATTGCCCCAAAGTGGTTCCTAGCCCTTTTACCATCCCACAAAAGCCTTATAAGTGGTTTTTTTAATATCTGTCCGATGCAGACTGTCTACCAAAAGCTGCCACATACTAAAAATGTAAAAATTGCTCTAGGCTGGATACTCATAATTGCCATCGGGCTTCCCATCGACCCTAAACGCAGGGTATGCTACCTTTTTGAAAGTACAATTTCATTGTGTACCACAATGGAGGCAGATTAATACTGTGTAAAGTATTTGAGTTGTTACTTAAATATGTCTCCAGCTATTTGACCTTTTCCAAGCATATCTTAATTGGACATTGGGATACCTTACTAATAGTTTAATTTTTGTGTCTCTTATGCCAGATTTTATTTTATAAACCAAAAGGGTGCCATATTCTTTAAGGGCACCAAGTGCCATAAACTGGATACATAGAAGTGTGATTTGAAGGTCTCCCAATCCATGGCAGCCACATATGCCTGGGAGATTAATATTAAATTTGACAGTGATTCATTTCACACATGTGCAATCACAACCATTGCCTTTGACAGTCTCTTATGAAGCACAAGTGATTTGGCGTACATACAGTTATTAAACCCTTTTAAAATGGCATGATGGGGTTATATTGTGTTCAATAGAATTTGAGTGAGTTGACCCTCGCAGGAGCCACGCACATTCTGTGTGGAAAGCACAGAGCATAAACTATTGAAAGGTTTAATTTCCAACTTGTAAACTTTTAAAAATCATTTTGTTAAAGCAATCTTTGTGCTTAGCCAAAATGTGCTTGCGATGCCATTTATCTTTTTTTTATGCAATTACAGTATTGGAGAGCACAATGATTTAAAAAGAGCCCTTTTTAAACATTGTATTATTGCAAACGCTTACTAAGAAACTTGCATATCCTCCCAAGCTGGAATCGGTGCTTTTTTATTGGATTGGATTGGATACTCTGATGATCTGATAGTATTGAACCTCACGCAGCAGGACTACAAGAATTACTGAATCTTCTACTCCTCTTTGCAACTGAACCGGAGCTGGTTATGAATTCGTATGAAAAACGATTGTCCTTTCTAGCATATAGGTGGACTTTGTACTGCAAGGACATTGGAGTCACTCACTATAAATAGGTGGGGGTAATCTGCGACTCCAAGCTAAACTGGTTGGCACATATTCGTCAGCTGAGCAATGGGTCCATCGGCAGCAGTGGCCAGCGCACTGCTTTCATATGCTGGATATTCTCGCAGCACTCGGGATGGTCTACCTCGCGAACATCCTGCCCAAATTGATGTATGGGGACTGGTATGGGCATGCAAAAATGAGAAGATACTTCAGGTAATGGAAAGCGGATGCCTGAGATAATTACTTCACTTGCCCTAAGTGACTCCAGCAGAATTAATCCATTGGGAGCTGAACATTACTGCTGCTGGACTGGTTCTGCTTAAACAACAAGCATGCTACTTTAAAACGCTACTGGTAGCTCAAAATGTTATCTGGGAAAATGCTGTAGTGATATGTAAGACACTTGCGGCTATACCCATTTCATGTGCTTGTGTTAAAATGTTGAAATTGGGGTTGGACTGGAAGGAATGTTGCAAGCCGACGATACGGCTTAACCTCTCCTGAACTTTAAAAGTCTGCACAGGCAAAAACTCCAGCTAGGGAACAGTCCTGAGCGGATCTAACAGCTAAAACCAGCAGTAAAAGTACATTCATGCAAAAATCTTTGGCTCCCAAAATCAGAGAGGAATACATACGACTGAAATTGAATTTGGTAGAGACATGGGATAGAATGGGTGTTCTTATGGACATTCCTAAAAATGAATGCTGATGCCATTTATGCAGTGCTGATTACTTGGAAACAGCGAAACATCTACTCTGTGCATGCAGCACATTCACACCGGATAGGAGGGCGGCTCTGATGGCGCTGGGTAGACACAGGATAACGAAGAGGAACTTTGGTAGCACTACCTAGATGATAATGATATACCCTTGACATATCATTTTACAGGACTATGGAGGATAATCAAAGCATCACTAGAAACATGGACGGCAGGTGGAGACTAATATTGGTGTGAAGGAACCTACCGAGCTGAAGTCATAAGCCTAACTGTGTATCTGACATAGCGGAGTTGCTTTTTTAAAAAAAAAAAAATAAGAAACCATATAATTGGCTGTAGTATAACATTTTATAAAGTGTATTTCGAAAAGTGTTTTTTTTATAATTTTTTATTCAAACCAAACAATACTACAAACAAACCCAACACGCAGTGCAGTTTACAACAATTCCATTAAACACCATTTATATTTCCATTTTTGCCACTGCTCGCATAGTCCCACCCTCCATTATGAGCCTATTTGTACTTCGCATTCAGTGTCTGCTACATGTGGCGGGGTCTCACTAACCTCGGATTCCGTCGGGTCCGATATAGATCCGAACAATTCCACTATTTAATAATTTCCACGCCATCAGGGTACCCACTTCTTCCTCCCCACTCATGTTGCTCGCCTCCTGCCATACTATCGTTTCGGCCTCCGCCCATTTCTGTAACTCCTTCCACCATATCTTCACCCGTGGCTTGTGACACTTCTTCCATCCCATGGCAATCCTCCGTTTTGCTAGCACGTATGCCAAGTCTCTCAGTTTCACAACATGTTTAAGTTTCCGTAGTCTGAGGAACCCTCCCAGCAAGCAAGCCCAGACCGTATCTATGACGAGCGTGACCCCCTTTGTCGCTAATTTTTGTGCCACTTCACCGCAGAAGCATTCGATTACTGGGCATGACCAAAACATGTCATGTCGGCTTTTTCCATGTCACACTTGGGGCACGCCTGTCGCCCAGCGTTTCCGAACTTGGATATCCTCAGAGGGGTCATGTATGCTCTATGCGTTATATACAGCTGTATTTGTTTAAGTCTGGCGTTTCTTGACACTTTCTTGTGATATCCCAGGGCGCGTTCCCACATCCCATCTCCCATTGGGGCCCCCACCTCCTCTTCCCAGTCCAGTCTCAAATGTGTCAATTCCTTCCCAACCTTGGTCATCACCATCTCATACAATCTAGAAATGTCATGCTCCCCTTCCCATGTCATATATTGCCCCCACAGTAGCATCTGGTTCCTCTGCCAGTACTGTTTCAGGCCACGTTTTCCGAATTTTCTGAACCATCCTATGGTATGTAACATATTGGCCAGTATGTAATCCCACCTCCTCCCCAAGTTCTTCAAAATCTCTAATGGTCCCCTCTTGCCAGATATCCCCTAATGTTACCAGCCCCACCGATTCCCAGTAGGTTCTCATAATCACCCTTAGCTGCTTATCCCCTCCTGCTAAAGCAACAAGCGGTTCTTGCAGGGAGCACAGGAATGGGTCCTCCATCATCCGACACGCTCGACGCCACATTTTCCACCCCAGCAGCATCATCCTAGGTTGCTCCTTCATATCTGACTCAGGCAACCATATCATTTCCCTTAAGTAAAATGGGGTACAATCCTGCCCAAACAACCTAAGTTCAGGGGTCACTTCGTCAGAGAGCCAATTGGCCACATATTGTAGTTGACTCGCTACATAGTAGACCTCAGAATTGGGCAGTTTAATACCCCCCCCCCCCTTTCATAGAAGTTCTGCAACTTCATAGCGCCACTCTATTCCGGGTACCATGCCATAGGAAGTCACTGCACACACTGTTCAGTTTAGCAAAAAACTTCTTGGGTATCATATGTGGGATATTACTAAAATAATGTAAAAGCCTAGGTAGGACCGCCATCTTAAGCATTGCCCCCCGTCCCATCATTGCTAGGGGCAACTTCTCCCAAAACGTCATGCATTTCCGGATCTTCTCAACAGCTACCTCGGTGTTGTGCTTATGTTGTTCTTCTGCCGTGTGATACACATCTATACCAAGGTAACGGAAAGAACTAATCACCCATGGTATCTGTAATACCGGTAACCTTTCCTCGGGGGTCCCCTTATAGCTACCTAGCGGGAATATACTAGATTTTTGAGGATTCACTGCTATGCTGGACAACCTGCATACTTCTCCATCACTTCCAGGATATATTGAAGATTTTCTTCCGGATATTTCAAGTATAGTAACAAATCATCCGCATATAAGCATATTAGGTGCTGCTCACCCCCAACCTCAATACCTATCGTATCATATTGTTGCCTGAGGTATATCGCTAGGGGCTCCAGGGCTAGAATGTAAAGCATCGGGGACCAGGGACACCCCTGCCTGGTGCCTCTACTAAGCTGCCATCTCTCGGATATCACTTATCCCATTCAAACTCTGGCTAGCGGCTTGCTGTATAGCATTTTCGCCCACCTGATAGAAGCCGGCCCTACTCCATATCCTTCCAGGGCCGCCAGCAGCCATGGCCACTTAACAGAGTCAAAAGCTTTTACTGCGTCTAGGGATACAATCGCCATTTCGCCTTCATTCCTATCCGCCCATTCGATCACCCGGTGGAGTCGCCTATGGTTGTGGGTTATATTCCTATTCGGGACATAGGTCGTTTGGTCTGGGTGGATTAATTTGCTAATTACTCTATGCAATCGGTTTGCCAGGACAGCCGTCAATATCTTGCTGTCCCGGTTCAGCATCGACAAAGGCCTGTAGGAGCTACAGCTATACCCTGGTTTGTTGGGTTTAGGGAGCGGTATTATAATCGCTTCTCTGAGTAACTCCGACAACCTCCCCATCTCAAATGCTTCGTTAAGCATTTCTAGCATTGGTGGGAGCACTTCTTCTCTATATACTTTATAAAATTCGCTAGGGAACCCATCTGCTCCTGGGGTCTTACTGGTGGGCAACTGCCTCACAACCTCCTCCAAGGTAATTGGTGCATCAAGCTATTCTCTTTCCTCATCACTTACCTTGGGCTTTCCTATATCTTCTAGTGTTTCGGTTATCTCCTCCCGTCTGCCCCCTCCTTGACCCCGTAAAGCACCTTATAATCTGCAAATTCCTTGTTGACCCCTTCTTGAGTGTCTACTACCTCGCCATCTTCTCTAGTTATTGTCCTAATCGGGAGCCTAGGGGTTTCGCTCTTGTACAGCCACGCTAAAAGCCTACCCGTTTTATCCCCTCCGGCGTGCTGTCTTCCTACATACTTTTTATAATTGAGGTTGCAGAGCCTTTCCCAGTGTTCTGCACACTGCTGCTGTAGTTTGAGTACTAGCTCCGTGTCCACACTGCCATTTTTTAATGTTCTTTCTCAGTTCATCTTCTATTCTTTGTAGGTCAGCCAGAACCCCACCTTGCAGGCCCTTTGACTTAGCTATGGCTACCCCCCGCATCACCACCTTAATGGCTTCCCTTAGTGAACCCGCCGAGTCAACACTACCAGTATTTGTTTCAAAATAGTTCCTGATCTCATCTCTTATGTCCTCTCGAAAGACCGGATCTTTGAGTGCCTCCGCTCGGAGGCGCCATGTCGGGATCCGCGCCCTCGGGGGGGGGGGGGGCAGTATTGCCACCAGAGGACCAGGGGCGAGTGATATGAGAGGACCCTCTCCTTATATTCTATTTGAGTGCTCTCTGCCATCACATCCGGCGTGGCAAAGACATAATCCAATCTCGTGTGTAGCTGCTGCGGGGCTGAGTAGTGCGAATATTGCCTACCATTAGGATGTTTTGTTCTCCACACATCTACGAAACCAAAATCGTCTAGTAACACCTGCAATGCTTTGGCCGCTGGGGTGTGCCTGTCAATCCTGCTATCACATCTGTCCACCTTGGGGTTCAATACACAATTGAAATCCCCGCCCCAAATAACTGCGTTTCCCACACACATACTAAGGTTGGTGCACAGAGTTCTGAAGTATGCTGCCGTGTTTTGGTTGGCGGCATACGTATTTACGATGCATACCTCTTTATTCTCCACCAGCCCTCTCAATATAACCGTCCTCCCGTCATTTTCCACCACTTCCTGTAGTAGCTGAAACGGGACGTGTGGTGCCACTCAGACAGGCACTCCACTAGCGTAAGCAGAGTACGACGAACCCACCACGATCCCTTTCCATTTTTTCCCCAACTAGCTCCAGCTTCTCCCACGTCAGATGCGTCTCCTGTAACAGTGCAATATCTATCTTTTGCTTTTTCAAATACAGCATGACCTTATTCCTCTTCATATAACTGTTAAGACCCCTGACATTCCACGTTAATATCTTGATCTCCCATAGCACATTGATATCTTCCTCCCCCATTTCCAACTGAACCCTTCCAGTCATGCTATGCAGATACAATCCTTCAGCTCTTCCATGTAGGCTCAAGTTTGAACTTAAACTCCCCATAACTATGTACACCCCAAACTTCCCACCTCCTTTCCCTCCCTCCCTGCCTCCCTCCACCCATCCCTTCCCCAACAACACCCCCCCCCCCCACCCAACTGTTGCCCAGCTCCATCCCTGGATCTCAGGCACCCCCCACATGTAGCCCTGTCCAGCACAAGCTTGTGTGCGGGGCTCAGTAGGGTGAAGTTGCCCTAATGGCCACTTAACTATTAGTATTTCGGGGGGTGGGTTGCTTCCATCCTGTTGCTCCCATTTCCAAATTTATTACGCATTGTGTTAACCCTATGCAGCTTCCAATTACATTTTGCCCACTATATTCCAGTCCAGGTCACAGGGCCCGAATGTTATCCAGTGTTTCACTGGTCTCGCTTCCCGGTATAATCTAGTACCCCCTCCCACTTACCCCCTCACTGTCCGTGGCACCAGTTCTTCAGTCATCCTGTTCCTGCTGGTCACGGTCCACTTCTTGCTCCGGGCAACCTTGCAGATCCAGCCACGTTACCACCTCCTCAGAAGTGTAAAAAAAAAGCGCCCTGCTCTTATGTAGCACCTTCAGCTTTGCCGGGTACAGAAGCTTGTACTTGATGCCTGCTGCTCGCAGCATCCTCTTGACGGCCACGTAGCTGTATCTCTGTCTCTGTAACAGCATTGTGTATTCCGGGTATGTTGTAATGTTGGCAGATGCTTTCTGTATTGTTCTGCCTTTACGAAAATATTCCAGGATCTTCTCCCTGTCTCTATAGTTCAAGATCCTCGCGATGATGGGTCTCAGCAGAGCCCCAGGTCGTGGTTTCCTCATTAAGGCGCGTTGCGCCCGCTCCACCGTGAATCACTGCGAAAGCTTGTCTGCTCCTAATTCTTGTAGGATCATGTTTTGCACTTAGTTGGTAGGGTCTTGGACCTCTTCCCCCTCCGGCAGGCCGACGACCCGTATGTTATTTCTTCTCGCTCTTCCTTCCGCTTCTGCCACCCGATTTTCAAGGTTGGCAACCTGCTGTTTGAGCACATGAACTTCTTTTGCATTATTTGTGCTGACATCAGTATTGGTCTTTGCGGCACTTTCCAACCCACTTGTTCTCTCCGCCAGCCCCCTGACATCTTGCCGTAACAGGGTAAGCTCAGTTCCTAACGCATCAATTTTGCCCTCCAGGGCTGACTGTAAGTCTGCCATTGCCGCGCCCCATTTAGTGTTCAGCTCCGCTATAGCCTCCAGGATCTGGTGCTTATCTCCTTCTGGGGCTTCTTCCACAGTAGTCGCAGCCGTGCTCCGCTCCGATGTTGTAGGGGTCCTCTGCGTTTTCGCAAAGATCTCCATTGTGGGCTGTTTGGTCTTGGCTCTCAGACTTTTCACCGACATAATGCCACTTTGCCCACGTGTCTGGCTCCGGCTCGGTGCTGTTCAGTTATTTGAGTCGTTGGGGTCTCTGTATACCAACCTACACCTATTGTGGCACATGAAATTGTTATTCGGGTGGATTGTAACTTGTCACGTCACGATTTCCTGTGTCTGAACCTATTATCAGCAGGGTGCTGGCTTCTGCATCCCTTATGTTTCTTTCTGGTCTCTGTGCCTATCAGAGGCAGGGTGCATATACCCACTTCTCCAGCATTGGATCTTTCATGGATTCACATGCTTAGAATAATCCCCGTCGTCAGGCTGGGAATCCCCGGTACATTATATAGACCTTTTCCCGTAGGAAAACTTTTTTGACGCTTATGCGTCCTATCCACCTCGTTTTGTATCATGCGTGCCCGCGCCGTCAGGGCGTCATGATATAAATACAGGCCCCGCCCCCGCGCTCCCTCAGATTTCAACCGTCTTTCAAAGTAGTGGGATCCTCGCGTTTTATTACTAGTTACTAGTGAAAACTAGGTTGTTTTTGTCTGTTTCGCTTCGGCGAAGTTCAAATTCTGGCGAATTATGTCTGGAAAAGCGTTATTTCGCCCGTGTGCAACCTGTGGCCTCAAAAAGGTTTATGAAGGTGATGGCCACATGGGCTGTATCTACTGTCTCCACCCGCACCACTCGGCGGATACATGTGAAATTTGTCAGGGTTTCTCCCAAAAAACCCTGAAGGACCGAAAAAGAAGGCTGGTCGACTGGCTTAATGACGGAGCAGGGGCCTACCCGGCTTCGGAAGTTGGCTCCACGGCTTCCAGGGGTAGGTCGGAACCTCCATCGAAGAAGGTACGGCCAGCTGAAATGCGCTCTGAGGACAAGCATAAGAGGAAACAGGATGGTTCCTCCTCATCACATAAAAAGTCGTCCTCCTCATCATCTAAGACGGAGAGGCTAGCGCTGTCGAAATCCTCCTCAGGGGACCGTCCCAGGTCTTCCATGAGTCGGGAAGCCTCAGCCGGGAAGTCGGCATCCAAATCGACGACGAAGTCTAAGGGCTCGACGACGACTTGCTCGTCGACCTCGGTGTCATTGACGATGCCTATTACCGTTCAAGCAGCAGCGGTGGGGATTCCCCCATCGACGGAGACTCAGTCCATGGCTTGGCTGCCCGAGGTCTATGACCCAATCCCCCCGGAGGTCTTACTGCAGCCAGACACGGCCGGCTCGGCGGAAGGAGAAGGTGATCTGGTTCTGCAACCATCGGATTTAGGCTTACGGCCTTCCACGTCGACTACGACGGCGACGAGTGCAAACGGGGGTGTGGTACCGATATCGTCCACGTTATTGACCCCCCCAGACGGTTTTGTCTCTGGATGTGCTTAATACTCTTCAGAAGCTCCTGCAGCGGCTGGATACGCAGTTCCCTCAGCCCGGGACATCGTCACTTCTGTCTGTACCTTCCGTCGACGAGCAAACTTGCACGGCTCGATCGACGACGAAACAGCCATCGGCTCCCCAGGCAGTAAAAGATCGTCCCCGAGCGCAGGAGGAGGGTGAGTTGTCGGAGTCCGATTCTGTACTGGGTGACTCAGGGTCAGACATCTCCCTGTCACCTTCGAGGGACCCGACATGGAATTCGGATGTAGAGGTAGAGTCTACGAGAGGCCAGTCACAGCCATCTCCCCCGGATGATGTGGGAGCCTTCCATGCAATGATGGGGAAAGCTTGTTCCGAATTCGGCTTGATTCCGGAGGAGCAGAAGAAAGACTGTTTCCTTTTTGACCATATGGGTCAAAGGAGAAAATCGGTTTTTGCCATCCCAATCCTGGACCACGTGTGGCAAGAAGGTCTCAAAACGATGCGCCATCCGTTCTCGGAGCCTGCCATAAAGGGACGGATTGAGAAAAAGTTTAAAGCTCCGGAGTCCACTCCAAAATGTCTAACATCACAGCCTCTGTCTGACTCGGTGGTGTCGGCGGCAGCGGCTAGGAAGGCCAGGGTCCAGCAAAAATGTTCAACGCCACCTGAAAGCGAGGCTAGGAGACAGGACGCCTTTGGAAAGAAGGTGCTCTCGGTCGGAGTGACGACAGTAAGAGCAGCCAATTCCTTAGCAATCGTGTCACGATATGATAGGGAAATGTGGCACAAATTAGCCCCTATCCTAGAGCACCTGCCAGACGAACACCGGAAAGCAGCTATGTTACTGGTGCGGGATGGCGAAGAGGCCTCGAACCACGCTATCGATATCGCAGTTGACCTAGCAGAATCAGGGTTCAAACAAATCAACCATGGAGTAGTGCTTCGTCGGCAAGCGTGGCTCAAATGTACTACTTTCCGTCCTGAAGTACAGTACAAAGTCCTGGACATGCCATGCGAAGGGGAACACCTGTTTGGCGAAAAGGTTGATGAAGCGCTGAAAGGGATGAAAGAAGACGCGGATACTGCTAGGTCCCTCGGCGCCCTGCAAACGGGTAGAAATTTTCGTTCTTTTCGCCCCTTCAGGGGTGCTTCTGGAAACTCCCGCTTTGGAGCCTCGAGGGACCGTGGATTCAACAGGCCCTCTTACTCGTCACAAGGGTTCAGACGAGCGTCCCAGTCAGCTCGTAGAAGCAGGGATTATCAAGCCTCCAGACGCCGAGGCTCAGGTCAGTCGTCGACGAAGACCAAGCAAACCAACAACCAATGACGGCCTTCGGAACGTCCTGGGGGGGTTGAGTCTCTCATCACTTCGACCGATGGAAATGCATCACCACAGATCGATGGGTCCTAGACACGATTCGCATGGGTCATGCGCTGCAATTCAAAGACAAGCCTCTGCGTCTTCCTCCTTTATTCTCGACACAGCCCAACCTCCGAGTCCTACGACAAGAGGCGGCGCTTATGTTGCAAAAAGGGGCGGTAGAGAGTTCCTGTAGCACAGGAAGGACAAGGAGTTTATTCCAGGTTCTTTGTTGTAAAAAAGCCAAACGGCAAATGGAGGCCCATTCTCGACCTGAGGGTACTCAACAAGTGGCTAAAGAGCCTAAAATTCAAAATGCTAAAGCTCCAAGAGGTTATCAGGTCGGTACAACCCATGGATTATCTATCATCTCTAGACCTTCAAGATGCCTATTTTCACATTCCAATACGCCCACGACACAGGAGATATTTAAGATTCGTCGTCGGGAAAAAGCATTTTCAGTTCAAAGTCCTCCCTTTCGGCCTCAAGTCCTCCCCCAGGACGTTCACCAAGTGCTTGGCCCCTATAGCGGCCCATTTAAGGAAGGACGGTCATCATGTCTATCCATATCTAGACGACTGGCTGGTCAGAGTTTCATCCAAGGAACAAACACGAGACCGTCTACGAGCCACAAGGAACTGGGCTTCGCAATCAACTTCAACAAGTCCTCCGTAGAGCCTTCGAGGACCTTGGTCTTCCTAGGAGCGGAGTTTCAGACACACACAAGCCTGGTGAGACCATCCAGCGAAAGAATTCAGAAACTTCAAAACAAGGCTTCGGAATGGAGAGGCGGTACCAAGGTCTCAGTGCGCAAGTACATGTCCCTGCTAGGGACCATGTCATCCTGCATTCCGCTAATAAACAACTGCCGTCTGTTTATGAGGCCTTGCCAGGAATTTCTAGCGGACCGTTGGGCGCAGAGCCGAGGTCGCTGGTCCGACAGATTGGTCGTCGACGAACAACTAGTTCAAGCACTCGGCTGGTGGAGAGTGTCTACTCATCTAACGAAAGGGATGCCTCTTCTGGAACCAGAGTTTCAAAAGACGGTGGTGACGGATGCATCGCTGAGCGGATGGGGAGCTCATCTGGATATGTTACAGGTACAAGGCCGGTGGTCCTTGCAGGAGTCCTCCCTGCATATCAACCTGCTAGAACTGAGAGCAGTGCGATGGGCTCTAAAATCTTTTCTTCCGCAACTGAGGGACTCGGTGGTGTGTGTCATGACGGACAACACCACTACGATGTTCTACTTGAGAAAACAAGGAGGGACACGTTCCAGATCCCTATCGACGGAGGCACAGAAAATCTGGCATTGGGCCATTCAACACAACATAACAATCTTGGCGTTCCACCTACCAGGCGTGAGGAACGTGGAAGCAGATGCCCTCAGCAGAGAAATGAACGAAGTTCACGAGTGGGTACTGAACGACCAGCAACTACAACAAGTATTCAAGAAATGGGGACACCCGCCCATAGACCTGTTTGCAACGAAGAACAACAAAAAATGCCATCAGTACGCAAGCAGATGGCCTCAGAAGGGCTCTCTGGGGGATGCGTTCTCCTTCCCATGGACGAACAATTTCATGTACGCATTCCCTCCATTTCCCCTGGTCCGGAGGACATTGCAATGGATCCTCAGGTACCCATGTCGTGTAATTCTGGTGGCCCCATACTGGCCCAGACAGGTGTGGTTTTCAGACCTGCTTCACTTAGCGGCGGCGGAACCGATGAGATTCAAGAAGACCCCCGACCTTCTGTCTCGACAGGACGGTGTTGTTTGGCATCACGACCCGGACAGCCTCCAGTTGACGGCCTGGCTCCTGACTTCGCCGAATTTGGTCGGCTAACGATTCCGGAGGACTGTCGGAGTATCCTACAAGCGGCAAGAGCACCTTCCACAAACGCCTCATACGCGTACAAATGGAAAAGTTTCTGTCAATGGTGTGAGGATCAACCAGGCTTGGCCCCGCAATCGATTAAGCCAGAGCAGCTCCTTCCATACTTGCTGCTCTTAGCCCAAAAGGGCCTGTCGGTATCTTCAATAAAAGTACACCTAGCAGCCATTTCCAGGTTTACTCGTCGACGGCACTCGGCACCTTTGTTCAGCGACCGCCTGATTAAACACTTCCTTAAAGGCCTCTTTCGGAGTTTCCCGCCAGAGAAGAAATTTCCGCCAGAGTGGAGCCTCAATCTGGTCTTAACATCTCTTATGAAGCCTCCTTTTGAGCCAATGTCATCATCGTCTCTAAAGTTTCTGTCGTGGAAATTGGCCTTCCTAGTGGCCATCACTTCAGCTCGACGTATCTCAGAAGTTCAGGCTCTAATGGTAGACCCGCCATACTTACGATTTTTCAAGAACAAGGTAGTCCTAGCCACTAACCCGCAGTTTATACCAAAAGCTCCTTCGGTGTTCCATAAACACTCCTCTATTGTGTTGCCTACGTTTTTTCCGGAGCCATGCTCGGGAGCGGAGCGCATGCTACACACATTGGATGTAAAAAGGGCCCTTAAGTTTTATCTCCATCGTACGCAACCGTTCAGAGAAACAAGACAGCTGTTCGTGGCCTATGGTTTGGGTGCTAAGGAAAAGCCATTTCAAAACAAGGACTGTCAAGATGGGTGTCATCTACCATTTCGTACTGCCATTCTAGGGCAGGGAAACCCCTTCTACGACGGCCAAGAGCTCACTCTACTAGAGCAGCGGCATCGTCGACGGCACTGTGGGCCGGAGTCCCTCTGAGGGACATTTGCATGGCGGCTACCTGGGCGGCTACACACACCTTTACCCGCCATTACTGCCTGTCGCAGCAACATGCCGAAGATACCCGGATGGGGCAGGCGGTGCTTCGACACCTGTTCCAGTAAGGTAAGCCCCGGCTGAGGGGTTGCATCCTATGGAATTTGTGACTGTATGTGGTTCGTTTTCCTGTGTTAACTATTACTGATGTATACATGATCATAGGGAACGGGCTCTGCGAACAAGGTATATGGGTTTGCATGCACGCCTCCTCTTTGGGGGTGGTACTGCTGTGTAATCTATTCTAAGCATGTGAATCCATGAAAGATCCAATGCTGGAGAAGGGAATAGTTTCTTACCTGTAACTCCATTTCTCCAGCTTTGGTATCTTTCATGGATTCACATGCGCCCACCTGCCTCCCCTGAACATGCAAACCGGTTCCCCCACTACTTTGGGGGCCGAAATCTGAGGGAGCGCGGGGGCGGGGCCTGTATTTATATCATGACGCCCTGACGGCGCGGGCACGCATGATACAAAACGAGGTGGATAGGACGCATAAGCGTCGAAAAAGTTTTCCTACGGGAAAAGGTCTATATAATGTACCGGGGATTCCCAGCCTGACGACGGGAAATATTCTAAGCATGTGAATCCATGAAAGATACCAATGCTGGAGAAATGGAATTACAGGTAAGAAACTATTCCCTTGCTGCGTCTGCAGCCCGCAACGGTTGATCTAAGCAGCATGTGCGTCCCAATCCTTACGAGGCCGTTTCACAGTCCATCAGTGTAATCCTTTGTTCAGGATCGGTCGCCATTTTGTTTCGGATGGTGCGTGGCTCGGCGTCGCTTGTTTTGTCCGTAGTTCCTCTTCTACTCCTCGGTGCGGCTTCGGGATGTAATCCCTGCGCGCCCGTTTGAAGTGCCGCCGGGGGACTCTTTGTGTTGGCGCGCCGCCATCTTAGTATCAATTACGCCGCTCCCGGATCAGGACACAAAGTAGCCTAACTCCCACTGCTGTCCACCTTCTCCCGCCGATACGCTCATCTGCTGCCTGAGGTATTCACGCAGATATAGTATCTTTTTTCTGCTGGAATCAGCCGTCAACACATGCGCTTGCTTCGGATGAATGTCAGATCACAGAGCTCCATGGAATCGCTGCCTACTCCATGGCCGCTTGGCCACGCCCCCTGTATTTTGAAAAGTCTCATTACAAACTGTAAGTCCTTGCACTTAGCACACCTTTGTAAATTATAAGATGGTTATTGTTAAATGACTTGCTTTAAATAAATCCCTGAAACTCGAAAGCTGAGATGTGCCCTGCTTTAATGGCCTGCAAAGAAAAAATGCTAACTCATGCACGAAGTAGAAGTTTGATAAGTTGCAATTATAGTAAGGGGTTATACATGTCCTAATATGAAGTTTGTTATGTAAACAAATGATGACCTTGCATGTTAATAACTGAACAGACTTGAACGCTTTTTGAAATGCTGACACAGCTAGAAATAGTTTGTTATGGTTGGCACTGCTGTTCTGTTCTTTGGCAAGGCCGCTCACTAAAAGGCTAAAATGATTAACACTAGTCTTGCATTTCCTGGTTTAGACAAACCTGCATGATTTTCTCCAGATTAATGTCCGATTATATGTGCACAGTAGTACAGGATAGGTTGGAGTCACTGCAACTGGTAACATGAATGACGGCCATCTATTGTGGCTGCGCATAGATGGAATCTGGGGCGGAACAAATTCAGCTTAAGTGAAAAGTTTAATTAATTTATAAAATGGCTATTTCAGAAGTTAAGCTTCTTGGAAGATGCCAGTGGCTACCTACCTGCAGATCCTGCACTGCAGAAGTTTATGGAAGTAAATTATACCCCCATTGTTCTCGCTATTTGGAATCCCAAGCACTTTTACATCCTTTTCAGTCTGTCTTTCGTCTACTTAGGGGTAGAGTCTATAACTTCTGTTCTGGATGATCTTGCCTTACCTCCAGGACTGCAGAGAGGTCAGTGTTTTAATTCTCCTTGACCTCTATGCAGCTTTCCACACCATTGATCGTGCCGTCTTGCTTCAATGCCTGGAAAATCTCTACCCCCTCGCCTGGTTTACATCTTTTTTTTCTTGGCACGCCCAAACTATCTTATTTTAATTCACCCCCAGTTGCTCTCCTCTGTTTCCCACAGGGTTCCTATCTGCGCTGAAGTGGGAAAATGGAACACAAACCTCCCACCAATCCCCTCACACCCCTGGCCTAGAGGATCACGGCCCAGGCACCCGCCACGAGAGGAGTTTGCCCATCTACCAGACGACCAAATACCCTGGTACAAGAACATACGGATGTGCCCACCAGCCTGTCCTGCCCATGCCAACACCTGCGGCATGGATGAACTCGACTGAACCATGCAACAGTAAATGAACACATCGTTAGAGATGCCATGACGACGTAGCCACAGGTCAGCACACCCGTGCAAACATGCACACTGGACACTCCCACACCAATACACACGAAGAACATATTCAGTGCTACGACGTAGGTGACGGACACACTCACTGACGCGCATCTTTATTATTTTTCACATAGGCTTTCAAAATGCAGAAACGCAAGACGCATAATGAATCTATAACGCTTCTCCTAAACCCATGCATTGCAATAAGAAATATAACGAAGACACGATACTGGGGATAAAGCAATATGATACCATAACCTAAAGCGCGGTGTATCAAACGTTTCCACCTATGCACCAGGCCCAAGTAGGCCGCAAGCAAGAGCTTCCATGAACATTGAATGAGCAAGAGTACAGTTGCTGACCCTGCAGAATGAGCCCTGCGATGACCGACAGTCAAGGGGGCAATGTTGCAATCTCGTATGCCGCAAGCCGATGCCAAGGTCACACCTGCAATTTAAAACCAGGCACACAGTGGAAAATACAATATTAATTGTGCAGGATTCTGCCTCGACCACGGTCCCACCTCACGTGACCAAGCCAAACCTGACAGGGTGCCAGGCCCAGGAGGAGGGAGGCACCGAAACCCCCCATTTCAAGACACCGGCAGATACAATTAAGTGATCCAATGGACATCTGCGGCGGTGGGAGTAGTCTGCCTTCAGGCATACCAATAAATCTTCACGTTGACTGCACATAACCATAGTGAAATATTGTTGCAAATGACGGGTGCACCGCGAGCTGGGAACAACGATGGTCCCAGACTGGGGGGCTCGTGCGTGGACCAATCAGAACATGAGGCTCTTATCACTGACGCCATTAACATTGACCAATCCCCAGGGATCCTCATGTAATGATTCTCATGTATCAATTTGAAGGGACAACCCAATTATACCACCTGACTAACCCTCAACCACTAACAATGCTCTCTATATGTATGCTATAATAACCATACAACTCGAGGAGCCAATCCAGAGTGGCGATAGGTTTTTGCTAAACTTTCCCAGGGAACGCAAGTAGTGCGTCACACTAAGATAAAAAGGGCCTGCAAGCCCATCGACGGAGAGAGTGTCAGGACGGACGCGTACGATCCTTGACCCATCCCTGCCGTTTTGTTTAATAAAAAGCAGAATCACCTTGCTTCTTGCGTGTGTCTCATACTCATTTTTTGTGATATATACGGGAGGAGTTGGGGCCTCCATGCCCGGAGGTCCGCGGACGGCCCAGCCGACCCCGGCAGAATTTCCCCCCGACAGCGCCCTCTTGCATACCTTATGCAGGAGCATGAGGCACGGTTTTACACATATGCTGATGCTAAATGGAGAGGAAACTGGTTATGGTAACAATCTGTTCCAACGCGGGCAGCTTGGACCAAGGATTTTTGGCTGGACTCTCTGGGACTGTGTCCCACACCTAGTGAATCAGTTAAGTCTTGGTGTTGGAATCCTACCTTTTGGCTCTTGGGAGCTACACATTTAATCCATATGTAACTCGGCCTTTGCTGAAATTGAAAATCCTATCTTTTCTCCCAGATGAATCCTGAGCTAAAGCGGCGGCGGCGGCGGCATCTGACTTGGAGTCCCTAGATAACTAACGGTATCTATTTGGGCCAACCAGCCTTCTTAATTTAGGTGTTGCAGCTACTCCAAAATGCTGCATCCTGGCTGGCACTTGGAACGAATTGCCTCTTATTCTCATGGTCTTCTCCAGCAGCTCCACTGGCTCCCGGTGAGCAGTCACATTACATTCAAGCATCTGTGTATTGCTTACTATGCAATTCATCACTCTGGAGCGGAGTATTTGCAGGCCAAACAGATTCCTTATGTACCATATAGGCCACTCGGTTCGGCCTCTCGCTCTGACAGTACCAAGATTTTGCTGAGCACAGGCGGGAGGAAGAGCATTCTCCACTCTTGTACCATCTTTGTGGAACTCTCCTGCTCAGTTCTGGGAAGTGAGTGTGGGCTTTCGGAAAGCTCTAAAAACATACCTTTTCTAATCTGTTTTTGCCTCTTTTGCCTCTTTATAGAGGTTTCTTTTTGTACTGAGTTTGTAGCGCCTAGATGCCTTCAGCCTTAGTGCTTAACAAATACTGCTATATTACATTACATTACATCACATCACATCCTATCCTGAAGGTGTATAGCTTGTAGGATAAGGCTGATCCACAGGACTTGATTGCTTGGTTAAGAGAGCAGGCCAATTTAATGACTAGGCTCGGACTATAATCACAATCTATGGGCCTAGGATTTGGCATATGGCAAATGTTCCCAAATTGATTTGTAGTGCTTGTTTCAATAATTTGAAGGCAACGCTGAATTACTGAGATGAACTGCTTTGGAAACCACACTCTTTCAGAAGCTTTGAATCTGAGTCGGTAAAATGCTTATGGGGTTAAAGCTTGTAACTTTTTCCAATTTCCCAGATTGACATTTTTTACTCCATTTTTGGTGGCTGAAATGAAGTTATTTTCCAATATATATTTTCCTTTTCCATGGTTACACAATTAAGAGGCACTATACTATATTTCTACCATTTATCTTTCCCTTTGCTTGTAAAAACCGAGTTTGGCGTGGTACGACATTAAGCACAGTGGCTATAGATAGCCTGTGCTGCCCCTCATACCTTTTGGCCAGTATAAATGGATCCACCAAGCATATGAGTACCGCATTTGAAATCGCCCTGCAAAGATTTACCCAATTTATTTATCAATTTTTGTATTGCTTTTGCGGTTGTTCTTAGTTAACTGTCCATAGAAGCCACTGCCCTTTGACAGTTTTTAACCCTTCATATTTAATGAGTTATGTATGTATAACCTCATCTAAACCTGACTCTCCAATCGTGACACCACAATGTGTGCATTTCTTGTGTTACTGTCACAATGGCTACACACCCACATTGCTGCTAGGCACGGTAGCTTTAACTTTTTAAGTCAATAGAATCCGAGGATGCTGGGTGTCCATTAAACTACTTTATTTACTAGGATTATCCAGACCTGGACCCCTTGCTCGTTGTGCTCAGAGAGGCACAGCTCCACCTCACTGATGAGGCCCAACAAGGCTGAAACACATCTCTGGGGTTGCTGTTGGTACTCTTGTTCTTAGAATTGTCATAGCAGTTGCGTGCTGGACAGCCCATGTGGGAGGGACCAAGACTGATATGCAAATGGTTATTTCCCTTCTGTGAAAGGTACAGTGAGCTAAAGTGTGGCTGCGGACTCTCGAGTGGATACCTTCCAAAAGCACAGGTCACTTAGCCATGTTCGTTCTCGCAGAGGTACCTATGGACTATTTTCTTTGATTGTCGAGAAGATGCTGTACCCTGAGAAATTTTCCCGACATTGAAACTTCAAAACTGGTGGAAAAATGTTTTCAGAACTTGCATTCTTTTCTGTAAAGATCAAGAGGCATTCCTTTTGCAAGTCCAGAGATCATAGCAGGAAAGGAAGAGTGCCCACTCAAAATGGTGGTTCGGTGCCAATGTTTTACGAAAAAGGAAAGTATCCTGAAAAAAGTGAGGGAAGTAAGATCTCTGGAATATAAGGGAAATAGATTACTTCACCTGCAAGATCTATAATCTCTGATCTACAGCAAAAGAGAATGCCAGACCATTACCCACATGGCTTTGGTAAGAGTGCCATGGCTACACTAAGTGCAGTCCTATGCTGGAGCAGCAAATGGAAGCTGCTCAGCTTTCTGCAATGGTGCAAAGGAGTTGGCAGCTTTGTCCCTGTTACCTGCCTTTCAGTGGCTAAGTTTCCTTTTGTCAACTATGATGGCTCCCCCCACCCCCGCCTCCCATTAAGATTAGCTCGGTTTGAAAGCTAGCAGCTATTTAGCTTCTAGTTATAGCGAAGGGGAGCCTGGTTAGCTTGAAGCCCAAAGCTAACAGGAGCTACTTTTGACTCCTGGGGCACGTTCTGCCATACAAATATATCTACGTGATTTTAAATGTCAAAGTTTGCATCTTGTGCAAAGTTAGATTTGCTGTGCACTCTGGACTAGCTACTGGTCCCCCAGAAGTAGCTCCTGCCTAGCTGGTTATGCCCAATACCCAGGAGTTGCTTTTTGCACCTGGTCAACAAATCCCAATTTCAAACCCTGAAATAGTTGTAGAAAATAAAATCAATCCCTCAAAAGATGCTTGTACAAAAACGGCCTCAACTGTCGAGGAGTATAGTTGCTCGCTGGTTTGGTTGTGGAATTTCATCTTCAGAAAGAGGTACCCACCTGCTTGAGTTGTGGGTTTTATCCTTCCAGTTAACAATATTGATACATTTTTTTAAAAGTGGCTTTTATTTCTTTGATAATCCATGTAATGGTAGTCCCCCCCACCTCCCCCAAAGATTCTTTGTGTGTATGGAAAAGGTTCTAACATGGCCACTCTGTGTACTCAAATGGTTGCTATTCAAGAACCTGTAATCTGCAGAACACATCAATGGAATGAAAGGTATCCCGTAGTTTCCAAAAGTAAACTACTTGGATTTAATTTACTTTGTTGACATTTCTTTGAAAATACTTGGAATTGTACAAGTATTTGTGAGGTAAGGGGTAAAGAGGGAGGGGTTTAGGGTGCAGTGATAGTGAAAGGAGGGAATGGGAGATCCCCCCCCAAAATACATTTAAAATATTTTTTGAAGTATTTAAGTTTGTTGAAATTCCATGGAACCGAAAGAACATTGGTACTAATAGCTACACAATGCAGTCTACAACGTGTGTGTAGTGGCATCCAGAAATCATGCTTTTGTTTCTTTGATCTCTTCATGTTTTAGGTCGTACTTGACGCCCGTAAGGGACGAGGAGGCAGAGTCCCTCCGGAAAGCTCGCTCTAGACAGGCCCGGCAGACCCGTAGGTCCACTCAAGTAAGTAATGGTTGCTTCTGTTCCACCTTTTCTAAAGAACCAATATGTATTCCCATTTTGTATGCACGTGATGCACAAAGCCCGAGTTTAAGCACTATTTAAACCCTCTAAATAAGGGACATTTGCAAATCTTAATGCCATGTGTTGCTGTTCATAACTGGATAATAGAAATGCATAGGTGGTAAGTACATTGACTTAAATTACAAAGAATGGAAAACAAATGTTTACTGTCATACAACTTATAAGCTTTTTTTAACAAAATCCATGAAAACATATGAGTAATACAATTAGTCATTCATCAATGAAAGTAATCGCCATAAAAATCTTTGTTTACATCAGTAATTTGATAATGGACTAGTAACCTTTGACTAAATATCTTACACTGACACTTATTCTTTGCAGGCTTTACCCTTGAAATAAATTGGTTAAGCTGTTGGAGCCATTTTGCTTGTATCCAGAACAGCAAAGCTAGGAGGCATTGTTAATTATTAATTATGACCAAAAAGTAGCACAGATCAGAGTGGATGTAAAAATATTGCCCTTAGCCCATGGCATGCAAACAGGCAAAGTGTTTAACCAGAGTGTCGTCTTACATTGGATTCAAATGAGAAGATGACTGGTTACAATTTTCAATATTGATCAGTGCCCAAAAAGCCAGGGATTGATTGGAGATTAAGACCGGCAGCATATCTTGGATACCTGTTAAATAACCGGAATCTGTGTCCCTTAAAACAGTTTTTGTAAGATTGTTTTAAACATGAAATTTCTTATTTTAAGTAAGCAATAACTGGGTTAAGCTGTTTAACGTTCCTAATTTCTTTCTTAAGTGCTACAACCTCATAATGATGGATGTTTCTGTGCCTCGGGAAGGTGGGGGCGGAATTGGTGCAAGTAGTTTGACGTAGAAAAGCATTAACCGATCTAAAAGCGAAATTCTGACACTGCAATGGAGAGAATTAAACCTTAATCTCTTGATTAGTCAACATGCTAATAGAATAGTTGGCTTCAGAATTAGATTGGTTCTCCAATCACAACGAATATGATTACCTTCCAAGGAGTCTGAAATGAGTGGTTATTTTTAACTCTACCCCTTCTGCAGCTTGTTTTAACAATAAGTGTAAGGGCTCAATGTCCACCCTTCTTTTGAAGTAGTAAATGACCTGAAGGTTCCAGCTTTACTTTACACTTTGTGGTCTAGCACTTTGAGGCGTCTTCTAGCGCTATATGGCATTTCCAGTAAATATTTTAGACAAAATAACTGGACAGACCCAAGGAAGACGGTAAAACACTGCTTTATCTCAATAGTAGAAAGCAAGTGGGACTACTGCTATCGAAATAGATGCATGCATAATCACATCACCTTTTGTTTGTATAAAGTTTTTATATTTTCATACATCATTTATGACGTCGTCCTATGTGGCCTTTTGCAAGACCTACTACCGGGAGGGATTTGATTAGGAGAAACAGGTCTACTTATAGAATCATGTGTTAATATCTCATTGGCTGCCTCTTGTCTGTAGGGCACGCCCTGAGCTACTTCTACATACGTAATATACTGATTATAGCAGAGAATATGGCAGCGAATTGGTAACTGCCACATTGTATGTGAAAGTGCGTGGCAGGTTTTATGATTGGTTGGCAACCCGATCCAAACATGGACTTTCAGCTTGTTTAGCAGCAAGTGGGTAGGAATGAAACCTAGGTGCATTATTCATTTCTTGTTTACCCAATTGGCCCATTGTATTTCATCGACCTGATCCTTAGCCAAGGTCTGGTAGCTCACTGTTCTGGAAAATTGAGGGGGCATGAGCGGACCACAATTTCCATCTCTGGGTTTTAATGAAAAGCCCTTGGTTTTTAACTTCTGAGTCACGTGTTGGGAGTCCATGATTTTGTCCATTTCAGAGTCTTATTTAGAACTATTTGATTTTATTAAACATGGTGCTATTACCCTCTGTGGCCTTGAGAGACTTGCTCAATCCACCTCAAGTAGACTTTTGCCCTTATGATTGTTCAATACTTAGCACTTGCAAATGTCTGTCGCTCCTTATCTTCGCAGAAAATGTCTTATGCACATGATCCGTTCCTTCGACTCCCTTTCTGCCTTGCACCTATCTCTCGAAATAGCCTTCTTGATCCCAGGACAAGGTACTACTGATTCTGCACACGAAAACAGCTTCTTCATCAGTTCTTCAAATTGCAATCCTAGGCTTGTCTTTTGAAGTAACAGGTTTGATTCTTACCACAGGCCATGGTCCATTTTCTTCCATGGCCATCCTACATGTTGTATGTGTACTTTTTTAAAAAAATTTTTAAGCAAGCTTCTATGCATCTTTTCTACCTTGTGTTACAGCATATTTACAGTTATTGGTCAGCACGTTCTGTTTAATATTTATGTTCCTGTTGGTGCAGCTCATCTGCTCCTTCTGCGTCAGGTGCTATTCGTACTCCGATGATACACAGTTGCTGATCCGTCTTGACCTTGATCAGGCTGTGGCGTCGGCGTGCTTGAACAAGTGCCTGGTGGCCGTGGGGGAGTGGATGGGCCACAACTGGTTGAAGCTGAATGGGGACAAAACAGAGGTCTTGGTGGTAGGATCCCCTCACTTCACTTTGGACTTCCTCTTTCTGGCCCCCATTTCTTGGTTCACTCCTGGTACCCTCCAACAAGGTAAAAATCCTGGGGGTCCATATGACGAGCAACTTGTCAATGGCAGCTTGGGTATCAGCGGTCTGCCAGACAGGCCATCTTCAGCAGAAAATATTGAGAAGGACCCTCCATCTGATCCCCGGCACACTTCACCCCCCTGTGGTAGCCGCCATGATTATGAGCAAGTTGGATTATTGCAACTCCCTCTATCTGGCCCAGCCTAAGGGGCTGGTAGGTGGGTTGCATCGCCCCCAAAACATGGCAGCTCGGGTGGCAACTGGGTCCCCCTATGGGCCCATATTACCCCCGTGCTGTGCACTTTGCACTGGCTCCTGGTGGCCCAGCGCATTCAGTTCAAGTCTCTGTGCACTGCGCTCTCCATGACCAGGGAGGGGAATACCTATGCACTAAGTTTGTACGCTATGTTCTCAATCGCCCCCTGTGGTCTGCTGCCTCTGTGCTCTCTGTGCCGTCTTTTCAGCTCACTCGGGTGGGGGGGCGTTTTCCGTTGCTGCCGCTCAGCTCTGGAATTCCCTCCCTTCGTCATTGAAGATACTGACCGCCTGTCTTTTCGATAGGCTCTTAAACGTTTCAGTTCGGAGTCTTGATATGCTTGTTTCGTGCTTCTCTGCCTCCCCGGGCCTCCTCCCTCTCTACTGCCATGATGCCTTTGGGGGACCTTGCGCTATTCATGATTACTTTTTCTTTAGGCACATGTTCCTATTACTGCTTCAGTTATATTGTCCGCTTTATTTCATATTTCGGCATAGGTTCATGCATCTCCTTTGTGACATAATTCTGTTGTCTTCAGACTTTAGTTTGAGTTCTTCCATATTACTTATAACCGCATTCTGTCATCTTGGTAGTGGGCACCCTTCCTCTGCTTCTACGCAAGGGTGTAATCTGAATGTCTGCCTGACTGCATATCGTCTTTCAAACACTCATCGGTATAGGAATGTTGCATAGAAGGGTAAATCATTTTAACGCCATGGGGACGTTACGGCAAGGCTTTGGTCTGTGTAGGCAAATAGCAGTTGATTCATTCGCCTTGCAGTGGATGTGCATTGGATATAGGTCTTTACTTTGCTTTCTACTTCTCGACCTTTACTTCGGTCTTTCACTTCTACCGTTTACTTCGTCATTAAATAGGGTAGCCACCTGTATCCCCTTTTGTACTGCATAATTTTCCTCCCTGCTGCTCCTTGACCCAACCTAAACATTAACCACATTGATTGCCACATTCACAATCTGAATATTCAGACAAAGTAAATTAATGGCAATGTAAATGTCTGGCGACGTGAATGTAAACCAAAGGTAAATGCAGACACATTTTTCTGGTCGAAGGAAAGGGGACAGGAGTATTTTTGGAGAGGGAGATTGCCCTCTCGTGGAGTTGATTTCCTTATGCTTAACATGCATTATAAATGTGTGGCCAAAAGAGCGCTTCAGAAATTTATTGTGGTTTGTTTTTTTGAGACCAGGGAATTAAATGGTCAGGAATGTAGATCATAAAGGGAGCAGGAGCAAATAGACTAACAGAATAAAGAAAATGAGCAAACTGGTTAATCTCTTCTAAATCAGCCTGCATTTGTTTTTGTAGGGTGGTAATACTGTAAAGGTTTGAACTCCAAAATATAGGCTATTCTCTTTATAGTCTTTCCTACACATTTATCCCAGTTTGGGCTGCTTATGAACTCTGTACTGCGAGTTGTGCAAATGTTACCGGCTGCTGAATTTCTTTAGTTGCCATCTTGGCACGACTAGAATGCTAGCTAATAAGGAGTCAGGGCTTTATCCTCAGAGTGCTGGTATTGACACTTCTCCAGCATGGGGTCTGGCATGGATTCACATGCTCATGAATACTCCCCGTCCGGCTTTGAATCCTTGGTAAAGAAAAAATCAGTTTCGTTTCTGAACTGTTTCTACTAGTAACCAATCACTGGTCTCTGGGTCATACTGTGCCCAGCCAATGAATGCCCTCTGCCTAAGCACCTCCTCTGGCAGCCATCTTCAGATTTTTACCGCACGTTCAATTGTTGGGATCCTTGTGCTATAGCTCTCGAGCTTTTACTGCATTTTGCCATTTTTTTGAAGAGTTTACTTTTAGTTTTTTCGGTCAATCAAGCCTCAAGCTCCACCAATTCTACTTCCGATCAACGGGGACCCGTTTCGGAATTTTCTACGCCAGTCAAGGGCGAATTTTCATCAAGTTTTCGCTTCTTGGAGGACTCCGGAAGATCTTTGAGGCCTACCCCCGCGTGGACATGGCCCTGGACAAAGGAAACGTGACGCCTGGATCCAAGCTGGTCAGGAGCTGCTCTGGATGCAGATTACAGAATGTCTTGAAGGAAGATGAGCACTCGGTGCCTCTACTGCCTTCATGATGACAAATCGCATGTGGAGAAGGACTGTGCGTTTTGTAAGAATATGTCCGAACGGACAGTGAAGGATCGTCGCATTGGCTGGAGGGGGAAAAGCCCAGCAGCAGGTGAGAAGAGGAAGTCCGAGCGGTCTTCTAAGACCTTTGAGGGCACTCCGGCGATGGGGGCCCAACAAAAGGCAAAGCACTGCGAGTCAGCGGGCACCGGGAGCACCAATGGTTAGGGCTCCTTGGCTGCAAGGCAGGACGCAATGTCACCGACGCCATCAACCACGATTCAATGCTCTGGCTCGGTGAAGAGGAAATCTGAGAAACCGGGTAAGCTTTGGGAGAAGCCCCGGTTGATCCCGACGGCGGCAGAGGGGGAGCGAGGCAGGGAGGCAGCAACCCTCCCCCCAAGGTGAAGGCCTCGGGCGCGCCCAAAGTCTCAAAGGCCCTGATTCACCCGGCTAAGGCCTCGATCGAAGAAGTCGTGGCGCCCTGGCGAAGCCTGCGGAGGCTACTCCAGTGGAGACTGCTTCCGGGCCTAGAGTTTCCCTGCCACCCCAGAGGGAAGACTCTTTTCAGCCTCTCACTAAGACCCCCATGAAATCCCAGGTGGAGAAAGAGGGGGGGGGTGCGGTACGGTAGCCGTAATGGACACTGATACCACCTCTGAAGATGAGCTGCTTGACGTCACAAAGATCTTGCACAAGACATTCGAGGAAGTCCGGTCCTACGGGAGGGATCCCGACGAGGCGAATGTAGAAAGCGACGGTGGAGCTGACAAGGAGCCGCAGATCATGGAGGAGATGGAGGACCCTACTCCCCAGCCGTCACTCCCATCGCAACCTGGTGCCTATGCAACAGGACAACTCAGGACCACTCTTGCTGGCTATCCAGTCCCTGTGTACGGAGATAAGGAAAAGGTTGCCCTTAACCCCAGCGGACGATCAGGCGGCGCCTGGACCGTCGGGAAGCCCACCAAACAAGTGTAGGCAAATCCATCCTCCCTCCCACCCACCTCCTTTCCAGCCCGCACCTCCTTCCCCTTCACAGAGGGATGAGACTGAAACAGACAGCGGGGATGGACGACGGTGGTGACGACGGGACGGATCTCCCATCACCTCCTACCCGGGATTAAACCGCCCCCCCCCCCCACCTCCCCGGACGAAATTGGCTCTTTCCACAACATGATCGCCAGGGCTTCGGAGCTCTTCCAACTTTGTCCCGAAGAACAGGAGGAGGGTTTCCTCTACCAGCGACGGGAGGGCAAGAGGAAGACCGTCCTCTCAGTACCGTTATTAGACGACATCTGGGACAAAGGACTGTCGCTACTCAAGAACCCATCCACGGCGCCTGCGAAGATGGACCGGTATGAGTAGTAATACCAGGTCCCAGATTCCACCCCGATGTGCCTCAGAGCTCAGCCGTCCCCGGAGTCGGTGGTCTCCGCAGTGGCCAAGAATAAATCGGCAGGGGCGACTGGATGTACTTCCACTTCCCCCACCTGACGGCAAGGGGAAGAAACATAGGGCGAAGAGTCATCTCGGTGGCGGCGACAAACATCAAAGCGGCCAACGCCATCGCAATCGTGGCGCGCTACAACAGGGAGCTGTGGTTCAGGATCGCTCCCCTCCTGGATTTCTTCCCAGACAAGAGGGCGGAAGCCCTTGAAATCATGCAGGAAGGTGAGTTGGCTTCGGACCACACCATCACGTTGGCCACGGACATCGCCGACAGTCTTTCGCCAGATGGGCAACAGCGTTTGCCTTCGCCGGCGCCGTTGGCTTAAGGCCACCGATTTCAATCAGGACGTGCAGACCAGGGTGCTGGACATGCCCTTCAACGGGAACAACCTGTTCGGCGAGGCAGTGTCAAGTCACTGCAGGCCATCAAGGCAGACACCGAAATGGCCCGGGCCTTGGTCTCTCTCCATCAACGGCGGCCGCCCTTTCAGACCTCTGGAGGCAAGAGGCCGCAGCAAGACTGGAGGACGTTGTCGTCGCCAAGGAGGCCAAGGCCTCGGCGAAGCACGATTGAACAGCTGTGGCATCGGGCCCCCACCGAAGCACACCGGTGGGTGGCCGGCTGGCGAAATTCGTCAGCGTGTGGGAGTCAATCTCCACCATTTGTTGGGTGCTAGATGCGCTGGCCCACAGGCACACTCTGGAATTCCAAAGAAAGAGTCCCCGTCTACCACCTGTGGCTAGAAAGGAAAACCATGTACCACAGCCACTTCTGGAGGTTTAGGCAATACTGGAAAAGGACATTATGGAACTCGTCCCGAAAGAGGCTCCAGGGCTCCGGAGTGTGCTCGCGGTACTTCCTGTCTGAAAGAAGACTGGCGGTTGGTGACCAATCCTGGACCTTCGTCTAAAAAAGTACATCAGGTCACAGAAATTCCAGATGGTCACCCTCCAGCATGTGCTAGGACTGCTGGAGGAAGGAGACTTCCTATCGTCACTGGACTTGAAGGATGCCTACTTCCACATCTCCATTCTCAAAAGGACATTGAAAGTTCCTATGAGTCGTGGTTCAAGGGCGACACTATCAGTTCAAGGCCCTTCCCTTCGGACTGAAGTCGGCACCCAGGGTCTTCACCAAGTGCCTGGCACCATTGGAGGCACGGCTGCACCTGCAGGGGATCCACGTCCACCCCTACCTGGACGATTGGCTCATCCGAGCAAAGTCAAGGGAACTCGCCGTCGATCACACAGCGAAGACTGTCCAACTGCTCACGGATCTGGGATTCTCTAACTTTGCAAAATCCCACGTGGTACTGTCGCAAAGACGCCCTGTTCCTGGGAGCCAGACTCGACACAGTGGTGCGATTTGGCTTCGCCGGAGGAGGAATGGGCAAGGTACAACGGCTGACCATGGACGTGGCCAGGATGAGGTCCATCAAGTCCCTACTCGGCATGATGTCCTCATGCATTTACCTCGTGCGCCTATGCAGGTTGCGCATGCGTCCACTGCAGGAGTTCCTCGATGCCGGTTGGATGCAAGCGGCGGGCAGCTTCGAAGACAGGATCTCACTCAACAAGACTTTCCGCCAAGCGATCCAGTGGTGGGGCACCCGCATGCATCTAGAGGCGGGCATGGACTGCCAGACCCCGGCACATCAGGAAACTGTGATGGACGCCTCCCTGGAAGGGTGGGGAGCGCACACTGGAGATCTCCACGCAAGAGGCATTTGGTTCCCGGAGGAGAGGTCACTACACATCGTCCTGGAGCTCTGATCCGTGTTCTGGGCACTCAGGTCGTTCCTTCCGTCCTAAAGGGCAAGATGGTGAGGGTCTTCATCGACACCAACACGATGTTCTACATCAGGAAACAGGGGAGCACCAGATCACCAATCCTATCCAAGGAAGCGCAGGATCTGTGGCACTGGGCCATTGCCCAAGGGATGTTCCTGGTGCCCTTCCATTTGGCAGGAATAAAGAACACCACCGCTGACTCACTCAGCAGGGAGCTGTGCTCGTGCCACGAGTGGAAACTTCGGTAGGATCAAGTGGATCTTCTATTCCGACAATGAGGCAATCCCCAGATCGACCTATTCGCGACGGCGAAGAACGCCAAGTGCCGGAGAATCGCCATCCGGTTTCCCCAGCCGGGGAGTATGGGCGATGCCTTCTCATTCCCCTGGGACGGCCTGCTCCGGTATGCGTTCCCACCCGTTGCGACTCAGTCAACTCAGATGGTCCCGGTGCAGGATGATCCTCGTCGCACTGGCGTGGCCGAGGCAGATCTGGTTCCGGGACCTTCTGGACATGTCAGCACCAGCCCCCGCCTCCACCTCCACCTTTTCCCCCCGGTCAAGCTTCCGATGGACACGGATCTTCTTGCCAGGGAAGGAGGCACCAGCCTCCATCACGACCCAGGATCGCTGAACCTGCAGGCCTGGCTCCTGCAACACTTGAGGTCGGAGGGTACAATATCCCAGACTGCAAGGTGGTGCTTGCAAAGGCTAGTGCGTCCTCGACTCTCGTGTTATGGACACAAATGGAAGAGGTTCTCTGTCTGGTGCCGTGCACAGAAGATGAACCCTCTGCGGATTACGACTCCTCAAGTGCTGCCGTACTTGCTATGGAGGCATGTGCCAAGGCGGGGCTGGCACATGCCTCCATCAAGATCCATCTGGCAGCTATCTCCCACTACACCAGAACTCCGGGCCAGTCATCTCTGTGGTCTCATCGCCTGGTGAAGGAGTTCATGAAAGGACTGTTCCGCTTGTTCCTGCCGGTCAAGGCTCCGGCCCCGACGTGGGAACTCAACGTGGTGCTGACCAGGGGCCGCCATTCGAGCCTCTGCATTCGGCACCATTGAAGTTCCTGTCGTGGAAGCCAGCGATTCTGGTGGCCATCACCTCCGCACGACGAGTGGGAGAGATCAAGGCCCTATACTGCAAGCCTCTATACTTGACTTTCCATGAGACGAGGGTAGTGCTGAGGATGCACCCCTCCTTCATGTCCTAGGTGCCACTGGACTTCCATCTCAACGAGCCCTTGGTGTTACCTTTTTTCTTCCCGTTGCCTGTGTCGCCAGCTGAGAGGATTTTGCACTCGCTGGATGTCGCTAGAGCGCTGAAGTTCTACGTGGACCGCACGAAGTCTCTTCGGAAGACATCACTGCTGTTTGTAAACTTTGGACCTGTGAACCAAGGGAAGGCCCTTTCGAAGGCTTCTATTTCCAGATGGCTCTCCGGCTGCATCATGCACTGTCACCGGTTTGCGAACCGACCGTTGCCCGGCCGTCCGAGAGCCCATTCAAACAGAGTGATCGATGCTACCACAGCGTTGTTGTCTGGTGTGCCCTTGCTGGACATCTGCAGGGCTGCTACGTGAAAGTCGATGTGCACCTTCACGAGATTCTACTGCGTCGACTGGGATTCCAGGGAGGAGTCCAGAGTCGGTCAGGCAATGCTGCACAACCTGTTCGCTTGAAGGTGAGCCTTGTGAGGAGGTAAGAGATGCTTAATGTTAAGTTGTTGAAATTCTTAATGTTGAGCCTTGCCACCTCCTGTGGTTGTGCACGTGTGTACTGCTATGTATTCTTGTATTCATGAGCATGTGAATCCATGCCAGACCCCATGCTGGAGAAGGAACAAGTTACTTACCTGTAACTGTTGTTCTCCAGCATGGGTCTGGCATGGATTCACATGCGAACCCTCCCTCCTACCCCTTTGCGGCTCTTCTCTTGGTCCTATTGCCACTTTACGTGCTACCAAATCTGAAGATGGCTGCCAGAGGAGGGGCTTAGGTAGAGGGCAGTCATTGGCTGAGGGCAGTATGATCAAGTATTTACCAAGGATTTCCACCCTGACTGGGAAAAATCATGAGCATGTGAATCCATGCCAGACCCATGCTGGAGAACAACAGTTACAGGTAAGTAACTTGTTCCTTCAGCATTGGTAGACCACTGCCGAGGTTACAGAGCTTCATCTACCTGCAGTCCCTAGACGGATAGTTGGGGGTGTTGGTGAGTTCATCATTTGAAGCAGGCATTTCCATTCCAAAGACGTAACAAGCCTTCGACGAGCAGAATAATCTTTCCCCAACAGCAAAGCAGCAGAATACATTCTTACTTGCTGAATCCCATTTCAGGGCTCTATTTTGGGCCTCTCCATAGCCAGTGCAACATTTATCCAATTCTTTGCTTGAGATTGGCGCAGCCCAATCTTCTGAAACCTTACCGCCAGCTATCCGATCGCTACCAGTTCTTGGTTTTACCTTTTTCCTCCCTGCCAAGAAACATGTGCGCTTGTTAAAAGAATCCTCCTTTATTCCCTGATCACATCCAGTGTTGTCTTGGATCAATGCTACTTTGCTCTCTGGAGTTCTTAGAAACAGAAGTCTTTACTTGATCAGTTGCAATACTTGTGTCGAGCTATTATTTTTTTCAAGTGCATACCCCAGACCTATGCAACAGCACCAGCTTTTATCCTATTTTGATTTATCTAAAATCTCGAGCAGAAGTTCAGAATCTCTCGCGATCTCAATACTGCCCCTTTAGCGTTTGATTGCGGCTTTCTCTGTTTAGTGTTTCCTGGCCTGCAAGTAACCCCCCTCGCTCCCCCACCCTCCTTATCCCACACCGGACGAGTGATACCGGGTCCACCACTCTCGGTGCACCAGCACCTCATCACAACGCAGCAGCCAATCGTATGCTTTCCTAAAGCGTCTAACAGATGCGCTGAAGTATTTTGTGGGCTAGCCTTGGGAACCTGGTGGATTGGATTACTATTCATTCGTGCCAGCCTCTGACTCCAGGTAAGGGCACTTTGGGTAATGCAGAAATTCCAGATAAAAAGGCCGCAAGTGGCTCAAAATTCTGCTGTGAGGCTGATTTTTCTTTCTTTTCATTGAGAAGAACAGCTGCAATCTCTCAATTCAGAAGACTGATACACTGGTTGCCAGTGTCCCAGAGGATTCTATTTAAGGTGCTTGTCTGGTGTTCAGGTGCATTCATGGGCTAACACCGGCCTATCAGAGTGCAAACATTCAGCCGTACTGCCCTTCGAGACAACTACGTTCTCTAGACCAGCATCTCCTAAAGATTCCAAGGGCTGGAACAAAAACTTGGGGCGAGCAAAGGTTCTCTGTTTTTGGTCCTCGGATGTTGAATGAGCTTTCCTTGAATTTCCGATTTCTAAAGTCTGATATTTTTTTTTAGAAAAAAACTAAAAACCAATCTGTTTAAATTGTCTAGCCTCTACTGCCAGCTTGAACTCTGTAACTCTGCTATGAATTATGTAAGTAACATTGCTGCACCTAGATATACTTGTGCCTGATCCTCTCCCGGGTATGCGCGTTACAAATGTACAAATCAAAGCACCCAGTAGATTTGCTCACTGCTGGCACAATGGACTTCAATTGTACTGTAGAGCCTTCTGTGAGTCGAACGAACTGTACTATCGTTCCCAAAGTGTGCCACGACATCCCGATGGGAGGAGTTTTACATCTGGAAGTGTGGTTTTGGTGGGTGGACGTTTAGGGCATGTGGGTGGTTAGTTGTCTTGATTAGAATTTGGAATGGAGTTGTGGGGGGTCGCATGGTTTGGGAGTTTATCTAAGGAAGATGGGTGTTTGGGGGTGGTGGTATGCCAAGAGGGTGGACTAGTTAGATTTATTTTTACGCTCAATATTGTTAGTGCCTTGACTCCTGTAGCTGTTGGCGTAATTCTAAAACATCTGCTTCTTTGACTACATTACATTACTAGGTGACTTTTTATGTCAACCAAACAAAATAAACAAAGATCCTCAGTTCGGATGAATTTTAAGTTGTACGTTCAGTAATGTAGGAGGGCTTTCTCCCATTGTTAAGGGAATCGCAACAGTGCAGAGTTTGAAAATCTTCCTAGCGTGAGGCCAGAAAGGTGGGATTTGATGCAAACCAATTTGAATATTTGTTGTATTTCCATAGGCTGCCTCTGCATGGCCAGTTTCAGCCTTGGTCCAGATAAGTTGGCCGGATTGGTCCTACGCTGCTGGAGAGCTGCTGTGCGCGGTCGCCTCCATCTTGCAGTTCTCTCACTTCCCTAGGTTTGTTAGGACCGCCAATGCACAGGGCTAGAATGCGTCAGTGACTCACCGTGGAACAGGATTCTGATTAGTCCATCGCTGCACACCTCAGTATGCTGTGGCCAGTTTATCAATTTTGCATTGAGCAGGTTGAAGTTCCTGGATAGAAATTAAGTGCCTAGTGCAATGTTATCCCCCCCATTGCCAGAGGTCATCCCAGTCATTGGGTAACATTGTGCATAGAATTAAGCTTTTTATGGCCTATGCACATAGCATACAACTTCTCAAATCTGCATGCCACATATTGTTTAGGCTGCTAGTGCACTTATATTAGAGCCCCACCCGCCCGCCAAACCACCACTATTAAAAACGCCCTCCTCTGTTCCCACTCGTACCTGTCCATAATCCGTTTTTAATTTTAGGCGTTGGAGAAATTCACATGAATGAGAATATTTACTGCCCACCCAAGATTTGATGCCTTATCGCATGGCAGTAGCAGATATTTTGAACATGAATTAACGTGGCACAGATAACCCCGACTCCTGGAACGGATTGCTGGTGGTTTGGGAGTCGTGACTTTGCTCTAGCTTGGCAAGCCTAAACTGAGCACCTGTCTGCTTGAGAAACACTGGCTCGGACTGACACTTCTACAATAAGAAAATACTGTTTCAAAGCACCCACAGGGCAAGGGAGAGAGCAGGAGTGGAAAATACATTAAAGTACATCGAAACAAAATATATAAGAACAGTGGGGGAAGAGGAAGACTAGACAAACCTATGCCTTGAGTATTCAGAACGTGCAAGTGTAGCAAGGAAGAGGGCATGCGGTAAGTGCTGGTGGGGGCCTGAGGTCATGGGTGATCCACAGATGAAGTGCTAGGAATGTTGAGTGCTATGAGGCCTGGAGCTGAGAGGGGTGTAAGTGCGAACCTCCAGGGCGCACAGTGTAAGTTCAAGTGCAGATACAGGAGCTGGGCTCTTTGGGGGTGGGAGGTCAGGGCCCCGAAGATGCATATGGGCCCCGGACGCCAGTCGCACCAACTGTGGGATTAGCAGGGGAGGGAAGGAGGAAGTAAAGAGGAGAGTCTTGAGGAGCTTCTGGAATTTAAGAATCTCACGGTCAAGGCGCAGAGGGAGGTGGAGGCTGTTCCATAGGAGGTAGCCAGCTGAGCAAAATCGATCGATCACCTGCCTTCTGTTCAGCGAGACGATTTACGCACAGAGATGGAGCCAGAGGAGCATGCTGGTCGAGAGGGGGAGCATTTAGTAAGATAAAGTTGAAGATATTGTGGTCCCCATGCCCAGACTGTCTTGTGGATGATGCAGAGGGATTTGAATTTAATATGTGCAGCAACTGGAGCCATTGAAGACTTTTTAGGGCAGGAGAGATGCGGTCCCTGAGCTTAAGGCCAAGAATAGGTTTCCCTGCCCTATTTTCGATTAAATGCGGGGGTCACAGAATGGAAGATGGTAGATTCAGGAGGAGGCTATTGCAATAGTCAAGCCTAGAGAGAACCAGGACTTTGGTCACATTGAGCCTCTGGGGGGGGGAAGTGAGAAAAGGGATAATTCCTTTGAGAAGGAAGAGCTGAAAGTGGGACTTCTTGGCAATGTCCGGAATGTGAGGGAGGAAGGAGAGAGGAGTTGTAGAATTCTCCAAGGTTTCTGGCTTCTGAAGAGCGCAGGGGGAGAGCCCATTACAGTGGCCCTTTCCCTGTAAATGTAGCCGTTTCTGCAACATGCATAGTTAAATTAGGTGGACTGAATTCCATGATGCGTCAAGGCCTTTTAGTTTTTCAGCTTAATTGGGCCTCAAGTCTGCCCCCCCCCCCCCCCCAACTCCCTGCCAGAGTAGTTGCACTATTTTGACTCGACTGACCTATAGAGCAGTGGCCGGACGGAACAGGACACAGATGTTAAACGGCGCCTGGGCTTAGCTGTTAACAAAAGTCCTGCACCTACTAACGTAAACCATTTCACGGTTAGCACCTGCATTCATGTGCATACATTTTTAGGCATTTGAAATCGTGATCTGGGGTTAGTACTCCTATGCGAGAGGAGTGATTGGAAGGGTAGAGAGGGGACAGCAGACCACTCATTCTAGGAGTAGTCTTTAAGTGGGTGATTTTAGATTTAATGGAGAGAGTTAACTGCTTTTAACATTAAAGCTGCTCTAGAATAGTCTGATTGGAATGCGTAAAGAAGTTAATGTCCCCACACAAATAAGAGTGCCCCTCCCCCACCGTCTGACGTTGGCTCCTATCCCAATATTTGAAGGATGAGAGCCATCGCAGTTTAGGTTTCCTTGTGCCCCTGCCAGCATCTGACATCAACGACAGCAGCATAAACCAATCATTTAGTATTGTAAATGTGTGCTGTAGCACACGTTACAGGCTGCCTTTGCATGTCGTCGCCTTCCTGGGCTTTTCAGTATGCAGCAGAGTTGTCCTCCCCCATTTACTTTTTACTCAGTTTTCAATACATTAGTCTTCAGGGTCTTCTGTGCTGCTACCCTCATGCCGTCGGCACTTTTGGTCCTTCCAGTATCCAGCGGCGTACTTCTCCCTGCCTTTTCGCTCTAGTTTAATCTAAATTAACCCTTTGCTGACAAAGAGCAATGCAGAGGATATATAGTGTTTTGGGTCCACACAGCCTACCGCTCCTTGACAACGTGCACCCCAGCTGCATTCTTTTGACACCATTGTAATTTAATTACCCCCCCCCCCCCGGGTGCATAGGAGTGGCTTTCCCAGGTAAAGCCAGGGGGGCAAACCTGTTGGGTGATCATTTCAACATCCCTTTATCCAGCCCTGCCTGTTATTTCAGGTTCCTCTTTGTGCATTTCCGAATATAAGGCAGATCCTGGAGTACCTGACTCTGCCTGGGAGTCTGCTGGAAAAAAGGCGTCCCTGGTACATGGAATCTGTTCTTCGAGTCTTGGATTCAGTGGAAGGCTCTGTGCCAAATCATGATTTTCTAATATGGAGAACCTTCTTTCAGATAATATTCATATTGCTAAAATTGGACAGCAATTAACATATTTTATGGTTGACTTCTTTGTCGAGCATGCGCTGAGCCAGTCCGAGGTCTCACCGGAGTTCACTTGCACATAGATGATAGAAATGTTGACCCAGGTTTCTGCTCTTGTATGACGATAATTTGCTGGTTTTGTACGATGGCCTTTTGTGACAATGGATCTAAGCTTTAAAAATAAAACCAACATGCCTCAATTTTATGAAACGGGCAGGGTTCGATTTTAGGGACAGAAGTGAAGTGAACAAAACGAGATGAGCAGTGGGTTTCCACAATACAACCTATGAAGTGCACTTGGCCTTCATTGTGATTTGGTCGGTGGTTCGTTTTTATTTTAAAATTTGAAACTGTCCTAAAGTTTTTTTTTTTTTCTTCATTTCAGAAGTACTAATAAGCACAGGGGTTTGATTTATCAAATACTTTTAATTAAACTGAAAATCAGGTTCTCGGTTACTGATCAGTGCGGCAAGAGACTAAAGTACCGCTTCAGGTGGTCATTAGGTTCGGCGTTTTTTTTGTTGCTTAGTCTTTCAAACTAAAATAAAAAGTGATATAGATCCAAAAGCATTTCAAGTTGAGATTACAAAAAGCATGTTCCAACCAACAATAAAACTTGATTTACTACCTTGCATAGGCCTCTATTTTCATAACAAAAAAACAACTGTTCAAATACAATTAATAAAATTCAGAAACTGCAGGAAGGGTGTTGTACAACGCTGAAAACTTTAAGATGAAAATAATACAATGTAGACTATTCCCAAAATATATGGGAGATACATTGGGACATTATCAGCAGGAGAGAAAACTGAGTTAAAGAAAAGCATATTAAACAGTTTGACGGACCGGGAGATTGAATAGTAAATTAACACTAACTGGACAGGCCCTTTCATACATGTCACATTGAGCAAACTCAACACCTTTGCCAATTATCAAACCTGGCAGGTACACCAGTCTCCTCATATACAAAAAACAGACTGAGTGCTCCTCAAACAAGAGTTCACTCTAAAAGCTAGATCTACAGGGATTGTCAATGCTAGTTTGGCTTACATTTGTTCAGATGCTCTTGACAACCGAGTACATGGAGGATATGGCATTTAACCCCCGCCCCCTTCTTTGCAAAAAACGATGTATGGGACAGTGAGGACAAAGGAGGCAAAACAAAGAAACGCCGGACCCCAGCCAACAAGCGATCATCCAACTGACCCA
Source organism: Ambystoma mexicanum (assembly GCF_040938575.1). Classification (NCBI taxonomy): domain Eukaryota; kingdom Metazoa; phylum Chordata; class Amphibia; order Caudata; family Ambystomatidae; genus Ambystoma; species Ambystoma mexicanum. The sequence goes on from NC_090938.1 coordinate 193,743,982, forward strand.
ACCATCGCAATCTGCACCAAGGCTCAATCCATCTAATCCTTAGACCAGCCTACCCACTCCAACGGAGGACACATTAAAAAATGTACTCTTCAGAGCTGCAAAGAAATATGTACAGTGGACTGTCAATATTAACACCAGATTAGTCTGCCTAGATCAACTATGCAGGGACAGTCACACTGTCTTTTTAGTTTGGGCTAGTAGGTGGCGCTTGTGGCACTTAAGAACCAAAATGATTGCATTATAGTACAGCTAGGGAGAAATGTCACATGAGGATGGGCAGACAACTTGTAGGCATTGGGTTATTTGCCCATTCCTTGACTACCCATGGCCTTTCCCACTTGGTTTCTGACGCGCCCCATACAAAACACCTTATGAAAATCACAGGGAAAACAATTCATTTTTGGCACAAAAATTTGTAATGTACTACTGAGAACAGAACGGACGACATGTGTCCTTTACAATGGGGTGGGAGAATGTGACTAAGATCAGATGTTACAGGGGAAAGTGAAAGCAAGGACAGGACGGAACACAGGATGGAATGTGGAGGAAGAGCTGAATTACGGTTAGAAAGTGCTGTCGGGTGGTCCATGAAGGCTAGGTGTAGAGGAAAACAGGCTGATGCAGTACAGTAGAGGCTAGGAAACAGGTTCTTCAGAAAGGAGGAGAGCTTTGAGGTTGGATTTAATTAGTGGTAGTGTTGGAGTAGTATGCAGAGGGAGAGGGACAATATTCCAGAGGAGAGCAAGAGCAGAAATGAGGGAGTGCAGGAGGCAAGGATGTGAGCCGAGGATGATCGTAACGATCAAGGAGGAGAATAGGGAGTGAGATGAGCAGATGGGTAGGGTGGGGTGAGTCCATGGATACTTTTGAAGGTGAGACGTTTTTACTTAGCCGTTTGTTTCATAGATAGCCAGCCAATCTTGCATAGGGCAAGGAGGTAGAGGTGAAAGTTTAAAGTGTGCATAACGCGGAGTTGAGCACTTTGGCAAGAGGTGAAAATGCATAGTTGGGGAGGCCAAAGAGGAGACTTGCACAGTAGTCAGATTTAGCAAGGTCTAAGGAGATTAACAGTTTAGCATTATTGAAAGGAAGATGAGATTTTTTTATAGTGAGGTTGAGCTGGGCTCAGCGGCAGATTAGGCAATGAAAAGCGAGAAGCTGTGTGGTGGTCAAATATGACATCAAGGCTACGAGTGGAAGCAAAGTAAGGAAGTTAGTTGGGAGAGAAGTGAAGAGAGGAAGAAATGGCATGTTTGGCTGGTGAAGTAGAGAACTTCAGTCTTAGTGGAGTTGAGCATGAGTGATGGAGACATACAATATTTGATAATGGAGAGACAGTTGGACATTTTTGACAGCTGCTCATTGGATAAGGTGTGAAAGGAGTAGATTTGAGTGTCATCAGCGAAGAGTTGCTAGAAGCGATCAAAGGAGACCAGGGCGTCAAGAGTGAGTGGAGAGGAAAGGTTGTTCCAGGACACCCAAGTGTCTTGGGCAAGGCATGAAGCAAACAAAGTAAGGGCTTTGCCTCTGATACCAAGAGATAATTTAGAGAGGTGGACCGAATGGTTGACCGTATCGAAGGCAGCCGAGCAGAATAAGAATAGATCAAAGGTTTGCATGACGAGCAGAAGAGCTGAAGTTACTGACAATAAGGTGAGCTGTCTAATTAGAATGAAGAGGTCGGAAGCCATATTGAACAGGGTCCTGGATGTTGGGAGTACAAGGAACTTGTGAGTTGATTGAATACTACTCGCTATAGGATTTTTGAATAGTGTGGTAGATAAGAGGGTGAACTTTGACACAACAATTAGAATCTAGACCAGGTTTGTTAAGGAGAGGGTTGACAGAAGCTGTATTATAGGATAATGGAAACATTGCATTGTGAAGAGGAGTTGAAGAGCGAAATAAGATTTGGAGAAACACTAGGAACTATTTGAGGGTATTGTGAATGGTCGACCTTTTAAAAGCAAATTAGAGAGCAAGATCATTTGCTGAAGGAGTAGAGGAGATGGAGTTCGGTTTAGGAGAGGTGAGAATTGAGTTTAGATTTTTGAAGGCATATAGGTGGGGAAGGTTGTGATGAATGAGGGGTAAAAGTCATGTTTAGTGGAGTTAAGAGAAGTTATTTCGAAGAGCAGTCGGATAGTTGGAGTTCAAAGGAGTGTCTTGACCTTTGCCAAGTGACAAGCGTTTTCCGCATTTTTTTCAGGGTGCGAATGAGGTGTAATCCAGGGCTGTGGAGGGAAGGATTTAGGTGCAAGTGTAGTAAGAGGATAGGGAGGGGAAGAGCATAAAGAGCAGTGCTAACGTTGGTGAAGGCTTTTTCAGTGGATTGACAGGCAAGTTTAGCATAGGAGGGGATGGAGTGGTGTAGGTCGGAGAGGTACTCGAAGCAGGAGTGTTGATTGAGGCAAAGATGATAGTGAGTGGAGGGAGAAGGCGCTGTGGAGATATTAGAGGCGTAGAGTTGAGAATAAGGTCAAGATAGTTTCCATCTGAATGGGTGTGTAGAGAGTACATTGAGTGGTTAAGTGGAAGAGTTAGTCAGTGGATAGAGCAGCAGAGAGGGATAGGGGAGATGAATTTGCCAATGAGTTAATTGGGAGGAGAGTTAATTATTTGGGCAATGTGGTCGAAGAATTGACCTTCTGGACCAGGTGGCCAGTAGAGAGATAATATGCATGCCATAGGGTACGGTGATTGTGGAGATGGAGTATTTTAATTGGGGAGAATTAGTGGGAGATAGGGGTGTAGGGTAGATGGGTTTTGGGAATAAAGTGTAGTAGAGTAAAAAGTGAGGTGGCATTCAGAAGAGGAGATTCGGATGGGAAGAGAGTTGAGATGGTTCTGGGTGTAGGAGATATGTAGGAGGGAAAGGACAAGATGGCATGCGAAGAGTGAAGCTCAGAAGAAGCAATAAGGGGTACAGACAATTAGTAGGACAAAGCAATGCAAAGAGGTTGGTCAACTGGGACGCTCCTGGCTGGATGCCCCTAATGAGTTTATAAGGGATGAGCCATGCTCTAGTCCACTGATCCACTAGTCCATCAGTGGTTGGTCTCTCATTTTGTCCCTTGTGTTGCTGGGTTGAGGCAATTTATTCCTCATTGGTGCTTCCCAGAGGAGTCTTTTGTGCACTTCGAACTCCTCATGGGAACTTGTTAAGCTTGCACTAATCAAGCCTCAACCAACAAACGGATGGGTCAGATATATTGGGATTAATTGCAGCTTGGGGAACTCACCTGTATCCTAGATTCACACTGACATGTTAAGTGGCTAAGTATTCAAAACCATACATCCTATAATTCATAAAATCGTTCATTATCCAAGCACCTGACTTCAGCATAAGTATAAATACACATCTAATAAAACACATTAAAAAGGCAACATAATTATTAAAGTGCCACCATGGCTATAGTAATCCTGTTGCTAACATGTCTATTCTGTGTAGCAGATCTAACCTACATTTGTTGATGGACACAACAAGCTTTCTATGGTCTTGTGCTCAACATGTTTTCCTTTCAATGGTGAACATTCTTCAGGATCGGTTTAATTTGTTTTAGCGAAGACATAGGTCAGGCCAAGCAGTGAATAGTTGCGAATTGTTGTATTTGGGGGTGCCGTCGCTAAGAGATGACCCTAAATATTGTGGCTGCCCAATATCAGAGATGAAAGATTCAATTGTAACGGTCTTGCTGTTGTGCTCGACTAAATAGTGCTAAATTGTTAGATTGCTGGTTCAAAGAATTGCTTCAAATCATGAAGGGTGTTATAACTCATATTTGAATTATTTGTATTTCTTATTCTTGCTGGATTTGCATTCTAGGTTACGAGAACAATTGTATCCCGAGGAAACAAATTTAAGATGACATGCTGAATTGAAACAAGGAGGAAAATATAATCACCAAAATAGAATACAGGAAAGGTTCCATAATAACCAACAACAAAAGTCAAATACATCTCATAACCACCTGATGACCCACAAAGGTTACTGGGTTAAAACATGCGTTGAGGTCAAGGATTCCCAAAGCAGAACTGTGATGTAGATCTTATAGTAAAAATAATTGTCATGGATCATATTGTCAGAGACTAAGACAGACTAGACTCACTTGAGACAATTATATCATCTCAACCTAAAGGCGTGAAGGTGACACCCGAAGATGACTAATATGAACTGTGTTGACAAACCAGAAATTTGTGTGAATATGAATAATTCTGAGTTTTCAACAATTTTGATTTATGAACAGAATCAAAACACGTGTGAATGTTCACACTTTGTAATATAACACCTGAACTTTATTACAAATCAAATATCAAGAATCCGAAATAAAAATGAGTTGCAACGCCCTTAATGTTTCATAGAAAATCTTTGAATCTGCAATATAACAATGTAGGAATCTGTTTAGCTCAGTGCAAAAACAAGACCCTTATAATTGAACCATTCTTCAGGATCTATTCTACTAGTCAATGACACCTCTTGAGTGGAATACTCCCACCACTATTTTATTTTGTTTGTTTTATATTTTGATAGACAATGTGTGGGACCATACTTTCTTCTCCCAAAGGCTCTAGTTGAATTTGGCAGATTCCTCTGAAATCTGTACTTTAATTACAGCTGTGCAGGCAATTCACAAGAGTTAGTCACCACAAAAACAAATGTTTCGTACCCATTGCCCAGCCAATCTTCTATGACCTCATAAATAGCAGATTGAATGTAAAAAATGTGACTCTTCCCAGGATTCAAATACAGATTTTAATGATGCAATGTCCAAGTTACCATTATTAAAATCTTACCCTACTTCTAAAATTCCTTCATTCATTGTATCAAATAAGATGCTTTAATTCAATTGCCAAACCACCTGAAGAACGTCCACACGCGCCTCTAGTCGCAGCTTCAATACACTTTATAGCTCTCTAGGTAGATGGAAGACGACATTGTCTCTTCTAACATCAATATTTCATGTCCCATAAATGTTACCTTATGATCAGTTGTCTTAACAGTATTAAAAGAAACACAACTATTCTGTGACAAGATATTTAAAGCGCTACTCTAAGAATAGCGTTCCTGCAAAGAGTAGTTGTCAACGATGACCAGTACAGTTGTGAATCTGAGGAATCCGCAGAGACCTGCGTATTAATAACTGATCTTGTAACTTTTACAAAATCCATTTTTATCAACAGTGGAATAATCCAAGCTGATTCGCACAATCCATGTCTCAGCTGGATTCCTAAGACTCAATACACCGAATCCCGTAGAACAGAAAATATCAGTCTGGCCCTAAATTAGTCTAGCCACTAGCTTATCAGAACCTTGATCAGGGATTTCTAGCCAGTCAATGTCACCGGTACGCAATAGTCTTGAGAGCTGGAATCTTCGAAGAAATAGATGGCAAACTTTTTAAAAGTAAATCTTGGCAGGGGGCGCTGTTGCGCACGGAAAGAAATGGCGGCTTCCGTGTGAGCTCCGGCTGTGACCTGGGCCGCAAAGCCTGAATTGAACACTTACCCACTCCGGTTCAGCACGATTTTTATGTGACACGTGCAACGACTCCTCGAGTTAGCCCGTATGAAGTTTGAGCCAAAAAGGTGCAGCGGGTAACGAGTTGTGGACCTGAGAAACGCACACGCCAGAGACTGAGAGGAGGAGCCCGGCGCTGGAATCACTGGAGCGTGAGCGGCCGAAGACAGGCACATACTTGCTGGCACAGAGGGGAGTGTCGCAGGTGCTCCGCTCCTCGTCGAGTGCCCGCTGGCCCCCGACACCGCTGCAGCGACTCGCTGGGAGTGGGAATCCCCCCACACTGCCCGGCCCGCCGCGGTGAAGGTAGGCCGTGCACACTGTCGGCGCATGTCCCTTCGGCCCCTGTTTGACTCCCGGGCAGTGCTGCGGCTCCCTTGAAGTGACGGGGGGACGAGTGAACAATCCGCCCAAATGGCCATGTCACTCACTGCTCTGTTCACGCACACTTTGAAGCCCGGTGTGTGGGTGTAGGTGTGGGATGGAGCAGGGTGGGCTCCTCCCGCCTCCTGCATTTAGTGTTTAAGAGCGGGTCTGCAGACACTGCTATCCTCCATCCAACAGCACTGGCCTGGGCCACGTCCCCCGGTTTACTTGGTGGCGTGTGAGTATACACGATGGGCCCGTACGCTTGGGGACAAAAATGCTTCTCACTAGCCACCCCCTCAAGTGAACACAAAGAGCATTGGTATTTCACGTGAAACATGGGCGCAGCTCCGGCAACCACATAAGGAAAGACTTTGATCCGGTTGCATGAATCATACTAAGCCTCTCCCACCTCCCCCTTTAAAAAAAAAAAAAAAAGAAAAATTGGGCTACAACAAGATCGCCTCCTGGAGACCCCGGTGAGAGGGCTGGGAGCAACAAAGAGCAAAGCCGCGGCGGGCTTCTGGGAGGGGTCGGCGTGGATGCCCACACTGGACCATAGTGGAACAAAATCACCTGGCACTGAGAAACCAATCAGCCCCACACTAGACCGAAATAGCACGGGATAAAGCGGAGGCCCACAACGAGCTCACTGCATACGTACCCCTGCATTATAGGCCACGGACAGAATTCTCAGACCAGTAACGATGCCCAAAAACTTTGGCCCTAAAAAGAACAAAGGAACTATCGAGAAGTACACAACCACAATGCAGAAAGGCACCGAGCCTGAAGGAGAAGTTGAAATGCTAACACAGGTTGAGCAGACACCCCCAGCCTCCATGATGGACCCTCAATCGGTTTTCCAGGCTATGCAGCAGGGATTTGCGGCGCTAACAGACAAGCTGGACGGAATTATGGCAAGTGTTGCTAATATTAAAACACAGCTCGACAAAACAGCCCGAATGACGGAAGCAGAAACCAGAATATCAGGGGTGAAGGACAGCATGGAAAAACTAAAGAAAACGGTATCCACGATGGCCATAGAGCTAGGGGCGGTGAAATCTAAGTGTGAGGACTTAGAAGCGAGATCACAGAGAAATAATGTCTGTATAATCGGTGTCCCGTAGGGGGCAATTAAAGGAACAATGGAAAAAAGCGGTGGAAGATCTGTTGCAAACACTGTTGGGAGAACCGGGATGGTCACCTTTGTTCATGGTGGAAAGGGCGCACAGGTCATTAGCCCCGAAACTGAAACCCGGAGCATACCCCAGACCAATTATAGCAGGCATACTTAATTACAGAGACAGAGACCTGATCCTAAAAACCGCGAGAGAGAAACAAGTGCTAAAATGGGAAACCAACACAATACGCATTTTTCCAGACTTCACGTTAGCAGTCCAACAAGAAAGAAAGCTTTTCTCAGGAATCAAAAAGATGTTACGGGATCAAGCAGTACAGTATGCAATGCTCTACCCCGCCAGACTTAAGATCCAGCATCAAAATAAATCTTATTTTTTCACATTCTCTGAAGAAGCCGCGACCTTCATAGAGACACACTTACCCCCGAATAAACGTCAATCCTGAAATAAGAGTAAGGCTATCGAAAGAATCCACAGACAAGATCCACGTACATTACGTTCAAGAGGAAAATAGGATTGGCAAAGACACATGCTTCCCGATGGGAGCCTCAGACTACAGATGTCAAGAAACCATGTTTAAAATCACAATGCAAGTGTTAATCCAAAGATGCTATAATAAAGGAGAGTAACAAGACTGAACCGAGGTAACATGCATTATAAATGCTGGCTTGGGCACAGGAAACGCCGCAAACCCCCCTGTAGCAGGTGCTCAAGGCGATGTTGGGAGGAGTAGAGGGGGAAATCCAAAGCACAGTTGAAGTTTGGGGGTCTGTGAGGGAGGGGAGAGGGACTCATTTGGGTAAGTTTAGTTTTTGTTCTGGAAACGATGGTGTAAACAAAAAAAGCACACGTTAGAGGCACAGAAACATTTAGGCATACAACACAGAAGTATCGGTATACAAATTCTGGCAAATACCCCATAGATAATGGCTAAGTCTCGCACAGAAATTATCAATGTGAAGTTGGAATGTTAGGGGGTTAGGCTCTAAGATTAAGACGAGGGAGATCATGGCTTGCCTTAATAGACAAAATGCTAAGATAATCTTTCTCCAAGAAACTCACATAGGCCCCCGGCAGGGTGAACAATTGATTGTGACTTGGGATACCCATCAATACTTCACAACTTACTCCACCAGAGCGAGAGGGGCTGCAATACTAATACACAAAACGCTACCGTTTGTTTGTAACGCGGCTGAATGGGACCCTGAAGGGAGTTACGTTTTACTACATGGTATGCTCCAAGATAAAGAAATAGTTTTTTTTTTAACTTGTATGGACCGAATATTGACCAACCGGATTTTTACTCGGTTTTTGAAAAACTGTCGAGATACCCTACTTCCAGGGTGTTATGTGGGGGGGATGTTAACACAGTTCTGGACGTACAGTTAGACCATACATTAACACACACTAGAACATTAACCAAGGCAGCGCAGACAATACTCACACAAATGACTGATCTACAATTAAAGGACGTATGGTGAACATTAAACCCCAGTAAGAGAGAGTACACATACTACTCCACAGTCCACGACATGCACTCCAGGATTGATTTATGGCTAACAGACACAGACGGCTTGGTTAACAAACTCCCACATATATCCAAAGACTTATTCTGATCATTCCCCGATACATTTAACATTGCAAATCCCTGATAGGATCTGTGAAAGACCGCCATGGAGGTTTAAACCAGCGGCCCTAAAAGACCTAGTGTATAAAAACTTGATAGCGCAATATATGCAGGACTACTTCGAGATTAATGAACACTCAGTCTCCAGCCAGGCTATTTTATGGCCGGCATTTAAGGTCTGCATAAGGGGCCAATCAATATCCGCTGAAGGGGGAATCCTCAAAGACATTAGGGCTCGGCTAGATAGGCTTGAAACACAACTAACATCACTACAAACCCAGTATGCATTGAATCCGGTCCCTCATCTGGGCATTGAAATTAAGACCAAATTAGAGGAGTATCGAGAAGCAGCAGACCAAGAGATAAGATACTTTGATAGGCCCATATCGGTGCGCAGATATGGAGATGGGGAGCACCCCGGGAAATTACTAGCCAGAGCGGTGCGGGGAGAAAGGGGTCCCACAAGTATACCCTGCATACAAATAGCAAATGGTACAATGTCCACAAACCAGGATGAAGTGAAAGACACGTTTTACAAGTTCTACAAGGACCTATATTCCCCCCAGGGTAGTCACAGCAATACCTCTCCCAGATACCAACTACGCTTATAGCAGGTTCGACCAGGGAATTACTAGAAGACCCTGTTACAGAGGCTGAAATATATGAAGCAATAAAAGCGCTCCCCAATGGGAAAGCCCCGGGCGCAGATGGTCTGGGAGCTGAATTTTATAAAGAGTTTAGCCAAATCTTAACACCCAGATTGCACGCCGTTTGGAGGGAAGCTCTGGACATAGGAGAACTCCCCGAAAGCACCAGGGAAGCAATAATTACACTTTTACTTAAGCCAGGTAAACCCCCCGGAGAGTGCGGATCGTATCGCCCATTATCATTAATAAATACTGATGCCAGGATCCTGCCAAAAATACTAGCAACAAGACTCACACCCTTTATGCCATACATGGTGCATGAAGATCAGGCAGGGTTTATAATGGGTAGATCCACAGCCACAAATATTAGACAATGTCACCAGATAATGACCTCCATACCCACTACAACCCAAGGGATAGCAGTCTCCCTAGATATGAGAAAAGCATTTGACACAGTCTCGTGGCCCTTCCTCTTCGGAGTGCTACGAAACTATGGGTTCGGCCCAAAGTTCATAAAGTGGATCCAGATATTATACACACGGCCACACGCGAGGATTAGAGTAAATGGAGCCCTCACAGAAATACTGGAACTGCTGGGAGGCACTAGACAGGGTTGCCCACTCTCCCCCTTACTATTTTCCTTAGTTATAGAGCCATTAGCGGATATTCTCAGATCTCGGTACAGCTCATTCGGGATATGGCTCGAGGGCAAGCTGCAAATTATAACGCTGTATGCAGATGATATTCTATTATATCTAAAAAAAAAAACCAGACCGTACGCTATGCAAGGTCCTGGCGGTGGTGGGAAGGTTCGGTGAGTACACAGGATTACGCCTCAACCCCCATAAATCAGAAATATTCCCACTTACGGACAACGCCCCAAAATCTACACAGACTTATATGGAGTCCGATACACATCGTGTATCTGGGTGCCCACATAGCCAGAACGGCCCAATTATCCCGTGCACTGAACTACACTATGCTAGCGGAAACACTGTGTGCTAAGATGAGGGGATGGAGTGTGCTCCCGATATCATTAGCAGGGCGGATAGCTCTGATCAAAATGGTGATACTGCTGAAGCTTTTCTATCTTTTCAGCACGGTTCCAGTGTGGCCCGACCGCGCACTGTTCTCCAAAATGAACAGCGCCTGCATTACATTTGTTTGGGGCGTACACCCTAGATTGAGCTGGAGAGTATTGACAGACATATATCCCAGGGGAGGGCTGATGGCGCCGGACATGGAACTTTATTATTTGGCGGCGCAAGCGCAACAAGCGGCTGGATGGGCCACATGCTTTTTTAACCCTGCCACCACGTCCCCCTCATCGCAAGAGCGGGAAACGATGGCAGCGCTGCACAGGATTACTAGACCCACCCCGAAACAATACAAGACGATAAACCCCTCCAGGGTCACTATCACAGCATGGTCCAGAATCGCGGACATATTCGGCGGCATTAAACTTTATCATCCGAGTATGCCAATATGGGGAGACCCACACACAACATTCAGCGCTGACATTGAAATAGCAAGGCATTGGAGTGCTAGAGGCATTACACAGTGGGGTCAACTATTCCCAGACCAACACTTACTTCAATGGGAGGACATAAAGAGATGATAGGTAATACAAACATGTATAAACAACAATATCAAAGGGTTGCGGCCCTCACACAACAAATCTACCCAACATTCCCAGATGACCCAGAAATAAACATGGCATTAGGCTACATATTTACAGGGGGAACCCAGGAGATTACTGCCTCTACACTCTACAAAACCATAATACAAACACGCCCTGCGGTAACAAGGGCAAGTGGGAACAAGACATGGGACAACCGATAGAAGATCAAGAATGGACTCAGATCTGTACACTGACTAAAGGGATATCTTGTAACTCGAGGTTTAAATTGATCCACTATGAAATAGTACATAGGACACGCTACACGCCATCAAGGCTTAAGCAGATATATCCCACGCTAGATGGAGCCTGTCCAGAATGTAATTCTGAAAATGCTAATATATTTCATATGCTATGGGACTGCACGAAATTGAGACATTATTGGTCGGAGGTTTGCAGGGCTCTTGACAAAATGGCAGACCAACCGGTGGTATGGACACCACGGATCTGCATATTGGGAGTAGAAAAGAAAATGAATCCAACGTGGCAAACTTTTGAACCTGAGTCTGCTAATGGCCAAGAGGGTCATATTAATGAGATGGAACAATGTGTAATAGAAGACTGGAACAGAGATATGGTGTGGATTAATGATACCGAAGAATTGTATATCGATTTGGTCGCACCACACAGTAGACCCAGAAACATATGGGCACTATATAAGCAATATTCGACGGAAAATAACTGAATTGTGTATACTGTATGCCTGTATAAACGAAAGTTGCTAATGTATGTGCATAACCTGTGAGCAAATATAAATTTTAAAAAAGTAATCTGGGCCGATAATTAAAGGTCGGCCATGGAAATGTCAGAAGGTCAAACCTTATACATGTCAAAGATATTCGATAGCTGAAGATTAATCACAGTTTTCCGCTCCTAAATTCATGGGGCAGAAACAAACTTGTTGCTGGGCACCTCACAACCATCCAAACTGTTCTCTTCTGAAGTCTCCCCAAAAGGTGGCAACGAGAGCGCACTATATTAAGAGGTTCATGTACTGTGCCAAATCACCAATGTTGTAGTGTTGACCGCTGCCAGTAATTTTAAGACTTTGAGAGAAAAGACCACGAAGTAGAGGAAAAAGGGGTACAATTAATTGTTAATGTTTGTCGAAACTTCATTAGTAGGGCTGGAATCTGAAAAGAATTGTAAAGAAAAAATATAAATTGTATAGTATCGTTTCTTTATAGTTGATGCTAAAACCACCTCTTGAGCCATGGAGGCTTTTGTCTGAAAATGCAATTAATATCTCCAATTGAGCACCATCAGTTTTATGAATAGAACTGTTAAGTATATCCGGACTAATGTAATCAGTCCTGTACTGCTCTTGCCTCTTCTTTGGTCCGATAATCTCTACCTCATGCGTACAGCACCTGACTCTGGGTTGACCATTTATATTTTGTGAATGTTTCAGGTCGAAACAACCTACACTCTCAATGAAAATAAACAACTGAAAAACAAATACAAATAATACTGACTGCTATGCCAAGAGGCCACAAAGGGGCAGATTCCAGGATAGACTGACACACAAATATCTGGGGGTAAGAGGTATGAAAACTAGTCTATATACAAGTGGTGCAAGCTTTGGAACTAAAACTGTGCTTTACGGCATCGTCTAGTGGATACCCATGCTCTTGCAGTGTATACCCATGGTATGTAGTAGGGGCACAGGAGCATTGGTAAGAAGCGTATAACTATTTTCTGTGTGCCCACGACATTTTACATGTCACAAAGAAGGGAGAGTAGCCTTTGCCAATTATTTCTTGGTGAGACAATTGGGGATAGCCAGAGAAACCTTTTGGCACCTCAGACCTATGTTGTAAATGCGTCTTATTAGGGATTTTGAGCGTGGACTTGGCTTCAGGAAACAGAGCGCTTTGCAATCAGAGCAAGAAGAGCACAGCAAGGGACTTGCAGAAAAGGGTGCGGGTAGCCAACAGGGGGAGGGTGGGTAATTGGAAGCAAGGGATCTACAATCAATAGGAGGAGAGGAAACATGATGAGATCACCCAGTCCCAAGTGGGGTGGGGAGTGGAGATTGTTTGGAGCTAGATGTGTAGGGGTGAGGGACCTTCCTTGAACAGGAAAGTCTTGAACTCTTTCCTGACCTGTAGAAGCAATGGGGGAAGTCTGATGTTAACGGGGAGAAGGTTCCAGTCTTGCAGAATAGACTGAGAAGGCCCATCTTCTGGTTCCTTCTATCCTGCAGCGTCTGAGTTAAAGTCTACACATTTCCTTATGGTGAATCGCAGCCTCCGGAGTTGCTGAGTTACCCCTACCCAAACGGTAAGTTAGTTACTTGAGAAGATTGAAAGTTCCAAAGCCTCGGTTAGGGGAGTTTTCCTCAAGTCCACTTGAGGTAAGATGTCCTAAAACTATCTCTTGGCATAAAGGTCCACAACTGTTAGGGAGAATTCTCTGTTTAGGCTGAATTTCCTAACCTAGTGAGTCTCCCAGCAACTTTGCTGGATTTCTGGAGTTTGTTTTTTCAATCCTGCCAAGAGTGGGACTCTTTCTCCCACTCTTGGACATGAATGTGTGTAATTCCTTTGAATGTCAGTGTGTTCTATGGGCTATGGGGTCTTTTACTCCATAGGGTCGCATATGTTTTGCTAGGTGTTACAACGCACCCTCCGTGCCGTAACAATGGGGCGTCCTGGAGGATCCCCACCATAGACTCCATACCCGGGGACTGACTACTGTCTCCCCGGGAATGTAAAGTCACCATTGGCTTTACTAGACCTAAATTTACTAACTTAACTAGTACAAACCATCCTATTGTGGACGTACTAGTAGGGGTAATTCGATTACTCCTATGTCTGTTATTCGAGGGGGCACTGTCCCGTCCCCCCTCGTCGAGTTTTGGCTGGTGGCAGAGGAAACTAATTGTTATATTCGACCCCGAATATAACCCTATGGGATTCTTCCCATTGTTGGAGTTTAATACTTTTTCTCGTTAATCTCTAACATACCACCGGTTTATTTATCTTAAATAAATCTCTCGGTTGGTATTTTCTGCCAGAACTCGGTTTTTAAAATGGCATCTGTGTTCCTCTCTGTGACTCCTAAACCAAAGGTTGAGCCCTTTGTTCCACTTTTGGCGGGCCTCTACACAGAGGCCCTCCAAAGTGGTGCCATTCTGTCTGGGTACCACGGGGGGGTGGGGGAGGGGGTGTAGGCACCCTGGACTGAGTTGCCTTGCCAACTCAAGTCGCAATATGGTGTGATTGGCCCAAGTGGTGAGCCACCCCGCTCACCACTTGGCGTGTTTTGATTGACAGCTAGGCTGAATGAATGGGGGTTTTCTGCATAAAAGCAGGGCTTTTGGGACTGGATCTTCGGAAGTCGCCACAGGACCTAAGAATCCGAACAGGGTAAAGCTGAGCCGACCTGCAACGACAACACCTCCGGTGGAGCCCTGCTGGACCGACTCACCACTTCCCGACGACAGAGGAGATCTCCCCGCCGGAGAGTCTCTTCCCCTGAGTGGTGGGAACAACCAGTCTCCTTTGCTTTTTCTTTGTTCCAGGACGTAGTGGTCGAATTGCCGTGCAGAGCACCCCGGCAACCGGATAGCCACTACCCCTGTACCGCGACCAAAAGGTGGTGCCTTGTGACGGAGCACTCCACGGCTGGTCTCTTCCCTGGTGGTGCAATGATCTTCAAAGATCCTCTCTTCTCTTGGCAAAGACCCCACGTGCATCCACCACCAGGAACTGCCCCCGCCGGAGTTGTCTCTCCACAAACAAGGTACCGTGTCCGCCTGGCCTCCCTTTTTGCCAGATAGTGAGGTGTCTTAATCCTCGCCTCTCCATTGGGTCGCCTCCAAGCTTTCTTAACTTTCTGTTCTGGACTGGTCCAATCTTTCTATAACAATTTGCGACCAAGACTCGAAGTGCATTTCCACTGTAATACTTCTTGGGACATATCGCCTTGCCTCTCTCCAAGTGGGCCTGTCCTCTGAACTTTGTGATCTACAGTAGACCCTGCCTTACTTGCCTTGCATTTGTTCGTAAAAGTGTTGGTACCGAGTTGATTTCCTACCCTGCCTTTTCTCTCCAGTCCTAACGAATACTAGAGTGCCATCTAGGTTAAAGCATTCACCTCTGTCTGCAAATAAGTGGTGCCGTTGAACCTAGACTTGTCGAACTATTGTTAGGGGGATTGATCTTTTGCTGATAGTAATTGTGATTGAAGTTGTTTGCCGTATTAAGTGCCAGTGTTTTCCGTAGATGTGTTTTTATAAATAAATAACTATATACCTTTACACCGAAGCCTTGTTACGTGTTTGCTTGTACTACTGTGTAAATTGCCCTATTTTGTATACTCCACATACTGCCTAACTCTTCTGACTGCTCAGCCACAGCTACCAAGTGAATCAGTGTGGTACAGACTGCTACCAAGTGGGTTTACTGCCAAACACCTGTAGTCCTAAATCTTTTGCAGTGGTCCCAGAGGGAACTGCAGAGGTTTCCGCCTAACACCAACTCCTAGTATAAGTCTGTACTACTCAAGGAACCAAGTGGCAGAGCTGTCAGGTTTATAGGAGAAAGATGTGAGCTGTAGGCAAATACACTGAACCCAGTAAGTACAATAGTCCAAAGAAACCCTTGCACATAAAATGTTATATTAAAAAATATATACATTTATATTTATGCAAGGAAGTTAGATAAATACTTAAAAGTAGTCATAGGTGCCCCTCTGCGAGAACAAACTCAGCAAAAATGGCCTGTTCTTTGGAAGGTGCCCACTTGAGTCTGCAGCCACACTTTAGCTCACCGTATCCCGCATAGATAGAAAATATGCATTTGCATATCAGTCTTTGTCCCGCCCACATGGGCAGTCCAGCACCGACATGCTATGGCAATTCTCCTAAGAACAAGAGTACCAACAGCAACCCCAGACTCATGATTCAGCCTTGTTGGGCATCATCAGTCAGGTGGAGCTGTGCCTCTTTGAGCACAGTGAGCAAGGGGTCCATGTCTGGATGATCCTGGGACATTTAGGGTTGCTATTGGTACTCTTGTTTAGAAGGGAATTGGCATTGCATTACTTTCGCCAATAAACAAAACACTGACTAAAAGACAGACCCCATTAAAACAATCGCAATTATCAGATTAAAATCCACAGGAAGCGAGTTTAAAAACTCACTGTAAAAACCAAATTGCATACTATAAAAATACAGTTTACAAATCAATTACAAACACCATATGCTAGATTAAACTTTGCAGAGCATCACAGCAATCACCCTAGGGCCTTGATCATCCTTAGCCACTGATGGATCCATCGAGTTCTTGCATAAATGGATAGCTCCACTAACCGTTGAAACAGCGTGTAGTCTGAATAGGGGTTTCAAGTAGGTAGTTCTAAGATCTTTCAATTTATCACAACAATAAAAAATGCCCCATCGTTTCCTCCCAATTTTCACAGAGCGCACATACAATGTTAGGTTAACCGGCCCAGTTTTTAGTAGTGTCCCGCAAGGGCAGAGATCCTAGGCGCAGCCTCATGGACAATGCCCTTATAAAGGCTGGTTTAATGATGTTCAGATCATTTTGAAAACCCTGAGACTCTTTGATGGCCAAGTAAGCCGTACCTGTAGCCAAGGCAAGTGGCAGCACCCTAGCTCTTTGTACCTACCAAAGGCTTTCTTCACTATGATTGTTGAATTACGATCTGTCGGGTGGGGGGGGGGGGTTAGCCAGCAGTCCGTGTTAGGGAAAATTCTCAGATATGTGCTAATTCCCTCTACCTTAGAGACCCGTAGCAACTTTGCTGCATTTTGAGGACTTGATTTTTTTTTAACCTGGAGAGAGAGACCTTTTTTTTCCCACTCTCTCATGTATTTTAATATGATTTTTTTAACAGTTTTTGGGTTGTGGAGTCTGCCAAACTCCATAGGCATAATCTTTTACACTCGCAGAACCTTTAGTGCAATGGCACAGTGAAGTCTTCCAGATTTCCCAAAGGTTTAAATACCTTCTCTGGGATAAACTACTGTTTCCCAGAGCAGTAAAGGGAAATTGACTTTACATTTGTAACTTTCTAGACCCAGCACACCCCATCTTAAAATAGGGTGCTAGAGGGGTTAATGAATATCCCCTTTGTCTAGCTTCTCATGTAACTTTTTTTGTTACCCTTTCCTATATGAATGGCTGGTGGCAGTGGTTTACTTTTAGCTACCGTCGTGTACATATACCGCAGGCTGCATTCGCAGCTGCAGTAAAGCACCCAAGGGTGCCATTTTTGTCAAAATGGGCCAGTCATCTTTTTTTGACATTTCTTTGTGGAAAGGTCCTTCTTGAGATTTACTCTGTGCGTTAAACCAGGTTTGGTCCCATTGTTCGCTTTGCCTTTGGTGGGATTCACAAGTGAATTCCGCCTCTGGCTCCAGGGTGTCTGGGGTAGGCAGGAAGTGAGGGGGGTGCCTGAAACTCCCTGTGCTTAGTCTCCTAGGAGACCCAAATGCGCTCTGAGAGTGGCCGGCTGACTGTCCAGCAAGGACAGCTACCATGCTGGTTGACTGACAGCTAGGCTGGAATGAATGGGAGAGAACTGAATAAAAGGCAAGGCTTTTTGCTTGGAAGGCAGTCTCGACCACTGGACGAAGGAACCGAAGATTAACTTGAAGAGGACGCCTGATGCAACTCCTGGACCGTTGGTTTGTCTGGTGAAGCACAAGTGCTGTGCTGAAACTCCAAATTTGTATTGACAGAGAAGCCCCTTGGCTTCAGTTCCGTTTTTCCGATAGCTTCGCAATAGAGTTAACAGCGCGCTTCACATTTTCCTCAGAAAAAAATGTTGTCTTCAACCCCTTCCACTCCTAAAACAGGGTTTAAAAAGTGTGTTGACTGTGATTCCAAAATGTGGATCACAGACCCTCACTGTCTGCCTTTGGTGCCTGGGTTCGGACCATCGGACCACCGATTGTGCTCCTGTGAATCGATGACGGAGAAAGCTCTTTGCGAACGAAAAGGTAAACTAGCAGTGGGGTGGGAAGCTCAGAGGGCCTCTTCTAAGGATGCTTCTAAGAAGTCTAGACAGTCCAGAGAGTCGAGACGCCAATGAGCATAAACATTCGAAGAGATCTCGATCTAGAAGTTGATCGAGACATTCTTCTTCTAAGAAGACGAAGAGGCGAGACAGATCTCCTTCTTCGTCAGACCCATCTACCGAGATGGTAAAATGTCCGACTAAGTCGGATTCTCCTAGAAAATGGGAAGAATTCAGAAAACAAATGATTAAGGCCTTTGAGAATGCGGCCCGACCCCCTCAAAGAAACCTCGTAAGAGCCAGACCCCGGTCGCTCCCTTGAACCACACAGGACTTTCCGAGTAAACCCCCTACACCAGAAAGTTTAGTGGTACAAGCTGCTACTTCCACGAGGCAATCGGCTTATCCATCTATCCCCCCCCAGATAGACAGGATAAAAAGGTGGATGCTTGGGCCCACAAGATATTTTCCTTGGGCAGTATGGCCCTTAAATCATCAAATGTTACCTGTACCCATGGCAGGTTTAACCATACCCTGTGGGATTGCGTAAAGGCAGCGGCTGAAAATATTCCAGAAGGTAAAGCAAGGGAAGGCTTTCTGAATATTGTGAAAGAATGGTAAGGAGGCATTCGGGGAATGTCTGCACGGGATTGTATACTCTTGACAGGATCAGCAGATCCATGGCTGCAAGCACAGTACTGCACAGTTTTGAGTGGTTGAGGAAGTCTGGGTTTGCACCAGATGTGCAGACCAGGGCACTCAACATGCCTTTCGACAGCTGGAGGCTATTCGGCAGTAAAGCTGATGAGTGCTTAGAAACACTGCAGACCTCCAAGGTGGCTGTTAAGTCACTTAGCGCCTCTATGCGACGGCCTCAAAAACCTTATTCGGGCTCATCTTCCTGGAGACGTTCTTTTCGATGCTACTCCTCGTTTGGTAGAGGAAGAAAACGGGCCGCGAGAAAGGTAAAAAGACATTTCCCTCTTGGTGGACGAGGTGCAAAATCAGCCTCAGTCGCTCCTGCAGCCGCCTACAAATCTCTGAGACCTTAGCACACAAGACCCCGGTGGGAGGCAGAATCTCTCAGCATCTGAGCGAATGGCGTGGTTATTACTTTAGCTTCTTGGGCACTGGAAACAGCCCAAGGTTACGGCCTTCCCTTCCTAAAAAGGCCTCGGAACCATCCACCGGGAACCAACTCTGTCAAAATTCCAGATACGCTCCTGTTAAAGGAAATCTTATCCTTGATAGAGAATGGTGCAATAGAACATTTACCTGTAGCGGAGAGGAACAAGGGTTGGTACTCCCCTTACTTTCTCATCCCAAAGGATGGAGGACTGAGACCCATCTTGGACTTAAGAAGTTTGAACAAATTCCTCAGGAAGGACAAGTTCAAGATGTTAACCCTTTCTCAGATCCTTCAGGCTCTCCAACTCCAAGGCTGGTTGGTATCATTGGACCTTCAGGATGCTTTCATATGCCAATCCATCTCAAGCACAAAGTAGCTGAGGTTTGCGGTTGGTGGCTCTCACGATCAGTTTAGAGTTCTGCCATTCGGGCTGACCTCTGCCCCGAAGGTTTTCACCAAGCTGATGGCGGTTGTGGCAGCGATTCTCAGGATTGGAGGGGTGCGGGAGAGGGGGAGAGATTCACGTCTACCCCTACCTGGACGATTGGTTGATAAGAGCTTGTTCCCCTGAACAAGCTAAGGAACATCTTGCAATCACTTGCCACTCCCTACACAAGCTGGGCTTCTCCCCCCCAATTACAAGACGTCCCATATACCATTCCAAAGACTCCAATTTATCGGAGCAGTCCTGGATACTTCCTCGGGCAAAGCCTGGCCTCCCAAGGTGAGAGCTCTCCACATTCTGCAGATAGTAACAAAATTACAGAATGCCTAGCGTCTACCGTCCTACGATTTTCTGAGGTTGCTCGGCCTCATGGCATCCTGCATTTTTCTGGTGCCAGAGGCTCGACTAAGGATGAGAGCTCTTGAATGGGCCCTCGGATCTTGGTGGTCCCAATTCTCGTGGACTATGTCGGATCTTTTGCAAGTCCTGAGCACAGTTGCTCAGGATCTACTATGGTGGGCTTTCAACAACCATATCCTCAAGGGAGAATCATTTTGGCAACCATGGGCGTAGATAACCATAGTAATGGACACCTCACTCACAGGGTGGTGGGACCATACCAACAATCTAACAATCTGTGATTGTTCGTCTCCATCGGAAATCCAAACTACACATCAGCCTGTTAGAGTTGAGGGCAATCAGATTAGCGCTGAAGGCCTTTCTGCCCTCTTCACAGGGAAAGAATGTCCTGATAATGATGGACAACACAGTGGCCATGTACTACCTCAACAAGAGAGGAGTCGAAGGGTCGCTACGACTGCAGAGAGGCAATGCAGCTCTGGTTCTGGACAATACAAGAAGGAATCTGTCAGCAGTTCACCTAGCCGGAGAGCAGAACACAGCGACGGACGCTCTGAGCAGGCAGAGCACAGTATCCCACGAGTGGGAACTAGCTTAGGAAGTCATTCAAGAGATCTTCACCCTTTGGGGAACCCCTCTGGTGGATCTGTTTGCAACCTGTCAACCGAAAACGCTATCAGTACTGCTCAAGGCAATTGCTCGCAAGAGGAGCTCTAGGAGAGGCATTCGTAGTGGACTGGGAATGTCCACTTCTGTATGCGTTTACTCCAGTCCCCGTGATTCCTCACGTAATCGGGAGGTTGAGAAAGTTCAGGAAAAGTATGATCCTAATTGCCCCGGATTGGGACGGGACGTGGTACCCGGACCTCCTCGACATGTCCATCTGCCCTCCAATACGTCTTCAACAAAGAGAGAATCTTCTCTTCCAGGAGGAAAGTAGATTTCTCATTCCAGTGGTCAAGACACTCCACCTTCATGCATGGTTTCTGAGAGGTTGAGATATAAGGATTGGGTCCTCCCAGATGACATCATGGAGATTTTGCTTTTGGCCAGAAGGTCAGCAACTAAGTCTCTGTACCGGTGTCGGAATGCATTCAGTAACTGGTGCAAAGAAAAGAATGTGGACCCTTTTCAGTGTGGCACTCCTACAGTGCTATCTTTTTTTACATCTGGTCAAACTGGGGCTCCAGATTGGGACAATAAAAGGATATTTG
Source organism: Ambystoma mexicanum (assembly GCF_040938575.1). Classification (NCBI taxonomy): domain Eukaryota; kingdom Metazoa; phylum Chordata; class Amphibia; order Caudata; family Ambystomatidae; genus Ambystoma; species Ambystoma mexicanum. The sequence continues at coordinate 193,765,095 of NC_090938.1, forward strand.
GCAGCGCTTTCTATATTCCGTTTTTGAAGGTGCTTACAAATGTGTACCCCTAATGCCTTTTTATGTTCCTATCTGGGATATGAATCTTGTGTGTCAATTCCTAACTTGTAAACCTTTTGAGCCTGTACATTCCTGTCCTTGAAGGCTTTTAACATTCAAATCTGTCCTCCTTCTGGCCTTAACATTAGCCCGCAGGGTTAGTGAATTACAGGCTCTCTCATGCAAACAACTGTATATTACCGTTTACAAGGATAAAGTGATACTTGGAGTTAAACCTTCTTTCTTGACTTTCATTTGTCACAAAAAATCATACTGCCAACCTTTTATCCTCCTCCTCATTTGGGCAAAGAGGAGAGGCTACACAGACTCGACCCAAAAAGGGCTCTGAGTTATTTATCAAGAATGTGACGATTGCGCTAGGATGACCAACTTTTTGTGGGTTACACTGGCCATAGACTGGGATTAGCGATGACACAGCAAACTATATCCAGCTGGATTACTTTGGCTATTGTAGAGTGCTACAGCTTAGCTGTGAAAGACCCACGAGAAGGACTTGTGCCCATTCCACTAGGGGTATGTCTACTTCCGCGACTTTGAAGAGGGGGGTCCCTGTAATTTATATTTGTTCAGCTGCAACATGGGCATCAATGCTCACCTTTAAGCATTACTGCTTAGATGCCTCTTCTTCCCAGGAAGGGTTGTTTGCAAAAGCTGTACTTCATTCCGTACATAAGAATAATTATTTTTATTTATTACTGCTATGGGCTTCTATCATAGATGAGGAATATGTGGGAGGACACAATTTATTTGAAGAACAAGTTACTTACCAACTGTAACGTTCTTTCGACTGGATGTTCCTCCAATTCTCGTGTGCAAAGCGCTTAGTCTGAGGCATGCCTCGGTGTTCCTTGAATGATACCACGGAAAAACAGAACTGAAGCCAACAGGCGTGGCATGAGCTACTTATACGACTGGTGACGTTGACACGTTACGGAGACAGTCGAGGGACATCGACGCCACGGCCTCATGCACAGCGCCCTCTGCCTAAACATTTTTTCACAAAACAGCAAAGCTGGCGAACTACGAATATCATAGATGAGGAACACGTGGGAAAGAACGTTACAATTGGTAAGTAACTTGTTCTTCTGGTCTCATAGGCGATACATCCGCGTGCACCCATACCTCAGCCCCGTAAATGGCTGATGCCTTGACTTGCACCTGGTACAGGCCCAAGGCCGACCTTAGAGCCCCCCTGTCGTGTCTGGCATAATAGGCTTTGACCGCCCCACTAGTTTTCTCTAAGACAATGTTGGCCTTGATTACGTATTGATTACTTTGTTTTCCCAGCATCCCCACCATTGAAAGCTGGATCCCCAAGTAATCCTACCAATCCACCTATTCCAAGGTGGTACCGTTTGCCTGCAGATTCTGAATTTTTGGCCTGGCCACCTTCGATGAAAAGATCATTCGTTAATTTCCAGACCCAATTTTTTACACTCCCATTCAAAAGTGGCCAGAGCACCCCGCAAGTCCATCAAGGATGTGGGCGGGAGTACTGCGTCATCTGCAAAAAAGAGAACTGGGTCGCGCTTACTCCCCATCTTCGGGATCCGCATTGTCCTGCTGGAGCATTTCTATTATTAATAGACAAAATAAGATGGGTGCAAGAATACATCCTTGGTGCACACCTCTGGCACCTGGGAATGATTAGTCACTTCACTGTCCAATCGCTACCTCACAACTGTCCTGTCCTCATACAGGAGTTGGATCGGGCGAAGTAGCTCTTCAGGGATGTTTTTGCTCTCTGGACCACCCAAGGAGTCTCTCTGGGCACATTGTCTAAGGCTGTCATGGTGCATGCTCCGAAACCCTTGGAGCTGTTGGGCCCACCCCAGTCCCTGTCACCCAGAAGGACTTGTCGGGTCCCAAGGAAGTGCCCCATAGCCTCATGGACTCAATCCTGGTGCCGTTGGCGCCATGCTCATGAAATGGGCTGAAATTATGGAACTACTTAATCTGCCTAGTGAGGCTGAGCCTTCTGTATATCCAGGGTGTGGCAGAGGGACTACTTTTCCTGAGAGACAGGGTGTGTTAAAGGGACTACTTTACCTGGAACTACTTGCAAGGCTATTAAAGCCACACTGTGCAGGCAGAACACGCTTCGCGTTTTTCTGCACTCCTGCAGCGTAACGCTCACCGTGTCTGCTCTGTCCTAGAGTTTCTGCAGCCATGCCTGTCCGAGATTTCCATCCATCGATGCCTAGAAGAAGAAAGGAGATGAACAGGTGTTACTACAGCAACAATGGCCTTGCCTGCAATTCCGTCCTTCGGTTCCGTCTCCAACTGGTCTTCCGACCGCCGCCTGCGTTGGGGAAAGGACTTCTGCGCAGGCATCCAATACGCACCCAGGATTCTGCATTCCTCCGGGTTACTTCGGAGCGGTTCTTCCATTCTTCATCTTGGGGCTGCACCTGCAAAAAGGGAACAGAAAACAGCAAGTTAGTCGCGTACAATACAAAAACGAACAATTGTTCAGCCATCCAGCGCCACTCACCCGCACTCATACTCACCTGGAGAAAACCAGTTCAGCATCGTAGGAGAGTCAATTCTTCTAACCTTCCGTACGCGACCGCATCTGCAAGAAAGACAAAACACGTTTAAACCTTGGAACAGTAAGATTTGAGCATCTATACCAAGCTGTTATTGGGATAGAGACTTACCTGATTAATCCAAGCATTCCCGAAACACAGCAACGGGCACTCAGGAACAGTGAAGTAACTGTGCCCAGAGAAAGACTGAGCCTACTGCGCCCCTGCTGAATGTCAAGCAGGACAGAGAGCCTACCTCACCAAACTCAAAGGCTAACGCCTCCTGGGGAGATAGCGGGGGAGAGGACTCCATCATACTATCAAAACTACGCCAGTACAGATATCGGTCATACGACTACGTGCTACGCCACCGTGGAGACCAGGTGAGCGTGACAAAGGCTGCCTTCAAGTAAACAAAGACCCTGTATAGATTGGTCTTGGTAATCCTGAGATGTTTTTGGATAATTATATAGAATTTAAAGCATTGGTCGACAGTGGATTTTCCGGCTTGGAACCTCGCCTGAAGGTGGTTTAATTGTCTTGTTTCCTCAACCCTTGCTACCAGGTGCTGCTGGATCACCTTCGCAAAGGTTTTTCCCATTGTATCCAGCAGCAAAATGGGTCGGTAGTCTGCCTTGTCCACCTTCTTGAATATAGGAGCTATCACTGCTGCTGTCCAAGTCTTGGGTAACCAGTCTTGGGAAATAATTGCATTGAATAGCCTTGTGAGCACTGGGGCCCAGGCAGTTATTTCACTCTTGGAGTCCACAGGGACACCACCTGACCCAATGGCCTTCCCCCCCCCTTCTGTGCCCCAATGGCCTGAGCCACTTCTTTAACACTGAAGATGAATTTCTTAGGAGTATCTATTTGTGGGGATGTAGTCATGGAAGAAGCCCTCAAAGGTAATATCTGGACAACTCTGGGTCGATCACTATAAAGCTTCTCAAAGTGGCTGTGCCACCTACTTGGATTTATACTTTCTGGTTTTGTGACATGACCCCTTGTTAGGGAGAATTCTCATTTCTGTGCTAATTCCCTTCAACCTTAGAGACCTGCCGCTCTCTTGCTGGACCTTAGGACTTTTTAATTTTAACCCTAGAGTGAGTAAGACCTTTTTCTCACTCCTGTATTTTGACCTGATTTGGGTTGTAGGTTTCCTCGGTTTTTGGAGTCTGACAAACTCCATAGGCATCAACATTTTGTGTGGTGACACATAGCACCTTCAGTGCAGTGTCACTGAGAAATCCTTTAGATTGCTCATAAGATTTAAATACCTTTTCTTGTGTGAACTACTGTTCCCAAATATAGTAAAGTGAAATCGACTTTAATGACCTTTTCTCATTGTGGGTCCAGCACACGCCATTTTATGTGGAGAGCTAGGGGTTTACCTAGTAACCCCTTATGCTACATTCTCATGTAACATTTTTTATGTTGCCCTCAATACTTTAAATGGCTGTTGGCAGTGGTTTAATGTTCTTACCATTGTTCTTTGCTACCGCAGGCTGAATCCTCAGCTGCAGAATAGCACCCATGGGTGACAATTTTGTCAAAATGACCCTGGTTGTCTTTTTTTTTTTTTTAACTAATTTCTGTTTGTGAGGCCGGTCTTGGGTTTTACTGTGTCCGTCGAGGCAGAGTTGAGCCCTTTGTTCGTTATGACTTTGCCGGGTTTCAGCCCTGAAGCCCACCTCTGGCTCCAGTGTGTCTGGAAAGGCAGGATCTGAGGGAGAGTCCCAAAACTCCTGTGTCCTTTGTCTCTAGGAATGCCTGAATGCGACAGTCCTGATTGGTTGGTTGGTTGACTGGCTGTCCTTTCAGGACTCCCACCCTGTTGTGTGATTGACAGCTGTGGCTGTGCATGGATGGGAAAAACCTGCTTAAAAGGCAAGGGTTTTCGGACTAGTCAGTCGACCACCGGGAGAAACGCCAGACGAAGAAACCGTGAACGAAACTTGCTGAATCCTCCTGGACCTTTGAATTTCCCGGTGAAGCCCTGCTGCTGTGCTGAAACTCCTTTTTCTGATCGACAAGTGAAGCTCCGGAAGAGACTACTTCTTCCCTTGGGTTAGTTGGACCAACTAACCCTGAGACAACCTTCACTGGACCATCTTCCCTGATTGGCTGTACTACTTTGCTGCTGCAAGAACCAAGTGCCAGGGGTCAAGAAATCCGTAGTCAAGTGCAACGTCTGGAATCCGGCCAGAAGCTCCAGGAGTCTCCTAAGGACGCTCCAGAAGCAGGACGACCAGAGCTTGAGCCCCCTCACCAGAGTTTCAAATACCCAAGGAGTGAAGGAAGCCCAACCGGTATCCAAGATCCACGGTGGTGCTGTTTACTGAGCGCTGAAACCGTGAAGTGCCTCTGATCTGAAAAGAGCCCGTAGCTGCCGCCGACCTCCAGATTTCTGCCGCAGGAGCCCTCCCAGACGTTCTCCCTCTTGTCCCCACGACTGAGGCCCAGGACCCCAGGGTCTGCACTGCTGCAACAGGACAGAATCCAGCTGGACCACTCTTTAAACCAGAGGTACTGTTTAGACTTGGGGTACTTACCTCAGTGTCATTTTGAGCTGTGCTTTTCTCAGTTGAGACTTGCATTGGCTTACCTTAGTTGATTCCCACTCATCTTTTCACAGGCTTAACTGCTCATGACCCTACAAGTGATTTCTACAAAACTCTCAAACTTTATGTTCAATTATTTATAGGGTGACAAAGACCTAGGGCGTCCAGGCGCTGATCAAGTATAGAAGGAAAAAAAGGCACTCTGAGGATCATGGAATTACATGAATAACCTAGTTTTTGGAAGTTTCCTAAAGACAGTGTGGCTTCCCTCTTTTCACATGGCTTCGGGAAGTTCGTTCCATGCTCCTGCTGCCAAGACCGGAAAGGAGCAAACTCTTCCCTGTGCTCTTTTTATGCCGTCAACTTTTAGATGTGCTTTTGCTGATTGCATATTTCTCATAGGTTGTTATAAGCCCAACCGGTCTGAGATACTGGTGAGCTATCCCCAGTATACACTGGGAGCGATAGTCAATACCTTTTTAAAAGCGATCCTAGCTGCTAAAGTATCGGTTAATAAAATTGCTGCAAAAATGTTGTGGTAAAAAAAATCGCTGCAAGAATTCAGTGGTTTTACCCAGTAAAGGTGTATCCCATTACACCATTTAAGGGGGGCAGGGGTGTCCCCCGCTCCCTTTAAATGGTATAATGGGTCCAGGGGTTGCAGGGCTGTCCCCCGCGTCCCTTACATGATTGTGGCGCAGAAAACCACAGCATTTTTGCCGCAATATTTTGTATTCACTGCCATTTGTGACGCGATTTTAAGACATGGAACTGCTGCTAACCAGTATAGCTCTTTCCTAACAGTGGATAATGTGTCTTTCCGCATTAATTTATACTCCATACGTAAAGCTGCGTTCTGAGTTTTCTGCAGTTTTTGTATGGACGGTTTAATCGCTGTTCCCAAAAGGGAGTTACAGTACAACCGTGAGAGAATTTCAGCCCTCGCCAGTTTGGCACAATTCTCCTTTGTAGTCATTGGTCTTACTAAACTTAACTCTAAGATAGTGGTTTTTATTTTTTACAATCGAATGAACTTGTACCTCAGCATTTAAATTTGCCTCCATGTAGATGCCCACGGTCTTAACCTTGGCTGCTACTAAAAATCGATTCTCTCAAGCTCCTGACATAGTGGCTTAATGTATATATAAAAAAAGCAGAGGAGACAGGCATGCCCCCTGGGGGACTCCACACACCCCTAATACTGCCTCAGATGCATTCTCTCCCCAGTGCACCTTTTGATCTAGGCCCCTACTTGAAAGATTTCACACACTTTAATGCTTCCTCAGAAAGCCCCCTTGTCACCCTCAGCCTCTCCAATAATATCTGATGATCTAGGATGTCAAAGGCTGCTGAGAGATCTAAAAGGGTCAGCAGCCCTAATCTGCTTTTTCTCCAAAACTTTCAGCATTTGCATCTGCATATGGGCCAAGACGCACTCCATGACGTGGGCGTATCTAAATCCTGATTGCTTCTTATGGAAGATTCCTGCTACTTCCATATGTAATTGAAGCTGTAAAGCCGCAACCTTGTCCACCAGTTAAAGAAAGAACAGGGTGTTGATGATCGGCTGCAGATTTGTTGTATTCATCAGGTCCAGGCCATGTTTCTTCAGCAGGGGTGTGACCGCCACATCTTTTATTAGTTGTGGAATAGAACTATGCACAAAGGAAGCATCAACAAATCTATATAGAAGTGGAATAAAATGTCCTGGTGTTCAAAAATGACCTTTGATGGTAAGAGGTCTCCCGGAAAATTGGTTGGGTGCATGCTTGAGAGTTTTCTTAATTTCCTGCATGATTGTCTCTTTTCACCTAAAACCACTGGAGGGTAGTCTCTGATTTGGGGTCCTTAGATCAGAGTTCTAATTCTTGTCTGATCCTTTTTGGTGTTGCTCCATCAAATTTTTATCTATCGTGACTAGTTTCAGCCTGCCCAGTTCCTTCCTAATCTTGTTCTGGGCGAGCGTCAGTTTGTCAGCAAACGCTTTTTTGAGCTTGTTCGCAGTCCTCATTAGAGGTATTTATGTTCTGCGTGCGTGCTCTGGGTTTTTCCCAAGATTTAAAAACTCTGAAAAGTTCTTTTGTTTGGTTCCCAGCCTTATTTATTAGGTCATTAGTCATATAGCTTCGGTAATCCTTTTTATAGTATTTTTCTATATTTCCCCGCTATCTTGTTTATAGGATTTCGGTCTTTCAGCCAGGCATGCTCAGCATGCCGTTTATTTGCTTTTAGCTGTGATACCTCCATGGAGAACCATTTATGATGGTTTGGTTTTTCCTTAAGCTCGCCCCCTGAAAGTGGTGAAGTGCTATCAAGTGGCTTCGTCATGTATCCATTATAGATATCGGCAAGAGTATCTGGATGGTCAGTCTTCGGTTGTTATGCACAAGGCATCCATACACTCTGCCAGGTCTTCTGCTGCAATTATGTAGTAATTTCTACCTAACACCTTACGTGGTATTTCGTGTTGGTGTTTGAACAGGGAGGGGAGAATTACCTGACATCTAATAGACACATGGTTAGACCATATCCCTCTGTCAGTGGGATATTCTCACTGGCGACCCAATCTAAAATATTGCTATTAATGTGTGTGGGCTCAGTTATAAACAACTATACTCTTGTTGTTCGAGAGTCTTTAATTCTAAGGCTTTGTTTTATCATTACTGTACCCTCTCCAGAGATTCACATCCCCCAGTAGAACCACTGCAAACTTTGGTGTTTGCATCAGAGATTAATTAAATCTTCATTAAAAGTCAGATTTCCCAGGAGGGCCTATATAGTAGTACAAAGGTAATGCTATAGTTATGATTGGGCATAACCTTTGTATGAAGTATGTCACACCACTGTCTATTTTAGCCTAGTTCCTTTTTACAAATCATATTGACTCCTCCCCCCTGGCTCTCCTGTCAAAGTTTACCGAAATACGTAGCCGGGAGGTGTTACTCGTTACTTGTTTGCAAGACTTTATCTAACAAGTGACTCGGCTCCATAGATCGTGCTCCAATTGACTTTGGCTGTCCTGGCTCCTTGCAGATTCTTCTAGTCGATTGCCTTTGATATTTCAGTCCCTCATAGGTGGTAACTTGTTTTAAACTGTTATTGCTGGGAAAGGCTTGTCTAGAATTCTTTGGAATGTTTAGGTATACTCACATGCCCTGAGAACCTGTATAACCTTTTCCTTCCTTTAACCTTTCATTTCTGCAAACTCAGAATCTGCAAAGTATAACTAGTGATATGTAAATCTATTACTGCCCTTGTGACTTGTCACCTCCGGGTGTAGGAAGTGTGTAAAAAGCATATCCGAGTATCCACTAACTTGTGCAGATTTTGGAAAAGTATTTTAAAACATATTTGATTATCTGCCTTGACCTTTTTAAAGAATGCTCATTTAACAATTGATGGTAAATAACTAACTGAAACCTTGATTGTAAGTGTTACTTGGCTACTTGGATATGCAAATTTCATGGCTGCTGCTCTATAATTCACATTTACCCATCTAGAGATAGACCTGGCTGCTCAATCTCACTACCAACTTGTGTAGTACAGACCTATACCAAAGGTTGTTACCTAATACCAAGCAGATACGTGTTGTGTAGTCTCAGTGTTACTACATCAATTCCTACCCAACACCCTTTAAGTCGGTGTCAGTGATCAGCCTCCACAAGCCCACGTCACTAATGATAATTCTACCGTATTAGCGGTACTACCGTATACTTGGGTTCTGACAAAGATATATGGTAATTGTATTTAGTTGGCAAAACCACATGAAATGAAGACTTTTAGGAAGGAAAAAGGTTGGTAAATCACACAGCAGCAGAGCTCAAAGTTCTTTAGACACTTTTCGGGCAAACTAATGCTTTAAAAGTCCTAGCTATACGAAAAAGTCAGTTTAGGAGTGGTTTCAAAGTCTTAAGAAGCAGTAGAGCAGCAAAAGTTCCTCTGGATATTTTTAGTCTCTAGAAAAAGGTTCTTGGCAATTCAAAACACTGCAAAAGGACTCCTAAAGGGACACTAGCTGGCAGCTTGGGTCAGAGGTAGAGGGGAAACTCTGGACATCTTCAAGCACTCCAGTCACTCTGGAGCTAGTGCTTGGTTCAAGGTAAGTTATACCTTGTAAGGACAGTTTTTCTAAAGTCCTACCAAGACTTGCTAAAACCATTTCGAATGGATTGTCCCCTCCCACGTATTCCTCATTTTATTGTCGCCTCAGAATTTCTTTTCGACAGGGTGCGATGTGTGCCGCAGAGTCAATGTCCCTCGAGAGCCTCCGTTTGACTGTCAGTAGCACACAGCGTCCATTGGCTGCAGTTCAGTTTTTCCAAGCTAAGGCTTCGAAGAATTACGGCATACTTTGGTTCTTCTGTGAGCTTTGATAGTTATTGTTTCAAAAAGGTCTTCCCCGTCGGCTCCATCAATGCCTAACACTAGCTTCAAGAAGTGCCCAGACTGTGGATGGCGGATGTCTAACACTGACCACAACCGCTTAGGTTTGTGGTTTCTTGGTACCGGTCACCGTACCTCTGACTGTGGCTCCTGTCAGGCGATGACTGAAAAGGCTCTCTGGCAGCGTAAAGGTCAATTGGTGGTGGGGAGGTTGCCTTCAAAGTCTCATTCGAAGAGTTCAAAGCGAAAGACTGACGAGTCAAGGGATTCTTCTCGGTGTAAAAAATATGAGGTCTCGATCGAGAAGACGATCACACCATTCTTCGGCCTTCTTTTTCAAAGAAGGCCAAGGAAACAGCGTCATAGGTCACCTTTGACATCAAGTGATTCCTCGGCTGAGGTAATCAAGTGTCCAACTAAATCAGACTCCCCAGCAAAGTGGGATGCGTTTCATATTGAAATGCTCAATATCTTCCAGAATGTGGCTTCAAACCCCTCGAAGGACAAGCAGAAGCAGAAAGCCCACGCACCTGTCTATCTGCAAAAAGGCAACAAAGGGACGTAGACCAGTCTTCGAAACCGAGCCTTAAACCAGTTCTGCATCAAGAAAAATCTCGATCCAGCGATCCAGTCTCAATCCTTTGAGGGCTATGAGTCAGGAATCCAGCCCATTGAGGATTCCGGAGAAAAAACAAGTAGACAACGTTGACTCCTTCGCTGACTGTCGGCGTCTCAGCCAGTGTCAAACTCGATGCCGAAAAGAATGATCCTGACTTCGACGTCATTGTCGCCGATTACTTTGAAATTGTCGAAGCGAGTGGTAGTCCAGGAAAAAGTTTTCAACCTTTGCCTAAAAGACTTTTTTAAAGTCTTTCAGCCATCTATGAAGATAATGAACAACCTTCAGATGGTGACACACCACAATTTGGGTTACAATTTGGCACTCCTAATTTGCCAGATGAACTGATCTCAGATGAGTCTAGATTAAAGGATATGTATGGCAACCTTCAGTCATCCAGTGGTTTAGATACTTCTCCTTAGTTAGAATTTGGCAAACCAGATCCTACTGAACATGCTAACTCCTCTAGGAGACTAATGAGTTTGGTTGTAGAGTTTTTTTGGGCTGGCGCAGGCCTTCTCCTTTTGTTCAGGAAGACATGAGACCTTTTAGACCAGGGTACCCATAAAGATCCAATTTTGCAATTTCACACTGCATTACAAAAAAAGGGTCTGCGCACATTGGGAGAACCCAGAAACTGCCTCTCCTGTGAATAAAAATGTTGCTAAAAAATACAGACCCTCCAGCAGCAACCCAGAGTATCTGACTAAACATCCAACACCCAGAATGTCTGATGGTTCAAGCGGCCACATCTACCAAGCAGTCATCCTACCCATCCATCCCTCCTGATAGGGATAAGAGAGTGGATGCATGGGCGAGAAAGCCATTTACTGCTGGCAGTATGGCATTAGAATCAATGTAACTTTTACCATGTGAAGGTTTAAGTTTACCCTGTGCGACTGTGTAGCTATAGCGGCTGACCACATCACAGAAGGAGAGGCAAGAGATGGCTTCCGGGCAATCAATGATGGTAAGGAGGCAATGGTGGAATGTCTCCAGTCAGGTCTGCATACTGCAGACAGCATCAGCAGATCCATGGCAGCTAGCAGTGTTACACTTGTTTGTGTGGTTGAGGAAGTTCGGATTTACACCAGATGTGCAGGCTGGACTACCCAATGTGCCCTTTGACAGCTCGAGGTTGTTTGGCAGCAAGGCGGTTGAGTTTGGAAAGTTGAAGACCACAAAGGCAGTGGCTAAATCCCTTAGTGCCGCCGTTAGGCATCCTCTACACCCCTACTCTCGCTCATCTTCCTGGAGGGTTAAGTCCTTTCAATTCTCCTCGATTGGAAGAGAACAAGACATTTAAGAGGTCAGAGAAGATTCCCTCATGTTGGACGAGGGAGAGGTGCCAAGCCAACCAGCAGCAGTTTTACCATCGGCCACCGCTTCAGCCACCTCAAGACCACTCGGAGGCCTTGACTCACAAGACCCCGGTGGGAGGCTGACTTACTCAGCATCCGAAGGAATGGCGAGGCATTACTTCAAATGCTTGGGCACTGGAAACTGTAGCCCAAGGTTACGGCCTCCTTTCCAAAAAAGGCTGGAGAACAACTCTTTGAAAATTCAGTATCTGCTCCTTACACGGGACATTTTGACGCTGCTAGAGAACGATGCAATCGAACATGTACCTGTAGCGGAAACGCACAAGGGTTGGTATTCGCTGTACTTGCTAATTCCCAAAAAGGACTGAGGATTGAAACCCATTTTGGACTTAAGAAACTTGAACAAGTTACCCAGGAAGGACAAGTTCAAGATGGTTACCCTTTCCCAAATCGTTCAGGCTCTCCAACTCAAGAATGGGTGGTATCAGTGGACCTTCAGGAGGCTTACTTTCATGTGCCTATTCATCCCAAGCACAGAGTACCTGAAGTTCGCCGTTGGCAGTTTTCATGATCGGATTAGAATTCTGCCCTTTCGGGCTGACCTCCACCCCAAAGTTTTTCACAAAGGTGATGGCGGTTTTAGCAGCGAGTCTCAGGAGAGGGGGATTCATGCCTAACCATACCTAGATGATTGGCTGATCAAGGCTTGTTCACCCGAACAAGCCTGGGAACATCTTGGCGTAACCTCCCACTCTCTCCACAGATTGTGCTTCTCCCTCAATTACAAGAGGTTCCACGTGATAACATCCCAAAGACTCCAATTTATTGGGCAGTCCTGGATGCTTCACTGGGGAAAGCCTCACCACCCGAGGTGAGAGCTCAACACATTATGCAGATGGGCGCCACATTTTCTTTTTAACTTTTCTTAGGTTACTCGGACTCATGGCATCCTTCATTTTCCTCGTGCCAGAGGCTTGCCTGAGAATTAGATCCCTTCAATGGCTGAATGTCAGACCACCTGAAAGTTCCAAGCGGAGTGTCTCATATCCTCCTTTGGTGGGCTTGCAAGGACAACATTCTCAAGGGAGAATCCTTTTGGCAGCCATGGCCGGAGATAACGGAAGTGACGGACGCCTCACTCACTGGGTGGGGAGCCAACGATCTGACAATCGGCCACCGGTCTCCATCGGCGTCCAAACTACACTTCAACCTTTTGGAGCTAAGGGCAATCAGACTAGCGTTGAAGGCCTTCCTGCCCTCTGTACGGGGAAAGAATGTCCTGATAATTACTATTTACTACTGTGAGAGGTGTGTGGAAGGAGAACCTACCCCTACAAGCAGACCCTCTAATAGGTTTGTAAAAGTTTAACTAGCAGACGCAAGAGTTTGTGGGTAAAACACTGTTTCAGGTGAAAGACAGACCCTATCAGGCAAAAGATCACTCTAAAAACAGTTACCAAAATAACATTTTATTTTTATACAAATGAGTTAAAAGCTTTTTTGATTGCTTAGCTGCATATAACAGTACATGAAGACAGTTAAGTCCAGATCAAGACTCATCAAAACACTAAAAAATATTAAAGTATCGGGTACTGTGCAAAAACGATTGTTACTCCACGTGGAACTTGCATCAGACGCACCACTCTCTTACATTCATTCTGGTTTATACAACCTCCTACACCCCAACATGTTTCTTTCCTTTATGACCTGTTAAGACTAGAACAGGAAATTCTTCAGGGGCTAACTGTCTAAACAAGGTGTACAGGTACAATTATATACAACAGGGCGACATCCACCTTGGGGTGCAGTTTAATTCACTTAATGTTAGTATTCAGAATTCTGATCATCACTTGATCAGCATGCTGTGTCTTCACCTGAAGCATAATAAACATTGGTGTCAGTGTACCATATGTTTGAGAGGATTCATCTATACAGCACATGCAGATTGATTGGAATGTGCTGGTGCACACTGTTTGCACTGGGTTAATTTTTGTCACACATTACGGAAATGGGCGTTGCTGTTTTCTAGTTTTCACGAAAGGAAATCTCCCTTAATGAGAGTTTGTGGCTATATCCAGCACTGGGCCACCAAGGGATTGCAGCCTTCTAGGCTTAGTTGGGTCTAATTGTTGGTGGAGGGTAGTTGCCAACTCTCATGTGTGGCTGGGGCGTATTCAACATGTCTTTTACTAAATTAAATCTCAAACACGTATATCTACAGCTTGTTACACACTTACTTCAAATATCTTGATCTGCGGTTTGCCTATTGTTTGCAACACTCTGGAGGTAAAGTTGTTCTATCATTCACAACACTCTGGGTAGTTACTGTACCTTGAAACGCACCACTTAAGGTAGAAATGCCATAATCGGTTTCAGCAGAACCGTAATAGTTTGTTGAAACGAGCAGGCGTGTTGCCGTGTCAGGACTGACCTCTTCAGGTGCCGGGCGGTTTTCTAATCTAGGATGTTTCAAAACTGGGCATTCATTACTGAGGATTAGCTGCACTCCTAGAGCTAAGGTTTGCATTAGAACATATGTGATACATTACTCGAGACAAGAAAACATTCTTGCCTGGAAGCCATGTTCTTGCTTTACTTGGTCTGGTGGACGTATACCAAACTTGAAAAAACACGGTCAACGGACAGCATTCGACAGGCTTGTGCTGCATTTGCGTGGATCAGTCACTATGCCGGCTTCATCTGAGTGCTGGAAATATGGAATGGGAAATCTAAATCAGCTAGAGTCCAAACATTAACGCACACTCATGGATATGAAGATGGCTGCTTACCGAACTACTGTGTTGATCCCTTGGTGAATGGCAGTTCCAATGGGGCATTGCATGCCAGTGTTTTCCTGTGCTCTCGTTTGGATTTTGTCCCATTTGGTGTGGCATGTAGTCCTTTTTCTAATAGTGACACGTTTCCTGTACATGCCTCGAGGCGGTTTTAGTCCTCTTTTGCTCTGTTGCTCTTTATGCAAGGCGTGTCCCTATCTTCGATGCTAGTTGACTTGGAGACTGCACAGTGTTGGTCGATCACAAGGTTCCGTCTATTTTGTTCCAGCAATTCAACGATCAGGTATGGCCCGTTGGTAGTGGTTGACTGGAATAATTCTGTTGTGTGCTCCCGGGGTTATCACCAAATGGCGACCATTTATGGACAATTAATACCTGTTGTGCTGGTCTGAGGAAACCACACATCTTAGTGTTAAAATCTATGATTTTTGGAATGCAGGCATCTGCTGGTCTACTTTCTGATTTGTTCACCAGGCGCAGATGTGTTACGCTCACCTGATTCCCACGGGGGCGTCGATCTGGACTGGCCCGCTGTTGCTTCCACCAGAGTAACACATAGAGCCGAGATGACAGACTGGACAGACCCACTGAGCTTCGTTTGTTGGACTCGTACGAATATCTTTCTGCAATGGAGAAAGGGAATTAACCTCCCGTAATCTGAGCGGTAATGCCCCTGAGAAGGCTTCTCTCTTCCAGATCGACGATCTGCTGGATCAAGGATTCAGGTAAGGGTTTTGTTCTGACCTCTTCTCCTTTTCTTGTTCCAGGTGTTCCAGGACTGAAGCGGGCGTGGCTGAAGACTGGAGCTGCTGAAGACACGGTGAGCGTTACGCTGCAGCAAGCAGAATAACACGAAGCACGTGTGGCTGTCCGGGTGTGGCTTAAATAGCCTTGGAAGAAGTCCCAGGTAAGTATTCTTCCACAGCCCCACCCGAGAGGAAAGGAGTCCCTGAGGTAAAATAGTCCCTTTAAGCCTCATTTGGCTTGTGGCTTCGTGCAGCATGGTCTGCATCAGGTAGGTATGCAGCATGGTCTGCAACAGGTAAGATTTCTGTAATGAGCCTGGCGCCAGGACTGACTTTATTCTTATGAGCCCGTGGCGCCAGGACTGTAGCCAAAGAGCCCCTAATTGGGGTTTTTGGGCATGCTTCAAGTGGCATGATGCCTGCTTCCGGGGTTGCTGGGCCTGGTCTGGCTTTCCGGGGGCAGGCATTGTGACAGATGTCATATGGGGGTATTAGGCTCTTCACACTAGCCAATCCAGTTTTTTGTTGAGGCCTTTCTCAACACTCTGAGCTAGATAGATCAGCTGCTGTTTTTTTAAGAGCATCCTGCACTCTCCATTGCGATCCATTCCTTGTTTGTTTGTACGTACAAAATGTACCATCTAAGTTCCTCTGGTTGAAGTATTGCTTCAATCCAGTTTCCCACCATTGGTGCATTGAGGGTCTCATTCTTTAAGCAGCTTTTGTGTTCGCTATTCCTTAATTTAATTTTTCTTTCGGTCTTGCCAATGTAAATTTTATTGCAGGTACACCAGATGAAGTATATCACCATAGATGAATTGCAGTTAATGAAATGGGTTTGTTTCCATAGTGAAGGTAATCCGATATTGATGAGTGGACAGCAAGTACAGTGACCACATGGGCGATGGCCAATAATTTCTGCCATACCCCATTGTATAGGCAGGGTCTTTTGTTTACTTGGATTCAAACTGATATCATTTTGTGTGATATGGTCTGTGAGATTTTTACTTGTTTTGAATGCGACTGTTGTTCTCGTCACTGGTTTGGTGCTTTTTTTCTAAGATGTTCCAGTTCTTGATAACTGTTTTTGATTGCGTTTGAAAGGTGGCTGTACGTATTTACAAATACTAGTTTGTCATTTTTGGTTTTGTTTGCGGAGTGGTGCTTGTATTCCAGGAGTGAGTGTTATTATTGGTTTCTCTTTTTAGTGTTGTTGTGGTAGCTTGGGTGGATAGCCACAATGTTTTAGTCGTTCCTTCATCTTGTGTTTCTTTTTTTAAATCCTCTTTATTGGTGCTTTTTCTTTTAAGGTGCAGGAATTGCTCTAAAGGGAGGTTATCCCTCACATGACGGGGATGAAAACTCTTGTAATGGAGAACAGAATTTTTGTCAGACAGTTTATGGAATGGTTTCAGAAAAATGATTTTTTTTGGTTTGGTCCACTGTAATTGTAATGTCCAGGAAATTCAGTTCTTTGCTGTAGTTGGACGTAAACTGAAGACTTTTGTTTTGGTCATTGATCCATTGACAAAGCTTCTGTAGCTCTCCTGTACCACCGTTCCATATGACTAGAACGTCATCGATATAGCGTCTCCACACTCGTATGTGTTTGGTGTATGGGTTATTAATGCTCCGAATTTTGAGTTCAAATGCTTTTATGTAAAGGTTAGTCACACTCTGTGCCAGGGTCGCTATTAGGACAGTTTTTCTGAAGTCCAACTAAGGGCTTGGTAAAACCATTCAACTGAGGCAGTACAAGACTCCACTCTTAGTATAGGGCTGTACCACCTGAGTTTATGGTAGCGTAGACAGAGCAGCCAGGCTTATATAAGGAGGGAGAGAGGGCTGTAGAATCAACACAAATGAAATTGTAATAAAAATGATCCAAAGAAACACTGAAACACTTTGTATTGTAAAAATAAAGGATTTATTTAAATACAGGTAGGCCCAGATAAACCTAGGGGTACGTAAGCACTAAAACATTGTATGAAATCACAGTATAAAAACACATCACTATACTTGAAAGTACACAGACCGAAGTATAGACCTTATTTGAAGCACCTAACAGTTCTAGGGAAGTCAAAACCTTTTCATACGCATTCAGTATAGGTCAAGTCTATTCTTGGGGAGTAAAAACCAATGGTTACTTTTTAAGTAATGCAAGGGCAGTAGACCCCCTTGTAGTCTATAATGATTCTCAGTATAAATCACTTAATCAGTCAACTGGACAATATACTTTTGGTGAATAGTGAAACACTTATTCTAGGTGCAGTAAAAACATAACTACTTTTGTGATAACACGGTTATGCTAGGTGAGTAAAACCTAAGGATGTAATCTACAATTACAGCTGCTTTTGAAATCCGGGAACCCCAGATTGAGGGAAGCAGTAATTCTTGTAACTTATTCTGGCTAGCACACAGCTAACACATGCAAAGTAAAACCCATATACTTTGTTGAACCTCACAATAAAGGGGAAAGTAAAACCCAATGTCACACTTTACTGAATCACTCATTTATTCTAGTTAGGCAAACGACCTAATGTAGACTTATTCTGGACAGGCTAGCAGCAAGCCAGGGCAAGCAAGACCCAGTTGGGGGGACACTCGTACAATTATCCTCAAAGGATTAATATGGTGATTCCAAAACTTTTTTTTTTAAATGGTAGTTTCATTTTTAAACTTAATTTATTGCAATTTCTAACAGAATTTCCAGTTTGTGTTTCTAGTATTTGGTATCTTTGTCTGGCTCTAGTATTTCTTGATGAAATTGGCATCATGAAAATCGGTTTGTTTGATTTGCCGTTGAGCAGGAGCATGAGTGTCCATCTTTCTTCTGCAACCATGTTCTGTTCAGGGATCTTAAAAAAGGTGCCAAATCGAAGTCTTTATTCTGAAAGGTTGTTGCATTCCATCAAGAGTGTAGTGTTTCTGGTTTCTGTGTCTCTGGGCAGAAGCGACAGAATTGTTCCCTCGAAGGGATCGGCCTTGTTCATCTGTATTTTTAGATGCGTTGATCGAATCTTGTTGTCTGGGAAAATAGTCAAGTAAGCTGGAAGCTCGTTGATTGTCCTTATGTCGGTTTTGCATTCTAGATTCAAGCTGTAGTTTCTTTTCTGGTTGATTGGATAAAAACAATCATTTCTCATCAGCTTTACCTTTGCTTGTTGGGGGCGCAATGTGAGCATTTTGTGAGTAATATCCTCTTCTCAGATGTCTATGAAGGTTGTCTTTCCATTTGTGTAAGATGGTATTGTTCGTTGCGTTCGGGTGTGATTTTAGGATTTGGATTGCTGGTGTTTTTTCATCTGCTAGCAGCTTGCGGTATAGATCAAGATGTTGCCATAGGTCGATCGAACTGATTGATTGTAGTGCTATTTCATGTCTTATTCTGGGCATGGGAAAGGAGGATGGGAGTTGCAGGATCTTGTGCGAGAAGCAGCATTCTAATTTTGTCCAGTTATATGTGGTGGCGTTCATCATGGCTTCAGTTCCATATACAATGGTTGGGATTACTTTTTGCTTGTAGTACGTCATTATAGGTTTGAATGAGTATTTCCCATATCTGCGCTGTATTACACATCTTTGTCTTTCAAGCGATTGTGGTTTTCTTCTAGTTTACTGATCCATTCCTTTTCTGATTTTGACTGGTTTATGGTAATTCCCAGATACTTGAATGTAGATACTTCGTCTATCTGATTCCCATTTAGAAGAAAAGTTGGTTGTTTTTGCTTGTGGTGAATTTTAGTGAGGCATGACTTTCGTTTTCTTTGTGTTGATCGTGAGTTCATTCTGATCCATGTATTGGCTTAGTTGTAATAGACTATTTTGCAGTACAGAAGTTGTTTTATCAAATAGAATATCAACTGAATACATCATGTTTTTCACTGGCGTCGAGCTGATCTTTGGTGGATTCAGGGCATCCAGTCGGAAGTGGGTCTCAATATCTGCTGTAAAAAGGTTGTACAGTGTGACTGGTAGGGGACAGCCTTGTTTTAGACCATTTTAGGTGGGGATGTTCTCTGTCGTTTGTCCTTCCTTTGTTAATCTGATGGTTGTTGAGGTGTTTGACTAAAGTTGTTTGGTCCTATTATGTCGTCTGAGCATTTCCATGTTTCTAATTTCTCCCTTAGTTTCTGTCTAGAGATTCCATCAAAGGCCATATGTAAGTCTATGAAAGCCGCATATATGGTTGTATTTTTCTTGATTGCTTTATGCTTTATCAGGTTCAGCAAGAGTAAGTTGTTTGTGCCAACGTTTGGGGTGAAGCCAGTTTGATTGTAAATAGTTCGGTCGTGGTTGCCCATTTCTTGGGTTTTTGCAGGAGAATAGATGCAAACAGCTTCCCCAAAGGGTCTGGTAGGGCGATTGGACGAGTTTGCTGGATCGTCTCTCGGTCCTTGTTTATAGATGGGTACTATTGTTGCAGTTTTCCAAGACAAGAGTATCTGGTTCAGGTTGTTTATTAATAGCAAGATGTTGCTCATTAGGTTGGCCCAGTTTTGCGGATCTTTCCTGATTGTTGCGTTTGAGGTCCCATCGGGAACAGCAGCACAGTATATGCTTCATTTTTGCATCATTGCCATGATGTCTCGATTGTCACATAGTACCGTCCAATTTGTATTTTTGTACCAACACTTTACTTTTGGGAAGAGGCACAACCTAATCACAGGAGAGTAAAATACCTTCACATCTACTTTCTATTAGACTGGCAAAACTGTTGCTAAGGAAGAAAAGATGTTAACCATACTTTTAAGAATAGTGCTTCACAGATTCAAGATCAGTAAGAACTTTTGTAACTGTTCAATTTTAGAATTACAGTTACCAACCAACTGTTTACAAGAAAATTACTTTAAAACACTTATTTTCTTTTCTAGGCAGAAGTCCCAATCCCTTGGAAGTCTTTCCCTTATTCTTGGAGCATGTGTTCTCAGTGGCAGAAGGTGGGCCACTAGGACTAGTGACCAACGTGCAGTGTCAGAATAGGTTCTTTACTAGCAAAAGTTGGAGTTCTTTAGGAAAACTGGGTAAATAGGGAAGTTCTTTAATTTAGAGTTGGAAGAGGATCCAGGGGCTTAGCAGAACCCTAGCAGGATTCTAGCAGTGGGACTGGGTGCACTGGATGAGAGGCCTCTGCATCACAGAAAACAACCCAAAGCTACATAGAAATCATCCTAACAGGCTTAAGGTAAGTACATACCCAAGCCAACACAACCTCAGCATTGAAGATTTTGCAGCAGAAGGACTTCAGGGTCTGCAGCCAAAATACTCGGCCAGTGGATTCCTTGTCGTGGAGACTAAATACAAGACCTCAGAAGGAACTTTGCAGCAAGGATCGATGAAGGCTCTAGGCAAGGTTTCCCTTGCGGCTGAATGCGGTTCTGCGGATTTGACGCCTTTTCAAGGAGTACAGAAGAAGACAGAAAATCGCGGTTGAATTCTCTACGTTACAAAGGTCCAGCACTCTGAGGGGACTTTTCAGACTCGCTTCATGTCTCTGGAGATCCACCAGGTTGCCCACAAAGTTTCAATGAGATTCGGATTTCGGAAGACACTGCACCGCCCAATGGCTCGAGGCCCCAGGGTATTGGGGTATTGCAACAACGCAAGGTCGCAGGAACGTGTGGGATGGCTCAAAATGCAGATCTTGTGTCTAGTGGGTCCCACCAGGCTCTGGGTCACCATTTTCGATTGAAAAGAAGGGCTACAGCAGGCTCCGGTTACACAGCAGATTCTCCGGTCACTGGAAATGGTTTCAGCCGCTTTTCCTTCATCTTCCTCTTCGGTTTTGGTGGTCGACTTTTTCTTCAGCTTCCAAGTTTGCAGTATTTATCAGGAATTACAGCCCAACGTCTGCATTATCTCCCTGCTTTTTTCAAGGGGCGGTATGGTTGTCCAATCAGGACAACCAATCCCCTCCCCCACTGGGATTTGTCCCCTTTCAAGCAGGGCGTAAGACAAAGGACTGTAGATTTCTGGACTCCCACCCCCTCACTTCCTGCTCTCCCTGACAGATTGGAGCGTGGACGGGGAGTCCAGGGGACTCCCGCCAAAGACAAAAATCACACACATGAATTTCCCCTCACTGGATGTCAGGGAAAGGAACAAGAAACGTCAAACACTAGAATGGCAAAAAAAGACGGGGCCGTTTCGGTAAAAATGGACACCCTTAGTTCCCTTTACTGCAGCTGTTAACACAGCCTGCAGTAAAGGTTCACCAAATTAATGCAAGGTATCACTGCAACTAGCCATTGAAGGTAAGCTTGTCACTGTAACAGAATGGTTACAGTTTTAATGTGAAAGGGGATACATGGTATCTCCCCAGGACTCGACAGAATAAAATGTAAAAAAAGGATCCAAAGATCCTTTCTACCCCTGGGAACTGTAGTTCTCTCAAGGTTCGCAAAAGTAAGTTAAGAGGGGAGCCCCTAGGGCAACCCAACAACAATAAGTTGTTAAAGAGGATAACTTTAAAAAGACGAGGGTCTTAAAAATGACACCCATAAAAAGTTAGATTATGTGAGTGTGGAAAAAGGTTCCCACTCACTGAGGTATTATGGAAAAATATCCCACTAATAAAGCAAAAAAGTTCTGGGGTTGACCCATGTCAGGAAGATTTACCACTTCTGTGAAAATCTTACCTAACAGTCGCCCCCATTGCCGTGCCATGTATCTGCCTGAAAAAAAAACATTAGGATTGAAGTAGCTTTCGGTGAGGGTCATTTCTGCACACCAGATTATGAAGGAGACCTGTGTGGTTGTGACAGTATGGTCTTGGAGCAGTTTTTCTTCGAGCATCTCAATTGATGCCCTTTGTGGGATGCTCGTGTAGAGAGCAACCACATCTAGCACCAGCAGTCTTTCTGATGTTTGATCAAAATCTACTCCTTCAATTTGGGTGGTGTCTTGTACAAAGGAACACATTTTGCTTACCAAAGGTTGTAAGAAGGCGTCTGCAAAACGGGACAACGGTTAGAGTACTGAATTCACACCTGAAATGCGGGGTCTTCCCGGCGGGTCTTGCATAGATTTGTGAATCTTTGGTAGAGTATTGAATTGAGGTACTTGTGGTTAATCCATGATAATAAATCTGCCTCTTTTAAGGAGACTAACCCCTTTGTTTTGCTTTAGCAACTTTCAGTGAAATCACTTGTTGAAGCTTTATTGTGCGGTCACTAGTGAGTGGTTTATTGCAGTTGTGGTCTAGTAACGGTTTGTTACATTCTCAGTAATTCTGTAATACGATGGCTGCCCCCTCGTCCGCTTTACGAATCACAATTGTTCTATTATCGAATAGATTTTTCATCACAATTTTTCCTTTATTGCCAATGTTGTTAAAAATGCTCTTGTCTCTTGATTGTTTTCCAAGAAGGTCCACATCATCAAGTACCCTTTTTTATAAGATTTGGTCTTCTGCACTTTGTGCTTGTGTGGGTACACAAAAACGTAGATTTGTTGTGAAGGCCTGTGTCTATGACTGACAACACAATGGCTATGTACTAACTCAACAAGAGAGAGAGAGAGAGGTGGTCTAGGGGTCACTAACACTGTGCAGAGAAGCAGTGCAGCTCTGGTTCTGTGCAATTCAAGAAAGAATCTCTATCAGCAGTGGATCTAGCTGGAGAGCATAACACAGTGGTGAACACTCTGAGCAGGCAGAGCACAGTCTCCCACGAGTGGTAACTAGCTCAGGACTCTTTCAAGAGATCTTTACCCTTTGGGGAACCCCTCAAGTGGATCTGATTGCGACCAGTGTCCACCGCAAGTGCAAATTGTTCTGCTCCAGGGAATTTCCCCCAAAAGGAGCTCTAGGAGACGCGTTCGTAGCGGACTGGGAGTTTCCACTCCTGTACGCGTTTCCTCCAGTCGCTGTCATTCCTCACGTGATCAGGTTGTTCAGAAATTTCGGGAAACTCATCCTAATTGCCCCAGATTGAGCTAGGAGGACGTGGTTCCCGAACCTGCTCGACATGTCCATCTGCCCTCCAATAGGTCTTCCACAAAGAGAGGATCTTCTCTCGCAAGAGAAGGGTCAGGTTCTCCATCTAGTGGTCAAGACATTCAGCCTTCATACATAGTTTCTGAAAGGCAGAGAAAAGGATTGGGACCTCCCAGATGACCTAATTGAGATTTTGCTTTCAGCCAGAAGGCCAGCAACACAATCTTTGTACTGCTGTTGTTGGAATAAGTTGAGCAGCTGGTGCAGGGATACGAATGTGGATCCCTTTCTATAGTGCTTTCCTTTTTGTTACATTTGGCAAATCTGGGGCTCCCGATTGGAACAATTAAAGGTTACCTGGCGGTGCTTTGTATTTTCAAGCGCTCTTCAGAGGAGGAATCGTATTGTAAGATCCCTTTTGATTGTTCAATTCCTAAAAGGTCTTACTAAAGTATTTCCACTAGTTCCATTCAATGTTCCTGTATGGGATCTCAGTTGGTGAGGGTTCAATGTGAGCCATACTGTTGTAACTAGTTTCACAGTGACAGTTATTCAAATAAACACCTAGACTCAAGGTTTCCTGATTGAACAACTATTAATTGAACAGTTATATAAGCCTTCTTCAGAAGGGAGCTAAACATGTAACAATTATAATATACTTCAACACAGTTTCTCTAAATCAGATGATACCCATTGGGAATGGCACACAGACACTTCTTACATCCTCGGGTGACTTAAATATCTAGGACACTGTTGAGATCGATTTATCACTGGTACATTTAGAACAATACTGAGTTTAGTGTAAAGGATTAGATATGGGAATAAGACCAAGGTTGGCAAACAATTCATAAACTGGTAAGTACTTTTAAAACCCTCCAATGCAAATTAAACTAACCCTTTCCTGGTGGGGGAGGCAAAATCACAGTCGGAGGTAGAAGAGTCTCTCAGGGAGCCAGGGCAGTCAATGTTAGTTGAACAGAGTCTAGGGGGAGCTGAAGATCTTCTTTGCAAGTAAGTCTTGCTCAATGTTTTTATAAAAGCTTGTAGAAATAGGATTCACTTGAGGGCCACAAGCTGGGAGGCTTGTGAGGGGCAAAGCTGCAAGCAACTCTGCAATGGCAACCAAGACAAGTCTCAACTGAGAGCAAGTAAGGCTACACAACAAGAGGCAAGTCCTCTTAGGTTTACAGTACCTTTGATTAGAAGAAATGGTTCCAGCTGGCTTCTGTTCCTGTGTGGCTCTGCAGATCCCACTGTTGCAGGGCCTGAGTTGTGAGGACAAGAGGGAGGACGTCTGGGGACTCCTGCAACACAATGGGAAGGTCAGCGACAGCAAAGGGCAAACTTCAATTCAGCAGTACTTCGCAGTTTCAGCTCCTCACGTCTACAGCTAATAGCAAAACTGTGTTTCTCGGAAACCACTTCAGACTTTCCTTGCATCTAGGGACCAGCATTCTGTTGGTGGCTCAGGCTTTGTCAGTACTGCTTTAGGGAAGTCCGGAGGATCTTCCTTTCGCTCGGGTCCGACTTAAAAGCGATGCATTCGAGCTGGTCTACCGCTCCCTGGCACTTCAGTTCCAGCAGTAGTGGAAGTACAGCCAGCTTCGAGAGGATGTCCAGACAAGTTCACTTTGGGGTTGATTGGTCCCACCAACCCAAGGGGAGAAGTCCTTGCAGGGCTTCTCTAGTCTAGGCGAATTCAGAGCTTCAGCGCAGCAGGGCTTCACCGGGTCAACCAACAGTTCAGGAGTTGCAGCAGGCGTCTCTTCCAAGTTCTTCTTCGGATTCCTTCGTCCAGTGGTCGAATAAGCCTTCCAAGCCAAAAAGCCTTCCCTTTTATGCAGGTTTCTCCCATTCATTCCAGCCTAGCTGTCAGACAGCAGGGTGGCTGTCCTCCAAGGTAAACACACAATGGTAGTAAAAAGTAAACCACTGTCACCGCCGTTAATTGTAGAATGGGTAACATAAAAATGTTACATGAGAAACTAGACAAAGGGGATACTATGTAACCCCTCCAGCACCCTATGGCAAGATGGTGTGTGCTGGGTCTAGAAAGTTACAAAATGTAAGTAAAGTCAATGTCACTTCAATGCTCTTGGAAAGAGTATTTTCACCAAGAGAAGGTATTTAAACCTTTGGGAAATCTAAAACATCCCTGTGCCTCTGCACTGAAGATGCTGTGTGTCACAATGCAGGGTTGATGCCTATGGAGTTTCAGACTCCAAAGTCAAAAGAATCAGTCCAAATCACAGAAAGACAGAGTAGAAAAAGGTCTCACACTCTCCAGGTTAGTAATTAAAAGTCCAGCAAAAGAGCTGCAGGTCTCTAAGGAAGAAGGGAATTAGCAAATTTCAGAGAATTCTCCCTAATACAGGCTCTTTCCTGCAAACCTCCACATGCAGTTTTCCATAAAGACAAGGTTATTCTCAAGGTGAAACCTTCTTTCTTACCTAAGGTAGCCTCCAACTTCCAATTGTCGCAGAAAATAATTTACCAACTTCCTATCCACCTCCCATCCGGTAGAGGAGGAGGAAAGATTACATAGTGGACCCATTATTCGTTGGCTATACTGCCCCAAATTGGGTCTAGCAGTTACAAAACAAACCATACCCAGCTGGATCATCCTGGCTATTGGTGATTGTTAGATTAGTGGGCAAGGACCCACCGAAAAGCGTAAGAGCTCATTCCACAAGGGGCATGGCAACCTCTGCTGCTCTTCAAAGAGGTGTCCCAATCAAAGACATGTGTTCAGTCGCCACTTGGTTGTCTGTTCACACTTTTGTGACACCACTGCCTGCATTCATCTTCCAGTCGGGGGGGACAATTTGCAAAAGCAGTCCTTCATTCGGTCCATGATTAGAACAAAACATAATTGGTACTCCCACCACATAATTATTATTGCTTTGGGAGTCTATCATAAGTGAGGAATACGTGGGAGGACACAATCCATTCTAAGAACAAGTCACTTAACCCTTTGAATGTTCTTTAGCCTACCCCACCATACAATGTACATGTTCTTACACTTTATGCTTTCTTGGAGCCTATGATAAGCCTGGTAATTCCTCTTCAGGAGGGGAAAAACCGCACTGAAGCCAACGGACGCTGCATGTGCTACTTATACTGATGATATCGACAGTTGAACGGAGGCCCTCGAGGGACATCGACTCGATGAGATGGCACACAGCGCCCCCAGTCGGAAAAAAATTCCGAAGCAGCACAAGCTGGAGAGGTAATCGTAATATGAGCAATACGTGGGAGGAGCATCCAATCGAAAGAACTTTACCAAGGGTAAGTAACTTGGTCATCTGAGGAAGTTCCACCCTTAGTATAAGGTTGTACCACCTGAGAATGTGGTAGCGTGGACAGAGCAGCCAGGCTTATCTTAGGAGGGAGAGAGGGGTGTAGCTTGGTACAAAGAAATTGTTGCATACATATGGCCCAAAGAGAAACAAACACTATATCATAAAAAATAGTTTATTTAAATACAAGTAGAATAAGATAAATCTTGAGAAAGCTAATTACTATCAACATATCAACACAATTATAAAATCCAACTCAATACTTATGGGATACTACCCCATAGTATAACCTTATTGAGAATACAATCAGCAGTTCAAGTTGAGTCAAACCCACAACACATTCAGTTCATGGGGAGTACAACCAGGTTATATATACTTTTAGAATACAATCTATAATTAATGGTAGTAGACCCTGTCAGTCATGCAGTTACACTCAGTTATAGAAATCGCATAACCTTGCAATCTTACTTTTTAGAAATCGGTTCCGAGCTAGTAAAGGAACTTGTATACCTTCTGTGGGACCTCAAGCTACTCATTGATGAATATAAACACTCAACTATTTTAGAAAGCACCAACCTAATCGGGGAAAGCAAACTCCAATTGCACTTTGAGAGAGACAATGTATTTCAAGGTAAGTAATTGACCTATTGGTACATAACTATCCACTACTAATAGCTAGTTACACCATAGTATACTTTTAAAAAGTGTATAATAGTTTCTAAGGTAAGAACTTTATGAAACTATTTTAGAATAGCACCAAAACAAATCAGGGAAGCACAACCCAGGGTTACAAGTTTAGAAGAGCAGTAGCTAATCAAGGTGAGTATGACCTATATACTTTTAAGAGGGCTACAAACAACTCAAGACTAGTATTCACTCAGACTGTTTTTAGATCTGTATAAATCAGACCACTGAAAGCAAAATTCAACGATAAACTTTAATGACACATTTGTATTCAAGGTAGGTAAAACCCAGTGTGCCTAAACACTCATTCAGTTAAGAATAATAAAACAGTACCAATACTTATTACTTTTCAGAAGGGGGAAAGTTAGTAAAGCAACTTATATACTTTCTAGAGGGGCATAATGCATCTTAAAGGTCAGCCTAAACGTACTGACAGTTTGTAACTTCTTTCCCAATATAGTTACCACACCATCTTCCTTAGCAAGTAAGTACTTTTACACTGGTTAAACTCTCAGGGCAGAATCCTTGTCTTATAAAGTTCTTCCCTGGTCTAAGCCTGAATGAACCAGGCAGAAAATGGACCCTAGTGGTCTAGGAGCCAGCTGCCAGCAGGTCCGGATATGGTTCGGTTGCAAGAGAGTCAGAGTTCCACTCGACTCAACGTGGTCAGGACAGCAGTGCTTGCTTCACGTTGGTGAGAAGGGTCTGCAGGCATCTCTGATTGTCATCAGCTACTGTTACTTCAGTGGTTGACTTGCCTTTCACCTCAGAAACCTCTGTTTTTCGACACACTCCTCTGCAAACTTAGTATTTTACAGGAGGGGGATGGTGGCTGTCCAATCAGGACAGCCAGCCCCGTGGGAACTGGTTCCATTCAGGCATTCGGGCTGACAGAGGGCAGTGGAGTGAATAACTCCTCCCCCACTTCTTGCCTGCCCTAACACACTGTAGCCTACGCTGGTACCCCAAAGGGTTCCTGCTAAAGGCCAAACACAGACCTCGCCCTCCCAGGATGGTAAAAAAAGGACTAACAAAGAACAACCACAATAGAAATGGCAAAAAAAGAAAGGAGCCACCATGTTTCAACATAGGTGACCCGATTGTGCACAACCGAGACTGTGAATACAGTCTGCGGTAAATAATAGCACCATAGTTGGTAGAACACATCTACTGCCACCAACCATAACTACAGGGTAGTCACAGTAGCAGAGAGAAAGGGGGAATACTAGGTATCCGCTAAGCACGCCACGTAAGGTAGTGTGTGATAATCTCTCATAGTATATAGTATATAGTTTTAGGAAGTATACGAAGTATCCCTCTTCACTTAAGCACTGTAAGGATAAGGAAAGAATCTAAAAGGAGAACACACAGGGTTCCCAACAGTACTGCACATAAGGTGCTGTGTGCTGCAAAAGTTAAACACCGATACCTTTAAAGAAATATACAGGAAAGCAGACTCCATAGTAAATTTAAAACACAGAGAACAGAGTTCCAAAAGTCAGAACAAATGATGAACGAGGGAGAAAAAGGCTCCCCTCATTCAGGATAGAAAGAAATGGGGCCAGAATTCCAGCAAAACGTGATGGCCGTCTCACTTGGAAAGAGGATGAAGCATACACATGTTTTATTAGAGATATGCTTGCAAGGAATTGTTGAATCCTGCTCTTCCCAACCCCCCACATTAACCAATACACCAGATGGAAGATATTTTCTGCTTAAGGATAATTAACATCAATTCCAGTGTTTTGAGCCAGCTTAGAAGCAATATGGCTAGACTATTCTGCTGAGCAGTCAAATGGGTCGCTGCACCAAGGTGAAATGATCAGTGTACATGTATGCCCAGTGTAACTGTCTGCCAATGAGGGATTCACTGTACTTTACATGCAAATTAAATGCATGATTGGAAAGCGTACGTGTCAGAATGTATTGCTGTACATGAATATATCATGAACACATTTTGAAAATTAAATGTTCAATTAAACATGGTCTGCTAGTTACATATGTAATGCATGAAGTGCATAGGGTTACATGCATTGGAGTTTGAGCAATTGAAGTTCTGCTTTAGTTTGTACAGTATGCAAGATAGATGTCCAGCTTGGACTTTCCTGCATCATGGTAGTGATGAACCAGCCCGTGGTCATTCGTCTTAGAAATCCAATGAGGCTCCCATTAAGCATCAAACCAACCTGGACACAACTACACTCGCCCAAATTCTCCTCTGCAGCTACACTCATTCTGTTCCCCAAAATCGAACCACCACAGAAGTAGCCTCTGCTGAAAGTTATATCAAATTCTTTGATGGTAAAAACGATTGTGCTTTTAAAGGACACTAATGGCAAAGTAATGTTTGTCCCTGTAATAGTGCCCATTCAGAAATTGATTTCACTATTCTGCACAGTTTGGTGGGGAGAGATTCTGGATGTTAAGGACAATATGTAAAGTTATACTACTGGGCTTAACAGTGATACTATATTTATTTGACCATGGCAATTGTAATCCCAATGTGACGGAGGCCGAGGAACAAATATAAACAAGCCCAACATGTTCAATTTGTAAGTGAGCATTAAGAGGTTTATGAACACAGATTTAACATGTACCTGCGCTGGCAAGTAGAGGTGGGGGGGAACGTTTTGCAGCCCAGTGTCCCAAAGGCTGGGGTGAGACTTATGCACAATGCAAAATCTACTAGCATTTCTCCCAGAGTAAATCAATGGGAAACGGCTATCCTAGATAAGGAGGCATTCATATCGAGCTACTTTGTTATTGCCGCACTAGTTTTTGGGGATTGGGCCACAAGGCAGTTTGCTATATTGTTAGACTTGTAGGAATTCTTATGCTTAGCTCCAAATCTCTGGGTTCATGACAAAGGTGCAAATCTGTATTCTAATTATGTTAACGGAAACCAAAAATGAAATGGGCATGTGATAGGCCACACGTTTCCATATTATGGAGCTTGGGGATGTCAAGTCCAGTTGGAGATCTGGTTAAGTCAACTAACCTACACAATAAGTCTCTCCAAACTCCACTGATACAAGGCCCATAGCAGAGGTAGAAAAAAAGCGCCACAATTTCATGGATGGTCAAGAGTGGTTTGCTCACCATAGTATTGAAATATTTTCAAAACTTCACACTACAGTGGAAAACCTTGCTCCCGGCAGATAGGTGCAGGGCTAGTGTATGACCGGGTGCTAAATTTCAGATTCAAATCCACAAAGCTTTGCAGCAACATATTGCCACCAGGTTGGCTTAGCTGCAAATAGATCTGTAAGAAAGGTGGGTTGGCAGTGGGTGGGGATAAAGAGGCAGTTGTGAATCCTCCTATAGTGCTGATGGTTGGAGGTCAGATGTACCCAGGACCCGATTTCTGTTCTACATTTATAGGATTGGGGGAGAGTTCGGAATATGTTCTTTTAACGGGAGAGCCCAAGATCAGATGGTTGGAGTTCTTTGGGTCTGGTTAGCAGTTTCTGTTGGCAAGTGTGATTGGGCAAAAGAGGCGAACTTAGTCATGATCTAATTAATATGGATGGGTCAGGTCTAGGCCTCTGACCATCGTCTTTTGGGATTTCAGTTTGTAATACAAGGTTAGATGAGCTCTTGGAGGGGAGTCATTTGGAAAGGAGCCAGCCTTACAAGGGAGAACATGGTGTCTTCCCTGCAATCCTAAATCTGACCTTTTGCAGGTTGGTTCCAGTTAACGTTCTCGCTTTGCCACTGTCCATAGATTGCTCTCCCTTGTTTGAAGGCATTGTGTTTCCTCTTGCTTTCTCTTCCTCCAATAGAGGTGCAAAAAAGACCTGGAAAATCGCAGGTGAGGGAAGGAGAGTTCTGGAGAGGACACTCATGTACAAATGTTACATGAGTAGGGTTAGAGAAGGTAAGGACCTTTTAGTTCCGAAAAGGCCCAACTTACATTATACCCCAGGCACCCATTTCACTTTCCCCAATATTCTGGTTGGCAGACTGAATCACCTTAAAACTCACTAACTTACATAGGTACTCTGCTCGGACTATTCACCATCAGGGCAACACCGATCTGGGCTGCAAACAGCATTTGCCAGGAAATTGGGATAGGGGCCGGATTCCCTGCCTTTCTCTGCGATCTACACCAGTGCATCGTACAAGCACCAATTGCGCCACACACACTGTGCACAAAGCCACAGTGAAAATCAAATCCCTCCTCGCCCGCACCTGGCCACAGTCAATAAGGCTGCACCCTAACTTGATTTTCACAAATATGCTGAAACCTTGTACAGGGTTGTTCACAATGAAATGAGCAGCAAATAAGGTAAAAGGGTTAGTGTGTGGATTCCACAAATATCCCCACAAAGTTGAGGGATACAATTTATTGGCCTAAAGAGGATACAGTTGCTCCAGGAAGATTAAGAAAAGCATGCCATCGGCGAAATAACTATTTGAAAATATATGAATAAATGATGACATTAATGCATTGCTATGTAAGGCAGTAATAGGCGGCCCCCCTAATGAAAGGACTCAGTGACCAAGGTGAAGGCAATGAGCCATATACCATCCTCAGTAAATATCTACCTGAAAGAGTGTTCTCTTAGTTTTCCAATATTGTTAATTTGTCATCCTGAGTCCCTTTATTTAAAAGGATCCGCCTCACAATTGTAGCCTGGGTTAATGCCGCTCACGTTTCCGGTGTCTGGCATGGCACGGTTCTTCTATGAGCCAATAGGAGCATCCTCATGGTACGACATGGGTGTGTGTGCAGTGGATTGAAGGGGTCTTTCTTACTGCTATTCTTTTCATGTTGGTGATCTTTACGGGGAGGCTTATTCCTTCTATGCTTGCACCGAAAGGGCACCTTCCCGATTCGGGCCTTTCCACTTCTCAATATTCACTTTTTTTCTCCTCTCAACCTTCAGTGACTCTCCCCATTTTAACATGTAGCCTAACATGTTCTTTCCCTTTCCCCATGATGTGGACCGGACTGTATTTTAGCAGAAAACATCTTTCCCTATCCTGCTGTCTCTCCCATCATGTTTTATGATGGCTGAGTTCTGGGGTCCTTAAATGTTCAACCAAGCAGCAGCAGACGGTGGCCTATGCTCTTATTTGATCACTGGCAAGGGTTTTGACCCATGTTGAATTATTAGACTGGGTAGATTTGGGGATGAGCTGTCGCCGCCAATCATTCTATCCCAGAACAAAACTAAATCATTAGACTGGGTAGATGTGGGGATGAGCTGTCGCCGCCCATCATTCTATCCCAGAACAAAACTAAATCAATAGACTGGGTAGATGTGGGGATTGAGCTGTTGCCGCCCATCATTCTATCCCAGAACCAGGAGAACCGCGCAGTTTTGCGCACACCAAAATGGTCACCTAACCTGCCACCCACCAGTGCAAGCGTGATGGACCGGAAGCGCCAGGGGTGAAAGGTGGTGCCAAAGGAAAAAAAGCAGGGCCTGTTAGATCAAAAGCGCCTTGAAATCACTGCTGTTTCTCTGAAGTGCAAGCTCAAAATGTCCATTTCAATTTGTTCAAAATCCGTTTTTATTGATATCCACAAGTTGCTAAAATCAGGGGCACAAGACCACTCTAAAGATTCAACCTTCTTGAGGGGGGTTCCACAACACCACTCTACTGTAAGGATGCCTATCAAAACAATGGCAGCAAGGATTAGAGCTGTCAAGCAAAATCCTGCCAAATTCAAGACGACTCCTAAAAAAAATAAAAATAGGTGCAGTACCAGCTTTGGACACAAGCCGGCGCTAGCGGTCTAAACTCTGACAGTAGAACTGTACTTCAGGAGTTGCCAGCCTCCTGAGACAGCTGGAAACTTCAAAGCCTTTTTGGTTAATTAAAAATTTAGAAACCGGCTGTTCCCTGAAGACAGGCTGATTCAATTGACATTGCAAGAGGCTGGGAAACCTTCTCACCTCAGAACTACACACAAGAAGCCAGGAGATCACATGGACATGCTCACCAAATGCAGTGTGGCCCCCTGGCCTGCTGACCTCAGCCAACACAGTAGACTCTTGCAATTGAATGGGGCATGTTAATTTGGGTGTGGACTGTAAACAGAGCTCTGCCTGGCAGAAGAGACATGTGATCCCTGACTCCCAAGTTTCTGGGGGCGGACCCAAACACTGAAGTGAATTGAAGGCAAATATATGTTTTATAAAAACACTGATAACTAATTGTAACCAGATGACAGAAATGTACAACTTTGGGATCTTTAAATTGACACATTCACTCCCAGTTCAAAACTAGGCTGGTCGCTCTGTGATGTTCTGAGCCAAAACCCCGTTAATTATTAATACTACAGACACTGTGTTTATGCTAGAGACCTAGTAAATTAATGGAATATGGGTAGAAAGGCGGTGTACATGTGTGCCATTTTTGGTAAACGTCCGATATTGGTAAATCAACTAAAAATGAAAATAAGTTGTCATTTTTGAATGCAAGCTCTTAGGAAGATCAGAGTTGAACAAGCATGGACCATAAGTAATCTGTAATATGTACATGTAATGTCAAACAACTGTGTATCTGGGAAATGTGTAGTTATGAAAAATGATTTCTAAGGTAAAAGCAAAGGGCGTTTCTTCAATAGATCGTAAATGGCTGACATCACTCTGACACACTATCCTTTCTCAAATCAGGGACCAAAGAATCCTTTGGCCTATCAAATCTTGAGGGTTGGGCATGCAGAATTAGCCGACCCACCCATTTTCAAAACACATAAAAAGAGCCACTGGAAGCCAGACAAGGACATTCAATTCCCATTTCTGCGGAGCATTTTGACAACTTCACATCCAGACTTCAGACTTCAAATCCATCAATCTCCAGAGACCAGAAATTAACTCCAGAACTTGTAGCAGAGAGGCCTGAATCCACAAGCTGAATCCTTTTTCAGAAGGCCTCCAAATCATTTGCAAACTATTCAACAGCCGGGCGAGCTGTTTGAATTTTTGCCAAGAACTTTTGCCAGAACCAGAGACCCAGAAGGCAGAATTATCCAGAGAGACTAGACCCAGACCAGACCGCTGTGCAGTGCTGAGAGCTGACCCAGATCGCTGTGCGCGGAACCAGTACCAGAGAACCGCAGCCAATCCTGACCCGATCCGTGACGAAGTCACATTCCTGTCCCAACATATAGTGTGAGTACTCAGCCAGGACTGTGCAAAACCAATCTCTTAGTTTAAAATAATCTAATTCAAACTATTTTAACCTATTGAGAATTGCATCACAGAAATCGTGTCCATCCTGTTGATTCAAAACCTTCCAAAGCGCATCTGTCATTCTGAAACTGTAATTTCAATTCTGAAAATCCACCTCCACTAAATCGTCGGTATCTCTTGAACAGTTTGTCCTAGGAACGAAATTTAACTTTCATCTTAAAGCTAAGATTCTGGGCTTTCCAACAAACCCAGAACTTTCTATTCATTATACTGCTTCCGTTATCGCGCTCGACGCACTCGGAAAAATTGCAGCGATTTCGCTCAATTTCTTCACTTGTCAAAATAGCAGCTCCTTGCTTTCCTTTGCTGAAATTCGTTTGCAACCTGACAATCATTCATAGAGCATTGCTAAAGTGATCCTGAAATAATTTAAAGTAGCCATCACTCACCCTGAACCTCTAGAGGGAATACAAATCATTTTAGTATATTTTTTACTTCATTGCATAGCACCTTTAAAGTACTTTGCCTGTGTTTAAAATCAGCCTTGTGAACTAAGCTTGCTAGGGGTTTGGGGGGGGAACTGAATTCGGATTGTACTGTGATTGTATTCCTGAAGACTGTGTGTGTTACTTCCACCTCCTTACATTGCATAGAGGGGGGGGGGTGAATTGCCAAAAGGGGAAAAGTGATTATATTATGTTTTTCTGAAATCATATCAAGTTTATTCCTGTGTTGCTTCTTTTCCACCTTGCATTTCCTTGTACCATATAAAGCATTCTCTGATACCTTATTCCCCTGTTCCTAGTCATAAGTCACCAGAACTGTGCTATTGTAGGATTACCTATTGCTGATTACTGGTCATATTCACAAGTGTATCAATTATTAATTTATAAAATTTAATTTCTAAAATCTTTAAGATTTAAAATATTTATCTATTGTTTAATTCTCAAATAAACCTTTTAAATTTGCAAAACAAACTTACTTCTCTGCTCAGTGGGGTCAGGGGGATTCTAAGAGAGGCGTGTTATATAAGGGTGGTCATCCAGAGTACACAAACTGGACATACAAATATATAAATAAGGGCTTCCCTTGAGCAATCCCAGACAAGGTACTGACTTAATGGGACTGCTTGATTGGAGTCTTTAACATCACCACTACCACCCTTACGGCAGGGGGCATCTCTACCATTCCACATGCAGTTTAGATTTTGCTCTCACTTCAGGCTAACACTGAGGTAAGACATTTTCTGGTCACTGTCCTCCATAATCTGTTTATTTTTAATGTGTATTTGTGGTATGTGAACATATGCAAAGGTTGGACTGTGGAGTTGGGCATGGACAAGTACCTGAGATTATTGTATGCGCAACTGTTTTCATTGTGTTCAACAAGGATAGTTTGGGAAAAATATTATCAAAAATAAAAGTATCTCGGGCATTGCAGCATTTTCTAGACCTGTATCTGGAGCCATGAAAGGTTGCTCGTTCCCAATTTACTTTTCTTTTGACTTTTTCCCATTGATAGAATAGATGTTAAGACTGAGTTCCTATTTTAGGGTTTTCAATGGCTGCTTCTTTACCCCATTATTTTAGTTATTTTTGATGGGCATAGTCCCCCTCCATTTCAATCCTTTCCACCTTGAGGTATTTGGCGTTGGGTCGCCATTCAGGCACCCATTCGAGGCTCCTGATTTCTAGTTGTAGGATGATAATCATCCTGCATTGGTATAAGGGAGTTGGTTGTGGCAGCTGTTCATTTGGCTTCATTTGAGTACAATCCATTTTATGGCATTGGTAGCCCAGAGTATCTTTTTTTGGTAGCTATAGGGGCACCAATGCATTGTTGTGTGTTAATGCTCTCGGGTGTCTTTTTATTTTAGGCCCCCTTTGTTCAGCGTATTCACTAGGTGGCCAAAAAATGGTTTGTGCATTCCCCATATTGATTTAAACTAGTGAAGCCCGTTTTGGCAGTCATACCAACCAGTATACTTGATCTGTCACTTTGCCGGTGCTCCCCATAGTGATTGGTAGGCTGGCCTTAAACCAGCCTCTTTATGCAGTGATGCTTAAGTCTGTTCCTGGTCCCTGCTTCCCTATTCTGTTCTACAATTTGGAAGGTCTGCCAATCTGCTGAAGGAGTTTTACCATGATTCCTGTAGACTGAGCTGTTTGTACTGGGCCACTATAGACTGGTAAGAGTTAAAGTGGTCTGTGCATATTCTGGTGTAGTTTTTCTCCCGGTGGAGATCCAGCCAAGGCTTCCTGAATTCTCTTGCTCTCTCCTCACATCTGCTGGGTCAAACAGCCACGCAGAAATTGTTTTCTGGGTTGGACTGCTTACCGCCTCATCCTGCCATTTACAGCCAGTATCCTCCACTTTGCTGTGGGTAGGTGCTGTCTCCTAAAAGGGTCCTTGGCAGCAATACCCCGCCTGATCTGCTTATTTGGAAGTCAAATGTGCCTCCAGCCGTTATTCCTGTTTTGGGTTTGTTTTCTGTTTAGTGTGATGAATCCTACGGAGTCCTCCCAAAGACCCTACCTAAAGTCTTGTCTCAAGTGGCCAGGGAAAGGCAGACTTTCTGATCCTGACTTTGGGGATGGTGTGCTGTTGAGGAGAATTCTCATAAATGTGCTAATTCCCTTCACCTTAGAGACCCCCAGCAACTTAGCTGGATTTTGAGGATTTGATTTTTTTTGTTTTAACCTGGAAAGAGTGTGAGCCTTTTTACCCCACTCATTCATGTTTTTTAATGTGTGTTTTACTTTGGTGTTCTTTGATTATGGTGTTTTAAGATTACTCAATATGCATAATCTTTTTATGTGTGTTACACAGCACCTTCAGTGCAGTGACAGAGGGATGTCTTTTTAGACTTCCAAATGGTTTAAATTCCTTCTTTGGGATAAACTGTTTCCCAGAGAATGTAAAATTAAATTGTCTTTACTAGTCTTTTTAAATTCCTAGACTCGGCACACCCTATCTTACTATAGAGTGCTGGAGGGGTTACCTTGTATCCCATGTGTCTAGAAAATCATGTAGCAGTCAAATGCTACCCTTTCCTATCGAAATGGCTGGTGGCAGTGGTTTTACAACAAACTACCATGATTTTTCCTGACTGCGAACACTAGCAGCTAAAAATTGCGGGAGCCATGTTTTTCACGATGGCGCCTTAAGCCCCTTTTGTTTAAACAGGTCCTGGTCTTCTTTTTTCACTGTTTCTTTTTGGAAAGGTCCTTCTAGAGTTTGTCTCTGCGCGCCAAACCAGGTTTTGTCCCTTCAATCGTATGGCTTTGGCGGGCTTCAGGACTGAAGACTGCTTCTGCCGTCTGAGTGTCTGGGGTAGGCAGGAAGTGAGGGAGGAGCCTGAAACTCCCTGTGCTTAGTCTTCTAGGAGACCCAAATACACTCTGACGTGATTGGCTGTCTGTTCGGCAAAGACAGCCACCCTGCTGTGAGTGACAGCTAGGCTGGTATGAAAGGGATAAAATTGTTTAAAAGGCGAGTCTGTTGGCTTGGAAGGCAGTCGACCACTGGAATGAAAGAACTGAAGACGAGCTGGAAGAGGACAGCTGCTGCGACTCCTAGATCGTTGGTTTGACCGGTGAAACCCTGCTGTAGGTCTGAATTGCCAAGTTCATCTCGACGAAGAAGCCCCTTCAAGGACGACTTCACCCTTTGGGTTGGTGGGACCAATAAACACATAAGCCACCTGGATACCATTTTCGGAGCTGGTTAGGATTCACCAGAGGGGGAAGGACACCAGCTTGTGTGCTTCACGACAGCTACTTGAACCGAAGATCTTCCATTTTGCCAGCTTGTTTGACCAGTCCCTGTGCAGTGCAGGAGTCCCCCAACGCCCTCCCTCTTGCCACCACGACTGAGGCTCAGGAACAGCAAGATCTGCAGGAACTGCCAGGAATCAACATCTTCAGCAGCATCTTTTCTTCATATTAAGGTACTGTGCCAACCCGATTTAGAGAACTTGCCTCTCGCGGTGAAAGTTCGTATAACTTTCCCAACTTGCAGGCCTAATCAGCTTGTGACCCCACATGATTCTTTTTCGTACAAACTACTTTTGAGAACTTTGGCAAAGACTTTACCGTTTACTACAAGAACTGCTCTTACATATCCAAGACACTAGCCTATTGACTTTGGCCTAGGCCTATTGAACTGAATAGAGAGTCCTCGTGAACTGAAACTATTTGCACTGCCTAAGAAAGTATTTGTGATCTATTTTATTAACTTGTGCCTTTCTACTCCTATTTAAAACTGAAATGCCATTTCGTTCCCATTTCAGGGGATCCTAATTTACTCAAACGTATTGATTTGGTATTGAAGAATATTTGTGTATGATAAATTGCCTCCTTCTAGTGCATGTTTTCTAAATGACTGTGTAATAAGTGTTTTACCAAGAAACCTTGAGTGTAAGTGTCTACTTGAACCACTGTGATTGTAAGACCTTTGTGTAGCATCATTTTACCGCTCACATTCCCTTTTGAGATAAGCCTGGCTGCTCAGCTCGCTACCAAAACTGTGTAGTGCAGTCTTTTACCAAAGGTTGGTTTTGTTTACACCTGTAGTCCTAATTGTATGTGGTGGTCCCAGAGGGTACAGCATGCAATTCTGCCTAACATGTTCTGTGGAGTGTTAGTACAGTTTTTCTAAAGTCCATCTAAGGGCTTCATAAAAGTATCCATCTGAGACCATACATGAGCTCCACTCTTGGTATAAGGCTGTACCACCTGAGCATGTTGGTAGCATGGACAGAGCAGCCAACCTTACTTTAGGAGGGAGAGAGGACTGTAGCTTGGTACAAAGAAATACTAGCATAGCTATGTCCAAAGAAACACTGAAAAACACTATTAAAAAAAATAAAGGGTTTGTTTAAATACAAATATGGACCAAGATCATTTTTGGGTAAGTACTATAACATCATATATGATATGGTATGTATAACGCGCCTATACATGTTTCAAGGCGCAACTAGGCAAGGGAGGAGGAACAGAGGGAAGACGGACAACAAACTTACTATGCCAGGTGACATTGAGATCGGGCAAGTGCCGGGGAGGCGGTAAGGGGAAAAGTGCAGGGGTTAAGGGGGAGGTGGTAGTGCAGTTCATAGGAAAACAGTAAAAAATAAAGATAAATAAAATAGATATTAGGTAAAAAGTGCTGGCAGCTGGTAGGGGGCTGTAGGGATACAGAAACAGTCCCCGAGTGCAAAGGTTGCCAGGGGGGCAGTGAAGGTGTGCAACTGGCAGGGGTGGTTGCTGGGCCCGAGATCAGAGGGTAGCCAGGTAAACCAGTGTAGTTTGTTTCAACCAGTTTTAAACACGATCATAAACAACTCAATACCTATGGTATGCAAACCAAGGTACAACTTTTTTTAGAGAAACAAGTCAAGGCGAGTGAAACCTAAGGTTATCTATTCAGGATAGTAAACTACTATTCTTGGGGAATAAGACCAGGTTAGATATACTTTTAGAATACAATCAGTATTTCAAGGGTAATTGACCCTGTCAGGCATGCAGTAACACTCAGTTATGACATCCCATAATAAACCAGCCCTGTTAGAAGTATACACCTGGCAACGTTACTTTTTAGTACTCTGATGTTCAGAGCTAGTAAAACAACTAATAGTTTCTGGAGGGGCTTCAGGCTACTCAAGGATTAGTATGAACAATCTAACTATTTTTGAATGCACTAAGCAACTCCGGGAAAGCAAAACCCTATTAAACTTTAAGGAAGACCAAATATATTTCCAGGTAAGTAATTGACCTATTGGCACACAACTATATTTTATCGAATAGCTCTTCAAGGTAGAATCTTTTACTTATCCAGTTCTTCCCTAGTCTATTGCATGAGTTCTCGAAGGCAGCAGAGGGACCCTAGTGGTATAGGTGCGAGCAGTAGGCCGGTTGAGATGGAATTCAGTTGCAGGAAAGTCAAAGCTCCATAGGAGATCTTCTTAAACAAGTGAGTATTTGCTTTCAGAGTTAGTTTTCAGTTTTTCTGAAGTCCAGCTGAGGGCTTAGTAAAACCATTCAGCTGAGACAGTACAAGACTCCGCTCTTAGTATAAGGCTGTACCAGCTGAGTTCATGGTAATGTAGACGGACCAGCCATGCTTATCTTAGGAGGGAGAGAGGGCTGCAGAATCGGCACAAATTTTCTAATACAAATGGGCCAAAGAAACTCACACTATTAAAAAATAAATATTATATTCAAATACAAGTAGGCCCAGATAAATCCTGGGCGGAATACATACTATCACATTATATATAACAACAATTCTAAAAACACAGCACTATGCTTGAAGGTGCACAAAACAAAGCATATGTTATTTGGAACGCCTAACAGTAGTTCTAGGGAAATCAAAACCAATACTTACCTTTTGCATTACTTAAAGTAATACAAAGGTAGTAGACCCTAACAGTTGTACCATGACACTTGTCAAGAAATCACTTACTAAGTCAACTGGACAATATGCTTTTCTGACTAGTGGAACACTTATTCTAGAGACAGTAAAAAAGTATAACTCTGATTCAGCATAACCGTTATTCTAGTGGAGTTGGACCTTGCGGTGTAATCCTCAATTAGTTGCTTTTCATTACACCGAGTAAGTGAAGCAATAACTCTCACTTATTTAGGATAAAAGGTATGCTCAAGATTAGTAAAACCTATATATACACTTTTGTAAGGCGCTACCAGCAAACTAAAAGGTAAATATGACCTAGGCAGACTTATTCTGGACTGGCTAACAGCAAGTCGTGGGGAAGCAATACCCAATTGGGGACACTTGTACCATTACCCTAACAGGAATAATAGAATAATAAAGTGAAACCAACATCATACCTTTTGGGAAGAGGGGAACCCAATACTTTCTGTTAGAATGGTGAGACAGGTTCTATGGAAAGTAAGGCTTTGAGAATACTTATTTAAGGAGGCACACTGCTTATTCAAGGTTCGTAAATCATATATGTACTTTCGAGTGGATTGTGTCCTCCAATGTATTCCTCATCTTAGATGTATTCCATCCAGCTTTAGCTGCTTCGGAAAACATTTTTGGCAGAGGGCGCAGTGCGTCGATGTCGAGTCGATGGTCCCTCGAAGGTCTCTGTCGAGGGTGACGTCATCGGGGATACAAGTAGCACGCGTGGCGCCTGTTGGCCTCAGTTCCATTTTTCCGCGGTACATGTTGCTTTGGAGATTGGGTGCGCCTCGAGTTATTACTCATATATATCGATATGTCCTCGTCATTGATGCCGATGACCCCGTGATTGGGTTTCAAAAAGTGTAAATCTTGAGGTGCGAAAATGTCTATCAGACACGCACCGGGAATGTCTGTGGTGTCTCGGGGAAGGCCACGACGTGGAGGGCTGTACGAAGTGTCAGGCGATGACGGGGAAGGCCTTGCGAGAGAGGAAGGTAAAACTACAGATAGGGTTGTAAATCTGACCGGAAAGTCTCTGTGGGGAGAGGTCTCCTCGACGCGAAAGGCATCGGTCCAGGTCCCAAAGCGATTCCCATCGCTCGTTGTCTTTGACGAAAAAATCGAAGAAAAGACGCCACTGGTCCCCCTCCACCTCGTCCTCGGACGAATCCCCAAAAAGAATGAAATGCCCCATAAAACATTCTTCCTCCGAAGAGTGCGAAGCATTCAGAGTTAAAATGATGGAGGTGTTCGAAAAAGCGAAGCCTCGGTCAGCGCCTCCTTCGGAAGCCGGCCGGGAGCGTAATCGCCCCGACACTCTCGCACCCTCGAGCCCGGGTGATCGAAGAAAGAAGGATGGAGAACCTTCCAGGACGCCGAGCGAGAAAGACCAGTCGAGTTGACCGCTCGAGGTCACTGACGCCGTCCGAAACCCAACGCACCTCGAAGGGCATATCTTCAAAGAGCACCTCGAAGCCGGCTCTGTCGACTACCACTCGACCATCGACGCCTTTCTCGGCGTCAACCCTGAAGCCCTCGGCACCAAAGGTTCCAGAGGCTCCAGTTCAACCAACTCAGCCAGAAAAAGGAAAAGAGAAGGCTGCAAAGCCTGGAATGCCTTCAGGGTCCACTAACACACCTCTCCCAGAAAAGGTTTTTAAACCTCTTCCTAGCGAGGAATTTTTTAAGTCCCTGACCTCAATTTTTGAGGTACAGGAGAGATCTGATGAGAATGTACCCTTTGGACTGGAATATGGTACCCCAAATGTTCCAGAAGGCCTGATTTCTGAAGAAAGCAGGATGAGGGACCTGGTGGAATGATTACATAATGCAAGTGGCATTGATACATCTCCTGAAACAGTTTGGCAGGCCAGAACCAGGAGAGCATGCCAGTCCCTCATACCATCAACTAATGACAAAAGTGGTTGATTATTTAGGATGGGCTAGACCACCAACCCAATTCATCCAGGATGATTTGATCGATATATTGGACCATGGTCCCACCGAAGAGCCAATCCTACACTTCCATGTAGCCTTGCAAAATAGGGTGGCCAAGAATTGGGAGACTCCGGATTCTATTCTGCCAATGAATAAATCCCTTACTTCAAAATACCGCCCTGCCAGTAGTGACCACGGCTATCTGTCTAAACAGCCCACTCCTGAGAGTCTGGTGGTCCAGGCAGCCACAGCTTCAAATAAAATGGCGTACCCTTCTATCCCTCCGGACAGGGACAATAAGCGTGTGGATGGCTGGGCACGCAAGGTATTTTCAGCTGGGAGCGTGGCGTTAAAATCAGCCAACTCCACATGTGCCTTGGCAAAGTTTTCGTACACTCTGTGGGAGTGCATTGCAATGGCGGCGGAGCACATACAGAAGTGGATGAAAGGGAAGGCTTCCTAGCCATTGTTAGAGATGGAAATGAGGCCATGCAGGAATCCCTTCAATCTGGATTGGACACTGCAGATAGTGTGAGCAGGTCCATGGGTACTAGCACAGTAATACGCAGATTTGCGTGGTTACGAAGTCTGGTTTCGTACCAGACATACAGAACCGCCTTCTGAAAATGCCCTTTGACGGGTCTCACCTTTTTGGCAGCAAGGCTGACGAGAGCCTTGAGAGGTTGCAGACCTCAAAAGCAGCTGCCAAGTCTTTAGGAGCTGGTGTTGGGCAATCTCAGCCTTTTCATGCGCCAGGACAATCTTGGAGGGGACGATCCCATCGTTACTACTCCTCATATGGAAAGGCGAGAGGAATGGCCAGTTAAAGGGGCCAGAGAAAGTCCACTCGTGGTGGACGAGGAAAACGTGCAAAGCCAGCTCCAG
Source organism: Ambystoma mexicanum (assembly GCF_040938575.1). NCBI lineage: Eukaryota > Metazoa > Chordata > Amphibia > Caudata > Ambystomatidae > Ambystoma > Ambystoma mexicanum. Next base: position 193,808,425 of record NC_090938.1, read on the forward strand.
CCTCTTTGCGATCAGCAGCCGCAGCAACCGTCAAAAAACCACTTTGAGGACTTGCATCACAAGACACCTGTGGGAGGCATGCTGTGACAGCGTCTGCAGGATTGCGAACCATTACTTCAAATGTTTGGGCTCTAGAAATAATAGCCCACGGTTACTGCCTTCCTTTTCTAACGCAACCTCAAAACAATCCACCAGGGAAGACACCCTTTGAAGTTTTCAGACCTGCTCCTACAGCAGGAGGTTCTAACCCTGCTGGAGAAAGGTGCTATAGAGCCAGTACCTGTACCAGAGAGCAACAAGGGATGGTACTCTCCGTGTTATTTGATTCCCAAAGATGATGGAGGACTGAGACCCATCTTGGACTTAAGAAAATTGAACAAGTTCCTCAGGAAGGACAAGTTCAAGATGGTAATTCTTTCTCAGATCGTTCAGGCCCTTCAACTTCAGGATTGGTTGGTGTCATTGGACCTCCAGGGTGCTTATTTTCATGTGCCAATTCATCTCAAGCACAGAAAATACCTGAGGTTTGTAGTTGGCGACTCGTGCTATCAGTTTAGAGTCCTGCCATTCGGATTGACCTCCACCCCGAGGGTCTTCACCAAGTTAATGGTAGTGGTGGCAGCCCACCTCAGGAGAGGGCGGATTCATGTCTACCCCTACCTGGACGTTTGGTTGATCAGGGCACGTTCTGCCGAACAAGCACTAGATCATCTGAAAGTTAACTGCCACTTCTCCCTCAATTTCAAGAAGTCACAAATGACACCTTCCCAACAGCTCAAGTACATAGGGGCTGTATTGGACACATCCTTGGGAAAGAGCTCACCTCCCAAGTCGAGGGCTCAAGACATTATTCAGATGGTTTCCGGATTCCAAAATCTCCAGGCCTGCGACTTCTTAAGGTTACTCGGTGTCATGGCATCCTGCATCTTCCTAGTGCCTGAGGCACGCCTGAGGATGAGATCCCTTCAATGAGCTCTAAAGACTCCATGGTCCCATTCTCAGGTCAAATGACCGATTGTCTCCAGATTCCGAACAAAGTCCGGCAGGATCTTCTGTGGTGGACTTGCACAGAGAATATCTTAAAAAGAGAGCATTTTTGGCAACCATGTCCAGAGATTACAGTAGTGATGGATACTTCACTCCTGGGGTGGGGAGCTCATGCCAACGATCTGACAGTCGGCGGTCGCTGGTCTCCATCGGAGTCCAAACTACACATCAACCTTTTAGAGCTGAGAGCATTCAGACTAGTGCTGAAGGCTTTTCTACCATCTGTCAGAGGAAAAAATGTCTTGATAATGACGGGCAACACAGTGGCCATGCATTATCTAAACAAGAGGTGGTGTAGGGTCACTACCTCACTGCAGAGAGGCAATGCAGCTCTGTTATTGGGAAATTCAAGAAGGAATCTCCTTAACGGCAGTTCATCTAGCCAGGGAGGAGAATATGACGGTGGACGCTCTGAGCAGGCGGAGCACTGTGTCCCAGGAGTGGGAACTGGCTCAGGAAGTCATTCAAGAGATCTTTGCCCTTTGGGGAACCCCTCAAGTAGACCCATTTGCGACCAGAATCAGCCAGAGCAATAGCTCAAGGGAATTTCCCCCGAGAGGCGCTCTAGGGGATGCGTTCGTGGTGGAATGGAACTTCCCACTATTGCCTATGGAGTTTGATAAACTCCATAGGCATCATCTTTTACATTGTGACGCACAGCACCTTCAGTGCAGTGGCACAGGGAAGTCTCTTAGTTTTCCCAAAGGTTTAAATACCTTCTATTGGTAAAACTGTTTCCAAGAGCAGTGAATTGAAATTGAATTGACTTCAGGGCAAGAAGTGAGGGAGGTGCTCGAAAATCCCTGTGCGTGGTCTCCTTGGTTACAGGAATGCACCAAGGGGTGATTGGCTGGAGGGCTGTTCTCAGAGGACAGCCACCCTGCTGTGTGAGTGACAGGTAGGCTGCGAATGAATGGGAGAAACCTACATAAATGCTAAGGCTTTTTGCTTGGAAGGCCGAGTCGCCTACTGGAAAAAGTAATGCGAAGAGAAACTTGGAAGAGATGCTTGCTGCAACTTTTGGACCATTGGTTTGCCTGGTGAAGCCCTGCTGCAGTGCTGAAGCTCCGAATTTGCCTCAACTAGAGAAGACCTGGAAAGGACTTCTGCTCCCCTTGCTTTGGTGGGACCAATTGACCCCAAGACGAGCTCATGTTGAAATCCTCTCGGAGCTGGCTGTACTTCCATTGCTGCTGCAGGAACCGAAGTGCCATGGAGAGAAACACCAGAATCGAGTGAGTGTCTGTAAGTCGGACCGAGCTTCAGGAAGATCCTACGGAACTCCCAGGAAGCAGGACCGACTATGCCTGCACCACCTCAACTAGGGCTATAACGGTATACCGTTAAAGATACTGTGAACCACTTAATTGAACAATAATAACCGTCACATTGTTTATACTGTTATACCGTTTATACCATTAAGTGTGCTTTTCAATCTGATTTGGAAATGCTGCAGTAAGCAAGTGCTGCGCAGTCTTGGTCTTGCACTGTTGGATGTGCCATCTGCCAAGTAGTTTCAGTTGGAGCAGTTTTTAATGCCATTCCATAAACCACACGTGCCTGACACAAAATCAATATGTTAGCAATAGGAAGAATAGATAGTGTCAAGAAGGAAAAGGGTTTACTTTGGGTTGGCGGCTTTGGGGTTTATATATTTATAATGGATAATGTTCTCCAAACATATGACAATGGAGGATTTCCCTGGTTATATCATTGAATTTACATATAATAAGTCATACTGCAAAATTCACTAATCCCTGTGGCTATTACCTGCTGCCATACCAAAGAGTAACCTGTCTGTGATTACTGAACACCTTTTGGCCCGAGCCTAAATGACCACTTAAGAAAAGCTATTCAGTTTGCTTTGCCAATCGCAGCAGGGCTCCCCCCACACGTTTGTTTGTGTTTGGTGGAAGCAAGGGGTGGCATTTCAGTGGAAAGTATGTTGAAAAGCCCAATTCGGGCCCTAGGTGTCTGGTTTTGTTTGTGATGATAAATCTGACAAGTTATGACCTTTTAGAAAATATTTAAGATTAGTTAACTCCACCTGCTATTCTGCGATAACCATGATATACCGTCATGTGGCAAAAAGGTTATCGTACCGTCATAAAACGAATACCTTGACACCCCTAACCTCAACAGAGTGCTGGACCCCAGATGAGAGGAAAGTCCAAGAGAACTGCGGCGTTGCTATTTTCGAGAGCCGCGAGGAGCTGAAACCGTGAATTGCAGCTGATCTGGAGTTTTGCCTATTGCTGCTGCCGACCTTCCATTCATAGTGCAGGAGTCCCCAGACGTCCTCCCTCTTGTCCCCACGACTGAGGCCCAGGAACAACATGATCTGCTGACCTAAACAGGAACAGAAGCCAACTGGATCCAATTTCTTGTAACCAAAGGTTCGGTAAAACTAAGGGGACTCACCTCTTGTGTATCCTTGGTAGTTCTCAGCTGAGACTTGCCTTGGTTGCTTTTGTAGAGTTGCTTGAAGCTTTGCTCCTCGCAAGCCTTCAAGCTTGTGGCCCTACAGTAATTCTATTTTTTTCTACAAAGACTTCTAAAACATTGTGCAAGACTTTTACTTACCTGCAAGAAGTGCTTTAACTCACCTAGACTTTTGTTCAGTTAACATTGGCTGGCCTGGCTCACTGAATGAGACTTGTGCTTTACCTTTCCCTCAGCAAAGGGTTAATTTACTTTGCATTGGGGGTTAAAAAGTACTTATCTGCTTCAGAATATTTGTTTAACCTTTTTTTTTTATTCTAAACCTTTTTTTTTCTTTTTTTTTTTTTTACACCAAACTCGGTATTGCTATAAATGTTACCAGCGATATATTAATGTCCAGTGTCCTAGTTATTTGTCACCTCTGGGTGTAGGAACCATCTGTGTGCCAGCCCAAATGGGTACTTGGTGATTTAGAGAAACTAAGACTGTGTATTTTGAAGTGTATTTTTGTTACTTATATAATCCTGTGAGGAGACAGGGCCCAGGGTAATAAAATGACTCCCTGGGGTGAGACACAGTATTAATCTTCCTCCAGGGAAGACATATCAGCGATACCAAAATCTGTAATTGCTTCTTGTCAAAGAGCTTTTAACTTCCCAAGTTGAATATCTTGATGAGGGTGAACACATTCATAGATCCTTAGGCACTGGAAGAAATGAAAACCCTTTTAAAATAGGGCAACTTTTAAAACCATAGGCTCCTCATGAGAGTCTGAACTAATACCAATTTAGGCTTTAAAAATCTTTATTTATCTGTAAAACGAAGTCTGTCAAATTATCCTTGTGATATTCCTTTAGGGAATATAATTTGGAAAAGAAATGAGCATGAAAACATTCCCACTAGAAAAACTGATTTTCATTATGGACTCCCAAGTCCCATAATACCCAGGGTACTGGGAAGAAGATGAGTTACAAAACTGCAGAGTGCAGCTTGTTAATGGGAATGACCCACACCAGAGTTGGAGTGGGAGGCTTAAAAGGCCCCCTCCGGTGCAGGCCATGAGAAGGAAAGAAAGCAGAGAAGTGTCGAAGGTGGAGAAGTTGTGAACTCCATGTTGCAGAAGCAGAGACTGGAGGAGACCACTGCCTGGTGTTGAGTAGTAGCCAGTCTTCACTTCCAGGATCCTGAATTAGAGATTGCACAGCGGGAAGCGTCAGAGGGAAGCTTGCCCCTTGGGGACCTGAATAGCAGAGGTTGCCCAGCGGGAAGCGTACATTTGAAAAGCTTCCCCCCACAATAAGGTATTCTCCGTAGGCAGGCAAGCACCGGGCAGTCTTTGGAGCAGAGGAAACGCTGCATGCGACTGGCGCGGGCAGCGGCAGACGAACAGGCAGTTTACCAGATCGTTAGTGTTATGGAGAATTGTAATTTCTAAGCTAATTCCCTTCAACCTTAGAGACCCCCAGCTCTTTTGCTGGACTTAGGACTTATTACTTTTTACCATGGCGTGAATTAGATGTTTTTCTCATTATCATGTATTTTATCTGATTTGGACTCTGTTTGCTTTGTTTTTGGAGTCTGACAAACTCCATAGGCATCTACCATTTGTATTGTGACACACAGCACCTTCAGTGCAGTGTCACAGAGCAGTACTTTGCTTTTCTCATAAGGTTTATATACCTTCTCTTGCGTAAACTACTGTTCCCAAGAGTAGTAAAGTGAAATTGACTTTAATTACATTTTTCCTATTTAGGTCCATCACACCCCATTTTATGAGGTGACAATAGGTCTAGACCCCATTACAAACCACCAGTGCCCAAGCCAAATGAAAGTGAAAACAAGGCAATTCAAAACTAGCTTGCATTGCCAAAGTCAAGAGGGGCAAATAAGAATCCAACAGTTTGTAAAGCTTGTTGCCCATGTTTAAATAAGTACATGTATGAAGTTGGTGAAAACACACATTGCCAAAGAAGGGATGGACTGAACCACTATTACTGTCAGTATTTGGTTAATGAAGAAGTGGGGAAACTAGAGGGGCATGAAGGCTGACCTTCTGGTAAAGTATATTCAGAAGGAGTACAGCATATCTTGCAAAGGTTTTGGAAATCACAAACGTGTAGTAAAGGGCAACAATGTGAATCGTGTCTACCCTGAATCAGGAGACATTGCAAAGTTGTTGTAAGTCGATCTTAACCATAGAAGCACTTGCTAGTAATGTCCTGATCTTGCAGGGGAGTATGCTTCTGCTTTCTCTCCTCTCCCCTGCTGAACTGCACTAGTCTCCTGCCTACCATCTGATCTCGGGCCCAGGTTCCCTCCCCCGCCAGCTTCACACCTGCACTGCCTCCTGGGCAACCCATGCACTTGGAGGCTGTTTCTGTATCCCTACAGTCCCCAACAGCTCTTGACACTTTGTCTGCCCTAACCCCTGCACTTGGCACTAGCTGGCCGCACCTTTACCTACAGTTTTATTTATTTTTTACTGTTGATCCTATGCATTGCCCTGCCCCCTATCCCTAAAGGCACTTTCCCTTACCCCCCCTCCACTGCACTTGTGTGATCTCAATGTCACCTGGCCTAGTAAGATTGTTCTGTCGTCCCTCTGTCCATCCCCCTCCACTCCCTCAACTGTTATAAAAAAGTGTCTGTCTCACATTTGACCCCTCACACAAACTGCCACCTTCTTTGTGCCTTGAATTGCAAAAATCCACTGTTGTGGGTATTGTTGGGTCTTTAGATTGTGAGTGGTGCCTCTTTTGGTAACTTCTGGTTTTCTATTTTGTAGTGTGATGGAAAGCTAGCATAGTTTATTAGCTCCCTTTTAAAAATCCTCTTTTGTGCGGAGTCTGCTCATGTAGTGGTCCGCTTTTAGTGAATGGAGTGTGGATACTGAAGGGTTACTTAGTAGTTGAGGTTGTTCCCTATTTTCAAAGTTTTAGAAATTATATTGGTTTGTGCCTTGTAGGGCATCCTATTGATCAAGGTATGGTTGCCCACACTGACCTGGGTAGGTAAGTGCTCTTTCGTCATGCTCACTGAGGCAATAGAATTTGGTTCTTGTTAGGATGTCAACAGCTACCTCAATATTCTCCCAATTTGTACAGGTTTTGGATCAAATGCAATCCTATGTGCCTTTTTGTTTACTTGTTTTGGACTTTATTTTCATGTGCTGGTCGGTGGTTGCATGAGTCATCAAATGGCTTCTCCTATTTGATTATTTTTTTTCCTTCCCCAGGGTGTTACTCTGACCGATCTTCAAGAGGCTGAAAAGACATTCAGTCGATCTCGAGCAGAGCGACAGGCTCAGGAAGAGCTGAGTGATAAATCTGACGCCAGTACTGAGCCAGAGAAAAACAATGAAAAACTGGACGAGCCAACTTCTGCACGAGAAACTGGAGAGGGCAGCAGGACCAGGTGGAGCCAAAGTCAAGAGGATGAAGTAGGTGTCTTATGCTTGTGGCATTTGAATTAACTGAGCATATTGCTCCCGATTTTTAAGATTTAACAAATCCTCCCTCTCCGGTCTGCCTTAGCCATACTGGAATTCTTAGATTGGATGTATGTGGCGTAGCAGGCTAGTATATTACACTGTAATGATTAGCAGGATTTCATCATTTACAACATAAGTAATAGGCAATGGGACGGTACTGCCTCATGGTTGCCTTGTGTTGCTGAGATTTTTAACTGGCTGTGATTTTGGATGACAGAAATGTTTGACTTTTACATTTTCAGGATACACAATAAGTGAAGGTCCACACATTATATTTGTATAGATATATTCATTATAGAAAATCGGTCTCAAGAAAAGATTGACAATTTAGGCATGAGTAATGATTTAGTATTCAACATTCCAAAAACATGACCATGATGGGTCATGAAAATGTTAGACTGCAGCACCGTTGCGAGACATTCCACCTTAGAGAATGGAATCCCTTACCATCAATATAGTTGCTTGGGTCCCAATGTTGGTCCAAGGTAGAAGTGTAGGGATTGTCTAGAGCCCATGATTCGAAGACTGTTAAAGGGTTTTGGTAAAGTCCTGTCTGGGACAAGACTTTAGATAGCCCACCCTGGGTAAACATGGTTGCACCCTTTCGTTTATCCTGAACTGTAGCTATGGCTGAGCAGCCAGGCTTAGTCTGGGAGTGAGGAGGGTTGTAGTGAGGCACACAAAACTCAGCCTACACTTAAAGGGGCTTACACACTAGGACTTTTATAAAAATAGGTATTTGTTTATACACTAAGGCTTGTAGCATTCAAGTAAGGTATGTACTATCACACAATATAATAGAACAATTGCAATATTCACGAGTTAGATACTTCAGAATAGCAATAATGGTAACAAATCAATCCTCCTGAAATGTATATGCAAACTTACAGTAACTTTGATAATTTCTTATAATTTTAGCTTAGCCGACCTTTGAAAGTCCAACCCTGTTTTAGGTGAGTCTCACAAGGTTGGAGGAGACACTGGGGACCCAGTGACCAAGGGCCGAGGAATTTGTTGGGGAGAATTCTTAGAAATGTGCTAATTCCTCTTTACCTTAGAGACCCCCAGCAACTTTGCTGGATTTTGAGGACTTTCATTTTTAACATGGAGAGAGTGAGACACTTTTCCCCCACTCTCTCATGTATTTTAATGTGATTTTGAACTCTGTTTCTTTTGTTTGTGCAGTCTGACAAACTCCAAAGGCATCATCTTTTACATTCCGTCACACAGCACCTTCAGTGCAGTGGCACAGGATATTTATTCTTATTTCCCAAAGGTTTAAATACCTTCTCTTGAATAAATTCCTGTTTCCAAGAATAGTAATGTAAAATTGACTTTACTTAAATTTGTAACTTTCTAGACCCAGACTATCTTACAATAGGGTGCTGGAGGGATTACTTAGTATCCCTTTTGACTAGCTTCTCATGTAACATTTTTATGTTACCCTTTCCTTGCTGAATGGCGAGTGGCAGGGGTTTACTTTTTTTTATTTATAATGGATTTTTTATTGACATTTCTTAGACATTAACATCGGGACACAACATTGTCCCCAACTTCCCCTTCCCGCCCCCCTCCCTCCCCACCGGTATTGGTTTCTCTGCAGTTCCTACTGTCCCATGTTTGCTTCGGGCTTAGCTTGTGAACATATCTAAGATACGAATGTTATGTGGGCACCATTGGAGCATGTAATCACTTTGCAGGTATTCTATGGTGTGTCCCCAGTCTGTAGCGAATCGCTGTCTGTTCCCTTGTAGGTTATACGTTATTCTTTCCATCGTTACATATGTCCATATCCTGTGGAGCCATTCTTGCGTCGTTGGGGGGGGTCTTTTGTTTCCATTTTTGTGCTATTGCCAACCAGGCCGCTATGAGGAACCCCATGAAGTTTCGTTTTTGTGTCTTGTTTAGAGTTCTATCTTTGGGATCCCACATTCCGCACATCCAAACTTCTTCTTCTAGGTTGTCCGTTCCCATGAACATTTCCTGCATCTTGTCTTTCACTTCCGTCCAGAATTGTTGTAGTTCCCGACAGTCCCACCAGATATGCCTCCAGGTGCCCACTGTGTCACATCCCCTCCAGCAGCTATCTTGGGTTGTCGGGAACATTTTGTGTAGCCTTTCCGGAGTGTAATGCCATTGGATCATCACCTTGATCCATGCTTCCTTTGTTTGAATTGCTCGCGTCCACTTGGGAATGATGTGCCACAGGTACGTCCATTGCGTGCTCGGGATTTGTTTCCCTAACGTGATTTCCCATTTTTTCATGTAGTACCATGTGATGTTTTCTTCTTGGACATTGATGAATTTGTAAAGAGATGAGACGAATTTCTTTTCTCCCGTTTGGGTTAGTATATAGGTCTCAAAGGGGGTTAGGTCCCTTGTCAACGCCTTCATAATTCTGGGGGATGTGAGCCAGTGATGAATTTGCTCATACTGAAACCTGTCCTTCTCCGTGAGGGCTAGTAAGTCCTGGCAGTCCGTAAATGATCTTATCTGCCCTTTTTCAAACATGTCGCCCACTTTCGTACACTCCGAGTCCCTCCATTTCTGGAATGCGCCTTTTTCTACCCCTGGGGGGGAAGTCTGGATTGTCTAAAATTGGGATGAACGGGGCCGGGTCTATCGTTAGGGTTTCTCTTTTGGTGGCTCTGTCCCAGATTTCCATAGTGGTGCTCATAACTTCACTTATATCAATGTTATGATGTCTGTGTGCTGGTCTCTTCCACAACAGGTGACGCAGGTTAGATCTCGCCACCGCTCGATCCTGTGCCATCCACCACTTATCTGACGTATCCGTGATCCATTCATGTAGTACCCACAGTTGTGCCGCCTCATAGTACTTCCTGAAGTGGGGAAGTGCCATCCCCCCGTCTGATTTTTGTGCTGTAAGTGCCTGGTGTGAAATTCTCGGTGTCTTATTTTGCCATATATATTTGGTAATTGTTTTTGTGAGTGATTTAAAGAAAGATGTTGGGACCTTTATGGGGAGTGCTTGGAAGTAGTAGAGCAATCTAGGTAAGATCGTCATCTTTATAACCGTTAACCTGCCCCACCAGGACACCTTCAGGGGGTTCCATCCGCTCAGGTCTGAGACGACTTGTTCCATTAGCTTCGTGTAGTTCCCTGTGTATAGATCTCTTATTTTTGGTGTGAGGGTCACTCCTAAGTATGTTACTCCTTCCTCTGACGTCTGGAGGCGTAGCTCTTTCGTTATCCTGTGGATCCCATCCTTGTTTCCGGCCATTGTCATTACCGACGATTTCTGCTTGTTAATTTTCAGGCCTACCCCGTAATCATCTATCAGCTGGATCAGGTGTGGAAGCGATCTGCTCGGGTCCGTGATGGTCATCATCATGTCGTCGGCGTAGGCGGCTGTTTTGTGTGTTTGTCCGCCCATTTCTATCCCCTTTATTTCTGGCGTCACTCTGATCTTTTCCAATAGGGGTTCAAGAAAGATTGCATAGAGTAGGGGCGACAAGGGGCATCCCTGTTTGGTGCCCCTTCCTATTCTGATTGGATTCGATAGTTCTCGGTTGACTGCTATCCTGGCGGTCGGTGCGTTGTAGATGGCTTTGATCATGTTGATAAAGTCGTTCCCCAATCCCATTTTTTTGAGGGTCGCAAAAAGCATTGTCCATTCGACCCGATCGAATGCTTTCTCTGCATCCAACGATACTATTGCTGATGGGAGTTTCACGATGCCTGCCTTTTCGATGAGGTGTATTATTCTTCTTATGTTATCGTGGGTTTTTCTGGTGGGAATGAATCCCGCTTGTTCCTGGTGGATTAATTTGGGGAGTAGTGGCGCCAGTCGGTTCGCTAGAGCCTTCGTATAAAGTTTGGCGTCTACGTTGATTAGGGCTATTGGGCGGTATGAGCTTGGGTTTACTGGGTCTTTCCCCTTTTTATGGAAGACTAGAATCTTTGCTTCGTTCATCGATGGGGTGATGTTATTCTGTGTCCTGAAGGTATTAAATAGCGTGGTCAGATGTGGAATCAGCGTTTCCGCGTATGTTTTGTAGAAGGTTGCTGTGAATCCGTCCGGACCCGGGGCTTTGTTTTTTGGCAGGTCTCTAATTGCCTTCCTCACCTCTTCTGGTGTTATTGGCGCGTCCAGGGCTTCTTTTTCTGACGGGGAAACTGTTGGTAGGGTGATGCCTCTGAGGAAGGCCTCCTGATCTTGCTCCTTCGGGTGTTGGGAGGAATATAGGTTCTGGTAGTAGTTCCGGAAAATTTCTTTAATGTCTTTCGTCTGAGTTTTCATTGTTCCTTGTTCATCTTTTATGGATTGTACCGTCTGTTCCTGTTTTCTGCCCTTCAGTTGTCTCGCCAGCAATTTGTCTGCTTTATTCGATTTCATTGCGTACCAGTGTTTCGTGTGCAGCAGCTGTGTTTCTGCTCTTTTTGTTCTAATCAGGTCTAATTGACTCTGTATGTGTCTATATGCTCTCTTGATCTTTCTGGAGGAGTTTTTTGTCATTTGTTCTCTTGTCTCTTCCAGTTTTATTTCCAGTTCTTCTTCCCATTTGTGTGTGATCCTATCTCTTTGCGCTTTTAGAGCTATAAGGTGCCCCCTCGTAACCGCTTTGAAGGCTTCCCATGTTGTGCTTGGGGAGATTTCCGGGGAAGTATTGTCCTCGAAGTATTCCTCTATTCTTTCTCTGATGGATTCTTTTGCCACTGGATCTTGTATCACCTCTCTGGGGAGGGTCCATCTCCATAGGTTCGATTTTTTCATGAATTTTGGGATTGTGATCCACACCGGGGCATGGTCTGAGAGTGAGATATGGCCTTTTTCGATGTCCTGTATTTCCCCCACTAGGGTCCCTGTTGCCCATATGTAATCTATTCTGGAGCTTGAGTCATGTACATGCGAGTGGTAAGTGTATCCTTTTGTCGTTCCTTTGAGTCTTCTCCAGACGTCCTCAAGGGCTAAGTTGTGCATTGCTTTCTTCAGCGCCGGCGTGGGGGACCCCTGCTGGTTGCCTTTAGGGTTTGATCGGTCTTCCGTGTTGTTCCATGCCAAGTTGAAGTCTCCGGTCAGGACTATTTCCCCCTCCGCGAAGGATTCTAATTTGTTTATTGTATCTTTGATGAATCCCTCTTGACCTGAGTTAGGCGCGTACAAGGTGGCTATAGTTAGTTGACGGTTGTCAATCTGGGCCTTTGCGAATACATAGCGCCCTTCCTTGTCTGTTTGCGTCTCTTTTACTTTAACTTGTAGGTGGTTTGCGAAAGCAAGAAGTACTCCTTTCTTTTTCTCTTCATCGTTTGATTGTAGGATTACGTTGTAGCCTTTTGACTTGAACTGTCCTCTCCTTTTTTTTTGTATATGCGTTTCTTGGAGCGATATTATGTCGTATTTGTCTTTGTGGTGAAAGTGTTCTATTTTCTTGCGTTTCACTGGTGAGTTCAGACCTCTAACATTGTACGTTAGAATTTTCAGCCCCATTCCTTTAGATCTGTCTGTAGTTTCGTTTTGTTTCCGCCTCGTGGGACTGTGTTGTGTGTGTTAATACCGGTGTTGGAGTTTCTCCCCCTTCGAACTTTCCCTTCCCCTTTCCCCCCATCCCTCCTCCCCTCTCCCTCCCTCTTCCCCCCAACTTTGTCCCTGAGGAGGGCTCTGGGCCCTATGGTTGCTCCGGCGTGGTGCCTTTGCTCCATGCCCTCTAACTTCTCAGGGGTAACGGTTCGCAGGGAGTCCTAAACCCTGCTTGTGTTGTGGATTCCATGGCCGGCCCCCGGCTCAGCCGCGCTCCAGATCACCCTCTGTCCTGGCTCTCTCGTCCGTTTGGTTATCGCCTTCCCCTCTTGTTGCGCCCGTCTCGTGTAGGGTGTTTCTGGAGACTTAGCGATCTTCTGGTTTCCGGGATTGGAGTCTCGTTTTCCTTTTCTCCGTTTGCCACCCCTTCGGTTGTCTCCTTTGTCTTCGGGGTTCACTATCGTTCTGCTTCTCAGATTCCTGGTCTCCCAGTATTTTAAGGCCTTCTTCGCAGGTTGTTATTCGGTGTTGTCTGTCTTCCCATGAGAATAGGAGACCGAATGGGAAAGTCCATTTATATCGAATTTGTTTTTCGGAGAGGATTTTCGTTATCTGGCTCATTTCTCTTCTTTTTCTAAGCGTTGATTGGGCGAGATCTTGGTAAAGCTGAATTTCTTTTCCGTTCATTCTTATTTGCCCCGTAGTTCTGGCCTTCCTTAGGATTTGTTCTTTTTGAGTATATCTAGTCATGGCCACTAGTACGTCTCTTGGGCGAGATCCGGGCTCTCCTGTTCTGCGGGGACCAACTCTGTGTATTCTGTCGATTTGGATGTCTTCCTCGGTTCCCTCCTGTAAGATTTCTTGGAACACTTGTTGTGCTGCCGTACGGAGGTCTTTGTCTTCAACTGTTTCCTCCATATTTTTAATTCTGATGTTCGATCTTCTCGATCTGTTCTCCAAATCCTCGCACTGGGATTCCAGCTCCAGCGCCAAGCGTGCGAGTCTGTCTTGTGCTTCCGCTTGTTGTAGTGCTTCCTCGTCTATGTTTTGGACCGTCCTTTCTAAATTGTCTGTTCTCTCTCCGAGGTCTTTTATGTCTTTTTTTAATTCTTGTATTGCTTGTTTCATTTCGCCTTTCATATTGTCAAATTGCGCCTGGGTAGATGCGATGAACTGGTCCTGAAGTTCATTGAACCAGGATTTCATATCGTCCCTTGAGGCCATGTCTGCCTTTTCTATCTGTTCTGGAGGGTCGCCTCCTTTGTTTTTCTGTTTGTTCAAGCTCTTGGGGTTCTTGTTCCCTAGTCCCCAGATTTGGGTCAGGTCTTGGTCTTGCCTGGGTCCACCTTTCTCCGCCCCCGTTGATTGTGACCCACTCTTCGTTTTGATTTTTGACATGTGTTTGGGCCTCTTCGCTTGGGTTTCTTATCAAAGTCCTCTCTTCGGATTTGACAGGGTTTTGGCTAGTTTCTGAGGTCTCTTGATTTTGGGTTGATACGTTGTCTCTTTTGAGGATCTTTGTTGGGTTTACGGTTCACTTCTGGGGCTTTCGGTCCTCCTCTTGGTTCCCTTATCGCATGTTCATTTACTGGGGGTCTGTGTTTGTGGTATGCTTAGGACTTTGCGTGTTACCCCCGTGAGTCCTGCTTCGATTCCCAGTTTTAAGTTCCTTGCTGAGTTAGGCTCCTCTTTCTATATGGTCCTCCTTGTGCTGCTTGTCGCTGCCCAGGTCGTTTCCCCACCCCTGGGGTACCCCGAATGCTGTTTTAGTGCCCGGAGAGGACGGGTCTGCTGATGTTCCGGAGACCCCCCAGCCCCCGACCCCCTCAGACCTGTTGTGGCGCAGGGTTAAATGTCCGCTTTTTCTTCCGCTCGGGTCGTCTGGAGGGGGGGGGGGGGCCCTCACCGCCAAAATCTACTGTGGGGATGTCTCCTTCCCGCTTGCCCTCCGTCCTTCCCCCCGCCTCGTACCTTTCATCCGTTGTTGCTTCTGCGGGCCTGCCGACAATCTTTTTCCGGCTTTGGGCTTCCCGTTTTCTCTCCGGAGACTGCTTCACGCTCGGAGCGGGGGCCGTTCTCTCCGTCTGGTCCCGTTCTTCTTGCGGCTTCTTTCCTCGGGCTTGGGCTTCCCTCGATCCGCCCGATCTGCTGCTCACTGCTGGCGTCGGGCCCGGGGTCTCAGCGCGACTCCCGGCTGCGTAGTGTGGAGGGGCGGGTCCGGTCCGGCACTCGCTCTCGTTCTGCCTCCGGCGCTCGTCGAGGGAGATTATTTCCTTTTCCTCCCTGTCTGGGGGAAGACGCTTCTCAGAGGCTCGGTGGGTGCTCGAAGTGAGGTGCTTATTTGTTGCGGCCCGGGTCGGGGGACGGAGCTACGCTCACGCACGTCTGCCCGGCTCGGCCGCCATCTTGGAATCCGAGGGGTTTACTTTTAACTACGTTTGTGTGTTTTTACCATGGGCTGCATTCGCAGCCACAGTAAAGTACCCATGGCTGCCATTTTTGTCAAAATGGTCCCGGTCTTCTTTTTTTGCCATTTCTTTGTGGAAAGGTCCTTCTTGAGATTTACTCTGCGTGCCAAACCAGGTTTGGTCTCTTCTTCATTTTGCCTTTGGCGGGATTCACGAGTTAAGCCTGCCTCTGGTTCCAGGGTGTCTAGTGGGGGCAGGAAGCGAGGGAGGTGCCCGAAACTCCCTGTGCTTCGTCTCCTAGGAGACAGGAATGCACTCTTAGCTGATTGGCCGGCTGGCTGCCCGGCAAGGACAGCCAGTGTGCTGGGTGAATGACAGCTAGACTGGAATGAATGGGAGAAACTTGCATAAAAGGCGAGGCTTATTGAACTGAACTTGAAGAGGACGTCTGGTGCAACTCCTGGACTTTTGGTTTGCCCGGTGAAGCCCTTCTGCTCTGCTGAAACTCCAAATTCGGATCGACGGAGAAGCCCCTGCAAGGACGACTTCTCGCTTTGAGATGGTGGGACCAACCAACTCCAAAGTAAGCAACCTGGACAACCTCTCGGAGCTGGTTGAAATTCCACTACAGTTGCTGCTGGAACTGACTAGACAGGGAGAGGAACACCAGATTGTGTGCGTTGCTTTTAAGCTGGCCAAGAGCTCCAGGAAACAGGACTGACTGTGCCTGATCCCCCTAACCAGAGTGCGGGACCCCAGATGCAAGGAAAGTCCATCTCGACAGCCATGAACAGCAGTGGTGCTATTGCTGAAACACCAAAGTGCCACTTGTTTGAAGATTGCCTGTTGCAGTCGGTGACCGTCCCATTACAGTGCAGGTGTCCCCAGACGTCCTACCTCTTGTCCCCTTGACTGGGGCCAAGGAACACCAGGATCTGCAGAGCCGTACAGGAACAGAAGTCACCTACTGCACTTTCCTTTAACCTAAAGATACTGTAAAGTCTGAGAGAACTTGCCTCTTTTTGTGCTGCCTTGCTTGTCCTTGTTTGAGACTTCTCAGTTGCTCTTGTAGAGTTGCTTGCAGCTTCTCTAACTCACAAGCCTAATCAGCTTGTGGCCCTACTTTGATTTATTTTATTCTACAAAGACTTTTTAAACATTGTGAAAGACTTTCTACTTACCTGCAAGAAGTGCTTCAGTTCACCTTGACATTTGGTAACTTAACATTGGCTGGCCTGGCTCCCGAATGACTCTTCTCTTCTTGCTTATGTGTCTTGTCTTCCCTCCAGCAAAGGGTTTACTGACTTTGCATTGGGGGTTATTTTGAAATTACTTACCTGCTTAAGGAGAACTGTGTTAATACTTGTTTTATTCTGAACTGAATTTTTTTTTAACATCCCTCAAGGATATTCTAAACGCAACAGTGATATATTAATGTCCACTGCACCCTAACTATTGAATTCACCTGAGGGTGTAGGCAGTGCCTGTGTCATCCCAAATGGGTATTTGCTGTTTTACAAAACTAAGAGTGTGTATTGTTGGAGTGTATTTGTGTTACTTTATATTGCTCCCTTCTGAAGAAGGCTTATTCTAACTCCCTGGTAAATTCATAATTGTTTAATCAAGAAACCTTGTGTGTAAGAGTTTATTTGAATACGTGTCACTGTGAATCTCTGCACAACTCCCCTACAGCTCATATTGACCCCTCTTGAGAAGACTGGCTGCTCAACATGCTACCAACCTGTGTAGGATAGACTCATACCAAAGGTTGGGTTCCTATTGCTAGGAGGTCATGGTTGTTGTAGTGCACCCCAAGGGTACTGCATACTTTGTTGCCTAACAGAACGCAAGAAAGCGGTGTTCAGGGAGCAGAGTCCAGCAGAAAACTCTTCAAGTTTGGTAACAGTCAGGTTTACTTTGGTAAGGTAATTAACAGTTTCCCTAGCTGGATTGCCTCAAGGACAAGGGTTCTAAGGCAAGGTAGAGCACAATGGGTTGTCCAACCCAATGTAGCACAAGGTAGGCCCTGAAAGGGTGCAAGGATTAATTGTCCATAGCCCCAAGGAGCAAAATAACGTAGCAAGCACCAGGTTAGTATCTCGGAGTGGGACAGTAACTTTACAGTGAAGAACACAATGTCACAGGATGGTCCCCAAGGTGAGGCGGCAGCAGACCCTGGTTTGGGGTTTGTTGACCTTGACAGCTGAAGAAGGAACTTTGGAGGGATCATACGGTTGCACTCTTGCAGTGGGACGCCAAGCAGAGGATCTCCATGGCACTGACTCGTTGGAGCCCTTCACAGGCTTCGGAACAGTGACTGTTGTCCAGCAAATCTCTCTCCTCTCCTCTTCTCGTCTTGGACTTGGCTGAGAGAACTTCTAGGAGCGGGAAAGAGTCACTGCAGGGCCAGAAAGATGCCCACAAGGTTTCAACCCAAACCGTGTTTCACAAGACGATGCACCGCAAAATGGCCAGGGTATTGTAATATTGCATTCCTGGGGGGTGGAGGAGGTCACAGCTCTTTCAGGGGCAGTGCAAAATTGCAGGTGGTCTTGAGACTAGGCCCACCAGTCCAGGGGAGAAAGTTCTCTTCAGATCTACCATCTCGTTAGGAATTCAGTGGTCTGGTCTGCAGTGGTCGCTGGAAGTTGCTGGGGACTACCTTGTACGAATTCCTCTTCGGATCAGTCCTGTAATCGACTACCAGGACCCTCTTCTTTTAGTCCAGCAGTCACCAGACATGCAGCAATTCAAACTAGGGTGAGTGGCTATCCAATGGGGCCAGCCAGCCTCCCAGCATAAACTAGTTTTAGACAGGCATTCTGCAGGACAAAGACTAGGGGAGTTTAGGTCGCCTCCCTCACTTCCTGTCCTTTCAGGCACTCCGTCTTGGCAGGCTTTTCAGAGGGATGCCTGCAAAGGAACATGGACCCATCAAGACCTTCCCCAACTAGGCAGGTAAAGGTTCAAGAAAGAACAAGTCTTCAAGAATATGGCTTTAACAAGTGCAGACACCATTTTAGGCAAATGTTAACCCTTGTGTCCCTTACCACAGCTGCGACCAAAGTCCAGAAAATGTTGTGCAAAAAGGTACACTGTCACCAGCCTGTCTTGGAACTGTAACCAAAAGCTACTGAAAAGGTAGACGGTTCCCCTCAGCACTCCATTTAAGGTGAGGTGTGCTGATCTTGCCAAATAAAATACAGGTGGGACAAAGTGTCCCCCGACCTGGTAATGTGTTAACACAAGTGAAATATAAAGAGCTCCTAGCAGCACTGCATAGAAAGCGCTCTAATAATAAGAGGTAGATTCCAGAAAAGATGGAGGAAAGCCTAACTCATTAATACAAAAAAAAAGGTAAAAAGGGTTCCCATGGTTAGAGTAAAAGAATGAGTTTGGAAAAAGGTTCCCACTCAGGAGAATCTGTTTAAAAATTCAATGGACCAGCAAAAAAGCTGGGGGAATCACAAAGTGGGGCAATTTCACATAAAAATCTACCTAACAGACATTGCATGAAGTCCCCGAAGATGATAAAGGGACCACCAATGAGGAAGTCCAGTCACTAACATCGACGCATCACCTCACTGACATGGAGCTATCAGAGTGGAGCTGGGATGCCAGTAGCTGGGGAAGTTAGTTCCAAACCAGGTGGTGATCGGATGCTAAAGAAGCCCTCTAATGCTGGATGTACACAACAAATTCTCAGAGTAGTTTGGAGAATATGGAGCAGATCAGTTGAGGTCCTGCGTTAACATGGACTCTGAGATTGCAACAGTAGGTTCCTGGAGCAACAGTCACAGGTGTTATGGTTGTCTTGCTGTTGAGCAGGGTCTGCATCAAAGGAACTTGCAGCTGGAGTAATAGAATCCACGCCCCTTTTGGATGCCTGAGCACCATAAAGGGTATGAAAAGCTGCAGAAATTGCTTGAGGCTCATTGTGTAGAAGAGTGCAAGTGATGCATCAACCTCACAGCTGGAGAGGGTTTGTTTCAGTGCTAGATGGTGTATGCCGGCAAAGGACCTTGAATAATTGAGCACCCTGCAGAAGCAGAATTGGGAAAGGATGGGATGTTGTAGAAGTCCTACAACCAAGAAAGTAGTTGTGAGGTCACAAGACTTTGTATAGGGAAAGGACAGCATGGAAAGTGTTGAGATGGATTTCGAAACTCTGGTCTAGTGGACAGAGTTTAGGAGGCCACACTAGTTACAGTGAACACAGCAAACTCTGGGAGCTTAGCCAAACCAATCAAGGTAGCATGGCGAGTGGTCAACGCTTAGTCTCGGGAGAGGCGAGTTTTATCAGGGGTCCACAATAAATTCACACAATGAGAAATCAAAGATTACACTTGGACAGTAAGTACATTACTCTATTATTGGCCAAAGAACACGCTATAAAAATTACTTGGAACAGGTAATCAGACATTTCTAATATAAAACATATATATACAGCGAGCGTTGAATAATTAATTAATCCCCCACAATAGCTGAATTGGAAGGTAAGTAATTGGTTATAACACCAACAGTCCACAGGAATAGTAACCAGAAGTTGTATGGGACCTTGCGCCCAAAAGGTCCAGTTTCTAATGGCTTTTAGGATTTGGGGAAAGGTCTTGTGGATGTAAAGAATGTTCCAAAAGATTGTCCGTGGAGTTTATTGTTGAGTAAAATGTTTTTTGAGCGCTTTTAGCTTTCGGAGGGCTATTGCAACAAGTGTTGACAAAGCCAAAGTATGGTAAGTCAAGGTTCTTCACAAACTTTTAAAGGGAGGAGATGGGGGCACCAGTAAGTATTGTTCTCCAGCATGGGGTCTGTCATGGATTTACATACTCATGAATATTCCGTCAGGCCGGGAATCCTCAGTAAAAGGCCTGAGGCCTTTGGATTGGTGCCGCAATACAAGAACACAGATAGAAAAGAAAACAGTTTAACTTCGACTTACAAACAGTATTTCTCCTCTAAACCAATCACTGCTCTCTGGTCCTACTGCCCCTATCCACTGACTGCCCTGCCCCTAAGCCCCTCCTCTGGCAGGCAACTTCAGATTTTTACCACTAGTTTGAGTGTTAGGAGTCCTTGTGTTTTGCTATGTGAGCTATTCTACGTTTTTCATGCTTTTTGGATAATGAGTCTTATTTTTGTTAAATCGAGCCAGTGTGCTCTTTTTCTCCATTGACCGACAAGCGGGGATCATTTGTAGGTGAATTTCAGCGCCCCTCAAGGGCAAGAATTGTTGAAGTTTCATTGAAGATTCCAGAAGGCCATCGGGTCTAATCCGCACTCAGGACCATGTTGGAAGAGAAGAGAGGGAAGATCCCTTTTCAAGCTCTGCTCTAACTGCAGAACAAGTTTGTAGAGGACAAACACTTGAAGTGCCTCTACTGTCGCCACCCGGATCACAGGGCGGAGGATTGTGAAATCTACCTCGGGTTCTCCAAGTGAACCATGAAGGATCGTCTGGCAGCGTGGCTCAGTACCAAGGCCTCTACCCCTTGTGGCAAGCGAGGGTATGCCTCAACCAGGACCTGCCGGTCTGAGGCGCGGTCTTTGAAGTCCTTTGCGGGCACTCCAGTTCCACCAGGGTCGTGACGCAAGCGGGTCTCGCAATGGACAGGTTCACCATTTGCCTCCAACTCCAGCCATCACTCCAGCTCCTCCTCGAAGAGGAAATCGGCTAACCTGGCGAAGCTGCAGGAAAAGCCAGAGAAGATAAAGGTGCAGGAAAAGGTGACCGACCTGTCCCAGAAGGCCCAGGCAGTCCAGGTGAAGTCGTCTTCAACTATCAAGTTGGCGGCTGCCACCCTCTCAAAAGGCCAAAGGGGATAATCCAGTCAAGGTAAACCCAGTGGTGCCCAGAGTATCACTACCCCAGAGGCGGGAGGCCTGGGTCGATGGAGAAGACACTGAAAATGAGGATGCAACCCGAAGCTGACCCCTAAAGCTGCAAAAGGGGGGGGGGCCTTAGGACAGACTGTACTCCAGGGCACAGGTATTTCTTCCTTGGACGATTAGGTCCAGGTGTCCACACAAACGATCCAGGTCGTCGTGGGGCATGACGATGGCAGAAATGATGACGGCGACAGTGCCGACGGCACCGACCCTTCCAAGAGATTTATTGCTGGACATTCTTTCGACCCTACACACCCTACTGTAGGAAATTCTGAAAAGGTTGCAGACACCAGCCCCGGTAGCCCTGGATCAACCACTGGCAAAAAAGTGGCACCCTATGCTGCTGCATCGACCTCCACATAAGCTCCACAAGCCTTCCCCCGAAGGACCCGAACACTGCAGATGACATCACCACGGCGGGCATTACGCTGCAGCAAAGGGCTTCTCCCTTTGGATGAAGTGGGGTTGTTCCATGCCATGGTCACCAGAGCATCCGAACCCTTCCAACTGACACCGGAAGTGACCAAGAAGGAAGGTTTCCTCTACGAACGGCGCAAGACCAAGAGGAAGACCATCATGGCGGTGCCTCTGCTGGATGACATTTGGGAGGAGGGGCCTAGCTTTGAGGAATCAGTCCACGGGCCCGGCCAAGAGTGATAGGCTGGAGAAAAAGTACTGGGTGCCGGAGTCTGCACCCAAGTGCCTACAATCGCAACCTTCCCCGCACTCAGTTGTTTCGGCTATCCCTCTGGATAGCGAGGGGAAGAAGTTGGATGCCATGGGAAGAAAGGTGATCTACTCAGCTGCTTCAACAGTCATGGTGGCCAACGCACTTGCAATCCTGGCCAGGTACGACAGGGAACTGGTATAAAATGGCCCTGATTCTGGAGTTCCTGTCCGACGACAAGCGGGGTTGACAGTCTTCATCCTCCCGGAAGGGGGAGGTGGCATTAGACCATGCCAGACACAGGGTTCGGGCAGATGGGAACGGTGTCGGCCTCTGTCATGGCTGGCTGAAAGCACCAACTTCTGCCAGGATGTCCACATGAGGGTGCTGGACATGCCCTTCGATTTGTGCCTCTGGCGGGAAGTCAGGCAGATTGTCAAAGGTTTTGGTGAGGGTCCTCTTCGTACCATCATCCCTCCCGGTCCATGACCCAGGAGGCCTAGAGAGGTGGGGGTGCCCAGCGTCGGTGCCCCAAGGTGGCACGTAGGTCCTGAAGCAAGACTGACTGAACAGGCCGGGATGTCGGCCCCACCCTTTTGGTCTTCGTCACTCTGCCCACCCTCAGCAATGGAGAGGACTCCATTTAGGTTTTGTCCCATTTGTAAGAGCAGATTTCATTGGAAAGATAAGCACAGACGGTGCAACCGGTGCTTGCCCCTCGATCACAAGGAAGGAGGATGCGTGGCTTGTAAGCTCCTCCGTCCTAAGACATTAAAGGAGCGTAAAGTCAGGCAGTGGGCGGCTACAGTATGTCAAAGGCCGAGTTTTCTCCCGCTGCCGGAGCCACCGAATGTGACGACGGCGAGTGTGACTATCCGACCTCCGAACCAGAGGTTGTTGACCTTCCGGCGGCACCCACCGTCAGGATCGGCAGCCCTCCCTGCATCCGCATATGCGCCTAGCCACCGGGCCATCAAAGACAAAGGGCGCTACCCCCAATCTACCAGGTTCTGTCGACTCATCACAAGGAGGAATCCGGCGACGAGAGGGTTCCGGTTCCACTGAAGACGGCACTGCCAAAAAAAGGCTCCCTCGCAATCGCAGGCTGAAGCTACGTGCCTCCCGTCAGCGGAGGATGTCTCTGACAGCTTAGCAAGGATTGTTTCTGCCGATTCTCAGAAACAGCAGTCCAGGGATGATTTGAGGCCTACGGAAAAGTCCAAGGGTCCGCCAGGGTCCAAGGATGGCCTAAGGGGAATACCGGAACCCATCCATAAGCCGAAAGAGGCAGAGGGACGTCCACCTCTGTCGGTCCCTCAGGAGGCGTTCTCTGAGGGCGAAGAAGGGCTGTCTTCGACTTTGAGACAAATCTCGACGTTTTACGACGGATGCGTGTGTTCAGGACCCTTTTCCACCTCCAGACCATTCTAGGTCTTCGGTTTGGACTAGAGAAATTTGAAAAGTGCATGGAAAGGCTGGACGGGTTTGTTTCCCGGAGGCCACGGGATAAGAGCCCTGTGGACCCCAAAGCAACATAGGACCCCTCTTTGGAAGAGGATATACAAAACTATGACCTAACGGAAGAAGACATTCCTGCAGACACTCAGGATGAGGATCAATTCATCAATCCTGAGGACATGCATGATCCCATAGAAGGCTGGGAGGTGAACCTGGATATGGGTGACCCTCAACCATGGCAGTCTACAGATCAACAGGATCCGGATGCCCTATCTTTGGATTGCCCCCTGACCACCCCACTAGACAACCCTCGCCAGTGGATGATCCATTGACGTTTAACGTCATGTTGCATAAAGCAGCTGAACACTTTAAGATTGCCACAGATGAAGCGGTCTCTGAAGCTGACTTTGTGGAGGACATCCTCAAGGGGAAGCCGCTGGCCAGCCAGGCTATTCCTCAATTCAATTAAGAAACGTCTGGCTCCCTCCTTATCTACACCTGCTCTTACAAGAGGTGTTAACCCAAGAATAGAGAAACTCTTTCGTCCTTCTCCCTCAGACCCTCTGTATATCAGAGGCCGCTCCACCCCAGACTCTATGGTGGTGACTACAACAAGAAAGAGGGCAGGGGTCACTCTGTCAACCGGCGAGGCACCCCCTGATAAGGAAGGTAAAAGACTTTACCCCCTTGGGAAGAGGGTCACAACCGCAGCAGCGTATTCAACATGTATTGCCAACAACACAACTTTGTTGTCCAGCTACACGGATGTTCATTGGGCCTTACTACAAGAAGGCCTACAGGAGGTTCCCGAACCTCTACAAACTCGTCTCCTGACCAAAGTCAATGAGGGCAGACAAGTGAACCAAACCATACTTAAGAACACTTTGGATTCTGCCGAGACGGCTGGTCGATCCATGGCTCAGGGCACGCTACTGAAGGGACATGCGTTGTTACAGAACTCTGGATTCAAGCTAGAGATGCAAGTGTCACTTATAAATAAACCCGTGGAAGAATCCAACCTGTTTGGGAAGGCGGTCGATGAGGCGCTCGAGACTGCAAAAAAGGGGCATGACACCCTGAAAACACTGGACCAAATTTACACAAAGACCCTCTACAAGGCGAGGATCTGGGTCCAAACTGCTTTTTCGCGTCCAACGCTTCCCTCAAAAATACTCCTTGGGAAACAATTTGAACTCTCCACAGGGAAACAGCAGATACACCACCCATATTCACAAAGAGGTCGGCGTCGTGGGAAAGGAAAGGGCCGGGGCTCTACCCCTAGAGGTTCCTCGGGTTCAAAATGACCCGAAGATTAGGGTCCCCTACCATGCCTCCCCGTTCAGGGGCCAGCTAACATCGTTCCTTCAGGCATGGGAGGGGATAACTACAGACCAGTGGGGCTAATGACCGTGGCCCAGGGTTACTGTATAGAGTTCAACCGGTCCCCAACATTCAGACCTCCATGAGCAAAACGAATGACGCTAGACCATCTTCGCATACTTCTTCAGGAAGTCGAGACACTACAAGAGAAAGGAGCCATAGAAATCGTACCTCTGTCACAGATAAAAGAATGTATTGATTCAGTGTACTTCCTTGTACCCAAAAAGGATCTAACCATGCGCCCTGTTTTAGACCTGCGAACAAATTTGTAAAGCCAAACAGTTCTGCATGGTCACTCTGCAGGAAGTAATTCTACTGCTATCACAGGGGGATTACATGGCAACACTGGACATGAAAGATGCATTCTTTCATATTTCAATGTTTCCAGTGCACAGAAAATATCTGATTTATGAATCAAGACCAGCATTAAAAGTTGAAGGTACTACCCTTCGGCATAGCATCTGCACCAAGGGTATTTACATCTTCACAGGCAATCCATCCCGGTCTATCCTTACCTCGATGACTGGCTCATAAAAGGGGACTCTTACAAAACATGTCTGTCACATACCCAAAACACAATAGATCTTTTATTCAGTCTGGGATTCTCGATCGACGAGAAAAAATCCAGCCTATACCCAAGTCAGGTCAAACAGTTCCTAGGGGCTCTAATTCAAACAAAGGATGGCCTCATCTTCCCCTCCAAGGAGAGGGTTCAAAACATGTTTCAAATCCCTCAGTATGTAGCAAGTCGAGAGGTGACAGTGCGCTTGGCTATGCAACAGCTAGGAATGATGGCGTCATCTATCTACTTGGTTCCTCACTCGCGCATGCGCCCAATCCAAGAGGGGCTCAACAGCCAGTGGTGTCAGGCCAGCGGACAGTGGGGCGATCAAGTGGTTGTGTCGCCGGCCCTCATTCTCTCTGCATTGGTCGAGGGACAACTTCTTGAAGGGGAAAGCCTTCACCACCCGTGCAGTGGAAGCCACTCGCTACAGACTTGTCTCTTACAGGGTGGGAAGCTCACCTGCTTCAATAAACAGCTCAGAGTTTCGTTCTCAGACATAGCATCCAACCACATAAACCTGTTGGAACTGTTGGCAGGGTTCAAAGTTCTAAAAGCTTTCCAGAAACAACTGCAGGGGAAGACCATCCTGATCCTCAGACAGCACCACAGCCATGCACTATCTGAACAAACAACGGGGCACTCCCTCTCCAGGGCTGTCCAAACTGTCCCAGAACATTTGGAAGTGGGCTCTCAAACGCAACATGTTCATGTTATCACAAAGTGTTCCAGGGGAACTCAATCTTCTAGCAGAAGTACTCAGCAGAGACTTCCCGTTGCCCATGGAGTACGAATGGCAATTAAACGGAGACATCGTCTTCAACATTTTTGCAAAATGGGGCTTCCCAGAGATCGATTTGTTTGCAACTCTGGAGAAAGCTCAATGTCAAGATTACGCCTCCAGGTACCCCCAGAACCGTTCCAAGGGGAACGGACTCTGGATAACATGGTCAGGGAAATTTGTCTGCTCCCACCCCCTCCCCCCCCCCGACTCCCATTCTCAACAAGATAGTGCACAAGATGCACCAGTCACGATGATACTGGTGGCCCCCATGTGGGCCCGCCAACCCTGGTTCGCTCATCTGACGGAGAAGTCCTTATCTCCTTTAGTCAAACTGCCTTGCCTGTACAACATGTCGCAAGACAGAAGGGATACGCTTCACCCATTGCAACAGCCTCTTTCTAAATCTGCCTGCTTCTACTCTCCGCCCTCTGCAACTTATCCAAAACAGGACTGTGAGACTTGTTCTTGGCCTCAAGCCCAGGGATCGTATCTCTCCAGGACTGAAATCTTTGCAATGGTTCCCAGTGGCTGTGAGGATTAAGTTCAAAACACTCTGAATTGCCCACAAGGCCTTCTGGGGCCTGGGTCCTCAATACCTTCAACTCTATCTTCCTAAATATCTTCCTTCTCGAGCTGTTCGCTCATCCGCCTCCAACTGCCTCAGGGTTAGTCGTTTCTCCAAGCAACGAGTTGGTGGTAGATCTTTCTTCGGCTGGTGCCTCCCTCTGGAACAGCATCCCTCCCCCTCTTAAACTTGAGGAGAACCATCTCCGGTTGCGGAAGCACCTCAAAACCTTTCTCTTTGCTTCTGCCATTTCTCCTCCTCCCCTGCTGACCTCCTGGCTGAAACCTGAACTACACTGGCTACCTAGACATCCTCGGATCTCTTGCCCAGGTCCCTCCCCTGCCAGTGTCTCTCACACCTGCACTGCCCACCCCTTCCTGGCAACCCCTGCACTTGGGGACTGTTTCTGTATCCCTACAGTCTCTCTACCAGCCCCTGAAACTGGATGTCCACATTTACCCTTGCACTTGCCACTTGCTGGCCACTATTTATTGTTATCTTGTATTGTACTGTTCCACCCCCGCACCCTTTCCACGTACTTGCGCGATCTGAATGACACCTGGCCTAGTAGGATTGTCTGTCCTCCCTTTGTTCCCCTCCCTTGCCTCGTCGCTCCTTGAAGCACCTGTGCATAGGCCCTTTATAAATGCCATATATCATATCATATATATATATATGCCCGCAGACATTGAACTAAGCGGCCTGGCTCCTGAGGTCATAACGTTTGGATACCTGCAGCTCCCTCAGAGATGCATGGACATTCTCAGGGAGGCAAGAAAACCAAACACTAGGTATTGCTATTCCAGTAAATTAAAACGGTTTGTCATCTGGTGCAACTCAAAGAACATTAACCAGAATAACTGCTCTCCCACACACATTGTTTTGAACCCAACTCATTTACTTGACTCAGGCCTGGTCTTTAACTCCATAAAGGTTCACTTAGCTGCGTTTTCAGCCTACACTACATCCCAACAGAAAGTGTCATGGTGGAAGACACCAGTTATTAAAGCTTTCATGGAGGGAGTGAAGAGAATTCACCCTCCCATTTCTAACCCGGCTCCCGGATGAGACCTAAACATGGTGTTGACTAGGCTTATGGGGGCTCCTTTCGAGCCCATGCACAAAGCAAGTCTTAAAGACCTCACCCATAAGACTGCTTTTTTAATAGCTATTACCTCGATTAGGAGAGTAAGTGAACTGCAAGAGCTCTCTCTACTAGATCCCTTTGTAACCGTTTACAAAGAGAAGGTGGTTCTGCGCACTCACCCTAGGTTTGCGCCTAAATTCATTTCCAAGTTCCATGTGAACCTGCCGATGGAACTACAAACGTTCTAGGCCTGGGAGAGAGAACCCTGCACACACTGGATGTACGCAGAGCTGTCATGTTCTACATGGAAAGAACTCCACCACTAAGAAAGACTAATCAGTTTTTCATTTTAGTGGCGGCAGGAAGAGGAGACGCAGTCTGCAAATCCACTATGTCTAGGTGGATTGCCAAATGCATCACACTATGCTACACTCTTGCTAAGAGAGAGCTGTCCTTCAAGCCTAGCGCGCATTCTACTTGAGGCACTGGGGCGTCCATAGCATTAATTGCAAAAGTTCCCCTTGAGTCCATTTGCAAAGCGGCAACCTGGAGTTCTGTACACACCTTTACAAACCACTATTGCCTAGGCACTCATTCTAGGTCTGATTCTCAGGTGGGACAAGCAGTACTACCATCTTTTCACTACTGTTCCTTCTCACAACCCACCTCCAACTCAGGGTACTGCTTGGTAATCTATGCACAGCATGTGATTCTAAGCAGATTAACAAACATCAGGAGATATGCATTACTTACCGTAAAAGCATTTCTGATGGTTGTATCTGCTTAGATTCACATGCGCCCACCCTTCATCCCCGATTGAACATAGACGTCGTACCACTTTCTCTTTTCTGTACTCAAGATAGTCATAAGGCTCCCTCTTGGCAGAAAAAATACAATCAGAGGGACCTCGACGCGTGAGGGATTTTGGATACACTACATGTCATGTAGGGATAGTGTTACAGGCACGCCCATGTCGATGTCCCCTTTCGATTCTCGAAAGACAAGATGCAATATTCTGCGGTTACCACTGCATGTCGGACCATATGCACAGTATGTGAATCCAAGCAGATACAACCATCATAAAAATGCTTTTACGGTAAGTAATGCATATCTTCCAAAGCGACTGTGGGTCTCCTAAGTCTTTTCCAGATACTTCTTGGTAAAGAATGCAGGCGGCTGCAGGCCCATTCTATACCTACAGCGTCTCAACAAATACCTCCAGTCCCAAAAATTCAGGATTGTCACGTTGCAGCACGTGCTCGGCCAACTGGACGAAAGAGACTTTTTGACATATCTGGAGGACGCATACATCCACGTCTCCATTCATGAGAAGCATCAGAAGTTCCTGTGCTTCGTATACAGGGAAGACGCTAGCAATTCAAGTCCCTCCCCTTCGGTCTGAAGTTGGCACCCATGGTGTTAAGTGCCTGGCACCAGTGGCAGCCCATCTGTCTCCAAGAAATACACGTGTACTCGTACCTCGACGACTGGCTCATCCGGGCAAAGTCAAGGGAGACAGCCGTGGACCACACTCAACCATCCGGCTGCTGACAGATCTGGGGTTCTTGTCAACTATCTAAAGTCCTGCCTGATACCATCACAGAGCATGCTGTTCCTGGGGCAGTCTCAACACAGTCTCCTGCCTGATGGCTCCCTCGGTAGAGATGATGGCGGCTCTGCTGGGCCAGGGACAAAGGCTGTTGGTACTGAAGGACCGCTGCAGTGCGGACCATCAAGTCACTGCTTGGCATGATGTTGTCGTGCATCTGCCTGATCCGGCTCTGCAGGTTGCAGATGCCACCCCTTTAGGAGTTGCTGGACGCTTGTTGGGTCAAAGTGTCTGGAAGCTTCACAGACGAGATTGCTCTCAACGAGGAGTTCTGTTGCGCGATAAGGTGGTGGGGCGTATGCTCCAACATCGCCAGGGGCACAGGATTTCAGAGCCCCCATATCTGGAGCCGATCACCACGTACTCTTTCCTGGAGAGCTGGGGAGCCCACATCGGACGTCTCAATGCCAGAGGCCTGTGGCTCCCGGAGTAGAGGGATCTCCATATCCTGGAGCTGCAGGCGGTGTTCTTGGCCCTCAAGTAGTTCCTTTCCGTACCTCAAGGGCAAAGTGGTGAGGATCTTCAAGGACAACACCACCACAAGCGGGGGGGGGGGGCGCACCAGATCCCCAGTGCTTTCCAGAGGGGCGCAGAACTTGTGACACTGGGCCGTTGCTCAAGAGATGTCCTCATCCCTTTTCACCTGGCGGGAGTTGAGAACACCATTGCAAACTCCCTCTATCAAGGTGAGTCTGGTGGCTGTCTCCTGCTACATCAGGTCTCCACGACTATCTTCTCTTTGGTTCCACTGTCTTGTCAAGGAGTTTCTCAAAGGACTGTTTTGATCGTTCCCGCTGGTGAAGACTGCTGCCCTGGCATGCAAACTCAACGTGGTTCTGACATGGCTCATGAGTGAGGAGGGCCCTTTAGGCCCTATGCATCAGGCCCCTCAAGTTTCGCTCATGGAAACTGCTTTCCTCGTGGTAATCGCCTCTGCCAGGAGGGTAGGTGAGATCCAGGCCCTTTCCTCCAAACAGCGATATCTAACTTTTCACGAATCGAGGGTGGTGCTGCAGGTGCACCCCTTTTTTATGCCAAAGGTTCAGTCAGCATTCCACCTCAATGAGCCTTTGGTGCTGCTTGTGTTCTTTCGGAAACCACCTTTGCCGACAAAAAGGACTTTGCACTCGCTGGACGTTGCTAAAGTTCTATGTGACCTATGTGACACACACAAAGAGTTTTCGGAAGACGTCTCAACTGTTCACGAACTTGGGTCCTGTGAAACATGGGATGGCCTTGTCCAAGGCTCCCATCTCTGGCTGCAAAGCGCACTGTCATCGGTTGCCGGTCTACACACGCCTTCACAAGATTCTATTGCGTCGACAGGGATTCCAGAGAGGTGTCCAGGGTTGGCCAAGCAGTGCTACGCACCTGTTCACTTGAAGGTGAGCCTCTTCCGGAGGCAAGAGTAATTGCTTCTGTTGAGCCTCGCCACCTTCTGTGGTTGTGTAATGTTGTACTGCTATGTATTCTTTATTCATGAGCATGTGAATCCAAGCCAGACCCCATGCTGGAGAAGGAATAAGTTACTTGCCTGTAACTATTGTTGTCCAGCATGGGTCTGACATGGATTCATATGCATACCCTTTCTGCTTGCCCCTCTGCGGCTCTTCTTGTCCCTACTTTCACTTTGCGTGCTACCAAATTTGAATATGGCTGCCAGAGGAGGGGCTTACGGAGAGGGCAGTCATTGGATGCAGGCAGTATGACCCGCAGTGTTTGGTTTAGAAGAGAAATACAGTTTGAAAGTGAAACTTTTTTCTTTTACCGAGGATTCCTGGCCTGACATGGAATATTCACAAGCATGTGAATCCATACCAGACCCATGCTGGAGAACAATAGTTACAGGTATGTAACTTGTTCCTTAACCCCCGTACTCCGATATTTCCCCAGACTTGGCAGGTCGAAAGAGGGTTGCCAGTGGTAGGTTTTCCCGCTGTTGGTTCTGGTCAAAGAAGCCCAGGAGCTGTGGCTGCAAGAAGAGTTGCAGTCTGTTACAGGAGCTGTTTGCACAAGCTTCTCATGTAACAGTGCAAAAGGCATTGATGCAGGACTCTTCTGGGTCCTCGACTAGATGCGGGAAATGCGGTTTCAGCGATTGCCACCAATGCACAGCAACACGAGGCATCAGTTGTTGCAGTGGAACACTGCATTCTATCTCAGGACCCGTCTATGATGGGACGCAGACATTTTGCAGGAAGGTGAATTGCAGAACAAGCTGACAACCCCTGAAAAGCTAAGTCAAAGTGCAGGACAGCGACGCTTCTGCCGCGGTAGCCCAAATTGGAGTTAGTCCTTCCAATGGATTGCCCAGGAACGATTCTGAAAACTCCAAACTGCAGCCCACTGAGAAGACGCTCAGAATGATTGTTCCCACCACTCCAAAGGGTCAATGCACCGACAATGATCTTTGAAGATCAGTAGCAAGACAGGGCTCCACCAGGACTGCAGCTAAAGTTGGTTGCCAGGCCTTCTGAGGATCAGTCCACAGGTCTTCCGATGTCTTCACAGCTACGCAAGATATTTGGCTCCACTTCAGATTCCTGGAGAATGGCTGTAGGACTACTCTTATCCAAAATTCAGTTGAGCCCAGCAACCAATGGAAGATCTGCCCCTCGCACACCCTAGCTGTGGTCCAATCACGGATCACTGTTGGTGATATAAACTACAGACATACAGAGACCAGTTTGTGGATTGGGACTAGCCAGTCCCAACCCACTTCCTGTTTTCTTTTCCACCCATGTGGCCTACACTATTCCAGGGAAAAGCACTGCTTTCCTAGGCAAATGCATGACCATAAAAGAAATTTCCTGAGGTGGCAAGGCAGGAAGAAGCCTAAAGGACAAAATAGACAATGAACAAACAAAAAACGTCGTGGCACAGCCATGTTAGGAAACTAGCCACATTTAGTAGAAAAATGCAGCAAACACGCGAAGGATAAATACAATACAGTAAACATTGTAAAAATCCAACTGCTACCACCAGATTGCGTGTAGTCTATTGTTATAAAAAAAATCCTCATTACATTGGAAGATGCATTGTGCAATATGTATGTTACCCAAAACAGTGAACATCCAAAAAAAAGGGGAAACCTAGTTTTCCAGTACTGACAGTCTGAAGGAGTAGTCAGTTTCCCCATAACAAGTGAGCAAAATGCCAGTGGAGTGAAGGTAAAATGTGTAAAAGCAAATAATTTGGCTGTCCAAAGGCTATGGAGGAAAAGTTGCTCTAAGGGAACTTTCCTAACAGCAAGTCACTGGCACACCACTCCCAAATCCAGGAGAAATGATCCAGACATTTAACAAAGGTTCCCGCCGAACTGATGGCCACACCGTGCCTCTAAAAAGATAGAACGCTCCCATTTCTGGTATATGCAGCATTGGCTGGACTAGGAGCTTTAGAGAAATATGAGCTCCACTGCAGGAGGAGTTCGAGGCGGCAGAGGAGTCTCATGAAGAGATCCTCTGTGCCACTGCCTTCTCTGGTACCTCAGCCACTTCCCATTGGGACCCCACAAGGTCCACATTTAAGCCCAAAATATATTTGTCTTGAAAGGCTAAGATTAGGGTTGATTTCAAGAAACAACATTTCCAATCTGAAGCCAAACATTAAGAGGTGAAACTAAGAGAAAGAGAGGCAACATGAAATGGATATGTGGAAGATGTATGATCTGCGTCCCTTTCAGGGTGTTCTAGGTCTGCTAGTGCCAAAAGAACTTGGGTGCCTAAAGGAGTGAGTATGTATGAACCTAAACTTGTTGTCTAGGGTTGGCTGGGTGTGTTTGAATACACATGTGGCCTTCAATGAAAAAATGGGAATGATTTTAATTCCATGGCTCCACCCCACCACCCCGAATGGCTGTGGTGCTGTGATGGAATTGGGTACCAGTGAGAGAAAGGATTATGATTCAGTAAAACTGGCATCAATAGCCAGATTTGGGGAAAACTCCCTCCCAGTACCTTACGAGGTCCAGGACCCTCAACAAGACTGATGGTACCCATTGGGCTACCTGGCTATGTGAATGTTTGAAGATTGGGTTAAGGGGTACACAGTACACACCCTTTGAAGGAATGGGGGAATCTTTTTTTGCTAGGATCTATTTTTGAAGCTTGCTGTCCTGAGCTGAGACAGCACTTGGCTGACTAGAGTGATTCCAAAAAGCTAGCAGAGGCTGCTAGCTTGTGGGTAGCCAACAAGACCACTCACAAGGACTCTGAGACAACTCAGAAGAAGGAAGAAGGGAAGCAGCACAAGAAAGAGGGTAATTCCAACCATCCAAAAGTGGGTCACAACCATAGCAGGGGTAAATTCCATGGGGAAACCTGGTAGGTCTAGTGAAACCTCTGGTGCAAAACCAGAGGATAGTCAACAGAAACTCTCATTCCAGAGAACATTTGGGAAAAGTTTTGTATGTGGGTCTATAGATCATGTGAAAAATGAGCCCAGATGTAAGGGTAAACCTTCTGGCGTCCACACTGCCTCCTTAGCACTTCGTCCGTAAGGGAGAAGCTCAAATGGCAAGTGCACATTTTAGACTACTGGCTGAAGACCCAATTGACGTTCAAGCCAGTGTTTCTTTAGTGTCCCTGGGTTAGTGGGAACAACTGGATGTGTAAAACTCCATACCAGATAACACAAACAAATATTATAAGGACAATGTTCTTGTAAATGATCACGAAACCCGTGCCATCGGAGTCACTGGGGCAAACATTACAGTGGTAGATTAAAGTGTTTTCAAACTTGAGCAGGCAGCTAAGGCACCCAAAGGTCCCATTAAAATTGCAGGAGGCCCTACCCAAATGGTTCCTATTCTGCCAGCTCTCATCCAGTGCAATAATATGACTTAGAATTACTGTTGGTGTACAGAATGAAGTGCCAGGAAGAGTCCTGTTGGGAAATGATTTGAAAACTCTTGGAGTTGTATCTAGTACCTCCAGGCCTCCCAGCAAAAAGAAGCAGGAGCAAACACGATTGGCCAGAGAGACAACCTTGAGAGACTCAGTTTTAGGTTGAGGAGATTTCCAGTACCTCCAGTTCACAGGAAGGCCACCCTTCAATTTCCAGGACAAAGAAAGAGACAAATGAGAAATCCAAGGTGTCTGGGGGGGAAAAAGAAAGATCTCAAACCAAAACCTATTCATAGGACAAGAACCTCTCTGAGAGGACTGTCCTAGGTCACCCCAGTGAGCCCTTCCCCTGCATATGCTGAGTGGTAAGACTAACCAAACTCTGTGGCTTCAGCTACGGTGACACAGAGCTGGAAGAAAACCTTCCCTGTGTTGGATATCTGGATCCTAGAGACCATCCTGAGCTGCAGACTTTATTTGCAGAAGGTGGACCCTCTAGGGCAGACTTTAGCAGAGGACAAAGAGAATGTCCCTCTCTATAAGGTCTGTACAAGAAGACCGCTTCACAGCTGGAAGGGCAAGAACCAGGGAAGCATAGGCTTTACTGGGAGGATGGCCGTCTTTACAGTGAACCCACTGAATCTCCCCCAGGGGACTACAGGAGACTGGTATGGCCCCAGGAGGTGAGAGACACCAGTTCCTACAGTTAGCCCATGAGATTCCTTTGGCTGACCACTTCAGTTTCAAGAGGACCAAAGAGAGGTTCTCTATACTTCTAATGGTTCAAGATGGGGGCTGATGTAGATACATTCTGTAGGAGCTGCCACACTTGTCAGACTTCTGACAAGAGTGGGTCCAAGAATATCACACCTCCCTGGGGTGCGATTTCATTTTGAGAGGATGGGGATTGACATTGTTGGTCCCCTATACCCTCCCACATCTTGAGGCAACAGATGTATATTGGTTGTGGTAGACCATGCTACCAAGTTCCCTGAACCATACCTGAGACCTGCTACTCCTCAGGCAGTGGCTAAGGCCCTCCTTGGTAATTTTACCAGGGTAGGTTTTCCTAAGGCAGTCTTCTCTGACGGGATCAAATTGTATGTCCCAATACATGGAAACAATGTGGACAAACTGTGGGGTAACCTACAAGTTCTCAACAGCCGACCATCAACAAACCAATGGGATCGTAGAGAGGTTTAACAGAACTATCAAGAGCATGATAGGTGCTTTAGAGTTACCCCTCAAAAGAAAGTGGCACCTTCTGCTGCCTTGCCTTCTCTGTTTATTGGAAGTCCCTCAAGCAGGGGTTGGGTTAGGCCCCTTTGAACTTCTTTATGGTAATCAGTCAGAGGCCCTTTGGCCCTGATCAACGAAGGGTTGGAGAGTGCTCCTTCCCTACATACTGTGTGTCGCTGACTGTGCTGAGCCTCAGGAAGAGGATGGCACTCGTGGTGAGAAAAGCTTCAGAAAACCAGAAAGCAGGTCGGGCTCTGGTCAAACATTGGCATTGCCAGAAGGACAACAATGTGAAAGTTAACTCCAGACCATCTTGTTTACTTTATAGTACCCACAAGGCAGAGGATCTTACAGGCCAAATGGATTGAAACCTTCAAGATTGTGGGTGAACTTGGAGGGGTTAATTATTCAGTGGACTCGGGAAACCCCAAGGAGGCCCCTTGGGTCTATCACACTAACTGTCTGAACTCTTACGTTGCCAGACCAGAACTAGGAGCTTTGCTTCTAGCATCTGATCTAGAGGAGGAGGTGGATAGTGTGCCTCTCGCTGATCTCCTCAGGAGACGACCCTAAAATAAGAAAATTGAAGGAGTAAAACTCTTCAGATTTGACTGTGCAACAGGAGTAGTGCAAGTCTCGGGTGAATCAGTTTGCCGCCCTGTTCTCACTGACGTCAGGCTTGACCCCTTGGGGCCAGCATGATTTTCTCACTGGTGACTGTCTCCCTGTCAAAAGCAAGGGTTACAGAATGTCAGATCATGTTAGAACCCACATAAAGGAAGAGGTCAAGAAGATGCTTGATCTTGGCTTTATTAAGCCATCAACAAGCCCATGGGCTAGTCCAATTATACTAGTACCAAAAGCAGGAATGCAGTCACAAAAACTGATGCCCATACTTTACCCAGGACGGATGAGCTGGTGGACACACTTGGTTCAGCCAAGTTCCTCAGTACATTTGACCTGACCTCATGCTATTGGCAAATGGCTCC
Source organism: Ambystoma mexicanum (assembly GCF_040938575.1). Taxonomy (NCBI): domain Eukaryota; kingdom Metazoa; phylum Chordata; class Amphibia; order Caudata; family Ambystomatidae; genus Ambystoma; species Ambystoma mexicanum. The sequence continues at coordinate 193,844,367 of NC_090938.1, forward strand.
GACAGACCATGCCAGCAGAGAACTGCATGTTCCAGCCCAGGAGGCCTCTACCAGTTTAAAGTTATGCCTTTTTGGACTCACAATGGCACCTGCTACATTTCAAAGGCTGGGGAGTCAAGTTATGAATGGGTTAGAGGACTTGTGCATGCCATACTTGGATGACATTACAGTGTACAGCCCCACTTGGGAAGAGCATCTTCACCACCTAGGATATGTTTTGCAGGCTCATCTGACCATAAAGGCTAGTAAATGCCAAACTGGCCAGAGTAAAGTGGTCCTCCTTGGACATGTAGTAGGAGAAGGTGAAATAAGGCTATTGTCTAGCAAGGTACAAGCTGTACAAGACTTGCCCCCTCCCCTCCCTACTACTCAGACCCAAGCGCGAGGCTTCCTTGGTCTCACTGGGTATTACAGGAACTTCATAGAGAACTATGGGACCATAGCTTCTCCCTTGAAAGTGATCTCCTCACCCAAATTCCCCAAGAAGTTCAGGTGGAATGAGTGTACCAAGTCTTTTGAAGGACTGAAGAAAGCCCTTTGTCAAGCTCCTGTCTTGAGAGCTCTTGACTGCAAACAATCCTTCATCGTACAAACAGATGCTCTGTCACATGGATAGGTGCAGTTTTGAGCCAACAGGATGAGAGAGGCAGGCAACACCCTATCTGCTTCATCATCAGGAAGCTGAAGGACCGTGAGACAAGGTGGGCAACTATAGAACGTGAATGTTTTGCCATTGTGTGGTCTCTGAAGAAGTTTAGGACATACTTGTATGATTCTACTTTCATTATTCAGACAGTCCACCAACCCTTTAGATAGTTAATGCAGATGAAGGGGGAAAATCCAAGTGTTGAGATGGCCAATCAGCCTGCAAGGGTTTGATTATTATTTTTTCCTCCATAAAACACAGGTCAGGGTGTAATCACCAAAATGCTGATGGTCTCTCCAGAAAGTATGACCGACTGGATTAGGAGATTCCTCAAGGAGTGGATTAAATCCTCCCCTCCCTTAATCTGGGGTGTGGGGGGGGGGGGGGACGAGTGTTAGGGAGAATTCTAATTTCTGTGCTAATTCCATTCAACATTAGAGACCCCAGCTCTTTTGCTGGACTTTAGGACTTTTTGATTTTAACCCTGGAGTGAATGAAACCGTTTCACTCTCTCGTGTTTTGACCTGATTTGGATTAGAGGTTTCCTTTGTTTTTGGAGTCTGACAAACTCCATAGGCATCTACTTTTTGTATGATGACACACTGCACCTTCAGTGCAGTGTCAGAGAAATCCTTTAGATTTCTCTTAAAGTTTTAATAACTTTTCTTGTGTGAACCACTGTTCCCAAGAATAGTAAAGTGAAATTGACTTTATTTTTTGCATGCCCAGCACACACCATTTTATGTGAAGTGCTTGGGGGTTACCTAGTAGCCCTTTATCCTACCTACTCATGTAACATTTGTTATTTGCCTCACTACTTTAATTGGCAGGTGGCAGAGGTTTATGTTCCTACCATTGTTTTTTTCTACCAAAGGCTGAATCTTCAGCTGCAGTATAGCACCTATGGGTGACCATTTTGTCAAAATGGCCCAGGTCGTCTTTTATCGCCATTTTCTGTTTGTGAGGTCTTTCTTGGGTGTTACTCTACGTGCCAAGACATGTTTGAGCCCTTGGTTCATTTTGCCTTTAGGGGTCTTCATTCCTGAACCCTGCCTCTGGCTCCAGAGTGTCTCCAAGGGCAGGAGTGAGGGAGGTTCCCGAAAGGAATGCTTGAAATCACCCAGTCCTGCTTGGCTGGCTGGCCTTTTAGGACAGCCTCCCTGCTGCTCGGTTGTGCATGAATGGGAGCAACCTGCTTAAATGGCGAGGGTTTTGGGACTGGAGGCAGTCGACCACTGGGAAGAACACCCGACGAAGAAACAGTGAAAACAGCTTGTTGCATCCTCCTGGGCCTTTGAATCGCCTTGTGAAGCCTTGATGGTATGCTGAAACTCTTTTTCTGATCAACAAGAGAAGCTCCGGAAGGGACAACTTCTTCGCTTGGGTTAGTGATACAAATAAAAGACAAACTCCACTTGACCATCTTCCCCGACTGGCTGTACTACTTTGCTCTTGCAGGAATCGAGTGCCAGGGGTTGAGCATTCCTTAGTCAAGTGCAACGTCTGCAATTGGGCCAGAAGCTCCAGGAGTCTCCGAAGGACCCTGCAGAAGCAGGCCGACCAGAGCTTGAGTCCTCACCAGAGTGCAGGACTCATGGAGTGAAGAAAGCCCAACCGTTATCGAGATCTGCGGTGGTGCTGCTTACCTCGCCCTGAAACCGCAAAGTGCTTCTGATCCGAAAGGAGCCCGTAGCTGCCGCCGACATCCAAATTGCTGCCGCAGGGTGCCACAGACGTCCTCCCTCCAGGCCCCACGACTGAGGCTCAGGAACCCAGGATCTGGATTGCTGCAACAGGACAGAATTCAGCTGGACCACTCTTGGCATCAGAAGTACTGTTCAGACTTGGGGTATTTACTTCTGTGTCTTTTGCTTTGCTCTTCTCAGTTGAGACTTGCAGTAGCTAATTTTGTTAGTTGTTTTCAGCTCCACCCTCCACAGCTTGCGACCCTTCAGTGATTTCATTTTATACAAAGACTTCTAAAACCTTGTACCAGACTTTTTACCTACCTGCAAGAAGTGCTTCATGTCACCTAGACTTTTGCTCAATTAATGTTGGCTTTCCTGGCTCCCTGAAAGACTACTTCGTTATGCTTTGCCTTCCCCCAGGAAAGGGTTAATTTAATTTGCATTGCAGGATTTAAAAAAAGTACTTACCTGCTTAAGAATAGTTTGTTAACCATTGTTTTATTCCATTATCTTTCTCTTTTGACACAAACCTCAGTATTGCTCTAAATGTGCCAGTGAGATATCAATGTCCAGTGTCTAAGTTCTCCAGCATGGGGTTTGGCATGGATTCACATGCTGATGAATATTCCCTGTCAGGCTGGGAATCCTCGGTAAATCACCATGCTTCAATCTAAAATCATGGCTAAACAAGACAGTCTGAAACTGGACAACCGCCCTCCTACACCAGCTGGGGCCCTCGCCCAATCTGAAACAGTTTGCCTTCTCACCGCTCACTGTTGTGGAGGTGGAAAATATTATCCTGAGGATCAAACCTTCCAACTGCCAGGGTGATCCCTGCCCTGCCCCAATCAAGGAATCTGCCCACGACTTGGCGCCATTTATCACATCCTTCATTAATGCCTCCTTTAAAACAGGAATTGTCCCCGACAACCTTAAGGACGCATGGGTGATCCCCCCCCCTGCTAAAAAACCCCTCCCTTGACCCTAGCATACCTACCAATTACCGACCTTTTACTACTGTCCCGTTCCTGCTAAAAATCTTAGACCGCGCAGCATACCTGCAAATCCAAGAGTACCTCGAAACCAACAATCTTCTTGGTCTTAGACAATCTGGCTTCCGCCCCAGACACGGAACAGAGACAGCTCTACTAGATTTAAAAACTCAAATCGAAGTCCCTAAGGACAACGGCAAACTTGCCTTGTTACTTCTACTGGACCTCTCTGCGGCATTCGACTTTGTCAACCACCAGATCCTATGCAAGCATCTTCACTCCGCGGCCCATTTCTCTGTCAGCTACCACCTGGATCAAATCATTCTTGAGTAATAGATCCATGCGGGTCTTTTCTCAATCCGCAGTGGCAGATCCTTCCCCTATTCACTGCGGCGTTCCCCCAGGGCTCTTGCAAAACCACTCTTTGATGTACTTGACTATCTGGGTGTCTCTTATACGAATTACGCTGGCGATACCCAGATACTCATTCCCATCACTGGAGACTACTTGGCTGACAACAAGGCCCTGAATGACGTCTACTTGGTCATCCAAGCCTGGATGGTACAACACCAGTTATGCCTCAATGATAAGACTGAGCTTCTCATTTTAGGTGCAATACAACTTCTTAGTAAACTTGAGCCGGCCTACCAATCGTTCACAATCGATGGCAACACCATCCAAGTTTCGAAAGACACTACCTTGACGCCACCTTATCCTTAACCCGACAAACTAATGGAGTCAGATCTGCCTCAGCATACCCCTGCAAACTCATTGCAGCTTGCAGGCTATTTCTGACCACCCCCAACACAGTCACACTGGCCAGAACCCTCATCATGGCCAAAATCGACTATGGTAGCGCCCCCTACCTAGGAACCAGCCAAGAGAATCTGAACAAACTGCAAATCTCCCAGAACAACGCCATTAGAGCGGCCCTAAACATCCCGCGTAACCATCACATCTCGGAATCTAGATCCAACCTACACTGGCTACCGGTCAAACAGAGAATTGCACTGAAAGCCTTAGGCCTTACCCACAAATGCCTAGCCAACCAAGCCCCCCGTATCTCTGCAGCTGGCTTTCCTGCCACGAGCCTACCCACCCTCAAAGAATCGCCCAGACCTACTGTTTAACTATCCCTAGGTTCAAACTACAAAAAGCGGGTGGATCAAGCTTCCCCGTCCTAGCATCCAAGCTTTGGAATGCCCTCCCCCTCACCATCTGATCAGAAGAATGCTTTAATACATTCAAAACCAAAACAAAATCTTGGCTCTTCAACCAGCTTTGAAAATCGGATCTCTTAAGTACCTGGAAGCGTGCCCTAGTAAACGCCTGTTCTACCTTGTAAATGATGTATATTGCTGTATATTCTAATTACTCTGTATTTATGTTCGCCATGTAACCAGGTTCTAAGTTGCGCCCTGATGCCTCTGGGCCTGATGGTGTGCGTTACAAATAAAACAAATACAAATAATCAATTTTATTGCTGAACTGTCTTTCTCCTAACAACCAATCACTGAGCTCTGGGTCATACTGCCCCAGCCAATGACTGCCCTCCACCTAAGCCCCTCCTCTGGCAGCCATCTTCAGATTTTTACCAAAGGTTCAAGTGTTGGGAGTCCTCATGTTTCGCTCTCAAGCTTTTACTGCGTTTTTTGCTTTTTTGGAAGAGTAATACTCCATTTTTCGGTCAATCGGGCCTTGTGATCCATCAATTAACCTATCTGATTAACAGGGACCTTTTTTCAGGTTCTTCAGTGCCCCTCAAGGGTGAGTTTTGTTTCCGTTGAGGCTTCCAGAAGATTCTTCAGGCCTATGCCATGTGGACCATGTAAGAGGAGAAGGATTCAACTCCCCTGTTCAAGATCTGCTCCAACTGTGGCTCGCGGAATGTCTTTTCGGGCGACAAGCATTCCGAGTGCCTTTACTGCCTGTATCTGACGTACAAGGAGGAGGATTGTGCATTTTATCAGGAGATGGCCCCTCGCATGATCAAGGATCGGCACTGGCGACTGAACGAGGAGCTACAGTCCAAGGCCTCTGCTCTGGGTGGGTCCCAGCAGCATGCCTCTCCCAGTTCCAAGAAGGCTGAGCGGGCTTCTAAGACCTTTTGAGGGTGCTGTCCCCGCGGGGGGGGTTTAACAGAAGGCTAAGCACCGCGAGTACACTGTCACTGTTGCAATGGGCTCCTCGGCGGCCAGGGCACTTCTGACGTCTCCAGCTTCCGTCACCAATCAACGCTCAGGATCATCGGCCAAGAGGAAGTTTGATCATCCAGGCAAACTCAAGGAAAGGCCCCAGTCCGCCCTAATGGAGAAGATTAGGGGTGGGGGTGAAATTGGTGTTCAGACACTCCCCTAAGGAGAAGGCCAAGCAGGACAAGGCTCTGGCCCTGACGGTCCAGTGCACCTGACGAAGACCCAGCCTTCCATCGAGGGGGTGGCGGCGTCCCTGGCGAAGATCGCCGAGGCGGCTCCGCAGGGTGCAACCCCGAAGGAGAGGGTGTCCCGTCCTCCCAGGAGGGAGGCTGTGTTCCGGCCCATAGAGAAGACCCCAGAGAAGAAGATGCCTGTCATCTCCCCGAGACCTTCAACTCTGGAGGCGAAGAAATTGGAGGTAGGTGCGGTGGCCCTCCAGGTTATGGGTATCTTCTCCGAGGAGGAGCCCACCTGCCTGCAAACCATCCAGGAAGAGGAAAATGTAGGGAACAGGCCCTACGACGAGCGCGCAGACGAAGGCGACTGCGGCAAAGACACCGTTGAGGAAGAGTAGCATGGTGACAGGCGCCTGGGCTCTGGGCCAGTGCCCCAGCTTCCTGTTCCGCCTATCCCTCCTATTCCTCCTCAGCTGCCACCCCCACCTCAGCGACCTCCTAGCCCCACCCGCAGCGCCAGCTGACCTCTTGGCAACAGGGGAGCTTCCGACCAAGAGGAAGAGAGAATACCCTCCACCTCCTGTCCCAGTCGCCCACCTCGCCCCCACCACCCCCCTGAGGGATGAGACGGATCCTGATATCGCTACAACGGGCAAGGACGATGACGGTGGGATAGGGGACCTCCCATCTCCACCTCCTAGATCTTGCCCACCAGACGAGATTCGCTCGTTCAACTCCATCTCCAGAGCTTCTGAACTTTTTCAGCTCACCCCAGTGGAGAAGGAGGGCGGCTTCTTATATCAGCGCCGCGATGCAAAGAGAAAGTCCATCCTCTTGGTCCCACTCCTGGATGACATTTGGGAAGGTTTTTCTCTCATGAACCCTTCTACGGCTCCGGTGAAGAGTGGATCGCCTGGAGAAGTAGTACAGGGTGCCGGACACTGCGCCCAAGTGCTTGTGGGCCCAACAGTCTCCGGACTCTGTGTCCGCAGCGGCCAAGAAGTCGTCCTCAGGAGCTTCTTCGGCAGCAGCCACCCCTCCTAACAGCAAGGCAAAGAAGTTAGATGCCATGGGACGACGGGTCATTTATTCTGCTGCGACTACCATCAAGGCTGCCAACACCCTCTCCATCGAAGCACGTTACGGCCAGGCGCTGTGGTTCAAGATTGCTTCCATCCTGGACTTCCTCCCAGACAAGAGGTTTGAAGCGCTGGAAATTCTACAGGAAGGCGAAGTGGCGTCGGACCATTCCATCACGGTGGCCACGGACATCGCTGACACGGGGTTCCTCCAAATGGGCAACAACGTTTGCCTTCGTCATTGTGGCTGGCTCAAGGCCACCAACTTTCGTCAGGAGGTTGAGTCGAACGTGTTGGACATGCCCTTTGACGAAGACAATTTGTTCGGTAAGACTGTGGATGAGTCTCTGCAAGCCATGAAGACTGAGACGGGGCGGGCCTTGGGTACTCTTCAACAATGGAGGCCGTCCTTTCTGCCCTCACGCTGCAAGTCATAAGGTTCCTCTAAGCAATTAGGGCGGGAGTCCGCTTCTTACCTCCAACCATGCTGCTCTTCGGACCAGGAAACGAACAGGGGTCGCTCCAAGGCCTTCAGAGGAGGACGTCGTTGCCACGGTCTCCAAGACGTCCCTTTTAAATCCCAGCAGGATTGAACCGGCTGTGCTGTCGAGCCCCCACCAGTGCACCCCAGTGGGAGGCCGGGTGGCGAACTTCGTCAGTGTGTGGAAGACCATCTCCACCGACCGTCCCCAAATACCACTGGTGGCCCAGTAGGAAAACCACATCCTCCAGCTGCAGCTGGATGTGCGGGCCATGCTAAGGAAAGGCGCGATAGAGCTTGTCCCAAAGAATCTCTGGAGTGTACACAAGGTATTTCCTCATCAAAAAGATGACCAGAGACTGGAGGCTCATTCTTCACCTTCGTCGACTAAACAAATACATGAAATCCCAAAAGATGGTCACACTTCAGCACGTGGAAGAGGGGATACTTCCTGTCGTCGCTTGGACTTGGAGGATGCATACTTCCACATCCCCATTCACAAGTTCCTGCGTTTTGTGATTCAAGGGAAGCGCTACCAATTCAAGGCTCTTCCCTTTGGATTGAAGTCGGCACCAAGGGTCTTCAAGTGCCTGGCGCCAGTGTCAGCGCAGCTGCAACTTGCGGGGATTCATGTCTACTTGTATCTGGATGTCTGGCTCATCCGGGCCAGTTCGAAGGAGGTCGCCGTCGACCACACAGTTAGGACCATTTGCCTACTGACGGATCTGGGTTTCTCGGTGAAGTATGCAAAGTCCTGCTTGACTCCAGCGCAGGAAGCACTGTTTCTGGGTTCCCAACTCAACAGTCTCGTGCCTGGCTTCTGTCGGAGGAGAGGATAGCGGCCATCTTGGGCAAGATACACCGGCTGTTGGCCCTGAAGATCACCAGAGTGAGGTCCATCAAGTCTCTGCTCGGCATGACGCCCTGATGCATCTCCGTCATTCGGCAGTGCAGGCTACGGATGCGTCCCCACAGGAGTTCCTCAACACCTGTTGGATATAAGTGTCGGGAAGCTTCGAGGACAAGATCGCACTCATCAAGAGTTTCCGTTGAGCGATACTGTGTTGCTGGGTTCACGCACATCTGTCCAGAGGTGCGGATTTCCAGATCCCACCGCACCAGGAGACGGTCATGAGGGACGCCTCCCTGGAAGGATGGAGAGCTTACACCAGAAGTCTTCATGTAAGAGGCCTGTGGCTACCGGAGGAGAAAACATTGCACATCGTGTCGGAGCTGCGGTCAGTGTTTTGGGCCCACAAGTCTTTCCTTCTGTCCCTCAAGGGCAACGTGGTGCGGGTCTTCATGGACAATACCACCAACAAATTTTACATCAGGAAGCAGGGGGCCACAAGTGCATGACCTATGGCACTAGTTCGTCGCCCAGGGGATGTTCCTCATCAAGTTTCATCTGGCAGGAGTGAAGATCAGTCACCGACTCTCTCAGCAGGGAGCTGCGCTCTTGCCACAAGTGGGATCTTCAGCAATACGAAGTGAATCACCTGTTCTGCAGATGAGGCAATGCCCAGATCGATCTATTTGCAACAGCGACGAACAAAAGTGTCGGAGGTTCGCCAGCAGGTTTCCCACAGCCGGGGAGCATGGGGGACGCATTCTCATTCCCTTGGGATGGCCTTTTTCTGTATGCATTCCTTCCGTTGCTTCTTCGACTAGTCAATCAACTCAGATGGCCCTGGCGCAGGATGATCCTCATCGCACCGGCGTGGCCGAGGCAAATCAGGTACCCGGACCTTCTCGACATGTCCGTGTCCCCTCCAGTCAAGCTTCTGGTGCTCGCAGATTTTCTCGCCTGGGAAGGAGGCGCATTTCTGCACCACGACCTAAGATCGCTGAACCTGAAGGCCTGGCTCCTGCAGCATTAGAGCTCGGAGGTTATGACCTCCCAGTGGATTGCAAGGATGTACTTTCCAGGGCATTGTCTATTAAATGCTAAGGCTATAAATGGAAGAGGTTTGCCGTTTGGGGCCGTGCACTGAAGATCAACCATCTACTAGTCACGGCTCCACAGTTGCTACTGTATTTGCTGTTATTGGCCAAAGCAAGACTGGCCCATGCTTCCATCAAAGTTCATCTGGTGGCTATCTCCCGCTGCACCAGATCTCTGGGGCGGTCGTCGTTATGGTCTCACCGTCTGGTTAAGGAGTTTGTCAAGGGACTGTTTCATTTGATCCCGCTGGTGATGGCTCCAGCCCCGGTGTGGGAACTCAATGTGGTGCTGTCTAGGCTCATGGGCCCTCCATCTAACACACATGCTGTGCATATAGTTCGACATCTAGTGGAGTATTGAATCCCTTTTTTCAAAGATCGAAAAAAGGGACGTCGACATGAGTGTAAGTGTAACACTATCCCTAAGTCATGGTGTGCTGCAAACTACCGCTGCCTCAATACCAGTAAGACTTGAGATTATTTGCATTGGGAATCCAGCTCCGCTTACCCACTCTCTGGCTGGCCTCCCTTGGCCCTGCTCTCGCACCCACCTGAGATGCAAAAAACCATGGTCATCTTCTAATCCTCTCTCTCCTTCACTCACATTTTGGACATCTCTGAAGTCCAACTACCAGCTGCACCTCCTCAGAGGTACTCTTCCTTTACTCACCCAGCCCAGCGCTCACTGTTTCCAGAGCCATGGTCCTCTCAACACTGGACTACTGCAAGTCTCTTTCTCAACCTCCCTTCCTCTGCTTTGCGCCCTCTAACTCATCCAGAACAGAACCACCAGACTTTTATCCTTGGCCTCAAGCCCAGGGACTGCATCTTTCCAGCGCTGAAATCCCTCCACTGGCTCCGGCTGCATTGTCCACAAGGCTTTCTGGGGCCTGGGACCTCCCATCTGCAATGATGCCTACCTAAATACTGTCCCTCCCGAGCCCTCCGCTCATCTACCTCCAACCTTCTGTGAGTGAGCTGGTTTTTCAAGCAGAGATTTGGAGGGAGATCTTTATCCCTAACAGGGACATCCCTCTCAAATATGCTCTCTGCCACCCTCCTCTTTGAGCCTGATCTCCTTAAGTTCCAGAAACTTCTTAAGACACTCCTCTTCCTTCTCTATCCCTCTACCCTGCTAACCTCTCTCCGCTCTATCCCTCCATTCCCCCTTGCCACACAGCATGCTGACTCGCTGCCAGGTGTACCTGAGTCTCGCAGGCCCCCCCCATCCTCTCCCCTACCTCCTATGCACCGTCTGTGCACTTGCACGATCTGAACGTACCTTGCCGTGAAGATATATCCATCTTCCCCGTCTCCTCTCCTTTCATGTTGGTGCCGCAGTGCACCTGGAAAAAATACAAAATCGTCTGAGCCATTTGCTGTTTTCTACACTGTTAATTGTATTATATGCATGTCCTCTGCTTGTGCAGATTTGTATCGTTCAGAAATTGAAAGGCTCTGAATGACTGTTTTTTTTCCCATTTTTCCCGTCCCTCCTTGAGCGCTTTTAAACACTTGCCTTGTTTATTGGTGCTTTACAAATAAACGTTCGAGTAACCACCAGATTTTTCCCCACCGTACTAGTTGGTCGCACATAATGCAGCGCTCGTAAGAGATTTTTATATTGCTGATCCTTTTCTTCAGGGGTTCACTTTCCTTAGACTACTCGACGGCTGTTGGCATAATCCTGTCTGCTGATGATCCATCCTTGTCTGCTTGGCCACTGTTTTCCACGCGCCCTGCGGCCAGGCCTTTACTGTAGGGAAAGTGGGGCCCTGTTCTTACTGAGTTCTCTGAGAGTGCCTTTTCTTTAATCCATTCTCTTCCATTTGGGTCTCACTGCCTTTTCCCTCTGCTATGGAGAGGATGGCTTTTAAATTCTGCCTGTCTTGAAACGCCAAACTTCCCGCCAAAGATGCCCATTGCCAATGCAATCATTGCATCCCTCATGATCGCGACGAGCGTCACTGTAAAGCCTGCAAATATACAACATTAAGACATGCGTACGAAACAGTGGGAGACCTAAGCAGCGCAGGGCGAGAGTGATTCCACTGCTGCGAAGTTGGTCAGCAGCAGTGGCTCTGACTCTGCGGCTGTGGAGCTCTCGCACACACGTTTCTATGCCTGCAGGCTGGTCGAAGTCTTTGGCAGGGCCTTCTGAAACTCTTGTTTCGGCGCCTTCTGCACACCTGCCTAGATGGCCTAAGCATGGCAATAAATCTTCCACTTTAGCAGGCGTCTCCACTAAATTTAAGGCCTCTGATGCAGTAGAGTAGAAAGACGCGCAGAGACCTGTCCACTCATCAAAAATGCACCCAAAAGCTCGGGAGAAGCTTTGCAAAGCCAGTTTGCACGTTGTGGACCCCAAGAAGGCATCCAACTTGCCTGAGGACTATTCTCTGGCCTCTTCTCTGTCCAGGGCCATGCAGCAGGATCCGGCTACACTACCTTTACCTTCTCCTGAGCCTTCAGACTCCTCTGAATGGACCAGTGATACATTTTCGGCCTGTATGAACAAGATGGCAGAGTTAATTAATTTCTCGGGCCAATTTGATAAGCATTTGAAAATACATGGAGCTCTTCATTCCTATCCTCTCCCTCCTAAAGTCACTGACTCCACTCCCCAGGTCCTCAATTCCCATCCATGGAAGATTCCCATCAGACCCCCCCATGGTAAAAGTCTTTGGATGATCAAGATGACCCCCACCAGGACATATACTTTGTCCAGGACCCTAGTCTGGCCAACCACGACCCTGCTTTTGAGACAGACTGGAACCCCGCGGATTACCAGTGCACGCGACATTCCACCCCCCACATGACCCGGACCCTGGGAATACATTTCTGGATGTCCCTGTCACTCAAACCAGGGATTTGTCACCTAGCGACAACCGGTTATAGGTGATAGGAACGAAAACAAAGAACCGAAAAACAAGAGGATCGAAAGTCAAAGGTTTGACACCGGGTAGAAATCATGTAAAAGGTAATTTGATCGAAACAAAAGGATCGAAGATTAAACATTAAATATGAAAATTCGATTGATAAAGGATTAAAACAATAGGTCTGAACGAAGAGTAAAGAACCTTGTGTAGAAAGCATATGCACAGGTGACAGTTGGAAACAAACTGTTAGTGCGTGAGAGAAGGTTACTAGGAAACACCAGCTGACACGAAAGAAAGACTAACGTATTACCTGACTGAAATCATCTGGTAAGTGAAACGCAAGAAATTGATGAAATACTAGTAAAATTAGCACGTTAGAGTCAGCGAACAATAATTAACAATACATTTCACTATTTCAAATACATATTGAGTACGAAAATGGAGTATATAAAATCTCAAATGGGAGGAACCCAATTAGTATTTTAAGGCTACATCTATAATAGAGAAACACATAAAGAAAGCAGTTACTGGAAATGTACAGAATAGAAAAAATTAAAGTGTGCAGAAAGAGCGATAACAGAAAATGAAAATATAAGGTGTATGTTAAGTAGTCAGCCGGAGACAAACTAGGTTTTTCTTTCAAAGTTGTTTATTTTCACAACTAAAACTTCACAGGTTATTCAATTCAGATAAACTGATGACTGTTCCTTTCACCTCGCTGGCATTGGTGCTGCGACTTGCTTTACGTGCAATTCAGCGGTTATGCTTTTATAAGTCCGCAATAGTCTCTCATATCTCCCCGGTGCGTATAGGCTTTCACCCCTCAACCTGCTCGCCTGCCAGGCCAACGAAATAAAATAAAATGGCAATTGTCCACAATTCACACCTTGTTATACTTTTCATCCGGTTGCCGCTTTTCTTCTCTGGAATGCTATCTTGAGCCTCGGACCTGGTACGGCGTCAATCTGTGGGTTTTCCGCTTCTTCCTAGTAAGCCCACTCGTACTCTCCGCTGGTCTCACTCCAATCGGGTGTGGCGCCCATCGCCATGCGCTCTTCCTGCAAGAGAAGACCCGGGCTGAGTCTCTTGGGAGTTGCTTTTAACCCTTGCCCTGCTGTTCCCCCGTAATCAGCCTCGGATGTTCCCAGCAACGGTTTTATCACACCTGACCCCGATTCCCCACCTCCTCCCTGCTCCGCCTGCTGTGGGTTCACCCTGTACTTTGTCTCTGTTCTGGTGGGTCTGATACGATAAGGAACCCCGGTTTTCCCTTTCCTTAGTTTCCTTTCTTTTCCCATCGGTGGGCCCCCCTCACTGATGCGATATTCCGTGGGATAACCTGGGATCTGTAGTCATTTTCCTGTTTTCCTTTCCCTTAAAGGCCAGCATTGGCACCCGGCTGATCTCTTCTGCAACCCACTCCTTTCTACCGTGACTCCGCTACTGCTTCCACATCACATAGTACAGGAGAACGCAGTCACATGCCTGATAGTACAACTATATTAATTAAAAAATCGATAAATGAAATAAAAAAAAATGTAGAGGAAAATCAAATCAACCAGCTCACTGTGAACTGTGGGATGTCTTAACCCACTCATCCAAGCCCCGCAACATCACTAGGCATTGCTGGCAGTAGAAACATCAGAGTGGCCACTGGAAAACATGATGCTCGCTCAAAACCATCCAAAAATGCGCAGTAAAATCTGAAAGATAGGCTGCCATCCACTTTTGCCTATCTTAGGGAGCACAGGAGATCACTGCCTAAAACCACCATTGGGCCATCCACAAAGCAGCCTGAAACCACTTAAAAATAGCAATGCTGATTGCCAAAAGCAACACAGAGCTGTTTGGGAATTCATTTTCTTGATTGTCAAAATGTGCTAAAATCATGCCTCACAAATCACCAAAAAGATCCAACCTTCTTGTTGGGTGTTCCACGTTATTCTACTGCAAGAATCCACATCAACACAATGTCAGCAAGAATCATATGCTATCAAGCTAAATCCCATTTTAAAGATACTGATGTAAAGACAGCTGTCAAAAATGGGTGCAATACCGGTACTCCCCACCACCAGAGGCCGGTGTTTTAAAACCATATTCTTTGAAAAACTGAACCCAAACTATGCCAAAGAGAATTCTATCAAAATGCCATATAGAGTGCCACACAGTGATTTCATGTTGATTTAAAGATATATTGCTTATTTTAAGTTTATAAATGCATGTTTTTTCACAAGGAACTCTGTGCAATTGATCAGAAGGTAGTCTGATTTAATTAAAACTTCAAGAGGCCTTCTGTCCATGGGAACCCTTCACACCTGGCCTTCCTACCAACAGGAGAGGATGTTGCATGGACATGTTAATCAAAAGGGAGGCGATTCCTCTGCTGGCAGGAGGAAAGAGACAAAAGAGTCTCAACTGAATAGAAAATGCCTATTTGATTGTGACTGGTCAACAACTGCTCTAGCAGGAAAGCAGGCCATGTGACCATCTGACTCACCCAGCTCTGGGGGCAGACCAGACTGGGATGTGGATTTAACATTGCACCAAATATGTTTTAAGGGAAATGGTTCTAAAATATTGTAACGGGCTGACAAAAATGTCAAACTTTGAGACGGTTAATATGAAAAAATCACTCACAATTTAAGACTAAGCTGGAAGTTGTGCGATGTTCTGAGACCAAAATCCGGGATTTATTAATATTGCAGCTGTAGTGTTTTTGCTATGGACATAAGAACTTGCAGTAATATGTTCAGCAAGGGTGTGTATGTCTGTGTAAAATCTGGTGCAGAACCAATATTGCGAAACATACCAAAAGAGCAAATAAGTTGTCATTTCTGAACCCAAGCTCGTAGGAACATGGGACTTGAACAAAATGTACCTTAAGTAATATGTGATGTGTATATGTATTATGAACAACTTGTGTATCTGGGAAATAGGTTTGTTATGAAAAATTGATTTTTCTAGGTAAAAGAGGGGAGGGATTTCAGCTAAGCCATAAACACAGCATGATGATGACCCCTCATGACACGCTGATCATTTTCTCCAGTCAGGGGACAGGAGATTCTCTGACCTATCAAATCCTTAGGGGGTTGGGCATGTAGAATCAGCCTCCACACCCACGTTGGAAACAGATAGAGACTGGTTAGGACAGATAGGGGACACACCTTTCCACTACTCAACTGGTTCCTGCGCAGCACTCTGATGGATCAGATCCAGACAATATCCAGATAGACTGCAGATCCAGAGACCAGAACTTAGAATCCAGACTCTAGAACCAAGCTCTAGAACCCTGAAGCAAATGCCTAAATGAATCCTTCTCTGCAGGCCTTCAGAATCTTTTGCAACCTGATTCTAAGCCCTAAACTTTCCCTGGGCCTAACCAAACCATTCAACAGCCGGGCCATGCTGTTTGCTTCTAGCTAAGAACCCTGTGCTAGAACCCAGATCCAGACCCAGAGAGAGCAGTGCGGTATCCAGATCCGTCCGATCCAGTTCAAGAGACCCAGACCGCCGTGCAGTGCTGAGAGCAGAACCCAGAGGGCCTGAGACCGTCCGGTGGCGAGAGTGAGGCCAAATCCCTTGACCAGATCTTGACGGGGCCCATTTCCATTCCATTCCAAAATTAGGAGTGAGTATCTAGTCTAGAACTGTACAGAACCAATCTTAGTTTAAGTTAATCCTCTTCCATTAATTTCAACCTATCCAGAACTGCATTATAGAATCCTGTGTTCATCCTGTTGATTCTAAATCTGTAAAGCCCCATCTGTCATTCTGAAATCTTGACTTTACTTCTGAAAATCTACCTTCACAAAAACATCTATCTTTTGAACCACACGTCCTAGAAGCAAAATTTAACTGTCATTTTAAAGCTAAGATCCTAAGCTTTCCAACAAACCATTATAGTTTTTCCGTAATCGTGATTTAAGCATGTGGAAAAATTGCTGCAAATTGCAATTTAGCTCCATTTCACCACTTGTAAAAATAGCGGTTTCTTGTTTGCAACTGCTGAATTCGTTTCCAATTTTATATTATACACATACTGTTATTTATGCAACATAAAACAAAACACAAGTAAAATATATACAAAACAGTACTAATAAAGCCATTGTTATTAATACAAAATGAAAGTTAACTCATTGTTATTAGATATAATGATCGAAAGTGATTCTCAAAAATGACTTTTCGAAACTATTGTCATTCGAACAAATGTATTCTTAAATATTGCAGTCAACCCTTTTGATTTCGATGCTTTGACTGGACACCCCGACAACCAGATGCTGTTCAATAACCTTCTTAAGAAGACAACTGATCGCTTTAAGATGACCAAACAAGAAGACGAACCGGACTTTGTGGAAAATATCTTTAAGGCGAAGTTCCTGGTCAGCCAAGCTATCCCATTGCTGAAGAAACACCTAACCCCCCCCCCCCACACCCTCATTGCTCACTCGTGCAGTCAATCCCCTGCTCCTTCAGACCTGCTTTACATCAGGGACCATGCCATCATGGACTCCCTGGTAGTCACTACTACACAGAAAAGGGCCGGGGTACCACTGTCCTCGTCAGAAGCTCCTCCCGACAAGGACTGCAAAAATTGTACACCCTTGGCAAGCGTGTCACCACCTATGCTGTCTGTTGCACCCAGATTGCCAACAATACCAAGCTCCTGGCGAACTACAGTGATGTTCAGTGGGAACTTGTCCAGGACGGTCTCAAAGATATTCCAGAACTGCTTTTTAGCCGTGGTTGCGTAGGGCCGGCAAGTCACCCATAACCACCTTAAGAATACCTTCGACACTGCCAAAACTGCGGGGATGCGAATTTAACAAGAGTTGCTTAGCTGCTCCTGTGTTGCTGGAGTGCGTGCTTATTCATGCATATGCCTATAAACCTACAGTGAGACTTCCCTGATGTCCTCGACCCTTTTTCCAACAAACATTACTTGCTTGCAACAGAAGACTTCCTCTTGTACTTTTTAATTGTACCGTACCTTGTTCCCTCCAAACTGGCTGAGACACTCCAAACTAGTTAGGGATGGCATTTTAAAGGGTTAGGCATCTGTGAAATGACTGAAAATTATTTAGCTTCTGTTGGTTTTGTTGAATTGATCTTAATTGAAACAGTTGTTACAAATGTATTTTACCTACCCTTTGAATTGCATACTGCCATTCTAAAATGCATTACAAAGTGGTTTACTTACTGTGAATAATGCATTAGTTTTCCTAAAGTTACTTATTGGTTTGTTTGTTATAGTACTTAACATTTAACTTTACCTTAGTGTAATATATAAATTAAAACATTATTTGTATTTAACTGTTGGTGTTTCTTTGGGCTTTTCACCACCTGCAGCCCTATTCTCCACACCCCCCTCCCCCCGACGATAAGTCTGGCTGCTCAGCCATTTTCACCCACATACTTAAGAGTTGGAGCCCTCTCTCCCAAGTGAGTTTTCTAAAGTCTTGCCTGTTGGTGGATTTTAGTCAAACTCCATAACAATCGTTTCATGGATGTGAAGAAACAAATGCTTCCATTCCAGACTTCCCCCTACTGATGGCAGGATATTTCTAATACGTTTGTTACAATGGGAGATACCCATCCCTGGGAAGTGTTTCATTCAAGAAGCATTTTCTTCATTGATCCCTCACTTCAGCGCTCATGTGACGCTTTTCTTGTCTAGATAGCTAGAGCAGGTGCAGGTGCTTTTCCCTGTTAAGGTCGTAAGGAATTGCTAACTATGCATGTTTTCAGTCATCAAGTCAGTACTGTAACCGCTTAATCCTATCTGAACTTTTGTTAATCTGCCTAAAACCATTTTAGTCCTTGAACGTTTCTCATGCATGCCTTTTGGCTTGACATTGTTGTGATTCTTGTTTTTCTTTTAAAGTCTGCCAGTCGTAGAGTGAGGTACTCAGCTGAGGTAGAAAGCCTCACGGCACCACCTGCATCACCCTCATCATCTGGCCCGTTCCCCTACGTGGGCTTACGACTCTCCCGAGCAAACAGGCCTCAAGGCATTGTGTCAGCCCTTCCAGCAGCCTCAAAGACTGCAACCAATGAGATGGAAAAAGATGGTATGTCCACAACCTACTCATTTCAAAGGAGTATGCTTTTTTATGCATGGAGTGCTAATGTTTGGGCTTCGAAAAAGGCAGATTGCTTAAGTGAATTTGATCATTGTGAACCTAGCATTCACTGTTTTTAAAAGACCAAGTGAAGGGGCCTCACAGGGCTGCATATTATGTTCCGCATTCTGTTGTGCAAGGCATTCTAAGACTACATTTTACAGGGCTTACGGTATTCAGTGTGGAGACCCAGATTGTCTTGCCAACGTAAGTGGTAACAATTTAGGAACCAGGACAAAGGTGCTCCTTGCCTTTATATGGATTTCACTAGTTTGTCTGCTGATAGATACAGTACTGTGCCTGCTGTTTAAATGTGACACTATGCTGTGCAAGGCACATGCTACTATGGATCCACAAGAGGATATAACAAACCAGCATATCAGTTGGTTGTAGTTGGTAAATCCTTCATACTTCCATAAATGCCAAACATGATCTACTTCATCAAGGAATGTGCACAAAACATAGGTATTCTACTAACACTCATTGTCCTTAATATTCATAACTCATTTTTAGAAATATTTAGTTTAAGAATGTAGTTTCATGAAATATAATAAAGGTTAAAGTTCTTTTTAAAACCTAGCATTGTTTCTACCCATTTTTTGGTTTCGATGCAAAACTGGGCTTGGGAGAATTCCCTGCTCCAATACCCTCCTTCCTTGCTGGTCCAATACCCTCCTTCCTTGCTGGTCCAATACCCTCCTTCCTTGCTGCTCCAATACCCTCCTTCCTTGCTGGTCCAATACCCTCCTTTCTGGTCCAATCCTACTTGTAGCACTCCCATCCTTCATCCGGACCCTCTAAAGCTGAAGCACATTTTGTCACAAAGTTTTCTTTTTTACGACGGGTTGGACAAACAGTGCTGCTTTTACTCTGCTGAATTTCATTCTGACTGCTTGATAGATGTTACCAAGTTCACACCTCTAAACTTTCCATGCTACTGTGCTCCATCCAGTTCCCACTCAATACCTTACATTTGCACCCATATCCTTTTTGCTGCATGTTGGTGTGCCCTCACACCTTTTTGGCTCCTTCATTTGAATGGATGAGTCCCATACCTACCCAATGTCTCTCCCTCCATCCCTGCACCCCCTTCCATCAGAGTCCTTATAAAATATCAGTGCCTGCGACTCCTGACTTGAATGCTCATTGTCTGACCTAATGAAAAAGGGTGCAAACGTGATTAGAGCCACACCGACCCAGATAAATGCCTTCAGAATGATAACCCATCAGTACAAACTGTCCTCCTGGCTGCAAAATGTTAATTTTGAACTGTAAATGGGTAATAGTTTTTACAATTAAATGTTTTGAAGGGGCATATTCCTGATTTCTTACTCATTTTGTGAAAAGGACAAACCACGCTTCTGGAGGAAGATGACAAAGAATCTGAGGACAGGTCGCCAGGCAAGCTGTCCATTCGAGACCGGCGGAGGCCCAAGGAGCGCAGAAGAGCCACAGGCATCTCCTACTGGGGCGAGGGGGTGAGTATGCACACTACGTGGAGTGTGGCCCTGTGCTCTTGCGTTAAGATTCCTGTTAGTCCAAACGCAGTGCCAGATCTACAATTCAAATCTAAATTATGCAATAATCATTAGTACACAGTGACACTCCTTACTGCTTGTCTTTTGTGGTCAGATTAGAACTTCCAGAAAACCCCCTTTACTCTCCAAAGTTGATGCTCCATGATTGTTTGCATTATGCAAGATACTTAGCAAAGTTAATTGCCAAGGAAACTGGCATCGGTACAGCTGTAGGATTCATTCCATATAGTGTTGACCAACATTTGTATTTGGTGCCATTGCATGATTTTGGAAGCCGTGGTCAATTTGCTACCTAAATAACATCCTGTGCAGCTGCACTGCTTTTTAACGCAATCCTCTTTTACGATGATTAAAGCAGGAGCTGGTAGAACAGTGCAGATTTCAGTTTAATGTTCCCTCAACTTTTCAAATCACCTTAACAATGAAACTATTGAATCTTATCCACTAACCAACCCCATGATGAAACTCGGATGATTGTTACTCCCCTTTGAGTTGCCTTTATTTGCCACTCATTTGTTAAAGTAACATCTGCAGACTAATTACTCTTCAAACCATTTGAGCTAACAAATGTGTGCAATAAAGTGAAAGTGAACCATAGAGGCTGCAGCGGGTTCAAAATAAAAAAACATAAAAATAAAGAAAGAAAATGGCTCCAGGGAAAAGGGAACTATAGTTGTCAGTTTTCCATTTCCCAGACGACCATATTTTAGGTAGATGAGAGTGGCAGCTTGATAGTAGCATGGCACAGGTTGGTGCACTAGTTTGGTGGTGAGTGTGGACTTGAGTGAGGGGGTGTTGGGTAAGAATTAGTGTGAGGAGTACACAAGACTTTTGTATTGTATTTATTCTTATATAGCGCTTTATACCAAAGCGCTCTACAGTTACAACAGGGTTCATTTAACATAACAAAAAATTATAACAGAAGCAAATTACAAACATGAGACTTAACTTCTTGGTATTCGGTAACCCACCTTTTAATATAGGACTGTACTACACAGGTTGGTAGTGTGACGGAGCAGCCAGGCATATCGTGGGGGGGGGGGGCGGGTATTGTGAGCTGTACAATTTAAACCAGTAAGTCCAAGTAGCCAAGCAACACTTACACACTTAAAGTTATATGTAAATATGTATTTATAATATTCATAAAGTTTAAACAGACATTCTTTAAAAAGCTTGATCTACTAACTTTCAATCAAAGTTTGTATTCAGTTTTTAAAAGACAATACAAGTTTGTAATTATTTTTTTTAAGGTAGCACACGGTTTGATTTCAGTAAAAGTCAGTATGGCACTTATTTTCAGTTAGCAATTCATTTATTGAGTTGTTTAAGGAAGGAAAGGTTAGAATAACACTGAGAACATACGTTCAACAGTTTGTAAAACAATTACAATCTCCTAAAGTGAGGCAGGTAAACTTTTATCCCAGCAATAATAGTATCCACAATTATAACCTATGAGGGAACAAGTACTGCTAATGCCAGTAGGTTGAGAGGAGTACGTTTAGTGAACTAGGACAGCTAATGTCAATGCACAAAGTCTATAGTTCTGATGCACTTCTTCTTAGATAAAGTCTTGACAAAGTTAGTAAGTTCAGAAGAAATCACAGTAATTCAAGTGAGCTACTTTGTAGAGAGCACAAACTGTTAGGGCAGTGCAGTAGAGTTGAGATCAACTCCAAAACGTACTTTGCAGTATAAGAAGCACAACTTCTGGCTAAAAGGAGAACACCCCAAGCCCCACAGTGTCTGCGATTTGAAAAAAAATGTTCAAGCTAGATTCCTCCTTGCTACAGCTCGCCAGACCCTTGTTCCTGGACAATGGTCGTGGTGATGAAAAGGAAGACGTCTGACGGGCTCCTGCGGCAGTACTCGGGAGAGGTATTCCTCAGCAATGGATTTCCTTTGTTTCAGCGGCACTTTGGTATTTTGGCGCCTTTTTCTCAGTGGCAAATGAAGAACGAAAACTCCAGTTAAGACGTTTGCTCCCTCGGTCGTCGAGACTGGTGAGGGTGCTCTGGATCAAGATTTCCTGCTTCTATAGGGTCCTCTGGATGCCCATGAAGATTTGGACGGATTTGGACTTCACAAGATGATGCACTCCGCAATGGTCACAGTACCTCTGTCATTGGGATTCTCCAGCCTGGGGTCTGCATGGATTCACATGCTCATGAATATTCCCCGTCGTCAGGCTGGGAATCCTCGGTAAAGAAAAAATCAGTATCCGTTTCGTTTCTGATCTGTCTTTCTTAGTAACCAATCACTTATCTCTTGGTCATACTGCCACCAGCCTTTGACTGCCCTCTCCCTAAGCCCCGCCTCTGGCAGCCATCCTCAGATTTTTACCGCACGTTCAAGTGTTGGGAGTCCTCGTGCTTTAGCTCTCGAGTTTTTGCTGTTTTTTCACGCTTTTTCAGGAGATTTTTAATTTTTTTCGGTTTAATCGAGCTTCAAGCTCCACCGTTTCTACTTCCGATAACAGGGACCCGTTTCGGAATTCTTCTACGCCCCTCAAGGGTGAAGTTAAGATCTGCGGCCTACCTCAATGGACATGGCCCAGGACAAGGGAAGCACGACGCCCGGATCCAAGCTGTTCAGGTGCTGCCTGGATGCGGATTACAAAACGTTTTCAAGGAGGGCGAGCATTCGCAATGTCTCTACTGCCTTCATGAGGACAAGACGCACCTGGAGAAGGACTGTGCGTTCTGCAAGAACCTTTCGGAACGGACCAAGCAAGATGGTCGTTCCCGCCTCGCCGCCTGGCTGGAGAAGGGCACAGCAGGTGAGAAGGCGAAGAAAAAGTCTGAGCGGGCTTCTAAGTCCTGTGAGGGCGCCCCGACGACGGGGGCCCAAAAGAAGGCCAAGCACCTCGAGTCCGCGGGCACCGGGAGCGCCGAAAGGTCGGGCTTTTCGGCTGCCAGGCAGGGCGCGACTTTCCCCGGCACGTTCAACCACGAGCCAGCGCTCTGGTTCGGGGAAGAGGAAGTCTGAGAACCCGGGTAAGCTGCTGGAGTGGCCCCGGTCGATCCCGAAGGGGCCCGAGGGGGAGCGAGGCGCTGACCCTCCCCCCAAGGCGAAGGCCCCGGACGCACCTAAGATGGCGAGGGCTTTGATCCAGCCGGCAAAGGCCTCTATCGAAGTGGTTGCTGCGGCCCTGGCGAAGCCGGCTGAGACTACACCAGTGGAGAAGGCCTCTGGGCCCAGTGTCCCTGCCACCGCGGAGGGAATCCTCTTTCCAGCCCATCGTTAAGACCCCTGTGAAGACCACGGCGGAAAAAGAGCGGGGGGTTGGGGAGGCCGTGGCCATTACAGACTCGGAATCAGCCTCTGAGGAGGATCTTGTGGAAACCGTGAAGGGCCTCCTCAACAAGAGGTTTGAAAAAGTTCGATCCCAGGGGAAGGATCCTGCTGACGAGATCGAAGATAGCGACGACGAAGGCCCGGTGGAGCAACCGTCCCTCCCGTCGCAGCCATTGCCAGAGCCTCAGGATAGCTCAGTGGCCATATTGTTGGCAATCCAATCCTTATGTACTGAGATAAGGACGAGGTTACCACGGACTCCGACGGAGGATCCTGAGCCAGGACCGTCGAGAAGCCCCTCGAACAAGCGGAGGAGAGTCCATCCTGCTCCGCCCTTCGTGGCCACAAGGCCTGTGGACCCCTCAACCCCACTGCCTGACGCTCGGGATGATACGGCGACGGGGACGGACGACGACGGTGGCGATGATACGACGGACATTCCTTCATCGCCTCCCCCTCGGGCCTCACCGCCAGACGAAATTGGCTCCTTTCGCGCCATGATAGCCAGGGCGTCCGAGCTCTTTCAACTCTGCCCAGAGGAACAGAAGAAGGAAGGCTTTCTTTATCAACGACAGGAAGTCAAGAGAAAGACGGTCCTGGCAGTGCCGTTGCTTGACGACATCTGGGACGAAGGGCTGGCTGTCCTCAGGAACCCTTCTACGACGCCCGCCAAGAGGGACAGGTACGAGAAGAAGTACCGGGTCCCCGACGCCACCCCCTTGTGCCTCAGGGCCCAGCCTATGCCAGGCTCGGTCGTCTCGGCAGCGGCCAAGAAGAAGGCAGCGGGTGCGGCAGCATCAACTTCCACTCACCCGCCGGACAGCGAGGGCAAGAAGTTGGACTCCATGGGACGACGGGTCATTTCGTCGGCGGCGGCGACGACGATTAAGGCGGCCAATGCCTTGGCGATTGTGGCCCGTTACGACAGGGAGCTTTGGTTCAAGTTAGCTCCCCTGCTGGACTTCCTGCCGGACGACAAGAGAGCGGAGGCCCTACAGATTCTTCAGGAATGCGAGGTGGCGTCGGATCACGCCATAACGGTGGCAACGGACATTGCCGATAACGGATTTTCGCCAGATGGGCAACAGGGTTTGCCTACGACGAGGGTGGCTCAAGGCAACGGACTTCCGCCAGGACGTTCAGTCCAGAGTGTTGCATATGCCGTTCGACGGCAGCAACCTTTTTGGGAAGACGGTGGATGAGTCGCTCCAGGCCATCGAGACCGATTCAGAGACGGCACAGGCCCTAGGGGTACTTCAGCAACGACGGCCCTTTCGTAGCTCCGGAGGCAGACAGGGTGCCACCAAGAGATCCAGCGGTGGCTCTTCTACATACCGCCAGGCGGCCCGCTCCTCGTCCCAGGAGGCCTACAGAGGTCGCGGCAAGCAAGGAGGATCCCGCCGCCGTCGTCAAGGAGGCCAAGGCGGCAAGGCCTCCTCCAAGCAGGACTGAACCGGCCGTAGCTTCGGGCCCCCACCCAAGCACCCCGGTGGGAGGCCGGCTGACGAAGTTCGTCAGCGTGTGGGAGTCCATCTCCACCGACCGTTGGGTGCTGGACACCCTGGCCAACGGGCATTCGCTGGAATTCCAAAAGAGTCCTCTCATTCCTCCCGTGGCCAGGAAGGAGAATCACGGCCCTCAACTGCTGTTGCAGGTAAGGGCGATGCTCAAGAAAGGTGCCATCGAGCTCGTCCCCAGGAGGCTCTGGGGCTCCGGAGTGTACTCAAGGTACTTCCTCGTCAGAAAGAAGACAAGTTGTTGGACCTGGAGGATGCTTACTTCCACATCCCCATTCAAAAAGGACAGAGTTACTCAGGTTCGTGGTTCAGGGACTCCACTACCAATTCAGAGCCCTACTGTTCGGATTAAAGTCGGCACCCAGGGTATTTACCAAGTGCCTGGCACCAGTGGCGGCGCGGCTGCACCTGCAGGGGATCCACGTCTACCCCTACCTGGACGACTGGCTAATCCGTGCAAGGACAAGAGAACTCGCAGTCGAACACACAGCGAGGACCGTCCGGCTGCTCACGGAACTGGGATTCGCCATCAACTAATCCAAATCCCATCTGGTTCCGTCGCAAGTAGCACTGTTTCTTGGAGCGAAGCTCGATACAGTGGGGCAATTGCCCTCCCCGTCGGAGGAGAGGACGAAGGCCATTTTGGGCAAGGTGCAATGCCTGCTAGCCTCGGACGTGGCCAGGGTGAGGTCCATCAAGTCCCTCCTCGGGATGATGTCCTCATGCATCTACCTTGTACCCCTTTGCAGACTTCGGATGCGTCCGCTTGGCAGGAATAAAAAACACCATCGCCGACTCACTCAGCAGGTAGCTGCGCTCGTGCCACGAGTGGGAACTACGCCAGGACCAGGTGGATCGGCTCTTTCGACGATGGGGCAAACCCCGGATCGACCTCTTTGCGACGAACTCCAAGTGCCAGAGGTTCGCCAGCAGGTTCCCACAGCCGAGGAGCATGGGCGATGCTTTCTCGTTCCCTTGGGACGGCCTGTTTCTATACGCGTTCCCTCCGTTGCCGTTGCTGCTCCGTCTCATCAACCAGCTCAAGAAGTCCAGGTGCAGAATGATTCTCGTCGCACCGGCATGGCCGAGGCAGATCTGGTTCCCGAACCTTTTGGACTGGTCAACGTCCCCACCAGTCAAGCTGCCGGTGGACGCGGATCTTCTCTCCTGAGAAGGAGGCGCCATTCTTCATCACGACCCGGAGTCGCTGAACTTGCAGGCCTGGCTCCTGCAGCACTAGAGTTTGGAAGGTACGATATCCCGGCTGACTGCAGAGAGGTTCTTGCAAAAGCAAGGCGTCCTCAACTCTCGAGTGCTACGGACCTAAGTGGAAGAGGTTCTGTCTGGTGCCGTGCACAGAAGATTAATCCTCTGCAGATTACGGCCCCTCAAGTACTGCTGTACCTACTGTCGCTGGCCAAGGCTGGACTGGCTCACGCCTCCATCAAAATACATCTGGCTGCCATCTCCCGATATACCAGGACTACGGGACGGGCGTCCTTGTGTTCTCATCTCCTGGTGAAGGAATTTATGAAGGGACTATTCCGATCGTGACCGCCGGTGAATGCTCCAGCCCCGGCGTGGGAGCTTAATGTGGTGCTGACCAGGCTCATGGGGGGCCCCATTCGAGCCTATGCATTCGGCGCCTTTGAAGGTCCTGTCGTGGAAGACAGCGTTCCTTGTGGCCATCACCTCCGCACGACGGGTGGGAGAGATCCAGGCACTATCTTGCAAGCCTCCATACTTGACTTTTCACGACACAAGGGTGGTGCTGAGGACGCACCCCTCTTTCATGCCCAAGGTGCCATCAGACTTCCACCTCAACAAGCCCTTGGTGTTACCAGTTTTCTTCCCGTCGCCTTCGACGCCGGCCGAGAGGACTTTGCACTCGCTGGATGTAGCTAGAGCGCTGAAGTTCTACGTGGACTGCACAAAGAGTTTTTGGAAGACGTCACAGCTGTTTCTGAACTTTGGGACTGTGAATCAAGGGAAGGCTCTCTCGAAGACTTCCATTTCCAGATGGCTCTCCGGCTGCATCATGCACTGTCACCGGTTGGCAAACCGACCGCTGCCCGGCCGTCCGAGAGCCCATTCGACCAGAGCGATCGCTGCTACCATGGTGTGCCCCTGCTGGACATCTGCAGGGCTGCTACGTGGAGGTCGACGCACACCTTCACAAGATTCTACTGCGTCGATCGGGACTCCAGGGAGGAGTCCAGGGTCGGCCAAGCAGTGCTGCGCAACCTGTTCGCCTAAGGTGAGCCTGGTGAGGAGTTAAGAGATGCTTAATGTTGAGTTGTTGTATTGCTTGATGTTGAGCCTGTTGCCACCTCCCGTGGTTGTGCATGCGTACTGCTATGTATTTTATTCATGAGCATGTCAATCCATGCCAGACCCCATGCTGGAGAAGGAACAAGTTACTTACCTGTAACTGTTGTTCTCCAGCATGGGTCTGGCATGGATTCACATGCGAACCCTCCCGCCTACCCCTCTGCGGCTCTTCACTTGGTCATACTGCCACTTCACGTGCTACCAAATCTGAAGATGGCTGCCAGAGGCGGGGCTTAGGGAGAGGGCAGTCATTGGCTGGGGGCAGTTTGACCCAGAGACCAGTGATTGGTTACTACTAAGAAAGACCGATCAGAAACGAAACATACTGATTTTTTCTTTACCGAGGATTCCCAGCCTGACAACGGGGAATATTCATGAGCATGTGAATCCATGCCAGACCCATGCTGGAGAACAACAGTTACAGGTAAGTAACTTGTTCCTTCTGCAGCTCTGGTGAGGCACAGCAAGTCGGGGGATGTGCCAAATGGAAGTCTGTCTTGAGGTTAGTTGGTTCCACCACCCCAAGGGAGGAAGTCGACCCGTACGGGTCTTCCCAGTCGATATGAAAATGGGGTCAGCACAGCTGCAGGGCTTCACCGGGCGCTTCGCGGTCCAGGAGGGTGCTGATGGCGTCTCATCACGTTTTCTTCGGATGTTCCTCTCCAGTGGTAGATTCTGCCTCTAGTCCCAAAAACTTTGCTTTTTATGCGATTTTCCCATTCATTCACAGCATATGCTGTCAATCACACAGTAGGGTGGCTGTTCTTCCAGGACAACCAGCGGGCAAATCAGGTCTGGTTTCATTCAGGCACACCAAGAGTCAAAGACAGGGATTTTGCGTGACTGTCCCTCACTTCCTGCCTTTCCAGACACTCTGGCGCCTCGGCGGGCTTCAGGGCTGAAGCTTGCCAAAGGCAAAACACACAAAGGGTTCAAACCAGTTTCAACTAACAGAGTAAAAGCTCAGAAAATGGCGTAAAAAGATTGGGGCCGTTTTGAGAAAATTGACAACCATGGGTGCTTTACTGTTGCTGAGGGTTCAGCCTGCAGTAACAATGCACATTGGTAGTAACATTAAACCACTGCCACCAGCCATTTAAAGTAAGTTAGTGTAACATAAAATGTGGGATAGGAATTACTAAGTAACTCCCACTGCACTCAACATCGGGTGGTGTGTGCTGGTCCCATAAAGAGAAAGATAAGTAAGACGGGGGATCATCTTAATATTCTTGGGCACAGTAGTTCACCCAACAAAATGTATTTAAACATCAAGAGAAGTCCAAGGGACTTTAGTGGCGCTGCACCTAAGGTGCTCTGTGTCACTATACAAAAAGCAGATACCTATGGAGTTTCAGACTCATAAAACTGTAAAACACAAAAATCCCAGTCAGGAAAATTACAGGAGGGAGTGACAAAAAGGTCCCACTCACTCAAGAGAAAAATAAATCACACGCCTAAAGTCCAGCAAAAGAGCCTGGGGTCTCTAAGGTTGAAGGGAATTGGCACAGAAATGAAAATACTCCCTAACACGGGGTCTTTTGGGCACGTGGGTGGATCAAGGGGCAGGATAGCAGTGAGGGTGAGGAAATGGATGCAGTGGAGTGCTTGGCTCGCTCCAAAACAGGCTGAGACCAGTAGTTTGAGACTGTGTTTGAAGTGGGCTGATGGACTCCCACATCCGTGACAGTTACTAATTGTCATTGGTTTGTAGTATGATGACCATCCCAAAGTGAGACTGAGTGAATTCCATGTTATTCGTTTTACCCCTCCTGTTCACCAGCATTTATTCCCCTCTTAAGTCCCTATTCCAGGCTTCACTGGTGGTGTAATTTAGTGGTTGTGCCCCTAGGGGTAAGACTACTAGGTCAGGGTTTACCAAAGGCATCTATAGTTCTTTTCTCTGAGAAGGTGGTACTCCTCAGGGAGGGCCTTGTTCACTCACGGACTGTTCGCTGCTCCTTTGTTTTAGTAATCTGTGAATAAAGGATTGTTATCTGCAGGTGTCCATTAAAATGAAGACCTGGTTTTGTCTAGCGAGACTCCAAAGAAGTGGCTTTGTTTACCTAGTAAGCATGTATTAAGATGGATTGATTCTGAGGAGAGGATTTTAGAAGCCTACCCAATATATGTTGAACAAGGAAGACACACAGATTAGCCAAAACCCAATCAAGGTAGTTTGGGTGAGCCGTCAAGGCTTAGTCTCAGGGAAAGTGCGAGTAGTCTACACCTAAAATTAATCCACACAGAACACCACCAATAATTCAAGTTAATGTTGGGGATTCTTACTAAGGTAGGACTGAAGGAACACTCACTGTTGGGTGTAGAGGGTGCTGATTCTTAGGTCTGGGCTGAACTACCCAAAAGGTTTTCAAGCAATGGTCGAGCAGCCAGGCTTAGCCTAGGAGGGAAGACCTCAGAGCACACCTACATTCAAGAATGCACTTACACCCTGTAGTTTTGTTTTAAAAAAGTAATTTTGAACACTAAGGTCACTACCACAGTACTAGAGTTACAAGTAAACCTAATCATATATATATATATATCACACACAGTAAGACATTTGTTAAGCATTACTTGTGCAATGGATTCTTAGATGATATACAGATAAGTTGTCAGAGTAGCATACAAGTTAGCAAATCGATTTGTTAACCAACATTTAAGGTAATCCAACAAGGATACAGACAAGTAACTTTTAAGCAGCCTACATTTTAGAAAGTCCAGCCCTATCTGGGCATGAGAGTCTGTCAGTTGGGACACTGGGTGATCAGAGCACATGGATGGAAGAACAAAGGAAGGCAGGCGCTATCAAAGTTGCCAAATTTAGCAAGATTCTTCACGGTTGCAAGTAGGTCAAATGTTGAGTTAAAGGAAGGCTCAGGGAGGTCAGATAGACCGCCGCCCCCCCCGGAGAATTTTAGACCTGGGGAGTCTCCTCCCCCACTTCCTGTCCTTTCAGGCACGCCTTGGCGGGCTTTCTCGTAGAAGCCCTCCAAAGACAAAAAACCTAGCAGGACCTCCCCCACCCGAGTAGGTAGACGAAGGCTCAAGAAAGGACAAGTCATCAAGTGTTGAGACGGGCACCATTTTAGGTCAATGGTGATCCGTGTGTCATTTGCCACAGCTGCAACATCAGCTGTGTGTAGTAAATCATATAAGTCGGTAGAAAACATCCATTGCCACCAGCCACTCGGATGAACGTCTCGCTGTAACTAGGAGAAGTGGAAAAAGGAATACTAATTGCCGGCCCAACCGCCGGCCCAACCGCCCGAGTGGCGTGTAGTTGTGGACGCTGAAGGTGTGCCTTGAGCTGTGAACGTTCTGACAAGAAAAGGCTTTATCTGTGGCCAGCAGCATTGCAAGCAGGAGCTCTTGCTGCTCCCTGCTTCCTGGAGGAGGCGGGGCTCATACCGCTCACGTGACTGATCACGTGACCACAGCCGGGTACTAATTGCCGGCCCAACCACCCTCGCGGCGTAAGCCCTGGTGGCAGAAGGGCTGGTGCTGTTAGGCTGTTCGGCGTGTGCGGCTGCCGGATGCCAGTAGTTCCACTACCTTCGTGCGACTAGAGATATCCTGAGAGGAGAAAAGGCTTGAACTTGCCGGCTGCGGTAAGAAGTTACATCGTGCCACGTCTGACTCGGACAACACGGCCACCCACCTCTATATACACGCTGGTAAGTGGAAGCGGGAGCTGGTGTGTATGTCCTTGCTGTGGACGTGTCCTAATCTTCTACTGACAACACAGAAACCATTTTTTTGTAAAGGCTAACATTCGCTCTTAAATAGTATTGCAGTAAACTTCAAACAGGCTCCCACAATGCGAGAAACACGTGCCCAGCGCAAATTAGAATCTACGTCGACCATGGAGCCGCCGCAGTACATAAATGATCAGCAGAAAGACGCTAGTGCAGCAGGATCAAATATGGAGCGGCCCGCTGAGCTAATAAACACTGTCACCCACCCAGCTGAGGTACTACCACTAAATATTACAGTACCATCGCCCACACCAGCTAGAGGTTCACCTCATATGGAACAAATAAATGGTAATTTGCACTGTGCAATACTGAAACCACCTAATTGCCCTGCCCGAGTCATGGATCGGGAGATCTGCCCTCAGACACTGCCCTCTACTGTGTTATCAGTGGACGTACAGGAGCAGGAAACTTGGCTGCCTGAGGAGCTGCATGCAATAAATGACATGAGCGACAGTGGTGGGGCTACCCTTGCTGAAGAGATAAATAAAGAAGGATCCTACCTTAGATACCATGTTGCCGGGGCAGGGGGGCCTACCGCTGTGGACGCGGTAGGTGGAGGGTCCCATCCAAGGATTATGGAGCAGACAAGCTCCCCTGCTGAAGCAACTACGGAAACAACTTTAGTGGTTTTGACGGACGATGCTCACAAATTGCCATGTAAACACAGTGTACTTGCTGGTGACTGGGCCAAGCATCAGATATCCATGGATGGTGCGACTTCATATCTGAACTTGTCCACTAATCAATCGCCCAATCCCACTGGAAATCCAATGTCCCCACAGCCTAGGTTCTATAGTGCTGTAGATACAGCACCCTTCATTGGCAATACCAACCATCCGGCAGAGGATACCAGCGATGACGTTTTCAAGGGTAAAAATGGCTCAGAGTCAAGTGGGGAAGATGTTGTGTTAATAAAGAGTGTGACACCATCACGAGTGGGAAGGGTGGTTAGCCAAGATCAAAATCAAGAGTCAACTAATCAAGATCGCCCTACCCCCTTCATTGACCTGAAACCCGGATCGGAAAGAAGAAATTCCTTGGAAGTAGTTAACAAACTTTTAAACGCCCTCACACGCCTTAATGCGGAAAGAGCTTCTAAAAAATTAGCAAATTGTGGAGTGTCCATGTCGGAGTGTGAAAACATTGGTCCGGGTGTTGATGAAGCACCAACGATACCACAGCCCATACTACAATCACGAGAAGAAAGCTCCGGATTGAAACGTAGGAGGCTAATCGAGAGCATATCACCTAGCGTCAGCTGCTCACAGAACAAAAAACTGAAAATGGTAACTATTCCACTAAACCTCTCTTCACCACTCTTAAAAACTAACACAACACAGCCAGAACCAATTAAACCCTTAGCCGCTACTGTTTCCTCAACAGACGATGACTCTACTGACTCATCGATAATGGAACGCCCATACCCAAAGATTAGAAGACCTGTGAATCGTGATAGGATACATCCACGATCTATTAATAACGTGTTAGAAGAGAGGGACACTGCTCACCATGCCAAAGATTTACAAGCAACTATAATTTCATCCATGACATTATCAATGGCTCCATTTATCAAAATGTATGAAAATCTTAACGAGAATATAAAAGAGCTTTCATCAGTGGTTGCTACAATAAATAACAAGTTGCTTAGCATGGAAAACAAAAACTTCCACTGTAAAGAAGTGCTTCATGAAATCCATCGAAAAACCGACTGGGCCATAGAAACCCTTGTTGAACATGCCAAAAATGCAAGTTTAGATAAAAGATTGTTGGCCGAAGTCGCAAAAGAGGCATTGGGGATTTTTCAACAACAGAAAAAAAAAAACGACCAGCAAACGGACGGGACTTGTTGTCCAGCTAATGGCCGGTTACCTAAAACAGCTAACCCAACAAATGTAGAACGCCTCACTGAACAAGCCTGTGTTAATGCTACACGGAACACTCAAAAACACCTTACCGGCCCAGCACAAGACGCTACCTTAAGCTCACCGTCACAAATGGAAAATGCACTGAACCGTTTGTGCCCTGTTGACAGCGAGGTACGCTTATTACAAACACTGAAGAATCCTGGTGGTGTACCAGCATCGGTACTGCTGCAAACAGCACACTTGCAGTTGACTGCCACCCTGTGAACGTGCCTTTAAAAGAACTAAACAAGGTCAGCAGTGGTTTCGCAAACCCTATTAAGGAGTCCCAAGCGGCCTCGAATTTGGCTCATTTAAATCCGCAAGTGCCATCGACTTCAACACTACCAGCCATTAGGGAAGCAACAAGCACCCAAACGCCAGCTACGCCCCTCAATGGGGAGGCTATTGCCATGCCCGAATTATATAGCATTTTCAAAGGCCCATTGGACACACAAAAGAACACTGTAAGCAGTGCACAGCCTAAGAGCGGCTTGACTAAAAAAAGTAAAAATCAGCCTCAAAGGAAAGCCAAACCCAATGCTGACTCAAGAAAATTCCTGCGTCATCTTAAAACAGTTAACGTAACGGTTAACGGACCCTTCCATGGGGTCGAAAATGCTGGAACAAAGGAAGGAGTACACGTAGTACCAGCTGGCCCAATCCTCTTAGAAGAATCTATAAGTAACAGCAGTGATGGCACCGATCCCCTAATAAACCTTTCAACATATAATGATGAAGAATTGGTAGAGAAGGAATCTGCCGCGCCACACCCCTCGAGTGTGCTCGATGCACCTATCATGACGCAATCTGTGATTGCTCCAGAGGAATCTATTGCGCTGACGATCCAGGATGACACAAAAGCATGTGATACGGTGACACTGGCCATAACAAAGGATCAAATTACAGCGAGCTCCTTGATTCTTCCACACAGAAAGTGCAAACTTCTCCAACCTCTATCCTCGCTACAAAATGCGAAGAATCACTTGGAACCTATATTTACGACGCTAGAGGCCAAACGAAGATTAATTGTTGCCAAGTCGCAAATCAAAGGCCGGGTGCCAAATCCACAAGAGGACTGGGAGGTGTTGCATGACACTGTTAATGCGCAAGATCAAAACAGAGAAATCTTCTCTGTGAATAATGGTCATCCGATACCGCACAGAAATAGACAAACTTCATGCCTTAAGACAGGAATCGATCTAAAGATGCAAACAATGAGGCAGAGTTACAAAAATGTGTACACGCCAAAAGTTGACAACAAGGAAAGGAACTCACAAGCGCACACAACTCAAATGCCACACCGACTCCTCTTGGAACGAATTGAAACATCTGACGATTTAATTTTAAATCGACATAATGTGTTGTGGCTGTGCCATTTAATTCCAAGTCTAAGAGCAATCGAATCCACGGATCTAAAAATCGTTGAATTTTTCGACGAGAAAAAAAATGATGCTGTGATTTTACACCTAGAGTCTAAACTCATAGAAGAAGCCCTGTTGGACGCCGGCCCCGTATTAATATCACTGGGGTTTGACATAGCGAAAATCAAAGAAGACAGACAGTCTGGTTCATCCGAAGACAAGACAGATTTGCAAACAGTTGCGGCGACAAACCATCCTCTGACTGAAGAAACAGAAATAAACCGGGTTGAAACCAAAGCTGGCAAGGCGCCGTTGGGTTCGCATCAGGTATCTTACATAAAGGATCCGATAATAATAACGATTAACGGAATGACAAGCCCTCAGCGCACAGGGGTTGATACAAAGAACCAGGAATGTTCAAGCAACAGTGATGACGACTGGACATGGTTGGCTGCAACCATAAATAATCAATCGGAGAAGTAACGCCAGGAACCAGAGAACCCTGAAGGATGCACTCTGGGCTCATGGAATACCCGTGGCTTCTTGCACCTCTTTGAAACATTGTGGGCCAGTGGATTGGACATAATATGCTTACAAGAAACTTGGTTATCGCAAACTCCGCTGCTGGAAGGCTTTGAGGTGGCATTTAATCCAGCCATAAAACAGGCAAAAGGCAGACCGATGGCTGGCCTGCTTGTGGCCACAAAAAAAGCATCCGGCCTTCAGATTGTGAACTCTTTTAATCCATCCCCTTTTATCCAGGTTGTTACCATCACTACACACCAAAATGGATGTAAGGCACCTTGTCTGTTTATCATTAACATATATTGGAATCATCTGGCCAAGGACGACTCACTTTTTATTGATCAAATTACAACACTGATCGATGATCTCCTAACAAAGGAGCTGCCACTGGACCTAATTGTATGTGGAGATCTAAATATTATTTGCGCCCAAAACGGAGATAGAACCGAGCTAAAAGATAAGAAGGCGCACAAACATGAAAGAACAGCAGCGCAGTGGTGCTTAGAAATGGCGTTTCGTGGTCTATCAATGCTCAACGGCCACACTATTGGGGACATTCCTGCATGCCCTACTTGGAGAAGACTTGATCAGGCATCAGTACTTGACTATATATTCGTTTCTGAAAACATCCACAAACGGACAAAAAAAATGGAAGTCATCAAAATGAAGCATAGTGACCACGATATGGTTCAATTCATATTTGAACTGCCTATTCCGTGTAACAAGGAAAATTGGGGCTTTGCGGTTACTGCTGGTTCCAATAGGATTCGTTTAAATTTGTTGGATACAGAAGTTATTGCCATTACACACAATTTCCAACATGGCTCAAAAGCTCTTGAATATCGAGACCTCCTGTGCGACTACGAAGAACAGAAACGCAACACACATCGCAAGGGGTTTCGAGCAAAACACAAATTTGATATGGCTGTTATGCAACGAAAAAGAGCCATGCGACAAGAACTAAGGGCCATAAAAAACACAAGCAGTTTAACTAAAATGGAGTGTAAACGAATGATTAAACAAAGATATCGGAATTGGCACAAATCACATGCCGCAATTCTGGTGCAAAATGACTCCGAAATTATGTTACAGAAAATGTCTGGTAAAAAATCGGCTGAGTACTGGAGATTGATAAACAACAGCTTGGCGCCTCAACATGCACTACAAGCCAACGCAGTCTTAGAAGAAAAGTGGATCGAATTCTACTCGAATCTATATGCTAAAGATCCATCTTCCACAGTCTGGGTATACACAGCGCTAAAGAAATGGGATTTGGTGTTTGAGCGTCTTGACATACTCAATGTAATTAAAAATGTGCATGACTCTAGAGCACCCGGGCCAGATGGCTTAACCAACTTCACACTCAAGAAAAACCCAGAACTATGGACAGACTTCTGTGTAACACTGTTCGAAAGGGTTATTAAGAACTGTTCAACCCCGAAGTCATGGAAAAATGCGGTGGTGGTACCTATCTTTAAAAAAGGGGACCGAACTAATCCTCGAAACTATAGGCCTATAGCGCTACTTGATGTTTTGGGGAAAGTCTATGCAAGCCTTCTACAACAAAAACTCCTTAAATGGGCCATATCCTCAAAACACGTAGATCCCAGACAAGCGGGCTTTGTAAAAGGAGTAGGATGTGGGTTAAATTTGCTACTGCTAAATCTGCTAAAAATGGATGCATTGAAGTCAAACACAAAAATATACACGGCACTAATAGACCTGTCACAGGCGTTTGACAGCATAGACAGGGAACTGCTGTGGGAAAAACTTAAGAGGTGGAACTATCCTTCGAGTCTAGTGGATGCAATCCGTGAATTACACACAGGCACTTCTATTAAGATTCGGTTGGATGAGAAAGGCACGTTGTCTGCTGATATTGCTACATTAGCAGCAATTATTTTCAATCTCTTTATCTCAGATATAAAGCAAGCGTTCAACGGTGTAGTTACCTTTCCTCCAAAACTTTATGGAACCCCAATAGAATATTTGGCCTATGCTGATGATCTCATTTTGGTGGACTTAACGCCGATTGGGCTCCAGCGAAAACTCAATTGTCTTGAGCATTATACAACAGAAAACGGCCTTAAAATCAACAAAGAAAAAAGTGAAATTCTGATTTTGGAAAAGCTACAGGGAAACAAAGGTAAAAAAGGAAAATTTTGCTGACGAATTGCAAATGAGGACCTACAAATCGTAAAGAGCTCGACCTACCTGGGCATGAAAATTAGCGCCAGCAGAAGAGACGAACCGTGGTCCATTGCTGCAAAAAGCAAGTGTCGGCAGCTGGCGTGCCAGGCGCGCCAGGCGCAATTAATTAATAAAAAATTTGGCAAATTTTCGTTAAAACCAGTCATCTTATTTTATGAGCAAAAAGCGGTACCTATACTTATATACGGCGGAGAAAACGCATTTGGTTGCGCAGAGGACTTGTGGAAATCTCTAGAAAACATTTTTTGGTCCCGTGTCTTGCAGCTTCCAAAGGGTACATCAACAACATGCCTACGGTATGAGCTAGGGCTCATATCAATCAAAGCAAGAGTTACATGGAACCTCCTAAGTATATATAGAAAAACGATGGTCAAAACTCCGGTGCCGCAATTTGAATTACTACATAAGTCTGACAAAGACAGAATCACTTCCACCTTGTTTGATTGGAACGTCCTCTGCAAGGCTCTACTAGAGGAGTATGGCATTAATCTCTCATTGTTAATAGAGAATCCAGTCATGGCTAAAACGACAATCTGGAGAACTGACTGGATATCAACCTGTGATTTAAGAGCGAACTCAACTCTAATGTGTGAGGTACCGGGGGAAGCAAAAGCCTACGGTCAGCGACACACATATCTAACCTGCTTACCGGATCAATACTCAAGAGCTTTGTATATGAAATTCAGAATGAATTTGTTCTTAACGAAAGAACGTTTGGCTACATGGACAAAGTATGCTAACATTGATCCAGTATGCAGATTCTGTAAAAAGAGCAAAGAATCCATCAAACACTTAGTCATGAGTTGTCTTGCTTTTGAACACCAAAGAGAAAGACAATTTGGAAAACTGATCAACGAGCATCAATTCATGAATACAGAGGATTGGTGGAAGGTACTGTTTGAGGGGAACAACAGAGCAGTTCTATTTGCTCTAATAAATTTCCTTCGAGTGTTGAAAAATATTTTAGATATAGAGAATGAGAAACTGGGTTTACAAAAGTAAGAAAATTGTTACGGAGTAGGAACCTGGCTTATGTGTGTGAAATTAAGAGGTTTTAAATTGTTGAAGGGAACTAGTAATTGAAAGGAGAGACTGGAAGATTGTAATGTGTGTGTTTTTTTAAAGGTTTGAATAAACCAAATAAAAATAAAAAAAAAAAAAAAAAGGAATACAATGTGGCCCGTCAGCACTCCACATAAAGGGGGCTGTGCTGATTCCATAAAATAAGTCGGGTAGGATAAAAAAGTATTCTCCGGTCCTTGTTAACAGCAGTTATCACAAGGAAAATAACAAGGACAGCTCAAGCAGCTCCCAGCAACGCTCCACCGAAAGTCCTGTGTGCTGCAATAATAAATTGCAGATGCCAGAAGTTGGTGGAAAGCATATCTCCAGAAAGATGCAACCAAAGGGGTTGAAAAATGTTCCCAAAGTAAAAGACTGAGTGAGTGTGGATAAAGGTTCCCACTTGCTATGGAGAACTGATAAAAATCCAAGAGTCAGTCGGGGTTGGTCGCAGTGTCAGGGCAGTTTTTCTGAAGTCCAACTAAGGGCTTAGCAAAACCATTCAACTGAGAGTAAAAAACTCCACTCTTAGCATAAGGCTGTACCGACTGAGTATATGGTAGCGTAGGCCCAGCAGTCAGGCTTATCTTGGGAGGGTGAGAGGGCTGTAAGAAAGTACATAGAACCTGTGCTATACTGAGGATTAAATAGAAACACAACCAGAAGTATTATACAAAATAAAGGTTCATTATAAATAAAGAGTAGGCAAAAAGAGGTATTGGAGTAAGTACTGGTCAGTCATAAACACATTTATAAAAACACACCACTATGCTTTAAAGTACACAGACCAAACATAGACCTTGTTCAGAAAAAGAACAGTAGTTCTAGGCAAGTCAGACCATATCAAACACATTTAGTATAGGACACACCTATTCTATCTGTGTAACATGTCTCGTAAACTTTCCAAAGAAGTAGCTTGTAAATACCATAGAGGTTATGTAACTTGCTCTAGCATGCTTACAAATTAAGATGTATGGATATTCGGGGCACTGCAGTTTTTAGTTGTTTGATGGCACATCATGAGCATCTCTTCGGTTTTTTCAGGCGATGCTAAATATTATGAAGGGCTGGCTCTGTTCTATGGAAAGTAGTTGCATGGGTGTCCATGCTGCAAGTCTTAAGATAAGTTAGGGGGGGTTGTGTGCTTTTAGAAGCCCGTGTTTTTATTGGTCTACTTTCTCTTGCACGCAGGAGGAGCCGGATGGTGGTGAAGAAGTTAAGGAAACGCGGGTAGGTAATGGTGCCATGTTATTTTACTGCATCTTTGCAGCATCTGTTTTCAATTGAATCTTAAACATTCCTAAATGTGTGTATTGACATTTTCAGTTGTGGGTGATCTCTAATACCCAGCCATCAGTGCTATACAATGTGCACTGCAAAATAAAAGCAATTGACACTCCTAGTTTAACCCTGGCTTATGTGACCATATTAAACTGGGCTCAGTCTGGCCTAGAAAGTAAAACTAAAAAGTGCATCTGTGGTGACTACAAACCTTTTTTTTCTTTTCTAGAGTTCTAAACATGCAGGCTATTGACACATCTCAATGTGCAGCATATTCTAGTAGCTTGGTGTAGGAAAAAAAGAGATCTTCCATATCTCTGCCCTATCTGAGCCACAGCGCCACCTAGCAACCATCGCTGGATGTTCACCTCCAGTTCCAGCAAGACCTTGTGGGTTTCCAAATCAGCCCAAATGCATGCCTTTTGCCTTAGAAGAGACATTTTTCTTACAGGGCAGTGCTACTTTATAGTCAGTCATCAAACTTCTATTCGGTATCAAACCTTCAAGTCATTATATAATTTTAGATACATAGGGTAATGTGATTTAAAATCCATCTAGACACTATGCATTTCTAAAATTGAGAGCCCTGCTTGCAACCTCATACAATTATTGTTACATCCTTGTACTTGGCTGGTAGTTGGACAGTGAGTTCTTTTTGGCAACAAAGCCCTGTGGATACATCGTGCAGTTGCAAATACAACCAGGGTTGAAGATTTTGTCACGGGTACATCACAGCGGATCCTGTGTCCCCGATTCCAATTTCTTTTAGTATTGGTTTAAAATACGTGTTTCTTCTTTGCACAAGACAACATAAAATGCAACATACTCTGCCTTGACAGCTCACACATTGGCATTGGTCCGAGTTGAAATTATTCCAAGATTGTGTGAAAGCAGCCACTGGGAGGATTCCCATTTCTATCATGCATAGTTTTTTCAAATTGTGTAGAAATTATGTCCAACATTTTTTGTCGGATGAATTTAAGGCGAGGTATTCCCTGCTCGAGTTCAGCTTCATCGCTCAGCCGTCAAGTCCCTGACTCTATGAAACATGTCGAGCTTTATTTCTCTCGTCATTCTGGTGAGCCCACACAGAGGATTATCCCATAGGTTGCCTTCCCCCTACCCCCCGCTATTACATGTTTGTTTTTAACATGTCGAAGCCAATCAATTGATTTCCCTCTGTCCAGTGACATTACATGACACGGGGCTTCTCTAGTTTTTTCCAGCACTTCCTGCTTCCACAATATTAACCAGAAAAGAATAGGTTTCAGTGTTGCTAGGACCCTCACTGCAAGAACATCAAATTCCAAAAGAACCAGGGCTGAGGGGGCGCACCTGTGTAGTAATGCCAATTTTTTAGAAACGTATGTTCACTTGTTGTAAGCTTGCCCATATTAGCATACCCCCATTACCCGGCCCCATTCAGTGCTGCTGGAATAGCCTAATTCGCATTCAGGTCCAGCGCAGGTGAAATTGGGGCTCAACCATGTTCTGCATGGAAAGCATGAATTGATCCACTGAATTTCCAACCCCTGTAATGTAGTAGCCGGTAAGTCTGCATCGTCTGCTTAAAATAAGGCAGGGTACGTATCTGAGGCCATCTTTGGACAATCCTGACACCCCCCATCAGTTCAACTATTATCACTTGTACACTATCACTTTATATATAGAGTTATCAACCTAAGACGACATTTCGCAAGGCGGCAGGCGATTACAGAGCAGGCTTCACACTTGATAAGGATCAACAGTGCAGTATAGTCTTCACAGCTGAGTGGTTGCTAGTGTTTACTAAATATCCCTCATGCTCCAAAGTTAGTGGTTTAGAAAGGCTTGAAAAATGTTTTTCTTCTACAATATGAAAGTAGCATAATCCATTTGCACTAAATCACACATGCCACATCACCTAGTAACCACCGCTAGAAGTTCTCCCCCGGTTCAAAAACACATCAGCAATGCATTGTGTATGCATATTAGCCAAAATGCAAGCCGGGTGTGTAGTTTGCAACCTTGACAGATGTCTGTCTTGGGTTCATAGAGAAGTGTATAAAGTAGCATTGCCCTGTAAAACCAAGACTTTTTTTATACCAAAAGGCTGACGGTTGAGCTAATTTGCATTCACATAATGCCTTTTTGATGTGGTTTTGAACTGGAGGTTAACCTCCCCACACACAAACCCTTTAGGTGGCCAAAAAGTAAAAAGGAGTATTCAGGGATATATGACAAATACTGTTGAAATCGGTGATGCCTGTGTTTATGGATTATGCTCCCTTTCAACACCAATTGGATATTATTTCTGCTATGAATACCTTTGTAAGACGCCTAGGGTGGGCAATCCAGGTGAACTACCTAATTTTTGATGCCGATACTGTTTTTCCTAAAGATATCAGATTGTGACAGAAAATGGCAAAATATGGTGGGACAGTGTGCGTAATCTTGGTGGTAGTTCTAGAGGATTACAGGAATAGCATTATGTTTAGCTCTAAACTGTCTGGAAAGAAAAATGTGACATATCCCAATGAGGACTGGTACTACTTTATACCTGAGGGTTAATGATGTAATTGAGTGGAGATGTCCCTGCTCTGTACATGTTTTCATAGAAGGCAGATGGTCTAGCTGTACTAATGTTGTTGTTGCATGGCACACAAGAGAACAAGGAGAATCAACGAGCATCCTTGGACCGAAGAGCTTGCACAATGGAATTATTGGAAGAGGAAGGTTTTCAAAGCGTACCAAAAATGGAGTGATTTGGGGAAGGCCCATCTCTACCAGAGGAACATGCTGGGCCCTGTTGACTGGGACAGAGAAACTGTATCAAATTTACTTTTGAATTCGTAGCTGGCGAAATTGGTAGATGAGCTACAGAGGATCACAGATTTCTCTGGTGAGAATGCTAACATTTTCGATGGGATTTTAGGACCATCCGTATCCAATCTTGATTTCGACTCGCATGTCCGCAGCTAGACGATTCCGTTTTTAACAATGCACACTGTCAAAATAGTACACCCCAAAAATAAGTTTCACGGCTGAATCTTGTGCTGATTGAAAATGGTAAAACTGATAACCAGGGTACTTAGCATACATAAACTAATCCAGTTTTGAATTATTCTGTGGTTCTACTCCACTACTGCCTTATGATTACTGGGGCTGAGTGGGAGAGTGTGATGATGGCTTGAAAGCTGGCTTTCGAATGACAGTGAAAATCTTTGTACGGCTGAGTTCTGCTTCCATTATGCCAATATTTGTAAAGTTCTCTAACTTTGGCAAATGTCCTTGGAGAAAATGAGGAGCAGAGTGATGAGCCGGGTTCTGAACAGATGAGGGCCCATCACAAGCATCCCAGTCTCAGACGAGTCACGCTCGAGTATACACGCTCTCATTCATTTTCTCCTCTGGTCAAGATCAGGGGAGGTTCTAAAAGTTGTGTTTTGGGCCATTGAGACACAGCACTGTTACCATCATTTATGGAATAGTGGCAGCTAATCTCCCAACCCATTAAGTAGTTTTACTGTGGTGGACTATTGGAACAAACTAGACAATGGGTTCTCCCCACAGACAACCTTCACGGTGGATCGGAAAGGGCCAGGTTCTACTGCTGCCCATCATCCATTAAAATGGAATGGAACTAATAAGACTTCTCAATTATGCTGATTTAAGATATTATGGACCATCAACACCTTCTGAATCAGTTATCAAAAGGCACGGACGACTCGAGCATGATCAGAAGAGAAAAATGGCCTTTGCCTGCTGATTGGAGTATAATAAAGTAAGGGAGTTTTACTACAGTCCACCTGTGGTAGCACTGTAGAAGACTCCCTCTTGGATGTACAGGGCTCCAACTCTTCGGTTTGGCCTGAACTAACCAAAAGGATTGGTAGCAATGGTCGAAAAGCCATGCTTAGTTTAGGAGGGAGAAGGGATGTAGGTAAGTACAAAGACATCAGAGCACACTTATAGTCAAGTATACACTTACACACTGCAGTTTTATAACAAAATAGGGTTCTTTATTATAAACACAAAGGCAACTAACACATTATAGCGTTTCAGGTAAGTAAACTTATTCACATATATAATAAGACATCCGTTCAGTGGTAGACTTTAGATGATAAACAGGTAAGTAGTCGGAGTAGCAAATCCATTCTCTATACACCATACAATGTAATGCAAACAGGATTCTGGTAAGTAACTTCTGGGTAGCCTACACTTTAAGAGGTCCAGCCCTATCTGTGGATGAGTGTCATTTGGGACACTGGGTGTCCAGGGCCAGTGGGCGGCAGAACAAAGGAAGGCAGCCACTGTTAAATGTTTAACAGAATGCTTCAGTTTTGCAGGTAGGTAAAATGTTTAGTATAAAGCGGGTTCAGGGAGGTCGGATAGACCCCTTGATGGATCGTAGCCCAAAGGTGTGATGACCTTTAGGCCTGGGTGAACATTATTGGATTGTCCACCCCAA
Source organism: Ambystoma mexicanum (assembly GCF_040938575.1). Taxonomy (NCBI): domain Eukaryota; kingdom Metazoa; phylum Chordata; class Amphibia; order Caudata; family Ambystomatidae; genus Ambystoma; species Ambystoma mexicanum. Next base: position 193,887,795 of record NC_090938.1, read on the forward strand.
AGTGTCTCAAGAAGCTCAAGAGGAGTACAGATTAACACAGCAGGCACTCGAGTACGCCGTTAGGAGTGAGACAGTACCTTTTCTGATGAAGAACAAGGTTGTCAGAAGCGGGTCCCCAAGGTAAGGTGACAGCAGCTTCTGTTCAGATTCTTGGCCTGGAGGCTGAAAGAGCTTTTAGTGGGAGCAGACGGTCAGCTTCTACGGATGGGATGCCCAGCAGACTATCTTCATGATACTGGCATGTTGGTCTCTGCAAAGGTTTCGGAGCAGTGAAAGTTGTCACACAGAGGAGACGTTTCCAAGCAGGAAAGAGTCACTGTAGGCCAAGAAGGATGCCTACAAGGTTCCGGCCGAAGCAAGGAGATTATGCACAGGAAAATGGTCAATGTACCAGGGTATTGGGAGATTGCAGGCCAAATTGGTCGCAGCTCTTTGAGGGATGGCTCAAAATGCAGTGTCTCGAGACTGGTTTGGCCCACCAGTCCAAGGGAGGAAGAGGTCCAATCTAGATCTTCCCTGTGGAGAAGAAGAGGTTGAAGCAGCAGGGGTTACTCCGCAGTCGCTGGTGGTGGCTGCAGACATCCTTCAAAATCCTCTTTCTATTGGTCGACTAGTTTTCTGCTCCAGTTCCCTTGCCTTGTATGCAGGAAAACCGTTGCCATTCACCAATCCTCATTCAAGCCTTCATGCAAATCTGGGGGCTGCTGTGTCCAAAAGGCCCGCCAGTTTATCACTTCGAACTGGAACCAGGCTGAAACACTGAAGGACAAAGACCAGGTGATTTTCGGTCAACTCCCCCACTTCATGTCCTTTCAGGCCCTCAGAGAGCCTTGGTGGGCTTTCACAAGCAAGCCTGCCAACGACGAGACCTAGCAGGACCGCCCCACACAAGTAGGTAGAAGAAGGCTCAAGAAAGGACAAGTCCTCAAGAGTTGGTAAAAAAGAATTGCAGCCACCATTTTAGGTCAGTGGGGACCCATTTGTCCCTTAGTGCAGCTGCGATAGCAGCCTGGGTGTAAAGTTCACAAAACATCGGTAGAAATCATTAGATTAGCTTCTCACTAACTAGAAAGTTACACTAGCTGTGGAAAAGGGATGTATTTTGTCCCCTCAGAACTCCAAATAAGGTCGGGTGTGCTGATTGCACAATATAAAAGTCAGGCAGGTTGATAGTTCCCATAGTTGAAATCAGGGAGGATTTATCTAAATGTGGAGTTTAGAAGAGTTAAACTGGGCTCTATCTGACCAGGTGGGCAGTACCTGAGGACTGAATAGACGAATGGAAGGGTCCAACACGAATCCTTCTGTGCGCATGCTGGTGGGCGATAGAACTCCTTCTATAATGCTGGAATAAAGTATATTGAAATGTGTCTAGAATACTCTTAGCTTTTCCCTCCTACCAAAATCTCATCACAAGCATGATGAGGCCTGGTTGGGACCATCTGAACAAGCAAGTTGCGCGAGGGAAGCGTAATCTTAAGGTGCATAGCTTCGCAATTACACGCTTTGTAACAAATCTAGGGTATTTGTCCCTTCTCCCCAAGGGAGCCACACCCTTTGAGGCTAGGGAGGTAAGCCTGCTAAGCAAGACCTCCCTAAGGGCCTGGGCAAGTGGGACATCACTGGGAGCGACTCCCCTCTTGGAGACAATCACTCCCATAAGGAACGCCCTGTAGGAGAAACACTATCAGCTTATATGAAAATTAAGATGCCTGCGTTTACTGCTGTATCTCCTTCAACAACCAGTAATACATTTCGATCTCCTTGGCTTTAGACCTACAAAGGGAAATGAAACGCCCCTTTAGGAGCCGCGGGCAGCCTTAAAGAGAACCTTACTCAGAGGAAAGCCTCCAATGAAGGGAACGTCCTAAAGGGGCAGAGCGCTGCTGGGCCACCATAGGATAACATTCGGAACAGGTCCCTTTGTCTCTTATCTCCCTCTTACCTTTAGTTGTCGAACCTGGGTTGGATATCCCGCCCTGGGGTTAGCCATTTGTCTGTAAGAGAGGAGAATGCAGCTGTCTTGTGTTAAATTATTGAAATTCCAATTAGTTTGAAACTAATCACAACCACAAGCCCATTGCGTCCTTTTTAAGAGCACTCATTCCTGTAAGAAACATGCATCGGAACCTGTGACTTTTGGGCAGAAGGCCCCATTTATATTGGGGTTTGGACTTGGTAAGTTAGGGATTTCTGCTCGTGGCCTGTTCTCATTTCACTGCATGTGCATTACTTTCCTGCAATACTTGTCGCGCTCAAACACCTGTGTATGAGCGCGATATAAATAAAATATATCGTATCATTTGATGATGTTTATTAAGTAAACCTAATTGTGGTTGTATACATTTGTACTATAGCGTTGTGTGATGGTACTACCTCCCCGTTTCATTTTTAAGTGTTGTACATGCCTTAATAACTGTATTGATTGAACAGACTGTCTGAGCTGAATTGTGTGCCATTCTGCGTTGACTCACTGAGGGCCCCTAGCCATGCTCGCACTCGCCTGATACTAAGCCTTAACTGCTGTACATTGTTACCGTGTTTCAACAAGGGTGGCCAACTAAAAATCTCTCCACCAGGCCATGTTCTAAAAATCCTTTTTAATACCAGCATTATCAAATATAGATAACTTGAGATGAGTATGGGAAGACATACTAATTGGAAGTCGCAGCTGCCTTACTTTCTTTGCGCTATTTTGCTGATTTATTCTGAGAGTATTCAGATATTAAATGTATTTATTTGCGTATATTTGTAAGAGAACCTTTACAGAACAATGTATTACATTGTTCTACAGTCATGAAATCGTTAACATTTCGAAAGTTGTAAAAGTTTCAACTTATCATTTCATTTGGACTTTGTTCCTTTCTGCAGTCCTTGTGTCGTGGGTATGTGTGGGTGGGTGGGTGGGTGTTTGTATCGGTTTTTAATCCTGCTACTCCAAATTCGATTCATTTGGTACTTAAAAACCTGATGCCTTGAGGACCAATGCAATGGATATGCTACAGGATTATGCAGTGTCCAGGGCCGGCTCACTGCTCATGAAACTGGACGAATCCCGATTGTAGGATGGAATACTGATGGAGATTTTCAAGTTGATGCTGTTCAGGTTTTGAAGAGTATCTTCATGGAATCTGGGTAGTAAATGACGTTTTGTTGATTTTCTCCAACAAAATTCTAAAGCTAATGGCAGCCAGTTCTTAATAGGAGAACATTTGAAATCCTGTAATAGTTGTAGATTCCCGATTTATTGGTAATTCAAGGGGAGCGTGCACAAGTCTATTAAACACGGCAGCACTAACTGTTTTTGCTTTCACTATGGTAGTCAAAAACGACTTCTAGGTTTTTGTGTCTACTAAGACCTTTTTCAGGCACTGAAATCTAAACATTTAAGGAAAAAAAATGTCTTCTAGTGCATACAGTTGAAAAACAACTTTTTACACTACCAATGTTAAGAAAAAGAGAAGTTTCTACAATAAAATTTTTACAATTGTCTCGGGAGGATAGCTCACGGGCAACGTGCTCACCTTGGAAGCAAGACGACCTGGAGCACCACAGGTACGATCCCTGGGTCTGCGCTTAGAAACCTCTGGGTATTAAGCGTGTTATAAATAACCTATCATATCATATATATCCAAATCCAACAAAGAAAAAATACAAACACAAAGAACCAGTTTGCAGTGACATAGATAGCATATAAAAACGAGTTACAATTATAAAAAAAAGAACCCTACAGGTCAGCTGTACATATTTCATCAACAAACCCTTTTTATTCAGCGGGGAGGAGACAGCAGACCTTTTTTGTCCTCCAATATGGGGTTTACCCTAAGCCAAAGATAAGCAGCAGCAGAGACTGCCACGTACAAGTGTCGTTCAGCACGGGCCACACTCTAGTGTAGTAAGGAGGTGCATCTTCCCCCACCAAATTTTATACAGACCCCCATTTTATAGGCAGCAACAGTCCAGCTGATTTCTTCAGTACCTCTTCAGAACCAGCCACCTGGACCAAACCTTAGTCTTTACAGAGTCATACAAGTGGCCAAAGGAGGAAGTGGCTTTTACCTCGATCCCCAGGTACCTGTATGCATTTGTTTTATCTAATTAGTTTGCCCCCAATTTCCAGTTGAATTTATTTCTCGCATGTCCCCTTTTACCAATCACCATTATTTTTGTTTGCATGTTTATCCTTGGGCCATTCTCCTCTGCATAAGTTAAGAATGGGTTCAGGCAGGGTTTTGTCCTATTGGTGTTCTGTCCAGGATAACAATGTCAGCGTATTTGAGGGTGTTTACTGCTTCATGACTGTTTTAGGGTGGATTGTTGTGAGCAGCCAACAGTGCACTATCCAGATCGGACATGTACAGATTGTTCAGAAATGGTGCCAAAACACAGCCTTTCTTCAAGCCCACATTTGTCTCGGTGGACTGTTGGGGAACCAGCCTGGGATAATCGAACATATACCGTTGTTTTATTGTGTAGTTGTCTAATGAAATGAAGTAGTGCAGGATCGATGCCCCACCGTTCAGCTTATCTCACAGTTTTGATTGAATAACTGTCAAAAGCATAGCTGAAATGTATGAAGCAGACCTATAATAGAGTTTCAAGGCACCTATACGCGTCAGAAATAAGATTCATAAGGACCCACAGGACATGCTTTGTCCCAAAGCCCTTTCTGAAGCTGAAGTGATGCTTAGCGAGGAGGTGGGTTTCATCCGACCACTGGGTGAGAATGTTGAGTAGGATGCTTGCAAAAATCTTTCATTTGCAGTCCAGCATGGCCAATAGCCTATAGCAACCTGGGTCTGTCCTGAATCCCTGTTTATAAACGGGGATCAGGATTGAATCTCGCCATGAGCTCGGCACAATTCTCATTTGGCAAATAAGGTAGAATTACATTTTCAAAATCTCAGCCCAAGTAATGGGGTCTTGCTTTAATACGATGGTAGATAGCCCGTCTGGGCCTGTAGCCCTAGCAGGCCTTACTGTCTTAGCGCCCCAAGGTCTGCAGCCTGCACTTGGTACCAAACGGATGTGTCCCACATCGGGCAGTCATTAAGGATAGGCGAGCTGGTTTCCTGTGACCAGTAGCCTTTCTTTACGTGGGTGGCCCAATCCTCGGCAGCAAAGGGACTGACTGACCAGAATCATGTGTTCGGATGATCCTGTTAATATACTTCAATTTTCCAGTGTTATCTTCATAGCGATATTCACCAAGCCACCGCCTATATGCCTGCTTTATTGCGGGCAATCTGCTCTTGATGTCCACTGTGGAGATTGTTCAACACCTCTTCACTTTTCGGCACTCCATATTAGTCCAGCGCTTTTGGTCTCTAATAATCAAAGGGAAGCTGCGGTTTATGGCCCTTCAATTGAACTGTCCAGTTCCTTTTGTCATGCGCACTGATTGTTACAATAAGTTTTAGTTCCCATGCGTACTTCGTGAGTAACACATCCCTGTTACCACAGCTTTTATTTCCTCATTGATTTAAGTTTCTTGCTGGGTTTTCCTTCAGGATTTCGAAGGGTTCCGAGTGTAACATGGTCACTCATCGGCACCGCTTTGGTCTGTAGAGCGGGGCCCAAATCACAGCTTTCTCATTCACAAATATGAAATCCATCAGAGAAGATGCCATTTGTCCAAGTATATTTTGTTCCCGTTGCCACCGTGGGGAGCGGAACTAAATCAAACTCAGCCAAAATGGTAGTCCAATCTGTATCGCATCCCATGCTAGAATCCCCCTTCCCCCCCCAAAACCCCATATCAGTATGAGAAGGCAAGCCCTGCAAACAAGTTTTTGTTGAAATCCCCTGCCCGCACCCATGAGTGAAGTGTATCGAGGACAACCTCAGTGAGTTCACAAATGGATTTTTCCCCAGGAGGATCATATAGACCCAGCACCAGGGTATCTATTTGGGTACATGGGAAGCCCTCCAGGACCACTGATAGTAGGTCCTCATGTTCCCTAGTTCTCTGGTAATGTCTGAGTGTGTACACATTTTTTGCCCCTATGCATAGAGCCCCTTTAGGGCGCCCCCTAGTTACGGACGTAGATAGCCGAAAAACTGTAGAGAACCCATCCATGTGAAATGGGGTAGTTGGCCACGCTTCCTGCAAAACGAATAGGTCAGACATTTGCAATTCGGAACTACCTGCAGGGTTTACCAGAAAGGAACAGTGACCATGCGTGTTCCAGGATAGCATTGTGAAAGACACCACCTGGTCGGCTCCTTTTGGGCTTTCAGCGATCTACCCTGTATTCTAGCCGGGGTTATATGGTTTTCGGTCCCAAACAGAGTACAGGCACTGTGGGAGCCCATTTGTGGCATGATACACCCCCTCTTTGTGCACACCTCCACCTCTGCATGATACCCTCTTTTCCCTCAAAAGTTCAGACTCCAGCATAAAAACTTCCAGACCAAGTTCATGAAGTCCCATTCCGTTATCATTGGTGAGACAAATGTTACCAATCCCCAGTTAGTCTCACTATGGTATTTTGGGAGCTCTGTGTGTACAATATCCTCAGTCGTTACCGAATCCAAGTCCGGTATAAAATGTAATGGGTTCAGTGACCACGACCTATTGAAGGAGATGGAGGCTGAAGGCCTGTGTTTCCACAATTTTAAGGTGTTTCGACTGTCCTTTCGTGATTCCTGGTTTATGGTGTAGGGAACTGCTTGGTTGCTATTGTGTACCATTCATTTGCACCCTCAGGGCCGGGCTTGCTCACATTGACTTTTTAACCTAGCCTGTGGACCAGTATGAAGGCTAGCGTTTTCCTGTGATTGGTTTGTCTTTAAGCAGACCTGCCGCTTTAAAGCAGGAAGTAGTGTTCGCTGACGTGTTTTGGTCAATGAGTTCCGGGAGGACCCCCACACTGTGGCACCTGGGCAGCGTCTCTATGGCTCAACACTGATGTGTGGACCCAATTGTCCAGCGGGTCACCGCAGTGCGACTTCTCTTAAGTAACCATCTGCTAATTCGTTGTTTACAGTGAATTTTACATTTCCACAGGCCTTACGACTGATAGTCCTGGGGGCTTCCGGTCAGCGCCTTTACTCTTGGAATTCAGGTTTGCAGCTACGCTCTTTGACCCCTGCGGAATCTGTCAGTGGGTGGCGTGTTTCTTATGCTTGGACCTGCCAGGTTCATTTGGTGCATTTAGTAGAGCTTGCTCCATGGCGATAATCTCCAGTGCCTGCTCCCTTGAATTGGCCATAACAACGACAGTTTGACACAGATCAAACGGAGAAACCAGATCCACGACCGCGGCTTCGTCCTGATGGGAAGTCGGCATTTTATCCCTTTGTATTGTCCCTTCACTCATGTTTGTGGGGTTCTTTACTTCAGGTATGTGGCCGCGACCCCCTTCATGATTGGCTATGCTCAAGCAATTGGTGTTTGATGCTATGGTGATATCCACCACAAGTCCCAGCATTTGGTCTGTTTCTCGCTGCACCTCTGCCAAATTAGTGCATGATAAGAACAGGGCATCTAGTTTGTGAGCCGGAGAACTCTGAGCCTGGGGTCTGCACTCTTTGCTAGCTGGGCGACTTTGTTCATGGTTAATCGCCAGGCAGCGTGTCAACTGGTTGACATCATACACAGAAAAATCAGTCACTTTCCTCCGTACCCGAGGGGCCTTCCGTAGTTGTGGCCAGTTTCTCTAGGTCAGGGCTCCCAGACAGATCCTCTTTAAAGTCCGTGTCTAGCTAGTCACTCCCCGCTGGTAACGAGTTTCGTTTTAGGCCCTTAAATTCAGCAACGACCCATTATCAGAGTCCACCGCCATTGCGGCAGAGTTTGAAGTATTGTCTTGTTTTAAGGTATTGTCTACCTGGGCTTGGATTAGGGTCATCTGCAGGCAGTATAATAAGGCCCTTCTTTGCCACAGCCGGGGTTGAACTTTATTTGTGAAGAAAGCAGAAATATCCCTCTGGGACAGCACCTTATTTTTCTTTAAGTCAATGTTTCCCTTTTTTTGCGAGGGGGCAGAAACACCATTGTTTTCCATTGCTGGACTCCGAGCATGTTTGCTAACACTTGCGCTGCATAGGTCGAGTCTGGCGGACTCTACGACGTGTAGCAGAGGTGATTGGGGCCAGTTTAAAAGTGACATTTTGCAAATAAAATTACAGCCGGGCTAGTGTCTCTTTGGTCACGGTGACCCGCTACCTGGCTCCCAATGTTGATGGCACTAGACACTCTTGTCAAACACTGCAATTTGTTTCTACTGGGAACTTAATCCGGAGATGTTATCACCTCCCCATCTGATCTACCGAGGGAGGGCCTTGTGTGAGAGTTGAAGTACTCGGATAGCAGGGGCAGTTGTAGGGTGTGTGGCGAATAGCAATTCTTTAGAGGATAGCAGACACTTACCGAAGCTTTCCCCCACTGCGGTCTGCGGCAGACCACCACTGCTTTACCTCCGCTCCGCGGGTTTGTAGGGCTTAAAAGTCCTTGGGAATAGAGTCGGTGGGAGGCCACTCCTTCAAAAGAGTGAACACTGAGGAAGCCCTCTGGGATTCTGTCCAGCACAGCATCACGGCAGACCACCTCTGCTCCACCTCTTCTTAGGGAAATAAAGCAAGATTTCCATTTGTTCAGAAGTCATTTAATACACCTTAATACTTGGTTTCATCGCTTGTCACTGCAGTCGTGCAATAGAACATACGTTAACAACTGGGAGGATTTATAGTACTTTTCCCCTAGGATCTTTTAACCATATCTATAACCTCCATACTGTTTGTTGAAACGCAAGTATTTTCTTCCTTTGCTCTTGGCTCATCCTCATTTTCTCCAGGATCTTGTTTGAGTTTTTCCCTTTGAGACGTCCTAAAGTTATATGAACCAGTCACGAAGCCTAATAATCTCCAGAACATGTTTAGCCTCTTCGGGTCTTCAGTAATGTATAGTGTTCACATTTCGGATGAAGTGGTTTACCCTATGTTGATTGTGCGTTGGAACTCCAAATTTTAGAACCCTCTGGGTTGGCAGTAAACTCTGGTGCAGCCTCCATCTATGCCCTCCACCCTGCCTGGTAAGTGGCACCTCATCCAGTAATATAGCCAAGACATTTTCAAATGGCTGCAGCGCACAACACAAAACCCTATAGCATATAGGCGAGGTTGTCTTCTCCCAAATTGGAGCTTTCACAAGCACCTTTCATGTTTAGTTCTTGGTATTCAGTGCCAGGCAAAAAGGCAAATTAGATAATCCAAACGGTTTCTCTATTCTCTATTTTTTAGGCATGGGATAGGCTATTGCCAGGCACTGCCACAATGTTACCTAGCCCTGAGAGGGCATCAGTTGGGAATTAGCGCGAGTACTTGGGCGTATAATGGCATAGCCTGGGAAATGCCTGCCCAAACGTCTTGCAAAAGAGCAAAACTGTTGGCTTTGCCAGTGCTAGTTTTTAGCAGAAATTCCATCCAGGGAACAGATTCGAGGCCAAACCTCACTTAAAAATCGAGGGGCTGAAGGGCAACTTGCTTTTGACATTTGTATTACACCAGGAGCTGATTTGCAGCTGCCGTCATGCCATTACCTTTCAGAAGACTCCTTAGAAAGAGCAATGGCAGTCCCATAAAGTCTATAGATTGATGTTACTGAGCGATGGAATAGCTCATGGTTTCCAGGAGGTGGTGTGTTTTGGCAGCTATGGGTGGGAATGGCCATAGGCGATTAGCATGGCCATGCTGGGTCAATTGATGGGTACAAAAAACATTCAGACTGTAATCCCCACATCCTATCTGCATCCATATGCCAATAGTGTTTTCTCCATAGGTGGCACTAAAGCTACACCTAAGTGCCAGAACTAAAAGGCAGACCAAACAGTGCAAGGCTGGATGAAAGTTGTCTGATATGGCAAGACCATACAACCAGAGATCCCACTCAGTCGAATACTCGCAGGCATCAGAAAGCGTGCATTGAATGTCAGTTTTTTTTTATGTTGATCTTTTAGTAAAGCGAGCATCTACTGCAGTACTGTACCAAAGCTTTAGACCGTTCTGTTTCTATGCTTGACATTATAAATGCCCTCACCTTGATTGTGGACTTGCCAAAGGTCTGTACCCTCAATATCATTAACAAACATTATATTTAATGTTGTACTTCCCTTAGTCCTGTTTATAACGGGGGTTTTCGTTGTTCCAGTGCATTCTGGAGTTTGCCTCGTTAACCTCCTCCCTTTAGATAAGGATTTACTGCACAGGCGGGACTGTTCTTTGCTCACAATGGAGGCAGTCCAAATTTGTGGAATAAGATTTGCAAATTGGGGCACATTTTTCACATTTTTACAGGGGAAACGTGATGAGCTGCAGAACCAGTGATACAAATCTAAGAGTGTTCATGTTAATGTTGAAAATGACAGTGAGAGTCATTTGTTATTTGCACATTCCTGAAGGTTCGCAAACAGTGGCGGCCATGTTGCTAGCCTATGTCTATTGCAGTTGCTGTTGCCCCATCTTACTGGCTCTGTTTCACCTTCCTTTCTAATACGGAGTTCTGGCTCAAGTGCAAGCCAAGTAGCCATTTCCATTGGCACATAGAGAACATATACGGTAACTTCCAGGATTTTTCAAATCTACTTGTGGTTCCTAAGTCTGCCTGGCATTTTAAAAATTCAGCTTTATTTCCAGCAAATTCTGTAGCTCCGATTTGAACTGTCCCCACTATATCTACTCTGATAAAAGGCTGGACCCATGTGCTCTGAAGCAGACAATGAGACATAAAGTGAGTTGGTTGTCTATAGATTAATATGCTTCCCTTCAATTCGTATTGGCAAAACGACAGGGGCAAGGTCCTGGCTGTCCAGATGTGCATGCATTAAAAAAGGTATTATGTCTTCAATCAAACAATCAAACAAGTTTATTCGGAATTATAAAAAATTCCATTAAACGACAAAAAGAGATAAATTACACTTTTTCAACATTACAAAGACACCAATTATATAAAAGACAGATAAAAGTAGATACCGAAAATTACAAGTCACAATCTACAATAATAAAAAAATAACTGGCACTTACTTGCCAATCGGGAGGGGATATTTAAAAGTTATACATTATAATCAAGCATAAAACAAGACTCAACCACTTTTCCCCGTACACAGTTCATTGTAAAAATTAGTAGCACTAACTACCCCCCCTTGCATATTTAATAAGTTCTTTCTAAAATACATCGCTCTTTTTAAAAAGGTCAACAGGGCCCAGGATGTAAAAACTGACTCGGCACTCAGAAGAAACTCAAGTGCGACCTTGTGTGAACGAATCTCCGTTTTCTTGAGGGCGGAACCAGGGTCATTCTGCGGATACCCGCATAGCCTATGCAAAAGAACAACAAATGCAAAAGGTCCTCACGCTTGTGGCCACAGACTGGGCAGCCGGCATCACTGGGAAAACTTTTCCAGTTGCGTGTGTTTCCCTGTAGCCGAAGACAATCAAACCGGGCCCTCGTAATCAGCCACCTATCTGTTTTAAAAGTGCTCCTGATCAAATATGGTTGGATTCCAGAGAGATTGCTGATGCTAGAGTGAAAAGAATCACATTTCTGAGTGTATCCCAGGAGAGTTTTTTTCCTAACTACAATTTCTCCCAGTTTAACCTTGTAGGCTGCCCCCTCAGGCTTAGTGATTAAAGATTCAGGCGGAAACAGGACACTTAGGTTAACTTCCCCCAATTTAGCAGAGACATAGGCTAACCATGGGATTTTTTTCCATCCTGATCTGCCCAACACAGTACGTAAGATAAAATGGCACAGAGTTGCGTGTTCATTAACCCACAGCCGAATCCAAAAAAGTAAAGGTGCCATCGCCCACTGATCCTCCCAGAACTCTGCCCCCAGTTCTCTGTGAATAGCTATTCCGGGGGCGCTGGTCGGTAACCCCAGCAGGTTTTTAAAAAATGTGTTTTCTTTACCTTGGATTTCAGCCGCGTTTTGGAAACCCCAAATGGCTGCACCATACATGGTGGTTGCCAAAGTTTGTGCACCATAAATTTTCAGGATCACGTCAAGAGGCTGGGCTCTACTTTTTGACGCAAATCTAAAGAGTCCACCTATCTGTTGGCTCATTTTTGCCGATTGCTTTGCCACATGTGCCCTTCCATTTAGGGCCTCTGAGAAACTAATCCCGAGGTAGTCGAACACCTTAACTCTAGGGATTGTTTCCCCAACGCATAGCATGGGTTTCATTGGTGCTGAACGTTTCCTTCCAACACATGCCATAACCGCTGACTTTTTAGTGTTGATTTTCAGGCCCAGCTTGTTCATAAAGGTTGCATAGGCATCGATCAAGACTTATGTCTTCTATTAACCAGCATTATTTTTCTGGGGCACCTCAAGGGTTTGACATGTTACTCAATAACCAGTTATAGATTCATTTTGTATTCCTTTTGAAGCAAATACTTACAAGCTGGATACACTTGAATGCGAATTCCAATCCCCTAGTTTTACATGGCCGCCTAACAATGTACATGAAGGTGGTTGTGATGGCTATGACTCGAACTTGGGCCGGCGATCTGCAACTCTCAAGATGTTTGTAAGTACGACTCACATGAAAGCTCACTATTGATTAAGCTGGATAGGTTTAATGGGAGTTATAGCCCAGAATAGCTGAATAGCCAGAGGCTGCAGGCCCATAGCCTAGAATTGCTGTAATTCAAGAATGCTTGGTGTTACCAAGGCTTGCATGTTTGCTCTGTATGTGAGAGATCGAATGTCCAAATGTGACGCATGCTTCCAGATAGTCTGCTTCTTTTTCAGCTGTGCTTAGGTTTCCCTTGCAGACTACATCAGGATGTCCATGACTAGATATTTGTGTGCCTTTGGAACCAGATTAAGTGCCAGACAAAGGCATGCCACAGTGTGTCCTCCCTGATTCTTTCTCTTTCAAACCAGAGCATTGAGTAAATTTGAGTAGTGGGCTCTCTTCATGGGAGACTCATTAATCCCATCGACCAATTCTGAGCACTGCTTTAGCAAACAGAATGGATAACTGTTTTTTTGGGCGATGAGTCTTCATTGCTTATAATGGGGTTAATGTGGTCGAACACCACAATGTCTAATGGTTTGAGAGCCTTAGAACACAAAGGTGTGTTAAACCTGTGGAGGTTGCGTTTAATGTGTACTCTGCAGTGGTAAATTCCTGAGAGCCAATCAAGATACAGGCCTCCTTGAAAATATTCCCTGTATGGCCCTGGAACCCGATGGCACCCGGCGTAGCGAGCAAGTCTTGGAGGCCATCAGCTCTCACCTTGACCGCCCTCGCTTCATTTCTACCTCCGCCTCGTCACTCATTGCGTTCCCCTCCACCGAGCAGCTCGCCTCCCTTGCTGGGCCTGCTGCTATTCTCCCACATCTTGTGCGGGTCTGAAGCACGGAGGATGGTTAACCCCATGTCACAGTGTATCCTTTGCTCCACACCAATTCTGAAGGAGCTACTTACAGCCTATAGTTAGGCATTTTGAGTAGCAGCCTATATCTGGTCCCATTGCCAGATGCTTATAGAATCACTGCCTCTTTCTGCTGGTGCAAAATGGACAGTTATGTGCCCCATTTCGGTCCCTCTGAGGGCATCCTCACTTTACTTAGGCCCCGAAGTCATATTTTCAAGCACATATCTGCCTATTATGCCTGCATGAATGGCCAAGAATGCTTTTTTGGCCTTGCAAAATCGCTTTCACTATTTACATAGTAAGGACATTTTAGGACAGTTTTCTAGGACCAATTTCTAGGGCCCTTCAAAGTCTTGCCCCCCCCCCCTCTATTCTTTTTGGGGGGGTCAGTGACCTATTTTTAGTGGACAATTGGACTTCTCTCGATGTGCCCCTGCCATTGCAAAACTTGTTGCCTCACTTAAGGTATTTGTATTGGGTTGCACCTAAGGGGTACCTAGTCCCAGGGCTGCCTCTGTCTGGGAGAATTACTGCATCAACTATTGGCGGTCCTGGCAATCCATACATCGCAAGGCCCTCCAGGAAAGGGCTGCTAAACACATCCCTAACTCCACAAGGTATTGGGTGAACGCATGTAGTCTCGGTCGAGTTCGCACAGAGCACCTATCTGACGTCAGTTCTGCCAATAAAGGGAAGCCGCATCGCAAGAGGCCTCCCTCCTCGGGTGTTTTAGTCATTCTTCTTTGTCCTCGAGGAAGAGGAGTAATTGCTCTAGCGATTCCCTGGAAATAGAGCTTTGGGGTACCATTTCCCCACCCAATACTCCACCATGGAAGAATGGAGCACTTCTGCTTGAAGATGCTTTACATCTTCACCATGGCCCAGGCGTAGATGGCTTCAGACTTGGTTCCACCCACGTCGAAGTGACCGCACCGCATTGCCACACACCATCAGGCTCCCTCAGGGGAACACTCCTGCATGCCTATGGGTTCTGGCCTCATGCTCAAGGGTAACTGTCTACTGCTGCGGACGGGCACCACCTTCGGGCATCGAGGCCTCAGCGCTGATCGGGCCCTCATCTTCATTGTTGGTGCTCATGGGCACCCAAGGAGACAGTTCACCTCTGGAATATGCCCATCTTCATTTGAGGCCATTTGAAAAAATAAGCCATGTTCAATGAATATGGCGTAGTTATTCCCTTTGGGTTGGAACTCATCGCCTCCAGAGAGGAAAAGGGACTTCCCGGAGGAATTTTTACTGTAACAGTGAGAATATCAAGTTCTGGCCTCGGACTGTAAAGGGTCGTCAAGTTGACAGTGTTGTCAACTTCCCTAAACTGGATATCCTTCCAGCTCCAAATCCGGTTAGATTGGGGCATCTTTCCGGAGGTTGATGACAAGGTTGCTGAAAGCCTGAGGCTATTGGCCCCAGCCAGATCAAAGTCCAATTTGAAGTAATAGACTCAGAGGGAGACCAGTCCGCTAAGTCACATCCAACCAGTGTGTGCCTCAACTTGTCGGGAAATGCCCATGACTATCACCCGAGGCCATGGTTGATAGACCATGTCCCATCTGAGAAATGTTTGCCACTCGATCCCTGGGCAGAAAGGCTCTGCCCAGGCAGGGTGTTCAAGACTACCCTGATGAATCTGAGAGACGGACATCGAAACATTGGACTTTCTCAAATTCAGAGAAAAGCTCAAGCTGTGCAACAGACTGCACTTGCAAAATAAATGTGCCGATGTTTGGTCTGCAGAGCGAGTTCAGACGAGTCCGTTGTTCAGGTAGGGAAAGAGATGGACTGCCTTCCCTCCTGAGGTCCGCTCTTACCACTGCCAGCAGTTTGGTGAAAACATTTGGTGTTGAAGGAAGACATAACGGCAGGACATGAACTTGAAGTGATGTTGGCCCACAAAGAACCTCTGGCAATTCCTGTACTTTCGATGAATGGGCATGGAAGTAGGCATCCTGAAGGTCCAGCAACACCAGCCCTGCAGAGGGGAGTCCCTATCCTGGATATCTGCCGGGGGCGGCGACGTGGTGTAACTGTTTGAGAGGCCACCTTCAGCACAGGGAGTTTCCTCCCCAAATGAAGGTGTTGCAGAACACAGTGTGTAATGGATTCTTTGTTCAGCCCTATTCAAGATTCATATCATGCCCCTTGGACCCTCCCTCTGCGCCACCAATGAGCCAAGAACCAGGTCTCAGTACAGAAAGTATATTTATATTTATTTGAATTACAGGTAATGGAGATCACACTAAAACTACACACGCCACCTTCTCTGTAGCTCACAATTAAACTTACTTTTTCAGAAATCACACATTTGTTGGAAAAACTCAAATCCCACTACTGTACTTTATACATTTCAATTCAAGGAATACTCATCCCTGGTCAATCCACAATCAATTTACATATGCAGTGCTATGCAATATAGATTTTCCTGTACGCAATGTTCATGTACTAGCAGTTTGGTTTACAATGTTGGATAGGAGGTCTCACTTTTGCATGCACTTCTCCCCCAACCCCAAAAACCAACGCATCAATTACATGCAGCACCCTTCCATTTAAAGGTCAGGTCTAGGGAGTGGTGGACAGTTTTAGATGTTTTTTTCATGACCCCCCCCCCCCCCTTAAAGGCCTGTGTTGTGGGCGGGAAGTTGCCAGTTAGGGTTTTTTCTAGTTTAGGGACAAGGACATCCCTCTTCCTTGAAGTCCAGTCAACAGGACAAATAGGATTACCCAATTACATTACAGGCTATAGTTTTCAGCGTACTCTAGCAATGAGCATTGTTAATTTTGAATGTTAAAAACCTCCCCGGGGTGTTTTGCTGAATGGGAATTAATTACATATATGTTCTAAAAGGCGAAGGATCTACACTATTTGCCCCTGACCCACTAATGAAAATGTACCCACAAATGAAAGGGAATGGGTTAATTAAATATACCCCCCCCCAACCCCACGCTGACCTTTTGTTGGTCAGTCTACTTACTTTTGAAAATCTCTGGGCTGGGCACTCTGGGACTGAGCAGAGCTTTGCTTGTATGGAAACAACTTATACTAGACAGAACTTCAGTCAATTAGATCCCACAGCACTTCCCTCTCTCTGGCTCCAGGGAAGAATCACAGCCTGCTTTCTAGTCTCCTCAGCAATAGACCTCTTCAGCCCTTCCAATGTTTCTCTCAGATGAAATTTTCAGAAGATCTCCTTTGGTGATTTTGGGAAACTGTCCGACCGTGGTGATCTCTTTGCAGTTTTTTCTGTTGCTAATTTTTAGCAGCTCTTCTTTTGCCATTTACAGTGCATCACTTTTTATACCAGTGATGACACGTCAGGATTTCAATATAGGCAGTGCCCTGCAAAGGTTCTCACACCATTGATTGGTCCTTCCCATTTCTCTCCAACCCCATCCCCTGAGTATTGGTTCAGGAGTCTAGAACAGAAATATGGCAACTCCCATTTGAAATTCCCCTTTTTTTCTTATGTCAATGGTAGAACTTCATAATTTACCTAGTAACTGCCATAATGTATAAATATTCTGCTTCAGCTAATTATGAGGAATTTAAAGAAACGACAGCCGGGTCCGCACCATGTTGCAAGGGCGTGTGGCAATTTGTTGCGGTTTATACAAAAAGCATATTCCCTATGAATTTATTTATTGTTCAATTGTTGCGTATACAGTAAGCAAATTCTGTTTCAAAGCGCCCACAGGGAAACAGGGAGGGGACAAGGGGGATGAGAAACATTTAATGCATAGAAAATGTAAAAATAAATAGTGGGGGGGGTAAAGATGAGCCTACTATGCATTGAGTGTTCAGAACATGCAAGTGCAGAGGGTGTGGGGAATGGGGTAGGTGCTGGGGTGCTCATGGGGGACCAACAGGTGAAGTGTAATGTATGGTAAGTGTGAGCCTCCAGAGTGGAGGGTCTGCCGAGACAAGTGCTGAGGCTAGACAGCAGCTGATGGGTTATTCGGTGTGTGTAGGGGGGGTGTCTGGGCCCAGAGGATGCATAAGGACCCTGGACACAAATCAAGCAACTGTGAAATTAGCAGAGTTGAGGGGGGAAGGAGGAGGTAAAGAGGAAAGTCTTGAGTAGCTTCCTGAATTTAAGAAAGCCCTCCTCAAGACGAAGAGGCAGGGTGAGGCTGTTCCAAAGAAGGGAGCCAGTTGAAGAAAGCTAGCGACCTCCTGCCCTCTGTTTAGCAAAATGCTTTACACATAGAGTTGGTGCCAGAGGAGTGCAGAGGTCTAGAGGGGGAATATTTGGTAAGAGATTTGCAGATAGTGTGGTCCACACCCCAGCCAGCCTTGTGGATGATGCAGAGGGATTTGAATTTAATATGTGAAGCAACAGTAGCCAGTGAACACTTTTTAGGGCAGGAGTGATGCGGTCCCTGGGCTTGAGGCCTATGATAAGTCCCGCTGCCCTATTCTGGATTAACTGGAGGGGTCGCAGCGTGGAAGAAGGTAGATTCAGGAGGAGCCTATTGCAATAGTCAAGCCTAGAGAGAACCAGGGCTCGGGTAACATTGAGCTTCTGGGGGAAGGTGAGAAAAGGTAGAATGCCTTGGAGAAGGAAGAGCTGAAAGTGGGACTTCTTGGCAATGTTCTGAGTGTGAGGGAGGAAGGAGAGGGAGGAGTCAAAGCGGACTCCAGGGTTTCATGCTTCAGGAGGAGGAGCAGGGCAAGAGCCCATGGAGGAAGACCAGAGTGAAGGGAAAAAGTCTGGAGCAGGGGTCCCAATAGGAAGGATCTCCGTTTTACTGGCATTGAGGCAGAGATGATTGGAAGTGCACCAGGCCTGGATGGCAGATGGGCAGTCGGGATGATGGAAGGTGTAACGGGGTCAGCACAAAGTTTGAAGAAGAGTTGTGTCTTCTCCATAACATTGGAAGTTGGGGGGAGCAGGAGGAGATGAAGAGTGCCAATTGAATAAGTTTGATGTTAAAGAGCCACGGCGAGAGGGTAGAGCCCTGGGGGACACCAGAGGAGGAGGTAGGAGAGAAAAATGTTCCCAGAATTACTTGGGAGGAGCAGTCAGTTAGGAAGATGGTCAGCCAGTCCAGTGCCTTCTCTGAGATGCCAAGGGTGTCGTGGAGCCTTTGTGTGAGGATGGGAATGGTTGACCATGTCAAAGCAGAGGAGAGATAAAGGAGGATGAGGACAGCTGAGGAGTTAGAATCCAGGGATGCTAGTAGTTCGTGGGTGTTCAGAAGAGCAGTTTCCATGCCTCTAGATGCTCGGAATCCAGATTGATGGTCATGGACACCACCAAAAAGTTCAGTGTGTGAGTTGAGTTGGGCTAGGGCCAACTTCTCCAGCAGTTTCCCCAGGCAAGGGGTGATTGAGAGAGGGTGCTAGGTGGCTGGGCAGTAGTTGACTGGGCAGGTAGGGTCTGCTGATGTTTTTTTTTTTTTACGGAGGGGGCTCACAAGGGAGTGCTTGAGGGAAGAGGGGAAAGAACCAGTGGCAAAGGGGTGGTTGCAGGGATCAGCGAGTGCAGGGGCAAGAGAGCCAATGTTTTCCTTGAAGGTTTTGGATGAGCAAGGGGAAACCTGTTTGGAAGAGACCTTCTTTGAGCGGACAACTCTGGTGACTTCTTCAGGTCTGACGAGGGCAAATGAGGTTGATTGGCCAAGGGAGGCAAGACGGTGAGGGATGGGTTGGGATGGTGAGTAATAAGGCTTCTTCAGGATGTCCTGAGTGTGTTGAAGTGAGTGGACAGGGTGTTGCAGAGGGCCTGAGAAGGAATAGGGGAGGAGATTGCACAAGGGGTGGCTACTTCCCTGTAGATTTTGAAAAGTCCAGCTGTGGTGTTGGTTGTGCCAGATACCTGTGCCTGAATGTGGGCCCTTTTCTTGGCACAATAGTCTGTATTGCCTTTGGAGCAGCCGGCAGGTCAGTTTGTCAGAGGGTGAGCCGGAAGTTTGCCACTTCCGTTCCGCAGCGCTGCACTTTTGTTTCAGGGCTGCAAGTTCAGAGTTGTACTACGTGTTGCGCTTAGAGGCTTGTTTCAGGTGGATCCTCATGAATGGGGCAAGAATGTCAATGGTGTTGGTGATGGACAGGTGGAAGTTGCTGAGCGCAGTGTCAGTGGTAGAGTGAGTTAGGGGAGGAAGCGGGGATAAGTTGGAAGTGAAGGCAGCGGAGGACTCATTTCATCGAGCGGATGTTCATGAACGAGGTTGGAGGTGCGGTCACAGGGCCATAGGGACCCAGGTGGGAGGAGAGTGGTCTGGCCAAGAGAGGGTTGACCAGAGGAGATGGGAGAATGAGGACTGAGTGGATGAGGGCATCCAGAGTGTGCCCAGCAGAGTGGGTTGGACCAAAGGGAGAATGGAGAAGGTATAGAGAGGTGCAGAGGTAAATGAAAAGAGTGGATGCTGTGCCAATGAGTCCAATTGGATGTTAGTCACCCAGGAGGAGTAGGTTAGAAGAGGTTTAAAGTAGGGAGGAACAGAAATCGGTCCAGTTAAAGAGGAACAGGGAGGTAGTGCCGGGAGGCTAGTAAATGGTAGTAATGGTCCGGTCCGCGTGGAGGGCAGAGAGATTACCAACTTGCAAATCAGGCTCTCAAATGAAGAGTAGAGCTGAGAGGGTAAGGGGGAAGAAGGAACACACTTCAGGAATATTAAGGCAACCCCACTGCCAGCACAGTGAGGTCGTGGCTTGGAAATGATCTTAAAGCCATCAGGTAGGAGGGAGTCAAAAGTAGTGACTGAGCTGGCATTGAACCATGTCTCAGTAAGAGTGAGAATGTCAAGGTAAGTGTCTTCAAGAAGGATTTAAGGGGAGAGAGTAGAGATGAGAAGTCATAGGTCAGGAGAGGGGACAGAGATGAATACATTGGTGAAAGTCTCTCTGGAAGATGCCCTGACATAGGTGTCTCTGAAGGGAAGACCAGGATTTGCACCCAGGAGGTCTTTTTTTTGTTGTTGCTCCTTATGCTCAGATTTCATGAGAGGGGATAGTGTAGAAGTTAGAAAAGATTGGAGAGATGGTGAGTGCCATCTCAGTGGCAGAGGATAGATGAGAGAAGAAAAGGAAAAAGGGGGTCTGCACTGCACAGACCTGACTCTTACTCTCAGGTGGCCTAGTAGTTAGCGAGGGCACCAATACAAATGCAGAGCAATATTTGGGGTGCAGGATCCAGTCTGAAAAAGGATCACAATGAACACAAATGAATGCACAATCACAATGCACAATCACAATGCATGCAAGATGTAAAGCGCACCCACCTAGATTTGTTTATAAAAAAGAATCACAATGCACACAATGAATGCAAAATGAAAGCACACCCACCAAGATGTAAATGAGAAACATGACTTGAATGAGTTTAGCAATTGTAGAACACAGTGCAGTGACAAAGAGAGGTGGTGAAGGAAGAAAGTAGGAATAGGATTGGCACAGTTACGGTTAAGGGAGAAACTGGAGGAGGCTAACAGTTGCTCGGAAAGAGGGGCCTGGGCTGCTGTGGTCCACGTTCATGCAGGAGCAAGAAATACACAGGAGTCTGCAGCATTTTTGGGTTGGAGCACTAAGGTGGGGGGGTTGAGGGGGCAGCTGAATCCTACCAGACAAAGACAGGTTCAGACAGGGCCTTAGATGTTGGTCCAGGGAGGCGGGCCGGCATTCGTCTGCCGACTTGCCTGATTGGGCCCCTCTTCCTGCAAAGGCCCAGTCAGACAAGGCCTTCCCCCAGCAGAGCAGGCACTCAGTGCCTAGAGATCAGGGCCGGCGATGATGGAAGTGCTGACTCACAGTGCCTTTGATAGGCAGAAGCAGCAAAAAATTAATGCAGCGACATCGTTTTTTTGCAGATGAACAGTCACTTTCAATTAATTCATCATTTTTTTTTTCTGTGCCCGCTGGTGATATCCAGTGAGTGCAATTAGGGCTCAACTCTTGTGCTGGTTCAGTTGGAGGGGAGGTTCCTCAGGCCTTGGGTTGGAACATGTTCAGAGCATGCAGAAACACATTTTAGCTTGCCATTACAATTCCCGAAGTTGTATGTGGACAGATATTTCAACAGAATTGCCTTGACATTGCCTTTAAAAAGACACATTAATGGATGTAGAGAGACTTGTGGTTGCTGAGAAAATGCATCAGTTGTGATGATCCCATTTAAACTAATGGGAAATCTTTATATTCATGCAAATCTTAGCTCCATTCTTCCGGCCACTTGCTATTCTGTTTGAAGTTGGTGGGCTGCAGGTCGCAAATAGTTGGAATGCATCGGCTACACAGATTCCCCCACGGCAGATAATGAGCTAGGCTGCCACTGTGATATGCGGCCCTGCTGACGTCTGGCACCCTGTCCTGTTATCTGAAGTGGACCACCATTTCAATCCGAAAACCTTCTATTTTCTCATATTTGTTTTAAGAATTCAGCTTCCTTTGATTTCAGCCCCTGTTTTCACAGCTCCTCCCTGCATTCTAGTCACATACTGGCTAGGCCATTTGCCCTGCAAAGATTTGAGCCTTCAGAGACAGCAGGTCTGGCAATGGGGAAGTTTGTTTTGGATGCCATTAAGGGCCGGCCCTGCTTTATTTCAGTTATAAATAGCCGGAATGTAATAGCTACTAAGGTATTCCCATCTCCAGCTTCAGAGGCTAACAGGATTGCAGTGGGGAAGCCATTTGTGAATTCTGCCCAGACACCCACAGATTGTCCTTGGCTGAATGAGCTCACATATTGCATTTCCTAACCATCAGCCTTCGTTCTTTGAAATACTGCGTAATTGACTGATCCCGGTTCACTTTGCTTTTGTATCAGTGGATTTCTTCTTTCTTTTCAAATAGCATTGTTTTTTCAATGGGATCGCTGAAGATACAGGGCGGTTTATTTCAGACTTTAATAAAAACATATTTTCAATTTTCTGCTGTTGGTTTTTATGCTGAAAAGTGGATCTGAGTTGTCATAGTGCACCACCTTTTGATGGGTGGCAGTTTCAGTGAAAATGCTGCATTTATGTCTCATCCAGCAATGTGATGTGATTTTACAATCTGCACTCCAATTACATTTTTTTCTTAGGCTTTATCTCGATTTCAACTGCAGAAAGACACCCAGATAGTCTGCCACAATGGGCCTATTTTCGGCGTGATGGTTTTGAATGCTGGCAGGTCATTTTTCCAGTGGGCCCCTTCACTTCTGTTGGTTTGGGGCCTTTGATTAAACCCCACAGTGGGTTTCTTTCCACATGGTGGTTAAGCATTACTGCTTAGATTTACTTTCATGTCAGCACTCCCATTTTAGTAGGGCGGTTCACCCGAATGATCTGGTCTAGGTAGCGTTTTTGCTTTCCTTCCCTCTTCGAGATGTATGTACTGCTGTGGGAGTCTATCATAGATGGGGAATCCGTGGAAGTAAGGAATCCATTAGAAGAGCAACTGTCTTGTCTCTGTAATGTTCTTCCTGAAGAATGCTCCGCCCACAGATTCCTCCTCGCCATCCCTAACTGCCTCTTAGCAAATAGCCAATATACTTTTGGTTCTGCGCTCCCTCGGAGTCCGATTGCAAGGGGAAAAGGGGTTGAACAAGGTCATTGGATGCAGTGCCTCGATATATACTGAGCCGACGTAATGTTTGGTATTGAGTGCATATAGGCATTCGATGCAGCTCACATGCAGCTATGCCGCACCCTCTGCTGGTGGAAGGGTTTCCAAAGAACAGCTGCAATGTGGATAGAATTTCATAGATGAGGATTCCATGGGAGGGAACATCCATCGGAAAGAGCATTTAGCGTGAAACAAGTAATTTGTCCTTCTTCGGTCTTCACAAACACTTCCTTAGACTCCTTCTGCCACTCCAACTATTCTGCGCTCTTTTTACTCCTCTCACTTCTAACTAGTCTCTCCTACCCTTATTTCTTTACTCATACACTCAACTCTCACCTCCAAAATTGCCCTCACACAGCACTTTCTCAATCCCTCCACCTTAGTGGTTCACTTTCTCCAAACATACAAGTGCACTCTCCTCCAACTCATGTGCATTTCTTTCTGTGTCCTACTCATCTCCTCCAATCTCACGTTGAACACTCACTGATCAATAAAAAGGTAAACTATTTGTCTGGAACGTTCTCCGCTATGTTTCATTTGCGATCCTCAAGTTGTCCTCCCAGAGACATTGAGCTTCTGTATTAATATCCAGCTATTCAGACAGCCCCTGAGAAGACTGAAGGCAGCTGGGGAATATGTGTGGGACAAGTTCGAGATTTACTGGTGTGACACGTGCTGCAGTTCGAAGCAGGAAAAATAATTTGAGTGTATTAGTGTCGCTATCAGAAGCGTATGCCAATACACTGCTCCAATCCCATGTTTCCTTCATGAACCCTGCAATGTATGTGCGCTCAAACTCCAACTAACGCGCTAGTGCTCTATTCTATTCTCTGTATTGTATGTAACTATGTAAGCTTAAAATGTCGTTGTCCTCTCACCATCATAACTCTGGGTCTGGTGCACGTTACAAATAAACATACAGCATTTCTCACATTGGTAGCAAAGAATGAGCTTACTCTGAACTTCCGGCTCAGATCAGTGAGGGTTTCTACGCTTTGGGAGTAGATTCTCTGCATCCTGTTCAGCATCACCTTTGTGTGTGTCCGAGACCATGCTTCCCTGAAAATACAGGTGCAGAGAAGTCAACTTTAACAGCTATTTTATGCTCAAGACCAGGGCTTAATAATTGAACATTGGACAAGTTTGCTACTTTTATTTAAAATGCCTTATTGTTCAAGTTTACTTCCCCTAAAACATTCATATATGAACATTGTGCATCAGCGCGAGAGATCCACGTCACTTCCAAACAATTAATAGGATGATGCAAGATTTTGAACCTGTGCATAAATGCACTTATTTATATTTGTATTCAATGAAAAAACTTTAAGGGGACGTTATGGTTATGAAATTCAGTAAATAAAAGATGTTAAAAGGATGTTATGGTTACAAGTAAAATCGAAAAACCCCTGCAATTCGCCAGTTATAATAAGCTAAGCAACCATAACTCGCGCTACCGCTGTGCACTGCTAAGACTACCACCCAGGACATCAAAGATGACATCACAAATATCATTGATGGCATAGGTGTGCCAGTTCTTTGCTACTGTTGGGAGTGTACCAAAGGCTAAAGCTACCAAAGTGAAATGCACTGAGTGTACTTGGACAGTACTCCTATAGCACCACCTCCATGCGCCGCCACACCAAATCCAATGACTGCAATGCTCTCAGGATATTCCTTTCTCAGCAAGTAGTAAGCGGTCTTCCTCCACCTCATCTTCCACAACAAATACTGTAACCACACAGCCTGATGTCTGCGGGTATTGGTGCATTATAAATAAATGAGGGCTACAGACCGTTATCGTCCATTGCAGCTCCTGAAATGGGGGATAAAGTCCATTGGCACTCCTGGTTCCCAAAGCGGGAACCCAGGGTGCTAAAACATAGATTTTTCTTCCTAAAGACGGCTCACATGGATAGAGAAGGCGGGGGTCCGTACACAGCCACTCTTCCCTTGCCATGGCAGCCTACAAAACCCTATGAACATATTACCACATGCACTTTTTTCTCCTTTCAAACCTATCCTACCTTCGAAAAACTAACTTTACCACATATCCGGTCCCAGGTAGACATAGCCACTTTAACACCATTTTTCATCCCTAGCGGTCATGGCCAGTAGCATTGTCTGTGTCATAACCTTATTCCATGACCCAGACAATCTGTCTACTGCCCACGTCGACAGGCTATATACCTCAGTCACCAAAGGTATATGACTATTTTTTTGTACCTACATTATTACACTTGTCGAAAAATAAAACGCAGGCACATTGCAAAACCATGCTTTAATGTCCTTGCCAATGCTCCTCACGAGTTTGCTCGAAATCCGCCCATGTTTTATTTTTTAAAGTGGAAAAATGTATGTATATACAATAGTCATATAACTTAGCCTCCACTTGACAAAATCCATTCAGTCTTTACACAAACATTGAAGGTTGGGTCTATAATCTTTCTTAAAACGTTTGTCCACATTTGTCAAATAGCAGCAAAGTTATAAGCCATCAAAAAAAGTTGAGACCCCCCCTCTAATTTCGCCCCCTCTTGAGAAAATCCCACCAAACTTTAGAAAACCATTTATATCTAGATACAAAATCGTTTTGCCAAATGTTATGCAGATTCGTCAAATGGCACCACATTTATATGCCTTTACAGTATTTTGGGACCCCCTCTAATTTTGCCCCCTCTTGACAGAATCCCAAAAAATTTTGCAAATCCATTCAGGATTAGTTCTAGAATAAAATTGCAAAATTACATGCAGTTTCATTGAGTGGCACAAAAATGATAAGCCATCCAAAAACTCTTTTCCCCAACCCTGTAAAGCTGAAATAGGTACAGATGTCCTAGGACATCTGAAGTGTCCGCGAACACCGGAGGACTGCCCCAGGACATCTGGAGTGGTTGCAGACTTTCGGGGAGTGAAGCAACCTGTTTTTTGATGTATTATGGCCATATCCAATCCTCATCCCCCCCCGCCCACATCCCCAGAGATTGTTTGTTGAGTTTGACAAGTGCAATGCTGCTTATTTATTTTTTTTTTTCCGCAAAGCTGTCCGCGGACTCCCAAAAAGTCTGCGAATCCAAGATGGCGGGCGTTTCAGGAAAACCGACGCACTTCACGTTTTCTCACTACCCAATCAGCGGCTGCGTCCCGAAGTCCGTGGACCACGCAAAAGTCTGCCGATTTTTTTTGTGCCAATCAGAGGCCAGTCCGCGGACCGAACAGGGAAGTCAGTCCGCGGCCTAGACATAGATATCACTAATTTTTTGGCCTTACGTTTTGGTCGTTTAGAAAAACCACTGGACTGATTTGCACCAAGTTACGGGACCAAGCTCCTGCCGCAAATTTGGTGAAAATTCATCCAGCGGTTTGGGCTTTAGGCATAGACCTTATGTCTATGGGAAAAAAGAAATGTTGGGACCCCCTATAACTTTGCACCCCCTTGACCAAAGCTCACTAAACTTTGCATACAAATTCAGAGTGGCCCATAGACTATTTTTGTAAAGTTTGGTGAGGATTCGTCCAGGGTGAGCGAAGTTATAAGACACCCAAAAAAGTGCTCTTCCTATGGGTTTAGCATAACTACATGGCCACTACCACAGGCCATGTAATATGGAAATATGTTAAGGGTATTTAATAAGATTAGTTGTGATCGCTGGTCATCTAGCTAGGCAAGGTAGATTTTAGGTTCCATCATTTATTTTTGGAAGGGAGCCACATAGCAGGTTCTTAGGAAGTCAAACTAAACTGCACAGCAAACGGATTTCTTGTAGGTCTGTGAAAGACCTTTATGTGCCTTAGCCAAGATCCATAAAGATAACTTAATTCAGGAGCCAATCTTGAATACATTTTTGAGGAGCCCTAAAAGGCAGTACAAGAGCTAGCTTGGGTGTACAGGAATAATCTCCTTCAGCCCTGCTCAAAGCTTGCGGTTTATCAGGTAAGGAGGGTTGGTCGGGATTTAAATATCTGCACCTGCTGGGGTGGGTATAGAGTGTTCCATAACGTGTGGAGGAATAATCCTGCTGTTTTTGTTGCATTCCCCTTGGCTGGGGCAACAGAGGCTACGTAACTCTTTGTAAACATTTTTGAGGGGTTTGGTGGGGTTGGGTGGTGGCTGGTCGCAGTCTTCAGGGGATTGTATCTGTGGGGCTGAGCAGGCACGCTGGTCTAGACGAATCTGCTAGTCCCTTAACACAACTCGGATCATGGTTTTTGTAACCTATTACGGAGACGTTCTCTGCACCAATTAACGTTTTACATAAAGTTGGGATAAAAATAAAGCACACAACGGATCATTCAGTCTTCTGGATGGACCCGCCAGTTGGCACACCCAGCTTCTGCTGCTTGAAGGAGATTCGGCATCACCAGCCAAAGAAAGCAGACAAATGGATTTGCCAGCAAAGGTGTGATCACCCTTTGCTGTCGCCCTCTGAGCTGCAAGTTCAATGCCCCTTCTAGGGCGGCCAATAAACTCCCTGAGGTCAAACGGCAAGACTTGCAAGAGATACTGAGCCACAGGTAAACCGTGTCCCACCACGTAACCAGATCAGCCAAGTATCCAGCTGAATCGTCCACAAGTTACTATTGCCATGGGTTGTCTGCGAGACTGTCTGCTTGGGCTAGGCTTTTTATGCGAAGCCTTGCACCAAAATTCTTACCTAATATGGTTGGTTATTATCCTGCAAACAGACCGTTATGGTTGCAGTATAGTAAGCTTTTCGTCCATTAACTCAAAATGCAAAACCAGAGGCGATTCAACATGTTTGTTATTGCTCGTTGCCTGTAGAATTCACTTCCTATTACCTTCTGTTTTCTTGCGCCTCTCCGCCGTTTCGGAAAGCTTTAAAGAATGTCCTATTCGCGATGTGTGGCTTGGCTTTTTTCATGAAATCTACAGAATTTGATGCTGGCTGTTATGTTGCTTCACCTGATAAGTGTGCCCGTCTGCAGCTATATGCAGTTTAGTCTGTTTGAGCCTGGTATAAATTCATAAACTAACAAGCTGATGTGCTTGAGTGGAAGAATATAGCAAAATGCCCTTTGCGCCTCATGGCCATCATCTGTCTTGAGCCCATGCTGAGTTAAACTGTAAGAAGATTCTGTTTCTAGCATTGTAATCTGTGGGATTGGCCAACATAAACGATTATTTTAAACCATCCTTTTAATCCACAACCAGAGCCTTGCCACTCATCCAATCAACCGGAGCTCCACTTTCCAAGTCACCATCACTGCGGCATCAACTCAAGAAGGGTGGAAGACAGCAGCCCTCCGGAGCCCAAGTCTCTCAGCAGCCGTTTTCTAGCATGGCGTGCAATAAAATATAACTTATCTCAGAATGTTATAGTTGGGCTATTCCTTTAAGGTTGCCATACAACACCTCTTGCCCCCACCCTTTCTATTTCTCCATTGCTGCAATCTCACCTGTCCTGGGACTGGCTGATTCAGGGGAGTGCGCTCCTGAAAGGGCAGTCAAAGTGCCGAAACTACTGCAGCATAACGAGATCAACTCCTGATATTTTCTCATGGAAATGAAAGGCTGTTGAGTTAGATTTTCAAATTTTTGATTTTTGATAAATCTTCCTGACATGTGTCAACCCCAGAACTTTTGGCTTGGACTTGGTAATTATTTTACCTTGTCCCTAGGTGAGTGGGAATCTTTTTCCCCCTCTCACCTAGTCTTTTTTACTTTTTTTTAAATTGTATTTATTTTTATGGGTGACCTTATATGTCTCTCCATAGTGTGTGATTGTAGTTAGTTTCCTATAACTTTTGGGCTTAGGCTGGGTTGCCCCTTTGCGCTTCCCAGTTAATTTCTCTTTAATTTACTTCAGTGAACTACTGTTCGTAAGGGGTAAAGATGGATTTTCATACCTTTTTACATTTTATATAGTGAGCCGTCCACACCCCCACCTTCTGTGGAGTGTTGGGAGGGATACAATGTATCCCCTTTCTTACTTAGCTGGTCATTGTTTTGTTTTGTTACAATAGCAAGTTTCCTTGAATGGCTGATGACAATGTAACTACCTTTATGACTTGTAGTACTTGCAGGCTGTTAAGTCGGCTTCTGTAATGCACAGAAGGACCCCCATTATGCTAGAATGGCGGGCTCCTTGTTTTTTCCCATTTTCTCGTGTGCTTGTTGCTTCAGAGACATCGGTTGAAATGTTGTCTTCGGCAGGATTCCTTTGTATTCCCCGCCTAGGCTCCAGAGTGTCCGAGAAGGCATGAAGCGAGGGAGGAGTCCAACACTCCACACCACTTTGTCTTTTTCCTTGCTTGAAAGGAACCCGTTCCCAGTGGGGTGGGATGACTGGCATCCAGAGCGCTCTTTTCTGTAAACTGCAGTAAGAATTTGCATAAGTTGTGCTGAAGTTCCTGATAAATACTCTGATCCTGGAAGCTGTTGACAAGTCGACCACTGGAACCAAATCCAAAGAGGACGGTGAAGAAAAGACGTATGTAGTGATTTGCAGCGACCGGCGAGCCTGCTGAGTAACCAGAGCCTGATGCAATCCTTCCTTCCAAGGGACATGGGGGTCCCGAATGAGACTCCTCCTACCCAAAGGCTGGTGAGATCCACTAGTCTCAAGAAGACCCACATTTTGAGCAATCCCACGGCGTGCTGCGACCTTGCTGGGCTGCAAACCGTTATACCCTGAGACCTAGAGCCTGAGTGTGGTGCATGGTCTTCTGAAGTCCGAATCCACCAGAAACTTTGGACACCTGCTGGACCTCCAGAGAGATGATTCAAATCCTTGAAGCACCCTCACCAGAGTGCACGGCCATGTTAGTGAGGAAAATCCAACCAGCGATATTCGTTCTTCATCTGGCTCCTGTAAAGTGCAAGTTCCCATCCAGTGTCTGGTCCTGTGCTGATGCATCCTGAAGACATCCACTCCAAAGCTCTTAATTTCTCCCAAGGTACTGTGCTGTACTTGTCTTAAGCCTTATGCGAATCCTGTGAGGCTGAGTGGATGGGAGTTTGCCCATACCAGTTGCCCAGGCTTAATGCTGGAACACATGTAGGTAGCCTTCGAATAAGTCCCTAAACACTTTCAACTAATTCTAAAAATGGATACTTGCTTGTTTAAGATCTCCTCTGGAACTCTGAGTTTGCTGCAACTGAACCCTATCCTGACCTGCCTACAGCTGGCTCCTAGACGGCTAGGGTCCCTTGTCTGCCCCAGAGGAAACTTTTTCTATAGACTAGGGAAGGACTTTATAAGATTAGGATTCTTCTTGAAAGTATAAAGTGTAAAAGTACTAACTTGCTAAAGAAGTTAGTGTGGTAACTATCTCCGTGAAAGAAGTTACAAAGTGTCACGAAGTTATACTTATCTTTGAGTTACATTCTGGCCACTAAAAAGTATGTCATTTTACTTACTTTGGTGTTTTCACCTCTTCTGAAAAGTAATCGATATTGGTACTGTTTTAGTATTCTGAACAAGTGTAAAAATGTACCAATAGGGTTTTACCTACCTTGGAAATATATTGAGTCTTTCTGAAAGTGTACCATTTGATTTTGCTTTCCCTGATCTGCGTTATTCGGATCTAAAATAGTCTTAAAGTGTATACTTACCTTCAAGTAGCTGAAGGCCCCTTTAAAAAGTATAGAAGTAATTTTACTGAAAAGTACTGGTGCAAGCCACTACTAGCTAAACAGCGGTACTGTCATTTTACTGTAACAATTGTGGGCGCAAGCCACTACTATTTAAGCAGTCACTTGAAAAGTAATAAGTGTTGGCACTGTTTTAATATTCTTAACTAAAGGAGTGTAAAAGCTTACCAATAGGGTTTACCTACCCTTGAATAACAGATTGTCATTCTTGGTGTACCATTGGGTTTTGCTTTCCCTGATCTGCTTAGTGTAGTTCTACCAAGTTAATACTCGTCTTCAAGTTGCTTAAGGCTCCACTGGAAAGTTAGTTGGTTTACTAGCTGTGAATTCTGTTCTAAAAAGTAATGTTTGCAAGGTGTAGACTTGTAACAGGGTTGGTCTATTAAGTGATTTATGTAACTGAGTCACTGCATGACTGACTGGGTCTACTACCCGTGAATTAGTGTTGGTATTAAAAATGCATGTCTAACCTGCTCTTATTCCGCAAGAATAGTATATTAGTATCCTGAATGCATAACCATGAGCTTAGACCCAGCTTGACTTGCTTCATGCTCGGCCTAAATCAGGTTATACCTTGGTTTGTATACCTTTGGTGTTGAGTTGTTTTTTATAATTGTTTCTGATATGTTGTTGTACTTCCAGAAAATGTATAAACCATTTATTTTTGCAATACATAGTGTTTCTTTGGACCATATGAATGCTGCAATTCCTTTGTACCAAGCTACAACCGCCTCTCCCTCCTTCGATAAGCCTGGCTGCTCTGTCCATGCTAAACATTCTCAGGTGGTACAGCCTCAAGGGCGTTGCTAGGGGGGGGGGCTAAGGGAGCTATAGCCCCTGATCTTTTGGTTGTAGTTCCAGATAGAATCTCAGGAGCTACAGCCAAAAGACTAGCTAGCCCCCAGACCCAACAGTTCCAACATCAGCTTAGCCCCGGGTCTTTTCCAGACCTAGCAACTCCCCTGTACAGTCTTATACTAAGAGTGGAGTTTGTGTACTGCCTGAGATATGGTTTTGTGAAGCCCTTGGTCGGACTTTCGAAAACAAAGGCAAATACCAGATGAGAAGGATACTGGCTGTGCGCATCACATACACGTTAGTCCCCTCGGCGGGGGGCGATGGCATCTTGCATTTTCATTTTGCCTCATGCCCTGTTGCCCTGAAGATCTCGCCAGGGCTGTGTAGTGGTGGATCAGTGATTGCAGAGAACACGCAGTTTCCAAGAGTGGCTTCCATGAACTCTGGCTCTGCAGCTGTCAAGGACGATTATGTTCCCAAAGGGGTGCCTTGTGAGATCACCCCAGCCAAGCAGTCAATAGTAGATGAGGCCGCGCGGAGGGTTGGGGTGCACACATGTATGGGGGGGGGGGGAGAGGAAAGCCATAGCACTTACACACGGTGGTGCAAGAATAGCCCTGCACGTTAGCATGAGCCTTCCTGCGATCAGGGTGCCCGATCAGCATTCATGCAGACCTGGACAAAAGCGAGCCCCAGAATGCAGGGCCCTTTTGACGAAGCTGACGGTGTGAAACTGGCTTTTAGTTCCGAAATTACAGGAGGGACGGCTTCAGTAAATGCAGTCCTGAAACAAGATCGTAAACGTAATCCCCATGAAGGGGGGGGGGGGTGCATCACCTCGATCAATCGGACATGCCGGAAAACGCAAAATGAACGGACTTTTCTCCTCAAGACACCCTGGACCAGGATTCGAGGGTGCTCTTTGATCTACTGGTTATTTGTTTTTCTGTATGTCTTTGCCCCAAGTCCTCTTCTCCAAAATGTGATCTTAAAATTAAAACCTTCAATAATTCCCAATGCACCGGCATTGCCTTGCCGGTGATGGTACTCGCCGACCACCTTAACTTGTCCATACGGCCACGCCGGCCTTTGCCGGGCTGGCGGCAGCATCTTCCACGTAGTCTCTCTTCGCTGACCTTGACTCCGTGCCTCCCGAGCACCAGCAGTACGGCCGCCTGATGTACGAATCGCATCAGAAGGAGGCGTCCACTTTGATAACATTGACTAGAAACCGAGTTTCAGCTACACGCCACAAGAGGGCGCCAGAACAGCATCTTTGCGAGGGCTTGCCTTGTGCTCACGAGACTGGCAAGGTAGCTCATCAAGTTCACTGCGTGCTGAATGGGTCCATGTTCAACCTGCTGGTAAGGCACAGGTTCGGAACCGGATGGCCGAGTCAGACCTGCATCTTTAAGTGCCATTGAAGTCCGCGAATCTATTTGCAGTGTTTGAGCGACGAGTGCCTGTTTCTATACTGCAGATGAAATGGCGTTGCAATCCATTTCACTAGCTCCTAGTCCCAAGCAGCACTTATTGGAAATCGTTCAAGGCCTGGTAGTGAAAGGGTAAGCGAAGGCATCCTGTCTCGAGGGAACACAAGACTGTAGTGCTGCTACATCGGTGCTTTCTACGATAAAATTAACCGTTGTTCCGGGATTCGGTGTTTCAGATAAAGTGCCTGCACTTCTTCCTGCCGTTTCTTAACACGTGCGGCTCTTTCACTTTGGGCTATTAAATCGCGCTGCAGCGCCACTTACAAAGCTGAAACGATTGGCGTAGTTGTACAGAGGAGTAGGTACCCCGCCACCCGTGTTTGGCTTTTAAAGTAAGCTCATTCCCAACCACTACCAGCTCCTCCGTACCTAAAACCACCCTCCTGCGATCTTTTTGCACTAGGTAAACTACGTGCTTTTATGGAGCTGCCATTGTTCCCTATATCACATTGTTCCCTATCTCACCTCTTGAGTTTGACTCAACCAGTTAATTTAGAAGCAGTATTTTTGGGCCCTCGTCAGTTCCTTGCATTGAATTCCGGTTAACCAGCATTGCCAACAACTCTTGTTCTTTTGTAGGCAACTGCCAGTCCTTGTTATCCTTTGCTAGCTGTTGGCATCTTATTGGCAGGTAGTGGCATTATCGCAGTATTTGGCAAAGGCCTACCGCGTGTGCGCACGGATATCGAACCCTTTTAGCCACTGACCTGCCCTACATTCTCTTCACTGTGTTGCTTTCATCGTGCTTAGAAATGCATCCCTCTGGAATGCTGTGCTGACTGGGCGGGCAACGCGCGTGAGGACCGGGAGAGTGGTTCTGTGCTGCAAAGTTTGGGATCTCCCTTTTACGATCTCTCGCTGGGCGAGATGTTGCCTTATACGGGTCAGCCGAGCTGCATCGCGGCTTCTCCTAGGCTCTCCATTTAGCACAGTCCATTATTGTCTTAACCCCTTATTTACCAGCAAGCGTGCCACCCGCCCCTTTATTAGTGATTGCAGGCTACTTTATAGCCCGTAAGAGGCTACGCCGGGGAAGAGGGGCGGGGGGTGTTGGGGTGCAATGGAGGCCTCCGATCGCACTCCTCCAGGCTATAAAGCCAACTGGCGAGGTGTGCCAAGCCTGTGTGCAGGTGATACAAAGCTGTGCTTGTCCTGCCTGCCCACACGCAGCACACGTTGGCTGCACGCGTGCTCTGGCGGTGGCTCGCACGCAGCCTGCCCTTTTAGGTGCAGCTCTGCTAGCTGGATTCCCGGCCCCCCTCCAGCCGGCTAGCCTAATATGGTAAGGTATGTCCCCAGCACAGGCCGTTCTGAGAGGAGATGGGCAGAAGGCATCACGTGACGGTGGGAAAGGAGATTAGTGATACGGCAAGTGTGTAGGTGAAGCAGCTCGGGGAGATTGCGGTAGTGCGCCCAGGCCTGCTCGATGGCGTCATCGCCCTCGTGAGCGCGCGGAGAGGGGGCGCGTAGACGCGACGCGCGCACAGGGTCCACAGCTTGGTCTATACTATAGTAACGGGATGCCCTAGAGCGCAGAGGGCTGGTCTCAAGGCGCAGTTCCTACTACCCACCACACGGCACGCCGAATGCTGAAAATAGACGCTTTATTATGAGTCCGGCTTCAAGCAAACCCACTGGAACTACGAGCAGACCTGTAAATGAGTATAAACAAGACCCAGCCCAGCTCTTAACCCATTGCAAAACGACAAGTACAGCTCAGGTTCACTAGGACCCAGTGCTAGTGTTTTTGAAATCGGTGAGACCCGGAAAGCACACAAAGGTGTCACAAATAGTGACTGCAGTGACGGGTCTAAAATGGCCCCTCTCGCCGCCAACCACTGGATAGACGGGCACGCAAGCACAACGCTATTCACCTTCTAAGGCTATCGGGAGAGGATTGTTGTAATCTATCACTCTAAGAAAACCTAGGAAATCTTTAAAGAAAGTCATCCTCGAAAAACCCCAGGGAACAAAGGAGGAGAACCAGCATGTACTACAGAAGATTTTTCATATGGTGCAATAGGACACACCCAATTGTTATTTTGCAGTTCAGAGAAAGAAGGGAAGTAGTTTAGTTCCTAGATAAAAGATGGGTATCAACCATTAAGCTGGAAGCAGCTGAGACCCTAGCATATGAGCCCAGGGCCTAGGTTCCACTGCTATGGCACAGAGACTAGTTGTAGAGTGGGACTCAAGCCCCAGATGAAAAGCGCTTGTGCTCAGGGGCCCAGAACTCTTCTCCTGGGACCAGAGCATCCTGGAAGACCTGATCAGCAAGGTAATCGGGGCCACTAAACCAGGATTCCGTGACCCAAGGCTGTGGATTCTGTGAATGGGTAGGTTACAAAGTCGAAATTGGATCTGGCGACTTGGTGGTTGGGGTCTCTGGTCTGTGTCAGCATAGTCCAAGGTCAAAATAGAGCGACAATACCAGGATTCCAACAATGAGGGACCCCTCTCAGAAGAATCATGATGCAGAGGACCCCACATAGGCAAAGGAGCACAAACGACCAAGGAGGCGATCAGAGGTGAGTTAGATTGCCATAGTGGATAAGCCAGGTCATTAGGAATGGACATCAGCTGCAAGCCGTGATCCAAGATCTTCTGTGAAGGATCCGAGAGGAAGCAGAGCAGCAGGAAGCTACTCGGTGACTAGCAGAGCTGCAGAGAGATTCCCCTTGGGCCCAGCAAAGGGTTCTGGGAAAGGATCAGTGCAGCTGGCATGCAGGTGTTCCAAAACTTAGCTCCGTGGGGAGGCAGAAGAGCTTGCAAAAAGGGAATTCCAGCACAGAGGCAGGCATCGCCAACATGGCTGATCCATCTTTCCAGCCAATCACCTTAAGGGCCCAGGGTTTTCCATGAAATACACAGGACCCGGTGTAGCTCCGCTGAGCTTTCTCTGGCGCGTTGTGTAGGCTATCCTAATCCAATACACATTGAAACCCATTCACTAACTGCATGCCTTAGTAAGCTAGCCCAGACCCTACACAACAACCATTTTCTGTCTTTATGGTTTATTCTAGCAAAGGAAAGGCCACAGACAAAATATTCAGAACGTTGAACCTTTTAAAATGCCTAAGTACCGAAATGGTCACCGCCGGAAGGCACATAGGGCAAAGATGGTGGCTTACAGAGATTAATGTGAGAACCTTTTAGATGGGTGTTTTAAGTGTCGCTTAAAAAGGCACACACATTGGATGGGTAAGAGAGCCAGTATTAGTCAGGGAGAGGGGGAAAGTGTGAGGAGTGCCAGTACGGTTGGGTTGATGGGTGAGCCATGGGAACACGTTACCTGTCAGGGAGAGTGGGACAAGAGCCCAGTACCAGTCCAGGATGATTGCAGGATAATGCAGCACAGTACTCCCAAGGAGGCAGTACCTGCCGGGGTTAAGAGCTATGCAGAGCGCACTCAGGTTTCCTGAAAGATCTGCTCTTTGCACAGGTCACTGCTGGGCTACTGGAGAGGAGTGCACCCCTTTTATGCACTAAAACACAGAATGAAGGACGTGTTTAGCACGGATGGTTGTGGGGACAGGGTTATATATTGACTGGAATGCTGGCCAAAATCTGCTTAGTCTAGAAGACCTTTTTCGGTCCAACTATTGGGAAAACCAGACATTTTGAGGTATTGAATGCCCTCTGAAGTGTTTGAGATTAACCGTAAACACGCCAGATATTTCTGGTGCCAGGCCAGGAGACAACACTGCAGTCAGAATAAAAATGAAAGGAAACCCAGGAATGCTAATTCCCAACCTCCTTAAATACCTCCCTGCTCCGCCCCAGTAATCGCGCCAGTTTCACATTCCTCTGAGTTTAGAGATGCAAGGGCACTTATTTCATTCTCCCCACCAAGCCCAAGTGCCAGTGGCTAAGACATTTCATTAGAGGGTTCTTAAGCTTCCTGTGGGTACATTGCTTGGGAGGCAAGCTTCCATTGTAGATCGAGGACGTCTTTCTGATACACATGACCACTCTTTTGGAGACCACATTTTCAATTATTGTACATTATTTGTTTTGGTTTGGCATGGCCCTTTTAGCCACTTCTGAGTGTTTCTCCATACTGTTGCATGTAGAAATGTTAGACCTATTTTTCTTGCAGCTGTTGTAATTTGCGTAAGCATCCCTGCCTCAATGGGCATTTGATAGGAACCTCAACCCCTTCCCCCTCTTTGCAGTCCACATCTAACATTTGTCTAGTCTAGAGCTTAGTTGGGTGTCTCCAAATGAAACACTGGTCAGGGGGTGCTCCAGTCTCAAGTAGCCCATAGTGTGTGCAGTGCCACAAACAAGCTCACCTAGCCAGCCCTGGCAGTGCAAGAAACCTCTAAAAACAATCCTACCTACCTCCTTTATAGATTTTTCGAAAAACCTTTAGGCAGTTTCGAGATAAAAACTTATCTAGTAGTGTTTGTAACCTGTGGTGTACACATAAGCAAAGTGTCACATGTGGGTCCTCTCGGTGGACATTAACTTTCAACAGTGAAGTCCAAATTGGCTTTAAAAAGACAAGTTGGCCTCTTTGATCTCAATTTCATTTTGGCTTTAAATGAATGGAATATGAGGAGGAAACACTGTTCAGGTGTATCATGTTCCACTTAACTCATTCTTTCATTTGTGAGTCAAGTATAAGGAGCCCTTACTCTGTTGCTCAACTAAGTAAAGGCTCCTTATGGCAATTCTTGATGGAATAAAGGGAGTCTTGTGGAATCTAGTAAAATGGAGTGACTTATATTCTCCTAAGGGCGCAGTTGACTACTCTGTAAATAAGGTGTATCATTATTTGCTAAGGGTCATCGATTCTTATTCATGTCTGCTACATCTGGGCATTTCTCCCATCCAAGTCTTGCCCTCCCCAAACCATGTTCAGGTGTTGTATCCATTCAGTATTGATCTACTTGCAATAAGACTGTGCTCCTGTAACATCCCTCAGACCATTTGTTATAGAGACTGATGGGAAAAGTTTTGCTTTTGGCAACTTTCCCTCTACAGTTGTATGGACTATATCACCCCCCCCCCCCCAATCGACCATCGACCCCCTCCAACCGCGTCTTTGCTTTTCTTTTTCAACATGTACCGCCATTTTACAGGGAAGTGAATCCTTCAGCTTCACCCCCCTGGTCTTTTGCTAATTTTGTATCGGGAAACTGATCAGTTCGCCAGATTAGCCACACCGGGAAACTATTTCCTTTTTTTAACTTTTACACTTTTGTAACTTTGCAAAGTTGCTAATAGCATCTTCCAATGCAGTGTAATGGGCATACTTTTTGTTTGGGGAGTTTTACTAAAGTCCACCTGTGGTAGGACTGTAGAAGATTCACACTAGGGGCACAGGGCTCCAACTCCTAGTAAAGGCCTGAACTAAACACGTATGTTGGTAGCAATGGCTGAGCAGCCATGGTTAGTCTAGGAGGCAGAAGGGCTGCATTTCAGACCAAAGGCCTTTGAGCACACTTCTAGTTAAGCAAACACGTGCACACTGTAGTTACATACACATATGCTTATTTATATTATATACTATGCAATGTTAAATACAAAACAATTCAGCTGAGTAATAACAGTTCACACAGAAATTTACACTAGATATTTGCTGTAGCAATACTCATTTGAAACGGACCTTTAGATGATGATCGGGTAAGTACAAGAGTAGTTTAAGGTTATGAAATGATACAAAAACTAACGATTACTGAACTAAAAACAGTGGTAAGTTAACTCCAGTAAAGCCTTTTCTTTAGAAGTGAACCCTATCTGGGGAATGAGTCTCAAAGTCAGATGGGGGCACTGAGGGAAAGTTGTCAAATGCACAGATGAAGCTTTTTGTAGAAAGTTACACATTTTGCTTCAAAGTGTTCAGGAGGATCAGATAGGCCACCTGAATGATTTCAGGCCCTAGGGTGGGGGGTCCTTGAGCACAGGAGAACACAGTTGGGTGGTCCACCCAAACGTAGCTAAATAAGCTCAGGAGGTGTGCAGAGCAACACAAACTGCCCAGTTAAGCACCCAGGAGTTGGACAGTACCTTCTATGATGAAGAGCGATGTCATCGGCGGGTTTCCATGGTTAGACGATGGCAGTTCTAGCCTTGGTGGCTGGATGAAGAACTTTACCCTGGAGCAGATGGTCGGACTCGGTCACAGGGATGCCCAGCAGACGACCTTCACAGCACTTTGTTGTGGATGCTCGACACAGGCTTTGGAGCAGCGACAATGATCACTTCTCAGACTCTTTTCTCAGTCCTCGGCTCTTCTGAGGCGACTTCTCCGATCAGGATGGAGTCTCTGTAGGCTGGGGAAGATGTCCACAAGTTACATGAGAAGTGAGAAAAGTAATATGTATTCTTTCAACCCTCCACAAAAGGTGGGTTGGGCTGAAAAGCATTGGAAGGATAAAAAGTATCCCCTGTATCCTGGTAACATCAAGTTAGCACAGGAAAATAAAATGGGGAAGTTGAAGGAGTTCCCAGGAACTCTGCAATGAATGTGTGCTGCAATAGTAAGATACAGATGCAATTGAAAAGATGGGGGAAAGCAGACTCCATCAAATTTAACCAACAAGTGTTCCCAGAGTCACAGAAAAATAATGGGTGACTGAAGAAAAACGTTCCCACTCCCTCAGTCAGAAAAAAAACAATCCAGCAAAAATTCCTTCAGGTGCTTATTCACCCTGTTTCACCCACCATTCCTTGTTCTCCCGGTCGACAATTAAGCCTTGCCACAGCTCATGTGCAGTTTACGCCACTCGAGAGGCTCACTTGCCTGTCGCCGCTTATGCATTTTCCCTGTCCGTTAGCCCACTATCCAGATCCTATGGCCATAGCATAAATTCACCTTTTTCCTGTGCATGCTCTCTTGTGAGTCTCCTAGCATCTGGACACCACACAGGTCAGCCCCCACTCTGCAGCATTATTTATACCAATACCACATTCAACTCGATGGACTGAACCATGAGACACACCCTTCCTAAACCAGTGGCTAACCTAGTGTTTCACTGCCCTTCTAATACATCTTAGCCCCCCCCCCCCTTTCCCCAGCTGCTTACAAATTACTTTGAACCATACTGGCACAGCCCAACAACTCCACCTTTCTTGCAAAGGTAAATGCAGCGTGCCTGGTAACAAGGCAGAGGTGCTCTATGAATGATTCCTTCACGTTACTTTGATCTCAGAAGTGGATTCTGGGTCACCTGTCCCTTTTTATCTTTTTGCTTCCCACAATTTGGCTAATGTAATTCTGCAATGTCACCTCTGCTATCTAGGACACCCCCTTTGGTACGGGCTAAATTCTTTAAAAGTGATGGATGCTTTAGCAAAACTACTCGTTCCAAGCCCTGAAACAGTTTTTTAGGTTGGGCTTTTTACTGTGCCTTCTCAGTATTGGTAGTGAAATGTCTATTGGTCTCTTCCGACATTGTAAAATTAATCTCATCCATTGATTGCATTTCGGGAACATGGTGCGCAAATAATGTTGGCAGTTTTTAGAAAGAAGGTGCTTCTGACCCTTCTAAACAACTGTTCTTCCCTCTCCGCTGGCAAACTCTTGTAAACCTTCTGTTTCAAGTCATATTTAGAACTTTGGAGAAGTTAGAGATCTGACCAGCAAACCTTTATCCCTCAGCACTACTCATGAGCCATTTAATTTGCCAAATCATGTGGAACTCATTTGCAACATTCCAAAGATGTGCTGGCAGCAGAGTTCTAGTAACAGTCCACTAAATGGAATCCCCCCCAATTATTTCACATGAACTGCCTTCTGGATGGGGGTACTTCTGAACTGCCTGCAGTCTCGTTTGTAGCCAGAGATGTAAATGCTTGACGATTGCACTTACGACGGCTTTTGAGGGCAGATGAGACTTGTCAGTGAAATAGTGAGCCGCCTCAGCCAGTGGCCAGCCTTGTAGGAATAGATTTAAATCCATGACTTTCAAGATCTGCACAATTTCGTTCCCGTCGGCTCTGGTATTTAGTATTCTCTACAGGATGAATTAGGTAGAGAATGGTCTTCCTTCACACGTCGGAGCGCATTGCATTCAGACCAAGCTTCTCCAAGAACCCCACATGTCTCCCTAAAGCTGTCTCAGTGGCCACTTGCTATTAAGTGACAAAAAACCCTTCAGTCCCTGGTCTGTGTGCTTGCAACCTTTGGTCCAGGCACGGGCGATTGTATGTTTGAGATCAGCTATTCGAAGCCTTGTGAAATATTGGGTTGCCATTTGGAGTTCAACATGTGTACCATGCCCAAACCCAATAGAATATAGCCAATTCAGAAGTGCCTACCTTGTACCCTGCTTGCACAGAAAACGTGTACAATCTATTCTAACTTCTCTGTCCTACTCGAGCGATTTGAAAGCTACACTGCTTCAAGCACCCGTTGTTAGTTGTCCATGCTTTGTGCACTCCGAAGCCCCTTAAGAAGACGAGGAAATTCGAGGCATGCCGGTTACAAACAATGC
This sequence comes from Ambystoma mexicanum, assembly GCF_040938575.1. Taxonomy (NCBI): domain Eukaryota; kingdom Metazoa; phylum Chordata; class Amphibia; order Caudata; family Ambystomatidae; genus Ambystoma; species Ambystoma mexicanum. The sequence continues at coordinate 193,929,087 of NC_090938.1, forward strand.
AAGAAAGTGAAAAGGGCCTAAAGATCACACATTAAATTAAACCCTTGTGGAAAAGAACCATACATTTAAAAACATTCTAAAGTAAAAATTATCTAAGTAAACTGTAAATAACGTAAATTCTAATCAAAAAGTAAAAATAAGCTCCAGACGGAGAAACAGTACTGAAAGAAATGCATGCTATTTGCAATCCTAAAGAACGATTTTGTCTGGTAAATAGTCCAATGTCCTGAATAAATTAATATCCTCTGCACACACCATATCCACGTGTTGTCATAGTGACAGAGAATGAGCGCTGTTTCTTTTAGTAAGTAGATTCTATTTCAAAAACAGATAAATGTATTCAAAAATAGTTTGTTGAAATCCAAAAGTCCCAATTATGTCCCAGTGACAAAACGTGTGCCCACGAGTCCATCATGCACCTCCTCTTAAGTGACAAAACCGAGATCGCAGGTAGTTGGGCAATGGTGGCGAGAAGAGAGCAGAAACTTAGAGTAGAAGAGTAGTCGCTTCTACTATTAAAACAAAAGGTTAAAAACACAAACTAGAGTGGATGCTGTGCAAATGTGCGTTTCATAATCCACTTTCAGGCCAGCTGCCACACAGCACAGAGCCAGAATCTTTACTGCTTGTTCCTGGTGCAATTTCAATTCTTGGTTCTCACCACATTATGTTTACTGGGTTGTCTTTTTTTTTCTCCAAAGAATGGTTAATTTTGACAGTCATTCTCAAAGTATGCGGCAGTAGCAGAACAGATGTCTTTTCCTTATTGCGGACCGTGGGTTCTGTGATCCTGGAGCGCAGCGTTCTAATGATGCTGCTACCGTAAATCTGTTGATCTGGACAAATTATGGCAGTTTGACATCTGAAAAAAGATCTTAATTTGTGAACGTTGACTGTGATAAATTTGAAATCATCTTCATTCCAAATCGGCAAATATCGGATTTGCCTTGCCATAAGGATTGTTGATTGAGAATTCAACCTCACTGAGATTTATTCTAAGAGGGGTGCTTGCGATATGTAGAAGTAGGACAGCTGGATCTATGTTCTTTAAGATCTTTCTCAAATATCAAGATATCCGTACCTTTTAATAGAGCCAAACAAGCTGGTGCTCTGTCTGCTGTTGATCACAATGAATCTGATATTCTTATTCACACTCTGCTGGTGCGACTTGTGTGTGCACTCTGGTGTGGATGTTTTGGGATCTGAAGGATCTTTCTGTACAGATGTTCTCCATTTGATTTGAACAATGCTTTGGTTGCTGGACCATCTTTGTCTACGAGGAATGTTTTAAATTCTTCATCCCTGATGAAATTGCATTTCATCCAAAAAAAAATCACTGGAAGGAATACTATTAACACATGTAATAAAATTTCTTAGCTTGAGCATCGGAAACCAAAGGCAAAGTTTGTGTTTTACCTATGGTTGTCTCTTTAGATGGTTTAACCACAAATAAAAGGGAGGCCAACACCCTGGTTTCAAAACAACAATTTGGAAGTTTACAAAACAAGTAGAGAGCAACATCCAGTACTTTGGGCTAGAACACCACGGCAATCATTTTGCATGATTTATATTTTGAATATAACCTCTTGCAAAACGGTTGCTCCTGCATGCTTGCATGAGTCAGAGCAGAAGTGATAGGAGTAGTGCCATTCCATACCTCTTGCATGCTTCTAGTTTGAACCATATATCGTTTCCCCTCTGTAGAAGAGACAGGAGCATTTCCAGCTAATGCCCCTATTTAAACATTCCTCTGTATCTTCATTCTGTAAAACTTTTCCTCTACGCTCAGTGTTCAGATGCTGACTTAGCAGATTTGATGACTGCATTGCTTAGTACTTGACATTTTTGGCCCGGAAGAAAGTTGAGGTTTTCCCTGCAGAGCACTCCCCTCCTCAAAGCAGGGATGGAAAGAGATCTCTCAATGTTAAGACATCTTTATACCTTTTACTCGTACTTTCGCAAGGTGACTTGTTCCTAATTAGTTTGAACCCCTAACCTGTACTGTGAAGTATGAGAAACCAGCGTTATTGCAGAGGACCAGCGCTTGCCTCGGTTAGGTAGATTTTCACATTTATGTGAAATCCGCTTCGCATGCGAGGCTCCCAGCGCTTGTTGCTGGACTTGTCGATTTCTTTCGTCAGTTCTCCTGAGTGGGAACTTTTTTCCACACATTGTTTCACCCTATCCTTTGGGGCACTTTTGTATTTATTTGATACCTTTTTCTTGGAGACATGCTGTTCTCCAGGTTTTGTGGCATCTGTCTTTCACTTTTGCAGCACACAGCACGCTCTGTACAGTGTTGCTGGGAGCTCTTTGTGCTTCCCCTTTTAATTTCTGTTATTCTCCTTGTGGGAACTCATGTTTCCTTCATGGCACACACCACCTTACGTGGGGTGCTAGGGGTTAAACTGTATCACATTTCTCACTGCTTCTTTTAACATTTTTTTACAGTGACCAGCTAATCTGAGTGGCTGGGGCACAGGGTTTTAACCTACGTACTTCTGAGCAATGTATACCCCCAGGCTATACTCAGTCGCGGTAGTGCACAGAAGGGTCACCATTGATCCAAAATGGTACTTTTTTTTCTGTTCACCAATTCAAGATGGCTAGTCCCCCCTTGGTCCTTCATTTGCTGTGCAGGGTGGGGAGGTCCTGGTTTGACTTGTCTTTGGCGGCATCCCTTTGGGAAGCTCGCCAATGCGCCAGTGTCTGTCAGTTCAGGAAACCAGGGCAGACTCAAACTCTGCTTTTCTTGGTGTTCTGCTGTACCTGCCTGGAACCAGTTCCAACTGGCAGGCTGGCTGTCCGGAAAGGATAGCCACCACCCACAGTTTGAATGGTGCATTGGTGCTGATTGTCTGGTTTCCTGCCTTAGAGGCATGGGTGCTGAGACTGAAGACAAGCTGACCCCTGGAACAGATGAAATGACGATGATGAGGAAGAGGAGCGATGTCTGAAGCTGCTTCCAGATGACAGGAGATGCCTACTGAGTAATTGCTGATGTCTGACGCCCTTCTTCAAAGCGTCCATAGACCCCGGAAAAGGACACACTCCCTTAGACTGGCGGGTCCAATCGGTCTGAAGACGGCCACAAGCTGGCCTTCATGGGCTGCACACTGACAATACCCTGGGACCTGTGCCTCCTGTGCAATGCATAGACTTCCCAAGATGTATTCCTCCCAAAACTTTTGTGGTCTCCTTCCAGACCTCCAGAGGTAAGATTCCACTCTAAGTCCCCTCACCAGAGTGCTGAACCGAGAAAGTGAGGCACATCGACTGGTGGTAATCGTTCTTCAATGGTGTCTTGAAAGTGGCACCAACACCACAGAACCCAGAAGAATCCTTGGTCTGAAGCCTCTTCCCTCGACTGCTGCAAGATCCATTCCAATGTCGCTTCTTTCGCGTGCCTGGGAAAGAGTCCGATGACCGGGTCTGCTGCTGCATTGCAGGGGCTTCGTGCTATATCCTCTTCCTCATGTCTATGGTCCTATGAGACTCTTGGTAGAACTTACCTAGAGTTGCTTTGCTGCTTCTCTGTAGCTGGAGTGCTGAATCATGTGCTTCGGAGTGTGCCTATACACTTTGGTCCAGGCCTAACGCCTGTGTGCCTACAGGGCGCTTTTTCCAAAGTCCCTGTCCCTTTTCCCCAACAAAGAGTGTACCTACCTGTTACTGAAGACTTCCTCTGGAACATTTGGCCTTTCTACACCTTGTGCTTTGCTTGATTGGCCCTCCCATCTGACTATTGAGACGCTCATAACTAGATGGCGTCCTAAAGCCTCTGTGAAATAATTGTAAAGTTTTTACCTGCTTTATGTTGGTTTTGTTTCATCCTTTATTACCTGAAACAGATATTGTGAAAGTTATTGCCAATGTGTGTTACTTGCTTTTGAATTGCATATTTGCGTCTAAAAGTATAACCTAAGTGATTTACTTACTCTGAAGATTGCATTACTTCAAAGTCAGTTATTATTTGTGATAGTGCTTACCTTTCTGAAGAATCACCTTTACCTTAGTGCATACGTAAAAGAAATCATTTTTTTAATATAAATGTATGTCCGTGTTTCTTTGGCTCATGTGTATACTCAAAGGTCTTTGTACTGCCTTCCCTTCCTCCCTCCTAAGATAAGCCTGAGTGATCAGCCATTGCTACCAACACATCCTGTGTGGTTCAGGCCTATACTATGAGTTGGAGCCCTGTGTTCCAAGTGCGAGTCTGCACAAGTCCTACTATTGGTGGACTTTTGTAAAACTCCCTAACCGCCTTAAACCTTGAGTGTTAGGCAAGTGCTGTCATCTGCAATTGTTGGCCATGTGTTGGCTGCAGAAGCGACACCTCTTGGTGCTGCATAGGCATGCAGCGCACAACCCTTCTGCACTGCTGCCATATGCTCCTTGTTAAAGTAATGGCATTTAATGCTTTCACTGCTAGATTTATTTGTTTGCTTGTTTGGTGTTTATACAGGAAGTAAAAGCACCCTCAGGGCAACACAGAGGGGACAAGGGGACGTGAAACAAACAATTAATACAATTAAATACATAAAGAAATATTAAATACATTGGGGGGAGCAAACCTACTATGCTTTGTGAGTGTTCAGAACGTGCAAGTGCAGAAGGGAGGGGAAATGGGATAGGTGCTGCTGAGTGAGCAACGGGTGAAGTGCAATGTAGGGTAAGTGCAAGCCTCCATGGAGGAGGATGAGCTGAGGCAAGTGCTGAGGAAAGACGGAATCTGGGGGTGATTTGGTGTGGGAGGTCAGGGCCCCGAGGATGCATAAGGACCCGGCACACAAGCTCTTCACGCATGGGGCCTCCTTGGACATGACATTCATGGTTCAGAAAAGAGAGATTGTCCTTTCAAATTAAGTGGCAGCAAGATATGTATAATGACATTTTTGGAGTGCTTTCAATGAATTATGATTAGCTCCCCTGCTCCTATACCCACTATTTTTTTCTTTTGTAGTATGGTGTTAAGTAGATTTTCCTTTTTGAGATGAAATCTCCCCAACTTGTGAGTCCCCCAGCATTTTTGCTACACTGTTATTTTTGGACTGATTCTCCTGATTGACGGGTGACCCTTTTCCACACTCGCTCATTATTTTACTCTAACAATCTGACACCTTTTTTAACCTCTATTGCAGCACACAGCACTTTTTGTGCAGTGTTGCTGGGAGCTCTTGAAGATTCCCTTTTCATTTTTGCCTAAGTTAACACGTTACTAAGACGGAGGGACACTTCTTGCTGCACTTGTATTTTATTATGAGAGATCAGCTCACCCCACCTTAAGTGGAGTGCTGAGGGGAAACATTGTCTCCCCTTTCTCGCTTTTCCAGTAACGTTAAGTTACTGTTACAAGTTCATCTGACAGCCTTGCAGCAGTGTACCTTTTTGTATGACTTTTTGTGGACTTATACCGCAGGATGTCTTCGCAGCTGTGGTGGTGGACACAAGGGCCTCAATTTGCCTAAAAGTGTGGCTGTTTTCATTTTCATTAAGCCCTGTTGTTTTTTGAGCCTTCTTCGTCTTGATGGGTCTATTGTCTTTGGCAGGCGTCCCTTGGAAAGCCTGCCAACACTCATTCTGAAAGGACAGGAAGTGGGGGAGGTGACAAACTCCCCTGGTCCTTGTCCTGCAGTGTGCCTGCCTGCAACCAGTTTGTGCTAGGCTGTCAGTCTCCATTGGACAGCCACCCCACTCCAAGTTTGAATGGGTGCCTGACTGGTGGTTGGTGGGCTCAGCCAGTTTTCCTGCATAAAAGGTGTGAGGGTCCTGGAGCCGATACTCTGTCGACCACTGGAACTGAAGACCTGAATGTTGTCCACAATCTGCTCCAGCGATTGCCAGCACCGTCTGAGTAACCGCTGCAGTCCCGACATCAACTTCTGTGCAACTCTGAATCCCTGAAGAAGACGACTTCCCTTGGTCTGGTGGGCCTAACAAGTCGCAAGACGAACTGCATTTTGCGCCATCCCTGGCTGAGCTGCGACGTCCATTTCCTGAAATTCCTCATTGCTGGGTTTGTGTGCCATTCTTCGTCCTTCTGGACCTCCAGTGGCTGCTCCTGAAAGTCTCCTCAGCTGAGACGAGGACAAAGAAAGGTTGCTAACTCCACTGCACCACAACAGTCCATCAACTGAACCTTGAAAGAAGCACCAACAAGCCAGTGCTGCGAAGATCTGCTCAGCGTCCAACTGCTAGAGTGCAACCACCAGATCCATATTCAGTTCTTTACTTCAGTCATCAAGACCAAGAATTTTGAACCTGAGTCTGCTGTCGCCTCCATCGCTTACAGTGTAATGTTCGGCCCATAATACTTACCTTGTGCCTGCTTTGTTGATTGTGTGTTTCAGAGGTTTGCAGTTAAGCTGTTTCTTGAACTCCCTCCCAGCCCTACCTTGAGCTACATTGGGTTGGACACCCCTTTGCACTCTATCTTGCCTTAGGACATTGGTCCTTGGGGCATTTTGGTTGGGGAACCTCCTAAATTCCTTACCCAAAGAAACCTAACTGATGAAACCTGTAAACTTGAAGAAATCTTGACACTCTGCCTTGTCCACTGTTTACCTGCCTTGTATTCCTCAGCCCTTGGTCACTGGAGCCCCAGTGTCCCCTTCGACTTCGTGAACCACACCTAAGAAAGGGTTGGACTTCCTTAGATTGGCTGAGTATGAAGTTAACTAAAGGTACACAAGTTGCTCTAAAGTTTGCATACTTGTTACAGAAGTTTCTGCTACTTTTTGTGTTGTAATTTGCAAATGTTCTTAAGTGTTTTATCTTTGGATATTGCAACTATTGTTTAAATGATCATGCAATAGTACTTACCCTACTTGAATGCAATAGCTTTAGGGTATATAAAATTAGTACTTATTTGTGTATTGAACTTTGTGTTCATTTTTCTTTGAGCTAGGTGTATGCTCCGAGTTCTGTTTGCCTTCCTACAGCCCTCTGGCCTCCTTAGAATAAGCCAAACTTCTCAGCCATTGCTACAAAACCTTTGGATGGTTAAGGCCTAAACAAAGCGGTGTAACCCTGTTCACCTAAGGAGGCCTTTCCAAGTCCTGTCCCAGTCAGCAGCTTGTGTAAAATTCCCCAAGATATGGGGATTGGTTTGAGGCTTTTATGTATTTATTCTGTTCTTATATTGCTCTCTTACGTAAATATGTTTTCTGTTATTCTTTTTGCTGTGAAATCAAAGAATGATATTATAAAAAATAAAACCACTTTGATGGTCAGTTATTTCTGGCCCAGACGAGCAACGTTCAGGCCATGTAAACTGAGACAGTGTCACAATTTTCCGCAAGGATACATTATCTTAATACTTTCCTAAATTTCCTGTGAAAGGTTGTCACGGAATTTCACCGTTATCAAGCCTTACGGAGTGTTGATATCCACAAATCTGAAAACTGATGCGGAAATCATCACTCCACATTATTGATGTGATCAAAGCATTCAAACGTTTCTTGGAAAGGGCAAAAGGAATCTGGTATTTTTCAAGTCTGTGACCTATGATGGCACAATGCCTGGAACAAAAGTGCCAAAAATATCACATTCGCCTGATAGGAGATTGTATTGTACATGCTGCGCAATCAGAAAAGTACTGGCTCTGAATGGACAGCAGGGGAAAGCTGGACCCAATGACTTTAGAGGCATGACCCCCCTCCAGAAGACATCTGCAAAGTAGTCACATGGGGTACACCGCTTTACACAAATATTACTTGAATATCAGATCCAAGGAAGGTGCACAATGTTTTGGTTGCATGCCTTCTGCTGATCTAGCCTTCCTCCCATTTTTAGGGTGCTGAGAAATCTGGAAGTGTGTTCCACTAAGCAAGCATGGAGAAATGGAGGCTGTTAATTGGAGAAAAGTCCGTCACCACAGTGAGAAACATGTTCTATGTTTCATTACAATAGAGCTTCACATGACACCAGCTGCCAATGTGTCTTGGCAATGGGGTGCAGAGAGAAAGTTTTTCGCACTCAGTCAGTCTTTAGCTACTTTATCAAAACTACCATACAGGTATCTTTTTAGTGCCCATTGTTATGGTGCTTTCAGGTAATGGTCCCATCCCATGGTCCTGTCTCCATGATATGATATGGCATTTATAACGCGCCTATACACAAGTGTTTCCATGTATTTTCTTTATGCCGCAAACCTAGAAGCTAAAAGATTTAGCTTTGCAACACATAATCAGTCAACCTGGACTAGCAGTCCCATGAACTTCCAGTCTACCACATTTTAAGTTAAATGAGGCAAGGCCACTGTAGATTTATTGTATGGAGAGACGAGTGGGAATGGCCGCCTAAACTTAGTGATCCTTTATTCAAGCAGAAGACCGGAACAACTGTATTGCCCTATAACTTTGCTCAGATCACTCAGTAACCCATTCACCAATGCTACCACTTTATCTTGAACGTCTTTTTGCAGTACTTGGCTGGTAAAGAGAAAGAAGACCCGCATAAACGAGGTGTGTTTAGGGATTGTGACTGTAGCTTTCATGCCCCTGCTGGGGGGCTGACATGGCTTTTAGCGGCCCGGCAGGCTGAGCTTTGGTGGTCGCACCTCCACCCCCGCCAGGTCGTGAAAGCTATTTGCACCCCAGTATTTCCCAGTTGGTGGATAGCTTTCCTTTTTTTTTTTTCATTCAGCACGTGCACATCTCCCGTCGGAATGAAAAAAAAGTTCGAAAAAATGGCTGCCACCATTAAAATAAAACAGAACCTAGTCCTTTTTCTGTTTCATGGCGGCGGCCATTTTTATTAAACTTTTTTTTTTATTCATTGCAGGTAGTGAATACAAAATCGCGCCCGGGAAAGGCCGATCGTGCTTCACCAATCTACCTTTCCGGGTGCAAATACATTTTATTGCCCATCCCTTGATCTGTTTTACTAGTGCAGGGGTCTGCAACCTTTGGCTGTCCAGATGTTTCCGGCTAAAACTGTCGGTCCTAGCCAGGATGGTCAATGTTGAGGGCGATAGGGAGTCAGTCCAAAGCCTCTGGAGAACAGTTTGACCCCTGAACTAATGGCATCAAAAGGAAAGACTTGGTTTTGTTACTTGTGCAAACTTCTTCTAGCCTCAGCAGTTTACCTTAGCCAAGTGTTGCGGCTGTATCCGATGACATCTATCTAGAAATTGCATCTTTAACCACCCCATGAGTTCTGTTTTCATAACTGGTCTCTGGGCAGATCTTCTTTTTTTTTTTTTTTAAGAAAACCATGCGCTACTTGTGACAAATCAACTTCCCTGGCACCAGTGTTCCAGGGATAAATATCGGTTTCTAAACCATCAGCCAGCCCCACACCTCTAGTGCACCAGAAGGGAGACAAACAGATTGGAAACACAAGCAAATTATAAACTTCCTTGTCCAATGTTGGTAACATGGATGGAACGGCAGGCTCAACTCTGCAAGGTCGTGGATTGTTGGTTAGTTGCAACACAGAAAAAATGCACTTATTACCCAGTGATAAAAGGGACTCTCCAGTGAAGGTTGTGTAAGAATATCTACTTTATTATTCAACAGGACAGTTCAAGCACACTACAAAATACAACCCATCCTATAAAGGAATGCAGAGGACAGTTTCAAGAATGAGAAGGGATGCACTCTGGATACTGACAGGAGGGTAGTCGGTAAAGTAATCGCAATAGTTCAAGGATGCTTGGTTTCTGCACAAAGGGAGCACTAGGTCGTAAAATGTCACTAGTGGCCTTTGGAGAAGGACCAGGGTGACAGAACTATAATGTACCTTGTGCTTGTAGAAGTTCTTGGTGCTTGACAGGGTCGAGTCCGTTTCAGGGCGCTTTGCAGCTTCTCTGACAGAGTTCAAGACTTGAGACAGCTGCGCGTATCAGGTGGCAGGCAGTTCGGTGAGCGAGGCTGGCCTACACAGCGGCTCCGGAATTGTCCCAGTACTGGTTGGTGGGTCTGAAGCACTGGTGATGACGTCTCGGACGGCATGAGCGACTGTGGCGTGACAGTCAGCAGTGCAGTTGGTTGGAGCTCAAAGGGCTCAACTGCCTCGAATGTCCTTTAAGACGGACTCTGGTTGATGCTCGTCGGTGCACCACTCCTTGCTGCTTCGGTGGGCTTGTCATCCTTTTAAGACCCAAAGCTGAGGAGTGTGTTGCAGGCAATGGTCTTTTCCTCGATTTGGTTCAGCGACTCTCTGGCACATCCCACCTAGGAAGCTTGCTTGCAGAGGCATGCTGTGTGCTTGCTGGGTACCGGTCCTGGATCTGCTGGAGGGTACTCTGGATTCAGTATCTCCCTCTGTACCTTGGGGGATGTTTAGGGGAGGGATGTTGCTTCCTTCTTGGAAATCCTGGCCTTGCTTCACTGGCAGAAGATGTAAGGGAGACTGTACCTTCAGCCAGGGTCCACATTAGTGCTTCTTATTACTAGAAAAGTCTTCAGATCTGCCAAGAGGGGCTGAACCCTCTTTTAAAGCCAAATGTGTCACAATGATTGGTGTAGTCGAAGCCTACCTTATTGATCAATCCTGGGTCCCCACCAACAATTTTCTGTAATGCGTGAGGTCATAACCAGAGTGCTTTGCAACAGGAAAGTTAAAGGGCTGAAAACATGTACTTCTGAGTCCCACCCATCTTCCTGTCTGTTGTGGATCAAAGGGTCTCTGTTTAGTTGAGCTCTCTGGGGTTCCTGATTAAAGGCAGGTCTCTCTTGATGTTGTGGCAAGAACAGATTTTGTCTCCATCTTGTACTCCTATCCTCTGAAAGTGGTCCCCCTGAGGGTGTTGCCTAATGTAAATACATGTACCAGACATGACAGCACACTGTCATTGATACTAAGAGGCGGGAGCTGGCTTCAGGTTGACACAGATTCATATCAAAGGTTTTGTGGTTTCCTGTCTTTTGTTAGCCCTTGCGACCATGCCTCTCGTGGGCCTGCTTAAATTAACTCATCAGTATGCATCACTGCTACCAGCAGGGCCAACAAAGGATTGGGCGGATCCATGGAGCCTTTATTTAATTAGGCTGGCCATGGCAGGAGGAAAGTTTTTCCCTCCCCCTTTTGAGATGCCTTTATGTACTCTTGGGTGTCACATTCTAACTAAATGTGTTGGGAGGACTGCACCTGTAGGCAGTCCACCCAGAGTTCACAGGTCTGTGCATGTCGTGCTGCGAGCATAGGAAAATATGTGCAGATTCGCCCAACACATTTTACAGAGTTTGATCTACTATCATTCAGTTTCATATACAATTTCAAAAAAGCCCAGTTGAGTGCAAACCCACCGTGCAGACGGTCGAATTCCTCACTTTACTGATTATGTAAAGAACCACATGCAAGTAATTTTTCAGCACGCTGGTCAAGCACAGCTGACGATTGACACTTCTGTGCTGACCTCAGTTCCTTAAAACATGTTTTGTTTAAAAAAAAGTAAACCATTTAAGAAGTGTCCTTTATTAAAACGTTTCACGTAAATCTCAGGATTCACGATGCTGATCAAAAAATGTGTGACGGTCAGATTTACAAACTCTGGTTGGTGTCTTTTGTTGGATCCACCTACTTTGTAGTTATTATATTCATTTGTGTACAGTACCAGTGCTCCTGTAGATGAGTGGGCATTGAACGGTACCAGACAATTGTTTTCCGCTTACCTTAAGAGGGGATGGATCGCTTAAATGGCATTGGATCTGTTGGTAGTCTGGATCGGTGGTGAGCCTCTTTATTAGACATTTGAGCTTTGTTTGTACTGCTCCGAATATTGAGAAGCATCACAAAGGCTTTATCTTGATGGCATTTGATCTGTGGCATTGTTTGACCAAGATGGCATTATGTACATCATGCACATGTTGAATTTTTGCCTCGTCTGTTTACGAATTGATCACAATCAAATGATTTTTTTTTCAATTTTTTTTCACATCTTACCAAGCCCTTCTGCTACGGGGGCCACATTTTCTTCGACTGACAGCAACCTGCAGATCGCCAGATTTTTGGGTTGCAACTTCCATGATACCTCCCCATTGTCTCCTAGGTTGGGCTGTTAGGAGTTGTAGTCCAAAACATCTGGAGAGCGAAAGATGCAGACTGTAAATCTAGTAATTTTTGGCTTGAAGCAATTTGTTCCTTGATCTATGGATCAGCTACTTTCAGGGCAGGTCATATCCTCGACTTAGAGGCTGCAGATCTAATATTTGTTTTTCATACTAGCGACACCTGATCACTTGTAATGTGACTAGGATCAACCAGTAAGTCACCAAAAGGGCTTCTTGTTGACTATTGACTTTCAGTTTTAGCGTTATGGCTTTATGCATGGAGTGACCCTGGGTAGATGTGGACCAATGCGCAGCTGTGAAAGATTCTCTTTACTATATAGGCTGTGGTGCCGACCAACACAAGCCGTACATTTGCTCATCTTTAAAGACTTGTATACTTTCCGTTTGGTTTACCAACTTTTGCATCAAATCTCTTTTTTGCAAAACGTTCCCTTAGTAAAGGATAAAGGAGAATGTTCGGTCTTATCACTCCCGCTTCTTGTTGTAGATTATGCCCCGTTACAGATTTATTTAGTTTAATAAGCTTTGATGCCTGTTTTTTTTTCTCATTTGCAAAATAACGGGTCGTTTAGCAGTATTTGTTCTTACAGAGGGGTGCCTATGACTATTTTTTGATTAAGGCACTTCGGTTTAGTCACACTAAGTTTCCTATGGTCATCCAGACGTGGGAAACTGAGCCCACTGCTCAGAGAGGCACAGCTCCACCTCACTGATGAGGCCAAACACGCGAAACACGTGTCTGGGATTGCTGTTGGTACTCTTGCTCAGAAGAGAATTGCTTGGCATTTCGGTGCTGGACTGCCCATGTGGGCATGACAAAGACTGATATGCAAATTGATATTTCCCTTTTTTGAAAGGTACAGTGAGCTTAAGTGTGGCAGTGGACTCTCAAGTGGGTACTTCTCAAAGAACAAGCCATTTTGCTGTGTTCGTTCTCGCAGAAGGGTGCCAATGACGTTTTTTTTTTTATAGATTACCGTGTTTAGCTTCCAGGATCTTTGCATCCCTTCAGTCTCTTAAACAAAGGCTTCCATTAAAAGTGCTGCATTATATCTTGGCAAAGGCGAGAAGATGGAATTTGTGACCGCACATTCTCACTTCAGGCATTGGTAAATGTGCTGTTTTGGTTGCTCAAAGCTTGAATCCCATCAGCTGTGCCTCCAAGGAGAATTCCCCTTATAAGAGCATATTTTTCAACTGCAAACATTCCCCGTCCTATGACAGTCTAAGTCATTAATGTGCAACGTGTTAAGGAATGGGTACAGCTTTTCATGCCTTTGAATACATACATCAGCCTTCTCTTGCATTGAGAGAGAAGACTGTATCCAATGACGCACTGCAGTGCTAAAAGTCATAACGTGTCATATTGTACATTTCGGGGGAGATTGTTTATAGTCAATCGGGACTGTACGTGTTATGGGAAAATGTGCCTACCGTTGCCGATGTTCTCATGGTGTGCGCCAGGTAAGTTCCAGGAAGAAGGAAGACTGAGGCACTGTGTTCCTTGTAAGCCCTTTTATCCACCGATACCAAGGCGACAAATGGAAATCTACCAGTGCCTAACACTCTGGCTACCGACAGCTGCCACCAGGGGAACAATGGGGATGGGACATTCCATAGCTTATATCACACTCATTACATAAAGCACAGCACGAGCAGATCCCCACACTTTTAAAATGGCATATAAATCCAATTTGAGTAACCCAAATAATGCCTTGAAAGACACTGGAGGACTTTGCCCAAAGTTTGAAAAAAAGGCAAAATAAAAGCATTGTCATATACTGTAACACAATGCTATGCCCCATGGTTGTGTATAGTTTTGTTGTGTTTACTAATCTAAAAACAATAGGCAAATGTGAGGACTACTTTGGGATTGATGTTCACTATTTTTATTAGTGACAGACGTTCCAGTCCCCGCTTGGGCAGATTTCTTCGGAGCACTGTCAAGTTTCCAAAGACGTGCTATGTGACTGCCTGCTGGATCCCACTGCTTAAAAGTCCCTGTGCCAATCTGAATAGAACAGTCACGTTGGTTAGATGTACTGTGAAATATGAAAATAAGGTAAGAATCTACCAATAATACACAGAGCCGACACACGGACACCACACACTTGTCCCGTACATCAGTACCACACTCACCCAGACTTGCCCACGCACAATGCCACTCACCTCCCCATTCACACACAAGAGCAGCTCTCAGGCATTCTGAAATACACCAGACCTGCCATACACCAGCTACCCTCATTCTTGACACAACACTGCGCTCAGCTGGATTAATGCACACACACCCCTCATCACACACCTCCCTAATCACATACACAATGAGCACTGACATTCCAGAATACACCCCATCCGTCCTTCATCCTTTATACTTGCACCCTCATTCCTGGACCCGCAAAACCTTTATCTCCGACCCCTCCACTCGAACCCCGCACACATACTGACCCAGCTCCACCAACACACAACCTCCAACTCTCTGACTAGAGGAGCTCTCTGGGCAACCATGATTCAGTCACTGCCTGCCCCCCTCCAACTACTCCCTTCTCCCACTTCCAAACCCTCTTTCTCCTCTACCCTCCGAGAGAACCCACTGCTTCCCACATCCTCTCAGCACCCACCCTCCAACTCTCAGACCAGAGGGGCACTCTGGCGCACCCAGTAACAACTGATCCCGGCACTGCTACCAACAATCCCTGCCCACCCCGTCCCACCTTCCCTCGCCACTTCCCCAGACAGAAGGACTTCTCCCACCCAAGGTTTCCCAGCATTCCACTCTGACCAGAGGATTCCTCTGGCTCTCCAAATAACAGTGCCCCACATAGGATTTCCCCACCATCAGCTCAACCCTTGCGCCTACCTTCGGGAACAAACCATGCACCTCTCACCCCGCCCATGTCCCTCACCCAAACTGCCCCAAGCCCAGGTACCACCACACATCTCTGTCTCTCTCACACGAGGCGAGCCCCCTAAGCCCAAATGATCCTCCTCCTACTCCCATGCCATCCCACCACACACCCTCCCTCACATACACCTTTGACCTGTCCCAGAGGAATCCCAGGGTGCTGAGAAATCTCATGCCCAACCCCTCCCCTGCCCAGGCCTACCCCACCACAAATTCTGGCGCTACCTCCCTTGCACTCGCCCTGACCACACCTCACTCGGCAAGCATTGTCCACCATTCTCCCACCCTCTCTATCGCACCGACCACTACCAGAAGGCCACCCCCTTCCCTTCTCTCAGCTTGGCATGTCTTGCCCTTTCCTGAACCATCACCACAAACCCCTTACCCACAGACCCCCACCCTCTCGCACACTCCTTCCGCACCCAAATGCACAAAACTCTGAGGTAGACCATGTCCCTCTTCCTTAACTCTGCATGTCTCACCAGCCCTGCATCTCTCGATCCACCTCTCCTAGCCATACTACCACCTCCCCTGACACATCTGCTTGCCACACACCTCCTTGAAGATAGCCTCCCCTTCCTCTCCTTAAACCCTCATCCCCTTTCTTATTCCATATGCACCAATTTGTAACAACTAGCCAGACACCTCTGACCCAGCACTTCTCACCACTACGCCTCAATCTTCCGAGCCATTCACCAACTAAAGCACCCATCCCATGCCTTACTGTTGTAGACCTGTGACCACATGCCCTCTCTTCAGTCCCGAACCACGTGCAACCCTCTTGCACACAATTACAGTATCCCTCCCTCTTACCACTTCCATCGGTCCAATTGCACTGCATTACCCAATCGACCCACTCCCGGCTGCGACTCCCACCATCGCAGCCCTGCCAACACCCGGACACCTGGAAAAACACAGGCCCCACTGCCTCTCACAAAGTCACCTGCCTCCTTTTCAATGTCCACTCTGTGGCCAAAAACATAATCATCTATGATCTTGAACCCAGGTAACGGGTCCTTTAAGACGAGGTAAGAGTATCCGAGATGGATGGGATGCAGATCTTACTCAAACATCAATCAGACAGACTCAAGAAGTTGGCAAAAAAGGCTGCCGGTGGAAGAGCGACGGTTAAAAAAAAATAATAATAAAAAAAAAAACGTTGGCAAAAGTCAAAGCTGTTTTAATAACCAGTCTTTAAAACGGGGAGCACAACCGACCTCAACGGACGCCGCACAGACTTATCTCGACATAATTCATGAATTGCATTTACTTTTTGCGATATAGGCACCATTATTGGCTTTGCACATGTCGCAATTTCTGGCTGCCAACATATAGGCAGAATAGGAGGGGAACTTCCGGTAGAGACATTGGCTCCTCTACACTTTCCTAACCTCGCAGAACCCTGATCGTATCTTCATCACGGAAACCTGGTTCTCGTGTGCCCTCAAGCCTATCGCTCATGAAGCATTTCCACCCCACTTCTCGCTCCTCACCCACAACAGACCCTCTAGAGGAGGCCGATTAGCCATCCTCCACAAACCTCATTGTTCTATCACCTCCACTGAAACAAAACCAAGCACAGCTAACTGCCAACCCCTTCTAGTCAAACTCTCTCCTGTCTACTCTCACACACAGCTTCCTACTAGTCTACAGGCCCACCCAGCCCCCGATATGATGGACACTTTGCCAACACCCTATGTCACTCACTAGCTGCCACTTTTGTTAACCACCCTGCACTCACATGGAGACTAAGATCTGCTTTGACGTGCCCAATAACTTCATGACTCTACCCCTGGTCGACAGCCTAGAGGCACTCTATCGCACCCAGCATATCAAAGGACCCATGCACACTGCAGGCCACACCCTCAACGCCATTTTCAGCTTTTCCATCCCATCTCCACCCCTCAACGCCAAATCTGGATAGACCACTTTGCCATGCCTTTCTCCTCACACACCGGCCACCCTCAAATCCTCGTCTACCCCTATATCTCATTTCAAGTGCTGGAACAAAGTCAAGGTACTACCAGATCTGGCTGAGGTGCTGCTACATGTCCTCCCCTCACTCCCAACCACAGATGGGCCCTTACCTATATAGCTCTTCGGCTCAAGCTAAACGACTCATATTCCCCTAACCCCTTCCAAGTCTCCTCTCTCCTGCAAAAGACCCACCCCCAAATGGTTCACCCTCCACCTGAAGAGTCTGAAAACCCATAACCGCTCTCATGAGCGCAAATGGAGAGCTTCCAGAACCCTGCAAACAACCAAAGAAATTTCAAATCGGAGAGCCAAAAAGCCAAGAAAAATCCTTATAATAAAAGAATCCTGAACTGCTTTAGCGGCAGCAAAGAGCTTCACAGCACTGCCACAGAATTCCTGAACTCACGCCCTCACACTGCAGCCCCGAGTGCCTCCTCACAAAAGCTCTACAACTCCCGGTCTATTTCCACAAAACAGCCCTAGACAGGGCGGCCACCCTCAAAGCCAAAACTCTCCAACCTGTCAGCCGGCCCTACACCTGCTCTACAAGAACCAAAGCCCGCACCCTCCCTCTCCCTTGGAAACCCCTTCTTTTTGCTCTTTCAACCCTATCTCGAGCTAGGAGTTTGTGAAACTACTTTCCGTCAGCTGACCCTCCAGCTCCCCCGCCTCTCTCCTCAAAGAAATCTTCACCTCCATTTGTGCCATTCCTAATGACTCCCTCAACTCTGCTAACTTCCCAGAATCCTTCGAAACAGCATGTGGCAAGCCTCTTCTCAAAAAAGCATCCATTGACCCCCCTCCTACCAATTAATTAGAGGCCCATTTCCAAGACCAGGTTTCTTGGCAAAGCTCATTGACTCCACTGCATACTCAGAACTCAGTGGATTCAAACCATCTCCTAGACCCCACGCAATCAGGGTTCTGTCCACACCACAGAACAGAAACTACACTGATCTCTATCTGGGATGACCTCAAAGTCACTGCAGACTCAGAAGTATGCACAGCACTTCTCCTTGACCGCTCTGCAGCGTTTGACACCATTAACCACATGATCCTTCTTGACAGATTGCACCCTGTAGGAATGCGATATTCAGTGCTCACCTGGATCGACTCATTCCTCACTAAGACAGCAAATCAGTACCCCCCCGTCCCCCCTTCCACTCTACCGCTCTCCCAGTGAACACTCGAGTACCACAGGGTGCCTGCCTCTCACCCCTTCTCTTCAACCTTTACCTAACCCCTCTGCCCAGAATCATTCACTCCTACAACCTCTGCCCAGAGGGCTCCAAGCTGAAGCTACCGCAAACATAAATACAACGTTTTAAAGGCTGCGGTTTTATTTCTAAGTTTTCCGGGCTCCTCCAACCCGGAAAACTTAGAAAAGAAAACGCAGCTAGTGCTTATTTTTAAAAAAAATGGCACTTACCGAGATGCCGCTGCAGCTTTCCTGCCTGTAGTCTCTGGTCCCCGTCCTCCGAGTCTGGCACCAATGAAGCAAAAGCCATCCAGTGGTAGCTTTTGTTTACTAGAGTTGGCTGGCTTTTGCGTCATTAGTGCCGCAAACGCAAGCACAGGCGGCATCCATTTCACAAAATTGATGCCCCCTAGTGCTTGCTTTTTTAAAGTTTGAGCTTCATTTGCTCGACTTTGCATAGGGACTTAAAAAAAAAAAAAAAAAAAAAAAAAAAAAATATATATATATATATATATATATATATATTTCTGAGGCTTGTGGAATCTGCTTAGATCACATGCTGTGCATAGGCCGACATCTAGTGGAAGCTGCGGAGTATTAGTTTGTTTTTCGAAACTCGAAAATGGGCGTCGACACAGGCGTGCCAGTAATACTATCCCTAGTGTGACGTCCACTGTACCCAAGATCCCTCACGCGTCTAGGATCCTCAGATTGTTTTTTTCCGCCATACTGGTCGGAAGCATCTTGCGGAGTCCCCTGGCCTTAGCCATACTTTTGCTAATTATTGAAGTTTAAAATTATTTGACATCCTTCCCCACCCCAACGTCGACCCTCTACACTCGACGACGGCTGGAGAAGACATCGACCGTCGGCTGCTGCACGACGGATCTGGGCCTCGGAAGGCCGCTGGCCTCGGCCCGGGCCTAGTAGGCCGCTGGCCTCGGCCCTGCAAGTAGGGAGAGTGGGGGGTGGTACATACTCTTCACTCTTGGTATATAGGTACACCTTATATATTTCCTACACTTACCAGCCCGCTGCCTCAAGGTGCGTATGGAGGGTACCCCTTTCCAATTCTGCCCCAAGTGCAAACGCAAATACCCTTGGGTCGACAGGCACGCCACGTGCAATCTCTGCTTGCCGAGGGACCACCCCGAAGCGAACTGCAGAGCGTGTAGTAGGTTTAAGCCTAAGACACTTAAGGACCGTTCGACAAAGCGTTGGGCCCACCACGCCAGGCAGGCGGCCATGGCAGCGGAGGGCGCCTTCAGCGATGGCAGCGACGCCGTACTTTCGGACGGCGAGGGCATTACGGCGTCGAAAGACTGCCGAGCGCAGGTCCCCGACCTCGGAAGGTTGTCCGGCAGGGCGGCTATGGGGAAGACCCCCGGCGACGCAAGCGCTACACACCCTACACACACTAAACCCACTAAGCCCAACCGAACCTCGACGACGTCGACTTCTCGGAAAGAGGCACAGATAGAACGGTCCGACTCAGTGTCCTCTGGGCGCTATCGATCGAGATCGCCTCATGACGCAAGGCAATCATCCACTCTTGCCAAGAGTGCCTCGCTCCCTAGATTAACGGAAGTTCGATCGTCGGAAGACGAAGACGACTTCCACCCCCAGGCCGCGCTCCAGGAGACCGAGGCCACAGTTAACACCAGCGAGGCCCCACGCTCGAAACAAGATACCTCTCCCGACCCTTGACGCCAGGCGTCGAAAGTCTCTGGGGCCGCCAAGGGGCAGGGAAAACATTTTTCCACGCACGGGGAGGGGGGGAAACAGCGGAAAGCACAGCCTTCCACTCCTGTAAGACCATCCTTCCACCCTAAGCAGACAGACGCACATAAATCTACTGGGACATCAACATCCAGCAAGGGTACCCTTGATAAGTCCTCTAAGTTGCCTACTAAAGTCATACCCTGTTCCAAAGAATGGTCCAGTGAAGACATAGACAGGGTCATGTCAAGGATGTCTTCCTTAGCTGATTTTTATGACAAAAACCCAGAACATTTCCTTTCGTATGACCCTCAAGGGGCCACACCCTCAGGCTCCTCTGATCCTATCCCCCTAAGTAAAAAGGCCCCGTTCGAAAGACCTGAACCCTTCGAGGTGCAGCCTTACTCTACTCCATACTCTACTCCACACCCCAGATACCAAGGACAGCCTTTCCCTGAAGGGGACCAGGAGTTTACAATTATGGAGGAACAAACCGGGACTGAATACTATGCAGATGATGAGGACCTGGAGGAGGTAGAAGATGAGCAGGAAATTTACAGAGTAGATTCCCCGGTAGAGAGCGAAGCCCCAGTTACCGACTCGCCAGTTGATAACCAGCCCCTCCTTAATGAAGTTCTCGCTCGCGCAGCAGAACATTTTCACATCGACACCCACGGTGTACAGGAGGAAAGGGACTTTGCAGAAGAGTTGGTGGGAGAGAGGAGGCCGGTCGCTCAGACCATCCCTATCCTTAAATCCATCCAACGTAGAATAGATCCATCCCTGGTGAATCCTAACCTCACCAGAGCCGTCAACCCCAGAGTCGAAAAACTTTTTCGGGCAGCCCAGTCTGACCCTCTTTATATAAGAGGACATCTTAAACCAGACTCCCTAGTGGTTACCAACACTCGGAAGAGGGCTGGGACACCCTTATCGTCGTCAGAAGCTCCTCCCGACAAGGAGAGCAAAAGACTGTACGGGTTTGGCAGGAAGGTAGCCTCAACGTCCGCCTACCAAGCAAGGATCGCAAACTCCACCACCCTGTTGGCAAGTTACAACTGCCATCAATGGGAAGAGGTTGCGGCGCTCATAGCCTCTGCTCCTGAACCGTTAAAGGGCCAGTTGGCTCGGATCTCGGCAGAAGGGAGAGCCGTGTCTGGTTGCATATTAAAAGCAACTTTCGACGCCGCGGACAACGCAGGAAGATTGATAGCAGAAGGTACTGTTATCAAGAGACATGCGTGGTTACGGCAGTCGGGGTTCAAAACAGAAACCCAGGCTTCATTAATAGACAAGCCGGTGGAACCCGATCTATTGTTTGGGAAAGCGGTCGAAGACGCACTTAAGAATGCCAAGGACGAGTACGAGACTCTCAAATCCCTTGGCCAGCTTACCAACAAACCCCCTAACCAGAGGGGGAACAGTAATTTTCGTCGCCCACGCGGCCAAAATTCACAAAGAGGCAACTATGCCCAAGGACAGGGTACACAATGGAACAACAACCAGCAGTCTACCCAAAGTTACGGCAGGGGTAACAAGAGAGGTTGTGTAAGAGGCAGAGGCAGCCCCAACAAGGGCGGTGGCACGCCTCCACCAAAGCAGTGACGCTCAGTTCAGGGTCCCTTCTCACGCAACCCCAGTAGGGGGACGCATTTCCAACTTCACCCAGGCTTGGGAAGGGATCACCTCAGACAGATGGGTGCTGTCAACAGTGTCCACAGGATATTGTATAGAATTACTGCAGCGCCCCCGGAACCACCCTCCACGACAAAGAATACACTCCTTAGAACATCAGAAGATCCTTCTCGAGGAGATCGCCATTCTGCTAGAAAAGGACGCGATAGAACTCGTCCCAGGACACCAGGTAAACAAGGGTATCTATTCAACTTACTTCCTTGTGCCAAAGAAAGATTTGACAATGCGCCCAGTATTGGACTTACGGCCTGCCAACAAGTATGTCAAGCCCCAAAAATTCCGTATGACCACGCTACAAGAGGTAATCCCCCTCCTAAAAAAGGGGGATTACATGGCAACCTTGGATATGAAAGATGCTTATTTTCATATTTCCATGCTCCCAGCCCACAGAAAATACTTGCGCTTCAAGGTAGACAGTCGCCACTACCAATTCAAGGTACTGCCCTTCGGGATAGCTTCAGCACCATGGGTATTCACCAAGGTACTGGCGGTGGCAGCTGCACACCTACGCAGGGAGGCAATCCCAGTGTACCCTTATCTGGACGACTGGCTCATAACGGGGGAAACCCCAGGAATTTGCAGGTCAAACATTCAGAGGACTATCGACCTCCTCAACGAATTAGGCTTCTCTATCAACGAGAAGAAGTCAAGTCTGGTGCCAAGCACCTCAAAACAGTTCCTAGGAGCTATCCTAGATACTCAGAAAGGGTTGACCTTCCCTTCGGAAGAGAATTCGGAATATACTACTGCAGATTCCACATTATCAGTCAGGTCAACAAATAACGGTACGCAAAGCAATGCGGTTACTGGGCATGATGGCGTCATGCATTTACCTGGTCCCCCACGCGCGTCTGCGCATGCGTCCCATGCAGGAATGGTTGGCGAAACAGTGGTCTCAGGCAAGTGGTCAGTGGGACGATCTAGTGGTCGTTTCGCCAACACTCGTACAGAACTTACACTGGTGGACAAGAGAGAATCTCGCAAGGGGAAAACCCTTTTACGATCCCGAAGTACAGGCAGTGGTGACTACAGATGCATGCCTGACTGGGTGGGGAGCTCACCATCTCCACCACACAGCTCAGGGTCTCTGGTCTCACTCAGTAGCCAAGAACCACATCAACCTGCTGGAGCTTCTGGTAGTATTCCGAGCGCTTCGGGCGTTCGAGCCCCATCTGCTAAGCTTGTCGGTGCAGATCCGGACAGACAGCACGACAGCCATGTTCTATCTGAACAAACAAGGAGGGACTCGTTCGCCAAATCTGTCCAAGCTTGCCCAGAAAATCTGGATATGGGCACTCAGACGGAACATCTTCATGTCATCACAACATGTTCCAGGGGAGCTCAATTCCCTAGCGGATGCCCTAAGCAGAGACTCCCTCCCAGAAGAACACGAATGGGTCCTTCACAGAGATATCGTAGAAGATCTCTTCTCTCAGTGGGGTTTCCCCACTATAGACCTATTCGCCACAAGCGAAAACAAACAATGCCCAGGATTTGCATCCAGGTTCCCCCAGCCAGACTCCCAAGGGAACGCCCTGTGGATGAACTGACCAGGGATGTTTGCGTACGCTTTTCCACCAACTCCTCTCATCAGGAAGGTGGTGTACAAGATGAACAAGGAATCGATGACGCTCATCCTAGTTGCTCCCATGTGGGCGAGACAACCATGGTTTCCACACCTACGCAGGATGGCGGTGTGCGAGCCCATCAAACTCCCAGCCTGGTACAACCTACTGTCCCAGCAACAGGGTCAAACAGTGCACCAGGAACCCAACTCAATGAACCTGGCAGCATGGCTCCTGAAGTCAGAGTTTGGGCATCTCAATTTACCACAGAGGTGTATGGACATCCTAAAAGAATCCAGGAAACCAAACACAAGGCACTGTTACTTTGACAAGTGGAAGAGATTCGTTATTTGGTGCCAGAATAAACAAATCAACCCAGTTGATTGCACTCCTTCCAACGTTGTAACATACATGCTCCACCTGCTGGACGCAGGTTTGGTTTTTAAATCTGAAAGTACACCTGGCAGCCCTCTCGGCTTACACCACATCCCATAACAAGGTATCATGGTGGAAAGTACCAGTAGTTAAAGCCTTCATGGAAGGAGTAAAGAGACTTCACCCTCCTATTTCGAACCCACCACCAGGATGGGACCTCAATGTGGTGCTAGCTAAGCTCATGGGCCCCCCTTTCGAACCCATGCATAAAAGTAGTCTCAAACACCTGACTTATAAAACGGCCTTCTTAGTAGCCATTACCTCTATAAGAAGGGTCAGTGAAATTCAGGCTCTGTCAGTGCAGGATCCTTTCTTTACTATCCACAAAGACAAACTGGTTTTACGCACACACCCTAGGTTCTCACCTAAATTTATATCTAAATTCCATGTAAACCAGTCCATCGAGCTTCCGGCTTTCTTCCAGAACCCGCAAAGCTCGGCTGAGGTGAAACTACACACCCTAGATGTGCGTAGGGCGGTCCTCTACTATGTAAATAAAACCAGACCGCTAAGGAAAACAGATCAACTGTTTGTCTCCGTAGCTACAGGCAGAGAGGTAGATCGCGTCTCTAAAGGCGCTATCTCGAAGTGGATTATCAACTGTATACAGCTGTGTTACTCTCTTTCTGAAAAAACTCTGCCTTTTACGCCAAGAGCCCACTCTACTAGAGGCATTGGGGCCACTCTGGCTTTCATTGCAAATGTTCCCCTCGACATCATTTGCAAAGCAGCTACTTGGAGCTCTATTCACACTTTTACTCAGCATTACTGCATTGACACTCATTCCAAGACAGATACACAAGTGGGACAAGCGGTTCTGAGACACCTGTTTGCTCATGACTCTTCTCACATCCCACCTCCTTCTTCTGGTACTGCTCGCTAATCTATGCACAGCATGTGATCTAAGCAGATTCCATAAGCCTCAGAAGGGATACATTACTCACCGTAATCGTATTTCTGATGCTTGTATCTGCTTAGATTCACATGCGACCCACCCTTCCTCCCCTCCGAGAGAAGGCGCATGATTGCTGGTAGTCTTACCTTTCTGTCTATCTGCTTGGATTATCAGTACTCAAGCTACTCCTCATGCTTCCTCATGTCAGATAAAATACAATCTGAGGATCCTAGACGCGTGAGGGATCTTGGGTACAGTGGACGTCACACTAGGGATAGTATTACTGGCACGCCTGTGTCGACGCCCATTTTCGAGTTTCGAAAAACAAACTGTAATACTCCGCAGCTTCCACTAGATGTCGGCCTATGCACAGCATGTGAATCTAAGCAGATACAAGCATCAGAAATACGATTACGGTGAGTAATGTATCCCATATATATATATTAGGTATTTGTTTTATTATTGGCCATCTTTTTGGCCAATAATATTTCTGACTGAACCATTCCTTTAAGTCATTCATTCAGTAAGATGGAACCAAGTCACAAGAAATATGCCCTAGCTTCAGAAGTCCAATCCCAATGAAGAGTGGTGCATTGTGCCTAAAGAGTCACACGCTTCCCCCCCAGAATGAATCTACTGCAGGTAAAGTACTTGTGTTGGTGAAATGTCAATCGAGATGCAACAAAGTTACTGGTAAGTAAAGGTTTTCTTATCTTTCAGGTTTCACTACCCAGGTGCGACAACCAAAAAGCTGTGGAATGGAAGGATACAAAAATACTTATACTCAATGATATCCTATGGAAGATGAGGGATACCAATGCTTTGCGTTTACTTATCCCTGGCCTCTGATTTTCCAAAGGACTGGATGGATTGACCGTGAGTCGATGGAAGATAGGTTTCCCTGTCGTTGTTCCAGTGAAAGGTGTCCATGAGTTGTGGGTGCAAGTTTCTTCTGGTCGGGTCCAGGAGCAGAGTGCAACCCTTGGCGATGGATAAATACATAAAGCACAGATGCTGACCTCTTTAGGGCACTTGACAAGATTGATGAAGCTAAGTTCCAGCGACGGCCAATGCACACGGGCGACAGCAGGCATCCTTCCAGTCACGGTTGAAGACCTTCCAGAAGAGGATGCTTTCAAACTTGGAGGCTGAAATTCGTCACGGAGCTGACTTAAACCACAAGCTGGCGACCACTGAAGTTCTGGCTGCAAACGCAGAACAGCGACTGTTCTGGTGAGATAGCCTATTGAAGAGCTGGTCAGGCCACCAGGTGGTCCAGGGAAGTTACCAAAGGCTTAGCTCAGCTGGATCCTTGAACAAGTAGACTGGTTGGTTGCTCCCACCAGTCCATGGATTAATGTCTTCGCAGAGCAGCTGGTCCAGCAGGGCTTCACCAGGCCATACACAGGAGGGGATGCTGGGCCTCTTTGGGAGTCATACAAGGACTTTCTCTCGGCTGCACTTCTACACCGGATTCTTGGCTCCAACGCTGATCTGAAGAAATGGCTGCAGGGGTCCTTGTCTCCAAAATCCAGCCTGGAAGCAAGTCCAAGCCCACGAAAGCATCTACACCGGTCAAACAGCCAGCAGTGTTCCAATCGGGGACCACTGTGGGTTTCATGCCCAACATACAGACTCTGGCACCACGGATGTGGAGTGGGGACAGACGGTACCACTCCCTGCCTGGGAGAGAGAGACGCACACACCCACATCCCCACTAGCCCACAAAAGCAGGGACTTTCCCAGCAAAGTGCATGACCTTTATATTTGATTTCCTGACCTTGCAAAGGCAGGAATAAGGCTAAACAACAAAAGGGCCAAGGAATAAGCGAAAATATCATGGAACAGTCATTGTAGGGCACCAGCCAGGTTTAGTAGCCCTACTCAGTAAACGCATATGCGCACACTAGAAATAATGCAAAAAAGGTACAACAAGTATCTGGTGCCACCAGCTTGTCTTTAGGCGCATAAAAGTGACAAAATCACAAGTTTAAAAAACTAGGGTGATACATACATATCCTCATTGCACTGCATTTTAAGATTCTGTGTGCAATATTAAAAAAGTTAGAAAAAGGCAAGCTTGGTTTCCAAGTACAGTTAGTTTGGAGGACTGATTAGTTGCCCCATAGAAAAAGCAAAAGCCAGGGGAGTGAAGCTGAATGCTTCACTTTTCTGTAAGTCAGGACAGGTTAAAAAAGAAAAGCAAAACGTTTGGATGTCCATAGAACTATGGCGGTAAAGTTGGCAAAAGAGATATCCTTCCCAACAATTCTTAGTGTGGTATATGCAGCGCTCAGATTTCTTGGAACTGCTATGACTATTTATCTGCAGGACTGAGGTACTGCTGCAACTTTCTTCAGTTGGGCCCCATAGAGGCTTCTAAAAATGATTGTGCATGTCCTGATTGAGCATCGCTTAAGATTTGTAAGCAAAGTTTTGAAACATTCACATTGAATATGTTCTACATTGTTGCAGTGTTACATAATTTCTTTTTTACAAAGGAGGGAAATGAGATGTGGGTATTTTCGTGGGGTGGGCTTTAGGGGTACACAACAGACTGGAAAAGGGATGCTGGAATCTTGAAAAGGGGTGTAATGAAAGGGGGGGGGGGGGGAATAAACTTCTCACAATCCAAATGTGAGTTGCTGTGATTTTCCAACGTTACTTGTGCCCATCTGTCATGGCGCGATAGGAAACTGGAGTTCACAGGAATGGATGATTTTGTTCTGTCAGTTGAAGGGCATCCTGGTCACTGAGGTGGGAAAATGTGCTTGGTTCTCTATGTCTCGAAAAATGTTATACTTTCAGGTGCTAAATTATAAGAACCTTGATGAACTCGAAGCAATAGAATTGCTGCCCTATTAAATGCATGCGTTAAACCACAATTTGTAGATGGTTGCACCTTGTGATTATGACATGTTGTTCCATTAAAAATAACTAGTCTTGCGATGGAGTCAATCCGGACCCAAATGGGTAGCATTTAATCAGACCATGACCAGCTTACTGTGTCAAAATGACTGCTCTGCAGAAGTACAAGGATACGTTTTTGGTAACGCAGGCTATATCTCCAGAGGTGGTAATAGCTGGTACAACTGCAACAAAAAACAATAGTGTGTTACCAAATAAAATGTCCAACCAGGGTTCTAGAAAAATAGGGACGTTCACGAAAGCAACCAATGCAAATCACTTATTGAAAACATTAAAGTGCACTTTGGTGGATGTTCAGGCAGGAGAATTCTGCAGCTGTGTCAGTGGTATCTTTAAAAGGCAAAGAAGGGGCTTAAAAGTCACAATTCACCTTTAAGGTAGACTGGGAGCCGGGACCTCTTCAGATATCTCTCTTGTGTCCTTTTAAGTCATTGACCAGGTCTTGTTGGTCAATGACTGCCCTGTGTCAAATAGTTTATACCCATTGGTATATCCACACTTGCTTCAAGATGTGGTTGAGATGGTTGAGTCAATGGGTCTCAGTTCGAGTCAACATTCTGGTGGAAACAATGTCTTCTTGGTCAAGTTGGTGTTCAAGAGTCAATAGTTTCCAGCTGCTAGAGTCAGGTTTCGAGTCTGGTTGAGACGATGCTTCTGTTGGTTCAAGCCATTGTTTCGGAAGCAGTAAATCAGTTTCTTCCACAGCAGGGCGCTTGCAGTTGACTTGTGGCAATGATCCATTTTACTGGGTCAAGACAGCTCTAAGAAGATGGTCAGCTCTAAGTCTTTAGAGTACAAAAAGCAACACTGCAGGCACAGTTGCTCACAGTGAATAGAGGGTGGTCAAACTGGCTGAGAAATGTCTTGATAACTGGATTCCAAAGTTTCTTAACTTCTTGGTAACCAATCCAGCATCTGCAGGGACAAGATGGGTTATCTCTGGACACCCCTTCAGGAATCTTGGCTGGCACCCGCAGGTACTTTTCACCTCCAGTGACCAGGATCCGGTTTCCAGTGCGCAGGCAGAAAGGTCACCTTTTCTACACCGCAGAGTTAACCCAATTATGCCCTTCGGATGGTTAGGAAGCAGAGCTTTTCTTTGCCTTGTAGCTCAGTCTTCACCGGTATGGCTGAGGACTTTGGGATAGGTTGTATCCTAACAGATTTCCAGATGAATCCTAGTCCTGAAGTCCAAATATGAATTAAATACAAGATTTCCTGTGCTTGTGAAGGTAAACTGCTACAGCTGATGGATCCTATACAAGCCTGTTTTTAGGGTTCCATGTGATGTTACCGAACACTCTTATACCGAGCAGATTTTACAGAAAACAAATTGTGTATTTTGGGAAACCCCCCAACCCCTCCCCCCCATAAGCCCCAGGTTTGTTACTGGTTGTATCCCAACCACCTCTCTACCTGTTTTGCACCTTTACCCCAAACCCCCATCTATTAATGAATACCAAAACATTTTTCCAGTAAGATCTATTCAGCATTAGTGTTTGGTAAAATCTATTTGGTTGCATCACTGGATACTGTTTTTATTTGTATTTGTATTTATTTTAATGTATATAGCGCCTTAATCCAAATCGCTTTACAAGAGAAACAAGTGAATACAACAAGCAATAGTTGACCATGAATCTAAACCAGAAAACAGTACAACGACCAATTTACATTTATGGTGATGCTAAGTACTAATAGAGGGACAGAAGGTAGGAGGAGAGGGTGGAAGTGGGTAAATTGGTGAGAAAGGAAACCGTTGGTGCTAGGTTGGAAGGAGCGGAAACGGGAGGGGGCACAGGGGGAGGAGGAGTAGAGAAGGAAGAGATCTGCAGAACGGAGAGAACGAGAAGGAGAATAGAAAGAGACAGAGGAGGAGAGGTACAGAGGGGTAAGACCATAGAGGGCTTTGAAAACTAGGCAGAGGAAGTTAAATTGGGAAGTTTAATTAAATTAGGAAGTTAATTTAGGGGTCCAATCCATCTCCTTTAGTGAATGTCCTTTGCCTTCTGGGAGTATGCCAACAGTGCTTTGTCTACCGGGTATTGACAAAGGTATATGCTGTTGTAGAAAGTCAGAAATGTAAACCAACATGGAGGAACCTCTCTCAGAGCCTACTCTCACCTCTTGACTTTTCAACGCCACACTCAATGTCTAACTTCAAAAGGGCTCTGGAGATCAGCAAAATTGTGTAAGCCTTTTTGAGGCACAGTTTTCCAGGGCACCCTGCGGGGCAGCTACCTTTGCTCTTGGAGGAGGGCAGCGGAATTCCTCTGATGGATTTGATTCATCTACCCGGCTGTTGTGGCGAAGTCCAGGCCAAAGAAGCGAATATCCCCCACTGTCATGACTGAAGCAGTGCTCACCATTCTGATAAAATATATACACAGGCTCTGGCTGTATAACCCTTGAACCACTATTCTATAACCTTGGCTTATATTTAGTTATCGTGCCACCAGGCTGTCTAGGTTATTTTATTACTCGGGTAAAAGATTGTTTTGAATCGTCAGTGCAGAAGATTAAAAAGCCACCTGTGTCTGTTGGCACTTGAATTGCAGCATCTGTCGTGATTGCACGTGACCTTTGAACCTGTCACCACTGCAGAGCCGTTGCTATAAACGTCAGGGAACGGCTCCAGCAAGGCGCATTAGTGCACTATGATTTTGATGTGGCACATTTATGAGAGGGTTGTGGTCAGCAGACCTCCCATTCAGAAACTGAATTACTTGCATCATTTTATTAATAAAACTCATGCTTATCTAGCTTCAGCGCCGTGGCATGCTGTCACTTTGGTTTTCCTGTTCCACTATTTTTGTATGGGCTCTGGGACTTAACACAGTGCAGGATGACTTAATGCGGTGGCCCAATATCTGGGTACTGGGAAGGGTGGGCCATGGGCGCACTCCCCAAAGCAGAGTTGGGGTGATTCTCTTTAGTGAACCATTGGTGGCTGTGTCAGTGATAAAACTCTGATTTGAGGTCATGTGTGGGTGTCTACATTTTCCTGGTGAAGTCTTTTGGCTTTTTGTCAGACGTGGCTTGATGGAGTTATTATTTTTGAATGACCATCGTTTACTAGAGAGCTTCAATCGCCCCCAGAAGCTGGTCCTAAAAAAAAAAAAAAAAAAAGCTAAAGTCTCAGGGCCAAGGCTGGATCAGTGATCCAGCAGTATTGTGGACAGACCTAGGAAGGAAAGTTACAAATAGCTTGTTAAGCCTCAGGAATGGTAACAAGAGATGTTTTTGCTGAATGAAAGCATTGTTTCCTGATGAGGAACATCAATTAATAAGAGGGAACATTCTTGAATTGTGTCCACATTTTCCGCTCTAAATTGAATCGGAAGACAGAGTATTGAAACATCCCTTACTGTAGCAACCATGCTGCAGTTCCTGTTCAGTGTGACAAATTAAGGGAATCCGTTGCTTCCTGTGAGGCTAGGGAGGTGAGCCCGCTCTGCAACCTCCTCCCTAGGGGCTGAGGCAAGTGGGACCTCACTATGAGAGACTCCCTTTCCCACAAGTAACTCCCTACAGTTGCAAACACTATGGCCTACATGAGAAGCGCAACAAAGAGGTGATGGCTGGAAGGTTTACAATTAATTTTAAACCTCTGTGAATTGCTCTAGGCAACCATCCAGACCTTAGTCGTTCATCTGCCAAGCTATTACAGAAAGGGGAAAGACATATGCAGTCCGAACTGCTAGGTCACATCCCTTCTGCACGATCCCACATGCATCCCCAGACATGTTTCGGCCTCATTGGGCGTCATCAGTGAGGAGTTGCTTGGCTCTTTCAACTTTCTGTAATGGCTGGGCAGGTGAAGAACGATGGTCTGTAGAGTTGCCCCGAGCAATTGCCAGAGGTTTAAGTTTTATGCTGATCACGACCAGAGCAGAGCGAATTACCATGGAGCCAATGAGCAGTGTGCGATTGACAAGAAAAAACAAATACCAAGGGATGAGCTTTTATAAGATCCATGCATAAAACAATTGAGGAGCCCTTATTTGTTGGGTAATTGCAATTCTAAGAAATGTTTTTTTTGTTTTATTTTGTATTAACATACCATGTATGTTTTCTCTATGTATGTTTACACCATTGTGTTTTACTTTTGAGACCTAGCCATTGTGTTTTAGGTGTGTGCTTCTTCTCCCTACTTATTTATTTGGGAGTGAGCTTGCTTTGTACTCCTTTTTTAATCTGTATTCAGTTTTTTCTTTTCTTACGACTTGGCAACACTGGGCAGACACCATGGTTGAGGTCTGAGGAAATGTGTGTCCAGGTAATGAGTTTAGGGACATTGTGGTGCAAGCTGGCTGAACAGTGCATTCTGCTGGCTCCTTACAGGGTTAACTGATTATCTACTGGATGGGCTGCCTCTGCCTGGACCCGAGACTACAACAGTTTGAAATAGAAGCAAAATGGTGGATGCCCCTAATTCTGGATGTCAAGAAAAAAAAAACTTTGGTGGGGGGGGGGGCGTTAAACGTTCGGGAGTGTATCTTTGAGCTGGTTTTATGGCAGTTTTACCAATTCACGGAGAAGAAGTACACAAAGCAGACTACATTGGTTATGAATTCACTTTCTCATGTTCCCTTTCCGCCCACAGATTCCTCACCTTTGATATCTATCTTCTCAGCGCAGCTGCTGTTATGGATACTGGGCAGGAGCCCAGTGCTTCACTTCATGCAGGGTCCCAATGGACCCAGTCTTGGCGCCTATGGCACCAAGCTCATTTCAAAGTGTGCTTAGCACACAGAACACCGAAGGCACGTGCAGCAAGGCCGGGCGGGGCCCTATTATCACAAGGAAGGCATGTGCAGAAGACAGAAGGAGCAAGATGGGGCCACAAGGCGGTGCCTAAAGGGAGTGGCTGGGGCCAGGCTATATAAGCCGGCCCCACCCGCATAGCGACGCTTCGCGTTAGTCTGCTGAGAGCAGCGTAACGCTTACCACCGTTCAGAAGACTAACTGATTCAGCACGTGCACCTTCAGTCTCCGGAACCCTCTAGCACCTACCCGGTTCAACACGTGCATCTTCAGTCTCCGGATACCTCGACCATCTTACCTGGATTCAGCCGCATCATTGCCGGAAGCACTGCCATCGGCTTCCCACTCTGCAGTTGCTGCGCACACCTTACCTGGAGGCCACACCATCGCGAGAAGCACTGCGATACTGCTCCCGACTCTGCCACAGCCGCATTCATCTTGCCTGTCATCCAGCATCCTCTGCAGCTACCGCCCAGCATCCTTACCTGTTCCGAATTCCACCAACACTGGGCCCTCATCGGGTGCAGCCTCCACACGGATCTTCATCTCAGGCTGCCAGACATTGCCTACCTGCCGCGCCTGCAAAGGGAATAAGAGACATAAGGTGAGCGGTCGCACAGACTTTAACACGCTAAAAGCAGCACTACTCACCAACTTGGTGCAGCTTCAGGAACTGCCTACTTACCAGAGATGGAGCATCCGGAGCAGACTCTTTTCTCCATCACGCGCTCCTGGGTGGTCGTCTTCACTACAGGGGAGCGAGAACAATATACCGTTACAACCTTTATTCTTTGGGACTGTATTACTACAAAGAATACGGACAATAATCAGTCATAAACACTTAGCATCAAGCCGGAATGGTCGCAGCTGGTCTGGACCTCCACCATTTGGACCAGTGACGCAACTAGGTCCATCCACAGCAACCCTGCTGAAGGAAGCAGGACGGAGAGCTCATCCTTACGTATAAACAGGTGAGCCTGCATGGGTAAACTTCTACGCACTACATTTTGGCACGAAAGGGCAGAGGGGAACTGCGACTCCACCATGCTATCCTCACTGCCGCTCATCTTATCCCAGGAACAGGTCCAGCCTTCCGGGTCCACGAAAAGACAGCAGTTGGGGGAGAGAGGCGATCTGAGGGAGCCAACTCCGGGAAGGGCTCCACCCGTTCCCCAATGCCCCTGCAGAGACCAGGTGAGCGTAACGGAACGTGAAGCCTCTCCGAATCTCTGCCTGGGTGCTATGAATGCATCTGAGACCGACCAGTTGGCCCAATTGCTGGGGATTTACGGGCTGAAGTGCATGCCTCCAGACAAGAGACAAACTCTTTAAGAAAGGACTTAATCATTGCTCCAGAACGAACCTATGAACTGGCAAGACAGGTGCTTCAATCTCACGCAGGGCAGATCCCATTACCTGGAATCTCGCGAACCCCTTTGCCACCATCACCACCAGATCAAGTGGTACTCCCAGGGGCTGTACCGCTGGCTCCAACGGAACAGTTTACTGGCGACCCCAACAAATTTGCCATATTTGATTCAATGTCGCCTGCACTTTCTGTGCCACCCAGGTGCATTCCCGAATGATAGTTCTAGGGTGGCTTTTGTACTTTCGTATCTGGGAGGCAGTGCAGCGGGCTAGTCAATACCCTTGGTCAACCAGGATGACCCTGTGCTGCACAATTTCTGGGAATTCCAACGGGAATTGGAGAAGCTGTTTGCAAGGCACACCCAAGGACAGGCCCTGGATAACGAATTGTTGTCCCTAAGATGGGGGAATTGGGATTTACTGACACATATAGCCACTTTCAACCGCCTCATTGCACAAACCAACTGGCCTGAAGAGAAAAGACCACATTATTTTATCGAGGATTGCGTGGGGAACTAAAGGATCTGTAAGCCCAGGTGGTCAACCCTCCCGATGCCTGTGCAGAATAGATCAACCTAACGTTGCAACTGGATCACAGGTTAAAAGACAAAGATGGATCGCACTAGGGCAGAAGAGAAATCAGTCTATATGAGATCCAGGGACAATCCAGGCAAGACCCACGAAACAACTGAACCTATGCAGATCGGGGATTACGGGCTCCTATATCTAAGGCAGGAAGAGCAAGACGGAGGCAGGAACAACTGTGCTTATACTGTGGCAAGGCAGGACATTTTCTTCGAGATTGCCCCACTAAACCACCCAAGAAAACTGTTGGTGCAATGGATAATACCGATGAGGAACAAGATACGGCTACGGAAAACTCCAGTGCCCGACAAGGGTAGGGGTCCCCTTGTCGAGCAAAAACCAGAAAGTAGTTCAGACCTCACATCTAGTCATTCCAGTACTCTTGGTTCACCACCAGCAACCATCGAAGGTACATGCCTTGGAGGCATATATATTTGTATTTGTATTTTATTGAATTTATATAGCCCTTTAATCCAAAGTGCTTTACATGAGAACACGCAAAATACATTAAGCATAATATAGAAATTGAATCATAACTTAAACAGTGTAAAGAACAATTTACAATAATGCAGGTGAGGAGGGAGTATCGAGGGGCAGAGGAGAGAGAGAGGGAAAGGGGGATTAGTGGGGGTAAGATCAGGAGCTAGAGGGAATGTATGAGTGTGAGAGGATGAGGAGAGAGAAGAGCAGAACTAGAAGAGAGGAGGGAGTGGGAGGGAAGGAGGTAGGGCGGGATAGGGAGAGTAGTGGTAGGAGGTGAGGAAAGAGGGGGAGGGGGAAGTGCGAGAGGAAACGAAGGGTGTTAGGGAGGTGAGTGGAAAAGGTAAGATTTGAGAGAAGAGCGAAAGGAAGGGGAAGAGCGGATGTGAAGGGGGAGGAGGTTCCAATGGAAGGGAGCAAGGAGTTGGAAAGATCAGAAGTGGGAGGGGGCACAGGGAGGAGAGAGTCGGAAGAGATTAGCAGAGCGGAGAGAGCGAGAAGGGGTATAGAAAGTGAGAAGGGAGGAGAGATAGGGGGGGGGGCAAGACCATAGAGGGATTTGAAAACCAGACAGAGGAACTTGAATTTGAGCTGGGAGTGAAAAGAGAGCCAGCCTAAAGAGGTGAGAGAAGAGGAGATAGAATCAAGAGGTGAGAGAAGGCAGAGGGAGCAGATGGCTGAGTGGTAGATGGATTTGAGTGGGGCGAGGTGAGAAGAGGGGAGTCCAAAGAGAAAGGAGGAACAATAGAAGAGTCTGGAGAAGATAAGGGTAATTAAAAGTTTAGTAGCATGAAAGGTAAGGAGGGGTCGGATTTTACGGATGTTGTAGAGGTGAAAGCGACAAGACTTGGCAGTAAGAGAAATGTGGTGAGATAGAGTCAATATGGAGACCAAGATTACGGGCATGTGGAGAGGAGGAGAGCTGGGAGGGGGAAAGAGAATGAAGGCGGGAGGGGAGGGTGGAGGAAGAGTATTGGCAGGGAAGAAGAGGAGTTCAGTTTTATCAGCGTTAAGAGTAAGGAAGTGAGAGGACATCCAGGATTTGATAGCAGAAAGGCAGGAAGATAGTTTATCATGAATGTCGGGAGAGAAAAAGGAGGAGGAGAGGAAAAGCTGGGTATCATCCGCATAGAAATGGTGCGAGATGCCAAAGGAGGAGATGATAGGAGCTAAGAAGGAGGTGTAAAGAGAAAAGAAAGGGGCCAAGGACAGAACCTTGGGGAACTCTATGGTTAAGAGGAAGTGTGGGAGAGGAGGAGCCACCCCAGGGGACAGAAAAAGAGCGGTTAGAGAGATAAGAGGAGAGCCAGTTAAGAACGGAGTCCTTGAAGCCAAATGAGGAGAGGGAATTGAGAAGAGGATGGTCGACAGTATCAAAAGCGGCGGAGAGATCAAGGAGAATAAGAATGGAGGAGTGTTTTGAGTAACGTGCAGAGAGGAGAGAGTTCAGGACAGAGGTGAGTGCAGTTTCAGTGGAGTGCAGCGGGTGGAAGCCGGACTGGGAATCGGGAAGGAGGGAGTGGTTAGAGATGAAGGAAGAAAGTTGAGAATAGACAATGCGTTTAAGAAGTTTGGAGAGGAAGGGTAGGAGAGAGATGGGGCGATAGTTGGAAACAAGATGGGGGTTAGCCGAGGGTTTTTTGAGAATAGGGATGATGGTCGCGTGCGTGGAAGGGGTAGGAAAAGTGGACGTTGAGGCAGATGTTAAAGGAGGTAAGGTAAGGTATAAGGAAGGGGTGGATTTTCGGGATGAAGGGGGGTAGGAATGGGGTCAGCGGGAGAAGCAGTAGGATGAGTGTTGGTAAGGAGGAGGGTAACATCAGAATTAGTGACGGGAGAGAAGGAGGACATAGAAAAGGTATGGGGAAGAGAAGGAGGAGGAGGAGAGTAGGAGGGGAGGAGAGAATAGTTTGACGAAGGTTGAGGACTTTGCTAGAAAAGGAGGCAAGATCAGTAGCAGAGAGGGAAGAGGTGATGGAAGGATCAGGAGTAGGAGAGAGAAGACTGGTTAAAGTTTGGAAAATGCGGTGAGGGTGGGAGGATTGAGACTGGAGAAGATCAGAGAAGTAGGTGCGTTTAGCGGAGTAGGGGGTAGGGTGTTTGAGCCATTGATGTTCAAGGCGCCTGAGGAGGCGGCGCATGGAGGAGAGATGAGGAGAAAGCCAAAGTTGAGCAGGACGGTGAGAGGGGCAAAATGAGGAGAGTGGGTAAAGAAGATTGAGAATAGACGAGAGAGAAGAGGATAAGATGGAGGAGGCATCGGATGCGGAGAGAGAGGAGAAATGGGAGATGGGGGAGAGAAGAGAGGGATGTAAGAAATAGAGAGGGGTTAAAGCCACGTAGGTCACGCCGGAAGAACGAGATGGAGGGAGGGGAGAGGGAAAAAGAAAGAGTGATCAGATAAGTAGATGGGAAGGGAGGATACAGGGGAGGCAATGAGAGAGGAAGTAAAGATGAGGTCAATGGTAGAGCCAGATTGGTGAGTAGGAGGGGAGGGGAGAGGAGAGAGGAGGTAGGAGTCAAGAATGGAGAAGAGAGGAGAGGAAGGAGGGGTCAAAGAGAGGTGGAGATTAAAGTCACCAAGAACAAGTAAAGGAGTGGGACTGGGGGAAATGAGGCTGAGGAGATGGTCAGTGTCCTCGTAAAAGGACCAGAGTGGACCAGGGGGGGGGGTAGATAAGGAATGAGATAGCATGAGGAGAATTAAAGATTTTGAACATGAATTCGAAGGAAGGGAAGGAAGGTAGAGAAGTAGGGGAGGGGGAGAAGGTGAAGTGTGGCGAAAGAAGGCCAAGACCACCTCCGCGGCCAGAAGAACAGGGGACATGTTCAAAGGAGGAAGAGGTGAGGGAGGCAGGCACAGAGGTGTTATGGGGAGGGATCCAGGTTTCAGTAATGCAGAGAAATTGGAGGTTAAGGCGAAGGAAAAGGTCAAGAACAGCAGATGTTTTGTTACAGATTGATCTGGTGTTCCAGAGGGCGACGTCGAAGGCATTGGTAGTGTTGTTGAGAGGAGGATAGATAAGGTTGCGGCTTTGGGGAGAGGTGTTGTGGAGAGGGATTGAGTGGGTGTGGGAGGAGAGGGGAAGATTGAGAGAAGAGATCGCTATTAGGAGAAAGAAGAGAAAATTGAAAGGGAACGAGGTAGGGAAGTGGGGGGCGGGAAGGGGAATGGGGCGGTAATGAAAAAGGGACGGAAGTATATCAGGGCGAATGAGAAGAAATGGACAATGGGTCCAGAATAGCTAAAGGGAGAATGATGGGACGGAGAGAGGTGGGAGGGGAAGGAGAGAAGGACCAAGTAAAAACTATGGGCTGGTGGCAGGGGCACTCTGATGTGGTTCAATGGAGGGAGGGCTAAGCCTGTAGGAGGAGGGATCAGGAAAGGGAACTAGAAGGGTCGGCTCGATAGAATGGCAGTAATTAGAAGCAGCTGGAGAGTCAGATCAGTGAGATAGTGAGGCACAGGAGACTGGGCAGCTTCATCCTACAGCATTCTCGTCCCGCAAGTTTTCTGCACCTGAACGAAATGACGCAATAACAGACAAGGAGCTCCTGGCAATCAAAGGAGCCTTCAAGACTTGGAGACATTACCTTTTGGGAGCTAAACACACAGTTACTGTTATTACCGATCACCGTAATCTACAATATTTGAAAACTGCCAAGGCACAATCCTCACGCCAACTCCTTTAGTCGTTATTCTTTGCAGAGTACGATTTTGTAATAACCTACCGGCCTGGAGTGCGCAATGGAAAAGCTGACGCTCTATCGAGAATGGGAGAGGACCAAGATGCCTTCAACCCTCAACCCCATAGCCATTATTCCCAGAGAACAGATTCAACACCAGATAGCCATCACTACCTGCTGGGAAGAATTAAAGACTGACCTCCAAGCTCAGATGGACCCGACCACCCAAAATGAGTGTTTAAGGGAGAACAATACTCCATCAGAAATAATCTGCCGTACTTCCAAGGAAGATTATATGTTCAGAACAAGGAATTATGTACTAAGATTATAGCAAATTACCATGAGTCATTGGTGGAAGGACACCCAGGGATCGCCAAGACTAGAGCCAAAATCCATAAGAATTATTGGTGGCCCTCTTGGAGGAAGGATGTCGTCCAGTTCATTACCATATGCGGTGTCTAGGCGCAAAATAAATCCCAAAAACAAAATCCTGCAGGGCTACTGAGACCTCTAGAGGTGCCACCAACGCCGTGGCATACATTATCCATGGACTTCATCACCGACCTACCACCATGCGAAGGGTTTAATACAATCCTGGTCGTGGTAGACCTGTTCTCCAAAATGGCACACTTCATTCCTCTGAAGAGCCCCCCCCCCCCCACCGCTGCTACTTTGGCCACAGTATTTTTGGAACAGATTGTCTCCCTGCATGGTTTCCCATCCTTATTGGTTTCTGACGGAGGATCCCAGTTCGTTTACGTTTTTTGGAGACGGTGTTGTAAACTAGCCCAAATTGACCTTCGGCTTTCTATGAGTCACCATCCCCAAACCGATGGTCAAACGGAGAGGACGAATCAGATGCTCGAACAACATCTGAGATGCATGTTACAACAAGCGGGGGACTCCTGGAAAAACATTCTCTGGTGAAGTGAGTTCGCCTACAACAAATCCATTCATACCAGCACTGGACAGACCACGTTTTACACAATGAACGGTCGGCACCCAAGAACATCTTCCTTTCACCCCCTGGAAGAGTTGGAAATGCCGGCTGTTACATCATTGCACAAAAGAATTACTTAATCTCTTAAAGAAGCCAGTGAACACCTAAGGCGAGCCAAGGAGCATCAAGAGATTTGCAGGTCGGCACAGGAGGGAGGCTCCACAATATCATGTTGGGGATAAAGTATGGTTTGCGTCCAAGAACATTCCATTAAAAGGACCTTGTGCCTTTCGGCCACGATACTTGGGGCCATATTCTATTATGGCATTCATAAATCCTGCGGCCATGAAGTTGGATTTACCACCCAACATGCGAATCCACCCAGTTTTTCACGTCTCCCTTCTAAAGCCAGTGGAGCAGGAAACTCAAATTCCAACCCCAACGGAAACGTAGGTCATCGCCGGTGAACTTGAATATGAAGTAAAGAACATTCTGGACTCCAAGAAAAAACGTTCAAAACTCTGGGCCCCAGGATCGTACATGGGAACCCGCTGAATTTGTCCATGCCCCACGACTCATCAAATGATTCCACCGGAACACCACCAAACCAGGACCGGAGAGAGGACCCACCGTGAGAAGGGCCTTGAGGGGGAGTGCTTTCATGGACACTGGGCAGGAGTCCAGTGCTTCACTTCATGCAGGATCCCAATGGACCCAGTCTAGGCGCCTATGGCACCAAGCTCATTTGAAAGTGTGCTTGGCACACAGAACACCGAAGGCACGTGCAGCAAGGCCAGGCGGGGCCCTATATCACAAGGAAGGCACGTGCAGAAGACAGGAGGAGCAGCAAGGTGAGGCCACAAGGCAGGGCCTAAAGGGAGTGGCTGGGGCCAGGCTATATAAGCCGGCCCCACCCGCATAGCGGCGCTTCGCGTTAGTCTGCTGTAGCAGCGTAATGTTTTCTCTATGGAAGTGCATTACAATATTTGTGTCAGTCTTTTGTCAGGTAAGTCATCCCAGGGGTCTTTTAGCTCTGTTTTCTCAGCTTGTGTCTTCAGTTCATACTCTACTCCTTGCTGGCTGACTTGTTTGGGATAGAAAAGGACGCTAGGGCATATACATTTGAGTTACTTTGTGGACTGAAATGTGCAGCTTAGAATATCAAACAGTTTGTAACTTGGGGCCACCTGTCTGGAGCAGAAGGTCTCTGTTAAGACTGAGCAGTTGTCTTAAGGAAACTATTGCTCTGTTGTTGGACACTGGGAAGTGGGACGACTTTTAGTAGAGGGGCGCGGATTACAACGGTGACTCACGGCGAACATCTCTCCATATGGAAATCGACGGATCTGGCCCTCGAGGAGCCTCCCAAAAAGCCTACGTTATAGACTTTTTAGGGAGCAACTTGGGTTCGCCTTGACCTTGCTTATCAGCTGAACTCGCGTTGACGTATTCCTCAGACTACTTACTGGTTATCTTCATTGCAGAGTTCTCCTCTTCCTTGTCCCAGCACTTAACCCCACTGACCTGCCTCCTGCAAAGGGGCTGTTTTGATAAACTTATAGTAGAGGATTGTGGGCGAGGGACTGCCCTCTATTGGGAAATTGATTTTAGAAACCTTGTGGGGAGCGTGATGGCCTGATGAATTGGGACGAGGAAGAGTAGGGCTGTGAGTAATGAAGATTACGTTAACTTGTCAGTGCATTACCTCTCCCTTCTCCACTCCTTCAATACATACACATTTTATGTTTCAATACATTTTTTTAAGTAATCCGCATCTAAAAACTCCTCTTATTCCCGGGAGCCTTCTATGGTCCAGTGCTTCCGTGTTGTGCACGCCTGAACACGACCTAAGAGGTTCCTAAATGCCTGCTGCAGTGGGTGCGCACTGGAGGGGTAAGATTACAGCCCAGGTACGCGTTAGGGCGAGGAAGGATTTATCCGGCGGGTCAGCTCTGCAGCAGCGGCTGCCTGGAGCCTCTCGATACTCGAGCCCTGTAATCTGTCTCACTGCGCTGCGTCAAAGCAGTGCCATTGTTTTGCAGTGGTTTTATTAATTGTTTCATAATAGTGTGTGACTCAATCTGGAATGTTTGTGTTGTGGGAGTACTGATCCCGATAATTGGTGTTGAACCAGTTGCGGCAGGACTTGTGCCTCTTCTCGGCTGTACTGTGCGCGGTGGCGGCGGTGCACACTTCCCTGGGTGTGCACAGCAGCCTCACCTGCCCCAGGCTCGTGGGTCGGCTTTATCTGCCCACGTCTGCGGATTAACTTCCCTGCTCAGGACTCGCTGATCGGCTTTTATCTGACGGCAGCCAGTGTCTTGGATTTCCTCCCCAGGTGGGTGGAAAGCCTGGACGGCCCCTGAGGCTACGAGGGGCAAGCTGAACCGGCTGTGTGCAGAGGCCTGCCGATGTCTCGCGTGCCGCTCTACCACTACCACCGGAGTCCCGAGGGCCTGGGCAGAAGCACCTGGGTGTGTATGGCCACTGTCCGTTTATCGCGTCGAGTTAGGATTGGTCGGTGCTTTCGTTGTATCTGGTAATTAATGGGTGGAAGAGTATGTGCTAGAAGATGGAGTCTGTGTGTTTGATATGAACGATCTTGGTCAGTGTGCATGGATTTCTCGGGCTGCACCGTATCTGACGCGAGTAGCCCGTGCAGTCTTGATTTCATTTCTCGCCTGCTGCTCATTTTAGTCCATTGGGAAAAACAACGGCAGGACTATAATGCAGAAAATGGAATAGACTCGGGGTGAATGCACGCAAATTTCAAAGATGTTGTGAATTGG
Source organism: Ambystoma mexicanum (assembly GCF_040938575.1). Lineage (NCBI taxonomy): Eukaryota > Metazoa > Chordata > Amphibia > Caudata > Ambystomatidae > Ambystoma > Ambystoma mexicanum. Next base: position 193,971,031 of record NC_090938.1, read on the forward strand.
TGCACAATTTGCATTCATAGAAAGGGCCTTGTGACACACATGCAGGGCCTAGTGATTTGTGTGCCATAATGCTGCATGAGCAGGACATCTCTGCAGAGTTTGTAAAAATGGGCCTCTGCTCGGGGCTTTAAGTGGCCCAGGGCTCAGCACTGGCAGTCTCCAAATATTGACGTTGAACCAGGGCTCTGCCAAACTGACCTCCCTTAGCAACTGTCTTTATACATAGGAGTGGCAATACTGCTCTTTGCCAGTAGATGTCACCTTCAGCAATCTTTAGAATCACACCAGCAGTTAAAGAAATGTAAAATTAGGTACTTTTTACACAGGAATGGGAAATTATAAGAGAATACATCGTTTTTTTTTTTAGACACATTTTATTTAAGTATTATCATTAGAATGCCTTTAATTGGCATGAATGAATAATGGATTGCTTTCAGAACTGATTGATATTTTATTTCTATCGCGCTTGTACACAAGTGTTTCAGAGCGCAACAAGGCAAGGGAGGGGAACAGGGGAGAACAAAACAGCGATCTTACTAGGCCCAGTGACATTGAGAACACGGAAGTGCATGGGAGAGGGAGAGGGGAAAAGTGCATGGAATGGGGAGAGGTGGAAAGTGTGAAGCAGAGGAGAAACAGATAAATAACAATAAATAATAAAGGCAACAAACAGTGGTAATGCAGCCAGCAATTTGCAAGTGCTAGGTTTAAGGCAGCAGACAGGGTAGGTCTGATGAGTGCAGGAAGAAAAATGGGGGGGCTGTATGGGTACAGATACAGACCCCAGTGCAAGGGGTGGCCCGGAGGCAGTGCGGGAGGGTGGCAGGATGAGCAGGTACCTGGGCCCAAAAGACAGAGGGTGGCCAGGTGCACAGTGCCAAAAGAGAACAGATCAGCAGGGCAGAGGGGGAGCGAAGGCAGAGGAAAAGAGGAAGGTCTTGAGGTGCTTCTGGAACTGGAGATGGTTCTCAAGTTTTAGAATGGCAGGGAGGCTGTTCCAGAGGGAGGCCCCAGCCGAAGATGGAGATCTACCCCCATCTCTTTTCGTAGAAAAACAACTGACCCTGGGTGAGTTGGAGGTAGAGGAGTGAAGAGCTCGAGAGAGGAGGTATTTGCGGAGGGATAGCTGAAGGTATTTTGGACCCAGGCCCCAGAAAGCCTTGTGGACAATGCAGAGGGTTTTGAATTTAATCCTTGCATCCGGTGGGAGCCAGTGGAGAGATTTCAGAGCTGGAGAGATACAATCCCAGGGCTTGAGGCGAAGGACAAGTCTCGCAGTCCTGTTCTGGATTAGTTGCTGAGGGCGGAGAGTAGAAGCAGGTAGATTTAGAAAGAGGCTGTTACAATAGTCCAAGGTAGAGAGAACCAGAGCTTGGGATACCATGAGCTTCTGGGGGAAGGAGAGGAAAGGCAGAGTACCTCTAAGGAGGTGCAGTCGGAAATTTGACTTTTTAGAGACCTCAGAGATGTGGGCGGAGAAGGAAAGGGTGGAGTCAAAGATGACCCTGAGGTTCTTAGCCTCGCTGGTGGGGGTAGGAGGAGGGCCAAGGGAGGCCGGCCAGAGAGTGAGGGGAAAGGATGGTGAAGGTGGTGAACTGTGGGATTGCATGATGTAGTGACCACTTTTGATTTGATGTTCGGTTTTGTATTTGAATATATTAATTTTGGTCAAAATGTGTACACACAGCTATATTTAAATGCATCTTTTAAGCCAGAATATTTGCCCTTTCATTGCACATATGTAAACTCGATTGGCTCTGTTAGGTAACTCCTTTAATTACACAGGCCGACGTTCAGCTCTTTTAAAGCTTTATTATCTATTTGGGATTTGAGGCTGTGAGACTCTTTTTAGATGCACCCCCCAAATATTGCATCACAATGCATTGGAGCTCCCCTCCTCAATTTCCTTGCCCACTTAAAGCACTGCCGTTGTACTGTTATGCTGTTTCTAAAAATGTTCCAGATTGGGCTTCTGTCCCAGCGTCTTGCTGATTGGATGTCCTTTGCAGGGCCTTGCTAATTGGGTTCCCTTTACAGGGCCTTGCTGACTTCCACCCTCTGCAGGGCATCAGGGAACCAAATAAAAACAAATGGGTGATGGCTGGAAGGTTTAGAATTCATCTTAAACCTCTGGCAATTGCCTTGGGCAATTTTCCAGACATCGTTCTTTGACTGCCAAGTCATTACAGGAGGGAGAAAGACAATATGCAAATAAGGCTTGGCCCCACCCCCAAAGGGGCAGTCCAGCGCGAACTGCTAGGTCACATCCCTTCTGCACCAGACCACAAGCATCACCAGGCATGTTCCGGCCTTGTTGGGCCTCATCAGTAGCTTGGGTGTCTAGGTCCCACTGTGCCCTACTTGGATACCACGTAGATGCTGGGCATGGCTTGCTGCAGGTTCTCTGGTACCTGTGGATGCCTTTTTAGTAGCAGAGGATGCTCTAAGTTGTGACATTCTCTTCCCCAGGAGTCTACATTCCAGCACACCATGGACCTGAACGAGCCTAGCACCCAGCTCTTACCTACACGTAGGCCATCACCAAACGTGCCACACAATGTGACCCACGTACATGCACTTTGCACCGTGTACCAATTGGCAATTTCAGATAGTCTTGCTGTCGAGGGCAGCATTTCAATCAGACATCCAGACATGAAAGACTGTCCAGCCACACCCCATGGCTACATTTACATGTCCTGCTTAAATGTGGTGCCTTCAACTTTTTTCTTAAAAATCCCTGCTCAGGAATTGCAAAACCTATTGCTTGTCAAACTCCATCAAGATGTAGCATCGCCCATAACCGCACTGGTTTCCCAGCACGGCCAGTTTTAGAATTCGTGAGGCTTTGTTTGGAAGGGAATCGGTGCCACCCGATTTACATACTTTGCCGTCGGTGCAAGGGACATCACAGGAAAAAAGGATGCCATGTCGAGTGATCTTATTGGATACTCACTGGTTGCCCTGTTGCCATGAAGGGGCAGGAGACTATGAACTGTGATGCACAACTGATGAGTGTTCACTATTATTGTTTGTTACTTTTGGAGTCAGTGCACCTTAACGTTGATATATGCAACGTGCAAGACTTCAGCCTTTTCTACATTGTAACCTTAACACTTGTTTTAAAAAACAAAAATATCAATGTTTGAATTTGAATCTCCTTGGCAACCTATAGGCAACGCCCTTTAAGATTGTTCACAATTGTAAACTTGTTAAACCATGATTGTGCCATTTTGTTTTACTACACTATGAACTAAATTACTTAAGGGACACAACTTTGGCAACTACTACATATAACGCCCAGGGTCATGTGCTGGAACTTTGCTTAAGTTTGCAATTTTTAGTCACTTGACAACACATTCTCAGCTTAATTTGGTACAATCTACAAGGGTCTTTTGAAAGGGCGCAATCTGCTTTATAGAGATAACAAGGACATCTAAAACAAATCAACCAGGCAAATATAAATCCTCATCGAAGCATGTTTCGCAAAAAAAGAATGCTTGTGTTTTTATGTTGTTGAATTATAGTGTATGATTAAACCTTTTAACACTAACATTTAAATTACAATAACCAAAACTTAGTGCAATTCATATAAAAGTCATATTCAACACTTAAAATAGCGCAAAACCTATTTGATATTACAATTTCGTTACAAGAAAAAAGAAATACAAGAAATATATTTCACTAAAACAAGAAGTTTTTCTCCATCTTAAAACCAGTAGGAGGCAAAACACCCAATAAAATTATACAACATTTCAACATACGAATGCTGTGCTGCTCAATTTTTTCCCATGTTTAACCAAATATGGTTCATCGTAAAATTCAATAGTGTGCTATTAGCGGAATATAAAAGACCCCATATTTGATCCGAATTGACATTTTCCAAGTGTCTCAAGGTAAAATAGGCTTTGACATAAAGATCATATAATCCTGGGTTGTGGTTTTGAGTTTGACCACAAGTACCAGAATTCGAAGTAGTGTTAGTGTTGGTCTAAACATTTTGCACGTGCACTCTCAAGACTTGACAAAACGACGTGCGCTAAAGTCACACACCGGCCTGTAGTTGGTGCTTGTAACTGCCATGCATGAGATGTGCAAAATGAAAGGAAATGTGGGAGAAATTAGTGGGCACCATGGAAATAAGATAAACCATTTAAAAACGGGGTTTGCACACTGGAGTTGCGCTTGGACTTAACTGCGGGAGTGGGCAGAGCCTACAATAATGCCTTATAGGAATTCAGGACGAACACACACGCCCTTCTCACTTAAGGTTTTAAGATAAGATGCAAATATCTTAACGCCATTCTGTCACCTTCGTTGGTTGGGAACTTGTCCCAGTCAAAGTTAACTTCAGTGGTCCCTTCCTGTTATCCTGGTCACTGCAGTGCATCATTGCATGACGCTTGCAGACCCTAGCGGGGAGGACATGCGCAGTTGTATGCAAGCCTGCATGCTGTACACTCATTTACCCCTATCCCTCCCCAAATGTCCTTGTTTTGGCCTTTGCGTTTGTGGAATTCTGCTTTAATCTGCATATATGTGTGGGATTTCTAAAGTGCAATCCTAGCTCGGAAGCAATGCAGCACTCTACAGTAACTTGTAACCCAGGAGGTTCCAAGGAAGCGTGCCTGGGTGGCAGCAGTGCTGGGATGCTTTGAGGGAGCAGAGGAAAGAAGGGCTCCACTCGTGGATAATTAGGGTAGCATGAACCAATCCGCGATATGGTGTCGGGAGAGTTATGGGTCTACAGGTCCTTCCTGAAGTCTACGGTGCAGGGGGACAATCATTTGCGTTGCACATGGTGCACAGTAGCAAAGGCCTGTATATGCCACTCATACGCGTTTTGTGGCCAGGATTCATTGCATTTATTAACAATGTGGGTTTTCTGAAATAGTGATGCATAGCTTCACAGGCGTCTTCATGCTTTGGTCCAGGTTCAGAAGAGCTGCACATTTCTTTATTCATTGTGTTTGTGCCAACACTTGGGGGCGTTCTTACAGTTGTGGAATACGTGGTAGCAGGAATATTTTTAAAGGCATCTATGTTAGTGTTGTGATTACTTAATCTCTGCTCTGTCCAGGGTGCCCAGCTCACATTTGAGATCGCACGTTTTACCCTCCCACATGCATCTCAAGCCCATTGCTCTTTGTTTGGTCTATTCCTGAAGCCTGCCAGTTAGCTGTATGCTCCTGTCTTATTCTTTAACCTTCCACCTTTTTGCAGGACTTTACCACCTCTTTCTTGTCCGATTTGTCTTGTCATGAGTGTACCTGTCTCTTGCCTTAACTGCAGCTTCTCGGAGGTATGCGTCCCAGCATCTCTTCAAGGGCTATACCTAAATGAAGCGTTAAGTCTGCACCAGAGAACTCTTGTGTGACTGCCAACCAAGTAAGTGGGCCCTACCGGAAGACAAGGGCCTGGAACAAGGGCAAAGAGCACCTGCAAGAGCTTGGCAAAGGGACGGGGAATCACCTCACCACCTGCTTTCTGTGGCCCTGTTTCTCCATATCCCCTTGCCCAGTGTGTACCCACCCCAAAGGGAAGCTTGGAATCCAGGTTTTTACAGGAAGTTCGAGCCTCTGTGCCAAGCTTACTAATTGGAGAGAGATCTGGAAACTGACAGTGTAGGGTTGTACTGTTGGTTAGAACCAGCATCTCAGTTTCTAACCGTCTTAAGAGCAAAAACATGTTCTAATTATTTCATGGTCTGCAGATTAAGATATTTTGTCTTGCTTTTACTACCCAGTGATCCCACAGTATCTGAGAAATAAGACAACGGAGTAAGAGTACAATCGGCACTATAGCAAGTAACTCAAGCTATCGCTCTCCTCGGCCACTTTTCATGTTATCTGATCTAGTGTTTCCAGTTCTGTCCTTGGATTCTTGTATCGCGTGTTTTGATCACATGCCTTTGTTTACATCGGTTATCTTCTTAGTTTGCACCTTCCTTCAACTTCGGATTCTTGTCATGCATTGAAAAGGAACTCCTCCTGCTCATGCATGCCTGGTCCTGGTGCCGAAGGAATTCTGCACTTTTGGACTGTACCTTTGATAAATTTAAAGGCAACCAGGCAAGCCATGGCTTCTTCAGATATTTTGTCATTAGTGAACCGCGTTTCTGCAAAGCATATAGAAGGCATTACACAGCAGCACATTACATCAGCATGCCACTTAATGATTCGTCCTTCTGCCCAAGGGCATGGGAACCTATACAAAGCAAATACTATTAAATGTGAAGTACTCCTAATATTAAAGCTCAAACTTCTAAGAGTGTAGCTGGTTTTGTGATCGCAGAACCTGTCCTTACTTATCTAGACGTGCACTCTATGAACAAGGTTCATAGACCTTCGTCTCGAGATGTACTCTGGAGTCTCTTTGCGAGTTGTAGCCTTTCTCATTGTGTATTTATCCCACATGCTGTCGTTTTCAAAATGGCAGTCTGGGTTAAATTTGCTTCCAATACAATGCTGGTCCCAAGGAGCAGTGATTCAGGACTCGGATCTCACCCTTAATGAGATGCCTACATATCATGAACTGCAACAGCCTAGGCCTGGGGTCTGTACCCTGTGCCTGTCCAGTGGTTTTGGACCGCAAATCCCATCCCCCCCTAGCCAATACATTTAATGATGAGGGATTGTGGGTGTCTTAGTCTCACACATCTGGCGAGCAGCATGATGCTGATGACAGACCTAGCATATAAAGCATGCTGGCCACACTAGGGACCTCCGACATCCAGCCTTGATGTTAAACATGGGTTAGGCCTTTCCATAACCATGCTAGGGCTACTCTTGTGTGCCCCAATCTTCGAGATGTGACTTCACAGGACACCTAGCAGCTATTATAAGAAATTGAAGTGGCTTTTCATTTCAGGTGCACCCTCTAACCCTCACTGCCCTTCTAATTTTAAGGTCTGATATCTGCTTGATATGGCGGTTCGTGATATTTCACTTAGCAGGTTCCAGAGTGTTTGGTTATGGGCTATGATGTGACCTTCCTACTTACTAGCTGCTTCGGGTTGCCTGTTGCTGTCTATGCAAGCGTGGGTCAGTGGCGATTCCCCATGCCTTCTGCAGGTGCTAGGATTTGCATCTTAAAGGAGTGATACCTGCACCAGAGCGAATCTGATGTCCTTTGTTATGTGATATTGTATGGTGCCTACTGCTTCGATCGCCTTTGGAAGAGTGGTCTGAGCAGACCTGTAAATGAAAGTAGCAGTACAATGTGTGCGTGCGTTTATTGCCAAATCAGAAATGGGCAGGGAATTGCTAGTTTTCAATCGTCAGCGCATATTGCAAAGGCATAAGGAAGAGTGCGGTGTCAGTGGCTATGTGACATCTGGACCACATGTTTTCGTAGGTGTCGGCTGTATCATATGGGTTTCAGCGTGAGTGAGGGGGTGCTGAGTAAGTAAGAAGCCTGTCAGTCCCTGAAAGCAACTGATTACTGTTGAGGGCTTTGCTGTGCGTGGTGTGTAGGATAGCCTGTCTTTATGGCTTACATGCAGATGACATGCAATTACATGCACAAATGTAGGGCGCGGCACGGAAACATCCCATTTCCATCTGTGTTTACTGTCTGTGAGTAGTAACTATTATGTTGGCTTCAAGCATGGTGATATTGCCTAGGCACCTATTGAATATAAAGCTTGTTGTCCGTGTTTTTGACAGTCTTATGGGAGTATCCGGACCTCGTGGGAGAGACGGCACACTATCCTCCTCGCTGCTCTACCTACCAGAGTCCCCTGGGTGTCTGAGCAAGTGGGAGGGGGGTGTGTGGTTAGAAGTCATGTGGGCCAAGAGATCCGGATTATGTATGCAGGGGTCCCGAGGGGAAGGGGAAGGTTTGAGGGCCTTCCTGAAGGCAAGGTGATCCTCTATGCGGTGGATGGTTATTTGGAGGGAGTTCCAGATTGTGGGGTTTTCACTGGGTCGGAGGACCCCCCCCCCAGTGTGAGTTGATTCGGTCACTGGAATGACAAGTAGAAGTGCTGAGCGTTACTGAGGTATCTGTTAGGCCTGTAGCAGGTATATTGTTGCTGCAGGTATTCAGGTCCTTTATTTATTTGGTAATGCGCACCGAACCCTTAAGTAGCTGGGTGCAACAGTACAAGTAAACAAGTGTTGTTGTAAAAGGCTCATTGTGTGATGCACACCACTTTGAAAGAAGATGGTAACCCGATTGGAAGCCAGTGTAGGACACAGAGGCTGGGGGGGTGTGTTCTCTGGGGCCCAAGGCTAGGAGGAGTCTCTCTGCAGTGATTTGTCCTTGGGTTTTCTCAGTTGTGAGGCGTGATCCCCTAGGTAGTGTGCGTTGGAATACAACGTTTGCAGTGACTGTGGGAAGGCCAAAGAAGGAAAAAGACGGCAAAGGAGGAAATGGCTTTTTAGCACAGTGTTGGTGTGATGTGACTGGGTCAATTGAGCGTCCATTATGCACCCGAGCTGTGTAGGTGGTGGGAGATGGGCCTAGAGAGAGCTCTAGGTGGTTGGTTGAGGTAGGAGAGTGGTTTTCCTGTATAGCGGGATATTGCTTTTGCCTGCATTTAGTAGGAGCTGATGGATCATCATCCAGCGTTCAATCTCAGCGGCAGGTTGCTAGATCGAAAGGGATCTATGTGATCACTGCACCGCCCATACCTGAGATGGCCGAAATGCCGACGCCAGTTACGGCACGGCGCCGTGATCATATAGATCTCTGTGCTAGCTTCCCCGGCCTGATTTTCCCTTACTACCCCTCCACTCCAACCCCCAATTTACCGTTCACGGCGGCACACTTCTGTGTGTGCCGCCTGCACCCTGCTATCCCTGCAGCATCAGCTCCTCCCACTAACGTGGGTTAGAGCCGACGCTGCGGGGTGCTTTTCTTTTTTTTTTTCTTTCGTGTACCCCGCTTACCAAAATGGTAAGCGGGGGGCAACCCCTGACTCCCGTTATGGCGCCCAAGCAGAGCAGGGGCCACCCCTGCAACCCCCGCTCTGCTTGGGGGCAGTAAATGTCACCCTCATTTTGTGCCCCCCCAAAGTCGCAGTAACTGCGGGGCGACATTTTTGTACGATTCCGATCGGAAGAGGTATTGGAAGGGCTATGTGGGATATTGAAACTCATTTTTTTAGCTTCCACCCACATCCCACCTCTTGCCCTCCTGCAGACTTGTGTTCCCCTTTCTTTTGGTCAGTTTCATTTGTAGGTCCTGTTCCCTTTGTGCTCCTGTGGTGGTTGGTGTAAATGCTTATTAGTATCTGAAAGCACTTCGTCATAATACTTCCCTGTGTTATTTTACCATATCTCGTGCACGGGTTTCTTCCTCTAATTCCACTGCGTGTAGTCCACCTCTACTTTCTTTTTTTTTTATTTTGCATCTCTACAGCTGGCTCTTTTCTCTACACGTCTTCCCTAACTTCAGCGTTTCTACAGCCAGAATCCTAATTCCAGGAGTTGATGGATTTACCTGAACACTTTGAGTGGACTTCTGCCCTCCCCGGTCATTTTCCCCACGCTGGCATCATCCACTTGTCCATGTCGTGTTTGGATGTCAAATCCTTCTATTGCTTGTCAGCGTTGCCTAGGGCAGAATGCTTGTCTGTCACATTGGTGCTTGATTTTAGGGAGCAAAGCCCTGGCAGCCGGGCTTCTCCCACCCTACTTTGGCACAGTGTCTTTCCTAACTAGAGAGCGCGCTTCAGTCTTATGCACTGCATAAACTGACAGAGCCACCCCTGGGTTCTTGTGCGATTGGCTATGGTGGGAATTTGTTGTCAATGGTGAGTTGCAGGTCGGAGCAGCAAAGCCCTTTTAAGTTTGGGCTATTACCGGTAAGCCTTATCTATTGCATTAGACTCAGAGTGTAGATAGGAAGAAATGGCATATGAGCAATGCTAATACCTATGGCCATTCCCACCCAGTACCCGCCTATCATCCCTGCCTAAAACTCCATCTCAAGGAAACTCGTTGAACTCACTTTAATCAAGCCTTCCCATTGCACTTGAAGTGCTGCCAATGTTTTTTTTCAATGCAGTCTCGTGAGGGTTAATAACTTAATTGAAGTTGTAAGATCTCTACTGGTGTAATAAAAATGTCTTAACCACGGCTGCTTTCAGCCGCTCGAATTATGAGCATTATGCATGTCCTTCACTAAAGTCCTGTGAACAACAAGCATTGGCAAAGCCAACGTTTTTGGCTTGTGAATTAGGTATTTGGCAGGTACTGCTATTAGATGCCCAGATACTTGCAGAATGTTCTCACCTGCTACCATCAATGGTCAGTTAATACCACTGTGGCAGTGCCTGGCAAGTGTCTTTCACATGCCTACACAAAAGTCTAAACTGTTGGCGTTGCCAATGCTTGTTTTCGAACAATGCCGTATCTGAGCTCAAATGACTGGACAGAGCAGCTCCTTTTTAAAAGCTTTTGAATACTTTTTGTTCATCTCTTGATGTAACTGTCAAGGGTACAAAGGTTTGAAATACACTTCAGTTAATAAATGCTACTCCAGAGGCCTATTGGAATTCTATAGAACAAACATTAAGTTGCAAACCAGAAAAATGCGTGCGTCCTGTACCTGCGCGATGAAACTCCATTCTATTTCTGTGTAAAATATCAGGATTTATATAGCGCTTCTCTGATTTATTCAACTTCTAAGCTCTAGTAATAGCTGGGAGTTTACTCTTTATGTTCCTATAAATCTCTCTGGTCAAAGGTTCCATCACGTGCCGCGGAACGCAAGACTCCACATTAAAACAAAGCCAGTTTAAACGGTCATCCCCGCCGTGGAGGAGTGGGCTGTAACTGGTGTTATAGGCCCCCTACCTGAGTTTAGGGTCAGGCGAATCTGAGGGTAATGCCCCCTAATACAAGGAAATCCAACGTGGCATTGGCTAAGGGAAACACGAGCGTTAAGCTCCACCTTCTCGGGTGGGCCCGTGTGTGTGAGGGACTCTGGGAGGGATTAGTGTGGGTTCCTGGACAAGCCCACCTCCGAAAGCGTGCTTAACAAAAATGTGCCGGCTTCTGGCTCCGAGAAATTAGTTTAATTTTTAATGTAAACAATATTTTGTCTTTGGTACATTGATCATTTATCAAAGAAAATATCAGGCGCCAAAAAATGGCCCAAACGGTCGAGGGGGATCAGCAGCGAGTCCCCTTTCACTATCGGGGACGGCATATGGCGGATATCGCCCTGTGAGGTTGGGGGGTCGGTGTAGACGGGTGTGGGGCAGCATGCTGGTGAGTAGTGATAATCTCTCCTGCAAGGCCTGGATTATGTAGGTAATGAGTTTGTGGCTCTGGGACACTGAGTGACTGGCACTGTTGCATTGGGCTTGAATGAGCATTCATGCAGAATGTTGGGATAGAAACATTAAGTCTTCTAACAGTGGTTAAGGCCCTTCAATGAGCCATTGTGTAGAATGGCTGCCAACATACTAAGCTTATAATTGAGCTCTGGAGGCCTGGCCCAAGGACTGTACTTTGCATTCCCCAGCCTGGGGTCTGGCATTAATTCACATGCTCCTGAATAGTCCCTGTCGTCTGGCTGGGAATCATCGATAAAAAGAAAACCGTTTTGCTTTCGCTTGAAAATGGCATTTCTCCTCTAAACCAATCACTGTACTATGAGTCATACTGCCCCCATCCAATGACTGTTCTCTCCCTAAGCTCCACCCCTGGTGGCCATCATCCGATTTGTACAGCACGCTTCAGTGTTGGGAGTCTTCTCATTGCTCTTGGTTCAGTTATTTTGTCAAGTTTTTTTTCTGCAAGTTCTGACAACTTTTTTGACAGATTTTTGCTTTATGGCCCGACCAAAGGACGATTACTGGCAGGGGGGGACCCGCTGTCGGCGAAGATCATGCTACATCGCAAATCTTCAATTGAAGTTTCGAGAAGGGTTTGGGCCTACTCCGCGCATTCCGCATGTCTAAGGAAAACAGGTGCCTCTTCAAACACTGTGCGAAATGTGGATTGAGAAATGTGCATGTCGAGGATTGACACCATAGATGTTTATATTGCCTGCATCCGGACCATGATGAGGAGGGATGCAAGGTCTGCCGTGCGTTTTTGAAGAAAACAAAGGAGGATTGCTACAGCAGGCTGGCAGTGTGGCTCAAGTCAGGGAAGGCCTCTGTCTCTGCTTCCGGGCATAGTCACGTCTCACACAGGACCAGCTATTCCCACGAGCAAACTCCCTCAGAAAAAAGGTTAAGGTCCTTTGAGGAGACCCCCAAGTCTGGGGTGTCCTCAAAGGCCTTGCTCCACGCCACATATCCCCCTGGGTTCGTCACAGCTCCCTCAGCTTGGTGAGGACACAGTCACTGTCACTGACTGCTTATACGGCAAGCTTACCTGTGTGGGGTGCCCCATCTAAGAGAACATCCATGAATCCTTCAAAGCTTCACTTACCATCAGCGGATAAACCGACAGATCTTCGGGTGGCCCTTCTGTCCGCCTCTGCGACATCATCGTCCAAGTCTGCGACTCCATTGGCGCTCAGCCTCCCAGGAGCGCTATGTTGACGACGTCCATCATCCTCGTCAAAGGCTTCTTCGACAACCTTGTCAACTACCACCATGTATTAGTCAAAAGGGGGCCTGGCCACAAAGCTGCGTGTCCACTGCCATGGCTGCGGCTAATCTGCGAGTGTCCCTGCCACCTTGGTGTACAGTGGCGGCTGCGCAAGCTAAGGACACTGGCTCCCCGGGGATGGAGACAACTCCCCTTGCCACTACACTCGGAAGGCTCTGGTGAAAGAGCAAGTTAGGATCCTGTCTGACAGAGAGAATGTTGCAGGGTCACAAGCTGCTCCAGAGAATCCGGTGCAGATCTATACAAGCCCTGACGAAGGTGACGATAATCTGCCCGAGGTCTATTATTCGGACGACAAAAGGGGTCGTGGAACAGTGTCTGTAGGGCGGTCCCCACGGGGTGAGCCTAGTTCTCACGTGCCAGAGGAGGCACGTGATCCAGGGCCCTAAATCTCTCCTTCACTCCTTAGCCAAGGTACATGTCATTGGATGACTGATGACGCTGCACACACTTGTGGCAAAGGCTGCCCACACCTGGTCCTGCACCAGCTGGCCCAAGGCATCAACCAACACCATCACCTCTGCATCACGGTTTAACTCCAGCTGAAGAGATGGCACCACACACAGGCACAGATATGGCTGTTACGGTGACGGACACCGGCAAGGCGATGACTTTAGACGTCTTGCAGTACCGCGTCCGTCCGTATGAACACTGAGATAAAGGCCAGAGCCTAGTGAGGATCCATACCATGAAACTACGGTGGGGGGGGTCTATAAAGCCATGAAAATCAGCACCCTTGATTTTATGACGTGTGTAAAAGTATATAGTACCTACATATGTCTGGGTGATTTCAGGAAATTGGCTGCAGACAAGCTCTGCGCTGCTGGTATTCTTGTAATGTAGTGTTCTGAACAGGCTGAGGGCTATGTGAACCAAGCTGCAAACTATACTGCTTCATGCAGCCGAATTGAAAACTCCAAGGATTATAATGGTAATTAATGTATCAACTACGCAAGGATGAATGGTCAAGTCAGTCCTTATGGGACGGTAAATGTGACTTCAGTTCACATTGCTTGCGGGTGCTTAATTCATTGAGATAACTTAGTGGCTACTTGACTCTGGTGGCTATTTTCTGTGCTCCAGTATTTTACATGATGAAGCACTATTTCACAAGCAAGGATTGAACCCTTTTTTTTGTTATTGCTATTCCACCTAGTCTAAACAATTTGGACTGGGGTAGGTATAGGTGGAAGATTTGATGTGAAGGGGACGCAACCTCTGGTAGTTTTTATCTTTACCCACACATTCACTGTCCTTGGTGATGCTAACTCTTGTGTCCGTTCCCACCACTACATGGTTCTCCCTGCCCAAAACACACCTTCTTTGGATCTCTGTGCTGGCTTTTGTGACAAATCGTGGGAATTTGTCCATTCTCCCCAAGAGGAAACCACCCCTGTGAGGCTAGGAAGGTGAGCCCGCTATGCAACACCTTCCCAAGGGGCTGAGGCAAGAAGGACCTCAGACTCTCCCTTTGGGGACAAGGACTCCTGTCCCTGTGAGGAACTCCTAGAAAACAAAACTATCACCACTTCAAACCTATATCCTGTAGAGATGTATGTGATGAAAATATCAGTATGTGCTATTGTCAATAGGAAACTGAATATTTCTTTTTTAAGTGCCAAGGACGAGGCTCGCCTTGGGATGACCTTCTCAGTGCCAAGGACGAGATAGCTCGTCCTTAGCACTTAAGGGGTTAATGAAGGAAAACATGTTAGAAGGCTTTGCATGGTGAAATACCGAAATCTCCAAAAAAGGCCTTGGCACTGGGGGGGAAAACCCATGGCAGTTAAAAGGTTAAGAAATCTCCATTAACTGAGATGAGGAAGATGACCTGTGGAGGAAAAGTGAAGATATGGAAGACAGAGGGAAAGGACTAGGGAACGATGCTGGGCAAGTCCCACGGCTACATAGCATATGAAAGGGGAGGAGCCTGGAGACGAGAGAAAGAGAAGCCCACAAGTTAGGAATTAGTTTGCATGCCGATAATGAGCAGAGGCTGGACGCTCCGCGTCCTGAACTTGAGAGAGCAGGAACCAGAGAGACATGCATGGCGTATCACGCCACCAAGAAGGTGCAAGCCAAGTTGGATGTGCTGTGTCTTAGAAGCTGTGAAAGGAACGATAAGGAGAGTGATGACATGACCACATGGAACTCCTGGTGGGCCTGCTGGCCTATAAATTACGCTGATAACGCTCAAGCAAACCATAACAAACCGGTGTCTGAAAAACCAGAGTGCTTTCGAATACGGCGGCACGGAGGAAGAGACGTGAAGGAAATGTCAGATGCCAACTTGACAAAGCAGAAAGACTAGCAGGAGAGAAGAAAGAACCCGGTGATGTTATTCCTACCAGCCACAGGTAACAGAAGACTGGAGACCCATGAAGTGGACCCGGGGGCTGAAGAACATTATTGGAATGCTCATACTCGCCCCAGTGCGTACAAAGAGGGTATAATATTAAAACCCAGTGAAGCCAATAAGAATCATCATGAGAGTGCTTATGCTCGTCCCAGAAAAGAAGTGTGTATCACATTGATGTCTAGACAAGTGAATGAGAATCGTTACTAGAACACTTGTACACGTCCCAGTGAGGGAGGAGATGTTAATACCCAGAAGATGGAATGAGAATCCGTATTGTAATGTTCATACTCTCATCAGGCAGGAAAGACTAAATAAAGAGGCCAAGAACCAGAGACAGCATCAAAGGAGAGACTTGCCAATGTTGATGACCCTTACCACAGGAAAGGCGAAACAGTATCATTAAAAAGCCAAAAGGAAGAAAAGAACGGAAATCTCTAACCAAAGAGAACAGGGAAAAGCCAAAGCAAGTACTGTATGTAATGTGTAAATTGATAAATGCAGTCTCTATAAACTATTTGAGGATAACCTATTGAAGTGAAGTTCGTAAGAAGCAAATACACCAGGAAAAGTGAGTCATTCTCCTGTCCTTAGTAATTAGGTTTGTGGTAGGGTCAGATAGGGTTAGTTTGGATGGTGGACAGAATATTTCAAGACTTTCACTGACGACTAATGAGCACATTAGTTTTGTTAGGTAAGGAGGCCTCATAGAGTAGGGAAGATAGACATATCCTTTCTTTAATGAACAAACCAGTGAAATTAACCATGAAAGTCCACATCCCCCTGACCTGTCTCACTGTCAAGCGGTAGCATCACACATTGTGCTACACTGGGCTTGCCAGTGTAACTTCAATGGATTTTTCTATGAGTTATTGACTTAATTGCTGCTGTAAATGTGCTCCCAGTGTAATGAAATGTTTTTTTAAGTAGGTCTTCAGCCACGTTTCCTCCAATGTGTTCCTTGGACTGAAGTCCTATTAAAAAGCATGCTTTGTCAAACCCAACAATTTTGGCTTGTGCATAGGTGTTGGAGAGGCATTTGCCAGGCACTGGCATTTTATGCTCATTTTCCAGCTCTTGACATCGAATGGCCAGAAGTACCATTATGGTAGTGACTGGCAAATGCCGATTGCATAACAATACAAATGCTTCACGTAGCATTGAAGCAAACAACTTGCATGAAATAAAACCCACCTACTTCAATTGATGGTCCAATGCTTGCATCGGTTTTGGACACTGGAGCTAAACAAGAGTGAAAGGGAAATGGCAATTGGTCTGACCTCAGCCTTGAGGGGCAGGTGTGGCAATTTCTTCCTTGACCACTGTTCACATATGGCTCTAGAGGTTAGATACTACTTCTAGCAGTCCAACTGGGACTGATTCATTCCCTTGCACTACTGAGGTGTTCACCAACTTTGCCCTCTGCAATCTTGGGGCTTGGAGAAGACCTTGCGCTGAAGGAACCACATGCAGGGTCACACCTAGGCATAGCCGACTCAGCGCTTCAGTCTTCCGACATTCATGCATTGAAGCATTTAAATCGGGTACTAAACAGTTTTTATCGCATTACTTGGAAGCCAGTGTATTATGACCGGTACCACTACATGAAAAGATTTTATCCAATTTCATGAACCTGAAACATTGCAAGCTTTTGCATATTTATTGTGCAACATGTTGGTCTACTTTATAGGCAGCGCCTCAGTGTAACTTTTTATGGCCGGTAACGGTTTAACACAATTTTGATCAATATCTTTGGTATACCACCCGTCTCTGACCTATGGTTTGTTGGGTGGACAGCCAGTCTCTTATTCAGCCGATTAGCCTCTGAAGCAGACCTGCACTCTGGAGCCTAGGTGGTCTTCTGGTCAGCTTGTGCCTCCTCATAGGTGGGCAGCGAGATTGAGGAGTGAAGCCCCACCTGCATGAAAAGCCTGGATCCTGGAGCTTTAATGGACGGCCGAAGCTCCTACGGCTTCTGAGCAGCAGAGCCTCGCTGGAGAAGGCCCCACTTTCCTTGGCTGGTAGTCGCCCATGCGGTTGGGGTCAATTTGAGAAGGACACTTCCTTTTTTAGTATCCCTAACATGAGTCCATTTTCTGAGCTCTTTGGGGTGAAGAGGTTGATCCTATTCTGATGACTGACTGTTTGGGTAATGGCAAATGCCACGATCATTGCTGTGAAATGTAAGCTGAAATCGGCAAATCCACGGTGTTCCTGAGAGATTCTGCAATATGCACATTAGCATTGTTTTTAAAACCACCTTTTTACCCATGAGTTGGGGAGATGGCGGTCGGTGTGGCCGGTGAGTAATGGGCACGTCCCACTGCTTGCTTTGGTCTTTTGGATCGTCTACTCTTGGGGCGGTTCATAGGGCTTTTGAATAATTTCATTTGGTGTTTGTATGATAACACCATCTTTAGCCGATAGAGTTGACGGCTCTGGTGGCTTGTTCCCTGCCCATCTGGACTGGGGGGTAGTTTGTTCTTATATTTGTTTGTCTGGTTTGTTGCCCCTGGTGGGTTGAGCACACCTTTGCTTTCGGGCCACTGTGTGCTTTATAAATAAATAAAATAGACTCCCAGAAGAGTCACATTTTGTTCCTGCGCTGTCCGTTTTTGACGTATTACATTAGTTCGCCTGTTGTCATATTTGCTTTTATTTTTTAATAGCCCCCAATGTGTCTGCAAACTGAACCTCCTTCAGTGAAAAAGATGGCATTGGTACTTCTGGCATTGCAGAGCTGAGGTCTTAGAGACGGTAGTGGGTGCTTGCAGGCAGGGGAGCCGACTTATGAATTTCCTGGGCGGGGGGGGTGGGGTTTTGGGGGGGGGGCAAATACAGGAAGTGACATTCATGGGGGTAGGACATGGGGGGAACAAGGGGGGACAAATCCCCCCCCACAATTGTAAGTGGGGGGGATGTAGTCTTTTATCCCCCCCAGAATATATTTGGTGTTGTGCAGGGATCTGTTTTTGAAGTGAGGGGAGGGGGCTGCTTACTATGTAAGCAGTCCTCTTCCCCCCCACCCCCCCCGGACCCCCAAATCATGGGGGCAATACCCTGGGGGCAGATGGGTGATCTGCCCCCAGGGAAGGGGGCAAACAACAAAAACATATATTTTTTTAATGTAGTTTTGGGTGGGTGGGGCCACTAGCCACCAGGGATTTTTGCAAGGGGATGGCCCTCTCCCCCCACCCTAAGTGTGCCCATCTGCCCCTAGGGAAGGGGCAAAACAAAAAATATATTATAACTTGTTTTGGGTGGGGGGACCGGGGAGACCCACTACACCACCAGAAGATTTTGTGTTTGAAAGGGGGGGTGGCCCTCTCCCCCCACCCGGAGTGGATGGGGGCACCTTAAGTAGCCCTCCCTGGGGGCATATTTCTGCCCCTAGGAAGGGGTACATGAGATGCCCCCATCCATTTGCGGTAGGGGGAGAGGCCACTGTAAATATTGACACAACCACCATCCCAAGATTGGGGCAGTACGTTTTGACCCCCCCTGGGGGCAGATGGCCACACACATGTGCCCATCTGCCCCTAGGAAAGGGGCAAAACAAAAATAAAACAAATTATAACTTGTTTTGGGTGGGTGTGGGGGGAGGAGGGGACACTGAACCACCATCAATGTTATTAGTGGAAAGGGGGTGGCCCTCTCCCCTCCACCCCAAATAGATGGGGGGCATCTCATGTAGCCCTCCCTGGGGGCAGATTGCTAGATTGGGGTTATCAGTGGGTTAGCCTTTTCCCTTTGCGCCCAGGTAGGTGCACCCACACATGAGGTACTGTTTTCGTCGGGACACCTCTGGGAACGTGGGAAGGTACGACATCTGTTGTTGGTGGCGTGTTTCGGTGGGTGGTCAGAGGGAAATGTCTCTGAAATTTGGTGGAAAAAACACAATCGGACATTTCACTCTGGACACCCACCGAAACACGCCGCCAACAGCACATGTCCTACTATCCTGCGTTCACACAGGTGTCCCAATGAAAACGGTACCTCACATGTGTGGGTGCACCTACCTGGGCGCAAAGGGAAAAGGCTAACCCACTGGTAACCCCAGGCCTTTCGGCAGAGCAGATTTTGCTCATGTGGACAACATACAGATTTGGGCCTATGGTTTCGAAGTCACCAAGGAAAACGGAGAACCTCATGCATTTCCGAAAAGAGGACACCCGTGGGAATCCACAATGGTCTGACTTGCGTGAATCGCCCCAGAATTTATCAAGGGATTGAATGGCAACATACCGAAATCACCAAAAAAGGCCTTGGCAGAAATACCCATGGCAGTTAAGGGGTTAAGACGGTAAAGCCCCAGAAGAGAGAATTTGTAAGGTAGCTAAGTGAGTTAATGCTCCAAATGCACAGAAATATGTCACACCTGTGTTCACTTCCTGGCTTAATCTTCCGGTGGGATAACATGCGGAGTGAATGCATTCACCTTCTGATGCAACACAGCATTTTCGAGGTCAATTGGTTCAGAAAAAGTGGTGGAAAACACTATTACTGTCGCTTTTTCTAATTGCCCGGATTTTTATGCATCTTCTGTGTGGAGTTCAGGAGCCGATAGGACACACCATGGCCCCATGTATTTCCTGCTCCACCAGACAAATGCGGCCTTCCTGCCAGCATGGATTCTCATGCTGGAAATAAGGAAAGGGATTCCTCTGGGATCTCCTTGGAAATTAAACCTGGTAGAAGTGGGCGGAGTCCAGAGGAAGCCATTGTCAATCCCGCCAGCAATTGCTAATTGTGCAAGGTATTTACACTCTTCCACAGTGGAAAAGCAATGTGATTTCACCTGCCTTTTACGCTAAAGTCTTCCATTTTGTGGCTGAAAAGTAAAAACTTGCGTCAATGGAAGTGGTCCACTCCATGCATTTTACTTTGTGCCTTAATGCTTGTGGGTTTTGCGTGATGCTACACATGTAATAAATACATTTAACATGACCCCAGATAAATGGCAATTTGTGATCAGAATGAGTGAGCATGGCATGTCGCTGGTAAGAGGGTGTCCTGTGCTTCTTGAGTGCATTGGCAAATGCCCTTAATTGCAATCTCTCGTTGAACAGGTGCTTAAACCCATCAGTGTGGAATTCGCAATAATAAGTCGACAGAGGTATTTCAAATGGCCAATTTAGCTCTTTGGGTGACCTTGTCAATGTGGGAGAATGTTGCCCAGAATGTGCCACTTTCTCTGTGGAGTGAATTTTGCCCACCCTGAGGAAGAAGTGTGAAAAACCCACAAGGGCACTGTGCCTTGCACTTTGTGTGTCTTCCCCACAGGGTGACAGATGCTGACTCAAGACATGGGTAAGTCTCAGATGGCAAGCCTGTACCCTAGTTGATGTGGCAAAGGATTCCAGACTTCCGAGGCTGATAACATTTGTAGCATTGAGTTACATGCCATCTGACATGTATGTGTGATAAAGTTGCAAAGCAGAGCTGTTAGTGGGCTAAAGCAGGAGGCAATGTCTGCCCACCCTCAAAGGGTATGTCTGACCAAAAGTAATAGGCCCCTCCCCCCCAATCATGGCTGTAAGGGCCAGGCTCCAAACCACGGCAAGAATGCCCTCCAATCATCCATGCCCACGAGTAGGGTACCCCTCGTGCTCCAGGAACCCTGTTGAGCAACCTCTGTGCTTTCCAGGTGATACTAACATTATTTAAAGCCAGAAGTCTAAAAGGTAATCGCTTTGTTGCAGCTGGAAACTAGCTTCTGGCGTGATCAAAATGTCTTAACCAAGTGTGACATCATGCCCTTCATTTATAAGCAATATGTGTGTTCTCGCGTTTCTTCATCCACTGAATTATTGTTAGAAACAAAGGCAACAGTTGTCTCTTTTGTAGGCAGTAGGAAGGTAGCTGCACGCCTCTGGCATAATATGCCCATGTTCTTCCAATATTGGCTAGCTGTTGCCCTCTTATGGCCAGGTAGAACCATTATGGCAGTGACTGGCAAATGCCTTTCCCCAGCAGACAGTAAAGCGGAAATAAGAGACCAATTCAAGACACAGAACAAATAGCAGTTAAGACAGACTGCAGCTGCCATCGCTGTGTTAGGGAGAATATGTTGAGTGTTCAAGCAAGGATGTATGTATTAAGCAAGCAAGCAGTGAGCGAAGGGAGAGGCAAAGAAATGCCAGAGGGGCTCTTTGAATAGTGTAATAGGGCAGAGGACCCATGCTCTGCCGTCCTAGTAACAAATGAGAAAATCAAATAGATCAGGCTTTGCAGCAAATGTTCAAACGAGAAAGGAACAGAGTCCAGCTCTGCATTCAGAATAACAAAGGCAAAGGCTAGGCTCTAAAGCCAGCTTGAGATGGAATAAGAGGGACCAGACTCCTCGTGAGAGACTGGCCCGGCCCTCACAGGAGCGCTAGAGGAGTAGCCCACATAGCGGGCTGCCCTCTGGCCACCCCCTTGGGTCCATATACACCCCACCTACTAGGCATCCCCCGGGTCCGACGCATCCGGCCACGGACCTGAGGAGTGCTTATAAGGGGGTGGGCTTGCGATCGCTCATCCTACTTGTTTGCTGTACCCCCAACACTCCGGAGGACAGTCAAAGCAGCAACATCACACACCTGTTCCCTCTACTCCAAAATCCGGGCTTACTCAGAGGTACAAGCAAGATTTAATCTTTCTTTGAAACCCCATCCTTCCATTCCAAGAGACACACACGTCTCCTTGCCCCACACAAAAAAGTAGCAACTTGCAGTTTTTAGAAAAGGCTGCAACTGCATTATTTGGCAGGAATCCACATACAGGTGATCTGCCTATTAACAAGCTGGCTTCCTAGCTGTGGCCCACTGGAAGTAATTGTGATTTCCTCTCTTACCATGAGCTCACAGTCAGTTGACAAATCCAGAAATGCATATATAAAGACATGTTCTTTGCTGCTGCATCCTTTAATTTTCTTCTGTTTTCTTCTTTTCTCTTGTTTTATACAGTGATGATATTTGTAATTTAATACGTACTGCTTTTTTAATTTTAATGTTGTGAAAAGTCGAGTTCTTTGACTAAAACACAATAAATTAAAGCATAGTCCCCAAGGTGTCCCCTGTCCCCCCCAGATTTTGTCTCCTAGGCCCCTGGTGACATCACTGGCAGTTATAGGACCGCAAATTTGCATGTAGTCGCCAACTTGGTGCAATGGCGCGCGGGGGGTGGAGTCGCGCGCATTGCAGAACAGTGGAAACATTGGCTAGCATGTACTGCATATACTAAAGTCAAATAAGGAAATGTAAGCCTTCGAGTTGCATTCCAGTAAGCCATCACTGCCTCTACTCCAACCATCTATAAACATCCAGGTTTGAGTAGCCATCAAAAGGCAGAGCAACACAACCACGATGGGAGAACGAAATGCCGACCCATCCTGTGAGTGTGTCAAACGTCCGAGCAAAGACTGTGCATGTGCCTCCTACCTTGGAGCACAATCTCACTAATTTGGTGCAAATCTTGCAGGTGGGAGCAAGGGAATCCCCTGTGTGTGTGTGGGCTGCAGACCCCGGATCACATGCTCACTTCTTCAGTGTGAAACTTTGGCCAAGGCTCTTTAGGCACGCATTCAGGATGGGTCTCACACCTATAAACCGTGTGATATATTGAGTGGGCACCTCACTCCTTGGAGCATAGTGTCAACCGTTGCTGGTAATCTCACAACTGAATGTACAGTTTCACTCTTGGTTATTTCAGTGACCCCACGTATATTAATGGAGTCAGTCTCCCATCTGGGAAGACAATTATATTTCTGTTAAAACACTCTGAATTGTCACTCCAGTGTTCTCGATCTATAGATTCATACCATATTCATTCAATGTGTGTGGAGGGGTGATAACTTATGTCTGAGAGCTCATTCTTTCATTCAGGAGAGATAAAGGGGCAACAACCCCGTATGTGGGATCAGGCTCATTTTGCCCCATGGCCCCTCCAGAAGGAGTGAGCAGGGTTTAGGAACATGCTGATTCTGCTATCGGACAGGCTCAAACTGTGGGATGTTTTTATCCACGCATCCAAGCCCTACCTCAAAACTGAGCAGTACTGACATGGAAAACATCATGATGGCCAGAGCTTCCCAGAAAATGCACAGGGAAATGCATGAAGAATAGGCTGCCACTCATTTTTGCCGATGTTATGGGCACAGAAGGACACTGCCTAAAACCACCATTGGACTACCCACACAGTAGTCTGAAACCATTGGGAATGGCAATGCTGATTGCCAAAAGCAAACCCATAACTGTTGGGAATTCATTTTCCTAAATCCCAAAAAGGGGTGCAGTACCAATACTCACCACTATCAGAAAGCCGGCGTTTTAAAACAACACCAGATTTTACTTTTTGTAGAAAACTGAATAAATGAACCCAAAACATGCCAAAGAAAGACTTACTGAGAGGTGGATCCAATGTAAAGTTATATTCTGAAGTGACTTGAAGGTTTATAACAAGACTGGCTGAGCTGTGGATTTCAGCAGTTTAAGTAAATTTGGACTGAAAGACACTAAAAATCTAAATGTTTAAATGAAATGAGTGACCTACTTTGAGTGTCACATAGGTTGCAATTGTTTAAATGTCATAGTTTTAAACTTAGAATCAGCATTCTAGCTGCATATGTAAACATTGTCTTGACTTAAACTGGGTAACAAAAAGTGACATTTTATCTGAAACCTGGCTTAAGGAACTGAATTCTGCCCACCAGCTACCCCCGACAGGAGATGAAACGTGAGTCACAGCTGTGTTCCCAGGCCTATCTGCCTTTTGCTGGCCACACTAAGGATATGCCATCTCTCTGATAATTGAATTAAGGGGAGCCCCCACAGAATACAGGAGCTCTGAACAAAGCCCTGTACTGACTCAGGCAAATGTTTTATTGGCGGGAGTCGTAAATGGAGCTTCCTCCTGGAAGGACAGGGGAGGAGCACTGCCTGTGAGAGCAAGCTGGCTTGGCAGAACTGGAAAAACCAGAAATTCAACCTTGTGCTGGGGGGAAACCACACCCCTTTGGGGCCAGAACATAACTCTAAAAAGATGGATCATTCATAGAGCGGACTAGTGAAAATTATTTAAATAATACCATAATTCTTGTGATTTTTCTGCCCACATTTTAAGACGTGTTAGGACCCGGTGGTATGTTCAGGGGGGTTTTAGCGGAAAAGAGGATATTACTCAAAATGTGTGCATGTGAAAAATCTGACGCTTCATCAACTAATGTCCATACTCCTTGCGCACATGTGTGTAAATTTGGGTTAATGTCCGACATTGCAAAATCAGTTAAAAAGTGAAATATGTGCCATTTCTGAATGCAAGCCCCCAGGAAGAGCAGAGTTTGGACAGGGTATACCTTATGTGATGCATGATGGGTACATGTAATTTCAAACCACTGTGTAGCTATGAAATATGTCTTTTGGGTCAAAATATAGATTGTGTGTAATTTGACAGGGGTGGGTTCTCTGTACCATAAACAGACCTCATCATGATGACACTTCATTTCATTCCCCCAATCAAGTGGAAGCGGATGAAGTGGCCAATGACAAGTGGAGAGGGGTAGAGTCTAGTGATGCTGCACACACACCCATTTTAAAAACAGATAAAAGCAGACAGACAGGACAGATAGAGACCTTCAAATCCATTTGCAGCTGGAAGCTCTGCCGGGAAAATCCATACTTTACCTCCATCAACCTCCAGAGAGCCAACATAGAGACTTCAATCTATCCACCCTCAGAGACCCAGACCAGACCAGCAGAGTAGAGCTGACCCAGATCACTATGAAGTGCAGAGACCAGAGTCCAGTCTAAAACCTGACCAGATCCGTGGCGAGGCCCATTTAATTCAAGAATATAGTGTGAGTACCTAGCAGACTGTGCAGAACCAATCTCTTAGTTAAAATAATCTAATGCAAGCTATTTTAACTTGAGTAAAACTGTCACCTGTCATTTGCAAAACTGTCACCTGTCATTTGCAAAGCTGTCACCTGTCATTTTCTAGTTGCAAGCTGCACTTGTCTTTTTGAACTTTAAAATTTCAAATCTGAAAAACGACCTTTATTTAATCGCTCATATCTCCGTGGCCGTTTGTGCTAGAGACGTGCAGTAACTTTCCTCAGAAAGCTTAGAATCGTGGCTTTCCTACGAACCTGGAACCGCATTCCTACCCCCTATAGTTTTGCCGTAATCGTGAAAAACGCACTCGCGAATTTTGCCGCGATTTGCAAATTTCTCCACGTGTGAAAACAGAAGCTTCTTGCTTTCAGTTGCCAAAAATTCGTTTAACCTGCTAGTTACACCCTAGATCCTTGCTAAAGTGAGCCTGGACTAATATTAACTTGATACCACTCACCCTGAACCTCTAGAGGGAATTAAAAGCATTTTAGCATATTTTTCACTTCATTGCCAGCACATATAAAAGCCTTTTGGGCCTGTGTTTAAAACTCTGATCTGTAGTCTAAGCTTGCTGGGGTGAACTGAATTACATTTGATTGCATTTCTGAGAACTGTGTGCTTTCCTTCCATTTCCTGGCATTGCATAAAGGGGGGAGAGGATAGCCAGAGAAAAGTGATTACATTGTTTTGTTGAAAGCATATTGAGTATTTTCTGTACTGCATTTTCATTCCACCTTGCATCCATTTGAAACCATAAAGTATTGTTGCTATCTTATCCATCCTATAACCACTCATCATTGATTATAAAGAGGTGTGCCAGTGCCAGATTCTCCGTTGTTAATCTTTATCATATCAGATTAAGTGTGCTATTCAATTATTAATTTATTCTAAAGTGTGATATATATATCTATTGTTTAAATTATCAATTAAACCTTTTAACTTGCAAAACAGAACTACTTCTTGGCTCAGTGGGTCAGGAGGATTCCAAGAGAGGGGTGTTATATAGGGGTAGTCATCCAGAACGCATGAACTGGACATAAAGATATATCAATAAGGGTTTTCATTCAGTATTCTAGACTAGGCGATGACTTGGCTGTAGTGCTGAATTGAATCCTCTTACAAAACCATCTATACCTTGCCCCATCACGGCTCCCAACATCCTGAGTGGCAGTTTATGGACAGCATGCAGCTCTAGACATACCTGTTGCCAATTGAATGTAGACCGATCTACTGTGTAGACACTGGGAGAGAGCCATGAATCCACATTGGTGGTGAAGAAGCACTCAATATACAGAACACAATGGTATAGTGTTGCTGTCCTTCTGAGAAATGGAGAAATGACAATTCTGAGCATGTGAGCAGTAGGCTGGATCAGTGCTGCCCCATAAAAGGTGTAGAAGCCACTTTGAGAAGTGGCAGCACTGTCCCAACGGTGAGAAGTGTAGTATTTTCACATTAACTATTTAAGAACTTTGGGTTATTGAATAGTGCTGCTACATTCTGAGTAATTCCATCCCTTTAAATATATGAGCTCTTTTATAACCACAACAGTGTTGAGTTATTCTGATGATGACAGACTTGCACAATAGTTCTGGTTCTGTATCATTAAATGTACTTCAGATCTTTAGAGTATCGTAAGGGTAGCTCAGGGGCAACGTGCTTGCCTTGGAAGCAAGACGACACAGAGCAACACAGGTTCGCTCCCTCGGTCCGCGCAACAGAGGTTCACTCCCTGGGTCCGCGAAACACAGGGTGGCTCCCTCAGTCGGCGCTTAGAAACCGCTGGGTAGTACACGCATTGTAAATAACCAATTAAAATAAAAAGAAATACATCTGAGAAGTGCTGGGGCCTTGTCAATAAGAGTGTAGCAGCTCCACTGAGAAGTGCTGATATTGTCCCATCAAAAGTATAGCAGCCCCACTAAGATGAACTAGTATTGCCTCAACAAAAGCATAGTATTAACGCTGAGAAGATTCAATAATTATAGAAGCCCTGTTACAGCAGTACTATCCCATCAAGAGTATAGCCAGCTAACTGAGGAGTACCAGCATTGCCCCATTTCAAATATGGCAGCTCTACTAGAAAGTGCTGACTCATACGCCTCTGCTCCCCGCCCATAGCATTCATCCTCACCACGTGCACACTCTGCAAACAGTCTCATTTGCCCTCTCCCTGCTCCCCTCCCTCGCTTTGCATCTGTACCTCCATTTCTAAAAATCCTTCTGGGTTGGGTGTACTCTACATCTGTGCACCCCTCTTGCCAACAGGGGTGCACAGATGTACAAATACACCAAACCCAAAAGATTTTTAGAAATTGAGGGACAGACTTGTTTTGCATCTGTACCTCCTTTTCTAAAAATCGTTTTGGGTTGGGTGTACCTCTACATCTGTGCACCCCATAAAAGTATACCCAACCCAAAACGTGGTTTAGAAATTGAGGGACAGATGCAAAGCAAAAGCCTCTTGCTTTGCATCTGTCCCACAATTTCTAAACCTCGTTTTCCCCTGGCTTTTACCCGGGCCGCCAGAGAGAGACACAGTATGGATGGACCAAAGGGCCATCCATACTGCGTCTCTTCTCTCTGGCGGGGGCGGGGGAGGGCGGGGGCTCAGCCCCGACTTCATTCTGCCGGGGAGGGTGGGGGGCGGGCCTGTCTTCCCGTCCCGCTCCGAGCATGGAAAATGTGCGGCCTGCAGCATTGAGCCATAACTTCCCCACCAGTCATCTCCCTGTTTCATATACATTGACGCCAGTGCCGGTAAACGGTGCGGTCTGCGCAGTATAACCTGACAAGACTTGTTATGTTGCCATGGCCCAGTCCCGCCTAATTTTGCATCCAAGGAGCCAGCAAGGTAAACTTAGTTATTCACTATTCACTATTTAGTTGTGTCGTCTGATGAAACCACCCCCCCCCCCGGATCTGCTGGAGTCCCATAATTCATGAGGGGGTAGTGCTCTTGTTTCTTAGATCAATATGCACGTGTGCCCCAAACTGTACATGCCCACAGAGGTACCCCATGATTTCTCCTCGAAAGTCTGTGGATTTTTAAAGCACTTTAATGTTGCACATTAAATTGGTTAATAAACCCTTAAAAAAAGCCTCCAAACCAGTGAGCGGGTGAGGTCATTAATTTTTTTGTTAAACTAAAAATTATCCTGCCAGAATAGGTCCTGTTCGGTGTTGATTGGTTACAAAACAAAGTGTTACAACAAAATGTGCTTGGAGTTTGACAAATCCCCTCTGCCTCGGTGTTCGAAAATGTAGTTGTATGTTCTGAAAATAGGATTGTTTTTTTTTTTTTGAACATCCACCTTATATGATGTCAACCTGCTGAATTATTGAGTTGGTGCGGGTCAAACACCTCAACCGTGTAAATACCTAATAAAACTTATATTTATATGCACACTGGGCTCTCTGGATTCGACTGGTTTTCTGAATCCCTGTATCATGGATTCCTCCTGTGAGTGAGTGGCAGAACCTGGGTGGGTGCAGCGCCGAGCCTAGCAACTCTTCTTGTTCTGATCGATCAAGCAGTAGCTCTAATCCTCGGACCCTCGGATCGGTTTCTGACGGCTCTGCCTTCTTGCAAGCATCCAGCGTGTGGTGTTGCAGCCACCATGCACACCTGTGCTGGTTCGCAGTGCCACCAATAAACTGTTTCAAAGGCCAATTGCCACCAAATGCATGGAGAGGGCATGAAGATTGCGGTCTTTTTAGACTTGCACCCCTCCCATTGTGCACTTACGTTTTAGTTCTCCAACAAGAGTTGCTGGCCAAGTGAATGAGCTTGGCAGAATAATGTGCCGCCCAGATGGTCACGTTTTCACTTGCGTTAAAAGTTTAAAATTCAGACCACCCGGGACACCCTCCCCCTTATTTGATTGATTACACCAGTCTGGGTAAAATAGACTTTTTCAGCCAGGCAGCCCTTGGCCACCGTGGCTTTCGGGCACTAGTGACTTTGCACTCTGAGAATGACCCTTATGCCTTCAGGTTCAGCATGAAACGCAGAGCATGCTGGGAGTGGCACTCTGTGTTCTTTCCCAAGTGTATAAGGAACGGGGACCTAAACCCTCTGTCGCAACCACCGGTGTTGCTGAGCGGGGGGTGTAGTGTATGCCATTATTTTCAGTAAACAATGATGTAGTAATGACATGAGTTAGCACTGTCAGGGTCCCGTAGGTATAAAGTCCGCTATCTTGCGCTGACTGTTAGCCAGAAGTAGAATAAATGGTTCAGAGGGGAGTTTTGTCACATTATGTACGGCATCACCATAAACGCGCTGTGCCACCACGTTGCCACTATTTTTACCACAGTACTAAAATACCACCAAATTCTGTAATAGCCCTCTGACAAAATCCCTAACGGGCCTATATGCCTGGGTCTTTTTGCCATAGCCGTGGATAGAAGCTCAGGGCTCCAAACAAAAAGGTAGCCACCCGTGACATTGGTGTAGCCCCAGATCTTTTCACACCTAGCAACACCCATCGCAATGGCGTTCGTGTGACTCCTGCCCAGTTCTCAGGTAACTTGGTGAGGTCTAAGCAACTCTGCATCCCAGCGTTCTGACTGCCCCATTTAATTTTTACCATTGCTGCTAAGAATATATATAAAGATGAGGCACGTGAAAAGAAACCCACAACGCCCGTCAGAAACCTGGAAAAATCCTCCTGAATCCACCACGTGGATAACCAGAATCACAATATTGTCCTTTTTATGTTGCGTATTTGAATATGATGAACTAATGCCATATGTCCTGAAGAAAGCTGAAATACATTTATAACCACTGAAACCGGTCGACAAAGTAAATGGTTTGGGAGAAATGACCTAAACCCAGAGACTCGCAACAATACACTTGTGGGTTCGGTTAAGACACATCAATTTTTATTATAGACCGCGAAAGGGATCAACACTGTTGGTTTAGAAACACTTCATTAGGTTTGATCAAATATTTTGGAATAATAAGAGACACATATTGGAGGTGATATCAATAAAGCTAATAATCGATGTCCAAGAAGTGTGCACATACTTTTAAGGTGCAGGAAAGCAGTGGGAGAGGATAGGGTAAGGTTCTTGTCTATCCCTAACCCTAGATAGGTGTACTATGAAACTCATCAACGGGATACTTTTTTTTTTTTAATGAATCGCAGGACATTTTTCTATCTACTTCTACCGTGTCATCTGTCTTATGTCACACATGTTTTGAGAGTAGCAAAGAGGAAAGTACAGTGGGTCTCCTCGATATGCGTCATGCCAGCAGGGTTTTGTGCTCTATCATTTTAACACTTTCAACAGCCAAAACATTGCCATTTCATCTGAAGATAAAATTGTGTCCTGGTTAGGAATGGTCTGCCGCGGTCGTACTGACTTGCCCCAACCTGACCCGAAAGAGAGGTTCTCGTCTGGCAATTGGGCAGTCTGTGACCCCTTCAGTTGTTTTTTCGTTTCTTTTATGGATCACTGTTTAGGAGCAGACATGCACCATATCTGGAGTACTGTATAACCACTTTGCGGAATAGGATTAGCCTGTAGGAAGTCAGTTGAGACAGAAGGAAGAGGCTCACCTACTGTAGCAGCCTTGGAAGACCAGCAGTTTGATAGTCAGCTGGGTTTGGGCTGACCAGACAGACTCGACTCGAGGCTAAAGATTTTTTTTTTTTTCTTAACAGTCAGCACTGAAGCCAGGAACGACATTCACAAGACACTGGCATAGGTAAAAACTTTCATCCTAAGTTTTGAAGAGTACCCAAAATGTGAGCTGTCCTTCACCCACACACCATTTGCGTGTTCGAGTCCCGGGGTGGCCTCAGTGACCTTATTGCTATATTATGGCTAAACTCGGATAAAAAAACAAAACACTTTTAGCCTTTAAGATGGATGGAGACCCTACGGCTGCTGTCCCATACACCCTGGAAACAGCCACCCAATATATGGCACCCCTACGTCTCCTTTACACACACGGAACAGAGTGTTGATGGAAGATATCTTAGCTGTAGAAGGACTCTCATTTTGCAAATGGGTGGTGGTGACTTCAGGATTTTGACTTCAATTCATAAAGTTCACCATGAAACCCGAAATGCATGAATCGAAATGATAAAAAGGGGCTAGGTAGATATAAGTGGGTACTGCGGTAAATTGGACACAGGAGGCGGAAAAGAGGTACTAGTTAACTTGTTTTATTGAACTTCAGCAAAATACCTATGCTACCTCTATTCCTAAGGTGTCTCTCGGCACTATCTAAAAGAATACATGGCGCTAATCAGTTCTCTGTCCCAAAAGCTTAAACTAATTCAGGTACTGACCCTACCACTGATAAAAAGGACTAACAAAAAGTTGCCCCGAACAGGTCTCTAAAGGGTTCCTTTTTCGCTAGCTAAAATGGTGGTTCGCTTTTGACTCGCATCTAAATGTCTACCTTGAAGTTTCCTCACCTTGTACCAGGTGGTAAAGTTCAGAGTTACAGTATGAATGTCGTTTTTCTCGTTTTCTTGTACAGCAGACTTTGACCATGCCAATTAAATGGCGGTTTCACCACTCTAGAGTATGGTTTCCATCAATTGACCCTGGGGTCGTTTGTGGACACTTTATTGACCTGCTTTGTTTATCCTTTTTGGGGTCCGGATGCATTTGGGCTTTCGTGAATTGTTGTCTTACCCATTCTTGGGGTCATTTGGCGTTTACCCTGGCAGGGTCCTCTGGTTTCTTACCCTGCTGTTCGGTACTGTACCTCTTAACCCTTCTTTGGGGGGGTATGACTTTCACTCTGCAAGGGTCCTCTGGTTTCTTACCTCTCTGTGGGTTATTGTATCCCTCTACCGTGCTCTCAGAAACGGCTGCATTGTCTTGGTGGCGTTTGTCGGAGGAGGTGGTCTATCCAGCTGCTGCAGAGTCTCGCTTCGACTGCTTCCAGCGTTCCACGCATCCATTTGTTGTGTTAACCTCTTCTTCGGCTTTAAGCTCGTCAGTTTGTTGCCGCCATGGACTGTCAACGGCTTCTTGTCTGAACGGTGCTCCTTCGTTTGTTTGGTCAAGTCTGACCGTCTCCAGACAGTCCCTGGGCTAGTAGCGTTTCTCAGGCTCCTTGGCTTCTCTGCACCAGACATCGTCTTGCGACAAGTTCCTGCATACCTCTGCCCTCCAGAAGGATGTCCCCTCTTCCAGCACGTTCTGCGGGATTTCCTTTTCCTCCTCCTGAAATGAGATTCGATGATTTGTCGATTGCTTTTGAAGCAGGTGCCTGATACAAATGTCAGAAATCACACAGGTCATTTTGAAAGGGTCATTCAATTCCACTGCCAATCCCCATACAGCCAACACACGCATGGGAAGTTGGGGATTCCCTGTCAGATAGGTAGTGTTATGCTTGGTGGGCTCACCTGCCTAGTCCCAAAGGAGGTGGTTTGCCCCCTGGGGGAAAAGGACAAATACCCTCGTTTCGCAGTACGCTCAAGATCTCCCCTGGTAGAGGTGGAAGGGCTGAGATGAGCATCATCATAGACCTATGAAAACAAAACCAGCTCCTCTGGGCAGCCTGGGGGAAGAGCTAATGGCGCCTGTACAGTGTTTACATTATAATAGTCAAACAAATGCAGCAAGGTAGTGAATAGCTGCAGGTTCACGGCACCCACAGCCAGCAGAGGGCTGAAATACTAAATGTCTGCTGAAAGCACTTAATTTCTCCTTCACAGCAGGGTGCTAATGTTGGGAAAACCTAAACAAAAAGGCAACCAGGTATTAATAAGTTTGCCGGAAACCAACAAAGGGGGGGATATGCCGAGAGCACCTACAAAGAAGGGAAGCCTGCACACGCGTAAGGTCCCAAATTGAAGGAGTTTTTTTCCTGCTTAATAAGACTGGCAATGAGAAAAGTGTGCTAACTGACAATTTTTGGTGCCGAATTTTGACGGTACCACAAACCTCTTTATCCTTGGCATGGATGACTTTTATAGAGGAAATTAATATTAATGAAGATGTGTGTAACGGAATGGGAGTTCGGCAATGTAAGAAATCATGATGAAATAAAAGAATATTAATTGTTTCGTTTAATAATTGATTTAAAGGATGATGTATTTTGCTTGTATTATATTATGCGTTGGTTTAAATGCATGGAATGTTTGAATTGTGAAAGGTTTGGACAAACCAAATCACTTTAAATTAAATAAAACTCAATACAGGGCGGCTGCTCCGGGGATGGCCCAGACCCTTGTTTCAACCGAAAAGATTGAAAGGCCCCGAAGCCTTCCCTGGAGGTGCTGTGGAACGTCTCAAAAGGCCTCCTCGCAATTCCTCAAGATGCATAAATGGAAATTAGATCTGCAGGATTCTGGTTCTCATGTTTCGAGAGGGGAAGACCATGTTCACCGATTCTTGGTTGGAAGAACCAACATCAATTTGTTTTGTTTTGGCTATTAGGAGGCATAGTACATAGCTAGGGAGAAATGGCAAATGAGGTACACAAAGCTTGTAGTGGTTTATTTGCCCACCCATTGACTGCCCATGGCCATTCTAATTCCTATGGCCATTCCCACCCACTTCCTGGCCCCGGTCTAAACGCATCTTTGAGCTCACTTTAGTTGAGCCTTGCTGTCAAAGTGTGTGCCTTCCAGTGTTTTTTTCCTCCCTGGTAGTCTTCTGAGAGTTAATGCCTTTATTGGAGCTGTAAATGTGCTAAGGGGGGGGGTAATATACATTTCTTAACCAGGTCTACCTTCAGCCTCTCGATTTATCAGCAGTATGTGCCCTTCACTGAAATCCTGTTAAAAACCAGGATTGGCAAAGCCAACTGTTTTAGGTATTTACTAGGAACTGCTCTTACATCCCAGGTCCCCACACTATATTGCACCTGCTACCATGAATGGCCACTTAATACCACTATTGCAGTGTCTGGCAAGTACCTTTCCCATGCCTACACTAAAGCCCAAACTGTTGGCATTGCCAGTGCTTTCTTTAGTTTGAATTCATGTCGGATTTCCGAGTGTTTGGCTCCATGTCAAAAGTGCTTCATGGAATAGGAAGGCCATGCCCAAACAACAACGTGTTGTGAAGGCAAAATGCTAGACAATGCAGTCTCTCTACACAATATTCCAGTGCATTATTAACCGCCCTCCCGCGCAGCTTTCCTACAGAACGTGAACTGCGACTCGGGCCGTCATCACTTTTCACAGAAGCACGACTTTTCCCGTCTGAAAGCGTAAAGCTTTCTGAAAATGGTTAATGGAAATGAATCGCACCTCTGAACCCGGAATTCCTTCAGTGTTCATCTTTATTCGCCAGGCCCCGTTCTCTAGCGGGCATGGGTACCTTCACGGCCATCTTAAGCATTTCTGGGGCCCTGGGCACGGACATCTTTGGGGCCGCCTCCACCAAACCAAAGGAATTAAGAATACTGGTCGCGCCGCCTCCCCCCACCCATTGCGTTCACAACCTATAGGTTGATATGCTGTCTCACAGCATAATAAGCACGTTTACGCCCTTTAAGTCCCCTTACCCTCTTCATTATTGCTCTAATCAGAATGATAAACAAGTACCATTTGAAGACCAACATTAGCAGTCTACGAAGAGGCTACTGTTCTAGTACATACAGGATTCTTTTTATCAATCGCATCCAGGAAAGTATTCAGCCTGTAGTATTAATATAGGAGCGTATGTAAAAGGTACATGTAACCCATAATAGACAGAGAACTCACATTAGCTGCCTCACAGAATGCAAACCTGCTCATGAATGGATAGGAGAAGACCAGTTGGAAGGAAGGAGAAAGCTACACATACCGGGCCTGATTGACAGAACGGTTTACTATGGGATTGCACCATTATTAAACGCTTCTGTGAATTAGGCTCACCGTAGCAAGGATAGTGGATGCAGATTTAAAGCTACCAGAAGGCTTCTTTATCCAGACAGACCGAGATTAGAAGTGGTATATGGTTTTCAAATAGTGTTGTCATTGGATATCAAAGGAACAATTGCCTGTGGTGTGCGATATAAATATGTTCACTATTAAAGTGGAAGCAACCGTATATGAAGCCAGTGGACCCAATAAAGCTTTTATGAAGATCACTCTGAATGGCTGACAATTATGAACGGTTTAGGGACTGGCAATATTGAGAGGTTAGGCAAAACAAGATTCTATGAGATGCTCAGGATCACACATTGGTTAAGGGGTGAAAGGGTGAATCTGGGATTTGTTCCAACTCTGCAATTTCTGCATTTGAACACTTTTCCAGTTCTTACCATGAACTAAAACAATCTCATTTTATAAAAACGGACTTGGAAAGTACACAAATCACGTTCCCAAACATGACCATTTTTTAAAGAAAATATTATTGAAGGGTGTTATGCAAAATGGGAATGTTTCTAGCTTCATTCTCTCCATCAGGGGGAAGTATATAGATACCAGCATACCAATCGATGTGATTTAACAAATGTAATCCGGGTTTGTCTTTTGTATTTTAAAGCTTTAAATATTTCCAAAACAATGGCTTGTGACATTTTTAATTTATAGACTTGCATTAAAAACCTTTGACTTTTACCAAAAAGCAAACCGTTTTTTGTGTCAAACAAGCAGACCTTAAAATATGCTTGCCTGAGGCCTTTAACATCTGGTCCGCTCTCTTCCGTCTACCAACCCTTCCCCCCCAAATGGCCTACATAAGAAGAAAGATCAAGTAATGGGCTAAACAATACCAGTAGCATGCAAGAAGGCAAACCTCACCGAAGACAGCACAGTAATTTAAGATATTTTAGATGATTTAACCGGGATCACTATCATCTGCTGGCAAATCCAGGATACAAGCAAGAACGCTTTTGTTCCATAGTCTTGTATTTGGATACTAATTCAACTCTTGGACTAACAGTTCATGCCATTGTTGGAGGAGATTGCCTAGGTTTTACAACAACCCATATGAACAAACCAATGTCTAGACTTTCACCATAAGGATGATATGTTAGTCTTTACAGCAACCGCTGTCTGGTGCAGGTACATTGCTGATAATTGCAGATGTTGTTCTGCTAACGCAAGTGCATATGGAGGCAGGTTTATAAACTTCAGACATTGGTAAGGCTCAGCCAGCCTTGCTGGAATGTGATATTCTAAGTTTGCATATGGGCACATATCTCTGCAATGGGTGCTTCACACACTGAACTAACTTTAGAACCACAGTGGCACTCAATTTATCAATATGTATTTCACTGTTGCCTGTTGGCACATGATCAACATCTTTCCTACAGGGAGGAAAGAATGCTACAGAGTTGTGCCGTAAGGAACACACAAACTATGTATACCACAGTGAACACAGAAAGCAAAACTTGATGAATTGATCAAGGCAGAATGTACTTGTCAAAATAGAAAGGCAATGGGTTTAGAGCCTCAGCAGCACCCCATACAATATGTGTGCTATTTAAGACTGGTGAACAATGGAATTTTACTTCTTCATATCCGGCAGCCCTGTGGAGCCCCCCTGCAAGGTGGGGGCCCTGGGCAAGTGCCCCTTTTGCCCTCCCATAAAGACATCTCTGGGTACCATGCAACATGTACTCGGGCATTTTCGCTCAGAACAAGCCTTTTTCCAAGTGAGGGCTGATGACTCCGTTTGGTAAAAGCCTCGCTGCCGAGGAGAGACCGGCCCAGTCTTTAGATTTTTCCACTAAATGAAGAGATGTTGGTGACCTTCGGCCTTCTTACTCGGGCAAGACAAACTGGTGAGACCCGATTCTGTGTTGCACTCCAAAGTCCAACGCAGCAACTTATTTGGCCGACTTATTTTGTTGCAGGGACAACATGTACAACTGCCCTGTGTGCGAGAACAATAGTACCTTTTGCTTAACCATATACATTGCACTTAACCTTCATTCTTCCTCTTGCTTCCAGGCACTGTAAACATGTGTCCGCTAAATCAGTGGACATTTTTTATTTGGCATTGAAGGGTGATGGGCAGGGTCTGAAACCACATTTGGTTTTTATATCGGCACACCAGCGCATGGCATCTACTCTTTTTGCACTTCGAATATTCCTACAATACATCATTTCCTGGACTCTTTGAATGGGGGTTGTTTCCGCAAGTGGGCCCCTCCAGCAAGAAAGGTGCATTTTGACTCTCAACCCAGACACGTGTACCTTGTGGTATTCGTCTTGGAAAGTCACGTTCTCCAGCCATGGGGTCTGGCATGGATTCACATGCTCATGAATATTCCCGGTCGTCAGGCTGGGAATCCTCAGTAAAGAAAAAATCAGTATCGGATTCGTTTCTGATCTGTCCTTCGCAGTAGTAACCAATCACTGGTCTCTGGGCCATAATGCCCCCAGCCAATGACTGCCCTCTCCCTAAGCCCCGCCCCCGGCAGCTATCCTCAGATTTTTACCGCACGTTCAAGTGTTGGGAGTCCTCGTGCTATAGCTCCCGAGCTTTTACTGCGTTTTGCATTTTTTCAAGGAGTTTAATCTCATTTTTTCAGTCAGTCGAGCCTCACGCTCCACCGTTTCTACTTCCGATCAACGGGGACCAGTTTCAGAATTTTCTACGCCCCTCAAGGGCGACGTTTTCATCGAGTTACGCTTCTTGGAGGATTCCAGAAGTTCTGAGGCTTACCTCGTGGACATGGCCCAGGACAAGGGAAGCTCGACACCCGGATCCAAGCTTTTTCAGGAACTGCCCTGGATACGGATTACAGAATGTTTTCAAGGAGGATGAGCATTTGAGATGTCTCTACTGCCTTCACGAAGACAAGACGCACGTGGAAAAGGACTGTGCGTTTTGCAAGAACCTGTCGGAACGGACTATGAGTGATCGTCGGACCCGTCTCGCCAGCTGGCTGGAGAAGAAGTCTGAGCAGTCTTCGAAGTCCTGTAAGGGCGCCCCGGTGACAGGGGCCCAACAGAAGGCAAAGCTCCGCGGGCACCGGGCGCGCCGAAGGTTCAGGCTCCTCGGCTGCCATGCAGGGTGCACTTTCACCGACGCCATCAACCACGAGCCAACGCTCTGGCTCGGGGAAGAGAACATCCGAGAACCCGGCTAAGCTTCTGGAGAGGCCCCTGTCAATCTCGAAGGTATCAGCCGAGGGGGAGCGAGGCGGTGACTCCTCCCCCAAGGTGAAGGCCTCAAGCGCGCCCAAGGTGGTGAAGACCTTGATTCACCCGGTGAAGGCCTCTATCGAGGGAGTCGCAGCGGCTCTGACGAAGCCTGTGGAGGCGACCTTGTGGCCCAGAGTTTCCCTGCCGCCACGGAGGTAATCCTCTTTTCACCCCATCGATAAGACCCCCGTGAAGACCCCGGTGGAAAAAGAGGGGGGGCGGTGACCGTCACGGACACGGATACAGCCTCTGAGGAGGAGCTGGTTGAAGTCGTGAATGGCCTCAAGAGGTTCGAGTAGGTCCGGTCCCACGGGGGGGGGTGGACCTCGAGGAGGCGGACGAATAGAGCGTGACGGTGGCGCAGACGAGGCTCCGGTGAAGGAGCAGCAACCATCGCGCCCGTCGCAGCCAGTGCCCGAGCCTCAGGACAACTCGGTGGCCATTTTGATGGCAATCCAAACCTTATCCATGGAGATGAGGGCGAGATTGCCCCTAACCCCAACGGACGACCCAGCAGAACCGGGCCCATCGGGAAGCCCTCCAAACAAGCGGAGGAGAGTTCATCCCCCCCCCACCCCCAACTTTCCGGCCCTTGCAAAGGCCATGACGGGGACGGATGACTACGGTGGTGACGGGATGGGCCTTCCATCACCACTCCATCGGGCCTTCCCACCTGAACAGAAGAAGGAAGGTTTCCTCTATCAGCGGCGCGAAGCCAAGAGGAAGACGGTCCTCGCGGTACTGTTGATTGACGATATCTGGGAGGAGGGACATGCTCTCCTGAAGAACCCGTCCACGATGCATGCCAAGAGGGATCGGTACGAGAAGATGTACCGGGTCCCCGGTTCTGCCCCTTTGTGCCTTAGGGTACAACCGACCCCGGATTCGGTCGTCTCGCGGTGGCCAAGAAGAAGGCGGCAGGGGCGTCATCCTCAGGAGGCGCCATCCGCCACCCGACGGCGAGGGAAAGAAGCTGGACGCCATGGGGCGACGAGTCATCTCGTCTGCAGGCACGACAATTAAGGTGGCTAACGCCCTAGCGATTGTGGCCCGCTATGACAGGGAGCTGTGTTACAAGATCACTCCCCTGTTGGACTTCCTACCGGACGACAAGAGGTCGGAGGCCCTGGAGATCCTGCAGGAAGGTGAGGTGACATCGGACGACGCCATAACAGTGGTCACAGACATCGCTGACACCAGATTCCGCCAGTTGGGCAACGGTATTTGCCTTCGACGGCAGGGATGGCTCAAGGTAACTGATTTCCACCAGGACATGCAAACCAGAGTTTTGGATATGCCCTTCGATGGGAACAACCTGTTTGGAAAAACAGTGGATGAGTCACTTCAGGCCATCAAGACTGACACAGACGGCTCGGACGTTGGGAGTTTTGTAGCAACGACGGCTGCCCTTTCAGAACGCCGGAGGCAGACAGGGTGCCTCCAAGGGATCCGGCGGCGGCTCCTTGACTTACGGCCAGGTGGCCCGCTCCTCGTTGCAGAAGGCCTACAGAGGACGCAGCAAGTCAGGAGGATCTCGTTGTCGCCAAGGAGGCGAAGGCGGCATGGCCGCTTCCAAGCAGGTCTGAACCGGCCGTAGCGTCGGGCCCCCACCTGAGCACCCC
Source organism: Ambystoma mexicanum (assembly GCF_040938575.1). NCBI lineage: Eukaryota > Metazoa > Chordata > Amphibia > Caudata > Ambystomatidae > Ambystoma > Ambystoma mexicanum. The sequence goes on from NC_090938.1 coordinate 194,010,526, forward strand.
GGTGGGAGGCTGGCTGGCGAAGTTCATCAGCGTGTGGGAGTCCATCTCCACCGACCGTTGGGTGCTGGATACCCTGGCCCACGGGCACACTCTCAAATTTCTAAAGAAGTGCCCCCATATTCCTCCCGTGGCCAGGAAAGAAAATCACATCCCTCAACTGCTGTTAGAAGTAAGGGCGATGCTCAAGAAGGGTGCCATCGAGCTTGTCCCGAAGAGGCTCCGGGGCTCCGGAGTATACTCAAGGTACTTCCTCGTCAGAAAGAAGACGGGCGGTTGGCGCCCTATCCTGGACCTCCAGTGGTTTAACAAATACATCAAGGCACAAAAGTTCAGGATGGTCACCCTCCAGCACGTGCTGGGACAGCTGGAGGAGGGCGACTTCCTATTGTCGCTGGACTTGGAGGATGCTTACTTTCACATCCCCATTCTAAAAGGACACCAAAGGTTTCTCAGATTCGTAGTCCAATGGCGGCACTACCAATTCAAGGCCCTGCCATTCGGGCTGAAGTCAGCACCCAGGGTGTTCACCAAGTGCCTCGCACCAGTGGCGGCGCGACTGCGCCTGCGGGGATCCACGTCTACCCCTATCTGGACGATTGGCTCATCTGTGCAAGGACAAGAGAACTCGCCGTCGAACACACAGCGGAGACCGTCCACCTACTCACGGATCTGGGATTCTCCATAAACTACTCAAAATCCCACCTGGTCCCGTCTCAGGTTGCACTGTTTCTGGGAGCCAAGCTCGATACAGTGGCACGATTGGCCTCGCCGTGGGAGAGGACGAAGGCCATCTTGGGCAAGGTGCAGCGCCTGCTGGCCACGGACGTGGCCAGGGTGAGGTCCATCAAGTCCCTGCTCGGAATGATGTCCTCCTGCATCTACCTGGTGTGCCTTTGCAGTCTATGGATGCGTCCTCTACAAGAGTTCCTCGACGCCCGTTAGATACAAGCGACGGGCAGCTTCGAGGACAGGACCCCGCTCAACAAGACTTTCCGCTGAGCGATTCGATGGTGGGGTGCCTGCGCGCATCTCGCGGCAGACCAGGACTTTCAGACCCTGGTGCATCAGGAGACGGTGACGACGGACGCTTCCCTGGAGGGGTGGGGAGTGCACACCGGAGATCTGCATGCGAGAGGCCTTTGGCTCCCGGAGGAAAGGTCGCTCCACATCGTCCTGGAACTCCGCGCAATGTTCTGGGCCCTCAGGTCGTTTCTCCCATCCCTCCAGGCCAAGGTGGTGAGGATCTTCACCGACAACACCATCACAATGTTCTACATCTCGAAGCAGTGAGGCACTAGATCCCCAGCCCTGTCCAAGGAGGCCCAGGATCTGTGGCACTGGGCTGTCGCCCAGGGGATGTTTCTGGTGTCCTTCCATCTAGCAGGAATAAAGAACGTCATCGCCGACTAACTCAGCAGGGAGCTGCGCTTGTGCCACGAGTGAGGGCTGCTTCAGGATCAAGTGGATCGACTTTTCCAACTATGGGGCAAACCCCAGATCGACCTGTTTGCGACGGCGGCGACCTCCAAGTGCCTGAGGTTCGCCAGCAAGTTTCCCCAGCCGAGGAGCATTGGCGATGCTTTCTCGTTCCCCTCGGCCTGTTCCTGTATGCGTTTCTTCCACTGCTGTTGCTACTGCGACTCGTCAACCAACTCAAGAGGTCCCGGTGCAGGATGATCCTCGTCGCACCGGCTTGGCCGAGACAGATCTGGTTCCCAGACCTTCTGGACTTGTCAGCGTCCCCATCAGTCAAGCTGTCGACGGACGCAGATCTTCTCTAGAAAAGGAGGCGCCATCCTTCATCACGACCTGGAGTCGCTGAACCTGCAGGCCTGGCTCCTGCAGCACTAGAGTTTGGAGGGTACGATATCCCGGCAGACTGCAAGCAGGTTCTTGCAAAGGCCAGGGCGTCCTCAACCCTCAAGTGCTACGGACACAAGTGGAAGAGGTTCTCTTTCTGGTGCCGTGCACAGAAGATTAACCCGCTACGGATCACGGCCCCTCAAGTGCTCCCGTACCTGCTGTCGCTCGCCAAGGCTGGACTAGCTCATGCTTCCATCAAGATACATCTGGCAGCGATTTCCCGATGCACCAGAACTACGGGCCGGTCATCCCTGTGGTCTCATTGCCTGGTGAAGGAATTTATGAAGGGACTGTTGTGATCGTTCTCGCCGGTGAAGGCTCCGGCCCGGCGTGAGAGCTCAACGTGGTGCTGACCAGGCTCATGGGGCCGCTATTCGAGCCTCTGCATTCGGCACAGTTGAAATTTCTGTCGTGGAAAACAGCGTTCCTTGTGACCATCACCTCCGCACGATGAGTGGGAGAGATCCAGGCCCTAGCCTGCAAGTCTCCATACTTGACTTTCCACCCCTCCTTCATGTCCAAGGTGCCGTCGGACTTCCACCTCAACGAGCCCTTGGTGTTGCCAGTTTTCTTCCCGTCGCCTTCGTCGCCGGCCGAGAGGACTTGGCACTCGGATGTAGCTAGAGCGCTGAAGTTCCTTGTGGACTGCACGAAGTGTTTTCGGAAGACATCACAGCTTTTTGTGAACTTTGGACCTGTGAACCAAGGGAAGGCCCTCTCGAAGGCTTCTGTTTCCAGATGGCTCTCCGGCTGCATCATGCACTGTCACTGGTTGGCAAACCGACCGTTGCCCGGCTGTCCGAGAGCCCATTCGACCAGAGCGATGGCTGCTACTACGTCGTTCTTGTCTGGTGTGCCCCTGCTGGACATCTTCAGGGCTGCTACGTGGAGGTCGGCGCACACCTTCACGAGATTCTACTGCGTCGATCGGGATTCCAGGGAGGGGTCCAGGGTCGGCCAAGCAGTGCTGCGCAACCTGTTCGCCTAAAGGTGGGCCTGGTGAGGAGGTAAGAGTTGCTTAATGTTGAGTCTATGTAATGCTTAATGTTGAGCCTTTGCCACCTCCCGTGGTTGTGCATGTGTACTGCTATGTATTTATATATGCATGGAGAAGGAACAAGTTACTTACCTGTAACTGTTCTCCAGCATGGGTCTGGCATGGATTCACATGCAAACCCTCCCACCTACCCCTCTGCGGCACTTCACTTGGTCATACTGCCACTTTACGTGCTACCAAATCTGAGGATGGCTTCCGCGGGCGGGGCTTAGGGAGAGGGCAGTCATTGGCTGGGCCCTTATGACCCAGAGACCAGTGATTGGTTACTACTAAGAAAGACAGATCAGAAACGAAACGGATACTGATTTTTTTCTTTACCGAGGATTCCCAGCCTGACGACAGGGAATATTCATGAGCATGTGAATCCATGCCAGACCCATGCTGGAGAACAACAGTTACAGGTAAGTAACTTGTTCCTTTTCGTCGTTGTGAAAAGAATTGGTGAAATCGAAGTGCTATTGACGGATGAAACTTTCATAGTGTGGCATGGCAAAGAGGTGGTTCTGAGAAAAGGCCATTATCTTTTCTTAACTATTTTAATTACATTTGCACTTTAATGACCGGACTAAATAGCCTTGGTATGTTTGATTAATTTGTCAGCTTCCTACGGAGGATTGATGGCATCTCCTTACAGCTGTGCATGCTCCTTCCTTCTGATAGCCCAAAACATTGGCGTAGTAGATCTGGTTTATGAACCAATAGTCTGATGAAGGGGCGAGTGGTAGAGCCCCCACGGACCTGCAGAGCCTGGCACTCTGGCGCTAGGTGACCCTGTACATACGGTTCTTGAAAGCTGGTGTTCAGGTCACCTCCAAGCATTGATGGGTGTGCGCTCCAGTTATTGCTTCTGGTCTCTCGAGAGCAATGTGCGCCTTCTACAAGCTGAATTCACTCAAGAAAAGCAATTGGGATTGACTAGAAGCAACAGTCCCTTCCCATTGGCTCTTTCATGCATAACTCTGGCTTTCTCGTTCAGTAAATATCTTTATTGCTTGTGTGCATGTTGTCTTGATGCTTTTAATCCGTGCCGAGAGCCCGCCTCAGGTGGATTTACGTCTCTTCTTGGAAGACCTGTTTCTTGGTGGCCATCTTGTCAGTGTTCAGGGTTGATGGACTCCTTGGCATTGTTCATTATTGCATAGCGGCTTCTCTACCGCTCTAATGCCCTACGCCTCCTGGTGCCTCAGCTGAAGGATCTGTTCCAGATGGGCTCTTAAATTCTCAATGGGGTCCCATGAATTTGGGTCTACTCTTGGGGATCTCTGTGACTTGTGGAATAGCTGGCATGAAAGCCACAACGGCTGACCTTTTTCTATTGACAGGGCTGCTCTTGCACTACTTTCGGTGCCATGCTGCAGGGTGACGCCTGTAGGCGTTCTTGTCCTCTCCACTTGGCAAAAGCATCTTTTTATTTTTCAGAAATGTCCTATTTGATGTCGGCAAACTTGCGTTTCCCACCTCCACCATAGTCCTGCTGGTATTCCCAGACAGTGGTCAGGAATAGAGGTTTGCACACATCTGGGAAATTGCAGAGCGCCCTTTTTTTTTATGGTTTTCCCATCAATGTTGACAAATGTCGCTTCACAGAGCCGATAACTGAATTAAGACCTGCGTCTTATAGTAATGGGGTGTGTGTGTGTGAGATGACTTGGCGCCATCTTTAAAGGTGGACCTCGTTCAGGCTTTGCAGATTCGAGCAGGGCTGCTTTCAGTAACTGGAGGATGGATTGCATCCAGTGAAGCGTTTAACTTTCGGATCATTTCAACCTCTGACTGGTTGATTTCATGTAGAGTAAAGCAGGCTTTCAGTTCTCACCTGGCGGGGCAAGCCAAGCCTCAAAGTTCTGGTGTGGGGAGAGGACCCCAAACTGCTTATGTTAGTCTGATCCAGGTGTCTCAGTCGCTATTTTGAAAATGAGAATACTTCTTAAAACACTTCATGGGTGTTCATCAAAAAGTCTCTTGTTGCTTCCGGTCATTGGGTGCCCATACATGAATTGGAGAGGCAGGATAAGCTGCTCTTATTCCTGATTGTGTGATGATTGGATGGCAGGGTAGCCCATCAGAGAGAACGCCTGCCCCTAGTTTTTGCTCACTCCAATGATGTGCTTAGTCCGATAGACTCTCGGCAGGGTGGGGATCGGGAAGAATTGAGATACGTCCAGAGTGTGACGTGGTAGGGGATCACATTGCAAAGCCTTGAGATCAGAAGTCCCCAGAAATAGAGCAAGAGTCGGTTCCTTGGGAAGCCCGGCCCGCACGTCACCAAGCAGAGCCGGCGCCCTGGCTGGCCCACTACTGTGCAACTCTCCTCTTCCATTTATGGCCGGCCACTACCAGTGCATCAGCAGTGCCGGGGAGTGTTTATATCCCAGAAGGCTACCATTCCAGGAATTTCACCTTTCCCTGCCTTCAGCCCACGGCCCTCCGGCCCGGCTTATTTATATCGGATGTAAAAATAGACAAGGGGAGAAATCTGCGATCTCTCCATGCTTCTCCTCCCTGCAGGTCCCGGCTGCATCCCGGAGTTTCAAAAGGACCGGATTATGACGGTTATGCATTCATGAATGCACATCATTTAACGAATGGGTTTGGTCCCATGCAGCGACTGCACATGGGAAACCGGAAGTCTTGTTTGACCCTTGAACCGTGCTGCCCAGCGTGTCCGGCCTGGAGGACCTTGCGGTTTACACGTCGCCTGCTCTTGACTTGAAGCGCATTCCACTGTTGATGTGCTTGACATTGTAACACTAATGGTCCCAAACAGGAAACCCAAGTAAACAGAAGCCATAGCGACACTTGCAGGACCGAGGCTGCAGTGAACTAGTAGCCTGCCAGGGGGTGTGAGGGGAGGATCATTTTAGAAAGCGTGTCGTGGCTGAAGCCATGAGTGATCACCGAATGCCAATCCATGTGCCCACATGTCCACTACCAGCCTTGCCCTTGCTTTGAGCTCTCTTGCCTTGGTAACCCCCCCTGCCTCGCTCTCCTCCAAACCCTCCTGAAAACCTTTAAGAAAGCAACTGAAGTCAAGGGGTCAAAGTTAAGTTACCTGTGCAGGGGATCCCGCAGGCCATCTTCTCGAGGCCTCAGCATAGCACGCAAGCATGTAACCGCATCTCACATGGATTCAGATATCTTGCCTGGGGGCTTCAAGTGGCTAGCTGTAGTAGGTGCATTAAACCATTGTGCAGTCGCCACTCCCACACTCCCTCCCTCGCTCTTAGACTAGGAGACTGACTAGTACGCTTTCTATGTGCCCATCAAATCCCTCTTCCCCTAAGTACAGAGGATATTTAGATTCACAGAGATGCCAGTCGTTGCCGAGGCATTTGAAAGCTGAGCAGCCCAGCCTTTGGCTTCTCCATGGTGGCGTATCTAGATCTAGAACAGCGCAGGCTTTTATCCTCTTGCCACAGCATGTTACATGTTTAAACTTGTACACACTGCTCACAGGTGAAAGATTCAACAGGCTGTTCATGAGCCTCATGGCAGAATGCTGCATTCTGCCATCAACTTCAATTTGGGAGGGCTTAAGCCCACCCAAGCAAGGTGCTGGCTCCGCCACAGACTAGTCCCTAGGGCCTTGCTGGGTCTTTCTAGGCTATGCTCCCCTATGGTCTCTGGCACGTGCAGTACACACTCTAGCATGATCAGAGTAAATGACTCTCTGGAGCTAGGCTAAGTTTACTGACGAGTTATTCTTCTTGCCCCAGTTCCACAAACTGGAAGCGGTCTACCCTAATCTTTAACGTATTTCTAGCTGCCAGGATGCTGCAATTTATTTATTGAACGTATGTATGGTGCCTGTACAGCAAGAAGTGTTTCCAGGCAGCACAAGACAGTGGGGGTGGGGGGGTGGGGGCAGAAGATAAAACAATCACGGTCCTACTAGGCCATGTGACATTCGGATCGTGCAAGTACAGGAACATGAAGGGCAAGGGATGGGAGAGGGAAGAGGTTGAGGGAGAAGTACAGGAAGGACGGGGCCCCAGGGGATGAGCTAGTGCCAGGGGGAGCCCAAGAGGGCGAGTGCCAGGGGAGATGGGGGTGAATAGTGCAACGCGGATAGACAAGATCATGTGGCTAGTCTGGCAAGTGAGCCCGAGGGCAAGTGCTCGTAAAGGAGTGCAGGGGAAGACTGGTTGAAGGAAGGCCTTTCCCTGGAGGACTCATAAAGGTCACAGGCAACCTGCCTCAGCAATAAGTGGAGGCTAGCAAGGGAGGTGGAGGGAGAGGGAAGGAGAAAGAGAAAAGGAAGGTCTTGAGAAGTTTCTGGGATTTAAGGAGATCCGCTCAAGTTGTAGAGGGCCGGGGGGACCGTTCCAGAGGGAGAAAGAGACTGCCACAAGAAAGAGATCTACCTCCCACTCTCTGCTTGGAGAATCATCGGATCTGCAGAGAGTTGGAGCTAGAGGATCGGAGGACTCTAGCAGGGAGGTATTTAGGGAGAGAGAGTTGGGTGTAGCGAGGTCCCCGGCCCCAGGAAGCCTTGTGGATAATGTAGAGGCCTTGAATTTGATCCTTGCAACCACCGGGAGCCAGTTGAGTGATTTTAGGGCTGGAGAGATGTGGTCACTGGGCTTGAGGCCACAGAGAAGTCTTGCAGTCCTTTTCTGGATTAGTTGAAGAGGGCGGAGGGAGGAAAGAGGAAGGTTAAGGATGTGACTGTTGCAATAATCCAGCCTGGAGAGACCCAGAGCTCTGGAGACATTGAGGTCTTGGGGGAAGTTGAGGAATGTGAGAATGCCTCTGAGGAGTTAAAGCTGAAAGTGGGCCTTCTTGGCAAGGCCAGCATGTGTGGTGAGCAGAGCGAAGAGTCAAAGATGACACCCAGGTTTTTAGCCTCACAAGAGGGTGAGGGGAGGGTATCAAGGTGGGTGGCCAGAGAGGAGGGAAGGAGGGGGCCGGAGACCCAATGAGAAGGATCTGTCTTTCTGGCATTAAGGTAGAGATTGTTATCAGCACACCATGTCTGGATAGCAGTCAGTCGGGAATATGAGAGGAAGGAAACTTGAAGGAAAGCTGTGTCGGCATAGCACTGAAAATCCAGACAGAAGGTGGAGATCAGATTGGCAATAGGGGCAAGGTAAATGTTGAAAAGCTACGGCGAGAGGATAGAGCCCTGAGGGACACTGCAAATAGAGAGTGAGATAGAGAATAGAAAGGGGCCCAGTTGCACTTGAGAGGGCGATTCAAATGGAAGGTTAACACGTTCAGTGCCTGGTCTGATACTCAGGGTATCATGGAGCCAATTTATGAGGGTGAAGTGATTGACCGTGTCCTCAGGGTATCATGGAGCCAATTTATGAGGGTGAAGTGATTGACCGTGTCAAAGGACAGATCGAGAAGGTTACGAATGGAAGGAGAGTTGGAGTCAAGATTTGAGAGCAAGTCATCATGGGTGCATCACGTCCCATGCAGGTGTGAGGGACACTCGTGTCAAATGCTCTGCACCCCTGACCTTTTGGTACCATAGTTTAAATAGTGGTCTTTGGAAAGTTGTGAATGCCCCTCTGGCAGTTGCAGAACCAGTGCTGATCAATCATCTGTGCTGAATGACACCATGGCGGACATTTTGAAAAAGGTACACTACCATTATTTTTTTCCTCCTGCGCACCGACTTTGACTGAAAAGCCCCCTTCTGTTTGGGTCACAAGGCTGCCTGCCCTATGGCGCTTTGCTTCACTGAATGCTAGTGGCAGTCCCGCATAGACTGGGATATGCATTAGCGCAATGACATGGCACATCCCAACCACGAGGGGGCCCTCTTGTCACCGCTTTAGCCCTAAAGCGGTAGGAGACCAGTATCCTGTGGAACATGGAGGCTAGATTAGGTTTTTGAAGGCACCATTTAATGGCGGATTCCTCCCCCTCCGAGTGTTATAATGGCTGTTACTACCCAATTTAATCAAACTCAGTTGATCGACCCTGTAACGTTGAGTGGTTGGATCTGCCTGGCTGGGATTGAAACCTGCGAAACGCAGGTTTACCTTTCATCCGAGGTGAGCGCTCAACCAGTGAACTATCTGCCCGGGGAAGACTAGTCGGCCTGGGCCCTAGTTTTGCCAAGTATGGAATCCTGCTGTTTCCACGGGCCCAGATCATCTCCTCTGTTGCTTCGTTTAGAAAATGACCGAATACATTTTAAAGACTTGTTTTAAGCTCATTGTTTTGGAAAGAAGCACATCTCTCCCCGCCTCCCCTTCTCTTCTCCCGCGGGCCTTGTTTTTAAGCATGTTTGGCAGAGAAGTCCGTCTTACTGCTTTCTGAAATCTGGCAGGACACTCCCTGCCAGCTACTCTTAGTGCTGCAGTTGGATGGCCAGTCGTGTCCGGGAGCCGGCGTTCTCGGCTGAGGACCTCGGTGCTGCGTTCCCAGCTTCCTGGCTGCCACGGGATGCCGTGTGCGTTTGCTACGTGATTCCCGGCTGTTGTCCATTAAACCGGTTTTCATGTTCGTACATTGGTGGGAGATCCCACAAGGGCCGAGTTTGGGGGAGGGGGGAGGGGTGGCCGAGGAGGCGGGGTTTGGGGGGCAGAGCTGACAGTTGACCTCGGATCAAAGGAAATGGCCAAATAATAGATGTAAACGGCGCTATTTCTTTCATGCTGTTTATTTTTCAAACTATATATAAATTCCACTTTAAACCACTTGCATGGCACTGGTGATGAGTTACCAGTGTTGCTGAGTACATATTCTTTAAAAAGCACAATTTTCATCCCATTTTATAATAAAAAAAAACTCCCTTTTGGGTACTATTCAAACATGGTGATTTCTGTTCGTCATAAGCAACGTTTTCCTTTACTTGAACACACACCCCAAACAGCTCCTGCAGCTCCCCTCTAAAAGCAGTTGAGTGGCTGCATCGTGTGGGATAGTTTCAATGTTGATCGTATTTATTTATGCAACGTTTGTCGGATACAGGTATCTGACAAACATTGCATGAATAAATAAACCGGGTCGTGGCTGAAGACGAACTTCCGCTGGTGACCCCTTGCACCGGGTCACCAGAGGAAATTAGTTTGCTTGCAGGCGCTTTTTTTTATTAAAAAATGTGCACATGCTGACCTGCATGGCCAGTTAATACCACTACAGCAGTGCATGGCAAGTGTTTTTGCCGTGCCTACACAAAAGCTCAAACAGTTCACCTTACCAATGCTTTTGTTTTCTCTTGATTTTGTATGTCTGCAGTTTCTTCCATTTGGATAGTAACATTGCCAGTGTGAGTTTTCCATCTTGAAAGACAATCCCACCCTGCGCATCACATCCTCATTTGTAGTTGAGGCTATTAAAACTGAGTCTCACACCTGAGGTTATCATTTTTTTCGTTAAAAACTTTACCTCGGTGCAAAATCTTACAATATCACTGGAGTCGTCGTGCTCCTGGACTGCACATTATACACGTTCTGTATGTGCAATAGGGTTCAGTGGCATGTGCTAAGCCCGAATCTCATTTGCCAATCTCATTTTCCTAATCTCTGATCATTGTGTGTGCACTCGTGCTTCCTGCATAAATCGGTGCCCCACCCCAGTATAGAGTCTGGACACGTCACTTATAGGGTTCACCTGCCTGTCCAAAACGTGCTCTCCTTGTCTCTTTCTAGACAGTACTGTTTGTATATTTGAGTGTAGAATTCAGTAATGTGAACATTGTGTATTTTGTTTCACTGGGTAATCTTTCGCTGTTGCTGGATGAACGTGCAGTGTGTGTGTGTGTGTAGTTTGCCGCACAACCACTCTGTTTAACTGGTCATACTGTAATGGAAGCTTGCTCCAACTAGGTTGTTTTTGAGTTGTGCAGCACTTGTCTGTGTTCCAGAAGCTGGTACTGCTGCCCTGCAGTGCAGCACTAGTCTGTTGGAGAAGCTGGCACTACTCTGACATTGAAACCCAAAGACCTTTTTTTATTTTTATCCTGGCTTTCAGTCTTCAGAACAATGCATAGTCGAGGCAAGTGACCTTGCCACTCTTGAAATTGTAATGTTTTACAATTCTATCCTGCTTTCTCAATTCCATGGGCCTTCGACCTTTGGCTCTTAGGGTTTGGGCTACAACTAGTATCGACCCTAAGCAACAGCCAATGGGGATGGATATTGGGAGTCCTTGACCCAAACCTCTGAAGAGCTGCAGGTTGCAGACCCTTGCTATAGCATGCTGCAATATTCTCTTAAATGCTAGATTTCTGGCAGTTCATCCCTGGTCTATATGCCTCAACAACCTCTCCCAGTTTCAACAGGGTCTAGAATGGTTTTGTAGCGAAGTGCCTTCAGCTCATCCCCACGCTCACACTGAGGTTCACCCTTCCTTCAGTATCCTCTTGGAATTGCATAGATGTTTACACACCCTTGGCATATGCTGCTTTCAAGGCCCATGGTTCATCACCCCTACCAACTTTTCTCGTTCCTCCGTGCATCTCTTGCTTGGGTCACACTCAAGCGGCATCTCCAGTCTGGCCCTTTACATGGCCTCTAAGACCATTGCCACCCGAGGCAAATACGCTTAACTTGTAGTCTATGAAGAGTACCTGTGGTAAGTAAGTCACCTTGGCCCCTGCTCTTGCTTCCCTCTGCACCAGCGACTTTAGCGTTGGCGTTTTCCCGCATGAACTAAAGATCTGTTTTGGTCATTTCTCAATAAGCCAACAGACTGCAAAAATGCTACCGTATTCCTGTTGCACCTATTATTGGCAAAATACAATAGAAATTAGCTCAACTACTGGCCTGTGATTAAAAAAAAAAAAAAATGGCCTGATTCATGAGAAACAATCTGTGATTTGGCTGGTGAGGTGCCGAGTCAGCTCTCTTTGAGAAAATTCTTCAATCGCTTGCCAATCACTGTCCTACCCTTCTGGTTCCTTGACCTATCCTCTGCTTTTGACACGTTCAGCTGCTCTCCATGACTACCTGGAAAACTGCTTTGGCATATAAAACGGTGCCACAAGTGGACCGATAGATCCAGGTTATGTCTGCCACTTTTCTTTCTCAGCCAACTACCTCAAACTTCAGTGTTCCCGGAGTCTTTATCCTTTCCTCTCACCCCTTGATAACCTTCACTCCTTTCTCTTGCTTCTTCCAGTGGTTTTCAGGTTTTCTGGATGCTTGACAGCTGTCTGTCTTTATCCCTTGATGACTGAAGTCCTTTACCTGGGCTCACTCCTTTATATTGTCATTGGCTCTCTTCAATGTGCCTCTCTCCTACCCGCATTCCTTCCGCAAGGAACGTTGTCGTTATCTTCGCTCTCTCTGTTGCTCCTCATGTTCTCAAACTGAGACATCTCATTCCCAGTTTCAGCTTCAAGTGTTTTTCTGCCTTCGATCAATTGGTCGCCTCATCCTGGGCTTCTGACAGTGATCACATTACCTCTGCTTTAAAATCGCTCCATTAGTTCCCTGTAGAGGCCACGATTTCCTTCAGGGCCAGATAAACCATTCCTCATGCTGACTAGGGCAGGGTCCTGATTAGACTCCAGGGCATGGTGTCCAAGTCCAGACAGTTGAGTACAGCCTACTCCAGAACCCCTCCACACCTTGCCCCTCTCGGGGTGATCAAGTGGTGTGATCACACAGGGGCACAACCACCTCACATAATGTACAGTGTTTTTACATTGTGTGGGCTGGTGGCACCCTTTACATGTCACTGTCTTATAAAGCATCAGTCAATGACTTTCTATTAGTGAGCGACAGAGGTGCTGTGCCAGCGCCTTTTTTAAGAATCACATCGCGCCGGACGAACAGCAGGGGGCTCACGTCACACATTCTGTTGTGTGGATCCCAGGCCTCACAACTTTATTGTCCTGATGTAGCTCCCAATAACCCTGCCATGACACTCGTGCCATGCTGTCTGAGTGTCCTTAAGTTAGACCAGAGTCCATGCAGTTGCCATGTCTCTGTTGCTGGGGGCAGGATTAGGGGGTGGGGAGGGGCGAAGAGTCTTGTACAGGGCGTTGATGCAAGAGGAAAACATTTGAAGGCAGGCCCCTGGGACTGCCCAGGCATATCTTGAAAACGCTTTTCCTCTTGCGCTGAGAGAGAGAAGAAAGTCACTCCTGCTTCAGGAAACTGCTAAAGACTTGATAACTTAGACCCTTTGAGTTGGAGAGGCTGTTACCTGGAATTCTTGGTGGTGATTGCTCATACACAACTGACCCCCGTTTGCTTCTGTGGGCTTATTCACGGAGCTCTATTTTGAGTGTGGGTTGGCTCCCATCTACCTGGCCCTGCTCATCCTTTTCTCTTGCAGAATATGTGGTATGATATGACATTCATAACGCGCCTATACACGTGTTTCAAGGCTCAACGAGGCAAGGGAGGGGGTAACAAAGGGAAGACAGACAATGATCTTACTAGGCCAGGTTTCATTCAGATCGCGCAAGGGAAGGGGGAAAAAAGAAAAATGCGGGGAGGGGAAAGTGCACTAATGGATATAAATAATAACATAGAAAAAGAACGGCCAGCTGGTGGCAAGTGCAGGGTGAGTGCAGACATAAGTGCTGGTGTGGGGACTGTAGGGATACAGAAAACAGTCCCCAGGTGCAGGGGTTGCCAGGAAGGCAGCGCAAGTGTGCAACTGGCAGGGTTTGGGCCCAGGGTCAGATGGTTGGCCAGGTAACCCGTGCATGCTCATTATCAGCCAGGACTTCAGCAGGGGAGAGAAAGCAGAAGCAAAGAGGAAGGTTTTTAGGTGCTTCCGGATCCGAAGATGGTTTTCCTCAAGTTTCAGCCTGTCCAGAGGGAGGCCCCAGCCGATGAGAGAGATCTACCACCAACTCGTTGCTTGGAGAAGCGCCTGACCCTGAGGGATTTGGAGGCGGATGTGCGAAGAGCTCGAGAGTGAAGATATTTAGGAAGAGAGAGTAGAAGGTATTGAGGCCCCAGAAGGCCTTGTGGATGATGCAGAGGGTTTTGAACTCAATCCTTGCAGCCACTGGGAGCCAGTGCAGAGATTTCAGTCCTGGAGAGATATGATCCCTGGGCTTGAGGCCAAGGACAAGTCTCGCAGTCCTGGTCTGGATGAGTTGCAGAGGGTGTAGAGTAGAAGCAGGGAAGTTTAGAAAGATGCTGTTGCACTAGTGCAGCCTGGAGAGAACCAGAGCTCTGGAGACAGTGAGCTTCTGAGGGAAGGAGAGGAACGGAAGAATACCCTGGAGGAGGTGCAGCTGGTAGTGTGACTTATTCGAGACGTCAGAGATGTGAGGTGAGGAGAGTGTGGAGTTTAAGATGACCCCCAGGTTTTTAGCCTTACAGGTGGGAGCAGGAAGAGGGCCAAGAGAGGTCGGCCAGAGAGCTACAGGAAAGGAGGGAGTGGGTGTGCCGATGAGGAGAATCTCAGTCTTACTGGCATTAAGGCAGAGATCATTGGCGGCACACAACTCCTGGATAGCAGACGGATGAGGGACAGGGAAGAGGTGGCCAAAGGTAGCCTGAAAATGAGCTGAGTGTCATCCGCATAGTACTGAAAGTTGGGGCAGAGTGGCAATGCGGTGGGTAAGGAGTGCCAGGTATTGCTTGAATTGCCATGGAGATAGGTTAGACCCCTGGGGGACACCACTGGTAGAGAAAAAGATAGCAGAGAGAAGGACCTAAGTTGGACCTCAGAGCGTCGGTCAGAGAGGAAGTCAGCCACACCAGGGCCTGACCGGTGATACCAAAGTTATCACGGAGACACTTTAGCATGATGGCATGGTTGACAGTGTCAAAGGCAGAAGAGAGATCAAGCAAGATGATGACACAGGGGGTGTTAGAGTCCAGGTTTGAGAGCAGGTCTTCATGGATATTCAGGAGAGCATTTTCCATATGTCTGGCAGCTCTGAAGCCAGACTGATGGTCATGGAGACAACCAACAGATTCAGCGTGGAGCTAAAGCTGGGAAATGGCCAGTGTCTGCAGGAGCTTGCCCAGGAAGGGAGTGATGGAGATTGGACGATGGTTGGCCGGGCAGGAGAGATTGGCAGAGGGATTAAGAGGCGGATGCACAAGGGAGTGCTTCAGGGGGGAATGGGAAGACTCCAGTGGCGAAGAAATGGTTGCAGAAGTCAGACAGAGCAGGAGCCAGGGTGTCAATGTGGTCCTTGATGGTTTTGGAGGAACAGGGGTGAACCTATTTTGATGAGACTTTCATAGAACGGACTTATATAGAAACCCTGTCTGCAGAGAAAAGGGGAAAGCCAGAGGAGGAGGAGGGAGGAGGGGTGGGCGCAGAAGGGCCAGAGGAAGAGCAGGGAGTAGGGGAGTTAGGGTAGAGGAGGAGAGTGAGGACAGGATGTCCTGAGATTTAGAGATGAAATGAGAAGCCAGTGCCGTGCAGATGGTCTGGGAAGGGAAGGGATGGGAGAGGTAGAGACTGCAGCAGGATTGGTGTGCATCGTGGAAGTTTTGTGTTTCCACTACAAATCAGTCCCATCTCTTCTGGACTCCTGGCTATCACTTGTTCCTTGCTGTTTTTGGTATCTGCGTCTAGCTGACACTTGATTGCCTCTACGGTTGTCTGCGTGTACCCTGTGCTGCTCCCGCAACCCTTCCCCCACCAATCGCTTACCTGAGCCGATTGCGACAGAGCTGTGAAGATCAATTCTTTCCCTACTCTGCACTCTTCTCCTTAGGGCACCACAAAGTGGCTGCGTTTCACAGAGGGCGCCTCTATACATCAAATGTAATTGGTTTGTGGCGCTTTAACGCCTCGCTATATAACATACAAAGTAGAAAAGTAGACTAACCCTCCCCTTGGCGGCTGCGCCTGCTGCTCCTCCAGAGGGCGGGCCCTGTGCAAAAAGACGTGTTTGTCTGCTTCAAGCTTCTAATTTGCTCATTTGGGAATCTCTGAAACCAAGAGGATTGCAGCTAAAGAAACAAAGGGGCGTGTGAGGCAGACAATGGGCCTCTGTTTGGGGCAGGCGGGCGGGTGGCCTGGTATTTTGCAGCAACATTCTGGAGTTTCTACATTGCCTCTCCACCTGCTTCGTGGCTAGTTTCCCTCCTAGGTCTCTTGTCTGTTCTTTGGCTTTCATGCTGCTGCTTTGGTTTTCTTTTTTGTCAGCATTGCTAGTTTTCCTGTCCCCTTGAGTAGTTTTGTGTTTTGCTCGGTTACTGTTAGCTCCCCGATTCTGGTGTCTTTTTCTGTCAGCCCCTCTGGTCGTACTCGTATTGAATGTTTACTTCTGGGCCTCCTCCCTCGCAGCTTATTCATTCCTTAGCTTTACTCCTTGGGCTAATTCTTGACTGTTCTGTTCCATATTGGTCTCTCCTTTCCCCCTCTTCCTACATACCAGCGGTTCCAAGCCAATTAGTTGCACCCCTGGCACAGCTCCCCCATGTTATCTTCTCCCACATGTTTGTAACCACCTGCAGCAGGGACCCACAACTTGTGGCTCTTCGGATGTTTTGGATTAAGACTTTCATCATCGCTCACCATTGAGACTGCCATCGAGGCTTGATGGGAGTTCTAGTGAAAACCCAAAGGTTACACAGACTGGTCATTCACTGCCTGGTACGCCCTCCTAGCTCTTCCACCACTGAAGTCCATATCCGCCTTTCTACCACTCTTTCTCCAATCGGCGGTGGCTCTCTGCTGAAATTGCTGGCCATATGAAATTAACTAAACCTAGTTTGTTTAGTTGAATTCATCATTGAACTTTAGAGCGTGTTCATATTTCACAACTCTTGAGTTCTGCGTTGACATTGACTCTCCTTGTTTGCAGCAGAAACTGGATTGCAGAGTTAACAAAACCATGAGAAATCCAATCCTGCCATAGGAAGCAGTGGTCTATTTGATTGCCACTGTGTAGACAAGAAGGCCATAGTGCAAATGTGCACTAGATGGAACAAATAATCGCCTTTTCACTTCTGCATTTAATATTAGAATGTTATTAAAGTAGCAAAGGTGAAGCGTAACCGCTGCTGTCCCCATGAAGACCAGCACATTTCTGTGCGGTCCGCGCCTTGCAGGGAAAGCTATATGCCGGCGAGTTTCTGTGCTCACAACACTCTTTATACATCCCCCTTTCAATTCAGGTACTGTGATGACTTTTTATTATTTGGTCGTTTATTTATGCAAAGTTTGTAATGTTTTCCAAAAAGAATGTCCGATAAAGATTTGTTAAAATGCACACTACAGAATAATAATGAGCAGCAATGAATATACAGCCTTTCTCTTAATGAGGGGGCAGACTGGCTTTATGCTTTAGGAATTGGTTGAGCATCATTGCCAAAAAGTAGAGTGGTAGCAGGGACTTTTCGATAGTATATAATAAGTACGTGAATGTCCAGGCCTTATTTATGTTAATAATCCAAATCTCGTTAGTTCCTGATGACTGTTTCTTAACCCTCGGGAGACCTTTGTGTAAATGACCAAGTTAGCTTTTAACATATTCATTTCTGGAATGTCTTCCTGAAAGGTGGGCTTCATTGTACACGGTCTCGCTGTGTTCCTGATTCCCATATATTCTGTAGACTTCATTTTGTTGCACACATCAATTGCTTTCTGAATTTCCGCCTCGTCTGGTTCTCGCAGAGTACACACATCCTGACGGTTCCTTTCATCCTTTGCGAGAAAGATAACCGAAGGGTTCGTTTTGTGTAGAATATTGGTTCTAACATGTCTTGTGTGGAAGGATCTGGGCAGTGTAATCACGGTGTAGTTGTAACAAAAGTCCAGACGTTTGTGTTGGCAGTCCTGCTCGGTGTGGTGCAGGAAGGCGAGTCATTTGTGTTGCGTGCTTTTGTCGTTGGCCCGTGTGAGCGCCCACATTTAATTTACCCCTGGCTAGAAATGCACCACACTAAAACCACCCCACCCTCCAGACCAGCTGGCGAGGCGCTCCATAAAACCTGCAATTAAAGATATTCACGCAGGAGATGGGCCTCAAACCTGGTTCCTCATATTAAATAAGGCACAGTACACCGGAGTGGAGTTTTTAATCCTGGGTGGGCACTTATTTTATGATAAGAGCATACGTAACCTACATTCATGCCCCTTTTCGACTTGCCACTCCTAGTTTGTATTTTTATTTCGGAGGGTAAAGGGATACCCTTTCTAGTCATACCCCACATTGCATTATAAAGCTCCCTTTCCCATTACTATGGTTTCTAAGCTCTTGTGGTGGGGCGCCCTCGGGTACTGGAGTCCAGAGTATGGGAAATGGTCATAAAAGGTTAGAATGCCTGTGTGCATTTTAGCCGAAATAAATTGGGTGGGCTGACCCTGCTCCAATAAGCAACCCAAGAGATAAGGTGTACGATGGGTGCTGACAGGGGGGGGGGGGTTAGGAGAGTGTGAGCGTGCAAGAGACTTTGTCCAAATGGACCGAATTTTGTCATAGGTCGTCACTGTATTCTGATGGCAGAGGTGATGAGGCTAAATCTGGTGTAAGGAGGCGAAAAACATTGTGCCCATGTGTGCTGAATTTGTTGTAGGTAGTCTCTGCGTTCTGGTGTGTGTTGGTGGCCATCCCTCCGGTAGATGTCCACCAAAGTGGTGCGTTTATATGTACCTTGAGTCTCGCATGGAGCTTTGTTACTGGTGCCACTGTTTGAACAGGTTGTCTATGTGAGGGAGTCCGCTAGGCCCACTAGCCAGGTCACAGAAATAGTTCTTCTAAGCGTCATGAACGAGCTATCCTAATGAATTTTCTAAGGCTGATGCACCTGTTTTACTGTCTTCTAGGTGTGATATAGAGGATACCCGCTTATCTTTATTTGCAATTCGCTGGCAATGCTCATACATATAAGTGCAGTAGGCAGGCTAAAATCAAGCGTCTTCTAGGTGTGGGTGAGAGAATTGAGTGCCAAGGACAAGGATGTCCTAGTACCGGGTTCAAGCTAAGGGAAGAATGTCTTAATGTTTAAAATGTCTGTGAGCTTAGGTAAAGAGAAGCAATTAGGTGGGCTGAATGTACTGCAATAAGCCTCCTAAGCGGTCCAGCATGTGGAAGGGGTTGAGGAGGCTGGGAGTGTGTGTTTGTGTGTGTGTGATGGCAGTGGGTTTGTTTATTTTACTCATGGCCCTAACGGTACTCCGTAGACTGGTGATGGTTAATGTTCACTGTATTTAGAGGAACCGAGTGACCCTAGGCGGAGCTGCCACTAATTTAAGCTGCTACGGCCCAGTGGAATGTGATTATGTTCCTGATTGGGCATTGCATTAGATCCAATGACTCATAGACATGTCTGTAGGTGGTGGGTAGGGTGCATTTAAAGGCACCAAACAGAAGTCTCTTTCACATGAATAGAAGATTTTAAACACTGAAACATAAACAGTCTCAAGTAAAATTAAAGAGCCATGTGGAAAGGGGCCTACCTGTCATTACTAATGGATCAGCAGCATTTTAATTTACAAGAGGAGGCATCAAAGATCCCAGTCACGTGGAAAACATGTGGAAAACAGAATTGTTAAACATTGAAAACAAAAACGGCCTTCACAGGTTTGTGCAAATAAAAACGGTTTTAAAAAGTAAGTGAAAAAAAATATCACTGCTTACAGAAAAATGCCAGGAAAACAAAACATGATGTGTGGGTTGACTAAACGCAATGTAAATTATGTTTCACCTACAAAACTCCAATGACATTTGAAGAGCCACTTTGTCTTCATGGAAAAAAGTCAGCCAAAGGCAGACCCGTTTGCTGGCTGTGGGCAAATCTTCACAAGGACATCTCCCACTGTCAGCCCAGAGGTTGCATCTCCCATCTAATGAGCAATCGCAATAAAAATGTCCTCCTAAAGGCGTCAATTCAGTGTTCTCCAGACCTGCTGGCTTTGAAAGCATTGACTTCAAGAAAAGTTACCCCTTGGCTGGAGCATGACTAATGTGTGAAAATGGGGCACCCACTTCAAAGAGCAAGCTTCCAACACATAGGAGACTGATAAAGGCACAGGCTGACCCAGTGAAAAGAAATGGCTGGAAGGCAGTGGTCAGGGCCATTTGTCCCACATGAAGACTCACAATTAATTTAAAAGGACTATTATTATTTAGACCTTTTTCTCAGCCATCATAAGGTGGATGGATTTCAACTATGTACCATTTTTTTATGTAATTTCCAGGCAATTCTGGGGATTTAAAATGCATCCACGTGCGACTCATGGAACGGAACTATAATGGCCATCTAAGATGTGTTTTTGGCTGATCTGAACAAGTTCCCCAATGTGAGGGTTGGTGAGCGGGTGGAAAATGAAATTGGGGATATGCTTAACTTACATATTCATGACTGTTGTGCTTGAGTGCACTGCTGATAATTTGTCTTTAAGGGCTAATGCAGCCCAGCTTTTCCTCTGTGGCGAAGAACCGGGCTGTGGCCAGGCTTCAGGTAAGTTGGTTTGGGGCTGGCACTTTGCCTGCTAGCCCCGGACTCAGGCTCATCACCCGGGTTGCTCCAGCATGCAGCCCAGAGCTTGTGTGATGCCGGGCTGCAGCTGAGAATTGTAGGCCAGTGAACAGGATCTATGGAGCCCCTGGGGGCAGCTCGAGGCTATAGCCAACCGTGGGTGTGCACCTTTCCTCTCTTCTCACATTTCCTTTCCTTGTATTCTCTCCCTTCTTTCCTTGTTACCTTCTTTTTCCAGCATTGGCTCTTTCATGGATTCACATGCTGTGAATATTCCCCATCGTCAGGCAGGTAAACCCCGCTTACTTTGACTTAGTAATTTTCCTATGGAAATAACTTGACACCTTGAGCGTCCCATCGATGATGTTGTGGGTGCTTTTGGTACTGACCAATGGTACGTCGGGTTTATAGCTCCGCCCCAGCTGCTTCCCCACAGATTTCAACTGTCTTCCGAGCTATTGGGATTCCTTGTGTTTCGCTTCTGAGAGAAAATTACATTTCTTCGAAAATGATGTCTTTACTGACTCTACCCGAACCATTCCGCTGACTGCTGTGACATCTGCAAGGGTTTCTTCCAAAAGACCTTAAGGACAGGAACTGATACCTCATCTGCTGGCTCAATGAAGGAGCCTATCCACTGTCTGAGGTTGGCTTGTCGCGCAGTGGGAGAGCAACCACTGCCTCTGACAATAGGTTACCGTCATGACAGAGGCCCAGATCTGAGGAGCCGGTGGCAAAGAAACAAGACAGGTGAGGCAAAATTGTCCTTGGAGCACGATAAAGCCAATCACTCTCTCCCTGTAAAGAAATTGCCAGCTGTTGGTGAAAGGTCCCATACCGGTTCCAAACACTATTCCAAAGGCCCATTGACAAAATTACCGTCTGACAAACCGAGGGAGAAGGGCCTGCACCCATCGTCAAAATCCATGGACCCGTCCAGGAGATCTCCTCTGTTGACAGACGAACACAGAGCCAAATCGGCTACAAAGTCCTCCTCGGTGTCATAGTTGAAAAAGTCTACCTCAACGAGTGGCAAAAACCTCGTCCGAATCTTGAAGATCCTCCTCCGGCCATGAGTCGTCACGGAGACGCTGTCTATGGCCAGATTGTCGTCTAATTCTACTTCAACAGCACCATAGACGGCATAGACGACAATGGCATCTTCGTCAGGGACTATGACTCGTTGCCAGTCGACGACCACTTCGACTACCTTGTTGACGACCAAAAAGTAATCGTCTGCAGGAAAGCCTACGCACCCGTCAATCACTAAGATGGAGATTTCAGAATTACTGACAGAAGGCAATATAGTGTCCCTGAAGGGTATTTAAAAAAAAAAAAAAAAAAAAAATACGGCCACGATGCAGCACGACCAGGCTCCCCTGATAATACCTCTCACAGTACCCAGATATCATGCCAGAAGACATTTTAAAGCCTGAGATTACATCAGATTTTGAGCCTCCACCAGACAAATGTTCAAGTGTCTTTGAATCCTATTACAAAGAAGGAACTTCTGATCCTCCTATCCAAGGACCATCTAGAGAGCAAGGCACCTCTCTAAGGCTTCAGACACCTACTCTGCCATCAACACCGGCTGGAATAGGCGGTATGCCTACAAAATACCCCCTTATAAACCCACAATCCCTGCTTTTACTGCAGTTCCTTACGACACTGCAGTCTGTTGGGACAGCTTGATGCCAAAACTCTGCTTCCTCAAGCTAAAAAATTCAGCCTTCTGGAGAACGTCCAGTTACCCCTCAATGAAGTGATCCAACCTATCCCTGTAGAAACCAGGGCATACTCCGTAGGATTCAAACACCTCCTAGACCGCCACCTCCACATACATTTAGTCCATGTAGGAGGCAGCAAGAAGAGGGGGTATTGTTTGACACAGACCAGGACACTGGTCCGAGGGATAAAAGTTCCATAACCACCTCTGCTCTGCTGAGAGCTGACACATGGGACACAGATCCTTACCAAGATGCACAGGGTAGCCTGGCTCAATTTACGCCTCTGCACGATATCGGGGCTTTTCACTACAGGAGTTTGGTCTAATTCCAGATGAGGAGAAGGAAGATCATTTCCTCTTCGACCATATGGGTAAACGCCGGAAGGCAGTCTTTTCCGTACCCATTCTGGATAGTGTTTGGCAGGAGGGCCTCTGTACTATGAAGCAACATTTTACAGAGCTGGCGGTTAAAGGTAGGCTCAAAGTTGTTTAAGGCTCCAGATACTAAACCGAAATGCCTCACCTCACAACCTGCTCCAGAGTGTGTTCTTTCAGGGGCAACAAGCCGCAAGACTTAAACAGCATAAGTGTGGCACTCCGCCAGACAGCGATAACCGGAAAATGCATGCCTTTGGAAAAAAAGTTCTCGCCAACGGTGTAACAACGGTTAAAGCAGCGAATGCCCTGGCAATAGTTGCTCTATATGATCGAGAGATGTGGCACAGTCTGGCTCCTTTATTCGAACACTTGCCAGAACGGCAGAGAAAAGAGGCTTGCTGCTGGTGCGCGGAGGGGAGGAAGCCTCGAATCACAGCATCAACATCGCTGTAGACCTTGCTGAAACATGGTTCAAGCAGATTGGCAATGGCATTTTCCTTCGACGCCAAGCAGATCCATATTGCACCGATTTTTGTCAAGAAGTACATGTTACGCTCACCTGGCTCCCACAAAGGCGTCGATCGGAACTGGACAGCTGCGGTCTCCACCAATGTGACGCGTAGGGCCGAGATGACGGACTGGACTGGCCCACCTAGCTTCATTTGCTTGGCCCGTAGGAATATTCTTCTGCAAATGGAGAAAGGGAATTAACCACCTGTGGAGTTGAGCGTAAATCCCCCCCGCCCCCGCTGTTCTCCCCACAGATCACCTTTGATGTCCCCTCTTAAAGTCTCACCTGATGGTTTGAAAAGATGAGCTCTCCATCCTGCTTTGAGCGCAGGGGGGCGTTGATAACCAGTTGCTTCACTGGCTCGAAGGAATTGGTGAGTTCCAGAACAATATTGACTCCGAGATTCCCGGCAAGACGCCGTAAGTATAAAGTTCGTAAGAGTTCAAATGCCTGACTTTCACTCTTGTCCGATTCCTTGCAGGTTGCAGCTTGACCCTAATGAAGAGTTCCTCGTGGCAACCGCTAGTATTCTGGTAAGGATTTGTATTTTCCAACACAGTTTGATAAAATAATGTCAATATGTTATCTGTTGCTTTCTCCAGCATGGGGTCTGGCATGGATTCACGTGCTCATGAATATTCCCCGTCAGGCTGGGAATTCCCGGTAAAGAAAAAATCAGTATCCATTTCGTTTCTGATCTGTCTTTCTTAGTAGTAACCAATCACTGATCTCTGGGTCATACTGCCCCCAGCCCATGACTGCCCTCTCCCTAAGCCCCGCCTCTGGCAGCCATCCTCAGATGTTTACCGCACGCTCAAGTGTTGGGAGTCCTCGTGTTTAGCTCTCGAGTTTTTTAGTGCGTTTTCACGTTTTTTCAGGAGAATTTCTCATTTTTTCGGTTAATCGAGCCTCAAGCTCCACCGTTTCTAATTCCGATAACGGGGACCCGTTCGGAATTCTTCTACGCCCCTCAAGGGTGAAATTTTCATCGAGTTTATACTTCTTGGAGGATTCCGGAAGATCTGCGGCCTACCTCAAAGGACATGGCCCAGGACAAGGGAAGCTCGATGCCCGGATACAAGCTGTTCAGGTGTTGCCCTGGATGCAGATTACAGAACGTTTTCAAGGAGGACGAGCTTTCGCGAAGTCTCTACTGCCTCCATGAGGACAAGACGCACATGGAGAAAGACTGCGTTCTGCAAGAACCTTTCGGAACGGACCAAACAAGATTGTCGTTCCCACCTCGCCGCCTGGCTGGAGAAGGGCACAGCAGGTGAGAAGGTGAACAAGTCTGAGCATCAACGAGTGGTCCTTGTGCCTCAACGAGAGGTTCATAGGCCTCAATGAGAGGTTCGAGAAGGTTCGATCCCAGGGGGCGCTCCCTGCTGACGTGATCGAAGATAGCGACGACGATGACGAACAGGGCCCAGTGGAACGGCCATCCGGTCCGTCGCAGCCATTGCCTGAGCCCCAGGATAGTTCTGCGGCCATTTTGTTGGCAATCCAATCCTTATGCACCGAGATAAGGACGAGATTACCACGGACCGCGACGGAGGATCCAGGAACAGGCCCGTCGGGAAGCCCTCCGAACAAGCGGAGGAGAGTCCACCCCGCTCTGCCCTTCGTGCCTGCGAGACCGGTGAACCCCTCATCCCCCTCGCCGGACCCTAGAGAGGATGCAGCGAAGGATACAGCGACGGGGACGGACGATGACAGCGGCGATGACACAGCAGACATCCCGTCACCTCCAAGCAAGACTGACCCGGCCGGGTTGTCGGGCCCCCACTAAAGCACCCCGGTGGGAGGCCGGCTGATGAAGTTCGTCAGCGTGTGGGAGTTCATATCCACCGACCGTTGGGTGTTGGACACCCTGGCCAACGGGCACTTGCTGGAATTCCAAAAAGTGCCCTCGCATTCCTCCCGTGGCCAGGAAGGAGAATCACTTCCCTCAACTACTGTCCGAGGTAAAGGCGATGCTCAAAGGTGCCATCGAGCTGGTCCCCAGAGGGCTCCGGAGTGTACTCAAGGTACTTCCTCGTCAAGAAGACAGGCGGTTGGCGCCCCATCCTGGACCTGTGTCGCTTAAACAAGTACATCAAAGCGCAGAAATTCAGGATGGTCACCCTCCAGCACGTGCTGGGACAGCTGGAGGAAGGCGACTTCCCATCGTCTTTGGACCTGGAGGATGCTTACTTCCACATCCCTATTCTAAAAAGTCACAGGAAGTTCCTCAGGTTCGTGGTTCAGGGACGCCACTACCAATTCAGGGCCCTGCCGTTCGGATTAAAATCGGCACCCAGGGTTTTCACCAAGTGCCTGGCACCAGTGGCGGCGCGGCTGCATCTGCAGGGATCCACGTTTACCCCTACCTGGACGAGTGACTAATCCGGGCAAGGACAAGGGAACTCGCCGTCGAACACACAGCGAGGACTGTCCGGTTGCTCACAGAGCTGGGTTTCGCCATCAACTACCCCAAATCCCACCTGATTCCATCGCAGGTAGCACTGTATCTGGGAGCGAAGCTTGATATAGTGGGGCTATTGGCCTCCGCCTCCGGTGGAGAGGACCAAGACCATCCTGGGCAAGGTGCGGCGCCTGCTAGCCACGGACGTGGCCAGGGTGAGGTCCATCAAGTCCCTCCTCGGGATGATGTCCTCATGCATCTACCTTGTACCCCTTTGCAGACTTCGGATGCGTCTGCTACAGGAGTTTCTCGACGCCCGCTGGCTCCAAGCGAGGGGCTTTTTCGAGGACAGGATCCGTCTCGACGAGGAGTTCCGTCGGGCAATCTTATGGTGGGGCATCCATGCTCGCCTCACGACAGGCACGGAATTTCAAATCCCGGCATTTCAGGAGATGGTGACAATGGACGCCTCTCTGGAGGGTTGGGGGGCCCACACCAGAGACCTCCACGCAAGAGGCCTTTGGCTCCCAGAGGAGAGGTCTCTCCACATCGACATTCTGGAGCTCCGAGCAGTGTTCTGGGCTCTCAAGTCGTTCCGTCCGTCCCTCAAGGGCTAAGTGGTGAGGATCTTCACCGACAACACCACCACAATGTTCTACATAGGGAAGCAGGGAGTCACCAGATCCCCGGCCCTATCCAAGGAGGCCCAGGATCTGTGGCACTGGGCCGTCGCCCAGGGGATGTTTCTGGTTCCCTTCCACCTGGCAGGAATAAAAAACACCATTGCGGACTCACTCAGCAGGGAGCTGCGCTTGTGCCACGAGTGGGAACTGCGCCAGGACCAAGTGGATCGACTCTTCCAACGATGGGGCAAACCCCAGATCAACCTTTTTCGCGACGACGGCAAACGGAATGTGCCAGAGGTTCTCCAGCAGGTTCCCACAGCCGAGGAGCATGGGCGATGCTTTCTCGTTCACTTGGGACGGCCTGTCTCTATACGCGTTCCCTCCGTTGCTGTTGCTGCTCCGCCTCATCAACCAGCTCAAGAAGTCCAGGTGCAGGATGATCCTCGTCGCACCGGCGTGGCCGAGGCAGATCTGGTTCCCAGACCTTCTGGACTTGTCAACGTCCCCACCAGTCAAGCTGCCAGCAGGCGCAGATCTTCTCTCCAGAGAAGGAGGCGCCATTCTCCATCACGACCCACAGTCGCTGAACTTGCAGGCCTGGCTCCTGCAGCACTAGAGTTTGGAGGGTACAATATCCCGGCTGATTGCAGAGAGGTTCTTGCAAAGGCCAGGGCGTCCTCGACTCTCAAGTGTTACGGTCATAAGTTACAGAAGATTAACCCTCTGCGGATTACGGCCCCTTAAGTGCTGCCGTACCTACTGTCGCTGGCCAAAGCTGGACTGGCTCACGTATCCATAAAAATACATCTGGCTGCCATCTCCCGATACACCAGGACTACAGGACGGGCGTCCTTGTGGTCTCATCGCCTGGTAAAGGAATTCATGAAGGGACTATTCCGATCATTCCCGCCGGTGAAGGCCCCTACCCCGGCGTGGGAGCTTAATGTGGTGCTGACCAGGCTCATGGGAGCCCCATTCGAGCCTATGCATTTGGTGCCTTTGAAGTTCCTGTCATGGAAGACAGCGTTCCTCGTGGCCATCACCTCTGCACGACGAGTGGGAGAGATTCAGCCCCTATCTTGCAAGCCTCCATACTTGACTTTTCATGACACGAGAGTAGTGCTGAGGACGCACCCCTCCATGCCCAAGGTGCCGGCGGACTTCCACCTCAACGAGCCCTTGGTGTTACCAGTTTTCTTCCCGTCGCCTTCGACGCCGGCCGAGAGGACTTTGCACTCGCTGGATGTAGCTAGAGCGCTGAAGTTCTACGTGGACCGCACGAAGAGTTTTTGGAAGACGTCACAACTGTTCGTGAACTTGGGGTCTGTGAATCAAGGGAAGGCTCTCTCGAAGACTTCCATTTCCAGATGGCTCTCCGGCTGCATCATGCACTGTCACCGGTTGGCAAACCGACCGCTGCCCGGCCGTCCGAGAGCCCATTCGACCAGAGCGATCGCTGCTACCACGGCGTTCCTGTCTGGTGTGCCCCTGCTGGACATCTGCAGGGCTGCGACGTGGAGGTCGATGCACACCTTCACAAGATTCTACTGCGTCGGGACTCCAGGGAGGAGTCCAGGGTCGGCCAGTAGTGCTGCGCAACCTGTCCGCTTAAGGTGAGCCTGGTGAGGAGGTAAGAGATGCTTAATGTTGAGCCTGTTGCCGCCTCCCGTGGTTGTGCATGTGTATACTGCTATGTATTATTTTATTCATGAGCATGTGAATCCATGCCAGACCCCATGCTGGAGAAGGAACAAGTTACTTACCTGTAACTTCTCCAGCATGGGTCTGGCATGGATTCAAATGCGAACCCTCCCACCTACCCCTTTTCGGCTCTTCACTTGGTCATACTGCCACTTGGCATCCTACCAAATCTGAGGATGGCTGCCAGAGGCAGGGCTTAGGGAGAGAGCAGTCATTGGCTGGGGGCAGTATGACCCAGAGATCAGTGATTGGTTACTACTAAGAAAGACAGATCAGAAACGAAACTGATTCTGATTTTTTTTCTTTACCAAGGATTCCCAGCCTGACGACGGGGAATATTAATGAGCATGTGAATCCAAGATAGACCCATGCTGGAGAACAACAGTTACAGGTAAGTAACTTATTCCCCGAGACTTCATACTTTCTCTCAGCGCCTGAATAAGGGAGAAGGAACAATACCTCCGGCAGTAAAATCAGGTAAGTCTATTGTGGTGAGGAGGGTTCCCCTTTTTAGTCCCTTTGTTTCACCTTGCTGTCCGTTTGTTTCCCCTTAGGGGCCGGGGTTCGGCGAAGATGCAGTGGAAGCTGCGCCGACCCGTGAAGAGGAATAGTACCCCCGGTGGTAAAATCAGGTTAGTCTATGGGGGGGTAACTAATATTCCTCTGTGTATTCCCTTGGCTCACCTTGCTGTTCTTGTCTTCTCCTTAGGTGCCGGAGTGCGGCGGGAACATGCAGGATGATGTGGTGGAATGTGAAGATGCTGCGAAGGCCCGTGAGTTCAGCGCGGCGCTGCAGCAGGCGAGGCAACGCGCATAAAATAACTTCTTTCTTCCAGCTCGAAGGCGCGATAGATCGGGAATTCAGGTAAGGATCAAAAGTATTGCTCTTGTTCTAACCTTTTCTCCTTCTTTCTCCCTTTTTCTAGGAGCTCCAAACTCGAGGCGGGCGTGGCAGAAGGCTGGTTGCAGACTTGCAGGCATGGTGAGCGTTATGCTGCTGGATGCAGAATAACGCAAAGTGTGTGCTGCTCTTCGGGCGTGGTTTAAATAGCCTCCAAAATAGTGCCAGGTAAGTATTCCTCCCCAGCCCCGCCTGAGTAAAAAATAGTCCCTAAGTAAAGTAGTCCCTTCCAAGCCTCCTTTTGCTTGGAGCTCTTGCAGCATGTTCTGCATCAGGTAAGTTTGCAGCATGGTCTGCATCAGGTAAGTTTTAATCTATGAGCCTGGCGCCTATGGCGCCAGGACTGACTCTCCATATGAGCCTGGCGCCATACGCCAGGACTGGACCCAAATAGCCCCTAGCAGGGGTTGTTGGGCTTGCTTAGGATAACTTGATGCCTGCTTCTGGGGTTGCTGGACTTGGTCTGGGTCCCCGGGGGTAGGCATCATGACAGTACAATCCAGTCATTGATATGCCATGTGAAGGGGAAAATCGTTTTGGGGAAAAAATTGATGAGGCCCTTAAAGCGCCATGAAGGCTAACTCGGACATGGCTAGGTCTCTTACAGCCTTTAAGGGCAGGCGGTCCTTTCACTCCTTTCGAGGAGCATCAGGTAATGCAAGATTCTCAGCCTCAAGAGACAAGACCACCTATGGTATCCCTGGATATTGCTCTCGGCGATACGAGAATTATCAATTCTCCCAGTGCAACAGAGAATACCATCAAGGTCAACGAAAGCACATATCTGCCACCTCCCAGAGATGTAGGCAAAATAAGGCGCAGCAATGACTGCCTCTCGGACAGTTAGGTGGGGGGGAAATGTGGCATTCTATCTCAATGGGTTTCAAAAAAATAACGAACGAGTGGTGGGTGCTAGATGCAATCCAGTACGGCCACTTGTTGGAGTTCTAGCGTTCACAAATCCTGATAACCTCCCACAAAGGTATCACAATGGCTCCATCAGGTTTTACAGCACAAGATACATCAAATGCTAAGAAAGTGAGCCATTGAAAGATTTCCTCCCTCGGTAAGAGGAAAGCGTGCATACTCCAGGTACTTCGTCAAAAAAACAGGTGGGAAGTTGGTCCTATAGACCTATGAAGACTAAACAAGAACACCAAAAAACAAAAATTCAAAATGATAATGCTCCATGAGGTCATAAAAGCCGTTCAGCCGCTGGATTACCATTCGGCCTTAGATCTCAAGGATGCATACTTTCATGTGTCAATACATCCAATACTCCGAAAGTACCTCAGATTCGTAGTCGGCGAAAGCCATTATCAATTTTGGGTACTGCCTTTCAGCCTGAAATCGGCACACAGAACATTGACAAAGTGCCTTGCACCAGTAGCAGCCTTCCTCCGAAAACAGGGCTACCACATCTACCCGTACTTGGACGACTGGCTAGTTCGAGGTTCAACATATCAACAAGCTTTGTCTTCTCTCAACAAAACCAATGCTGCTCCAACAAGTGTACTTTACAAGAAATTATCCAAAATCCGGCACAGTCCCTTCGGGTTTGGTTTTCCTGGGCGCTCAATTCCTTGCAGGCAATGTCTGGTCAGACCAGAAGAATCGACTAGCATTCTCGTTCACGGCAAGCAAGCTAGTCCTGGTCCGTGCATAAATGGCTCTCCTTGGGACAATGTTCTCTTGCGTTCTGCTTATTTCCTACTGCCAGCTGCACATGCGGCCATTGCAAACGTTTCTGGCTTCCAGATGGTCCCAAACCCGGGGTTCCTGGTCAAAGTAACCATCTCCCAGGCTATGTCAAATACACTGAAATCGTGTACATACCACTGCAACATCACAAAAGGAATGTCTCTGATGGAGCCAAATTACCGTCTTACCATTGTAACCGATGCCTCTAAGGCGAGATGGGGCGCTCATTTGGACAAGCACCAAGTCAAAGGCCTCTGGGCCCCCGAGGATGCCATCTCCACATCAATGTGCTAGAATTACGGGCAGTGCACTGGGCTCTAAAATCCTTTCTTCCTCTAAATGAGAATTTGGTGGTTCACGTCCTCACCGACGACAAGTCTACAATGTTTTATCTACGGAAGCAAGGCGGAACGCGATAAAACACATTGTCACTGGAAGCACAGACCATCTGACATTGGACCATCCGGCACAACATCCTACTTCTGATCTTCCACTTGCAATGGATGCAGAACAAGCAAGCAGGTACTCCTCGCAGACACACAAGTGGCGACTGCACAGCATCCAGATAGCCAAGATTCTCTCAAGGTGGTGGTCATTCCCCTCTAGACCTATTCGCCAGGACCAACAACAAGCAATGCCAGCAGAAATTTGCCTGCAGGATTTAGCATCCCGACTCTCAGGGGGATACATTTGTTCCCTTGTAAATGCGTGTTTGCTTATCCGTTCCCTCCATTTGCTCCTCAGGAAAACTATACAGATAATACGCAAAGGTCATTGCAGAAGAATCTTGGTAGCTCCGTAGTGGCTCAGGCAGACTTGGTTCTGAGACCTCCAACTGGCAGCGGATGATCCAATCCATCTTGGATCTCATGCCAATCTTCTATTCCAGAACAACAGGATTATCTTTCATCACGACCCAGGCCCCCCTCAAGTGGCTCCTGACCAATCCAAATTCGGTCATTTGAATATCCCTCAAGACGGAATGCGCATTCTAGCAGCAGCTAGAGCTCTTTCTAGCAACATTTACTTTAGCCGAAAATGGAAAAGATGCTGTACATAGTGTGCAGCACAGCATAACCTGCAGCTGCTAGCTAGAACGCCTCATCAGATCCTTTATTTGCTAAAAAAAGGTCTGGCAATCTCTTCCATCAAAGTGCACTTATCGACAATCTCTAGGTTTACACCTAAAATATCTTCTCCTCTCTACAATTCCAGGCTAATCAAACACTACTTAAAATGACTTTTTCGTAACTATACGCCAAAGAAAGATTCCACCTGTATGGAGCCTGGTCCTGGCAGGGTTTAAGAAGCCTCCATTCGAACCTTTGTCGACAACCCACATCAAATTTGTAACGTGGAAAGTGGCTTTTTTTTAGTGGTCATTACGTCCTCTAGACGTTTTTCGGAGCTGCAACCTTTGGGTGTAGTCCCTCCATATCTACGCTTCATGAGACAAAGTGGTTCTTTGCACTAATCCTCATTTTATCCCTAAAGTACCTTCAGAGTTTCATAAAAATGCTACCCTAACTCTACCCACATTCTTTCAAAATGCCACTTCAACTGCAGAGAAGCCCCTGCACTCTCTAGATGTCAAAAGGGCATTGAAATATTATTTGGATTGTACAAAATCTTTCAGGTCGACTAAACAGCTGTTTGTTACCTTTGGTCCATCCAACAAGGGAAATTCCACATCAAAACAGGTCATTTCAAGATGGGTTTCATCTACAATCTCCTTCTACCACTCTAAGGCCAATAGAACCACGGCTGCCTCAGCAGCTCTCTGGGGTACCCATCAAAGACATTTGCCAAGCGGCAACATGGGTAGTGCCCCACACATTTACCAGGTGCTACGGCTTACATCAGCAACACATCTGTAGATGAGACGTGCAGTCCTTCAGCGGCTGTTCCAGTAAGGTAAGCCCCGCAACTTCTGAAGTCGTTTAATTGCTCTACTTGTGTATGTATTCTCGCATTAACGCAGACAATTTTAAAGTACCTAATCTGTGTTTGCCTGGTTTACATAATGCTACAAAGTCTATTCACAGCATGTGAATCCATGAAAGATCCAATGCTGGAGAAAGGAGTAGTTTCTTACCTGTAACTCCATTTCTCCAGCGTTGGTATCTTTCATGGATTCACATGCTCCTGCCGTCTGCCCCTGCAGGCAAACCACCTCTTATGAGGAATATCCTCCAGCTGGAGTTGTTAAAATCTGAGAGGAAGCTGCTGGGGTGGAGCTATACACTCAATGTCCTATTGGTGGGGACCAAAAGCACCAACGACATTGATGTGACACTCAAGGTGTCCATTTTTTTCCATAGGAAAATTAGTAAGTCAAAGTAACCAGCGTTTCCCAGGCTGACGGGGAATATTCACAGCATGTGAATCCTTGAAAGATACCAACGCTGGAGAAATGGAGTTACAGTTAAGAAACTACTCCCCTCGTTCCAACTGTCACTTTTTCGAACTGGCTCTTTTTAAACCCCATACACAGAACCTGTTCTAGATAAATACATTGTCCTGGCAGTGGAGTCCTACCCATCGTCCACATTATAAAGGTTATTTGTGTCCTACATGGTGCAGAAATTTAGTAGTCGGGCAAGTCTGTCAAAACGCAGTGAAATGCATACATATTTAATAAACCCATTTAAAACCCCTTATTGTATGTGTTTTTTCCTCCCATCTATTCTTTACCTCCCCCACCCATCTCTCTAACCCCCTACCCAAAAGGGACCCATTTTCTGCCGGGGTTTACATTTAGCCTTTAGGGCTGTCCTCTGTCCCCCCCTGGGCCCTTGAAGCATCCGGGCAAATCAGTCTTCAAGTTGTGTGGACCTGTTCCACCTTTGCTAGGATTCTCTGCTGGTGCTGCTCCCTGCTACACCCCCTCCGATCTGATGGATTGGTCTGTGTTCCTGCTTTTGATGCTTTGGACCACCTCTCGCTTCTTTCCCTGCTGCTCCCAGCTTTTCCTTTCGGCCTCCATAACGTTTCAGTTCCCTAGCTCCACTTCCTCCCTTTGGTGAGGAAGCTGAGTGGGCTGACATGTAAAAGACCTGTAATGTCAATCAGGACTTTAGATTTAATTGATGCAAAATATGCTTTTTAGCAGTATGAAGTTGATAAAATGCGGACTGCGGCATGCCGGTGGGTAACAAATGCACCTTCCCTTCTTCCCCTTTTCTTGCCCTCGTATCCTGCGTGCTTTCTCTTTCCGTGATTTCTCCTTTGCCGCCATTCTTTTCCGCTTCTCAGCTGGTCAGATAGCACTGTGTGCTAAGCGCTCGCCCCTGGTGTCTGTCTGTTTGTTTGCCTGCTGTGGCAGGTCCGAATCCCGCATGGGCGTAATTTTAGGGGGGGGCAGGGTTGTTTGTCGCTCGCCCCGCCCCCCCCCCCCCAGCTTTCATATTTCATGCTGTCCCCATTCATTTGTCTGGGGCACCTTTTCTTCAGATGTCATGTCCGCCCCATAACATTTTCAGGAAAGTTACTCCACTGGAATCCCGGCAGGGCCAACTCAGCCTTCCATCCTTTTGAGTTTGATAAATTGATTGCCACTCTGTAGGATAATAAATGTCTTCTGTTATTTCAGCGATCTGAGACCTTTTGGTGTGTGGCGCTATATAAGAAATCCATTATTATTCTCTCGTCTTCCTCTCCTTCCGCTGTTAACGCGATTAGATGGTTCAACCTGTTGCAACCATGTTATTTATTATTTCCTCCCAATGGTTTCTTTTCGTTCCCTTTCCCTTAGATCTGTGTCGTGCCCCTGCCGTGCCTCCTACTTCACATCGCGTGTGCGTGCCTCTCCCTTCCTCTGCTGTCCCTTTGGGAAGGAGCCCCCTCTCCCCACGTCTCATGACAGTCTCTCTGTGCGCCTCTCGCTTCGCCCACAGCAGCAGCAGTAAGCCGGTAAGAACAGTACGATTGAGGCAGCTATGATTGAACCTGGGCTGGTTTCAAACCGAGCTCTATCAGCCGAGCAGCCCCCTTGTGCCTGACGTGACACCCTTCTCCAAGTGGCATCCCAAGGTCCCCAGCTGCAGGCGAGCCTTGGCCCCCGTCCAGCATTCCTGCTCCACCAGCAGGGAGCTGCGATGCACAGAAGTAGGGGCTTGAAATATGTAACGTATTAAGGCAGCGTGTGATCGCACGGTGCGGCTCTGAAACCGAAAGGGACGGCAGAGTAGGAGGCAGCCTCCTCCCCGTCTGGACGCCCCCTCGCCTGCTGAGCCTCCTTCCCTATTTGTACATTTGTTTTTTGTTTCCTTGAAGTGATCGGCTTGGCTCGGCAGTGCAGCAGCCCTGCGAGCGAGGCAACCGGCGCCGGCTGCTGCGGGGACCACCGGGCTACTGGGCACCTCCAGCCCTGGGATCGAGTACATCCTGGCGATTGTGGCCTGCAGTCCTTGCTCGTGTACCTTTCCCGACGCCCCCAATCGCCAGAGCCCCCTGAAGGGGTCCGGTCCACGTGGGTGAAGTAACCAATGTCGCGGGAAAGTTGCTCTGACGCTGGAGAAACGTGTTTTGCATCCACACACGGGGTGTTGTGTGCATGAGAAAGTGATCTGGGCCAGAAGGAGCAAAGGGAGGCACGCTCCTGGTGATACCCCAAAGAGTGGCCTCGTGGCTAGCGGTGACCCCTTCCTTTTCAAGTGACCATGTCTTCCCTGTACTCTCGCAGCAAAGAGTTTACCCGCAGCAGGAAGTCGCAGTCCGACTCGCCCCCATCATCTCCGTCCCCAACCGCAAAGACACTCCGAGTAAGACTTGCTTTCTGGTTGTCTTTTTGTTTTGTTGAAAGCGTGTTCTTGTTTTGTTTCTGAATTGCTAGCAGGCTCCGAGCGAGATCCTGGACCGGTTTGTAGAACCGGTTGGTCCAGAGGGAGCGGGCGACTGCTCGCTTGCCCTACTGCAGCAGGGATTGCAGTGCAGGGGGTGACCAGAGGTAATCTAGGTTTACTATCAGTGTC
Organism: Ambystoma mexicanum; assembly: GCF_040938575.1. Classification (NCBI taxonomy): domain Eukaryota; kingdom Metazoa; phylum Chordata; class Amphibia; order Caudata; family Ambystomatidae; genus Ambystoma; species Ambystoma mexicanum. The sequence continues at coordinate 194,045,682 of NC_090938.1, forward strand.
TATCGTCTTCTGAGAAATACTGGGATGGGTGCGTTCCAGCTGTCCGAGGCCCCTTCCCCCTTTATTGAACTTTGCAAGCCAACTTCTGGAGAAGGCAATCCTCAGACTAAGCTCAGTACTAACTGTATATATTGTACATACTCTGAAATGTTTCCTACTACCTGCCTGCACATACCATATATGGCATATTTCCGCCACAATTGTATAACTGCTTTTATACTGTAACTATGTAACACTTCCTTAAGCTCCCATTTACCCTTGGGTCTGGAGCGCTATACTAAATAAAATAAACAAACTAACTGGTTGGCCATGTTGGACTAATTGAAATATCCAAGCCATCGCCGTATTGCCCTCCCTTCTTCTAATGCTCCAAAGCTGCAGCATATTGACCCCTTAGCAAAACCTGCACAGCACCTTTTGACTTCACTGCGAATGGCTGCTTTGCTCTGTGCCCACCGATACTGATTGGTGTCCTGATCATATGCAAGTACCATCTGCCGCTGGCGCTTCTGCCACAAACTGGCGGTGTTGGAGACCCCCTTATGCATTGCTAAGCCACTGGTCCATAAAGTGTGCTAGATCTGGTGCCATGCCTGGTCTGTGTTCCCATAGTCACTGAAATAATCATAGAGAAAAGTTGCCCTAAAAGATGAAGCCCACTACTGGAGATGGTTGATAGCCGGCAAGCTGCTCATGGCATTAATCCCCGTCGGGCATTTAAGGGGAACTCTGTGGGCACACACATGGAGGGCCAGACTTCCTTTGCTCACATGGAAGAACGTTCCAGCCATCTTCTTGGGCCATATGTTTTGTGGTCCCAATGCGTTGCAATGTATTCTGGGGTTTCTGAGAACAAGAACGCCACTCTGATAAACCGAGGTAGTTCCACACACCTATGTAATAATGAATGAATGAATGGTGAATGTATGTTGAATCCTTATGGAAATTAGATTTTGGTACAGAGGTATGAGCGGTTTAATTTTGTGTACTGTTGTGCTGCCTTTCTTCGCAAGGAAGTAATCTCGGTACTATTGGGGAATAATTATAATGGTTTTAACGGAGCTATGCAATTATAGCCTTGTGGTTGCCAGTACTATGTCAAAAACGAAGCAATTTATGATCTCTTAAGGACGTTTCATATACAGCGATCCCATTTTTACATGGTAAGATTGATCCAAGTATTCGATGAATGCAGCAACAAGTCTCCCTGTGTAACTTGCTGGTCTGGTTTAGATCACCTTTGTGATGTTGATGAAGTGGACACCATCCAGTCCTAGTGATGTTTATCCATGCATCCGGAGGCGGGAGTATTTGTGACTGCTCTTCTATAAGCAGTCATTGGGATGTTGATGTCGTGTTAACTGTTTAATTAGCGAGGACGTGGCGTTCCACATGCTAGCAGTACCCGCTTCCATTGCAGGTCTGCACTGTGGCAGGAATTTGAGTGCAATCCAAAGTTTTAGTTGGCATTTGCTTTGCAAACCTCTGTTTTTGGAATAGCCACTTAGTGCCGCTGACTAGTCTGTGGGTGACTCTCTGCCCAGTTTTGGGATTCCCGCAGACCCTAGTTTTGAACACATGGGTGAATGGTTGCCTGGAGGGATGGGTCTTCTGCTGCTTGATTTTGCCTGGTGTGCCGTACACAAGGGCCACAGTTGTGCTACTATCGTGGTTCTGTGCTGGCATGCCGCAGCATAAAGTACTGGGCATACCTACAGTGCAAACAGTCTTTACGCAGGTCATGCTGTTGGGCGGCTGGCTGGAAAGATGCGAATTTGGTGAATGCTCTTGGAGGGCAGTTGCTTATCTGTCCTGAGGACTAGAGAAGTGCTCTGATTGTGGTGGCGGGAGTCATGTGGGAGTAAGAAAGGCAGCAGCCAGGAATGTTAAGCCGCCAGAACACAATGCTCCCGGTAGCAGAAGCTTGAGTGGTGCTGAACACATGCATGGTCGGTGCTCATCGTGATTGTTCTCCTGTGTTAGGTTTGCCCGAGGTTGTGCCGGTCCCTCTCAAGGGATCTGGAGCCAGCATGCGTTGGCACCTCCTAGCAATATTTGTGTTGATACTTTACCGGCTTCTGCGAATTACAGTTGGAATGGTCTACTGTAAACCATACTTTTCAAAGTCTACTTTTGCGGGTGAAGGATAGGGCTTCTGATACACTGTTGTTGGAATCTTGCGCATAGTCTGTGTGTAGTAAGCAGCTGGACCGAGGCAGACGATGAGAAAAAGACCACTTGGTTCCCCTAATTCGGCCTCAGTTCATCGTTTTAATATGAATCTGAGTTTACAATCTTTCATACAGCCCTACCAAAACCCTAGTGAAATGACTGGTGAAAGCAACAATACAAATGACCATTACAGGTACCAAATTGACACTTGTTGAGATTTAACTTAGCACTTAATTTTAGACCTCCTCCAGAGTGTTTTCAATGTAAGTAAATATGGCAGCAAGAGACGCAGGACAAGTGATTTGCCCAAGATCACCTTGTGTGGTTATTTGAAGGAAGGTAGTACTTGAACTTTGTTTGAGTTTCACAGTTCTCCATATAGCCAAAACGGACCATAATTATTGGCCTTCCTTAACAATCGGTATGTCCATGTTACATAAATATCGAATTCAAATTTTCGAGATGGCCCAAAATGCCATTCCCTGAACCCTGATCGATTTTGTTTTTCACCTGCATATAGAGACCATCAGTATTTTGGTTACGAATTGCTTTTGATGACATCAACCAGTAACATTTGTCTTCTGGCTGCACAACTCGGTGTCCGCTACCCTAATGTGGAGCGTAATTGAGTTATGATGTAGGGACCTTGAATGGACATGTGGTCGCTTATTGCCCTAATTATGCCCGTGGAGACATGAGAACAGGTTTCCAAGACTTAACCCTTCCACATGTGCAAACAGAGTTGGTCCAAAGCGCTCTCGCTTCTTCTCTCTCTCTCTCTCTCTCTCCACTGCTTGCTGTCTCCTTCTCGCTCTCCATTTCTCGCTTGCTCCACTTCTCGCTTGTTCGACTTCTCGCTTGCTCTTCCCTTTCTCTCGCTCCTTCAGTTCCATTAACAGCCATAATTGTGACATCCAGTGAGTGGGTTCAACGCAATTGGCCAAAAATGAGCATTTATATCATGTCTGAAAAAGGGGGGTGATTGTGGGAAGGTTTGGGCAAAAAATTGCGTATGCCTGTGTTTTATGGGTAAAGAATTAGGGCCCTCTTTTTCCATCGCTCCACTTACAAACCTATACTGTACGGTTTTATCCTGTGGGGAAATACTGTGTGTGTTGGAGTGACGGGGTTGGCCAAGCCTCCAGCAAGTTATTCCTGAAGTTATGAGCAGTGAAGCCATGATATCTGAATGCTGGCTTGAAAAGCAGTGGACTGGGGTTTGAGATGGAGATGGGTGCGCCAATCACATAGCTTTTGCATTACAAAGAGATCGCCCCCCTGAAAGGAGTTGTTGAGCCCAATGAGGAATGGAACACATTTTGATAAATCGTGCACCAGCTTTAAAACTGATTGCATCAGGAGACTAGCACCAAGACACATCCAATCGATTCCCTTCGCTGACTGGGAAGACCACTTTCAAACTATTTAAACTACCAGTAGCCCATATTCATCCTGCTGACTAACCTATTGGAAACCAACAAACTGTGATCAAACTGCACGCAACCAGAGTAGATTCGAATTCCTATGGCTACGAATAATGTTCAAACCACATATGCACATCAGAAGCAGGTGCCTACAACCTTCACTCGTGGCAGGGTGCCCAACCTTTTAACTCTTCAATCAATAACCCACTCCCCCGTTTGTCTAATAATCTCATTAGTCATCCCCTCTAAAGTCTCCTTTAGCTGTACACTACGCTCTTGTATCCTACACAGACAACCTGTGGCCTAGTCTGTACCCAACCCAAGCTCTCACTCCTATTGCACTTTTGCACATCAGCTGGTAACCCTATCCAAAATACATTGGCTTCCACAGATCTTTCCCCTACCACAAATCCCAAGGGCTTCAACCAAACCCAGAGAAGCACACAGACACGCAGGGATCTGCTACTTCAGACCTTCACCAATCAAGACCACAGGTTTCGCATCTGCCTGTCCAGATATCCCAATAATGACCTTTTCTACTCACTTTACAATTGGCATCACGCCACATTATTAGAATGTATTCTTTGGGTGATATCAGAGAGGTGGGGAGTTATACTCCGATCTCTAATTGAGTAGCTAACAAAACTGGTATGATTATATTCAACTTTTGGTCTAATCCAATTTAGGGACATTATTCCAGAGAATAATTGTATAGGATCTGTGGTATTGGATGAAAGCCATTGCTCCATCGAATTTGCCGAAATACGTGGATTTGACCTAAATGCAAAGAAAAGATCCTTTTCATAGAGGCCAGCCAAAAGTTACTAAAGGGCATGTCAAATCAAGTATACTTCTCTCCGCATATATTTATGGACATGTTTTGTGTTTACAGTGCTGCAAAAGGAAGGCTGCATCACATATGGGATAGTTTAACCCAACCCTACCTTCTAAGGATATTGCAAGCCACCAAGGAGTTCCATGACCAAGTAGAGGAATGAGGCTGAAGCCAGAGGTCCTTTGAGGTCATGCAACTCCAAGGCAACTTGTTACATACAGTGGGCTGTTATATTGCTAATAACACATGGCCACACACACACCATCGTCCACTTTCATACTTTCCCAGTTGTTGCTGTTACATTTTATCACGTAGAATCTGAATTAAAAAAATAGAATGTGCATCTTTTAATTTCTTGCAGAAAAATAGTTCAAGCAGTTTAATAAAATGCATCTTATAACGCGTTGTCTTGGTTTCATGTGTTTAACTCTCGCAGTGCATGAAATAAACCTACTACTATGAATAGTTCCTTAACCATTAAGGGCTTCAGAGTGTCACAAAGCTGTTTTACAAGAAACGAAGTGGAAAAGCTTGCCATAGATTTAATGGAGTTCTGCAGTGAGAACTGGAATGATGCTCTGTACTTAGTGAAGCCATGAGCATTGTGACATCACAACTCGGCCATAATATGGCCTTCACCCCTGCTGTCGAGGGGACATGCATGCGGATATGGCCTATAACGGCATGCCAATCCGAGCCCAAGTATGCCCTCGCAAAGGCCATTTCCACCCCCCCACAGCGGAAATGAAAGCCATTCGCACCAGAGGGTGTATCTGGGGTGCGAATTCCGGGAGCTTGGCTGCGCCAGTGACTCCCATCTCCCACTCAGCCTTGTATGGGGCTTGTGTGCCCGGGTGATACTGTTGCTGGCCTAGCTCAGTTTGGCGTATGTCCCACTGGATGCTGGCAGTGTTGTACAGTTGTACACCCAGAGCTGGCCTTAGCAGCAGCAGCGCCCTGGGCAAATAGTCGAACTCCCCTCCCTGTCCGCCCCCTGTCAACGGGTGGGAGGGATGGCAAAGGACCACTTTCTTTTTTTTGTTTTTTTTTATTTTTTCAACTCCCCTCTCTGGCGCCTGGCAGGGAGTTAATCACTGGTTTAGGACGCTCCTCGTGCTTATGAATAGGCTGAGTAGTGTGGGCTCGCTCTGCTCCTCTTACCAGATCCCTACCTAAGTAATAAATCACAGACAAATTATGTGTATGGAAAAGTTGTAGGCCGTAGGCATTTTATTTTCTTACAGAAAATACAACACACAAAAATCAATACATTGCCATATGCTTTTGGGCACAGTCCCGAAGTTGCCCAAGGCTCCTCCTGAGTCCTTGTTATCCCTGGGCCTTCGTTCCTGGGCACATGCCGCCTACAACATGTCTTGGACCGTGTACCGAAAGGGTACTCGGCGTTCCCACTTCTGCCTGCTCCTTCTTTTTTGGACCGTGTACCGAAAGAGTACTCCGCGTTCCCACGTCTGCCTGCTCCTTCTTTTTTGGACCGTGTACGAAAGAGTACTCGCCGTACCGGCTCCTGCCGGCACCCCTCTTCTTCCGTTATTATTGTAGGGTGGGTTGGGTGACAAACGTTTTTCCTTCCCTAGGCACTAAGAGCCTACCCGAGAGAGGTGAGCTCTTACCTGGTTTGTGCCGCCTCTCCTTTTCCTGGCTTACTTATACACCCCCAGCCTTTTGTTCCTTCTTGGGGGCGGCCGGGTTACCCCCCTGGCCCCTTGCTGTTATATTTCGCACCTTCCCAGGTGCTGCTTCCTGCCCTTTCCTGGGCTTTTGTTTCTTGTGGTGCCGTTCGGACGCCCCTCCCTACGCTTTTGCTCCGTTTTCCCCCACCCCGCGCCTAAACTCCCAGACCCTCTATCGTCCCGCATTTCATGCGGCCTGGGGCATGAGCGCCCTAATCCAATGCAAAGCGCCTCGCTCCCAGGTCACAGCAGGAGGTCATAATCTGAATAGGGTGCTGGTTTAATAAAAGTGTGCCTGCTGCGCCTTCTCCCACTACGCCAGATTGGAGGAGCCCTTGAAAGACTCCCCTGAGCTGGCGTGGCAGGGGGCCCAATGGTGCCCTGGGGGGAGCATGGCAGCCCGGGCGTTCGCCGTCCTGCCCCAATGCCCTGTGGGCACCTGCCACTGTCAATCCTTACAGTTTGCAGCGCCTGTCATCGTGTTTTGCTGTAACAGAACGGTTTACTGTTTTATTGTTCTGTTTCCCTGCCAAGGAGGCCTTTTGACAAACGACCAACTGTACATTTCTAAGTGCCTGTGCTGGCTAGTTGGGCGACCGCTGTTTATTTAGTGTTTTGGTTACTGCACGCCCATTCCTCGCTGCTGTTCTGACGTGTGTTCCCGTCTGGCGCGCATTTCGTGAATCTCTGCCTCTGTGGCTGTTAGGCCTAGCAGTGGAGGTTTACCACACCTTGCAAGTGTTTGTTTGGATCATATATATATAACATTAACATATGTAGACACATTGGTGCCAAGCTGACACAACTTAGATGGAAAGTTTGTACAGCACGAGTGCAAAAGACCCATGCACACGTGGGTATGGTTGCAAAACACAGCAAAAAGCTGTACATTTATTTAAGCATTAAAATCAGCATTCCCAGAAAAGTAGGACTGTCATTTGAAGTCATGGCAAGTGCAAAATATTCTACCAAAGGTAGCAAAAAAATCACGCTTTCCACCCGTGATTCGGGCTTACTCAGGCTGTCATACAATGTTTGTATCCATTTGCCAAATAAAATAGTTAAGGACTTTTTTACTTCCTGTTCACTAGGAGGTCATATGATACTGATGTAAGGATGCAGCAACGATGGTCTTAGGGTTCGACAATCTTGGACTAGTGTCGATACCTAGAGGGCTATATATAAAACCAAATGGTAACATATCAAATCATCCAACATATGTTGGAAATGTAGTTCAAGCAATCTTGAATGACCATTAACGAGCACAAAATCAACATCGAGCAGAAATATATTTCAATTGTGCAAATAACGGTCAAGTGCCTCAATTTACAATACTATGGTGTGCAGTGAGTTACTGGATAAAGACCAGTCTGTTCCATAACTCTCTGCCTCAAAGTAGCTCCATTGAGTAAGTATGAGGACCAAATGCATGGCAAAACAAATCCAGACCTCTAAAGTGCTAGTGCCCGATTATAGAGCAAATGTACAAATGACTTAAGTGACATTTCCAATTAGCCTCTAATTGCAGTAGGGGACTGATCTAGAAATGTCCCATATGACATGGTGAAATGGGGTATTTTAGAATAGTACTATGACCTGGGAATGTGACAGAGTATATGAATTAGTACATGGTAACTGGAAAGTGCCAACAGTGACATTCACTGGTTACGATGTGCTTATTTCATGAGACTCCTGGTATAGTTCTATTAATGAATAACACTAGAACAAATAGAAAATGTATATTGATTTGCATTACCAGTGTAATTATAAATAAATGCAAGCTGTAGTAGCAATAAACAGTAGCGAGTTAATATTGCATCAAAAGTGCAAATGCATTAAAGTTTATTCAGGACGTACTGGCCATGTAGATGGATCTTGCTGATAACTCGGTGACACCAATTCTAAAATGACCAGAAGATCAAAAAACACATAGTTAATAAATAACATTTTCGTAGTAGTCATCCCCTACCATAGGAATACGACCACAAGAAGCTCTTCTATATTTTTTTACTGGCGACCTTTTTGCTGCGCTTTTATTACCCGATACTGTGTGCTCTACAGTCCGTCTGGATAACCGGTCCCATACAATTCTAAATCATGACGAGATAATAGCTTGCCAGACAGACCCAAATGAGGCTAGTTGATCCCCCAGGCTGACGCAAGAGAAGCCTGCACAACATTTGATGCCAACAGTCTCCTGAAGTTGGAGAGTTAATACAAGTGCCTCGAGTCACCATTTGTCCTGCTAACTCTAAAATGAAATCTGGTCTACTAAAGAAAGTGCGTGTTGACAAAACAAACATGCCTGTGATTGCAGACAAAAATCAGAGGATTTGTTATGGACTACAGACATTTTGTCATCACAGATATGAGGGCCTACAGGGCTTGAACCAAGGTATGCCCCCAGAAACTGACCTGGTTATGTCCGTGGACTGGTCCTGGGACTTTAAGATCTTCTTATCTGAGCGTTCTCCAGTGGATCAAAGCCTTGTATGGGGCTTGTGTGGCCAGGGTGTTACTGAAGCTGGCCTAGCTTAGTTTGACTAATGCCCCACCGGATGCTGGCGGTGTTGTACACCTGCCACTCGGTCACTCCTTACCATTTGAAGTCCCTCTCATCGTGCTTTACTATTACCCAAAGGTATACGGTTTTAGTGCTGTTTCCCGGCCAAGGGGGCCTTTTGACAAACGACCAACTGTACGTTTTGAAGTGCCTGTGCTGGCTAGTTGTGCGACCTCTGTTTGTGCTTATTTTGTTTTTTGCTTTATGCACCCTTATGCCTCTCTCCCTCTCCTTGCCGCTGTTCTGGCACCTTAGTGTTGCACAATTCTGTCCACCTGTGTACAACATGTGAATTGCTTTTAGACTGACCTGCAGTTTCTGGATGGTGGCTGGCAGTGTACAAGTGTACAGGAACCAGCTAGGTATGCAGGGTGGGTGGGTGTGCGTACGTGTCCGGCACCTAATGCTGTGTTGGCGTGACGATCCATGTAGGTGGCTTCAAATATCTGAAGCCTTTTTCTTCTTTTTTTAGGGCGTTTTAAGGGGCTCTAAGTCAAGAGGTTGTGTTCTAGGCACTTGTCTGCTGTATAGTACTCGGTGTGTACTGACATGATTTCTGCCTTATGCTTTCTCAGTGTATGGTGGATTGATGCATGCTCGTGTGTGCGAGTTGAATGCTATGAATGGATGAGGAGTTATGCTATCTCTGTTTGATAATGGTAAGAGGAGGGTGTGTTGTGGCTGGGTTTGAATCCCATGCATTGATGGGGATGTTGTGTCCGGTGGCCCTGCTGCTCACCTTTGCTTGCTAGTAGAATGCTGGTGTTGGAAGAGTGTAAGGCGCATCAGGGGAATGTTGCATGGGGAGTGATCTACGAATGTCTGTCTGGCTTGAGCTGGAAAGAGAGGATAGTCTGTGGATAGCCCCCTGTGTGCTAAATGTAACGAAGAGTAACTGGATTATTGTGAACATGCAAAGAATGTTGCTCGAGACTTTCTGCACGAGGCTCTTAAACGCGACACAATGGCCCCTGGCGTTTGTTACCTTCCCCCATCTTCTTTTTTGGACTTATGTTGATTATCTTCACCTTTTGATGTTTGTGGTGATATGAAATGTAATCTCTATTTTGTAAATTATTTTTGTGATTGACGGTGCAATTTATTTTTGTAAATAAGGGAGGTGCCTTTTAATTTTTTGCGGTGTTAAGAACATTATTTGAGCATGAATGATACATTCAAGGAACCTGTTGTGAATATAATTGTCTACACACGTTACTGTCTTTTTGTCTTCAATACTCCTGTTTTGTTTGTTTGAGAAGCCTCATTTGTATTACATAATGTGCACTCGTCCTGTAATGGTATAAGACAGAAGGGAGACAAATATTGTTACATGACTTTAGTGTAATAAGACCCTTTTCTATAGTAAGGTTTCAAGTCGTAAGGACATAGTTAATTTCCTGTTGCCGTCAAAGGTTTTATTGGCTGCTTGGAATATTTTTTCACTTTAAGTCAGGGAATCGGTTGCTGTTAATTTGTGTACCTTAACTTTAATTTTGGCGATTATTGCACCCAGATTTCTGGTTCTCCTCCCGTTTTGCCATGATTATCACCAGTTGGAGACTTATTGCTGCCAGGTTGAATCCCATGACCCAGGCTTAGGCTTCCTTTGCTCTTTTGGAGATTGCCTTAACTTCATAAACTGGATGGGGAGACAGATTACGGCAGTGTCTTACACTGGTGGGCGTTCCTATGTAAGCTAGTGTTTGATTCATCGATAAGCGACTAAAGCGAGGCCAACAAACTTGTATACATTGAAAAATACTTGAAGAAACTTTATTCTGATTTAGATGGTTTGAATATCAAAGTTGTTTCCTTTCTCAACCGGTTATTACCATACTTTAGGGCCGGTGTCCTTGATCTTTAGAATACTATTTGTGAAGCATAAGGTGTAATTGTCTCTCCCACAATGATGGGGATGGGGATGGGCAAGGGAATGCACTGGATTTCAAGGCTCGCAGTTGCCCTTTTTGTTTGTGATGCAGACCCTAGGTCATTCTTCGGCCCTCTGCACTTGTACATTAAAACACTGATCCCCTTGTTTAGGGATTGAGGTTTTAAACCTTATTAACTTTTATTTGATTAGTCCTCCCCTGTCTTCCTTCCCAGGTCTTGTCATGCCTAAAAACACTCTTGTACGGACGTGTTATAAATGACATGTATCATATCATATAGTGGCGGATAAAGCAGCCTCTTGGGCACTATATTTTAGGAAAGTGTTTGCATTATAAAATCAACTTCTTGTCTCCTTGAGCATAATGATTAATTTTAATGTAATCATTAGTATCCTTTTATGGTAATATTTTAATAGTACTATTTAATGTGATATTATTGTGAGTTTTATGTTTTTAATATAAAATAAACTTGACATCTATCGAAATTAACTGAAATGTTAATGTTTTATTCAGAGCAAGTGGTACGCTGCTTGCAAACACCTGATTTAATTCACTTCTACCATCTGCTCTCATGCCGCATAATTCAACTCCATACTTGTTCCCTTATCGTCCCACTTTAACTCCCTACTCCTACCACCCTGCGCACAGACATACTCACTCCTCTCTCTGCCTCTACCCCCTGACTGACCCACTAAACACTCCTTACCTGCACATTCATGCTGCTTGCTGTGCTACCTCAGTCACACACTTCTCCCGCTTCCTGCTCCTCGCTGTCACCTCACCTGCTTGTATGTCCCATCCCTTCCTCCATACTCTTTGGTGTTTCATACCCAGCGAACAGGGCTGCAAGAATAATTCTCCATTGAAATAAAAATATATTCACTTTCTTTGATCAACAATCCACTCCCGGGTCATCCTCCCCTACCTCGCCTTTTATAGGCACCCACCCACAGCCTTGTTTTGCCACCATTCCTTTTTTCCACACCATTTTAACTGCAACCTTTAGTGCCATGTGGGTGGCTTTGCACATTTTAATCCCATTGTTCATTTTTCTGTTAAGTTTATTTTTCCCTAACGTCCCCGGCTCAGCAGTGGGCTCGCCTGCAAATATGCCAGATAAAGCCGGTTTAATCTGCTGCTTCAGTTGTAGGTCACTCCCTTTGCTTGGGTTTTTTGATCCTGAATCAACCAGGGGTTCTTTGCAGGTGCTGTAGTGCTTGCTTGTTCATTCAGCAGTGAAAAGCTACTTTTTATGCCCACCTCCTTTACCCCTCTCAAGGGCCCTAGACTGGTGTCTTTGTCAGGTGCTCACCTGTGGTTCCCTGGATTCCCATTTCAGTAGTTTTGGTCTCCTCCTTGAAACGGGGTCCTTGAAATAACTGTAAATACTAGGAAAGAGCAGGACAGGGCACCCATTGCAGGGTTGGAGCCTTTGAGGCAGTACTTGTGTCTTCAAGGCATGAGCTTTAACTCTGCTTCGCCAGCTGCAATTCTTAGTACTCCACTTAATATTGATTTCATCTCCCAAGGTGTTTACTAAGATACTGACAGTAGCTTTGCCTCTCCTCCGATATCCGGTCCTACACATTTATCTTTACCAAGGATGACTGGCTAGTCTGCTCTTCATGCCCCCACATGGTGGCCAAGCCTTTGCAATGCTGTTTGCACTTACTTTCGGCCTTTCTGTGAACCTGACGAAATCTTCCTTGACCTGCTCTGAGCCTGCCCTCTATCAATTTCTGGTGGTACTTTGCCGTTTCCTTTTTTCACCCCAATCCAAAGCCAATAGAAGACGTCAATATGAACATTATTTCGAAGGGATTGTGTCCTCTGACGTATTCCTTACCTTTGATAGATCACTTCCAGCTTGCTGGCCTCGGGAAATTTTTTCAGTAGAGGACGCTGCGCGTCGACGTCCCTCGAGTCGGTGTCCTTAGACAGCCTCCGTATCGGCGCCGACGTCATCATGTGTATAAATAGACTCGCGCAGCGTCCGTTGCTCAGTTCCGTTTTTCCACGCTTCGTGGACCTCGGAATCGTGTTGCTCAGTTCGTTACTCAAAGTATATTATACTTATTCCTTGAGTATTTCTTACTCGCTTCGATGGCTTCCTCATCTGAACCGTCGACACCACGGTCCGGCTTCAAAAAGTATCGAGATTGTGGAAAGAAAATGTTTGTGGTGCCTGGGATCGGAGCACCAGTGTTCAGAATGCGAGGACTGCATGTCCATGACGGCGAAAGCCTTGAAGGAGCGTAAGGGGAAGCTCGAAAGAGGTAAGACTCTTAAAACTTCTAAAACTCCTTCGAAAGTTTCCTCGGCAGAGTCGAGACATTCGTCTCCTCGCCGTCACAGTAAACATTCTCGTTTGAGGTCTCGAAGTAGTTCCCATCACTCTTCGATATCCAGACATTCGAAAAAGAGGCGTTAACGATCTCCCTCGTCTTCTGTTTCCCCTGAAAGGGTCACCTGCCCCACAAAACCTAGCCCTCCAGCCAAGTGGGTGGAATTCTGTAACAGGATGCTTAGCGCCTTTGAGAAAGCGGCCTCGACCCCCTCGGAGACGGCTAAAGGTAATACCCTGGGTGAAAGACCCGAAAAGTCAAAACGCTGCGAGTCGTTGCACCGGGCGTAAAACTGCTCGAGAGCGTTCCGAACCCTCGAGAAAAAGCAGTAAGACTGCGTTATCGACGCCTTCGTTGAAGGCCCCTTCGACTCATAAATCTGCATCATTGACGCCATTATCGAAGGGCCCGTCGACGCATAGATCGGTCGAATCGACGCCGATAAAGGAGAAACCTACGACTGTAACTACCTTGCAGTCAATAGTCATACCGAGGGCTCCCATCATGACCTCGAATGTAGTCGATAACCTCGACGACTGAGTAGGATTCCGATCCTCTCGAGTTCTTCGAGGTCACTTCATACTTTTTCAACGCCCTTTTCGGTTTCTTCGAACCCTTTTGACTTATGCGTCGTCGACGTTTTCTCAACCAGTTACCACAAGCTTAGCCCCTTCCGCTTTAGAAATGGGTTTTAAGCCTTTTCCAAGGTCAGAATATTTCTTTCAATGTCTTATCCTCCATTTATGAAGAAGGTGAGGATTCTGATCAGGAAAGCCTTTGGGTTGCAGAGAACTGCAACACCTGTACCAGAGGAATTTATCTCTGAAGAAAATAGGTTGAAGGACTTGCAAGATTCCTTGCATGATGCAAGTGGGTTGGATACTTCCCCATAAGCAGAATTTGCCAAACGAGACCCAGGGGAACATGCGGAGACCCCTTATAGAACTTTAATGGCCAGAATAATAGAATTCATGGGTTGGTCTACACCTTTACCTACTTTTCAACAAGATGCCCTTACAGACATCTTGATTAAAGGCCCACAGGAAGATCCTGTGGTTCCATTCCATACTGCATTGCAGTGGAAAATATCGTCCAACTGGGAAACTCCTGAGGTTATCCCGGCAGTTAAAGGAATGGTTCGCCCAAATATTTTTATTTAAAAAATAGATGGGCAACATAAAAAAAAAGTGTTTTTTTTTCTCGAAGTCCCTATGTAAAATTTTGAGCAATTCAAGCTCAAAAATTGAAAAAGCAAGCACATGGGCGCATCCATTTTGTGAAATGGCTGCCCGCATGTGCTGGCTTTTGCAGCACTAATGAAGGAAAAGCCAGCCAGCTGTAGTAAACAAAAGCTACCACTGGGTGGCTTTTCCTTCATTGGTGCCGGCACTTGGAGGATGCGGACCGGAGACTACAGGCAGAAAAGCTGCAGCTGCATCTCGGTAAGTGCTATTTATTTTTTGGGGGAGCACCGGAGACCCAAAGTGATAGCCACGGCAAGCAGAAACACAATGCGGTTCTGTTTGAAAACTCTGCGGTTTTTCTTTCTAAGTTTCTCAGGCTCCTCCGAGTCTAAAACTTAGAAAGAAAAACTGCAGCGTTTTCAAACACAACAGCGTTGTGTTTCTGCCTAAATCTGCTTTCCCATTTGGGGCTCTAGGGCTCCCCACAGGGAGCCCTAGAGCCCCAAATGGGAAAGCAGATTTAGGCAGAAACACTGCAGCATTTAGCATTTCCCATTTGGGGCTCTCGGGGGGAGCCCGAGAGGCCCAAATGAGAAATCATATTTAGGCAGAAACAACGCGGCATTTAAACACAACCGCGTTGTTTCTGCCTGCCTTAGCTTTCACTTTGGGTCTCCGGTGCTACCATGGGGGAGCACCGGAGACCCAAAGTGATAGCCACGGCAGGCAGAAACACAACGCGGTTGTGTTTGAAAACGCTGCGGTTTTTCTTTGAGATTCTCAGGCTCCTCCTAGCCGGAGGAGCCTGAGAAACTTAGAAAGAAAAACCGCAGCGTTTTCAAACACAATAACGTTTTATTTATGTTTGCGGTCGCTTCAAAAGCTACCGCAAACATAAATACAGCGTTTTTAAAGCTGCGGTTTTATTTCTTAGTTTTCCGGGCTCCTCCAGCCCGGAAAACTTAGAAAAAAAAACGCAGCTAGTGTTTATTTTTATTTAAAAAAAATAGCACTTACCGAGATGCAGCTGCAGCCTTTCTGCCTGTAGTCTCCGGTCCCCGTCCTCCGCGTACAGCACCAATGAAGGAAAAGCCACCCAGTGGTAGCTTTTGTTTACTACAGCTGGCTGGCTTTTCCTTCATTAGTGCCGCAAAAGCCAAAGCGAGCACAGCGGCGGGCATCCATTTCACAAAATGGATGCCCCCATGTGCTATCTTTGAGCTTAAATTGCTCAAAACTTTACATAGGGACTTCGAAGAAAAAAAAAAACCGCCAATTGTTTTTTTTGTTGCCTATCTATTTTTTAAATAAAAATGTTTGGGTGAACCATTCCTTTAAAAAGAAACTATCTGCCAAATATAGGGTATCTGCTTCTGACCCTGAATATTTGTCAAAACATCCAACTCTAGAGAGTCTAGTTGTTCAAGCAGCAACTTCATCGAACAGTAGATCTGCATACCCTACTGTTTCACAAGACAGGGATGACAAGAGATTTGACGCTATGTCAAAAAAGGTCTTTTCTGCATGTAGCATGGCACTTAAATCCATTAATGCTACTTGTACGCTCGCAAGATTCAGCCATACACTTTGGGAGTGTGCTTCATCAGCGGCTGACTGCCTCCCAGAAGGAGAAGAAAGGGAAGCTTTTCTGAACATCATTAAAGATGGTAAAGACGCAAGGTGCGAATCCCTTCAAACTGGCATTGATTCTGCTGACAGTATCAGCAGGGCCATGGCGGCAAGTACTACAATTTGCAGGTTTGCATGGTTACGAAAGTCTGGTTTTGCTCCGGATGTTCAGGCCAGACTTTTGAATATGCCCTTTGACGGCTCTTCTTTATTTGGTAAAAAGGCTGATGACAGTCTAGAGAAGTTACAAACATCTAAGGCATCAGCAAAATCCCTTGGAGCTGCAATGCGTCAAACTCCCCATCGCCCCTCAGGCACCTCTTGGAGAGGTAGGTCCTTTCGTTTCTATTCCGCATTCGGAAGAGGAAGGGGACAGCCGGCTCAATGAGGCCAAAAGAAATTCACTCGAGGTGGACGGGTTAAAAGTACAAAAGCCGCAGCAGGTACCTCTTTACCCTCAGCATCTGCTTCAGCCGCTTCTAAACCGCTCTGAGGACTCTCCTCACAAAACACCAGTAGGGGGCAGGTTAACTCAAAATCTGACGGACTGGCAGGCTATTACGTCAGATGCTTGGGCATTGGAGACAGTTGGCCAAGGTTACTGCCTGCCTTTCCTACGCACCCCTCAGTCATCCACCGGGGAACAACTCTTTGAAGTTTCCAGATCCGCTCCTTTTGCAGGAAATTCTAGACCTGCTAGAGAAAGGTGCCATAGAACCGTTACCTGTAGCGGAGAGGAACAAGGGTTGATATTCCCCCTACTTCTTGATACCGAAGAAGGACGGAGGACTGACCCATATTGGAGAATTGAACAAATTCCTCAGGAAGGACAAGTTCAAGATGGTAACTCTCTCTCAGATCCTTCAGGCCCTCCAGCTTCAGGACTGGCTGGTATCTCTGGACCTTTAGGATGCTTATTTCCATGTGCCAATCCATCTCAAACACATGAAATAGCTGAGGTTCGCAATTGGCAACTCTCACTATCAATTTCGAGTACTGCCATTTGGGCTGACCTCCGCCCCGAGGTTCTTCACCAAGCTAATGTCGGTAGTGGCTGGTAGTCTAAGGAGGGAAGGGATCCACGTCTACCCCTACCTAGACGATTGGTTGATCAGAGCAGTATCTTCGGAACAAGCGCAGATCCAACTAGATTGTCTGCCACTTCCTTCACAAACTGGGCTTCTCCCTCAATTTAAAGAAGTCACAGATGATACCATCAAAGAGACTCCAGTTCATTGGAGCGGTCCTGGACACTTCCCTGGGGAAAGCCTCGCCACCAGAGGTGAGGGCTCAAGATATTCTGCAGATGGTCACCAAGTTTCAAAATGCCCAACGTCTCCCAGCCTTCGACTTTTTGAGTTTGCTAGGCCTCATGGCATCCTGCATTTTCCTTGTGCCAGAGGCTCGCCTGAGAATGAGATCTCTCCAGTGGGCACTAAGAACTCAGTGGTCGCAATTCTCAGGGAGAATGACGGATCTCCTTCAGGTTCCGGACAAGGTGGCTCGAGACCTTCAGTGGTGGGCCTGTCGGGAGAACATTTTGAAAGGAGAACTGTTTTGGCAACCATGGCCGGAGATAACAGTAGTCACGGATGCCTCACCCACGGGGTGGGGAGCCCATGCCATCTACTTGACCATCAGTGGTCGTTGGTTTCCATCGGAGTCCTGACTACATATCAACCTGTTGGAGCTGAGAGCAATCAGACTAGCGCTGAAGGCTTTTCTGCCATCTGTACAAGGGAAAAATGTCCTGATAATGACGGACAACACAGTGGCCATGCACTACCTCAACAAAAGGAGGCGTAGGATCACTGCCTCTGTGCAGAGAGGCGATGCAGCTCTGGTTTTGGGCAATCCAAGAAGGAATCTCTCTATCGGCAGTTTACTTAGCCGGAGAGAAGAACTTGACAGCGGACGCTCCGAGCAGGCAGAACACAGTCTCTCACGAGTGGGAGATGGCTCAGGAAGTCCTTCAAGAGATCTACGCCCTTTGGGGAACCCCTCAAGTGGATCTGTTCGCCATCAGTATCAACGGAAGTGCGATCAGTTTTGTTCAAGGGAATTTCCCCCGAGAGGAGTTTTAGGGGATGCGTTCGTAGTGGACTGGGAGTTTCCACTTCTGTACGCGTTTCCTCCAGTCGCTGTCATTCCTCAGATGATAAGGAGGTTGAGAAGATTCCGGAAGACTATGATCCTAATTGCCCCAGACTGGGCTAGGAGAACGTGGTACCCGGACCTTCAGGACATGTCCATCTGCCCTCCAATTCGTCTTCCACACAAGGAGGATCTTCTCTCACAGAAGGGAGGTCAGGTTCTCCATCCAGACATCAGAACTCTCAACCTTCACACTTGGTTTCTGAAAGGTTGAGATTCAAGGATTGGGACCTCCCAGATGAGGTGTTGCTTTCAGCCAGAAGGCCAGCAACAAAAACTTTATACACTGCCGCTGGAACAAATTCTGCAGCTGGTGTAGAAAAAAGAATATCGACCCCTTTTCATGTGGTACACCAATAATGCTATCCTTTCTACTCTATTTGGCGAATTCAGGTCTTCAAGTTGGTACAATCAAGGGCTACCTTGCAGCGCTGTCGATCTTCAAGCGCACTGCAGAGGAGCCATCATATTTCAAATTACCATTAGTAATATAATTTCTGAAGGGGTTAACTAATGTCTATCCCCCGAGACCGTTCCAAGTTCCCTTATGGGACTTAAATTTAGTTTTGAATTTCCTGATGGGTACTCCTTTCGAACCACTCCACTCTTGTTCATTAAGATTTCTCACCCTTAAAACTGTCTTATTAGTGGCTTTGACATCCGCCAGGAGGGTGAGCGAATTACAAGCCCTATCTTGTAAACCTCCTCATACAATTTTTCACAAGGACAAAGTTGTCCTACAAGTGAAGCCTAATTTCCTCCAAAAGGTGGTTTCTGAATTCCACATCATTCAGAAAATAACCTTACCCTCATTCTATCCTCCCCATCCAGGGAAAGAGGAAGAGAGGCTACATAGGCTGGATCCAAGGCGAGCCTTGCGTTTTCATATCAGCAGACTGGCTAGGATAAGACAATCAGACCAACTATTCATAGGTTACACAGGGCACAAACTAGGATTGCCAATTACAAAACAGACCATCTCCAGATGGATTATCTTAGCCATTCTAGAATGTTACAAATTGGCAGGGAAAGAGCCTCCTCAAAATCTTAGGGCTCATTCAACCAGGGGTATAGCAGCCTCTTCGGCCCTCCCGAGAGGAGTACCGATTCGAGGCATATGTGCGGCTTCCACATGGTTGTCCGCACATACCTTTACTAAATTCTACAATCTGGATTCCTCCTCTAGTCAAGAGACTACATTTGGCAAAGCTGTGTTGCACTCTGTTCACTCTTAAAAGGGACTATGACAATTTTACTCCCACCTCCGTTTACACACCACTGCTATGGGCGTCTATCAAAGATGAGGAATACGTCGGAGGACACAATCCCTTTGAAGAACAAGTTACTTCTTACCTGGTAACTTTCTTTCGATGGGATGTTCCTCCGACGTATTCCTTATCGCCCCTCCCATCCATCCCCTCAGTAAAACTTCCCTTGTGGTTGCAGCTTACGCTCCTTCCAGGTCAATAACCAATTCATGAACAGATGATTCCAAGCTACAAAACGGAACTGAGCAACGGACGCTGCGCGAGTCTATACGCATGATGACGTCGGCGCCGATACGGAGGCTGTCGAAGGACACCGACTCGAGGGAAGTCGACGCGCAGCGCCCTCTACTGAAAAAAAAATTCCGAGGCCAGCAAGCTGGAAGTGATCTATCAAAGATGAGGAATACGTCGGAGGAACATCCCATCGAAAGAACGTAACCAGGTAAGAAGTAACTTGTCCTTCTGAATCACAGATCTGCTTCACACTGTGGTTTCACAGCCAGCTGGTTCTCATGTTTTGCTGTGCATGATCATCCTCAGTTAAGCATGGAAAGAGTTCAACTTCATCTGGCAATCTTCAGGTATTGGGCACAGATCCAGAATTTAAAATGGTTCATTTCTCAACATCTGTGGGGGAGTTCTTGCTGTCGAATGAAACATCCACCAGGACTTCTCTACTGGACGCTGGAGCTACCCACTTCCATTCTCAGGTACGCAACCCACTCTCAGCAGTGAGACTTGCATATAAACATTCTGGAGCTCGGCTATTTTCCATACCTTGAAAGTCTTTCTACCAAAACTTGATGGCTTTGAGGTCCTCATTTCAATCAACACGACTATCCTTGTTCTACGTGAACAAGCAGAGGTTGCAAATCTCCTCAGCTGCCAATGTTGTCCATGGAGATGAGCAAGTGGGCTATCTTGCACAGAATCTACTTTTAAGTACTTAGGACTCCCCCCCCCCCCCCCCCCAACTGAAGGCCATCACAAGTTTGATTCTCTGAGCAACTGGTCATCGAGTAGTAGCTTTGTTGAATAAGTTTGCCCCCTATACATTCCAAAACACTCCCTCGTGTAGATTGATCATGTGGTGGGCAGGTTCTGACCTTTTAAGCCTGTTCTCAAGTCCTTTAAATATTCTACCTCAGAGTCTGGGTATCTACTCGTAGATCAAGGGAAAGCTTCTTAATCTCCCTGAAGGCCTGCGACATATCTTTCTATACGGTTTTCTCAACCTTTTTGGGATCGTAATGTGATCTCGCCTGCCCTGGTTTATAAGCCCTTTGAGCCGACATCTGGTTAGTTGCAGGTAAACTGCCTTTCTGTTTGCAGTTTCTTCTGCCTGCTGGGTTAGCGAGTTAGATGCTCTCTCTGCATTAAAGACTTCTACTATTTCTCAGGGAAATGGTGGTCCTTTGCACTCATCTTTCGTTTTGTCCGAAGCTCTCATTAGATTTTCATCTTGATCCGCCAATCTCTCTCTACTTTATTTCCCGACTCTGGCATCACAAGTGTGTAATGGGACACCATAGTTTAAAAATAAAAACTGTATTTTGCTAAAATTACTTCAAAAGTTACAAAATCATCAGTCAATCATCTCTAAAAGTACATACTTATAAGCATACTCGTATCAATAATGGGTCAAACAATTAGAGACACATAATGACAAATGTAATCACTATCACAATTATCTTAAAAGAACAGGTAAGAAAAAGATCCAATGATGAAAATAAAGAGGGATAAAGTAGCAACATTCTACCAAAGGTCTACTTAGAGACAGTTGGTTTATGGTGTTAGTTTTATAAAATCAACCCAAGTCGCCTTAACTAACACACAATTATAAGAGCGGTCAGAATCCATTTATTTGACTGCTTCTATACTGAAGTGTGCATAAGTATATCTCTTCAGACCATGTAGCCTTTTAAATCAATAAAACATTATACTCCATAACTTGTATTTGTGGTGGGCTTTGAAATTTTATCTGGACAAGAATCAATGCTACGTCTTGTAGGTAGCCAGTCTCTTGGAGTGGGTATTTGTCGTGAAATATCTCCTGAGAAAATCCATGGTCTCATTGTGAGAGCCTTCAGAAGCATATTCTATAGCAGGTCATTGCCATTGAATCAACAATAGCCTCTGCTTTTTGAAAGCACTACCTAATTAATAACCACTCTCCAGCCAATGCCCAATGTGGCTTAGCTTTGTTATAAAACCTTTTTCATCCAAATTAGGATTGGTCACTGCAGGTTCTTTCCGTTTGAAGTTTTCAAAGAAATGTGGAGGAAAGGTACTCCCTCCCACCTTACCTGCTAAACTTTGATATCTAGTATGGCATGGGTGGATAGAAAGGACTGTTTGTGTAAGGTGGGAGGAGCGCCTAGAGAAAAGTAGTCACAAACATTCTCGTGTTAATCAAATGAAGCAAACTTATTTTTCTTCGTTGGAAAAACATTTCTCTGGTCCCATACTCTGCACGTTTCCCAAGAGTATGGCAGAGGGAGGAATATTGAGTTGGAGTACAGTAGTCCTTACTGTATGTAAGGAGGGGCTTCGCATGGAGGCTTGTCCCCCATTTCCGCAGTGCCCATTTTGGGTATACTTTTTTCCTTTGGCAGAAACCATGGGTTGCACACTCGCCATAGTCTATTTTCCCCCCACACACAAACCATGTGCTTTGCACCCTGTCTTTGTAGCTATAATGCTGTTTGGTGGGCTGTACAAGGTGTCCCCATTCGGCCCCACTCTCTGGCCTGACTCCCTGGGTCCTCTTCCTGCACCCACTTGTGAGGCAAAAAATGTGGTATCATCTTTAACTCCCCTCTCTCTCTCCATACATCATGGACCTTGCCAAGAAGTCTAATTTTCAGTTGCATCTCCTCAGGGGCATTCTCCCTTTCGTCACCATACTGCAGAAGCACAGTGTCTTCAGAGCCCTGGTTCTCTCTAGGCTTGACTACTGCAGCAGCCTCTTACTCAACCTGCCTCTTTCCTCACTTTGCCCCCTTCAAATTATCTGAAATAGGACTGCAAGGCTTCTCCTTGGCCTCTAGCCCAGGGACTGCATCTCTCCAGCCCTAAAACCTATCCACTGGCTCCTGCTGACTGCACCAATTTATTTCAAGACCCTTTGCATGATCCACAAGGCTGTCTGGGGAATGTCACCTCTTTACATCCAGCTTTCCCTCCCTAAGTGCCTCCCAGACTGAATCGTTCGGTCTTCTGGCTTCAACGCTCTGCAGATCAAACGCTTCTCCAAGCAGAGACTGGGAGGTAGATCACTTTCCTCGGCTGACTCCTCCCTCTGGAACAGCCTCCCTCCTCCTCCTCCTCTCAGACTTGAGCCAGAGCTTTTAAGTTCTGGAAACTTCAAGACTTTTCTCCTCTTCCTTCCCTCTGCCCCTCCCTTGCTAACTCCATCTGCTGATGCGACTGCAGCCTGGTCCCTTCAGAGTCGTAAAGGGACCAGAACACCCCCTACCAATTCCCCCAGCATTTTTTGCCAGCACTTGCCCTTGGGCTCCCTTCTCCAGACTATCCCAATGTAGTCCTCCCTGTCCACTGCACTCATCCTCTCACTAGCCCCCCCCCTTACCCCTGGCACTTGATGCCTTGGCCTGCCCCCATCACTTGCCCGCAGGCACCCTTGAGGCTACCCCACTCCTGCACTTCCCTCTCTATTCCCTCCCCCTTACCACCTTGACATGCACTTGCACGGTAGGATTGTCACAAGGCCAATATAACAGTTTTTGTTCTACTTTTTGATCCTCATGTCCCCCCGCCCCATCTTGTCTTGTGGCGCCTGAAAACACCTGTGTATAGGCGCCATACAAATGTCCAATAAATAAAAATAAACGACACACCCCTTGGTAACATTAACCTGGGAGCAATGCTTTTTAATATATGTGCCTAGTTTCTTTTGGAAGATGCTTCTCCAGTCCAGGTTTTGATTTTGCATTCTCGGACTTGTCCTGGATTTCACCATTGTAAACCTCAGCCTCCAAATCCCCAGAATGCAATGTTAAAACCAGGACTGGAATAGCATCTCCCGCATGGAATGAGGCGTATTGGCATGTATGTTAGTTTAACACTTCCACTAGACGACAAAGCATTTGCTCAGGGCCGGTCCCTCCGTGGTTAATATTTCACCCGTGTCCCCTGCAGTCACTACTCGATTCTGTGCTACAGGAAGCCATTCTGGCACAGCTATGGAGTAGAATTCCAAAATAGGACATGCCGTTACCATGGCATGTGTTATAGGGTAACTAATAGGAGATTATTCTCTTTAAGTCAACATGCTCCAGGTGCTGACATTCTCTTGTGTCAACAATAGCTCTTTATAACCACGAAAAGACGTGTCTGTAAACTGTCCCTCTATTCGGAGCCGAATATAGTGCGTGCCATCTGCTGTAAAAGTAATCGGAGTGAGTTTTAATGGTTGAGAGGGGCCTACAACTAAACATTGAGCATATCATTCTTTGACTTGCCACAGTTTAAGACCAGTTGATTGAATGTATACATCCAAATGCATTCCCATTGTGGAACAATCTGATCCTAAAATGTGGTCGTGTCCGTTTACAATTGGGTGATAAATTGGTAATTCATCTCCAAATAAATGTTCAATTTGTTAAGGCATGACGTCTTTATGTTTAAAATGCATTGCATTTCATGGTCCTGCTCTGATTTGAAATGCAATGTTATAATTCGTGTAACATCCAGGGCACTTCAGAACATAGATCAGATAAATGGAGCAATTGACTTCACTTCTACGACTGATCTAAGTTCTTTAATTGTGTCCTAGCTGTTTAATTTGTTATAGGTAACACAGTCAATAAATGAAATAAATTTGCTATGACGCCTGAGAAAACCATCCTTTCAAAAAAGGTTTGTTCAGAGTGTCACTGCTTATTGATGCAAGTGCTCCATTTTCTTACACATTATTTCTGCCCTCCAGAAACTGTTGCCACGGTCTGCTTACAGAAATATTTTACTTGTTAGATGAGATAAAATCTCTCACTTTGAGGCTGCAATGGTTGCCTTGGTGAGTTGTAGCACACATGCTGACCTTTTTCATTATGCTTTGAGTCAAGTGTAATACCTCATGCTTGGCCTAAAAGGACTTTTGCAGACAAGGCCTGTGGCTCTGTGCACCAATGCACCCACTATTGTGATCTGCATTTGACCTCCTTGTCACATGTTCAAATCCTGGCATTGATTCAGTGATCAATACAAATGAATACCCTTGAGTTGGGTAACATAACCATTTGTTATGTTTATAGCGTTAAGATACCACAATTGGGGGAGCATGTGCGCTCTACTAATGCTCTTGTTAAGTTATTATTGACAAATGAAACTCATCGCCTAACTGAAGCTTACAATCCCACTAATGCATTGCACTTGCTCCTTCCACAATAGCAACGTGAGTTTTTGAAGATATTCCTTCTCGGTTGTGGTGACCAGACCCAGAAACACTCCCCTTTCCCACAGAGTATTGTGCCCTTTTAAATCGCTGCCTTCTCAGGGGCCAACTCAATTCCTACATCTTCTATCATGATCTAGGACTGTTGACCCGTCTATATCTAGTGGCCTTAGTTGGTTTTGATTATGTGCCTGCTGTACAAATGCTGATTAAATACAGTACAGAGTGATTACCCAGAGTTTAGTTAGTTGATATCAATGCTTCAGCTAACAGGATACATAATTGTCTGATACTTCAAAGACTTGGAACCACTTTTCTTTTGGCATCATAAGTCAAATATCAAATGCTTTGTTTTTGGGGGTTGGCGTTGGATTAGAAATGTCTGTAGAAGGAAGGCCTAAGTGGTACAGTATGTATGGAAGACGAGGGCTCTACTAAAAGAGTGGGTGCTTGTTGAATGTCTTTTTAGGGTCTGCTTGCCATGTGATCTGCAAAAAAGCCTCTGCCATGTACAGAAGCAACTATTTGTTTATTGCAACACACGTTTTTACAAATTGACACATTTGCTTTACAGTACTCTTCAATTTACTGTCACTATAATGGTCAGCGTGCATGAATCTTGAACACCATCCACTGAAGCGAACTGAGTTAAGCGGTCTAGCTCATTTATTCCAGAGGACTGATCTTCATTCCATATTAGTTTATGACAAGAGCAGTCCCTAATGACTGAAATAGCTACAATAAACAAGTGCAAGAAGATAGTAAAGCATTGCAACATGATGTATTAAATGCCTGTGTATTGCATAATATCTTCTCTGAGGTCTCCTGACCCTGTCTCCACAAACTCCATGCCAAAAGTATAGTATACACCTTTGCCGGCTGAATCAGCAGTATGATCTGCAGCCCCTGCTCTCCCGTACCACAGGGCAGGTTCAGGGCACAGGTGCCGTCTTGAGAGATTCAGTGATAGCCAAGTCACTGCAGCACAGGGGCTGCATATAAGATATGCACCTCTAACCCTATAATTATGAGTCTGCTGTCCTGGTGGTATGCTAAACTTTAAATATAAGCCATATCTGAGTTAGTGTATCGTAGGAAGCTATTGTTGTTGATTATTACAGCCTCATCAAATTGGAATCCACATGTGTCAACCCTGTTAGCACAGCATAGCTAGGTAAAGATGTTTTTTCCACCCAGTTAGGTAGACTCTGCAGCTCCAAGCAACATTGAAGCCTTGGGGTGGGGTTTGCCGCTTTGCTCCTTTGGGCAGGTAACAGTCTCTCTAGTAATACAGCCACTCGGCAAGAGGCTGTCCTGGGAACTGAAATCAAAGGGCATAGACTTCCCAAAAGGACGAGCCTCACACCAGGGTGTGCGCCTCACTCCTCCTCCAATTCTCTTCAGAACATACACATAAGTTAGAATTTCTTTTGTTGGCAGAGTTGACTTTCCAAAGCCCTCCACCAGTGAGGTGAAGACTGAGGGCCCGATTCTCAATGACATGTTAATTAGCGGAAAAGTCGTTTATAGGGTTACAACATTTTCGTTAATGAACCCCTGTTCCGAAGGAGGCACATTTTTTCAAGGGTGCACAGAAAGCACTACTTTAGGAACGTATGATCCGGTTGCTAGGATTGGCTGGAAGCCAACCTAGCAACCGGCCATTTTGGAAAACGTTTCTTTGCATGGTTATTCTAGTGGCATTCCTCCACAATAGCGACGGTCTGAATTTGGAACAAATAAACAGTACCTCTTTTGGTGGCTGTCTGATCATTACACTGTAGCTCTTGTACATGGTAGTGGCATATGAGGGACACAATGTTTGTGTCCCCGAACTCTTTTTGACGGCACATTTGCTAGGCCAATCCCTGCGACTATTCCCACCAACTTTCTGCCTCTTCCCACACAAAGTGCACTGTCCTGGGATCTGTTGAGCCAACTTTATCATTCCTTAATGAGAAACTTTGTGCTGTAAGTGCCTGCCAGTGTTTGTTCATAGCACAGGTGCCTTGAGGTGTTATGCAATTTTACGAAAATGCTGCCGAGACTTGCAATCCGCCCGTAAATTCCCAAAACAGCCAGATTGTAGATGGTTCACTGTCGTGCTGTGCGCCGAACCCCAGGACCACTTGAGAATATGCATGGTGCCTGGCCATCAAGAAATGGCGCACTGAAGCATGTTTAGCATGCTCACTGTACCTTCATGAGAATAGTGCCCTGGGTGTCCAAGGCAAAGGCAAGCTCTGTTCCCTACCATTCCAAAGGCACATTATGGGTGGTTTATGCTGGAAGAAGACCAACCTCTGCCAGTCACATTGGTGCTGTTGATATCACCTGAAAGTACGCACCAGCCTCCCTTGCACTGGAGCCCGAGAATAAGAACTGCACTTGTCCATGAGACCCTGAGAAGGACTCAGTGGCAAGACGAGCAGGATACCTGCATTTCCTGTCGTTAAACTGCTGTGAGCTATATTTGGAGCCCATTGGACTGCACCAAACCATCAGGAACCTTTAGAGCTGCCTTTGGCACTCACCCTATTCGAACCGCTATGCTGCCCGTTGGAAACTTTGCCCCCGCACTGTGTAAGCTGCGCTCATCGTTGCCTTGGCTCAAACGCAAAGCTCCATGTTGCATCTGCACCCTTCATACCGCCGCCTCGAAGAGCAAATCCATTCATCTATCGAACCAAGGTCCCGCTGAGTCCTTTCAGTCCTTGGAGCCCTTGGAGGACTGCTTTCCCTTTGGGAGTGATGGGATTAACGTGTTGCAGGAAGCGCCGTGTGGAGGCGCTTAGGACTTTTAAGTACTTGGTACCACGGAGCGTGCAGAGTCCCGCTGAGACCTTTCAGTCCTTTATGTCCTGGTGTCCTAGAGGCAACAGTGGAGGTACTATGCTCTACATTAAAGTAAAGGCAAAAAGGCGGACAATTACGGTCAGTAACTAAATTATTCTGATTGGCCCTGTTGGAGTCTGGATTTCCGTCAGCAGCTTTCGGTGAAATTGTGCAAACAAGGTCCACTGCTTTGTTTTGCTCAGCATACCCTCCTGAAATACCCTAACCCATTCCGGAACTCTTCTGAGGTCGGAGGGGGGAGAGTCGGACTCTGGATACAATGTGGGCAGTGGGACCTATGTAGAGGAACAGGCATGGATCGAGCATTTTGGGAGCCTGTTTGGGGTGAAGACCTCTGGGAACTGGGCCGACCAAACTGTACCCTGCTTAGAATTTGACCTGGAGGAAGTGAAGGCCATTAATCAGCAAGCCCATAATCGGGCGCCCGGCCCGGATATGATTCCATCAGATGTGTTTCAGGATCCTTTGGACCTCTGGGCACCACTACTAACGGTATTGAACTATGGTTGTCGGAACATCCAGTGCCATCAGATATCCAGCTGGGTTTTCGTTTGGGGGTTGGAACTATGGAACAGAGCCTCAACCTGTACCTCATAGTGGCTAATTCGGTTTTTAGTAAGGGTTAGCCGGTGTACTTGGCATTCATGGACCTGAGCACAGCTTTTGATGAGGTAGACAGGGCAAAGCTCTGGGCTGTGCTCGGGTCTTTGGTTTGCCCGGGGGATATATGGAGGGTCTTGGTTGTCATTCACACGACAATGAGTCCTGTGCGCGCAGTGGTCCGGGGGGACATTGCACAGCATGTTTCAGGGTCGGCTGTGGTGTGCGGCAGGGTTGTGTATTGGCCCAATATGTTTGTTTACATATTAATGGTCTCCTACTACATTTGACAAACATCTTGGCTGATCTTTTGGTTCTGGGGACTCAGGCTTTTCCGGTATTAACATACGTGGGTGGCACTATACTGATAGCAAGAACCCTGAGAGCACAATGCATACACAACCTTCATGTCCGAACTAGGGTTAGAAATCAATACCAAAAAATCAGCTGTGATGGCTTTTGTGGGCAGAAAACGGCCAGTGGCAATGAGACGATGCTCAGTGATGGAGCGGTTATTCCTAGGGTTAAGGTTTTTGACTAGTTTGGAATAAGCTTCTCAGAAGCTCTAACTGGGAAGACCCACCTGGCCAAACAATCTGCCA
The DNA here is from genome assembly GCF_040938575.1 of Ambystoma mexicanum. Classification (NCBI taxonomy): domain Eukaryota; kingdom Metazoa; phylum Chordata; class Amphibia; order Caudata; family Ambystomatidae; genus Ambystoma; species Ambystoma mexicanum. Next base: position 194,074,316 of record NC_090938.1, read on the forward strand.
AAATGAGTCAGCAAATTGGTGGTATCTTCCAATTTTTGTCAAGGTGTGAGAGTCAGCCTCTGGAGTTGATCTCCAACATCTATGTTGAGCAGGCTAAGCCAGTCACAATGTATGGTGCCCCGATATGGGGTTTTCAGAGGGCTGACTAAGTACAAGTTAAGGAGAACACATTTCTAAGGTGACTATTGGGCCTCCCGAACTCTGTGGCCACTATTTCTATCCATCGAGAATTGGGACTAGAGTTCTGGGAGGATCAGTGGGCACTTGCTCCGACCCTGTTTTGGGTGCGGTTGTGGGCCAATGAATGCGTCCCTTAGTCACTATCATCCGGTCTGTGTTGGGCAAGGCGGGGTGGCATAGAATCCCGTACCTCGACTATATTGCTAAAGCCTTGTGCGAGGCTAATATAAGCATACTTTTTCCGCCAAGGGAACTATTAACAAAGGAGAGGGGGAATAGCTATAAACCTGTGTTGGGATACCCCTTTGTGAGGAAAAGAATACTTTGCAGGCCAGGTGTAATCCAACCGTACTTAATTTGGGTTTCCTACCGGAAGGCTAGATGGCTACTTACTAGGACGAGGTTCGACTGCCTTCTTTTAAGAGGAAATACTGTAAGTTTGAAGGGGTTCCCGGACTCTGCTGAGTGCCCTGTGTGCGGCCATCACAAAGAAGATTTGGCCCATATGTTTTGTACAGGGTACACCGGGATTCGGAGAGCAACCCTGATCCCTTTTCTTAAGAAGGCAGAGATCCGTCATTAAAAAGTGGCTCTTTCTTTTGAGTGCCGATTCTGTTCTCACTGCTTGGGCACCGCTCTCTTTTTTTGAAGAGAGCGATGTACTTCAGAAAGGGCCTGATGCAGCTCCAGGGAGACTGAGGTTTTGTTACTGGTTGGTGGTCCCTAGCTGAAACGGGCTGCTTTTGTGTGAGACCTTAAGGTAACTGGGTAGTTGAGTTATTTAAGCACTACCATGAAGGATATGTTATGGTATATATTTTTGTATGAAGAGGCATTTGTATCGGGTGGACTTTTTAAGAATTTTGATGTTTTATGGATTTATGTAATGCTGTACTTGTGTTTTATGGATATTTATCCGAAATAAACTTTTTGACTGACTGATGGTGGTGCTCATGGTCTGCACTTCCTCAAACCCTTGTCATTCTGATCATATGGAATTGTGCATTGTCACTAGCATCATTACAGTCGAACCCACAATCGAACGGACCATGGTGGCTGTTACGATTGGCTCTTTAAGTATTGCTTTGACCCTTAACAAGCTCAGTTTTGACCCCTACTCAACACTGCTCCCTGTCTAGCACAATCGCTGTATTGAAACTGCTTCAAACTGCACAAACAGCACCTAGAAGCCTGTTTTGCTGCCATCGAATCACCAAGACCAGCAAAAGGTACTATTGATTGGTGACTACCCCGTTTTTCTTTATTCAGGCCCTCAAAACTGGATAGGTCACCATGCATCCATTGTCGCACCAGTTTGTACCTTTTTTACAATCCTTATGGTTAATGATTGCTTCTCCTGCATAATTATCCATAGTGCTGAATCTTCCCTTTTTACATAGCTCATTTCTTTCAGAGTATAGCCTTCCTTCGGCCGACGTTACTACAGAAGGCGAAGGAGGTATCTCTTAACTGTTTGGACCTTTATGATTGGGATGACTGTTGTGTAGAATTGTGAGGGCTTAGCAATTGATTTTCATTACTACTCACCCTGGACTCATGCAGCGTACAAGTAACTTGCCACACCCATAAACTATTGTATTTATATTGCGCAAACCTAGCTCAGAAGCAGTGGAGTACTCTAGGCAAGAATAGTGTGGCCTTAACAGGCAAGAGTGGTGAGGGGCAGACGGATCTGCTATAGTGTGTGTGTACAAAACAATTTACATGGTAAGACCCAAGGGTGTTGCTAGGTCTGAAAGAGAGCCTGGTCTACGCTAATATCGGAACTGTCAGGAACTGGGGTCTAGCTAGCCTTTTGGTTGTAGCTCCTGAGATTCTATCCAGGGCTACAACCAAGACACCAGGGGCTAGAGTCCCTTTAGACCCCCCCACCCCCCTCCTAGCAACACATCTGGTAAGACCGTTTGAATTGCAGATAGTCACCCTGTGGCTGGTGTGTAGCCTCAGCGTCTAGGTAATGTCCTAGTAGACCAAGTGCTGCATAAAAGAAACTTGAATAGTGATCCTGTATTACGAGTTGCTTCAAGTCCTTGAAGATTAGCGCCCCTTTTTGTAAAGCCTTTAAGGGATTTTATTGTGACCGTTTCCTAGATGGTGTCCTTAAGTAAAGCTCCTCAACAGCGTAGATGGCATATGCATGGCACTCTTGTTTTTAGAGCTGACCGCTAAACTTGTCGATACTACCACACACCTCAAATTGCTGATAATACGATGAACGACAATCATCCCATTCCTATATTGGGTAATACTCCAAGACCTCAATCTTAATTCCCCATTTTAAATTACCATGGGAACATGGTAATCTAGGAGGTGGGCTGGTACTTAGGGTGGAAGTAATTTATTGACATTGCTGATCTGTGAAATCCCTTTACCTTTAGACTTTTAAGATGTCCTGTGATCCCAGCAAGTGACACGGGTGTGTGTTACCCATCCGGAAGCAATGAAAAGCATTGAAGGAGCAGTGCTCCTGCCCCCTGGCACGGGCAGCCGTGGACTCGGTGCATACCTAGTCTTTTGCGTCAGTTGTGTGCTGTTCGGCTTTTTCGATGGCTACAATTAATTATAAAGAGAACATACTCTTCAACCAGGCCCTAGGATTATTTGTAACTCATTAGTTACTTTTCTGAGGGAAGGGTAGAGTGTAGGAGATTTCGAACTTCTGCATACAAATGTCAGTTTTGTATGTGCACAGCCAACTGCCAGCATTAATTACAAGTGACCAGGAAGGCAATGTATGGATTGGAGCCAGAATCTCTTGCTTTCACTTTGGGCACTAGACCACGTGTCCATAATCTTCTATAGATCTGTTAACGCAGCCACAGCATGCCAGGTTTACTTGACCTAAGCTGGCTGTTCTATGTCAAAGTAATAGAAGTACGAGGTCAGCTGAAAGAAACCTTTTCAGTGTAACTTGATTGACACAAACATTTGAGTTTTCTGCATCTCAATAAAACATTTTATTGGTGAGCTAGCCAACCAATACACATTTGGGACAATTGAAAAGGGTAACGCGAGTGATGGTACAATCACCAATCTAATTTGCAGATACTGTGTAAATCCAGTGTTGTGTCCTCTTGACTGGAATCCCACGTTATTTATATTACATTAATTTTGTGATTGGTTTGCATGCATTTGCGTTTTTTCGATTGTAACTTCTATGATATGTAACTTCTGCGATCAGATTGTAACCAGTATATACATTAGTTTTGTTCCAGTCCTGCTAAAAACACTATTTCTCCATTTTTATTCATTCGAATCTCTCTTTTGAAGTGGACTTTACACTAATTATCTAAACATTACTTTGGCGTTCAGGGTCCGCACCTGGACTCAGTTTTAAACCCCGATGTATGGGTTGTTTGCACAATATGAAATTTAATTTGTGGTTGTGAAGTATGCTCTGGACTTCCTCCCAGGTCATGCACACCCGCCGCCTCCCGTTAGGCTCCACGTCTTAGATTAAAAGCATACGGTTTAAAAATCCTTTCCATACACATTTTGAACATTTGTTGTTTAATTTAAGGGAAGCCTTTCTTATAATATTGAAAAGTAAACTACAGCTTGAGCAGGACTCAGTCAACCCGAAAACATAAGGGCTCACATTTTTTTCTGACTGTAAAAAAAATGGAATTATTCACAACTATCAAATGCCTGTGATTCTAAACCTTCGTTAGCGTTGTTATGTAAACCTATCTAGTTCTTGCAAACTATAGATATACTGGCTTCTGAAACTGTCCTTCAAAACTCAACACCAAACTCTATTGCAGAGTATTGATAATTTGTTCTGGACATTACTGTGGACTACTTGGCTCCTGGCTGTAGCCTAGACTATGCTGGTTCGGTGGTCGGTGTTGCAAGTAGCTACTTCTGGCTCCTCATACTAGCTGATGATGCCAAATGTATTTTAGTGCCATGAACTCGTGTTTGTGAATTTTTAAGAAGATGCATTAGGGCAAATCTTGAAGGCACTTAAAGCGTAATTGGCCATATGTACTGGATCGTCTGCTGTAACTTTTATTTATGGCATGACTGGTATTGGCATCCAATTCCACAGAAGTAGCTCCTGTTCACTCTTGGAATGCCTGGTAGGTGTTTTAGCTCTTTTATTAAAACTTTATTTTGTCATCTGCAACAGGCAATAAGAATGTCCAGCAAAGCCACAGTTGCAGCATGGCACAAAGCCAGTCCCTGAACCATCGAAGCAGCGATCATAACAAATGAGCAAAGAAGCCAAAGCTAATGAAAGCAATCTTCACTTCCAAGCATATCCGCTCTTCCAAATTGTGTAATCCTTAATTTCTTCCTTACTGCACATGCAACCTCCAGCCTAGGATCAAACAAACCCCTTCTTTCAAGTAAAGACTCGGGAAAGTCATTGATGAAAATAGGATCTTAATAAACCCTAGTCCTGGATGACCCATTCTCCACTGCTATTGTTTTCAACCCATGCAGATTCTATTGAATTCATCTTTAATTGACAGTGTGTGGCCCACACCATACTACTTTGTTGCTTTGATATAGCAGCACAAGTGGCTGACAGATACCGTTGAGCAGAAGACTGCAACCTTTGGCTCTCGGAATGGTTTGAACTACAACGTCCATCAGTCCAAGCTGGCATGGTCATTAATGAGGTAACATGGGAGTCAAAGCCAGAACATCTGGATAGCCTCAGGTTGCAGACCTCTTCTCTAGTGGGTCCCCAACATTTCCGAGACCTAGCAGAGTGAGAAACCTAGGTCTTAATCTCAATGCGAGGACATTTCCCTTTGAGATGACCTTTTTTTCTGCTGTTCAGAATGTTTAAGAATCCTCTGATTGAACTGCCACACATATCCCAACAGCAGATCTATCCGTGTGCCAGGCAAAGAGGACCAATTTGTCGAAGCCTGGAGGCAATTTGATGAGTGCTACATGTTCTGATTCAGAATTTTTATATTCTCTTCCCGAAGTGCTACTTTTGGCTTTGCCCTGTCGACTCATTTTTCAGCAGTGCCTGTGAAGTACAAAGCGAGACATCAAGGCATCGGAATCTGGCTTAAGGACACATTTGACTGGTAGGGAATAAGGCCATTTTCTAGCTAAATCTTCCCCTTTCAATACAATACAGAACAACCTTATAAAAAGGCACACATTAGTGGGATTTCGGTTTGTGTAGCCAAATACTTTTAGAAATCTAAACAACCATGACATCGAAGAACCAACCAAGATCCCTCCCGTTGTCTCGCATGATAATTCCTTAAGTCGGAATTATTTTACTATTCTTAGTCAATGCCTATATTTTTCAGCCAAATATGGTCCATTTAATGGCTATTATTTTGAATAGCTCACATATTTATCATTGTTATCTGGAATACAAATGCAAATCGCATAAGATACTTCGGTATTTTAGATACCGAACAGAGCACAAGATGAATGATCAATATTGGACATTGTGCAAGTTGCATTTTGGACAGTGCAAATTTAGGGTAGAGAGGTGGTGAAACGGAGTGCAATTGAAAAGATCCATGCTCATAAATGACGTCATGCATACCCACCTCCATTCATCAGGTGATTTCCAATTTGAAGCAACGGCCAACTGAGAATTGTGGGTGTGCCAATATTAGCCACTTTTTTAGTGTGCTCTTAATAGGACCATTGTTTCAGCTTCAAATAAGAATCTGCAAAACTTTACTTGAAGGGTTCCATGGCTCTATAACTTGAGTTTGAAGTTGTAACCTCGCTCAAAGGTCAACAGCCACTTGCTCCCAATCTGAGACCTATTTAACAATGACTTGTTTATGCAATGCATTTTATTTTTTGTACTTGTTGCGTTCATGACTCTGGTGGTAAGCCAGCATTTAGAACCGGTCAGATTATGGACACTTTCCTGATGTCGTGCGCTTGAAATTCTTGCTTGCAATCTGTGTATTTGGTCTTCATGAGGTCCTACCCTGAAACGCACCTCTTTTGCCTGTGGACCATTGCATCTGTCCCTGGGTTTTAAACAATCACGGATGTTCTTTTCACTCTTTATGTAGATTTAATTATGGTTTTGTTCCCTGCTAGTTTGCTGAGGCCATGACCAGTTAGTTCCCCTACAGCTGCAGACTATCCCACTGATGTAGATTTGCCCCAATGGCTTTTTGCAGGGACCTTGGTTGAGATGTTTTCTAATTCTTGTATTTGGGCGAGAATAAAGGATGCTTAAAGCGTTTCCTGTGTTGAAACATCATTTTTGACATGCTGTTGTGCTGTCTTGCCTAAAATCTTCCCTAATCCTCTTCCCTAATCTTGCTTCTCAGGATCAGAGTTAATCACTCCTGTTCCGCTTGTGCTATTCCTCCCTTTTCTGCTTTCCACAGTGATTTTGGTATTACAGTACCTTTAGTGATCGGTAGTCGGGGTGTGGCTCTCCAAAGGACAACCTACAATCTGTCCGTTTCTGCAGCAAAGCCATACAAGACAGGTGCCCAGAGCACCACCAGCAGTGACGAGCATGTGTACGCCTGAAGTATCGAGTTCATCCCTACTCATGGAACGTGTGTTAACATGGCATGGGGCATTGTTTTTCACTAAGTCTGCACTACGCTGATAGCTATTCCATTGCTGAGCCTTCTAAGGTGTTACAGTTAAAGGCCCAAATCTTAAGGTTGCTTAAGGTATTACATTAATAACACTTGGTAATGGCTAGAAATTCAGTTTTTCGAGTTTGTTATAAAACTTGGGATAACAATGAATTTTCAGTCCAATTAATTTAAATGAGATCATAAAGCATATGCCAGCAGCCGCATCCCGCCACACTCCAAATACCTTCTGACCTATTGGCTCTCAGGTTGCCCACAATTACAATCTAAACACTTGGCTTATTGTCTCTAGCGCCCTACAATGTGGCAACACAGCCAGTTGGTGATGAGACTGCCAGTGCCAATTTTCATAAAATCGTTTGTTTTGAAATTGGTAAAGGGAACTTCTTGAGTCAAGTTGTCTTACTTCACTGCGTCTTCCAATTGGAGAAACAGGGAGGTAGTCTATTTGGCCATCGTTGCCTCGGGTGGCATAGCTGGGTGCAGATTGACTTATGGGTTGGTGGTGGAGACGGCCGCAGTGCATGTCCTCTGCCTGATCCCAAAAAAAGTCAATAGGAATACCATCAAAGGCCCGACTATGAAATGGCTGCCAACCGAGACCCAAAGCAGTGAATCCAGACACCAAAGATTTAGATCTCAGATATACCAACCATCATCCCTCCACATCTATAGCATTAATTAATTGTGGCTCATATATAGCGTCTGCTAAAGTGCCAGGTAAATATGCCAGGATTTAAAAGAAACCTGTTTGAGTCTGCGAGGACCTTACATGGACCACATTTGTACCCTGGGAAGCAGGTTGGCCACAAAGCACATTGTAGGCATATTTTATGTAAATAAGTGAATGCTCCAGCTAGCAGTTTGAGCCAGAGAACAGGTGATGCAGAAAAGATACGGATACAAGTCGAGAGTTAATTTAACTTATGACAGTCGAAGAAAATGTGCACTCTCAGTCTCCGGCACTCAAAAGGATTTTCTTAAATTTGCACGTGTCAATCTGCAGCAGATCTCGCATGATGCCCTCAGTCCTTGGCACGATTCTTCCTGGCAAATCCCTGCTGGAGTCGGCATTTGCCAAACACCAGGCACGAGATTTCCTTTTTAGTACCTTGCTCTTCATTTTTATAGACCAAGCAGCAAAACTCTCGGAGCAGCGAGCTATAAAAGGACAGTTCATTCCCGCTTAGCTTACTTGTTTGAGCATGTCCACTTTTCCTGTGCCCGCTGGTGTGTTTCCTCTAGCATTGAACAGCTGAACTGCTCCGAGTATTAATTGAACATCACTAAACCCATTCATGTAGATCTGTTGCATGTACTGTGACGCCTCCCTTACCCCCCCCCCCCTATCCAGTAAGGGCTTACAGCGCCACCTGTGTGGCACTTGATAGAGGGTAGCTTCAATATTAAAGGCTGGCTTGCCCTTTACATGCAGCTTTTTTACCCTTAGGAGCCTGGCTCTTTCCATTGTGGACCCTCAGTCACCAGAAGGCTTTCTTTACACAAGGGATAGCAATTTCATGTTTAAAATACAAGCCAGGCATTCAGTTACTTGCCCCCTCACTTCGCCATGTGTACACAGCTCACTGTTTTTTACTCGCCCAAGAGTCAAATTTCACTAGTCTGGGCCTACAGGCGACTGCAACTATTGTAGCTTGCTTTACCTCATAGCAAGCCCTTCATCTCTAGGAGCCGTCGGCTATCCTTCAGTGCCCATGGTTTTCTCGATGTGTCGCTGTCCGTCCAGTATCCCCTCATTTCCTTACAGGGGCCCTTTATCTAAAAGCCTTTTCCTACACTTAGCAGTCCCTCTTTTCCTCGAACCCTTGTCTCTGATCAATGACCTTCATTATCTTGCAGGCTTGCCCTCTCTCTTTCCTTGGTGTCCCTCTCTTAATCTAGAAGCTTGGCTTCCCTTTTCCTTACACCCTCTGTTTCGGGACTATTCCCTCTACCTGTAGTGGGCCCCTCTTTACATGGACTCCTGGGATCCCCTATGTGGCCCTGTAGTCTATAGAGGCCTGACTTTTCCCATTTTTCTTCAATACATGTTCTCCCACCCACCCTTCTTACATAGCACCCCCTCCAACTATCTAAACCATGAGCATAGAAAATCTTTTGACCAGAGGCTTTAATTTTCAATACTTGTATGTAGCCATAAAACCGGTTAACTTGATTTATGCCGGTTTTAAAAGGCCCTGCGTCCAAAAGAATGGTCAAAGAGGAAAATCAAAGCAATGTCTGGCCAGTTGAATTTTCAGCTGTTGCCTTCAGTTTTTAGGGTGGTGTAAACAAAGTAATGCACAGTGGAAAAAGCACTGAATATTTTTAAATAAGTTTGGAATTTATCGGGATTTAGTGTGAACCTGGACTCTCTTGCCCCCAAAGTACAGTGTGTCTGGTAATGTTCCCTACAAAGCTTAATCTACTCACCCCCTGGAAGAAGTACTCCTGCATAGCAAAGAGACTACATTCACTGAGGCACTTTCCTCAGTTTGTAAGAGAGCAAATGCTCAGTGGGCTTCATACATATTTTATAATCCGACGCCAGCAGGGTTTAAATATGTGCTGTTTGCATGCACACCTACTCTCAAAGCGATTTACATTTGAGAGGGATGCATCTGTCCAGTTAAAGGTTGTGACCAGGTTGAGGAGCAGCAAGCATGTCCAATAAACCTAGTTTCGTCTTTTGATATCCATTGCATAGATGGATCCTGGTTAAGGTGCTATATATGTGTTTGTTCAATGAACTCCACTTTGTTCTTAAGTATGCAGCCTTAAATGTCTTTCTGTATTTAGAGACAGGTGGCCACTGTTTAGCCATTTCATAAACAAGGGGCGGTTTGCTCTATGTATGTATGTATGTATGTATGTGTGCTTGCATGTTTGTGTGTGTTGCGGGGGTTCATGGGCATTTGAAATTGTTTTCCATCACATCCCTGCTAATACCAAGTTTAGACCTGTTGACACAAACATGAGAGCTGGCATGAGAACTTTACTTGCTAGCAAGTAAAGGTTTTTTACACACTTGACTCATAGTGAGTTTGAACAGTGTACCCACAAAAGTAACATGGAACAATGTTGTACCATGATATGATGGTTTATTTATATAGTGCCTATACACATTGTGTTCCAAAGCGCTGGAAGATTTTGAATGAAAAACAATTGGCGGGAACTGTCTGTCATTTCGATCATTTGCCCTAAAGTTGATAGGAATGGTATGAAGAATCCTGTGCTCTGCACCCCCCCACGCCAAACCCAGATAAAGTAGTAGTAAGACAGTTAAATATTCCTGAAATTTTAATTTTTTAGTAATGGGGCGGGTGGGGGTGGACCTTATTACAGTAGAAAGCTTAAAGTGCGGTCGAAATGTTTCATAGGACTTTACCAAGACATTATTGTGGGATTGGATTTTCATGTAGAAGTTGACATGACATTTGGAGATTGTCACATGTCCTTGCATCGCTACAATATATGAGGCCACAATTTGGCAGCCGGTACATTAGCCCCAACTTGTTTTGGCCTGGGGCAGTCTGCACCTTGCTCAGTTTATCCATTGGTGAAGCCTGGAACAGGCAAGCACGCTAACTTTTCCAAACATCCCTGGCCATGCACCTCTCCACCTTGCGTGGTCTAGCATTGCAATCTTGGCGGCCACCTCTAGTCACAAGCCCAGTGATCTATTTCGCAGGCTTGAGACGGACATTCATGAATCCCTCATAATCTTCCTTGCAGTAAAAAGAACACACACTCTGGAGGTTTGCTGAAGGGCCACTTCCCTCATAGAGCACTATTTCCTCAAACGATCATAGACCTTGACTTCATCTCTAAATTTAGCTAGTGACCTGGGCGGCTTTTTTGAATGTATACATTGCAAGTGGGAACGAGGTTGCGCTAGATACTTGGATGGTTTTGAGAAGTGAAAAGTAACCTGTATTTCCTTTCGAGCTGTAATTCGGCTGTTTCTCAGCAGCAGTTTAAGCAGAACCATGCGGTCTTCATTTTCTGAAAGCTTGCAGTTGACACGATCAACTAAAGTCAGGCCTCCTTCCCTAAAAGCCAAAACACATTTTTGTCTTGCAAAAGACAGCAACGCTGTTCAGAAATGCTTACAGTGAATGTCCTTGCATGCTCCGCCAAGCAGAGATAACACAATACAGCATGTTCTCAAAAATACTGTTTTTCTTTTGGTGCGATGTCGGGATTACATTTTTCTCTTGTTTAGAGGCCGTGCTCCCGGGCCATGGGAGAGCAGTTTGCGCCAACATTGGCTTCGCGGTAGGAAGGGGGGTGTGGTAAGGGAGAGTTTTGCTGGCCCATGGCTCACAAAGGGTTGCAGAGGGACATGTTAAAAAATGGAGCAGGGTTTCCTATCTAAACCCGTGTCCAAATCCTACGCATTCTCGTGTCTGGTTACCGTTCCTGTGGTGCGAGCGCTGTAGCAAATGGAAGGGCATTCCCTAAGTGTTTCTGGCTCAGAGTAGTGCAGGGTAGCTGATGCGCGTGCCTATGTGACACTTCAAAAGGAGGCGAGGGTTCTCAAATCTGCACACTCGCCTGCCCTTGGAATGTTGGCACTGGTTCTGTGGTGATGCTGCTGGTTGTGCTTTGCCACTCTGCAGAAATAGTTCTATTAAAGCTACAAATCTGTGTACTTGCATTGCTGGTTAATCTGGGTCGGTCGTGATTGGAAGGTGCGGATTAAGTATGGGGACATCCTCCACCATGTACTGACGCCATGTCTGGTTCCAGACCGCTGCAACTGCAGAACCATACTTTAGCTTGCTGTTGGCACACCGGCCAGGTGGCAAACCTTCTTTGGCTTAAGAGTGCCACCCACTGCCTACGCTTGATTTACAGTTGTGGTCAGTCGTGTTGGTTGCCTTGTCTCACTTGATGCCATAGGTTCATGGGCACAATGTGTGATTTACTGCTAAAAGCTTGTTCTCATTCCCAAAAAATGCTAGTTTGATCAAACTGCATGCATTTATAATCTAAATGTAAATCCATGTGGAATGCTTCCTCCTCTTAGATCAGTATCCAGTGGTTTAACAGCTGAATATTCGCTGCACAATTTTCAGAATATTCAGCCTTAGAAATCAGAGTGTTTCAAAAAGTGTTGGTTAGGAGAAGGAGATGTATAGAGTAGTGGTGAGGCGTGGGATTGGCTTTTAAAGTTTGGCTGCAGACATGCCCCACACTATTGCTCGTAAAAGAAATTTAAATCTGCAGTTATAACACTTACAACCATTAGATCCTCTCAGCGCTAGCTGTTCCGACCACCAGAGGGCGCAATGAGTCTCTGCTCGGATTCATTCACTCCTGTGGCTCTATAGGGGACGCCACAGGTTTCATATATAGAGCCAGCGGTGGCAAAGGAGCACCATCTCCTCAAATTAATTTCTGCTGTCATGTACATTGCTTTGAAGTCCTCAACCTTTAAGCAGTGCAATTGGACTCGCATGATGCGTGTCTTTGGTGCATGCAGCATGTCCATATATGGGTGATTATGGCTTCTGGCAGTTGTTTATTGCCCTCCAGGAGGGTCACTCTCCAGTTCTTTCCAAGTCCCCGGTCAAGATTAGTTCACAGGCCCTAGTACCTCTGTGAAATGGCTTTAGGAATCTGAGCAAATTCTGTGGGAACACACTTTCCTCTGCCTCCTTGTCCTTCTTGGATGACCAAGTAAAAGAGGACACACTGAAAAGGGGCGGGGGGGGGGGGTTACGCCTTACGCGATCACTCCAACGCTTCAAGGAAGAAGTGTCGCCAGCCAATTGTTGTTTACCTTTGGGGTGCAATCAAAGCACCACATTTCAGTCTGCAGCTGGCAAAGGCACATCTTTGTGCAGTGACCACATGGCGGCTGCTTGCTGGGGTCCTACCCGACTCAAGATTCGGCAGCGCCCCTGATCAGGCTTTGAGTTTCAAACCAGTGGTGACTACTGTTCCCACCAGCAGCACTTCATCGCTGCTGGTGACAGTTGTTCCCACCAGCAGCACTTCATTGCTGCTAGTCGAAGTGGATGTGGTGACCAAGTACCTTCTACTTCAGAACCTGGTTCTGCTCCGGAATGGTGCAGATATTTGAGGACCCAGTTCTTACGGCCTTGGGCTGTTGATTGGGCTCGGTAATTTTCTTCCTGAGGAATTTTACCCTGAGGTGTCTTGGGGGCTAATCTAGGATGCCAGCAGATTGAATACAAATCCCGAGATTCATTTTCTTCAAGCCGATCTATGCAAAGCCCAGTGACACCCAAGACTATTGCAGAGGCTGTGAAAACGCTGGGTTCCTCTGCTCCCACCATGTCAGTGGCACGGTGGGACACTGGTGCTGTTTAATCCAAACTGTCCATCATTGAGTTTAACTCTGAGATTGGGCATCGTTTTAGGACCCTGTGCCAAAACTGCAACTCGGTTTATGCTCTGCACAAGGAGTTGGTGGTACAATTACGACCGCGCGCCTTTCTGGGGGATTTTGTCGGCTCACCCACCCCCAAGTCAGGCAGCGCAGTTTTCCACAGTGCGATTGACATCCTTCACATTCCCCACCATCCTTCCTCCATTTAGAGCGTAAAAAAACTCACCGCTGAGTTGAAAGGATTTCCCTTAGGGCAGTTTTTGGCGTGTAGTAGCCGAAATAGAGCCCCCCTGCCTCTAGGTGAGATCAGGGGTGCATTTACTTCCGCCAAGAAGGATGGCGGAGGCTGCAGAAGGGGCTTTGCAGTCGGGCATGGCCACGGATTGCAGCGGATTCCGTGCCCGCAGCTGTAACTAAACCTCATTCCCCTCCAATGCGGGTGGGGCGAGTAAGATTGTCCCTGCAAGTCAGAAAATGGCAGCAATCTACTTCAGCCGCCCGGGCTTTGCATGTAGTGTTTTGGTGTCTGTATTTGCTATGCTGTTCTCCAGAGCATCCTCTCTACCGCCCCTGGTTTCCCCGAGTTCCTTTTTGGAAAAGGCAGTCCTCTCCTGGCAAAGATGTCCATTAAGCCTGTCTGCCACGGAGGGTGCCAGGGGTTGGCACCCCCGGCACTCTGTTGCCCAATAACGATGGGGTTCTGCAACCCAAATTGGATCTGCTACTTTTGGCTAACACTCGGTCTCAAATTAAGGCGCGCGCTCGGCTTGGATGCCACGCCCGCAGTTACAGAAGCATCAGGTGAGCTTTTACACTAAATGCCTCGGCTTAGCTTAGACATACATTACAGCAAGGTTAACTTAACCCTTACATGCCCATACACTTAGTTTCAAGGCTTGCTATTTCCAACGTGATCTACAGGAGGTAATGGAATTTCAGTTTAACACGCGGTGATTCACTACAATTCTGTTGGTACTAGAATGTGAATTTCTTTTGGGATTTGCAGATCTCGCACAGAGATTGACCCGTAGGTCTTGCAATTAACATACTTTCGTTTACCGTTTGCTTAAATTGAGTATTTTACTGTATTTCTGACAGCCTGCATCCTTTTCACTTGTTTACATTCTCTTCACATGTACTCTTCTGGGCATTCACTTGGGGGGGGGGGGGGGGATGTATTTTATTGGTCTGATGATATTGAATTATTCACTTTGATCATGTTCATCGCTGATACATTTTTTGATAACAATGGAAATAGGGTATATTGAACTCAATGACCGTATTTGGTAGGGCTGTGCCCTGATGGAGAATTTCTCTGAAATGCATTGGCACGTGAGCCCTTACTGATGAGGCAACAGCTGGCCTCCGCTACTGTTCTTGCATATTAAAGATCCATCTTTTTACCAAAGATGATTTTGGAATTGTTTCATCTAAAGTTCTTTATTACTTGCAGTAGACCTTGAGCATGAACCACTAAAGAGACTTATCGTTGGCTGAACTTTTTTCGAGATACCGGTAAATCTGTTAAGAGGAGAGCGACTGGCTAACGGTGTGGTTCCCACACAGTTTCTTTTGCACATTAGAGATGTCCATTAAGCCTGTCTGCCACAGAGGGTGCCAAGGGTTGGCACACGCTGCACTGTCTATTGCCTAATAGTGATGGGGTTCTGCACCCCAAATTGGATCTGCGGCTTTTGACTAATTCTTGCTCTGTGTCAAGTTCAAAATGGTCCCCCGTGCCCAGATCCTCAGGCCCAGGAATTGTAAGACCGTCACTGGATCTTCAGGTTATGCATGCATACTTGTGCTGATCCACCCAAAGCGCAGGTCGTACCTGAGGTTTGTGATTGGGAATACTCCTAACCAATTAAGGGTCCTCCCCTTTGGCTAGACCTCTACTCTCTGGGTCGCCAGCAAACCGTTGTTGATGGTGGCTGCTAGTCTCAGGAGAGAGAAGGTTCAGTTCTACCCTACCCTGACTACTGGCTCGTCCATGCCTGAACTGGCAAGGCCCACCTGCACCAGACCTGCCACCTTCTCTGCAGTTAAGGATTCTCCCTAAATTTGAAGTCAGTCGCACAGCATTTCTTTCATTCTCTTCAGTTCATTGGCACAATTCTTGGCACTCATTTGGGTAGGGATTTTCCTCCTTAGAACAGAGTTAAAAACTTGAGCAAGATGTTTCAGATCTTCCAGAATTCATCCCCATCCCAACTTTACCTTTCTAAAACCATCAGGACCACATGTCATCCTGTATTTCTGTGGTGCCTGATGCCTGGTTTCACATGAGGTCGCTTCAGTTGTCACTGGCCCTGGTTTTCGGGCACCATGACAGACCAAGTGTAGAAAATCTACAAGCAATGAGCAGCAAATGCTCCGACAGATATTGGGCATGTTTCCTGTTCCACAGTGAATAACACTGTCCATCCTCCTCTGGGGATTCATTTTCTAAAACTGCCCCAGTAACTCGGTCACCAGTCCTTTTAAGGATTTCAGAGTTGAGGAAGTCGCTTCTGCTGAACACTGTGTCAAGGATCACCATGTTTTCGTGACTCACTCTTCAAACGCTCCTTGACTTCTCCTGTCTCTGATGCTTTTTTGGCTATTACTAAAAAGCCTTAAGGTTGTGAAAAATTGTCTTGTCCTTCTACAAGACACTTGATGGTAGCAGCTGTCAAGCACCCTTTGGGTCCAGGTGGTCAATGACCAGGTCGACGGTGACTCATCTTTCTACAGACTAGCCAACAACTTAGTCATTGAGAAAATCCACATTGATGTCATTGACTTCCCTGTTGATGTCTCGGTTGCGTGTTACCATACTGTTAACCCAAGGCAGCCTGATGGGTGAGTGAGTACAGTTCATGAGAGAAAGAAAGAGCACGTGTACGCATCATGCTAGTGTGTCAGTGGTTAGATACTTCTAGTTAGCGGATTGTGCTAGATTGGTTGATGGTCAATGCACACGTTTTGATATCTGGTTTATCATCTGAGAGAGTTGGGTTCAGATCCTTTCACACTCCGTGCAGCTTTCTAATTTAATATCTCGGTTAGTTTGTTATTGTTACAGAAATGTGTGAGGTGCCGATCGTTGACCATCTGTACGTAAGAAGTATTTCATGGATTGCATTCTCCCATAGATTCCTAATATTATTAGATGCCTATCCAGCGTCAGCTGTTTATAAAGTTTTTCGACAGGGAGCGTAGTGCTGCTCGACACTGTCGACGACTCCCTAATAGACGGCTGTGCCATTCCTCGATCCGACGTGCCCTTTTTCTTCGTATGAAAGGTTGCAGTATACCCCTGTACCTAATTTCCTTTTTTCCACACGCTCAGCACACTATTTGAAACATGCAGGATGTTATTCAAATTACTGCGTCAGTATGTCTGGGCCTAATCCGTCCGGCTTCAGAAGTTGCAAACCTGCAACTCCAAAATGTCCCTCATGGACCCACAAACTATTTGTATGTGGTGTCTCGGAGTGGGGCATGACACAAATAAATGTGGTTCCTGCCTATTGATGAACCCGAAGGCCATGAGAGAAATATCGGCAAAGCTGGTGCTCGGCAGACAGCCATCCAGATCCCCAGCTAAATCACTCCAGCAATTATTTGAGCATGACAGAGAGGACCCATTGCCCAAAAAACAAATGTGAGTCATCGGCATAAAAAGTCGAAGAAACGCTCCCATTATCTGAGTGAATCGCATCACTCCTCAGTCGTTGCACAAGAAAAAAAGCGCAGATGCGGTTCTGACTCGTTGGACGATAAGGGTACGCTGCACACTGTGAATGGTGCCTCTACAACGAGTCAAATTTTAAGACCTAAATGCTTAAGGTTTTTGAGAAGGCCTCAGCTGGCAAGATTTCCTCCAACACCATTGGCCAATCCGGCTCCATCTTTGCCCGGTCCATCCGGGAAGAAGGAAGCCAGTTGGGTTGAACAGCTTCGAGCGAGAACCCACAGGCAAAACCACCTCCTGTGTTGAAGCCGCAGGAAGCCCCGTCAGCCCAGGAAGCTCCTCTGGCAATTCTGCAAGATAGAAGCTTCGTACCAGACTCTTATTTTGTTTTCTTCGATGTGGTCAATCTTCGAAGAGGAGAGCGACCTGATCCCTTTTGGGTTAGCGCTGATGGGAGGTGCCACCTTGGATCCACTTCTCGTTTTTATGGTGGACCAGGCGGGATTGCTTCAGCTTGTGGAGGGCCTCCCCAATGCCAGTGGATTGGACACAACTCTGGATGTGGAACTCCAGCAGCTCAACTCCCATGTGCACCCAAATTCGCATTACCGCAAGACCTTGGAAGTTAGTTGTGTCCTTGGGACTCTGCGCTCCGTCAAAGCCAGTTTTGCAATATGACCTGACGCTCATCCTGGACCAGGTACTGCTAACAGAATGGGCTTTTCCCTTCAATGCAGCAATAGCTTACTTGGTTCTCGCCTTGTGGCAACACCTTGTTCGGCACCGGCAGTCGACACAGAGTGTACCAAGAAATATAAGCCGGCGAGTGGCATCCTGCCATTTGTAACTTCACACCTGACCCTGTAGCGATTAGTGGTCCAGGCCATCGACATTGAACCTTCCAACTGATAGTCGCAAGAGGTTGACCCAACTGCTAAAACAGTCTTTGCATTTGGGAGATTGGCCCTTAAGGCGGTAAATGCGCTGTGTGTGTGTTCCACAAGTTCTCGCAATTATCTGTAGTACTTTGGAAGAGGCAGCTGACCACCTCCCTGAGGGCGAGGTGGACGCTGAATTCTTTGACATAGCGGCCGAAGGAACATTTCTACATTAAACTGCACAGACCACTTCAGAATCTATTCACGATGCTTTCAATTTGGGCAATCTAGATTTCTGATGCTTGTGAATCTGCTTAGAATCTCATGTTGTCCATATAGTACGACATGTAGTGGTAATCGCAGAGAATTTAATATTTTTTCCGAAGATTGAAAAGGGACATCGACATGGGCGTGACTGTAACACTATCCCTAATGTAACGTGTAGTGTACCCAAAATCATTCACACACTTAGGTACCAACAGATTGTTTTTTCTGCATGTCTAGTCGGTAGCACATAATGCAGAGCTCGTACGAGTTTTATATTGCTGATTACTGTTCTTTGGCGGGCTGTTTGCCTTCGACTACTACTTGACGGCTGTTCGCCTGAGCCTGTCCATCGACGACCCATTCTTGACTGCTCGGCGACTGATTTTCTGTTGGTCTTGGCTGCCCAGCCTTTACAGTAGGGAGAGTGGGGCCCTGTTCGCACTGACTTCTCTTGACCTTTTTGAACTGCTTTTAGTGCTTTCTGGCAAATAACATTTTAGGTGCGCTCCCAATGTGTTAAATGATCATTTATTCTTGCATCTGCTTGGCCGCCAGGTGAGATCTTATTGTCGTATAGTGCTTCCATACCCGAACACCCCCCCGCCCTTGACTCTGCCCTCATGGTGCTCTCATCTCTCCTATCTTTTCTAATTGCTTCTCCATCACCTATGCCCCACACTCACAAAGTCTGGAAGTAAAAACTTTTAAAAAAGCACTCCTGAGTTCCAATCCGGGTCTCCCCATTGCAAACACATCAATGCCTCCTCCAGACAGACTATCACTGTCATTCTCTTTACTGTCCCTTCCCCTGACTTATGCACTCCCATGGGTCGCTTTGGATCTTCCAAATGCAACATTAATGTCCATCACAATGGCACTATCCTGGACCAGAGCTGCTCCTAGCCAATCCTCCTTCTTGACAGATGCTTTCCATCTCTCTTCAACTCCCCCCCACCCCCCCTTCTCACCATCCGTCCTTCCCCTCCCCCAGTGGTGGCACCCCACCCCTGTGCCCCCTCCTCGCAAATCATTTAAAGGGGGCAACCAGCTTCACTTTCTACCCTCAACTCTGGCTCTGCTATCAAACACTCGTGACATCGGATTCCTCCTTGAAGACCTTGACATACTCTCTCTGAGACATGATTCAAGGCCAGCTCAGTCACTGCTTTTGACAATCTTCTCCCTGAAGGCTACAAAATCCTGTCCAATCCCAGGCCCGCCAGACCTGGCAGCGGAGTAGCTCTGATCTTCCCTGATTGGATTCCTGCCTCCATCATCCCCACTCAAACCTACTCATCCTTTGAATTCCATGTCTGCAGGCTTTGGCTTGCCTACCTTTTCTCTTACTCTTACTATCATCTACAGGCCCCACAGAGCAACTTAGCTCTTCCTCTCAGAATGGACAGACCGGTCCTCCTTTCTTCTTGCCTCCTCCCCCAAACTTATCTTCCTTGAGGATTTTAACATCCATCTCGAATCTCTGAATGTGGCTACTGTACACTTTTGCGACCTCTGCGACACTCTTTCCCCCTCACTAGCCTTCCCTTTGGCCTTACCCACTCTGCCGGACACACCGTATATGCTCTCATCTCAAGACATCCCACTCACCAATCCCCTAACTACCCCTCTCTTTTGGCCTGACCACTCTCTCCTCTTCCCACCTTGATCTCCCTGTTCCCTGATGATGCCTGCTCTCACACTGCCAGTCTCCTCCTCCGTCATTCGACTGATGAAGCGTACGTAATTTGCTGCATTTGCCTCGTCCTTCACCCCTCTTCCGCCCACTTCCTTGGACTCCACCTCAGACTCTGTTCTAGCTAACCTCCAACTCTCTATCTCGAACACCCTGGCCATCCTTGCCCCGGTCATGAGGATCTGCATGAAGCTTGCCTCTAAATTCAACCCTTGGTATGATTCCTAATTGGCAGGTCTGAAACACAAGTTTATGGCTGCAGAGCGGAAGTGGTAGGCATCTAGCTCATCCTATGACAAACTGCCTGCCACTTACTCCTAAGGCAATACTTTCTCACCATCTGCTCCAAGGAGAGGGCTCATGCCCAAACCCGTATCTCTGGATCCACCAATAACATGGTTGAGCTCTTTAAAATGTATTTTATTTATTTAAGGAACTTGCCAATCCTAGTGCAGTCTCAGCCCCTCACCCAGGCCTTCTCGTCTTCTCCTCCAACTCTGGACTACCTGTCCTCTCATCTGCTTCCACCCCCCATACCCCTTCTATTGCCTCCCTGGCCACCCTCTCCCGCCCCATACTCTCCTCTTTCTCTCCATTACATCTGATGACATTTCTAGAGTTGAACCTCAAGGCCAACATCACCTCTCTCGCCCCAGACTTGGCTGACCTCTGCAACCACTCCTTTGCCACTGGCTCCTTCCCACAACACCTTAAGTACTTCCTTGTGCACCCTCTCCTAAAAAAAAAACCCGCAGACCCTTCTTGCCCTGATAACTATTGCCCTATCTCTATCATCCCTTTCTTGCGCAAACTCATGGAGAAGCTTGGCATCCCTCACCTGCCACTCCACACTGAAACTACTGGCTGCCTCCATGACCACCAGTCTGGTTTCAGGGCATGCAGAGGCACGGAAACCGCTCTGATGAACACCAGTGAGGACCCGCTCTCTAACACTCCCTCCTTTCTGATCCTCCTTGACCTTCATTAATTTCTTGGGCCACTTTGAAGACATTTTAAAAAGACATGGGGCTGTTGATTCTTGTCCTGTGACTCCTAAGTCAGAGGCTCCACTCTTTAGGTGCTCTGTTATCCCTGGAGGAGTCCCATCAGGACCCTGGGGTAGATTTCTTTTTGGATGACCCAGATGACCCTAACCAGGATGTTTTTCTATGTCCAGGACTGTAGCGAGGGTGGCCAGAATCCTACTTATCAGGACACGGATTGGAACCCCACTGATGACCAGGGCACGTGGTTCCAGGGTTCCTGACCCTGGTTAGATTTTTCTGGATGTTCCTCCTGTCACCAAATCCAGGGAATCTATCGATGATCAGATGCTGTTCAATAACCTTTTAAAGAAGGCTGCTGATCACTTTAAGATCCCCACGCAGGAAGACAACCCATCCTCGGACATCGTGGAAAGTATCCTGAAGGAGAAGTCACCCTGGTCTGCCAAGTTATCCCTTTGTTTAACTCAATAAAGAAGTGCCTGCCCCCCCCCCCTTCTTTGCTCACTTGTGCATTCAATCCCTGTGTGGAGAAAATATTCTGCCCGGCTACTTCAGACCTTCTGTGCATCCGGGGCCGTGCCATCCTGGACTCCCTGGTTGTCGCTACTTCACATAAAAGGGCATGGGTACCACTGTCCTTGTCGGAATCTCGTCCCGACAAGGACTAAAAGAAATTGTATGCCCTTGTTGGCAAGTGTCACTGCCTCGGCTGTAATTCCACCCTGATTGTCAATAATCCCACCCTCCTTGCAAGCTACAGTGACATTCATTGGGGTCTCGTCCAGACAGCCTCCAAGAGGTCCTGGCACCCACCTTTTAGCCGTGGTTGCAGAGGGGGGTCGCAAGTCACCCAGAATATTCTTAAAAATACCTCACTCTACCGAAACTACTGGATGTGTCCTTGCCCAGGGGACCCTTCTCAAGCACCAAACCTGGCTGAAGAATTCAGGGTCTAAGCCGTAGACCCATGCTCCCCTCATTAATAAGTGGGTGTAGGCTGCCAACCTTTTTGGGAAACCAGTCAGTGAGGCCTTGGAAACCGCCAAAAAGGAGCACAAGACCTTAAAATCGCTCAGATCTCGTCCAAGCCCTTTGTCCACCGAGGTTGTTTCAACACCCGCTAGCCCTTTCGCAGGCAGTCTTTATCCCGATCTACACAAAGACAGTATGGCTTTGAGGGTGCAGGGGGGGGAGGGGGGATCCAACTGCGCTTCAGGACAGGGCTCCTTCGGTAGTTTTCAATCCCCACAACAAAGAGGGTTTTGACGAGGGAAAGGAGAAATTCTGCTTACAGAGGCTCCCCAGCCTCCACCTCAAAATGACTCGGCCATACAGTGCGCCTCCCATACTTCCCCAGTCGGGGGACATTTTTAACATTTTATCCATGGGTGAGAGGGGAATCTCATCAGATCAGTGGCTAACCAAGACCATCACCCACGAGTACTGCGTCGAGTTTCTCCAGCCACCCCGCTACCACCCACCCCGAAGCAGAGAGTCATCAGACCATCTTTGTATCCTGTTGGACGAAGTTGATGCCCTGCTGGAAAAGGGTGCCATCGAAGTAGTCCATCAACTCCAGGTAAACAAGGTTATTTATTCAATATACTTACCTGTACCCAAAAAGGATCTAACCATGCGCCCTGTTTTAGATCTGCGTCCTGCAAAAAAATGTCAAATCACGAAAGTTCAGGATGAAACGTCTTCAGGAAGTTGAAACAGGGGATTACATGGCCACATTGAACAAGAAAGATGCATACTTTCATATTTTAATGTTGCCAGCACTCGGGGAGTACCTCTGGTTCAAGATGGAGGACACAGAGTTCAAGGTTCTCCCCTTTAGCATTTCTCAGCCCCAAGTGTATTCACAAAGGTACTAGCGATAGCAGCGGCTCACCTGTGCACAGGCAGTCCATCCCCATGGATCCTTACCTCGATGACTGGCTCCTAACCGGAGACTCGTATGGAACATATCTGGGGAATACCCACAAGACAGTAGATCTGATATTCATTCTAGGGAAGAAATCAAGTCTGTTCCCCAGCCAAGTCAAACAGTTTGAGGGCCCTAATTTGGACAGAAGACTGACTCGCCTTCCCCTCCAATGAGAGGGTTCAAAACATGCTGTTCCAGATCCCTCATTATGTAGCCAGTCGCCGGGTAACCGTACGCAAGGCCATGCGCTGCTTGGGATTATGGCGTTCTGAGTCTTCCTAGTTCCACACGCTCTTCTGCGCATGCGCCCCTTACAGGAGCGGCTCTCGAGCCAATGGTGTTGGTGGGATGATCCAGTGGTTTTCTCGACAGCCCTCGTTCATTCTCTGCAGTGGTGGTCAAAGGAAAACCACAGGTGAAAATCTTTTACCACCCCACAGTAGTGGCCATTCTCACCACAGATGCATCGGTCCGGGTGGGGTACTCTGCTCCTTCAAAAGATGTCGCACTGTGTGTGGTCCCCATCAGTAGCATCCAATCACATCAATCTGTTGGAACTGCTTGCAGTGTTACAAGCCCTAAAAGCCTTCCAAGCACATCTGCAGGGGAAGACAGTTCTTGTCCTTTCCGACATTACCACAACCATGTACTACTTGAACAAGCAGGGGTCGGGGGGGGGGCACTCGCTCTCTAGGGCTATCCAAACTGTCCCAGAACATCTGCAAATGGGCACTCAAAAATGTTCCTGCTCTCACAATATGTTCCAGGGGAAACCAATCTTCTGGCAGACTTGCTCGGCTGAGACTTCGACCTACCCATAGAGCACGAGAGGCTCTTGCAAGAGCATATTCTTCTCAACGTCTTTGCAGAGAGGGCTTTTCCAGGCATCGACTAGTTTGCGACTATGGAGAATGCCCAATGCCCAGACTAAGCCTCCAGGTACCAACAGAAGCACTCCAAAGGGAATGGTCTCTGGATAACATTTCCCGGGAGATTTATCTATGCTTCCAAACCCCCCCCCCCCAGATTCCCCTTCTCAACAGGATAGTGCACAAGATGCACCAGGAACAAGTCATGATGATCCTGGTGGCACCAATGTGGGTTCGCCCACCATGGTTCCATGTCATGAGAATGTCGGCCTCCCCTGCCAGGAAACTGCTATGCATATAGAACATGCTGTCGCAAGACCACGGGGAAACACTTTATCCGTGCACCAAAACACTCAATTTAGCAGCTTGGCTCCTGCAGTCCTAGAGTTTGGACACCGCCTACTCCCTCAGAAATGTATGGACATACTCAAGGAAGTGCAAAAACCCAAAACCAGACCTTGTTACTCCAAAAAGTGGAAATGCTTTATCTGGTGTAACGCCAAGGACATCAATCCCATTGACTGCTCTCCTAAAGATATCATACTTTGTCTAACACACCTATAAGATTCAGGATTTGTTTTCAAATCCCTAAAGGCTGCTCTCTCTGCATACACCACATCCCAGAGCAAGGTTTCATGGTAGAAGATTCCTGTCATTATGGCCTTCATGGAAGGGGTAAAGAGACATCACCCACCTATCTCCAACCCGTCTCCCTGACGAGACTTGAATGTTCTCACAAGATTAATGAGACCTCCTTTCGAACCCATGCACACAACTAGCATTAAGGCCCTCTACTAGAAGACTGCGCTTTTAGTGGCTACCTCCTTGATAAGTAGAGTTGGTGAACTGCAGGCTTTTTCATTTCAGGGCCCATTTGTGACTATTCACATAGACAATGTGGTGTTGCACGCACAGCCATGCTTTGTGCCTAAATTCATCTCAAAGTTCCATGTGAATCAATCAACCGAACTTTATTTTCTTTCAAAATCCCACTAATTTGGCAGAAAGAAAGAAGCCTCCATACACTAGATGTGAGGAGGGCAGTAATAAAATTAAATTTCATTTCCTCAGTTTAGTCTTTAAATCTCTTCATGGTCTTGCTCCCCCTTATCTCTCCTCCCTCCTCTTTCTACGCTGCCTCCCACTCACTTTCTTCAGCTGAGCACTTCCTTCTTACTGTTCCTCCATCCCTGTGTGCCCTCACCCGGTTCCGCTCCTTCCAGCTCCTAGCCCCCCTACACTGGAACTACTTACCTCTCTCAATCCGCTCTATACCTACCTTCTCCTTCCGCACTTCCCTAAAATCTCTCCTCCATCCCCCCGCCATGAAACCCTTCCCGCTTCTTGCTCCCCCTCCTTCCTTTGTATCTTCCCCATGATCCTCGCCCTCCCCCCACCCCATTCCCTCCCTCATACCCCTTCTGTTTTCTCTCCTCTGTCCCCTCCTTACCCCTCCCTCTTCCCTCTCAGTTTAATTGCTCTACTCTCCCCTTCCCTCTGTTTAATTGCTCTACTTACTGTTTTGTTGGTTTGATTCATAATTGTAAATTGTTTCTACTGTTATAATGTTATATGTGTCCATTTGTTAAAATGTACAGCGTTTTGGAGTAAAGCGCTATATAAACAAAATAAATACATATAAAGTAATATACTACCTTGAAAAGACTAAGACACTTAGCAAGATGAACCAATTATTTGTCTCTGTGGCAGCTGATCGAGAAGGGGACCCTGCTGTCTCTAAATCAGCTATTGCCAAATAGATTGTAAATTGCATCACACTGTTACACTCTTGCAAAGAAAGATCTACCCTTTAGGCCGGGGAAGGACGACTACCATAGCATTCATTGCAAATGTTCCTCTAAATTCTATTTGCAAAGCATCAACCTGGAGTTCTGTTCATACTTTCACCCATCCACTCGAAGTCTGATTCTCAGGTGTGACAAACGTAAGTAAAACTTCTTTGTTACTGTTCCTTCGCACATCCCACCACCATTTCCTGGTACTGGTACTGGTTGCTAGTCTATGCACAGCACATGATTCTATGCAGATTCACAACCATCAGAAGGCATGCATTACTTGCTGTAATCAAGTTTCTGATGCTTCCATCTGATTTGATTCGCAAATGCCCACCTTTCCTCCCCTCTTGGAGTAGAAGCAACATAGGCATTTTACACCTTCTTTCTTCTGTACTCTCATGTTCATTCTTTAAGGTTCCCTCACGGTGGAAGAAAAACCGGTGGGAGTTCGACGCATGAAGGATTTTGGGTACACTACAAGTCCCTTTAGGGATAGTGTTAGTCACGCCCATGTTGACGTCCCTTTTCGATCTTTGAAAGAAAGATGCAATACACCACGATTGCCACTCGATGTCGGACTACACGCACAGCATGTGAATCTAAGTAGATACATTTCTCACTGTAATCGGATTTCTGATTATTGTATGTCATCTTCCTGAAATTACTTTAACATGATCGCCTTTTTGGGACTACCTTGAACATGAGCCCCCTGCCTTTGTTCTTGAAACTACACTGTGGCTACGCCTGGTCTAAGTTTGCAGGCACACAACCATTTAATGTAGGCCTTACTTTCTACAAGCTAGTGTACAAGCAATAGCAGTCTATTTCTACAAGGGTGGAAAAATTATTCTGTTGGTACTCGGACGGCCAAAGTTGCTTTCAGATTTGGTAACGCTACAAGTGAGATCTACTGGGATACTTTTGCCCTCGGTCTGAAACATTGCACTCAGATAGTTTTACAAATAAGGTGCATTTGTAGTGCTTGTCAAAACATTCCAAGAGCTTTCAGATTCTACAAGACCTGAACAATCCTCTGCCCCCTCTCTGGCAGCACTAGGGAACCTTTAGAGTTTAATGTATCCCATATAATTTATTCAGGTTAAGCCTACACACCGTAGAAAATGTCCAAGCACATCTCGCCCACTTTTCTGATAAAACCAGCTTCTTGAAAATAATTACTTAATGATTTCCTCTTTCTCACCAATGAGCAATATTTGTCCACTATTATCTAAAAACAATTAATTGAAACAACCAGGAATGCATCTGTTTTGGTGCGACACCGGGTCTGGGACTTAATTCAACATCATCTCTGACTGTGATGACCTGCAATGGGAGGCAACACGCACTGAGGATGGTAGTGGATATTCCCACACCCTGGACAGTTTATTGTTCCATGCAGGGCACCACTCGACAAATTAGTTGGTGCAGATTAGAGTAATGCAGCACCATGAATGGTGCACTTAAAATGGTTGGTGTAAAACACAGGAATAATCTGTTGTGTGTACGTGTATTGACATTAAAAGATCCAAAGAAGAGCAGGTAAAGTTGCTGTGTTTTCTTTCTCTGTGTATTCAGTGTTAAACACCCTGTTCAAATCCCAGCAATGCCACGAGAAGTTATTTCTCACATTTTGTGACCTTGCTTCAGACCTTGCTACGTGGAAAATAACACTGCAAACATTTTTTGCCTACCAGGATTCCATTGTAGTAGAATTGAAACCAGAACCACATTGCTAAAAATTGAACAAAAATCTTACCCTCATGGCTAGACAGGAAAATAAATTGGCAAAATAACACACAGCCAAACCAAGGAACTAAGTGATGTTCCCTGGCTAGGCCAGTTTTGGGTTGCTGAAGTTGTGGATGGATAGCAAAAAATGTCCTGATCCGCAGCAGACCTGGTACATTTCACAGTGCCTGCCCAAGTAGTGCATCTTTCTTCTGCAGGGTTTTGAATTACCCAGCGATCTCCTGAGAAACACCAACACCATCATTGGAGCATATCTTTTCTATCTCATCCTTGATTTGCTGCTGCCTGCCCCAACACCCTCTCCTATCGGGAGCGTTGCTAATTTAATGCTATTCGTTTTCAATATAGTATGCAGTAAAATACAGTGAAGGTCATAGTTACACTTTGAGGCCTTTCAACCCGTTGTATTCTTTATAATGAAAATAAGCACACCAATAAAGCACTATTGCTACGGTTTGTTTGAAATCGTAGTTCCATTTATTTGTATTTCTGATATATATGGCACTGACTGCATGCATAACTACTACCTTAGGGCAAGGGGCGGTGGTGCAGTCAAAGCACAAAAGTAAAAAAGTTCTTCCATGGCCAAGGAGACAATTCAGGTCAGTAAGTGAATGGCGGCAAAGTGCGTATAAGCCAAGAGAGAACTTGGAGTGAAATCAATGGGTGCTAGAAGGGCAACAGAGGGTTGTTGGATTATGGGAAAAGGTCGGGGTGGGGGTGTCTGACAGAGGCCTTTAGGTAAAGGCTTTTTAAAGAGGAATCCTTGAGTTCCTTTCTAAACTGAGAAGCCCAAAGAAATTAGATTGTCTATTAACTACAATCCTGTAGATGGGCACAGCTAGGTGCTTGGCAGTGGTTGGTTGGCTGATGTGACGACGAGAAATCTGCAGAACACACCAGAAACAGTAGTGCAGTTCAGGAACGTTTTTAGCGGAACATATTATGAGGTATTAAGGATATATATATTTCTGATGTTTGTTAATCTGCTTAGAATCACATGCTGTGCATAGGTCCGACATCCAGTGGTCACTGCGGAGTATTGCATTTTGTTTTTCGTAGTCGAAAAAGGGGACGTCGACAAGGCGTGTCTGTAACACTATCCCTATAGTGACGTGCGTCGTACCCACAATCCCTCACGCATCGAGGTCCCTCAGATTGTTTTTTTCCGCCCAGCTTCTGGTCGCCTTACGCGGAGCTCCTAGAGAGACATTGCTAATACTTACTACGGACCTCGGTCCTTAATTATCTTATTATATTGTTAAAGATCCCTCCCCTCGACGTTAGCTGTGAAGCTGTTTCTCCGCCGAGCAAGTTTTCGACGGAGGGGAAGAGGCGGAGGAGATCCTTCGGCGCTGCCGAACACGTGGCCTGGCCTCGCCGGCCAACATACAGTAGGGAGAGTGGGGGTTCAAACTTTTATCTTCTCTTTGAGAATGTCTTTCTTTCTCCCCTATCTTTCCCTTGGGGTTGTTATCACCAGTTATTATTGCCTCAGCTATGGAGAGGACACCTTTTAAGTTTTGCCCACGCTGTAGGGGCAAATACACTTGGAAGGATAAACGCAAGCTCTGTAATCGTTGCTTGCCCCTCGATCATAAAGAGGACAGCTGCGCGGCCTGTAAGCTCTTGAAACCAAGAACTCTTAAAGAACGGAAAGTTAAGAGGTGGGCGGACTACGCTATGTCGAAGTCAGTTTCCTCACCCGCCGCCGCTGTTACAGAAAGTGACGAGGAGGGTGATAACTCGACGTCCGTCACGGCAGTCATTAACCCCCAGAAGGAGCGCTTGCGCTCCTCGACGTCCGTCCCCGACGGGCTCGGCTCACGCCCTGCTTATGGGGATGAACACCCCGGCGACAAGGACGCACATAGAACCCATAATACTAAACACACAACCCACGGCTCTTCTTCGTCGAGGACGAAGGATCCATCAGCACCGAAGGGGACGCAGGGCACTCCGGCGTCTACTTCAGACCGTAAAGGTCTCAAGCCCCACCCGCAAACGCAGCCGCGACCAGCGATTGGGCTTTCATCAAACACGGGCGCTACCTCAAAATCATCCGACGTAACGCTCCATAGAGCGGCCGTCGAGGAGCAACGCGCAACGCAGGCAATGTCGACACCAGAGCCCTCGACTGACAAACTCGTTGTCGAGAGCCTGGCGAGAATTGTTTCCGAAGACAAACGTACGCGGACGACGAAACAAACGTCGAATACCGCGCCGAAAAAGCACAAAAGTAGCCAGGAAGAGCCCCCTTCATCTAAGGGCACTTCTGAACTACCGGAGGGCTTTTCAGAGGGAGACGGAAACCTCTCCTCGACGTTGTGGGAGCGTTCTAAGCGTTTTGAAGCTGAAAACACTGATTTCCCCCCCACACACAAAAGACAAAGAGAATGGCCCCAGGATGACCCTAGGGTCAAGATTCCTAGGCTGTTCCCCCTTCCACAGACGTATATGACCTCACTGAAGAGGAGCAATACCTCCAGGAAGATGAGGAGTGTTTGGGTGGAGAGGAAGAACATGAGGAAGAGGGGTTCGAAGAAGATCCTTACACTACTGCAGGAGCTTTTGAAGAAGATACTGCTACCTCGCAGCCCTGGCAATCTCCATCAGTGCAGCCTTGGCAATCCCCATCAGTGCACTCAGACCCTGATGTCTTTCACCCTTCTCCTCTCAAGGATTCACATATTGGGAACACCTCTCCCATAGATGACCAACCTTCACTCAATGCACTTTTGCGCAAGGCAGCAGCGCATTTTGAGATAGACACAGGGGAAACTCTTCCTGACATAGACTTTGTAGAGAAAGTTATTAAAGAAAAAGCACCTGTTAGCCAGTCTATTCCGCTCCTGGCCTCTATAAAGAGAAGAATATCTCCTTCCCTTTCCAATCCTGCCTTAGTAAGAGGGGTCAACCCTCGAATAGAAAAGCTCTTCAGCACTTCATCCTCTGACCCTTTGTACATCAGAGGACATTCTATTCCGGACTCCCTCGTAGTTACTAATACAAGAAAAAGAGCGGGGGTACCACTATCCACTAGTGAGGCACCACCTGACAAAGAGGGCAAGAAGCTCTATGCACTTGGAAAGAGAATCACGACCTCCGCCGCCTTCTCAACTAGGATTGCAAATAACAATTCCCTACTAGCTAGCTACGCGGATGCACAGTGGAGCAAGCTGCGCAGCGAAGCAGAGGACGCACCAGAACACCTGCGTTCACGCCTGTTAGCTATAATATCAGAGGGAACTCTTGTAAACCAGGGCATCGTAAAGAACTCCTTAGATGCTGCAGAGACGGCTGGCCGTTCCCTGGTTCAGGGAATACTTCTCAAACGCCATGTCTGGCTACGCAATTCAGGATTTAAGCCGTAAACCCAAGCGTCCCTGATAAATAAGCCCATAGAACAAACACATCTGTTTGGGAAAGCAGTTGGTGAGGCCCTAGAACATGCGAAGAAAGAGTTTGATACCATCAAAACTCTTGACCAAATTTCTAGGCCCCCTAACAGACGCGGCTATGGCAATAGACGCTCCTTCCGTGGCCTACGCCAGCAGCAAAACCAACAGCAATTTTACTCTGCTACCAACTGGCCCTCTAACCAGGGTAACAACACCCAGTTCAGTCAAAGAGGCCAACGGCGTGGCAAAGGAAGAGGTCGCGGCTCCAGCCCCAAAGGTTCCACGCCCAATACCAACAAATGACCCGAAGATTCGGGGGCCGGCTAACATCGTTCCTATCAGCATGGGAGGGAATATCGTCAGACCACTGGGTATTATCCACCATAGCCCACGGATACTGCATCGAATTCAACGGTTCCCTGAAGTACAGACCCCCACGGAACTGACACATAACACCGGAACACCTCACCATTCTTCTTCAAGAAGTAGAAGAGCTACTGAAAAAAGAGGCTATAGAGGCTGTTCCCCTATCTCAGGTAACAGAAGGTATTTATTCAGTGTACTTCCTTGTACCCAAAAAGGACTTAACCATGCGCCCTGTATTAGATCTGCGCCCAGCGAACAACTTTGTCAAACCCCAAAAGTTTCGTATGGTGACCTTGCAGGAAGTAATCCCACTGTTATCACAAGGGGATTACATGACAACGCTAGACATGAAAGATGCATACTTTCATATTTTAATGTTGCCAGCACACAGAAAATACCTCAGGTTCAAGATAGAGAACAAACACTACCAGTTCAGAGTACTACCCTTCGGGATAGCTTCTGCACCAAGGGTATTCACAAAAGTACTGGCAGTAGCAGCGGCCCACCTGCGCAGGTTATCCATCCCGGTATACCCTTACCTCGACGACTGGCTCATAACAGGGGATTCTTACGAAACATGCTTCTCCAATACCCAAAAGACCGTAGACCTTTTGTACCAACTGGGCTTCTCCATCAACGAAAAGAAGTCCAGCTTAGACCCCAGCCAAGTCAAACAATTTTTAGGGGCTCTAATTCGAACAAAGGACGGCCTCGTCTTCCCCTCCAACGAGAGGGTCCAAAACATGCTGTTTCAGATCCCCCATTATGTGGCAGGTCGAGAGGTGACAGTACGCAAAGCAATGCGCTTGCTAGGGATGATGGCGTCATGTATTTATTTGGTACCTCACGCGCGCCTGCGCCCAATGCAAGAGTGGCTCAACAACCAGTGGTGTCAGGCCAGCGGACAATGGGACGATCTAGTGGTGGTCTTGCAGGCCTTAGTTCTCTCGCTACGGTGGTGGACAAAAGAGAACCTGTTATTAGGGAAAACTTTTGCCACACCCGCAGTGGAAGCCACTCTAACCACAGACGCATCCCTCACGGGATGGGGGGGGCTCACCTATCCCATCAGACTGCTCACGGAGCGTGGACTCCGAGCTTAGCATCCAAGCATATAAACCTGCTGGAACTTCTAGCGGTGTTCAAAGCACTGAAAGCCTTTCAGGAACACCTACAAGGAAAGACAGTGATGGTCCTCACAGACAGCACCACAGCCATGTACTACCTCAACAAGCAAGGGGGCACTCACTCTCCAGGACTGTCCAAGCTGTCCCAGAATATATGGAAGTGGGCTCTCAAACACAACCTGTTCCTACTATCACAACATGTACCAGGGGAACTCAATCTGCTAGCAGACAAACTCAGCAGAGACTTCCCCCTGCCCGAAGAGTACGAATGGCAATTGCACGAAGACATCGTCTTAGACATCTTCACGCAATGGGGATTCCCGGAAATAGACCTGTTCGCAACCCTGGAGAACTCACAATGCCAAAGTTACGCCTCCAGGTACCCCCAGAACCAGTCCAAGGGGAACGGTCTGTCGATTCAATGGTCAGGGAAATTTGTTTACGCCTTTCCCCCAACTCCCCTTCTCAACAATGTGGTGCACAAGATGCACCAGGAGCAGGTTACCATGATACTAGTGGCCCCAATGTGGGCCCGGCAGCCATGGTTCGCTCACTTGATGGAGATGTCCCTATCTCCCCCAGTGAAACTTCCCTGCCCGTACAACATGCTGTCACAAGACAAGGGCAGGACACTTCATCCATGCCCTCAGACTATGAACTTAGCAGCCTGGCTCCTGAGATCATAGAATTTGGACATTTACAACTCCCGCAGAGATGTATGGACATCCTCAGGGAAGCCAGAAAACCTAATACTCGCCACTGCTATTCTAGCAAGTGGAAGAGATTTGTCATCTGGTGTAGAGGTAAGAGCATCAACCCGGTTGACTGCTCTCCCACTAACATTGTTCTGTACTTGACCCATTTACTGGATTCAGGTCTAGTGTTCATTCCATTAAAGTCCACCTAGCGGCACTACACCACTTCCCAACTTAAAGTGTCGTGGTGGAAGATACCAGTTATCAAGGCCTTCATGGAGGGGGTAAAGAGAATACACCCTCCGATAGCTAACCCAGCTCCCGGATGGGACTTAAATGTGGTACTTTCTAGACTCATGGGCCCTCCTTTCGAACCCATGCACAAGGCAACTCTTAAAGACCTCACTCTTAAGACTGCTTTCCTAATAGCTATCACCTCCATTAGGAGAGTAAGTGAACTACAGGCTCTTTCTGTACTAGACCCCTTCGTAACAGTTCACAAGGATAAGGTGGTTCTACGCACACACCCAAGGTTTGCACCAAAATTCATCTCGAAATTTCATGTAAACCAGTCAATAGAACTACCAACGTTCTTTCAAAACCCTTCCAGCTTGGGAGAAAAAAGTCTGCATACACTAGATGTACGCAGAGCTGTCATGTTCTACATGGAAAGAACCAGACCACTGAGAAAGACTAATCAGTTCGTTCTCTCGGTGGCAGCAGGAAGAGAAGGAGATGCTGTTTCAACGTCCACTATATCTAGATGGATTGTTCAATGCCTCACTCTCTGTTACACTCTTGCTAAGAGAGAACTACCCTTCAAGCCAAGAGCACATTCCACTCGAGGCACTGGGGCTTCCATAGCGTTCATTGCAAATGTTCCCCTTGAGTCCATCTGCAAAGCGGCTACCTGGAGTTCTGTGCACACCTTTACAAAACACTACTGTCTAGATGCACACTCTAGATCTGACTCCCAGGTGGGACAGGCAGTATTAAGACATCTTTTCTCTACTGTTCCTTCTCTTAACCCACCGCCAACTCCGGGTACTGCTCGCTAGTCTATGCACAGCATGTGATTCTAAGCAGATTAACAAACATCAGAAGACAATGCATTACTTACCGTAAAAGCATTTCTGATGGTTGTATCTGCTTAGATTCACATGCGCCCACCCTTCCTCCCCGCTCGGATGGAAGGAACATAGACATCCCTTTCTATATTTCTCTCTTTTCTGTACTCACTCACGTCTAGAAGGCTCCCTCAGGGCAGAACAATACAAACGGAGGGACCTCGACGCGTGAGGGATTGTGGGTACGACGCACGTCACTATAGGGATAGTGTTACAGACACGCCTTGTCGACGTCCCCTTTTTCGACTACGAAAAACAAAATGCAATACTCCGCAGTGACCACTGGATGTCTGACCTATGCACAGCATGTGAATCTAAGCAGATACAACCATCAGAAATGCTTTTACGGTAAGTAATGCATTGTCATTTATATCTGAGGCTTGTGGAATCTGCTTAGATCACATGCTGTGCATAGGCCGACATCTAGTGGAAGCTTCAGAGTATTAGTTTGTTTTTCGAAACTCGAAAATGGGCGTCGACACAGGGCGTGCCATTAATACTATCCCTAGTGTGACGTCCACTGTACCCAAGATCCCTCACGCGTCTAGGATCCTCAGATTGTATATATATATATATTCCAATGGTAGGAAAGTGCAAGGCTATCCTCCAGGTATCTGGATGGAGGAACTGGTTTCTGGGTTTCGAACTATGGCAATACCGGTTTTCCAAGTGCCCTAATATAGATCAGCAGTACCACCTTCGGTGTTGCACTTCCTGTTTCGCTTCTTGAGCTCAGTTTTGTTGTGGACCACAGCACCCTGCCCGCTGCTTCTAAGTCTCCTACCAGCAAGTACTCTGCCTTCTCAACTCACCTAGTTGGTGTAGGGTACATATCGGGCATAAATATTGGTGCCTCCTGGGCCTGGATCAATGCCTCCAACATACTTATGCCAGTGAGAATTTTTTCCCCCCTGTGCTTGTTTCTTTTCCAGGCTGTTAATATTAACCAGTTAAACATCAGTCTCTATTTGCCCTCCTGGGCCAAGCTCTCGGGTCACAAGGTCTGTGGCTCTGGTTCGTACTCTGATTATTATGTCCCACTTTGAGCTTGATTTTTCCAAAGATCTGGAATATAGTTACCAGAAAATCCTTAATTATTCTGGCATTTTCCCCATGTCTGATGTATCGCTCTCAGCATGTGCTTAGGCTCCTTCTCCCCTCCCCTGAGACTCTGGTCACTAGGCCTGTCAACAACACTCCCTGTACTTTCTGACTGTTTTTGTAATACTTCTGATTTATAACCACCCATCTAGTCGCTGCCATCTCAGTGCTTTTGGTGAAAGTACTGTATCGCTTTACAATTTGCAGGTTTTTCTTTTAATCATTCTTAGGGTAGTGGGGTGGGTATGGTGCTTGTGTTTGATATGGAGCTTGCCACTAATTATATTAAAAAAACCAAAAACCTGCAACAAAACATCAAGGCGACTTGGGCAGATCCACTACAGACAGCCCGACAATTCCCAGGGAGTCACTGGTGTACTGCTGCATGGGATTTCAAAATGGCAAACTGGCTCAAAGTCCTCCATTGCCCAGGGAAATCGAACCGAATTACCAACAAGGAGCTAATGGCCAACCTCACTGCCTGGCTGTTTTCCCACAGGAGCATTACGGCGAGGTAGGTAGGTACCCCACCACTCACTGGGAGAACTTTACTGCTCTAGGGCTAGCTATCTGATCACCAAATTGTGTTTAATCCCTAAAGGTGGTGTCCTGAATGTGATACCCTTTGGGCAAGAAGTGTAGGTCAGACTTGTGAAAAGGAAAGATTATTCAACAGTGGGACAGCAAGAATCCTCAGAGTACAGGTGCCAAGTGAGGGTGAATCTTCAGTTTTATACAAAGGGCCTTGCATAGCTGGCATTGCATATGCTCAGTGGAACTTTCACTATCTGGTGTGCGCAGCAGTGATTCACAGGGTAAGGTCCATGGTTTAGGGTTATTTGATCAAAAGAAATTGACCTTTTCTGATTTGACAGAATCTTTTTGGTTTATTTGCTTGAAAATGTGGTGGTAGAACCCCCACTTCATCTTTCATTAACCTATTCCCTTACCCCACATATATATTTAATTAAAATTGTCCGAAATTCCCAAAGAATTAGAACAAATACATTCAGTAAATTCGGAAATGGTCAATTGGGCCATGATCAAGTATGCTAATACCGTGTGCATACATGCCCAGTGTAGATTGAGTTTCTGGATGCTATCGGCTATCCTGCGGGAACGCTTCTCTGCCCCATCTTAACTCTTTAAGGGTTCTTTGTAATAGCCTAGATAAACTCTTCAAAATAATACACCCAGAGAGGGGCGGTATCCTCCTTAGTAAATCAATAGTGTGCATTGAGACAACTCATTTTTATTGGGTGCTTTTGCTTCTTAGGAGTTCCTTTTAATGATAACCTAACCGGTTTATTTCCCATTAACCAGTCTTCTGTCTATTGAGCGTAGCCTGGGTGGGGAGCTCAGGATAACTTTCTTACTATAGAATTGTAGGTATGCTGCTTCAACTTAAGGTACCACACTCTCGCATCACCTAATGTTAATTAGTCATTCTCATCCTTCATTAAGCTGCCAAACGGGCATGATCCTGAAGGATCAAGATCATCCCTTTATCTTCCTTCCATCCTTTTGCTTATCCATGCTTTCACACTCTTGGTTCTGGCATTTGTCAGGTGGCTTTGCATGCTAGATTAGAGACATTTGAATACTTGATGATGAAGAATCTTCCATATGGGTATGCTCAAGCACTTCTTGTTTCCATCAAACAGCTTGTGCTGACTAATTCTGGTACCCTAAAATCACTTTACTAGTACTTGTCCTTCTGGAAAACTGTTCAGACCGGTTTTACTCCCTTTCTTTTCAGTCTACAATTTCACACCACTATTAAGACCATCGAGCACTCCCCTTTCCATCCACTTTTATACCATTTCATTTATTAGTTTCTAGGCTCCCACCCCTTTCCAGTTTCTTTTCTGCCACTGACTGTAGTCTGGGGTATAATGCAACACTATCCAGGCACCATGGATAGTGTGTTGGCTCTCCAGGACCAATACAGTTGTAATGAACACAGTGCAAAAGGATTTTAACAATACATACTATGTCGGAACATATGTGGGAACAAGCTCAAACAAAGAACCCCACTCTGAAGTGGTGAAGGAGGGGGCGGAAGGGGCGCTTTATGTTCATGGATCGTGTCTGCATCAGCATGTTGGATCTGCCAGTGCAGGGTTCTCACCTGATTAGTAAACAGCGCCCAGATGCCGGTGTTCCCACAGGGTCCAATTCATGCCCTGGAACAGTTGAAGTTCAGAAGGTCCCACCCTTTTCTTTTTTTTCTTATGTTAATAAGCTGATCACTATTCTCGCATAACAGGTATATTGTAATCAACAAGGAAAACCTTAATATTTCCTATGTGGATGCCGGAAGATGACCACAATTGGGGCGTGGGTGCAATATTCTGGCAGGTTTTCTGCTTGGGTGGCTTGGAAGCCAGTCAAAACCATGTAGTAATGCCTGTCTTCCGAGCTCCCTAATTAGCTGAGAGACCACGTGATCTCACCTCCCAGGAGATGAGATGATGCTTGATAACCAGCAATTCAATTTTGCATTGGGACCAACGTCATCTGCCTGTGGCACCATAGAAAGAATATAACCAATTCATGATGCAATGTCTGTGATTGTAAACTTTAAAAAAAAAAAAGTTGAATTGAATAAGCAACTGCAACAGGGAGCCAGTTGAGAAGATGAGGGATCAACTGGTTTTAAATACACAAAGTTACATTATTTTGTGGGTAGCGCTGAAAATTAAGCTTGAAGATGTGCTGGCATTGCAGACTGATTTGGAACAAAGTATTTAAAAAATAGCAGCTATATTGTGGTTCTATTTAGTCCTTGATAATGCTCTAACCAGCTTTAAGTTCTGGGTGGGGTTGGAGACATAGATCAAGTAATTCCTAAACATTTTCCCATTAACCTAGTTTATTGGAGCTATAACTAGGGCCAGGGTATAGTGCATTTGTGCAGGAAGTGTAAGCAAGGGACATGGTTTAGTTCCTTTAGTTTCGGTAGGGATTTTCGCATCTTTACCATTGATGCCACCATTGATGATTCTCTTTGTCCACTAAAATGGCCAGACGTGTTACTCTGGACCTGGACGATGGCTTAATCCCGCTTCTTGAGGCCAAGCATCTTCAGGTTGGCCGACTGGCCGCGCTTGAGTTTTGGTGGTATCCATCTTGGAACTGTTATTCTCTCTCCAATGATTAATACTAATAAGCAATTTGTGAAGGGTGGTATGTATGCACGTCGATATATCATGGCTTGGTTGTATAGCGATCTGTGTATTAGCTGCATAGATCAAAATGCGGACCCTCAAATGTCATAATTTTAGTCGGGGGCAAGAGCTGAATATTAGGCAGCAGGGGAAGGGATACTGTAATCACCGGCAATTTCCCATAATCTTGATTTGTGTTATGCTCTTTGCACTAAACCCCCTGGGTACTTTGCAGTACACATTAATCCGAGCCTCGGGGTGTAACCCAAGGAGGGTCTGTATGGTCGACTGAGGCCTTACCAGAGCTCCTTAGTCCTAATTCTGATATACTATCAGCACTCCTCATCTGTGACGTCTCAGCTCTGTAATCCTGCTGGATGCCCATCGACTGTTATCTCTGAAGTAATCCTAAGTCCTTCCATGCCTGGTCGATATCAAGCATGACACATTGGCCTTGGAAAAGGACACTACTTTGCCAAATGGGTTTAATATCCTACTCAGCCGAATCGATCTTTCCTCCAGTGGTTGAGGGCTGGACTACCGCGTCTGGGAAATGACAGATTACTACAGCGTTTAGGTCTGGTAAGCAGTGATATATAAATCAGGCTATGGCATTTTGAGCACTGGGGAACCACGGCAGGGTTCCCAAAAAACCAATTTCTCGAAAGGTTTTCAAATGTTTCACAGCAGATTCTCAATTGCTTGTCGGTGCTTAGCCAAGAATGCAGGCCTG
Organism: Ambystoma mexicanum; assembly: GCF_040938575.1. Lineage (NCBI taxonomy): Eukaryota > Metazoa > Chordata > Amphibia > Caudata > Ambystomatidae > Ambystoma > Ambystoma mexicanum. Next base: position 194,113,026 of record NC_090938.1, read on the forward strand.
TTCATCTGTTTGGGATAGCACAGACAAGGCAGACTGTGTTCTTTACCATCCGTGTAAACAGTATAAAGGCTGCAGATAAACACATATAAACATTGACTGGCTGAGGGCGAAACGGACAGAATGCCTTTAAAATAAAAATGAAAATGTTACTCACCTGATCATCACTGGAACAAAAGAGGCCATCGTATTTTCTGTCATGCTCAAACAGTGCGTACATTTCAAAAAATATACTTAGTGAAAAACATTTGGTGAGATCCAGTTTATTGCAACAAAACCCATGACATTTGAGTCTGGGAGGAGACAATCTTATATGTTAGCCTCACCATTGTTGTCGCCCATGATGTATTTCATGATCTTGTTTTTTATCCCTGCTTTGAGCTCATGTCTGTCATGGGCTGAGCAAGTGGGGCGGGGGGAGGGGTGGGGCGGGCTTGGTTGAGAGGAGTTCAAAAACATGCCAGTGTCCAACTAGCATTTTGATCCTTAATCACCCCCGCTCCCCCCCATTCCATGACGTTAACCTCCAACAAACCAGGTATGCCCTTTTTTGTAACCTCCTATGGAATTACCATGGGTATAGTTAGCATCAAGCAAAGAAAAGCAGGTTTTCATTTTATTGAAAAGCCCCAGTGCACCATGGCGTATGGATAACTTATTTTAGAGAGAATAATCACGACCCAGTTCCCTCTGTCTTATGAAGTCAAGTTCCACTATGGTTTCTACAGGCAAGGTTTTTCAGAACTGATGCAGCAGGCTGTGGTGGCGATTAAAGAACTTTTCAAAGTAAGATAAGTAGCTACTTCAAGATGGGTAAGTACCCCCGGGCAAAATTCAAGCCGAAGGACAGGAACCTTGGCCCAGTAAGATGACCAAAGATCAGGCCAGTGGAGGTTTTAGGCATAAGGGCTCTCCAGCCAGTGTTAACCTATTGGAGACGGGTGACAAACGGGTATGCTCACTTAGCCCCCACCGCCGTCTTCAATTCTTCCAGGTGACGCTGCAGGTCTTCTGGCATTTGCGTGGCCTCCAATCTCCTGTCCTTGGTTAGAGTGAGGGGAGCCCAGGTGTTGTAGGTGCAGAGGTAACCTTTTGTGTCTGGAGTTGGTAGTGTTCTCAGACGGTGCCAGACAACTTCTTGAAGACCCCCAAACAAAGAAAAGACGCAGGCCTCTGCGGTGCAGACCCTTCAGGACACCTCGCAGATTAATGGTTTAAGTGGAGGTGACCACAGTGAGGCGGCGACAGGAGCTCTTCCAGCGGTGTATAAAGAAGCCACCTCAGCTCACTCCCCTGATTGTGGGAAGGTTGAAATTGTGAGTACAGGCAATTTTGGCATAAGCTGAATATCCTGCGAGTCCCAAGGCTCTGCTCCAATGGCAGCAGCTGCAGCGAGGAAGCCCAAAAGTGAGCTGGCCAGTTCACCACATGGCCCAGAGACACTTCGAAGGCTTCCATCTCGAGGATCCGCATGTACGGTATTGAGATTGGCTGTTTCTACCAGTCCAAGGGTGAAGCACCAACAAAAGTCTTCTGAGATGAGGCAGTAGAGTAGGGCTTGACCGGGCCAAACACTGGAGTCCGTGCTGGTCATATGCAGGAGTTGTTCTCTGGTCAACAGCGGGCTGCTATTCATAGAAGTCTTGGTTCCAACGATCTGGCGAATAGCTGCAGGAGCTCTCCATTTATCCAAGATTCAGGCTGCGAGCTAGCCTAAGCCCACCAATGGTAAGTATCTGCAACATTCAAAGAGCCATGGGTTGTCCAATCTTGGACAACAACTGGTCATCCTATCGGTCCAGCAACAGACTTCCAGGCACCTGAAGATGTGGACTGGGACTATACAGTCCCAGCCCTTTCCCCTGGCTGACACTCAAAGCCCTCTTGCCTGTGAAAGCTGTTACCATGTATGGCATTTACAAACCTGAGAAGGTGGGGGGAAGGCCAAAGGATAAGATGGGCAAAACACTCTCATGTAACAGCCATTTTAGAGTTGCTAGTAACCTGTAATATCCGTTTGGGGGTAAATGCAAAAGTGCACTATGACAAATATTACAAAACGGTAATAATCTCACATCTGCCACCAACTTGTTTTAGGCACATAGTCAAAGTAACAAAAAAAACCATCAGGTAAAACGTTAGAAGGATAAAAAGTATCCGAATTGCATTCAGTGTAAGGTGATGTGCAATTGCAAAAATATAAGAATTCCAAAAGAGAGACAAAGTATCTCAGTACTGACTGTTTTAGGGGCTAGTCCGTTTCCCCATAAGAAAGAACAAAACCGGCAAGGGAAATTAAGGAGAAGGCTTTATGGACCTCCAAAAATCAGGACTGAGTTCAAAGAATAAGCAAAGACTGGGGCCCTATAGGAATCTATGCATGGAAAGTTGCAAAAAAACCTATTTCAGAACAGTCATCAAAGGACCAATTACCCGCACCATTTCCAGGTTTTTATCATTAAAAACAATTTAAAATAATGCATTCAGATTTGGACACCCATCATAACTCCATGAAAATAAAGATACCTTGAATAGGAGTTAAATGGGCTTTGCCTGTTCTCCATAGGCAGTAATCAAAAACCGCAGTACTCGGACCATTGGCAAATTGCATAATGGTAAATTGAACAGCATTTCCCTGTTCCATTTTGCCCATTGTGTACAGTAATTCCAAAAACTACCTCCTAGTGCAGCATTGCCATATTCTGCTGTAAGGTAGGACCGAAAACCCAATCATCCAAAAATCAATCCAATGAGCGATCAAAGTGCATGAGTAGCAAAAGAAAAACAAGTTTATTTCATGCAACCTCGGCCGGGAACAATTAAAGGATTGTTCAACATTTCATTAAATGTAGGACAACTGTCGAAGTGTTTGAAAAGAAGTAGTGGAACTATGTTCCCTGCTGGCCTGCCCCGCTCCCCACAAACCCCATCGCCACGCCCCCTCCCACGCACAATACAACCCCACAAACAAATGCACCTGCTGTTTAAGGGAATGTTCAGTGCAGTGCAAGTTTCAACTGCTTCCTACACTTTTATTTTAAAACAAAACCATTCCGGAACTGTTTCCTTTTAAAATAAAAGTATAGGAACCGTAAAACTTAATTTAAAAAAGTAGAGGAGCACCGCTCCCGCTCACTTCGACGACTGATGTAGGTTTTTTATAGGAATGAGTGACATGTGTGTGACTGTTGCAAAACGCATGTAAATTAACATTCCCTGATTGCACAGTGGCCACTGTCTCATACAGAAATCTATACAATAGCTAGCCCTATTGCCCTATCCTATTCTCCGTTAACTCCTCTAAATAGTGACCTATCAAGTTATCTAGCTTATTTGCTTTTCATTAGTTATTTTAAGTTCTTACGTTTTTGCTGCATGCAAATAATTTTCCCATGGGCCATCCCTCCCTCGACGTTCCATGGTGGGTTTCTCCCCCCCTGCATTGACCAATCATTTTGTGAGGTGTAGACGATCCTCATGAGACCCAAATGTTGGCCCACTCTGACCGTTCAGTCTTGCGACTGCACAAATGACAGCTAATATTGTGACTTTTCTTCAGAAATATTACCCTTTGGTACATCTCCTTTTCCCATGGTAGGAGTACATGAGTTCATGAGGCGTGTTTCTTGGCCTTTTGCTCCAAGATTTGTGCAAATCTGGAATGTAGACTTGTGTGGATGTATGTGTATTTTGATTTCACGCATGTAATTGCTTGTGGGATATTGGGTTTGCTTCTCTCGGCCCCGCCCCCATCCATGATACTCGACTTTTTTGTACAGGTTTCTTTGTTTTCTATGTCCGTGTTCCCCTCTCGCTATTCTCAGTTAGAATGCCCTTGTTTCTTGGTACTTGTGGCTTCATTCTAAATGGTCTTTCTCCGACAGGGGGCAGTGTTTTTCCTTTCTGCGAATGTCCATTACTCAGCGTACTACCTCGTTCTCCCCAAAACTATGACCTTCATCTTGCAACTTCTAACCATTGTATAAGAACACTTTTACTTCAATTTTCTCTCGCATGGCGCTTGGGGAACCTGCTTCGCCCTAAGCTTCTGACTACAACCTGTGTGGCTTTTCACCTTTCCTAGCAGGCTCTAGCCTTGTATCTTGCAGCGTTTGTGACAAGTCGAAATAAAGTGTGTTTTCACCAAGCTAATATTTGAATGTTTCTCTGTGGCCTAGTATTCCATCTACCGCAAAAGCTGCTTTTCGTAAATACTTTAAATGTTTGCATGGGCACAAGCTTCAGCTGCTACTATTTTACCTGCACGAGACTGTATGTTTCCTATTGAGGTGTAGGACCAATATCCATTGCATTTCCGTGAACTGGTCTACTTCAGGAAGTACCACGCGCCCCTCTATTTACCTAGGAAGTTATCCTATTTCTAATGCTTTGCTACATATTGGTTATCTGTTATGTTTGTTTTGCACCTCTGGTATGTTAAACTGTTTGAGGTTCTGCTCTGTCTCGTAATTGAATTCTCTGAGGTATATCTTTCCCTCGGGGCCTTAATGTTCTGCATAGTGTTCAGTAGTTGGCCTCTTACAGGATCCCTGTCTCCTACTATAGCGACTTTTTCACCTTGTACTACTTTCACGTTTGGGGTGTTGGATCTACATCCATACACTGCTATGCCCAGCTAGTAAATCATTGCCAGAGCTCATTAAACTCCAGTAACACATCACTGCTAGGCTTCATTGTGCCTATTCGCCAGTAAGGCTATATCTTGTTCTTCCCAGTTAGCAGACCCGGAAGCAGATTTCATATTGTAGTTACAAAAACAGACATTATACCCAGTTAGCATATTATTGGCAGATGCAATAGGCCCAATTGTGTCAACATGTTTAGATTCCATGCTGCCCAGTTACCACAGCACGTCCATTTATCATTTTGCTAGTTTATGCCCACTAACCAGAGACGCTACAGCTGATGGTGCCTAAGTAAGAATATGAAACGGATGCCTGGCAGAAGGATAGCACTTTAGAGGGAAGTGAACAATATGTGTACCTAGGTAGGTGTACACAATTCAACTGTAGGCTGTGTACCGGTGTGTGTTTGTATAACAGTGCAGCTATTTGGCCATATTTGCAAACAGGCAGCAATTCCTAATTGCAGATATTTTGGGGAGGCTTAGCCACAGAAAAGTATTTACAGATTGTTTTAATTGGTCGTTGCTGCACAATCGGGGAATCGCTCATCTGACCCTCAATTTCCAGACCTCATAAACCACACCAGGCTGTATAATTCACACAATGCACCCTTCTTGTAAAAGTTGCAGCCCTGTCAGAAATCAATCTGCCACACCAACATGCACTAATTATGTAATGTTGATTAGTTTAGACTGATGAGATGAATGGTAAAGGAAATGCTGTGAAGTAATGGTGCATGCATGGAGTGGATGTTTGAAAATGAGTAACTGAGTATTGGAACAAAATAAAATTAAAGGGAAGTACTTATTGCAGTTTGGGGTTATTAACAAACTGCTGTTTTAGGAGTTCTTAATGATAGGCAAGGATTACCATAGTTCATGTGTTTGAAGGATAATAGAACAAATAGCTAATGTGGCCCCATGTCCAATGCAACACCTTTGGTCAGCCCTGGGTTTACATATTCCACGGTGGGACTTTAATTTTTCCCATTGAATATATGGGTCCCAACATGGTATGTGCAAAACCAAAGCTGGCAAAAGACATCACAAGGGGACAGTTTGACAAATGTGGTCACAGTACAGCATCTGGTGTATAGTTTGGGTGTGACTGTTCTGTGCAGATACCATCACAGCACAGAAATCCCAGTTGAAATGTTAGACCACTCAAGTCAAGATAACCGATCATTTTCTTTGTGTATTTGTCTATAAACAAAGCAAGCCTGTGAGAAAGATCCACTTTTACTTCAGAAAGCAATGCTCAGTTCACTGTGACTCATGACCTGGTCATCATGCTTTATGAAATGTATTCCTGGGATGCCTTACAGCAATTTACCTTCCAGTCCTGCCGCCCCTTTCAATTCATAGAAGCTGGCAAATAAGAAGCCAACTTCAGGCTTATTAAGCCTCCAAATAGCTCAACCTGGCAGACTAGGGGGACACTTCTTCAATGGAATGAGGCAGATAATGGAGCCAACGAAAGGAGGTCGTCGACTGAAGGCAAAGGAAAGATATTAGTTTGTAGGTGATGGAACTTTTTCATTGTGTTGGGAGGAAGAGTGACCAGAGGTGGGCATTGGAATGACTGACATGAGTTTTCATCCAATGAGGACATACAGATTGTGCAGTGAAGGGATTAGGAACATCCTCTTTAGAAGTCTGTCCCTTGGAAGGGTAAGACAGCCAACGTCTGTATCCTCATACAAATTAAAAAACCCACACTACATTAATTTCTGCACAGATGGCTCGGGCACCTTTAAGCCAGATATAAGCTAATATAAGCTCTGCACAGGCTGATTGGTTACATTGTGGTATTTAGTTCATGTGGTGAAAGAGGATTTCAGATGATTGACTACTTGCCTTTCAGTTCATTGTTTGATTATTTTGCTTAGTTGTTTGACTAATTCTTGCCTTTGTTTTCTTCCTTTCTAGCATGACAGACTTTCCAGGTAAGATGAGACTTCTTTGATATTCTTTTTGCCAGCCTTTGTAGTATCAACGTTGCATGTTGTCCTTTCAGTGCTAGTTGTATATATTGTTGATATTATACATTTACTGATAACTGTAATGGGTTTGTCTCCATAGGAATAATTATCTTTAAGTCCCATTTCCCTGGATTTATGCGTTTGAGGATTGTGGATGACTCAAATGGGATGTTTCACTAATCATTCTCTTTGCAAGAATTTTGTTGCAGTTCCATACTTTGTGAAATTTTAATAAATAATGCCCTCTTCCGGTCCTCATTTTAGATGATTCATAGAATATTTTTTTTAGCAGCAGAGGCAATGTGTGCCTCTGCCCAGATCCTCTTCGGTCCACAATGTTAGCTCTGGAAATTGTCTAGTGCAAGTATAGGGCACGCCCCACACCAGGTCCTTAGTTTATTCTCGCCGTATGCACCGGGAATGCGCTTCTGTCAGGATTCTTATCCCAAAACTTTCATTGTCGAAAAACAATGCACGTACTGCCAAAGACTCAGGATTCCAGCACTACGAAGATGTCTAGAACTGTCGCCCACAATGTTTCTCTTAGGTGCTTGGGGGCATGCCCGAAATCTCTAAATGTAGTTACTGATGTAGACCAGCAATCCAAAGACAATTTATGAATCTCTGCAAAGTTGGTTCTAGGTTGCCCCCGACACCCACCCAACCTTTAAAAAACTTGCTCCTCAGTTAAGGGGGAGGTCAACTACTGTTGCTGCCTCTTTGCCAGAAAATTCTCTCTTCACAAGCATCTGTGCTGGTACCAACATTCTGGACAAGGCCGGCAGGGTTCCATCGAAGAGTGGCATTTGTTCACTGTGAGGATTCAAACACACACTGAAGAAAAAGCCATTTTGGAATGCTGCAGTGGTGAAGATATGTGCTGTGGAATGTGACCCCCCCACTTCCACTGCAACCTCGATGCAGTGCAGTGTGGGCTTCCTGCCACTCCCCAGATACAGACTTCTTCTTGGGCGAGTGCTGCTTCGAATTGATGCAAGGATTGTATGATGATGAAACAGATCTTATACATTTGGTCTCAAGCAATTGTAGACTGCCTGGAAAGAAACTGCTCGAAAGCAGGTTACTGCAAAGCCAGACTTAATGGAGCTAGCAGCCGACATTTGGGATGCCAGTGGGTTTGACCCATACTTGGTTTGATATTCTAGAACCTTCTCCCTTTGTTTTTTGCAACATAGAAAAGGTTTTCTATGTTCCCGGCTGAGAATGGGCGCATCCAGCAGTTTGACGTCTAACATTTTGGGTAAAGGCCCACAGAAGGATACTTTGGGCCTTCACCACAGTGGTTGCAGATCCAGTATTTGATTTGTGGCAGCAACTTTCCTTTGAAGCTATGATGGACAAAGGAGCTGGCAAAGAAATAGACTATGCTCTTCAGATCTGCTTACATGTCGAAGCATTATTCTTGACCCTGAGATCTTGGTGGTCAAGGTGGCTATGGAGGTTTTCGATCCACCACTGTTACCCCCTCACCTGTAACAATTAAGCAAATGGCTTGATGCTTTCGGGAATTGGGTATTCTGGGCAGAAAGTGTAGCCATTAACACATCTTGTGCTTTAGCTGAATACACATGTCCTCAGGAAAGTTATCGCAAAGGCAGCATAGCACATACTGATGGATAAATGGGTTAATAAGATACTGCTTCAGTTTCTTTTTGACGCATTGCAAATAAGTGGCATGTTGGGCCCTACAGACTCGATTGATGCTGAATTCTCTGTAGTCTGGCTTTTCGGACAGGGTCCATCATCGGGAATACTCCTTGATAAAACCGCCAGCCAATTTATCAGAGTTGTCCACAAAACACACTTTAGAGGGGTTTATTTAGGACAGGGTCTCAAATATTAGCCAGTTTTCTAGATGGCCAAAACGTTCTGGAACTCCGCTTTCTGACATTTTCAGTCTTCATTATCCCTCTGGGACTGATGGCACTTTTATTTCCTGGTGCCAGAAGCCCATCTGAAGTCACTACATTGGCTTCTTCGTTCTAAGTTGTCCCAATTCTCAGGCACCATGTTAGACCTGCTTCTAGACATCAGCTCATGGTGTGCAGGATCTTTCATGGTGAGCCCATTGGGATACCCTGAAGGCAGGGGCATCTTTATGCTACCCTTGGCCAAAGGCAATGAAAGCCTGTTAGGCGAATATTTACACAGCCCACTGGTGAGGGGCATGCAATCATTTAACCTAATAGTAAATAAAAAGCCAACCAGAAGGAAATGCAAATGTCTTGCAATGGCCTAGCAGACCAACATGTCTTCAGGCCTGCATTGGGTTGGTAGGCCATTTAAGTTCAGACAGTTGACCACAGCAAACAACTCACTGATATACTAAGAATGTATACAATTTACAAAAGTCCCACATGTTCACTCTTATTTTAAAATAAGTGATTTAGTTGCACTTAGCACATAATGGAACCATTGTGTTTATAAAAAACCGCAGCAACCTCCCCTGCCGCTACCATGGACTACTATCGATTGATTGCACTGTAGTTTAAGGAGGTGGCAGAGACTGTACAAACTATAAATAAGGTAAAACATGCTATTCAGTTTTTCCAGACCCAAGATCCCAACCATAATATACTCGATATTAATTTCCCTTGTGTTCTTTAAAAGGTAGAGTGCCCACATACCCAGGCCCATGGCCCTCCTGCCCTCCCTTCCGCAGAGGCCATAAATGATGCAGATGTGAAGGAATTACTGGTACTGTTTTAATGGAAATTATACATATTTTTTACTAGATGCTTGGTGGGTGGGTGTGAGTTTGGTGTAGAAGTTGGAATATCACTGCCTTTGACATCCAGAGCATCCTTAGATGGCAACCTATTATGTCTGGGAGAGAATCCATACACTGGCCTCCCATACCTGCCTGCATTCACTTCAAAACAGCCACCCTGGTGCATCAGTGCTTGTGCGGAAGGGCCACGGAGTACCTGAAGTCCCACACTTTTCTCTACAACCCTAACCACACTCTTAGGTCGGTGAACACAAGAACAATTGGGTTCCTCAGATTTAAAAAGTTCAGTGCACTGGGTAGAGCTTTCCCACGTGGGCAGCACAAGTGTGGAATTCATTCCCAAGCTCTCTCCGTCTGGAAATAAATGTTATTTCTAATGCTTGTTAATCTTCTTAGATTCACATGCTGTGCATATAGTCCGACATCCAGTGGTAACCGCAGAGTATTGCATCTTGTCTTTCGAGAATCGAAAGGGGACGTCGACTTGGGCGTGCCTGTAACACTATCCTCAACATAGTGTACCCAAAATACCCTCACGCGTCGAGGTCTCTTTGTTTTTTTCAGCCGGGCTATCTGGCCGCCCAAATGCAGAGCTCTTCATAAAAATTGCGTTATTGTTCTATCTCTCAACCTTTGGTAGTTTATTTTTATTGCCATTCCATTCGACAGCTGATTACTCCTGTGCCACCACTGAAGACTGCTGGAGACAGAATTACGACAGCTGTTGATCCGGGAGGTGCTGCTGACCACGTGGCCGGGCCTTCTGGCCGGCCTTTACAGTAGGGAGAGGTTGGGGATGGTGTGGTCCTATTCTTTACAAGAATGCTTTGCCTTTCCCCCCTTTGTTCCCTTGGGTTTGTCGTCACTAGCTATATCCTGCGCTAGGGAGACAGGACTCCATTTCGATTTTACCCTTACTGTAAGGCGAAATACCCATGGAAAGACCAGCATGGTCGGTGCAACACTTAGTCTTCCCCTCGACCACAACGAGGCGGCCTGTATGGCCTGTAAACTCCTACGGCCTAAGACTTTTAAGGAGCGCTGTTTGAAATGGTGGGCAGCCTACAGTATGTCGTAGGCCGAAAGCAATTTCCTCCCCACCCGTCCGTCCCTCCCCAACCAGAGCCGCTGTGTGTGATGAAGGGATTAGTGATGACGAAGGTCTTGTTTCGGCGGCCCTTGACCTTACAGCGGAAAGTTTTCGTTCTGCAGCGGCTGTCCCCGGCCCCAATAGGCATGCCGTGAGTCCTGCTATGGGGACGATGCATCCCGGCGACAAGGACGCCCCGGTTGCCCCACACTAAACACACAACCCACGGTTCTGCTTCGGCGGTTACGTCGAAGCACTCCAATGGACACGCCCAATATTTCGGCGTTGCCTGCTGGTGTCATAAATCACCAAGGTATCTTTTGAAAAGGATACGGTAACCAAAAAGGATACAATTGGTAGGGCTCTTCCGGATCCTTATTCACACGACTTGATAGTAGTGAAGTCAAATTAGACCTTCCAAATGATACCACTCTCTGACCGATGAAACAGGCAGAGAGAGGGATCACTGGAAAGGGCGTGGGAGCTTTATAAGAAGTCAGCCTAGGATAAATAAAGTATCATAAGAAATTGTCCCAAATCAACTGACTATAGAACAGCAATATCACTAGTTAACAACACTGACCTGTGGGCTTAGAACTGAAGTCTTCACCAAGTCTCTGAAGAAATCCAGGAGTTGAAACAATGAAAAGGAAGGGAAGGTTAGTAAGGGAGACTTATCCTGAACGGCACGAGGCTCACGCTAGATACCGGGATGGTGCACCACAGGATAGCGTCCAAAGTACTGTGCACAATCACCTTCAAAAGAAATACTTCCTTTCCCACGTAGAAACAGAAATAAGATGAACTGAGTCCACCTGTTATCGCCTCACAGGTGCCAGGGATTCACTCCAAAGCAAAGAATAGTATGCGTGTGGAATTACATGTTCAACATAGTTCAAAAGCCTGCGTGCAGGATTACATGCGACAGAGTTCACGCAGCTGGGACAGCCGCTCCTGAAGAGTTCCAAAATCCGCGAACATAGTACACGCAGCCCAGGACAGCCGCTCTTGGAAACAGGATCCGCGTGGGATTTCCACGCGACCAACTTCACGTAGTCAGGAAAGCAGCATGCGAAGAAATCAGGAACCCGCGTGTCAGAATACACGCGACTGAAGAGCACGCAGACCGTGCGGCCAACCTGTGACTTCCAGACAGCAGCTCCAGGAATTTGCGTGTGGAAGGAAACATGGCGAAGAAGCCAAGGAAGTAACTGAAGAAAATGCGAGGACGCAGATCAAGGGTTTCAGCTACCAAACGCCATAATGGTTCAATCAGAAGCAGCGAGCGACGTATTCACGCTGCTTATGAACGTACTGCCAAAACACACGTGACTAACCTAAATCATGTGAATTTAACGACGTGAATAATGCAGACGTCGTTTTCCCGGCAGTGCATTAAACAATCTCCATTTAGAATAGAACGGTCTAGCAGTTCTATGAGCATAACTCGTTCTGCGTGAAGATGTTGTTCCAGGTCCAGGGGTACTATGTCCAGCATGCATTACAGCTGGTCCTCATGATCGGCAGCCCTCCGCGCAACCGCGTCAGCGGCATGCTTACGGGCAATCCAAAAGTAAGGGAGTTGGCACCAAATCACGTGTGGCCGTCGAGACACTTCAGAAGAAGGCTCAGACACGCCTAAGGCCCCAGTTTCGCCGAAATCCAACATGCAGCCACTGGCTCTACCGCACCACCTCCCTGAAGCATCAGCGATAGTATCGTGAGGATCGCCTCGGCGGTTAAACAAAAGGAACTGTCAAAACAAACTTCAAAACAGAAAGAACAGCCTAGAGACGCGGCTGACGACATGCCACTACGCCCGCAGCCTCGAAGAGTACTGTCGCGCCTTGAAACACTTGTGTATAGGCGCGTTACAAATGCCATATCATATCATATCCAAGACTTTAGAAGGAAAATCTTGACGTTCTACAGAGGCAATTCGTCAAGAAGATCCCTTTCCTCCCCTAGACTCCTATGGTTCATCTTCATGGACCAGAAAGAAGTTTGAGGGGTGTATGGACAGACTGGAGAAGTTTGTTGAATTCTCAGAGAGGTTTGCTCCCAAGAGGCCTTGTGAGGAACTTCCTTTTACGCCTATGGCTAATTTTCAGGATCCTCATGAACATAATGTTTTTGACCTTAAAGATGACGAGGTGCCCATCAATACTTATATACAGGATGATGAGACCTTTGGGGACCCTATGGATGATCCTGCTGATCCCATGGACAATTGGGAAGACAGCCATCCAGTTGATAATCAACATTGGGCATCCCCTACCCCAGCCCACTGACTGTCTGTGTATGGATTCACCTCCTCCCTCCACAGCCAGTCAGGTCTCACCTGTGGATGATCAAATGGCATTTAACGCCATCCTGAAGAAGGCGGCTGAACATTTTCAAATCGCCACACAGGAGGCTGTGCAGGATTCGGACTTTGTAGAGGACATACTGAAGGAAAAGCCCCCTGCCAGTCAGGCCATTCCCTTACTGAACTCTATTAAGAGACATCTAGCGCCTTCATTTTAAACTTCAGCCCAAACCAGGGAGGTAAATCCCAGAGTACAGAAGTTGTTTCGCCCTTCTCCTAAAGACCCCCTTTACATTAAAGGGCACGCCACTCCAGATTCCCTGGTAGTTATGACTATGAGGAAGAGAGCAGGTGTCCCCTGAAACTGCCTTGAGCTTACAAAAATTGTGATATTGAGTATCCAGATTAAACACATATATACTTGAGACACCGCCTGCAGTCTGTTCACTACGTATAGCTAGCCTTTATGATTACTTGGTCAACTAGCGTTACGGCATCTGTATAGTTATAAAATGACTTGCATTTTCTGCAGTGCTTCTTTACATGTGCAATCGTCATTCCGCACATGAAAGTATTATTGATTCTCTGCTTCGCCATCAGATCCTATAAGGTCTATGCCTTCTCTTCTTTGGTCATCCTTCTCAGTGTGTCACGTTCATTTCTTGTGAAATCACCAGCCTGTCCTTTTCACATCTTCATACTTCTTCGGGGCACTCCTCAGGAAACAGTCATCTCTTCGGGGATACATCATATAGGGTTTTTTCAATGGATATCTTGTCTAAAAGGCTTTTCGTGGTATAGGCACTGGTGTTGCACATGTCGCAATTTCCAGTTTCCAACCTATCGGCAGAATAGGGCAGGACTTCCTGCATAGGCATTCAGATGTTCCTCTATAATAGTTGCTGAGTAGACGGACACTTTTGATGAAATTGTGAATTCTCCTCATTGACTTTTTTTTAAAACATTTAATTCTGTTTTATTTTTTTCTTCTTTTTAAAAGTTTGTAATAAACTGTATAAAAATAAAAAAAATAAAAAAAGTTTATTTGATCCTCACTAGCTACGACTAGTGGCTGGGGCAGAGTTTTGTTTTGTGCCCCACTAGCCATGTCTTTTTGCCTTTGTCATTGGCATATTGCACCAATAGCTTTGTATTTTGCCCTTGTTTCTTTAAATGTGTACAGTGCACAGTTATAAGTGAATACAGACATTTCAAGGAAGAGTAGTAGAAGAGTAGTATAAGAATTATATACATTGGAGGGTAATCTATTATATTGAAATAATAATTAATTTATTTTCAAAACAAATGACTAACAATATTAGCAATACAATTGCAATGTCAATAATATACTTTCAAATCTTCATTTCAATGGATTGCTTTTCTCCCACAAATTCATCATTAGAGAAGTATCCCTTCTGTGTTAGCTGGTCCAACTTTTTGGCAGGGTGTGCAGTGAATCTTGACTCAGCCGCCAATAGTGTTGATTTGATTCTCTGGTCGTCGACTCTGGATGTAGCGTAGGTCGTGACATAGACTGACATACCTCAGTTCCTTTTTCTGCACTCTGCTCGAGGAACACCTCATCAGAGAAAAATGTTTTTGCCACTCGACTTTTCTGTTGAGTATTTAACATTTATTCAATCGTGATGCCTGCACTGAAACCATCAGTCTTCAAAAGATGTCCCGACTGTAATTCTAAATGTCTTTGACCAACCCACATTGTGTTTGTTTGGTGCCTAGGCGCCGACTACGTGACCGAGGACTGTGGGTCATATCAAGATGAACCTGAAGTCTTTGGCCACTAAATTGAAAGTCGGACGTCCACCGTTGAAGTTATGGGCTCGATCCGCTACAAAGTCGTCCCGTCACAAGACTGAAGACCCCACCCTGGAGAAAAAACAGGCACTGTGAAAATACCAAAAAGAGCTCACACTCCAGGAGTCATTCCTCATTGTCATCTTCCAACAAAAAGGAAACCTCAGCATAGTCGTTGGGACGACTCGGATGCGTCTGAGGAAAGAGGTAAGACCTGCTCCGGCGAAGGCACTACCAGACGCAAGCAGATGCTTGAAATGATGAAGGCGGTTGCTGCGTGTACCGGGGCAACCCTCGAAGCAGTAGTCCTCGTCAGCCCTAGCTACGCCCCCGGTCCGTCCAATGACTAGGAGACGGTCTAGTTCGAAGCCCTCCACGCTGACTGTTGATTTATCAACGATGCCTTTGAAACAGCTTGCGTCGCCAGTGTGCCCTGAAACCGTTGAAGTAGATATTAGCGCCGACTATGGAAACGTTGTTTGTTCCAAAGTCGAGAACCTCATTCTTCAACACTATGCACTCCATATTTGGGGATGATGGGGATGACTTTGAGCCGATGCTGGGTTCTTCCGGTAGCACTGACA
This sequence comes from Ambystoma mexicanum, assembly GCF_040938575.1. Lineage (NCBI taxonomy): Eukaryota > Metazoa > Chordata > Amphibia > Caudata > Ambystomatidae > Ambystoma > Ambystoma mexicanum. Next base: position 194,128,199 of record NC_090938.1, read on the forward strand.
TTTTCGCCATCAGGCGGATCTCCTAGTACTGGCAGGCGGTTTGGACTACTTCCCAGAGCTCGAAACACAGCAGCCTCACCCCTATGGCCATGCCATTACCTCCTACAGTGTGGAGAGGGTGATGGACCCCCCTGAGCGCCTCTGCCAAGATGATTACTGACATCTCAATGTGGGCCCACTGACAAAGGGCCGTTTAACTTTGCAATTTCTGGCCAGATCGCTGCACTGTGGCAAAGACCTTGTTCTATTCCCTGGTGGATTGAGTTTGCAAAAAGTACACTCTGGCAAAAGGAGCCACCCTCCCCTACCTATCCACCCAGCCAACACCAGAAGGATTAGTGGTCCAGGCGGCCAGTCTTCACTAGGCCTTCTGCGTCCACCTCTAATTTGCCAGTGGACCGAGTCTAAAAAAAGACACCTTAGCTAAGAAAATTCTCAGATTGCAGTATCGCTCTCAAGGCTGCCAACGCTTCTTGTGCGTTCGCGAAAAAAATACACATGTCCTCTGACGGACAATTCAAGAAGCGGCAGAGCCCATCTGCAGGTGGGGTTTCTCTACTTGGTGGATGATGGCAAAGAGGTATCCCACCAGGTTCTGCAATCCAGTCTGGAGGTAGTAAATTGTGTTGGTAGGGCGATGTGGTCGGCAACAGTAATGCATAGGCAAGCCTACTTGCACTGCTCAGGTTTTTCCCCTAATGTTCAGAACATGCTTTTGAACATTGCCTTTGATGGCGAACATGTCTTCAGCCCCAAGGCCAATCAATACTTGGACACATTTAGAGTTCAAGGTGCCTGCAAAGTTGCTGGGCCTGGCTGTTCAGCAAAACCTTTCTTCAGGTTTACCTCCATGGGAAGAGACTACCGGCGGTTTGCCTTGTCCAAAAGCAATACTCTGCCCTCACAACCTAAGCAGGGGAAGAGGTGTTTCCTGCGTTTCGGTAGGGGCAAGGGAGCCTCTAAGGGCCAGCAGCTTTCAGCGGCGGTAGGGTCGGCTCTGGCCTCAAAACTGCTGAGTTTTCCTACCACATTTCCCTGGATGGTGGGAGGATTGGAGAGCACGTTCCCTGAGGGCACTGCATCTCGTCCAATGGGCTTGCTGTCTGCCTTTCTTGTGGATGCCGCAAGACAGACCACCCCTTTCCCTCCTCAACTAGAACAGGAGCTCCAGGAAGAATGGAGAGCCCGGTTATTGAAGGGTGCCATGGAAGAGGTACCTCCCAAGCAGAGAGGATCAGGCTGGTGTTCCCAGTATTTCCTGGTCTCCAAGAAGGGAGGAGGAGTGCATCCAATTTTGGACCTCAGGGTCTTGTACAAGTACAGGATGAAGGACTAATTCAAGATGGCGACTCTCAGAGATTACTCGGTCTTTGAATCGGTTGATGATGTTGGATATTTAGGATGCGTACTTCCATGTGCTTATTCACACTTAGCACAGGAAGTTCTTGAGATTCCACATAGGGGACAAGTACTACCAGTTCAAGGTGCTCCCCTTTTGGTTGACCTCCACTACCCAGTGTTTTCACCAAGCTGATGGCACTTGAGATCTGGCATCAATGTGTTAGGCGACTAGTTGATCCGAAAGAAGTCAGCGGAGCAAGTTTCGTCTCAACTCGAGGACACTTGCTCGTTACTGCACAAGATGGGCATTGCTCTGAATCTTCAGAAGTCTCTCACGACACCTGTGCAGAGGCTCCAGTTAATCGAAGCAGTCCTGGACACTTTGGAAGGGAAGGCTTTCCCTCCAGAGGGGAGAGTTACCAGTGAAGGGCATATGGTCGATCTGTTCCAGAGCCACTCCAGCTTGCCAGCGGTCTCCTTCTGTGCACATGGCATCCTGCATTTTTCTGTTGCCAGAGGCCATGCTGAGAATGGGTTCTCTACAGTGGCCAGTAAGGAGTCTGTGTTTGCAGTACTTTGGGTCCCTAAAGGATGCTCTCACTCCTAAGGAGGAGAAGTTACAAGTTGGACCCCAAGAGGGCCTTTAGTTTCTATGTGGCGAGCAATCTGAATTCAGGAAGGCTGATCAGTTGTTTGTAGCTTTTGCCCTGTCACGGAAAGGATTGGATGTTTCTAAACAGACAATCTCCCGCTGGTTTACTCTCTTTATAGCAAGTGCTATCGGCACACAGGGATGGAGCTTCCATTGGGGTGTGCTCCACAAAAGGTGCAACTGCATCCCGACACTGCAAAGTGAGTGCTAGTTAAAGACATTTGCCGGGCTGGGACTTGGTCCTCGTTGCAGACTTTTAACGAGCATTATTGTTTGGATGTGTCACATTGGACTCATGCTCGCTTAGGACGGGCAGTGCTTCAGAACTTTCTGGTATAGGGACTTTTTAATCCCACCGCCAGTCCACATACTGCTTTGGGAGTCTACCTGATGTGGAATCTGTGGGAGAAAAGCAATCCATTGAAAGAGAAATGTCTTACCAGTAATGTTCCTTCTATGGATACTTCTCCTGCAGATTCCTCATCACCCTCCCACCCTGTTATGGAAGTGCCTGTATTGCTTGTTGACTGGCCGCTACTTGTGGGAAATGCAGAGGTTTCTAATCATTCAGAAGTGATTCCCTACACCTTCTAACAGTCCTATATTTACTTTAAATTTTATAACGTGATCAGTACTACAAGTGTATGCTCCATATGTAATCTACTTCTGTATCAGTGTTTTATGTCCTGTTAAGTGTAACAAAATGTTTTAAGAGGTGAACAAAGATTTTTTTTTTTAACCTTTATTTATTTGACTTGACAACTCACAAAGGAACAGAGATGACCACAGCGTAATCTACATAAACCTTTGCACAACGCATACTTTACAGTACAATGCTGGCATTACAGTTACACTACGATGGGGGTAGGCCTGGGTGTTTACCTGGCGACCGGGTCTGAGAGTTACTGTTCCCTGGTAAGTGTTAGTGGGGGGAGAGGGCAGGGGTTCCGTGCCCGAGTTTGATGTCATGGCAGACATATAAGCACGAAACTTCCGCCAAATGTCCCTCGGTCTTGATTGCGGGTGTTGCAATATACTCCAGGCCTCTTCTGTATCTTCCGCCCGAACAAAGAGGGTTCTTTGAGAAAACAATGATTTCTTCAATCGCGTTATTATTCACATTATTCTTCCAGTTCAAAAGAATGGGTGAACCCATGCAGTAGGGGGGAATCACAAGGTTGGCCCACCAAGACACAACTGCCTCCCTCTCCTCCATATGCTCATGTTTACCTTTGTTTACTGTCATATTTCTTGTTAACGGTCCGTAAACACTGCGCGATTCAAGAGCGGTGCGCACAGCATTCCTGGCGCTGGCCTTATGGAGGCTGACGTCCAGTTACTTAACTGCGCTTGTGCGGTACCTGGAAGGCTGGGACTGTTAACATTGCAGTCATCTTGGAAATTGTGGCCTAGAGTGCAAATATATAGAGAAATTAGCTTTTTCTCCGTTCTGTTTTCAATTTGCGGTTCAGGGTGTCGCTATACCTTTAATTTAGACCACAATATATATTGGAAATACATTTCAAACTCATTTTTGATTACAACTTTGGTGTTGGGGTAGACTAGACTTGCTAGAGTTTAAATGTTAGGTTAAATGTTTTAAAGTGAAATAGACGAGGGTCCGTGGAGTGTCTCTCTAAAGGGAAAGAGGACACCATAACAAATCAAAAAGAAAATATCGAGGCTGAGTACCCCAAAAGGAAATGCACCAAACGCGGGTTACAAAGAAAGATGCAAAGATCTTTATTCTATACTGAACAGTTTCAAAGGACAAAGCAACAGATAGCTATCGGCCCTCAGTACAACACAACGAACTCCAGCGCTGTTCGGTGTGCTCAGTGAGTGGGGCTGTACATTAGAATTGTTGTGCCTTTTTATGCTGTCCCAAACATGATGTTCAACCCACCTACAAGTTAATACTTCACAGATCTAGAGTTTGTGCCGAGTTTATACATCTATACATTTAGGGTTTACCTTTAATACATTTACCAACAAGTCATAATGGTAATAGTATGTCTTAGGATTTTTCGTAGAGCCTTCTCAAACAGTTTTATACAATGTAGTCAAACAAGTGTCACAATTCAGTATTTGAATATATTGTGTTTAACATATGCTCGCGGATTAGCTTCATTGGCGCAGGTAATCCTCTACACACAGGTCAACGAAGGACAAGGTCTCAGTTCATGACCCTAACATGTGGCCTCCAGGCAAGTTACATATTAGTTTGTACACAGAGGTCAAGACGGCCATGTTACATTCGGAATGACACTGTCCACCATCTTAGAACACAGGGTGACTTTAGAGGGAGAATCTAAAATGGCAGGTGAACCTAAAATGGCAGCTTACTCAGATCTAAGGTCAAGACCTTGCAACACGGATTTCTTTGCTTGTGGCTTGTAAGCAGCTTGGCGTAGGCCAATATACATATATTCAGATAGTATAGGAGGCGCGATATGATTTCCCGTTCGATAGAAGCATGGGGACCAAGTTCAGAGCCTTGCGCGGTGCCTTGCGGCAGCTGTCTTTTCAGAAAGGAAAAAACACCATTTTGTTTTAGTGTTGATGCAAGACGTTTTCACAGTAATCCAACCATAGGAACAACGGGAGGTGGGTGGGTGGTTTTTTGTTTGGAGGGATGGAGGTGGATTCCCAAAAACATTTGAAAATAAAATTGCAATATAATTATGGCGGGATTAAAAAAAATATATATAGTGCTCCTCAAATGTGAAAGTTGGATAGCCAATTTGAGCCAACTCATATTTTCCACAGCACCACTGAGTAGCCATTTCTGGAAGGTCACCTCCAGTTCTGAGCCACGTCAGCAAAGCATTGTGGGTATTGTATTGTTTATTTATAAAGCACCTATACACAGGCAAGTGTTTCGAAGTGCTCAAGGAGGGTGGGAGCACGGGGAAAAAACAGTCGCTCAGGGCCCTTGAATTTCTGAAGCGAAAACGGTGTGCACAGGCAGATTAAGTGAATATGGTACATTTAACAGTTAAGATGCAACAAATAGGCATGACTGAGATTCTGAGTTTTTTTCAAGTGCACATTAAACGGTAAGACAAGGAAGGGCAGAAAGGTCTACAGGCAGAGCTGTAGTGTAAGTGCAGGCAGAACGAGGGAGGGGCAGGGGACCAAGTGCACCCACTCAGTAGAGACTGGGCAAGTGCAGAGAGAGATAAGCTCTCAGAAGTTACTTCAAGTGCAGTGAGTGGATGGGGTGCAGGGCCCTGAGGCAAGTGCAGTAGGACTGGCATGGGTGCCTGGGACCTCTGAGACTCTGGGGTAACCCAGGCGGCCAGTCAGTGAACTGTATGGAAGTAGGGAGAAGGAGAAGAGCAGAGCACTATGTTAGCAGGGTGAGCGAGAATGAAGAGGAGAAGAGGAAGGTCTTGAGGAGATTACGGAACGTAAGAATAACAAGACGGAGGGTGTTTGGGAGGCTGTTCAAGAGGGAGGAGCCTGCTGAGGAAAGGGATCTCCCTCCAAATCCCTGCCTGGAGAACCTGCTCAGTCGCAGAAGGTTGGAGGTAGATGAGCGGAGGGCTCGGGAGAGACAGTATTTTGGAAGGCACCATTGAAGGTAAGTAGGTCCCAGGCCCCGGAAAGCCTTCTGGATAATGCAGAGTCTTGAATTTGGTCCTTGCAGACACGGGGAGTCAGTGGAGAGATTTCATTGCCGGAGAGATGCGGTCCCTGGGCTTGAGGCCAAGGATAAGTCTTGCGGTTCAGCTCTGGATGAGTTGCAGAGGGCGCAGAGCAGAAGCAGGGAGGCTGAGGAAAAGGCTGTTGTAGTAGTCCAGCCTAGAGAGAACCAGGGCCCTGGAGACAGTGAGCCGCTGGGGGAAAGTGAGAAAAGGTACAGTGCCTCTGAGGAGGTGTAGTTGATGGACTTTTTTGAGATGTCAGAAATGTGTGAGGAGAAAGAGAGTAGAGTCGAAGATGATCCCAAGGTTTTTGGCCTCACAGGTTGGGGTGGGCGCAGGGCCAAGGGAGGCTGGACAGAGTGAGAGGGGGAAAGCGGGAGCAGGGATCCCAATGCAAACAATCTCAGTTTTACTGGCATTGAGACAGAGGTCGTTTGCAGTACACCAAGCCTGAATAGCGGACACAGATTCAGGTAGGAGTGAGGAGGAGGAAGCGGCCGAGGGTAGCCTGAAGGCGAGTTGTCTCATCTGCGTAACACTGGAAATTAGAGGTGAAAGTGGCAATCACACGTGTCAGGGTGCCCATGTAGACGTTGAAAACCCAGAGGGATAGGTTGGAACCCTGGGGAACGCCGCAGGTTGAGAGGGTGATAGCCGAGAGAAAGGCACCAAGTTCGACCTGGGATGGGCAGTTTGAGAGAAAAGAGGTTAACCAGGCCAGAGCCTGATCTGTGATTCCCAGGGTGTCACAAAGCCGTGAGATCAGGATGTTGTGGTTAACTGTGTCAATGGCAGAGGAGAGATCAAGGAGAATGAGAACCGAGGGAGTGTTGGTGTCAAGATTTGAGAGCAGGTCTTCACGGGTGTTCAGAAGAGCAGTTTCTGTGCCTCTGGATGCTCTAAAGCCAGACTGATGATCATGGAATGCAAATGAGACCAAATGCAAGCCTTATTTTCTCCAAGAAACAATCTTCATCTTAGAAGGCAGTGCTATTTTATACATAGCCTTGCAAAATGTCTGTCTTGGTGTAAGAATATTTGACTAGAAGTCTTTACTTGGCTAGAGTGTATTTTAAAGGCCTAATAAATATATTGTTGTACTTGCATGTCCAACTTGAACTATTGGTGTTGCTCTTCATGCAATTAACATTTTCCAAAATGACCCACTTAGCGCTTTAGCATGTATTTTATTTCAAGCCTTTTCAAACCAACCGTAATTTTATTGATGTTTTGTATACATGCATCAATGCGCCAACCACAAGGCTGTTAGGACTGTACTTCACTGATGAGCCCTAATTAGGGGGAAACCAGGTATTATGTTGTCCTGACGGCTTAGCAACCCATAAAATAGATAAGTACATACACCCTGAGATCGCGGAAAGCACATTATTCAATAACCTGTGCAATACAGGTAAGTAAACGTATGCCTTAGAAGTATAATAGTCACTTTAGAAGAACGATGAACAGCTTCCCTAGTTCTTATAAAGTCCAACCATAAGATGGTTTGGGGCCTTGTGTCCAAAAGTCACTGGTTCCAAAGTTACACTTCACAGGTATTAAGAGATTGACGATGCCAGTGGTTATGAGAAGAGTCAAAAAAATAAATTTCAGGTAAGTAGGTTCGCTAAATTGTAGACTACAGTATAGGTCTAGTAAGGGATTCATGACCAGGCCTCAACCAAACAATGTTGGTAAAGGACTTTACACCCATGTAACCCAATGAGCAGGTGGTGCAGAAACACATATGTCAACTTAATCCCCTGACTCCAATTTCTACAGAGAGCACTGCTGAAGGTCTGGATTCTGTTGCAGCACAGTGTTCTGCGCTTGGTCCAGTCGAAGGCCCAGTTTTGGTCTGTCTCAGTGCTTAGAAATCTGTTAGACTGCTTCCACCAGAACACCGAAATGGAGAAAAGATGACTTCTGCAGGGCAGACTACCTCAGGACCCCTCCAAGGCGTGAAGAAGAGTTGCGACGGGAGTCGCCACAAACGGGCTGTAATCTCCCGTGGATGAGCAAAGGAGCACACCCAGCACAGCTTCTGATTATGCAAGAAAGTTGAAAATGCAGCATCGGGTGTCTTGATGCACTTGTTGAAGATCCTTCAAGTTACAAGCATGGACTTGTAACAGTAATGGCTGCAGCAAGGTAGCCTGGGAGAGAGCTGATCAGTCCACCAGAGGGTTCAGGTACACCTGTGAAAGCATGGACGTTTGAGCATGGTGTTACAAGGCTTCACAGTGACTTCACATGAGTTTGTGCTGGTAAGCTGCAGGATTTGTCCTCTGGGAAAGGAGGGTCAGGGGGGCGGGGATTAACTGGCTGCTCTTCTTTGTAGGGAACTTTGCTCCAGCGGTCTGTCAAATGGCTCCGGGGGGCCTGCTTTTACCCAGGTGGCAGTGGCTATTCAATCAAGGATAGCCACTGGCCACAATATCTTCCCAGTAATAGATATTCAATCACCAGGATGTGTACTGAGACCACAAAGTCTCAGCACCCCCTCGCCCCACCACCTCTGGCATCAAACACTGCTTTGCATGTAAAAGCAGCAGCTTTCCCAAGGAAGGGGCAGTACAGAAATGGCATTTCTTGACCCGAGAAGGCAGGAAGAAGGCCAAAGAACAGTACTGCCAAACCCCTCATTTCACAGGCTATCTTAGGGTGCTAGCCACCCTTAGTAGCAATTTGCAGTAAATGCAAAAGTTCACTTGTAAACCATTATAAAAACAGTCAAAAAATAACTGTTTCCACAGGCTCGTCCTAGGCACATTGTAAAAGCCATTCCAGAAAAAGTTATACGGATTCAAAGTATCCTAAGCGTGCTTCCCTTTAAGGTGATGTGTGCTATTGTAACAATACAAGAAATGTACAAAGAGAGCCATAGTCTCTCAGTGCTGTCAGTTTTAGGGCCTGAACAGTGCCCCATAAGAATGAGCAAAAAAGCAAGGGAAATAAAACAGAAGGCTTTACTTACCTCCATGAGGTTTGGGCAGGAGTATAGACAAGCAAAAAGAAAGTATGTCCCATAAGTCTATGGGAGGAAAGCACCGAATCGAACATCCTTCCTAAATTTCACCCAATGGACAGTGCAGCATTGTGGGTTTCAGAAATGAAAAGCCACCATTTTGTTTTTCCTTACTTCAAGCGATTCCTGTGGTCATCCCATGGAAAGTAGAAAAAGGCACCAAATGATATTTGGAGAAGGGAAAGGGTTGATTTCACATCAGGGTAGAGGAGGGGAGAGGAAATGTTGATCACATGGATGAGGACACTTTTTGGAGGGCTGGAGAGCCTGCTGGAAATCCGATAATTTTAGTCTTTCTGTGGGAATCCCAAGGAAACATCGAAAGACTTGTTCAGCAAAATGTGTCTTGTGAAAGAGCGGCATTGGGGCTCTGGTACACTTCCTTTTAAACCTTTGAGTTTGCTCATTACTGTGATAATCATGAAATAATTGGGCAACATAATACACCATCTTCATTGCTGATGCCAACTATATCATCCCATGTGCTCATGGGCTGAGCTAAGGACAGACTCTGTTAATGGTTTCTTCCCTTCCATCACTCGCTGATTTACATGGGCTTTGTTGGGATACATTGTTTCCTATTAATGGTCTCAGCTAAATCTTTTTCACAGAACATTTGTTATTCTACTATCCTATTCAACTTGTAGTAGCAAATAACCATGACCCATTGCCTTTGGTTGTGACCATTGGCCACTACATACCAGTTATTGTAAAAGACCAGTACCCTCTGCCCCTTACTCTTGCGTCCGTCCCCTTTCCTCCATACTGCATGGGCGTCCCTTCCAAGGGACTGGAGATGGAACCTTTTTCACCAGAAAAAACTTTCTTCTCCTTTAAATTTAGAGGCATGCAGGGGTGCGGCCCTGGGAGCATGCGCTGCCCTGACTCCGCCCTCCGGCGCCACACCTCAGTCCCCTTTTCCGCATCGACTGGAACAGGCTGAATTCACCAGCGCTCCTGTGATTGGCTTCGGCCATGTAATTCCACACACCGATACTTCTGTCTTTTTTGTCTTTTTAGCATTCAGGTACTCGGTCCTCAGGCGTCATGCTCCTCCCTGGCACATGGAGACTTCTACAGGGTTCAGCAGGTGTCCATCCTGCGACAGGCTCTTCCCAACTAAAGACCCCCATGCCCTCTGTCTACGGTGCCTTGGCCCAGATGATGGCTGGCAAGCTTGTACCTTGTGCAACGCGCTTTCCTCAAGGTCTCTGAAGAACAGACTAGCCAGGTGGAGGGAGCTCTTCCAGAGATCTCCTCCAAAGGACCTAAAGGACTTTGTTTATCATCGATCCAGGCCCAAGGTAGGGCCACTCTTTTTCAGTGCACCCCGCAAGGGAGACGCCTTCCCAAGGACTCGCCCGCGTGGGAGGGACCTCCCAGGTCCTGGTACCAGCACAAGTACCGAGGCTGAATCGGCTACCGGCTGACAGGTCAGTAGATCCTCCCGGTGATGGTGCTGAGGGACCAGAAGGTTCTTTTACCAGGTCTTCACCCGAGGGGCTACACTCTAGTACTGCAACATGTCCGAGGGGGTGCCTATATGTGCGAAATGCCTACCGGGCCTTGGCTTGAAAAACAGGGTAGGCCTCATGACCCACACTCAAGAGTCCTGGATGAGCCGAGCAACACGACTCGGGCAGGTGAAAGGCAGCTCGACAAAATGGACACTGTGCCAGAAAATCCAGAAATCTGGCCGACGCCGCTCCAGGGAAGGCAGCAGGTGGAGGAAAGTGTCAAGGTGGGACTTCGGGTCTGGTGCGTGATACAAAATCAATAAACAGACTGGTGTCAACCAGGTATATAGCTTACAGCTTACCCTTCCTTCGCACAAGGCAGGTTCCCGCTGCGTCCATATGGGCAGGACACACAACGGGTCCAGCAGCAGCTCGCTACCCCGTCAATATCGCCTACCACCACTCCGGCCTACGAGGACAGGTTCTTTGAACGGTTCCTCGGGATCATGAAATCTCCTCGGATGGTGGACATCCTCATGAATGCCCATAGGGACGTGCTCCCGCCAATATCTCTGGCGCCGCAGGCGCCCCTGGGCCCTGTTCAGCCTTATGTCCAGGCGGCTCCTCAACAGCCTCCCTCGCAGCCTCTGGCTCCAGTCTCCACATCGCAGCCCCCCGGCTCCCAACTCCCCTCCTCCAATCCCGGACCAACAGGACCCTCAGGTGGACACAGATGAGGAAAAGGACCCTGGCACGCCATCTTCAGCCAAGGCCTTCCACGAACATCTTGCAGGACTTGCAGAGTACTTGGGCATTCCTCAACCCGAGGTCGAGCAACCAGCAGAGGGGGTCCTCGCAGAAGTCCTCACGCTACGTCTCGTGACCAGAACGGGGATCCCGATACAGGACGTAGTTGCCTTGGCCAAGAAGAGTTGGCTCAAGCCTCACTCTGTCCAGCCTGTGAATAAACGTCTGGGCGCCAAGTACAGGCAGATGGAGGGGGATACACTCTTGCTATAGGCCCATCCTTAGCCACACTCCTCGGTGATCGCTGGGGTATCACTATATTCCAAGCCTCAGTCGTCCTCAGCCACCTCCTCTGCGGCGCTGCTAGGCAAGGAGGCGAAGGTCTTGGAGGCCTGCGGGAAGAAGCTGTATTCCAGCACGCCCTTGCACCTTCGTCAAGCCAACACGGATGCCATGCTGGCAGCCGTTAACCAGAGGCTCTGGCGGGAAATTGCCGACTTCCTCCCAGAGCTTCCGACATAGAGCCCAAGGCAGGATTGGCAGAGGCCAAGATGGTAGCAGCGCAGGACATTGTGGAGTCCACCATGTCCCACATTGACACCTCTGGCCGTGCCATCTGCATTGCCAGAGACATGAGAAGAACGGCCTGGCTCCGTGCTACGAAATTCAACCTAGATGTCCAGGATCACATCTTAGATCTTCCGTTCGAAGGGGGTGAACTCTTCCACTCCACGACGGACAAGGAACTGGACAAAAATACCGCTCACAAACGGCCAAGTCTTTATCCATCTTGACAAAGACCACACCCAAAACGTAAACCCAGTCACAGCAGCGCTCGGACAAGGGGCGTGCATAGGGAGTGTTCCGCGGCTTGCAAGAGCGGAGGTCCTGGCAGCCTGACCATTCACTGAATCAGCATTGGCGCAAACAACAAAAAGGTGCGAGGGGGCAGTAGGGGCTTTTTCCAGTCACCCTCCTCCGCAACAGCCTCAGAGAAAGAAGGCATGACATGCCCTGGCTCTCAATGCACACTTCTGGTGCCAGTATTTTGCGGACCCCTGGATCCTCCCTGTAGTCTCCACGGGGTACCGCCTTCCTATGCCAGCCTCTTTTGGCAGAGATCCGGTTGCTCGTCCAGAGCTAGGCAGTGGAGGAAGTCCCAGCCTCCCAGCGAGGCTTGGGCTTCTACTCCAGGATTTTCGCCATTCAGAAGAACGACGAGGCGGGCCTGAGAGTTGTGCTGGACCTTTCCACCCTCACCCTCTCCCTACCGCTACAAAAATTCAAGATGGTTACGCCAGTTTTGATAGTGGAGACGTTGTGCAAGGGAGACTTGATGTGCTCCCTGGACCTGCATGACGCGTACCTACACGTCCCGCTTTGGCAGCCTCATCGTTCCTTTATACGATTCAGCATCATGGGCTAATATTTCCAATACAAGGTGCTTCCTTTTCGGCCTCAACTCATCCCCCAGGGTCTTTACCAGGCTGATGAACATAGTGGCGGCCCTCCTCAGGTTGCAGGGCCCACCACATCTACCCGTACCTGTCTTGGCTCGTCAGGGTGACCCCTCTGGAAGCAGTGCACCATACTTTCCACGCTCTTATGAACACACTGCACAAGCTGGGTTTTTCACTCAACCTCAAGAAGTCGCAGCTGCAGCTCACGCAGAGACTGACCACCTTGGGTCTCATTTGGGACACGTGCTCCAAGAGTTTTTCCCTCGGAAGACAAGATCACAGCCCTCAAGAGGGCCACCATGCACTTCCTCAGCAGAGAAGTGACCTCGGCCTGGTGGTACCAACACCTACTGGGGCTCATGGCAGCAGTCCTCTTGGCCGTCCCCCACACAAGACTGGGGATGAGGAGGATACAGCTGCACTTGGCAACCTCCTGGAACCAGGAGCGAGGCTCTCAGTCGGAGATGTTCAGCGTTCCTCCATCACTTCACCCGGACCTCACATGGTGGTACAGGGACGGCAACCTGCGCTGGGCAAGCCTTTCAGGCAACCTACCCCGCATATCACCATCACCACAGACTCCTCTCTCGACAATTGGGGGGCCTCCCTGGACAACCACTGCGTCCATGGCAGCTGGACCCAGCAGGAGTACCACATCTATTGGCTGGAACTGAAGACGATATGGCTGGTGCTCAGCCTTCCTTCCAGTTAACTAGGGCAAGGTCGTCCTCATTCAGACAACTCGACCAGCATGTTCTATGTCAACAAGCAGGGAGGTACCAGATCTTCCCCGCTATGAAGGCTCACAGTCAGCATGTGGGACTGGGGACCTGGAGAACCAAATCTACCTCACGGCTGTCCACCTGCCAGGGGAATACAACCTGGAGGCAGACAGGCTCAGCAGACTGAGTGCGGACAACTACGAGTGGCAGTTGAACGACCTAATACAGGAAATCTTCTACAAATGGGGACACCCCAAGGTGGACTTCTTTGCCTCCTGGGACAACAGGAAGTGCCAACTGTTGGCTTCCTGGCAGGGTCAGGACTCCCTGGGTGACACATTCCAGATTCAGTGTGATGGAATGACAGCATTCGCCTTCCCGCCCACACTACTGATACACCGGGTGATATGCATGATCAATAAATATTGCTACCTCAGCCTCATTCTAATAGCACTGTGGTGGCCAGCCAGGCCATGGTTCTTGGGGCTGTTCAGCCTCTTGGTGAAGCCGCCCCTTCGCTACCCGACGGGCCCAGCACATCTTCTGGTGCAGCAGGGGGGGGGGCAGAGTTATCCACCCCGCGCCACAGAAACTAGCCCTCACAGCGTGGTTCCTGAACAGGTCACGCTAGGTCACCTCAGCCTTTCCCAGGCTAACCTAGAGATCATGCAGAGCGCCAGGAGCAAGTCTACCAGGGCCCAGTATAAGAGCAAGTTGACAAGGTTCTGCCACTGTGCAGACTCGAAGGGTATCAACCACCTTGCATGTACCTTGGACGACGTGCTCGCCTTCTTGGCGCACCTCGCCCATTCAGATGTGCAGGTGGACACTTGCCACACTTACCTGGCAGCCATTGGGGCGTACAGAAACTCGGAAGAGGAGATTTTTTTCCTCTTCCAACCAGATTGTCAGGAAACATTTGACGGGACTCGCCAGGTTCTACATGCCCATCAAGAGGCCACACCCCGTGTGGGACCTCAACGTAGTTCTGGGTGCTGTGGCGCACAAAACCATTTGAACCAATGGTATCCCCATACATCAGGCTGGTCACCATTAAGGCAGCCTTGCTAGTCGGCCTCGCCTCACAGAATCAGGAAAATCCAGGCACTGGTCACCTTAGAGCCATATACTATGTTTCACAAGGATAAAGTAGTCCTGCAGGGACACACGCATTCTTGCCCAAGGTGCCTTCCGCATTCCATCTGAGCAAAGAGATTATGCTACCTACGTTTCTTGCTGAGCCCAAAGACGAAGCACAGAGTTATGCACTGCTTGGATGTCGGGCGTGCCCTGAAATTCTGCTTGGACAGGAACAAGGGCTTCCGCAATTCGGAGGCACTTTGTCACCTTCAGTGGATCAAGACCGGGGTATCAGGCCTCTAAGGCCTCCATAGCCCTTTGGATGGTCTAGGCCATCAAAGAAGCTTAAGAGGGGCAGCACAAGCCACTGCCTGCCAATATGCATGCCCACGCAATCAGAGCCAAGTCAATGGCCATCGCCATCGCTTTCCAGCGGCATGTCCCCTGGCAAGTCAAAAGCAGGGCGGCCACATGGGCCACCCCTTCGGCTTTCTGCAAGCACTAGTGTTTGGATGCCGGTTCTAGATCAGACATAGCTTTCGGACAGGCGGTTCATAGAAACCTATTTGCTTAAGGAGGGTCTCTTCTCCAGTTGTAATCGCCCATGCAGTATGGAGGAAAGGGGATGAGATGTAAGATTAATTATAAGCTACTCACCATAGTGACTAACGTACTCTTAGTCCCCTTTCCTCCATACGTCCCACCAACCTCATTGCTCAAGGAACAACACTCTCATGAGAATTTGTTCAACTGACATTGTGGTTTGTTTGTGATTTTTGAGACCATGTCCACCCCCAAGGTGTCGGGCTTCAAGCGCTGCAAGGAAAGGATTGCAGTTCCAAAATGTCCATCACAAACCCACACCCAGTCTGTGGCCTCGATCACATTCTGAGCACTGTGGTTCTCATAAGAAGATAGACCCAAAATCGCATGCAAGAGGGCTGCGAAACCCACAGTAGTCAGGCACCCATATAAATATTGTGCACGCTCGACCTCCCTGACGTTTGAGCTCGATACGGATGGACCTATTCCTGATGCATCGGAAGAAAGCTAAAAAGAGGTCACTCCCATAAAAAGAATAGGCATCATTGGTACAGGCATAGGTGGATCCGACTTGTCAGATGTACCCAGTAAGCCGTTGGCAGGGCTACATCCAATCCAGGGCTGAGTGGGAGGCCTTTAAAAAGCAGATGCTTGAGATATTTCAGAAAGCAGCTGTGTATACAGGTGATCTTTTAAAGCAGCAGGCTTTGGTGGCTCCAGTGGTGTCCGGAGACCCAGGCCCTAAGTTGACCACTAAATCGTCATGACCCTTCATCTCGGTGCCGAGTGTGGCTGGTCCAGCATCTGCGCCAGTAATTACCAGTGCGCCCCAGGCGTCGAAGTACCTTTTGTTGCCGGCTGACAGTCCCATCGGTATCGGCACCAGGAAGCACGTCCTGATCATGACAATTAGTGGGCCATGCACTATATGATCAAGCAAGGTGGTGTGCGTTCCCCTCCACTTTGCAGAAAGGTGATGCAGCTGTGGTACTGGCTTTCAGGGAATCCGATCTCTCACCAGTAAATCTGGCAGGAATAAACAATGGATTGGCAGACGCTGTGATCTGGCAAAGCATAAGTGTGAAGTGTGCCATAAAGTCTTAGGTCTTCTCTCTGTGTGGGGTACCCCACCGGTGAATCTGTTTTGCCATGGTGTCCCACAGGAAGTGGAGATAGTTTTGCTTGAGGGAAATCATGGCGAGAGGGGAACTAGGGGATGCATTTCTGGTGGCGTGGACCTTCGATCTCCACATTGCCGTCCCTGTGATTCCAGTCATTCTGTGAGTTCTCCAGAGGTTGAGGTGGTTGCGAGCAGCCCTGATCTTGAGCACCCCGGGTTGGGCGGGGATAACGTGGTACTCTGCGATTCTGGACTTTGCCATCTGCCCACCTCTCCGGTTGCCTTGGTGGCCTGATCACCCATTTCAGAAGGTCGCGTTCTCCACATGAACCCAGAATCCCTCACTACATGTGTGGCCCTTGAGAGGATGAGGTCTGATGACCGACAACTCTCGGAGGAGGTACTTGAGGTGCTACTGGCTGCATGTAGACAGTCAACAAGATTGCTGTATGTGTGCAGGTGGAGGAGATTCAAGAGGTGGTGCAGGTAATGTGAAATTTACCCTATCTGTTTCACCACCACTACAGTGATGGAGTTCCTTCTGTCACTGTCCTCATCAGGCCTTCAGGTCCCCACGGTCAAAGGATACTTGGCAGCTTTGTGTTCAAAAGGTCTCTGGATCAAGCGTGTTTCTTTACCATCTCGTTTATGGCCCAATTCCTGAAGGTTTTTTTTGTTTTGGTAAATAAAGGGTTGCCTGGTCAAAACCCTGGTCCTCCAGGCTAGTAACAATAGCAAAAAACAATGGACCAGTCGAGTAGGGAATGGTGCACGTTTCACATTTAGCATGGCACCAAGAAAGCAGTCTTTAAAGCGAGTAAACAAATGGTGAAAGAGTGCAGAGGCTCAAAGGGAGCTGCCATGAGTAAATTGAGAATCGAGTTAAGGTCCCACTCTGGGACAACAAAGGGTACAGGTGGAAACCTATTGATGAGGCCTTTCAGGAATTGGGAAAAACAATGGACCAGTCGAGTAGGGAATGGTGCACGTTTCAAATTTACTTTTTTTCAAATATCAATAAATGTCACTCATCAAATTCATATTCATTTTATTATCATAAACACATATCAAATAACAGGTTTAAGAACACATCACAAAATATTTTCACAAAATTCAACTCGCTCTCAATCATTCCTACCACTCATTCACTATTTTAAAATGTATACATGACCCCTAACTAGTTGACCCCTTGGTCAACAATATATCTATTTCTATATGATAAATGTCCTCCACTTCAGTGGTAGATGGTGCTTTCTGTGTTTAAACAATTACACAGTAAGAAAATAGTCTACATATGTTTGGGTTGACTAGTTGGACATCACAAATTCATCCTCTCGATGACGCAACCTTCTTCAGGACTGTAATAGGGATTTTTTTATCATTCCACTATAACCAAGTAGGTTGAGTTTTACCACCTACATAACAATACAACATATTAGTGATCTGCACAATTCCACATTCCCTTATTACTTTCTTTTTTACTAATGAAAAACAGTATGACTCTAAAAAGTAGTCATAAAATCTCCATCTTTGCAACAATTTCTAATGTATCGCAGAGAAGAAGATATTTGAATTTAATCCTAGTCACATCCTTGCGTAGAAAATCATAAATCTCATTCCCACCATCAGGATGCAAAAAAAATCTCCATTTGGCCTTTCACCATAAAAATATGTGATTTAAATACTTAATCGAAACCAGGCTAAAGACGGCTTATCTGCTATCGTTGTCTTGTGTAGATATCATATCATTGGTCAAAAGGAGAGGGTTTCGTCTTAACCTAATTGGCACTCAACAGAGGGACGTCCGGTCGTAGCACGCCTATTTAATGCCCTACAGAGATAATAATCTCTTTTTGAATAATCTCTGTTCAACAAAGAAAGCGCTAATACTTACATCTAAACACGTTCAACAAAAGTTGATTCTTGCTATTGCGGATGTAATTCGGAAAACATTAGCATCTGCAGGCAGGGCGCCCCCTCTGTTAGTTTATCATCACGTTAGTCAGCGTCCACGGCTATCCTGTAATAACTTACCAGGATTATCTTTTTTAAAACTCAATGATGACATTTGTTAAAAAAATAATTCATATTGGGTATTTATTTCCTTAGGGGCCCATCATCTGTCCACTGTCTAGACTTTGTTAAAATTCTTCAGAATTAAATGTGCTTTACTAATCTCAACACCCACCGTGTTCGAAAGAAAGATGCTTTACACAAACTCAATAGTATCTCCGAGCACTGCCGATTTCACAGATCTAATATGTGTATTATTTGACTATCTGTTCGCTAATGTTCTAATCCCCAAAAGATCTCCTGACGCGACAATTTACCTTTACTACGGCTCTTCCTCCTAGCTGTATCGTCTCTCGTCCGCTTGTATAGAATGTGACCGCTGTCGCACAAGGATTGCGGACTGCGCTTAACTTGATTGCTTTATATGGCAAATCATCACGATCGAAAGGACTAGAAACGCTCAAAATAAGCATTTCGCAGTATGACTCTATTTCAACAGTGAATTGACTCAAAAAATGGCATATTTTTTTCAAAAAATAGCAGTGTTGTAAAAAAAATACCGCCTTCTCCTATATGTAAAATTTTTAAAAATGAAAGTGCAAAAAATCTAATATTGTGCCAGGAGTATACTCCATCTAAATGGAACAGAACCCGCAGATGTCATCAAATAGGAACATCTTCATAAATTAACATATCCACAGATGAGCAGTATTTTAGTATTGAATGGTAGTAATTTCATGTAGCCAAAGATAGGTTCCTCACATCATGCATTCTCTTTGAATTAGACCGGTCCTCTTACAGTCGACCCTTCACATTTTTGTGAAAGATGATGCATTACTCTGTATATATTGCGCTCACTGCTATATCTAATGGTACCTAAGATTTCACTAGTGATATAATTAAGTGACACAACAATATCACTCTTTAGATCTATATAAAAACAGTGTTGCACATTGTTGGTACCTAAGATTTTTTAGTGAGTTATGAGTTCATTCCACTCTACAGAAATATGCTGTTTCTTACTGTATCAAGGCGGTACATCCAGCACTGTTCTATTTTATGTAAAGCAACAGCCATATCACCACCCCTCCTTTGTGGTTTAACAATACGGAGTACGAACCATTTTAAATCCATCTCTGTATGTTTATATTGTATAAAATGGTCCACTAACGGCTTGTCTGCTACTCTGTTACGAATGCAGCTTCTGTTTTCTCCTATACGTTGTCTTACTTCCCTTGTGGTTTTAACCACATACACTAGATTACATGGGCACAAGATTATGTAAACTACATTTTTAGTCTGACAGTTTGTGTGTTCTTAGCTTCCACCGAATTTGTCCATAGTTAAACTCTAGCCGTGTTTCCGTCAAAGGACAGGACACGCAATTGCCACATTTATGGTGACCCACTATGGGCGGAAGTACCCATTGGTTCAAAACTGTTTGATCCCAGGTTTTCTCAACATAATTATGTACCAAGCTTTGCTTCAAATTAGTGTTTTTCTTAAAAGCAAACATAGGCTGCTGTGACAAGGTGCCTGGCTGCCTAATCAAATTCCCAAATGCGATTTACTATTTTTTTTGTGTGGAGTCAAAGAACCCTGAAAAATAGACTCCTAGAAAGAGGTTACCCGAAAAAACTTGTTCAAGACAACTATAAAAGGGCGTCCAATACAAATAGGGATTTTTGTTTGACTCCACACACAAAACAAAAACAGGGTAGGCTGGTAGTGTTACCACATTTAACCCAGGGAGCAATGATCTAAAAAAAAATAGTAAATCGCAATCGGGATTTAATTAGGCAGCCAGGCACCTTGCCACAGCAGCCTATGTTTGCTTTTAAGAAAAACACTAATTTGAAGCAAAGCTTGGTACATAATTAGGCTGAGAAAACCCGGGATCAAACAGTTCTGAACCAGTGGGGACTTCCGCCCATAGTGGGTCACCATAGATGTGGCAATTGCGTGTCCTGTCCTTTGACGGAAACACGCCTAGAGTTGAACTATGGACAAATTCGGTGGAAGCTAAGAACACACAACAAACTGTCGGACTAAAAATGTAATTTACATAATCTTGTGCCCATGTAATCTAGTGTATGTAGTTAAAACCACAAGGCAAGTCAGACAAGCGTATAGGAGAACACAGAAGCTACATTCGTAACAGAGTAGCAGACAAGCAGTTAGTGGACCATTTTATGCAATATTAACATACAGGGCTGGCTTTAAAATGGTTCGTACTCCAAAGTGTTAAACCACAAAGGAGGGGTGGTGATATGGCTGTTGCTTTACATAAAACAGAACAGCGCTGGATATACTGCCTTGATACTGTAAGAAACGTCCTTAATATTTCTCTAGTGTGAAATGCACTCATAATTCACTAAATAATCTTCGGTACCAACAATGTGCAACACTGTTTCGAGGGGATTGTGTCCTCTGACGTATTGCACATCTTTGACAGTGATTACCGCAGCTGTGCTGCTTCGGAAAACTTTTTCGCTGTCCTGCGTCGATACGCTCCCTCGAGGACCACCTCCGACGGCCGACGTCACCAGATGTTCTATGTAGGACGCACGACGCCTGTAGCCTCAATTCTGTTTTTTCCGCGAACATATTCGCTTCGAAATCTACGGCGTGCCTCGGTTCTTGTATAACGGTTCTTCCGAATATTGTAAATTCTACGAGAAAATGTCTGTCTTCTGCTACCCCGAAGTCGGGCTTTAAGAAGTGTCGGGACTGCGCTTCCAAGATGTCTCTGACGGACCCGCACAATGTCTGCCTTTGGAGCCTGGGTGAGAGCCACGCGACTGTTAACTGCGACGAATCCCAGTCTTTGACGTAGAAGGCCTTGCGGGAGCGGAAGAAGCTATTGGCGGGTATGGTTTCCAAACCTCCCAAATCAAAGTCTGCTGGACTTTTGACCGACGATTCGAGGGGCGAGACTCCACGTCGTCGTAAGTCCAGGGGGTCTTGTTCCAGGAGTGTGTCCCACCATTCCTCGGCCTCTTTGAAGCATGCAAGGAAGCGCCGTCATCGGTCTCCTTCCTCGTCTGAGGACTCCGCCAGATGGCGGGTTGCTTGTCCCACCAAGCATTCATCTCCGGAGGAATGGGACGCCTTCCTTAAGGAGATGTTGGCGATTTTTGAATCGCAGTGCACCGTTCCGGCCGCGCCTTCGAGAGAAGCCGGTGAGGAACACTCTAGAGCCACCGCTCGCACGCCTTCGGGCTCGGGTGGTCGGCACGATCACCGAGAACCTTCAAGTTCTCAGTCGGACAAGGAGGATCACAATCGTGCCTGCTCCAGGTCCCGGTCCTCGACACCGTTGAGACCGTTGGAGTCTGTGAGGCCTTCGAATAAGGCATCGATGCCATCGAAGGACACGCTCGGGGCTCCAGCCTCAAAGCCGCTGTCGAAGTAGTCAGCGCCACTCCCATTGGTGCCCTCAACGCCTTTTGAGGAATTTTTTCCGGAGGTACCCCGGAGAGCTGTGGAGGCTCCTAGGAAGGTGCTCAGCAAGTCTGTGCGGCCTGTTTTCGACCCATACTCTGTTCCTCCTCTCAGGGTGTAATTGTTCAAACCCTTGGAGTACATTTCTGAGGTTGAGGAAGGGTCTGAGGAAGAGGTGCCTCCTGATGACTGTTGTCAGGGCATAGCCAGCTGGAAGACCTGCGTCCGTCTTTGCACGATGCCAGTGGTCTAGATACCTCCCCGGAGGTTGAGTTTGGAAGGCCTGAGCTTGGTACGAATGCGGACTCATCGTACAGACACCTCATGTCGAGGGTGACAGAATATCTGGATTAGTTGGCTCCACCTGTGGATTTTCTGCAGGATGACCTCACAGATATTTTGGACCATGGTCCACCCACTGACCCGGTGTTGCCATTTCACATGGCCTTACAAAGAAGGGTGGCAGTGGCTTGGACTGCTCCGGAGAGTCTCCCGGCAGTGAACAAGTCTTTGCTTAAAAAATACTGTCCAGCCAGTGGTGACCCCTGCTACTTGTCTACGCACCCTACTCCGTAGAGTTTGGTGGTGCAGGCGGCTATGGCCCCAGCAAAGCAGGCAGCGTACCCTACAATCCCTCATGATGGGGACAACAAATGCTTTGACAGCTGGGCATATGGCTGTATGGCTTTAAAGGCAGCCAACCCAGTTTGTGCCCTTGCAAGATTCACGCACTCTGTGGAATTGTGTGTAGTCAGTGGCTGAACATATTCCCGAAGGGAGGAACGGGATGGTTTTCTTGCCCTCGTTCAGGATGGCAAGGATGCCATGTGTGAGTCAGTTCAGTCAGGTTTGGACGTGGCAGACTGTGTCAGCCGGTCCATGGCGGCGAGCACCATGATGCGCAGGTTTGCATGGTTGCGTAAGTCGGGGTTTGCTCCTGATGTGCAGTCCCGGCTTCTGAATATGCCCTTTGATGGTGTACATTTTTTTGGCAGCAAAGCTGACTAGAGCCTTGAGAGGTTGCAGACCTCCAAAGCTGCAGCAAAGTCCTTGAGTGCTGCAGTGCGTCAACCTCCACCTTTTCGGCCTAGGGGACAGCAATGGAGGGGAGGCTCCTTTCAATATTACTCTTCCTTTGGTATATCGAGGGGTGGTGCCAGTCAAAGGGGCCAACGTAGGAGTACCAGAGTTGGAAAACCAGGTACTCGAGGTGCCAAAGCCACTTGGGCAGTTGCCTCTTTGCCCTGTGTGGTTTGAACATGCTCCTCAGGAAGGACAAGTTCAAGATGGTTACTCTCGAGTCCTCCAGGCCCTTCATCTTCAGGACTGATTGGTCTCTCTCGACCTCAAGGATGCTTACTTTCATGTGCCGATTCATCCCAAGTACAGGAAGTTCCTGAGGTTCGCGGTTGGCGACTCGCATTTTCAGTTTCGGGTCCTGCGGTTCGGATTGACCTCCGCCCCGAGTATCTTCACCAAGCTGATGGTGGTGGTGGCGCGTATCTCAGGAAAGGGTGCGAGTCACGTCTACCCCTACCTAGATGATTGGTTGATCAGGGCACGTTCTCCCGAGGTAGTCCTGGATCATCTGTCAGTCACCTGCCACTCCCTTCACAGGCTGGGCTTCTCCCTCAACTTAAAGAAGTCCCACTTGACACCTACCCAGCGGCTCCAGTACATCGGAGCTGTGCTCGACACATCCCCGGGGCAGTGTTCGCCTCCCCAGGTGAGGGCTCACCACATTCTGCAGATGGTGGACACATTTCAACGTGCGCAGAGTCTCCCGGCGTTCGAGTTCTTGAGATTGCTTGGCCTAATGGCATCCTGCATGCTACTGGTGCCAGAAGCCAAGCTGCGGATGATCTCTGCAGTGGGCACTCAAGATGCAGTGGTCGCAGTTTTCCGGCAGGATGTCGGACCCCGTTCAGATTCCGCCCTCTGTCGCCCAGGACCTTCTGTGGTGGGCCGTCAAAGGAAATCTGTTCAGAGGGGCTCCATTATGGCAACCATGTCTGGAAGTGACGACCGTATCCCTCACAGGTTGGGGAGCTCATGCCAACGAGCTGACGGCCTGCCGTCGGTCGTTGGTCTCCATCGGAGTCCAGACTCCACATCAATCTGTTAGAGCTGCAGGCTGTCAGGCTAGCCCTGAAGGCTTTTCTGCCGTCTGTACGGGGGAAGAATGTCCTGATTATGACGGACAATACAGTGACCATGCACTACCTCAACAAAAAGGGTGGGGGGGGTCAGGGTCACTCCCACTGTGCAGGGAGGCGATGCAGCTCTGGTTCTGGGCCATCCAGCAGGAAATTTCGACCTCTGCGGTTCATCTGGCCGGAGACGGAAACGCAGCGGCGGATGCTCTGAGCAGGCAGAGCACGGTCTCTCATGAGTGGGAGCTGGCACAGGAAGTTCTTCTGGAGATCTTCTCCCTTTGGGGGACTCCGCAAGTAGATCTCTTCGCCACCAGTGTCACCCGGAAGTGCAAAAGATTCTGCTCGCAGGAATTTCCTCCAAGAGGAGCCTTAGGAGATGCGTTCGTAGTGGAGTGGTCCTTCCCACTGCTGTACGCGTTTCCTCCAGTCCCCGTCATTCTGCAAGCGTTACGGAGGTTCAGTTCCCGAATGATCCTCATTACTCGGCATGGGCCAGGGGAGCGTGGTACCCGGACCTTCTAGACATGTCCATCTGCCCTCCATGCCTTCTTACCTACCAAGACGATCTGCTCTCACGGGAGGGGGGTTGAGTTCTCCATCCAGAGGTCAAGTCTCTCAGCCTTCATGCTTGGTATCTGAAAGGCTGAGATATAAGGATTGGGACCTCCCTGAATATGTGATGGAAGTGTTGCTTTCGGCCAGAAGGCCCGCAACAAAATCCCTGTACCGTTGCGGTTGGAAATTCTGCGACTGGTGCAGGGTACAGAATGTGGATCCTTTCCAATGTTCCATTCCTTTTTTTTTTTTTTTTTTGCTTTCTTTAGCCCACAAGGGCCTGCAAGTGGGTACCATTAAGGGTTACCTGGAGGCGCTGTCCATATTTAAGCGCTCGTCTGTGGAATGTTCATATTTTAAAATCCCTTTGATTTCTCAGTTCCTGAAAGGGCTAACTCATGTGTTTCCACGTCTCCTTTCCAGGTGCCGGGATGGGATTTGAATTTGGTTTTAAAGTTCCTGATGGGAGCTCCGTTTGAGCCCTTACATTCTTGTCCATTGAGACTGTTGTCCTTTAAAACTGTATTTTTAGTTGCGGTTACTTCCGCACGCAGAGTGAGTGAGTTGCAGGCACTTTCCGCCAAACCACCCTTCATTGTGTTCCATAAGGACAGGATTGTCCTTGGGGTATGGGCTTCCTTTCTTCCGAAGGTTGTGCCGGAATTCCATCTGAGCCAGAAGGTAATTCTTCCGG
Organism: Ambystoma mexicanum; assembly: GCF_040938575.1. NCBI lineage: Eukaryota > Metazoa > Chordata > Amphibia > Caudata > Ambystomatidae > Ambystoma > Ambystoma mexicanum. The sequence continues at coordinate 194,152,858 of NC_090938.1, forward strand.
CATTCTATTCTCCTCCACATCCTGGCAAGGAAGAGGAGAGGCGCCATAGGTTGGATCCTAGGAGAGCTTTGAGTTTCTATCTCTCATGGGTGTCCGGGTCAGAGTGGACGATCAGCTCTTTATTGGTTACGCTGGAAGGCGTTTAGGTCCGGCTGTTTCCAAGCAGACCTTGTCTAGATGTATCATTTTGACGATCTCTGAATGTTATCGTTTGACGGGGAAGGACCCTCATGTAGGTTTACGGGCCCATTCTACTAGGGGTATGGCTGCCTCCACTGCACTACAGAGGGGTGTTCCGATTCGCAGTATTTGCGAAGCGGCCACATGGGCCTCTGTTCATACTTTTGTGAAACATTATTCCCTGGACTCTATCCATGGGCAAGATTTGGCCTTTGTCAAGGCAGTCCTCTATTCTGCTATTTGATTGGGCAAATCTCTAAATTCTTCTCCCACCTCCTTATGTTGGTACTGCTTTGGGAGTCTTTCAAAGATGTGGACTACGTCGGAGGACACAATCCCCTCGAATAACAAGTTACTTTCTTACCTGGTAACCTTCTTTCAATGGGATGTTCCTCCAACGTATTCCACATCGTACCCTCCCTACTTGCTCCGCTACAGAATTTCTTTTGCAGCTTCCATTTCCGCAAGGCTTTCTGTGGTAAGGCTGGCAGAAGATTGGTGCCACACGTTCTGGGGGAAAAAACTACAACTGAGGCTACGGGCGTCGTGCATCCTACATATAACATCTGGTGCCGTCGGAGGAGGTCCCCGAGGGAGCGCATCGATGCAGGACGCCTACGCTGAAAAAGTTTTCCGAAGCAGCACAGCTGTGGTAATCACTGTCAAAGATGTGGAATACGTCGGAGGAACATCCCATCGAAAGAACGTTACCAGGTAAGAAAGTAACTTGTTCTTTTCTATAGCTCTAAAGAGCGATATTGTTGTCACTTAAATATATCACTAGTGAAATCTTAGGTACCATTAGATATAGCAGTGTGAGCAATATATACAGAATAATGCATCATCTTTCACAAAAATGTGAAGGGTTGACTGTAAAATGACCTGTCTAATTCAAAGAGAATGCATGATGTGAGGAACCTATCTTTGGCTACATGAAATTACTACCATTCAATATTAAAATACTGCTTATCTGTGGATGTGAAGTATGTTCATTTATGAAGATGTTCGTATTTGTCGACATCTGCGGGTCCTGTTCCATTTAGATGGAATATACTCCTGGCACAATATTAGATTTTTTGCACCTTCATTTTTTAAAATTTTAAATATAGGAGAATGCAGTATATTTTCACAACACTACTATTTTTTGAAAAAATATGGCTTTTTTTGAGTCAATTCACTGTTGAAAGTCATACCATGAAATGCTTATTTTGAGCGTTTCTAGTCCTCTTTCTATCATGATGATTTGCCGTATAAAGCAATCAAGTTCAGCGTCAGCCGAAATCCTTGTGCGACGGTGGCCGCATTCTACACAAGAGGACGAGAGACGATACAGATAGGAGGGAGAGCCGTAGTACAGGTAAGTTGTCGCCTCAGGAGATCTTTTAGGGATTAGAACATTAGCGAACAGTCAAATAATACACATATTAGATCTGTGAAATCGGCAGTTCTCCGAGATACTATTGAGTTTGTGTAATGTAGCTTTCTTTCGAACACGGTGGGTGTTGTGAGATTAGTAAAGCACAGTTAATTCTGAAGAATTTTAACAAAGTCTAGACAGTGGACAGATGATGGGCCCCTAAGGAAATAAATACATAATATATTTGTTAAACAATACGTCATCATTGAGTTTTTAAAAAGATATAATCCTGGTATGTTATTACAGGACAGCTGTGGACGCTGACTAACATGATGAGAAACTAACATAGAGAGGGCGCCCTGCCTGCAGATGCTATCGTTTTCCAAATTACATCCACAATAGCAAGAATCAACTTTTGTTGAACAACGTGTTTAGATGCAAGTATTAGTGCTTACTTTGTTTTCGAGAGATTATTCAAAAAGAGATTTTACAATATATTATCTCTGTAGGGCATTAAATAGGTGTGCTACGACCTGACGTCCCTCTGTTGAGTGCCAATTAGGTTAAGAAGAAACCCTCTCCTTTTGACCAATGATATATCTACAAACTAACAAGACAAAGATAGCAGATACGCAGTCTTTAGCCTGGTTTCGAGTAAGTATTTAAATCACAGAAATATTTTGGTGAAAGTGGCCAAATAAAGAGATTCTTTTGCATCCTGATGGTGGGAATGAGATTTATGATTTTCTACGTAAGGATGTGACTAGGATTAAATACAAATATCTTCTCTGCGATACAATAGAAATTGTTGCAAAGATGGAGATTTTAGGTCTACTTTTTAGAGTCGCCGTTTACATTAGTAAAAAAAAGTAATAAAGGAATGGTGGAATTGTGCAGATCACCAATATGTTGTAGTGTTTTGTAGGTGGTAAAACTCACCCTACTTGGTTATAGTGGAATGATAAAAAATTCCCTATTACAGTCCTGAAGAAGGTTGCGTCATCGAGATGACGAATTTGTGATGTCCAACTAGTCAACCGAAACATATGTAGACTATTTTCTTACTGTGTAATTGTTTAAACACAGAAAGCACCATCTGCCACCGAAGTGGAGGACATTTATCATATAGAAATAAATTGTTGACCAAGGGGTCAACTAGTTTTGGTGTGATGTATACATTTTAAAACAGTGAATGAATGGTAGGAATGATTGAGTGCGTTGAATTTTGTGATAAATATTTTGTGATGTGTTCATAAACCTGTTATTTTATGTGTTTATGATAATAAAATGAATATGAATTTAATGATTGACATTTATTGATATTTGTGGAAAAGTAAATGTGCAACTGCACCATTCCCTACTCGACTGGTCCATTGTTTTTCCAATTCCTGAAGGGCCTCATCAATAGGTTTCCACCTGTTCCCTTTGTTGTCCCAGAGTGGGACCTTAACTTGATTCTCACTTTACTCATGGAAGCTGCTTTTGAGCCTCTGCACTCTTTCACCATTTGTTTACTCACTTTAAAGACTGCTTTCTTGGTGCCCATTGCGTCAGCCAGACAGGTCAGTGAGCTGCAGGCCCCGTCATGCAAGCCGCCATTTCTGTTTTTTTCGTGGAGAACATCTCTTAAGGTACAACTGGGGTTTTTACATAAAGTGGTCTCCATCTGTCCCAGGCTATTGACCAGCCAGTCTTTTTCCTGCCTCCACACACCTCGAAGGAGGAGAAACTGTTCCATAGATTAGACCTGAAGAGGGCTCTTAGCTTTTATGTTGCGAGAACTGCAGAATGTAGTAAAGCGGACCAACTGTTGATGGCATTCTCAATGGTGAAATAGTTTGGCTGTCTCCAAGCAAACCATCTCAAGGTGGATCACACTCTGCATTTCAGAATGTTAGCTCAATGCGGGGATGGAATTGCCTCCAGTCATCAGAGCCCACTCCACTAGTGGAGTCTCTGCCTCTTTGGCTCTACAAAGGGGGTGCCATTGAGGGACATTGTGTCACCTTTACACAATTCGCACACAAAGATGCCATATTTTATGTAGTAGCTGTTCATCAAAATCTCGCAGCTGGGGGGGGATCTTATTTCACCTTTTTACCGATTTTTGTCCTTTTCACCATGAACACATTTTCCAAATGTTCTGCAAATTATCACAATTGTGCGCGTTCAACATGGGGATATGTGTAAATTTTCACAATTTCTAATATTAATACATTTCACATCAAACCATACATATTGCGGTTCCTGTCCAGAACATGTTACACAGTTCTGCCGCCTCTTAAAACGTGCAATTTGACTAACAGATATGTCCTTGGTATATTTTTCACCACTTAAATCACAAGTTATGAGTCTTTAAAAATTGTTCTTTATTCATGCTTAACAGCAGATGGTCCGCCCCTTTTTCTCTCCCTGGAGTCCAGGAGCATCCCCATCCTTGTTTGTTCCTTCCACAAGCCATTTAAGACCCTCTCACACCTCTGTCATGGGCTTAAGGGCCTGCGATTGTCCCTTCTCTTTCTGTAGACAAAAGTCTGTTAACCCACAATTATCTCCCCGTGAGTTTCAGCTGAGAGGATATCCCTCCCCCCTGGGAGAAACCTGTTTGTCCAGATCCAAAGGGTTGCAGCTCAGCTAGGCTAATTTATTCTTAATTAAAAATCCAGGAAAAACCAAACTTGTTGTACCAAACATAAATACATTACTTTCTTAGCTTTAACTCTGTGGGATAAAAGCAACTGAGATCTGTATTCTTTTTAGCCACAATCCTTTTTATGTTTGCCAATCCGGCAGACTTTTTAGTTTAGATCACTTTGAAGTTTCATCAGTAACTCACCTGCCAGCTGTCATTCAGGTAGCTCAGGGTACTGCACCCAGATTTTGAAAGGGGATGTCAGTTTACAGACAATCCAGTTTGTCTGAATGTTTTGCTCTTCACATTAGGACTTTGCATGTTCGCTTACATGAATTTTAGCGCCAAGCAAGATTTTGAATGTTGAGAAGTGTTGTGTTATAGGCATTTGAGTTTTTAGCACAAAGCAAATGTCATTTATAGGCACATTTTGGAGTTTTATTATTACACCAGTGGGGCACAATAGGTCAATTAAAAATTCAGGAAAAATATTCAGAAAAATATATATGCAGACATTTAGACATCAAAATACATTTAGAAGCTTTTCAATATATCGCCTCTATCGATAGAAGCGATATATTGAACAGAAGCTTGTAAAACACTCTAGATTGTCTCACCACTGCAATATCTAATGCTAATCTCTCGACTTTTGCGTTACGTTACTGCTCTCTTGAATTGTGTTCAGTATACACTGCAGTCTTTTAATACACATACATATATGTATTTTGTCTAAATGTCTGCACCATGTATATATATTTTTTTTTCTGAATATTTTTCCTAAATAAAATAGTTTTTACTTGACCTATTGTGCCCCACTGGTGTGATCTAATCATGTTACACTAGGTCTCTGAACTTTGTCAACTACCACCTAGCACTGTTAAGGAGAGGTAGCCTTCGACTCACCTCCACTTTTTCTGGGACTTTCATCTTGCCTCTTTCACACATGCTCCTTGGGGAGTCTATCTGATGAGGAATCTGCAGGAGAAAGGCAATCCATTGAAAGAGAAATTACCGTAATGTTCTTTCTATGGATTCTTTTCCCGCAGATTGCTCATCACCCTCCCATCCTAGCCTGCTATGGAAGTGCCTGCATTTAATGACCTTCTCTTTGGGAGAAAAAGTTGAGCTTGTTTAAAGGTCTGCAGTTGAACCTGTCTGCATTCTTTATGCGGTTTAAATAACATTTTTAAAAAACATGGCTAGGTTTTTCCACTTTCAGTTGTAGCTGTTCAGCCGAATTGTTTGAATATTGCTCTGCAGCGGTTGAACTCAGGTGGGGGAAAAAAAGTCAAGAACTGAAATACAGTGGCGTAGTGACCCAGTATATGTGAGTTGACCTTTCTCGCGTCTGGAGCCGACGACGACCGCATCAAGGCAACACGGGTCGACGGCTGAGTTGAGGTGCACGACGCCTCCTGTCGAAACATTTAACGTCTAAACGTTTAATGAGCAGCTGATACTGCAATGGATATGACATGAAGATCACGTCTAGTCTGGAGAGGCCTTTGTGAACGTGAGTAGAATGATTAATCCCTCAGCCATTCGTTGGACAGCCTCCAGACATCTACAACCCCCACTTCCCTTAGAAACCCTGGCAAACCCCACGACTTGCTTAGAATCCTCCCTAGTCGACGGGAGGGATTTGTCAGCCTTTGGGTCTGGAACCATGTTAAAATCCCCACCTTTTGATAATCTGGCCCTCTGCATACGAGACAATATTCAGGGAGATTGTTTGCAGGAACCAGTCGTGCAAGCTATTGGGGCAGTAGAACAATAAATATGGGAATTTTTGCTTGAACAGGCAACTTTTCACTAATATGTACCTGCCCAGCGAGTCCCACTTCACCGAGATCTCGTTCGGGGAACTACCTTGCTATATAATGCCACACCCCCCCACCTGGCAAAATATGCCCTAGAGAATCGCCCATGCCTAAAGCATCTTTAGCCATTAGGTGCGTCTCATGTAAACAGACAATGTCTGCTGATACTTCCGACAGTCTGCTGCCATTGGACTTTTGCTTTACTGGGGAGTTGAGACCTTGCACATTCCAGGTCACCATATGCAGCTCTTTTCCATTGTTGTCAGCCATACTAGTGTCCAACGGAAAGTGTCCTGCCCCAGTTGTAGACTGAGAGTTTTGATGCTGTGGTAATGTGTGAGCTGGTTCCCACGCTGCAGTACTGTAAGCAACATGTGGCAATGTGGTTAATGACACCATTAGATAACTCCTCCCCCTTCCTTCGCCCCTTACCCAAATCAAACGTGGGTAACAAAATAAACCAACCCACATTTCCCAGGGCAGCCACCGCAACCCCGGCAACCAGGCCCTGTAGGAAAGTAAACAACATATCCACCAACATCCGCTTCAGCATCACATACTTAATTCTGTATAATGTACAGAAACCAGAGAATCTTTGAGCCCAACCCTACAATGCCCATCAGGCCAGGTCATTGCCTCTCCAAACTTCAGTTCTAATTTGCTGCAATGACCAGGATCCTGCCAGCAACTTCTCCTAGCCGGGCTCGCTTGTCTGGCTTCCTCTTTCCAAAGGTGGGAAGCCACCAGCAGCGGTAAGGTCCTTTCTCTCCCATCATCATTTAGAGCCTCTTTTGTGCCTGAGGGATGGCCCTTTGGGCTGCCTTCTTCTGCCTGCCTGGGACTAAGACCCAGCGGTCTCCTCGGGGAGGAGGGGGGGGGGGTTTGTATGGAATCGGTCCCTTTCACCAGGAGCGTCTGCATTAAGCAGCGCCTCTGCCTCTTTCACCGACTTCACTTTCCATGGCTGGAAGAGAAGATCATGGACATGGGGATCCCCCAGTGATGGGCGATTTTCCTCTCCTGCAGCAATTCTGTAAGTGGCCAGAAGTCCTTCCTTTCTGCCAATGTTGAGGCCGCTAGATCATGATCTAGGACGACTAAGGTGTCTCTGAACTGGATTTGAGGCAATTCCCTGGCCCCAATTATAGTTTCCTCCTTGATCATATGAAAGTGGACCCTGGCCAAGACGTCTGGGGTGTTGACTGGGTGCGATGCACTCGATCTCCTGTGAGGCGCTGGCTGGGTGGCTCAGAATGAAGCAGAAGAGATCATGCATAAATTCTTCCAGGTCACTATCTAGGACTGTGGGTGGATGTTGTTGCAATGGGAGCAAATCTCTGTCATCCTGCTTTGCCTCCAGTGCTTCACATCTGGCTTACAGGTCGGTGAGTGTCAGCACCCTTGCCTATCTCATAGCCCTGCTCACGTAAGTTGTGCTCCACGTTTGCCGGCCTACTTTCAACCTCCTCCATGCATCTATCCAGGGTGCTCATTTTCTTCAGGGGTTCCTCTGTTCCCTTTTGATATTCCCTAGTCATGGCAGTTAGGAGATCCTGAAGTCCAACTTAATGACCGGCGGGGGATGCGGGGGGAAGGTGCGAGCCCCTGTGGAGTGTTTTCTGCATGTATCATGCCCACCACTTGCTCACCTTTTCTAGCTTTCTCTGTGGTGCTCATCAGCAGGGTTGCAATGTCTGATTGCTTTGCTGCCTTAGGGGACTTTGCCATGGTGCTGTGTCACAGTGGCATTCACATGCCTTAGTGGTTACTGTCTAACTCTTCAGCTAATGACCTTTGTGCACCTTCTGTTGTGTTGAGACCCGCTGCCCCTTGTCCCCCAGAGCACACCAGGAAGCCCCTCTCCCCGCTTTTCTGCAGCAGCGAGGACTTCAGGATATCTGCTGCTTGAATCCAGAGTGGCCCCCGTCGCAGCACGTGCCGCGCCATTCGTTTCTGGCGGCTGGAGGAGTGGGAAGGGAGGGGTGGGAGGTTGAGGCGAGCCAACTCCCGCGTTAAGCAGTGTGGGGTCAGGCGCCCCCTTGCAGGCCAAAGGCAGGGTGATGGCGCCAGTCTTACATGTGCAAGAGCAGGCCTTGCCTGATGGACATTGGACCCCCACCCCCCTGTTCCTCCACCCCCGGAGGAGCAGACTCTAGTACAGGGCTTAGGACTGGCCCACTATAGCCCTAGCTCACCTCAAAATTCTGAGCACGACAGACCCTGAGAGGCAGTTGACTGCCTCACCAGGCCACTTTCTCTCCCAAGCAGTGCCTGTAACTCCCTTCAATGCTGTAGGCCCTATGGTGTCCTCAGGGGAGCAGCTGCATGGCAAACATCGCCCTGCTGCTTCTCTCTTTCCCAGGCCTCGATTATGGGCCTGAAGGGGCATTGCCAGATCTCTACATTTTCCCAGGCTGAGCCAGCCAGCACCGATGTTGGAATGGTATGCCACAAGTAGTGGGCAAAAGCTTTCCAGATCACTTAGGAGAGGGGCCCCCAAAATGCAACAGGGTGGGCCAAGTCTGCTTAAGCGTCATTCTGGAACACATCCACCATGGGACCGGGAAGCAAGATGGACCCCCTGGGGTCAGTCCAGACACTGATCAGAATCAACAGGGGAGGTGGCAGGGGCCTCCTTGCATTCACGCTCCCAGTTTGTTGGTCCTGCCAGCAGCTCCTGCGCTCTGTGACCTGTTGGTTCCAGGACTGTTGGGGCTGAGGCGTCAGTAACTCAGATGGGTTGACCCACGGAGCTGCAACTTGCACCGTCTGCGCCCGTCAGTCACCATCCACAGCCAGCATTTTCACTGATACCGTGGCTAAAACTGAAGTGCAAGGCTTAGTTGCCAGGATCGGGTCGGGAGCTATCACGAAGCCTTGCTTCGCGCTCTGGCTCCAAGCCCCAAAATTCCTTTTTTTAACAAAAAGACTTTTAACACGAATCACATTAGCAATATTGTAAATATTAATATAAAATTGTGATGTACGAAAATCCAGATCAGATAATTAAGCTGATTGAAATGGGTTTAGAGCTTTTCAGGAAAAGGGCAGGAAATGGTGATGGAATGGCAAATAAGTTAAAGGGAAGAAAAGACAAAAAAATGATTAGTGAGCAGGGGCTGCAAGAGTGTTCTAGGAAAATTGTAATGGTCATTAATGATGTTTGTGTGAAAGGAATCGCTAACCAAGAAGGAGAATAGTTGTGATTTTATGAATCATAATTCAGTGTGTCTTGTATAGAGGGATTGTGGAAGGAGGTTAAGTATTGACTTCAATAGTTTATCTGGATTTCATATGGAGCATGGTTAATCCAAGTGTTGCAAAGGCTAGCATCAAGTTCCCAGTGGCTATGTTAAAGCACCCATGGGTGTAGTATATCCAAGCCTGGGAAGTGTTATGCCAGAGTTTTGCAGTCTTTCCAGATACTCAAGGTGGTCTTGATCACAATCAGTCGTCCAAAAGTAGCAGTTAAAATTTTTCTAGATTGGAGTTTAGAGTAACAAGCGCACCAAAGCAGTTTGAAGTTAAAATTGGTACCCTTTTTTTTATTTTTTTTTATTTTATTGAACCTTTGCCGCCCAAACAAACCTGTACATTTTAGCAATATTGTTACCTTAGGCAAATGCTCTTTTAAATATCCAAAATAGAAAAGAGCGGCCTGCATGTTTCCCAACTGGCGCAGTAGCAGATTTTTGAACCGTAGTAGAATGGCTATTTGTTCTGAAGATTACGTTTTGCCTGTTTCAGCTTGTGTAGTTCATTTCTGTATAATGTTAACCCACTTTAATTAAATAGTGGTGGAATGGCCAATAGAATGCTTCATAAAGAATTTAGAAGAAAACTTGCATTGGATTGGAAGTAGATCTAAATTGAGTTGCAGGCATATGGAAACTTCCTTCTAGTTATTCATGTGATTTTTCTCTATCCACAAGAGCCTCTTTTATTTTCTGTGTGGTCCTTTTTATGCTGACAGTTGACCTTTTCTTCTTTTAGGTTGGAGTCTGGCGCTTCAAACCCCACCACGAGCGACACCTTTGGTGACCGAACGGCGAGCAGGACCAGTGCTTATGTTCGTAGGGAGAACCGCCTGGCTTCTCTCAGCAGTAGAACAGAGGAGGAAGGAGATAAGGATTATAAAAAAGTAGGAGTCTGATTCCATTTCCTCTTTTTTCAAACTTGATGTGTCTGACAATGTCAAATGTACATATTCATGTTTCTAGAGAAGTATTTTAAGTTCTTTCAGGTTTTCATATGAAATAAATCAGTTGTAGAAAGAAATGTGAAACTCTTGGCTATTTCTATTATGCATTAATTTCTAAAAAGACCTTTGGAGGTCATGCAGCTGCCAATTAAAAGCGAAGACCAGGGTTGAAGTTTGAGTTTACAAAGTTTACATACATTTGTAGAATGGCAAGCCCTACAGATAATGTACATACCAACCACGTTTACTCCCACCAAACGGGCACAAACGAAAAAATAGGGTGTACAAATATTCTCTTCTGAAAAATTGAAAGGACAAGGAAACGGGAGCTACCGCCTCTACTCCCACCCACCAAGCTTGTGCATATTTTCACGCCGGGGTGCAGCAGAGCAGTGCCACAGCAAGGACTGATGTGGCGTCTGCTTTTTTTGTGGAAATTGAGAAATTCCTCCCTATTTATTCTTGGTGAAGGTGTAGTTGTCTATCATGGATTTTGTTTCCGTTGGTCACATGTTTGTGTGGGATTGCCTTGCCTGTGAAGGTGGGCGAGCCATGCAGTATCAAATGTTGTGGTTGGCTCATGCTAGACTGTAGTTTCAGGCCCAAGCCTTTCAAAACCAAGAATAGTGCGCTGCCTGCTCATGCATACTGCGGAAATAACACCACTTGTATTTTTCAACCCGTTGATTTGCTGGAGAAGGTTTTATTTTTGCCAGTCTTTATTCCCTCAAAGATTTCTTGGCTGAATCATTTAACAGAATTTCCTTACTTAAGTCAAATGGTCTTCAGATCACCTTGTGTGTGGAACACATTCCATCTTTCAGGAATGCTGTGGAGCATGGTACTGTTGGATTGGTGGATGCCAGGTGAGTGAAGTGAACACAGTATAAAGCCACCTCACAGCATGATTCTATTCCTATTACCCACAAAAGGTCTCAACTCAATTCTGCAGCAAGCTTGCAAAGGCATATTCCACATAGAATACAGAATGATTTCTAAAACATTAACTCGACTTCAACATGCACTGACATGGCTAAACTTTCTCACAAAAGGCAGCATTTTTATATTCTTCAGTGCCGTTGCATAGTGAGGCCTCCTCGTGGATGGGAATTGCTTTTATATCTCCAAATTGTTGTTATGGTGTAAAAAGCTTTAGTGGAATGACAGCAAAAAAAATGATGTTCAGATGGATTTCCAAAATCAATCTGGTGTTGGATTTTGGGTGGCCACCCTATCAAGGTGAACAGGGAGATGGAGTACTAGCCAACCCAATTAAAGTAGTGGCTAGTCTTGGTCTCTGGAGGGCTGTGTGTAAGTGGTCTAGGGCTGCAGTGATTCTACACAGAACAGCGCCAATTTCTCCAGTTAGACAGGGAAGTAAAAAAATACATGCTTTATATGGCCTTCAAAATGCACATAAAGCAAGAAAACCCTCTACTCAAAAAATTGTCACACACTTACTAGAACACAAATATACATTGGCACTAGGAGAAGAAAGAAAGCATATACTTAAATAACCAACACTTAGTGAACCAAACTCTAAAATGGTTGGGGCCTTGTGCCCTAAAACCACCAGTTCCAAAGTTATACTTCCAATGTAGGTTTATTAATCGCTTTGGAAGATGACCGTGGTAAAGTTAAAAAAGGCCAGTAAAGTTCGGGTAAGTAATTCTACTAGAGCCTAGTCACTAGGCTAGGCCTACTGTTAAGATGGATTTCTAGAATCTGCTCTGGGGGACAGATTTTAGGAGGACACCCTTTTAGAGAATTGTACTAAAGTCCACATGTGATAGGATTGTAGAAGACACTCCTGGGAGTAGAGGGCTCCAACTCTTAGGTTTTCCCTGAACTACCCAAAAAGGTTGGTAGCAATGGACGATCAGCCAGGCTTAGTGTATGAGGTAGAAGGGCTGTAGTTGACTACAAAGACCTTTTGAGCACACTTATAGTCAAGGAAACATTTCACACTGTAGTTATATAAAAAATGTGCATTTGTTCTATATACTAAGGCAATGTTAAATTCAAAACAATTCAGGTATGTAAAACAGTCCACGCAGATATTTACACTAGATATTTGCTGTTGCAATGCTCATTTCAAGTAGTAAACATTTAGATGCTAAGCAGTTAAGTACATGAGTATTTTCAGGTTAGCAAATCATTAATCAACAAACATTTACTGAAATAGCAATACTGGTAGGTTAACTAATTTAGGAAAGCCTTATATTTAGAAGTTCAACCCCATCTTGGGATTGAGCGTCTCAAAAGTCAGATGCAGCATTGTGGGACCAGTAGTCCTCGTGCGGTAGAACAAAGGAAGGCGCACACTGTCAACGTTGTTAAATAGCAGAAAATGTGTTTTCGGAACAGGTATGTAAGGGAATTGGATTCAAAGGGGTTCAGGGACACTAGGTAGGCCACCTGAAGGAATTCAGGCTCTACGAGGGGATGTGCTTAGGCATGGGAGAACACGGTTGGTTCGTCCACCACAACCTGACTCAACAAGCTCAGGAGTAGCATACTTCAACACCACAAGTGCCCAGGATTGAGACAGTACCTTCTATGTTGAAGAAAAGCAATGTCGCCGGGGCTTCCCCACGGTAAGACGGAAGCAGCTCCAGTTTGGGTTTCTGGCCTGCATGACTGGTGGAACAACTTTGGGCGAGAGCAGATGGTCAGACTCAGTCACAGGTATGCCCAGCATACGATTTTCATGTCACTTGGTTGTGGAGGCTCGACACAGGCTTTGGCACTGTGACGGTTGTCACCGGGCAGACTTTCTGCCTTCTATCAGTCCTAGACTCTTCTGAGGGGACATCTCTGATCGGAATGGAGTCTCTGCAGGCCCAGACAGGTGCCCATAAGGTTGCGGCTGAAACTGCACTCATTGAGACGAGGTCCAAGGGTTTTCAGGTATTGCAGGCTTGGAAGGCCACAGCACTTGTCGGATGGCTTAAACTGTAGCTGGTCCTGAGACTGGTTAGGCCAACCAGTCAAAGGGAGGAAGTCGTCTGGTCTGGATCTTCCCTGTCGCACAGAAGAAAGGTCTGGAGCTGCAACAGTCACTCAGTCTGCTTTGGCGATCACTGGGGATGGTTGCAGGTATCCTTCCTACTTCGGAATATACTTCCAGTGGTCCACTCTCGCTTCACCAACAAGACCCTCGCCTTTTATGCAGGAACTCAGCCAATCAGAATGCATGCTACATTCAAACTTTGGGTGGTGGCTGTCCCAAGGAGACAGCCAGGCACCCGTTCAGAACTGAATCCAAGCAGATACACAGGAGGACAAAGACCTGAGGAGATTCAGTGTCCTCCAAGCTTCCTGTCCTGCCAGACACACTGTGAAGGAATCCTTGACCAGAACTCCACTGACCATATTCAGGAAAGTAGCTTAGGGCTGGACTTGGTGGCCATGTAACCCCATGGAGAACGGAGGGACAAACTGGTCTCAACTTACTCCCCTGACCCTGTTTTCTCTAGAGACCACGTCTGATGTTCTGTTGGGCAGACATTCTTCTGTACTTGGTCCAGTAGAGGAAGACCCAGGATTCGGAGGTGCAAAGTTCACTTTCGGATGCAGGATTTAGTTTTCGTCGGTTGTGGTGCTTAGGAATTGGTTCCAGACACCTTCCAGCTGAACACCCAAATGAAGCAGACAGGCGGTTCAGGACACCACTAGTATGCGAAGAAGACTGATTGTAATGGAAGTCACCAGGGTCAGGTGATCGTCCAGGAACAAACAAATTAGCATGTCCAGCACCACTGCCGTTGATGCAAGAAGGCTTAATATGCAGGCATCTTGTTGCACAAGTTGTAGAACCTCTGAGTTCCAAAGATGCCCTCTGAACGGTGACAGCTGCAGCAAGGTAGCCCAGGAGGGAGCGGCCAGTCCACTGCTTGGTTCAAGGACATACCACAAGATTCAAGAGGCCCGGAACCTCAAGCAGGGTTTAGACTGGTTGTTCCCACTGGTCCAGGGGTCGAAGCACTGACAAGGGTCTTCTTGAGTTGAGGCAATGAGCAGAGCTTCACCTGGATCTCGCTGGATTGGGTGCTAGTCAGCTGTATCGGTAAACTTCGGGTTATCAACTGGCTGCTCCTTCGCAGTGCACATGGCTCCAATGATCTGTCAAATGGCTGCAAGAGCCTCCTTTTATCAATTTGGTTTGGGAGCTTTCCCAAGCCCCCCGCCCCCAGTGCTAAGGATCTGCACCATTCAAACTGGCAGTGGCTACTCAATCCTTCATGGCCACAACTTCTGCCCAGCAACAGACATTCAGGCACTTGGATGTGTAGTGGGACAATACGGTCCCAGCCACCAGATATGGGCTCACACAGAAGCCTTCCATTTGCCCTTGAAAGCAGCAGCTTTCCCTGGGCAAGGGCATTCCATTTGTTTTATTGTATTTATTGTATTGTATTTATTCTTATAAAGCGCTTATCCTAACCTTAGAAGGCAGGAAGAACACTAAATAACAATATGGCCAAAGGATGAGAAAAAACTTAATGGCACAGGCATCTTCGGGTAGCCACCTTTAGTAGCCCTTTGCAGCGAAATGCTAAAGTGCACAAGTTAAACTGAACAAAAATAACTGCTGCCTCCAGCTTGTCCTAGGTACATTTTAAAAGTACCCCAAAAAACCATTACAGAAAGTTGTGAGGATACAAAATATCCTAACCGCATTTCACTTTAGGGTGATGTGTGTAATTGTAAAAGTACAAGAAGCTCACTAAGAGAGACATAGTCTCTCATTTCTGATAGTGTTAAGGACTAATTAGGTTCCCCCTAACAATGCACCCAAGGACAAATGAGGAAAAGGTTTAACTTTCCTCCAAAAAGTCAGGCTAGAAGTCCAATCAAAGCAAAAAGAAAGTGTTCCACATAGAAGTATATGGGAGGAAAGCAGCAAAAAGAAAATCTTTCCTCACAAAAGGCAAAAATACAAGATGGTCAAATGACAGGTGAAAGCCTTCTTGCACATATAGTTTTCTAAAAGGCATTAAGCAGTAAAATACAAAAGTGCATGCGAGAATATGAAAACGTATCCACTGCCACCAGCACGTCTTGAACACATCTTGCAAGTAACCACAAAGTTACCAAAAAGCTGTTGTAGGATCTGTAAGAAACCTGACTGCATCCTCCCATCTAATCTACTTGGATCTTCCTCTCGGGGGTCCAAGGAAATACCATTGCTCTTGTATCCTGAGGGTGGATATGCGAGGGAGGATCGCCTTGGTGGAGGGACATTGGAGTGGGTGGAGGGACCTTGGAGTGGGGAGAGAATGTCTTCAGGTTAGACATGGTATCCCGCGTTTCCCTTTTGAGAATTATTCTAAATGATTCATCCAGCCTGAAGCAGCAGTTCATCATGCTTCCTCCACCCCCATCGTGAGCATTCATCAAGCAAGTTAAGCCCTTTTGGGTTGTGAAAAATCAGCATATTCTCACCCAGCATATTTGGCAGTAGTTGCATGATTTTGAGAAGAAATTGTGCTTTTTCATCACTATTGCTGCTGTGCGTATTGCCTGCTCCGAAAATCGAGCAAGTGCGGCTAAAGGCTTCTATCAGCATAACCTTTGCTATGCTGTTGCATCTGTGGTGCCCATGTTGACTTGAGGGGCATTTTTTCAATGTGTCTGCCTCTGTCTTGGGCAGTTGAGCCATCCTCTTTGTCTAAGCCTGGTCCCCTTTGATAGACTCTCACATCCACTGGTTCCAATCAGGGCCACCGGGTGGCGGGAGTCGGCACCTACAACTAAGGCCCTCATCTAGGCCCTTTCTGTGCCTGTCCAGGCCGAGGAGGCCCTGGATGGCCTTGCCCTTCTCGAATTATGGTCCGTCCCCCTGACAAATTACTTCTCCCAGGTCATGAGTCCTAGGCAGTCATGTAAGTGAGCTTGGCTGACCTCCACCACTCTCTCTTAGCTTCAATCTGTACCTTTTACATATTCCTTATACGCTGCAATCTCTCATCTTCTATCAGTGCACTTATGAGTACTAGGTACGTCAGATTTAGGCGTGTATGTATTCCATCTGTGCACCTCCTGCATTTGTATGTGCCGTGCCTCCATTTTTAATCCATCTGTGCACCTCCTGCATTTCACTGTCTTGTGCCTCCCATTTTTAATCCATCTGTGCACCGCCTGCATTTCACTGTGTTGTGCCTTCATTTTGACGTCTACTACTAGGCCCCCTGGTGAGTTTAGCTAGAACTTTACTGTGCAGCCTCTTTCTTTCTGGTGCATACCTCTGCTGACCTATGGCTCTCCCCATTTCTACTATATTCTCTAATTGCTACACTATCACCTATCCCCCTCTCTCACAAAGTCTGGTGGAAAAAGCACAAAAAGGACATCTTGAGTGCAAACCCTGGACTTCCCATCAGACACCTATGTCCGTGCTTCCTCTAGAGGGGTTTTCACGGATAACCTCTTCTGTCTCCTCTCAAGATCTATGGACCTACCATCTCTACTCTATCTCTCCCTCCATGTTCTACCATTAACGGTGGCACCAAGTGGGAAGTCATCTTGGCCGGCTTCTCATCCTCTTGCTGTTTTGTTAATGTCCATCAACATTGGCACGATCCAGGTTCAGGGTCCACAAACCAACCTCCTCTTTGACTGATCCTGCCCTCTTTCATTAACTTCCTCCCTTCTCCTGCATCTCTGCCTTGTCTCTCTCCCTCCTCTGACTGATGTACCACGCCCCTGTACGCCACCTCAGAAAACCTTCAAAGACACAGACCTCTTCCACCTGGCAACTCTTAACACCCGCTGAGCCAACAAACCCTCCGCTGACATCTCTCCTTCTTGAAGACCTTGACCTCGACATTCTCGCTCTTACCGAGGCATGGTTCAAGGCCAGCTAAGTCACTGCTTTTGACTCCCTCCTCCCTGAGAGCTTTGAGATCGCCAAGCCTTGACTTCACTGCACTGGCAGTGGGTTGCCTTAGTCTTCCCTGATTAGGTTCCTGCTTCCATCTTAGCTACCCAGCTCTACTCTTCGTTTGAAAGCCTGGTTTGCAAGTTGGTCATCTCTCCCATCTCTACCCTAACCATTGCCACTATTAACTGGCCTTTGGGTGCCCCCACCCTGTTCCTCTCTGAATGGGCTGACTTCAGCTCTTCCTTTCTTTCATTCACATCCAACCTCTTCCTACTGGGTGACTTCAACATCCAATTGGACTCGTCATGCTCTGCATCCATGCTCTTCACTGACCTCTGCACCTCGCTTTCACACTCCATTATCCCTTCTGGGCCATCCCACTCAGCTGGACACTCTCTTGATGCCCTCATACACTGATATCTCTTCTCCCCACTAGTCACCCCTCTCTCCTGGTCTGACCATTCACTCCTCTCCTCCCACTTGAGCCCCCTTGGCCCCCTGACTGCACCCCCCCCCCGCCCCAAAAGTCCCATCAACCTCGTTTACTAACATCCACCCGATGAAACGAGCGTCTGTGGCTGACTTCGCTTCCACCTTCATCTCACTCGCCCCCACCTGACTCCACCTCTCAATCTGCCCTCAGCAGCCTCCACCTTTCCATCACCAATACTCTTGACATTCTTGCCCCAGTCATGAGGATCTTCCTGAAACCTGCCTCTAAGCGTAAAACCTGGTACATCTCCGAACATGCTGCCCTGAAACACGAGCGCAGGGCAGCAGAACGGAAGTGGCAAACCTCAGGCTCATTCTCTGACAAATTGACCTGCGGCCTGGTTCAAAGGAAATACAGACACTCCATCCATGTCAAGAAAAGAGCCCACATTCAGGCACGGGTTTCCGGTGCATCCAATAACACGGCTACACTTCAAAATCTGCAGGGAACTAGCCAACCCCTCCTCAGTCCCCTCTTCCTTTTCACCTTATCACTCCCAGGTCCTCTGCAATGCACTGGCCTCACACTTTGCTTCTAAAACTCAGGACATCCTTACCATCCTTGCTACTCTCCTTCATTACCCGTCCCACACCCCCTTGCCTCCATCCTCACTCCTCCATCATGCTTTTCCTCCTTCACCCCTGAAGAAGTTACCATTATTATCCGCTCCATGAAGACCTCTTCTAAGCAGGTTTCCCCCTGCTCATCCAGGAACATCAAGGGTAACTTTCTCTCTTGCCCCTGCTCTCGCTTATTACCGCAATCACTCTTTCGTCATGGCATCTTTCCCATCCTCCCTTAAGCACTCCCTTGTGCACCCACTCCTGAAAAAACCTCCATCAGATCCTACCTGCCCTGCCAACTTCTGCCCTTTTTTCATGACCCCCTACCCCAGGGAAACTGCTGGCAAAGTTGGTTTTGCCCCATCTCAACTCGCACACTGAACTTGGTGGTGGTCATCACGACCATCAATCTGGATTCCGAGCATCCAGAGGCACGGAAACTGCTCTTCTGAACACCTGTGAAGAACTGCTTGCATCTCTGGACGCCAACTCCCCAGCTGTCCTTATCCTTCTCGAGCTCTCCTCTGCCTTTGAACACAGTTAACCATTCCATCCTCGTACAAATGCTCCATGATACTATTGGTATCTCGGCACGGATACTGAACTGGCTGACATCCTTCCTCACTGACCGCTCTTCCCATCCTGGTCACTTTCTCCTCTCCTACTTTCTTCTATACCTGTGGTGTCCCCCAGAGTTCTGTCCTCTCCCCCTGGTTCTTTAACATCTACCTTGCTCTGCTTGCATGCCTCATCTCCTCCTCCTTACAAATTCGTCTTATGCAGATGACACACAGCTCGTTATCAAACTCCCTGATGACTCTCTTGCATCCTCCCCATCTGCCAATCTGTCATCCAGTAATGCCAATGATCTGCCTCAACGCCTGTAAAAATGAGATGCTTCCCATCGCGACTCCTGCTCCCTCCTTCTTCCCTTCACTCTGGCCTTCCTCTTTGGGCTCTCCCCCTGCACCCTCTTCTGAAGCCAGAAACCTTGGAGTCCTTTTGTACTCCTCTCCCCTTCCCCCTCACACTCAGGACTTTGCCAAGAACTCCCACTTTCAGCTCTTCCTTCTCAAAGTAATAATCCCCTTTCTCACTTTCGCCCAGAAGCTCAATGCGACCCAAGCCCTGGTTCTCTCTAGGCTTGACCATTGCAATAGACTCCTCCTGAATCTACCATCTTCCACTCTGCGACCCCTCCAGCTCATCCAGAATAGGGCAGCAAGGATTATCCTTGGCTTTAAAACAAGGGACTGCATCACTTCTGCACTAAAGTCTTCACTGGCTCCTGCACAGATTAAATTAGAATCCCTCTGCATCATCCATAAGGTGGTCTGGGCCCGGGGACCACACCATCTTCAACTTGAAATACTCCCCCCTCGGCCACCCCCTCTAGACCACTGTGTTCCTCTGACTTTAGCTCTGTGTAGAGTGTTTAGCTAAACAGAGGGCAGGTGGTGGTTCATTTTCCACAGCTGGCTACGCCTATGGAATAGCCTCCCGCTCCCTCTGCACCTTGAGCAGGAGCTTCTTAAACTCCATAAGCTCCTTAAGATTCTCCTTCTGTCTCCTCCTCTTTCAACTCATCCCCTGCTAATCCCACAGTTGCTGTGATTGGTGTCCCGGGCCCTTGTGCATCCTCGGGGCACTTGACCTCCCACACCCAATCGTCCCAGCTCCTGTATCTGCACTTGCACCCTCAGCCCTGGTGGCGCGCACTTACACCCCTCATGGCTCCAGGCCGTGTAGCACTCAACATTCCTAGCACTTCATCTGTGGCTCACCCATAAACTCAGACTCAACAGCACTGACCCCCTGCCTTCTTCCTTATTGCACTTGCACGTTCTGAATACGCACAAGGCATAGTAGGTATGTCCTGTTACCCCCCCCCCGTGCTCTTCTATATTGTGTTTTTAATGTACTTTAATGTATTTCCTACTCCGTCCCTTGACCTGTGGGTGCATTGAAACAGTGTTTTCTTATTGTATAAGCGCCTAAAATGCTAACAAATACATTCCTATCCTGCCTTTTTTAGGGTATTGTCAGTCTTTAGCACTTCCGTACACACCACCTGTCCAACAATCGTATGCCTTTAAGACTGTGACATGTTAGAGGCAACTAGGAGTGATGCACACGTCTAGTCATTTTCAGCACTTTGGTACTGAGACGAGGAAAGGGACTACGGAGCAAAACCATTGCATGGGTCAGGCATGTCCCATTAATAGGTGCAACAGTTTCAGGCAAAGGACTTGCACCTAGAATCGAAGTATAGGCCGTAGGTGCATAAAGCGAGAGACCAGCAGAGAGGAATTGGGAACCTGCCTGGTGAGGACGCAGCTGTGACCGGCAGAGAGGACTGGTGAGTGTGAGAAAGGGAACACTTACAACGGGGTGCTCCAGGGGCAGGAATTGGACATTTTGCAATTACAGATTGAACTGAAACTTCCAAGAGTAGTGTTTGGAAGAATATTAAATGCGGAACAAACTGCAAAGTACTTTTGAAATGCAAAAAGTTATTGAATGCCGAACTAAAGAGAATATATGGAAATTATGTGAAAATACAACACAAGAGGAAAGTGAATGACGTGCAGTAATGACAAAGTTAAAACTGTTAAAAAGCATTTATGAACAAAGTGAAAGCCTCTAATGAGAACTTATGAATTAAGTGAAAAGCAAGTGTAAAAGGAAAGTTGATGAACCTTAATGGACAATGTGAAAGCAAGTTGATGGAAAAGGATGAACACCACAGAGTGAATTGAATAGAAGTTGCGGCAAAGCGCAAAGCCAAATAACTGCCAAGTCCGAAAACTACAACAAAGTTTGATTACTGACACAGGTAGAGGGAGAAAACCTGTGTTGGCCAAAGAATAACAGCATTACAAAGTGCCGATGGTTATCGGTTGTGTGACCTGTAATGGGTGGACCATGTGGTCCGACAACTGCGCATAGACTGAGTAGCCCCTACTTGGGGAAAGAACTAAGGGAAGCCCAGATTAGAGGGTGTGTTGTATAAGTGCTGAAGTGAAAAAAATCATCCGTTTGAACTATTAGTCTGAAGGATTACAAAGTTAAACGAAGTATAATTGAAAGTCAAGAGACTTGAACTGATTGTACTTCTTTTGGAGGAGCTGCTTTCTCTGGTAAGGGATCCCTGATATATCTTTGAACTATTTTGAACTTGGGGAAGCTGAAAACAAGCCAGAGCTGGGAGAAGCTTGGAACTTAGGGAGGCTAACTCAGGGGCAATGTGCTGGCCTTGGAAGCAAGACAACAGGAGAAACATAGATTCGATCCCTGGTTCCGCGCTTAGAAACCTCTGGGTATTAAGCACGTTATAAATAACCTATCATATATCTTTAGTTGGGAGGGCAAGTAAAGGTTTTGGACACGGACATAATTTTGAGTTGAGCTTATTGACACTGACCCCTTAGTTTCTTTAGGTTTGGAGATCCCACCTTAGCTCAGGGCACGTGAGGGCTTACTCCATCCTGACAATTAAGACAAATCCTTTTGTTAAGAAAAGTGAATCTGTTGTCTCTTACTTCATGATGTATTCACAGAACACAAGGTATCCTTGCAGCACCTCCCTGTAAGGTGAACACTGCTGTGTAAATTTCAGTGGAGAGCAGAGTTATTCTGCACTGCCAGCTATAGAGATTGATCGGTGCCCCCAAAACAGAGAAGGTTAAAGGCAAATGAAAAAAGGCTTTAGATGCCTTCAAAGTCCGGACTGGTTCAAAACCGCAAACATTTGTGGTGAGGGAGGCTGTTGAGTTAAATTGATGTCTATGGACCGAAAGCAGCACAAAGAAAATCTTTCCTAACACCAACTAAGCTAGTAACATATGCAAGGGACGTATTTCACATGGCATCTTGCTGGCTATTTTCTTTAATTCTAGAACATAATCCTACATTTTGAACAGTTTAGTATCTGTTATAGGAACAACAAAAGTACCAAGCTGTATTGCACATTTAGGATGCATTCCTAATTCAGATGGATACATTCCTCCCGTTTAATGCAATTTATAGAAATAATTCCAGGCCCAGAGTAGTACCTGGAAAACTCTGTATAGCCACCTTCAGGCATTGGCACAACCTGGCTTCTGTTGTGATATCCTTAATACATACATGACATTTCTAGGTTCCTTTGTTCCAAATCTTGAAGAATAGATCTGGTAGTACCAGGAGTGCAGACTGAACAAAGAGGGTCTTTTAATATAGAAATTCGGTGGAGACTCTGCAGAGGATTACTGTGTCCTTTCTGAACACTCCTAGCAAACCCTTTCGCAAAGGGTGCACCAGCCATGTGTTTCTGCAGTTCAAGTTAGGGGAAGGGCTCATCGACTCTGTAGGCGGCACATTCCATTGACACAAGAATTAGTTCGGCGTCACTGTATTTTGGAGCCAGAGAAAGCTTGCTGTGTGGCAAGACATCCTGTAGGGAAGAAGCCACAATTAGCTTAACAGAAATCTCATCTTGGAAGAATGACTGCACAGAGTTGATTTTAGCTATTGTCTACCCTTTTAACTGTACATACTAAAATGCTCTTCCCTTTCTTCATGTGTATGCAGTTGTCTGAGATACACATACAATCAAAAGCCTTGATTATTTAGCTAAATGCTTGCTTATTTTAAAAATGGCTCAAAACCATTTAATACTATTGAAACAATCTCTTGGTCTTTCCATAATATCTATTATCCCTTCTTGTGATCTACGCTCTGATGCTTGAAGTGGTTCGGTGTTCGTTATTTATTGTTTTTCTAATAGTTTGACCAGGATTCTTCTATGAAACTGAAGATGACTTCTATTATGGAATTCTTTGCTAATGTCTTGTGCATTTTTGAAAGTGTTGACACTGTCCTTTCCTTTGGTTAACTTGTTTATCTGGTGTTTATCTTCAATGTGCATGGATCTCGTCATACATTCCTTTGTATTAACACCCCATTTACCACAGTTTCATAGACAAGTGCCCTCTCTTGTCCTAACCTTCATTTTCCAGTCCCCACGCTTTACAGGGACATCATTAAATAATTCTGAAAATGGTCCCTACAAATATGTGAAATATGGGGCAATGAAAGCTCTAGGGATTCTTTCTAGATGTTGTGGTTTCCATTTTACACCACCACATGCCATGTTTAGGTTTTCATTAGACTTTGGATGCCCAGGAAGAGTTGGCTTAGTTGGCTTAAAAATTTAAATGGCACTTCTTTATATTCTTGCTGTAGGAGTCCAATATGTCACGGGTCTTCGAGGCACTCCCGGAAGCGCCGTCATCGGCCGCCTTCCCCGTCCTCCGTAAGAGGTCCTTTTACAGCGCCTAAAAATTCAGTCCAGTGCACGCAGGATTAAACCAAACCCTTTCTTTGACTTTGTTTTTGTTTATATAGAACAGGGAGGTTATCCTTAAAAATGTGGCTGAGGTCTGACAAACATTAATTCTACAGTCATATATTCACAGGCAGGTCTTTATTTGTTCAAAACGCAATGTAATTGCTAGGACAGGTTTTCTAAAGTCCAACTAAGGGCTTCATAAAATAATTTCGAGGGGATTGGGTCCTGCGACGTATTCCATATCTATGACAGTAATCGCTACAGCTGTGCTGTTTCGGAAAATTTTCTGCATCGATGCGCCGTCCTCGAGGACCTCCTCCGACGGCCAACATCATCAGATGTGATAAGTAGGACGCACAACGCCCATAGCCTCAGTTTCGTTTTTTACGCGAACATGTTCGCTTCGTGATTCTCGTTATGCCTCGACTCTTTGGAGTTTCTGTTGTTCATCTCGGTTCTTCGAACCTGTTCGTTTGTGAAGTTCTTTGTGAAGATGTCTACCTCGTCTTCCACACCGCGTCCGGGCTTTAAGAAGTGTGGGGACTGTGGGTCCAAGATGTTGGTCACGGACTCGCACGACGCCTGCCTCTGGTGCCTCAGGGAGGCCCATGACACGGATGACTGTCGACTGCCAGTCGCTCACGTCGAAAGCCTTGCGGGAGTGCAAGAAGTAGTTATCGGTAGGTAAGGTGTCCAAGCCCCGGAAGTCAAGGTCTGCAGGGCTTTCGACGGACGACTCGAGGGGCGACTCTACGCGTCGTTGTTGGAAGTCCAGTGGGTCTCGGTCCCGGAGTCGGTGTCGCCACTCCTATGCCTCTTCGAGGCACTCCCAGAAGCGCCGTCATCGTCCGCCTTCCCCGTCCTCATCCGAGGACTCTGCCCGTCAGCGGGTCGCTTACCCCACCAAGCATACGACACCGGAGGAATGGGCTTCCTTCGGGAAGAAAATGTTGCCGATTCTCGAATCGCAGGGCACTGGTCCTTCTGTGCCTCCGAGTGGGGTCGGTTGTGATCAGTCAAGAGACGCCGCTCGCACGCCTTCGGGCTCGGTGGGTCGTCGTGATTCGTGGGAAAGGTCCCGCTCGGACAAGGGGCATCGTTTTGGGCATGCCCGGTCCACGACGCGCTCGAGA
This sequence comes from Ambystoma mexicanum, assembly GCF_040938575.1. Taxonomy (NCBI): domain Eukaryota; kingdom Metazoa; phylum Chordata; class Amphibia; order Caudata; family Ambystomatidae; genus Ambystoma; species Ambystoma mexicanum. Next base: position 194,177,455 of record NC_090938.1, read on the forward strand.
CTGCGTGAACCTGTGAAGTCTTCGAGGAAGACATAGATGCCTGTGGCGCCGAGGTCGTCGACGGACTCTCTCGAGGCTACGCCTCCGAGGAAGTCGTCGGCGCCCAGGATGTCGAGGGACACGCTCGGGGCTCCTCTCTCGAGGCCTGTGTCGATGCCGTCGGCGCCGCGTCTGTCGTCAACGCCGATTCTCTGGACATCGGCGCTGATTCACTCGACGCCTTTTGGGGCTGTGTCGACAGGGTTACCCTTGGCTCGGGGTAACCACCTAGGAAGGCTCTGGCCAAGGTCAAGCATGGCTTTGGTTCCAGTTCTGTGCCTTCTTAGCACCATCTGGAATTCATTTCAGAGGTGGATGAGGGCTCGGATGATGGCATGGTCCCTGAAACGGTGCCTGACGAGAGTCTCTCGGGCCATAGCCAATTTGAGGACCTGAGGCAGCCCCTGCATGATGCTAGTGGGATGGACACCTTTCCGGAGGTGGAGTTTTGTAGGCCTGAGCCTGGCACTCATGCCGATTCTTCGTACCGGCGACTTATGTCACGGGTCACCGAGTACTTAGGATGGTCTGCTCCCCCAGGGGAGTTTGTTCAGGATGACCTTACGGATATCCTCGACATTGGTCCACCAACTGACCCGGTACTGCCATTCCATATGGCTCTGCAAAGAAGGGTGGCAGCGGCTTGGACTGCTCCGGAAAGTGTCCCGGCAGTGAGCAAGTCTTTGCCGCGAAAATACCGCCCAGCCAGTAGTGACCCCTGCTACTTGTCCAAGCACCCTACTCCGGGGAGTTTGGTGGTGCAGGCGGCTAAGGCCCCGGCAAAGCGGGCGTCATACCCTACCATCCCTCCTGATAGGGACGACAAGCGTTTTGATGGCTGGCCGAAGAAAGTGTTTACTGCAGGGGGTATGGCGCTTCAGGCGGCCAACTCCATTTGTGCCTTTTCTCGTTTCACGCACACTCTGTAGAACTGTTTCCTTGGCAGCTGAACATATTCCCGAAAGGGATGAACGGGATGGTTTCCTTGCCATGGTTCAGGATGGCAAGGATGCTGTGTGTGAGGCCGTTCAGTCGGGTTTGGACATGGCAGATTGCGTCAGCCGGTCCATGGCGGCGAGCACCGCGATACGCAGGTTTGCGTGGTTGCGGAAGTCGGGGTTTGCTCTTGATGTGCAGGCCCGGCTCCTCAACATGCCCTTTGGCGGGGAACATATTTTTGGCAGCAAGGCTTGAGAGGTTGCAGACCTCCAAAGCTGCAGCAAAGTCGTTGGGCGCTGCAGTTCGACAACCTCCGCCTTTTCGTCCTAGGGGACAACAATGGAGGGGAGGTTCCTTTATTATTATTCATCCTTTGGTAAAGCGAGAGGAGCTGCCAGTCAAAGGGGCCACCGTAGGAGTGCCAGAGGTACAAGGTACTCGAGGTGCCAAGGCCGCTCGGGCAGTTGCCTCTTTGCCCTCAGGCAATGCCGCAGCCGCTTCAGCTCAGTCATGAGGCCATGTCCCATGTTTCGCCGGTTGGGGGAAGGCTGGCACAGCATCTTGCAGAGTGGCGCGCCATTACTTCAGATGTGTGGGTTCTGGAGATCATAATCCACGGCTACTGTCTTCCTTTCCAGCAGAGGCCTCAAGACAATCCACGGGGGAATCTCTTTAAAGAGTCCGGATCCACTCCTTGCGCAGGAAATTCAATCCCTGCTGGAGAAAGGCGCCATAGAACTGGTGCCTGTAGCAGGGAGGAACAAGGGATGGTATTCCCCTTATTTTTAGATTTCCTAGAAAGACGGGGGATTGAGACCCATCATGGTCTTGCGCGGTTTAAACAAACTCCTCAGGAAGGACAAGTTCAAGATGGGTACTCTTTCTCAAGTCCTCCAGGCCCTTCAACTTCAGGACTGGTTGGTGTCTCTCGACCTCAAGGACGCTTATTTTCATGTGCCGATCCATCTGAAGCACAAGAAGTACCTGAGGTTTGCGGTTGGCGACTCGCACTTTCAGTTTCGGGTCCTGCCATTCGGATTAACCACCCCCCCGAGGGTCTTCACCAAGCTCATGGTAGTGGTGGCAGCACACCTCAGGAAAGGGGGGATTCACGTCTACCCCTACCTGGACGATTGGTTGATCAGGGCGCACTCTCCCGAGCAAGTCCTGGATCATCTGTCAGTCCCCTGCCACTCCATCCACAAGCTGGACTTCTCCCTCAACTTGAAGTCCCATTTGACACCAACTCAGAGGCTCCAGTACATCGGAGCAGTGCTCAACACGTCCCTGGGGCAGTGTTGCCCTCCCCAGGTGAGGGCTCATCACATTCAGCAGATGGTGCATACGTTTCAACTTGCCCAGACTCTCCAAGCGTTTGAGTTCTTGAGACTGCTCGGCCTCATGGCATCCTGCATTCTTCTGGTGCCAGAGGCCAGGTTGTGGATGAGATCTTTGCAGTGGGCACTCAAGCTCCAGTGGTCTGTCCTCTGGCAGAATGTCGGACCCTGTTCAGGTGCCGTCTTCGGTCGCCCGGGACCTTCTGTGGTGGGCCGACTAAGGCAATCTGATGAGGGGCTCGATTTTGGCTGTCCTGGCCAGAGGTGACGATCGTGTTGGACGCATCCCTCACGGGATGGGGAGCTCATGCCAACGAGTTGACAGTCAGCGGTCGTTGGTCTCCGTCGGAGTCCAGACTCCATATCGGTTTGAGGATCTGAGGGCCATCAGGCTAGCCCTGAAGGCTTTTCTGCCGACTGTGCGAGGAAAGAATGTCCTGATCCTGTCGGACAACACGGTGGCCATGCACTACCTCAACAAAAAGGGGGGGGGGGGGGCAGGGTCACTTCCTCTGTGCAGGGCGGCGATGCACCTCTGGTTCTGGGCAATCCAGCAGGAAGTTTCAATCTCGGCAGTTCATCTGGCAGGAGATGAAAACGAGACGGCAGACGCTCTGAGCAGGCAGAGCACAATCTCTCACGAGTGGGAGTTGGAGTTGATTCTCCTGGAGATCTTCACCCTTTGGGGGACCCCTCACGTGGATCTCTTCGCCTCCAGTGTCAACCGGAAGTGCGAGAGGTTCTGCTCGCGGGAGTTTCCTCCAAACGGAGCCTTGGGAGACACGTTCGTGGTGGAGTGGTCATTCCCACTGCTGTACGCATTTCCTCCAGTCCCCGTCATCCCGCAAGTACTGCGGAGGTTCGGTTCCCGGATGATCCTCATTGCACCGCCGTGGGCCTGGAGGACGTGGTACCCGGACCTTCTCGACTTGTCCATCTGCCCTCCACGTCTTCCCTACCGAGACGATCTGCTCTCACGGGAGGGGGGGGTCAGGTTCTCCATCCAGAGGTCAGGTCCCTCAACCTTCACGCTTGGTTTCTGAAAGGTTGAGGTATAAGGATTGGGACCTCCCTGAAGGCTTAATGGAGGTGTTGCTTTCGGCCAGAAGGCCTGCAACAAAGTCCCTGTACTGTTGCCGTTGGAGGAAGTTCTGCGACTGGTGCAGGGTTAAGAATGTGGATCCTTTTGCATGTGAAATTCCCATGGTTCTGTCTTTTTTGCTTTCTTTGGCCCACAGGGGCCTTCATGTGGGTACCATTAAAGGTTACCTGGCGGCGTTGTCCATATTTAAGCGCTCGTCTGAAGAGTGTTCCTATCTTAAAATTCCTTTAATTTCTCAGTTTCTGAAAGGGCTCACTAATGTGTTCCCTCCGTCACCTTTCCAGGTGCCTGGTTGGGATTTGAACCTTGTTCTCAAGTTTCTGATGAGTGCTCCGTTTGAACCTTTGCATTCATGCACTTTGAGACTGTTAACTCTAAAAACTGTATTTTTAGTTGCGGTCACTTCCTCTCGCAGAGTGAGTGAATTACAGGCACTTTCAGTTAAGCCACCCTTCACTGTGTTTCATAAGGACAGGGTTGTCCTTAGAGTTCGTCCTTCTTTTCTTCCGAAGGTGTTGTCGGAATTTCATTTAGGCCAGAAGGTTGTTCTTCCGGCATTGTATCCTCCTCCACGTACTGGTAAGGAAGAGGAGAGACTCCATAGGCTTGATCCTAGGAGAGTGTTAAGCTTTTATATTTCACGCATGTCCCGGGTCAGAGTGGACGATCAGCTCTTTATTGGTTACGCTGGAAAGCGTTTGGGGCAGGCTGTGTGTCAGGACGAGGTGGGGGAGTCTGTACTTCCGCTCTCTATATGGCAGAGGAAAGGCACAGAGGACCCCAGCCAAGATTCTCTGATATGGTAACGATGGACGAGCAATCAAGGCCTAGCTTCTCAGGAGGTGATGCAGGCTGGTTCTTAAGTACAGCGTATCCCCAAGCCCCCACAAAGGAATGTCCACACACTGTATTACTGAAAACACAGTCTTTATATAATTAATATTCAAAGGTTATGTACACTTATCACAATAATGCACTTTGTGCTCCGGAAAATCAACAATGGTAAATATCTACAATTCTAAAGTGGTACCACTAGTATTCGATTAGAGTGCATCAACAAGGCTGTGAAAATGCCACACGGATCAATAGCAATGAAACCAGCAATAGAGAGAAGAGAGAAAGCAGACGGATGAAACAATAGGCAGACGACTGGTCCGTGCTACTGGACACAGCTCTGAGTGGAGATCCCCCCACCTGGGCAACCTGTAAAATAACGATATATAAAACAAGCCCAGTCCATATATTGTTCAAGAGTCTCGTTCTCTCCTATAATGTTTTACCCCCCCAATGTACCTGGTGGAGTAGAGTTCGTCGGCGAGGCGTCGACCGATCCTTCTGGAGTGACTCCCTTTAAGGCAGGAGCCACGGATCGTCGAGAGGCGTCGCGGACTCGGGGTTCGGTGTCGGGGAATCGGCGGCCCTTCTTGAATGTCGCCCCTTTCAAGCGGGAGACACGGGGTGCCGAACGTCCGACCGTGAACCGGGTAGAACGACGTCGATGAGGCAGCAGGCTTTGATCCGAGCGGTGCTCGTCGACGACAGAGCGTTGGCGTCCTGCAAGGAAGAGGCGTGCGGGGCACCTCGGTGACGATAGTTCTGGACCGCAAAGAGATGAAGAAGCACTGTGGCCCAGCACGGGCGTCGAGTCGTCGGCGTCTCTGCGGCCTTTGGGTGGCGGGAAACCCACCGGTGGATACTCCTCGGCGCGTCGACGGTCAGGCCTTCTCCCACAGGAGACGGCACGGCGATGCAGACGAGAGCGTCCGTTGATCAAGTTAAAGTTCTTAGGCAAACGGGAGCACGGCGGCTCCGGTCGGCGACGGCGGTCGTCGACAGTGGCGGACAACAGTCCGGGCGCTTCGCTTTGGGATTCCTCAGCAGTCCCCGTATCGGGTCGGCAGCCTGTCGTAGGTCTGTCTACCAGGGAGCGTTGGCAAAGGTCAGCTGTGCACGATGGTCCCTCGTAGCTCGGGAAGAGGGCGCCTTACCAGGTCCTCTCTGGGTCAGTCCTTGGAGACACAGCCGCCTTTAGATCGTGAAGGAGAGCCACGGCAATCCTTCTCCTCCAGCAGGGCCTCAAGGTCAAGCGTCAGTTACTCCAGTTACTCGTCGTAGTGGACTTCAGCTTCTGAACAATTTCCAGTGGCGAGAGGTCCCCAGATATACTATTCGGTCTCTCATCCACACTGCTGGCACACACTCAGCAGCCAATCGTACAGAAGGGCATTCATGCAGTCGGTCAGCCAATCAGGCACGCAGGGCATTCAGGCCACTCTTCTCCCGCTCAGACACTCACAACAAGGAATGTGGATTGAGACAAGTACTCAGCCATTCAACTCTACACACTGCATTCAGTCCAGTTTCGGGCAGGGCTGTCTCAGTCTTTGTCTCTCATGGCAGAAACCAGACAGCCACAACACGGAGTGCATATTGGTCACACTCCCCATTCACCCAGGTCCCACCCACAGGAGGTACCCACAACATACAGTCAGCGGGAAGGCTCCAGTAAGTCTAGCTGGGCCTTCACAACAACACCATATACGGAACTTCCACCCAACAGCCAGTCAGGGGGAAGGGACAGAGTCAGGGCTTCCCAGGACTTTGGGAAAACAAGGTATCGGGGGATAGAAAGCAAGAGGCCACCGGGGCCATCTTGTTTCCTATCAGGAATCAACTGATTCCAATGGCAGGGCCGGGGTACCCCAAAATGGCGGATACCCAGCGCACCTGTCAAATTCAGCATGTAGCTGCCACCAGCCCATACCCTACTCTGTGGGCCACCCACGGGTGCCCAAAAACATACACTAGGGGCACAAGGTTGTACCCCTGCCCATGGGTGCCATAAGGGTATCCCATGGGTCTGTTCACCAAACCAAAAAGAGAGCTGCACCGCCAGGAGTCCCGCATGGACTTCTGCGCGGAAAACACGACAGAACACACGATAAGAACAGAAAAAGGACAAGGATACGGAGGCCCTGTCCCTCCGATGCATTTCCAGCATCACACTGTGACGAAACAGACTTTGCCTTGCTGGATTATTTTGGCTATCTCCGGGTGTTACCGCTCGGCGGGTAAGGACCCACCGGTCGGCTTACGGGCCCATTCTACCAGGGGAATGGCTGCCTCTATTGCCCTGCAGAGGGGTGTTCCTATTCGCAACATCTGTGATTCAGCCACCTGCACTTCGGTACATACTTTTGTACGTCACTATTCCCTCTATTCCATCCGGGGGCAGGATCTGGCCTTTGGCAAGGCGGTCCTTTACTCCGCAATTTGATTGGGCATGCTAAATTTATGTTTTCTAAATTCTTTTCCCACCTCCTTGCATTGGTACTGCTTTGGGAGTCTGTCATAGATATGGAATACGTCGGAGGACCCAATCCCCTCGAAGAACCAGTTACTCTCTTACCTGGTAACGTTCTTTCGATGGGATGGTCCGACGTATTCCATATCGCTCCCTCCCTACCTTCCCCGCTACAGAATTTCTTATGCAATTGCAGCTTACGTTTCCGCAAGGTTTTGTGTCAGACTGGCAGAAGACTGGTGGCACACGTTCTGGGAAAAAACTACAACTGAAACTGAAGCTACGGGCGTCGTGCGTCCTACTTATCACATCGGATGACATCGGCCGTCAGACGAGGTCCCCGAGGACGACGTCATCGACGCAGGACGCAGACGCCGAAAATTTTCCAAAGCGGCACAGCTGTGGTGATTACTGTCAGAGATATGGAATACGCTGTCAGACCATCCCATCGAAAGAACGTTACCAGGTAAGAGAGTTACTTGTTCATCTGTGGCAGTACAATAACTCCACTCTTAGTATAAGGCTGTACCACCTGAGAATGTTTGGTAGCATAGTCAGAGCAGTCATGCTTATCTTAAGAGGGGAGAGATGGGTGTAGCTTGGTACAAAGAAATTGTAGCATGAATAGGTTCCAAAGAAACACTGAAACACTATGTATTGTAAAAATAAATGGCTCATTTAAATAAAAGTAGGACAAGATAAACACATATCATATAAGCACAATGATAAAAACTCGATTTTTATGATAAACAAACCAAGCAATCACCAGCTCAAGGTGAGTCAAACCTAATGTAACACATTCAGAATGGCATTAAGCTGTTCCTGGGGAGTAAAACCACAGTAGTGAGACTTTTAGAATACCATACGTTATTCGGTCCTATTGGTTAGCCTATACAGTGTTATTCAGTGATATAAACACCTAATTAGACAAACGGTGTTAAAAGTATCTCATGCAACCGATGTAACTTTCTTCTATTATGAATGGATACAATTACAACATCAATCTTACTTTTAGGAACACAGTTCAAAAGGAGTAACTTAACTTGTATACTTTCTAGAGGGGCCTAAAGGTACTCATGGAGAAGAAAGAACCTAGCCAAATCTATTTTACAAGTGCACTACAGCAATTCAGGGAAAGCACGACCCATTGACAGTTTTAGAAGAACAGCAGCTATTCAAGGTTAGGCTAGTTGTACCAAGGATACTTTTATGAAGTGTATTATACAGTTCTAGGGTAAGTAATAACTCTTAGCAGACTTTTAGGAAAGACAAGAAGCAGTTCAGGCAAAGCATAACCCAAGCATACACTTTAAGAATGGCAAAGCTATTCAAGTTAAGTAAAAAACATATTATACTTTTAAGAAACACATTCAGCAATTCAAAGGCAAGTAGCAACTCCAAGACTGTTTTAGAAATGCACAAGGCAGATCAGGGAAAGCAAAACCCAATGGTACACTTCTACTCCTACAGATTCCTCATTGACCCTCCCATCCAACCCGCTGAAAGTCCTTGTGGTATGATGCCTCTGTCCAAACCAGATGCCATCTCATGATGGTTCTTAGATAACCGCTTCTGTCTTGTCAATCTTAGTTCTACAAAAAAAAGAATCACTAATTATTTGGGATCATTCTGTTGGGATGTATCCTCTTAAGTTTTTTATAGGCTGATTGGCCTCTTCCGGTTGGTTTTCCTCTGCAGCGTTCAGGCATGGGGGGGTGGGGAAAGGGAGGAACTGAAGCATGGGGCTTAAGTGTTATTTATACAGCACCTGACGTCACTTCTGAAGCAGACTATCGGGCCCTGAACAAGGAGGATGAATGGCCGAGTCAAGGTCCACTATGCCACCCTGTCAAAGTTTGAGCAGCAGAGCTAGATGATGGATATCTATCGAAATGAGGAATCTGTGGGAGAATAATCCATTAAAAGGTTATAACTGAACGTAATTTCTCCATCTCACTGCGTCTTGCAAGACCAGCGGGGAATCGAGTAAGGCGTTGACCCGCGTGCCCATAAGCCTGAGTCTGAAGACCTCGGAGATGTCGTCTCGAGTAGCATTGACGGTGTGACTTCATTGTCAAAGGTGTTGAACAGACCTCTGACATCGACAAGTCTGATCCATGTTGCAAACCCCAATCTCAGAAGTATTTATTCAAATCCTTTGTGTCCATCTTCGAGGAAGATGAGGAGGATGGGATCACACCCTTTGGATATGAACGTCTTGGAACCCCTATTGTTCCAGAAGAATTGATTTTGTATCTATCTTGTCTAGAAGACTTAGCTTCATATTTAAATGACGCCGGTGGTTTGGATACCTCCCCCGAGATTGAATTTCACACACCAGATGTCCACTCTTGCCCAAATATGTCATGACCACTGTGAGGGGGCAAAGGTTGTGCCACAAGCAGGCTCCCACCAGAACCCTGAGGGCCTTAAAACCACTGCAAAAGGGCTTCTGGAGCCAATCCTGGTGCCTTTGGCACCAGGCTCATATCTAGGAAGGAAGGGCTGTTCAAATTAGGTCCCGTTTATATACATGGGCCTTTAAATCCAACATGGAAGCACCCACACAGTCTAGTTCTAAGAACCAAGCATTGCGGTCTAGTGTTTTGGGTCTGGCAGGCCTGGAACTACTTTCCCTGGTGCTACTTTACCTGGGCTATATAAACCACAACCTGACTGCAGAACATGCTTCGTGTTCTGCAACCAGCAGCGTGAAGCTCACCTTGTCCAGCTCCTGATCTTCCTGTAATCCAACAAGAACCAGATTATTCTTTTTTACCTGAGAAAAACACCATCCAGCACTCAGCATCTCATCTGGGCTGCAATCTGTGGAAACCGAGAGAAGAAGAAACATCACTCACCTGTGAGTACTAGTTTAAGGACTTCAGGTGAACTGCTACCACAGCTGCTGTTCGAACATTGCGTCTTGCAAGAACGAGAAAGGGAAAAACATTAGAACGTCCGCTTCCAAAATATCGAATTCCATCAGTCTTGCCTGAATTCCATCGCGCTACGCCACGCTTCCATCAGGAGACATATTCAGGTTCGCTTTCAATATTAAACAACTGCACAGCGCTGTACTACCTTAACGGATTCCGGGGGCCTGCTTTTCATCGCGCTCTCGTCCACTCGCAGCACCACAGCGGCCTGTGAGGAGAAGAAAACACAGGTTAGCTTCAAAAGACAATAAAGGCGATGCGCTTCGCGCTTTCTCTTACCTAGAAACGTGCCTCTCCATCCGGCACGCCAGCATCAAGACCTTCTCACCCGAAAAGGAGGAGATAAATGACATTAATGAATTCCCACCATAAACAGAACAAAGGCTTTACAATTAACAAACCTACCTGCCTACCAGCAGATTCGGGGTCACAGCAGGCCTGGGCCCACAGAAGGCGTACTGCACCAGTGAAGCAACACAGGCAGCTCGCCAACAAACGTCAAGCGCCCCTGCACAAGAAACGCAGGACGGATAGCTCACCATACAAATAACTAAGATTCATTATTCAGCACTGGGCAACTACGCATCCAGGGTTCCAGATCTCAGAGCCTTCCAGACGCCCCCGGGGATATCAAGGTGAGCGTAACAAATGCTGTCTATAGGATTGTCATGAACGGGATGATTCAATGTTTGCGATGGGGGTATCCTGCATAGACATTACTCAAGATGATATGCCTCACATCTTGGATAGAGGCCCTCCTAAGGAGCCTGTGCTGCCCTTCCAATCAGCACTAAAAAAACGTTTTGGAAGCATAGCAAAAACTAGACACCACTCGACTATAACACAAAGATTTGGTGAAGTAGTATAGGCCTTCTTCTGTGTATACTGAGTTTCTCTCTAGGCATCCAACACCATAGAGCTTGGTTGTACAAGCGGCAGGCTCAACGGCCATAGCTTATCGATCATCCCTCCAGATCGGGACACTAAGTGATGTGATATACTCGCGCAAAGAGCATATTCTCCTGGGAGCATGGCTTTGAAAGCCATTAATTCATATTCTCCAGCATGGGGTCTGGCATGGATTCACATGCTCATGAATATTCCCCGTCGTCAGGCTGGGAATCCTCGGTAAAGAAAAATCAGTATCAGTTTCGTTTCTGATCTGTCTTTCGTAGTAGTAACCAATCACTGATCTCTGCGTCATACTGACCACAGCCAATGACTGCCCTCTCCCTAAGCCCCAGCTTTTACTGTGTGTTTTGCGCTTTTTCAGGTGAATTTTCACATTTTTTCAGTTAATCGAGCCTCAAGCTCCACCGTTTCTACTCCCGTTAACGGCTACCCGTTGCAGGATTTTCCTACGCCCCTCAAGGGTGAAGATTTCATCAAATCAACTTCTTGGAGGACTCCAAAAGATTTGCGGCCTACTTCGAGATGGCCCAGGACGCGAGTTCGTCACCCGGACCCAAGCTGTTTCGCAGCTGCCCTGGATGCGGGCTGCAGAATGTGTGTAAGGAGGACGAATATTCGCGATGCCTCTACTGTCTTCATTGGACAAGACTCATGTAGAGAAGGACTGCCAGTTCTGCAAGAACTTGTCGGAGCGGACCATGAGGGACCGTCGATCCCGTCTCGCCAGCTGGTTGGAGAAGGGCTCAACGGGTGAGAAGAAGAAGAAAGGGTCTGAGCGGGCTTCTAAGTCCTGTGCGGGCGCCCCGACGATGGGGGCCCAACACCAGGCCAAGTGCCGCGAGTCCGCTGGCTCCGGGAGCGCCGAAAGGTCGGGCTCTTCGGTCGCCAGGCAGGGCGCGCCTTCCCCGGCACCGTCAACCACGAGCCAGCGGTCCGGTTCGGGGAAGAGGAAGTCCGAGACCCCGGGTAAGCTTCGGGAGAAGCCCCGTCCGATCTTGGAAGAGGGGGAGCGAGGCGTCGCCTTTCCCCCTAAGGAGAAGGCCCGGGACGCACCTAAGGTGGTGAAGGCCCCTACCCAGCAGGCAAAGGCCTCTATCGAGGCGATCGCGGCGACTCTGGCCAAGCCGGCAGAGACCCCGCCAGCAGAGACTGCCTCCGGGACTAGTTTCCCTGCCGCCAAGGAGGGAATCCTCTTTTGAGCCCATCGTCATGGCCACCATGATGGAAGAAGCGAGGGGGGGCACGGGTAGCCTCCTCGAGCTCAGAGTCAGCCTCGGAGGAGGAACTGACCGAGGCCGTGAGGAATCTCGAAGTCCAATTCGAGAAGGTTCGATCCTGTAAGGAAGATCCTCGGGAGATAACCGAGGAAGACGACGATGGCGAGGAAGAGCAGCCTTCCCTTCCGGCGCAGCCGAAACCTAGGCCTCAGGATAGCTCGGCGGCCATTTTGTCTGCGATCCAGTCCTTATGCTCTGAGATAAGGACGAGATTACCACGGCCCAGGCCGGAGGACTCGCAACCTGGCCCGTCGGGAAGTCCTCAGAACAAACGACGGAGGACCCAACCCTCTCCTCCACTCGCCCCCCGTAAGGCCTACAGTTCCCTCCTCATCCTCCCACGAGTCGGGAGATGGCGGTGCGATGGGCTCGACGGCGATGGAACGGGTCCCCCGGGCCTCGCCGCCCGACGAGATTGGCTCATTCCACGCCATGATCGCCAGGGCGTCCGAATTGTTCCAGCTCTGCCCGGAGGAGCAGAAAAAGGAAGGTTTCCTCTATCAGCGCCGGGAGGCCAAGAGGAAGACTGTCATCGTGGTGCCTCTAATCGATGACATCTGGGAGGAGGGCCTGTCGGTTCCCAAGAACCCCTCCACGGCACCAGCCAAACGGGACCGGTACGAGAAGAAGTACCGGGTCCCCGAAACCGCTCCCCTGTTCCTCAGGGCCCAGCCAACGCCAGACTCGGTCGTCTCGGCGGCGGGGAAGAAGAAAGCGGCGGGGTCAGGAGCCTCGACGTCGAATTCCCCGCCGGACGGCGAGGGAAAGAAGTTGGACGCCATGGGGCGGCGGGTCATTTCGTCGGCGGCGACGACGATCAAAGCGGCCAACGCCCTGGCGATCGTGGCCCGTTACGACAGGGAGCTCTGGTTTAAGCTGGCCCCCATATTGGACTTCCCACCGGACGACAAGAGGTCCGAGACCCTGGAAATACTTCAAGAAGGCGAGGTGGCATCGGACCACGCCATAACGGTGGCAACCGATAGTGCCAATACCGGGTTCCGCCAGCTGGGCAACAGTGTTTGCCTACGACGACGGGGTTGGCTCTGGGCGACCGACTTCCGTCAGGACGTCCAGACCAGGGTGTTGGACATGCCGTTCAACGGCAGCAACTTGTTCGGGAAGGCGGTGGACATATCCCTCCAAGCCATAAAGACGGACACGGAGACGGCCCGCGCCCTTGGAGCCCTTCAGCAACGACGGCCCTTTCGGAGATCCAGAGGCACAGGGTGCCTCCAAGAGATCCAGCAGTGGCTCGTCGTCCTACCGCCAGGCGGCACGCTCCTCGTCTCAGGAGGCCTACAGGGGTCGCGGCAAGCAGGGAGCGCCTCGCCGCCGTCGGCAAGGTGGCCAGGGCGGCAAGGCCACCACCTCCAAGCAGGACTGAACCGGCCGTTGCTTCGGGCCCCCACCGAAGCACCCCGGTGGGAGGCCGGCAGACGAAGTTCTTCGGCGTGTGGAAGTCCATCTCCACCGACCGTTGGGTGCTGGATACCCTGGCAAGAGGACACTCTATCGAATTCCTGAAGAAGTGCCCTCACGTTCCACCTGTGGCCAGGAAGGAAAATCACGTCCCGCAACTGCTGTTGGAAGTACGGGTGATGCTCAGGAATTGCGCCATCGAGCTTGTCCCGAAGAGGCTCCGGGGTGTACTCAAGGTACTTCCTCATCAGGAAGAAGACGGGCGGCTGACGCCCCATCCTGGACCTTCGTCTTTTGAACAAATACATCAGGTCACAAAAGTTCAGGATGGTCACCCTCCAGCACGTGCTGGGACAGCTGGAGGAAGGCGACTTTCTATCGTCGTGGGACCTGGAGGATGCTTACTTCCACGTTCGCATCCTCAAAAGTCACCGAAAGTTCCTCAGGTTCGTCGTCCAGGGACGCCACTCCCAATTCAGAGCACTGCCGTTTGGATTGAAGTCGGCCCCCAGGGTCTTTACCAAGTGCCTAGCACCTGTGGCGGCGCGGCTGCGCCTGCAGGGGATTCACGTCTACTCCTACCTGGACGACTGGCTCATCCGCTCAAGGACGAGGAAACTCGCCGTCGAACACACTGCGAGGACCGTCCAGCTACTCATAGACCTGGGATTCGCCATAAATTACCCAAAGTCCCACCTGGTGCCGTCACAGGTGGCCCTGTTTCTGGGAGCGAAGCTCGATACAGTGAGGCGCCTGGCGGCACCGTCGGAAGAACGGACGAAGACCATTCTAGGCAAAGTGCAGCGTCTGCTAGCCACGGACGTGGCCAGGGTGAGGTCCATCAAGTCCCTCCTGGGGATGATGTCCTCTTGCATCTACCTGGTGCCCCTCTGCATACTACGGATGCGCCCTCTTCAAGAATTTCTCGACGCCCGTTGGATGCAGGCGACGGGCACCTTCGAAGACAGGGTCCCCCTCAACGAGGTGTTCCGGTGGGCGATTCTGGGTGGGGCGTTCGAGCGCACCTCACGGCGGGCAAGGACTTTCAGACGCCGGCGTACCAGGAGACGGTGATGACGGACGCCTCCCTGGAAGGCTGGGGCGCCCACACCGGAGATCTCCACGCAAGAGGCCTATGGCTCCCGGAGGAGAGGCTCCTGCACATCAACGTCCTGGAACTCCGAGCCGTGTTCTGGGCTCTCAAATCGTTCCTCCCGTCGCTCAAGGGCAAGGTGGTGCGGATCTTCACGGACAACACCACAACAATGTTTTACAGATCCCCAGCCCTATCCAAGGAGGCACAGGATCTGTGGCCCTGGGCGGTCGCCCAGGGGATGTTCCTGGTTCCCTTCCACCTAGCAGGAGAAAGAAACGCCATCGCCGACTCGCTCAGCAGGGAGCTGCGCGCGTGTCACGAGTGGGAAATGTGCCAGGATCAGGTGGATCAACTCTTCCGACGATGGGGCAAACCTCAAATCGACCTGTTCGCAACAGCGACGAACTCGAAGTGCAAGAGGTTCGCCAGCAGGTTTCCCCAGCCGAGAAGCATGGGCGATGCGTTCTCGTTCCCCTGGGATGGCCTATACCTGTATGCGTTCCCTCCGTTGCCGTTGCTGCTTCGACTCATCAACCAGCTCAAGAGGTCCCGGTGCAGGATGATCCTCGTCGCACCGGCGTGGGCGAGGCAGATCTGGTTCCCGGACCTTCTGGACATGTCAACGTCCCCTCCCATCAAGCTGTCGGCGGACGCGGACCACCTCTCCAGAGAAGGAGGCGCCATCTTCCACCACGACCCAGCGTCGCTGAACCTGCAGGCTTGGCTCCTGCAGCGCTAGGGTTTGGAGGCTACGATATACCGGCCGATTGCAGAGAGGTTCTTGCAAAGGCCAGGGCGTCCTCGACTCTCAAATGCTACAGTCATAAGTGGAAGAGGTTCTCTATCTGGTGCCGAGCACAGAAGATCAACCCCCTACGGATTACGGCCCCTCAAGTGCTGCCGTACCTGCTATCGCTGGCAAAGGCTGGGCTAGCCCATGCCTCCATTAAGATTCATCTGGCGGCGATCTCCAGATATACCAGAACCACAGGACGGACGTCCCTGTGGTCCCATCGACTGGTAAAAGAGTTTATGAAAGGACTGTTCCGGTCGTTCCCGCCGGTGAAGGCCCCGGCCCCGGCGTGGGAACTTAACGTGGTGCTGACCAGGCTCATGGGGCCCCCATTCGAGCCGATGAACTCCGCACCAATGAGGTTTGTGTCGTGGAAGACTGCATTCCTGGTGGCCATTACCTCCACACGACGAGTGGGAGAGATCCAGGCCCTATCCTGCAAAGCACCGTACTTGACTTTCCATGCCTCGAGGGTGGTGCTTAGGACGCACCCCTCCTTTATGCCCAAGATGCCGTCGGACTATCATCTTAACGAGCCCCTGGTGTTACCTGTTTTCTTCCCGCCTCCTTCGTCGCCTGCCGAGAGGACTTTGCACTCGCTGGATGTGGCTAGAGCGCTGAAGTTCTACGTGGACCGCACAAAGAGTTTTCGGAGGACATCACAGCTATTCGTGAACTTTGGACCTGTGAATCAAGGGAAGGCTCTCTCGAAGTCTTCCATTTCCAGATGGCTCTCCGGCTGTATCATGCATGGTCACCAGTTGGCAAACCGACCGCTGCCCGGCTGTCCGAGAGCCCATTCGACCAGAGCGATCGCTGCTACCACAGCGTTCCTGTCTGGTGTGCCCCTGCTGGACATCTGCAAGGCTGCAACGTGAAGGTCGACGCACACCTTCACAAGATTCTACTGCGTCGATCGGGGACTCCAGGGAGGAGTCCAGGGTCGGCCAAGCAGTGCTGCGCAACCTGTTCGCTTAAGGTGAGCCTGATGAGGAGGTAAGTGATGCTAAATGTTTAGTTCGATTTATTGCTTAATGTTGAGCCTGTTGCCACCTCCCGTGGTTGTGCATGTGTATACTGCTATGTATTCTTTTATTCATGAGCATGTGAATCCATGCCAGACCCCATGCTGGAGAAGGAACAAGTTACTTACCTGTAACTGTTGTTCTCCAGCATGGGTCTGGCATGGATTCACATGCGAACCCTCCCACCTACCCCTCTGTGGCTCTTCACTTGGTCATACTGCCACTTGGCATGCTACCAAATCTGAGGATGGCTGCCAGAGGCGGGCTTAGGGAGAGGGCAGTCATTGGCTGGGGGCAGTATGACCCAGAGATTGGTTACTACTAAGAAAGACAGATCAGAAACGAAACTGATACTGATTTTTTTTCTATACCGAGGATTCCCGGCCTGATGGGGAATATTAATGAGCATGTGAATCCATGCCAGACCCATGCTGGAGAACAGTTACAGGTAAGTAACTTGTTCCTTATGCACTTATTTTGTACCCTGATGCTGCTTTATGTACTTTGGCAGGGCACTTCACTCCCACTTCTCTTGCTCTTTACCCATATTGATGTTCATTGAGCCTGAGAAGGATCGGATTTCCCATCCCCTCATCCCTTTGCTCTGGGGGCTCTTCAAAATGTCCTTGCCTGTGGTTGGTGCTGTATAAAAGCACAAGCATGGGCACCTTGCCAGGGCACATTTGACAATGCCATCATAGAGGCATTTCACTCTCAAGTAACGCAATCACATCTGATTACCCTAAAATGGTAATAAGAAAGGGAAATTGGCCAAGTCACCTGCTACAAGTTCACAATTGAATCCCACTCACCCCCCTCATATATTTCCCTTCAGTTGGCCCTTCCCTCCATCTTCCACCTTCTCATTCATGCCCAGCATCATTCTCCTCATGCAGTCTCTAGCCTGCTTGCTTATAAATGGCAACAAAAAGAAAAGGCACAACATTCCAATTTTTGGGGACCAACACCTATTTTTACAAAGGATTTACTTTGCGATGCCAAATATACTTTTTCAGTTTCTCACAAGATATAGACTGCACAAAAGAATAACAGTCTAGGACTGTTCTACATATAGGCCACTAACTGGTTAGATTTCACTTCACAAATGGTTTTTCGATTTCTAAGGGCCTGGCTGTCAATACATGTTGGGCCTCTAATTTGCATTTGTTTTGATTACTATTAGTCAAAATTGCTTTATTCATTTCATACAGTAATGTACTGATTATGTACATACATGGCATTTAAAACTAATTATGTACATGAAATATCTGAAATCAAATCTAGCATAATGCATCCATTTAACAGTACATAAAATAATATAAAATATTATACAGCTCAAGCTTCCAAAATCTTAATTCATCGCCCTTTCCTAAAATACTTGTCAAAGATTAGTTATACTTGTGCAAGAATTGATTTTCTCATCAGCCAGGCTTTGTGTATACATCTACTCACTAATTTTGTTGATTTAAACAGGGTCCTTGTCCTTGATATACATTCAACATTCATCTGGTACAAAATTGTTTGTAGATAGGTTGTCCTCAAGCAAGAATATATCCTGGGCAGATAAATAAATGCTCAGATGTTTCCCTAACATAATTACATGCCGGGAATTCCTCTAGATATGTCACATTCCATTTGTGTAACAATGCTGCAAGTGGCATTCCGAAAAGTGCGATTCAGTCACTTCTTCCCAGAGGATTTTGGGGAGCGTTTCCTTGTGATGCTAGGGAGGTGAACCCACTACACAATATTCACCCTAGCGGTGGCAGAAAGCTGAACCTCACAGGGAGAGAGACCCCCGTTCTGATGAGGAATTCCATTTCCATCCTACTCAGAGGCCCACTAAGACATACCAGTTGGCAGAAAACCGGAATCCTCCTACATCTGCTATTGTGATATTTTTGCTGAAGATGAGCACCTGCCTGGTACTGAGAAAAGTAAAATCCCAAGAGTAATGGAATAAGTAAATACCTGTTATGTACTGGGACGAAGAATCCCAAAAGAATTAGAAGTATAACTCTGACACAAAGAAAGGACTGCCATGAGAAACTGGGGATGCCCCAGAACAGCATCATAATAATGGGAGGAGGAAGAGAATTGCCCGACACTTGTGAATTTTGAACCAGCTGGGTCAGGGAAGCTAGTACATCAAGGAGAAGGATGCTTTGTATGCCAACAAGCAGCTATAGCGAAGTACCAAGGTGATGGAACAAGAGACAGGCTGTAGAAAGTTTTCAGCTTCATAGTCCTTGGAGGGACACTGAAAGAGGTAGCGAGAAGCCCCACCACTGACGTACCGGTGCTGAAGCACGTTTGGGGTTGCTACCACTGTGTAGGGCAGAAACGCAGCTCTGGTTTTGGGCTCTAATAAATGTGATCTCTGTCTGCTGCTCGACCTAGTCTGGGAAGGGAATAAGTCGGTGGATGCTCTGAGCAGGCA
The DNA here is from genome assembly GCF_040938575.1 of Ambystoma mexicanum. NCBI lineage: Eukaryota > Metazoa > Chordata > Amphibia > Caudata > Ambystomatidae > Ambystoma > Ambystoma mexicanum. Next base: position 194,196,080 of record NC_090938.1, read on the forward strand.
AATCAATATCTCCCACAAGTCTGAGTTGGCTCAGGAAGTCCTTCCAGAGATATTTGCCCTTTGGGGAACCCCTTCAAGTGGATCTGTTCGGGTCCAGTATGAGCTGAAAGTGCTACCTGTTCTGCTCCACAGAATTTCCTCAGAGGAACTTTTGGGGACACATTCGTAGTGGACTTGGGAATACCTGAACCTTCTAGACATGTCCGTCCCTCCATTCCATATTCCCCAGAGGGTGGATCTACTCTCGCATGAGGGTGGCAGTTTTCTTCACCTAGGAATCGGAACACTTAACCTTTATGCCTGGTTTCTCAGAGGCTAAGATTTAAAGCTTGGGACCTCCCATAATACATTATGGAGTTATTGCTTCTGCTAGTAGATCAGCAAATAAAGCACTATACAGCTGCTGTTGGAACAGGTTTTGCAGCTAGTGTAGAGCAAACAATATAGATCCTTTTGCTTGCAATACACCTGCACTACTTTATTTTTTACTGCACCTAGCCCATCAGGGGCTGAAGGTAGCTACCATTAAGGGATACTGTGTGGGGGTTATCCTTTTTTAAAAGCACGCCAGAATAAGGCCCTTACTTCAATATGCCTATTGTAATACAATTCTTGAAAGTACCAACACATACATTCCCACTGGTCCCTTTTGTTGTTCCGTCCTGAGATCTGAACTTCGTTAATTTCTGATGGGAGCGCCTTTTGAGATCGTTCATTCCTGTCGTTTCAGGTTGCTAACTGTTAGGTACGAATTTGTAGAGTCCAACTGGTGTCGGACTTTACAAGACTGTAAAAAGACCCACTTTTTACTATAGGCTTGTACTACACAAGTTGGTAATGTCACTGAGCAGCCAGGCTTATCTTAAGACTGGTAATGTGAGCTGTAGAGCTGTAAAAATACAGTAATACAGGTATCGAAGTAATCCCTTAGAGATATTGTTAGTCACCAAACTGTGACTGACCGAGGCAGGAGACCACGTCTGTTTGGGATTTTGATTAGAAGAGCTCTGGTTGGAGCCTACACATGAGCCTCCTCTCTCTGATGGTAGAAGTTCTTTTCAACAATATGACTCTCTACTGCATGAAGAGTGTGATCACTTAAGAGCGGGGAGAACGCACCGCCACGGAACCTACTGCAAGGAAAGAAGAGATAATGAGCAACAGGTGGTAGGTATTCTGACAATAATCCTAAAAGACACTATGAATATACCTGGTGTGTTCTCCCCCTGGCTTGCTACTAGGAACACAGATGTTCTTCCTACCTACGATACAAAGCGTGGCTATTATATCAATCGGAAAACCAGGGGGTGTTACAAGGGAAGGTGTTGAGTCTTACTACTGAATGTACTGGATTTTCCTCAAGGGAGACAACAATAGTATAAAACAACAAACAGGATAATTAGTGAGGGGACTACTCCCGGGCGGCACAATGAGTGCTCTAGTTACGAGTTGGTGCACACTCAGCATAGCGTCCCGTTGTGCACGTTGGGAATACAATAGAGATTCAGTCCCAGTAAGTGTTGGCAGGATCTAGCGGTAAGAAGTAAAGGCAGTCCCAGGTAACTAGGTTCAGAGGAGTCAGTATGGACGTTGGATACAGCAATGAAACCAAAAACTACAGGTAATGTTGCCAATCCCCAAAAGGACAGAAAAGAATGGGTTAACTCACTGTGTCCAAGAGCGGTCAGGATGTATGCTGCGTGAGGTTGAGCAGGTTTTGCTTCAGTAAAAGGAAAGGAGCTGCTCAGATTGACTGAGAGGAACAATGTAGAGCAGGATGATGACTGAAGACAAGGAATCCGATGAACAGGCAGAATGGAACTGGTACACAGGCTGGCAATCCAGCACAAGATGAGAGGCAAAAGCAATCCGGGAAACGGGCCAGGTCTGGTACACGGGCTGACGAGTCAGAAGTAGAACGATAGGCAAAGCAATCCGTGGAGAAAAGCAAATGTTCTGATACACTGGCTGGTAGGTTCGGAGTACAAGCGAAAAGCAAACAGTCTGTTAGGAGGCAGGAATCCGGTAACAGTAAGGCCAAAGTAACGAAGACGGAACTTCAACAGCAGGTTTGTAACTTCAAATAGAAGCAGTGAAGTGAAAACCACAGCTGCTTATGATGGCGGAAGATCGCCACCAGGAAGAGCGTCAGAGTGATGAGAATGGACACGGAGCAGCATGGGCGGTGTGGTCCGTTCTACTGACTTGATCTGCACTGTAACCTCCATTGGGCAAGGAACCGAGCAGTGAAGCACTGCACACCACGAGAAAGGGCAACGGCTCTGTGCGCCCTCATTCTAGGATGAGTTCATGTGTCGTGTCCCGTTGTGTGGCGGTTCCCTGCAACCGTTCATGTTAACGGCAAAGTGTAACAGTTATAGTATAAATATCTATTTATATATACGCAAGGAATTCGACAATCTATAAAAAGCATCAACTAATAATAATTCCAAAAGTTAGGATTAAAATCAACAAGAGCAATAAAGCAGGTGAGTGACGTTTCATATGTTATACATTTTCCAGCGCATTAAGTGATGTCATTTGAGGTCAGTAGTAACACTTATTTGTGATCACCTTTGCAATATTGAGTTATAAGGAGGGAAAAGTTATAGCTGGATCTAAACATGCTTTGTACTTTCAAAAACAGTTAGCTTCTCCCCGAGGGATGTAAGTAGTCTTTTATCCCAGCAATAAGTGTTCAACAATAAAAACCTGTAAGGATCAAGCACTGCCAAAGCCAATAGGTTCAGAAGGTGGCCTTTACAGAGCCAGGACAGCCAATGTCAAAGGGCTAGTTCAAAGTTCTGATGCTCTATTCTTAGAAAATGTGTTGAAATAGCTAGTAGTTCAAACAAAAATTCACGGAAGCTCAAGAGGGGCCACCTTGAAGGACAAGCTGGGAGGCCAGTGCAAGTGAGTTGAGGTCAACTCTAAAGAGGGTAAAATTGCCCTTGCCAAGGTAGGAATCACCACAATTGGCAAAAGTAGATGTACCCAAGCCCCACAGTATGTGTGAACTGAAGAATTTGTTCCAGCTGGATGCGTTCCTGTTGCAGTGTAGCAGACCCTTGTTCCTGGTCCTCGGTCATGGTGATGAAGGAGGACATCTGGCGGGCTTCTGCGGCAGCATTCTAGAGGGGCTCTTCAGCAATGGATTCTCATTCATTCAGCAGCCTTTTGTGGATTTGGCACCTTTTAGCGCCAAAGAACAAACAACATCTCTAGTTAGAAGTTACTTGATCCCTCAGTCAGGGACTCTGGTGAGGTTTCTCTGGATGAAGATTTCCAGATTCTATATGCTCCTCTGGGATTCCCATGAAGTTTTGGCCAGATTTGCACTTCCTAAGACAATTCTTTCGATGGTCAGGATCCCCAGGCATTGGGTTTTTGCAGCCTTGGAAAATCACAGCAAGTCGAGGGTTGTGCCAAAATGAAGCTCGTCTTAAGGCTAGTTGGTCCACCAGCCAAAGGGAGGAAGTCGTCCCGTATGGGTCTTCCCAGTCGAAACAAAAACGGGGTCAGCACAGCTGCAGGACTTCACCTGGCACTTTGCGGTCCAGGGGGATGCTGCTGGTGTCTCTCCACGTCTTCTTTGTTGCATGTTGTCGTCAATTTGTCGACTGTGCCTCTAGTCCCAAAAAGTCACCTTTTAAGCAAGTTCCCATTCATTCACAGCCCTAGGCTGTTGATCACCCAGCAAAGGAGGCTGTCCTCGTGGACAGCCAGCTGGCCAATCGGAACCGGTTTCACTCAGGCACACCTAGAGACAAAAGACAGGGAGGTTTCGGGACCCTTCCTCACTTCCTGCCTTTCCAGACACACTGGAGCCTGGGCGGCTTCTGGACTGAAGCCCGCCAAAGGCAAAATGCACAAAGGACTCAAACAGAGTAAACGCTCAGAAGAAACTGACAAGAAATAACGAAAAAAGACAGGGGACATTTTGAGAAAATGGTCACCCTTGGGTGCTGTACTGCAGGTGAGGAATCGGCCTGCAGATACATGGCACAAGATAGTAAAAAAATTAACCACTGCCACCAACCATTCAAGTTAGTTAGTGTAACAGAATGTTACTTGTGAAGTAGGATAAAGGAGTTACTATGTAAACCCACAGCACTCCACATAGGGTGGTGTGTGCTGAACCCACAAAAGAAAAGATAAGTAAGCCAGGAATCATCTTACTATTCTTGGGAACAGTAGTTCACTCAATAAAAGGTAGTTAAACATTAAGAGAAGTCCAAGGGACTTCTCAGTGGCACTGCACTAAAGAAAGGTGCTGTGTGTCACAATGCAATAAGCAGATGCCTATGGCGTTTACCAGACTCCAATAAACAGTAAGAAACACAATGACTTGAGTCAGAAAAAACAAGAGTGTGAGAAAAACATTCCACCCACTCAGGATTTAAAATTAAAAAGCCCTGAGTTCAGCAAAAGAGCTGAGGGTCTCGAAGGTCAATTGGAATTGGCACAGAAATGACAATTCTCCCCAACACTAACCTGGAAAACCATCTTTTTCTATTAGCCATCACATCTGCTTCTTGGGCGAGTAAGCTACAAGCTCTATTATTCAAGTCACCTTTTACTGTATTCTCTAAAGCGACAGTAGTTTTGAGGGTTCGTCTCTCCTTCCTTACCCAAGGTCGGATCTAAATTTCATCTAGCTCAAAAGAGTACATTGCCAGCTTTTTATCCACTTACTCAGCCTTCTAAGGATGAAGAGGGGTTACACAGGCTTGACCCAAGAAGGGCTCTTAGTTTTTACATTTCAAAAATAGCAAATAGCAGACAGGATGACCAACTATTTATTGGCTACACTGGCCACAAGTTGGGTCAAGCCATGAACAAACACTATCCCGTATTCTATGCCTTTCAGAGTGCTGCTTAATTACTTGAAAAGATGTCCCTGAAAATCTAAGAGCCCATTCCACCAGAGGTGTAGCAACCTCTTTGGCTCTCCAAATAGGTGTACTAGTGCAGGACATTTACAATGCCGCAACTTGTTCCTTACTCCATACTTTAACAAAGCATTACTGCTTAGACACCGTGTCGGGCCAGGACGTTCGCTTTGGAAGAGCGGCTGCATAATGTGTTAATCAGAATTCCACAAAAAATCCACATCTCCTAACATCCATCTCCAAAACTGTTGTGGGAGTCTATCAAAGACGAGGAATCTGTGTGAGGACACAATCTGTTAAAAGAATAAATGGCTTACCCCTGGTGTTCTTCCTGATGTATGTTCCTCCTCCCCCCTCCGAGCCGACTGTGGGTGAATTTATTTATTACTTCTCTTTCAATGCCCATGCGGGTTATTTGCTACAACAGAACAGCTGAGTAGAAAGAGGAAACTACTAGGAACTGAGGCAATGGGCGCAGGGCATGCTATTTATACTATCATCTATGTCCCATCTGGACACAGGAATGGTAACCATTGAGGGACACTGTTTCCACACAGCGCCCCATCCCCCCGCCGTCGAAATTCTTTGCAAAGCAGGATACAAATAGATCAAAGATGAGGAATCTGTGAGAGGTCCATCAATCGCAACATTACAAGGGGTAAGTAATTTGTTCTTTCGGACGGCACTCGGCACCCCATGCTTAACCACCTGCTCCCCTTCTCCAAACCCTACCCCATCTCTTTCATTGCAATGCAGCGAGCAACGCGGCTGCTAAAATGGCAGAGGTGCGCTATACAAGATCAGAAGGCACCTGAGGCATAAAACGCCCCCTCAGGTGCAGGCAATTGGAAGGAGCTGGAACTGTGATTGGAATGCAAGCTGTAGCAGTAGTGGCAGAAGCAAGAATGCACAAGGCTGGCAAACCAAGCAGAAGTGGGAGAACACGAGAGATGCCAGAACGTGGAGAAAGCAGATTTAAACTGCCTTTTCCGAGTTGTTGTTTCCCAAACTCTGAAGTGCATAGGCTGCACAGCGGAAGGCATGTAGGAGAGTTGCCTTTTCCCATGTGAGCCCGATTGCAGTGATAGCCGTGTATTGAATCTGCTGGAGACTGAGTCTTGGAGCAGTTGTCAAGCCATGGATCTCAGGAGTGAGAAGGGCTCCGTAAAAGTGTGGCCAGACCGTAGATACCTTCACAGAGGAATGGTGTGGGTCCCTAAGAAGCCAGAAGCAGTAGAAGTTGTGTGACCCACAAAGTAAGTGTTAAAGAAATCTGTGAGTGAAGCATGACATTCTAATACCTTGCGTGAGCATTGCTGACAACAGTATCCAGTTCCATGTTCACTTGCGTATGGGTTACAGCAAGTAGTAGTTGTGTTTTGAAGCTGAAATAGGTGAATAATGGAAATATAGCACTTGCGCATACATAAAAATATGTTTATTTGCGTAGAAAGCTAATTCTGCTTAAATCCATTGTTCACCCTTTTAAAGACTGGTACTATCTGAAGGAATGGTCGCGTGCCACCAAGTGAGAAGAGTGAAAGTTGCGAAAACCATTACTGAATACCTAGCCTTGATAACACTTTTGTTAAAGCCTCTAATTTGTGAAAACTACAGCAAGGAGTGGTCGTTTGTGCTGAATTGTGATTCCCAAATGAGGACTGAACTCGATCCTTCACTTTCACACGGGAATACAATTCAATACCAAACATTACAATCTTTCAACTCTGAAAACTACATTAAGAAGTAGATGCGTGTGCCTAATTGTGATTTCTAAAAGACTGCATTCTATTCTTTACTTTAACATAGCATACCTTTCACATATAAATAGTTAAAGTGTACATATTCCTGAAGAAGAGAACCAGCATTGTCCAAGCCATGAGTCTCCCCTTGTTGACAGTAAAACAAGCCTTTCTCAGAGTCGAAAAGCAATCTACAAGTTACTAACAGTTCTACTGGCCTAAGATACAAGTCTGCAAGCATTACCTGGAGCTAAGAGTGGCATCAAGGCTTCTAGGTAATTACTTGGACTGATAGCTTACAGAAAGGTTCAAGAAAATCTCGGGAAGGGGAACTGGCTGTTTGCAAAGACTATTTTGATGTGGACGCAATCTGTAGTGCCATAGACTGTGGAAGACCGAGAAGTGAGTCTTAAAGGCAAACCCATGTTGTTATTGGTGCAGACAGACCAGAGAAGCAAAGAGGCTGCCCCTTTTGAAAAGAGATATCATGAGGAACAGTGCCTTGCCTACTTAAAGGTATTGATGTACTTAAGTGTATCTTGTTGAAGCTTGTCTGGAACGATAAATCACTGAAATTGGTAGTAGTAGTCCAAAGTACTGAAGCCATGGTGGTATATTTGGTTGTCAGTAGATTCAGCATTGCAATAGTCTGAACAAGGTCGAGTACTGATCAAGTAGAAGTGAAGTACTGATATGTCATCCTGACAAAGATATCATTGTAAATATCTAAAGAAATACTAACTGTTAACCAATAACTTTATATTACTGATTTATTTAGTATTTATGTATTTTATTTGATGGTCTGATATTGCATTTCTTTCTGAACTGTGGAAGATCTTAAGGAGGGGGGCAAATCATTGTGGCTGGGATTACCATTGATGCTATTTGCTGGAAGTGGAAAGTGGACATTTCACCCAGGAGAAAATATTTGTTGTCTTTGGAACTTTGGTTAATGAACTTTGACTTTGAAACATCAAGAACTGATTTGAGACATTTCTTTCTTTGGTTGAACGTTTGCAGAATTGATTTTGAATCCTGGGAAAAGGGACATTACCCAGGACTTAAGAAGGTATTCTGAAACTGTGAATGTTGTTCAGGTCAAGTTGTGTTGCCATATATTTCCGAGTATTTGTTGCTTAGTGTGAAGGCCAGTTCTGCTGTGTTAGTTCCCTTAGCTTTGGGTAGGCAGGGAATTCTTCATCAGAGTAGGGTATATTAAGGCATTTTCTATAATTTCTTTTGAGCATAAAAATGCCATATTTTGATAAATCATCGAACAGCTGTCTCTCACCTTACTGACCCCTCACAGTACATCTATATATAACAATAACAAAAGAACAGAAGTAGGTTTGTCCGATGCAGTCATGCACAGTAAAGACTGCCCGCTCCGCCTATTGTCACCGCTAAAGGAAGCTGTTGCATTAATGATCTTGGAGGTGCTTGCGCAAAAGTCCATGTTATCGAGTTTCAAAAGAGAGGACTACCACATGCTCATATCCTCTTAATATTGAAAGTAGAAGACGAGCCAAAGGATGCTGAAACCATTGGCAAATATAGATCAGACGAAATTCCAGATGAACACCAGTTTCTCCGGCTACATGCCATTGTGATGAAGCATATGATACACAGCCCTTAAAAATCACTTAGCATGGTTGATGGCAACTGCTCCAAAAACCCAGTTTTGAGGAGATTGGTTCCTCTGACGTATTCCACATCTATGACCGGTAATCACCACAGGTGCTTCGGAAAATGTTCTACGTCGATACACCCCTTCGAGGACCTCCTTCGACGGCTGACGTCACCCGATGTTATATGTACGACGCCCGTAGCCTCAGTTCCGTTTTTTCCACGAACGTGTTTGCTTCAGAGATTTCGACGCACCTCAGTTCTTCTGATTTTCTATCGGTTCTTCGAACTTGGTGGTTTGTGAAGATATCATGTCTTCGTCTTCTACCCCGCGGTCGGGATTCAAGAAGTCAGGACTGCGGTTCCAAGATGTCGCTTACGGACCCGCATGACGTCTGCCTCTGCTGCCTCGGCGAGGACCATGCTATGGATGACTGTGACGATTGCCAGTCTTTGACGTCGAAGGCCTTGTGGGAGCGGAAGAAGCTATCTGTAGGTAGGGTTTCCAAACTCCGAAAGTCGAACTCCGTGGGGCTTTCGACCGATTCGAGGGGCGCCTCTCCACGTCGGCGTAAGTCCAGGGGGGTGTCGTTCCCGGAGTGGTTCCCGCCATTCCTCTGCCTCTTCTAGGCACTTGCGGAAGTGCTGTCACAGGTCGCCTTACCCGTCCTTGTCTGAGGACTCTGCCAGACGGCGGGTAGCTTGTCCTACCAAGCATTCCTCTCCTCTATTCTGCAATTTGATTGGGCATTCTAAAATTCTAAATTCTTTTCCCACCTCCATACGTTGGTACTGCTTTGGGAGTCTGTCATAGATGTGGACTACGTCGGAGGAACCAATCCTCTCGAAGAACAAGTTACTTTCTTGCCTGGTAACGTTCTTTCGATGGGATGTTCCGACAACGTATTCCACATGGAACCCTCCTAGCCTGCCCCTCTACAGAATTTCTTATGCGATTGCAGCTTTAGTTTCCGCAAGGCTTTCTGTAGTAATACTGGCAGAAGATTGGTTCCACACGTTCTGGGAAAAAACTACAACTGAGCTACGGGCATCGTGCGTCCTACATATAACATTGGGTACGTCTGCCGTCGAAGGAGGTCCTCGAAGGGACGTATTGACGTCATTGACGCAGGATGCAGACACCGAAAATTTTCCGAAGCAGCACAGCTGTGGTGATTAGCTGTGATAGATGTGGAATACGTTGTCGGAACATCCCGTCGAAAGAACATTACCAGGTAACACAGTAACTTGTTCTTCAAGAAGAAACATTACTTAATGTGGATGGATATAATCGAGACCGTAGGCGAAAAAATGTGAACCTAGTAATTGTCAATGGTAAAGAAATTGACAATTCTTTGGTAGTTCCCTTTAGCCCATCCTTCAGCTTGAAATACAACTGCCCTATAAATATAGAGAGTTGTCTGTCAGTCAAAAGTGCGAAATACCTCTTAAAGAACGTGTACAAATGCTACGATTGTGCACATCTTTCTGCTAAGGCACATGCAACACTGCAGCATGAATAACACCATTTTTGTTCTGTTTACATAAATTACATTAAAATACACCACATAATATATTGACACTCTGAAGAGGTGGTCTTTGCCCACTACAGTCTTTTCGCTCTTTACACACTTAATACACTAGTTTGTACAAATCCAGTGCCCGGTGAATTGATTACATGACACTCCTACCACTCATATTCAAATGGCTAGAAGTAGTACTGGGTTGCTTCTCCTTTATAAAGTGCATTATTATGGCTATGGCAGTATGAAAACATGTTGGGGGTGATGGAGGTGAAAATTAATTTTCAGTGAGGGGTACTGTACAGCCGTACCTATTTTTCCTCCGATTTGCCAACTATGTTTTTTAAATATTAGTCAATTTAATCAGAGGAGGTGTACCGACCACTTCTTAACAACCACTTCTGTTTTGTTCAGCTCTATGAGAATGCCTTGTCTGAGAATGAAAGCCTCAAGTCAAAGCTGCGAGAAGCCCAGCTGGAACTAGTAGACATCAAAACCAAGCTCGAGAAAGTCGCTCAGGTGAGTGTGAGGTCAAAGTGAGTGAGCGTAAAGGGGCACATGTTGGCTACGTTGTTGGAGGGGGGACGTGGACACTGTTATTCTCAAATCATGAATTCTAAAATTAACTCTGGTTGATATTATGCTAATGTTGTTTGTAAAGCGCAACACATCACCAGTGAGAGTAGAGTTGACATCTGACTGTGTGTCCTTGTAAAGACTGGTAGGGGGTGTCTGTACTTCCGCTCTCTATATGGTAGAGGAGAGGCACAGAGGACCCCAGCCAAGATCCTCTATTATTGGTACATGGTCGAGCAATCAAGGCCTAGCTTCTCAGGAGGTGATGCAGGCTGGTTCTTAAGTACAGTGTAGTCCCCGAACCCCCACAAAGGGATGTCCACACACTGTATTACTGAAAACAGTCTTTATATAACTAATATTCAAGGGTATGTACACGATCACAATAACGCATTTTGTACTTGGAAGTCAATAATGATAAATATATACAATTCTAAAGTGGTACCACCAATGTTATCAAATCTCTCTAAAGTGCATCAACTGTACGGTTAAAATGTCACACAGATTAATAACGAGGAAACCAGCAATAGAGATAGGCAGGAACGTAAGATGGTTGAAACAATAGGCCGAATGCTGACCCCTAGCAATAGGCACAGTTCGGGGTGGAGATCCACCCCCCCCCAACCTGGGCAACCTGTAAATAAAAGATATGTAGCACAAGCCAAGTCCATGTAATGTTCAGAAGTCTTATTTCCTCCTATTAAGGTTTTACCCCCCCCCCCCAATGTACCTGGTGGAGTAGAGTTCTCCGACGATGTGTCGACCGTTCCTTCTTGAGCGACTCCCTTTCAGGCAGGACCCACGGATCGTCGAGAGGTGTGGAGGACCTCAGCGTTCGGTGTCGGGGAATCGACAGCCCTTCTTGAGTGCCCTCCCTTTAAGGTAGGAGTCACGGGTCGTCGAACGTCCGACGGGCAACAGGGTGATCTACGGCAGGGAAGTGGCAGCTTCGTTCCTAGCGGTGCTCGTCGATGACAGAGCGTTGGCGTCCTGCAAGGAAGAGGCGTGCGGGGCACTTCAGTGACGATAGTTCTGGACCGCAAAGTGATGAACAACTGTGGCCCAGCAAGGGCGTCGAGTCGTCGGCGTCTCTGTGGTCTTTAGGTGGCGGGAAATCCACCGGTGGATGCTCCTCGGCGCGTCGACGGTCGGGCTTTCTCCAGCGGGAGACAAGCGGGTGACGATGCAGACGAGAGCGTCCGATAAATGGAAGTTCTTAGGCAAACGGGAGCAAGGCGGCTCCAGTCGGCGACAGTGGCGGACAACAGTCCGAGTGCTTCTCTTTGAGAGTTCCGCAGCAGTCCCCGTATCGGGTCGGCAGCCTGTCGAAGGTCTGTCTACCAGGGAGCTTTGGCAAAGATCAGCTGTGCACGATGGTCCCTCGTAGCTCGGGAAGAGGGTGCCTTACCAGGTCCTCTCCGGGTCAGTCCTTGGAAACACAGCAGCTTTCAGATTGCGAAGGAGAGCAACAGCACTCCTTCTCATCCAGCGGGGCTTCAAGGTCAAGCGTCAGTTACTCCAGTTACTCATCGTGGTGGACTTCAGCTTCTGAACACGATTTCTAGCAGTGAGAGGTCCCCAGATATACTGTTGATCTCTCATTCCGCTGGGTCACACTCAAGCATCCAATCACGACTAAGGGCATTCATGCAGGCAGGCAGCCAATCAGGCACACGAGGTATTCAGGCCATTCACTGCTCTCCAGACACTCCTTGGGACAAGTACCGAGCCATTCAACACTCCCAGCTGCATTCATACCGGTTTCGGGCAGGGTTGTCTCAGTCATTGTGTCAACCACCAGATACTAGACACCCACAACACAGAATGCATATTCGTCACACACTCTATTCACCCAGGTCCCACCCACAGGAGGTACCCACAACATACATCACCGGGAAGGCTCCAGCTAGTCTGGCCGGGCCTTCACAACACCACCATATATGGCATTTCCACCCAACAGCCAGTCAGGGGGAAGGGACAGAGTCAGGGCTTCCCAGGACTTTGGGAAAACAAGGTAATGGTTAAAAGAAAGCAAGAGGCCATCTTGTTTTCCATCAGGAATCAACTGATTCCAATGGCAGGGCTGGGGTATCCCAAAATGGAGGATACTCTGCGCACCTGTCAAGTTCAGCATGGAGCTGCCACCAGCCCATACCCTGCTTTGCGGGCCACCCAAAGGTGCCAAAAACATACACTAGGGGCACAGGGTTGTACCCCGACCCATGGGTGCCATAAGGTTATCCCACGGGTCCGTTCACCAAACCAAAAGAGAGAGCTGCACCGCCAGGAGTCCCACATGAACTCCTGCGCGGAAAACACGACAGAACACACGATAAAAAGAAGTAAAGGACAAGGGTATGGAGGCCCTGTCCCTCCGATGCATTTCCAGCATCAGAGTCATTGAAAGAGAAGGGCATACATAATACCTTACACGTGAACTTACACATATCAACACAAATATAACACTGACAATATTAATGTTGCTTGTATCAAGACTTATGCAAATATCTGAAACAAAGCTTTATTCATTCACTGTTCTATTAATGTGTTGTCATCGGCTAGCATTTATTGGTGTCATAAATTAGCATTTCCATGTATTGTCACTTTTGTGTTTGTATTGCATTTTCACAAGTTACTATTTACCGGTGTCATAAACCAGCTTTCCATTTCTCAATGGGTAAATCCACTGAATGAGGTTGTTTTTGCAATGGGTTCTTCATAGCATTATCCTATGGAATGGTTTGTGAACATTGAACCCTGTTTTGAGCGCTTGCATTAGCGTTATTTGACTTGATGGAGTTTCATTTGTAAATTGATGAATGGTAGACTGGTAATTTAATTATCAATTTAAGAACGTGCTGTTTTACTTTCTATATAGATTGTATTGCAACTGGTAAGAACTATTTAAACGCCAAACTGCCATGTATTTTTGCACATTATCGCTACAAAATTCTGAATCCCACATTACTGCGATGGAGAAAACCTTGCATGGAAAAAACAAATTCCCCCCCAAAAAAAGATGGGGAGAGGGGGGGTCGGGGTTGGATGTTGGGGTATTTAAAGTGCAGAGATTTTGAGATGTTGTGGGTACTCTCAAACTGGCAGTAAAAATGTCTGTATTTTCATGTAGATCCTTTTTGTCCAGTGGCTGCATAAAACTAACCAAATGGTAAAAGCCTCTAGGTTTCATATTACTTTTCCCAATTTACAGACTGTGATTTGCTGAAGGGCAAAGTTTATGCATAGTTTCGCACATTAACACAGTAACTCATCGGGAGGATTATCTCTTTATATTGAACTGCTTGGCAAAGTATTGGCGGATAATCATTAAAGAGAATATCTGTGCAGGGTAGATGATTGGTTAGTTGCTGTTAAGTAAAACTTCCATCTTGTGTGATATTCTACTCACCTGGTAGTGCCCCAGCACTTTTTGCTTGACTATTGGGTTTCTTCTGACTCATATGAGCAAGTGGTAATCTTTCTCCTGACTCAGCCATTGTTTTGTGCTCTGGGCACTCTTTTTTGGATTTATTTGTATGGCCACTCGCCTCCTTTTTCTATGGCATCTGTAATTTCCTATTGTAGCACACAGCACCTTATGTGCAGTGCTAGCTTCTGGAAGCTCCTTGATCGTCCCTCTTTGGTTTTATTTTTATTCCTTGCAAGAACTCCTGTTCCCAAGGATAGAAGGGTACTTTTTATCCCAACAACACTTCTCTTGTGAGCCCAGCACTCCGGCTATGTAACTTTTTCCATGCATCTTTTTAGCTACAGTATCAAATCCATCTGAGTGGTTGGTGGCAGTGGATACCTTTCCTACCAATTTTGTGAAACTTACAGCCCAGGCTGCATTCACAGCTGTAGTAAGGCGCACATGGGACACCATTGACCCAAAATAATTCTGGTTGTCTTTTTTTCAACAACTCACAATGGTATGTTCTTTCTTGGTCCTTCTTCTGCTTTGCTAGGGAGGTGGGGGGGGGGGTTCCTGGTAGGTCTTCGCCGGGATGCCATTGTGAAACCCTCCTGAAGGTGGCAGTATGTCTGGGATGACGGGAAACTGGCAGGACTCAAGAACTCCACAGGTCTTTGTCCTCCAGTATGCCTGCTTGGATCAGTACAGCCTCCACTCAAAGTTTGACTGACAGCATGCATATTGAATTGCTGTGTTCCTGTATAAAAGGCGAGCGTCTTGATGCTGAAGCTAAAGTCGACCACTGGAAGATCCATTCCACCTCCAGAGACTGCCAGAGCCAACCGAGTGACTGCTGCTCCACCAGCCCCCTCTTCCAAGCGACAGTGAAGCTTGATGGATGACTTACTCCCTTAGACTGGTGGGACCAACCAGGCTTAAGGCGACCTGCATTTCAGGCCATCGCACTATGAGCTGTAACCTTCATGGGCTGTAAACTGCCAATACCCTGGTACCTGTTGCCAAAGTGCAGTGAATTGCCTTCCAAAGAACAAATCCTCCCGAAACTTTGGTTGACTCCTTCCGGACCTCCAGAGGCAAGTTCCGCTCCTTGAAGTCCCCTCATCCGAAGGCTGGGCCGAGAGAGCAAGCTTAGATGACTGGGCAGTAACTGTTCTTTCTCCAGCAAGGGCTCTAGCATGGAATCACATGCTGATGAATATTCCCCGTCAGGATGGCAATCCTTGGTAAAAGAAAAAACTGTTTCACTTTCACTTACAAACTATATTTCTCCTCTAAACCAATCACTGAACGCTGGCAGCCATCTTCAGATTTTTACCTCACGTTAAAGTTTTGGGAGTCCTCGTGTTTTGCTTCATGAGCTGTTATACGTTTTCGCACTTTTTTCGATTAAAAAGTTCTATTTCAAGGGGATTGGGTCCTCCGACATATTCCATATCTATGACAGGTAATGTCCACAGCTGTGCTGCGTCGGAAAATCTTTGGCGTCTGCGTCCTGCGTCGATGACGTCGATGCGCCGCCCCCGAGGACCTCCTCCAACGGCCGACGTCACCCGATGTGATAAGTAGGACGCACGACGCCCATAGCCTCAGTTCCGTTTTTTCCGCGAACGTGTTCGCTTCGTGAATCTCGGTACGCCTCGACTTGGAGTTTGCTGTTTTCAATTCTCGGTTCGTTGAACCTGTTCGGTTTTTTGTGAAGACCTGTTTGTGGCGATGTCTACTTCGTCTTCAACCCCACGTCCGGGCTTCAAGAAATGCGGGGACTGTGGGTCCAAGATGTCGGTCACGGACTTGCACGACGCCTGCCTCTGGTGCCTCGGGGAGGCCCACGATACGGATGACTGTGTCGACTGCCAGTCGCTCACGGCAAAGTACTTGCGGGAACGCAAGAAGAAGCTGTCGGTAGGCCGGGTGTCTAAGCCCCGGAAGTCGAGGTCTGCGGGGTTTTCGACCGATGACTCGAGGGGCGACTCTCCGCGTCATCGTCTGAAGTCCAGTGGGTCTCCTTCCAGGAGTCGGTCTCGCCACTCCTCCGCCTCTTCGAGGCATTCCCGGAAGCGCCGGCATCGGTCGCCTACCCCGTCCTCTTCCGAGGACTCCGCCCGTCAGCGGACCACTTATCGCTCCATGCAAGCAACACCGGAGGAATGGGCTTCCTTTGGGAAGCAGATGCTAGCGATTCTTGAATCGCAGGGCACCGGTCCGTCCGCGCCTCCGAGTGGGGTCGGTCGGCACCAGTCGAGAGACACCGCTCGTACGCCTTCGGGCTCGGGTGGTCGGCACGGCTCACGGGAGAGGTCCCGCTCGGACAAGGGTAGCCGTTCTCTCCATGCCCGTTCCAGGTCCCGGTCCTCGACGCGCTCGAGACCGCGTGATCCTGTGCCGTCTTCAAAGAAGACGTCGACGCCTGTGGCGCTGAGGTCATCGACGATTTCTCTCGAGGCTCCGCCTCCGAGGGCGTCGTCGGCGCCTTGGTCGCCGAGAGACACGCTCGGAGCTCCGGCTTCGAGGCCTGTGTCGACGCCGCCGATGCTGGCGGCGCTTCAGTTGACATCGACGCCGATTCGCTCGAAGTCGACGCCTTTTGAGGCGGCGGTGTCGAAGGGGCCCCGTGGCACGGGATTAGCCCCTAGGAAGGCTCTGGCTAGGGTCAGGCACTGCTTTGGTCCCAGGGGTCTTCCTCTCCCCGCCTGGAGTACATTTCAGAGGGTGATGAAGGCTTTGATGACGGCTTGGTTCCGGTTCCAGATGAGCTAATCTCGGGCCATAGCCAGTTTGATGACCTGAGGCAGTCACTGCATGATGCCAGTGGACTGGATACCTCTCCCGAGGTGGAGTTTTGTAGGCCGGAGCCTGGCACCCATGCCGATTCTTCATATCGGCGCCTTATGTCTCGGGTCACCGAGTATTTGGATTGGTCAGCTCCCCCAGGGGAGTTTGTTCAGGATGATCTCACGGACATCCTTGATCTCGGTCCCCCCACTGACCCGGTTTTGCCGTTTCATATGGCTCTGCAGAGAAGGGTGGCGGCGGCTTGGGCTGCTCCGGAGAGTCTCCCGGTAGTGGGCAAGTCTTTGTCGCGAAAATACCATCCAGCTAGTAGCAATCCCTGCTACTTGTCCAGGCACCCCACTCCGGAGAGTTTGGTGGTGCAGGCGGCTACAGCCCCGGCAAAGCAGGCGTCGTATCTTACCATCCCTCCGGATAGGGACGACAAACGTTTTGACGGCTGGGCGAAGAAAGTGTTTTCTTCGGGGGGGATATGGCGCTTCAGGCGGCCAACTCCATATGTGCTTTGTCTCGTTTCACACACACTCTGTGGAACTGTGTTGCATTAGCGGCTGAACATATTCCCGAAGGGGACGAACAGGATGGTTTCCTTGCTATGGTTCAGGATGGCAAGGATGCCATGTGTGAGGCCGTTCAGTTGGGTTTGGACTTGGCAGATTGTATCAGCCGGTTCATGGCGGCGAGCACCATAATGCGCAGGTTTGCGTGATTGCGGAAGTCTGAGTTCGCTCCTGATGTGCAGTCCCGGCTCCTCAACATGCCCTTTGACGGTGAACACCTTTTTGGCAGCAAGGCTGACGGGAGCCTTGAGAGGTTGCAGACCTCCAAAGCTGCAGCAAAGTCATTGGGCGCTGCAGTTCGCCAACCTCCGCCTTTTCATCCTAGGGGACAGCAATGGAGGGGATGTTCCTTTCGCTATTACTCGTCCTTCAGTAAAACGAGGGGGAGCTAGCAGTCAAAGAGGCCATCGTAAGAGTGCCAGAGGTGGAAACAAAGGTACTCAAGGTGCCAAGGCCGCTCGGGCAGTTGCCTCTTTGCCCTCAAGCAACGCCGCAGCCGCTACCACTCAGTCATGAGGCCAGGTCCCATGGTTCGCCGGTTGGGGGAAGGCTGGCGCAGCATCTTGTAGAGTGGCAAGCCATTACTTCGGATGTGTGGGTTCTGGAGATCATAACCCACGGCTACTGTCTTCCTTTTCGGCAGAGGCCTCACGACAATCCACCAGGGAACCTCTTTGAAGTGTCCGGATCCACTCCTTGGGCAGGAAATTCAAGCCCTGCTGGAGAAAGGCGCCATAGAACTGGTGCCTGTAGCAGAGAGGAACAAGGGATGGTATTCCCCTTATTTTTTGATTTCGAAGAAAGACTGGGGATTGAGACCCATCATGGACTTGCGCGGTTTGAACAAACTCCTCAGGAAGGACAAGTTCAAGATGGTGACTCTTTCTCAAGTCCTCCAGGCCCTTCAACTTCAGGACTGGTTGGTGTCTCTCGCCCGAGGGTTTTCACCAAGCTCATGGTGGTGGTGGCAGCGCATCTCAGGAAAGGGGGGGATTCACGTCTGCATTCTTCTGGTGCCAGAGGCTCGTCTGCGGATGAGATCTTTGCATTGGGCACTCAAGCTCCAGTGGTCTCAGTCCTGTGGCAGGCTGTCAGACCCTGTTCAGGTGCCGCCCTCGGTAGCCCGGGACCTTCTGTGGTGGGCCGTCGAGGGCAATCTGATGAAGGGGGCCCCATTTTGGCTGCCCTGGCCGGAGGTGACGATCGTGACGGACGCATCCCTCACGGGGTGGGGAGCTCATGCCAACGAGTTGACAGTCAGCGGTCGTTGGTCTCCGTCGGAGTCCAGACTCCATATCAATCTGTTGGAGCTATGGGCTGTCAGGCTAGCCCTGAAGGCTTTTCTGCCGACTGTGCGTGGAAAGAGTGTCCTAATTCTAACGGACAACACGGTGGCCATGCACTACCTCAACAAAAGGGGGGGGGCAGGGTCACTTCCGCTGTTCAGGGAGGCGATGCAGCTCCAGTTCTGGGCCATCCAGAAGGAAGTTTCGATCTCTGCTGTTGATCTGGCCGGAGACGACAACGAGATGGCGGACGCTCTGAGCAGGCAGAGCACGATCTCTCACGAGTGGGAGCTGGCTCAGGAGATTCTCCTGGAGATCTTCGCCCTTTGGGGGACCCCTCAAGTGGATCTCTTCGCCTCCAGTGTCAACCGGAAGTGCGAGAGGTTTTGCTCGCAGGAATTTTCTCCAAAAGGAGCCTTAGGAGACGCGTTTGTGGTGGAGTGGTCATTCCCACTGCTGTACGCGTTTCCTCCAGTCCCCGTCATCCCGCAAGTACTGCAGAGGTTCGGTTCCCGGATGATCCTCATTGCTCCGGCGTGGGCCCGGAGGACGTGGTACCCGGATCTTCTCGACTTGTCCATCTGCCCTTCACGTCGTCTTCCCTACTGAGACGATCTGCTCTCACGGGAGGGGGGTCAGGTTCTTCATCCAGAGGTCAGATCCCTCAACCTTCACGCTTGGCTTCTGAAAGGTTGAGGTATAAGGATTGGGACCTCCCTGAAGACGTGATGGAGGTGTTGCTCTTGGCCAGGCGGCCGGCAACAGAGTCTCTGTACCGTTGCCGTTGGAGAAACTTCTGCGACTGGTGCAGAGTTAAGAATGTGGATCCTTTTGAATGTGACATTCCCATGGTTCTGTCTTTTTTGCTATCTTTGGCCCACAGGGGCTTGCAAGTGAGGACCATTAAAGGTTACCTGGCGGCGCTGTCCATATTTAAGCGCTCGTCTGAAGAGTATTCCTATTTTAAGATTCCTTTAATTTCGCAGTTTTTGAAAGGGCTCACTAATGTGTTCCCTCCGTCACCTTTTCTGGTGCCCGGTTGGGATTTGAACCTCGTTCTTAATTTTCTTATTGGTGCTCCGTTTGAGCCTTTACATTCTTGCCCTTTGAGGCTGTTGACTCTGAAAACTGTGTTTTTGGTTGCGGTTTCTTCCGCTCGCAGAGTGAGTGAGTTACAGGCACTTTCAGTTAAGCCACCCTTCACTGTGTTTTCATAAGGACAGGGTTGTCCTTAGAGTTCTGCCTTCTTTTCTTCCGAAGGTGGTTTCGGAATTTCATTTGAGCCAGAAGGTTGTTCTTCCGGCGTTCTATCCTTCTCCACATCCTGGTAAAGAAGAGGAGAGGCTCCATAGGCTTGATCCTAGGAGAGCGCTGAGCTTTTATATTTCGCGCATGTCCCGGGTCAGAGTGAACAATCAACTTTTCATTGGTTTACGCTGGAAAGCGTTTGGGGATAGCTGTGACGAAACACTGTCTCGTTGGATTATTTTAGCTATCTCCGATTGTTACCGCTTGGTGGGTAAGGATCCTCCGGCTGGCTTGCGGGCCCATTCTACCAGGGGAGTGGCTGCGTCTACTGCCCTGCAGAGGGGAGTTCCTATTCGTCACATCTGTGATGCAGCCACCTGGGCTTCAGTACATACTTTTGTACGTCGCTACTCCCTCGATTCTATCATAGGGCAAGATCTGGCCTTTGGCAAGGCAGTTCTCTATTCCGCAATTTGATTGGGCATGCTAAATTTGTATTCTAAATTCTTTCCCACCTCCTTGCTTGGTACTGCTTTGGGAGTCTGTCATAGATATGGAACACGTCGGAGGACCCAATCCCCTCGAAGAACAAGTTACTTTCTTACCTGGTAACGTTCTTTCGATAGGATGGTCCGACGATGTATTCCATATCGCTCCCTCCCTGCCTTCCCCATTGCAGAATTTCTTTTGCGATTGCAGCTTGCGTTCCGCAAGGCCTTGTGTGTCTGACTGGCAGAAAACTGGTGGCACACGTTCTGGGAAAAAACTATAACTGAGGCTATGGGCGTCGTGCGTCCTACTTATCACATCGGGTGACATTGGCCTTTCGGAGGAGGTCCTCGGGGACGGCGCATCGATGTCATCGACGCAGGACGCAGACGCCAAAGATTTTCCGAAGCAGCACAGCTGTGGACATTACCTGTCATAGATAAGGAATATGTCGTCGGACCATCCCAACGAAAGAACGTCACCAGGTAAGAAAGTAATTTGTTCTTTTATCACATAGAGCCCGTGTGCTTTATCACTTTTTCTGCCAACAAGCGGTGACCAGTTTATCGGTGAATTGCAACGCCCCTCAAGGGCAAGCATCGTCTAAGTTTCATCGAAAATTCCAGAAAGACCATCAGGCCTATTCTGCACCATGTCGAAAGAGAAGAGGGAAGCTCCCTTTCAAGCTCTGATCCAGCAGCGGACTGCGGAATGTGTTTGTAGAGGACAAACGCCTTCAGTGCCTCTATCCCCATCAGGATCACAAACAGTGATCGGACGGTGTTAAACGCTAGAGGGGGGACAACAGAGATGACTGCACAGGGCCCAGTAGGCCTACACCAACTCCCCCCCGCCCCCGATGTATTGCTGGACATCTTTTTGACCCTACACACCCTGGTGTCAGATTCAGAAATGCATGCCGGCGACACCACTGGCCCCAGAACAGCCTCCAGTGAAAGAGGAAGCAGCACCCTACGCCGCTGCATCAACCTCCACACGTGCCCTCCTCCCCTCTGGACACGGATGACATGGCCACGGCTGGTGGTTCGCCGCAGCCAAGGGCTTCTCTCCCGGACGAGGTGGGGTTGTCCATGCCATGGTCACCAGAGCGGCCAAGCTCTTACAACTGAAGCCAGAAGAGACCAAGAAGGAAGGTTTCCTATACCAACGCGCAAGGCCAAGATCATCTTGGTGGTGCCGCTCCTGGACGATGTTTGGGAGGAGGGCCTCGCTTTGATGAGGAATCTGGCCACAGCCCCGGCCAAGAGGGATAGGCTGGAGAAAAACTACTGGGTGCCGGAGTCGGCACCCAAGTGCCTATGATCGCAGCCTTCCCCAGACTCTGTGATTTTGGCGGCAGCGAGAAAGGTCGTCTAACCTCATCTTCGGTTCTTCCGGATAACGAGGGGAAGAAGTTAGATGCCATGAGAGGAAAAGTGATCTACTCGGCGTCATCAACAATCAAGGCGGCCAACGCATTTACATTCCTTGCAAGGTACCACAGGGAAATGTGGTATAAGATGACCTGGGGTCGAGACGCTTTCCATCCTCCAGGAGCGGGAGGTGGTATCAGATCTTGCCATCACAGTGGCCCTTGAAGTCGCAGACAGTTTTCCGGCACATGGGAGGGGGGGGGGGCTTTGCGTGACAGCCTCTGCCTCCATTGTCGTGGCTGGCTGAATTCCACCAACTTCCATCAGGAAATGCAGACGAGACTGCTGTACATGCCCTTCAACAGGATAAACCTCTTTGGGAAGGCAGTCGACAGACAGGCAGACCATTAAGAGTAACAAAGACGGCCCATTCCCTGGGCACTCTTCAACAACGTCCTTCCTTTCGTGCCTTCTGTGAGAAGTCCGTCAGATCATCAAACTGTTTCGGCGGAGGGTCCTTTTCATACTGTCAACCACCCCCATCCCCCAGTCCATGACCCAGGAGGCCCTACAGAGGCATTGCCAAAGGCTTTTGGTGGAGGTGGCAGACGTGGCTCCCAAGGCAGCACGCAGGCCCCGAAGCAAGTTGAACTGTCCAGAACGTCGTACACACACCCAGACACCCCGGTGGGAGGCCGGCTGGCGGCTTCGTCAACGAGTGGAAGAAAATCTCCACCAACCGATGGATGCTGGACGCTCTTGCCCACGGACACACTTTAGAGTTCCAGCAAAAGTGTCTGTGGAAACCTCAGGTGGCCTGGCAAGAGCAGAACATCCCTCAGCTCCTGCAGGAAGTACGGGCTATGATAAGAAAAGGGTCGATAGAGCTGGTTCCAAAGCGTCTCTGGGGCTCCGAAGTCTACTCCAGACACTACTTGGTAAAAAAAGACCGGGGGCTGGAGGCCCATGCTTTACCTGCGGCGTCTCAACATACCGCAAGTCCCAGAAATACAGGATGCTCACGTTGCAGCACGTGCTTGGCTAACTGGAAGGATACTTCTTGACGTCGCTGGATGTGGAGCTCCCGTACGTCGACGTCCCCATTCACGAGAATCGTCAGAATTTCCTGCTCTTGGTAGTACAGGGAAGGCACTACCAATTTGAGGCCCTCCCCTTTGGACTGAAGTCCGCAACCAGGGTGTTAAAGTGCCTGCCACCAGTAGCGGCCCATCTCCGTCTACACTGGGTATACGTGTACCCGTACCTCGACTGGCTCTTCCGGCCCAAGTCCAGGGAAGTGGCTGTCGAACGCATGTAGAGGACGTCCGGCTGCTGACGGATCGCGGGTTCTCCATCAACTATCCAAAGTCCTGCTTGATACCATCGCAGAATGTGCTGTTCCTTGGGGCCAGGCTCAACACGGTCTCCTGCCTGGCAGCTCTCTCGGAAAACCGGATAGCGGGCCTGCTGGGAAAGGTGCAACGGCTATTGGCACTGAAGAGAGCGGCGGTGCGGACCATCAAGTCACTGCTTGGCATGGTGATGTTGTGCATCTACCTGGTTCGGCTCTGCAGGTTGCATATAGAACCCCCTTCAGGAGTTCCTGACCGCTCGCTGGATCCAGGTGTCCGGAAGCTTTGCAGACAATATTGCTCTCGACACGGATTTCCGTCGAGTGATAAGGTTGTGGAGTGTACGCTATGTGTTGCTGGACAAGGAGCAACCCTCTGAGGGTCACGGCCCCGCAGATTCTTCCGTACTTGTTGTCGTTGGACAAGGCGGGGCTGGCGCACTCCTCTATCAAAGTGCATCTGGCGGCTATCTCCCACTACACCAGGTCACCAGGAAGAACATCTTTGATCCCACTGTCTCGTCAAGGAGTTCCTCAAAGGACTGTTTTGATCATTCCCGCCGTTTAAGGCTCCTGCCCCGGCGTGGGAACTTGGCGTGGTGCTGACGAAGCTCATGCGGGGGTAGGTGGGTGCCTTTGAGCCTCTTTTTCAGGCCCCTGTCAACTTCCTCTCATGGAAATCGGCTTTCCTCGTGGCCATCACCTCTGCCAAGACGGTAGGTGAGATCCAGGTACTTTCCTGCAAACAGCTGACTTTTCACGAATTGAAGGTGGTGCTGCGGACGCACCCCTCCTTTATGCCAAAGGTTCCGTCGGAATTCCACCTCAACAAGCCTTTGGTGTTGCCTGTGTTTTATCCAAACCCTTGGTTGCCGGCAGAAAGGACTTTGCACTCGCTGGATGTGGGGTGTGCTCTGAAGCTCTACCTGGCACGCACAAAGTTTCCAGAAGAAGTCTCAAGCATTTGTGAACTTTGGTCCTGTGAACCATGGCAAGGCCTTGTCCAAGGCTTCCATCTCGAGGTGGCTCTCCGTCTGTATATCGCACTGTCACCGGTTGGCAAACCGACTGCTGCCCGTCCATCAGAGCCCATTCCACCAGAGCGAACGCAACGACTGTGGCCTTCCTGTCTGGTGTGCCGCTGCTGGACATTTGCAGGCTGCTACATGAAGGTCTACGCACACCTTCAAGATATTCTGCTGCGTCGACAGGGGTTCCAGGGAGGAGGCCAGTGTCGGTCAAGCAGCGCTACGCATCCTATTAGCTTGAAGGTGAGACTGTTCCGGAGATGAGAGTAATTGCTTCTGTTGAGCCTTGCCACTTCCCGTGGTTGTGTAATGTTCTATGTATTCTTTATTCATGAGCATGTGAATCCATGCTAGACCCCATGCTGGAGAAGTAACAAGTAACATACCTGTTATGTTCTCCAGCATGGGTCTGGCATGGATTCACATGCAAACCCTCCCTCTTGCCCCTCTGCGGCTCTTCATCATACTGCCACTTTACGTGCTACCAAATCTGAAGATTGCTGCCAGAGGAGGGGTTTAGGGAGAGGGCAGTCATTGGCTGGGGACAGTATGACCCAGAGTTCAGTGATTGGTTTAGAGGAGAAGCACGGTTTGTAAGTGAAAGTGAAACTGTTTTTTCTTTTACCAATCCGCCAACCTATATTACAATTGAACGTTTACTATTGAATCGAGTTACTACTGCAAAAGTCCTACTATATATGTATACAATTTCCCCATACTAACTTGAATTGAAAAGTGAACTTAACCTTGCCTATTATGTTTAATAAATAACGGTAAATATATCTACAAGAGTTTACATATCTTTTTGACAGTTTTGTTTGCTCAAAAGGTCCCAGCCCGTCACTCTCAAGACATGCCTGCCTGCCTGCCCAGCCATAGCTAACCACCCCTTTGGCTAGTTCAAGCCTAAACTAGGAGTTGGAGTCCTGTACACTAAAAGGAGAGCCTTCTATATACCTACCTCAGGTGAACTTCAGTAAAACTCCCTAACAGTTGCCAATAAAGTAAGCTCCCAGGAAATATCGATGCAGGTAAGACCCACTTGAGACAGGGCCTTACTTGACCACAATATCTACTGATTTGAGGAGATTACTCACTGGTATTTTTTTAAATATTGATATGGGTAAGAGGGGGTTTTTCAGAACCTACTCCGGTGAGGCGGTTCTGAGAAGCCAGCCTGAAAGTTTATCCAGTCTTACACTAAAGTCTTTGGCCAAACTGTCAATGGTCGAGTTGATGGGTAGTTGGGATTAGACTCGAGGGGGTCGGTTTTGTGTGACGTAGTTAACCAGAGCAAGGTCTGTCAAGGAACAGAAACCCACACAGCTAAGTATACAAATATATTGTTAACTGCAAGCAATTAATAAAATCAACACGCTACTGGTAAGTAAAATCATAAATACGCCAGCACCTCAGTTTAACACCCAATGTGTTACCTACTACTTTACATTGCAACAAAGTTAATCTTGTCAAAACACATTTTCAATAGCTAAAATGGTTGGGAGGACAGAATGTTTGAGAAATTCTACAAGCTGTAAAATGGCTAGCAAATCAACACGCTAGCGCAATGCTTAAGAAGCCCAGTCCCACCCTTTTCAGATTCCAATCTCTAACAAGTAGGTGATTTTAAGCAGATTTGTTTGAAAAAGTCACTGTCGCAAAGGCCCCCAGGACCTAGTGGGCATGTGACACTTCTGACCATAGCTCAGGCATCTTGCTGCTACCTAACGACTTTATGCCCACTGTCGTCAATTGGGGTAGAGGTACATAAAGAGAAGGTATACTGAAACACACACTTTGACTTACAACACCACAGACCTCACGGGTCAGGGAATCGGAGGGGGGCAGTGGGTCTGACTTAAGCTAGACTGTCGTTCAATCGCTTTGCAGGTTCAAGGCTACCAGCAAGGGTTGGTTCAGACTCATGCATTTATGCCAGGGCAGGGCAAAGTCTACTATATTTTGGTCCCAGGAGCACGGAAGCAGCCACGGGAGTTGCAGATGGAAGTGGACTTTGGTGTGATCCAGGTCACGCCCAGCAGGACCCCCGGGTCAAGGCAGTCAGACTTCAAGATACAATGGGCCCTTCTTCCTGATGAGAAATATCATCAGTTTGGAGATGTCCCAGCTGCGCTCTGATTATGCAGCAATAATTCCAGTGGCAAGGTATGGTGGGGCCTTAAAAAAGCTACAGTCTGGTTATAGTCAACTATAGGCCAAATGTATATCCGGCAACAATTGTGACCTTGGAAAAGCAAGGGATGCAGACCAGGGCTGCAGACTGGTTGGCCCCTCCTGTTGAGAGGAAGGTGGCACATAGTTCAGATCTTACACCAGAGTTGAAATAAGAGCTGCAGAAGTAATCACAGCCGCAGTTCTGCAGCAGATCGCTGGTGGTCCTTCTGCTTCAGATTCCTGGATCTTGTGGTTGTCCATTTCAAATGGCCCTAGGTTCTCCCCCTTTACCCCGAAATAGGACTTGGGCTACTCCAGCCCACCCCAGGCTAAGATCTGCTGCATCCTATCAGGTGGGGACTGTGCATTCTGGGCCATCCTTACTCCTTTCTGTGGCCAAAATGTAGATGTGAACCAGACAGCCAAAACCTCAGTTTCAGCTAATTCAGAAAGAACTCTCCACTAGTCGAGTGGTCAACTGCAAAAGTGCATTCCCCATACATGGGCATATTGGTTTCGTATCAGGTTGTAAATTGCCATCAAAGATGACACAAACACAACTTCTACCATGAGGAACAATCATTTTTAGTGTGTGGTGGGGTTTTGAAAAAGCATCATATGTATTTATTTGAATAAGTTATTTCTAAAGTATTCTTTCCTCCCACGAATTCCTCATCTGATATCCCTGTCCCAGTGCAGCTGTTCTCTGGTGACACACATGCTGGTTGAGCTTACATTCAATTATCTGCCATGCATACTGCATCTAAGGCCCTGGGCTTCAAGCAGTGTGCGGAATACAGATGGCAAATTTCAGTCTTGTATCTGAACTGGATTTTTCTATATTGCTCGGGCGAGGACCCAGGATTGTGGGTCATGCTAGTCCATGCATCTGAAGGGCCTTCGGGAGCAGAATTCGAAATTCTTCACATTCGTCCACAAGGTGACGGGTGAGGCTATGTGGTCTTGTACGAGGTCAGAGCAAGGAGAAAGTCCTGCTCCCAGAGTGTGTCTTCACACTGTTATTCCTCTTGGAAGAAGAGCCACTGTTCCAGGGATACTCCTGAGCTGTCAGCATAGGTACCTTTTCCCACCGAAAACTCCATCCCAGAGGAATGGGATAACTTCCCCTGATGTTGGACATCTGCGCCGACAGCCTATGATCCTGTGGCGTAGGTAACGGCACTGTCTGTTTCTACCCTAAGAGTACGTGCTGGGCACCACACGTGCACTTGTAAGGGCTTGAGCCTGGACCGGAAAGAAACCGAGGCCACTCTGCTGACAGGCCCCACCTTCGGGCGCCGATGCCTTGGCTCAGACTTAGTCTTTGCTTTCGGCGCCAATCTGTGGTGTTGGCTCTGCTGGACTACATCCCACTCTCTATGGACACCTTGATGTCGAAGATATGACTTTTGGGATCTACGAGGTGAGGAATTCCCCAGAGGAGTTCTATGGGGAAAAGGAGGATGTGCAGGGCGCCAGTTGCCTCAACTCGTCCCGGGCATGGACATTTTGCCAGTTGATACCCCAAGCTTCATTCCTACACTTAATAGGTAAGGAGGTCAATACTCTTGACCTGGACAGGGCTGACAGCCCTAATGTTTAGTATGAACTAAGCAATATTCTGGATATTGATCTCGAAGAGGAGATGCTCCTGCTCTTCTATGTGGCAGTGGAGGCCCTTTCTGGAGTTGTGGGAGAAGCCTGCCTCTGTTCGGGCAGTATTCTGGGAACTGGCAAAGATACACAACCCTGCCCCATTGGACCCAGCTTTTCTCTCCTGCCATGCTTAAGACTTCTACCTTCCCGTCTCTGCCACCAGACGGGGAAAGTAAGTAGTTTGATTCGAGAGGTAATAAGGTTTCTGCGTCAGGCAGTCTTGCATTGTGTGCCGTGAATGCCTCTTGTGCCATAGCAACATTATCCTTGGTTCTTTGGATGGCAGTATCCAATGCACCTGAATATATCCTGAAAGGAAAAATAAACAGTTTTCTGTCCTTGGTCACTGATGGCAAGGAGGGGCTCACACCAGGTGTTGCAATCAGAACTAGATGCTGCGGACTGTTAGCAGGTCCATGGTCACAAGCACTTTGGTCAGGCACCACTCTTAGCTGAGGACGTCTGGTTTTGTGGCTGTGGTCAGGCCAGTCAGTTGGAGATGCCTTTTGCTGGCCAAAACCACTTTGGAATGAAGACTGAGGACGCCCTTCAGAAGGTCCAGTCATCGAAGGCAACGCCTAACTCTTTGGGGTTTTCCAGGCAACACCCCTCCACACAGTCAGCGCCTCAAAGCAAGGGTCTTCGTTTGGTATGCAGTGATAAAATCGCGGCAAAAAGTCGCCTTTACAAAAATTGCGGCAAAACTGCTGTGGTTTGCCACGTTAAAAGTGTACCCCATTACACCATTTAAGCGGAACGCGGGTTGCAGGGGTGTCCCCGCTCCCCTTAAATGGTATAATGGTTCCGGGGGTTGCGGGAGTGTCCCCCGCATCCTTTACATGGATTGCGGCGTCAAAACCACAGCGTTTTTGCTGTGATATTTTGTGTACACTGCCATTTTTGCTGTGATTCTAACACATGCAACCTTTCGTTTCTCCACTTCTCCAGCATGAGGTCTGGCATGGATTCACATGCTAATGAATATTCCCCGTCGTCAGGCTGGGAATCCTCGGTAAAGAAAAAATCAGTATCAGTTTCGTTTCTGATCTGTCTTTCTTAGTAGTAACCAATCACTGATCTCTGGGTCATACTGCCCCCAGCCAATGACTGCCCTCTCCCTAAGCCCCGCCCCTGGGCTTTTCAGAAGATTTTTTCGGTTTATTCGAGCCTCAAGCTCCACCGTTTCTACTTCCGACAACGGATAGCCGTTTCGGAATTCTTCTACGCCCCTCAAGGGTGAAGTTTTCATCAAGTTGACACTTCTTGGAGGATTCCGGAAGATGTGCGGCCTACCTCAACGGACATGGCCCAGGACAAGGGAAGCTCGACGCCCGGATCCAAGCTGTTCAGGTGCTGCCCTGGATGCGGATTACAAAACGTTTTCAAGGAGGAGGAGCATTCGCGATGTCTCTACTGCCTTCATGAGGACAAGACGTACATGGAGAAGGACTGTGCGTTCTGCAAGAACCTTTCGGAACGGACCAAGCAAGATCGTTGTTCCCGCCATGCCACCTGGCTGGAGAAGGGCACAGCAGGTGAGAAGGCGAAGAAAAAGTCTGACCGGGATTCTAAGTCCTGTGAGGGCGCCCCGGTGACGGGGGCCAAACAGAAGGCCAAGCACTGCGAGTCCGCGGGCACCGGGAGCGCCGAAAGGTCGGGCTCTTCGGCTGCCAGGCAGGGTGCTACTTCCCCGGCACTTTCGACCACGAGCCAGCGCTCTGGTTCGGGGAAGAGGAAGTCTGAGAACCCGGGTAAGCCGCTGGAGCAGACCCGGTTGATCTCGAAGGGGGAGCGAGGTGCTGATCCTCCCCCCAAGGCGAAGGCCCAGGACGCTCTTAAGGTGGTGAGGGCCTTGATCCATCCGGCAAAGGCCTCTGCCGAAGTGGTTGCTGCGACCCTGGCGAAGCCGGATGAGACTACGCCAGTGGAAACGGCCTCTGGGCCCAGAGTATCTCTGCCACCGCGGAGGGAATCCTCTTTCCAGCCCATCGTTAAGACCCCCGTGAAGCCCCCCGCAGGAAAAGAGGGGGTGGCAGTGGCCATTACAGACTCGGAATCAGCCTCTGAGGGGGAGCTGGTAGAAACCGAGAAGGGCCTCAACGAGAGGTCCATAGGCCTCAACGAGAGCATAGGCCTCAAGGAGAGGTTCATAGGCCTCAATGAGAGGTTAGAGAGGGTTCGATCCCAGGGGGCGGCAACTGCTGACGTGATCGAAGATGGCGACGTAGAGGGCCCAGTGGAAAGGCCATCCCGTCCGTCGCAGCCATTACCCGAGCCTCAGGATAGCTCGGCGGCCATTTTGTTAACAATCCAATCCTTATGTACTGAGATAAGGACGAGGTTACCACGGACACCGACGGAGGATCCAGAACCGGGCCTGTCGGGAAACCCTCTGAAAAAGCGGAGGAGAGTCCACCCCTCCCCACTCCACCCTTCGTGCCTGCGAGACCTGTGGACCCCTCGTCCTCGCCGGACCCTAGACAGGATACGGGGACGGACGATGATGGCGGTGATGACACAGCGGACATCCCGTCATCACCCACCCCCCCGCACGCTTCCCCAGCCGACAAAATTGCCTCTTTCCACGCCGTGATAACCAGGGCATCCGAGCTCTTCCAGCTATGCCCTGAAGAACAGAAAAAGGAAGGATTTCTGTACCAACGACGAGAGGCCAAGAGGAAGACGGTCCTCGCGGTGCCTTTGCTCGACGACATCTGGAACGAGGGGCTTGCTGTCCTCAAGAATCCTTCCATGACACCCGCCAAGAGGGACAGGTACGAGAAGAAGTACCGAGTCCCCGATACCACCCCCTTGTGCCTCAGGGCCCAGCCCACGCCGGACTCTGTCGTCTCGGCAGCGGCTAAGAAGGCAGCGGGTGCGGCGGCTTCAACTTCCACTTCCCCGCCGGACAGTGAGGGCAAGAAGTTGGACTCCATGGGGCGACGAGTCATCTCGTCGGCGGCGACGACGATTAAGGCGGCCCATGCATTAGCGTTCGTGGCCCGCTACGACAGGGAGCTCTGGTTCAAGATAGGTCCCCTGCTAGACTTCCTACCTGATGACAAGAGGGCGGAGGCCCTAGAAATTCTGCAGGAAGGCGAGGTGGCATCGGATCATGCCATAACGGTGGCAACGGACATTGCCGATACCGGATTTCGCCAACTGGGCAATGGAGTTTGCCTCCGACGAGGATGGCTCAAGGCGATAGACTTTCGCCAGGACGTCCAGACCAGAGTGTTGGACATGCCGTTCGATGGCAACAACCTTTGGTAAGGCGGTGGACGAGTCTCTACAGGCCATCAAGACCGACTCTGAGACGGCCCGGGCCCTAGGGGTGCTTCAAAAGCGACGGCCCTTTCGGAGCTCCGGAGGCAGACACGGTGTCTCCAAAGGTTCCAGCGGTGGCTCCTCCACTTACCGCCAGGCGGCCTGCTCCTCTTCCCAGGAGGCCTACAGAGGTTGCGGCAAGCAAGGGGGATCCCGCTGTCGTCGCCAAGGCGGCAAGGCCGCCTCCAAGCAAGACTGACCCGGCCGTGTTGTCGGGCCCCCACCGAAGGACCCAGGTGGGAGGCCGGCTGATGAAGTTTCATCAGCGTGTGGGAGTCATCTCCACCGACCGCTGGGTATTGGACACCCTGGCCAGCGGGCACTCGCTGGAAT
Source organism: Ambystoma mexicanum (assembly GCF_040938575.1). Lineage (NCBI taxonomy): Eukaryota > Metazoa > Chordata > Amphibia > Caudata > Ambystomatidae > Ambystoma > Ambystoma mexicanum. The sequence goes on from NC_090938.1 coordinate 194,227,491, forward strand.
TCCAAAAGAAGTGCCCTCGCATTCCTCCCGTGGCCAGGAAGGAAAATCACGTCCCTCAACTGCTGTTGGAGGTAAGGGGGATGCTCAAGAAAGGTGCCATCAAGCTCGTCCCCAGAAGGCTCCGGGGCACCGGAGTGTACTCAAGGTACTTCCTCGTCAGGAAGAAGACAGGCGGTTGGCGCCCCATCCTGAACCTGCGTCGCTTAAACAAGTACGTCAAGGCGCAGAAATTCAGGATGGTCACCCTCCAGCACGTGCTGGGACAGCTGGAGGAAGGCGACTTCCTATCGTCTTTGGACCTGGAGGATGCTTACTTCCACATCCCTCAACTACCCCAAATCCCACCTGGTTCCATCGCAGATAGCACTGTTTCTGGGAGGGAAGCTCGATACAGTGGGGCAATTGGCCTCCCCTTCAGAGGAGAGGACCAAGACCATCCTGGGCATGGTGCGGCGCCTGCTAGCCACGGACGTGGCCAGGGTGAGGTCCATCAAGTCCCTCCTCGGGATGAGGTCCTCATTCATCTATCTTGTACCCCTTTGCAGACTTCGGATCCGTCCACTACAGGAGTTCCTAGACGCCCGCTGGCTTCACGCGAGGGGCTGTTTCGAGGACAGGATCCCTCTCGACGAGGAGTTCCGTCGGGTGATCTTATGGTGGGGCATATAGTGGGGACAGGCACGGAATTTCAAATCCCGGCGTTTCAAAAGACGGTGACGACGGACGCCTCTTTGGAGGGTTGGGGGGCCCAAACCGGAGACCTCCACGCAAGAGGCCTTTGGCTCCCGGAGGAGAGGTCTCTCCACATCAACATTCTGGAGCTCCGAGCAGTGTTCTGGGCTCTCAGATCGTTCCTTCCGTCCCTCAAGGGCAAAGTGGTGAGGATCTTCACCGACAACACCACCACGATGTTCTATATACGGAAGCAAGGAAGCACCAGATCCCCAGCCCTATCCAAGGAAGCCCAGGATCTGTGGCACTGCGCCGTCGCCCGGGGGTTGTTTCTGGTTCCCTTCCACCTGGCAGGAATAAAAAACACCATCGCCGACTCACTCAGCAGAGAGCTGCGCTCGTGCCACGAGTGGGAACTACGAAAGGATCTAGTGGACCGCCTCTTCCGACGGTGGGGCACACCCCAGATCGATCTGTTCGCGACGGCAACGAACTCCAAGTGCCGGAGGTTCGCCAGCAGGTTTCCCCAGCCGAGGAGCATGGGCGATGCTTTCTCATTCCCCTGGGAGGGCCTGTTTCTATACGCGTTCCCTCCATTGCCATTGCTGATCCGGCTCATCAACCAGCTCAAGAGGTCACGGTGCAGTATGATCCTCGTCGCACCTGCGTGGCGATGGCAGATATGGTTCCCGGACCTTCTGGACTTGTCAGCGTCCCCGTCAATCAAGCTGCCAGTGGACGCGGATCTTCTCTCTAGGGAAGGAGGCGCCATCCTCCATCACGACCCGAAGTCGCTGAGCTTGCAGGCCTGGCTCCTGCAGCGTTAGAGTTTGGAGGATACGACATACCGGCCGACTGCAGAGAGGTTCTTGCAAAGGCCAGGGCGTCGTCAACTCTTAAATGCTACGGACACAAATGGAAGAGGTTCTCTGTCTGGTGTCACGCACAGAAGATTAACCCTCTACGGATTACGGCTCCCCAAGTACTGCCGTACCTACTGACGCTGCCCAAGGCTGGACTGGCACACGCGTCCATCATGATTCATCTTGCTGCGATCTCCCGATACACCAGAACCACTGGGCGGACGTCTTTGTGGTCTCATCATCTGGTGAAAGAGTTCATGAAGGGACTGTTCAGATCGTTCCCGCCGGTGAAGGCTCCGGCCCCGGCGTGGGAGCTCAACGTGGTGCTGACCAAGCTCATGGGACCTCCGTTCAAGCCTCTGCACTCGGCTCCGTTGAAGTTCTTGTCGTGGAAAACAGCGTTTCTTGTGGCCATCACCTCCGCACGACGGGTGGGAGAGATCCAGGCCCTTTCCTGCAAGGCCCCGTACTTGACTTTTCACGACTCGAGGGTAGTGCTCAGGATGCACCCCTCCTTCATGCCCAAGGTGCCGTCGGACTTCCACCTCAACGAACCCTTGGTGTTGCCTGTTTTCTTCCCGTCGCCTTCGTCGCCGGCTGAAAGGACTTTGCACTCGCTGGATGTGGCTAGAGCGCTGAAGTTCTACGTGGACCGCAGGAAGTGTTTTCGGAAGACGTCACAACTCTTTGTGAACTTTGGACCTGTCAATCAGGGGAAGGCTCTCTCGAAGGCTTCCATTTCCAGATGGCTCTCCGGCTGTGTCATGTACTGTCATCGGTTGGCAAACCGACCGCTGCCTGTCCGTCCGAGAGCCCATTCCACCAGAGCGATCGCAGCTACCACAGCGTTCCTATCTGGTGTGCCTTTGCTGGACATCTGCAGGGCTGCTACGTGGAGGTCGACGCACACCTTCACGAAATTCTACTGCGTCGATCGGGATTCCAGGGAGGAGTCCAGGGTCGGCCAAGCAGTGCTGCGCGACCTGTTCGCCTAAGGTGAGCATGGTGAGGAGGTAAGAATTGCTTAATGTTGAGTTTGATGTAATGCTTAATGTTGAGCCTTTGCCACCTCACGTGGTTGTGCATGTGTGTACTGCTATGTATTCTTTTATTCATGAGCATGTGAATCCATGCCAGACCCCATGCTGGAGAAGGAACAAGTTACTTACCTGTAACTGTTGTTCTCCAGCATGGGTCTGGCATGGATTCACATGCGAACCCTCCCGCCTACCTCTCTGCGGCTCTTCACTTGGTCATACTGCCACTTCACGTGCTACTAAAATCTGAAGATGGCTGCCAGAGGCGGGGCTTAGGTACAGGGCAGTCTTTGGCTGTGGTCAGTATGACGCAGAGATCAGTGATTGGTTACTACTACGAAAGACAGATCAGAAACGAAACTGATACTGATTTTTTCTTTACCGAGGATTCCCAGCCTGACGGGGAAATATTCATGAGCATGTGAATCCATGCCAGACCCATGCTGGAGAACAACAGTAACTTGTTCTCTCTCTTTCTTTCTCTCTCTCTTTCTCTCTCTCTTTCTCTCTCTCTTTCTCTCTCTCTTTCTCTCTCTCTTTCTCTCTCTCTTTCTCTCTCTCTTTCTCTCTTTCTCTCTCTTTCTCTTTCTCTCTCTGTCCCTCTCTGTCCCTCTTTCTCGTTTCGGAGCATCTATTCTGTACATTTACGATCTCTGGTATCCCCTTCTCTGTTTATCAGAGTTGGCTTGGACACTCACCTGGGCAGGACTTTTATCTTTTTATTCGGATGTTAAATGTCCTTCAATCCCAGGAACCAGTCCAGGCTTACGGCTTTTCTGCACCTGGTCTCATCTACTGCATCGTTGTGGTACCAGACCCGAGGCTGCACATGAGATTGCTTCACTGGCTTCGCTATTGCCAATGGCTGCAGCTTCAGAGCCACATATCGGAATGTTTACAGGTTTTGTACTAGGTGAGCCATGCGTGACAACTTGCTGAGGCGTGTTTCATCAACCTTGCCCTAGGAGACTGTGGTCGCGGATGCATCAGACTGACTGGGGTGCTCACTTGTTAGATCCAACGGTGAGCCGACTGTGGTCTCCCGCAGAGTCTTGGGCACACCTCATCTTGCTTGAGTGAGGGTGATCCTGCGGGCCCAGGTTGTTTTGCTCCCCTCTATAAAACACAAGAGTGTTGCTCCTGACAATCAGATGGGCATGCACCACCTCAACGAATTAAGTGGTGTTGGGGTCCTTGCCTCTGTCCAGAGAAGCAATGTGATTGTGGTTGGGGGCTCTGGAGAACATTCTCTCTCTGGCGGCTCATCTGGCCGGCGGGGAGAATGTCACAGTGGTTGCCTTGAGCAGACAGACTTTGGCCTCTTTTCCAGGACGTTCTGGAGGTGATCTTGTCTTTTTCAGGGAATCCTCAAGTGGACCTATTCACTTCCAGTGTCAACAGGAAGTATGTCTTCTTCTTCTCCAGGGATTTTCCTCACCAGGGTGCCCTGGGGGGAGGCACTGACGGTCAAGTGGATATGTCCATGTGCCCCACTCGTGCTTTCCGAAATCGGTCGACTTGCTCTCCTATTCAAAAGGGAGGGTCCTCCATCCAAACCTCAGCAGCCTGAGCCTTCATGCTTGGCTACTGAGAGGCTGAGAAACAAGGAGTGGGACTGTTGGGGAGATTTCTGTTTTATGCTTAATCTCCTCTCCTAGTGATACCCCAAACACGTTTTGCTGGACTTCTGGACCTTTTTCTTGCTCTCCTTAATGAGGGGAGCATGCTTCCCCCTTCCTTATTTTCTGCTCTAATCATGGCAACTTTTGTTTTACTTTATTTTATGCTTTCCTCCATACCTTTTTAAAGGCATCTGTGTTCCACTTTTGCAGCACACAGCACCCTATGAGCAGTGTTTCTGGGAGCCCTTCAAGGTCTCCTTTTTATATTATTTTACTTTGTTAGGGGAGTTTTAAGTCCTACTGGCAGCAAGACTTTAGTAAGCTATGCCAGTGGTTTGTAGATCCCCCAACTCTTGGTATCCGGCTGTACTAGCTCAGGTCCTTGGTAGTGTGGCAGAGCAGCCAGGCTTATTTTAAGACGAAGATTAGAGCTGTAGGTAAGTACTCCGGCTCTTAGACAGGCACAGCAAAGAAGCACTTTCACGTTTTTTAATAAAAGTTATATATTTAGTATATTTACACCAGAATCGCTTTATATACTTCAGATGGTAACGTTAGAACACTTAGGAATACTAGAAAATACACTTCAAATGGCACTTTCACTTTTGTGTTTGTTGTCGGTTACAATTGTAGCAACTTTTGAAAGTGAAAAGACAAGGTTATCGTATCATCGGTAATTGCGCATTCATACGGTTTTCAACAGGTTATACAGTAATCCATTATCTCTGCAATCACATATAGAAAAGTCACTTAAATGGAGGAAAATAATTAGTTGGTGCAACATGAGCTTAGTTCAAGGTTCTAGAGATGTTTTCTTCGCCCTGGCAAGTCTTAAATCCAAAAACACAACCCTAGTTAAGGCAGTTCCGGGAGGGCTTTAATTCTTGGCAAACAGTGAATAATGAAGAGCTCCTGCGGATTTCTTCCAGTGTCTAAAGTTATTGAAGCAGCAAGTCAACTAACAAAGGAGACCAAAAAACGGACTCATAAATGGGACACAAGCAGCAGACTGTGTCAGAATTCAGAGGGGTTTTCCCCGGGCACCTCTAGGTGCACTCCAACGCTCTTGAGCGTCTTCTCAGAATCGGGTTAGCAAGTCCTTCTTCTCCACAGTACCTTGAGTTTGAAGAGTGTTTTTTTGTTGGCTCCTCTGATGTGGCTTCTCTGGACCTGACCTCCGGAATTCCTTGGTCTGGTGACGAAAGGTGGGACAATGGCCGGTCTTCCAGCAGCAGTCTCGAGGGAGGGACCTGTGGCACGACTTTCAGCAACTTCTTGGTTTACTCTGTGTTTTTGGTGCCTTTTCATCAGCACCAACAAAGGACACATATCGTCCAGTAATCGTCTTCGCTTCCTCAGGCCCACACTCTGGTGAGGGGGTCTGGGCGAGTTGGATCGGATCTCTGGAGGGTCCTTACGGGCTCAGCACAGAATTGGACGGATTCGGCCTTTCCACATCAATGCACTCGAAATGGGCAGCAGGTCTCCTGGTATTGAGGTTCCGCAGCTCTGGAATCTCCTTGGACCTCGGGGATGGCTAGTCTGAAGTTAGTCTGGGGACTGGTTATTCCCACCAGCCAAAGGGAAGCAGACCTCTTCGGACTCCTCTGTCAAATAGAAAACGGGGTCAGGACAGCAGTGGTAGCTTCATGGTGTTGCAAAGGGTCTGCAGGCGTATCTGGTTGTCTTCTTTGGTTACTTCTGTTTCCAGTGGTTGGCTTGCTTTACATTCCAGAAGCCTCATCTGTTCAACAGTTCAGCATACACTCCTGCAATCTCACTCAGCATTTTACAGAAAGGGGCATTTGGCTGTCAAATCAGAACAGCCAGGTCCCCTGTGGGAGCTGGTCCTATTCAAGTACTCTGGCAGACAAAGGACAGGGGGGGTGGAAGACTCCTCCCCCACTTCCTGCCTGCCGAGACACTCTGGAGCCTAAGCGGGGATACCTACTGGTTCGCGCCAAAGGCAAACCACACACAGACCACCCACTCCCAGAATGGTAGAAGGGCTTGCAACCATGCTAGTAATGGTGAAAAATGAAGGGAGGTCCCAAGTTGGTACTTGGTTGCCCCCCCCCCCCCCCCCCCCTCATTGTGGACTACCACGGTTATGGACCTCGCCACAATTGTTGGCAGAACACGTCCACTGCCACCAGCAAGAACTAGGTGATTGTCTATTTGACTAAAGTCACAGGAGTAGAGAGAAAGGGGATACCAAGTATCCCTTTGGCACTCCACTGAAGGTGGTGTGTGCCAATCTCTCTCTATACAGTTTGGGAGAGAACTGTAGTTACTTAAGGATATAGGAAAACAAGTCTTAAAGGGGAACCATAGGTTCCCCAGCAACACTTCCCATAAGGAACTGTGCTGCAGTTGCAAAATACAGATGCCTTTTAAGAGCCATAGACTAGACATACTCCATAGTATAGGTAGATTACAAAGAATAGCGTTCCAAAAGACAGAGCCCATAAGAATGAATGAGTGGGAAAAGGCTCCATTCAGGGTTAAAAGAAAGGTCCAGAAGTCCAGCAAGATGAGCTGGGGGTCTAACTAGGAGAGGGGGCTGAAGCCAATAATGATAAAATCTTCCCAAAAATGTCCATAAACACTACACTTCTTAAGAATAGGGGATACCATTTATCCTTCTTAGCTTTTCCTTTTGAGCAATCGGCACACACCACCACTTTATGGTTACAGTAACAACCCTATAGTTATCACTGGTGACAGTGGATGTTTTCTACCGACTTCTGTGCAATATTCCACTTCAGGCTGTATTCACAACTGCACTTATGCAAAATAGGGTCATCCGTGTTTCAACATGGTGGCTCCTTTTTTTTCTCCATTTCTTGTGTGGCTGTTCTTTTTTAGCCCTTCTGTCGTCCTGGGAGGGGGAGGTCTTGATGGGAGTTTTGTTTTCGGCAGGAACCCTTTGTGTAGCCCGCCGAGGATCCAGTGTGTCTGCGAGGACAGGAAGCATGGGAGGATCCCGAAACTCCCCTATCCTTTGTCTGCCGATGTGCCAGAATGGAACCAGTTCCCACTGGGGCAACTGGCTGTCCTGATTGGACAGCCACCTGCCCCTTTCAAATGGATTGTGTCATCCAACATACTCCTCATCTTTGACATTCAATGTCCAGCTTCAGCTGCTTCAGAAAACATTTTCGGCAGAGGGCGCTGTTCGTCGAAGGCATCCGTCATGGGCGACTTCATCCGAGATCATATATAGCACGTGCGGCGCCCGTTAGCCGCAGTTCCGTTTTTCCAATGACCGCATCGCTTCGGTTATTAAATTCAGCGCTTTCTCTGACGTGTATCTTTCGAGAAATGTATCAAAATCCTTTGTGATGTCTTCATCCTAGACACCAACACCGAAGACTGTTTTTAAAGTGTCGAGACTGCGGGTCCAAGAGTGCCCCCTCCTCTGTCTATGCCTTCGAAGCCTTTGACGCTACCGAAGCCTGTATCCACTATTCCAGAGAAAAGTTACACTCCACTTCATACAAAGAAGTTTTTCAAATCTCTATCTTCAATCTAGAAGATGAAGAAGGGTCTGATGAGGGAAATGCTCCTCTCGGGCTGCAGGACACCAATGCTCCAGAGTGTCTGATATATGAGGAATCCAGAATCAAAGACCTCTACGAAAATTTACAGTCGGCGAGTGGGGTTGACACCTCACCCGAACTAGAATTTGGAAACCTGAGCCTGGCGAACACGCTGATGCTTCTTATAGGCAGCTCATGTCCAGGGTTGTTGAGTACTTTGGGTGGAGCAGACCACCACTCCCTTATGAACAAGACCACCTAACCGATATTTTGGATAAGGGTCCCCAATCTGACCCGGTTTTGCCATTCCATATGGCTTTACAAAAAAGGGTGGCTGGAAATTGGTAATCTCTGGATACCAATCCGGCAGTTAATAAAAATCTGACACGAAAATACCGCCCCTCCAGTAGTCGCCCCAGCTACCTGTCAAACACCCCGCTCGGGAGAGTCTTGTGCAGGCAGCTAAAGCAACATCGAAGCGGGCAGCGTACCCAGGCATCCCTCCTGACGGGGACGATAAGTGTGTAGATGTCTGGGCAAGAAAGGTATTTTCCGCAGGGAGCATGGCACTGAAATCTGCCAACTCAATTGTGCCCTGGCAACATTTTCGTACACACTGTGGATTGCATATCTATGGCGGCAGAGCATATTCCCAAGGGGGAAGAAAGGGATGGCTTCTTAGCTATAATTAAGGATGGCAAAGAAGCTAGTTGGGAATCCCTTCAGTCAGGATTGTATACTGCAGATAGCGTCAGCAGATCCATGGTGACCAGCACAGTATTACGCAGACATGCATGGTTGAAGTGAGGTTTTGCACCAGATGTGCAGTCGAGACTTCTCAACATGCCTTTTGACAGGTCTCATCTTTTTGGCAGCAAGGCTGACAAGAGCCTTGAGAAGTTGCAGACCTCGAAGGCGGCACCCAAGTCTTTAGGCGACGCTGTTGGACAACCTCAAACTTTTTGTACTACTGGACAACCTTGAAGGGGGTAAATCTTTTCCGTACTACTCCTCAGTTCGAAGGGCGAGAGGAATGGCCAGTCAGAGGTCAGACAAAATGTCCTTGTGGTGGAATAGGTAGATGTGCCAAGCCAGCTCAGGCAGCAGCCTCCTTACCATCGGCCTCTGCAACAGCCGCCTCAAAACCACTTTGAGGTCTTGAATCACAATTCATCGGTGGGGAGCGGGGGGGGGGCAGACTGTCTCAGCATTTAGAAGAATGGCAAGCCATTAATTGGATGCATGGGCTCTAGCCCACAGTTACTGCCTTCCTTTTATGAGAAGACTTCAAACCAATCCACCGGGGAGCCGCTCTTTGACGGTTCTGGACCTGCTCCTTGTGCAGGAAGTCTTAACCCTGCTAGAGAAAGGTGCTATAGAACCAGTACCTGTAGCAGAGAGGAACAAGGACTGAGACCCATCTTGGATTTGAGATACATGAACAAGTTCCTCCCGAAGGACACATTCAAGATGGTTACACTCCTCAGATCCTCCATGCCCTCCAACTCCAGGATTGGTTTGTGTCATTGGACCTCCTGGATGCTTATTTTCATGTGCCAATCCTGCTCAAGCACAGAAAATACCTGAGGTTTGCAGTTGGCGGTTCTCGCTATCATTTTCGGGTTCTGCTTTTTGTGGTAACCTCCGCCCGAGGGTTTTCACCAAACTGATGGCGGTAATCTCAGGAGAGGGAGGGGGGGGGAATTCACGTCTACTCCTACCTGGACGATAGGCTGATCAGGGCGCGTTCTCCCGAACAAGCCTTGGATCATCTGTCACCTGCCACTCACTTCACAGATTGGGTTTCGCCCTCAATTACAAGAAGTCCCATATGACACCTCAACAGGTCCACTACATCGGGGCTGTGTTGGACACATCCTTAGGAACGAGCTTGGCACCCAAGGTGAGGGCTCAAGCCATTCTTCAGATGGTAACCACATTTCAGAGTGCGCAGAATCTTCTGGCCTTCGATTTCTTGAGGTTGCTTGGCCTCATCGCATCCTGCATTTTTCTGGTTCCAGAAGCACGCCTGAGAATGAGATCCCTTTCATTGGCTGTAAGAACACAATGGTCCCAATTCTCAGGAAAGATTTCGGACCGGCTTCAGATTCCAGCCAAGGTCTCAAAGGATCTTCTGTGGTGGGCCTGCAAGGAAAATATTCTGAAGGGCGAACACTTTTGGCCGCCATGGCCAGCGATTACAGTAGTCACGGACGCCTCACTCATGGGGTTTGGAGCCCATGTCAACGATCGGACAGCGGTCGTTGGTCTCCATCGGAGTCCAAACTACACATCAATCTTTTGGAGCGTAGTGCCATCAGAGTAGCTCTGAAGGCCTTCCTGCCCTCCGTACAGGTAAAGAATGTCCTGATAATGACAGACAACACGGTGGCCATGTACTACCTCAACAAGAGAGGTGTAGGGTCACTATCACTGTGCAGAGAGGCAGTGCAGCTTTGGTACTGGGCAATTCAAGAAGGAATATCTCTATCGGCAGTTCAGCTAGACGGAGAAGAGCACACAGCAGTGGACACTCTGAGCAGGCAGAGCAGAGTCTCCCACGAGTGGGAACTAGTTGAAGTCCTTCGCAAGATCTTTACCCTTTGGGGAACCCCTCAAGTGGCTCTGTTCACAACCGGTGTTAACCGGAAGTGCAAACTGTACTGCTCCAGGGGATTTCTCCCAAGAGGAGCTCTAGGAGACTCATTTGTAGTGGACTGGGAGTTTCCGCTTCTATACGCATTTCCTCCAGTCCCTGTCGTTCCTCATGTGATCAGGAGGTTGGGAAAGCTCTGCAAACACATGATCCTAATTGCCCCGGATTGGACCAGGAGGACACGGTACCCAGACTTTCTAGACATGTCCATTTGTTCTTCGATACGTCTTCCCCAGAGAGATGATTTTCTCTCGCAAGAGGGTTGGGTTCTCCATCCACAGGTAAATCTTCTCAACCTTCACGCTTGGTTGCTCAAAGGTTGAGATATAAGGATTGGGACCTCCCACATGATGTTATGAAGCTGTTGCGTTCGGCTAGAAGACCAGCAACACAATCTTTGTGCTGTTGGAACAAGTTTTGCAACTGGTGCAAAGAAAATAATGTAGATCCTTTCCTGTGTAAAACACAGGACGTACTGTCCTTTCTTCTATCCTTAGCCACACTGGACGTACTGTCCTTTCTTTTATCCTTAGCCAATTTGGGGCTCCAGATTGGTACCATTAAAGGCTATCTGGTGGCGCTGTCCATTTTTAAGCGCTCGTCAGAGGAATTTTCTTATTTAAAAATCCCTCTTTTGACAATTCCTAAAAGGACTCGCAAATGTGTATCCTCCATCTTCCTTCCAGGTTCTGGTTTGGGACCTAAATATGGTTTTAAAATTCTTAATGTGTGCTCCCTTTGAACCCCTGCACACATGTCCTCTAAGGTCATTAACCTTCAAAAACATTTTATTGGTTGCTCTCACATCAGCACGCAGAGTGAGCGAGCAGCAGGCACTGTCAGTAAAGCCATCCTTTACAGTCTTCTACAAGGACAGGTTGTCTTGAAGGTCAAACCTTCTTTTTTACCGAAAATCATTTCGGATTTTCATTTGAACCAGAAAACTGTCCTGCCTTCCTTCTACCCTCCACGTCAGCCTGGTAAGGAGAAAGAAAGATTTCATAGGTTAGATCCTAGAAGAGCATTACGTTTTTACATTTTAGGAACATCCAAAATACGGTTTGATGATCAGTTGTTCATAGGCTATACAGGACACAAACTAGGTCAGGCTGTTAGCAAACAGACCTTAACTATGTGATTCATTTTGCCAATTTCTGAGTGCTACAAGCTTGCAGGGAAAGACCCTCCTGAAGGCTTGCAAGCTCATTCCACCAGGGACGCATGGCCACATCTAGAGCCCTGCAAAGGGGAGTTCCTATTAGGAATATTTGTGACACTGCAACGGGGTCATCAATATACATGTTCACAAAACATTATGCTCTGGATGCTTCACATTCTCAAGATCTCGCTTTTGGCAAGGCAGTACTCTGCCCTTGAACATGTGTAATATATAGAATTCTACTCCCTCCTCCAATTATAAACACTGTTTTGGGAGTCTGTCAAAGATGAGGAATACGTTGGCGGACACAATCCATTTGATGAACAAGTTACTTACCCCTGGTAACGTTCTTTAGACTGGATGTTCCTCCAACGTATTCCTCCCATCCTACCCCTCTGTAGAATTTCCCATGCCATCACAACTTCTGCTCCACCTAGGTTCAGTACTGTCATGCCTGTATTTATGGGCATCTCTGCTGCATGGGAAGGAGAAAAAACAGAACTGAGGCTAACGGGTCTGCACCTGCTATATATGATCTCCGATGACATCACCATCGACAGAGGCCTTCGAGGGACATCGACTCGATGCCATCGATGCACAGCGCCCTCTGCCGTAAAGGTTTCCAAAGCAGGACTTTGCCTGTCAAAGATGAGGAATATGTTGAAGCAACATTCCGTCGAAAGAAAGTTACTAGGCCTAAGTAACTTGTTCTTCTGTGAACTTCAGGGAGAGTTTGCAGATAAATGAAAGGGAAATCCTGATAAAAGGTGATGTTCTTGAGGCAGAAGGCAAGTTGACCACTGGAACAGAAAATCCGAAGCAGAAGACGACCAGCGACACTGACAGACGCTTCCTGTAACCACCAAGAGACCACTGCTGTACTGAGCCTGTTTTCCAATCAACAGAGGAGCTCCAAAGAGGCCAAAGAGTAGGTCCCACGCCTTCCCTTTGGCTGGTGGGACCTACTAGGCATAAGACTTGCAGAACAAGCCATCCCTGATGTGCTTTGACCTCCCAGGACTGCAAACCTCTAATACCAGGGGACCTCCGACCCAATTGCAGTGCATCGTCTTCCAGTGATTGAATCGTCCCAGAAATTTGGTGAGTTCCAGTTGGACCTCCAGAGACAAGACCCTCCTCATCAAAGTCCCTTCACCAAAGTGCGGAACGGCAGAATCGAGGCAGATTGACCGGGTTTTAACGACTCACTGTTGGAGCTTGTAAAAAAAGTGTCACAAACGCAAATCGACATGGGAGTCTCAAGAATGCTTTGCTGAGGGTCCTTTCTCATTACTGCTGCTGCAACATCCCTTCCAGAGTCCCTCCTTTAGTCACCACGTCCAAGGAAGGTAGGAGACCGGGTCCACGGCTGCTGCATAGGAAAGAATAAATCTGCATGTTCAAGGTACTGGGCGCCTCAAGGTAGTACTTACCTAAAGCTGAATTTGTCACTCCTGTGTTACTGGAGTGGTATACCCGCGTTTGGGTATTCAGCCATACCCATTTCCCAGGCCTAAAGCTTGTGCACCTATTGGGAGTCCTTTACAAGGAACCAATACCTTTTTTTTACATTATTTTTATTCCACTAAAGTATCCTACTTGAAAGTAACTGTATCCTGGGGAACTTTGCCTTTTCTGCTGCTGCACATGACTTTGCACCCTCTCCTCAACTGACTCTGAACTAGTTGGGGAGGACTGCTAAAGTATTGGAATCATTGAAAAGTATTACCAAGTAGTATATTGCTGTTGCTAGTGTTGAATAACCCTTTTTCCTTATAACAACATTTTCTGAGCAACTTTAAGACGTGAATTGATTTATCATTGTACTGTGTTAATTACTAGTGCACTCCACTACTATTGGTTTACTTACCTGAAATTATTGCTGACGTTTTCTATTTGTGTTGGTTAGTCTAAATAGTATTTACATACCTGAATAGAACTTAGCCTTGCGTATAATTTATTTTTATATTTTACTATTGCTAAGTGTGTTAGTGTGTGCTTCTTTGAACCTATTTACTCCGTGCATTGTCCTTACCTACAGCTCACAGCCTCCATGAGGTAAGACTGGCTGCTCTGCCTTTTTACCAAACCTTTGGGTAATACAGACTTGTACTAAGATTTGGGTCCTGTATACCAAGCTGTAGTTTTATAGAGTCTCACCTGCTGGTAGACTTTAGGAAATGTCCCCTAAAAGGCATGACATCCTCGAAGTGCTCCTTTCAGCTAGGAGGCCTGCTTCAAAATCCATTTATGCCTGCAGATGGCATACATTTTCGATTTTGTGTTGGGAGAGGCATCTGGATCCTTTATCCTGTCCGCCATCCCCTTTGTTACCGGTAGATTGGCACTGTAAAGCATTACCTCACGGCTATTTGTGTTTGAGGTCCCCGGAACAGGCCTTGTTTGTCACAATCCCTACTATTTTGCAGTTGTTGTGGGGCTTGTATAACAAGTTTCCTCCCTGCTAGTTTGTGGTTCCAGCAAGGGATTTGAATTTAGTTTTACAGTTTCTTATTGGCGCTCTGTTTGAGGCCCTTCGTTCCTATTCTATTAGATTGCTCACTATGAAGGTGATTTTCCTATTTGCCATCACTTCTGCGAAGTGGGTGAGTGAGCTCCAGGCTTTGTCTGTTTTTACATCCCTGTTTTTTTCCAAAGAGGTGGTGACTTTGAAAGTGATACTTTTCTGCAGAAAGTGGTCTCTGATTTCCATCTCTCTGATTATTCTTCCTGCATTTTTCTCCCCGCCTCACCCTTGCAAGGCAGAAGAACATTCCATCGACTGTACTCGTACAGGTCCTTACTAAGTGTCTCAAACGAGAGAGGCTAGAATAGATGACCAGCTTTTCATGAGTGTCGCCGTGGTTTGTGCAGGCAGGGGTGTTACCAAGGAAACTTTGTCAAGGTGGATAATCCTGTGCATCTCAATGCTACGATCTAGCTGCAAAGATCATGCCTGATGGTCTGAGCTTATTCTACCAGAGGCGTGGCTGCCACCTCTGCCCTGTAGAGGGGTGTCTCTGTCCTGGACATCTGCCAGGCTGCAACGTGGGCTTCTTTGCACACAGTTGAAAAGCATTACAGCTTGGATCCCCTTGCGGGCCAGGATGTCTGTTTTGGTAGGGCTGTCTGCCAGAGTTATCTGGTTTAGGTTTGTCCTCTGTTTTTTCCCTCCAAGATTTATGTACTGCTTTGGGAGTCTTGTCATATATGGGGAATCCGTGGGAGGAAAGAATCCATTAGAACAAATGACTTGCCTCTCGGTAATGAGCTTTCTGACAGATGTTCCTATGCTCTTACCATGGAATAGTTATCGCCCACTCCACCACCCCCCCCCTTACCTGCCCTTGCGGCGGATAGCTAGGACACCATCAGTTCTGCTGTCCTTCAACTTCAGAATGCTAGGGCAAAAGTGTGGCACTGAGGTCATGGGACGCGAGTGCTTGTACAAGAGCACAAGGATGAGAACAAGCAGCCAAGTCAGTTTATAATGGTGTGAATAAAGTGGAACATAGCTTGGGACAAACCATACAATATAAACGTAAGAAGCCTGTGACTTACAAAGAATGTGTTAACCTAGGTGGCCAGGGATGCAAACTAAAGTGGAGTACTGTACAAGTATTACGTTACACTGGAAAGAGTCGTGGCCAGGTAGGGAGAAGGTGAGGGACGGGGAAAGTGGATCTTCCTCTTTAGCAAGAAAGTGAAGTTTAAACTTTTGTTTATTTATTTTGCATTTTTAAAGCACTCACGCAGCTCGTGGGCATCGCGGCGCTTTTACAGGAATGGTTTGTTTTTTAGCTGCGCAATTGTTTTTTTTGTTTTAGTTGCGTATTTATAACATGCTTAAATACCCAGAGGTTTCTAAGCGTGGACCGGGGATCGAACCTGTGTTGCTTCTTGTCTTGCTTCCAAGGCGAACAAGTTGCCGCTGAGCTATCCTCCAGGGACATCTTTGCTTTGAGGTGTTCCGTTCAGGCTGGCTTTGATTGTGTTGCCCAGTGGGTTCCAGTGGAGTGGAGTGGGTGAGTAGGGAGAACAAAGGGATGGCATGTGGCAGTGTGGTTGAGTGCAGAGCAGGAATAAAGGTAACAAAATGGTGAGTAGGCAGATGAGACTGGTACTAAGCAACATCACCATTAAATAGCTGCGTAGACGGCGAGAAGGAAGTTGAAAATGTGGTGGTTGTTCATGGAATGCCAAACAGTATGAAGTTGGTAGGTAAAAGTAGGAGAGTATCTAGACCTCCAGGACCAGTTGGACTGTTTCCGACCACCTGTACTCATATTGAACTCTTACAGGGAGGAAATGTAGAGAATTGTTATTGCCGGGTGACGAATATCTGGCTAGATTACATAATACCAGATTCAAAAGAACTTTGGGAAATCATGCGCAAACATGGGCTGTCTCCATTGGCAACTGCTCCATTCCATCTAAAAGGCCATTGCCTGGATGTGGTGCATGTGAGGGGCAACAGTACATTGACTGAGACAGTCCCTATTCAATGGTCCGATTATTACGCACAATTGTTCTCCCCGATTCTCCCAATGGGGAAAACTAGACACAAAAGACAGACCCTCGTCATTAATTCGCAAATATAAAGATTTGGATAACATCAAAGTAGCTGAAGTAAGGGAACTTTAGCCACCATTGGTGCCTCACTTTCTAGTGAGGAATGCTTTACCATTGGTACTAGGATTGTGGATGTAGTATGTTGTTAAATCGCACCTTTTGAAACCTAAGAAGTAGTTATCAAAACCTTGGTTCACCCAAAACTTAGCCCCCCTTCACAGACAGGGTAGCTTAACAGATCGGAAGTGGGGGGAGGACAGCATCCCAAATGGTGCTGAAGGTCCCAAAATGGCCTTAATGAACTACAAACAAGACATATTTAAGTCAAAGAGGGATTTCCTCCATAAGGAAACATGTGCAGCAAATAATCAGTCTAGGGAATCGTTTGCAGTGGTGTCTAGGTTCTGCCAGCCAAGCTGTATTGTATGATATGGCATTTGTAACGTGCCTATACACAAGTGTTTCAAGGCGCGCCGAGGCGGGGGGGGGAACAAGGGGAGACGGACAACGATCCTACTAGGCCAGGTGTCATTCAGAGCGTGCAAGTGCAAAGGGTAGAGGGACAGGGAAAAGTGCAAGCGGGAAAGGGAGAGGGGAAAGTGCAGTACACGGTTAATAGCATACAGCAAAAAGGATAAATAACAAGGGCCAGCTGGTGGCAAGTGCGAGGTAAGTGCAGACAAGTGCTGGGAAGGGGGGGCTGTAGTGATACAGACACAGTCCCGTAGTGCAGGGGTTGCCATGGAGGCAGTGCAGGGGAGAGTGGCTGGGCCGAGAACGGTGAGTGGCCCAGTTGCAGATTCAGTGCAGTTTCAGTAGTATTAGCAGGGGAGAGGGGGAGAGAAAGCGGAGGCAAAGAGGAAGGTTTTGAGGTGCTTCCGGAACCGGAGATGGTTCTCCTCAAGTTTCAGGGAGGCAGGAAGGCTGTTCCAGAGGGAGACCCCTGCAGCGGAGAGAGATCTGCCCCCAACTCGTTGTTTGGAGAAGCGGCTGACCCTAAGGGAGTTGGAGGTGGATGAGCGAAGAGCTCGAGAAGGAAGATATTTAGGAAGAGAGAGTTGAAGGCATTTTGGCCCAAGGCCCCAGACGGCCTTGTGGACAATGCAGAGGGTTTTGAACTTGATCCCCACAGTCACTGGGAGCCAGTGCAGTGATTTCAGTCCTGGAGATATACAGTCCCTGGGCTTGAGGCCAAGGACAAGTCTCGCAGTCCTGTTCGGGATGAGTTGCAAAGGGCGGAGAGTAGAGGCGGGCAGATTTAGATAGAGGCTGTTAGTCGTCCAGCTTCGAGAGAACCAGGGTTTTAGAGGCAGTGAGCTTCTGGGGGAAGGAGAGGAAAAGGATACCTTTGAGGAGGTGTAGCTGGTAGTGTGACTTCTTGGAGACGTCGGATATGTGAGGAGAGAAGGAGAGTGTGGAGTCGAAGATGACCCCAAGGTTTTTTGCCTTGCAGGAAGAGGGCGAAGAGAGGCCGCCCAGAGAGCTGCAGGGAAGGAGGGAGTGGGTGTGCCGATGAGTAGAATCTCAGTCTTACTGGCATTAAGGCAGAGGTCGTTGGCGGCACCATTTCTGGATAGCAGAAAGACAGTCGGAGAAGAGGGAAGGAAAAGAGGTGGTCGAGGGAAGCCTGAAAATGTGCTGGGTATCATCCGCATAGCACTTAAAGTTGGGGCAGAGAGCAGTGATGCGGTGGGCGTGAAGTGCCAGATACTGGTTGATCAGCCAGGGAGAGAGGTCAGATCCCTGGGTGACACCACAGGTAGAGAAAAAGATGTCGCAGAGGAAAGACCCCAGTTGGACCTGGGAGGGTCGATTGGAGAGGAAAGAGGTCAGCCACGTCATCTATTGAGCCTTCTCTAGAACAGGCCAATATATTTAACAAGTTCGCTAAGGAGAAAATTGAACTTATCCAGGAGAACATTTTGTCCAAGCTTCAGACTCGACCACCGTGTCCTCCATTGTGTCGTCCTGGACCGATGACTTAATCGTGCCCAGCTCAGGCTGAGACAGTGGGACTTGCCACTCCATTTGACTTCCATCTTGTGACGGAGGACTGTGTATTCACTTGTCATAGCCCTCAAATCCATAAACGAGGCTGTTCCTGATGCCTGCGTGTGCTTTGAGGCATTTGGCTCAAGAAATCTCCCCATTTATGACAGATTCTATAAACCAATCCCTGGTTCAGGGAAGTTTGCCCCAGAAGATGAAGAATGCCATTATTACGCCATTGTTAAAAAAAAATTAAAACTTGGGCTCGGCTAGTCTCCAAAACAAGCGGCTGGTAGCAGGTCTCTTGTGCCTGGGGAAAAATCCTCGAGTAGGTGTTTACTAGCCAGTTGCAGGACCACGTAAAAAAAAGGAGTCGCTGCTGTACTGCTTTCACTAGGGTTTTCAGCCCATGTTTGGAACTCAAGACGGCGCTGTTTGCTGCACAGGGACACCTTCTTAGAGTCGGATCAAGGAGGACTATCACTGTTGGTGATGCTGGACCTTTCCGCTACCTTTGACACAGGTGACCAGATCCTGTTCAACTGCTTGAGTGGTGGTAGGCAAGGTCTCCGAAATGCCAACTATAAGTTTGGATCCTTTCTGGCCGATCAACAACAGCAGGTCAAATTTTGGGGATATATTTCAGACCCTATTTTGATGGAATGTGGCGTACCACAAGGGTCTTCATTATCACCCCTGCTTCTTAATGTGTACTTGCGGCCACTGATGGATGTTTGGAGGAGTCACGGGGTGAACTAACATTCCTACGTCGATGACACACAGATTTTCATCAAATTGGAAATATTGGGGAAACTTTTCTCAAGGTTCAACAGTGGCTAGAAGAAGTGAGTGGCTGTCCAAAAATCGACTCTGGCTGAAAGCGTACAAAATGGAGCTAGCAATGTTTGGACCTAAACATCTAATCACTGCCGCAAAAGAATCCTTTGTCCCTAGCATCCCTGGTGTAGAGTTGTGCTTTGCGTCTAGGATAAAAAAAATCTGGGCTGCATCTGGCAGGACAATCTGGGTAGATCGTACTATGTACCTCTTTTCCCCAAACACTGCATTGGTTAGCAGTGGGGGACTGCATCACATTTAAGGTGGTGTATGAGCTTTAAATGTTTAAATGGATTGGCCCTTGACTATTTGAGAGATAAAATCTGTAGTTACCAGCCAACTATGATGCTACGATCAAAAGATAAATAGCTGCTGACTGTTCCCCGTCGGTAAGCTTCTCCTGGGGAGACAGAAGGCTTGCTGTCTTTGGCCAGAGACTGTGGAATAGCATATGAAAAAGAATCGTGAAGCAGAGAAGAACTGGTAACCCGAGCGCTAGACCAAAAGGTTATCTGAAAACTGCAAAAGCTACTAATACATGGACACCAAGCAGCGGGTGAGTCTATCAGATCAGAGACTCTGCTTAGGACTCAACATTCAAGAGCCAGTAAATATAGTGATACAATCACACTGTGCAGAAGTACACAATTCTGTTTTAATGCTGGTTGCAAAGATTGGGTTCCTTTTGTAACAGCCGACATGTGTTTCGAGCTCTGCTCTTCAAAGACTTATGTCTTATATCAAGCATCCGATCCAGTTAGTTGCACATAAGGGTACATTCTCCCAACACCATCTTTAAATCCTCGCAATTGCAGAGTTGCAGTTATCTGTATTGAATCCTTTTGGCAGCAATGTCTCGGCTCATGTGGAATTGCATACCCGGAGAGATTTAGAGTCATGTTATCAGTCCTGTAAAGCCCTCAAGACCTTCCTTTTTAAATGAGCATGTTGCGAGGGGGGGTTTCTATTCAGCCATTAAAAACGATTTTGTGTGTTCAGAATCTCTCTGCCAGCTGTTTCCGACACCAGCTACCTGCTATATGGTTAAGTCCAGTCATGAGCGTGTTATAAATAGACAAAATCAAAAACAAATCAGGTAGGTACTAAACGGCTGGTAGCCAAAATGTAATTCTTTGTCTATAGGGTTGAAGGGAGTAGAGAGGAAGGCAGAGAGTACCAGATGTAGTCTGGTTTGCTGAGCATGAGGGCGGGGAGTAGTTTTCAAGGAGTCAGAGGTTGCTATTAGGGGGATATTAGAGGTTAATAGCCTTTGGCGAGGGAGCTACAAGTTTAGCCGGGAAAGAGATAGGATGACATTGGAAGCCAGTAGAAAGATTACTTCCAGGTAGGAGCCAATCTACAAAAGGGCAGATTTGTAAAACTAAATGTCCTGCAGTGTTTGAAGGAGAGAGGAGTGGTGGGGCGTCGAAGGAAGAGTATAAAAGGGTTTGGAGTGGTGAGCATCTGAGAGAAGGTTGCAGTCATGCACGAGTGCAGTCTCGTGGAGCGTTTCCTGCAGAAGCCAGATTGATGTGGATCTCCAAGGCCATGATACCCAAGATACTTAGGAAGCCAATAAAGACCACAAGTTAAAGGACCTTTGAATAATGGGCAAGTTGGGAAACTGGACTATTGGTCGCCAGGACATTTTGGTCAACAGAGGATTTCTTCAAAAGCGCACAATAGTCGATGTTTTGAAGGCAGAAGGTTGCGGCTGTGAAGGATAGGTGCTAATTCAGTAGGAGAGGAATTTGAGAAGTAGTTGAGTAGTTGTATGGGGAAAATAAATCAACTGGAAGTGGGCAGGTAGACTTTCGAGAGGCAGAACAGGAGCGCAGTTGAATAGTGGCAAATTAGGCATGGGCTCCAGCAGTATTAAGGGCCTCTTTGATCAGGACCTCTACTCTACCACTCTTCCCAACAAGACGAGTAGTGTGGGAGAACTATCACAGTAAAAAATAAATGTGCACATCTATGCACTAGGAAAAAATTACACAATTGGTTTTGATGTATTTATTTCTCCCACAGATTCCTTGTCTTTATCGCCTTCTCAGAAAAGAATCTTTTTGGCAACTTTTCTACACCACCAGGGCGGTGCAGTGTGACCTTGCATCGGCTCCACCCAATTCCTTTACGTGCCCTGAATTAATGACGTCCGGCCAGTATATATCGAGGTGTCTGCCACCCTCTGTGACCGCTGGTCGTTTCACGAATACTGCTGTTTCATTGTTTTTCTTGGTTTTACACCATGGTGAGCCCTGTGAAAGGCCTCTGTGTTCAATCCATGCACTGTCAGCATACACCGAATCTGTTTCTGACACCCCAGAGAATTTCTCTGTCTAGGGGAGGAACACGACACAAAGGACTGTGGATTGTGTCAGATGATGCACCCAAAGGCGCTTTTGGAGCAGTCTGTGAAGCTATTCGATTTTACGTAAGAAAACGGACATCAGATGGATCTTTTCGAGGTCACTTGCATGAACAGAGAGACAGATGATTGTTCTCCAGTCCGAGAGGACTAAAAGAAGACCCCATCATAATAGGTGCCACTCACCCAGCAGTTCCTCTCGGCATCCCTCCACTTCTAAGATGAATCACTGCATCAGGGTGGCACAGATCCCGTTTCCATCCTGTTCCTTCACGACTGAAGAATGGGAGGCATGCAAGCTGTAGCTACTTGACATCTTTGCCAATACCCTGGTGGCACCATCAAGGCCCCCCATGGTCTGTCCAGCCAGCAAGAACTCTGCACAGGACCACGACTGCATGCCTTTTGACTTAATCGTGTCTCCCCTGGGCGAAAAGACCATTAACTACAGTCAACCACTCAGTTTTCTGACATCTGTCACTTGTTACGAAAGGTTTGGATAGGTGCACACCAAATTAACAGATGTACATTAGAGATTAAACAACTTCAGAAAGTACGGGTGCTGGGGAGGAATACAAACCCTGACACGGGGTTTGTGCAAAAACTGTAACAAAGAAAAGTCTCTACATCTAGAGACACTCCCGTCCCCTGCACACCATTGATACTGATACACTATCAGTCAATAATAATGAAAATAGAGTGTATTCTTCTAATAAGTCAAACTTAAATCAAAGCAAACAGTTCTAAATACTGTAAAAATCACTTCAATCAACATAAAGGAATAAAGGCATTCAATACATAGAAATAAGCCATTGATAATGAGAAGAATATATACAAATTAGCAACTGAAATAATGATGTACAATCCGAATTTTCAAATGATGAATTTCGTAGTAGTGAACTCAGATGCTCTACGCGTTTCGGGGAATAACCCCTTCTTCAGGAGCAAAGTAATCTGAAAATGTATGCATCAAAAGTACAACATCAGTATATTGTTTCACAATGTTAAAACAAGGATGTACACAAAAATTGAGCAATCCGACACCGCTAAGTGCAAGAGTACAAAGATTTTAACTGATTCACAAAAGTACATGAAGATCCACATTTAGGTGTCGGATTGCTCAATTTTTGTGTACATCCTTGTTTTAAGATTGCGAAACAATATACTGATGTTGTACTTTTAATGCATACATTTTCAGATTACTTTGCTCCTGAAGAAGGGGTTATTCCCCGAAACGTGTAGAGCATCTGATCATCTGAGTTCACTACTACCAAATTCATCATTTGAAAATTCAGATTGTACATCATTATTTCAGTTGCTAATTTGTATATATTCTTCTCATTATCAATGGCTTATTTCTATGTATTGAATGCCTTTATTCCTTTATGTTGATTGGAGTGATTTTTACAGTTTTTAGAACTGTTTGCTTTGATTAAAGTTTGACTTATTAGAAGAATACACTCTATTTTCATTATTATTGACTGATAGTGTATCAGTATCAATGGTGTGCAGGGGACGGGAGTGTCTCTAGATGTAGACACTTTTCTTTGTTACAATCTGTCACTTGTTGACAGCACCCTCTTCCCGGCACAGTCTAGTGCCGCTTGCACCAAGGTTCCTCAGTAATACTCTCCATTTCCTGTTGGGACATCTTTGAGATGATCCTATCGCCTTTGGGCTGAAAACTTTATGCCCTATGAAAGTAGGGAATTTCCTTCAGAGTTAAATGGGGAAGATTGAGATGTAATGAATCTAGCCTCAATTTTGCAAGAGACAATGCAGGTTGGAAATGCCTCTAAAGTTGGACAACATGAATTCAGCCAACCAGGGACTTCCTACCAATGGCTGATGGCAAGAGTTGTGGATACTTTGGGTTTCTCAACTCCTTCCAGACTGAAGGTTGTTTAAGCTGATTGATTTTCTGGACATTGCCCCTGGTATTGGAGATCTGGGAGAAATCAGCTTCGGTCCGAACTATCAACCGGGAACTAGTGGAAAAAGCACATGTCGCCACCCTCTTATCCTCCCTGAGTGTCTTTTTGTTTAGGCTTCCATCGGGAACCTGAAAACATCCTCTTGCCGCCCGATACCTGGTGAAGGAAAACATTTGGTTCAGACAGTCTGGTCCTGAGGGTGATCAATTTCTACAGAAAGAGTTGTGACAGTGAAGAACAAATTACTTACTCTTCATTCCCACAGATTCCTCATCGACCTCCCACCCTGCCTCACCGGACGGAGAGCTGGTTAACTTTTCGACTCTGTGGTCCCTCAGAGTGCTATGGAAAAGGGTGGAAACGGGCACAGTGGCTCGATGTACATACTGGAGTGTATGTAAATGTCTGGGGACAGAGGTGTAGAGATGTGCTGTGTAACCCCTGGTGGCAGACGTTTCTGAAGAGCAACTGCACTGGGAGATATGATAGATGGGGAATCCATGGGATTAATATGATAAGTCATTTATAACACACCTGTTCATAAGTGTTTCTACGCGCGACAAGACAGAGGGAGGACAACACAAGTGATCTTACTAGGCCTTGTGTCATTCAGATTGTGCAAGTATGAGAACGAGAAGTGAAAGGGGGGGAGGAACACGGCAGCAATGCTCTGAATAAGTGCAGCCAGGGCAGGGGGCTTTGGGTAGTGCAAGGAGGACCAAGGTACTGTAGGGTTACAGTTAGAGCCCCTAAGGGCTTGGTAGGCGCGGAGATGGTGCAAGGGTGAATAATCAAGAAAGAGCCTTTGTAACCAGTGAAACTATTGAGTCGCCAAGCAACCAGTTGGTACAGCAGACTGGTAGGTCAGCAGGGGAGGGAGAATGCATAGGGGAAGAGGAACGTTTTGAGCTGCTTCTGGAACTTCAGGTGTTCTGTCTTAAGTTGGAGATGGGCAGGGAGGCCCTTCCAGGGGGGGGCACCTGCAGAGGAGTGAGATCTACTCCCCTCCCTCTGCCTGGTGAAGCGTCTAGCCCTTAGAGATTTGTAGGCAGCTGAGTCAGAGGGCTCGAGAAGGAAGGTATTTTGGAAGCGAGCTTTGGATGTAGTGAGTGCCCCTGCCTCAGTAAGCATTGTAATAATGCGAAGGGTCTTGAACTTGATCCTTGCAGCCACTGGAGACCTTTCAGAGCTGGAGGCCAAGGATAATTCTGGAAGTCCTGTTCTGGATTAGTTGCAGATGGCGGAGAGTAAAAAGCAGATTGAGAAAGAGGATGTTGCAGTAGTAAAGCCTAGAGAGGACCAGGGCTCTGGAGACCGTGAGCTTCTGGGGGAAAGTGAGAAAGGGAAGAGTCCCTTTGAGGAGGTGCAGCTGGTAGTGGGAAGATGACACCAAGGTGTTTTGCCTCACAGGAAGGTGAAGGAAGAGGGCCCAAGCCAGGTGGCCAGAGGGGGAAAGAAGGTGCAGTGGTCTCAATGAGAAGGATCCTCCATCTTACTGGCATTAAGGCTGTGATCGTTGGAGGCTCACCAATTGTGAATCGCGAATATACTGTCACGAATGAGCGGGAGAGGAGCCTGAAGGAAAGCAGTGTGTAATCTGCATAACTCTGGATGTTAGAGGAGATGGTAGAGATCGGGTGGACCAAGTAGAGGTTAAAAACCCAGGGTGAGAGGATAGAGCCCCAGACAGACACACTCCAGGGCCTGATCCGTGATGCTTAGGTTCTCGGAGGCAATTGATCTGGAAGGCGTGGTTGAACGTGACGAAAGCAAAGGAAAGATCAAGAAAGATGAGGACAGAAGGAATGCTGGAATCAAGGTTAGAGAGCAGATCTTCACCCGTTTTCAGGAGAGTAGTTTTCATGCCTCTGAAGCCAGACTGATGATCATGGAGACAACCAACAGATTCAGTGTGGAGAGTCAGCTGGGAGATGGGCAGCTTTTCCAAGAGTTTGCCCAGGAAAGGTGTGATGGAGATTCAGCTGTAGTTGGCTTGGCAGGTATGATCAGACTGCTTCTTGAGGAGGGGCGGTTCTTAAGGGGAGAGGGGAAAGTTCCCGTGACGAAAGAGTGATTTACAGAAATTGCCCAAGGCTGGAGCAAGGGTGTCCATATCGTTCTTGATGGTTCTGGAGGAGCAGAGAAGCACCTGTTTGGATGACACTTTCATAGATCGGACATGTCTTGAAACCTCGCCCTGTGTTGTCAGAGAGAAAGAGAGGCAGAGATGGCCAAAGGTGGGCCGAGAGAGAGAAAAAGAGGAGATGGAGGACAAGATGTTCTCAGTTTTAGTGGGGAAGTGAGAGGCCAGAGCTGTACAGAGGGTCTGGGAGGGAGCGGGAAAGGTAGAGCGTGAAACAGGATTGTCCAGTTCCTTACAGATTTTAAAGAGTTCTGCCATGTGCTGCAGAGACGCAGGCTTGAATGTGTGCTTTCTTCTTGGACAGGACAGTCTTTATTGCCTTTGGAGCAGACGGCAGGCTAGTTTGTCAGAGGATGCACACAAAGCCCTCCACTTCCTTTCAGCCACCCTGCACTTCCGTTTCAGGACGGCGAGGTCGGAATCATACCAAGAATTGCACTTGGAGGTAGGCTTCAGCCGGATTCTCATGACCGGGGCAATGACGTCCAGGGTGTTGGAAATAGAAAGATGCAGATTGGAAAGGGCTGTGTCAGGGTGTGAGTCAGCTACAGGAGTAGGAGGAGCAGAGAAAGTAGAGGCAACGCAAAGGCATCCACTCTTCATGGGCCGAATGACCGAGAAGGGCTAGGAGGCATTGCTGGGGGGAGGGGAGGGCGCTTTGCCTGAGTGATAGAGCGTTTCAGATGAGAGGAGAGGAGAGTAGAAAGTGGTCGGTAAAAGAGTGGTGAGGGGGGGGTGTCTCAGGTGATGAGGTGATCAGAAAGAACATTACGGAGAGGTAAGGAATATGTTCTTTACTGCCACCTACTTGTTCAGTACAAAGTACAAAAGTAACTGGAATGTTATTTTTTAAAAATGTGATGCAGTGTCCCAGTAGGACTCCACATAAGATGGATTGTGCTACACTGCAGAAAAACAATGATGGAAGAACAAAGGGAGGCAGTCCATGCCCTGGTACCCATGGCAACTGATCAGTGCACCCCAAATGAAGAACAACTCTGGTGTTTGAGGAGGAAAGGCCAAATTCACCCTAGAAATGAATCCATAGTCTGACAGAAAACAGATATGCTGGGTAACATCATTGAACTCACTAAAGGGAAGTAGGAGAAAAAAAGGTCCCTAACCTAGATGGATTGTGGCACTCATGAGTTTTGGGGTACAGAAATCCGATTTTTGTGGTTGAAGGTGCTGCCGACATGAGTAGGTAATTCATTTTTTACTTGTGTAACGCCCATCAATCCTTGAGGGATCACATCAGACCTCACCCCATTAAATTTGGTGTATGAACTAGAGGTGAAGCAATGAGTTTAATCCTAAAGGCCAAAGATAATGAGATGTATATACGTGGTGCCCTACACAAAGACAACGTACTGTAGGATGTTATGTTAAATCTCACTACTCTGTAAGCGAGGCAGAGAATTTGTACTTTATATATACGTAATTTAATTTGAGAAGTGTTGTGTATGGTATCTGGAATATTTACATGTTTTTTCATTTATTGATCTAATGAATTTTCTGGTCTAATGAAACTGAACAATACTAAAAACAATGTTCTGTATATTTACTCAAGCTTGAAGCATCAGTAATGCTACTGTTTGCTTTATCTGAAAAATGATATATGTACACATATATTTACCTAACAATGTACTTACTAACTCACTCTGACATGTATGAGAAGACTGTTTCAAAAGTTAATATTATGTGTACTGTTTCAAAATGTCAACTGTAACATGCCACTCATACCAATTGGCAACTATGTTTTTTTTTTATTTAGGAATAGCAAAGGGGGAGTGCCACCTATGGTTTCAGATGCAGCTCCTCTGACATCCGTCATTTATAAGCATGTTCTTGAGTACATCACTTTAGGCTTTTAAAAACCACTGAACACTATTGTCGCTGTCCTGCTTTTCTTCTTTCCACGTCAAAGGGCCTTTAAACTTTGTAACAGTGGACGTTAAACCAGACCGCTGACCCATACCAAACAAGTAATCCTACATTTTTGCTATCAAAAAGTTGAACCGAACATCTGATCACATTCACACTGCTGTAAAACATGGCAGCAGCTTTCAAATAACTGGAGGGTACATTTGTTGGTGGAAAAGGAGTTGAATGATGCAACCAGCTATTGCAAAAGGAATTCAGGCACGCAGTCAGTCCTGGTTTTTTGTCATTTCACTGAAATGAAGCACACAACATATCTCAGAGGAGCAACAAAGCTAGAATTTTAACAATTTTTGAGAGGATTAAAATGGAAAGGGTGTCCCTACTAATATGAATGCCTTTTACAGATTTAGGATATTTAGTCACTTTGCAATACTATATTCCATCTTCTCTGCTGAAGCTGCTGTATAGTCCAGTCATGTTTGTGTTCGATTTTGCTATAGTAAGCTCTTTTTTCATTTTTTTTTCTTTTTTCCAGAAGCAGGAGAGGTCCACAGACCGATCATCAATGCTGGAGATAGAGAAAAGGGTAAGACTTTCAGCATTTTATTTCAGTTTTGGAGAACCAAACAAAAAACTAATCGGAGGTGGTATGGTTGGAGCCTGCAAATATGTAGAAAAGGCAACGTTTTTTGAGATGTTGCCAGAGGAATAAAGATGAAGTGAAGAATTTTGGTGTGGATACCTTGTGCTACCCAAGAAACCTGGACATTCATGCTTTCACTCTTAGTTCCCTTCTTCAACAGGGTTTGAGCAGGTGTAAATGCACAACTTATCAATTTGTTTTCTTCCAAAACAGGAGAAGCGAGCTCTAGAAAGGAAGATGTCAGAAATGGAGGAGGAGGTGAAGGTAGGGACATCTTTTTCCACTTGGATGGGAAGGGGAAGTGTGTATGGATGTTTATACCAAAATGCCAACGTTTCTAGTGGATGGCTTCCTCTCACAGGTTACTAATCTTTAAAATGTTAACAAGGTGTGGACAGGTCTGCACATTTTTCTCATGGCTATTAAGTTGCAACAGATGGCCCTACACCAACTCGCTCATGTGGCACCAGTGCCACTCCTTGCACTGGGAGTGTTCACATCAGAGGGCATGCAGAGCCACTGAGCCCTTCACTTAACGTATTTATTCTGAGGCAGAAGGTGCTATTATGAACAGTCTCAATTTCTTTTTGACCAGAGTACTGCACCCACCCCCGTCTGTGTTCAAGCACTACGAGGACTGGATGATGCCGTAGTCATTTTCTGGCCCCCACCTATTCTGTGTGCAGCATTTGGGACAGGACCACAGTACCAAGGATTGTGTTTCCTACCCATCTTAATACCAAAAGGCAGTTGGTCCTCAGCAAAAGGCTGGAGTTGCCCACTCCTCCATAATAAACCGAGGCCATTTGTTTTGTAGGACCGTTCCAACCCGATAAGTGGGAACAAAAGGAGGAGAAAAAGCCAACTAGATCTAGAAGTGGTGATACTTAATTTCTAACACACTCCTCTTCCCCACTATCCAGTCCATGATGTTGAATAGTGAGGACAAATCCCCACCTGTTCAGTACCAAAGTACTATTTGTGCTTCTTTCCTTAACAGTGGGAGGCTTTCTGCACAGTTCAGTGTTAAAGCAGAGAAGTTCCCCCTCTTACTTTGTCATTAACTGAGGTGCACAGCACAGTCAAAATCTGCCCTCGACACCACACACGTGAAGGGCTCTGGTTTCTATGCTGGCACGATAGGTACACAGCTATGGTACGCTATACCAGTACCCTTGGCTTGCTTCGGGTAGATTTTGTTAAGATTTTCCTATTGGCATTGAGCCTTTGGGAGATTTTGCTCTCCCAGTGAATGAAGTGTGGCTGGCCTGTTTGGCTAAGCCCTGCTGGACTTGCCAGAAGTCCTTAAGGTTGCGAGTGGGTTTCTTCCCATAAGATTTTATTGAAAGCGTTGGCCGGTAGGAACTGAGCTGGATGTTTGCAGGTTAGTTTTAGCTAGATAGTGGATTGTATTTGTATTTTGTTTATTTGTATTGCGCACCCTGCCTCGGGCATCTGGGTGCATAATTTAAGTTAGAAATGGTTACGTACATAAGTAAAACGTTTCCCGCATGGGAAAAAATCAAGCCAAGCAGCAAGAGTTACAAGAAAATAATATTGTTACAAAGCTTACAGGCAACAAATGTTATGAGAAAATACAATCGTAACAAAGGGTGCAATCTGCAAATCGGGTATTCAGAGGTCAAAGCAAGAGTTACAAGGAACTGGTGTTGGTACATAACAAATATTCAGTAAATCACAAACGTGATAGCAAAGTACCAGGTAGACAGGTGTACAAGATAACAAAGTATAATAAATGAAGTAGGTGGCGGAAGAGAAAGTCAAGGCACCTTATCCTATTTGGTAAGTTAGTTAGGATGTGGAGGCAGCGGCATCAAGCTCGTAGAGCCAAAGTTTGGTTTTATTCTTGAAAGAGAGAAAGGATGGTTCAGCTCTGAGTGACGGGGGCAGTGTGTTCCAAAGTTTTGCCACAAGGACAGGGAAGCTTGATCCCTCGGCGGTCTGAAGCTTATATCTCGGTACAGAAAGTGAGTTAGAGTGGGAAGACCTCAAGGGTCTGTTGGCCGTGTGAAGCGATTGGTTAGGTAGGCAGGAGCCGAGTTCTACTGGGCCTTATGTGTTAGCGCAAGGGTGTTGAGAGAAATTCGGTAGGTAACTGGTAGCCAACGTAAATTACGTCTTGTGTCTGAGATGTGGAATCTCCTAGGGAGATAGAGGGCTGCCCTAATGGCATTATTCTGTGTGAACTGTAACTTATCAATATTGTTTTGGCTGGTTCCTAAGTAAAGTGCATTACAATAATCAATTTTAGCTATTATGAGGGTTCTCGCAAGGATAATGCAGTTGTCAGTGGTCAGGAAGGGTCTGCAGGAGGTGATCAGTTTGCATGTGTATGCAGAGACAACAGCATTAATTTGTGTAGTGAGGGAGAGTGTTGAGTCCAGGTAAATGCCAAGTGTTTTAGTGTAATTGGACACTTTGATGTTGTGCCCATCAATCGTGAAGGTTTTATAAGCAAAGTAATTTAGCGAGTTTGATGTGAGAGCCTAAGATGAGTAACTGTTTTTTCATCATTAAGGCAGTGCCCATGATGTGCCATCCATGCCTGGATGACAAGGTAGACATCATTAAGTGCTTTGGAATCGGTGGCGTAGTCTCCCGTAATGGGGATGAGTATCTGGGTGTCATCCGCATAGTTGGTATACGAGACACTCAGATAATCAAGATTGTCAAAGTGGCTTTGTGAATTCATTGTACTATGTGGGAGGGATGCAGGAGCCTTGTGGTACTCCGCACGGGACAGGTGCTGGCTCGGCTGAGGCTGAGAAGACCCTCATGGTTCTATTAGCCAGGAAGGATTTGATCCAAGAATTGGCAGCATCAGAGAAGTGGGCAGTGGGGACAAAGGATCTGATTATTGACCAAGTCAAAAGCTACTGAGAGATCCAGAAGCAGTGAAAGCCAGTTTGCCCTTGTCTTTTAAGTTCTCAATTTGCGTTTTTAAATCAATCAAGGCAGTTTCAGTTACGTGTCTGGGGCGGAAGCCAGACTGCCTGAGGCCTAAGAGGTTGTTGGTTTCAAGGTACCCCTGAATTTGGAGGTATGTGGCATGGTCTAGAATTTTCAGTAGATGGGGCACAGTAGTAATGAGCCTGTAGTTAGATGGGTTGCTAGGGTCCAGTGTAGGCTTTTTGATTAAAGGGATGACCCATGCATCCTTGAGGTTGTCTGGTACAATGCCAGATTTAAATGAGGCATTTATGAAAGTGGTAATAAAAGGAGCAAGGTCATGTGCCGCCTCCTTGATGTATGCTGGACATGGGTCACCTTGGCAGTTGGAAGGTTTAAGCTTCTTATATTTTCAACTTCCCATATGGTTAGAGGAGAAAAACTCAAAGCTTTAAAGATATGTTTGGGAGTAGGATTATTGTACGACTGCGTGCTGAGTACTGAATCTGAGATATTGCTTTCTTTTTGCGTTTATTTTAGTTTGGAGCATACTGATTTTATCTAGGAGTGCCTTTTGGATATTGGAGCACCAGGTAGTGTCCGGTATACATGTATCCAATGGGGTTACAGGGAACTCTAACTTCTTAAGGATTTTAAAGAGTTCTTTTGTGTTGGATTCAGCTTGTAGGATGCGTTTATTGTAGACGTCTTTTTTTAGCTGCGAATATGGCTTCTTTGTAAGAAGAGGAGGCACAGGAAGGGATCTTTTTGTTGACTAAGGATGGTACATTTTTCCAGTGAGCCTCGGCCCTTCTTTTTTCTTTGCGTAGTCCTCTAAGGTGGTGAGTGAACAAAGAGTTGAGATGGGGGACGTGGTTTTTGTTTACGCATTTTAGATGGTGCAATAACATTGAGGGCTTTTAGCATGGTAAGGTTATATGTATCACCTAAGGCTGTAGGGTCAGAGCAGGTAGTTGATGCAGTGTTAAGCAAAGAAAGAATGAGCGGGAGAAGTTTCTCCATGATAAAATCCTTTTTGTTACGGGTGTGGATAGTAGGAGCGAGATTGGGTTTAGTGGAGTGAGGGTAGGAGAAGGTTATTTTGTGGTGGTCGGACCAGAAGCAAGGTGTGATAGGTCAGTTTGAGCTCACAATTCAAGTCAGCCACCCAATCGAGGGTACGTCCTTTATTGTGGGTAGGCTCTTTGATTAGTTGGGTAAGGCCAAAATCCATTAGTGTGCTTGCTAGTTCTGAGGCTTTGGAGTCGTTAGGATCTTGGTACCCTAAATTGAGGTCGCCAAGAAGAAGTATTTACGAGTTGGACTTCGTGTTAGAGGCATGGATGGAGGAGATGTCCTCGATGAACGTAGAAGTGGGACCAGGGGGCCTGTAGATGAGGTGCACTGTCGCAGTTTGGTTCGGAGAGATAGGGAGTTTGATAGAAAGTAGTTCCGCTGATGGGATCTGGATGTTAGGGATGGGTCTGAGTTCCAGTGAACTCTTGAATATAAAGGCTAAGCCACCCCCCTTTGTTTGATTAGTGTCCCTATCGCATCTAATAATCGAATAATTATTAAGGATGTCGAGGGCATGCGCTGAGAGGGATCGGGCATTGATGAGGGCCCCTTTTAATACTAATGTCTTTAGTGCGAGAGATGTTGGGTGCTAAATGAACTGGAGTGGTTTTGTCGCAGGCTGGGGCAGGGTCTAGGATGTTAGAGAGAGCGGGCTTATATAAGCATTTGAAGTAGGAGTGAGGAAACAGTCTGTAAATTGCATGGTAGAGTCTAGAAGCTAGTCTCTGGTTCCTGCCAAGCGTGGAGCGTGGCTGGCTTGTGGTGAGTAGGGACTGATTGATGGCCATATCTAGAGTCCGCTTTGCTAAGTGTAATGGGACTGTGTGCAAGTTAACAGTCTGGTGCCTAGTCTTTGATTCCGGATACGTGTGGTGAGTGGCTGATGAGGTCTAGCCCATTTGTAGTTAGGATTAAGGGCCTGAAAGTGAGACATGGCAGTGTCTTGAGCCTAGTCTTAAGTTTTGGTGGTGAGTTGAGCATGGTTGATTGTGAGTAGGTTTTGCCTGAGCCTGCCAGTACCATTGGTGAACCATAAGGTTCATGCATTTGTGTATTCTGGCGCATGAAGCCTTAAGTTACCACCTTCCTTTTTATATAGGCCTTGGCTGATCTCATAGCTATTTGGCAGAAGCCTTTCATTGAGACCAATCATATCAATCATTTTTTCAGAAGAAATGCCTGGTTCACCTTATTTTCCTCACACACAAGTCTGGAGAACTGGCTGGCACAAGCCTTTATGACGGGTACATAGCTTTCTTGACCTTTCCCTTTGACAGATTAAAAGAAGTTGGATTTTAAAGCTGAAAATCTTTGCTTTGGGCATCCTTTCTCTGTTTTTAGTGCCACTTGTTTGTTGGCCCTTTGTACCCACGCTTTATATAATTTAGCCAGCCAAATGGCAAGGAAACTCACTCGACATGAAGGTATTCCAGATAGTATTTGATGGGAATGAAACTGCCAAGCCATATCCTTGTTAGGGGAGTTTTTCTAAAGTTCTACTTGGAGGTAAGACTTTAGTAAACTATCACAGTGGTTTGTAGATCCCCAATTCTTAGTATGTCTGTACTAGCTCAGGACCTTGGTAGACTGGCAGAACAGTCAGGCTTATCTTAAGAGGAGGATGTTAGCTGTATATAAGTACACTGCACCCAGTAAGTAAAGCACATCAAAGAAACACACATATAGATTCATTACATTTTCACAAGTCACTGTTAAATACTTAGCACAATAAACCATCACACAAATCTACATTTCCATACTTTCAAAGGGTCACTTCTTAGTTGCTGAGCGCATACAATTGTTATAGGAGTTTGACAGTTCTGTCGGTTATACCGCGCACCCACAAAATAATATGGTAATTATGTTTAGTCTACATACACATATAAGATAGTGATTTCAGGGACGGAAAACAGAATCCTACTAGAGCTTCAGGTTCTAAAGGCAGTTTCGAAGCACAGTAAGTCTTTCGAAATCAAAAATGCAACCTTGGCTAAAAGGCAGATTGTAGTGGCGTTAAGTCTTATAAAGCAGAAGAATTCAAAAGTTCCTCTGGATACTTTCTAGTCTCTAGGGAGGACGATACAAGAAGGTTTAACCAACGTATGAGACCCTGTTAAAGGACTCGCTAAAGGGACATAAGCAGCGGCTTCAGTCGAAGGTTAGAGGGGGTTGCCCTGGACACCTAAGTGCACTCCACCGCTCTGGAGCGACTTCCTGGAATCAGTTAAGCAATAGCTTTTTCCCCATGTTACCTTTGGTTAGAAGAAAATGTTTGTGCTGGATGCTCCACGAGGTTGCAGCTATGAACCCGACCTCTGAATTACTTGGTCTGATGACTGAAAGCAGGACAATAGATGGGATCTCTCAGCAGCAGTCTTGAGGGAGGACTTTCAGCAACTTCTTGGTTCACTCTGCACTTTTGGCGCCTTTTCTGCAGCATCAACAAACGATGCTATTGGCCCAGTCAATCTTGTTTCGCTTCCTGCTGTCATGCACTCTAAGGGCGTCTGGGTGAATAGGATCGGATCTCTGGAGTGTCCTTGATGGCTCAGCCGAGATTTGATTTTCCACGAAGATGCACTCAAAATGGGAAGCTTGTTTCCTGGTATTGGTGTTCTGTGGCTCTGGGGACTGGCAGGACCTCGGGAGATGGCACAAATCAAAGTTCATATTGGGACTGGTTGTTCCCACCAGCCAAAGTAAATGAGTCCTCTTCGGAGCTCCTCTGTTGCACAGAAAACAGGGTCAGGACAGCAGTGGTCTCTTTAGTGTTGCAAAAGGGTCTGCAGGCTTCTCTGGTCGTCGTCTTCAGTTACGTCAGCTTCCAGTGGTCGACTCTTTTCACTCCAGGAGCTTCCCCGCATACACTCCTTCAATCTCTCTCAGCAGTTTACAGAAAGGGACCAGACCCCCAGTGGGAGCTCGTTCTATTCAGGCACTCTAGCATACAAAGGACAGGGGGATGGAAACCTACCCCCCCCCTTTTCTGGCATCCCAGACACTCTGAGGCCTAGGCTGGGACACCCAAGGGTTCCCAGCAAAGTCAAAACACACACACTGACCTTGTCCCAGAATGGTAGAAGGGCTTACAAAGAACAACCACGCTAGTAATGGGGAAAAAAGAAGGGAGGCCGCAGTTGATACTTGGGTGCCCCTATTTTGCATTACCGAGTCTTTGGACATAGCCTGCGGTACAAAAATCACACAACAGTTGGTAGAACACATCCACTGCCATCAGCCATAACTAGGTGATGGTCTGTCACTAAAAAGTCAAAGGAGCAGAGAGAAGGGGGATGCTAGGTATCCCTTTAGTACTCCACAGAGGGTGGTGTGTGC
This sequence comes from Ambystoma mexicanum, assembly GCF_040938575.1. Taxonomy (NCBI): domain Eukaryota; kingdom Metazoa; phylum Chordata; class Amphibia; order Caudata; family Ambystomatidae; genus Ambystoma; species Ambystoma mexicanum. The sequence goes on from NC_090938.1 coordinate 194,262,735, forward strand.
GCCAGTCTCTCAAACTATAACGTTTTTGGGGAGATACCAAGTATAGTATCCCTCTATCCTTAGTAACTATAGTTACTCCTGCATAAAGAATAGAATATCAAAGGAGGACCCTAAATGTCCCCAGCAATGCCCAGAAGGAGCTGTGTACTGTAGTAGTAAAATACAGATACCTTAAAGAGTTATGGAGAAGAATAGACTCCATAGTACAGGTAGAATGCAAAGAACAGAGTTCCAAAAGACAGAGCCCGTAAGAATGAATGAGTGGAAAAATGCTCCACTCACTCAAGGTTAAAGAAAAAGGTCTAAAAATCCAGGAAAATGGGCTGGGGGTCTACACTAGAAAAGGGGATGAAGCATAAGAATGATACATCTCCCTAACAATCGAGACGGGACCGGACTGGATATGGACTGCACCACTAGCTGGGGGACAGGTGCCTGTGATCAGAGGGTGTTTCTCAATGATAAATTCTTTTCCCCAAGATGTGTAGGACAAACATTTTGCATGGTTCATGACGATAGCAATGTATTCGGCCTTCAAAGCGGAACTAAAATCTCTTGAGCTGTTGTCTCCACCCTTACCATATACTTTGCCTCTTAAGGTAGGGGAAGATATCTGTCTTAACTTGGACGCAGAAAGCCTTTGCCCTTTATCTCCGATTTTGGATTGCTCCTGCAATATGTTAAGCCACAAGAGATTGGCCAAAGTACATCAGGAATTGGTGCAGTCAATTGGGGAAAACCAATTGTAGTATGCGCCTCAAACCATACCCTACTCCAAATGCCATTATCTTTCGACCAGCAGCTAAAGACCAATATATGTCTGGTGTTGCTTGTTTCCATGCGGAGGGGATTTGACCAGCAGTTTGAGCTGGGCTTATACCATTGGTGGCATTAATTGACTTATTTCCAAATAGCTAGACCATTTTTGCAATGGTGCAGGCGGTGAAAAAAAAGCCCTAGCATTCAAATATACCAAGCATTTTGAAATTGAATACAACCTTTAAAACTGTGTAAAATACCTTGCAGGAGAGAGTATACCAGGCATCTGAAGAACCCACCGAAGGATTCCTGGCTGGGTAGTATACCAGGAGGTCCTCTCGTTGTAGAAAGAAAATGTACCCATGTTGCAAAATACCCGGCAGAGAAGTATACCACGGAATCTAAGAAGCACATGAAGGAGGTTGTGGCGGGTAGAGGCACCAGGTATTTGAAATTGTGAAGTTGAACAAAGACATTTTGTGACAAGATATTTGGCAGTGGAGTACACCAGGAAATCTGAAGCGCTCACAAGATGATTTCTGAAGAAGAAACACATACGATAATCCGCTAAAATACAAGTGAAGTTGGAAGTTCCTTGTGTGGAATGTCTCATCTGAGAAAAAATAAAACTAAAGAGGATCTGCTTGTTATAAGACCCTTTTGTGAATCCAGTACATAGAAACCAAGGAAGAGTTAAATGTTATGGAATGTATTGTTTGCACAAGAACTTTCTGAAGCTAATGTAACAAACCAAGGCAATTGTTAGTAAGAGGCACTTTTGCTATTCTGTCTGAAAATCCATGGGAAGGGTAATCACCCTCTGGATCCAAAGGTTTCCATTTTGGAAAAGATGTTTCTTTTTATTATGAATGCCTTTTACCAACCATAAGTCTTGAGACATTTCCTTGCACCTTAGTTGCTCATTTCTAGTGTGAGGGCCAGATTAGAATGTTTTGGACATAAGGGCAGTTAATACATTTAATGACTGGACACAGACTGATTTTTAGTTTTCTAGGCAGGTAAACTCTCCTTAGCAATGGAACCTACTCCAGGAAGGCCTTCAAGATGTTCCGGAACCAACCTGAGCCAAGCTTCTCGCCATTGTCTCGGAGGGCAAACTTGCCAATCAGAATGTGGTTAAGAATACCCTGGACACCGCAGAGACAGCAGGCAGGTCTCTCGCACAGGGTACTCTGCTAAAGAGGCACGCGTGGCTACGCACGTCTGTCTTCAGGCCTGAGACCCAGGCATCCATTATCAACAAACCCATCTAAGAGGCCAACCTCTTCGGGAAGGCGGTAGACGATGCGTAGGAGACAGCCAAGAAGGAGCACGAGACTATTAAGTCGCTGCACCAAATTTCTCAGAAACCCTCTTCACAGAGGGGCAGTAATTCTCAGCGGTCCTTTCCAGGACAAGCCCGCGCCGCTCAAAATAATTTCAGCATGGGCAACTTCAACTCAAGTCAACCTGCTGCAAGCCCCACTTACTACCCCGAGAGGGGTCAGAAGCGTGGAGAGAATAGAGGCAGAGGCTCCAATTCCAGAGGAGCGTCAACTTCGGGTCAGAAATGACCACCAAGTCCAGGTCCCCTCCCATGTCTCCCCGGTCGGGGGGCGATTAACATCTTTCCTCAAGGCATGGGAGGGGATAACTTCAGACCAGTGGGTCTTAAAGACGGTCGCCCACGGGTACTGCATGGAATTCGCCCGACCGCCACAGTTCAGACCGCCGAAACATCGACGCCTTTCACCGGAACATCTGCAGATCCTGCTCCAAGAGGTGGAAGCGCTGCTGGGAAAGGACGCCATAGAAGCCGTCCCGATTCTTCAGGTAAACAAGGGTATCTATTCAGTGTACTTCCTTGTACCCAAAAAGGATCTCACAATGCGTCCTGTTCTAGACCTGCGCCCAGCAAACAAGTTCATAAAGCCCCAGAAGTTTCGCATGGTAACACTGCAAGAGGTGATCCCATTGCTAAAACAGGGGGACTTCATGACAACATTGGATATGAAAGATGCATACTTTCATATTTCAATGCTGCCAGCGCACAGAAAATTCCTAAGGTTCGTGATTCAGGACAAAAACTACCAGTTCAAGGCACTCCCCTTCGGCATAGCCTCGGCACCAAGGGTGTTTACCAAGGTCCTGGCAGTGGCAGCGGCACACCTGCGCAGACTTTCAGTTCCAGTTTACCCTCACCTCGACGATTGGCTCATTACGGGCGACACGTTCGACGTTTGTTTTTCGAACACCTAAAAAACAGTAGACCTACTGTTCAGCCTGGGATTTTCTATCAACGAAAAGAAATCCAGCTTAGTCCCCAGCCAAGTAAAACAGTTCCTGGGGGCTCTAATTCGTACGGAAGACGGTCTAGTCTTCCCTTCCAGCGAGAGGGTTCAGAACATGCTCTCTCAGGTTCCTCAGTATATAGCCAGTCGAGAGGTGACGGTACACAAAGCTATGCATTTGCTAGGGATGATGGTGTCATCCATATACTTGGTCCCCCACGCGCGGCTGCGCATGCGTCCCATGCAAGAGTGGCTCAACAGCCAGTGGTGTCAGGCCAGCGGACAATGGGAAGATCTGTTAGTTGTCTCGCCAGCCCTCGTTCTCTCTCTGCAGTGGTGGTCGAGGCAGAACCTCTTGAAGGGGAAAACCTTCACCACCCCTGCAGTGGAAGCCACTCTCACAACAGACGCATCTCTCACAGGATGGCGGGCTCACCTGCTTCAACAGACAGCGCACGGAGTGTGGTCCCGTCAGGTAGCGTCCAACCATATAAACCTACTGGAGCTACTAGCAGTGTTCAAAGCATTGAAAGCCTTTCAGGAGCAACTGCATGGTCCTAACCGACAGCACAACAGCAATGTATTACCTGAACAAACAGGGGGGCACTCACTCTCCAGGGCTATCCAAGCTGTCCCAAAACAACTGTATATGGGCTCTCAAACACAAGATGTTCCTGATATCCCAAAATGTTCCAGGGGAACTCAATCTTCTGGCAGACGTACTCCGCAGAGATTTTCCTCTGCCAGAAGAGTACGAATGGCGACTGCACAAAGACATTGTATCCAACATCTTTGCAGAATGGGGGTTTCCAGAGATCGACCTGTTCGCTACTCAGGAGAACGCCCAATGCCAATATTATGCCTCCAGATACCCCCAGAACAGATCCAAGGGGAATGGTCTCTGGATAACTTGGTTGGGGAAATTTGTCTACGCTCCCCCCCCCCGCCCCCGACTTACCTTCTGAACAAGATAGTACACAAGATGCACCAGGAACCAGTCGCCATGATTCTGGTGGCTCCCATGTGGGCCCGCCAACCTTGGTTCGCGCACCTGATGGAAATGTCCCTCTCCCCACCAGTCAAGCTGCCCTGCCCATACAGCATGTTGTCTCAGGACAGGGGGGAGACTCTGCACCCATGCCCACAAACTCTGAACTTAGCAGCCTGGCTCCTGAGGTCATAGAGTTTGGACATCTGCAACTCCCTCAAAGATGCATCGACATACTGAGGGAGGCAAGAAAGCCTAACACACGTTATTGCTATGCCAGCAAATGGAAACGTTTTGTCATCTGGTGCAGTTCCAAAGGCGTCAATCCCACCGATTGCTCGCCTTCACACATTGTGTTATATCTAACCCATCTGTTGGACTCTGGGTTAGTCTTCAATTCCTTAAAGGTTCACCTAGCGGCGTTGTCAGCCTACACCACGTCACAGCAGAAGGTGTCGTGGTGGAAAATACCTGTGATTAAAGCCTTTATGGAAGGGGTTAAAAGAATTTATCCCCATCACTCACCCAGCCCCTGGGTGGGATCTAAATGTGGTTTTAACTAGGCTCATGGGACCACCTTTTGAGGCTATGCATAAAGCTAGTCTGAAAGACCTGACTTACAAGACAGCCTTTCTAGTAGCTATCACTTCTATCAGAAGAGTTAGCGGACTACAGGCCCTCTCGGTTTTGGACCCCTTTGTTACAGTCCACAAAGATAAGGTAGGTCTGCGCACTCATCCCAGATTTGCGCCCAAATTAATTTCGAAGTTCCATGTGAACCAGTCAATCGAACTACCCACGTTCTTCCAGAGACCTATTAACTTGGCCAAAAGAAGCCTCCACACACTAGATGTGCGCAGGGCAGTCGTATTCTACATGGATAGAACTAAACCACTGAGGAAAACTAAACAATTCTTTGTTTCAGTGGCAGCTGGTAGAGAAGGGGATCCTGTCTCTAAATCAGCAATATCAAGGTGGATTGTCAAATGCATCACACTGTTACACTCTTGCAAAGAGAGAACTTCCCTTCAAGCCTAGAGCACATTCTACTCGAGGCACTGGGGCATCCATATAGCATTCATTGCAAATGTTCCCCTAGAGTCCATTTGCAAAGCGGCAACCTGGAGTTCTGTACACACCTTTACAAAACACTATTGACTAGACACATTCTAGGTCTGATTCTCAGGTGGGACAAGCAGTACTAAGACATCTTTTTTCTACTGTTCCTTCTCACAACCCACCCAACTCCGGGTACTGCTCGCTAGTCTATACACAGCATGTGATTATAAGCAGATTAACAAGCATCAGAAGACATGCATTACTTAACGTAATAGCATTTCTGATGATTGTATCTGCTTAGATTCACATGCGCCCTCCCTGCCTCCCCGCTCGGGGTGGAAGGAACATAGACTTCTAACTACTTTCTCTCTTCATGTACTCACTCACTTACTCACTATAGCCTTGGGCTCCCTCATGGCAGATAAAATACAATCGGATGGACCTCGGCGCATGAGGGATTTTGGGTACTACACACGTCACGATAGGGATAGTGTTTCAGACACGCCTATGCCGACGTCCCCTTTCGGTCCCCCGAAAGACAAGATGCAATACTCTGCGGTTACCACTGGATGTCGGACCATATGCACAGCATGTGAATCTAAGCAGATAGAATCATCAGAAATGCTTTTACGGTAAGTAATGCATGTCATATTTTAGTTACTTAGCAGCATTTTTTAATCTTCTTTTGAACAATCACCAACACACGTAACTTACCTGCTACAGATACATTCTGGGGAGACGTATTGTGGCTCCTGTGACTTTTGGGCACAAAGACCCATTCTTTTTGGGGGAAGGAGTGTGGCTGCACCTGCACCACACAAGGTGGTGTTAGTTTTGTTGATCAGCTGCCTATGAAGACCACACTGTTGAATACTTAACCCAGAATCATTGGCATAAGCAAAGCATATAAACGAAAATCCCTTGGTTTCATTGCAAAACATGTCGTATAAGATCTATTTTGGTTAGACCAATAAAATCAGCAATATACACAGTACAAGTAATATCGATGTCACAAAGTAATTACAGATCATTTCAATCATCCAATAAAAAAACATTAAAAAGGAAGTTAAACTGCTTTTCATATAAGACAATTAGAAATTCATAAACTACTTTAGTTGCTAATGCTGACCTCCAGAAATGTCAATAGCGGCCAGGAAAATCAAGAAGAGTGTCGGCAAGTAAAATAAAAAGCATTGCAGGCCTACAAGAATGAAAGGTAAACTGCGTAATAAAGATACTAAAGTGCATCTGCCAGCACGGTCATACATTGGACAGAAGAATACAAAATGTAAAAGATCAGGTCCATTTTTACAGAGATCGCATATCACCTACTCTGGATCACCCGAGGCCCAACTTGCCACAGCAGATTTTCAGGGGAGTAAGTTCAAGCAGGCTTTACTGATCAAACGGTGCTCATTTAAAAAATGTGTGCATAACAAGTCATTTTTGCGACTAATTCGAGGACAGCTAAAACCAAGGCATAGCAAAAATATTTGTAGACAGAGCGGCTCCAATTTAAGCTCTCATTCCTGATGGATAGCAAAGTTGTCAGCAGACAGTGGCAAGCTCAGCAGTTGTTACAAAAAAATATATTCTCGTTAACTTATAGCTGCGACAGATTGCTGTATCCCCAAAGGCCCATACCACATTTACCAGTAACAATGGCTTTGGCATTCTATATTTGTAATCTTAATTGGAGAACATCTGTAAAATTTAGCAAATCTCTGAATTCCACCAATGGCCTTCACCATACAATTAGCTCATTTGTTAGTGATTTTGACATAATGAGGTTGCGAAAGTCAATCCTAAGTAATCAAAAGAGCATACAAAGTTTAGTTTAATCCCATTAGCGAAAAAGCAGGCAGAGCATCCACCCCAACTGAAAGAAAAAGGGGTCTTGCAGATCGTCACAGCCGATTTAGCCACATTAACTTCTTATTCCAGTACACTCATAAATTGAGTAAACGTCTATTAGCCTTCGTAAAGCAAGCGGTTTCCTCGCTACCAAGACAGTGTCATCTGCATAAGCAAGAACGGGCACAGACAAGTTGCCAAAATGTGGAACAGCTTGGCAAGCTTCATGTTTTGGCATAAGACTATTGATGTATAAAGAAAACACATTTGGGTTCATTACACATCCCTGCCTAGCACCCAGCTCTCCTGGGAACCATTCCGAACCATGCCCATTCCTACCGCTTTTGATACAGGCTCAAAGACTATAGTGAATGAGGATCAATATATTAGGATCAGCCGGACAATTAGGCTCCCTGGGGTAATGCCGGAGAAGTTCCCTAGTAACTCTGTCAAATGCCGTTTTCAAGTCCATAAAGGCGAGTTAGATCCTTTTGCATAACACCCAGAATATTCACAGTCTATGTACTATGCAAGCAAAAAGGTAATGGGCAAAAGACTATCAAACCATTGAAACTTTTCATATTGGTGCCTTCTGGTCCGTGAATGCAGCCGGCCAATGCATTACCTTCTCCTTTCTACTGTGGGGAATCAAGGTTTTTCCTTGACTCACACAGGTAACATATCTCTGAAATCCTGTGGCGACGAAGGGAGTGGAGCGGCTGATCAAGCTGGCAACATACAGCGAGATGCGCTGCCAGCATGGAGAGAGGAACCACACTTCTAAACTGCAGGAAAAAGACTTTAACCTCCATCAGCACTGCTGAAATTGCACAGTCGTAGAACTGATACCCCACATGTAAAAGACCCGGGTTCAATTCCCCCTTAAGGACTGTGGGTGAAGTTAATCTAAATTCATGAAATCGAATCTACAACACCACAAAAGCATGGGGAAATGAAATAAGTCTTTCATGAAGCAAGAGGAACACAGATCTTGACCTACCATCTACCCAGGAGGAGCAAACCATATAAGCTGGAGAAGGGTTCTCACATAGGAGATTAAATTGGAACTCTTAATTGATCCAACTGTTATTCAAACTAAATAATGGGTCATGACCTACCCTATAAAAAAATACAAAAATAATGAAATTATTTCTCAAGAAAGTGAACGCATTTTCCCACGTTTTTGTTTTTTCTTTGTGTATAATAGGATGTTGCAGCAAAAAAGCCCCTCTCAGAGGAGGGGTCTTGTTTAAAACAATCTTACCTAGAAATTGTCGCTGTTTCCCTGTGTGTATTTGAGCACAGAATGTTCAGAATACTGTCAATACCAGTAGTTATTGACTACTCTCTGAACATTCTGATTGGCTGAGAGGTCAATATCAATCTTCATGTGATAATAAGAGTTATTATACCTCGCCACTAATAGTTTGTTATGCCTGGAAATGGTGGCACTTTTGAAAAAGAAAGGGGACTGTATGTTCCAGAGTTATCGACCTGTTTTCCTCATTAACTTCTTACTGTAGTTTGTAGCTTCAAGATGGCCTCAGAAAGAAAGGGCACACTCAAATCTTTTTTACTTTATACCTTGACACCTCTGAACGTTTTGCTGCCTTTTCTGCGGTTGATACTGTTGTGAAAAAAATGGGAATTCAAAGAAAGGCAAAGAGTGCACAGACTTTTTTTTGTTGTTGATTTTAGAGTTTGGGAGGAATGCATTGTTGTACTTTATTTTGATTTTAAATTAATAAGCTAGCTGTTGTCATTGAATTCCTTGAGTGTAATGCCCCTAAGCTCTGTGCTGCAAGTGTAGCATTGTATTCTATGCCCGATGTGGTGATGGCCTCAAAAATAACAGACTGGATTAAGGGGCAATTAAAGATCTTCAAACATTTTTGTTGGATATATCCCTAGAAATGTGGCTAAAACTATCTGTTGTGCCATAAATCAAGAAAGCCTAAGATCTCTAGAATTTTGTTGAGATACTGCAACTGAATCACTTTGACAATCTAGCAGTCGAGTTATGGTGGATGGAGAAGGCAAGTAGATCGCTCTGGGCATTTTCTGAAGTAATGCTCAGGTGGGACCCTGGCATGTGCAAGGATGTTTGTAGGTTGAGTGTGCATCCATATATTGATTAGATGTTTAGCAATGAATAAACGTTTCCTAAAGTCTCTTCGGCTGATTCATGGAATTTGTGCGCCAAAAACTGGGATTTGTGCGCCATTCTGCCTGCAAATCCCTGTTTAACAAATGGGGATTTGCTGGCAGAATGGCACACAAATCCCCATTTTTCGTCACACAAATTCCATGAATCAGCCCCTCTCTCTCCTGAACAGGCTCAGACGACCCCACTTAATTTGGAATTGGACCTTTTCCCCGTTATGGTTGAGACCCAATCAAAACCTTTGTGTGACTGAAGTCAGTTGATGTTATGCCTTTACACAAAGAGGCCCTTTGGGACCTTAATGAGAGTGATCGATTTGTGTGGGCAAGGCTCCCAAATGTCAAGTAGTTTATCAGATTTATCTTTCAGTTTTATGGAAAGAAATATTAGTGATCTTATAAAGGGACGTTTCCTTATTAAGACTGCTTTTGTTGGCTCACCCTCTTCTAGGACCTCACTCCCAAGAATACCTACGTTTTAAAACCACATGAAGATGTTGACCATGTTTGGGGTGGATTGTGAACTCCCAAAAGTTTTTTTTTTTTATGTAATGGTTCAATCTTTTGCTACTTGCCAGTGTGACAGCAAAGTGGTACCCAGCCTACACCCACTTCTCCCAGGTGCACCGAACTAGTGAACATGTAGATCCACTTTGTCAATTTACCATTTGTCCTGTAATTATAGGAAAACATGTACCCTCTTTTATACTTGTCTTGTCGATGTACAATTTTTTTTTTAAATGTCTATTTCCAAGCATGTTTATTTTAAGATCATGCTTGGTATATTCATTAGAATTGTATGTATTTGCTGGTTTGGACTGTTTTTATTGGTGTTTACTAATTCTTCTTAGGGACCTAAAGTAGCTAACTGTACAATATATCTGATACTGTTTATATGCTGTGTGGTTTAATCCAAATATTCATATTTTTTATTTAATTAGGCCGTGCCGAAAGATTGGGAGTGTCCCCCATGAAATGGCTAGGTCCCATTAACATGATCCCTCTGTCTTGTAGGCATTACGTTGGTTTACCTGACCACATCCAAGTGTGGACCTTCTCAGATTCCCTGTATGTTTGCATTTGGAGTTTTAGTGAAGCCTGCAAAGAGGACTTTGTGTCCCTGTGTGAATGACTCCATTCTCAGTGGTTACTATCGTTCTAGACTGTATAGACCTTATCCTTCTAGACTATTTGGACCTTCTACACCATCCCATCAAATCTACATTAGCCAAGGTAAACAATACCTTCTCCACTGAAAAAATGGGCATCCAGACGAGGTGGACCTTTTTCTCAGTGCACAATCATGCACCTGGAACTTGGTACTGCCAGCATCACATGTGTCGAACTGTATTCTGTAAGGAGCGAACGTGCTTCAGTTATTTCTCGACTCTTAAACCACGGTTACCCTTTAACCCTTATGCTCATCACCCAGCCACCAACACCTTTCTAACTCTCCCTGAATGCTCTGTTTGGCCTTTAGATCTTTGGTTAGTTTCTTTAGAGTGTCCTATCTGACGCAGGTTCATTTCCCTGTAAACTGTGGTAGTTTTTACTTGGTGCCTCTGTGCCACTTCCTTTCGCCACTTTGTCATACCCTTTCTTGATGGTAATGATTTCACTGCATTGCCAAGCATGGGACTCGCCTTGGTGTAATGCACTTTCTTCCTGCACTTTCTACTAAATGATGTTCTGTCATGACTTTGCCTGAATACTAATTCACTTTTGCGTCTCCCACTTTTCTTTCCTTGGTCTCTCTTTGTCTGCCTGTCCTGCCTTGCCTGCCCCTGTCTGCCCCTGTCTGTACCCACCCTCTCCGTGTCTCACCCTCCGCAGAACCTTCACCAGGTGAAGCAGATTCAGGCGCTGCGGCAGATGAATGAGCAGCTGCTGACGGAGAACAGGGCCCTGACCCGGGTGGTGGCCAAGCTCTCAGAGGCAGCTGAGACGGAAGATCTCTAGCTCACTTGCCCTCCTCTTCATCTCGCGTCTTCACTCTACTCTCCCAGGCAGGTTTATGCTATTTCTCTGCTTTGTGTTCTGACTTGTCCTGCTCTCTTCCTCACAACTTGAAGCCACTATCACGTGCATGACTATTTCTCCCTGTTGGTATATTTCTCCAGCATTGGATCTTTCATGGATTCACATGCTTAGAATATTCCCCGTCGTCAGACTGGGAATATTCTAAGCATGTGAATCCATGAAAGATACCAATGCTGGAGAAATGGAGTTACAGGTAAGAAACTATTCCCATCTTGCTGATCTCTTCTGCTGTACTTTGCTTAGGTGGATTTCTTTAGGGTCTTATTTCAAATACATGTTGACAAATACCAAATGAGAAGGACCCTAACTCAACACCATTTTAGCGAGGTATTAATGGGTTACTCTTTGAGCCCAGATGTATCTTGTTCCTCTGTGAGACTAGGTGCCGAACATGACTCTGGCCTGTTCTTTCTGTCCCTTTGATGTCATAGCACTAAGGAAGACCTCTCTCTGCCTCGTTATAACCCCAGCATATCGTCCTGTGTACCTCCTAATGCATGTCTGGATAGGTTTATAGTCATAATGTCGAAAAAAAAAATGTCGACAAACAAAAATGTTGAAATTTTTTTTTCGAAAACAATAATGTCGACATCCTATACTTATAATGGAAAAAGTCATTTTTTAGAAAAAAAAATGTCACTTAGAACTATCAACACCTCACCCAACACCCCCCTGCCACCCCCCACACCCCCCACCACCACCCTCCCACCCCTCATACTCAACACTTTCTAATTATTTATTTATTTATTTATTTTTTCAATAAATAAATAACCAAAAAGAGTATCATTTACTATTGGGGGGGTCCCCCCCCAACCCCCACTCACCCAACACCCCCCTGCCACCCCCCCACATCCCCCACCACCACCCTCCCACCCCTCATACTCAACACATTCTAATTATATATATATTTTTTTTTTCAATAAATAACCAAAAAGAGTATCATTTACTATTGGGGGGGTCTCCCCCAATCCCCCCTCACCCAACACCCCCCTGTCACCCCCCCACCCCACCCACCCTCTCACTCCTCATACTCAACACATTCTAATTATATATTTATTTTTTCAATAAATAAATAACCAAAAAGAGTATCATTTACTATTGGGGGGGTCCCCCCCCAACCCCCCCTTCACCAAAGACCCCCTGCCACCCCCCCACACCCCTCATACCCAACACATCTTAGTTATATATATTTATTTATTTATTCATACAATAAATACAAAATTTCGAAAAAATGTCGACATTTTTGTTTGTCGACATTATTTTTTTCGACATTTATTTTTCGAAATTTTGACTGTCGACATTTTGACTGTCGACATTATGACTGCCCACCGTCTGGATATCATAGCTCAGGTTTGCAGCAGATCCAGCAAGGCGGAATGTCTATTTCAGTACCCATGGCAGCCAAAGCAGCAGGAGTCTTAACTTACCTGAGGCAGCTTTGAAGGATAGTGCAGAGGATGTTTGAGTGGGATCTTTCACATGCGTCCCACTAAAGTTGAACAGCCTCTTGGTGCTAAGTGAGATCGTTGAGTCAGATGCTATGAGGTGTAAGAGAAATGCAAATACCTTCGACACAAGAGTCAGTTTATTTTCTTTTTGCTGTTAATGCATTGTGGTGTCTGGAACAAATTGCAATTATAGGGTGTCTTACTTTCTTGATTCAGTGCACATGTATATGAATGAGTGTCCCTGAGGAAGACGAGTGGCCTTCATAAGGCTGTATTGAGCTGCCTGGTGGTGCAGCAACAAGCCCTAAGGTCAATTTAGTAATGCTAAGAAAGGATGCAGGTGCAACACAGCAATTCTGATATCTTTAACGGTTGCTGAACTGTGTACTTGGACACCATCACCCGACTGTGCCAGGCAACATATAGCAAGCATGCAAGCAAACAACTTCCAGATGTTTCAGAAACGGTCCTTGCAACCCCAACGCTGTACCCCTACATGCCCAATTTCCTTCATTATGAACGGTCATTTGGACTAGGTGTCGTCGCTCCCTGAGCTTATCGCTACACTCCAGCTCCTTCTTTAGAATAACTATGCACTTTGCGACATCCTAGTCTCCTTTTTAGTTAGGAAGTTCACTAGCAGGAGATCAAAGTAGCTCCTGGGTGCTGGGCATCGCTCGGATACAGGAGCTACATCTGGTGAACCTAGAGCTGGTCTATAGAATTCTGAAAACGTAACTTAACCTTTGTCAATGATATCCAACCAGTTATGTTTTAAATGTCTTCTGGGTGTGTCCAAATGATCATTTATACATATTCCCAAACATACAGAATGAATGTTACTGTTGGGTAAGATTTTCATATCAATGATAAATCTTCCTGACCTGTGTCAATCACAAAACATTTTGCTTTGACTAGGTAACTATTTGACCTTGACCCTAGGTGAAAGGCAATCTTTCCCCAACACACAGTCTTTTACTCTTTTGATGTGTGACCATTTTGTCTCTCCACGGTGTATGGTTGAAGTTAGTTTCCTACAACTTTTGGGCTTAAACTGGGTTGCCTCTATGGGCTATCCTGTCAATTTCTATTTCATGTACTTGGGAGAACTACAGTTTCCGAAGTACTAAAGTTTTTTTTTTTCATCCCCCTTTACATTTTAAATAGTGAGCCAGCACACGCCACCTTATGTGGAGCGTTTGTGGGGGGTTGGGGGGGGTGTACTACCCGCCAAGGCTCCAGAGTTTCTGAGAAGGCAGAAAGCGAGTGAGGAGTACAAAACTCTGCAGCCCTTTCTTGAAACTTAGTTGGACATCAGAAAAATTGTCCTAACAGTTGCATAGATAAATTTGAGTAGCACCAGTTCTCCGGCGGGCCAAATGTAGCTCCTGGTAGCTGTTGTTGTTAAGCCAACCAGGCTCACATAAGCTATAACCCGGAGCGAACTAGCTCCCAACTTTGTACTCTTAAGTTCCACATTTCCTATTGGTTATGCTCATTCCTTAAGCTTACTCATTGAATTGGACACTCTGTAATGAAATCCTAGAGTCCCAAGCTTTATGGTGACCAGTGTCTTCCGGTAAGAGTAATTTTCTTTCTTGTGTGAAATCTCCAATGCGAGTCCCCCAGCACTGTTTTGTTGGACATGGATATTGTGCGAATTCCCCCGAGTGAGTGGATACCTTCCCCCCCCCCCCCACTCTCCTTTGTACTCTGGTGTTATGGAACCTTCTTGACCACTTTTTGGGAAGTCTATTTGGAGTGCTTCTTTCCTCCAAGTTTCTTGCATTTAAATTTTATTAAAGCGGCAGACCACACCTTCAGAGTAGTGTTGCTGGGAGCTCTTAGATCTGTCCCTCCATTGTGTCTTTATTTTCCCGACTAGCTCTTAAAGTTAGCAGGCCAATGGGATACTTTTTGTCCCTTTGTGTTTTTTATTTTTTAGATCGGCACATCCCACATTAAGTGGAATGCTGTGTGGAGACAATGTATCCCTTTTCTCCAGTAACTTACTGAGACAGGTCCATCTGTTCAGGCTGGTGGTAGTGTACCTTTTGCACAACTTTTGTGAATTTTTATCGCAGGCTGTCTTCATAGCTCTGGTAGAGGCCACAAGGGACACCATTTACCCATAATGATGGTCTTATTTTTTTCAAGCACTTAATACTATGCCTTGTCCTTTCTTCTTTTTTTTTAAAACTTATTTTATTGGCATTTGTATTGGATGCATACAAATACAAGAACATTAACTAAAACAATAAACATAAACAACAGTCTTCATGGAAAACAGTTCCTCTTACTTAGGTGGGCATGGGTGCAAATGGGGGTTCCAACATCACGGGAAGTGGGAGGGATCTCGGTCAAGAAGATCACCATATCCAGGCGAGTGCGAGGGATCAGTTATGGCAAAGTAGTGGGGTTTATCAGGGGGGTTTATGGTCTGCACTGAAGTGTATATCTCACAGGAGGGCCTTCCAAGAGTCCAGAGTGCCACTCGCAATGTCTCCGCTAGAGATGATTCCATCTTGCCAGGCTCTGGTTTCGGCTGCAGTCCATCTCTCTAGTTCTTTCATCCAGCGTTCATGTCTAGGGCCCCCTGGTGTCTTCCATGCCATGGCTATAGTTCTTTTTGCAAGGATACATGAAATGTCCATCAGCTTAACATGTTTGTATTTGCTTGGTCTGGGGTAGACCCCTAATAAGCATTCCCCGGGTGTCCGTTCATATCTGCTTATCCCGGCATCAGTGCAGGTCTGTTTGACTTTGGACCACAGCGCCATTGTCCTGGTGCAAGTCCAGAACATGTGGATCAGGTCAGCTTTGTCGTTCCCACACCATGGGCAAGCCGGGGAGGCTTGTTTGTTGAAGGAGGCCACCCTGTGTGGGGTCATATACGTCTGATAGAGGACGTTTAGTTGTATCTGGCCGAATCCGGAGTTTCTCGACACCTTCTTGGGGTATAGTAATGTTCTTTCCCATTCCTTGTCTGTAAGCGTAGTTTCAAGCTCCGTTTCCCATTTCGCCTTCAGTGTCGCACTTTTGGGGTGGGGTTTGTTGATGAGCCTCTTATAGAGTCGAGAGACCGGTTTCCAGCCATCCGTGAGGTCGTGCATCTTTTGTAACAGTGGGTCTGGGGTGGGTTCCTCTGGCCAGCTGCACCAGATCTTCTTGGCGGTTTGTTTGAGCCGATGATACCAGAGAAACTGGCCACTTGATAGTCCTTCATTAGCCTGCAGCGACTCAAAATCCCTGAATTCTCCCTCCTCAAACATATCCCCCCATGTGTAAATTCCGGCGTCCTCCCACCTCCGAGCTGTGGAGAGATCCAATTCTGTTTTGCACACGTCAACCAGAATGGGGTTGTCTGGAGAGTAAGGGTGTTTCACCTGCCTGATGTAGCAGGTTCTGGTCCAAATCTGCCTGCCAAGTTCGACGATCAGGGGGGCAACTGGTGATTGTTGTAGAGGGTTCGAAAGAGTTTCTCCGGGGAATATTCTGAAGGGAGATTGTCTCAATAGTCCCAGCTCGGCTGATGGATCGTCCGAGAGCCACTTCGTCACGTGGCTAAGCTGTGCCGCAAGATAATACAACTGAGGTCTGAGAGTTGTATTCCCCCTTCCTTGTATGGGAGGGATAGGGTAGCCAAAGTCAACTTATGCCTGGTAGGTCCCCATAGGAAGTCCTTGATAAGTGCCTCTAATTGCTTAAAGAAGGGCGGTCTGACGTAGTGGCATATGTTGATGAAGAAATACAGAAATCGGGGGAGGACTATCATCTTAACGATTGCTGCTCTGCCTACCATTGCAAGTGGGAGTCGAGACCAAAATTTCTTGGATTTGCGAAGGCTGGTTATTGCTACTTCTGTGTTGTGCTCGTGTGTGAGCATCGGGGTGTGACTCACATTAATTCCTAGGTACCGAAACGTGTCGAGTTGCCACTTTATCCCAATGTCCGGGAGGTCAATGTCTTCTAAGCCTCTTAGGCTAGCCAAGGGAAAGGCAGAGGATTTCAGTCTACTGAATTTGATCCCAGAGTATTTTGCATAGTTGTCCAGTACATCCAATGTGATTGGTGCGTTGACCTGGGGATCTTTAAAATATAAAAGGACATTGTCCGCGTATAGGGATATTATGTTATGTCCGTTGCCCACTTTGATGCCAGCGTCAAAGAACTGTTTCCTAAAATATATGGCAATCGGCTCCAGGCCCAATATGTATAGCATGGGCGACAGTGGGCACCCTCGTCTGGTGCCCCTTTGTATTTTCCAGGATTCAGACACTGTTCTGCCGGTTTTTACTCGTGCCACAGGAGAATTATAGAATAATGTGATCCATCTGACAAAGCCCTCGCCAATCCCGAACCCCCTCAGCACCTCGACGAGCCACTCCCAGAAGATAGAATCAAAGGCCTTGATGGCATCAAGTGATAGTACTGCTAGGTCTTCTTCATTCTCATAGGTTTCGGCCATAATGTGTTGAAGCTTTCTCAGGTTGGCTGTGGTGTTGCGTCCTGGAACAAAGCCATTCTGGTCTTCGTGGATTAGGGACCTTACCACCCTAGCGAGTCTGCTGGCCAGTATAGTGGTGAGAATCTTACTGTCATAATTTAACATGGCCAGATGGCGGTAAGAGTCGCAGTCAGTGGGTGGTTTGTTTGGTTTGAACATGGGAATAATTGTCTCTTTCATAGTGTTAGGTAAGACCCCGTTTTCGTAGACCTCTAGGTAGACCTCGTGGAGGATTGGGGTGAGGATGAATTCGTATGTTTTGTAAAATTCAGGCGGGGAGGCCGTCACTTCCGGGAGCCTTACAGGTGGCCAGCGATCTGATTGCCCCGTCACGTCTTCTGCTGTGATTTCCATCTCCAGTGCCTCTTTGTTTGCTGGATGTTTTGGGGAGGCCTATCTCATCTAGTGTTTCTTTGATTTCATCTCTATTTGTGTTTCGTGGGAGTACAATCTGGAGTAGAATTTGGCAAACGCTTCATTAATTCCTAGTTGTGTCTTGTGAAGTGTCCCGTTTTCGTCCAGTATCTCCGTTGGGAGATGCCTGGGGCGTTCACACTTACACAGCCAGGCCAGCAGTCTGCCGCGTTTGTCGGACTCCTTGTGAGACCTGGTAGTGTATGTTGCAAAGTCAAACTTCTCTAATCTGTCCCAGGAAGATTGGCATTTCTCGCGGGCTTCCTTCAACTTCATTTCAACCTCTGGAGTAATGCTTGAGGTAGATTCTAGACGGGAGATCTTTTTCTTGTGCTTCGAGTTCAGTCCTCAATTGCCTGCGAGTGCCTCCAGCTTTTGATATTATTTCTCCTCTAGCCACCACCTTCATGGCTTCCCACAGTGTGCTCCAGGTAGATACTGAGCCTTTATTAATGTCAATGTATTCTTCTAGTTTTTCAGCTAGGTCCTCTCTGAACTCAGGGTCGGCGAGGGCCGCCGTGGGCATCCTCCACATGGGGATTGGTGGTCTAGGCCCCGTTAATTGTCATTGCATGATCAGTGGGAGTGGTCTGAGATTGATCTTCCCAAATATGCCGTGGTTTCTGCCAATGGTATTTGTTCTCTGTCGATGAACAGATAATCTATTCTCGTGTGGATCTTATGCGGGGCTGAATAATAGGAATAGATCTTTTCAACAGGATGTTGTTCCCTCCAAATATCCACCAAGTCGAGTTGTTGCAGCGTTTCTGTCAGAGCACATGTTGCGGGGTTACTTGGATGATGAGGTGGTGGTGCTGACCTGTTCTTAGAGCCATCAATGACGCAGTTGAAGTCCTCCCCCTCCCCCCCATATAAAGGTCCTATTTCGGTGGTATGCCATCCGTGAGCATCTTGCTCTAAGGTGTGATGGTATTCCGTGTTGCGGGAAATACGAATTGACTAGGCAAATTGGAGTCTGTTCGATAGTGCCCCACATTATCACATACCTTCCTTCTTTATCGGACTCGAAACCTTGCAATTGGAAGGGCACATTCGGGTTCCCCCATGTGAACACCACCCTTGAGTATTTGGAGTAGGGGGATCCTCTCCCGGTCCCAGCCCATCGATCTGTTAATTTGGACATGGTGTCTTCCGTAAGATGCGTCTCTTGCAACATCGCAATCGAGACCTTTTTCCTGCGGAGATAGGACTGTATTCGGTTTCGTCTCGGGTATGAGCTCATCCCTCTCACATTCCATGTCATCACTTTGAGTTGTGACGCCATCGGGTCAATATTTTGAGGCCGGCTGACAGCTCCACCTCTGGAGCATGTAGTAATGCCAATCTGAGGTTATGAGACCGTTGACGGGAGTAATCGGGTTCTTCGCCCCCCAAGTTGTAGCATGCACCCATCCTGTGCTGCTTCAGCGATAGTGGTATGAAGACTGTATAACTAACAAAACTGTTAACAAAACTCAAACTGGTGCGCCCAGCGACTACATCTTCGTTGCGGTGCTCGGGCGCTCTCGAGCCGTCCAGACCCATACGGGTATCGGGCGCGAGCTGTGTCGGGCAGGTGGCTGTCCAGACCCAGATTGTCTGCGGGGGATCGGGCTGGTGTCTGGCGGAGAGGCCGAACGAGGGCCGTTTCTATGTAGCTAACTGTTAGTTGGATTACCTTCTGAGGTCCGGTTGATTGTGCTTGTTGTGGCCATTTATGGCAGCATGCGTCGTATGCCGACGGTCTGAGAGACTCAATCTTCCATCTGGGGAGCATCTTTGCCATCTGCAAGGTTGTTATCTTCCAGCCACATGTTGGCGGCCGTTGGGTTTTCTAGGAATATGGCTCGCCCGTTGAAGATGACTTTCAAGCGTGATGGGTAGAGCAGCCTGTATTTCAGGTTTAGTTGTCGAAGTCTTGCTTTTACCGGGACAAATGAGTTCCTCTCCCTCTGCACTTTCTTAGTGTAATCGGGGTAAATGGTTATTTTAGAGTCGCCACGTTCGATGGGGCCTTCTTCCCTGGAGTGCCGTAGGATAATTTCCCTATCCTGAAAGTTTAGAATTTTAGCAATTATTGGTCGTGGAAATGATCCAGGTGGGGGCCGCTTCTGGAGGGACCTGTGGGCCCTTTCGACCGCAAATCCTTGCAACAGTTTCCCAGATTCTATGTAGGCTGTAGGGTTTGGGCCTTCGTTTCCTTCTGGTACTCCTAGGATCCTAATGTTGCCCCGTCTAGCCCGACCTTCGGCCTCCTCGGACCTCTCCTCTAGGATAGCCACTTTCTTCTCTAGGTCTGCAACCTTGGACTTCAAGGCTGCTGTGGCTCCAGCCGTTTCTTCTATTGAAGTCTTGGTGTTTGTCACCCTCTCGATTAATTTGCAGGCGTCCTGACGCAGGAGTTGAATGTCCATTTTAAATTTGTCGATCTTAGTCTGTGTGTCCTCAATGAAGCAATAGCCTCCAATATTTGGGAGTGGTTATCTGTGGTTTCCCCCGCTCTCGTGTGGGTAATCTCTGGGGCACAAGAGTGAGCCTGTGTAGGGGTTTTTGGCTTGGCGGATACAAATGAGTCCTTGGTGGCTGCTTTCGCTTTGTTCCTAGCGGCCAT
This sequence comes from Ambystoma mexicanum, assembly GCF_040938575.1. Lineage (NCBI taxonomy): Eukaryota > Metazoa > Chordata > Amphibia > Caudata > Ambystomatidae > Ambystoma > Ambystoma mexicanum. The sequence goes on from NC_090938.1 coordinate 194,282,869, forward strand.
TTTGGAGTTTCGGTGATGCTGCCCCTGGGACACTTTAGATGAGTTACCGGTGGGGGTATCAGCCGTCTCCCCGTGTATAGAGTAATGAGTGATGTTCCCAAGGTGTCAAAAGTCAATGAATCCGAATCTGCAGGGGGGGTAGGGGTTCTGCCACTATATCTGTGAAGTCGCCGTCGCTGCCCTTACCTCTGAGCGTCCGACTCGCCGGGGCAGGGAGATCTGGGGGGTGCCGTAGTCGCGCTCTTGCAGCTGGTTCTCGCTGTTCTGCGCCCCAGGGCGACGCTGGGGAGGAACCTCCGATGGTAGTGTGCGCCCTCAGCGGGCCGTCCTCCGCGACGGCTGAGCCCGCGTAGTGTACCACGGGAGCGGTGTACAGGTGCCGCTGTGGCGTGCCTCGCCCAGCGGTGAGAAGCAGGATGAGGGCTCTCCCTTCCGATGTTCTGCATGCGATCGTGCTCCGTCGTGTTGTCTCTCCTCGATCTGGCCACCTTAATCCCCGAATGCTGTTTGATGGCGGCTCCTTCTCGGAGTTTCCGCTAAGTGGGGCGGGGCGCCATCTTGGATGCGTATGGAAGCAGGGGAGGGAGTATGATTCGAGGACAATTTCGCCGACCAGAGGGTCCGATTTCCGGCTGGTCAAGCAGATTGTGTCGGGGTCAGCTTCTCCCACCTCTGCATCAGCTTTTTGTGGTCGTAGGCACTTCTTATGCCGGCAAAAAGGATAGAGAAACGGCGTCTCGGCCGGAGCTCGGCTATTCAGCCTCTGTACACCATCAGCTCCAGGCCACGCCCCGATGCCTTGTCCTTTCTTATCTCTTTTACCTTTGTGGGTGGGGGGAGAATTCTGTTCCCTTTCTTTGACAGGCTTCCAAAGGAAAGCCTGCAAAGGGTCTCTGAGTTACCGGCAGTACAGGAAGTGGGCAGGTGACCGAAACTCCTTTGTCCTGCAGTCTCCCTGACTGAAAACAGTTCAGACTGGAAGGCTGGCTGTCCCCATTGGACAACCCCCCGGCCCCAAGTTTGAATCGTGCATGGGATATGATTGCTGGACTCAGCCGCTGTTCCTGGATACATTCTGAGGTCCTGTACACAGAAATGGAGTTGCCCACTGGAACAGAAGTAGCCAAAGAGGACAACAAAGGACACTGCTAGCAACTTCCAACGAACGACTGCCAGAGCCTGTTAAATAACGGCTGCAGCCCGTCCTCGACTTCAAAGCGACAGGGACTCTTCCTCCCATAGACTGGTGTGCTTAACCAGCCTTGAGACGAGCTACAATTTGCGCCATCCCTGAAAGAGCTGCAACCTCCACGGCCTGCAATTCCCCAATACCCTGGGACTGGTGGTGCAATGCAGTGCATAGTCTCCGGAAGCGTGGTTTCACCAGAAACTGTCGGCACCCTTCTAAGCCTGCAGCAATTTGAGCCAGCTCCAGAAAGTCTCCTCACCAGAGGCGAGGACCGAGAAATGAAGAGTTAACCACTGTGACAACGGTCACTCTGCTGAACCTGAAAAAGGCACCACCAAGCCGACAGACTATCCTTTGCTGGAGTCCGTCACAAGCACGAGAGCTGTCGCCAGATCCACCGAAGTCCCTTTCTGTTGCCAAGATCGAGAAACCTGTAACCAGGTGTTAGGGCAGTTTTTCTGAGGTCCAACTAAGGGCTTAGTAAAACCATCTGCGTGACAATCATTTCTTAGACCACTTAGCATGTTGTCATAGGCCACTCACTGTGTGTGCAGTCCTTACATATTTAATCCGCTTTACTAATGGCCTGTGTATTCGATAACTACGTTACTGGCCCCTTTCTCATGTATATTGGGAGTCTTTACCTTACTCCATCAACTAGCCACATGTTCACTTACAGCTGCCACCTGAACATACAAGCTAACCTAATTATTACCGATCCTCACACACACTAGTGGATCACCGCAGTACCTAATAATGTACCTTGCTCTATTAAAACCCTAATCATAGCCTTTGTCTTAGTTTCTTGTTCCCTCAGCTCATATTCGGAGAACATAGATAACACAATCATGATCACACCCAATCTCTTCAGGTCAGGACACCCACTACACTCTGATCAGATTAGACCCACTTACTTCCTGCCGCCATTTATTCCTACGCCTGACATACAAACTGTATTGGGCTCTTCAGTCACCAGCCTAACATGTCTACTGACCCCTGCCCAATGGAGTCATCTCAGAACTCATTGGCCTGGTTCTAGGCTTAACAAAATGTGCCTACCACCTCCTATCCAGAGCAATATACAGAACCCACCAATGCCATTCAAAATGAGAGCCAAACGCAAACGAAACCCAGACTCCATTAACCACTCTGTAGTGAAATCCCTAATTGGCCCACCCGATAGACAAGATAAGAACCTGCTAACGATTTAAGGTGCACTGATCAAAGGCAGATCAGTGGTAAACTAGCTCCCCTCAAATCATGCAGAGAGAAACCTTCATTCTTGGTTTTTCTCCCAATCTCAAAGCCACACAGAATGAAAAAAGGAATGCAGAATCACTCTGGAAAAATAACCCTTCGGCCCAGAATAAGGAGAACTTCACTAACATTTCTGCTAGATAAAAATCTGAAATCCTCCAAACTAAGAGACGCATTTAATGAGAGAATTATCAAAGCTTACTCTAGCACAAGGGAACTCTTTGCTATATTAAGAGAGCTAGAATCTCCCTCTCCTCCTATTGACACCTGCACCAAAGCAAAAACTTGGTGCAATAATATCCAAAATGCACTATGTAACAAAATATCTCTGCTACAAGAAAAAATCTAAGCCAATAAAGCAAGCCTCCCACCTAATGATTTACGGCTGCAGGAAGCACGAAACATTCTGGAAAAACAGACCACTCGGTTCAAATTTGCCCCTGTCTCCACCCATGAAGTCTATAATCCGAGGCAGCCAGAGATCTAGCACCTGTCATTAGTCCCTTAAATAACTCCTTTTTCGACACGTGCACAGTCCCAACCAATCTTAAAGATGCTTGGGTTCTTCCACTATTGGAGAAACCTAACCTAGAGCCTAGCATTCCCACCAACTACAGACCGATGACAACGGTCACATTTCTCTTTAAAATCTTAAACAAGACAGCTTACCACCAGATGCAAACTTACCTAGAGGCCAACTACTTGTTAGGACTCCGTCAATCAGGCTTCCCACCAAGACACGGTACTGAATCTGCACTCATTGACTTGAAAAACGAAATGGATAAGTTGAAGGACAAAAGCGAACTGACCATTCTCCTCCTACTAACTTGTCGACCGCTTTCGATCTGGTGAATCATAAAGTGCTCTGTAACCATCTGACCTCTGCTGCTCAGTTCTCGACAGAAGCCTCTGCTTGGATCCAATCCTTCTTAGATAATCGTTCCATGAGTTTTTTTCATCTCATCAGCATAACCAGTACATTTTAAGGGACTGTGTGTCACCCCTACAATGTATAACATATTCACCAAGCCTCAGTTTGATAACCTTGATAATCTGGGTGTCCTCTACACCAACTACGCGGATGACACTCAGATTCTCATTCCCATCTCATATGACTGTGACATTGATGTGGCACGGATCAACAAAATGTACCTCATCACTCAAGCCTGGATGGCCACACACGGTCTGTTTTAACAATGACGAGAGAGCTTCTGCTCATTGGATCGCCAGGCAAACTCAACAAACTTAGTAACCATTTTGTCATTTGACATTGACAGCATAAACATCAAAGTTTCCAAAGAGGTAAAAATGGTAGACTTCTACCTGGATTCAGCATTGAAGTTGAACAAACAAGTCAATGCAACTGCCTCAGCTACACATGCAAATTAATCAATTCATGTAAACCGTTTCTCTATCGAAAGCTGCACTACATTAGCAAGAGCTCTTATTCTGTCAAAATTAGACTATTGTAACACTCTATTTAGGTTTGAGTAAACATAATATCAATAAATTGCAAACTCTACAAAACAATGCCTTAAGAAATGTGCTGAGCTTCCCAAGAATGCAGCATATTTTGAACGCCAGACGTACCACTAAATGGCTCGCTATAAAGGATGGAATCAAATTCAAATCCTTAACCCTCACCCATAAATGTCTTTCTAACCTGGCCCCTAAATACTTAGTGGATACATTCTCCAAACATACATCTGGACGTCCTATCAGAACCTTGCATGCGAACTGCCTTTTGGTCCCGAGATACAAGCTCAAGAAAGCAGTGGGATGCCGTGTCCCAGTCCTGGCAGCCCAGCTGTGGAACTCTCTGCCTGCAGCCCTAAGAGCAGACCATTCTCACTATACGTTCAGGAAAGAAACTAAAATATGGCTCTTCTCCCTTAATGTATAAGCAATGCCATAGTCACAATGTTATGAAAATACTGAACACTTTGCCTGCCTATATATGTGTAAAATAAGCTTGTAATATCTATTTACTTGGGTATCCAATGGAATGTAATTCTTGATGTCATTTACACATGTGATTTAATGCTGTAAATAATTGATATCTTGTTTTTGTGTAACGTGTTTAAGTAACTATGTAACTTGCAATGCACCCAGACACCCCCAGGGTTCGGCGCGCCAAATAAATAAATGAACAAACATTCAACTGAGACAGTACAAGACTCCACTCTTAGTATAAGCCTGTACCACCTGAGCGTATGGCAGTGTAGACCGAGCAGCCAGTCTTATTTTAGGAGGCAGAGAGGGCTGTAGAAACAGTACAAAAAAATGGTAGTACACATACGATCCAAAGAAACATTGAAATACTATGTATTGTAAAAATAAAGGGTTTATTTAAATAAAAGTAGACCAAGGTACATTTTGGCTATATAATTACTATCACATATATAAACACACTATGCTTTAAAGTACATAGACCAAAGCATAGACCTTGTTCAGAACACAAACAGTATTTCTAGGTAAGTCAGACCTTGGCATACACATTTAGTATAACAGGCACACCTATTCATGAGAAGTAAAACCATAAGTTACCTTCAGATTACTTTACAGTAATTCAAGTGTAGTAGACCCTGTCTGTTATGCAATGACAGGGTTAAGAAATCGCATAATTAAACAACCCTGTTACCAGGATACTTTTCTAGATAGTGGAATACCGATTCAAGGAACAGTATTTCTGAGGCTTGTGGAATCTGCTTAGATCACATGCTATGCATAGGCCGACATCTAGTGGAAGCTGCGGAGTATTCGTTGTTTTCGAAATTGAAAAAGGGGCGTCAACAGGGCGTGCCAGTAATACTATCCCCAGTGTGACGTCCACTGTACCCATGGTCCTTCAGGCGTCGAGGTCCCTCAGATTGTTTTTTTCCACCATTGTGAGCTGTCGCTAATCGCGGAGTGCACTTTCGGCTAACGCCATTGACTTTATCAAAGTTTAAAAATAGTTACTCTTCCTGACCTTTTTCGACTGCCGTGTCTCGACGAAAAATCAACAATCGAAGGACAAGAAGAACAGTTGGACGAAGAACCTTCGGATTCCTTTGACCTTGGAAGGCCGAAAGGGTCTAGACCCTTACAGTAGGGAGACTGGCGGGCGCTCATATCACAGTCTATTTCTCCTCCCCTTCCCTTTGTTGCCCTGCTGCCTGCCCCAACCATGGATAGGACATCTTTCAAATTTTGCCCATCCTGTAACAAAAAATGTCTGCGGATCGATAAGCACAAGGTGTGTAACCCTTGTCTTAATCGGGACCATGACGAAGGGCACTGTCGGGCTTGCAAGCTCTTTTGACCCAAAACTCTTAAAGATCATAGGACAAAATGCTGGACCCATCACGCTATACAAGCCGAGGCTGCCATGGACGTGGAGGGATCCTCCAGCGACGGCGTCCTTTTGCACAGCGAGGGTAATGGGGAACTTCCACGTTCCCCAGTGCTAGCACCCAACCCTGCAAGACAGGCCGTGGCTCTATTGTGGGGGCTATACCCGACAGCAAGAGCACACTATATCCCCACACAAAACGCCTACCCTGCAGTAGATTCGGCGTCTAAGGGAAGATCTGCAGATTCGCTGTCCTGGGCACTCCAAAAGTCGGATGCCTTATGACAGGCCCCAAAAGACTAAAGAAGCCGCCCATAAATCCACATCTACCAAACGTTGGAAGACGCAATGGAAACTCGACCTGTGTCGTCGAAAACTACTCCTAGTTCAAAACAATCCTCCTCTAAGAGCTTTAATCATAGGGATAAACAAAAAGACAAGGATAGGTCCCTTAACGGTAAACCTCAGAGTGAAAGGCCTACCCCTAACGCATACCTTACAGGAATACAAGAGGATAGTGAGGGACTTTTAAGTGAAGCCCCTACATAATAAAGTCCTGCCACCTTCTGCTGTTCCTTGCCCAAGCATTATTCCCAGTTCAGCCAAATGGTCAGCTCAGGACATAGAGAGTTATGTCCAGAATTACTTTCTTTGCTAACTTTTTTGAAGAGCACCCTCAAACCTTTGAAAGCTTACAAAATACACCTCCCACTGATCAAGCTACCACTTCCCAGCCCCATCAATCACCCCAGCCATCTGGGAAAAGATCCCTCATCTCTTCTGATCCTTATGAGACGTCTACTGCCAAAAAATCGTGCATCCCTGCAGACCTTTGACATGCATGTAGACACAGAAGAATATCAAGAAGATACTCAGTACTATGATGAAGAGGTTGAGAGGGATAATAATAATGACGATGAGGCGGAGGTTTATGCTATGGACTCCCCAGTTCCACAGGAATCACTGTTACCTTATTCCCCAGTGGATGATCAACTCATGTTTAATTACATTTTGGTCAAAGCAGCTGAGCACTTCGGCATTGAGACTCAAGAGACTCCGCAAGACAAAGATTTTGTCGAACATCCTGGGGGACAAGAAGGCTGCCACCCAGTTTATACCCATTTTAAAGTCTGTCCAAAGGAGAATCCAAACGAGGGCGGTGATCCCAAGAGTAGAAAAGTCATTCTGCCCGGCCCCATCTGACCCCTTATATATAAGAGGACAGCTTAAGCCAGACTCAGTGGTGGTCACAACAACCCGAAAGAGAGCTGGTACACCCTTGGCCACCTCCGAAGCTCCACCAGACAGAGCAAAAATACTCTATGCCATGGGTAGGAAGGTGGCTACTTCCGCAGTTTACCAAGCAAGAATCTCCAACAATTCCACACTGTTGGCAAGCTACAACTGTACTAAATGGGACGAGGTTACTGCCCTAGCTGATGCTGTTCCTGAACCTCTGAAATCCAAAATTGCCCTTGTCGCAGCCGAAGGCAGGGCCACTGCCAGCAGCCTGCTTAAGGACAACCTGGACGCAGCGGATAATGCCAGACCCATTGCAGAAGTCGCTATCCTTAAGCGGTTTAAAAATAGAGACTGCCCCCCAGGCCCCATTGACTCTCATAAACACTGCACCCACATATTCAGTAACAACATCAAAAGCTCTACCAAGACCCTCCTATTAGGAGACTTCAATTTAGGATTTAATGATAAGAAAGACAAAAACACAGATACCCTCACTAAAGAACTAAATGACCTGGGCTTCACCCAAAAGGTATTAAATCCCACTCGCACGAAAGGCCGCTTCCTAGATTGGATCGTAGACCATAACTGCCTCTCATCCATCACTGCCAACACCACCCTGCCGTGGACCGATCACAACTGTATCGAATTCACTATACCCATTACCAAATTTACGAAAACTCTCACCCCTGCTACCGCAGCGCAAGTGAGAAGCTCTAAAAAAAAAACTCACTGAGGACAAACTGCGCCCTTACCTAAACATCCCTCAACTAGCACCCCCCCTTTGCCACAGATCCCATCACCCTAGCCAACATCTATAAGGACGTTATCACCAAAGCAACTAACGAGATAGCACCCCTCGAAACCAAAAAGGAGAACAAATCAGTACACACTAATTCATGGTTCACTGAAGAACTCCAGTCACTGCGCACTTGCAAAAGAGCAGCTCTGAAAAACTGGCAAACCAATCCTAGTGTCAATGCCAAAAATGAGTTCAACCGTATCTCCCACCAATACAAAGCAGCCATCACATCAGCCAAAGCAAACGCTTTCAACACACGCATCTGCACAAAATCGCACTCCAGAGAGATCTTCTCCATCTTGAAGGAGCTTATCTCCCCTCCCAACTCTCCCGACGAAATAGTCAAAGATGAAGCATGGAGTACTAGCATCCAATCTGCCATGTTACACAAAATAGACCTCCTCCAAAAGAAAATTGAAGACCACTGCAAAGCCCTAACTCCGCAAACAGATGAAATCTACCATCTCAACTCCCGACTCAACCAACTCCAGTAGACCTGTATTCTCATTCAGGGATATCAGCGACCAAGAAGTTCTAGACCTCAAAAATCTCAAACCGTCTGCCTGCAAAGGGGACATATGCCCACCTAAGCTCATTAAAGACTGCGCTGACTGCCTCGCCCCATTTTTCACGGCCTTCATCAATGCGTCTTTCTAAACTGGCATTATCCCAGCCAGTCTCAGAGGCCTGGGTCCGCCCACTCCTCGAAAAACCAACGCTCGACCCTCTTCAACCTAATAACTACAGACCAATAACCACTGTGCCATTCCTCCTGAAACTACTTGAGAAAGCTGCCCACTGCCAAATCCAACACTTTCTGGGAACCCACTCCATTTTAGGAACCAGACAATCGGGTTTCCGAAAAGGACATTGCACTGAAACAGCCCTGGTGGATCTAAAGAATTAGATTACCCAAATCATGGACAAAGGCAAGCCTGCCTTGCTGCTGCTCCTAGATTTCTCTGTCGCATTGGACCTGGTTGACCACAAGACTCTCACTTCACACCTCACACACTCTGGATCACCTTTCCTCGAGGTAAGAGCCATGAAGGTTTTCTCTGATATAGCAAACGCTAAATCTACCACAATCCACTGCGTAGTCCCTCAAGTATCCTGCACCGTACCCACACCATACAACTTGTTCACGAAGCCCCTCTTCGACAAGCTTGACTCTCTTGGTATTGCGTATACTAATTACGCTGACGATACCAAAGTACTTTTTCCCTTCTCTGGCTCATACCACGAAGACGCCAAGGCACTCCTTTTTGATCTACCCTACCATCCAGGCTTGGATGGCAGTAAACGGCCTCTGCCTAAACGGGGACAAGACAGAGATCATGATACTAGGCCAAAAAAACACACTAACCAAGCTTGACAAACTATATGCCAACTTCTCCATTGATACCTCCACTATCCCGGTATCTACAGCAGTCACGACACTGGGAGTATACTTAGACTCCTCACTAACCATGACCAGACAGGTTAGTGCCATCGCCTCCTCTTCTGCACACACCACTAAACTAATAAATGCCATAAAACCATACCTTTCCAAAACCAATTGCCCATCAATAGGCAGAGCAACCATTGGTGCTAAACTAGACTACTGTAATGGCCTTCTGGCAGGCACATCCGATAAAAATGTATACAGGCTACAAGTCACGCAAAACAATGCTCTCCGTGCTGCCCTTAGCATCCCTAGGAGGGAACACATCTCCCAGGCTAGACTTTCAGCTCACTGGCTCCCGGTCAAAAAACGCATCACATTCAAAATACTCACCCTCACACACAAATGCCTCTCACTATCTGCACCTTCATATCTATCTGAGATGATCTCCAAACCCTCCTCTATACGCCCTGCCAGAACACAATACTCTAACCAACTCCACGTCCCACGGATTAACAGAGCCAAAGCAGGCAGCCTAGGATTCCCATATATCGCTGCCAAACTCTGGAATGCACTACCCACAGACATCAGAGCAAAAAACTCACTCCTTGCTTTTCGTAGAAAACTCCAGACCCAACTCCTTGCGCAGTAAACCGTAACCGCATCTGTAAATATCTTAACAACTTATGTAAATATGTAAAAACAACAGATATACTGTAACTTTATGCTCTTTATGTATATGCAAATAAGCTATGTATGTAACTAAGATATGTATGGAACAAGCGCCACGATGCTCAACGGCTGATGTGCGCTCTACAAATTTGAATAAATAAATAAATAGACTCGGGCAACCTTGCTCAATATGCCAATAGAACCGAATGGGTTTTTTGGCAAAGCAATAGAGGATTCTTTAAAGTCAGCCAAGGACGAGTATGAAACACTCAAGTCCCTTGGTCAACTCACTAATAAACAGATCGGACAAAGGGGTGGAAACAATTTTCGCTGATTTCACGGCCAAAATCAAAGAGGCTCGAGTTACAGCCAAAACCAGAATACATCTTGGAATTACAAACAAGGACAAGCGTCCCAAGGTTATCCTAGAAGCCAGAGCAAAGGTGGAGGAATGCCTCCCAAACAATGACGCCCCACTGCAGGTCCCCTCCCATGCCTCCCTAGTCGGGGGGACAGATTTCAAACTTCACCCACGCATGGGAGAGCATAACCACGGACAAGTGGGTGTTATTGACAGTAGGCAGAGGTTATTGCGTGGACCCCTAAAATCCCCATCAAACCTCCCCCCGCGCCAAAGGAAAACGTCAAGAGCGGAACAACTCTTCTTGATGGAGGAAGTCAACACGCTACTCCTCAAAAACGCCATTGAGATCGTGCCCTCCAACGAGGTAAAGGTTATCTATTAAATATACTTCCTAGTACCAAAGAAAGATCTGACAATGCGCCCAGTATTAGACTTGCGCCCTGCGACCAAATATGTAAAGCCACAAAAGTTCTGCTCGACTATGCTACAAGAGGTAATCCCTCTGCTAAAGTGGGGGGATTACATGGCAATATTGGATATGAAAGCTGCTTATTTTCATATTTCAATGCTCCCATCGCACAGAAGACTCTTACGGTTCAAAGTTGCAAACCAGCACTACCAATTCAAGGTGCTACCCTTTGGAATAGCTTCGGCTCGAAGGGTATTCATCAAAGTACTGGTGGTGGTGGCAGCGCACCTGCACAGGCAGGCAATCCCATTGTACCCCTACCTGGACAAGTGGCTGATCACAGGAGAAACTCCCCATCTTTGCAAACTAAACACTCAAAGAGCCATACATCTTCTCCATCATTTGGGCTTCTCGATAAACGAGAAAGTCAAGTCTGGTACCAAGTACATTGAAAGCTATAATAGATACCCAAACAGGCTTGGCCTTTCAGTCCTTGGAAAGAGTGCTAAACATGCTTCGACAAATACCAGTATCAAGCCGGTCTCCAGATGAGCGTACCCAAGCAATGTGATTACTTGGCATGATGGCATTGTGTATTTATCTAGTCCCACACGCACATCTGTGCATGCGACAAATGCAGGAGTGGTTGGTGCAACAATGTTCACAGGCAAGTGGTCAGTGGGACGATCTAGTGGTCATTTCGCCAACACTGGTACAAAACCTATGCTGGTGGTGGAAAGAAAATCTGTTAAAGGGAAAACCCTTCCATGATCTGGAGGCGCAAGTGGTTGTCACAACAGATGCGTCACTTTCCGGGTGGGGGGGGCTCATTACCTTCAGTACAAGGTCTGTGGACACAGGTCACTGCACAGAAACATATTCACCCACTTGAACTATTAGCAGTACTCAAAGCACTTCAGGCGTTCGAGATGCAACTGACGAACCAGTCTGTTTTAATTCTAACAGACAGCACAACTGCCATGTTCTATATCAACAAACGGGGGGAACACACTCTCCAAATCAGTCCAAGTTGGCACAAAGAATATGGAGGTGGGCACTCAAACGGGGGATATCCCTATCCTCCCAACACGTTCCAGGGGTACTTAACACTCTAGCAGACTCTCTGAGCAGAGATCCCCTACCAGAGGAACACGAGTGGCAACTACACTCAAGCGTCTTAGATCACATCTTCTCTCAATGGGGTTACCCCACACTAGACTTGTTCGCTACAAAAGAAAACCAGCAATGCCCAGACTTTGCATCAGACTCCAAGGGGAAAGCCATATGGATGGTCAGGGAAATGTGCTTAGGCAACCTCCCCGCACCCCGACCCCCGACACTATTAATGAGCAGGATTGTGAACAAAATACACAAGAGAACAGATGACACTCGTCCTAGTTTCTCCCATGTGGGCGAGACAACCATGGTATCCGCATCTGCGCAAACTGGCGATGTGCGATCCCATCAGGCTCCCGTACCTAACCAACCTGTTAACCCAACACAGAGGAACAACGGAACACCCTCAGCCACACTCGATGGACTTGGCAGCATGGCTCCTGAAGTCGTAGTTCAGACACCTTAATCTACCACAGCAGTGTACGGATATCCTCAAGGAGGCAAGGGAACCTAACACCAGACACTGTTATTTCGACAAGTGGAAGAGATTTGTAATTTTGTGCCCAACAAATAAACACCATAGAATGTACTCCTTCTCACATTCTCAACTAGATGCCCCACTTGTTAGACTCAGGGTTAGTATTCAACTCTATAAAGGGCCACCTGGCAGCTTTATCAGTTTATACCACCTCTCAAAGCAAGGTGTGGTGGAAGATTCCAGTCATTAAAGCGTTCATGGGGGGGGGGGGGAGTCAAAAGACTCCACCCTCCTATTTCAAACCCACCACCAGGATGGGAACACAATGTAGTGTTAGCAAAGCTCATGGGACCCCCATTCGAGCCTATGCATAAGTCGAGCTTTAAACACCTGACATACAAGACTGCGTTCTTAGTGGCTGTTAATTCCATAATAAGAGTTGGTGAATTGCAAGCATGGTCGGTGCAGGACCCTTTCTTTATGATGCATAAAGATAAATTGGTTTTACGTACTCATCCTAGGTTTTCCCCTAAATCCATTTCTAAATTCCAAGTGAACCAATCCATTGAGCTTCCTGCTTTCTTTCAGAAACCAGCTAGCTCAGCTGAGGTGAAACTCCACACTCTAGATGTGAGGAGGGCTGTCCTTTACTACGTAAACAAGGCCAGACCGCTTAGGAAAACAGATCAACTGTTTGTCTCCATAGCAGCTGGGAGGGAAGGAGACTGCATTTCGAAAAGTGCCATCTCCAGATGGATAGTAAGATGTAATCAATGATGCTATTCATTATCTAACAAGGGACTGCCTTTTATACCAAGAGCTCACTCCACAAGGGGCACTGGAGCTACTCTGGCCTTTATCGCAAATGTCCCCCTAGACAGCATTTGCAAAGCAGCTATATGGAGCTCAGTACACACTTTCACTCGGCATTACTGCATTGACACACATTCCAAAGAAGATGCACATGTGGGACAAGCAGTTGTAAAACATCTATTTGCTGCTGCTCCTTCTCACGACCCACCACAGTCTCATAACACTGCTCGCTAATCTATGCATAGCATGTGATCGAAGCAGATTCCACAAGCCTCAGAAGGGATACATTACTCACTAATCATATTTTTGATGCTTGTATCTGCTTAGATTCACTTTCGCCCACCCTTCCTCCCCTGGGAGAAGGTGCATAGATGTTATGAGCTTTTGGTCTATATCGGCTTGGATACAACTGTACTCACATTACACTTCATTTAACCTCATGTCAGAACAAAAGAATCTGAGGGACCTCAACGCGTGAAGGACCATGGGTACAGTGGATGTCACACTAGGGATAGTATTACTGGCACGCCCTGTCGATGCCCCTTTTCGAATTTTGAAAACGACTGTAATACTGTAATACTTCGCAGCTTCCACTAGATGTCGGCCTATGCATAGCATGTGATTCTAAGCAGATGCAAGCATCAAATACGATTACGGTGAGTAATGGATCCCATATATACACCTACTACTATTTTGAGGATAAGTTATTCTAGGTGAGTAAGACCTTTTTGGTGTAATATGCAATTACAGTTGCTTTTCAGCTCAGCACAGCACAATCTTAAGATCGGCAAGAACTCTTTACACTAATTTAGGAGACCGAGGTCAGCTACACTTAAAGACTTTTCCAGAATGGCACACAGCTATTCTAGGCAGAGAAAACCTAATATTGTAATCTACTATTGCAGTTGCTTTTCAGATGGTGGAACACACTGTGGTAATCAATAACTCTTTAGGATGGCACACAGCTAACTCGAGGTAAGTAAAACTTATATACGCTTAAAGGATCTATCAGCAACTTAAAGGTATGTACATAGACCTAAGACTGTTTTAGCATCTGTATAAAACAGACCAGGAACAGCAAAAGCCAATGTTAGGGGAAGCATGACCCAGTTGGGGAACCTATAAACCTATTCTCTGAAAGAAATAGTGAAGTCAACAGCATTACTTTTGGGAATGAGGCCCAACCAATTCACAGGTGAGTAAATTAACCTTTTATATATACTTTTCAGAATGGCACAACACACATTCAAAGTAAGTAAGAACTTTTGTAACTGTTTACTCTGTTATTTCCTGACTAACTCTTTCACAAGTAAGTACTTTTCAACACTTGTTATATTCTTCAAGACAGAACCCTTTTCTTATCCAGTCCTTCCCTAGTCTATTGCATGAGTTCTCTTAGGCAGGTTGATATAGTTGCCAATTGCAGGCAAAAGTCAAAGTTCCTGTGGAAGAGTGTTCAAACAAGTAAGTGGTTAACTTTAAAGTTAATTAGGGTCCAGAGACTTCTGGGAAGACACCCTCGGAGGATTCCAGCAGTGGGCTTGGGTGAACTGTATGAGAGGACTCCCAATCACAGAAAACACCCCAAAAGCTTTACAGAAATCGCACATGCTTAAGGTAAGTAAATACCCCAGCCAACATAGAACTTCAGCACAGAAGATGAGTTGCAGCAGGAAGACTTCAGGATCTGCAGCCAAAAATTTGGTTGATGGATTCCTTTGTAATGAAGACAGAAGACGGGACTTTGGAAGGGAATTTGCAGCATGGATCAACAGAAAAGGCTCCAGGCAAGAGTTTGGCTTTTCAGGAGCCAGAAGAAGACGATCGCTGTCGGATTCTCATTGTTTGTAATGTCCTGCAATCTGATGAGGGTTTTTTAGGACTAAAATCGTTCCTCTGGAGTTCCAGCACAATGCCACCAAAGTTTCATCTTGATTTGGAATTCGAGAGACTGTGCATCGCACAATTGCTCGGGGTCCCATTGTATTGGGGTATTGCAGCCCTGCAAGGTCTCAGCACGACGTGGGATGGCTCAAAATGCAGGTCGTCATGAGTCTAGTGGATCTCACCAGGCTCTGGGTAGTCCTTTTCGAAACCCGTATGTCGATTGGAAAGGAGAGTTACAGCAGGCCCGGTTACACACTAGGAAGGCTCTCCGATCATGGAAATTGCTACAGCCTTCGTTTCTTCATCTTCCTATTCAGATTTGGTTCCAGTGGTTGACATGTCAGCAGCTCCCAGGTTCAAAGTTTTTATCAGGAACTAGAGCACAACCTCTACATTCTCTCCACATTTTACAGCAAGGGGCGGTCTGACGGTCCAATCAGGACAGCCAGCCACCCACTGGGAGTTTGTCTTCCACCTGCATGAAAGGAATAAAGGACTGCAGAGTTTTTGACTCCTCCCTCACTTCCTGCCTTTCTAGACTCTTTGGAGCTTGGGCAGGGAATGGACAGGATTCTCACCGAAGACCAAACTGCCACTTAGGTCGTTCAGCCTAGAATGGCAAGGAAAGACCTTGCACAGCACGCACACAGGAATTGGTGAAAATTGGAGCCCACCATTTTAGCTAAATGGTGGCCCAGAATCTGAATTATCAGCCTGCGAGTAATAAAGAATAAATGTCATAAAGGTAAAACCACTACCACCAGCCATTCATGCAAAACTCGCAATTGTAACAAAATGTTACCAGGTAAGTAAGCAAAGGGGATACATTGTTTTCCCCCCAGCACGCCACATAAGCTGGTGGGTGTGCTGGCTCACTATATAAAATATAAAGGGGGATGAAAATCCCTCGTTACCACTTGGGAAATATAGTTCACCAAGTACATCACAGAGAAATTAACAGGGGAGCCCAAAAGGGCAACCCAGCCGAATCCCAAAGGTTGTACGAAAAATATAATTTCAACCATACACTATGGCGAGACATAACAAGGTCACCCATAAACTGAGTAAAATAGTAGATGAGAGAGGAAAAAGATCCCCTTCACCTAGGGTCAATGTAAAATAGATACCTAGATAAAGCAAAAAGTTCTGGGGTTGACACAGATTAGAGAGATGTATCATTGATATGAAAATCTTACCCAACACCAGGTCTGCTGTTGCCTTGTTGCTCTAACCGTCCTGCAGCAACCGCTTGAAGGTACTGTCTATCTCCTGACAGACGTACCTGGAGCCTGCCTGATCCTGAGACTCTGGGGGTTTCAGATAGCTTGTATCTTGCACCCCCCCAGGTCTGCATCGTTACAATGGGGTGGAGGGGGACAACCCTTTGTGCTCTAGCGGGAAATCCACCTGCCCTCGGACGTTGGCCCTTGGGGCAATCCTTCAGGGTGTCATCCTAACCTCCCCGGGTTGTGAAATCAATGGTTACCTGCAAATGTAAGGAATCCAGAGGGATCCTACCCCTCTTGACCATGTACTTTGCGTTTCCTGCCTAGCCCCTGATCACTGGTGGCCCAGTGACCCCTTCGAACATTGAGACTCATGCCAGATGGGGCGAGGCTCATATGACAAGTTGGTTACAAAGTTATACATGGTTATAAGAGTATGGAACAGTTTGCATATATGTTTCATCTGGTTTTATTATGAGATTAGTTGCCGTAAAAGCTATTATGAACATACTTGCTTATGGTTTACCTGTGCTAAGAATATTGCAAGTGCTCTTATTGTGAATGTTTTTCTACTAACCTGAACTTGGGAGTAGAACTGTGTGTATAAATAAATAATAATTTTGTATATAATAGTGTATATGTGTTTCCTTGAACCACAGTGTGCTCGGAGTTCGGTGTACCTGCTACAGCCCTACTCCCTCCTTAGGCTCAGTCTGACTGCTTGTCCATTGCTACCATATCTTTGGGTAGTTCAGGCCAAACCTAAGAAGTGTAAACCTGTTTACCCAAGATGGGTTTTCCCTAGTTCTGTCACAGACAGCAACTTTTGTAAAAACCAGCTAACACTTCCCTATGAAATATCCAGCCATTCCTTAATGCGCGTGCTTAGCCATTGGCAAGAAATAAAAGATTGAAATTAGACTATCGTACAGGTCTCTTTTACACATTTTTATTAGGAAGATGGAAAAAATGCTGCGGCAAGGTGGCATGTTTTATACCCATCCCATGTTATGATAAAAGGACCATCTCCCAATTGTGTTTTTTATTCATTTGTAATGCGTGCAGGAGCAACAAGGATATTATCAGCTTGGTTACATTGCTGTACAATAGTTTACAGTTATGTACATAGATTAATACAGGTGCAAAAACGAGGCAGATACATTAATAGCAATTTACAAAATGTACATGGGGAAGGCATGCAGGGGTGAGGTTAGCGGTCATTTTCCTTTATCCACTGAATGTAATTGCGCCTGAAATTAGGGTAGGTTTGGGGTGTCCTTAAGGTGGGTGGCAGGGAGTTCCAATTCTGGGCCGCTTTCACCTGGAAGCTATTACCTCCAGGTTTGGATCGTTTAAATCTAGGCACTGTCAGTAAGTTGGAATTCGCAGTTCTGGTGGATCGGTTGGGGGGGTGTATCTTTGAATCTGTCAGCAAGGTAGCGATGGGCTGCATTATTGAGTCATTTGTGCCTCAGTGATGCTACCTTGAGCATGATTTTGTCGGTTGTGGTGAGCCAGTTGTGGGCTCTCCTGGTGTTGGAGATATGTTCTCAGAGCTGCTCTGAGAGCATTATTTTGCAAAATCTGGATTTTGTTTGTAATATATTTGTTGGCTCCAACATATAGGGAGTTACAATAATCCAGTTTTGACAGAGTAATGCAGCTCTGGGTCGAGAGCAAGGGTTTAGCTGCTCTAATTAATTTACAGGTGTAGGTTGTGGAGGAGGCCATAGAGCTGACCTGTTTGCAGAAGGATAGGGTGGCGTCTAGATAGAAACCTAGCGTCTTAACTTCTATGGCTACGTTAACAGTGTTGCCATCTATGATAAAGCTAGCGTATTTGTGATTCAGTTTGTGTAAGTTGGGGGTGGTGCCAAGGATAACGAGCTCCGTCTTGTCATCATTCAGGCATAGACTGAGAGGCCACCCATGCGTGGTTAATGAGGTACACCTTGTTCGCCAAGGCCAAATCCTTGTCATAATCTCCCGTATCTGGGTATCATCGGCGTAGTTGGTGTAGGTGATACCAAGACCATAGAGATCATCGAACAGGCGCTTCGTGAACACGTACAAGGTGGGGAGGCTGAGGTAGAGGAGACGCGCATAGACCTGTTGTGGATTGAATCCTGCCGATAGCCTCTTGCGAGAAGTGGGCTGCCGAATCTAGGTGGTTGCAGATAATTTTATGGTCTACTAAGTCGAATGCGGCTGAAAGGTCAAGTAGCAGTAGTAGAGCCGTTTTCCCATTGTCTGAGTGTATCAATTTGTGCCTTAAGGTCATTGAGTGCTGTCTCAGTCCCGTGTTGAGGTCTGAAGCCCGACTGGCGGATTCCCAAGAGGTATTTTTTTCTAAGTATTGTTGTATTTGAAGATAGGCTGTCTTAGCTAGTATTTTAAGCAGGAAGGGGACGGTGGTGATGGGTCTATAGTTTGTGGGTTTTGCAGGGTCTAAGGAAGGTTTTTTGAGTATAGGGAGAACCCACGACTCTTTGAGGTTGCTGGGGATGGTACCTGAGGAGGATGACGAATTGATGAGCTTGGTGATGAAAGGTGAGAGGTCTCTGGCTGCGTCTTTGATGATTTGTAAGGGGCAGGGGGTCACCCTGGCAGTTTGATGATTTGATGGTGAGAATGATTTTTTCATCCTCTAGCGGGGATACATTGAAGAAGCTAAAGCCAAGGGGAAGTTTCAGTGTAGGAATTTGGGAGGGGGGCTGGTGTTGGCTACACGGGTTGTGCAGGAGGGATTCTTTCTTGTTGAGGGCATTTTGGATGCCGGTACACCACTATTGGTCTTTCACACATTTTGGGGACTAGAATGGGCGTTTCAAGCTCTTTGAGGATAGTAAATCCTTTATGCTGGAGTTAGCTTGTGATATTCTCAAGTTGTAGGTTGGTGATTAGGATTTCTTTTTTTGTAGAGTGGTTATTTTGTTGAGGTTTGTCCTATCATCAGAGGGTGATTGTCTCCATGCCTTTTCGCTTTTGCGCTTTTCGAGTCTTGAGAGATTTCAGGTAGGGGGAGAACCATGTGTTCAGATGTCTTTTAGGTTTGCTTTTTCTGAGTTTTAGCAGAGCGATGGAGTCTAGAGCTGACCTCATGATTTTGTTGTATTCATCTATAAGGGTGTGGGAATTGGACATTTGTGAAAGTCAGTTCAAGGTCTGAAGAATAAGGGGGATGAGTTTTTCAGCTGTGATGTTTTTCTTCTTTCTCGTTGGGATGGCTGGGACTAGTGAGTTGTTGGCGGTAGTCAGGGTCGATGTCTCGAGGGAAAAGGTAAGGCGATGATGGCAGACCAGAGCTGGGGGGAGATGGCAGTGATGGAGGCCAAACAGTTATAGTCCGCCACCCAGTCAAGGATCCTCCCTTTGTGGGTGGGTAGGGTCACTTTTTGGACTAATCCTAACTCAGATAAATTGTTGTCAATAAGAGTGGCCTGAGGGTCTTTGGGGTCTTTAAAACCTAGGTTAAAATGTCCTGGGCGAAGGCTCTGGGACGTGTTCTTTAAGTTGTTAGTGAGGATAGTTATGAGGTCATCCTTCAAAAGTGCCTAGAGGGCCTGGAGGTCCGTAGAGTAGATGAATAGTGATGGTTTGGGAATTGGCAATGGGTAGTTTAGCTATTAGCGATTCACAGGAATTGGAATTGTCCGAGGGGGCAAGTCTCACATTTAGGTGAGTTATGGAAATTATGGCGAGGCCTCCGCCTCTGGATTCTGTTCTGTCGGCTCTGAAGATAGTGTAATCTTCCAGGATGGCTAACATAAGGGCTGGGCCTGTGGCTATGTGGAGCCAGGACTCGGTGTTGGCTAAGAAGTCCAGTTTTTCTTCTAGTATAAGGTCTGCTATGTCTGTAGCATGGGTGATTAAGGAGTGTACATTTATTAAGGCACCTCTGATAAGAGGGGTGATGGTTTTGGTTGGAGTTAGCGAAGTGGCCATATTGTCAGGCTTGTGCTTGACATGGGTGTGAATTGGGTTGTGCATGGGTCTGTGTCTGGGCTGGTTGGTGGGTGTGCCTGTGTGCTCAGGTATAGTCAAGTTACTCGGTTTAGTGTGAGGGGAGTCCCTGGAACGGGGTTCAAATAATTTGGGTAGCCTGGCATGTAGTCTATCGCTTGCAGTCCCTCTGCCAGAAATCTTAGACAGGTATGGTGATGTAGATACTTCGGTGAGTACTGTGGGTGGATGGGTGTAGGTCATGTTGTTGGAAGGTGGGGTGTCTGTGGAGTCAAAGGTGAAGATTGGGCATGAGTGACTAGTTGAGTGGATTAAGTGGAGAATTACTCTCAGTAGGGCTGAGTAAATACCTTGTATATACATTGTGTAGATATTTAGTAGTACCTGGTGATCTGGTCATTCAAATATAGCGCTACAGACATCAGAAACGGGGCGGTTCAGTTGTGGCAATTCAATACAGGCGCACCAATGAAAGTATCACCATAAAGGCGGTTCAGTTGTGGCAATTCAAAGCAGCAGCAGTCCAGGCAAATCAGTTAAAGCACTTCAAAGCGTTAGTAGCAAAAGCAGTTCAATACTAGCGTATCTGAATAATGTCAGACAAGTGGGGCGATTGTCTACAATGTGATACATCGCATTTAGGCAGGCGGCAAGGCATAACATCTGAAATACACGGTGGTGTGTAGGTAACTAATGTGGGGTAGTAAAAAGATGTAGGAGTTCACAGTGGCACATAGTTTCAGCATAGGGAACTTTCAAGTGTGATAATTATGGTTTTATGATGCATGCAAGCAAGTAGAGGGTGCATAACGTTACGAGGTTGCCCAGCACAGTTGACGAGAGGGCAGCATGATGTAGCAGTAGTACAAGTCAGCACGGTGCTGATTGAGAGGCGCTGATGCAGCAGTAGCAGGTGGTGTGCAGTGGTATGGTGTCGGGACAGATAATGTCAACGCGCCAGCGGTTCTATAACGTGGGAGAAGCCCACTAGGGGAAGAGTACCGTAAGTCAAGTGACGTCAAATGCGCGTGGTTGGGGAATAGATCAGATACTTATCTATGGGTACTGCAAAGGATAGGCTTCGATTGGGGTGAGGGCGACTGGTCTGGAACAGAACTGGCAGAGTTCCTGGCCCTGTGCTCTGTCGGCTCTGCACAGGCTTGGACAAGCAGTGAGCCTTCCTCGCAGGCCTTCGAGGAGGGCCGGCGTTCGCCTGCCGTTGATCCTGATTGGTGGAAATGGCAAGAGGCAGCCAATCCACTATCAGGTGAATGTTGCAGGAATCCTAGAACAGCGATTTCAAACGGCAGGCCATCTTGGAATGAGTTGGCCCTCGTGGCTAATGCAGGAAGCGCTGGGTAAAATGGTGCAAATAGTGCTCAGATGCACTTAGGAAGCCTGATGCTGAAGACAGAGGCTGGTCACATGGCGCATCAAGTATTTTAGAAACTGCGGCCCAATTTCTCTTATGATGCTGCGCTTAAACGAATAGCTCAGCTGCTTACCTTCCCACCGGCTCACAGTCCGGTGCAGAGGAAGGCACTGCTACTGCAGTGTGCGGCATGGGATGAGCTCCTGCTCTCCTACTGAATGAATCCTGGTGGGCTTGGACAGGCAGTTGAATTTCACAATTGAAGTCTAACACAATTTTAAAGCAGGTTGTAAAAAAATATCCTGCACTTTTTCCCAACACTAAGGATAGTCATTCCCAAATAAGGATTCCGTTTTAAGTTCATGACCCATTCTGACAGCACTAGTGCAAAAAGAAATCTATAGTTTTAGGTGCTTTTCTTATTTCTAAAGTCCAGAAATTCCGACTGACCAGTAGTTAAATTGAGCACCTTGGATGGCACCAAACAATCTCCCTAACCCCCCATATGCTGCACTTGTAGTTTAGCTTGAATTTCCCCCTCGGGACCAACGCCTGCGGAGGGAGTAGCCCGTTGCCTGTTCCCTCAGCTATTACCTTATTGTCTTGTTTGGAAGGAAAGGTCCTGCTGGTGTTTTTCCCAGTATTGGAGGTGCCTCTACCATGTTGAAACCTTTTTGTATTTTTCAATGGAAAAGGTGGAGAAGCAGTTCTTGCAACATCCCACCTTCCCAGATCTGTTTTATTGGATGCTTAGGCGTTTTCTAATAGTGAATGCGCTGATCCAGTAGCACCACTCTTTAGAGAATATCTCCCCAAAGAGTCGCACATTTGCCTCTGGACCATCCATGGAAAAAACCAGTTTCGCGCTGTCCTTATCCGCACACCCTTACAACTCAGCTGATATCACTCCTTTTGCATTCTCCAAAAGGAGTACTGCTCATTTTGCCTAAGCAAGCTGGTTGTAATTCTTGGGTTGTAATATGTATGCACCATTACACCTTTTATGGTTGAAATACCAAGATTGACATTGCTTTTTCTCGTGACATTTAACCCAGCGTGCTAGTGTTGAGTACTGTGTTCTTCTCAATTGACTAAAAGGAAGATTGGGCATCACCTCTCCCACCCCGTGCACGTGTAGCAGGATTTCAAGTACTTTAATTTTTGCATACATTTTTTCTTACAGTACCGCATCCAGTGCAGTTGGCCCACCGTTATAGTGCCCTTTTCGTTTTGCCCTTTTTGAAGTTTCCTGTTCAGGTCACTCTAGCATTCAGTATTTACCTTCTTCTGGGGACCACACAGCCTCTACACCTGTCTCGGGATTTAGCGCTTCCTCCCTTAACTAATTGCCCCAGAAGCACCTCCCACCACCCTTCACTGGGGCACTCCTCTGTTACTTCTTCCTCTCTTCTGTTTCAACGGGGCTCTACCCCTCAGTTCTTTAACCTTCCACACCCAAGGATAAAGTGCCCTGCTCTCCCAGTCATAAAGTGCCCTGCTCTCCCAGTCATAAAGTGCCCTGCTCACTTGCTCTCTTTACTGTAGCACAGACCTCTTCAGGATTCTCTAGGCTCCTCTCTCTCCATCGCCTGTCTTTTGGTCTGAGGTTCCCTGCTTCTCACTGGAGCACACACCTTCTGGTGTCCCAGGGTCTCTCCTCTTCCTCATAGGTACACTGCCCTCTTTTGGAGTTCAGGTGGCTCTTCTCTATTTCACTTGAGCAGAGCCCACCTTTGGGTTTCAGGGGGACCCCTCCCCCACCCCCCAGAGCACACACCTCTTCTAGAGTGAAGGGATGTTCCTGTTCTGGTGCTGACCGGCTTACTTAACGAAATCCTCTCCTGAACTCCAGCCCAATGTCTGTTTTCACCATTCTCCAATTGTCTGTGGCAAAGTTGACTTAATTGGATAATTGCTTTAAAGGGCTTTCTGCCATCTTGGAATTATTTTCAGTAGTCTTCCAACTGCTGGAGCTAGTATGTGTGTTAGCTGCTGTGTTCCTGCCTTGTCTCAGGGTTGTCCCCCTGGACAGAACTTCTTTTTTTGGGTTTCTGATGTAAAAAGGGTGATCACAATGACCAGGCAAACCTTTACTTGGTTCCCACCTGTGTCAAAAATGTTTTCCTTTGAGGAGGGGGAAGCGTTATCCTCACTGGTTGACTAAGGGGGTCTCTCTGGATGTGCTAGTGCTTTTCCATTGCCTATCTTTCCCAGAGTCCCTTAAAGGCACCCCAGAATCGCTATTGGTTTTGGATCTCAAAACCTGATTCTTCTAGGTAGTTGTAGTCCCGAGTATCCCATTTCATTAGGATCTATTAGTTTCTTATTCGATTCTTTCTCAGGGAGTTTGGGCATAGTTCAAGGCTTGTCCTGTCAGTCCTCGTGTCAGCCGGATTTGGAACTGGATGCCATGTCTGCACTGTGACTTTATTATAAAATGTATTACGCGTCATCCATTCTGGAGACTTTAAATGATGGATGACATCTAGGTCAATTTTGTCCCTGTAGTTGGTCTACTCTTTGCTGCAGCTTATATAGCCTCTGCCTGACCCATGGATCCAAGCTAGTACCCTCCAATGCAGATCCTGCTCTGGGAAACGCATTGGTCTGCCCTGTCATAGAGCAGGCAGCACCGAAAGTTTCTTCCTTTGGAGCAGAGGATTAGAAGCTGCACAATGTGTTCTCAGCCACTCCAAGGAAATTTTTTCTGAGAAGGAGAAGGCTCCCTTATTGAAATGTAGATAAGAGGGTCTATTCTGGGTTTGTGCTTTCCCATGATGGTGGACCCACACGGCTGCACAAGCTTCAAAAATACTTCTTTGAAGGAAATCAACGTACCAGATGAGTTAAAATCTACGATGGTTACCCCAATTCTTAAGAAGCCGGGTCTGGCAATGGATGATCCACTTAACGTTCTCCCCATCTCCAACACGCCCTTTTTACTAAAAATTCTGGATAGGCTGGCCTTTGGTCAGTTGGCTGGGCATTTGGTGCTATATCTTATTCTCCATCCTAACCAGTCAGGTTTCAGAAAAAAATATGGGACGGAAACCGCTCTTCTGGAGCTGAAAACTAAACTTCTGGGAGAAATGGATAGAAGTGGTCTTTCCCCGATTATCTTATTAGATCAATCAACGGCATTTGATTTAATTGAACACTCATTCCTTATCCCTAGATTACAGGTGGTAGCTAACATCTCTGACTCAGCAGCCCAGTGGGTTGCCTAATTTATGGAGCATAGAAGTAGCAGAGTATGCTCGGCCTCCGCTGAAGCCACTCAATTGTCAGTGCTGTACGGGGTAGTTTAGTTTATTATTTGTATTTCGCCGCCTGGCCCTGGGGCATCCAAGCACTTAGAAAGAATTACAACATATCAGTAGAACAGAACAGGTCTGTATGTGAACACTACAGAACGTTAGAATATTGTCAGGCAGTTACAGGTAACGTACAAAGATGTGGAACACATGTCATTTATAATAGAATATAATTTACATGTTTGCAGGCAATGGGCATGATAACCATTTAGTATTTGGAGTTCTATATGTACCACAAGGGGTATAACTTGTTTATGGCCCCCTTCTTCATGTTAGAGGAGGTTGTGGTCGTGTTTTCAAACTATGCAGATGACATCCAATGTCATCTCATCAACAGGACATCATGAGACTGATGAGTTGGAGGTTAATAGAATATTCTCACTGATAGAAAGGTGGATGCTGGATAATTTCCTAGCCATGAATCGAAGGAAGACAGAGTTGCTGATTGTAGGTAAGCTCTAAGGCATTAAATAATCTAAATCAAATTGGGAGACAACATACTCTCTCCTCAACCTAAAACAAAAATGTGGGAGTAACTTTAAACCTGACTCTGAGCATGAAGGCACATGTCTCAACAGTAGTGGCGGGCGTAGTATATTTTGTTAAACTGTTGACTCACTTGAGGCCTTTGATTGCTCAAAGTGCTGAGACAATTGCAAGGGCAATAATCTGAGCAAAGCTGGATTATTGCTGCAGTCTATTGCTGGGCATTAGTCAGCAAGAACTGCGGAGGCTGCTGGTAGCTAAGAACTTGGCGGTCAGAGTAGTTCTCAGACTTCCCAGGCACAGCCATGTAGCAGAGGCCAGGTGTTCCCTTCACTGGCTTCCAATCGAATCCCGGATCTCTTTGAGTGCTGGTTATTATATTTAAATACAGGCTACACGTAATGCCTGCTTATCTACAAAGCCATATAAAAGAGAAATGTAACCAAAAGATTCTTTGATCAGGAAATCAAAATCTGATAATACAGCCTAGATGTAAGACCTCAAAGGCAGAAAATGTGAAGGTGCCTTCCCTTTGGTATAAACTGCCTGTAAGACTGAGGAGCCATAACACTCTCCAAGTCTTCAAGAAATAATCGAAAACTCTTTTTTTTTTTTCTCCTGAGACCTTTTCTATCTGGATAATCAGGACTCATGAGTCACACCACTCTAACTCTTAGCTAGTCAGTTTCGATGCGACAACCTGTTTTGCTCTGTTGCGGGGGACCCAGTTAACATCCCTTGGGGGTCCTTTTTTTGTCCTTTTGTGTTTTCTGTCTGCGTCTTTATGCCGGAGGGCCAATAGTGCGCAGAACTAATGTAATGTAAAGCTGTCCAATCAGCACTGTATCAGGCTAGTGATGTATGGGGTGCTGGTGCTGACATTAACACCACTACACCTCAATGTATTACTGCAGGTCTTGGACTAGTTGAATGCTATTACTTAAGCAATTAGATGTTCCAACTAACCTGTGAACCATTTGAAACGTACTGCTAGTTCCCAGTCTAGCTGGTCATAATCAAGGCCTCACTCATTTCTGTCTTCCACCAGGTATGCTTGTTTTTCAACCCTGACCCAATGCTCCTGTTCACCCTCGTCCGCTTGTTGCAACCATTCTGCAGAGCTGGACATTACACCATCTGTTCTAGACTTTGAGCTATGAATGCCAGGGCAGTCGAGGATGCTGCAGAGGCCTAGAGCGTGGGAAGGGTTGCTGAAACAGACTGTTTTTCAAAATTGGTGGCAGTAGATTATCCTTGATCCAATAATAAGTATGCCTTTACTCCCAAAATGTGCTGGAAGCAAAGTCCTTTTTCTAGAAATGTGAAGTGAAAAATCCCACGGCAAAACGTAGTTGCACGCCAAAAAGTGGCGCTTACTGATCCACACTCATACATTGCAGTCTCAATGAAAGTGTTTATGCACCATCACCAGAGGCGTTGCTAGGGGGGGGGCTAAGGGGGCTATAGCCCCTGATCTTTTGGTTGTCGCTGCGGATAGAATCTCAGGAGCTACAGCCAAAAGACTAGCTAACCCCCAGTCCCGACAGTTACGACATCAGCGTAGCCCCGGGTCTTTTCCAGACCTAGCAACTCCCCTGACCACCACAGATCCTGCTCCCGTGGTCCCAAAACGCACCTTTTATGGTGTGCTCTGATTGGCACCACTGGCGAAGAGCCCTGCCCACATACACCCTCTTAGAACTGAAAGAGAATAATGATGCATATTTTAAAGTAATACAGAATAGCAAGTCAGTAAGTGAAGGCTGTAAAGACACAATGTGAGGACATAGGGACAAATTCAAAGGATTGCACTATTTTGTTCAGGTATTTTACGAATGTTACAAATGTAACAGGAACATCATAAATGTTTTGTTGCAGAAAAAAGTGAATATTTTACAAAGTGTCGGTAAACTGAAGTGAAGCATCACAGTAATCACATGCACGCCCTCCTATAAAGGAACTGAATTGGTCAGTTATGAAACACCATTACGGCTTGCGGACGTTTCCAGGAATGGATTTGTGTAAACGATGGCAATCCACCTGCCCCCCTCGTCTCCAGAGAGTTGTACAGTCCTCTGTAAAACATACACTAGAGGACCTGTTCTTTGAAATAGGAACATCTCCCAAGCATAGCAGAAAGGGGTGTGGGCAGAACACATTAGGCAAGCATTACCGAACATTGCGATGATGATCAACATTTAGTTTGAAAGATCGCTTTAATCCTGATTGTTATTCATAAGTCTCCTGCCTTTTCCTCTGGAACTCCCAAAGATAGGTTGTGTTATGGCAAAATAGGACTCCTCTCCAGGTGCCCATCACCGGGATTGTGGGCCTGGATTCTAGCAGGTGAGTGGTGAAGGAATTGAACACCTCAAATCTGATGCCATTGAATCGCAAGCCGCCTCCTTCTCGAAAAAACCCCTTTGGAGATGTTTTGCTTGAGCAAGACTTCGTATGATTAAGTTAATTTCCCACCCTTGCTATAGGTCCTGCACCTTGTTATAGGCTTGGTATTGGTGTTCTTTCCATCAGTGTGATATTTCTACATATAACTAAACTTTGGCGATTTATTTATTACCCTGGTTCCTTTCAACACAGGAAAACATGTTTGAAAAGCTTGTTTCACCAATCTGAAGGCCCACTTCTATGTGGTCTGTTTCATGTTATGTTAGAATACTGCAAGATCCAGCTCTGTAGGTTGATGAACTGTTTTTTTACCAGATTCCCTGCCTCTTGCATAGTAGGCTTCTGCGCTATAAGCATCCTGCTCATTTGGTTATTTGCAGTTTTGGACAAGGATTAGATTTTTCTTTCGGCTAATAGATTTTTTCATGATGGTGCCCTTTTTAAAAAAAAAAAAAAAAAGTTTTTAATCCTTGTGCTTTCACCAACCTTCATAAGTCCATGTTGTAGGGTAAACTCTGCAAGGTGGCCTCCAGAAGAATATTGACTTGCTTCAGCCCACAACCTGCTCATCTTAGAAATATCCTTCAGGCTTAAATGTAATGTAGGTTACCTTGTGTAGCGCCCTTCTGTCACTTTCATGGCTGTGTATGAAAAATGGAGTAGAAGCAGATGCAAAACCTGTGGTGTTCATGGGTGCGGGTCAGATGCATGCACTTCTCGTGTGCCACACTGCTTTCTATCCGTTTTGAGGCTGTATGGACGCGGGCAGGATCTGACAGACTTCAGCGCATTGGGTCTTGTTAGCTGCTGATTTGGCAGTGTGTGAAGGGACTAAGGATGAGTTAGTCATAGTTCTGTTAGTATTGATGTGCTAATGGGTAGGCCTGTAGCGACCATCTTTGGGAGCGTTTGCTTGTAGTGTAAGGTGGTAGGAGATCTTAAAAGGGAGGCGACCAGTCTGCCCCATACATGGTCAGTTTTACAGGAGTGATTTCTCCCCTTGACCCTAAATCACACGTACACATCAGCTTTCCCTTTAGGCACATCGCACATATTGTACCTCGCAGAAGAGGGTAATAGGCCTTAAAAGGCAAAACATTGTGTAACGATGCATTCCTACCTCTAGCAGACAGGTCCCGTTTCACTACATAACTTTGAAGCTGTCAATCCTTAACCTCCCTCTCTCTCTCTCTCT
This sequence comes from Ambystoma mexicanum, assembly GCF_040938575.1. Classification (NCBI taxonomy): domain Eukaryota; kingdom Metazoa; phylum Chordata; class Amphibia; order Caudata; family Ambystomatidae; genus Ambystoma; species Ambystoma mexicanum. The sequence continues at coordinate 194,311,775 of NC_090938.1, forward strand.
CTCTCTCTCTCTTTCCCTCTCCCCCAGACCCAAATAGATGCATTGTGCCCCTTGTGCAACATATTAAGTTTTCTGCAAATTGCCAGATAAGGGAAAGGGGGCACTTTGGAATCCCCACTCATTGCCATAAGGTACATGCTAAGGGTTAGGGGTTAGGACCTTTGTTTCAGAGAAAGGGTTGCTTTAAGTTTGACGACTTTAAGCACCCTTTTCACCTTCCTTAGTGTGTTAGTTGACAGGCTGAGAGGTATGATGCTTTGTTCAGTTGCCCACAGGGACGCCTGTTGGGGCAAAGCCACCCAGAAGGCAGCACATGGTGTTTGACTGGCATTCTTCCGGGCAACGGCTAGAATCCCGGCTAGTTTCTCCCAGAGTTCTCCCGCAACTTCTCTCACATAGTCCACACAGCAACAGTCCAACATGAAACTGCCCCCACTAAACAGAAGCAACAAGATTTCAGATTCCGAGTGATATGACACTCCTCCAGGGATTCTTCATGATGAAAGGAGGAGCAGAAATGATGTGGAGTGAGGATTCCTGGAAGTGGTTCACGAAGCAGGGTGCACCATCCCTTGGCCCAAATGAGTGCAGCAGCTGAAAGAAGCGCAGGCGAAACGTGCTGTTTGTAGGGGGAGGGGGCGTCTCTGATGCATTAGACTCTGGTTCTTTCCTAGGCTTCATGGTGGCCCTGCATGCAATTGGTTACATTCAGTGTTAACCGCATTTCCTCTGGCCACCTCTACTGAGTGTTTCTGGGTATTATCTGATGGGTTTACCAATATCCTTTATTCTTGCCGGCAAGTGTCAAGTGCATGTACTGTGTTGCACCATTTTGTAAATCCCTTGCTGTTTGTCAGTGGTCCTTCTATCCTTCATGCATGCCAGCTTGCTGGGGTTCGTGGTGTCTTTGCCACTGGGTGTAGTGTTTCTAGCAGTATAGCACTGGAGCGTATGGTCGGCGAAAGCCCCGCAGCTTGCTTTATGTTCCAGTTCTTGGGCTGGCCTGCCCCCTTGTGGTGCATTATGGGGACTGGAGTTTTAAGTTGTAACACTACCCAGGTCTGTTGTGAGGGATCAGAAATGAAAGCCGGACACAGTTGTCATGTTTTTGGTTAAGAGTTTTATAAGGGTTGGGAAAATACCTTTGACCCTATTCTAAAGATGAGCTTCCCTACTTCAAAACCAAAAACTGAGGATCTGTCTTTTTCAGGCTCTCATCAATCAAAAAGCTGTCCTTGTGTCCAAAACACTAAAACAAAATAACAAAGTGACAAGGGAAATGTCTTTATACTGGTATTTGCAAAAAAAGGTTTTCTTAAATAAAAGTAGAATGCCTTGTACATAAATGTTCTCCAAAATGGAAAAGACCTTAATTCCAGGGGGTGATTCCTTTCCCCTGGATTCTTCACAGGTATCACAAATGTCTCTGGGACTAATGGTTCTTTTATGTCTTCTTTGGGCCACAACAATCTTGTTATGAACATTGTTCAATCTTATGTTCTCCAACAACAAACATTCCTTCTTTTAACAAAAACACGGTTTCTGCTTGACACTCACTGTAGGTTTAAAACTTGCCTGGTGTACTCTCCTGCCAGGACTACTTTGTACTCTCAAAATGCCTTGCAGTTCCTCTTTATTATTCAAGTAGCCTATACCCTTCTTCTCGGTTTAGTATATCTACTTGATGATCCTCATCTTTACTTTGCTTTCCACAATCTCAAAAGGTTAAAAAATCCTCTGCCTTTAAAAAAAAAAAAAAAAAGAAATGTATACACAATATTCTTGCCGTTTCACTTTTGTAACTTCCCAATTATCCAATTCTCTTCCGAGCATAGTCAAAACGCTTTGGGGCCCCACTCTGCTCTGGCAGACTCACCGGTTTACTGCAGCATTTTCCAGGCTTTCTCGCGCTTAAGTCGGGATCCTTCAACGGCCTGTTCCCACTCTGCGTGGCTCCAGCGTCTCTCCGGGCTCTCTCACGGCTCCGCCCCTGCACGCTGGCTTCTATCTGTCTCCCGATAAGGACGGTGCTGTTTCTCTTGCCTGCCAGAAGCCCAGGGACCCTCTTGCGGATCCTGGTGTCTCCACTGCCCGCACCACATTTCTTTCCTTCTCCGCCAGCGGGCCCTTTCACTTTGCCACACCGCCTCGCGCCTTCAGCTTCTGCACGGCCAGCTCGTGCCTCCAGCCTTCATTTGCCTTCCCTGGAGTGAGATCACTTCTTCTCCTGAGCTGCTCCTCTCAGCGCGCTGTCCATTTTTAAAGGTTCTGTGCGCAGGTGCTTTCATCCAATGTCTAGCACGTTCACCCCGCTTCCTCGTATCAATTCTTGAGGGGTTGTGGGAATTGAAGTCCACTGATATTGACTGAGGATTTATGTGATTGAGGGAATAAAGGTCCATTGATGTTTTCTGATGCATGATTCTTGAAAAGTCTTTCTAAACGAGTTCACATGGAAGAGCAGTTCTACCTGAAGGAAAACTATAATTGAACGGGAGGCTTTCTGAACTTTACTCTTTTTAGGTCAGGGATCGAAGTTTGACCCAAAGGGTACTGGAAAAAGGTTTCCTTAGTTTTCCCATAGTAGGAATAATGCATGGCAGCACACCATCAGGGTCTTCGGGACAACCGGGAGTATTTCTCATGGAGAAACTGGGAATACTGCGTCTTATTCAAGAAGCCATGGCATTCCCCGGCGCTATCCCCTCTCATGTGATTCCCCTCTCATATAGCCGCCCCAGTTTCAGGAAGCGGCGCCGTCCCGTGGCCACATGGAAGGAGGTTACCGCCAGGGAATCCGTGATAAGTCCACTGGATTTACACACTGTTCTTGAGGTCTACAGGGTTAGTTAGAGGTGGGATTCCCCCTAATCTACCCTCAGGTTGATCTATCAAGCAGCAGCTGGGTCACCACCCTACCCTGCGGCTTGCTTCCTTCATACGGGAATGTGGGGTGCCTTAATGCGGGCAGTGCTTCTAAGGGACAGTTCAGTCATTCTTGTAAATCCTCTGATTTTCGTTGGAACTATGACTTGTAGTAACCCATCTTTCTGCATAAGTCTCTTGCTGAAGAAGCCTTCAAGAATGTAGCTGCAGCCAAAATGTTAATGTTAGAGTAGCATACTTCCCTCCATCTTCTGGCTCTCTTGGCCTCCTACATCTTTCTGGTGCCAGAGACCCAGTCGAGAGTAAATCATCCCCTGGGGTAACCCCATGCCCAATGGTTTCAGTTTGAAGGCAAAATCTGGACCTTTGACAGAACTCGGAGCAAATATTTGCAGGACCTGTTCTGGTGGGCAATAAAAGACAACTTGCTAACTTAACTTGCTCTGAGGAGAGGCTTTGTGACTACATTGGCTCCAGTTAACTGAAGTCACAGATGGTTCTTTGAAGGATTGGAGTGCTTATATGGATGATCGGCAGTGTCCAGGCCTGTGTTCCTGGAATGAGGTGCGTGAGCCCCTCCACCCCCTAAATATTTGGCACCTCAGCCTGGTTATGGTTTCTTTTGTTCAGTCCGTGCATGGTATGTGGTCCATATTCTGATAAACACCTATCCATGTGTTAGATCAGCAATAGAGCAGGTTTTTGGTGGCTCCCTCAGCGCAGAGGCAATTTCACTGTGGTTCTGGCCTTTGAGGAGGTGGTCTCCTGGTTGGCAGACGATTTGGCCAAGAATGAGAACCTGATCAGACAACCTGAGCAGGTGTTCTTCAGTCTCCCATGAGTGGGAACTGTGCCTGGAGGTACTGGAGGAGCTCTTCGCTCTTAGGGTACCCTCCTAGGTGGACCGGTTTAGCATCCATTGGCAACTGGAAGAAAGCGTTGATCAATCGCAGCACATTCGTCCTTGGAGCTCCTGGGTGGCGCATTGATTATGCAGTGCAGCTTCAATATAATGTTAGCATTCACACTTATTCCTCTTGTCCTCACGACACGGCAGAGGTTTGGACTGGCTGACCCTCCCCTTGATCTGAAAAGGAGATCTTTTTAACTAATCTGAGAAGATGGAGGGGTTGTCTTCGTGTGGGTGGGTGTGACAATGTGAACATGGAGTTGGTTGTCTTTTAGATGGCAGCACTCAGTAAGCCATGTATGTACTTCAAGGTTCTGAAAAATTGTGAATTGGTGTTTTGTTTTTTTTAAGCGGCTTCAGGGAAACTAGAGGGTCCTACGCAACTTCCAACATATCTATATCATCTCTGTAGAAGATCTGTAAAACCCCATGGCCTGGTGGATGTACCTTCGCAGAAGTTGACTCCATATTTAAATGTGTGCTGACATGAGATTTGGCTGAGAGAACGCCTGTGCCAATGATTGATGTGCCAATCATCAATGTCCATTCTGCTGCCCTGTTGTTATTTAAGCTGATAATTCACTACAAAATGATTTTACCAAGATGAAAAATGTGTAGTTTTGCTGCCCATCCAATGACTGCTTGAATTGGTAGTCTGATTTCCTCCTTCACTAGTTAGCAGTGTTGGAACTGGAAAAGCAATTCCTCTTGCACCTCCCCACCCCAAAATCGCAACACTTACATGCCGATTTGGACCGGTTCCCCAAGGAATGTGAGGCATAGCCTGTTTCTGCAGGGAGCTTATCAAGTAAACATTCAGTTTTGCTTGCACAAGCCTTTTAAAGAAAAGAGAAAAGAAAATGGGCGAACCCTCTTTTTTAGGGGGCCTGACTCGAGAGGGTTGAGAAGTATACAGATACGTGGGGGTAGAGTCAAAGGCTTCCCAAGCCAATAGCGTGACAGGAGGTCGCTATAGCCTTGCAAAAGGAGCTAGATAACTGCTAACTCAGAACAAAGAATCACCGTGGATGAATAAAACATTATAAATTTATTAAACAGGAAGACATTTTTGTGCCATAATCTGGCATATATGCATACATTAAATCTGCATTGTGAAGGATTAGTATACAGTGGTGACAGTCTATTTTATGTGTTGTTTTATATCACAACGTCAATGGCACAAAAATGTCTTCCTGTTTAATAAATTTATAATGTTTTATTCATCCACGGTGATTCTTTGTTCTGAGTTAGCAGTTATCTAGCTCCTTTTGCAAGGCTATAGCGACCTCCTGTCACGCTATTGGCTTGGGAAGCCTTTGACTCTACCCCCACGTATCTGTATACAAGCCTTTTAAAGCCATCTTATAGCTCCTGAGTCCCAGCTTGGGAGCAGATCTGAGGACTGCTTGTCCTGGCGCCAGGGGTTTGGGGCCTCGGGACCGAACCTCGCTCTGGCAAGTCAGATTTGGCCAGATCATAGCTCCGTCCTGTGCCGGGTCTTTTCCTACCCTTCTACTTGGTTAAGTAGAATGTGCCACCTGGTTGGTTACCTATTTTGCTGTGAGTTGTATGCTTCAGCTTCTCCTGTTGTGACTGGTGTCCTCTTAGTAGGTTCGCCCATTGAGTTAACGCCATTACTAGTGCTTTAAATGGGCCGGGGCCAGCTGCGGCCAAGCCATGGCGGTCTCTGAAATGGGCCCCCAAGCTGGGGGTCCTGCCAGGGCTCACCCCGACTAGCCCAAGCCACGCTGACCTCTCAGGCATCCGTATAGCAGAGCGCCTTTTCTTTTTTCAAATCCAAAATGCTGACACCTGCAGGCAGCCGTGTAACTGAGCAGCGCTTTGACTAAACCTACTAAGTGAAATCTCTTTATTCAGAAACAGGATGAAGACTGGGTTGGCCAGCCTCTCCTTCTCTTTCTGAGTAAAGAGCTAACCTGCAGCAGGAAGCCCCCATTAACTGCGCTTCATTAAAGGGCTTCCACTGTGTTAGCTCTTTACTCAGAAAGAGAAGGAGAGGCTGGCCAACCCAGTCCTCTTGTTTCGGAAGAAAAGAAATGGTGCTGCAGGCAGCCCATTGCATTCAAGCAGCTGTGTGGTTAAAGGGTTGACTAGGAGGGTCAGACACCTGCATGCAATTATTTAACCACGGCTCCTTGAATGCAGGGGCTGGGGGGAGCTCTTGTTGTGGGCGTGGCCTAAGCACTCATACTTGGGCCAGGCTCCCTAATGAGAGAACACCTCAATTTACCACCCCACTTAAAGCACTGGCCATTACTTTACACAATCTTTACAGAACATTTTATGGATCACAAAATCTAAAGATACGTTTTTAAATGGGTTTAAATCGATCGCAGTCGATGGCCGTGAGTCAATCGTCAATGTTAGAAATGGAATGCTCTAGTCGCCTTTCATGTAAGTGTAACACCTTCTTGTCCGTACTGCTACATGGTATTCTTAGTAAAGGCGCTTTTTTATCCGAACTGCTATCCTGTAATCCTCCATTTTAGTCCATGCGTTGCGGGGGCACTTTTTTGAACGCGCCGGTCTTGGGTGTGAAAGAATTCGCATAGGGCTGCATCCAGGGCGGCTTCCTGTGTTACATAGCGATATATGCGAGCATTAGCCCCTGGGTTCCTCTTTGCGAGCCCATGCACATTTTAAGCAAGCAGTCCTTTTTCAGACTTTATTTGATAGATGTCACCTACCCTGTAACCATCAGTGAAACTCTTTTCCTTGGAAATTGCGTTCTACGAGATTTTGAAATGGAAGGGGTGCTTGTTCTGGTCCAGCAAACCCTTCTGCATGGCTCCTATATCTGTTTGTTAAGACGCCCCCAGATTAACCTGCTTTAAGACGTGTCCTGGCTGCTCCGGAATCTTAACCAAAACGAAATAAAAGGCTTATTAACCCAGGCACTTGGCCATTCCACATACTCTTGCTACGAGTACACAACCTGCAAACACATATACTGTAACATAAATGTCCAGAGTCCGCTTAAAAGGCCGCAGGTTTATTATATATATAGGCAGCAGTCGGACTAAATTCAATTCTACTTCAGGATTGTCAACACTGCGAAACACTTTCGTTACAGTCCTGATTTTAAAAGAATCCAGTTTAGATGTTTTTCAGTCTTGCCTCAAGGTGGCAGCAGATCCCACAAATTGGTGAATTTAAAGCATCTGGACTGAAAATTAACGACAGTATAATTTTTCTTCGAAAAGCAGATGTGTGCTTTTTCGCTCTTGGCTAACAACTCAATAACGCGATTTAAATGGCACTTAATGACCATTGGTTAGCTTACAGGCCCTACATTTGTAGGACGTGATTCTGAAGTAGACGGTCAGCAGGTTTCCCATGGAGGAAAGAGGCTAGAAGGCTACTGCGATTCTGACCTTTTTAATCCTGGCGGCGGGAGGAACGAGATGCCGGTAATTGGTTAAAATGTGCGAGGTGCAGCGTATCGCCAGTTGGTCCCATCTGCTAAATGCCAGTTTAGTATTAGTCCTAGAGCTCCACCTTCACCCTGCAAGCTCTGCAAGGTGGCAGCAGAGGGCGAGGCTTCGCTGCCCTCTCACTGTGGCGGCTGATCACATTTTTGAATGGTGGGGCAGAAATATTCCACAAATATGCTAGAGTGACTGAGCGTAGCGAGCGAACCAGACCATCTGGGGGTGTGCGGTCGGTGCAGGGTTCAACCCATAAGAACATTCTTTGAATAATGGATTAAAATTGTGCATTACGTAGCAAACCACCTGTGAAGGATTTGGTCAAATCGAGACCGTTTGACTTTTTTGTAGAGTAAGTCGCCCAGTACAGGCTGCCCACCAACAGTGCACAGGAGCATTTCTATACACATTTTCATTCTCCCTTCTCCACAAAACGTGCTCGTTTAAATACAATTTCATGCTGGCTGCGTCCATAAAATGCTATAATGGCTGCACCGATCTATGCCAGTATTCCCATATAAGAACATACTCTTGTTTGCTTTGCACATAATGGCAGCAATTATACAATAAGAAAACATGGCCAAGCTGGCTCTGACAATGTTTTCCAGTACCCACATGGACGAACATATTCCTGTAATCTTTGCCATTAAAAATGCCATTCCCCATAATAACACTTGATTGTTTTATCATAGATGCCCAGTCAAAAACGCCAAGCTGCAGTAAGAAATGGACTGGCTGCACCAAAAGGCCAGTCTAGCTGCGTAATAAACCTTTCCCTGCCTGCTTTAAGAAATGGCTAGGCTGGCAGCACCAGCATTCTAGTCTTGGTTCGTAATAACACTTTTCTTGCTTGCTTTATCATTTAATTTAATTTTTATAAAATGCAACACAACAGAAGGCTTCAAAGCGCAACATTAAACGGACAAGAGACAAACACAAACCAAAATTAGAGCAGTTGCCCTAGCTGCAAAAGCCAACAAAGCCAGATCAAACAAAAAAACCTAATAACTTTGTAGACAAAAGCATAAAAAAGATGCAGAAATACGCATTCCATACTGTGCTAGAGCTCCTACTTGAGCCCCACTACCAATTTCAAATTAGAGGAACCCTTTGAAAAGTCTTTACAAATGTTCAATAAGAAGGTTGCTTCCACCACATCCCACAAGTACACAGTCCCCATTATTCTGAGAGCACTAATTAACTAGTTCCATCCTACGGAGAACCTTCAAATCAGTCCTTCTAATCCCAGGCCCAGTCTTCTGGCGTAGCCAGGCCAGTACCTTGTCTATGGGGGCATCCACACGTTCATTCTCTACCGGCTCCTCTACATCGGAGATTATGAAATTTCTATGGTCCATAACCATCCACCTTAAGCTTTTGTCAACAATCGCAGGCATGTAGGATTTCCCACCACGCAAGCTCCAAATACCAGTTTTTGTTTTGGAATTAGCGTGTCGGGCAGGACATGAAGATGCTTGTACTAGCTCTCCAACTGCAGCAGGCAATATTGGTACCAAGTCTTTGAGGTCAAATATAGTTTTGTGCGATTGAACAGATTTTACATTCAGCAGTTGAGCAATATTTACCTCATTTAGCTCTGTCTGACCAGATGTATCCCCAGTGCCTAAACCATCCTTGCCCCTGCCAGCTTTAAATGATTTTGTAGTAATCACACTTACAGCTGATTTTTGGGATAAGGGTAAGACACCACTGGTCGATTCTACTGGTGCTTAGAAGGGTGCTGAATTGGAAGCAGCTCATGTCATTTCAGACTGATGTTCAGACGTTCCCCTGCTTATTCACTCCAGACTATTGGCACGACTCTAGACCATTTGACAAAACTGATCTACCCTACCATGGTTTTGGTCGGTATGGCAGAAAGGGTCTGCCTTGTCCAGATGGAACTATGATGCGTTAGGACTATTTTCTAAAGTCTTACCACGACTTTATAAAAACCATCTGAGGCAGAACAAAATCTCCACTCTTAATATAAGGCTGTACAACCTGAAAATGGGGTAGCATGGACAGAGCAGCCAAGATTATCTTGGAGGGAGAGAGGGTTGTAAATGGGTACAAAGAAATTGTAGCATACTTATGGTACAAAGAAACACTATTGTAAAAATGATTTTTTATAAATACATGTAGGCCAAGATAAATCTTTCGAAAGGCAAGTACTATCGCAGATCATATAAACGCAATTATAAAAACCAACTCAATACTTTAGTATACAAACCAAAGTATAACTTTATTGATGAATAATGCCACATGTAGACTATCTTAATAACTATGTATATGTAATGTTTTATACTGTATTGATGGAAATATACAAAGCTGATTGGGCTAAAAGTATATTAAATAAACAAACCTCTTTATTTAGAGGAGCATTAAGCAACTCAAGGCACGTCAAACCGAATGTTTATAAATCCGGAATGGCAAAGGCTATTATTGGGAAATAAGACCAGGAAGTTAGACTTTTAGAATACCATAATTAGTTCTAGGGCAGCAGACCCTATTGGTCATAACATAGTGTGATTGACTTTCAGAACCACAATATAAGACCAACACTGTTGCAAGTATATCTTGCAACATATGTAACCTTCTATTATGAATGGATACAGTTACAGAAAAATGTTTTTTTGGAACACAGTTGAGAGGGAGTAACTGAATTATGTCGCAGTTTATTACAGTCCCCCTCAACTTGGAGTTCCTTTCCCCTCAAATCCAGGTGGCGTGCAACGGATAACTTGTTTATTACGGTTCACTTTGGGAAGGCCTCCAACCCATCTCGCACCCAACCCCAACAAATGCCTGGTGCCACAATAGACTAGGAACCAGGCCAGTGTGTATTAAGAATATGATTTATTCATTTATTTAAACCAAATTTGACAAATTGACTAAGAGCCACCAATGCTGTGGCAACACGAGAACAACAATGACTTCCATAATGGCACCAATACAGAGATAATACTGAGATATGCAGTCCCAATTACCTGGAGCTTTCTTTTCAAATCCCTCACCAATGCAGAAAAGGAACAATTCAAAACAGTGATTGCTGATTTGGTTATACTTTTTTTTTCCCAGCAACCCCCACACTCCAAAATTCAATTTGACTTGACCCCTCTGAATTGAAGGCCAGTGGCAGAGAGTGGGAACACAATGGCAGAATCGTTTTGGCATTCTGATAAAATGCCCTCTTGAAAGAAGGGATTCAAGGGGCAAAATCATTTTGTTTTTTTTTAAAACTTCTTACCACAGATGCAATATGATGGAAAGAAATGGGAAAATTTAGTTTTACCACACCTAAAAAGAATAGGCAGTGCTTTGTGGTATTGGTCAGAGCACAGTGGGAACAAAGGGGCAATTTCATTTTGCACCCTGCACACTCACGTGGAAACAGGGTTTTGGAATTAAATCTTTTAGCAAATCTTTGTCTAAACTGACTCAAAACACACTTGGAAGAGCTTGAGAGTTTGGAATGTCAACAAAAAACATTCCGTGATTTCTATTGGGGAATTAATTGATTTACTTTATGCGAGGATTTAGACAGACAAACATGATATTTTGCCATGGAGAAATAACTAAAACAATGCTTAAATGCAGGGCCTACACAATATATGACTTTAGGGATAGTTCTACTTACAGGAGAGGACTTGTAATGGGCATCAGCAAACAGCAGGGCACCTGGGACAGCAAGGGTGTCGGTCAAGGATAGTCCCCTCTGACTCCTCCAAGGGGTCCCAGTCAGCTTGTATGTCTCCTGGTTCCTGTTTCCAATGCAAGATTTGGGGGATCTCTTCCTGGGTGATAATTGCAAGAATTCAGCAGCAGGTTACCTCCCGAAATAAGTGAAAAAGCCCAGTTCTGATGCTAACTGGTTTGCTGATAGAGCAAATTACATCACACACTTGTCATGATTCCCGCAAAAGGGATTGGTTGGTTTTCTCTACCCACCTCCCACCTGTCTGCTAATAGAACAAGGAGATGAGGGGTGCGAGTTAGGAAATCTATGGGAGGAGAAAGCTTTGTCATACCAAACTGACATGTAGGTTTGGTATGTTCAAAACTCTGAAAATCTATCAACATGGCAATTATCCTAATTTTTCTGATCTTTCCATTTATGGCAAATCAGATGTTGCTAATCTGAAGTTGGAACGCCCTTCCTATGCAGAGATATGGTTTTTCTTCATTTACTGAGGAGTCGTATCGGTGAAAAATATTCTGCTTCATAGTTCCCATGTTAATTTTAACCTTCACCCTCGCCCTCACATCAACTTTGAAAGTCGAGGGAAGGCCCAAATCACATTTTCTTTAACTTTAGTTATGTTTATCATACAAAAATCGTTTCGGCATCGCTCAAAGGGCGTTACGGTCACCTTTAATAAAAGTCTGGAGTGACCATTGTGGTATATATGCTGCCCTTTTTATGCAGTAGTATGTAATTTCCCATTAACGAAAATAAGTGTTTTCTTTATCCGCTTTAAGTTTCATTTCCCCTTAAGCATGTGATCAGCCAGAGGCTGGCTCATGTTCATCTTCGCCTCTCCCTTCATGGCCTATAATGGCCCTGGATATTTTATGGGAATTGTGGTTTAAGGTCACTTCTGCTGAAAGAACAGTTATAGCCTTATCTGTTTTCACCATGTGTTAAATCTAGGCAGTGTATTTATTTCTATATTTTTAAGCAATGACCCTGATTGATGGTTGACAACCATACCACCTTCTCCAGGACCAGCAGAGGAAAGGTCTTGGAGGTTAAGTTTCATCTTCAGGAGAAATGACCGGCTGCATGTAAAATTCTGCAAGCAATGGCTTTTGAACTCGCACACAATGCATTTAACGTAACATTTTATAAGGCGTCTGTGCCTTATATTCATGTGTAATTTACTTCTTTAATGTCACAGTTGCAAAATACATGAATATCACTTCTGGATTGTCCATATGTATAGGGCAGTTATATGAGAAAACCATGTTCAAACTCTGAAAGTCTAGTAGGCACTTATCTTTTCATACTGTCATTTGGATGAGGAAAAACAAAAGGTAGTAGCAAGAAGCTTGGTTTCAATTAAGATTTCGAGATCACAGTCTCATGTTGCATAAAGATATTGTACTCACTGCTATACGTCTCTTTAGGTAAAATTGCAGCTCTCCATGGATTTAGTAAAACAGCATTGTCAGCCACATGACTGTGTTTTCCTTGCTGAAATGCATTGCACATATCTTTGCACTTTTGAGATTTAAGCCCACTTTCTTTCCTTTGAGATTTAGGGCTGTGTTTGGTTCAATGGGCCTCATGTCTGACATCACCATTTCTGTGCTGGCCTTCTACTTCAATGGGACTTCACAAATCACTCTGGCCTCTGTTTCTGGCATTCAGGGGCTATATTTCACCCCACAACTATTATACTTTCTAGAGGGGCCTTAAGCTACTTATAGACAAGAACCTAGTGAAACTATTTTAGAAGTGCACTAAAGCAATTCGGGGAAAGCGCAACCCAACATTACAGTTTAAGAGCAGCAGCAGCTATTCAAGTCAGTATATCCTATTGGTATATACACCTATTACACTGTCTATAATAGGAATAGACAGTTCAACCAATGATGCTTTTAAGAAATGTAGAATACAGTTCTAAGGTAAGTAATCGCTATTAGCAGACTTGAGAATCAATAAGCAGTTCACGGTAAGTAAGGATCCATATACTTTTCCAGGGGCTACAACCAACTCAAAGAAAAGTATTAGCTCTGACTACTTTAGAACTGCACTAAGCAGATCGGGGAAAGCAAAACCCAAGGGTACACATTAAGAATTAGTTATTCAAGGTTGGTAGTCACAGAGGCAGAAGAGGGAGCCTAGTAGTCTAGGAGCCAGTTGTAGACCAGTCTCGATAGGTTTCAGGTACAGGAAAGTTGAGTTCCAGAGGATATCTTCTTCAACAAGTAAGTATTTGCTTCAGAGTTAGTTCAAAGTGTTCAGGGATTTCATAGAAGACCCCCCCTATAGGTGTTCCAGTGTTAGGTCTGGGCGAACAGTATGGGCAAACTCCCAAATACACGAATCAGCCTCACAGGATCAACACAAGACTTGAGGTAAGTACTACCCAAACCAGCACAGTACCATAGCAGTACCATAAAAGAGAGCTCCTGGGTGAGCTCCTGTGATTAGAACAGTGCTACAAAGGGAGGGGTAGCAGGTTCCTACCCTTTTCTCCATAATTGTTTAATAAATGGTGCCACTACCGACGTGAGGAAGCCGAACGAGACGTCCTAACTCCCGGGCAAGAGTGTTGCCTTCAAGCCAGATAATTAATATGTGTACTTGGTACAGAGGGCTACGGAAGTGTAGGGACTGCTGGGGAGCCTGTGGAGCCAGGAGACCTTGAAGGCAACCGCTGCAGGGAGAAGTTTCCTAACCAACACCTGGTTACGTGGACACCGACTGGCACCTTTCGGCAGGAAAGTAAACCCAGGCTGCCGAACGGATGGAGAAGTTATTAAACTGGGATCACGGCAACCTAGAGGATTGTCAGCAACTTCCTCACAATTCAAGTTGGGGGGTGGGGGGATGAAAAGGATTACTTGGCAGGCGAGAAAACCAAGTGAAATCCTAAAGCGGAGGATAACTGATTGCTGAATGTAATCTTTAAACCCCATTTATCAGAAAATGCCAGCAATACAAAATTATGATCTCCAGGAGTAATCTTCCTCGTCATACATAGTACGTGGTTGGGAATAAAACCAAGGGAAGCAAATTAAAAGAAGAGAAGTAAAGACTTTAGTTCACAAGCCTGAATTGTTATTATTTATTTATTTGATATGGTTGAGAAACTCGACCTTTCAATATATAAAAACAGTAAGAACAACCTTCATTTTTACATTTGACATTTAAAGAGAATTTAACACTCATTACAAAACAATCATTAAGAAGTGAAAACATAACATTTTTTTTTCCAGAATTTCCAAATTATCACCACAAAGTACAACTAAGAACCTTGGGCCATTTACATCTGACTTAACCGCTTTATCATTATGAGGACATTTTTCTATCTGTCATCCATCTCAACTCTATCAAGTTTTAACTCATTCAAAAAATGTATCGATGCATACCCAACTGATCTTGAGTACACATGGAATATATACTTGCATAGATCTTCTGCTCCCATGTGTTGTTTGTATTCAAATAAGGCTTTAAAGTGCTTAGTTCTTTTCTTAAGCCCTCTAACATATCACATTTTGTAATGATGTGCTCTAAGGATTCATCCTCAACTCTGAAAAACCGGCATGTAGTAGTCACTGTTGCGTCTTTGGCCCATTTAGCTGTAACTGCTCTCGTATGCCACAAATTCAATCTTAATCGCATAAATCCTGCACAATGGATAATCCTGGGGGTTTTTAGAAGGTACATCTCAGTATTACCATAAGCTTTAAGGGCAAATGGATTTTGAATGGAATTTTTGTACTTCTACCACAATTCTCTATTTTCTATCCATCCATCTCCCACATTTTACATTTGGCTTTGTCAGGATTTTGGATAAGTAGGTTATCTGTTATATCTGCATCTTGCATACATTTCTGCACCTGTAATTTCCATTGCAGAATATAGGCATCATTAGAGGTTTGTATGTAAGGAGCCAGTTGAACAACAAGACCGTTCCTGTGCTTATCCAGGACACATTTCCTATAGAGCATACACGCTTTCCATTTGGAGGTGGCATATAAAGATGTTAACCCCAATTCATGCCTTATCAGGGCAACAGGTACAGATGGAGGCAAACATAATAAGGATCTCCAATAGAACCCTTCCTTCTTATCCCAAAAGCTGTTGGTTTGAATTGGTTTAGTTTCTGCACCATATAACAGAATTGGCATAGCTTTTTGTTTATAAAAAAACTAGAAGTGGAGCAATAGTGAACTTTCAATATTTACCCCTAATAATTTTTGACTGCGATATCAGATTTTTCCACTTTAAGTTTAGACTGGAGTGGTAAGGGGAATCGAGGGAATTACTGATGTTTATGCCCAAGTATACATATTCAGAAACTGATACTACAGCCTCTCCATACAGCTTCTACTCTATTTTTTTAGTTCGTTATTTACAATTGCCAAATTGGATCACCTGGGTTTTCTTGGTATTGATAGTAATTTCATTATGTATTGCATTATTCTCCAAGACACACAGCATGTTTTTGAGACCCATTGGCGTTTTGGATAACAGCAGAAGGTCATCGGCATATAACAACCATTTAACCTCACACGAGCCAAACTTTGGGGAGTCAGTCACAATATTATCAAAGTCTTTGCCAATATCAAGGATAAAAAAGTTGAAGATAGATGATGCAAGGATACACCCATGCTTAAGACCTCTGGAGCTGTAAATCGGGTCGGATAAACTCCCATCGTTGGCCAGTCTAATTTGTAATGAGGTTTGGGAGTGTAGATCAATGATCCATTTAAGAATGTTCCAAGGGTAGTTATTTTTCATCAACTTTATAATAAGTTCCCTTGGAAGCGCATCAAATGCGGTTCTAAAGTCTACAAACGCCACATACAACTGAGATTTTAACTTGGCGTGCTTAGCAATGATCACATTTATACATAACAAATTGATCCCTGTGCCTAGTCCCTTTTAAGAATCCCGTTTGCCATGGATCTCTTAACCCTCGCCATCAAGCCATGCATTAAATTCACGAAGCACTAAGCGTGCAAACATTTTCCCCGGGCAGTCCAGGAAGGCTATGGGCCTGTAAGAGGCTGGGTCTAATCTATTGCCTTTTTTATATAACGGTATGAGAATGGACTTTCTCCATGAGGGAGGCACGACCCCAGATCTCATTGCTTCTTTGAATTTTTGGGAGAGTATACGTGCCCATATATCGGGGTTCTCCTTCAGCATTTTATTAAGCCCATCAGGACCCGCAGCCCTCGAGCTGCTAAGTTTTGCTATATACATTACTATATCGTCCCGGTCAAATGCAAATAGATGATTCTAATTTTTGCTTTCTCTTTCAAAGGCAAACTGGATATCACTGTAAGGAGTTTGATATATCTGCCGGAAATACGTGCACCAGGTTTCAGCTGGAATGGAATGGAGTTTATCTGAATAGAATTTCAATCCTTATAGGTAGCTTCATTTAACACACTCCATACTTCAGCCGTTGATTTTGAGGCGATCTTTCCTAGCATGAATTCACTATCTCTTTGAAAGCACAATGCTTTCCTTCCTTTTTGCCAATTTCTAGATCTCATACAGTGTTTAGTTTTTAGCATCCTTTCCTCCCTCGGTAGATGTTTTACCATACGAATTTGATGTCGTACATCAATGTATGTGTATGTTTATGGCTTTGACCTTGTACAGAGTTTTTAATTGACACATATTGAAGCATTGTGGAAACATAGTCCCTCCCTGAATTGCAAGACATATGTTTATCAAAGCATATTAAGGAATTATCAGATCATTTCAATCGAGTTCTTGCATTATTGGCAATTATATTGCCATTATAAGTTCCCCCATGCTTTACCGAGGGTTCAATCTCCAATTCCCACTTGAAACAAAGTTGATGATGGTCTGTTTGTTTGTTTATTCATTTGTATTGCGCACCAGACCCGAGGGTATGAGGGCGCATGAGCAGCAAGGTTATTCAAAGCTTGGTTACAGGTTGCTTATAGTTTAATTTACATAATTACGGTGTGGCAATGAGGAACATGCAGTTTGGCAGGAGATAATGCAATACATATAATTAAAGAATTACAAAAATTTACAAGTTTAAAATTACAAATTTAGAGATTTACTTAAGGCATGCAATGCGGAGAGCAACCGAGTGCTGTTAGAGGTATTAATGGTTTGTGTTCTTTAACCAATGGATGTAGTTGCGCCTAAAAAGTGAGTAAGATTGGGGAGTTCTGAGTGATGGTGGTAAGGAGTTCCAGTGTTGAGGTGCTTTCACCTGGAAGCTGTTGCCACCCATTTTGGTGCGTTTAAACCTGGGCACAGTGAGCAGATTAGCATTGGAGGATCTGGTGGGTCTGATGGGGGTGTGTTTGCATAATTTGTCTGCCAGATAGCGTGGGGCAGCGTTATTCAGGCATTTGTGGGTGAGTGATGCTACTTTAAGCAGGATTTTGTCTGTTGTGCTGAGCCAGTTATGGGATTTCCTGATATTGGAAATGTGTTCCCTCCTGGGAATGTTGAGCGCTGCTCTAAGAGCGTTGTTTTGTAGCGTCTGAATTTTGTTGGTGATTTGCTTGGTGGCTCCTATATAAAGGGCGTTACAATAGGCCAATTTGGATAATACCAAAGCTCTGGCTAGTGTAGTACAACTCTGGGTGGAGAGGAAGGGTTTGGCTGCTCTTATAAGCTTACATGTGTAGGCCGTGGAGGATGCCATCGAGCTAACCTGTTTGTGGAAGGTTAGGGAGGAGTCGAGGTATATTCCTAGAGTTTTTACTTCTTTTGAAACCTTGATTGGGTTCCCGTCTATGATGAAGTTGGCGTAATTGTGGTCGAGTTTGGTTAGGTTGGAGGTGGAGCCAAGGATGATGAGTTCAGTTTTGTCATCATTCAGGCATAGACTGTGCGAAGCCATCCATGCCTGGATGATGATACACCTTGTTCACCAAGGCCAAATCCTGGTTGTAATCTCCCTTCAACGGGATGAGGATCTGTGTATCATCGGCGTAGTTGGTGTAGGTGATACCCAGGCCATCTAGATCATCAAACACAGGCTTCGTGAACACGTTGTACAGAGTGGGGGAGACACACGAGCCCTGTGGGACTCCACACGTGATGGGTATGGGCTCGGCGGCGGCAGAGGAGGAGAAGACACGCATGGATCTGTTGTTGAGGAATGACTCAATCCAACTGATGGCTTCTTGTGAAAAGTGGGCAGCTGAGTTTAAATGATTACATAGGATTTTATGGTCGACTAGGTCAAATGCCGCGGAGAGGTCTAACAAGAGTAGTAATGCAGTTTTCCCGTTATCTCTAAGGACGTCTATTTGGGCTTTCAGATCTATCGGGGCAGTTTTAGTTCCATGTTGGGCTTATTCCTAGAAGGTGGTTTGTTTCAAGATATTTTTGGATTTGTTGGTATGCTGTCTTGTCTAGTATCTTGAGCAGGAATGGGACGGTGGTGATCGGTCTGTAGTTGGTCGGGATGGACGGGTCGAGGGAAGGTTTTTTGAGGAGAGGGAGGACCCAGGATTCTTTAAGGTTAATGGGGACTGTTCCTGAGGAGAAAGAGGCATTGATAAGTCTGGTGATGAATGGCGAGAGGTCTCTTGCCGCATCTTTAATGATTTGTGGGGGGCAGAGGTCACCTTTGCAATTAGAGGGTTTAAGGCCAAGAATGATGTTTTCTACTTCGAGAGTAGAGACTTTGGAAAAGCTGAAGCGAGCAGTGATGGGTTTGTGGTGAGAGGGTAGAGGGCTCGAATAGGTGTGGATGGGGTTGGTGAGTTTGGTGAGGGAGTCTTTCTTATTTTGAATTTTTGTTTGAAGGCCAGTGACTTTGTTAGTGCATTTTGGAGGTTGCCAGTCAATTCGTCGAAAAAAATTGGTCGACCAGACAAATGGTCGAAGCAAATTGGTCGAAAACCATTTCGTCGAAATTTTTTTTTTTCTATTTTAACCCTTTTTTTTTTGGGGGGGGTCCCCCCCCAAACCCCTTTTTTTCTCTAAAAACCCCTTTTTTAACTAAACGAAAACCCAAAAAATAAATATATAAATAAAAAAAAAAATCGACCATTTGGTTTTCGACCAAATTGCGTCGACCAAATTGCAGTCGACCAGTTTTTTTTCGACGAGTTGACTGGACACCCATTTTGGACACTGGTGCACCATAGTTTGTTTTTAATGCAGGTATCTGGGATTGTTACCGGGGTTTCCAATTCTTTCAGGATAGTAAATAATTCTCTGGTACTGGACTTGGATTGGGAGATTCTCTGGTTATAGGATTCTTGTTTGGCCGCTATGATTTCTTTTTTATAGTTGGCCGTTATTTTGTTAAGCAGTAGTTTGTTATGGGCTGTCGGAGATTGTCTCCAGACTTGTTCCAGTTTGCGCTTTTCCAATCTAAGGGTTTTAAGATGGCTGGAGAACCATTGGTTGAGGTGTTTTTTTGGTTTGGATTTTCTGAGTTTCAATGGTGCAATGGTGTCTAAAGCTATGCGCATGGTGGTGTTGTAGCCTTCTACGAGGTCATAGGGATTAGCGTCTTGGAGTTGGCTAATCGTCGGAAGAATGAGCGGGATCAGTTTTTCCACTGTAATATTTCTTTTGCTTCTCGTGGGGATGGCTGCGGCTAGTGCCATGTTGGTTGTGGGGCTTGAGGCCTCAAGTGAGAAGGAGAGGAGATGGTGGTCAGTCCAGGATTGGGGAGTGTTGTTCGTGATCGATACGGCACAGTTGTAGTCTGCTATCCAATCAAGGGTTCTCCCTTTGTTATGGGTAGGGCTGGTTACTTTTTGTGTGAAGCCTAGTTCAGACAAGGTGTTATTGATGAGAGTGGCTTGATTGTCTTTGGGGTCTTTGAAGCCTAAGTTGAAGTCTCCTAAGAGGAGGCATTGTGAGGAGTTTTTTAGGTTGTCGGTAAGGATGGCATTGAGGTCTTCCTCGAACGATCCCAGGGGTCCAGGCGGTCTGTATAGTAAGTAAATGGATATCGTTTGGGAGTTGGCAGTGGGTAACTTGACTGTAAGTGATTCGCATGAAGGGAAGTGTGTAGCGGAGTTGAGTCTAATGTTAAGGTGGGTCTTGGCAATGATGGCCAAGCCTCCGCCTTTAGCTTCGGTTCTGTCCGCTCGGATGATGGTGTAATCAGTGGGGATGGCTAACGAGAGGGCTGGACCTGCGGCTGCATGAAGCCAGGACTCTGTTATGGCTAAGAAGTCTAGATCTTCAGCTAGGATGAGATCGGCAATGTCCGTGACATGGGCAATCATGGAGCGTGCGTTGATGAGGGCAGCCTTTATAGGTAGGGTATTAGTTTTGGCAGGGGTGGGGGTGGTTGCTGTGGTGAGCGCTCTGTTAGTTGTAATAGAGTTGACTGGTTTGAGGTCAGGTTTTTTAGGCGTAAGGTTAGCGCAGGTGCTAATGGATGTTCGGTTTGTGAGTTTGGATTGTGTGGAGTCCCTGGCTCTAGGCTCATGTATTTTGGGAAGTCTGTATCGCAATCTGGTCAGCCTGTCCGTGAGGCATGAGGGAGAGAGTAGGGTAAGCATGATTGTGGTGCTAAGCTCTGTGGGGGTGGGTGATGTGGTGTCTAGGCTGGTCAAGTTAAGGGGTGACCTGGGCAGGCATGTGGAATTGATGTGGAGAATGATTCTCAGTAGTATAGAGTAAAGGCCCGGGAGAAACATTGTGTGAGGTGGGTAAAATGCAATGTGTGTCCTGTCTAGGGTCAAAATCTAGCAATTAGAATCAAAATAGCAAGCGTTTGTAGATTAGCACAGCATTAGGTTTAGAATGGCACCAGCGTACTAATTAACATCTTGGATCGGAGTAGCGCGTGGGTTCAGAAGTGGCACATAGATTCAGAGTAGCGCATGGATTGGGAATAACGCCTGCGTTCAGCCTAACATCTAAATTCTGAATAACACTAGATTCGATGTGACATGAGTTTGCATTTTAAGCACAACATTGTGTTTAGCACTATTAGTATTAGTATTAGATATTAGTGTTAGTGTTTTGGTCACTTTTAGTATTAGATCTTATATTCAAGGACTGAATCATGTTCATCATTGCTTTATTTACAAACATGTAGTCAATAGTAGCCTCAAATAGACCATTATGCCATGTACTAACAGAGGGGGTATCACCCTCCACAGCACCATTGACATAACCAATTGCATATTTTCCATACATTGATTCCACCTTATCTCATCATTTGTTAGTTTTCTCTTATCTTGAAGCATCAAATGCAAGTTAGTGTCTCCCATCACTAGGACAAAGTTGACATTTCTTTCTAATGCAATCCTCAAAAAGATTTCCTCTAGGTGATCGAAGAAACATTCTGATGACAAATGAGCTTTCCCCCAATATATATTGACTAGCAAAAAAGTATGGACCTCACTTGACAATTTGATTAATTGAATGAAGGGCGTACCAGAATTTAAATGTGCACATTTTAAAACCTTTGGATTTCCTTATAGCTACAAGTAAACCAGCCATAGGCCTACCCCTAGGTGGTGAGATTGCAGGTTTGAACACTATATCAAATCCATTCCAGATGGGCGAATCAACCAACCAAGTTTCCTGTAATACTACAATATCAAAACCATCGAGCTCTGAACTATTAGTATTGATGAAATGTTTGAAACCCCGGGTATTCCAGCATACAAGGTTGTTTTTTTCTTTAGTAATGGATTGTTATGCGTGGTCAAATCTTTCATTTCTATGTGTAGTTTGGTCTCTATTGTTTGATCCAAAAATGCACGAGCCCATTTTTTTAATCCTATCCTTTCACCTCCTGTTTCCTGACACTCTTCTCTATAGATGTTGAAACCCATATGGAAAAATGAGTTCCTGGCCTCCCATACTATATCAGCCAGAACTGTTGATCGAAACATGATCCTTGACTTGGACAGATCTTTGTCACTCAAACATTCCACTCTGTCAATATCAGAGGATATTATGTTTCTCAATTCAGGTATTTCTTTACAGATGTTGAGGATACATGAGCGATTGAGATCATATTGATCAAAGGGGTGTTCTCTACATTCTAAAATGAAACCATGATATTTATTTTGCCCCATTACACTCGGCTTTGGGGAGGGTAGGCGGGCATGCCTTGTACTTGCTTGCCACTGTCCTCCTTGGGTCGTTCTCCCTGTCTCCACCAAATCCCTTTCATCATTAGGATGAGATGGCACGGAGGCAGGCTTAGATTTCCACAACATTGGATTTGCCTGCTCGGTGTCCTTTTTCCAATTTTCCAATTGCCTTTCCACAATATACTGTTCAATGGTCTTGTTCATTTCCTCACGCATCTGCGCATCAATCCGCCCACACCCATCATCCTCTGATTGTACTGACGAAGGCGGGTTGACGGGAGCTGACTTCAATTGAGCACCTTCCTTCACTCTTGCCACCTCACTTGCAGCCACCAAATCATCCAAAGGTTTATAACATAACCCAAATGAGTTTCCCCTTATTTTCCACTAACGGCTGATTTGGTTGGACTATACAGTCATCTTTCTCCAGCATGGGGTCTGGCATGGATTCACATGCTCATGAATATTCCCCGTCGTCAGGCTGGGAATCCTCGGTAAAGAAAAAATCAGTATCCGTTTCGTTTCTGATCTGTCTTTCATAGTAGTAACCAATCACTGATCTCTGCGTCATACTGACCACAGCCAATGACTGCCCTCTACCTAAGCCCCGCCTCTGGCAGCCATCTTCAGATGTTTACCGCACGTTCAAGTGTTGGGAGTCCTCGTGCTTAGCTCTCGAGCTTTTACTGCGTGTTTCGCGCTTTTTCAGGTGAATTTTCACATTTTTTCGGTTAATCGAGCCTCAAGCTCCACCGTTTCTACTCCCGTTAACGGCTACCCGTTGCAGGATTTTCCTACGCCCCTCAAGGGTGAAGATTTCGTCGAATCAACGTCTTGGAGGATTCCAGAAGATTTGCGGCCTACTTCGAGATGGCCCAGGATGCGAGTTCGTCGCCCGGACCCAAGCTGTTTCGCAGATGCCCTGGATGCGGGCTACAGAATATGTTTAAGGAAGACGAACATTCGCGATGCCTCTACTGTCTTCATGGGGACAAGACTCATGTAGAGAAGGACTGCCAGTTCTGCAAGAACTTGTCGGAGCGGACCATGAGGGACCGTCGATCCCGCCTCGCAAGCTGGTTGGAGGAGGGCTCGACGGGTGAGAAGAAGAAAGGGTCCGAGCGGGCTTCTAAGTCCTGTGCGGGCGCCCCGGCGACGGGGGCCCAACACCAGGCCAAGCGCCGCCAGTCCACTGGCTCCAGGAGCGCCGAAAGGTCGGGCTCTTCGGTCGCCAGGCAGGGCGCACCTTCCCCGGCACCGTCAACCACGAGCCAACGCTCCGGTTCGGGGAAGAGAAAGTCCGAGACCCCGGGTAAGCTTCGGGAGAAGCCCTGTCCGATCTCGGAAGAGGGGGAGCGGGGCGTCGCCCCTCCCCCTAAGGAGAGGGCCCGGGACGCACCTAAGGTGGTGAAGGCCCCTACCCAGCAGGCGAAGGCCTCTATCAAGGCTATTGCGGCGACTCTGGCCAAGCCGGCAGAGACACCGCCAGCGGAGACCGCCTCCGGGACTAGAGTTTCCCTGCCGCCAAGGAGGGAATCCTCTTTTCAGCCCATCGTCGTGGCCGCCATGATGGAAGAAGCGAGGGGGGCACGGTGCCCTCCTCGAGCTCGGAGTCCGCCTCGGAGGAGGAACTGACCGAGGCAGTGAGGAACCCCGAAGTCCAATTCGAGAAGGTTCGATCCCGTCAGGAAGATCCTCGGGAGATAACCGAGGAAGACGACGATGGTGAGGAAGAGCGGCCTTCCCTTCCGGCGCAGCCGGATCCTAGGCCTCAGGATGGCTCGGCGGCCATTTTGTCTGCCATCCAGTCCTTATGCTCTGAGATAAGGACGAGATTCCCACGGCCCAGGCCGGAGGACCCGCAACCTGGCCCGTCGGGAAGTCCTCAGAACAAACGACGGAGGACCCAACCCTCTCCTCCTCTCGCCCCTGTAAGGCCTACAGTTCCCTCCTCATCCTCCCACGAGTCGGGAGATGACGGTGCGTTGGGCTCGACGACAGGTTCTGAGGGTGACTACGACGGAACGGTCTCCCGTCGCACGGGCCTCGCCGCCCGATGAGATTGGCTCTTTCCACGCCATGATCGCCAGGGCGTCCGAATTGTTCCAGCTCTGCCCCGGGGGAGCAGAAAAAGGAAGGTTTCCTCTATCAGCGCCGGGAGGCCAAGAGGAAGACGGTCATCGCGGTGCCCCTAATCGATGACATCTGGGAGGGAGGGCCTGTCGGTTCTCAAGAACCCCTCCACGGCACCAGCCAAACGGGACCGGTACGAGAAGAAGTACCGGGTCCCCGAAACCGCTCCCCTGTGCCTCAGGGCCCAGCCAACGCCAGATTTGGTCGTCTCGGCGGCGGCGAAGAAGAAAGCGGTGGGGTCAGGAGCCTCGACGTTGAATTCCCCGCCGGACGGCGAGGGAAAGAAGTTGGACGCCATGGGGCGGCGGGTCATTTCGTCGGCGGCGACGACGATCAAAGCGGCCAACGCCCTGGCGATCGTGGCCTGTTACGACAGGGAGCTCTGGTTTAAGCTGGCCCCCATATTGGACTTCCTGCCGGACGACAAGAGGTCCGAGGCCCTGGAAATACTGCAAGAGGGCGAGGTGGCGTCGGACCACGCCATAACGGTGGCAACAGATATTGCCGATACCGGGTTCCGCCAGCTGGGCAACAGTGTTTGCCTACGACGACGGGGTTGGCTCCGGGCGACCGACTTCCGTCAGGACGTCCAGACCAGGGTGTTGGACATGCCGTTCGACGGCAGCAACTTGTTCGGGAAGGCGGTGGACGAATCCCTCCAAGCCATAAAAACGGACACGGAGACGGCACGCGCCCTAGGAGCCCTTCAGCAACGACGGCCCTTTCAGAGCTCCGGAGGCAGACAGGGTGCCTCCAAGGGATCCAGCGGTGGCTCGTCGTCCTACTGCCAGGCGGCACGCTCCTCGTCTCAGGAGGCCTACAGGGGTCGCGGCAAGCAAGCATCGTCTCGCCACCGTCGGCAAGGTGGCCAGGGCGGCAAGGCCACCACCTCCAAGCAGGACTGAACCGGCCGTGGTCTTGGGCACCCACCGAAGCACCCCGGTGGGAGGCCGGCTGACGAACTTCGTCGGCGTGTGGAAGTCCATCTCCACCGACCGTTGGGTGCTGGATACCCTGGCAAGAGGACACTCTATCGAATTCCTGAAGAAGTGCCCTCACGTTCCACCTGTGGCCAGGAAGGAAAATCACGTCCCGCAACTGCTGTTGGTAGTACGGGCGATGCTCAGAAAAGGCGCCATCGAGCTTGTCCCGAAGAGGCTCCGGGGTATACTCAAGGTACTTCCTCGTCAGGAAGAAGACGGGCGGCTGGCGCCCCATCCTGGACCTTCGTCGTTTGAACAAATACATCAGATCACAGAAGTTCAGGATGGTCACCCTCCAGCACGTACTGGGACAGCTGGAGGAAGGCGACTTTCTATCGTCGTTGGACCTGGAGGATGCATACTTGCACGTTCCCATCCTCAAAAGTCACCGAAAGTTCCTCAGGTTCGTCGTCCAGGGACGCCACTACCAATTCAGAGCACTGCCGTTCGGATTGAAGTCGGCCCCCAGGGTCTTTACCAAGTGCCTAGCACCAGTGGCGGCGCGGCTGTGCCTGCAGGGGATTCACGTATACTCCTACCTGGACGACTGGCTCATCCGCTCAAGGACGAGGGAACTCGCCGTCGAACACACTGCGAGGACCGTCCAGCTACTCACAGACCTGGGATTCGCCATAAACTACCCAAAGTCCCACCTGGTGCCGTCACAGGTGGCCCGGTTTCTGGGAGCGAAGCTCGATGCAGTGAGGCGCCTGGCGGCCCCGTCGGAAGAACGGACGAACACCATTCTCGGCAAAGTCCAGCGCCTGCTTGCCACGGACGTGGCTAGGGTGAGGTCCATCAAGTCCCTCCTGGGGATGATGTCCTCTTGCATCTACCTGGTGCGCCTCTGCAGACTACGGATGCGCCCTCTTCAAGAATTTCTCGACGCCCGTTGGATGCAGGCGACGGGCACCTTCGAAGACAGCGTCCCCCTCAACGAGGTGTTCCGGCGGGTGATTCAGTGGTGGGGCGTTCGAGCGCACCTCACGGCGGGCAAGGACTTTCTGACGCCGGCGTACCAGGAGACGGTGACGACGGACGCCTCCCTGGAAGGTTGGGGCGCCCACACCGGAGATCTCCATGCAAGAGGCCTCTGGCTCCCGGAGGAGAGGCTCCTGCACATCAACGTCCTGGAACTCCGAGCCGTGTTCTGGGCTCTCAAATCGTTCCTCCCGTCGCTCAAGGGCAAGGTGGTGCGGATCTTCACGGACAACACCACGACAATGTTTTACATACGGAAGCAGGGAGGCACCAGATCCCCAGCCCTATCCAAGGAGGCACAGGATCTGTGGCACTGGGCGGTCGCCCAGGGGATGTTCCTGGTTCCCTTCCACCTGGCAGGAGAAAGCAACACCATCGCCGACTCGCTCAGCAGGGAGCTGCGCGCGTGTCACGAGTGGGAACTGCGCCAGGATCAGGTGGATCAACTCTTCTGACGATGGGGCAAACCCCAAATCGACCTGTTCGCAACAGCGACAAACTCGAAGTGCAAGAGGTTCGCCAGCAGGTTTCCCCAGCCGAGAAGCATGGGCGATGCGTTCTCGTTCCCCTGGGACGGCCTATATCTGTATGCGTTCCCTCCGTTGCTGCTTCGACTCATCAGCCAGCTCAAGAGGTCCCGGTGCTGGATGATCCTCGTCGCACCGGCGTGGCCGAGGCAGATCTGGTTCCCGGACCTTCTGGACTTGTCAACATCCCCTCCCATCAAGCTGTCGGCGGACGCGGACCTTCTCTCCAGAGAAGGAGGCGCCATCTTCCATCACGACCCGGCGTCGCTGAACCTGCAGGCTTGGCTCCTGCAGCGCTAGAGTTTGGAGGCTACGATATACCGGCCGATTGCACAGAGGTTCTTGCAAAGACCAGGGTGTCCTCGACTCTCAAATGCTACGGTAATAAGTGGAAGAGGTTCTCTATCTGGTGCCGAGCACAGAAGATCAACCCCCTACGGATTATGGCCCCTCAAGTGCTGCCGTACCTGCTATCGCTGGCAAAGGCTGGGCTGGCCCATGCCTCCATTAAGATTCATCTGGTGGCGATCTCCAGATATACCAGAACCACAGGACGGACGTCCCTGTGGTCCCATCGACTGGTAAAAGAGTTTATGAAAGGACTGTTCCGGTCGTTCGCGCCGGTGAAGGCCCCGGCCCTGGCGTGGAAAATTAACGTGGTGCTGACCAGGCTCATGAGGCCCCCATTCGAGCCGATGCACTCCGCACCGATGAAGTTTGTGTCATGGAAGACTGCGTTCCTGGTGGCCATTACCTCTGCACGATGAGTGGGAGAGATCCAGGCCCTATCCTGCAAAGCACCGTACTTGACTTTCCATGCCTCGAGGGTGGTGCTTAGGACGCACCCCTCCTTTATGCCCAAGGTGCCGTCAGACTTCCATCTTAATGAGCCCTTGGTGTTACCTGTTTTCTTCCCGTCTCCTTCGTCGCCGGCCGAGAGGACTTTGCACTCGCTGGATGTGGCTAGAGCGCTGAAGTTCTACGTGGACCGCAGGAAGAGTTTCCGGAGGACATCACAGCTGTTCGTGAACTTTGGACCTGTGAATCAAGGGGAGGCTCTCTCGAAGTCTTCTATTTCCAGATGGCTCTCTGGCTGCATCATGCACTGTCACCGGTTGGCTAACCGACCGCTGCCAGGCTGTCCGAGAGCCCATTCGACCAGAGCTATCGCTGCTACTACGGCGTTCTTATCTGGTGTGCCCCTGCTGGACATCTGCAGGGCTGCTACGTGGAGGTCGACGCACACCTTCACGAGATTCTACTGCGTCGATCGGGATTCCAGGGAGGAGTCGAGGGTCAGCCAAGCAGTGCTGCGCAACCTGTTCGCTTAAGGTGAGCCTGGTGAGGAGGTAAGAGATGCTTAATGTTGAGTTGTTGTATTGCTTAATGTTGAGCCTTTTGCCACCCCCCGTGGTTGTGCATGTGTGTACTGCTATTTATTCTTATATTCATGAGCATGTGAATCCATGCCAGACCCCATGCTGGAGAAGGAACAAGTTACTTACCTGTAACTGTTGTTCTCCAGCATGGGTCTGGCATGGATTCACATGCGAACCCTCCCGCCTACCCCTCTGCGGCTCTTCACTTGGTCATACTGCCACTTCACGTGCTACCAAATCTGAAGATGGCTGCCAGAGGCGGGGCTTAGGTAGAGGGCAGTCATTGGCTGTGGTCAGTATGACGCAGAGATCAGTGATTG
This sequence comes from Ambystoma mexicanum, assembly GCF_040938575.1. NCBI lineage: Eukaryota > Metazoa > Chordata > Amphibia > Caudata > Ambystomatidae > Ambystoma > Ambystoma mexicanum. The sequence continues at coordinate 194,340,106 of NC_090938.1, forward strand.
GTTACTACTACAAAAGACAGATCAGAAACGAAACTGATACTGATTTTTTCTTTACCGAGGATTCCCAGCCTGACGCGGAATATTCATGAGCATGTGAATCCATGCCAGACCCATGCTGGAGAACAACAGTTACAGGTAAGTAACTTGTTCCTTCTTCCCAACCTTCAGCGCCTCATCATTAGTTATTTTTAAGAATCGTCTGGGTTTAGCCTGTGGTTTGACGATTTTTTTTCTTTTTAATGGGGTCAGCTTTTTTTTACTGCTGAGAGGATCACCTGGCAACTTTCTTATTGGTACATCATTTAGCTCAGGTTGACTTTCCACGGTATTAAAAGCATCTTTGGATATCACAGCAATTGGGCCGGTCATTATACTCTTCAAGCCCTCACTATTTGAGTCAGTCTGGATTTCTGACTCCAAACTGTGAATTCCCATTTGTAACAACTTTGCATTTGCCAAAAACGAAGTGTTTAGGCTGGGCTTGCCTTTGGCTATCATTACCAATCAGACTCTGTTTGTGACTCTGCATCTTTTACACTACAGTGCCTGAAGATCTCAAATGGGGGTTCACAAGCTCTAGAAGTAGACACACCCTCTCTTTCATTGCACTTATCCGTTAGTTTAGTCAATAAAATTGTCTGGCAATTAATTTTTTGATCCATGGCTTCATATAATTTGGCCAATGATAGTATGGCTATGTTAATTCCCCAAAGGGTTGAGCTCATTTCACCCTGTACAACACTTTCCTCCAATTGATTATTACTACAACCCACAGCAATGTCCTTCCCGGGGTTTCTTTACTTGTCTCGGAGTAGGTAGGACAAATGATGATGGGCTTATGGGGGGATCTTTGTCGGAACCTAGTGTTGTATCAAGGGAAGCCTGAGGGATCTTATTTATGGGACTTTAAGGTTCACATGCTTCAACAGACACCTCTGCTGGAGCCTGATTACTCATATTTTGCATCCTAAGTGGCGATAAATCATCAATCTGCATAAGATCACCTGTGTTAGAATGCACAAAGACCACTTCCTCTTCACTAGAAGACATACCAGATAGGTTCATAAAATTAAGAGTATCCTCCTCAACTTGACCAGTTATACGTGTGAAGGCCTCCCTTAGTCTATGCTGAGCAGCCACAGTACATGCTTTGGGTGAATTTTCAACAATTGTACTAAGTCTATTACCTAGATCTTGAATATCATTCTCACAACGTTTGCTTTCATTTCCAGCAACGCTTCCTTAGCTGCATGTTGTAACTGAGTGAACGCTCTGGTTTTCACTGGGCTCTCTTCAGCTCCTCCATAATGGGGATGAGTTGGCACGCAGTCACCCATTGTGGAGGAGCTGTCCCTGCCTCTCACGCCCAGTTGTCATAGTAGATCTAAAAAGGGCTGCTGTTAGGATTTGCGGGGCCCTGATAGCAAAAGTTGTATGTATTGTAACATCACAGGAAATGACGTCCCACAATGAGCCGTTCATCAGGAGGTCATGAAGTTGCCAAAGTAAATGTACATTCACGGTTATTATTGCATACGTGGCAATATCATGAGCAAGGTTTCTTTGGAATAGGCAACAGTGTGGGCTGAACCTGTTCTTGAGTCTTCAGAATGTTGGCAAGTAAGACTCGGCAAGAGCAAACATTTTGCTCAGGAGCATATGTTGTGATTAAGTGGGGAAGCTGGGATTTGAGGCAGCGAATCAGCAACACTCATATTCCCAGCTGTAGTTGGTTAACATTTTTTTTTGTTTTGGCTTTTTTTGCAACTTCTGACTGGGGAATGCAAAAAAAGTGATTGTTTTGCTAAGGAAAGTACATTCTTGCTTTAGCAGCATTTTCATTATTGCTTTCATTTTTGTAGTGTTTACTTTTGTCAATCTAGAAATATACTTTTAATTCAGAAACTACAGCTGTTTATTTTTCCTGTCCAAAAGAAATGAATCTCCAAGCGCTGCTTTCATTATTTTCAAAAACCTAGGTTGAAGTACGCTCCTAGAAAAATAATATATAATTTTTTTAAATGTTGCTTGCTGTCACCTAGGTTGCAGGGGTGTTGGGGCATGGAATAGACCTGCACCATGCAGGGCAAAGAGCTTCTCATAAATGAACGTCTTAAGGGCAATTGAAGTAGAGCCTACTCCCCAGGGAGTTCTTGAGCCAGTGAGAGTAAGTAATTATGCAGATATTTAAATGTTGTCAAAATCAGAATGGGGCCCGGACCACAGAAGAAAACCTGGAATCTCCAGGACAACCTAACCTCGCTTCCCACATCCTTTGCCATCTTAGATGGTGGGTCCCATTTCAACATGGTGTTTGGGGGGCCCCCCAGATACCTTACAACTGGGCAAAACAGTCCAAGGCATCCATGTGGTGCTTTAAATTATTATTTGGTTAAACAAATATCTGCAGATTTTCACAGGGCAACCACTTGTGACAGCAACCATCATGCAGTGGAAACACTAAATGTCTGCTGAAAAGCTATTCCTTGCCCTTTGACAGCAGGATGCTAATGTCGGGGAAACCAGAGTCAAAGGCAACAAGGTGATGAGAATGTTGCTGGATTCTGTAAGAGGGAGCGTCCAGCCTAAGGGGCACCCTGTAATGTGTCTGGTCTGCACGTTTTATGCCCTGAATTAAAGGACTGTTTCTGTGTCAGAAGACTGCCAACATAGGGCAACTGGTTTTCACCCTCCCCCCAACCCCCTCAAAGCTGCAGGACCAATTTCAACTGTAATGTTTGCAAGGCCCTGATCATTGCTCACTTGGCCTCTCCTCCTTTGCAATCAACACCCACATGTTTTCATTCAACAGTATTGTTTTACAAAGATAACCTGGGTATTTAATTATAAGTTACTCGTTAAAATGGCTAAATCCTTATTGAAAAATGTTTAAACGTAAGATTGTAACCCCTGCAACTTGAACGGAAAACTACACATACAAGAATGCAATTCAGAAGACTACGAAACTTCTGTAGGTAAATGTACTTTCAAGATTTAATCTCACAGCAAAAGTTCATGTCCGCAAAGGTAACCTTCATTTTTGACAGTCATGCCTCATATATGATGTGAGGAAAGTGTGATGTACAAAGAGTTTTTTGGTATCCAATAAGAACACATGAATATAGATGAGGTGGTTTAAAACTTTGTGTGACATGTTGCTATAGGACAAGAACAGAAAAGGACCAATGTTCAATAGCCTTCGGTGTGTGCTGCACCCCCTAAAATCCACTCTGTGATTTAGATTTTATTCATATTAATTCGCATTCACTTTGTGATACTTTTTCATAAACCTACATTTCAACACGTTGTGTGTTCTATGTTGGCCAATTGAAGGTTTAGAATGTATTAGTTAGATGGCCATGCGGATTCAACAGTCCTTCCACAGGGTGTACATAAGGTAAATTGATCAACCAATAGATAGTTTGGCATCCCCGAGAGATGCGATATTTATCATCCCCCAACATTTTCAAAACAATCTACTCATCAATGCATATTTACAAAAGATTTTGAACACATAATCCATATTATTGTAAATCATCGTACAAATAGAATGCAATAATCAATTATATTGGGCCACAAGACATACACAACAAACATTGAACAACATAAGAGAAGACAAATTAAGCAGCATTTCAATCAAAAATCTTCATGCAGTTTCAGTAATACAATTTCTACTTATGATAGATGAAACTCAGGCTATTCAAGGTGAACTAGGGTCAGTGAGCATGCTTATTCCGGTCATAGGTTAATTTCAGTATAATGTTATAACTACCCACATGGTCGGAGTGCTAATTCTCCATGTGTTTGTCTGGGTAAATGTGAGTTACTGATGTGAGCGCAAAGTAGTAACGGGCCGTGACTATTGATTTCCCATGTCTAAGTCAACCTTAACAACCAGTGATTACATGCATAAATATGCATAGCCATGTGTTCTGGCGTGTCTCCAAATGAGGATAAACTAACCTGTCAGACTCATCCAGAGTCAAATCTTTGCTCGAGTCTTTGCGGCCGTATGAGAAGTTAATCTGCAATAATTTGATTCATTAATCAGTCATTGTAGGACTCTAATTGCTCCACACAGTTGTCTGTAAGCTATATAAATGCTTACTTTGGCGTGTTATTGTCGGATTCCTTGCTGCAATACTAGGAGGCAGGCTTTCAGGAACTGTTAAAATCGACAATAGTGTTTCTATAGCAGCCTTTGTCGCTGAGACACTTCTATCATTGTACGGCACGCGAATAGCGTGATTGAAACACTAGTTCAGACGGTCGGCCATCTTGGAATATCTACTGAACAGTAGGAATAGCTAACCTCACCGGCAATACGTGTGGTAGCTGAATACCGTCTATCTCACCTGTTAGAAGTAGTTTCGAGATCATTAAAAATCTGATTTAGATAAGGTGACGCTCTTCGATGTGTTTGAGCCAAAAAACACTTTGTGGTCACTAAATCGGTGATAGTTCTTGCCAAGTATGAACAGCAATTGGAAACCTTTACAGTGTGCAATTCTTTGTGTTCCATGAACCATTATAAAAACAGTTAAGATCCCACTCCTCGTTCATCCTGTCTGGTGTAAATGCGTCCAATTTATCGACCCACTATGCTTGGCTTTGCGACTACCTAGCTATGTTTTTTTGTCTCAGCGCCAAGATGTCTTCGGGCCGACGAGCACTTTATAAAACTTTTTAACATAACATAGAAAACATATGGCAATAGCCCTCCCCTGGCCCTCAATTACAGCTCATTCCCAGTTCTTAACAACTATCTGATACCGTAATAGCCTGTTGGTACCAGGTTTGTTTCCAACTTAAAATTTCAAGTTGAACATTACTTTATTCACTTGAATACTTAAAGGTCTGGTTTGTTTTGATGGAAATTGAATTGATTGTAAAGGATTCTATATGATCTAAATTGTATTAACTTTTGTATTGGCTAGACTGTATTTAAGAAATGTGTGGTCAATAAATTATACACTTTCAAATATATTAAGGTATATGTTATTCTTTAACACATCAATATTTGTAGTGAGAATTTGAGATGTTCCTGAGAAGAGTTCACTGCACCTCTCAAAAGAGATTGCGACCACAGCTGTTCAAGTTATTATTTAAGGACAGTGCGGATGCCCAGAAACAGTTGCACCCATACCTTGCTCAAAAGTTTTTTAAGGAAATTTCTTTACAAATTTGAAATTTGTTTCTAGCATTTTGAGCTGCCCGCACAATACATTTCCAATTCAAAATTGCCATTTTAAAGGAAATGGCCAACCCCTATATCGGCATCTATAATTTGGGGTTTCCTTAGTATTCTTAATGGCCCAGGGTTGCTGCCACACATGGCAGCAGGCATAAGTGCTCTATTGAAATCAATGATGATTGAGCTTGCCGAGGGTCATGTAGAGAGGGTTCTGCACCTTTTGGATTTTTAAATGGTTTGGGCAACTTCAAACCTCACCATCATTGTCAACAGAAGAGATCACAGGAGTCGAAGCTCAAAACATCTGGGGAGATAAAGGTTGCACGTCTGTGATAGTGTTACCCGCTGTACTTTTTTCCATATATAAATCCCTTTTATTGAAGCAAAGCTTTCATGAAGTGTTAAGGTTACAATTGATGCAACATCTTTGTTCCCTTTACATTACAGAAACCGTTTGCCAAACCTTCTGCACAAGATCAGAAGCAACTAGTCCACAATCCCTGCCTCTGAATAGAAATGAACCAGACATCTGTAGTGTGTGCACATTCTGTGGGTTCTTAACACAATTTTTCTAGAACCCAATACATTCCTAACTACTCAGCCAAACACATGCCCAAAGTTCATTCTGGGAAGCAGAACATTGTTTGGAACATACAAAATTAAGTAGCCACAGTTCTGGGCAACGTTGTCTATTACCAGACCATGCAATAAAATAATAAAATGAGGATAAGGAGGATGAAATGTGTGGTCAGCGCTCTGCATCAGATCATAAAGGCTCTTTGATGCTCTCGGTAGAATAGAGGTTCATGCTCTGAAGAATAGAGGGTGACTTCTCTCCTGCATTTACTCCAAAAAGTTGCCATAGGAACATGATTGTAGTGTAAACTTACTTTAGTATTGCATGTACCCAAGAAAGCATTTTCTTGCACTTGTGTGGTAGTCTTTGACTCTATGTGAAAGGTACTTTGGTTAATGACATCTACATGTAAAATACTTTACTTAAAAGCCTTACCTCGTATCCCTTTCCTGACGAACCCGGGTCGAATCTTTGGTTTGCTCCACCATCCCTCCCGTCACCCTCCCTGCTTTGACACTGCACCCCACCTTTCTACACAAACACTGTGCCTCATCTACACTTCATGTATCCTCTATTCTATTCAGTCCTTGCAGCCCTGTTACATTTGTCAAGATCTACCTGTTGGCTGTGAAATACCACCCGCTGGTGCAAAGATTTTGTTCATTTGAATATTTGTGCTTTTAAAAACTTAAGAAACATATTGACTGAAAAACTCTTGTTTCAGGAATTGCCTTAAATTTAAAATTACTGGTTATTTTTAGAAGTTAAAATAGTTAAAATAGACATTAATGTTATTGTATACTATACAGATTTCACTACATTTCTTGAAACCTTTGAAAATCAACCCTATTTATTACAAATATTTTAAACCACTAAGTATTGAAATAGTTTTAAGAGTATTTTATTGCAGGTTGAGCAGCTTTTGTTGTTGAATTTAAAAAGTGCTATTGTGTGCATTTGACAGAGAAAATCAGGGATGGTAAACCTCGGTGGAAATAATTTACTGGTATCCAATTCTAATCAACACCTAAAGTTCTCTTTAAAAAATTGGTCATTTTCAGCACTTTATATGGTTGTTTTTGACTGACTTCAATGCCAAACAGAGACTTGTTAATTTGGAATCATTGAATTCCACCGTAGAGTAATCCATATATTACCACTCTTATCGACACTCTTAGGAAAGCTGCCTCTGGAGCGCAGGGTCAATAAAAACTCTCAAACAGGTTTGTTCCAATGATTGTTTCGCTCTGCCAGCACTAGATCGTCTCCGACTGGCCTGGCTTTTCTCCCATTCTGGTAGCTATGTTAGTTGACAATTAGACTCTTACAAGGATTCCTAAATGGAAGGTGAGCTTGGCACTCTGTCGAGGACCAGAGCTGGGGCTCAGTAGTTCAATTCTGTACGCTGCAGGTACCAGTGTCACCATTTTCAAGTAGGTGCTTGCGTAGCGAAATCTTCTCATTAGTTTGGGCTATTAGGTGTTGTTTCCAACACCTATAAGCCTAAACTATTGCGTTACAGTACAAATGGTTGGAAATGGCACGAGGGAGACGCAGCTTGTAGTTTTGGTTATTTGCCCACCCACTGCCTTCCCATGGCCATTTCCCACCCAGTTTCTACTCCTAACCACGCAAAAGCCCTCCCCACCCAAAACACCTCATCACGAGAACATGTTGAGCTTTAATCAAGCTGTGACCTCAAACTTTGCACTCGCCATGCCTGCCAATGTTTTTTCAAAGCAGTCTTCTGAGAGTTAATGACTTAGTGTTGTAAACCGGCTACTGGTGTAATAAAAATGCTTAATCAGGTATGCCTTCAACGACTCAATTGTAAGCGCTATGCTTCAATAAAGTCCTTTTAAAAACAAGCATTGTTTGATTAATCTGATGTGTCATCACTTCTTTCTCGGCGGTGACTTCTCCCCATATGGCCAGGGAACGGCAACTGACATTGTATCCTGACACTGGGGGTAGCTATATGAGGGAGAATCACATGGGGAGGTTGGGGGTGGGCAACACAACATCGGGTGAGATGCTGTATCCCCACCAATAAATGGCCCAAAACCCCCTTCTCACAACCTTACAAAGCACCCCTTCCATAATGGACCATGGGTTGTACTTCACCCATTCCCCTAAAAAGTACTGGGACAAGGAAAAATAGGAGTATCCTGAAAAATTATCACTTTGCCAATACTGTGGTGCAAAGTATGGAGGAATGAAGATCACTCCTGAGGAGAATTATTATCTGCAATCCAGTCTTTCCCCAATAACTGAGGCAAGAAAGAGGTCAGGAGCAACAATGATCACTCCTAATGAGAACCACTGACCGCAATGTAGTCTTTGCCCAAATCCTATTTGGCAGAGCCAGTATAAAAGCAAGGAAAGACTCTGGAAGTCTGAGATAGGCCCTCCGTAGAGGACTTGGCTGCAGCATTCGTTTGGGGTAGAAGAAAGGCACTTGACTACTATCCAAGAGTAGAGCAGGGGGAACCCTTTGCCCCCCCCCAACAGCTGGTGGAGGACTAGGGACTGCTGGGGCAACCCAAGGAACCGATTGGGCCCTCCAAAATGGGTGTGATTCCCCAGGGCACCAGCAGTGTGCCAGAGGAAAGCTAGAGGCTCCCTCACTGGAGAAATGCAACTGAAAGCAGTAGTTCGCCAGCTCACAGCATAGCAAGGAGCCAGTGGCAGTGCAGGAGTCCAGACAGCTACAAGTTGCGTGAGGACATCCCGGTGAGCAATACGCTTTGCAGAGGCTCACGTAAAGCAGAGCGTGAGGAAACAAGTTGTGTTTCCTGATGGTGGCAAAAGCTGGAATGCTGTCCAGAGTGTAGACGACCACCGGAGATGTTGAGAAGCCATAAACGGAAAGCCGGTGAGCCCAGGGGAAGGGTTTGGACACTAAAGCACAGTCAGCATTGTACCGAAAGCCCTAGAAGGGGAACTGCATTCTGGGACCCTCAGTACGTACTTGGGGAATACCATGAAGGGTCTGGGACCCACAGTACTAGTTTGGGGAAGCAAATCCTGAGCGAGGTCAAGGGGAGAGAAGGATACCCCTCACCTCATAAAGTTTGTGAAGCAATTACATGTGTGCAAAAAGCTCTGGCAGGAGAGTATACCAGGCAATAGTCTTTGCATAAAGCTGCATAAGTGAATCCCAAGGAAAACCCCAGAATGAGTCCTCCCCATTGAAACTGAACATTGCCCATTTGTGTCTGTCAGTGTCCATTGCTGGTTCCTCACAATTCGGCAAAGTCAACCGTTTAGGCTTGTGGGCACTGCTATTAGGTGCTCAGGTACTCGCACTGTTTTGCACCTTCTACCATCAATGGTCTGTTATTTCCACTACGACAGTGCCTTGCAAATGCCTTTCCCATGACTGCACAAAAGCCCAAACATTTGGCATTGCCACTCCTTGTTTTTTTTCTTCTAATTTGCTGGTCATTCCTGGTTGGGTAAAGGCAAAATAACAGGCTTATTTTTTGCATTTTGGTGCTTCACACCAACCTCTTGGAAGAAGTTGTGTTTGACTAATCTAGCATTTAAGGCTTTCTTGACATACATCTGTACAAGCAGGTGCATAGTCTGACTGACTTCCACAGCATTGTGTGAAAGACAAAGGCTGCACTCCTCGACCCATGTTTATTCTATATGAAGAAATGTTGATCAGGAATTTATAGGTGTGCACTCAGTGTGGAGTTAATCTTCCATTCTGATAGCCTTCTGCGAATGGGTGGTGCAGTGACCAAGAAGTGCAGGGATCATGGTGCTGTCTGGTAAGTGTTAGTTTGTAGGTGCACTTAGAATGGGGTAGCTTGGAGGACTTTGTAGTCATGTGGAGTTGAAGGCAGGTGGACTTCGGAGAGAGCACAAGGCTGCTCAGAATGCAGACATGAACTAATGGGTAAATCCTGTGATTCAAGCAACCTGATTGGCTGCAATCCCTCGACACATTGCTAAAAGTAGTTTGTGTGTTGGAGAACATCCCATGCATCAAATGAAAATATAATTGTGAGGTAACCACTTCAAACCCAGTTCAAAGTATTGGCAGACGTACATGGTGCCATTAGCATAGTCTATAGCTCCAGGGAAACCTGCAAGGACCACTCACTGGTACCTGACTCGCATACTTGAACGTGATCCAAAATGTTTATACCACCCTTTAAAGGCAAAACCATGATGCAAGAGTAGTCCATTTCCAGGCTTTTAATCCAGTATACATACTTCGAGGGGATTGGGTCCTCCGACGTATTCCATATCTATGACAGGTAATGTCCACAACTGTGCTGCTTTGGATAATCTTTGGCGTCTGCGTCCTGCGTCAATGCGACATCCCCGAGGACGACCTCCGACGGCCGACGTCACCCGATGTGATAAGTAGGATGCACAACGCCCATAGCCTCAGTTCCGTTTTTTCCGCGAACGTGTTCGCTTCGTGAATATCGGTACGCCTCGACTCGTTGAAGTTGCTGTTTTCTTTCTCGGTTCGTTGAACCTGTTCGGTTGGTGTGAAGACCTGTTTGTGGCGATGTCTTTCATCTTCGACCCCGCGTCCGGGCTTCAAGAACTGCGGGGACTGTGGGTCCAAGATGTCGGTCACGGACTCGCACGACGCCTGCCTCTGGTGCCTCGGGGAGGCCCATGATACGGACGATTGTGTCGACTGCCAGTCGCTCACTGCGAAGGCCTTGCGGGAACGCAAGAAGAAACTGTCGGTAGGTCGGGTGTCTAAGCCCCGGAAGTTGAGGTCTGCGGGTCTTTCGACCTATGACTCGAGGGGTGACTCTCCACGTCGTCGTCGAAGTCCGGTGGGTCTCCTTCCAGGAGTCGGTCTCGCCACTCCTCCGCCTCTTCTAGGCATTCCAGGAAGCGCCAGCATAGGTCGCCTTCCCCGTCCTCTTCCGAGGACTCCGACTTTGGCGGGTCGCTTATCCCTCCATGCAAGCGACACTGGAGGAATGGGCTTCCTTCGGGAAGCAGATTCTAGTGATTCTGGAATCGCAGGGCACCGGTCCGTCTGTGCCTCCGAGTGGGGTCGGTCGGCACCGGTCGAGAGACACCGCCCGTACGCCTTCGGGCTCGGGTGGTCGGCACACCTCGCGGGAGAGGTCCTGCTCGGACAAGGGTAGCCCTTCTCGCCATGCACGTTCCAGGTCCCGGTCCTGGACGCGCTCGAGACCGTGTGATCCTGTGCCGTCTTCGAAGAAGACGTCGACGCCTGTGGCGCCGAGGTCGTCGACGATTTCTCTCGAGGTTCCGTCTTCGAGGGGGTCGTCGGCGCCGTCGGCACCCAGGTTGTCGAGAGACACGCTCGGAGCTCCGGCTCCGAGGACTGTGTCAGTGCTGCAGATGCTGGAGGCGTTGCAGCTGACGTCGACGCCGATTCGCTCGACGTCAACGCCTTTTCTGTCGACGCCGACTCGTTCGGTGCCCTCGATGCCTTTCGGGGCGGCGGTGGTGTCGGAGGGGCCCCGTGGCACGGGGTTTGCCCCTAGAAAGGCTATGGCTAAGGTCCAGCACTGCTTTGGTCCGCAGAGGTCTTCCTCTACCCGCCTGGAGTACATTTCAGAGGGTGATAAAGGCTCTGATGGTGGCCTGGTTCCGGTTCCGGATGACCTTATCTCGGGCCATAGTCAGTTTGATGACCTAAGGCAGTCACTGCATGATGCCAGTGGAGTGGACACCCCTCCGGAGGTGGAGTTTTGTCGGCCGGAGCCTGGCACTCATGCCGATTCGTCATATCGGCGCCTTATGTCTCGGGTTACAGAGTACTTGGGTTGGTCAGCTCCCCCACGGGAGTTCGTTCAGGATGATCTCAAGGACATCCTTGAGCTCGGTCCACCCACTGACCCGGTTTTGCCTTTTCATATGGCTTTGCAGAGAAGGGTGGCGGCGGCTTGGACTGCTCCGGAGAGTCTCCCGGCAGTGGGCAAGTCTTTGTCGCGAAAATACCGTCCAGCCAGTAGCGACCCCTGCTACTTGTCTAGGCACCCAACCCCAGAGAGTTTGGTGGTGCAGGCGGCTACTGGCCCGGCAAAGCAGGTGTCGTATCCTAACATCCCTCCGGATAGGGACGACAAGCGTTTTGACGGCTGGGCGAAGAAAGTGTTTTCTTCTGGGGGTATGGCGCTTCAGGCGGCCAACTCCATATGTGCCTTGTCTCGTTTCACACACACTCTGTGGAACTGTGTTGCATTAGCGGCTGATCATATTCCCGAAGGGGACGAACGGGATGGTTTCCTTGCTATGGTTCAGGATGGCAAGGATGCCATGTGTGAGGCCGTTCAGTCGGATTTGGACTTGGCGGATTGTGTCAGCCGGTCCATGGCGGCGAGCACCGTAATGCGCAGGTTTGCGTGGTTGAGGAAGTCTGGGTTCGCTCCTGATGTGCAGTCCCGGCTCCTCAACATGCCCTTTGACGGTGAACACCTTTTTGGCAGCAAGGCTGACGAGAGCCTTGAGAGGTTGCAGACCTCCAAAGCTGCAGCGAAGTCGTTGGGCGCTGCAGTTCGTCAACCTCCGCCTTTTCGTCCTAGGGGACAGCAATGAAGGGGGGGTTCCTTTCGCTATTACTCCTTCAGTAAAGCGAGAGGAGCTAGCAGTCAAAGAGGCCATAGAGTGCCAGAGGTGGAAACAAAGGTACTCGAGGTGCCAAGGCCGCTCAGGCAGTTGCCGCTTTGCCCTCAGGTAACGCCGCAGCCGCTACCACTCAGTCATGAGGCCAGGTCCCATGGTTCACCGGTTGGGGGAAGGCTGGCGCAGCATCTTGTAGAGTGGCAAGCCATTACTTCGGATGTGTGGGTTCTGGAGATCATAACCCACGGCTACTGTCTTCCTTTTCGGCAGAGGCCTCACAACAAACCACCAGAGAACCTCTCTTTGAAGAGTCTGGATCCGCTCCTTGCGCAGGAAATTCAAGCCCTGCTGGAGAAAGGCGCTATAGAACTGGTGCCTGTAGTGGAGAGGAACAAGGGATGGTATTCCCCTTATTTTTTGATTTCAAAGAAAGACGGGTGATTGAGACCCATCATGGACTTGCGCGGTTTGAACAAACTCCTCAGGAAGGACAAGTTCAAGATGGTGACTCTTTCTCAAGTCCTCCAGGCCCTTCAACTTCAGGACTGGTTGGTGTCTCTCGACTTCAAGGATGCTTACTTCCATGTGCCGATCCATCCCAAGCACAAGAAGTACCTGAGGTTCGCGGTTGGCGACTCGCACTTTCAGTTTCGGGTCCTGCCATTCAGATTGACCTCCGCCCGAGGGTTATCACCAAGCTCATGGTGGTGGTGGCAGCGCATCTCAGGAAAGGGGGGATTCCCCTACCTGGACGACTGGTTGATCAGGGGGAGTTCACCCGAGCAAGTCCTGGATCATCTGTCCGTCACCTGCCACTCCCTTCACAGGCTGGGCTTCTCCCTCAATTTAAAGAAGTCCCATTTGACACCAACGCAGCGGCTCCAGTACATCAGAGCAGTGCTCGACACGTCCCTGGGGCAGTGTTTTCCTCCTCAGGTGAGGGCTCTTCACATTCAGCAGATGGTGCACAAGTTTCAGTTTGCCCAGACTCTCCCAGCGTCCGAGTTCTTGAGACTGCTCGGCCTCATCGCCTCCTGCCTTCTTCTGGTGCCAGAGGCTCGTCTGCGGATGCAATCTTTGCAGTGGGCGCTCAAGCTCCAGTGGTCTCAGTCCTCCGGCAGGCTGTCAGACCCTGTTCAGGTGCCGCCCTCGGTAGCCCGGGACCTTCTGTGGTGGGCCGTCAAAGGCAATCTGATGAAGGGTGCCCCATTTTGGCTGCCCTGGCCGGAGGTGACGATCGTATCCCTCACGGGATGGGGAGCTCATGCCAACGAGCTGACAGTCAGCGGTCGTTGGTCTCCGTCGGAGTCCAGACTCCATATCAATCTGTTGGAGCTGAGGGCCGTCAGGCTAGCCCTGAAGGTTTTTCTGCCGACTGTGCGTGGGAAAAAGGGGGGGGGGGCAGGGTCACTTCCGCTGTGCAGGGAGGCGATGCAGCTCGAGTTCTGGGCCATCCAGCAGGAAGTTTCGATCTCGGCAGTTCATCTGGCCGGAGACGACAATGAGACGGCGGACGCTCTGAGCAGGCAAAGCACGATCTCTCACGAGTGGGAGCTGGCTCAGGAGATTCTCCTGGAGAACTTCGCCCTTTGGGGGACCCCTCAAGTGGATCTCTTCGCCTCCAGTGTCAACCGGAAGTGCGAAAGGTTTTGCTCGTAGGAATTTCCTCCAAAACGAGCCTTAGGAGACACATTCGTGGTGGAGTGGTCATTCCCACTGCTGTACGCATTTCCTCCAGTCCCCGTCATCCCGCAAGTGTTGCGGAGGTTCGGTTCCCGGATGATCCTCATTGCTCCGGCGTGGGCCCGGAGGACGTGGTACCCGGGCCTTTTAGACTTGTCCATCTGCCCTCCACGTCGTCTTCCCTACCGAGACGATCTGCTTTCACGGGAGGGGGGGGTCAGGTTCTCCATCCAGAGGTCAGATCCCTCAATCTTCACGTTTGGCTTCTGAAAGGTTGAGGTATAAGGATTGGGACCTCCCTGAAGACGTGATGGAGGTGTTGCTCTCGGCCAGGCGGCCGGCAACAAAGTGTCTGTACCGTTGCCGAAAGTTCTGCGACTGGTGCAGAGTTCAGAATGGGGATCCTTTTGAATGCGACATTCCCATGGTTTTGTCTTTTTTGCTTTCTTTGGCCCACAGGGGCTTGCCAGTGGGGACCATTAAAGGTTACCTGGCGGCGCTGTCCTTATTTAAGCGCTCGTCTGAAGAGTGTTCCTTTTTTAAGATTCCTTTAATTTCGCAGTTTTTGAAAGGGCTCACTAATGTGTTCCCTCCGTCGCCTTTTTTGGTGCCAGGTTGGGATTTGAACCTTGTTCTTAAGTTTCTTATGGGTGCTCCGTTTGAGCCTTTACATTCTTGCCCTTTGAGGCTGTTAACTCTGAAAACAGAGTTTTTATTTGCGGTTACTTCCGCTCGCTGAGTGAGTGAGTTACAGGCACTTTCAGTTAAGCCACCCTTCACTGTGTTTCACAAGGACAGGGTTGTCCTTAGAGTTCGTCCTTCTTTTCTTCCGAAGGTGGTTTCGGAATTTCATTTGAGCCAGAAGGTTGTTCTTTCGGCGTTCTATCCTCCTCCACATCCTGTTAAGGAAGAGGAGAGGCTCCACAGGCTTGATCTTAGGAGAGCGTTGAGCTTTTATATCTCGCGCATGTCCCGGGTCAGAGTGGACGATCAACTTTTCATTGGTTACGCTGGAAAGCGTTTGGGACAAGCTGTGACGAAACAGACTTTGTCTCGTCGGATTATTTTAGCCATCTCTGAGTGTTACCGCTTGGCGGGTAAGGACCCTCCGGCTGGTTTGCGGGCTCATTCTACCAGAGGAGTGGCTGCTTCTACTGCCCTGCAGAGGGGAGTTCCTATTCGTCACATCTGTGATGCAGCCACCTGGGCTTCAGTACATACTTTTGTACGTCACTATTCCCTCGATTCCATCAGAGGGCAAGATCTGGCCTTTGGCAAGGCAGTTCTCTATTCCGCAATTTGATTGGGCATGCTAAATTTGTATTCTAAAATCTTTCCCACCTCCTTGCTTGGTACTGCTTTGGGAGTCTGTCATAGATATGGAATACGTCGGAGGACCCAATCCCCTCGAAGAACAAGTTACTCTCTTACCTGGTAACGTTCTTTCGATGGGATGGTCCGACGACGTATTCCATATCGCTCCCTCCCTGCCTTCCCCGCTGCAGAACTTTTTTTTTGCGATTGCAGCTTGCGTTCCGCAAGGCCTTGTGTGTCTGACTGGCAGAAAACTGGTGGCACACGTTCTGGGAAAAAACTATTACTGAGGCTATGGGCGTTGTGTGTCCTCATTATCACATCGGGTGACGTTGGCCGTCGGAGGAGGTCCTCTGGGACGGCGCATCGACGTCATCGACGCAGGACGCAGACGCCAAAGATTTTCCGAAGCAGCACAGCTGTGGACTTTACCTGTTATAGATATGGAATACGTCGTCAGACCATCCCATCGAAAGAACGTTACCAGGTAAGAGAGTAACTTGTTCGTTGGGAGCACCAGGGACCATGGGTTGCTGCGCCCTCCATCTCTGGTAGCAGAACCCGGAGGCAGAAACTCAACAATCACGAGAGGTACTTACCTCTGAGAACTATTTAACTGGGCAGACCAAAGCCCTCAGCAACCCGACTACCCAGTATCTAACTGACTTGCCTGCACCAAGCAGGACCCAAGACAATCTCTCCTCATTACCTACCAGAAAAAGACCTGTTAGGTCGAAACACGTGTCGGCACCACTTGCTATACAATAAATTGATGAATTCCAGAGAATAAAAGATTGGAAGAAATGAAAACCACTAACTTTGTGGAATTGCATTTGTCATGCGCTGAATGAGCAATGGAGTAAATCCCAGAATACCAAACGGCACACGTGCCGAATGAGTGGACAATTCTTGGTTAATCCAGAATATTTTCCCAATTTGCGATATCATTCTGTTCATGAGGAACTTTGATAATTGCTGGCCACTCCAAAGATTGAGTACCAAGGTACAATGTACAGTTTTGAAGCAAAAAAACAGTTATGCGTCTTGCTCGATTGTATATCGTTAAATGGGATAACAATAGGGGATTGGTTCAATGAAGTGTGACAGAGGGAGCAGGTGTAGTGTGCTGAGTAGCGGGAGATGTAGGTGGGATTCATTTTCCAAAAGTATTTGCAGGAAAAGGTTGTTTCTGAATGCAGGTAGTCTGTGATTTTAAGCACCATGATGGGGAAGTGAGTCCGTTAGTGGCTGCAGCTTGAGGCTTACAGGCTAGAGCAGTGGTCTTCAAATCTTTTATACCAGGGCCCCCCCTGTGCAAAAACAAAATAATTGGCTGCCCCCCCCCCTGCCCCGCCGTGTCGGTGTCATTTCTTTTTTATAGACTTTGGCTGCTCAGTATGCAGTGCCATAATATTGAAGGGATATTTTGTTGGCGGGACATTCCAAGACAGTAGGGCACTCACTTCCAATCCAAACATGGAAACCGTGCAAGTAAACAAATTCTCCAGTAGGGCTTTTGTTTTCTCAAAATACATTCCTATCCCTATATTCAGCTAAAGGCAATTTGATTTTCGGCGAAACAGTAATAATGGAATGGTGGGCCTTTCTCTCTGAAGAAAGTGAGTCAATTTGTGGTTTTATTTTTGAGGGCCACTCTGAGGTTGTGATCCACTTCCAACCTTGAGCAGTATTTAGCTTTTATTACAGCCAATGCTGAAAACCGTATTTCTCACAAGTAGGAAGACTCAAAGGGTAAGAGACTGTATAGCAGCCCTTGCCATTGTAGGATAGTCCAGGTATACTTTCAGCCAAAAGTCACTCCCGGCAATGTTGCTAAATTCAGATTGCTGGGTAGTGTTAGACTGAATCTTAAGCAGCTCCTACTGTGTATAAACTGGAAGATACACCACCTCCTCTGCCAGAAAAGGTTGCATCACCCAATCATTGATGCCAGCATTTTCTTCAGGGACGTATTTATCAAAGCTTAACCTTTAATGTTAGGTGCCTTGTGATTGGTGCTAGGATAATCAGCAAGTCACCAATTGCATCTGCAAGCAATGGGAACGGAACTGCTACCAAAGCTTCAAAGGTTATTTTCCAGAGGTCTACCTTCCTCTTGAAGACAAATACTTTTGTATTCAGAGTAAATTGACATCGGCTCCTTGCAAAGACATATTGAGGATATTTAGCTTGTTGAAAATATCAGCAAGGAATGGCAAGAACACAAGCCAGCGTGGATCACACAGATGGTTTGTTTTCCGTGTCCACATGCAAAAGGAATTGTTGCACTTTGTTTCCGAGTTCAAAGACACGTTGCAGCACTCTTCCCTTGGACAGCCATCTGATTTCCTTGTGAAAGAGCAAATCATCTTCTGCCCCCCATTTCTGCAGACAGAATTGAAAAGAGATGTGCTCTTGTCAGCTGTGCTTTGATGGCATTAACCATTTTTACAGCTGAACGGATTACATTGGCAAGTTCATTGTCCATATTCCGAGCAGCAAGCACTTCATGGTGAATTATGCATGGCGTTCATGCAACATGTGGAGTGACTACTAACACTTTGGTCTTCAACCATAATCTATCTCCACACATTGAAGGTGCACCAGCCGCGCAGATTCCTACGCCGGCTTCCTATTTCAAATTGTGGCTGCTCATGAAATCATTTAAAATGTCAAACAGTTCTGATGCTGTTGCCCTGGTTTTAATTACCTTACAAAACAAAAAATCCTCCAATATGGTTTTTGTCCCACAGTACCTTACAATAGGCTTTTAAATGAGCGTCTCTGGATAGATCCGTTGCCTCATCCAACTGTAATGCAAAGAGACTGGTTTTCAGCTATGCGAATAATTGTGCAGTGATATTTTCTACCATCTCAGACATACGGCTGCTGATAGTAGTGTCGGACCGAGGAATCGTTTTCAGCTTGTCCGCTACTCTTTCAACATCCATTCACCTGCATATTGCCATGGCTTCTGGTAGAGCGACTTTCTCAGCCTCAGTTTATTTTTGGCATGGAGGTAGGCAATGTCATATGATGCTTTTCAATGCACTGGCTGGACTAGAAGCATTCTTTTTTCTGTACTTTTCTGCTGACTGGTTATGTGTAACTTGCTAGCAAAGAGGTCTCTGCTCTTGCCAAGAGATTGTATTGTTTTCAAGTGGCGTCTTAATTTGGTTGGTTTCAAGCTCTCATTGGCCAAAGTTCCTGAAAACACTGAGGCCTCGTTTCACTTCCGACCCCAATGGAAGTAAATCCAAAGTCTAAATATGTGGCATCATACTTCCTGGATTTTGCAGGTTTTTTTTCTTTCAGTGTCTACGTCTGCCTTGCTTTTGAAACTGTTTTAGGGCAAAAATAAGCACTCCGTTTCAAAATGGGTTCCTCACCTATGAAAAATAAATTCTGATAATGCCTTTTCACGTGCTTTATTGTTGACCTGGATTTTACGTACCGGATGAGTTACAGAAGGATTTGAAAACGATAATTCCAATATAAAAATGCAAACCATGTTTTAGAGAAATGTAACTGTGACAAAATCCTACATGCTTCAGAAGGCTGTTTAGCAAAAATTCAGGCTGGAAAAAACATGGTCATCTAAGAAGTGCTGTAGTATTCTCCATGTCCTGTGGATTCCCGTTTGAAGATCTGAGTTCCACAATGCAAATATAAGCAAGGGACATTGCTGACTGTTTGTGCTGGCCACAACCCATTGGGGCATTAAATGGTGGTCCTCTAAGAAAGAAATTCTAGCTTTGCCTCCAGTAATCCTTCAGACCCACCCGAAGCTGTTTTACCCATCGCTTCACAAAAAACTAACCAGGCATCTTTTTGGAAAACTGAGCTTTCATTGCCACAACCCCTCCATTTTACAGCACTTAAAAATAACTGTACAACGGACATTCTGCAGGATTCTTGGCTATGGCACATGCTTGCTGGTCACTTAAATATTCCACACAATGCTCCAGCTTATTCCGACAAACTCCTTACTGGACTTCGCTTTGGCAAAACCTGCAGAGGATGCCACTGGCTTCGAACGCATAAATGGTAGTGACTGCCTTTTCTTGTAATGATTGGTGACCCTGGAAAGTAACACGGCAAGTCTGAAGATTTAGCACAGAAAAACTTCCCAGTTATGGCCCTTTTGAGCTCTTTGCGTTCCCACTTCCCCATGAATGCTTCCAAAAGTGGGATTGTTTTTTTTTTATCGGACGGGGGTGGAGCAAAGTCCTTTATTTTGGTAAAGGAGCAGAGCTGGTATGCCAGGAAGAGGTCAGTGTAAGGAATCACTTGGTTCCTCGCGACAGTCACACGCGCTCTATGTCCATGTTTGGAGCGAGAGCCACGTGACCACTGCGACGGTTGGAGTTTGTAAAAAGACGAAGAGTCAGTGCTGTGGATGGCTCTGGGGAGCTCCCCTTAAATAAGACTCCAATTGAAAATTGGTGAAGTGTCGTCCTGCTTCAGTCAGCAAGAATAGCTAGCATGTGAAATAGGCAGTGATATGCTGTAGCGAGGAATGCATTTCATCACTATCGTCCATTCCAGAAGTCTGCCCACAGCGCATTGCTAATGTAAGGTGAGCGCAAGATGTAAACTACACTTGTCTATTTGCATATTAAACAATGTGCCTTATATGTCCCTTGGGCATGTCCTGTCTGTATTTTCCTGTAAACACATTCCCAAAACTACACATTTAAAATCAGATAGCTGCCAGAAGCGTCAAGTGTAGCCCCAGGTAGCTGTTGGGGTCAAGCTAATCTTAGTTGTGACTTCTAAGTATACCTTTAAAATTGCTGCACCTTCTTAAGCCATAGTAAAATACGTTTTTTATTTTTATTTAAAAAAGGCCTTCTTTCCTTGGACAGGTCATACTACGGATGTCGGGATTTTTGATTTTGCCACTGCTGCTGGGGACTTTGTCTGCTGTCTTAGTTGGGATGATGGAGCTAATTTGTTTCGCTGCAATTTAGAAATTACATAAAAAAATATCAGACCTACCAAACTGCCCGTACCAATTCTACTGGGAAAACATACACCACTACCAGACGGCACTCATTTCACTGGCCTATATTTGCACACTATTCTCTCCCAGTTAGGGCACAGCCTCCCCCAACAGCTTCCCGGGAGCTACTCGGGCCAACCGGTGCATGAGTCAGGCTTCAAATCTTGTCACAGTTCGAATTGGCAATTTGAGTCACCAGCAGAGGCTTGAACATATTTGTTTGAAAACGAGACAGGAGGGCGTCCAAGAACTCTGGACTGCACTATTGTATAGTCGTATTGCCCAAGGTTTCGATGGCATCATCAATACCAAATATTCTAATGAGCAAATCATATTTTCAGTGGCATGTTTTTGTAAAAGAGGAGTGATGGCCATACAGGGACTGAAACCCTAAGATTGAAAGTATGATGCTCTAACGACCGAGCTATCTGAGCTCTGGCAACACTGTACAACTGAAACTTGATCTTAACTCGACAGCTTCTCCATAAATGGCTGCTTCTTTGGTCAATAAAATGCATGACAAATTGGTGCATTAATCAAATTGTAGCAGTGGAGCCATAACTTCTTTGAAGTCATTCCGTGTTCAGATTTAGAGATTTTCAGCACCTAGGACCTTAATGGTCAGCCACGTACATATTTTAATTTTTTTAAGAAATTGAATGCAAACGTGCTCCCCAGTAAAGACGTGTCTGCTGCTCCATGCTCGTTTTCTGCAATGGGGTTTCCGACAATTGAAAAACTTTTTGAAAAGTTATTTTGCATACACCAATAGGTCAGTTTTTGTTTTTTTAGGGGAAAAAATGAAAGCAGAATATAATTTAATTTTCCAGCACATTCTGCATGTGAAGCAAAACAAAAATAAAAAATGGTGGCGTCCTGCTTGCCTCCTCTCCCCGGCCGTCCTCCAAGGTGGGTCTATGGAGGGTGAGGAGCACAGGGAGACCAGCAAAGTGGCACCCTGGTCCCCACCCCCTGGGGGTGGCACCCACTGCACAATGTTTCTTGTCCCCCTGTGTCCGTCCCCTCCACTGACCCATTTTAGAAGCTCTGGTGCCCACTGCCTTCAAGGTGGGTCTGTAGGAGTGGGATGCAGGGGCACCCATAAATCAACAAACAAAATTGGTGAGGGTCCCGCTTGCGTCCTCTCCCCCTGCGGCCCTCAAGGTAGGTCGTGGGATAGGGGCGCACAGGGAGACCAGCAAATTGACACCCTGGACCCCACCCACCTCAGGGTGGGACCCAACTTTGCTGGTCCCCCTGTACCCCTCTCCCTCCATGGACCCACCTTGGAAGCCATGGTGTCCACCTCCTTCAAGGTGGGACTGACTCTGAGGGGAGATTCGTGCAGGGTGGCTGGCAATGTGGTGCTCTGGTCCCGCTCTCGCCCCCCATGCCCCAAAACCCCAGGTGAGTACACAGGGGGAGAGGGGCGAAGGGGGACTTCAGCGGGAAACACTCATCTGGGCTAGCTGTTCGCTGTTGCTGGGCAGCAACAGGCTGGAAGACCACAGCCTAGACGCGCGGCCTAAATGGTGAAAAGTGTGCATCCAGGCTGTTTATTTCCTGATTCGTGGTCACGCCACAATGTGTCACACTGAGCATGTGCAATCGGGTGGGGGGGGGGGGGCGGGAATATTGGCTCTCAATCGCGCATGCTTGGTGCGGCTAAATAAAAGGCATTTCTTTGTCTGCCGCAGCACCCCCACCCCCCTGGCGTGTAGCTGCACCACCCCCCTGCCCCCAGGTTGGGCATGGCCCACAGATTGAATACTGCTGGGCTAGAGGGAGTCCTGCTGGCCAAAAACCTTCACTGAGAACTATTTGAAGCATGGAGCAATCTATAAGATTAGAGTTACTCTTTGCCGTGGTCAAGCAGAACGTCCCACACGGGCTTAACTTTCCTCCCATGCCCCACAAGCTCCATTTTTGCTGAGTTAGGTGCGGCAAACTCTGGAAAACGCCAATCCAATGTGTATCTTTTTTTTGTGTAGACATAGATAATTTTGCCTGCTACATTTTCTGGCAATCCTGCATGTTTTGAGCAACCAGATAACTGGACACATTCCCTGTCTTAACTGCTCAATTAGTTTGACTGGTTCCATGTTTCTTTTTAAGTATGCTGAATCAAGACTTGCAGCAACACTGTGTGCTGAACACATCCTCCACAATTTATTTGCAACATAAAATCCATATATTCTGTTAATCGAAGCCTGGTTATCTGTATCTCTTTTAAATTATAATCAATTAACCCATTTGAATCACTTCTGGCAGTCATTGAGCAATGTCTTCATACCAACTCCTCCAGCTGCTTTTCCAGTACGAGTCAGCGGAATACCTTTTGCTTTGCGAGCTGAGGAATGGCCAGGATCCCTGTGATTCTGGTACCCTCCCCTGTGTCCTAACTGGTTTCCAGACCCTCTGTCAGAACCTTAACTGGGGACTTGGTTGGTAACTATGGGGGGAGCGGACAGGGGAATTCTAAGTCATTTCCTTTCAGAAGGGAGAAAAAAGTAGAACTGGTTTCACCATTAATCTATACTCATACTTTCCTCCCACTTTCTCAATTAAAGATGGCTCCTCATTATTGGGGTCTCCAATTTCAAACAAGTCCCTTGTTACATAATGCATGGCGAGGGGGTGAAAGGGGAGCTATATGAAGAAGTACTAATTGTTGGCTACAGCACTTGACAAGTGATGAAGAACAATGTTGAGTGGAAACTTCTCTTTAAGATGGGCATGTTTGAGTCTAACCAAATGTCAGATATTTCCTTCAACGCTACTTTTTCAAGCTTTAAACTAAACTTTGTTTTGTGTCTCTTCGTTTCTGCTGCAGGTTCTGACAGATCTGAAGTCTGACAACCAAAGGCTGAAAGACGAGAATGGAGCTCTGATACGGGTCATCAGCAAGCTCTCCAAATAAGCATTTCCTGCAGAGGAGGCCGAGGCCAGAGATGGAAAAGGGCACTTTTGCACAAGATAAACCCTTTTCCCTCCCATTACCCGAAATGGAAAGCATGGACACTGTTTTAGCTAATGGGATTGCCAGCATCCTATTTTTTCTCTCCACCACTCACAGAACGTTCAGGATGCTCTTCCCGAATTACATCCTTCTGTCCAAATGGAGAATCTCACGTCACCTTGAATTTCATGGCAACCTGATTTGCCACCAAGGGGCCCTAATTCTGTGCCAGATGACAGAATTGGTTGGCGACCGTAGAGGTTGTGTTATCTCTTTGGACCCCGCTTCGCAGAGGATGCCCTATTCACAACATCGAAGGAGGCTCAGACAAAAGTCGCTAGAACACCAGAATTCTTCTGGAAGTCATAGGACATGGTGACAGTTGGGAAGTTGAGACGATTCAACCAATGTTTGAAGACTAACTCGGTGTCACCAGCGTTCCGGAAGTTCCTTTCACCGTTGTTAGCCACATCTAATGTTCCAGAAATCCATGGGTCTGCATCCGCCACCCTGCATCGCAAACCATCTAGCCTGTACACACATGTCAAAGGTGCTGTGAATGAGTCTGAGATCTGGGGAGCTTTGCCCCAGACCTGCTGCTAGTTGCCATGCCGGTGCTCATTTCTTAGGTTGCCCAATTAACTTGCCATATGCACTACATTCCTGAGCAGTTTTTGCAAGACTGCACTAAATTCTCTTCAAATCAAAGTCTATTGTTCTTAGTATGAGCTCAACAGTTAATGCAGCCATCATATTAGATCATAAGGGATTGGCCTAGGGTGACTCAACACTATATCTTTTTAATCTTACTCGTTTGAAAGTGTATTCTAAACTTTGTTTTTCAACACTTATACAGGTTGAGCATAACCCCTTGGCTGTATGAGAGCAGTCCTATACATTAGCATGTGGACAAGAGCACTGCAACTCTGATTAGTTGGACGTTCTTGGGCTTTTTGCCTTAATTTAAAGAGATCACAATGGGGTGCAGCTTAATTATTTTCAGTATTTATACAATAATTTCTAATAACCATTCTTTCCTTGTATGTATTTCAGTTTTCTTTGCTGCTATTGGAATAGCGGCCCAGCACCTTTCCCTTGAGGCCAAACCTTGACTTTTCTTAAACGATTTGTATAGTGGTGATACAGTTCTGTGCGTAAATGCTTCTTTCCATTGTTATGTGGTGCTTCACTCTATTGGTTTCTGAAATGTCTTGCAGTGGTGAGCAATTGAATCATGGTGGAAAGGCCATTGTGTGTTATTGCAAGCTTACATGCAGTGCTATTGAGGAGTGTTAAATCCATGGATGCGGCAAGTGATGGATCTTGCAATGTACCAGATGTCCTGGTGCGTAAGTTACAAGTTAATACATGCAGACAGCACGTTTTTCAAGTTTAAGATAGGTGCTTACTCCCAGTTATAATGGACCTCTGACATTTTGTCTGCCATGTGTAATGGGCCCCACAAGCATTCTTGTGCCATTGTTGGAAAGAAAGAGGTCCTTGGTGTGCTAATCTTAGCTAACTCCCAGTGTGTAAGGCTTGGAGAGGGTGTGTTTGGGGTCAGCTGGTAGGTGATATGCCATTAATTGTGGTCCTGAGAGCTAATGCATTTAATTCACCTTAAAACTGATTGGAGGTATGATGGCAGTGTTCATGTCGCATAGGATGCCATCTTTTGCTTATTGCTTGGGATGGGCCATTGTTTTCTGTCTGATCCAACTTAAAATGCTAGTTCTGTCAGTCAATGGTACTAGAACATTGTGTGTGTGTGTGTGCACTGTATGTATCTGATTGCAACACATTGCCCTGTCTAATTGCTTGTGTTAGGCATCTAGGATAAGAGTGGCTGACTTGTTTTGGCAAGCGTCCAACCCGTGCTGTCCCAGCATAGGTTGGCACAGGCATTGTTAAACATTGCCAAAAGATGGGCACCTCCTTGTGCCCGATATAGGCCTGTGGTTTAGTCTGTGTCATTGGCGATTCATACAGCTCATGCAGGCCCCTAGGTGTGTTGCAATAAGAGAGCTTGGTTCTGTGTGTACCAATGTTCATCAGATGTGAGCCAAGTGACTTATCTTTTCACCAGTGGCCATTATTTGCCATAAAGTGAAACGTTGCAGTTAGTGTTACATGCTACTGAATTTGACTAATGGATCAACTATATATTGGAAACTTTAGCTATGCTCAATTGAAGATGGTAGTTGGATCTCATTAACGACATGCTGCTGTTGCAGTGTCCTATGAATGGTGCATTAGGTTCCTTCTCTGGTCTATTGGCTAGCGTGCCTCAACTTGAAAATCCTGCTGTCAGTTCCAAGGTCATTTTGGTATTGCTTGGCAGAGTATCAAGTCGAGCAATCCTGAAAGTAGACCGTAGTTGATAGATCGAAACCTGGATACCAAAGTGAAGCACCCAACAGCCGACCTGGTGATCCTTCACAACAGCCGCAGTTTAAGCTTGTGTTCGGTGTATGGGTGTGAAAACTTCCACATTTTGCTTTCAGATTAATTATAGTTTGCACTTTTGGCAATGGCAGTGGTGGTTACATTGGATTGCTTCTCATAGTCGCGTTGAACAACTCATGGATCTGATGGCTTGTATGTCTGATGTGTAGCATCACTGTCGAGGTTCACCATTGCTGCAAAATTCTGTTCTTACAACCCACCCGAAAGCTATACTGTGGCTTTGCATACGCAATTTTGATATATTTCTACGAGAGCTTCAACAGCTGAGAATGCAAAAAACTACCAACCGGCAACCCTTTTGGATCTGTGGCGAGCAACCGGGGGGTGGTGGCATGAGGAAATAAGTTGCAGGTTGTGTTACTTACCTACACAGCATGATGTCCACCAAATTGGCGGGCTCCTTGGCACTAAACTCATAGTAGATTGTGGGTGAAAGGTGTTTTAAGCTTTTTCATTAACACCATGATGTCTGATGTAAGGAGGAGGTCCCAGATTAAGATAATGCCATAGTCTAGAAGGCTGGAATAAATCTGTTGCCGCTGCAGGACTTTCTCACCTCAGTTTTTCAGTAGCATCTTTCTCATAAGGGTTCATTTCAGGAAGAGTATCGCAACTTGCCTCGAAGACCGTCAACCCCATCTATTGCTTCTGAGCAAGAGACTCTTGAACTCAATTCTCCTATGCTTATTGCTTACAGAATGCACAGTATTTTTAATGCAAGAATCTCATCACTTTGTTACAATAATTTCTGTGGGATTGTGGATAATGTTTTTTCCTAATCTCCCCATCCCCAAATCGCCTTGTTAAATGGGTCCATTGAGAAAGACCGCATTCAGTGAGCTGGATTGTGGGTCCGTGAACTCGGCATGCCACATTTGGAGTCCCGCCTTTGGCATCGTTTGATCTGGGGTGAATGTACGCTCACAGCCTTCTGCGGGCATCGAGAGAGCCTTTTTGAAACCTTTTACGTTGTGTATGTTCTGGTGATAGTTCTGTGGCGCAGAGATATGGTTGGGAGAGATTGATTTCATGTCTTTGCCTCCCCTTTTTGTTTTTTTTTTTAAAAAATAATTGCTAAAAAAAAATGAGATCACATTGTAACAAACCACATTCGAAGCTCGATATTGGGTGACACTTTTGAACTATGCAATTAATGCTCCTTGAAAGGTGCCCACATTTTCAATTGCCCTTTCAAAAAAGCAACACTCTGCATTTCTTATGCCATTGCGTGCGTCTGCAGTGACCTATCCTGGTCCTCTGCCAGCATTCATCCATAGTTGTGCAGTATCGCCTCCTTCCAGCCCTTGCCTCTTGGTGGGCGTCTTTGATTCTTTGGCCACTTGGAACCATATCCATGAATTTGACCATTTGGATGCCATAAAAGTCTAGCCTGGGAACCCTGAAATTGAGGACTACTTTGGACAGAATGTCTTGGGAGCTTATAGCCATTAACAGATGGAAATATTTGCTTTTACAGTGGGGTTAAGTTTTATTTGACTTTTATTTCCCCCTTTCTGAATTTAAAGATGGATATTGATGCTTCAGACACTGAGGAAGTGAAATGTATTTAATGTAATTAAATGCATAGGTTGATTTTAAATTGTCATTTTTTAAAATGTTGCACACCTTCAAATGTATGCCGTTTATGCAACATTTTTAACAGTGTTTATATGACAGTGGCAGTTGTTCCTTGTACATAGTACGGCTCATCTGAACATACCCATGCTTCTTTTAAAACTGGTCACGTGTGCAAGTTCTTTTTGCCTGTATGTACTAAATATGTCCAACTGTTTTAACAGACCTCGTGCTTTTCATTTAGAGATTAATTTGTGGTACATGTGGCTATTTTCTTAGCACAGAATATTAAGATCTGATTTGTAATCGCATAGTCTCTCTTAACCCCGACCACCCCCCCCCCCCCAACTCTGACCGAATTCAGTTATTTTGGCCAAATGCATTTGGCCCGGCCCCCAAAATGGACAAAGGCATCATTCAACTGTAAATACAAGATGTACATCACCCGTGTCACGCACCCCATATCATTTGTTATGGGAAATGGCCTTTTACGTTTGCTGGCGTAATTTACAGGAACCATTGCGTCGTACACACCGATTTGACCTACAGACCGATTTGATGTATAGTAGCATATTTAAAAATGCTGTAAGCTACTTATGACCACAGTTGAGTTGTTCGCAAAAATTACCTGATTAAGAGCACATTTCTGCAGCTCATTAATATTGTGAGATAAACAAGAATTATTTGAATAGGTTTCTAATGGTGGTGAATGATGCAGTGTACACGTATTTACCATTGCTCATTATTTTACTTGGAATGGTGTACGTGCCCCATTACCACTTCCCTTTTTTTGGTCTTGGTTCAATTATATCTACTTAATAAATGTCTATAATTGTGCTATAAAATGGGCTACCGCCTGGCCATTCATTGGCAGTGAAGCTGTTCATGAACTGCCTCATAATGTATTGCTATTTTGATTGGTCCAGCATCCGCGGCTTTAGTTGACTGGATCGGATGTGAAGGAGGAAACACTGGTCCTTTCTCAACCTGTCAATGCATTGCCTGCTATGCCTCTCCTCTGGGTGTGCCAGCATCCCTGCTGCTCATGTCCTGAAGATAGTCATGTATGTCACTCGCTTTGAGTATCAGTAAATGTTTGAGAACCATAGCAAGAATGATAGGGCCGTGAAGTGTGGCCTAACCTTTTGTATACCAAGTTGGCTACCTTAGGTTGTGGAAGTGGGCAGCATTCCTGCTCTGTCTTGAGGGAGTGTCAAGCGCTTGCCATTTCCTTAGAACTAAGATACCAGTACATTCAGAGAGCTCCTCTAACAAACTCCACAAAAGAAGGAAGAATTGAATCAAAGTAAAGGGGGGAAAAGATGGGAGCAGGAATTTATATTTAAGCGGAGTCCTTTGATCCTTCTGCACTGCTTATGGCTGACAGACCAGGCAGTCTCTGGATGTGGAGGCCAAGCTTGAAGGTCTTCAGAGAAGGTAGAGTTCTGCATTCAGACCCAAAGAGACCAGGTTCCCAATAAGACGGGGAATAGGCCAGAGTGGCATGCTCTGTAGTAACTATGGCTCACTAGGAGGCCACATAATGTAGGTTACCATGTATGCAGGCAGTGATGGAAGGATGTCATGGTCTGTAATTAAACTGTGAAGATCCCCAGAATAGGCAGGCTTTGCAGCCAATGAGTCTGGAGAGACCTACAGAGTGGCAAGACTGCACAGTCTGTTAATGAGAAGCAGAGCACAAGGCCAGGCTTTGCAGTCAGAAAGTGAAACGACCCAAAAGACTGGCTATGTTGCCACGGTGGTGAGAAGGTACCTGGAGAGGCTAGACTCTGTATGCTGGAGGATAAACAGAGTCGAAATGGCTACGTAGGCGATATGCAGGATGTTCTTTAGAGGCCAACATATGACCTAGAAGAGTACCTGAAGGCGCCAGTAAATAACCACTCAAGTTATATGTCCAATGCAGAGTTGAAAATGAGTTTCAATAGGCACATTTTTTAAGCGTGCATTGCACATAGTTTTTTAAAGTCAGGGTGTATTGCTTATTATTTTGTAAGGGTGTCTGTGGTTTAACTTCCAAGTTTCCCCCTGTTTGTTCCCTTGGCAGACACGCTAAAATCATGAAGCTCCATTGATATGTGCAGCATCTGTGCAGAACAGATGAAGTTCTAGCCTCATGAAATTAGTAAAGGGACTGCCTGCAGAGTGGCAGTAACTGCATTTGTGGGTTGCTAGTTAAAAGTATGTAACCATGAATGTGAACATCTTTGTGATATGCCATAAATTCTGTGAAATTAGGAAGCCTTAGTTCTAGGCCTTTTGTATACCTCCCTGCTGGAGCGAAACGGGGTTCTTCTCAAAGCTGTCCCATCAGTCAAGTTCTCCTCCTTCTCTTGTGACATACCCACCGATGAATCAATGCTTCTAGTGGATCATTTAGGGGTGGCAAGGGACGCGTTTGGGAAAAGTTCTTCCAAGTTATGTCCTCCGTCAAGATCCAATCTGATTTTAGCTTTGTACAGTATCCCCCATAATATGTTATGTTTAAGTGGTATGAACATGGTAGGAAGATTTGTTTTCCCAAGGTACAATATTTAAGTTGTGGTCAGCGACAGCATTAATGTCTTCTGGGCTTGGCATTATCATTCCACAATGGACTCCGTGTGTGTGTGTGTGTGTGTGTGTGTGTGTGTGTGTGTCTGTGTCTGTGTCTGTGTCTGTGTGTCTGTGTCTGTGTCTGTGTCTGTGTCTGTGTGTGTGTGTCTGTGTGTGTGTCTGTGTGTCTGTGTCTGTGTCTGTGTGTGTTTTTGAGGATTCCTGTTCTACTTGTCATGCAGGACACTGCAGGATTGCTTTTATTCCACAGCCTCTTTTCTAAAATGTGTCTGTAAATGGTCACTGCAGATCAGCTCACTGTTACTCATCGCTTGTTTGGACAGCTTGAGGCCCACCTCGTTGCACCTTTCTCTTGTGGTGTTCTATGCACACTTCTTGTATGACACGTTCGAGCTAAAGCAAATGGCATGCGCATCTGGATGTCCCGCGAGTTGGAGGATATGGGGTGTAGCTCCCCCCTTCCCTCCAATCCCTGCTCACTCATTCCAGCCATAGTTTCTAGATCTGAACATCGGTTCAACCCATAGAGTGCAGCGGCAGGTCTGACAATGGGGTTGAGACGGGAATGCACCTTTATGCAATCTGAGTGGCCTTTCAAACATGGAGATGAAGGAAGATTCCGTTTTATTGGTTGTTTATTAATATTGTTTATGATGATGTAGTATTATATAAGTATTACATGGTTGAAGTTTGGGAATAACCTTCACATGTGTATGATGTCTGAAACACACACACCGGTATTTATAAATAAACAAGTAAAGTGTTTTAAAATTGGCTCTGAATTTTATGTTTATGGGCTAGTGGGGTGGCTGACGGTATATTCCGTGTTTCTAACTGATTCCTTCCACCCACAGATTCCTCATCTTTGATTTTCTATCTCTGTTGCTAGCTGACTTTGGTAGCTTCGAGTTGACTCCGTACAGTGTTGTGCATTCCCACACCAGACATGACGTCGGGGCCAATATATATGGGCCGCCGCTCCTCATAACCTCAGTTTCTTTTTTTCTGCACACTCGGTGTACTTCTAGAATGCCACATAGCTTAGGCTAACCTCACTGCAAATATGCCATGCCGAATCCTGCAGAGGCTCTTGCTTCAAGCCTGGTGCTGAACGCATGTCCATATCTGATTCTACAGGACATACCTTAAGTGCCTCGGGTAAGACCACTGACGCAGAAGATTGCGGACCCTGCACGTCTGTTCATTCAAAGACCCTCAGGGAGTGTGCCACAAAAGTATTCACGTTCTACTACAAAGGTGGAAAGAGGACTCCTTTGAAGTCTCTTTGCCAGATGGTCAAGAAGACTATGATTGAGAACCCTGCACAGGAACTGGTCCGCAAGGACCATTAGCAGTGGTACTGGACGAGGTCACGCTCACCCTGCAACTCTTCTATTCATTTCCCCCCAGAAAGCCGTCATCACTCTAATTCCAAGAATAGCTCTGAGATTTCACCACCCACGCAGGGACAGTTTCCCACCAAATCATCTACTCCTGTGGAATGGGCAGGTCCAGGCAGCATATGTTGGACATCTTTGCCCAGGGCATGGCATCAGCTTTGCGATCTGGCGTCACTATGCTTTATGAAGCTGGCTGAGTGCCTCTATGGAGCGCAACTGCATGCCTGCAGGCTTTTTCGTCCCTCTGTTCGACTCCGATCTATCCGGGTGTTGAACAGTTCTTCCTTTGGGCATTGACACTTCTGTGCCCTTGGAATATGTTCCTCTTTTGAGAGGACGGTATATATTGAAAATGTCTGAAATCTTTGACGAGGAAGCGGCTGCTGTCCTCTTTGGTTTCAAACCTATGTATTTCAGGGAGACTGAAAACGTCCCTGAGGAATTTTATGGTGTGGTGGGGGGGGGGGGGGGGGGTCGGGCAGTCCTGACCTGGCTCCTCTTAGGCACCAATGGCTTTAACACTTACCCACAGTTAGATATCCTTCAGGGAGGCCTTGCACTTCCCTGCAAAAGGTAATAACAAAAGTGGTAGAGAAACTGCCATTTTCTGACCGTTAGGTTTATGGTCCAGTGCACCCTGACTGACAGGGGTCCTCCATTGAGACTCCCTGTTGCCTTTAAACTGGCCACCACCACTGTGGCTGATGAGGACCTTGCAACAAAAAGAATAAATCTCCTGGGTCCATCGGGTTTGGGACTACTCTCCAAGCATCTGTTAGGAGAGCTTGGTGGTGCAGGCCATGACGGGCATAAAGTCTGCGTCCAGACTTTCTTTTTTGTACTACCTGAACGGGAGAGTAACATGCTGCACACCATGGGGCACAATGATTTCATGTCTGGTATCCTTGTGGGCCGTTTGCCAAGTTTGCCAAGTATACTTTTGGTCTGTGGAGTGTCCTCGTCATTGTGGCAGAAAACACAATTACTGTTGAGATGATGCTGGGTTTCAACATCCATGACGCAGACTATAAGCAAGCTGCCCGCTAGATATTGGAATTGAACCTTAACACTGCAAATTGTGTAGCACATGCCTTGGGCACGGGTTTTGTCCTGGATGAGGACCTTTGAATTTGCTCCTGATATCCATTCTAAACTTGTGGCCATGTAATTTAATGGTGATCATCTTTTGGGGCAAAGATGGACTCTTGCTTGCAGAGGTTTCAGATAGCCAAGCCCATGGAGAAGTCCTCGGGTCCAGCTGCCATCCATTTCTACTTCCAGAAAGGAAAAGAATGACTAAACCGGAAAGGACACTGACAAGCTCCCAGATTCAACTGAGAAGTACCCACGGCACCTGGAGGGGTGTTGCCGGGTAGAGTGGAACACAGGTGACACCTATGGAGATGGAGTCAACAACTCCAGTCGATCCCATCCAACATTTTCACTCGCCCCTTAGTTGCTACCAGGTACCACAGTGTTGTGGAATTGTCGGGATATTGCCAATCACCACACTAACATAATTGTGGACACTGGCAGGTGTACTGGCCATATAACTGGGAAGGGGAGGACAGGTGGGGTTGTGAGGGAGGCTGGTGGAGGTGGGAGTGAGATGTGAAAGGAACCTTGACTGCTGGACGGGCCCAGATCAGGACAGAGGCGCATGGTGCCCCTGCACCCCCTCTGTAGAGATTACGCAAGCCCAACACGTCAATTCAAGATAGAGATGCTAACTAACCAATTCCACTAACAATTTCCCCCTATGCATACACCTCTCAAACTACAAACCAAATACAACCACAAACCTACAGCTCAACAAACCGCACAAATTTCACTGCCCTAAAATAACAAAACAAAAAACACACTCACACAACACTACACAATGACAACCGGCCGCAAACACACCAGGCCCAGCCAACGGGCCCACTGGGCTGAGGCCACCAACAGCACATCACTGCTCTCTTGCACTTTTCCAGCTTCCTCCCACTAACTTACCCTCCCTTCCACTTTCAGAGCCGCCAGAGGGCCAGGGGACCACTCCGGTGGTGATGGTGCGCGGTACAAATATCCTTTAACATTAACATACGTGCCCTGCACATGCAGCCTGTTCGTTTGGAATTCTCCCTGAACTTTGAGAAGTTCCATGTTTTTCTTTCTCCATCCCAGTCCAGTCAATAAATCGGTTTGGTCTTGGATGCCCACCTGGGCAGGGCCTTTTTTATCCTGAGGATCAGGATGCAAACCTCATTCAGATGGCCAGGCCAGGGGCTGGGCCAGGCTGCAGCCTCTATTCAGCTTATGGGATTTGTTGTCCTGTGTTCTAATGATGCAAGAGGTACAGGTGCACAGTAGATTTGAGTGGTCATAGTTCACGAGCGACATGTTGGACCATTTGCAGGTCTTGGACAGTGGATCTCAACATCCCATGTGGTGGACCCTGTGAAACATCTTGATGGGAGGGGTGTTGCTTTGGAAAACCCTGGACCCAACTGACTGCAGTAACCGTCCCATCCCTGAAGGACTGGGGTGCTCACCTTCTAGATCATATAGCGAGCACATTCTGGTATGCTGAGGCACAAGGACACATCAATTTGCTGGAGCAGTGCATCTTCCTCCCCCTACTGCAAGGCAAAACCGTGCTAGTCTTGAAACACAGCAAGGTTGTCATGCACTTGAAATTGGGTGTTCCTTTTTTTAAAAATATTTCTATACCCTTGTGAAGTCGAGCAATGAGACTGTCGTTCTGGGCTCTGGAGAATGTCTGATGGTGACTCATCACACCATCCTGTTGTAGCAGATACTCTGAGCAAACAGACTTCAGCCACTGAGTGGGTGCTGTGCCAGGACATTTTGTTTGAGGGATTAATTCACCTTTTGGGGGGACTCCTCAAGCGGACCCCTTTGCTTTCAGCACTATGAGCAACTCACTACCTGTTGAATGGAACCTCAAACTCATCAATGCGTACCTGTCGAACCCTGTTGTCCTGCTGGTTCTCGGGAGACTGCAGCAGTTGGGGTCCAAAGTGATTCTGATGTCTCTGGACTGAACCCTAGAGGAAGTAGTACCCAGAGCTTCTAGAGCTGTCCACCTGCACTGCCTGGCGCCTCTCACTCAGGGATAATCTATTCTACTACAAAAGCTGGAGACCAAGTAACAATACAAGGTCAAACAGCCGCTCACATAGGGGCCCAACCTGGGCATAGAGTTATTCAGAGTTCAAGGCAGTTAGATCAAATATCAAAAATATATAATGCTTATTCGAAAAAGGAAGAGTCTGTTGGTGGTTTGCATCAAAAAAAATTGTTTATCCAAAGGAATTCAAAACAAAGCTATCACTAATGAATTCTTAGGGAGCAATTGCCACAATCCATACGTAATTCAGACTAAGTGCGCCAATGCATTTCGGAAATCATTTCCTTCTTCAGGGCAAGTCTAGTGATTTAAACAATTATAC
This sequence comes from Ambystoma mexicanum, assembly GCF_040938575.1. Lineage (NCBI taxonomy): Eukaryota > Metazoa > Chordata > Amphibia > Caudata > Ambystomatidae > Ambystoma > Ambystoma mexicanum. The sequence continues at coordinate 194,374,887 of NC_090938.1, forward strand.
AGGTGTGACATAATACATTGACATCATGGTGATAGGTTAAACAAAACATACATTATTGAAAAATAAAGATAAAACGTACCAATCAGACGTGGTTTCAAAGTTGGTAAATGAAAGAAACAAAAAAACACAATGAGTGGTTTAAAATGCGAGTAAATAGGACCAACAACGGATATGTAAAGCTGGGTTTTACCTTAAATGGTGTGGCACGTGGTGCAGAACAGAAAGTTCAGTGTTAAAGCCCACATTGAAATGGGCCAACTGAAATGCCGTGTGTTCCGCGGCTATAGTGAAAAACACAATTGTGTTCATGGAAGATCGGATCTGGTGATCAAAAAATGGTCCAGTTAAATGCTGTGTCATTACAGGCATGCACGTATATGCAGGAAGGTAAGCGGGTGGTGCTAAGATAGAATCTCCTACCTTGCAGCACACGGAGCGTTCCAATCCTCCTGTGTGCGGATGCAGGGCAGTGTCGGACTGCTGTGTTAGGCCGTAGCCAGGGCAACAGCTCTTTTGTAAGCCACGTGATCGCCTCGCATCTGTGCGAGGCGAGGGTCATGGACCAACTTGTTTTGCAGGCGACGCCCACACAAATTGAAAAAATAAACATTTATGGGGCATACTATATCAATGTCCGTAATTGTGGTAGCATAATTACAGAAAATAAAAAAAAACAAAGGAAATAATGGAAACAAAAGAAATACTTAGATGTGCTGACACGAGCCAAATGGCAACTGAGGCAGCAGAAAGACTTGGATATTAAAGACAAAAGGTAATGTTACTCAGTTACGTGATGATGATGTTGGTAAAAAATCCTAAATATATGAACCACTCAATTGTAAAATACAAAATGCATATCAAATACACAAATATGCACCATACAGATGTTGACTCAAGACATGAAAAACAAAAAACAAAACACAAAAAAAGTGTTGCATTTAAACAGACTATAAAATTGAAACACATGTGATAGGGCTACTCTTGGACCACAGTAGTATAGAGGTACAACCTCGTCGCGGTAGGTGTCGCCCAAGGGCAGCAACTTGGGTCCCAGACAACGTCCGGGACTAGCAGCAAGGTTGATGCTATGTAGCATAGAACAAGATTTCCAACTAGAAATGGTACAAAATTTAGGTTCATATATTTAGGATTTTTTACCAACATCATCATCACGTAACTGAGTGACATTATTTTTTGTCTTTAATACCCGAATCTTTCTGCTGCCTCGGTTGCCATTTGGCTTGTGTCAGCACGTCTAAGTATTTCTTTTGTTTCCATTATTTCCTTTGTTTTTTTTATTTTCTGTAATTATGCTACCACAATTACGGACATTGATATAGTATGCCCCATAAATGTTTATTTTTTCGATTTGTGCGGGCGCTCGCCTGCAAAACAAGTTGGTCCATGACCCTCGCCTCGCACAGATGCGAGGGGATAACGTGGCTTACAAAAGAGCTGTTGCCCTGGCTACGGCCTAACACAGCAGTCCGACACTGCCCTGCAGCTGCACACAGGAGGATTGGAACGCTCCGTGTGCTGCAAGGTAGGAGATTCTATTTTAGCACCACCCGCTTACCTTCCTGCATATACGTGCATGCCTGTAATGACACAGCATTTAACTGGACCATTTGTTGATCACCAGATCCGATCTTCCACGAACACAATTGTGTTTTTCACTATAGCCGCGGAACACACAGCATTTCAGTTGGCCCATTTCAATGTGGGCTTTAACTCTGAACGTTATGTTCGGCACCATGTGCCACACCATTTAAGATAAAACCCAGCTTTGCATATCCTTTTTTGGTCCTATTTACTCGCATTTTAAACCACTCATTGTGTTTTTTTGTTTCCTTCATTTACCAACTATGAAACCACATCTGATTGGTATGTTTTATCTTTATTTTTCAATAATGTGTGTTTTGTTTAACCTATCACCATGATGTCAATGTATTATGTCACACACCTGTATAATTGTTTAAATCACTAGACTTGCCGTGAAGAAGGAAAAGATTTCTGAAATGCATTGGCGCACTTAGTCTGAATTACGTATGGATTGTGGCAATTGCTCCCTCACTAAGAATTCATTAGTGATAGCTTTGTTTTGAATTCCTTTGCATACATTTTTTTTTTATGCAAACCACCAGCAAACTCCTCCTTTTTCGAATAAGCATTATATATTTTTGATATTTGATCTAACTGCCTTGAACTCTGAATAACTCCGTGCCCAGGTGGGGCCCCTATGTGAGCGGCTGTGTGATCTTGTATTGTTACTTGGTCTCCAGCTTTTGTTGTAAATTTGAGTCAGGGTGTCTCCAGACTTGTCACAGCCAGCTCCTTCTAAATCGCATTTTTTGGGACATTTAGTCCTCATTTTGATATCGACTTGAATGTTTTGAAAAAAAAATGCTGCACCTTGTGGTGCCCACTTATCTCTCCATTTAATCTATTCTACTACTCGGGAATGTATGTTCTCAACCTGAGCCTCTGCATTCTGAACCTTCATGCTTGTCTGTTGAGAGGTTGAGGTATCCGGAACCGTTCTTACTTTCTGGCTGTTGGGAGGCTGGCCACAGAGTCCATTTATGCCTGCTGGTGGCATAGGTTTTCGGTTTGTTATTGGGAGAGTGGTCTGGACCCTTTCAACTGTCCTACATCCTCTGTACTGTAACTTGTATTCATTGGTCATAGTGGGGCTGCAGGTTGGCATTGTGAATGGGTACCTGTCCACTATTTCAGTTTTTAGAAGTACCCCAGAACTAAGGCTTTATTCACATTTCCCTCACTGTTATGCAATTTCGGCGGCCAGTGGTGTGCGGTGTTGGGGAGATTTAGCAACCAGTCCCCCTTGCCAGTTTGTGGTCCTGTGGGGTTTGAATTGAGTTTTGACTTTCTTTATGGGAGATCTGTTTGAGCACACCAGCATTCATGGTAAAGTTGCTCTCCCATGAGGTGATATTCTGGTAGTCATCTCTTCCCCAAGCACTATCTGTTTAACCTCCTACTTGGTGTTTTCCAATAAGATGGTGATTTAGGGAGGGAGATCACCTATCTGCCTAAATTGTGTTGGATATTCATCTCTCACAGATGAGCCACCTTGTTGAGTTGTATCCGGAGCCTTTATTTACTGCTTTCAAAGTTGGGGAAACTGCGGATGGAATGAATCCATTAAAACACAAATTATAAACCTCTTGGTAATGTGGTTTCTGATGGATTTGTCGTTCCTTCAACAGATACTTAAATGCCCTCCCAACCTGCCCCTTGTTCTCTGCCCAGTTGGTCATTTCCTATCTATCACTTTGTCACATGGTTGCAGGCTGCAAAGCAGTCTATCATTGCTTCCTCTCATTCTCTACCTTCTAAGGACGTGACACCTAGCACATGTTCAACATTGCAGCAAGGTTTGTGTGTTATTGTAAGCACATTTCTTTCAGGTATGAGATCCTAAACAGTAAGGCTTCATTTTACAGCAATAATTTAGACGAAGCTCTACACTTTCTTTAGAAATATTTGTGAAAGGAAGTCTATTAAAGGTAGGGCCCCATTTATTTATTTTGTTACTTTATATCTAGAGTGTTATTTTTCTTAGAAGAAATATACTTTATTTCTGGTTTCACCATTAACAGACAAATAGAATAAAACACATTTAAAAAATATTAAACATCATATTAAAAACTGCTACATTAAAAGGCTTAACATTTTCTTGCCATACGTTTGAAAGCTGCAGCAATAAACTCGCACAGATCATTAATAAAATGCAGCTCCACAACAGGACAACAAAGTTCATAGCATCGGAGACATGACTTATGGCATTGGCAATAAAATTACTTTTCAGCCAACGACTGCTCAAATCTAATAACTTTGGACAAAAAAGTGATTTAAGTCCTCCTCCGTTCCACAGCCACCTATATACAGAGCTTGGTGTTATACAACCATGGCATACGTGCCCTCAGGGGCAAAACGTTCAATTGCACCATTACAATGTTGCGCCTTTGCACCAGTGATCGAATAACGCTCAAGGAGAAATTCTCATGAGTGTGACGTGCCATCCTCAGGTACCCAAACGTACATAATATTTCCATACTATTGGAAATTCAAAATTTCTCTTTCTAGCTTTCGTACGAAGTAGATGCTTTGTCATCAAACCGTCCCTCATTTCATCAAAGGCAATTCACCATTTTTTTTACAAATACTGGAGCAGTTCTTATACCAAGGGTAAGTGGCATATGGCTCCACCTTTGCCATTTCCTCCCTCGCGTTCACATTGTTGTGGTGCGTCGGAGGGATGGAATGCAGCTTGCGGAAACATTCTAAAAACCTAAATTCTGCCTGTATGGCAATATTTAAGACACAACAAGTTTCCAGCGCAAAGGAAGCCCCCATGTTGCTGGGTATCAGACCTAACTGCTTTCTCAGATAGATGTATAAAATACGATCTAACGAGGAACAACTTACACTTCCAGACAGCTCACTGCCATACATAATGGCAGAATAGATATAAGCCTCAGAGGCTTGAATACAGTTATCAAAGCGAAAACCACACATTTATGATAAGTCCTGAGTCCACCCAAACTGGTACTTAAGCGGTTCTTGACCATTGATACGTGTGCAAGCCACTGACAATTACTTGCAAACAAAGCACCCAAATAGCAGTATGAATCATCAACACTTAGATTCACATTCTCTATGCACCAATTATAATTATTTTCCTTTTTGGAGCCAAAAACAACTATCTTGGTTTTCTTTAGGTTTAATGTTAAACCATTGATTTTAAAATGGATACGCTACTAGCAAGCACCTTGGGTGTCCGATCTAATAATACTGCATAATGTGAATAAAGTAGTTATTTTTATCAAGGCCCCTGATCAAAGGTAGACTTGTACTTGAAGTCTATATTGAAATGATACAGATTAACTATGCTCGATAGATTTTAGACAAGAAAGGTTTGATATTTGGATTTCTTGCATAATACTAAAAAAACTGATTGGGAATCTGTGACTTGACAGTGAAAACCAAAGCCAATAGTTTTAGCATTTTGAAGGCATTGGCATTACATGACTTGGTAGCCAACCATTTACAAACTATGGAGGTCATAAGCCCAGCGTGCTATAATCTGTCAGGCGCTGCCATATAAACCTAAAGTACTCACACAATTGCCATGTAATGCCCAATTTTCATAGCTATGGCCGGTAAGCATTGCATTGTGCCCTTTCAACATTTTGTATACAACTTGTGAACTAACTTGACTAATCTTTCAGGAGCCAGGAATGTGATGCCAACACAGAGGAGACATGTTTGTGGCTACAAACTTTTATTAAATCAAATGGGGTTTGGAAAATGTTTCACTATCCCTAATCTAGGAGGAATTTCCTACCCCCTCCAAAAAAACAAATGGGACTGTCAGTGTCAGGTTGTCCAAACAAAGTCAGTCCTGTGTCCTTAATCCTACTTTGGTCTTCACACTCTAAAGTAACTTTAAAGTGAAAAGGGTACTGTATCTGACAGAATATTCATTTTCAGGAAATTACTCCCTTCCCCTAGCTTTTCTTCACCTCCAATCCTTAACGTATAAGTCTTCAGGATGTTTGCTTTCCTTCAGGTACTTATTTTACAGTTCACAATTACAATGATAATGTCTTTCTGAAGAGCCTTCTCTTACAGTTCATAATTCTCAAGGGCATGAACCTTCCTTGAGATATATCACAATTTGCAGCCACACTTATCTTCAACTGGTATACTCTCCTGCCAGGACTTTGTTACACAACAGAGTAACTTTCTTCCTCAGGTAGGATTTTAATGACCTATTGACAACTTGGTTGACAAATGCTTTTATTTGTTTAATGGCTTCGACTTGCTTTCTCACATTGTTTCTGTGACCCAGCAAAGATCGCTAGACTATCTGCATACCCCTTATATGATTCAGGCTCATTAGTAGTCTCTGGCTTCCCTTCGCTTTCATAATTCTCGCTGTGGCATTTTTGGATAATGGCTTCCATATGTCAGCAACCCGGTGACCCTTTTTCTTTCTCTGGGTGTACCGGTTGCCTTTGGCCTTGCTTCCACTCCATCCACTTCTTGGATCTGGCTTGGTGTGTCCCGATAGGCGTGGTCCTGCTACCATATCTCCTTCTTCGGTGCGCGGTTCCCACTGTTCTCAATCTTCTCGCTGTGAACCACTGGCACTTATTTCTTGCCTTTCTGACATTGGGTTCTCCTCCCTGTCATCTGCGGCAACATGCCTTCCCTTCGCTACGGGCCGCCTGGCAGACTTGCTTCTCTGGCACTCTCCTTCACACTGTCAGCTGTGGCCGACTTGCTTTTAAAGTTCCCGGTTTAGTTCTTCTTTTTACAACAACTAGACCATTGCATTGGATGCTCAGTCCTAGTAATCATCATTACTTTGTTATTGATTCGTGTGTAATTGGCTGTGATGGTTCCTCTTGAATGGTATTGGGAAGTGGATACCAAACTTCATTAGGAGTGATCCTTACTGCTCCTGACCTCTTCCTCGTCTCAGTAGTCAGGATGTGGTCCCTAAAGGGTTTTTGGGAGAAAATTAAAGTATATCTACTAGGGAGTTGGGGAGGAGCATGACAATACACCATTAAAGTCTGGAAAACAGAGGAAACATCCCTAAAAGGAATTTGTGGCATGTGACTTCCCCAACAATGTCGTCCTATCTCCCCAAGGGTCACCTCCCCCCACGTGTTCCACCTTCATATAGCCACGCCAGGGCCAGGATCTGGTAGCGGCTGCTTCCCCCTGGCCACATGGGGAAGAGGTAACTCAGGGAAATGAGTGATAACATCAGATTCATCACAGACCCTTGCCCTAATGCTGCTGGTTCTCTCAGCCTCTGTTGGAAAACGGGAGAGGAAATAGATGTTCCCTTGGTCTCAAGCTTTCCGATGCTTTACCGTTAAACAATATGGCTGCATATCAAGGAACCCGCGCATGACTCGCGCATGGGTATCTCTGCACAGGTTCATCCGGGTGAGCGGCGAAGGCTCGGTGACCGGCCTACATTTCCTGTCAGTAAGGTAATTCTTCAAATAGACTGCCCACTTGAAGTCTAGGGCCCCCAACTGAATTGTCATAGCTCTTTTCTCTGGGTTGTAATGTTCTGCTGATCATAGAGAATCTGATGTTCTATGCCATTTTTTTGGGAAAGGACGGCTCCTAGTACAAGATGTGAGGCGTCGGTTTGTAAAATAAACCCCTTGTTAAAGTTGGCCACTTAATATCGGCTCACTACATAGAATATTCTTGAGGTTATCAAAACAAGTTTGAATTTCAGGGGTCGATTTTATTTTCTGGGGCTCTGCGTTCTTAAGCTTGTAGGTAAGGCTGGTGGTTTTAAAAGAATAATTAAAAATCTAATATCCTAGAATAGCCCTGATTTCTTTCTTCGTCTTGGGTATCTGGTTGTTTTGAACAGCCTTCACTTTCTCATCTTCGGGTTGAACAATTCCATTCTCAACAAAAAACAAGCTATTTCACAGCTGATTGAGCCAAATGAAATGTTGGGTTTGTGGTGAGTCCTGCTTTCCTTAAGGCTCATACGACTGATCTAAGTGTTCCTTCCATGATCTACTGTATATAATTATAGAATCCATGTAAGGCCAGCAGAAAGAGGATTATGGCATTAGGACATGGTCCATTAACCTTTAAAATATGTCTTGGGCCCCGCAAAGGCCAAAATGGAATACTTTACATTTGTAAAATCCAAAAGGAGGGAAGAAGGCAGTTTTCTCCTTATCCTCCAGATCAACAGGTACCTGCCAGTAACCTTTAGTCAGATCAATCATAGTGTGGTAAAAGGCGGTTCTCAATATATCCTGGGCATAGGATAACTATCGAATTGGGACACCGCATTCACCTTCCTGAAATCAATACAGAATCTTCACGACCAATCTGACTTAGCCACTTGCACAATCTGAGAGGATCAAGGACTTTGGGATGGTTCAATTATATCAGTTTTTAACATCTTTTCCAGTACCTAGGACTACTACCTCTTCGTCGGGCTGTCCTTTGGGTCATACTGTCCCCAGCCAATGACAGTCGTCTCCCTAAACTCCACCTCTGGTGGTCATCTTCAGATTTTTAACCCACATTTCTGTGTTGGGAGTCCGCTCCCTTTGCTCCTTGAATTGTGATTTATATTCAATATTTGTTTAACTTCATCACTTTTTAATTGGTCCTTTCATTGTCAACCGTCAGCAGCGGGAGACGGTTGTCGGCGAAGATCTACTTCCATCATTGGATCTTCACTCCAAAGTTTTTGGAGGGCCCATGCTTGGCTCTAGCTCTTACTTTGATGTCTGAGGTGGGCAAGAGAAGTCTCTTCAGGGCCCTGCAAATCTTGTGGCCTGAAGAATGTTGGTCAAAGAGTGGCTTCTCAAGAGCATTTGTCTGCATCCAGACCAGGGTGAAGACTGATGTGAGATATGTTGTGGATTCCTGGCAAAAACCAAGCAGAGCTGCTGTAGCAGATTGGTGGCATGGCTCAGGAAGAAGGCCTCTAATGTGCCCCCTGGGTGCAGTCATGCCTTGTCAAGAACCGGCTGGTCCCATGAGCGTGCCCCCTCTGAGAAAGCAGTCAAGCTCCTTTGAGGATGCCTCTTTCTAGGGTATCCAAAAAAAGATGAAGCACCGCGCGACTGATTCCACCTGGGTCACCGCTGCTGCAGGACCTAGTTCGGGAAGGACCTCTCCCCCAGTCTACAGTGGGTCTACCGGTTGATGGAGTGCCTTCTGCAAGGAAATCCCTGATCCCTTCAAAATACAGGTCTTGTTCCAACGACAAGTCTACGAAGAAGAGGCCTGCTGGAGGCCCATCGTCAACTCCCTCGTCTTAGTCGGCTAAAGCCTGTCGACTGCACCATCGTCCACCAGGACCACTACCTCGTTGAAGACTACTTAGTCTTCCAAGACTTCGAGCTTGTCTACGATATAATCTGCAACCACCTGTTCGACTTCCGTCGACCACCATCATTACTTTGTCGACGAGAAGCCTGGCAATGACCATAGTTTCTATGGTCACTACGACAACTCCAGAGAGGCTGTTCCTCCTTGCATCCGTATGCTGCTGTTCCGACCACAACTTCAGCAGGGTCGCCCCCCCATTGGGCACGTTCCCATAATCGCCTCGTTTCTGAAGGATTCGGGTAGGTTGAGGGATTTAACGCTGCCGACAGACTTCCTTCTGAGACCTGTGAGGTTGTCCCCTCCGATAATCCTGGGTTCCCAGAGGAAAACCTGCACATTTATAGTAGTTTGAAAGGCTAGCAACTGCCTGAACGTTACTACTTGGACCATGAAGTGGGCCTCAGGCCCATGTCTCAGGAGGGATCCAACCAGAGGGACCAGATCAGCCAATTTGTCTCCCCCTTCCCCCCCCGATGCCCAACTGTGGCGTTTCAGCCTGATCCATTTCCGGCTGCTCCTGTTGACCCCAGCCGGCACCCAGGGACATGTCACTGGACATTATCGCCACTGTTCACACCTTGGTGTCAGAGATCCAACAGAGGCTACCGGCTGCCCTGTGCCAGACTCAGCCTGGAGCCCTCCCAGGTCCCCGACCAGGAGTCCTCCCAGGCCGAGTCCACCCAGGCCTAAGTGTCAACCAAGCCCTTCTGGGCTTAAGCGCACACCAACGCCACCTGTAGGGCCTTAACCGCGGTGGAGGAAGAGCTGCTGTGTACCAACACTAGTACTGGTTCTCATACCACAGCCACTCATACGGATGAGTAGGAGGACTATATCCTGGCTGAATGGGAACCTCTGGGCAACCATGAGCCGGCCAGGGCTTGGGAACCTGACAAGATGGTCTCCTTCCACGCCATGATCTCAAGAGCATCCAAACTCTTCAGTCTGGTGCCGGGTGAAAAGAAGAAAGAGGGTTTTCTTTTTCAACAACTTGAGTCCTTGAAGACATTCATGTTGGTTCCTTTGTTGGACAGCGTCTGGGAGGAAGGTTTGGCCCTGTTGAAGACTAAAAGTACCACACTCTCCAAGGGACACTGGCTGGAAAAGAAGTACAGGGTTCCGGACTCAGCCCCCAGGTGCCCGCGGTCGCAGCCTTCTCCGGATTCAGTGGTGTTGGCCACTGCCAGGAAACACTTGTCCAACCAGTCGTTCCATGGATGGCAAGAAGCTGAATGCAATGGTCCAATGCATCATTTAAACTGTAGCTTCCACTGTCAAAGCCACCAATGCCCTCGCCATCCTGTCCTGCTACGAGCAGAAACTTTGGTATAAGCTCAGACTAATACTGGATTTCCTGCCTAACTAGAAGGCAGAAAACCTGTCCCAGGAGGGCAAGGTGGCATTGGACAACGCCTTCATGGTTGTGCTTGACATACCGGACACTGGTTCCGCTAGATAGGCAATGGGGGTAGTCCTTCTATGCCACAGGTGGCTGTAGGCCATGAACCTTTGGATGGGGATAATTTGTTTGGAAAAGCTGTCGATGAGACACTCAAAGCGATTAAGATGGATACACTTAAGCAGAAAAGATTGTCGTCCTATCTATCCTCAAGTGGAAAGTTCAGCAGGTCCTCTAAGGGGGTACAATACCCTTTGGCAGTCCTCCCACTCCATCACTCAGGAGGCCTGTAGGACCGCTCAAAGACCTACAGCAGTGGGGCATGAGTTGCCTGCAGGCCAGGACGCAGACTCCCAAACAGGGCTTAACTGGCCGTTGACCCAGGCCACAGTTGGAGGCTGACTAGTGAACTTTGGTGACCAGTGGAAAGCAATCGCCACTGACAAATGGGTGCTGGATGCTCTTCAAAAGGGTACTGGTTGGAATTCCAAAACATGTGCCCTCGCATTCTTGCTGTGGAGCATCAAGAACTGCACATGGGACTGCTCTGAACTGGGAGGCTTCTGGACAAATGTTGGGGCTTAAATACAATGAATGGTCTGGTGCCCCTCTACACCTAAGCCAAGGTAATGGATGAGTGGGCTGTTTAATCCAGACACCAGGGGAAAGCTTTTTTGGTAATGCTCATAGCGGCTTGGTTAGTGTTAGCAATAGAATGGAAGCAGAGGGTGTTAGGCAGAATCCTGTGCAGTGCCCTTAGGGACCACTACACACAATTAAGACTACAAGTGGTTATACAGGTTCACCTTTGGTACAAGTCTGTACTAGTATGTTAAAGTGATAGCAGTAGCGGGGCAGCCAGGCCTATCTCAAGGGTATATGAGCAGTAGCAGAGATTACACAAAGGGACCACAATTACTTAGACTCAAGCAAACACTGACTCAAGGTTTCAGGTAAAAAATATAAGTACATTTATTTTTAAATCATTTGTTATAAACACAACACTTCCATTAATTCAAAACGACACGTAAAATACACTACAACCAACCAATCCACTTGGTACACTCTAACTCAAGGTAAGCACCCTATGTTTTAACGGACTGGTATTGTGAAACAAAAGACGTTACCGGGAATACATATGCGATCACTTTTGACAGTTCGGTCTTACTAAAGATATGCGTATCCGCTGCAAGAAATGTTACCGGGGCAAAACACACTTGGCACCTGTTTTAACCAGAGAGGGTTGGGGGCAAAAATCATATGCAATACTTTTGTCAAGGCAGACAGAATCAGAGAACACTAGTTGACAGAAATTCAAGAGTCAATAGACCAGAGCCCGTGTCAAGTGGAACCGGGGTTCCTGTTGTCGAGGATCACACAGTCGGATAGTTCAAGATTCAACGTTGCCAGGAGTACTTGGATATGGTCAACAGAGGAAGCTAAAGTTATAAGAAGGAGGGAAGACCAGGGCAAGCCTTGGAGGCCAAGAAAAGGGATTCACCCTATTTCCTCAAGCACAACACAGTACCTTATTCAATGAAGAAGCTGGTGTCACGGCAGTTGTTCCTGGTAGTTTCCTGCAGACCCATGGTTCCGGGAGCTTCGGCACGGAGGAGGACATCTGGGGGTCTGCACCACACAGGGATGAAGCCGGCAGCAGCGATTGTGAACAAAAGGTGCGCTCCTTAAAAACGGGAGAGGCTCTTCAGATGGCTATCTGGACCACAACAGCAGTGTGCAGCGATTTCGACCAAGAAGAGGATCCTCTGGCTGTAGAAGATGAGCTGGTTATCCCCACCAGGCTCAAGGGAAGAAGACAACAGACTGGATCTTCTCTGGTCATTGAAGGGTAGATGGCTCAGGACTGCAGCAGGGCTTCACCGGTACAGGGTAGTTGCAGCAGCCGTCTTCTTCTCCGCTTCTCTTCGTTTCCTTGTAGTTCCAGTGGCGACTGACTTCTAGACCAAGAGACCTGCCTTTTATGCGAAAATCCCCCATTCACACAGCCTGGCTGTCAATCACGTAGCAGGGGGGTTGTCCAGCCCGGACAACCACCTCAGCCAATCATGGCAAAGTGCGACTTGGGTTTTCTAGGATACCCTGTGGAGGGTTTGACTACACACCTCCCTCACATTCAGCCCACCTAGACACACAGGCGCCTGGAGGAGGGCTTCTCGGCAGAAGCCCGCCAAAAGACAGTGAACAAAGAAGGCAAACCTGGTTTGCTACGCAAATTAAAACACAAGAAGGACTTTAACAAAAAGAAATGGCGAATAAACCCGACCGGATCCAAAAGAAAGAGTATTTGGTCAAGCGGGTTTATGTTTGAAGCTAATATAATAGCCTAAAACAATACCACGTTTATAGTGTATAATCGCGGTAGAAAAGTTAGGGTAGATACCACTGCCACCAGCCAAGTCTAAATGTTAAGAGCAAAACAATGCACTAGGAGGTACAGAGAACAAGGGCTAAGGATTAACCCTTTCCAGTACTCCATGTAAGATGGGGTGTACTGGACCTGTGGTTATTTGACAAAGTAAAGTAAATGGCAACGTTGCCCTTCTCTGGGGGACTGTAGTCAGCCTCAGAAATGGAGTCAGTGGGAAGTCTAAAAGACGACCCTTTGTCACTGCACTGAAGGTGCTGTGTAACACACAAAAGAAGGGGGCTACTGAAGTGGTGTAATCCAGAGTCCACAATCACAAAAACAGGTAAGACACATGGCAAAACATGGATAAGAGTGGGGCAAAAGCTCTCACTCTTACCAAGTGAAAAAATAAACTCCAGAAATCCAGCAAAGCTGCTGGGGGACTCACTAGGTGAGGGAAATTAGCCAAAAAATTAGAATTCTCCCTAACAGAGGGGGCCCCCAACATGTGTGGAATGGCTTCACAAACTCTGGGGAATGTTGGCAATGGCTATAATATGGCATTTATAACACGCCTATACACAATTGTTTCAAGGCGCGACGAGGCAAGGGAGGGGAAACAGAAAGAAGGCAGACAACGATCCTACTAGGCCAGGTGACATTGAGATCGCTCAAGTGCAGGGGGAACTTCACCTTGAGTTCTAACTTACAGAACTCAAGGTGAAGAAGCGATATTTAGATATGATTGGGGATTGGTTCTGGACTACCTTCGCAGGGACTATATGAAACAGTTGTGCCCTCGGAACTTACGGATACTGGATGTAATGTGAAGGGAGAGGCGTCTCCCAGAGAGGCTATAGAATTCTGTGAATTTTGGAATGAGCTGATGTTGTGGGTGGGGGGCAGGTGGTTGGGCAAGGAGGGTTGTATACATAAATAAAATGCCTATAAAAATATGTTGGAAATGAAAACTGCACATGGTTCAACTGCTGCAGGGAGGTACAGGCCATATTACTGAAAGGGGCAATGGAGCCTGTCCCTTAGGCTCTGGGGCTCTGAGTGTACTCCCAGATACTTTCTGGTACAGAAAAAGTCAGGAGGGTGGTGCACAATCCTAGACTTAAGACGCTGCAACAAGTACTTGAAGTGTCAGAAGTTCAGAATGGCTACATTGCAGAATGTGCTCGACAAGCTAGAGCAATGGGCTACCTGATGACTTTGGACCCATAGGGCGCCTACATTCAAGTTCCCATTCAACTGAAGCATCAGATGTTTGTGCGGTTTGTGGTCCAGGGACAGCATTCTCAGTTAAAGGCCCTGCCCTTCGGCCAGAAATCGGCACCAAGGGTGCTCACAAAGTGCTTAGCCCAGGTGGCAGTGCATCTACTCCACAAGAGCATCCGCAACTACCCTTTGCCGCTCTCATGCACTGGTGAGCCAGCGCACAGCGGAGACCATACGCCTTCTGATGGAGCTCGGATTCTCCATCATTTATCCAAAGTCTTGCGTGGAGCCATTGCAGAGCGCTTTGTTCCTGGGAGCCCATCTGAACATTGTTGCATGCCTGGCTATCCCCTCAGAAGAGAATCTGACCGCCACGCTGGGGAATGTGCGGCGCCTGTCGTTATCCGCAACTTTACGTCCAGAGTCACCGTTGGGCATGATGTCCTGATGCATCTACCTTGTTCCATTTTGCAGGCTACATATGAGGCCTCTAAAGAATTTGAAGACACAAATTAGCTGCAGGTCACAGGCATTTAGATGGACAAGATCTCATTCACTCAGAGTTCTGGCAAGCTGTGTGATGGTGGGGAGTACACCCACGTCTCGCACAAGGAGCTCCCTTTCAATCCCCACCGTACCAGGAAACGGTCACCATGGATGCCTTTCCCTGGGAGGGCCCATACCGGACAGTCGCACACCAGAGGCCTCTGGCTCCCGAAGGAGAAAGACCTCCACATCAACATCCTGTAGCTCCAGGCAGTCTCCTGGGCACTCAAATCATTCCAACCTCAGCTGTGGGGGAAGGTTGTGCGGATCTTCATGGACAACACCACCACTACGTATACATATACATATGCGCTCTCCTTGGAATCCCAGGCCCTGTGGCACTGGGCCATTCAGGACATGGTCCTCATCCCTTTTCCCTGGGTGGGCACCAAGAACACTGTTGCAGACTAGCACAACCGGGAGCTGCAGTCCTGCCACGAGTGGCAACTTCATCAGGCACAAGTATCCCTTCTTTTCTGCAAGTGGAGTCAATCCCATATTGACCTCTCATTGACAATGGCCAACTCAATGTGTCAGATTTGCCAGGATGTATCCTCAGCCGAGGAGCCTGCCAGATGCCTTACCGTGGGACAGGCTCTCTGTACAGCTTTCCATTAATCCCACGCCTGCTACGTGCGATCAACAAACTCTGACATTGCCCTTGCAGGGTGATGCTCATTGCTCCAGTGTGGCCTCAGCAGATCTGGTAAGCGGACCTGCTCTGTTATCCGGCTACCTTCACTTCCCAATCTTCTCTCCATAGAAAACAGAGCAATGCTGCATGACGACCCAGCGTCACTGTGAAAAGTGTCCCAGGAATGCCCCTCCTCAACCCCATGAACATGACAGGACAGAGGGCCAGGAACGCTCGAAGTCACCCATTTTATTTCAAGCGAATCCCAAGTGCACCACTGCCTGCCACGTTCACAGAGGGGTATCCCATCAGTCAACCTTACAGACCCAATCCAGTGTATATCCTTTCAGGAACAGATGACTCAATGGAGATTGTGGATGGAAATATCCTAATGGACAGCCTGCCTCAAGTAAGCACCAAGAAGCCATTATGCTGACATTAGTGACATCACGACATAGCAGCATTAGTCCTGCTGCATACACAAAGAACATTACACAGTTCTATAGCTAGAGGTCTATACATATACATTCTGTCAAAGCTTTATTATGTTTTCACTAGCCAAATGCAGAAACGCAAGGCAACAAGAGATATTGAGCAAGCTTGCAGATGTTTATGGTCAACCTTGTGGAACTACAGGATTATATATGGAGCCTGGTAGGAGCATGTGTGACTTACTTATAGTTTACTTGGCATAACACGAGCATGTAGAAATATTATAAGTCTAAGGAAAATTACAGACGGCCTTGAGCCACAGAACACTAGATGAGAGGAGCTGGCTCTGGCTGCATGGAGCGCAAAGCAAGCTCAAAGCCAAGGTTAGAGATAAACCGTCACATTCCGAACTCTAGACAAGGGACCAGCTGCAGAAAAAAACGAATAAATCCTCATGAATGCAGGCTGAAGAGCTCATTTTTTTCCTTTTGTGGTCTGTAAGCATGTGATGCAGCCCAGCTAGACAATGGGCATTCACTCATGGTGGGAAAGAGAGGCAATCCCAGCAACTCGGACTCGGAGTGAAACAAGTGTTGCAACGTGGAGACACACTCTCATAGGCAAAGGTGGTACGCTACCAGATAAAGTACAGCCACATAATCGTTCCACATCATCTTGAAGAGGTGCACTGAAAACCGAATAGAGTCCCAGGTATGGGGAGATCAGTTCTCCAGCATGGGGTCTTGCATGGATTCACATGCTCATGAATATTCCCCGTCGTCAGGCTGGGAATCCTCAGTAAAGAAAAAATCAGTATCAGTTTCGTTTCTGATCTGTCTTTCTTAGTAACCAATCACTGATCTCTGGGTCATTGTAACGCTCACCTGGTTCCCTCGGAGGCGCGGGTCTTGACTGGGCGGTGAAACCGTCTTCAATGTCAGGTGTAGGATTCGTTGGGCTCCCGGATTTGGCCCCTTTCTCACCGAAAGTTTGACCTGAAGGGTAAGGTGTCTGCAAGTAGAAAATCAAGGTATTAGTGCCTGGAAGATTGGGAGAAGTTCCAAGCCCCTCTCTCCCTCTCTCCCAGTGGTACTCGGTCGATGGTTGTGCTCACCTTAAATAGGTGAATGCTGGGCTCTCCATCCTGCGTCTCATGCAGGGGCGCTGGGTCCAGTTACTTCACTGGATATGAGTTCAGCCTCTTAATTGCAGAGGGTAAGTTGAGAGCGATGCCGCCGTGTGCTGCACGAGCGTGACTTGTAAGTATAAAAGTTCCCTTTAGATTGCTCTCTTCAAATGTCTTATCTCCTTAATGTCTGTCTTTTCCCTTTCAGATGCTGTCGGTGCCGAAGAAGATGCTCCCCCAGGTTCGTGGCAGAGAGCGTAACAAGAAGATGGTGCATACGAAGGCACGTAAGTAGAAAGGCTGCTCTAGGGCTGTAGAATGCACCTTAATGTCTCTTTTGTCTTTACAGGTGCCGGAATGCAGCGCGAGCAGAGTTGGAGCGAGCGTAACACAGGTAAGCAGTTTTGTAACTAAGCGTTACTAACCAATGTTCTTTGTCTTTGCAGGGCCGATGCCGTACGAGATGTGCCGAAAAAACGCCTTGAATGCTGCCGATGGATCGGGTAAGTTGAACCGCTAACTTTGCCTTTGCCTAACCTGTGCCTTTTGTTTTGCAGGAGCTGCTGAAGACTGAGGATTGGTTCCCAGCAGGTAATTTTCGTATTCACAGGATCCGGAACTGAAGATTCACTGGAGCTGACACGGTGAGCGTCCTGCTGCAGATGCAGAATAACGCGAAGCACCTTGCATCAATCGGGTGTGGTTTAAATAGTCCATAGGAGTGCTTAGGTGTCTTCTTCCACAGCCTCGCCCAGACAAAAGAGTTCCTGCTTCCAGAAGGTGTCCAGCATCAATGATCCAGGGAGTGGTGCCTGCCCCACCCAGAAGGAAAAGTAGTCCCTGCCAGAAGAGAGTGAAACATCATCTTGCTGGTAAGTAAGCAGCATGGTCTGCTGCAGGTAGGTCCACCCAAGCACTCTCACACTTGTTATGAGCCCGGCGCTTCCTGTGCCGGGACGGGTCCATGCTATGAGCCTGGCACCACCGGTGCCAGGACCAGGTCCAAAAGGTCCCTATTGGGACTTGCTGGTGCCGATAGTATATGTTATGAGCCTGCTTCCAAGGATGTTGGGTAGGTCCTGACTCTTTGGAAGCAGTGGTCATGACGGTCATACTGCCCCCAGCCAATGACTGCCCTCTCCCTAAGCCCGCCTCTGCCAGCCATCCTCAGATTTTTACCGCACGTTCAAGTGTTGGGAGTCCTCGTGCTTTAGCTCTCGAGTTTTTGCTGCATTTTCGCGCTTTTTCAGGGGATTTTCTCATTTTTTCGGTTTAATCGACCCTCAAGCTCCACCGTTTCTACTTCCGATAACTGGGACCCGTTTCGGAATTCTTCTACGCCCCTCAAAGGTGAAGTTTTCGTTGAGTTTACGCTTCTTGGAGGATTCCGGAAGATCTGCGGCCTACCTCAACGGACATGGCCCAGGACAAGGGAAGCTCGACGCCTGGATCCAAGCTGTTCAGGTCCTGCCCTGGATGCGGATTACAAAATGTTTTCAAAGAGGACGAGAATTCGCAATGTCTCTACTGCCTTCATGAGGACAAGACGCACGTGGAGAAGGACTGTGCGTTCTGCAAGAACCTTTCGGAACGGACCAAACAAGATCGTCATTCCTGCCTCGCCGCCTGGCTGGACAAGGGCACAGCAGGTGAGAAGGTGAAGAAAAAGTCTGAGCGGGCTTCTTAGTCCTGTGAGGGCGCCCCGTCGACGGGGGCCCAACAGAAGGCCAAGCACAGCGTCCGCGGGCACCGGGAGCGCCGAAAGTTCTGGCTCTTTGGCTGCCAGGCAGGGCGCGACTTCCCCAGCACATTCAACCAAAAGCCAGCGCTCTGGTTCGGGGAAGAGGAAGTCCGAGAACCTGGGTGAGCTGCTGGAGCAGCCCCGGTCGATCTCGAAGGGACTCGAAGGGGAGCGAGGCGCTGACACTCCCTCCCCCCCCCCCCAAGGCGAAGGCCCAGGACGCACCTAAGTGGTCGCTGCGACCCTGGCGAAGCCGGCTGAGACTATGCCAGTGGAAACGGCCTCTGGGCCCAGAGTATCCCTGCCACCGCGGAGGGAATCCTCTTTCCAGCCCATCGTTAAGACCCCCGTGAAGCCCCCGGCGGATAAAGAGAGGGGGGGGTGGCCATTACAGACTCGGAATCAGCCTCTGAGGAGGATCTGGTGGAAACCAGGATGGGCCTCAACGAGAGGTTCATAGGCTTAAACGAGAAGTTCGAGAAGGTTCGATCCCAGGGGATGGTTCCCGCTGATGTGATCGAAGATAGCGACGATGAGGGCCCAGTGGAGCAGCCATCCCATCTGTCCGCAGCCATTATCCAAGCCCCAGGATAGCTCGGCGACCATTTTGTTGGCGATCCAATCCTTATGTACTGAGATGGACGAGGTTACCACGGACCCCGACGGAGGACCCAGGACCAGGCCCGTCGGGAAGCCCTCCGGACAAGCAGAGGAGATTCTACCCCGCTCCTCCCTTCGTGCCCGCGAGGCCTGTGGACCCCTCAACCCCCTCGCCGGACCCTAGAGAGGATACAGCGACGGGGACGGACGACGGCGGCGATGACACAACGGACATCCCGTCATCACCCCTCCCTCGGGCTTCTCCACCGGACGAAATTGGCTCCTTTCACGCTATGATAACCAGGGCATCCGAGCTCTTCCAGCTCTACCCTGAAAAACAGAAAAAGGAAGGGTTTCTTTACCAACGACGAGAGGCCAAGAGGAAGACGGTCCTCGCGGTGCCGTTGCTCGACGACATCTGGGACGAGGGGCTGGCTATCCTCAAGAACCCTTCCTCGACACCCGCCAAGAGGGACAGGTACGAGAAGAAGTACCGAGTCCCCAATGCCGCCCCCTTGTGCCTCAGGGCCCAGCCCACGCTGGACTCTGTCGTCTTGGCAGCGGCCAAGAAGAAAGCAGCGGGTGCGGCGGCTTCAACTTCCACTTCCCCGCCGAACAGCGAGGGCAAGAAGTTGGACTCCATGGGACGACGAGTCATTTGGCCCGCTACAACAGGGAGCTTTGTTTCAAGATGGCTCCCCTGCTCGACTTCCTACCGGACGACAAGAGGGTGGAGGCCCTACAAATTCTGCAGGAAGGAGAGGTGGCATTGGATCACGCCATAACGGTGACAACCGACATTGCCGATACCGGTTTTCGCCAACTGGGCAACGGGGTTTGCCTCCGATGACAAGGATGGCTCAAGGCGATAGACTTTCGCCAGGACGTCCAGACCAGAGTGTTGGATATGCCGTTCGACGGCAACAACCTTTTTGGGAAGACGGTGGACGAGTCGCTCCAGGCCATCAAGACCGACTCGGAGAAGGCCCGGGCCCTAGGGGTCCTTCAACAACGACGGCCCTCCGGAGGCAGACAGGGTGCCTCCAAGGGATCCAGCGGTGGCTCTTCTACATACCGCCAGGCGGCCCACTCCTCGTCCCAGGAGGCCTACAGAGGTCGCGACAAGCAAGGGGGATCCCGCCGCCATCGTCAAGGAGGCCAAGGCGGCAAGGCCTCCTCCAAGCAAGACTGAAACGGCCGTGGCGTTGGGCCCCCACCGAAGCACCCCAGTGGGAGGCCGGCTGACGAAGTTCGTCAGCGTGTGGGGGTCCATCTCCACGGACCCTTGGGTGCTGGACACCCTGGCCAACGGGCACTCTCTGGAATTCCAAAAGAAGTGTCCTCGCATTCCTCCCATGGCCAGGAAGGAGAATCGCGTCCCTCAACTGCTGTTGGAGGTAAGGGCGATGCTCAAGAAAGGTGCCATTGAGCTTGTCCCCAGGAGGCTCTGGGGCTCCAGAGTGTAGTCAAGGTACTTCCTCGTCAGAAAGAAGACAGGCGGTTGGCGCCCCATCCTGGACCTGTGTTGGTTAAAAAAGTACATCAAGGCGCAGAAATTCAGGATGGTCACCCTCCAGCACGTGCTGGGACAGCTGAAGGAGGGCGACTTCCTATCGTTGTTGGACCTGGAGGATGCTTACTTCCACATCCCCATTCTAAAAGGACACAAAGTGTCTCGGGTTCGTGGTTCAGAGACGCCACTACCAATTCAGAGCCCTGCCGTTCGGATTAAAGTCGGCACCCAGGGTATTCACCAAGTGCCTGGCACCAGTGGAGGCGCGGCGGCGCCTGCAGGGGATCCATGTCTACCCCTACCTGGACGACTGGCTAATCCGGGCAAGGACAAGAGAACTCGCCGTCGAACACACAGCGAGGACCGTCCGGCTGCTCACGGAACTGGGATTCGCCATCAACTACCCCAAATCCCACCTGGTTCCGTCGCAAGTAGCACTGTTTCTGGGAGCGAAGCTCGATACAGTGGGGCAATTGGCCTCCCCGTCGGAGGAGAGGTCAAAGGCCATTCTGGGCAAGGTGCGGCGCCTGCTAGCCACGGACGTGGCAAGGGTGAGGTCCATCAAGTGCCTCCTCGGGATGATGTCCTTATGCATCTATCTTGTACCCCTTTGCATACTTCGGATGCGTACGCTACATGAGTTCCTCGACGCCCGCTGGTTTCAGGCGACGGGCTGCTTCGAAGACAGGATCCCTCTCGACGAGGAGTTCCGTCGGGCAATCCTATGGTGGGGTACCCGTGCGCACCTCACTACAGGCACGGACGTTCAGACCCTGGCGTTTCAGTAGACGGTGACGACGGACGCCTCTCTGGAGGGTTGGGGGGCCCACACGGGAGATCTCCACGCAAGAGGCCTTTGGCTCCCGGAGGAGAGGTCTCTCCACATCAACATTCTGGAGCTCCGAGCAGTGTTCTGGGCGCTCAAGTCGTTCCTTCCGTCCCTCAAGGACAAAGTGGTGAGGATCTTCACCGACAACACCACCACAATGTTCTACATAGGGAAGCAGGGAGGCACCAGATCCCCAGCCCTATCCAAGGAGTCTCAGGATCTGTGGCACTGGGCGCCCAGGGGATGTTTCTGGTTCCCTTCCTCTTGGCAGGAATAAAAAACACCATCGCCAACTCACTCAGCAGGGAGCTGCGCTCGTGCCACGAGTGGGAATTACGTCAGGACCAGGTGGATCAGCTCTTTCGACGATGGGGCAAACCCCGGATCGACCATTTCGCGACGGCGACAAACTCCAAGTGCCAAAGGTTCGCCAGCAGGTTCCCGGAGCCGAGGAGCAGGGGCGATGCTTTCTCGTTCCCTTGGGACGACCGGTTTCTATACGCGTTCCCTCCATTGCCGTTGCTGCTCCGCCTCATTAACCAGCGCAAGAAGTCCAGGTGCAGAATGATCCTCGTCGCACCAGCGTGGCCGAGGCAGATCTGGTTTCCGGACCTTCTGGACTTGTCAACGTCCCCACCAGTCAAGCTGCCGGCGGACGTTGATCTTCTCTACAGAGAAGGAGGCACCATTCTTCATCACGACCCGGAGTCGCTGAACATGCAGGCCTGGTTCCTGCAGCACTAGAGTTTGGAGGGTACGATATCCTGGCTGACTGCAGAGAGGTTCTTGCAAAAGCCATGGCGTCCTCAACTCTCAAGTGTTACGGTCATAAGTGGAAGAGGTTCTCTGTCTGGTGCCGTGCACAGAAGATTAACCCACTGTGGATTACGGCCCCTCAAGTACTGCCGTACCTACTGTCGCTGTCCAAAGCTGGACTGGCTCACGCCTCCATCAAAATACATCTGGCTGCCATCTCCCGATATACCAGGACTACGGGACAGGCGTCCTTGTGGTCTCATCGCCTGGTGAAGGAATTTATGAAGGGACTATTCCGATCGTTCCCGCCGGTGAAGGCTCCTGCCCCGGCATTGGAGCTTAATGTGGTGCTGACTAAGCTCATGGGGGCCCCATTCAAGCCTATGCATTCAGCGTCTTTGAAGTTCCTGTCATGGAAGACAGCGTTCCTCGTGGCCATCGCCTCCGCACGACGAGTGGAGAGATCCAGGCCCCATCTTGCAAGCCTCCATACGTGACTTTTCATGACACAAGGGTGGTGCTGAGGACGCACCCCTCCTTCATGCCCAAGGTGCCGTCGGACTTCCACCTCAACGAGCCCTTGGTGTTACCAGTTTTCTTACCGTCGCCTTTGACGCCGGCCGAGAGGACTTTGCACTCGCTGGATGTAGCTAGAGCGCTGAAGTTCTACGTGGACCACACAAAGAGTCTTCGGAAGACGTCACAGATGTTTGTGAACTTTGGGTCTGTGAATCAAGGGAAGGCTCTCTCAAAGACTTCCATTTCCAGATGGCTCTCCGGCTGCATCATGCACTGTCACCGGTTGGCAAACCGACTGCTGCCCGGCCGTCCGAGAGCCCATTTGACCAGAGCGATCGCTGCTACCACGGCGTTCCTGTCTGGTGTGCCCCTGCTGGACATCTGCAGGGCTGCTACGTGGAGGTCGACGCACACCTTCACAAGATTCTACTGCGTTGATCGGGACTCCAGCGAGGAGTCCAGGGTCGGCCAAGCAGTGCTGCGCAACCTGTTCGCCTAAGGTGAGCCTGGTGAGGAGGTAAGAATTGCTTAATGTTGAGTTTTGGATGTAATGCTTAATGTTGAGCCTTTGCCACCTCCCGTGGTTGTGCATGTGTGTACTGCTATGTATTCTTTTATTCATGAGCATGTGGATCCATGCCAGACCCCATGCTGGAGAAGGAACAAGTTACTTACCTGTAACTGTTGTTCTCCAGCATGAGACTGGCATGGATTCACATGCGAACCCTCCCGCCTACCCCTCTGCGGCTCTTCACTTGGTCATACTGCCACTTGGCGTGCTACCACATCTGAGGATGGCTGCCATAGGCGGGGCTTAGGGAGAGGACAGTCATTGGCTGGGGGCAGTATGACCCAGAGATCAGTGATTCGTTACTAATAAGAAAGACAGATCAGAAACGAAACTGATACTGATTTTTCTTTTTTACCGAGGATTCCCAGCCTGACGATGGGGAATATTCATGAGCATGTGAATCCATGCCAGACCCATGCTGGAGAACAACAGTTACAGGTAAGTAACTTGTTCCTTCCTCCCACTCACAAAATAGAAAATCAGGGGTCGATGGCAAGGGGCAAGAACCAATGGTAAGCGCACTACTCTTCAACAATGTAATAGTTTTGTGGGGAGGGGAAGCCAGCCACTAGACATACAAGGACCAGTAGAATAACCTCTATCGGGTACTTCTATATGGGTTACCACTCAGCACCCAATCTGTACCAGGGATAGGTTTTTGAGGAAGGGCCCAGGTGATGACGCAATGTCACAACAAAACTACGGAGCATACATTGTAAAGTTGAGATGTACTGGAGAATCCCGATATCTTGTATGATCCCAGTTTTTTGTAATAAGCCGCTGGTTTAACTTGCTGTTGGCTAAGTCCTCTGTTTTTTCTGGTGAAGGATGGTGGGCCCTTTGGAATCGGACGGCCCCCCAGACGACCTCTGGCATATTGGGGAACCATCCCAAAAAGTTGGTAGCAAAGTAGATGGTGGGGCTACGTTAGTCTGGCACGAAGCCGACTCGCCGGGCACATAGCCTGGAGGCTGTGGGGTGCCTCACAGGTTTCGAGAGATCAGGGGAAAGCACGCCCTGTGTGATGGCAGTCAGGAGCCAGCCTGGCGTTTATCCTGTCCGCTGTCCGTGAGGAGTCCAGCAGACCGGAAGGGCGAAGTGGCAACTTTGGGGGATGCGGCAGCCGAGCAGCGGCAGCAGACCACGGTGTGCAAGTATTGACCCAGCCACGCAGCAACTGAGGGGAGAGTGCAAGTAACGTGTGGTGCGAGGGTGGTATCGCGCATTGTTGAGTATTGTCAAGTTTAGTAGGGACTTGAGCGCAGGTAATGTCATTTTGTGTGATTAGGGCACTTTCGGTTTCGAGGTAAAAGGTTCTGGTGAACAAACTAAACAATTGGCTCAATGGCATGCATGACGGAAGTTATGTAAATAGTGGATTTCCTGTGGGTTGGGCATTTTAGCTCGGGTCATAGATGACAGTATCCCTGTAACGTTTAGCAAGGGAGCTGACCTAGATTGTGTCGGGTGATTTGTCTGGTTAAGTCTCGAGGAGGCAGTTGCTTACAAGGCAACTGTGTAAGTACTGATTGAACACACGAAAATATTGGTATACACTGCTAGGAGGCAGGAAGACGGCTGTGGGGTTTGTGTTGGGGTTGTGTATTTTTTGGGCAATGGGGTTCTATGATTGTGTCCACTGTAAGTGATTTTTAGCACTACCTTGCTTAGTGAATTGGTGACGTGACCCGTAGGTTTGTGCATAGGACTTTGTGTGCACGAGATGTTGTGGACACAGTGGTGAAAAATCTTGAAATTGATAAAGGATGTTGTCCAGTGGCGGTGTGCGGAAGGCGCATGCGCAAGATTTGTGGGTGTGCCTGAAGAGGCAGAGATTTGTGGAGGGGCGGTGCGCCGAGTATGCTTGACTGGTGGTTGTGGAGCCAGAGGGGCTCGGAGTAAATTGAAAGAATTTTCATTACAATGTCTTTTTTTCCCTGCTAACAGCGGATTGTTGAAATCTTCGACTTGAGCTCAAGAGCAAAAGCAATGTATCAAGAGCGGGGGTGACATCACCTGTGTAATATCCTCCCACCTTATAGGGATAAGATCTGTAAATATAGCATAGAATGGACTAAAAGCATGAAGGGTACGTTTATCTAAGGATGTGCAACAGTCACTTCTGACACTTACCGGCTACCTTTAAGGGTAAGAAGCTAGCAAGCCCCATGGCACTATTCGAGTTGTGGAGGATGTTTCAGGGGGGCGAGAGGGAAGCAGCAAGTAATCAGTGGATGCTGAGCGAGCAGGAGGCACAGGGGCCCGCGACCCACCCTCTGCTCCCCCACCCTTTCCTGCAAGCGAAACCTCAGGGAATAGACGATGAGCAGGGGATGTGCCCACTACAATAGCTAAAAGTAGCAGATGGATATTCAAACCCAATATTTAAACCACCACCATGTACCAAAGAGGAGGGGCAGAAAGGAATGGGGCAGCCGATCGGCGAGAGGGGAGCGAGCAGTGAGCCGCAGAAGGGCAGAAAGGAGGGGCTAGAGGGCATAGCCATAAACAAGTGGGTAGGGTGACAGATTCTGCTGAAGCAAGAAGGGGAGACAGGAGAGGCTGAGGGAGCAACCAAGGGGATTGAAGACCTTAAGGAAGCAGAAAAGCAAAAGACTTAGCAGAAATAATGGTGGAAGTGGAAAAGGAGAGAAAAGAGATTAGAGTGGGAGCGCAGAGAGGACGGAGGAAGAGTAATTGCAGGAACAGTGAGGGGGAGGAGGAAGGAGCAAGAAGAGATTGAGGAACGGAAAAGCAGATGAGAAGGAAAAACCAATGTTAGTGGATAGGGAATGGGGAAGTGGCAAATGGAGAGGATTATGACAGAGCGTGAGGAGGAGAAGTGTGCGATGAAAGACATAAGAACACAATGGGCACGGAAGACAGCATGAGGATAGGAGGTAGGCGAGTAGAGCCAGACAGTACAGTTCTATTCAGATCACCGACAGGCATTTTTACGACTGGTGTTTTTACGAATACATGTTACCGAAAAGTCCTTGCATTTTTTCATTTATTTTTGTGGGGGTTCGCCCCCAAACCTGCTTATTTTTAACTGTTCCTGACCACACCAACCCCTTATCTGCCCCCAAACCGCCCAAAATGTCAATGTTTTTTCCGACAGTGTTTTTAGAAAAACACCCATTGAAAAAA
This sequence comes from Ambystoma mexicanum, assembly GCF_040938575.1. Classification (NCBI taxonomy): domain Eukaryota; kingdom Metazoa; phylum Chordata; class Amphibia; order Caudata; family Ambystomatidae; genus Ambystoma; species Ambystoma mexicanum. The sequence goes on from NC_090938.1 coordinate 194,401,220, forward strand.
CAACTGATAAAATGACGACGTACCAACATTACAACCCGGCCATGCAGGACCACGACTGCAGCAGAAGGAATGGGCATTGGATCCTATAGAGATAATGGTGGCATAGACTTAATCGATTCCAGGGGGTAGTCTGGGGAAGACATGACTTCTGGGAGACTAAGCTTTGTGGACTATTTTTGCAGCGATTTGGAAACTGAGTTAGAAGATAACACAGGGGGAAGTGAGGACGCAAAAAGAGGGCAACCGAGGTATAGGTCTCCAGGGGACAGCACGGAGGGGAGTCTGACGTGGGAAGAAGGAAGAAATACAGGGCAACGAAGAACAACCGGGACGATCAGGCACCGCTGACCAGAGCAGCATCACATGACTCTTGACAGTTTGCTCCCATACGTTGAGAAACTTGGGGATCTTCCACGACAAAGGAAGGGGGGCGACGGCCATAGCATGTTTTGGTACTAGGGACACGTGGGCTCTGACAACTATGCACAAGTGACTAGAGGAGAACATGCAAAAGCACACACTGACCCAGAGACGTAGACAAGCACATTAGGCTTACTCGAGGAGGGAATGCGGAGGTAGGGTTCACACAACTGCCCCTAATGGAAAAGGGAGGGGGGGCGACGTCGATATATATACCATGGAAACCCATCCATAAAGAAAAGGTGAGATGTAGGTTACCTTCATTAACCGCGGGTGCAGGGAAATGGATATACAAAATGGAAAGAATGACCGCAGGACAGAGATTAGCAGTGGGGGACATAAAGGGACTATTGGTGGCGATCCTCGGGGAGGCTGCTGACATATGGAAAAGGGCAGGGTTTCCAGGAGTGAACCATCTAGGACATGGCACACAATGGTTTGACGTTTTCAAATTGCTGAGCTGCTGTATGGCAAGCTTTAAGCAAATTAACAAGGGGGGGTCCTGGGAGTCCCTCTGTCAGACATTAGTCCTGGCTACGAGAGACTTACCCAGAGTCTTTAGCTCACTATCTTTCACAGAGAAGAAATATCCCCAACATATCAGTCTTTGTCCTGCCCTGGGGCAGTCCAGCACCAAAATGCTAGGCAATTCTCCTCTGAGCAAGAGTACCAACAGAAACCCCAGACACGTGTTTCGGTCTGGTTGGACCTCATCAGTAGGGTGGATCTGTGCCTCTAAGAATAGTGAGAAAGGGGTCCACGTCTGGATTCCCCTAGTAACTTAGGGTGCGATCCAAAATTACTTGAATATGCAAATTAACAAGGGGGGTCCTGGGAGTCCCTCTGCCAGACATTAGTCCTGGTTACGAGAGACTTACCCAGAGTCTTTAGCTCAATATCTTTCACAGAGAAGAAATATCCCAAACATATCAGTCTTTGTCCTGCCCTGGGCAGTCCAGCACCGAAATGCTAGGCAATTCTCCTCTGAACAAGAGTACCAACAGAAACCCCAGACAAGTGTTTCGTTCTGGTTGGACCTCATCAGTAGGGTAGATCTTTGCCTCTCTAAGAATAGTGAGCAAGGGGTCCACGTCTGGACTATATTCAGGCGATCCAAGAGCTTTGGCACCTTCAAATACGAGAACCGTGGGACTACAGTACTTTTTTTTTACCACATATTGTGCCGTTGGATGCTAGACCACGTACAGAAACAGCTCAAGAAGTTAATATGCATGGAGCAAAACCATGGCCAGAAATACAGCTCACAATAGTACAACGTTGGAGGCTATTACAAGAGAAAATAAGCAAGAAGATTGAGGAAAGGAAGCGGGATGGACAACACGGGACGATCATGGTGAGCAGTGATCACCGTAGCTGAAGGGTGTAGATTGACCACAGTGACGGACAAAGAACTATTACGGAACAGGTGAGACAATGATATGGTGTTCAAAATGAGTGACTTATTGGATAAAGATACAGTACAGAGAGTTATCACAGAGGATGGCGATGGTGCTGAAAGCGCCACCATCCTTCTGCAAGGAGGATCTGGCCAAGGTGCCCAGCATCTTATGGACTACCAGTCCCTATGATGTGGGGCTTTTGAAGGGGGTAGGAGGAGTGAAAATAAAACTGAAACCAGGAGCCATTTTGCCACGAGTAAAACAATGCCCACTCTCCTCTCAATGGTAGCAGACAAGGCTATTTGAGACAATTGCAGCACTAGTGAAACAGGGCATCCTAGTACCATCAGAATCACCATGCAACACTGCTGTGTACCCTGTTAAGAAGGCAAAAGGGGGTCATGGCATTTCATCTAGGACTTGTGACCTCTTAATCATATTGTAGAAGCAGAATATCCTTCGGTTCCAAATCCAATGATCATCTTGTGCAGCATTCCATCAGAAGCTGCATATTTTATGGTCCTAGACTTGAAGAATGCTTTCTTCTCTATACCACTACACCCAGACTCACAAGACCCGACTTCCTTTATGTATAGAAACAAGAAGTGGAAACATACCGACTGCCTCCAGGGTACTGTGTCTCCCTCCATAGTCAATAGTGTTCTCCGGATGGACCTAGGCAACATACAGGGATCTCATATTTCTCCATGGCTGTCTGACCAATAGATGGCACCTCTCGCCCATTGCATAGCTGCTCTGTGCTCCAACTTTCAATGCTATGCGGATGATACTCCACTCTCTTTCAGGCTCCCCTCAGCCGCCTCTTCTCCTTCTCTCATGCCGGATTGTCTGTCCGCAATCCAGGAATGGTGTGCCACCATTGATCTCTGCCTAAATCGGATCACCTGCACCCCCCCCCCCTTTCCTCTCACTCTCTTGCGGCCCACCCTGGGCCCTCTTCCTGCTCTTACCTGTGAGACTAAGAACTTCTGGGTCATCTTCGACTCCACTCACCTTCTCTCCTAACATATCAGACTTCTCTAAGAAGTCAAACTCCCAGCTTCACCTCCTCAGAGGTATTCTTCCTTTTCCTCGCTTTCCCACAGAAGCTCACTGTCTGCAGAGCTCTGGTTCTCTCCAGGCTGGACTACTACAACAGCCTCTTGCTAAATCTACCTGCCTCTGCTCTCTGTCCTCTACAACTCATCTATAACAGGACTGCAAGACTTGTCTTTGGCCTCAAGCCCAGGGATCATATCTCTCCAGCACTGAAATCTCTTCATTGGCTCCCAGTGGTGGCAAGGAACAAATTCAAGAACCTCTGCAACATCCAAAAGGTTTTCTGGGGCCAGTGACTGCAATACCACCAACTCTCTCTAGCGAAACAACATCTTCCTACTCCAGCTCTCCGCTCCTCCACCTTGAGGGTCAGTCGCTTCTCCAAGCAATGAGTTGGGGGCAGATTGTCAGGCATGTCTAATGCTTCCTGGTCATCACTTAGCCCAGTTTCTCCCTCCTCCTCACCTGTGTCTTCAGATGAAGTGTACTGTAGTCTTCCCTTCCTTCTCTGGTCCTTTTTTTTTTGGAAGAGATACGGCCGTCCTCGGGTGGAAGCCACCCTGTCGCCTTTCTAGTGAAGGCAGGCAGGGGACCGCCTCCCGAGAATGCCAGAGAGAGGAAAAAGCCCAATGGCAGAAAAAACCTCTCGGGTATGTAGGATACACTCCAGTAGATGGTGAATGGATTGTCTCTCTAAGAACTGACTTTGATATCCTTGTAGGCAAAGGACGTGATGGTAGGCTTCTTACTTGTAAAACTCCAAAAGGATAGCAAACACAAGTCCGTAGATGGTAGGTACGAATTGAGCACCCAGGAGAAAACTGGCTATCAAGCGGAATGGCCAAGTGGCAATGATACAGCGAGAAGCGGTCGGAGACTGTAAGGAGCAGAAAGAAAGAAGAGCCGACTGCCTAGAAGAGCAGACTAGCAAAGAGCAAGCAACTGTGGAACGTTGGAGTAAAGACTGAGCCGGTAGCAGCAGAAGTACGGACAAGTGCGAGTAAAGCAGGTAGGATGAAAATAGTAAGTAATTGAAGTAAAGCGGGGTGAGAGTCAGAAAGCCGAGGGAGCAGGAAGGAAAAAGGGCAGCAGTTAATGAAACGTTGTGAGACCCGTACGAGGAACTACAGGACCGCGGCGATGAGTGCGAGTCGTGACTCGTAGCAAGGACCACATGGTAAAGACAGATGAAAAGGAAACTAACTAGGAGGAAAAAACTAGAGAACACAAGGAAGACAAAAGGGAAGGCGGGAGATGACAAAAGAAAGCCGGTATGAGCGAGAGCAAAGGAAAACAGCGTGTAGACCCAGAAGCGAAAGCGTTGCAACGCACCGTTGCTAAGGATAGGCATGGCTAAAAAGGGGAACAAGGAAACAGCCAGATAGACCAGACCTGCACTGAAGGATAATACGGACAGAACGTAGTGGGACACTCTAATGGCGATTTACTTTCCGTGTGTTCCATAAGCGCCAGGAGGGCAGGCGCGTGACACAGATCGTTCTGCGGCTGGTGCCTCCCGCTGGAACAGCCTCCCTACCATTTTGTAACTTGAACAGAACCATCTCCTGTTCTGGAACCACCTCAAGACCCTTCCTCTTTGTTTCTGCCTTCTCTCTTCTCCCTTTCTGATCTCCTGTCTGATCCACGCACTGGTTACCTGGCCAGCCTCTGAATTTGGGCCTAGGGCCCTGCCTGTCTCGCTGAAATCCTGCGCTGCCTCTTGGCACCCCCTTCACTTGTGGTCTGTATCTGTAACCCTACAGTCCCCTCTCATTCACTTATTAGACACTTGTCTGCACTTCTAAGCACCTGCCACCCGTTGGCTACACTACTTGTTTTCTGTTTTTTTTGTCCTGCACTTGTCCATCCCCCAACACCTCTTCCCACCCCGTTCCCCTGCACTTGTGCAATCCGAACGTCACTAGGCCTAGTAAGATCATTGTTTTGTCCTCTTTCCCCCCTTGCCTTGTTCCACCTTGAAACACTTGTGTTTAGGCACGTTATAAATGCCATATCATATACAGATGGAGAGCACAGTCATCCATGCTTAGATGACATTTCAATTTGCAGCACGGTAGAAGAACAATGTAGAAAGGACTCAGTGCACATGCCGACAGTGTTAGCTGACAAGGGTTACGAGATGGACACAGCCAAACTACAGTACTGTCAGAAAGAAGTGCTATGTATTGGACAAGTGACTCCCAAAAGGGCAGAGGCAATATGCACGACAGCATAACCCATGACCGTGCGAGAGATGCAGCAATATTTGGGGTTATGCAATTACTGCAGGGCATGGGTTTACGACTACACCACTTACTCCAGACCTTTACTGAGTGCTCTGAAGGAAGGGCAGAAGGGATCCAAAATAATACAATGGACAACGGAAATGACTGAGGCATTTGAGCTGAAGGAAGCGATATGCACAGCTCCAGTGTTGGGGCTCACAGACTACAAAAAGGAATTATTTTTGTTCTCACACTCCGATGGGGTAGTGATGACAGCAGTACTGATGCAGAAGACAAGCTTGTGGCACAAGACACTAGCATACTACAGTGGTAAACTCGGCCCAGTAATGAGGACACTGTCCTTGCAAAAAAGCTTTGGCGGCTGCCGCATTCGCAGTCGACAAATCAGCCAGTGTTACCATCGTGTGCAGCACCACTCTCTACGTCGAGTGTGCACTCTTTGTAATACTGGAAAGACCAAAGTGCACACTGACAACACAGAGCACCGGGGTATGAGGTGTTACTATCAAACCCATCGCTAAAGGTGTTCAGGTGCACACTTGTAAATCGAGCGACTTCCTTTGCAGACGTACTACAGGAAGGTGACTACACACACAACTGCACAGAGAACGTGCAATAATTCAGTAACACTTGCAAGGTACAGCATGACGCATACAGGAATGGTAGTGGTGAAACTAAGAGTATGGAACGAGTGAGGTAGTGGTCAGTGCGCGATTGCCATCATATTATTCAGCACGGCAGTGGAACTAGTGGCCTTAATATTGGCATTGGAGCACAGCAGAAGAAGGTGACAATTTTCTCAGATTCAGCATACGTGACATCCATAGTACCCTCAGTACTGTCACGATAGATGAGGGGCTTCAGGAGGGCTGGGGGTCACCAGTACAGCATCCACTTTTATTGGGCAGGCTAGTAGAAGTCATACAGGGAGCTGCACCCAGGTAGGAGCAAGACCTGTGGACTAGGAGGGCATATCTTTGAGAGAATCAATTGGTGTATGGCATCGCTCAGTGAATGGATGACTGACAATCATCTGCAGCTGATTGCATCCAAGACAGAGATTGTACTGTTTGGCGCAAAGGACAAAATGTTGCTGGAGACACAGAGCCCACCCTCTGTGATTTTAGGGGAACAACTTCGCTACACCAAAAAAAATCAACAATCTGGGCTGTATGTGGCATGATAACCTAGGCAGTGAGGCCCAGGTAAGGGCAAAGGTCAAGGCAGTCTTTTGTGCATTGCGTTTACTAAAAAATGTACCCCCCTTTATTCTAATGGAGGAAAAGGCAGTGGTGGTGGGGGCCATGACTAACCCCCACTTGGATTACTGTAACACCTTGTTAGCAGGAATATCATCCAAGTAAGTGGTTAGATTGCAGAGAGCTCAGAACGCGGCAGTCAGAGTAATGGGACACCTCGGGAAATGGGACCATGTCTCGGCAACACAGAGATCCCTCCAATGGTTGTTGGTGGAGAATAGAATAAAATTTAAAGTGGCATGTTTAGTCTATAAATGTTTGAGAGGGCACGCACCCGATTATCTTATTGAAAAAATTAAGCAATACCATCTCAGTAGCAAGCTCCGCTCGGAAGATACATTTCTGACTTGTGTTCCATGATCTAAATGTGTCTCCAGAGGAGCTAGAAGATTCAGAGTTTTTGGGCCTAAAATTTTGAACTAACTTTCACAGGAGATCAGAATGTGTGAGACATTGGACCTTTTTAGGAAAAGGTTGAAAACGTTTCTATTTAAATAAATCGAAGCTCTGACTTAATCCAACTTCTGCTTTTCTTCATGTGCTCATTGTTGTCATATGCGCCCGAATACGGTTTACTCTGTCTGGTGCACATAATAAATTCCTCTAAATCAAATCCAATGTACAGTATATCCAACAGATGCCGTATGGCGGCAGAATAGCACAGGGAAAGTGATCATGCCACTCGCATTGTTGCACACAGCACTGACAGTTACATTACCCAACAGGTATGCTTGATTTATGCTTAGTTCAAAATGGCGTGGGCGCACAATGCATTCTGGGAGCGCTCAGAGCAATGTTGGATATTTACTTCACACCGCAGTGAAAGGCTGCACACATTTTGCTGGAGTGTTAGATTCACAGTGCTGAGACAAACCTGCTTTTCCAAACCTGGTATGCAGTCAAGGCCATTTCTGCTGGGAAAGCTAACGTTGTTATGGCTTGCTACTGTTCTCCGTGGAGCGTGTTTGAGAGCAGGGAGCCCTGCGTTCCTTGAGGGGAGCTCTCGATTGACCCAGCTGGCAACTGACGGCTGTTCCTCAACTGCGCAAGTGCAATTTCCAGAATGTTTGGGAATGAACTCCCCATTGTGGAGTGTGTATATATGTGGAGGCACGGAGGGGATCAGGTGAGACTTCAGCCAGAGAAGGACGCTTATGTCTGGCCTTCCTGTGAGCTGTGGAACTCTCGGCCTGGCTGTCCCCAGGGTCTTCCAGCCACTTCTGTACGAGATGAGGACTTCTATTACGCTCACGGTGATGTATTTCCTTTTGACTTCTTTTGTGATATATGACCTTACTATTTTTGAGTTATTTCTATGTATTTGTACGCTTTGAATAAATAGCCGTAAAGAGCTGATTTATCTTCTAATAGTGCGTGGTTGTGAGTTATTGTGTCTGTCTGTTTTTTGTGGTTCAAAGTACTTGCTCCATAATTGCATTGATGATTTATGGTTGTTTCGTGCACTTTTCGGGGGAGAGAAGTACATTTTTGGCGTCACAAACAGGATGTACGTGATGAGTTGTTCCATGCATCCAAGAGTCTGTTGAAACATAGATAGGATTTGGTTGTCATGTAAGTGACATTTTTCTTGAAAAGTGAAGTTTTTTGTCTCTTTGGTATCTGTTTGGATGCCTGTGGGAGTGATTGCAGTGTGGAGAAGAAAATATATAGGTTCAACAAGGTTTTACTTTGCTTGTGATAATGAGTAGTCTGTTCAAGAAGAACAACGTTACCGCTGGTAGTGACTGTTCTGATGATGTTATTCCAGGTTGGACGAAGAGTCCGCATGATAAGTTGGCTCAAGCGTGGGCATGTGGTGCCGGTTTAAGTGAAACTTTGGATCAAGGATTGGGAGATGCTGATCCGACTGATGTAATTGCATGCTTAGGTAGGCGAGGTTGGGTTCTTTTGCATGCTTATAGGAAAATACATCAGATGAAAATGGATATAAAAAATGAGGTTTTGCGATTAGAGTGAGAGTTAGATGCAAAACGGCAGACTGCGTTAATGCAGCAGATTCAAATGAAATTGTTTAAAGATAAGGCCGACACATATCAGGCGGTGGCCGAGACGGCAGCAGTCAGAGTAGCGCGATATAAGTATAGGAAAAGCCGGGGAGGGGTATATATAGACTACATATATTCAAACAAAATTGCATGCAAGCACAATCTATGTTTAAATCTTTAAAAAAAATACTTATACAATTTCATATTTTTTTGTTTTTATTTATTTATTTACTTAATTACTTTAATTTAGACATGACATTGAGGCGCTATTACCTAGAACAGCTTAGTTACAGAAATAGTGGTATTCACTGGTATGTTATAAATTTCACAAGACATCGTAAAGATATTTTTTTTGCTACAGTTAGTCATTCAATACAATTTGTTCATTAAGAACATATCATATGTACTGAACTGATGCAATGTATCTTATGTAAATAAATTAGTTTAATGGTTTTGAAGAAGGCGCTGAGGATTTCAATTTAAAAAATCAATATCTAAATTAAAAACAGCGCTATATACAAACAAAATTACTAATTTGAATCTTTTACAATTGCAGTGAAGACCAGTCTCCTGAAAAGAAGCAGCCGAATTTGAAGAACAAAGAACTAAGAAGTTACCTGTTAATTTAAGAAAAAAAGTAAGTAGAATATCACCATAATATTTGTATTGTTACTCAAACATACTGTAAAGTTAATACAAGCTATTTCTGTGCCTAGAAATAGAGATTGTGTACCATTTTGTCCAAAAATCTCCATGTCTTGAACAGCGATTTACAGTCAGAATGGCCCACAAATTCCTATTTTTGGACACACAAATTACCCAACTGAACCACTACAATTTTCATATTCTAGAACAAACAACTGTTTTAATTGTATACATTAGATTTACTTTTTGTACTTTTCCACACCACTAGCTTACTTTTTTTTTGTCATCTGAACCCCAGTTTAGTAACACATAAATTCAAGAATACCTATCCCTACTAGTTGTAGTTCCCAATGCACAATCACACACCATTACATACATCTTTATCATCTTCCTCAAACACTCATGCACACAGCACACATACATTGCAGAACACCCCAACCCATACCTTCTTTATTTTTTTCAACAGACCCTAAAGAATGCCTACCAAAAGTCAAGTACGTAGAAAGCAACGCAGAAGTAGAGCAAATGAAAATAAGTGTCCAACATAAGCATCCATCTCTAGCAGAATTTGTAAAAAAAAGTTGAAACAAAACAGCTAATAGTCATTTAGTGAAACACAAGAAGTTTCAAGTACAAAAACTTTGCCGCCTCTATCAAAAGGTAAAACAAACCAAAAAACAAATAACAGAAAATCAGCTATCACTACAGATAAAACTACTTCTTTAAATTTGAATATAGTGCAAAGTAAGCATACCAAGAAAAGTATTTTAGCCAAAATGTACCGTCACAAAGTCCTTCAAAATCTTATAAAAACAGGAGAGAAATCAGGTTCAATGCTTAAAACCTATCGTACGAAATTAATCTTAGAAGCGTTGATGGACAGTGCAATTCTTCTCAAAAGAAAGTTATTTATTTTAGTGTTAAACAAAATGAAACCACTAACAAAACTAATAACTAAATTACAAAAAAGACTTCTCAAGAAGCGAAATGTCAACAGAAAGAACTTCTGTATCTGCGGAGGTGAATGGAATTACACTACGAGCACAGAACTATATTTTAATGAAGAAGCATACAAACAAAAGCAAACAAATACAATTGCCATACATAGCAGTGGTCGAGGTTATGTAAAAGTGAATAATACCATAATGAAACAAGAAGTACTCCTTACAAAAATATGCCCTGAAAACTTAGAATTATCCCTCCATTCAACTGAATCAGAACATCTAGTGTACAAAAGGCCATGCATGTCAATGTGTAACATTCCCAAACAATGTTTCAAATCTTTACGCCAATTCCTCAATAAATATGTAAAAAGCAAAGACAAAATCAAAATTAAATTACTGCAAAATATGGATACCTGTCCAGTGCGCAAGTACACAGGACTACAAGGACATTCATTGGCCTGCATTACAGGACCTACTTGTAAAACCACTTTCCATGATATCAAAAGGATATCAACACATCATTCAACTATAAGAAATTTAGTCTATAAACTCTACTATGCTAAAAGTCCTGCTTTAGCACTAGCACATTTAAATAACATCCTTCTACATGGTACAGCAAAAGACCTACTTGAAGAAATTGACTATATCCAGAAAAAAATGTTTGGAAGTGAAAGCCATTTACAGAATGAAATAGCTTTAAACCAATTAAGCAACAATTCTACAGATGGCAACCTTTTGCTAAACACATATAAAAAAGAAATACTCACATTTAAAAGTATATCAGCTGAAGTACCAAGCCATGTATGTGTATGTTGCCGTAGAACTTTTTATAAAAGTAACACAAAAACTGTAGACCTATCATACAAAATAGAAGACAATGAAGATTCTAAATGGTTTGAATTAGCTCTTTACGTTGTAGCAGAAAACAAATACGAAATAACTGACCCCTTAATACTTTGCAGTTACTGCACTACAAAACTTAACAACCAAACTCCTTCACGTGCTATCACAAAGAATTTGGAATTATACCCAGTACCAAAACCCCTACAACAACTTAATTTATATGAGAGCATCATAATTCAAACAGTACACCCATTTCAAGCAATAATACGCTTTCAACCAAAAACAGCAAAATTACCTCCCTCTGAATTGGTAAAAGGCATTTGTGGAAAAGTAGTTTATTTACCATTAGATCTAAAAGAAAATGTGCATACTCTAAGAGTGCAACGTTCAATGCAGCAATCTTTAATTATCTTAGTAAATGGAGTACCTACAAAAGACAAAAACATATGGCAACAGCTGGTAGATTTACATAAAGTTATACAAGCCTTCCAATATTTTAAAGGGAATAATGAATATTACAAAGAAATTAATATTGAAGAAAACTTGAAAGATACACCTGAAATAATTCAAGAAACACAAGAAGCTGGTCAATTTGAGCTACTAGATCCTGCTACAATATCAAATACTTTAGACCATTATACAATTCATCCTTTGCACTCTAATGACACCATAGAAGATGTACTGGAAACGTACCAAATGCGTCAAACAAAAGGATCGCCAATCAGCATATGGGAAAAAAAGTATAGAAGCACGTGCTTTTCCTCTACTCCTTCCTACTGGCAAAGGAGGAAGGTATGATGATAGACCTATTCAAATATCAGCTTCAGAATACTGCTCATTACGGATGTATTCTGAAGATCCCAGCTTTAGACAAAATGTGGAATACATATTCCACCTACTCTTTGAAAGTGAACTAGCAACTCTATGTTACGGAGTTGCACACATATTAAAATCAGGATCACACTTTCAAAATATGACAGCTACACAATTATCAGAAAAAGTGCAACAAAAGGATGAGGTTTTACAATCAAATATTACAAATCTATTAGCAAATATGCGTGGTACTAAAGAGTACTGGTTTCAACGTCATGGAGATGTACGTTGTATGATCAGAAACCTTGGCCCACCCACTTGGTTTGTTACATTAAGTTGTGCAGAATATGCATGGGAAGATTTACATGATTTCCTACGCATATCAAATAAAAACAAAAGAAACATAGATATACTAACACCTGGAGAACTTTGTTCTTTTGATCCTGTTAATGTTTCAAGATATTTTCACCATCGCTTCATTGCTATGCTACATTTTATTTGTAATAAAACTGTTCCTCCCCTTGGAGAAGTGCAACACTTCCTTTGGAGAAAAGAATACCAAGCCAGAGGAGCACCACATATCCACATGCTTTTATGGATTAAAGATGCTCCTAAATTTGGTCAAGACAGTGATGCCGCTGTTTTACAGTTTATTGAAAAATGTCACTTGTGAAATTCCATCAGAAGCCACAAATAGTGATCTTCATGCACACATTTTACAATTTCAAAGACGCAAATGTGGAAAATATTGTTGTCGCAAATACAAAAACAAAGGGAAATACTACACCAAATGCCGATTTGGTTTCCCTGGACCACTTACAAATACAGGTCAAGGGAACAACCTCATGTCTTCAGTTAGACATAGTGTTAAAGGTAAGTCACCTAAAAATACATATTACATAAAAAGAAAAGAAGAAAAATATATCAATGATTATAATCCAATCATTACCCACTTATGGAATGCAAACATAGATGTGCAGTACATTGCAGACAATTCTACTGCAGTTGCATGATGTGTCACAGCATACTTAACTAAAGCAGAAAAGACAGAGCTCGAAGACCTCTGGAATGACCTGTCATCAGATAAAACAGTGTCTCAGAAATTATACAGCTTGGGCATAAAAATGCTCACCCATAGAGAATGTGGATCATATGAAGCAGCTGATTGTTTAACTGGTACTGCATTGTATGGTAAATCTGAAAATATAGTATGGCTAAGTCTTGGTCCAGTTAAATCTAAAAAAAGAGTTCTAAAATCATATGAAGATATAGAAACAATAGCCAAACGTGATCCCAACAGCCAAGACATTTTAAAAAACAATTTATTGGACACATACTACCCAAACAGAAGTAATGCTTTGGAAAACATGTGTCTATACCACATAGCCCAAAACTACACATATAAAAATATGAAACCTGATGAAAAAAAAGGTAAATATAGAGTGACAAACTGTGAAGGCAGCTTAGTTAAACTCACTAAACCAAATTTAATTAATCATATCAAATTGTCATTAAAGACTCCTCAACATAAAGAAGTACATTACATGTCCCTGCTACAACTCTTCAAACCATCGAGAAAAGAAGACCAAATACTAGATAACTATGACTCATATGAGGATGCTTTCAAAGCAAATGAAAGCACTATAACTGATGTAAACTTTACACAGTACAAAACAATGTTGCACAATGAACAGCAACACGAAGAAGAACTCCAAGCCCAACTAGATAAGGACACTCCTGACAGTAGTCAACCTTCTGTAACAGGAAGCCAAGAACCACTGAGAGAACAACTAATAATACATGAGGCAGAATTAGCTATGATAGAAGTAGAAAACACCATGTGTCAGTATGAAGATAAAGAAGACTTAACTATACTACAATCAAAACTAAACAATGAGCAACGTAGCATTTTTCAAGAAGTAACAAAACAAATTGCACATGGTGTAAAACATGAAAATAAAGAATGTTCCTGCCATAATTATAAACCTATACTACTGTACGTCAGTGGTGAAGCTGGTTCTGGCAAAACATTCCTAATCAAAATCATTAGTAAGTTCCTTCAACAATTGACAAACAACAAACTGTCAGCTGTTGTCACTGCCCCCACAGGTTTAGCTGCCTACAACATAGGTGGTGTTACATTAAACCGATTACTACTATTACCAGTAGAACACCAGAACAAATTAGACTATTACAAACTTTCTGCAGAAGCTGCAATGGAACTACGCAGAGTATTGAAACAGATGAAAATGCACCTAATAGATGAAGTGAGCATGGTCTCCAACCTGATTTTAGCTTTGATTCACCTCAGATTACAAGAAGTACTCAAAACAAACTATGAAGAGCTCTTTGCAGGAAAACACATTGTTGTTTTTGGAGATCTGCTTCAATTAACACCAGTAAAAGGTGAGCCTATTTTTAAAACATTAGGACACAAATTCTGCCGTAAAACTGTTGGCAGCATTGGAAATGTCAACCTTTGGCAACATTTCCAATACAGAGAATTAACAGAAAACATGCGGCAATCTGCAGATCCCACTTATGCCAACATTTTAAAAAGTATCAGAGTTGGTATACTTTCTAAAGAAGCAGAAGCAATATTGAAAACCCGGTACATTAATGCACTTTATGGCGATAATGCATGTGCTACAGATGTTATGGAACAATTAGCCCACAAAAATGTCAATTGTATGGCCTTAATGCCAACTCTTGCAAGCTGTTTCAAATTCAATGAAATCATGCTAAGTAAAGAAATGCAACCAATCATGGAAATTAGCGCCACAGACAAACTAGATGTACTTGGTATGACACTACCCATGTGTGACCAAGCCACAACAAGACTAAATAGTTTAGAAAAATCAATCTCAAACACAGCAGGCTTAGAAAAGATATTAAAATTATCCTTAAATTGCAGAGTAATGCTTAAACGAAACCTTGACGTGGACCAAGGACTAGTTAATGGAGCACTGGGTACAGTTGTTGGCTTTCAAACATACCCACGCGACAACAAAATTCAGTTTGTCAATATACTCTGACAAACTTTCAGAAGTAAAAAGGATAGGACACTCAACAGCTAGATTCTTTCTCTTCAAAGATATGTATGTACACAGAGAACAATTTTCTCTAACTCTTGCATACGCAGACACGATTCATAAATCACAAGGTCTTACCCTAGACAAAGCAATGATAGATATTGGTAACACAGTCTTTAAAGAAGGCATGAGCTACGTAGCACTATCACGCTTACGTACACTTAACGGTCTATTTCTAATCAACTTTGATGCAAGTAAAATAAACGCTGATATTCCTTGCATTTTAGAATACAATAGACTTCGCTCACTATACACCCCCCACCTAAAAACATTCTGTTCCACAAAAAGTAAAAGGTTATAAAAGAAAAATAAATCAAACAGAAATGCAACAGGATGTCACTGCAAATCCTCCAAAGAGAGTAAAAGAAACTAATACTTAATCAAGTACCACAAGCAAAAAAGAATCAATTAGGGAAAGTAAACCAGGTACTTCTTTAAAGAACGAAGACAAACTCCAAAAAAAGCAGTTGGATACAGAACTACTTGGACCATTTAAATTCTCAAATATAGTTGGTGTAAGTTGCTACGCAAATGTAGCAATGAATATTCTATTTCAATTACCACCAATTGTTGACAACATTTACTTACACAGTACAGACCCATTGTGTTTGCAAATGTTAGTACTTCACAGAAATGCAGCAAACAATCCTGACAACACGTATAGTGTTTATGGAATAAGACAACAATTGGACTACTGTGCTGGAAAGGTGAAATTCACTATAAACTCACAGGAAGATCCACAAGAATTTCTAATGTACTTACTACAAGTACTGGAAAACAAAAACATACCTATAAATGAAATCTTTCAGATTTCATACATGTGGAAACATACATGCACTCTCTGCAACAATGTGACACAAGAAGAAATCCCCAATGAACGCTTCATATATATATCAATACCAAATTGTGAATCCATTCCATTTCAGCGACTTGTACAAAATGCCAACCATGGTAGATTATGCTCTACCTGCAATTCAGATAATCGCTCCACGTTAGTAATACAAACACATAGTAAATACATAATACTAATGCTTCTACGGTACAATGCAGATGGTACCAAAAACAACTGCAAGCTGACTGGATTCACACATGGTCAAATATCAATTGGTAAGAAAACCTTCACAACAATAGGTATAATCTACCACGCAGGAGCCACAACCAATTCAGGGCACTACACTGCTTATATAAAAAAAGAAATGTGGATGGTTTGAATGTAATGATAGTACCATTACTCTAAAGCAGAGATTACCAGCAAATCTTACAAACGCTTATTTGATGTTCTTAAAACCAAAATTTGATAACTAAACTGTATTTAAACACTAAGTAAACTTGTGTTAAAAAAATATAAACTGTTAAAATACTCCAAAAGCTATCTAACTGCTCAAAGATTCTACAACAACTAATCAGATAAATGAATTCCACAAAATTAGACCAAAAAATACAGTTAGAATATGCCAATTGGTATCGAACTGTCCCAAAATGTAACAATATCCAAATAGACAAATCAATACCACTAAAATATATCAAGAGAATAGACAGTTAGAATACGCCAATTGGTATATAACTGCTCCAAAATTTTATAATATCCAAACAAATAAATGTTACTGCTCCAAAAAAATGCAACAAGCCAAAGTATAAGCATTAGCCAAAAACAAGTGAACACTGAAAACAAACATAGCATAACAGAAAAAGCTTTTTTTTTAATCCAACATGGATATTTTTTCTCCCACAGACCCAATGATTTTAGCAACAAATACAGAAACTGAGCAAATTGCACAGTACTCTGATTTGTAATCTAAAAAAGTATGTTGATTATACAATGTAATAAGTCATTACAAAATACTAATACTAACATGCTATTTTCTTTTATCACAGAAATTAACAGGAAATACATGTACTCCGGTTACTAGACCAAACAGTAAGTATACAATAATGAGAACCATCGCAGCATATCACATCCATAGTATATAATACCTTTGTTCCTTATACATTTGTTTTTCACCCAAAGTTATAAGCAAATATGAATGTGATATGCTGCGGTGGTTGTGGCCAGGGCATAGAGTCTTGGGTGCATGGCCAAGTGGCCATGCACCCAAGACTCTATGCCCTGGCCACAACCACCGCAGCATATCACATCCATAGAGTCAAACATTTCAACTATGGTCTAGGGAAACTTTTAATGTCCGCGGACATTATGAGTGTTCTTAGAACACTTTCAACTTGCCAGCGAACAATAGGGACAGCGTTTTCAGGACACCCCCTACGAACATTTCAGAACAACGCGATAGTTCTTAGAACACATTCAACTTGACAGAGAACAATACGGACAGCATCCTCAGGACACCCCCATATCGTTTATTTGAGAACATTTCAGGACACCGCGAGTGTTCTTAGAAGCGTCTTCAGAACACCCCCTGCGAACATTTCAGAACAACGCGAGAGTTCTTAGAACACATTCAACTTGACAGAGAACAATACGGACAGCATCCTCAGGACACCCCCATTTTGTTTATTTGCGAACATTTCAGGACACCGCACGTGTTCTTAGAACACATTCAACTTGCCAGCGAACAATACGGACTACGCCTTCAGGACACCCCCTACGAACATTCCCCGGACACCGCAAGTGTTCTTAGAAACGTCTTCAGAACACCCCCATTTTGTTTATTTGTGAACATTTCAGGACACCGTGAGTGTTCTTAGAACACATTCAACTTGCCAGCCACAACCCCCCATCCATATTTGCGAACATTTCAGGACACAGCGAGTGTTCGACAACGTCTTCAGAACACCCCCATTTTGTGTATTTACGAACATTTCAGGACACCACGAGTGTTCTTAGAACAGTTTCAGCTTGCTTGCGAACAAAACGGACACATATTGAGTCCTCAGAACACCCCCCATTCAGTTTATTTTGAACATTTCAGAACGCCCGTGATGTCCGCAGACAAATCGAACACAAAAAGAACATCTAACACATAAAAAAACACAACTTTCAACCTATCTCATACACTCCCACCCTCCCCAAACACTCCTACACACCAACACACTCTACTAAATACAAATTTTGAACAAAGTTTCACCGCGCTGTCCGCGAATCCAAGATGGCGGGTGCTACCGAAAATCTGACGCGCTTCACGCTCCACGCCGTCCAATCAGCGAACACGTCACATGTCCGCGGACATCACGCAAGTCAATGGACCAATCGGGACACTGTCCGCGGACCGAACAGGGAAGTGTGTCCGCAAAGCGGACACAGATATCAGTAATTTTATTTGACCTACTGTTTGGTCATTTTTAAAAAAACTACTGGACGGATTTTCACCAAATTTGCAAAAGCACGCTTTCGGGACCAAGCCGCTGCTCCTGGTCCAAATTTGGTGAAAATCCGTCCAGCGGTTTGGGCTGTAGAAACGAGCAAAACATTTTTCCCATTCAGTCTATGGGAAAAAAAAAAGTTTTGGGACCCCCCTATAACTTTGCCCCCCCCCTGGACGAATCCTCACCAAACTTTGCAAAAAAATTCAGAGTGACCCAGATGCCTTTTTTGCAAAGTTTGGTGAGGATTCGTCCAGGCAGAGCGAAGTTATAAGCCACCCAAAAAGTACTCTTCCTATGGAAACACCAACTTAACCATAACTACATGGCCACTACCATGGCCATGTAATATATATATACCAAAATGGATCAATCCGCTTTGGAGACACTAATTCAGTCCTGGTTTTAACTTTGCATTCTAGTACTTATAGTTCTGGGTTTATAATTGAGATTTTCAAAACTACAAATCCCAGAATGCAAGTTTAAAATCAGACTGAGCTAGTGTCTCCCAAATTGAATATGATATGATACATTGTTTATAGGCGCTATATAAATAAACTGTTTCAAAGTGCTTCACGTCAAGGGAGGGAACAAGGGAAAATACAATGACATTCTTACAGGTCATGAACAACAAGAATGTGAAATTAACTATCGTGCTCGGCCTGACGACATTTCAGATACTGCAAGAGCTAAAACACAGATAGGAAGGAAATGGGAAACAGACAGGCGACTATCGTACTAGGCCTGATGACATTTCTGGTAGGGTCAGAGATTAACAAGAGGTGAGGGAGGGTGGAGGAGAAAGGAGGGAGAGGAACAAAACAAGCGACTATCGTACTAGGCCTGATGACATTTCACATAGTCCTTGGGGGCGGGGGCACATAAAGGGAGGGAGAGAGGAGACAAACATTTGTTGCTATCTTACTACGTCCAGGGACAACTCTGATAGAGTAAGAGCATAGAAAAAAAGTAGGGGGGGGGTGGGCGGGAAGAGAGAGGGAGAAGGAAGAAGGAGAAAACAGAATAAAACAGTGAGAAAATAAAATAAATATATATTCAATGATAAAACATTGATAAGGGGACATTATAGTTAAGTTGCACTATGAAAAACCTATGAAATTCAATAAACTCACATGTCTAGCCTCTTCTTTTTTGTTCACTGACATATCTAGACCAGGTGAGTTTATTCACTGACAGTCAGAAACTTAAAATTCAATAAGTATTACATTTGTTGATGTTGCTATTCTCACATGTGCTTACAGTACTCTCGTTAGAATTCAATCACATCTTATGATGCACATACATAGGGGAAGAAGCAGGCCTGAAACACAGCAATCATTGCTATGCGTAAAGATAATCATGTTGGTTATACACAGTGGCTCATGATACTGCCTCTTGTTTCCCTACTTTACTGTATAAGCCCCATATTTGTATACATTGTGGTCTCTTAATGTTTTGTGTGTAGTAGTACAAGCATGTAGTAAGTGATGCATCATGACCTACTTACTATATGTTTCACAGTATGCAAAAGTGTGATACAGAAGCATTCACTGTTTTACTATCCAACATTGGAAAATTAGAAATATTACATTTTTATGGTGTATGCTGCAGCCAATGCCTATGTTTCTGTATGAGTAGGTTCCTGTACTAGAAACAACACTGCAATGGAATGTTCTTTGGAATAATACATTGCATATTGGTACCCGGTGAGGGCGCAATCAGAATGAAAGAGCCATTCTGATTGGCCCTCGCCGAGTCATTACCAGGCCGGGAATCCCTCAGTCGGGATTCCATGGCCTTTGTTCCCAGCGGGGGGAATGGTAGCCCCTCAGCCAATGAGGAGGCTCGAAGCGGGGCCATCCCCTTTCTGAGCCTCCCAGTGGCCGAGAGGCTGCCTTCGCCCCCTGCTGGGGACTTGGGTAAGTCTTTTTAAAAAAAATGTTATTCCCTCCCGACCACCCGCCCCCCCAACTTACCTTCTTGTTCCTGCGTCCCCGGCGGAGGACGAGGAAAGCCTCCAGCCGTGTGGAGACTCGGAGTGGGGCCATCCCCGCTCCGCGCCTCCACACGGCTGGAGGCTTCCCCCGTTCTTTGCTGGGGACGCAGGTATGTTTACCTTACCTTCTTTTTGATCCTGTTTCGGGAGCGTACGTGCTTGGAACAGATGTGTTCCCAGCGCTTCCGCTCCCGATGGCCGCATGGAAAGGGAAAACTGACACATTTTCTTGGCCGTTTCCTTTTTTTTTTTCTGTCCCGAAACGCTGCAGCATTTCGGGACAGAAAAAAATGCTTTTAGTACCCCGGTCACGCACATAATGCAGGCCGGGGTACTAATAGCAATATCACCCCTCGCTTTGCTCGGGCCTATAACTATGGGCCCCGGGGCATTACCTGAGTCGGTAACGCCCCCGCCGCTCGGGTCATATTGCTTAAATCAAGTATGTAGTTCATCACACATCTCCAGATGACCCTGACACTTTATTGCCAACATTACTTCCACGCCCCCTTGTAGGGACCGCCTATGAAAATAAAATGCACATGTGATGTCGTCAATCATATTTGTGATGGCATCTTTGATGTCATGGGTGTTATTCTTAGCAGTGCACGGTGGTGGCGCGAGTTATGGTTGCTTAGATTACCATAACTGGCAAATTTCACTGGTTTTTCAGTTTTACTTGTAACCATAACGTCCATTTCACAACGTTTTTTTCATTGAATTTCATAGGGTTTTATTGGTGCAACTTAACCATAACGTCCCCTTAGCAAAGATTTTAATGTAATTTCATAGGTTTTTATTGTTGCAACTTAACCATATGTTTTTTCGTTGAATTTCATAGGTCTTTAGTAGCGCAAGTTAACCATAACATCCCCTTAACAACTTTTTTTTATTGAATTTCATAGGTTTTTTATTAGTGCAACTTAACCATAAGTTTTTTCGTTGAATTTCATGGGTTTTTACCAGTGCATGCTATTTTCCTACAACTTACTAATATCATACTTACCCAATATAGCAATATTTTTTTGTCCATTTTATATATTGTCACCTTAAAACTTTTCAATTTCCCACCTTCTAGAATCATTTTTAACACTCCTATACACTTTTCTCAACAATTTCAACTAGTTTTGCATCTGTAGACATCTACGAACATCTGACTTCATTGCAAAACTTCCGGACAGTGCCACATGACCATACGCTGGTGCGCAGCATGATGACGTGTCCGAGAACTCACCGGCACTTCACGATAAAATCCGTACTTCACGGACAGTTTGGAACTGCATTTGCTACTGATCTAGGAGCGTTCAACTCCAAAATTTCCCTTGCACAGCTCCAACACCTATTCCTACTCATCCATTAACAATCTAGTACACAGTACATTCTTTTAGCAAAACTGCTATTTATCTTACAATCGCATCAGCTAATGCCATCCCTCCTCCCCAACACACACCACCACTGCTGTAATCAAGGAGCATGAGAAACACTGCCCCCTACCTTAAAAATAACACACATGCAACATTTTCCCCTGTCCACCTGCCCCTCCATATTAGTGTTTGGTGCCTCTTCCCTCCCCACCTTTTGTTCTAAGCTCTCCAGCAAAAACATAAAATACATCCAAAAACAATAAAATAAATGTTCCTTTAGGAACCACCTTTCACAGTTAAAAAAATAGAGCTATAAAAAAATGTATAGACTCCTTCTACTTTATATGTCTCAGTAAAGTACATACACTCAATAAGATTTTCCAACATTTCCATTTGCATTTTGTGTTATGCAATGGAACTATTGTTGCGTTTATCCCCTGTTCCAGGGACTGGAACGGTGGATACCGGCCTGGCATCCCAAGTTACATGCCCAAGCGAAGCGATGGTGGATAACGAGGTCTCGGGATCATTATCCCTGTTTCCAGCCCCTGCAATGGGGGATTAAGGCCATTAGCACCCTAGGTTCCTAAACCGGCTTCCCGGTGTAGGAAGGAAAATTCTTTTCCAAGATGGCCACCATGGAAAGGGAAGGCAGGGTTCCGTACAGGGCCCCTATTCCCTTTCCACGGCAGCCTACAGAAGGCGAAAAGAGAATCCTATGATCATATCACCACGATCACATTTTTCTTCCATTTCAAACCTATCCCAATTTCTAATATCTTTACCTCAAAGCCAGTCCCAGGTGGACATGGCCAGTTTAACCCCATATGTTGTCCCTCGTGATCATGGCTAGTAGCCAGATTGTCCAGATCATGACCTTATTCCATGACCTGCACAATCTGGCCACTGGCCATGGACTACACCTCATTCACCAAAGGTATATCAATATTTTTTTGTACATTCCTTGCGACACGTCAAAAAAAAAAACACGGGCACATTTGCCAAGCCATGCTTTCAGGTCCTTGCCAATGTTCCTTACACAAGTTTCCTGGAAATCCACCCACGTTTAATTTTTCAAAAGTGTCAAATGTATGCGCATACAATAGTCATGTAACCTAGCCCCCCCTTGACAAAATCCATTCTGACTTTACGAAAACATTTATATCTAGATCTATGGTCTTTTTGCAAACCTTTGTGTACATTTGTCAAATGGCACCACATTTATAAGCCTTTACAATATTTTGGGACCCCCCCTCTAATGTTACCCCCACTTGGCAAAATCCCACCAAACTTTGCAAAAGCATTTATATCTAGATCTATTATCAGTTCGCCAAAGTAAGTATAGATTTGTCAAATGGCACCTCATTCATAAGTCTTTATATTTTTTTTATGTAACGTGATTGTACGGTTATACATTAGACAACCTTTGATCACATGTTTTAACTTCATATTTAGAAAATTAAAAGAAAGAGAGAACGAGATAAGATAAGATGGATACAGAGACCTCAGCATTGTATGTATATCATGTAGGTTATAACAGTTTCCTCTAGTCCAATTTAGCTAGGTATTTCTTTGATGATTAACAGTTTGATCAATGCTAAGGGTATTGATGTTTTTTCATTGGCTAGTAGCATTTTCCACCACATGTCCTTTAGTCTGTATCCATATTTTTTGATGATATCACACATTATCAATGTTCTTTGATTCTCAAAAGTTGAACAGTCCATTATCGGATGTTGTAGATTTCCAACTGATTTTCCTTCATTGCATAGACAGCAAGTTTGGGGCCCTGCTTGCATGGTTTTGGAACATGTAGTTTCTTTAGTTTGAATCAGATTTAACTTGAATCGTAGAAATTGATCCCGGAAGAACCAATGAGGGAATATCTTCAAATAGTTCGGGATTGAATGCAGTAGTTTGCCATATCCTTTCTACCTGCGTCTTTGCTCTTCGGTATTGAATCAATCTAATGAATAAAGTTTCTTTTTGATTTTATCAGGATTGTTCATTAAGGTTTCATTGGTTTCTTGTAAGGAATTTACATTATTTTCAGACCCCCCCTCTAATTTTGCCCCCTCTTCACAGAATCCCAACAAACTTTGCAAAACTCATTCGGAAGTCGGTCGGCAATACAATTGCAAAATTTCATGCAGTTTCATTAAAGAAGTACTCCGCTCAAAAATATTATTGTCCCAAGCGTTCGGGCATGTGTATTTAAGCATACATTGATCGATTGTAAAAACCTTTCCTAGGCACCTTACTGTGGTTTTCCCCACTTTTATATGTGCAAAATCAGGCATCAGGGCGCAGCCATTTTGTATTAATCTTATCTGTTGCCGCATCGCCCTAACCTCGAGTGCCCTTTCAGCACTAAAGCATAGTCCATGCCCCTGAAGCTGACATCACCATTCCTAGCAATATTCTCCGTCTATAACCATGACGGTACTGTGCAGCATAGCCAAACGCAGGCAATCATCACCTACGTCCAGACGTTGGGTGACGCAGAACTCAGAATATCAACACACATCCTTTAACAGCACAGTGCGTCCCAATTCCGAATACAAAACACTAGCTTTAAACAAAACCGCAATCCTCTGCAATTTAGGATGTGCTTTTATTTTACAATAAACACTTTGAGAACATTCACTGATTTCCATATGCAACCACATTTTTTGTTCCTTTCTTTGTTCTCGATAGACAAATGTTTATCGTGAGTCGCACAGTGTTCCTTTGGGTATAAGATCATTGGATGGAGGCACTGTGATTCGCAAGGCTTTGGCATCAGCTTGTTGCTACACCACCATAAACGATGTTAAGGTACTCCTTGTTGCCGGTAATGCGAAAGGGCATATGGGCCCAGGGGGATCATCCCAAAACAGAGTTATGCTCATCCAACCATTGAGGTGTATCATCAACTGCTGGCTGAAGAAGCCATGAATTGGTATCTGGAAATTATGACATTCGCAGTAGGGCAGGATGAGGCTGTGTAGAAAACATAACAGAAATGTGTCTCAGTAGCCGTTCTTAAATCTATTCTAATCGATCCATTACTTATGCACCGTGTGAAAAGTAAGGATGAACACAAACGAGAAACAGTGGAAAAAAAACAGAGGAAAAAGCAACATGCAATGTTGGAGTCAACAATATAATTGGGAGCTTAGTGCTATGCAGGGTGTTTAGCTCGCAATTGGAGGCCAATGCGGAAGTTTACTGAATAATTTGAATAACACATAGACAGCATTTTAATGTAACATTAGCCTAGAATTGGGCGTTGGTGGAACCTGTGCAAACACAGACGTGGACTCCATGCATTTCGGTGCAGGACTGCCCACGTGGCATGGGACAAATACAAGTACACACCGGTTGGTTCTGAGTCTCCTCACCAATTGGCAAAACCAACAAGCCATTGCAATGTTAGCCAGCCATCCATACTGGTCATAAAATGAAATCTTGACTCCTTTGTCTACAAATTTGTCAACGGTAAAACTTACATAATAATCGGCATTTTAAATTCTCTTGGTGTAACGCTGAGTATCTGTTCGGATCAACGATTTTTCATCAAATGAAATGAAACGTTACTTTGTCCAGTTTTTGATTGCGGACCCTTCCATGTGCGACGTTTTTACATACCTCACCCCATTCCTTTCCTTACGAAAACTCCCTTTAATTCCAAGGACAAAAACAATAGGGGCTTCTGCCTAGCTTGCTTTTGGTAAATGGAAGCAATAAATTAGCTAGCAGGACGCAAGGGAGTAGGCAGCTCAAGCTATTGACCTTGAGTCCCACAGCATCGATTCCCGCATGCACCACTGTAGAATTGGGAATATTTAGGAAAAACAAACTGTTTGCTTACATACACCAATTCCACGCAAAATTTCCAGGGATTTGCGCATTTTATGAAAACACTCGGAATTCATAATCCACCTGTCAGCATTTAGTATTTTGGGGACCTTGCGTCTTCAGACCCTACCCCAGCACCTCCTCAAAATCACCTCCCCTATACCTAATATGGAGTGCTCAAACGGGCACCTCTTGCAAAAGAAATTGACAAACAGGGTACATCTGGAAAGAAATTTTTGTGTACGCTTTATTTGGACAATTTATACTTTTGATAGCTTTGAAATTCAAGTTACATATGTTTTCCATTGGTCATGTACAATGTATCAAAATTGTTGAACATACAAATAGCTGGAAATCATTTGTATCTGGATGCAAACTGTTCCACGAGTTCTGGTTTCTGTGGGCAGGGCACGTTTGCAGTGTTTTGTGGCAATGTATGTGTCCTAGGAACCAAACCACAAACGATTCCATGAGTATGCACGTCCAACACAGTCAAAATCAGATCTTTCACGAAATCTAATTCCATTTCCTGGTATATTAGCTTGACCACCCACTTTTTGGTTCTTTTTCCAAAGGCCATTTCGTATCGAAGCATCACAAATTTGCCAGCAGTTCTAGATTGTTGTCTTCCTATGTTCTCGTTATGCGCTAATAATGCAAGTAGTGTGCGAGATTCCATACCCTGTATACCGAAATGCAATCTCTTGGGCCGGTACTCACATATTGTGGAACATCTCCAAATCTCCTGTGTGACAGAATTCTGTGAGTCCCTTCAGATCTCTTGATAGAGTTTTATCAAACACGATCTTCTCAAGAGCTTTGTGTGCAGGTGAAGATGGAACCAACCACTTTTTCTTGCGCTCCTGCTCCTCATAAAAGGTCCATGTTCACATTTGTGAAAATGTTGGTTTTCTGTCCATGAGTGAACGTTAGAGCAGTGGCGCATCAATGAGCGCCATTTTTCAATTAAAATTTCCAACTGCTTTTCACCAACTGTGTAATGCTGAGGTGTCCGTGACCTTCTCAGGACAGTTAGCGGACATTCATGTTGAAAAACACCCGTTTTTGTTGCTTCTTGCAGCCATATCCCATCCTCATCACCCCTCACCTCCCCAGAGATTATTTGATAAATTTGACAAGTGCAATGTTGTGTTTTTTAATGTTTTACCGCGATGTCCGCGGACACCGGTCGCTTTCCGCGGATCCAAGATGGGGGATGTTTCCAAAAATCTGACGCACTTCATGCTTTTCACCATCCAATCATTGTGCGCGTTGCCTTATAAGCCAATCGGTGTCCGGTCCTCGAAGCGAGCAGGGAGGTGTGTCCGCAGAGCCGGCATAGATATCACTAATTTTTTGAGACAGTTTTTGGTTGTTTTTAAAAAAACTACTGGATGGATTTTCACCAAATGTACAAATGCATGCTTTCGGGACCAAGCCGCAGCTCCTGCCGCAAATTTGGCGAAAACCCGTCCGCGGTTTGGGCTATAGGCGTGAGCAAACATTTTACCCTGTTCAGTCTATGGGGAAAAAATAAATTTTGGGACCCCCCTATATTTTTGCTCCCCCCTTGACCAAACTTCACCAAACTTTGCAAAAACAATCAGTGGGCCATATACTTTTTTTTGCAAAGTTTGGTGAGGATTCGTCCAGGGGGAGCAAAGTTATAAGCCACACAAAAAGTGGTCTTCCTATGGGTTTAGAAACTTAACCATAACTACTTGGCCGCTACCGCAGGCCTATATATATATATATATATATATATATAGTAATGCTAGCCTGCATGAGATTTAAAGATTCTGCATTGCCCAATGCATTATACGATTATCCTTGGAAATGTTATTGTACCCTCTTTTATTGTGCCTTGATGCAGTACCCAATAACCCTGATTTCAATTAAATTATTTGATATATGTGGAGTGGAAACGCCAGCTATTTTAAACTTCTCTAAACCACCAGGCAAAATGTATTCCTTAGAATGAAATGTTTGCACACTATTCTGTGCTCGGCTTGCTCAACTGCTGCCATTGAGAAACGATGGGAAGTGTTTTCAGTATCTAGCTAATGGTGGAAAATTTGAAACTGTTCAACTTGCCCATAAATATCCAAATGCTAGAACCAAGTCATCTCTAGCAGTGTGCCTCTACTCCTGGCTATTCCTGGAAAGAAACCAGAGTTATCTAAAATAGGGCATAGACCGTCGTAAACACGTTTCGCCCCGGCACACGCTGAGACTGCGACAGGTACTGGGGAGCAAGAGTTTCTTGACTAGACGAAACTTAAAAAGAGAGTGATTGTGCAGGGAGCAACAAGCAGCATGTTGTAGGTAGTACAGAGTGTGCCTAGCAAAGTTGAGGACTTTGTCGAGAGGGAGCAAAGAGTAGTGTTGGAGATTGGCGTTTTTGTTGTGTAGTTAGTAAGAAAAGGATGACTTTTCCAAATGTTCATGTTAATATAAGCAATGAGGCAGTGGTAGTGATGAATTGTTGCAGTCGTAAGTAGTGATCAAAGAGGACAGCAAGATTGCAAGCCTTGAGTGATGGAACAAGGTCATGTGGGAAGGAGATGGCAACGGGTAGAGATGGCAATTGAAGCCAGGAGAAAAATGGCTTCTATTTTTGAAGCATTCCGCTTGAGGCATGTAGAACCATCCAGTTGCTAATTGCATTGAGACAGTTTATAATCTGTTCTGAGATGGCGAGGGTCAATGAGGAAAATCATACAAATATTTGAGTGTCATCAGCAAATAGGCGATAGTGAAAGCCAAAGGATGCGATGAGTCTTCCTATGGGAGAAGTATACAGGGTGAAGAGCAGAGTTCCGTGGACTGATCTTTGTGGGATGCTGAGCGGGAGAGATGCAGGTTCAAAGGTTTGCGAGTTTCAAGCAATGTTAAAGGATCGAACTTACAGGTAGGATGTGTTCCAGGCAAAAGCAGATTTCTGAAACCTAAGATTCTGGAGAGTGAGGAGGAGGTAGGAGCGGCAGAAGGGTCCAAAAGGATGAGTATAGAAGAGAGATTGGAGTAGTGAGCATTAGAGAGACGATTGGAGGCCTGCATGAGTGCAGTCTCAGTGTAGTGTTTACTACATATTAAAGTGGATCTCAAAGGCCATTATCCTCAAGTTTCTGGGTGATCTGGTGTATGACCACCAGCTCAAGGACTTTTGAATAATGGGGAAGGGGATAAACTAGCCGATGGTTTACTGGGATTTTCGTGTCAGAGGCGGGTTTCTTCAATAGTGGTAAGAGAGTTGCAGATTTGAAGGAGGAAGGGAGAGTCCAGCTGAAACGGTTTAATTGATGTTTTTAATTAATTGAAGATGATTATTGAAGTTTAATTCCCAAAGTCGGAAGAGCCACTGCTTGCCTGATAATAAAGTAAAAAAAATACCATCTTCTTGGCTGGGGTGTGTACATACGCATGCGTGCACTGAACTTGCCAGGCTTGTTTATTTGACAGCTAAAGTTAATTGTGTAGTTTTTGCTTCTCTTAAAAGTACAATATTTGAAATGCCTTTCAATGTCTGTTCAGCAGAAAATAAAACATTCTGCATAGTTCTCCAAAGTAGCATCAAGCATTCAAAGAAGCACGGTGCACCTTAAAAATACCAATCAACTACTGTTACTTTTATTCATTTGTACCGTGCCTAACCAACTCGGCCCGCAGGCATACTGGCGCAGGCGGTGACACCTAAAGAGATAAAACAAATGCACAAACAGTGGTCATCACAAATATCTGTCCATCCTACCATACAACAATGGCACAGATTACTAAAAATGTGGGGGTCTCGAGTTAATTCCTTAAATTAGGTCAGATACTAGACCTAGTTCCAAACTGATCTCTAGCACCATTACTTAGAGTGGTAGCTCTTCAGTTTGTTCTTAAGTTTGTCCAGTTACACTTCCAGTCCAATCTCTGGCGGCATGGAGTTCGATAATCTGGGTCCTGCAGTATAAAACACACTCTTGTCAGTAAGAGCCATTTTGGCTTTTGGTACCACCAGTAAATTGGAATTGTCTGATCTCGGGCAGGGTTTTCACCATTGGCTTTTTGATGATGCTTTCTACTAGTTATTGGGAGTTTGGCCTTCTATGCATTTGTGGACTATAGTAAGCATACGAAAGTGAATCCTGGCTTGCACTGGAAGCTAATGCAGGCCCTTCCTAGCTTCAGAGACATGATCAGGTTTTTTGAGGCAAGCAATTGCCTTAACAGTACCATTATGGATCACCTGAAGTCTAGCGACTTCACCTTTGAAGACTCCCATCAGAAGGCAACTGCAGAGGGCCACCTTAGGGCCTATTATCGCTCTGGCGATAGTCTCAGTACTCTTGGTGGAGAGATATGGGTGTATATGAGATCGCAGTTTTATATGATATATGTCATAGAAACAAGATTATTCACATGCATTCTCATGTTAAGGGTTTGGTCTAGGTAGATTCCAAGGATTTGATCATCTTTTTAGAAGACATTTTACAACCTGCTATGCAGAACTCCAGTATTTGTTACCAAGTCTGGCAATTCTGGCACTAGTCCCAATGACGATAAGTTCTGTTTTGTCATTATTGAATGCAAGACCAGTGAACTGGATAGCCCAGCCCTTTAAAATGAGTAGCAATTACCCTGGAGATGGATGGCGATGCAGCTTTTTATTCATACATCAATAATCAAAATGACTCGGGTAGTTGGCAAAAGGAAGACTGTTTTAATATCAATTATCTAAAACAGGGAGCATAACGAACATCAACGAAATCGCTTGATCATCTTACTCAAACATTCTTCATAAAAACTGAGATCTCATACACAAAACTCTTAATCAATGACGTTAACCTACATATGTATTAACATCATCCTACGTGGCAAACTACAAAAACCCATGAGTATGGGTGATTGGCTCTGAGTGAACATCTAAAAATACGATCCATACTGGTGTAAACAAGTGAAAGAAAGTGACTGGTTACTTAACATCAGGTGGGGCAACTAAGCCCCCCCCCTAAAAATGACCACTATGAATTTCACTAAATACACAACGTTCCATTGGTTTACGCAACTATAGTACCCCTAAATACGCAGTTCTCTACAATTGGTTGGCACTCTAACCTCCGTCAGTACTTCTCCATCTACGTCTAGCAGCATGCAGGCTGGCCATCCAGGTGCTGGTGAGCTCACCTTAACTATTGCTTCCCACCAACTAGCATATCAATCCATCATCACCTCAGTGGTCTACTGTCAATTATGCTTTGAGACTCTGCCTTGAGAGTGTTCTTAGCGCTGAGAAATTCGATAGTGAACGCATGGTCTGCCCTCGGGTGTAGGTGTCACCATCTCGTTCGTCCAACTTTATCCTTCCATGTGACTAGAGACCATGGAATAGAGCCTTTTGTGCATTTACTGCTATTTTTTAATAGACCTCTGACGTCTTCCTTGTTATGTTCATGCCTTCTGAACAAGAGTTCTGTTCTTTCACACGATTTGTATCCAATGTCCGTTTATTCCAGTTTGATAAGACCTTGGCTTCTTGGCTCATCCAGCCTTGCCTGCTGAGATTCACTTTGTAATTCAATTTGCTTTTTAACTGTGACACACTAGAAATGAGGCCTTCTTGCTACTGTCCAGCAATGCTATAATGTGTATTGGAAACATCCATCCTTTACTTGTCCATAGGTATATGTGTATATATTTGCGCTGGCTGCAATCTCTTCACAATAAAGCTAGCCTCAAGATTACTTTGTCTGCTTGCATTTCTTTTGCATATGTACACGTGTAAAATGACTCAATGTCTTCATCTGTTTCTGTGGCATAAGCTTCTTCACCTTGATCCCAAGATGTAATTTACCCTCGATACTTTACTGATGCCTTATAGAATATCTGCATTCTCTAGTCTCTGCATCTCTTTTAGGTACATCATCTCAGCTCTGTGTGACGTTTACTTAACAATGGTTGGTGACGTCACCATTCTTCCTTGCCGTTTATTTGCTCTTCTTCTTCAGGAATCTTATTTAAACAAGCATCATATCTCCTTCTATGTAGATATGGTTTCCTCAATGGGAACCTTGCCCCAATGGTTCCCTTTGGCCTTTGTCGTTCCAACTGCTCTGTATAGAACACATACTCTGGTTTCCATCATGCAGGTAAAAGGGGTGGAACGGTTGAGGTGGGGGGTACTTGGCTACTCCTCTACACTCCCCCCTCTGGGCGATTTATCGACCACTCTCTGAACATCCTTCACATGCAGGCATTTGGGTCGGAAGAAAAACTTCTTTGGCATCCATATCTTTGACTCCCTTCAGGCATCCAGCTGATTTGATTTGCTCATCCTTGTTCCATGTCATAAGACTGCATTGCCACTTGGACTGCAGTAGATCCATCTTCCCACATATTTCTTATGATTCTTTGGATACAGGTACTTCGATCCCTCAGGTGCATGGATATTGGCCTTCACAAAGTCTCTGATTTCTTCATCTGTTTCCATCCTGATTCAACATCTATCATGATCTTCATCCCTATGGCTTTCTTTGCTGTCTTCTCGCATTGTGAGATTATTATCTTGATTACACAGAATCCAAGCAAACCCAAAACGATCAGGACTCCAAGGACCTTGAACATGTCTGTCATCCATTGTGGAATCCAAGAAAAGAGTGATCCAAACCAGCAATGTCTTCTACTTCATCTATCATCTGACCATGGAGCTTTGTCAGCATGTCTATGGCCTCTGTCAAGGTTCCATTCTCGTCAGCATGAGAAGGTATAAATGTGCAACATGGTTCTCCAATTTTTGCACAAACACCTCCATCCATTGCTGTAATCATATCCAAGACATATCTGTTCTGGAGAGTCATCAGTCGTATGTCTTTCATCTCTTCCCTGATTGCATTGAATCCCTGTATATGTGTGTTGATCGTCTGTAGCAATTCCCATCTGGTGATCTGCAGCCACTTGGTATTTGCTCCAACCTGGATTCTCGGCATGAACATTAAGGTAACCACTGATTAGGTCTGGCTGAACAGCATGGGTTCATATGGAATAGAGTCAAAAGCTTCCATTGACTTAGCTGAGAAATAGTTCTAATTTTTTATCCACTTTGTCAGCTCCACAGATCTCTTCTTCCTCAGTTGAGTATCTGCTTTTGGGAAACTGTCAAGATTCAGATCACTTTTTGGAATCACCAACGCTGGAACATGGACATTCACTAATGAGTATCGTCCTCCCCAAACCTTGGGTAGCTTCATGTATGCTCTGGTTCCACAAGCCCAATAATGATCCATGATTGCTGCTGTTTCATGTATCACCACAGTTATGATTCTCTCTAACTTTTCTTGTGCCATTATTCCTGAAGCATAGCTTTGAACTTTCCAAGGGTACTATCTGCAAGTGTCCGCCTCTATCTTCGACCCAAGTCAGTAGCTTAGAAAGTCTTGGCCATAATGGCTTGCAGCCATTCTGTACAATGTCAATGGCAGGCTTGTAACAACCAATAACCACCTAGGCTCTGCATATTACTTCTCCTCCTTCCCATCCGTCTGGTGATAAGACTGATCCCCAGATCTGCATTTGGCCTCTGTTCTTCCATCATCTAATGTCTTCTGCAGATTTTCCTGGACTCTACAGTTATGTGTTTACCTCCCATCTGATTCCAGCTCTTTCACTCCAGGCTTCATATCTGATCACGTGATTCTTAGTATGGGCTGTGTTTCTTGTCCTTGTATTTTAGATAGTCATTTTTGGCTGGGTCTGTCCATTCAGTTGCTCATTTGAGGTAGGCATCTCGACCCATGAACTAGCCTCTGGTTTTGCAAAGTGCTATGTGTGAAAGACAATGAGCTGTCTGGACATCTATTTCGATAGCTATGAAGATCTTGCACTTCCCCATTCTGTATGGCAGGAGTGCACACACAAATAATTCCTCATTTGAGGGGCTTCTTCCCACTTCTTTCATATGCTGATACCATGTGGTATTCCCCAAGTGAGCTGTACTGTCCAGGTAATCATTCGGTTTGAAATCATCTTCTTGGGTACTTTGTTTAGGCCTCATTCTTCTCATGTGACCTTCCATAATCATTTCATGAAGTGTTAGCATGACTCCTTCTGACTGGATAAATCATAGGCACATCCATCAGTGGACTGGGTACACCTACATATACTGCCTGAGTAGGAGAAAGTTCACCCTCTCAACATAGCATTTAGGCATAACAATGTCTCGCAAAAGCTCCATGTGCGTCTGTCTTTTAGGAATCATCTTTGGGTCATTTATCACCGGACCAGGTGTTTTTGCATGCATTACCTGTATGGGCTCACCGTCTAACAACCTCTTGTCCTGCCTGTCTTGCCAAGCCTGTTACTTGTGTCCTAAAAGGATCTCTAAGACACTTCTTACATGTGAACGATTGTTAGTGACGCTTATCTCAGGTAATTTGTCATCTTTCTTTGGAACAGGAATAACTACATAGGGTCTTGGGTGCCTAGTAGTTGCCACGATTGCACCTTCCTTCTGCTCAGGAAGATTCACAGGAGTCTTAGCGCCATGTACATTTTTGCAATATGACGTACATACTGTGAGTGGAAGCATTAAAATTATGAGCAAGATACAAGCATAAATTATGTATAAGTACGACCATTTATAGCAATGACTTCTTTCACAACGTGGATGTCTCCCTGCATTTGGCTTAACGATGTTACTACTAACACTTTATTGCCTAAAGAAGGAAGCAGTCACTTTAATACATCCGCACTGTATACTGCTTCTTGACGCTGTTATCTTGACTCATCAACTTGTCCTCGATCAGCTGTCTATTTACTGGATACCAAAAAACATACTCTCGATATATCCATGGAATCAGTCTTTTAACCAGACGAAATGTGGATGCCTCTCCAGCAGGAAGAAAACTGACTTCAGTAAGTCTACACAAGTTCAATGACATACACCAGTTTCCAATTGATTCCTCAACTCTGCATTAGACCAAATGACATGATGAATTTCTTTCAGCATGAAACAAAAGTTCTGTCTGACCAGCAACCTCTTGATCTGTCCCTCGAAGGAAAGTTTCACTCTGACCTCAGAGTTCTCACAGGATAAGCGTTTACTTCCAGTATGACACCTCTCAAGATTTAATTTAGTGCTGCACTGTTTCTTGGATCCCTTAGGAATGTGTGCACATCAGTGCGTCTTCCAACAAGATGCGGGTATTCTTTAATCAGACAATAGAAAACCACACTGACCAGTCTGTGAGCATCATCAGCTGATAGGGTCATTTGTCCTTTCCCCACTATAATCTGTCAACTGCAGAATTTACTCAATAATTGCTGTCAGAAACCTTCTTACGATTGGACCATACTTAGGATCTTGCAGAAAAACATAAACACTAGTAGTTCTCCCCACAATTGCTGGATATGTGCACAGAATGAAGAGAAGAACTTCAAATATGATCCTTGAAATGTCATTGGGAATCACCATGGGCAAATCCAAACAGAAACTCAGTGAGGAATGAATCGGGGTATTGCACCCTCTTCCAATTGTCGAAAATGAATTCAGAATTCAGAATCTTTCTCTTCATATCAAGCAAGGCTAAGCATGCCTCAGTCCAAAGTTTAACAATCGCCTGTAGCTTTAAGAACAAAATATCTTCCCTTAACCCTGAAATGACTGCACAGAGTATTTGAATATCTTCCCTAACTCTTTGAGAAGTGGCTAAAAGTGTGTCCAGAACCAAGCCACAGTCCAATGGAATGTTTTCTTTTACTCAACAGCCTCTGCATCTTTCTTCCTCATCAAGACCTGGTCTGCATTTGCTGATGATGTTCCCTGATGCTTGCTTCTGAAGGGGGTGGGGGCAGAGGGATTTCTCCAGTATAAACCTTCATGTCACCTAAGAAAGTCCAAGCATGTCTGCCTTGCACTCTGACTGCAGACAGCGTGACGTCTTTCACAATGAAAGGGCCGATGAATCTGGGCTTGTCACTTCGTTGTGAAATTGCAGATTAGGACCACATCTCCGGGGAATAATTTGGGAAGATAAAGTTCTTGAAGTCTACTTGCTGAAGCATCTCCTTCTGTGTTCTGTACTGCCCCACACCCTTATCACCGTACCTGACCTGAAATGACAGATACTTGAAGTCATACACATAAGATACTCACGTAGCTCCATTCCTAACAGTTCTGCTGTCGGCTGAACATCACTTCTAATGGAGGCGTGAGGGGTGTCCTCATCTGTCTCCCTGACACGATCTCATGGGGGGTGAGATGGTGGTCCGAACCTGGTTGGTTCCTCAATGCATATAATGCCAGTGGTAGTCATTGAAACCACCCTTTCTTCAAGGTAAGCTTCAACTTGGCTATCCTTTCTTTAAGCAAGCCGTTGAGCTGTTCACAGATCCCATTCCTTGGGGGTGATAGGCCGAAGTGAACTTGTGTTTTATACCAAGCAACAAGCTAATCTGCTCAAATGTTTGATTCACAAAATGTGGGCCTTTGTCTCATCTCATTACATCACATACTCCCAATCTTGGAAACCCTTCCCACACTAAGAATTTGGCTGCACAGGTAGAGTCTAGGTGTGTACACAGACCAGCCTTGAAAAGGGACAAACCACAACAATCATGTATCTATATCCATTGCATACTTGCAGTATGTCGACATAGTCGATATGCAAATGCTGAAACGGGCCAGTAGGTCCCGGAATAACTCCCCTGTGTGCCGTGTGCGCCCAGCCATGATTTTTTGACACACAATGCAGTTCACTACATAGTACGCAACATGCTCAAACAAATTTGGGTCAAACCAATCCTCTGCAATAGTTGCAGCGAGGTTCTTTCTAGTTGTGTGCACAGGGTAATGTAGCTGTTCGAGCACCACCCTTAATAAGGCTACAGGCATCACCGATTTAGCAGTGCTGTCTTGTTGCTGCAGTGCTTCAGAGGAATTTAAAGAACACCCTCTTCGCGTCCACAAATCCTTCTTGTCTTGAGGTGCTTCTGTCATAAAGCTACGGCCAAAACAACGCCCCGAGGACAAAACAAGGGCAGGGTGGTTGCAGGGGTTGTGGGAGGAACCTATCTGAGCTGTTGTCACCTTTGTCCCCAGTGCAGATGTACATTGTGTGGGGGAAAAATGTGTACAGGAGGCAGAACCAAAGGAAGACTACACTTCCCAGCAACCCCGGGCATAGGACTACAACCCAGCCGGCCCAGTACAACGCCCAACGCAACGCGCATGCGCGAAGAGGCTACTGCGCATGCGCGATCCCGGAACGTTTGTCCGTGCTCGACGCTGCTGCCGAGAGGACGCATCTGACAGAGCTCCAGCTAAAGCTAGTCGCGGGGCTGCACTCACTGCTGGATACATTATCAGGCCCCGCGATGCAAAAGATAAGTACACTGATTTCCATTTAAACCTTGTCAGAGGGAAAATAACACTGAAAAGAGGCTCCGGTTGCCAGTGACAATCAGGAAGTCTTTCTAACTTCGGGGGAGATACGCGAATGTTACGCGAACTAACTAATAACACACTAAAACTTCATGTGATGTGCACTCGCCAGTTGCAGGTGTAAACGTAACGCTGCACTCGCCTGTTGCGGGTCATTAAGTACTGTTCTCGCCATTGCGGGTACTTGTGAAATGCCAGAAGGCGTGAAAGAGCAAAGCTAATTATCTCCTTTTTTGTCAGGAGTTACCGCCACCTTCAGTGATCTGATTCCTCAACCCACAGTCTGCGGAGCCGGTGGGCGGAAGAAGCGCATTGGAAAACCAGAGCTAAGTGTATTAATGTGATGAAAAGTATTGTGCTCGAATCCATGTTGTAAATCTCGTAGTGAACCTAATATGTAAAAGGGGCAAACACTAGTGTCAGGTTTAAGCTGAGAGCTGAAGCCTAACTAGAATACGGTGTCTATTGAAACCCTAAGGTGGGGCAAACTTTGTGAATGTAGTTAACAGAGTGTTGGGTTCCAGTCTAAGGGTAATGCATGCATGAGATATGAATGCATGGATGAATGCCAAAACGTTAAACAGCAACTACCAAAACGGAAAATAGCTCAGACTCAAAGGGTCAGAGTCAAGGAGCATCTCAACCCTAACAACGCCTATACTATCCAAAACCTCTCCCTAATCCTCAATCCGGTTACCCTACAACTCCGAAACCCATCCAACCCGTGGACCCTAACCCTCTTTCCCCATGGGGGTCGCGGTGACCTGTGTTTAAACTAATCCAGGCGCCAAGACCGTCAAGGGGAGGTAGGAGTTCTTGCTACTTCTGCGTTGGGATGGACTTCGCCTTGAAAGCTTCCCCCTGGACCTCTATTAATTGTGTCTTTGACAAATCACTACATCTTTTAGACACATTCATCATTACAACCATTTTCTCATTTACATCAGCTTATCAAATGACATTATATTTTCTGAATGTGCAGCGAGTTTCGCTTCGTCTGCTGCTTTGTTTCCATGTGAGAGAAAGTCTGCCCTTTTAGTATGTGCTGCGCATTTAAAGACTGAGATGGCTACTGGGAATTGCAATGCTTTAATAAGCCTGTCCAATTAGGTGGCATGCTGCCACTGGCATGCCATCCGCTCGGAGGTAGCCCCTTCTTCCCAATGTGCTAACACTGCGTGCACCGTTGACGTCACATAGGCGGAGTCGCTGTACACTGTTACTTCCTGGTCAGCATGATTCTCGAACTCTACTATCACTGCCACTAGCTCTGCAGCCTGTGCTGAATAATGAGATGGTAGTCGAGCACTTATCTTCTGAAACTCCCCATTGGCCGTGTGCTTTACCACAGCTGCACCTGTATATCTCTGCCCATCGTGTTGATCGATTCTTGAAGAACCGTCAATAAAAACAATTTCTCTTCCTGTTAAAACATTTTCTTTTATTCTAGGGATTACATCATAGAACTCTTCATAGTTCGAACAGTCATGCGCATGCTCATCTTCTGCCAGTTGTTCAGCTACAAACATGGCAGGATTCACTATTCTGCATCAAACTATTTTGATCGCCGAATTCAATATGACTACCTCGTAGGCAGAAGCCCTGTGAGAAGTCAACATGCCTTTGGGTTTCTCTAGAATGGCAAATAGTGCATGGTCAACAAAAAACATCATAGAGAATCCCATCACTATGCTTGCAGCTTTCTCTATAGTGAACGTGGCGGCTGTCAGCAATTGTTCGCACGGAAAGTGACCCCTCATCACTGGGTCCAAAATCCCACTGTAATATACAACGGGCTTGTACCCCAATGTGGTTCTCTGTGTAGGAATTGCTGTCAGAACAGTGCCATCTGTACGTGAGAACAAAAAGAATTCCTCAGAATAATTAGGAATCCCTAAAAGGAGCTGTGCAACTTGCCTTTAATTCCTCAAACCCTGCTTTCATTTCCTCAGCCCATACAATTGTTTCCTGTGTTGCCTCTGCTTTCTTTAAAGCCTGCAATAAAGGCCTTATATATACGCTGTAGTCAAAAATCCATGCTCTCACATAGTTACACAATCTCAGAAATCTCTGCATGTGCTTTATCGTGTGGGGCTTTTTGGTTTTCAAAATAGCCTCAGCTCTCTCAGGAGTAACCTTCTTTCCTTCATGTGAAATCAATTGGCCTATGTACAACACTTCCTGTTGACAATACTATAACTTGTCCTTGTCAACCTTGAATCCTTTGTCAGCAAGTGTAATCATTAGCTGAACAGAATCGCATCTGCAGTCTTCCTCTGAAGTGCTGCACACTAAAATGTCATCTACGTAGTGCAACACAACACTTTCTAAATCGATATTGCTTAGGTCCACCTGGAGGACTCTATTGAAAATCGATGGAGACTCACAATGCCCCTGAGGTAATCTTGTGCTTTTTAACTTAGTCTGTCTGAACGTAAATGACATCAGATCCTGCGAGTCTTTGTGCAATGAGATTGAGAAAAACGCATTTTTCAAATCAATCGCAGTGAAATATCGTGCTTCAATAGGTATATTTCATAAGATTGTAGAAGGATTTGGAACTAGAGGGACCTTGGCCTCTACAATCTGGTTTATTGGCCTTAAATCTTGAATTAGTCTCCATGACCCCCCCCCTTAGATTTTTTGATAGGGCACACTGCAGTATTACACGGTGACTCTGACGAAGATACCCTGATCCATCATGGCGGAAATAGTCTTAAAAATACCTTCATCTGCCTCTCGAGACATGGGATACTGTCGTGCTTGAGGTAAAATTTCCTGGTTTCAATTTAATCTTCACTTCTCCAACCCCCTTCAACAGGCCTATGCCTGTAGTCCATAATGAAACAGGCACTTTTGGCATATCTTCGTCAAAATACTCAGGTCCTTTTTTTGTGCTAGCACAATTTTCTGATGAACCTTTCGTTTGATTGCTCTCACCGAATAAGTAATGTTCATGTCAAATATCACTTCGTCATCAGATGGATGATCTCCAAAAAGATCGTCATCGGTGAGGTCAGTTAATCTGTAACATTCCCCGATGGCAATTACTGCACACCATTGCCTGCCTTTATCATCATTTCCGTCAAGCAAAGCCATTTCGCCTTGCACTATGGCTGCTTGAAGTTCTAAAGGAAAAACGTGTCCCTCTTCTTCACGCATAGGTATTTTTGGTCTAAAGAAAAATTCATTAGGTATTCTCATAGTTCTGCCTACTAGGCCTGGCAGCCATGTCAACAGAATGCATACTCCATAATGAAAAACCTTTGGTTCTGAAGGCATTGCTCGCATGGCCATTTGTCCTGCAAATGCTATGATAAATTTGCTCACGTTTAAATAATGCATTCCTGGTGTTGAACACACAATGCCCTCATCGGTAAACAAGATTGTCATGTTCAACTTTGTCATTAAATCTTGACACAATATATTAACAGGTGTCTGCCTTGAATATAGCAATGTCACTGACATGTCACACGCTCCTATAGAGACTGTTAATTCTTCAGTGAAAGGAACTCTACTTGTAGCTCCCGTGAAACCTTGAGTATTCATGGCATTGCCAAACATTGAAAACGTTCCCTCTTGTATACATGAGCGCGTTGCACCTGTCTACTAAAAACGAAAAACTTTTGCCTCCTATATTGATGTCTACCCTCGGTTCCTCGTGAGGATTTGGCATCACAGATAGTACTGAACACATCAGGACTCCCAGTGAGATGTCCTATTGCAGGGACAGCCTCATTCTGTTACCTGTAAAAGGATTCCCTCCATCGACGGTGACACCCCCTACTCTAGGAGTCATTAACTGTTCTGTGCTTGTGCTCTGCTGAATCTGTATGGGTTGAATGCTGCGACTGCCCTTGTGATGGATTATTTTGCCACCTGCTGTGTTTGCAAGTCTTGCTGAACTCTCGGCGCTTGCTGCTGCTGCATCGTTTGATTCTGAGAAAACTCGTCTCCGCTCTGCTGTCAATACGCAGGCGGGATTAAAGTCCCCGCTCTTAAGAAAATTGCTGTTTTGCACAAACCCTTTACTTATACACATACGAGCAAATTCCCTGTCATCCTGTATGTCCAACATATAGGTGGCCTCCTACCCATCCTGCATATTTTGTCCGTAATTCTGCATATTTTGAAACCCACCTTGATTATTCTGGAAACTTCCCTGATAATTCTGCCAATTCCCTTAATTATTCTGAAAACCTCTTCCTCGAATGTCTTCCCTTCCTCGTGGAGCAAATCCATTATTGCTCTGATCAAACTGCCTATTCGTGGTGTGCTGTGAATTCTATCCGTCTATACTCGTCAACATTGCCCCTTCATTGGCATACCTGGACAGTTTTTTCTGTGCTCATTTTTCTTCTTCACTTTTCCTAACATCATCTTTCTTGTGATTCTTTTCCTGCCAGAGTCTACAATAATGCGCAATGGTCAGCTGAATCTCCGACCACGGTTTGGCTTCTATACCCACTAACTTCTTGAGCTGCTTCTGTACAGGGTCTGGCAGTCCTTGGCACAATATGTGATAGAACACAGGTGTAGATTTTCCGTAAGATTCGCGCGTCTCCAAGCTCCTCTGCACTTGAAAAATCTGAATGTATCTGAATGATCATCTCCGTCCTGCATCTTTTTCGCCATTACAGCTCCCTTATTGGACGTGTCTGTAGACAGTACTCTAAGCGCTTTCCAGACTGCCTCTCTACAGTTATTGAATGGTACACCATTGTGAGCAGTGTTAACTGTAGTAACACCAGCATATCCTGCCCGTGACCAAACATCAGCTCTCTCACCAAGTATGGCAATCAGGAGAATCTTAATGTCCCCTATAGCCAGCGTGTTTCCTCCCGTCATTTTTTCAAACTCATGTATCCATTTCCCAGTGCCAGAAGTTAAACTCAGAGTTTACACCTTAAATTGTCCTTGTCCATCTGGGGCCACAATATATACTGTGGCCTGCCCCCCCCCTTTTCTAACAAGGGAAACTGGGAAGCCCCAAGCGCTCATTCTTATCTCTCATCATTTGTCTGTCCACCGCAGGGACAATATTCCCACATCGCCTTCTCCCTGGCAGCGATTTTAACCTGCTCACACAAGGCAGCAACTCCCCCCTCTCACTATGGCATTGCCCTTTAGGTTGTTCTGACTGTGTCAATGGTTCTGACGCCCTAGGTATAGGTGCATTTAAATCTGACCATCTTACTTCCTTATCCATTGAAAAACAACCCTCGTGACCACATACATCCCCTTGCTCTTCCCCACGGGAAGGTGTCCGTCTTCATCTGACATTTCTTGTGCCCAACTCGTGCAACTTCTCTCCTCTTCATCTCTATTCAGTGTCAGTCTATCAAGAGACAGCTCCTTATGCTTCGTGCTACATGAGGCTCCATCTGTGTCGTACAACTGAGTGCTCTTGAGTCGATCAATTTTTCCCTTCCCCTTTGATTCTTTCTGGGCTTTCATTTCATGGTATACTTTATCAATCGCTTCGCTAATGCTCCTAGAGTCAAACTCGTCTCCTAGATTTATTCTTGACAGGCCTGGTAATAACTCGTACTCTGGGAAGAACTCCTCTATGTCCTCCCATGCTACTTCTGGATTAGGATTCCTTACTTCCTTCTCCAGGCGATCGAGATTCCGTGCTCTCTGCCTTCTTTTACATTCCATATCATCGTCAAATTCTCTTTGTTTGCTTGCTTCCTCTATTACCCGGTCTTCCTCTTTTTTCTTCATATCCTTTCTCTCGTCTGCCCTGCGTATCTCCTCATCCTTTTGTCTCTGTTGTCTTATCCCTTAACTTCTGTTCCTCCTCGTCTATTCTTTTTTGTTCTAGCCTCTCCTGCTCATCAATTGCTCTGTCTATTGTCACGTTTTCTTTGCTCCTCTGCTCTCTTGTTTTCTTGACTGTTCCTCTTGATGTAACTGCTTTCGTCTTTGCCGATCCTTCCTTTTCGCTCCATTGTCTTTCAATCGTTCCTCCCTTTCTTTATCTTTTTATCTTGCTCGTCTTCTATTTCAGCTTGGACGGGGGAGTAGAGGACTCCTCACCCCCCTCTTTGCATACATTAAGTATCCAATCTACAGGAGGCGGCTCATCTCGCTCCTCTTGGTACATCTTCCAAAGCTCTAGGCTAGCTAGTCGCTTGTCTAGCTTTTTTCCTGTGTATGCTGCATGCAAATATGTCCTCATATGCTGCAGGACTGCCTTTGATAGTGACCCTCCTTGCGGCCACGGCATAAACATTTTATCTGCGGTTCCTTTAACCCATTCCATACTGTACTGTCTAAGCTTGGGTGCATGTTTCGGCAACTGCTTGCAGAGATGCATAAGTG
Source organism: Ambystoma mexicanum (assembly GCF_040938575.1). Lineage (NCBI taxonomy): Eukaryota > Metazoa > Chordata > Amphibia > Caudata > Ambystomatidae > Ambystoma > Ambystoma mexicanum. Next base: position 194,444,214 of record NC_090938.1, read on the forward strand.
GAGTAATATCCTCCATTCTCAACCTGTTACTCTTAACCTGTTTGACCCTTGCATGCTTTAATCACAGATTTAAAAAGTAAGTTTCAGAAAAATAACACAATATGAGCTTGCACCAATCGTCGCAGGCTCCAATCCCTTTAATCACACTTTTTACTTTAATCTTGCTAAAAAACAATCACCAAATTCAATTTAAAACAATTAGTCTTTCTGTTTATGATGTCATCATTTTCAAAATCACGTAAAACAGACAAACTTGACAGGCCACATATATTCCTCTCTACAGTCTTCTCTAAGGTCTGTCTTGACCTCTGAGATACTCCCTACAGAGTGTAAATTAACCTCTTTAGCTTCGCCTTTAATCGAATCAGTTTCTACGTCATCCGCTACGGGACTCTAGGTTCAAATTTCTTCTGATACGTTCTTTAAAATGCAGGCCAGGGTGTATTCTCTTATCGTGGCCTCTCTCACGATACTTTGCTTGGCTACACTATCAATAGATCTTATTCCCCATATATAACACTCTTATTCTCACGTTATGTTTATCCCGCGACCCTCCGCTACTCACTTTTTTCTTCACTCATCACCCATAAGTTTTGCCAACTCTGTTTTTACTCACCGCTCTCATTTTTGTCTTCCGACTCTCGGGATCGTATGCCTTTTTTACTGCCTCTTCAACCTTCTGTTCGATCAGCTTCTCGTAGACGTGGGAGTGAATTCTGTCTGAAATCAGGTTGCCCGTCACGCCGCACTTGCAAGCTTTTTCAAATTACTCTAAACACTATCTACGGAGAGCTTCACGTCCTTTCAGTCGAATGGCAAAGGTCGTTCGATATTGACGGGACTCTAAAGTTTACTCTTGTCGATGGCTCTGAATAATCCTCTCTGCAACCAATTATTGAACTGGATAGCCCAGCCCTTTAAGATGAGTAGCAATTACCCTGGAGATTGATGGGATGCAGATTTTTATTCATACATCAATAATCGAAATGACTCGGGTAGTTGGCAAAAGGAAGACTTTTAATATCAATTATCTAAAACAGGGAGCATAACTAACATCAACAAAATCGCTCGATCCTCTTACTCAAACATTCTTAGTAAAAACTGAGATCTTAAACACAAAACTCGTCATCAATGACATTAACCTACGTATGTACCAACATCATCCTACGTGGCAAACTACAAAAACCTATGAGTATGGGTGATTGGCTCTGAGTGAACATCTAAGTATTCGATCCATACTAGTCTAAAAAAGTGAAAGAAAGTGATTGGTTGCTTAACATCAGGTGGGGCAACTAAGCCCTTCCCTAAAAATGACCACTATGAACGTCACTAAATATACAACGTTCCATTGTTTTACACAACTATAGAACCCTTAAATATGCACTGCTCTACAATTGGTTGGCACTCTAACCTCCGTCAGTAGTTTTGCATTTACGTTTAGCAGCATGCAGGCTGGCCATCCAGGTGTTGGTGAGCTCGCCTTAACTATTGCTTCCCACCAATTAGCATATCAATGCATCATCACCTCAGTGGTCTACTGCCAATTAGGCTTTGAAGCTCGGCCTTGAGAGTGTTCTTAGCTCTGAGAAATTCAGGGAGTTAAAGCACAGTCTGCCCTCGTGCGTAGGTGTGACCATCTCATTTGTCCAACTTCATCCTTCCATGTGACTAGAGACCATGGAATTTAGGCTTTTGGTGTATTTAATACTATTTTTTAATAGACCTCTGACGTCTTCCTTATGTTCATGCCTTCTGAACAGGAGTTCTGTTCTTTAACACGATTTGTACCCAATATCAGTTTACTCCAGTTTGATAAGACCTTGGCTTCTTGGCTCATCCAGCCTTGTCTGCTAAGATTCACTTTGTAATTCAATTTGCTTTTTAACGGGGACACACTTGAAATGAGGCCTTCTTGCTACTGTCCAGCACTGCTATAATGCGTAGTGGAAACAACCATCCTTTACTTGTCCATAGGTATATATGTATATATTGGCGCTTGCCGCAATCTATTCACTCTAAAGCTAGCCTCAAGATTACTTTGCTTGCATTTCTTTTGCATCTGTACACATGTAAAATGACTCAATGTCTTCATCTGTTTCTGTGGCATAAGCTTCTTCACCTTGATCCCAAGATGTCACTTATCCTCGATACTTTCCTGATGCCTTATAGAATATCTGCATTCTCTAGTATCTGCATTTCTTCTAGGTACGTCATCTCAGCTCTGTGTGACATTTACTTGGCGATATTTGGTGACATCACCATTTTTCCTTGCCGTTTATTTGCTCTGCTTCTTCAGGCTCCTCCTCTACACCTATTTCCGCCACCCACCACTGGATGAGATCAAAAGTCTCATTAATGACACGCATTTCTTCGTTGTAGTTGCTACATTGGTGAATTATACATTGTCATCAACATAGTTAGAAAAACAGATGCCTTTTTTCTGTTACAACTGACAGGGGCCTGTGAAAATATAATACAGTGATGGGGACGAACAAGTGCCCTGTGGAACACCGTAGAGTAATGGGACTGGACATGCTTCAACATCTTGACTGCAGACTGGTACTGATCTGCCCTCCAGAAAAGAGTGTATCCAGGCCTCAGCATCATCACTGAAATTAGTGACTTCCCTCAGCCTATGTAATTGCAGAGAGCGTTCCACCAGATGGAACGTGGCAGATTAATCCAATACCATCAGCAGCATGGTATGGCCGTAGTCCACGTAATAAGTGATGCACACCCCATGTAGCAAGCCCACATTCCCTTTATCAATGCCCTGCCTCTAGACCTAGCATCAGAGCTACTTTTGAAGAAGGGGCATGTTACTCTCTCCTTTTTTAAGTTGCAACTAAAAGGTATTTCAGGAAGTAAAAAAAGAATCCCATTGGGGTATTTTTACGTGGGTGAAAATATATTTTCTCTCTGAAACTGATGTGTTTTTATAACCCATATTTCTCTGCACCTAGTAGTTCATGTAAAGTAAATGATGCATTTTACCTTAACTTTCCACTTTGGATTATGCAGTAATAAGAGTTGTGCGTCCTCCCCAGGCTTTGCTGTACTGGTAACATACATCCAAACATCACCATAGCTCAGTGGGTGGACACAAGGGGCAGCCTGCTATGGGTCTCTTGTTCTTGTCTCTGTTCGGCCCCAGCACTGTGTCACTGTCCCTTCACTCCCAACTGCCATCCCCTAGGTCCCTCCGCTCCTATGTACGCTGTCCGCAGCCCCTAGTGCTTCCACCCCGTCTCCATCCATCTTTGACTGGGCAGTGGAAACTGTGAACAGACTTATTCCCTTTAATGTTTTCCCACTGGCCATCTTGTTTTTTTCCAGTTTCGGAATTCGGTGTCGCTTGTGATGCCTATAACTGGAAAATATTCAATTGGAGTACAGCTAGGGAGGAATGACATATGACGAGAGTCAGTAGGTGTTTGGTTATTTGTTAACCTATGGTCTGCCCATGGCAATGCTAATCCCTATGGCCATTCCCACCCATTACTGCCACTGCCCGCCCGAAACACCACCGCATGGGAACTCTTTGAGCTCGCTTTAATCAAGCCTTACCGTAAGGCTTTGCATTCAACGTGCCTGCTAGTGTTTTGTTTAAAGCAGTCTTGTGAGAGTTAATGGCATAATTGGAGCTGGAAACAAGTTACTGATGCAATTAACATGTCTTGCCAGGTCTGCCTTCAGTCACTGCACTGAAGTCCTTTTTAAAACGAGAATTGGCAAAGCCAACACTTTTGGCTTGTGCATAAAATGTAAGCTTTCACCAGGCACTGCTATTAGACGCTCAGGTACTCAATCTATTGTGCACCTGCTACCAACTATGGGTAGTTAATTCCACTACTGTTGTGCCTGGCAAGGCCTGGTTTGAGTCAATCATTCTAAGCAGTAGTGGAAATTGAATATATTATCATGAGCTACAAAATCAATTTAATGGACGATTTTATGGCTAACCTAGATCGTTCTCAAAGATGCTCAAGAATCGGAGACACAGTATTCCTCTGTTCGTGTCTCCTCAACTTGATGACGCTGGAATCATTTTACAGGAAGAACGCCAATTAGAAAATCGCTCTTTTGAAGGGTAGTGGACTTTTGCACGCGTGTCCTGTAGCTATACCCACCCCCAGCACTGGTCCAGCCAGTCACACGTCTCTAGTTCACCTGCCGAACATGCCGCCATTTTGCGGCATCTGCAGCTTCCTGGGTGGCTGTCTACAGCCTTCGCAGCAGAGCGCCAAGTCGCATAAATGCTATCTGTTATTTAGGATTGCTATCGCCGATGCTGAGGCGCGCGTGGGGAGCGCTGATACTTGGCTACACGCTGGAAGGTAAAACCCATTTGGCTTTTGCGTAGGAACATTGCAGACATGATGGAGAGATTGCAGATAATTATCCTCGCCTTGCATCTCGAAGCATGGAGCTGCTCATCCAGGGAGCTGGGATTTTAATAACTTACACCCACACCGGGAGATGGGGGGCGGGCAGGCCTGGCGCTCACGCATCAGTTATTTCACAGATGAGCTTGGTCATGGAGGCTTTGGGCGGAACCTAATTAATTACATTTCAAAAATGATTAATCTTTTATAACGCGCTCAATACCGGAGACCATTCTCTAAGCGCGGAGCTGGAATTTGATGTTTGTGTCACTTACAAGACAAATGAGTTGCTTCCGATCTACCCTCCCCATCATCGACCTGCAAGGATTCCTAGTGGGCATTCGGACAAACATATTCGCCTTGGCAGTTAAGAGGTTCAATGCACCGGTCCCCTTTCCTAAGTTGACAATAGAAAACATTGCTTGAAAGAGCCCACGTTTCCGCTCCTTCGGTTGCATTGATATTTTGCATCTGATGGATGTATTGGTCTATTATTGCACCCTGAATTAACCTGCTCCCAGTCACTAGAGTGATTTATCTAGTCCCCATGAAGGCATCATCACTGCCTCAATATGAAGATCAAAAGACCAGAAATTGACAAGACAGTCAAATAATAGGAATTAGTCCATGCACAATTTAGGACAACATAGCTGGGAAGATTCTACCCGATAAGCCACAAGAAAGCGGTAACACCCGTGCCGAGGAATGTCCAGGGAATTGAATGTACATTAAGGATCATCTTAGGAATCTATTGTTTAATATTCAGGAATTTCTTGAGGATTGAATGATTGTTAAGGGTGGAAAGGTCAAGGAATGTATTGCTCATTGGGGAAATTGATTAACATTAAAACCATGTTTTTAAGAATTGAGGTCTAGCCTAAGAGACCTCAAAGAAATGTATTAGTCATTACTGAGGATTTTGCTTTTCTTGAGATTTGGAATATTTTCCTAGAATTTTCACGAGGACTTTTTGATTAATATTTATGCATACATTGAGGATTGAGGGTGGATCATTGTGGAATGTTCAAGGAAGTTAAATGATGAAACGCATTCAATAAACACACTTTTGTATTTATTGGCACCACAGTTCTTTAAAAAATCCCTATTTCTGTTATGTTCTAAACTGGTGCAGATGTCGGTCTTGGATTTGCACCGGATTTGTTTGTATTGCTTGGCTGAGGGACCTAGGATTGTGGATCCCGCCAGTCCATGCACCCGAAGGCTCTCCAGGAGAGAGCAGCGAAGATTTCCACATTCGCCCACAAGGTGCAGGTTGAGGTTCTGTGGTTTCGGCGCACGGCACAGAACGACACTCTGAGGAGCGAGCGGCTCTGTGGAAGGAAAAGAACAGGACAGGAAAACCTCATGCCCTCTTTCAGTGCTTGATGGCTATGGTGGCCAGTACTCTGGGGCTATCTGCTCCATGCAGGTCCAAGGATCGCTACCAACGTTTTGTGTTATTCTGGAAAAGAGATGCTGGTGTTTGCATAAAGCAGCCTTGCACTGCAGGGCGTGAATGCCTCTTGCACCATGACAACGTTCTACTTTGGACAGCAGTACCAATGCATCGGAGTACTTCCCGGTGGGAGAGATGAAGAATGGCTTCCTGTCCTAGGATGTCCGATCCTGCAGTCAGGACGGGACACCGTGGACTGTGTGGGAAGGTCCATGGCCACTAGCACAGCAGTCGGGTGACAATTGTGGCTGAGGAATTCATGGATTGTGGCCGATGTCCAGACCAGGCTGTTGTATATGCAATATACTTGTTGGCGCTAAGGCAGATGACACCTTCCAGAAAGTCGAGTTGTCGATGGTGACTTCTAAGTCTTTGGGGCTACTGGTGCAATATCCTTCTGCATAGTAGTCGTCTCGGAGCATGGGGTTTTGTCCCTTTCCTGCCTTTGCCCCGACGTGCCAGGGTCAGTCTTTCGTGCAAGGCAGGCGCTTTCCCGAGAGGCAGAGGAACGGGTACCCAGCAAGGGGTAATGCAGCAGCTGCTGTCCCCTTCGCTCTCCAGGGTGCCAAACCTGTGACAGGCTTTGCTATTCATCAGCAATGGTGGGAGGCATTCCTTGTTCAGCCCAGAATGGCTGAAGACCACGTCTGACTCTAGGGCCTTAGGTCATCTGGCAGGGATATTGCCTTCCATTCCTTCAGCACCCCCTGAACCACAGTCCTTTCTTTGGACCCCATTTCAATAGAGGAGGTCCATCAGCTTCTTAGGAAAGGCGCAGTCGGCCAGTTTCATGCGCACAATGAGGGAAGTGGTCCTACTCCACCTATCCTCTGGAGCTGAATGACGGGGACTTGCACACCATCCTGGATCTGTGGCTGATGAAGTTGCTGTTAGGCAAGGATAAGTTCAAGGTGGTCTACAAGCCCTCGATCTGCAGGACTGTTTGGTTTCCCTGGACCTTCAGGATGCCTACGTCCATGTGCCAAATCATCAATAGCACAGAGTGCATGAGGTGTGTGGTGCGCTAACACCATTACTAGTTTAATGCAGTGGTAGAAGTGTACCAAAAATAGTAGTAGAACTGTGCACCGGCGGGGGACAAAGTAGGCAGGAAGGGAGAATTGCGCAAAACCTTTTCAAGGGTTGCAGACATGCTGTTTTCCAGCCAATTAACTTGAAACCGATTTCAGTTTAGCTGTAACTACTATCTGTTTATAAAGTGGATGAATGTGCTTTGACTTCACAAAGAACAGTTCCGGAATGGAGAAAATGGTTGCAAAAAGTAGTGCAACTGTTAACAGTGAAAAATAAAAGTAGTGGAACGCTGCTCCCATCCGTTCTTGCACACTTCAACCACTGGTTTAAGGTCCTGTTGTTTGTGCTTCTTCTGCTCCCAGGGTTTTCACCAAGCTGGTAGCAGTGATGGTAGGTGACCTCAAGGGGGGGTGGGGGGGGCATTCACGTCTTTCCCTACCTGGATTAATAGTTTGTATAGCTCACTCCCAGATCTAGTGTCATAGCATCTACTATGCACATGCACTCTATTGACACACTGGACTTTTCCCTGAACTTTAAAAAGTCTCAGGTTTTTCCATCCCAGTTCCTCCGTTTTATTGGTGCAGTCTTGGATAATCGCCTTGACAGTGCCTTTCCGATGGTCAGTGGCCTCCAATTCCAGGGACAAATCAAGGCCTCAGTCTTCATGCGCCTTCTAGGCCTCATGGCCTCCTGCATCCTAATGGTGCCATCGGATCACTTCTCCGTTACCAATGGTTACAGTTTCAGGGACACATGTTGGACCATTTGCAGGTCTTGGACTAGGTGACTCAGGATCTTGCGTGATGGGCCATGCAAGACAACTTACTGAAAGGCGCATTGTTTTGCCAACCTTGACCCCTGGTGATGGTGGTTATGGACGCATCTCTAACTGTTCGGGGTGCCCGCGTGCCAGACCTAATGGTGAGCGGGCTGTCATCTTCCACAGAGTCTCTGAACCTATCAACCTGCTGGCTCTGAGAGCAACCAGGCTGGTCCTGCTCGCTTTCATCCCTTTTGAGAAACGAAAGACTCTGCTGGTTCTGCCAGACAACAATGGAAATGCATTACCTCAACAAACAAAGTAGTGTGGTGTCCTTGCCTCTGTGCAGAGAAGCAATGTGACCGGTTCTGGGCTTCGGAGTATGGTGTCTCTCTGACAGTGCCTCATCTGGCCAGATGAGAGAATATCACGGAAGATGCCTTGAGCAGACAGAATTTGACCTCCCATGAGTTGGGAGCTCTGTCAGGAAGTTCTGGAGGGATCTTGTGGAACTCTTCTCCCTTCCAGTGTCAACAAGAAGTGCAGGTTGTAATGCTCCAGGGAATTTCCTTGTTGGGGAGCTCTGGGGATGTGCTTACGGTCAAGTGGACTTTCAACCTCCTTTATACGTTCCCTCCAATACCTGTTATTCCACTGGTTCATAGTAGCTTGTACCTATTTGGTTCCACAATGATCCCAATCGCCCCAGACTAGTTTCAGAGAATGTGCTGGCATGCCCATCTGCCTTCCCGGGCACCTTCTGAGTAAAGTAGGGTCCTCTACCCAAACCTCAACCGCTTGAACCTTCATGCTTGGCACTAAGAGGCTGAGATACAAGGAGTGGAACATGTTGGACAACATGCTCAATGTGTTTCTTTCAGCTCAGAGGCCTGCTGTGAAATTCATTTATGCCTGCCGGTGATGTACATTTTGAATTTGGTCTCGTCGGAGAGGCCTGGATCATTTATCCTGTCCTCTATCTGCTGAGTTGAATTTTCTATCTTTGGCCCAGGCAGGCCTGCAGATTGGCACTGTAAAGGTTTACCTCGCCGTTATGTCGGTATTAGAGGTCCCGCAGAAGTGCTGATTTTCACAATCCTCACTGTTATGCAGTGCTTGCAGGGTTTGTGTAACCAGTTTCCTCCCCACCAGTTTATGGGTCTGGTGTGGTATTTTAATTTAGTTTTAACGTTTCTAATGGGCACTCCATTTGAGCCCCGCAGTTCATGGTCTAGTAGATAGCTTGCCCTTATGTTGATTTTCCTGGTTGCCATTACTTCTGTGTGCGCTAGCTTTAGACATTGCATGAATTGGTTAATGTCCTTCCTCACTTTTTTCACATATTTTGTATATTTTTATCCTCTGTGTCATTGGTTAGTTTACCTTTAGGTGCACTATAAGGCAATGAAGCGTGTTATAAAATCGAAACTAAACTATGCCTGTTTTTCCAAAGAGAAGGTGACTTTGAGTGTGTGACCCTCCCCCTTTCTGCCAGAGGTGGTATGGAATTTCCATCTCCCTTATAAGATCCATCTTCCTGTATTCTTTCCTCCACCTCACCCTTCCAAGGCAGAAGAATGATCCAATTGGCTGGATCTGGCACGAGCCCTTAAGTTCTATTTCCATCGTACTAGAGGGTCTAGGAAAGATGATGATAAGCTTTTCGTTGGTTACGCAGGCACTTGTGCTGGCAGGCCTGGGACCAACCAATACGTGTCCAGGTGGATCCTTCACTGCATGCTACGATCTGGCTGGTAAGGATGTGCCTGAGGGTCTCGGAGCTCATTCTAGCAGGGGAGTGTCCGTCACCACTCCCCTGCAGAGGGGAGACCAATCCTGGATATTTACTAGGCAGAAATGTGGGCGTCCTTGCACATGCCCGTTTTGGTGGGGTGGTCTTCCAGAGTTTTCAGGTTTGGGTGATGTGCTTGGGTCCTCCCTCCTCCAAGTTTACATACTGCTTTGGGAGTGTATCCTAGATGAGGAATCTGTGGGAGGAAAGAGTCCATTAGAAGAACACATTTCTTACCTCCCACAAATTTTTTTTCTGATCGATGCTCCTCAACTGCGGGATACCAGTACACCATTGGTTCTATGGTCCCTCAGCTTCAGAGTGCTAGGGAAAAATGGTGGAACTGAGGCCACAGGCTCGATGCTGCTATAGATACTGACCCCGAAGTCATGTCCGGCACGATGTGCATAGAAGCGTCGGACAGAGCAGTGCTTCACCACCGGGCAGCAGATGTTTCCATAAAACCGCTTTGCAGGGATAGCGATATCAAAGATGAGGAATACATGGAAGCAAATCCATCAGAATGAACATGGAGAGGTGAGTAATTTGTTCTTTACTTCTGCCTAATTTCCTCCTTGTGTCTGCAAACCCCTTTTCGGATTTTCCTCTTACTTCACTCATGCTCTTGTTTTCTTCTCAGCAGACTGTCTGGAAACCAGCAAACAAGAATTTGGCCCTTTAAAAGTGCTATAGTGGGGTTTAGATCAAAGGCTGTACAGGATATTTAACACCAGGACCACTGTCGGACACTACTTTACATCTAACAGTGGAGCATCTTTACTGTTGCACTGAATATAGTTTAACCCTTAAGCAAGCTTGCTGCTAAGGGAAATATAGTTTCTCATACACTGGGGTACAATCGATGTTAGCATAGTGTAATGAAAAACATAACACCTTCACTGATTTAATCAATATATTATGTATAGTTAAAATCAGTACACTATATCTGACATTGTGAATCCTTCACCATTGTAGTCATAATGTTTATAATAAAAAATGAATATTCCAGGCAGGATGCTATCTTACACTAAAGCTTTGACTGCTACAGACGGTACAGTATGTATAACAAAAATACCCCCATTGTCACAGTACTTCCAGCTCTAAAGTCACATCTCCAGGCCATGTGTAGGACTTCAAAGGCTAGCGCGTCTCTCTGCCCACTCTGTGCGCAAACACACTAACCAAGTGCTTCCCACTTGCCTCTACCACTCTATTCGGTAAAGTTAGACCTCGCATCCTTCTTCCAATTCATGACCTACCAGTCCTGCCCAGAAGAATCCACACAAGCGCCACCCCTAGATCAGATCTCACCCTTGACCTTGCTTCCAATGGCCTTATAAAATCCACCTCCAATGCTAGATCCACCCACATCACAGGGGCCGGCGCCCCCACTAGCAGCCAGCACATCCTACCACAATGGTCCAATGTGCTGCACACTTTAAAACACCACTACACTACAGGCAACACCACAAGAATGAATACCTCTGCATTACTGCAGGAAACCCCCAGCACACAGCCATAATTGATGGCCATCTCAAGCATCTTACAACCGGCCAGCCTATGTGTTGCAGCTGACTCGGGTCCCACAGTGACTTCTATGTCTGCCACCACTTGCGCACCAGGCAACTCTAGGAGACTCGCCTCATTGCTATCCTCCACTAAATCCCACTTTGCACCCCTCTCAGGCCAACCTAAATACCCTGACTGCCAACCACAAACCTTAAAGGCGCTCTAGTCAAAACCAGATCAACCGCTGTCCATTCTCTTGAAATCGCGGACCTCATCACAGATAACCTCAACATTCTAGCGATTTTCTGAATCCTGTCTTCATGCAGCTTCTGACTTGTACCTTCTGCTTGCCTTACCTACTAACTACACCATCTTCTGCAAGGATAGAGCAAGTGCCACAGGTGGCAGGGTTGCCCTCATCCCCAGAGACTCCCTCACTCTCAGAGAAATGAGCTCCATTGCCTCTCCCACCCGTGAACTCCTCACCACCAAGGTCAATATATCTACTACTGTCACGGTGACCATCCACCTGCTCTATCGCGCCCCTGGCCTCATCCTCTCCTTCGAAGAGGATATCCTCCATTTGTTGTCTGGCGCTAAACTTACATCAGAAACCCTTCTCCTGGGTGACTTTAACCTTGGCCTAAATGACAAAGAACACCTGAACGCCTCATTCGTTACCAACTCACTATCAGAGCTACGTTTCGTACAACGCATTCCTCAATCCTACACATTCCAAGGGTAGAATCCTTGATTGGCTTGCTGACTTAAATTGCAACACCTCAGTCACTGCCAATCGCCCTTGCTCCTGGACTGACCACAATATCATTTCTTTCACATCACCACTCATGATTCCCACCCCCTGTTATGCCCCCCCTATTTACCTCCTTTAGCAACACAAAGTACTAAAAATATCACCAAAGATAGCATTCTTCCCCTACTGGATGAACTACTCCTTGCGCCTAAAAGTCCCTGTGACCCAGACACCTTAGTGAGGAGTTCCAATACCACACTAACCCACGCCATTGACACTGTGGCCCCCTTGACCTTGAGGAAAGAAAAAGCTATCTTGCATTGCAACATAGATTCTCACCAGAGTTTAAGGGCACATTGCCTTCTAAAATGCCAGGCTGAAGCTAAATGGAAACGTAACCCCATGGATCAGAATAAATCTAGCTTCTCGCAGACAGCTGATGCTTATAAAAAAAAAAACTGCTATCCTTTTAGAGAAAAAAACTACCTACAACACTAGGATCAAAAAAGCCAAATCCAGCTGCGGGGGATCTTTTCACAATCATGCACAAACTTGATTTGCCGGCACCCACGCCCACCTTCTGCACCCAGGTCAGCACTTGGTGCACTAATATCCAAAATGCCCTCTTACACAAAATCAATACTCTCCAGAGGAAGATCTTTGACAAAAAAAACTGCTTTCAATATCACGACTCCTGATGGCTCAAGTTCACAAGCCCCTTCCTCCAACATCACCCCTTTTTTTATTTAAACCTGTCTCTGATCGCCAACCTAATCATCAAAGGGCTTAACCCATCAGGCTGCAAGGGTGACATCTGCTCAGCAGCTGCATCAAAGACTGTGCAAATACACTGGCACCTTTCTTTGCAACCTTGATTATCTCCTTGTTCACCTCCTGCCATGTACCCTCCGTAGCCTCACAGATGCTTAGGTCCTCCCCCGACTAAAAAAGCCGACGTTAGACCCCCACCATACCTACCAACTACCAACCCATAACTACTGCTAATTAGGACTCCCAGGTATGCCAGAGCGATGCTGGGGGTCCGCAGATTCGGAGGGCCTAACACCCTCCCCAGAATAAACAGAGGACTCAGACGGCAAGCACAAACTGCGGTTTATTGCACATAAAAACAACCGGGATCAGTACTAGTCGGTTTTCTTGCATTGTTACATCATCACTCGGGCCCTTCCCCCTAAAAACCTATCACCATGTGGTATTGGCCCCTGAGAGTCTCTACCACCTATAGTTGACCCTATGGGTGTTATTCTACTGGTCCTCGCATGTCAGGTGGCTGGCCTGTCTCATCACCAAGAACTAACTATAACATTTTTGCAGAGTAGTGGGCTTACCATTGGTTCATGCCCTTTGCCATTCACCCCTGGAATGTTAAGCTGTGACTGGTTAGAGCTGTTGCCCCCAGGTCTGGGACTCGATCGTGCTCTCAGTTCGCTCTGCACCTCTTCAAGGTGGTGTGAATGATTGTGTGTCTGTATTGTAGCTTGTGTACACCACCTTGCCTTATGAGAATATTCTCCTTATGGTAGCAACACTTGTTGCAATCTGCGTCTGGTTTGCTGAGACTGGCTCCTCTTTCTCACTGTTGATGTCTGTCCATTGTCTTGCTTGTCTGCACCATGTGTTTATAGACCACAGATTTGAGCTCTGCAGCTCCCAATTATGAGGATGTATTCAGTTTCTCTGCAGCTGGTCCCTTGTTGTCTGGGGATTGGAATGTGTATTCATATCTCTGACCTTGGCTGTGGGCCTGTCACACACGTCTTGCTCTCTGTGCTGCCTTAGTCAGCTCTGCTAGTCTCCTGCTCAGTAGCTTTAGGGCTGCTGTAATAATAATAATAATTTAGCATTTATATAGCGCTTCGAACCCTCAGGCATCTGAGCGCTGCTTATTATTACCTACGGTGTGTGGTGCTCATTTATCGACCTCGGATGGATGAAAGGCTGAGTTTGGCCCTGCCGGGATTCGAACCTGCATCAGCAGGCTCTGCACAGATGTCAAAGCAAGCGCTCTGCTTGCTGTGCTATCGGACCGGCTGTATTTTTCCAAAACCTTAAAATGCAGTTTCTGCATTGTCCATGTTATAATACGTTCCCTGTGGGTTAACTATACATGGTTCGATCAGGTTCCATATATACTCCTGTATGTCCACGTAAATATTGGCTTTAAGCATCAGCAAGCTTGCTCAGGATGTCTTGTGCCTTGCGGTTCTGCATTACTGCATTTGGCTAATGACAAAATAATAAAAGCATTGACAGTAAGTATGTGTATCTGTCCTCTAGCTATAGAACTGTATGCTCATGTTCTTCATGTATATGAATGTGTGTTTGTGGTGCAGTGCGGACTGCACATAGCCTTCACTAATGCTGCTATGTCCTGGCGTCACTAATGACACCAATAACATGGCTTCTTGGTGCTTAGTCGAGGCTGTCAATATAGGTTTCCCTGTCCAAGGTCACTAGCTCGTCTCCCACACACGCGCAGAATTGCATTGTATTTGGTCTGTATGGCTGGCTGAGAGGATATATTTCAGTGTACTTGTTGATCAGGATTTGTACAACATAATGATAACGATGTGTTATTTATATAGCGCCTTTATCCAAAACGCTTTACAGAATACATATTTACATACAATATCACCCAACCAAAATTGGTACTCATTTATAGACCTCAGAAGGATGAAATGGCCGGGATTCGAACCTGCGACGTGCAGATCACGCTCAGATTGCAGCAGCGAGCACTCAACCCGCTGAGCTATCTTACCTACATAAGATGAATGGTGGTGAGCGTTTCTAGCTCTTCCTCCTGAGAGGAACTTGGGGGGTGGGGTGCAGAGGGGGGACTCGAGACTCACTAGCGTCCCTTTTCTGCTAAAAATCCTCAACTGAGTGGTGTATATTCAGATCCAGAGTTTTTGGGAAGCTTATAATCATTTGGGCCTATGACAATCGGGCTTCTGATCAGGTCACGGCACAGAATCTGCCTTACTGGACTTGAAAATCCAACTAGACGTCATTAAGATGCTGGCAAGTCAGCCCTCCTCTTGCTGGACTTGTCGGCAGCATTTCATCTCGTGGATCACTGAATCCTGAGCCAACATCTGTGCTCTACAGCACACTTCTCTTCAGACGCCATCTCCTGGACCTCATCATTCCTCTGAGGGTATTCTCATTCAATGCTGCTGCCTCTCCAGCCCCCGTTCCATGTGGAGTCCGACTAGGTGTTTTCCCGATACTGTATAACATATTCACAAACCCTTTTATTTGATTTGCTTGACTACAAAGGAATCACCTACACAAACTACGCAGATGACACACAGATCTTGCTACCCTCACTGGTAACTATGCTTTGGACTCTCACAACCTCCTCACCATTTACCACACTATCCGGACCTGGATGATGTCTCATCACCTTTGTATCGAGGACGTAAAGACAGAAATCCTATTGGTTGGATACCAACCCACTCTTAAACTTGGCCCAGACTCCAAATCCTTCAGGATTGAAGGTATCCCCAACATGGTTTCTAGCAATGTCAAAACTTTGGGTGTCTACCTGGATGCCACCCTCTCCCGACAGGTCAAGGCAACTGCATCTTCTGCAGCGCACATTTCGCAATTGATCAATGCTCGCAGACCCTTCCTGTCTGTGGAAAGCTGTGTAACCATTGCCAGAGCCCTCATTGGTTCAAGACTGGACTACTGTAATGCCCTTTTGGCAGGTTTCACTTCACACAACATCAAAAAAATACAAACTGTCCAAAATAACGCCCTTCGAGCAGCAGTCAACATCCCAAAGGGGGAACATATGCCGGCGGTAAGAAGTGTGCACACTGGCTCCACATCCGGGAGCGGATCATCTTTAAATCTTTACCCATCACGCATAAATGCCTCTCTCGCACTGCACCCAAGTATCTCTTGCAGAAATGGGCCAAATCACAATGCACCAGACCCACCCATTCTGCTTGCCCCCCATCAGCTATCCATCACCAGATTCAGACGAAGTAGATGTGGCATGGCCAGCTTCCCTGTTCCAGCTGCTAAGAACTAGAATGCGCTACCTTTGAACTTGTGATCAGAACAATCATCCTGGACCTTCAGACAAAAACTCAAAACATTACTTTTCTCTGCCAACAAACCCTTCTAGCGAACTCTTTAGTGTACCCGTCTCTACCCTCTCCTTTGCATTCCTGCTTCTCCCTACAAAATGCTGACCTTAAGTATGCTATGTTTGAAGATCTAAACTAACCTGTAATAAGCGCCTTGATGCCTCCGGGTCCAGAGTGTTTAACAAATGTAAACATAAATAAAGTGTTCCTTGTTGTGGACAGTAGAGAATGAATAATACACCCCCCTGCACATACCCTTGTTGGCCAGTACACTATATCTATCAAGGAATAGCTTTGACTGTTGCAGACAGTAAAATATGAATAGCAATAATACTCCACTGTATCTAATGTTGTAAGGGTTCCCAAACAGCAGGATGATTAATTATCTCGTGTGCTCCTTTTAAAATGATGGTTATTGCTGCGTGCCAACTCCATTAGAGTGCCCTACTGAAGTTCTCCAAAAGAACAAAAATGACCCCTAGTATGGGTGAGTCATGCGCAATAAACTTATCCAAATTGTAGATGGACCATTATATTCTTATATGGATTTTCAACATCAGAAATGTGTTTAATAAATGTATAGCTATGTACAGATATGTCACCTCTTTCTTTTGGTACTGAATAAATGTTCATGTATCCAGTAAGTTTCTTCATTAATCCATTTTTTTTTTTAAGTTTCCGATATTATTTGCTAAACTTCAAATGTTCATTCCTTTGTTCCTGTTTGATGCTTTTGATCTGCAGTATATTTTACATTGGAAACTTTCAATGGTATAGTCTTATAATATAACTATTGGGCAGCACTTCAGCGCTACAATGAGTACTGAGAGTCTGGAGTACAGTATAGCAAACATTGAACATCCACACTGTTACTTTATGTCTAACACTGGAGCAGCATCACTGCTACAGTGAGTACAGTGTATCGCATGCTGGAACACTGTCACTGCTAGAGTGAGTACAATGTATCCCACACTGGGGCCCCATCACTGCTACAGTGAGTACAAGGTATCTCACACTGGAGCCCCATCACTGCTACCGTGAGTCCAGTTTATCCCACACTGCAACACTATCACTCTTACAGTGAGTACAGTGTATCTAACACTGGAACAACGTCACTGCTACAGTGAGTACAATTTCTCACAGTGGCACACTGTCACTGCTACAGTGAGTACAATTTCTCACAGTGGCACACTGTCACTACTACAGTGAGTCCAGCTTATCTCACACTGGAACACTATCACTGCTACAGTGAGTCCAGTTTATCTCTCACTGGAACACTGTCACTGCTACAGTGAGTATGAGAACAGTTTATCTAGCACTGGAACACCATCACGGCTACAGTGAGTTCAGTTTACCACACACTGGAACACTGTCACTGCTACAGTGAGTACATTTTATCTCACATTGGAACACAGTCACTGCTACAGTGAGTACTCTTTATCTCACATTGGAACACCATCACTGTTACACTGTACTCACTGTATCTCACACTGGAACACTGTTGCTTCTACAGTGAGTTCAGTGTATCTCACATTGGAACACCGTCACTGCTGCAATGAGTGCAGTTTATCTCACACTGGAACACTATCACTGTTACAGTGAGTTTAGTTTAGCAATGGAACACCATCACTGCTACAGTGAGTCCAGTTTCCCTCACACAGGAACAGTGTCACTGTTACAGTGGGGGGGTACAGTTTATCTCACACTGGTACACTATCACTGCTACAGTGAGTCCGGTTTATCTCACACTGGAGCACCACCACTGCTACAGTGAGCTTAGTTTGTCTAGCACTGGAACACCATCACTGCTACAGTGAGTCCAGTTTATCTCACACTGGAACACTGTCCCTACTACAGTGAGTACAGTGTATCTATCACTGTTACTGTGAGTACAGTGTATCTAGCACTGGAACACTGTCACTGCTACGGTGAGTACAGTTTATCTCACACTGGAACACCATCACTGCTACAATGAGTCCAGCTTATCTCACACTGGAGCACCGTCACTGTTACAGTGAGTACAGTTTCTCACACTGTCACTACTACAGTGAGTCCATCTTATCTCACACTGGAACACTATCACTGTTACAGTGAGTACAGTTTATCTAGCACTGGAACACTGTCACTGCTACAGTGAGTACCATTTCTCACACTGGCACACTGTCACTGCTACACTAAGTCCGGTTTATCCCACACTGGAACACTATCACTGTTACAGTGAATACAGTTTATCTCACACTGTCACTACTACAGTGAGTCCAGCTTATCTCACACTGGAACACTATCACTGCTACAGGGAGCATGAGAACAGTTTATGTAGCACTGGAACACCATCACTGCTACAGTGAGTTCAGTTTATCACACACTGGAACACCGTCACGGCTACAGTGAGTACAGTTTATCTCAGACTTGAACACAGTCTCACATTGGAATACCATCACTGTTACACTGTACTCACTGTAGCTCACACGGGAACACTGTTACTTCTACAGTGAGTTTAGTTTATCTAGCACTGGAACACCATCACTGCTACAGTGAGTCCAGTTTACCTCACACAGGAACACTATCACTGTTACAGTGGGTACAGTTTATCTAGCACTGGAACACCATCACTGCTACAATGAGTTCAGTTTATCTAGCACTGGAACACCGTCACTGCTACAATGAGTTCAGTTTATCTAGCACTGGAGCACCGTCACTGCTACAATGAGTTCAGTTTATCTAGCAATGGAGCACCACCACTGCTACAGTGAGCTTAGTTTGTCTAGAACTGGAAAAACATCACTGCTAGTGTGAGTCCAGTTTATCTCACACATGAACACTACCACTTTTACAGTGAGTACAGTTTATGTCACACAGGAACAGTGTCACTGTTACAGTGGGCACAGTTTATCTAGCACTGGAGCACCGTCACTGCTACAATGACTTCAGTTTATCTAGCACTGGAGCACCGTCACTGCTACAGTGAGCCCAGTTTATCGCACACTGGCACACTATCACTGCTACAGTGAGTCCAGTTCATCTCACACTGGAACACTATCACTGCTACAGTGAGTCCAGTTTATCTCACACTGGAACACTTTCAGTACTACATTGAGCCCAGTTTATCTCACACAGGAACAGTGTCACTGTTACAGTGGGTACAGTTTGTCTAGCACTGGAACACGGTCACTGCTGCAATGAGTTCTGTTTAGCACTGGAGCACCATTGCTGCTACAGTGAGTCCAGTTTATCTCACACTGGAGCACATTTGCTGCTACAGTGAGTGCAATTTCTGTATCAGTGAAGCTTCTTTGTTGTTCTGTTTTCTATCCTTTGCATGGCTTGCAGGAGCTCTGTTGCAGGCAATATTGAGTGTCTAGCACCAGAAACCCCAGACTGTTGCAGAGAGCACAAATGATGAGGTCTTCTCCATTATTGCATTCTGCTTCTTTTCGTCAGCCGAAATTCCTCTCCTTCCAAGCAACTCTGGCAATACTCCAGGCGATGCAAATATGTTCAGTCGCCTGCAGCATCCAAGATCTTTGCATTTGATTTTCACGGATTTAATAAAACATTGTTAGGATGACACATGCTTAAAGGGCCTATGGGTAACTGTATGGTGTGCACCATGTATGCTACAGAGAACACTGTGCACAAAATACAGTGCACAATGTCCTTTGTGCCTTTCATGAGGTGCAAAAATGGACAGTAGAGGATGTGCTGTGCCAGTGGAGGAGTAGTTCAGGGGATTGGTGAGAGGTGAGGGGTGCAGGAGGAGAGAAGCGCAGTGGCAGAGGGAGTATTCAGTGGTAAGGAGCGGAGGAGAATGATATAGGGTCCCAGGTACGGTGCGCATGTAAGGTCATCCTGACACAGTGGGAATGTGTGGGGATTACAGGGTTGTCCTCAGTGAGGCAGCAGAGGTTTGGGTGGAGGGATGTGACATGGAGGGAAATTACATCCTTTTTGTGACTCCCGTTAGAGAGAGATGGTTACAATGGAGTTGCGAAAAGGCCAAAAGACTGGATGGAACAAGACTTAAAAAAATAAGGCATTACTCTGTATATGTTGTCCTCAAACCTCAAGATGAACTTGGTCATAACACAAACGTCAAAATCTAGGCTTAACTCTAGGTCTTGAGGGTGTTCCGAAGAGGACGTGTCTGTCCTCTTGGGAACACCCTAACCTAATCCAAAATAAGATTCCCACAATGGCCAACAGAGATCTCAAATCTACACTTGCCAAGCCTCTTAGACTGCAGGCTAGCCCTACTCTAAAACTCAAATGCCAAAATCCGTTTGCCAACCCAAAATGCCCACACCTGCTTCCTCCCTTCCTGTGACACGTACTGACCTAACTCTGCCCATGTTGTACCCCTGGAGCTGTGGGAATCTGTAATCCTTTTTGAGATTGGTTCTTTCCTAAAGGTCGCTGCGTCATGCTGTAAGGGTGCAGAAGGAGGATACTGACACACAGGTGGCATGGTTGTTGACATACACCTGTATTAGTAATGACAATAAAGAGAACACCTAACTTTCCCTAACTCTAAGAAGGGTTTCTCTGTAAAATACTAAGAGTTCAGTCAAAATTTCAGTGTTAATCAATAGTCCACCATCCTGAGTCAAAAACCTACTTCTGTCACTGACACTTATAACTAAACTAAAGAGATAGTGTAACTTCTTGGTCCAGAAGAATGGCTCCTTTCTCCTGGACAATGGATCACGGTTCCAATTGTTAGTTGGGATCTTTTACCTGAAGAAATGACTCCCTTGCCCAGGTCTCAATCCCGTTCCAAGGCGCAAAACAAAGTTCCAGGTTGAAATGACAAAATGTAGTAAAGTTCTCAATTAAAACTCAAAAGGTAAAGTTCCAGTTTAAACATCATCATTCCTTATTTCCCATAGTTGCTTCTTCACTATTGGATTCCTGGAGAATGCCTCCCTTCTCCAGGTATCTTGTCACAAAGCCAGGGGGAATTACTTGTTATTCTTAATCTCACAGTGCTCAACACCAGGGACAATGACTCCCTTCCACTGGTCTTTCTCAGGCTTGTTTTCCCCAGTTAACAATACCAAGGGGAATTCCTCCCTTCTGGTGGTCTTTTCCTGTTCTCTGTTTCACAGTTCACAACACCACGGGAATTACTCTTCCCCTGGCCTTTCTACTTTGGCAGACCTGGTTCACTAACCTGCCTAGCACTCCCACAAAGATGTTTAAATCTTTCTTTGTTCTTGTGTGTGGGTCACAAACCCGGTTTTCATCCCTCTTCATCTCTACTGGCGTCTGACCAACCCAGATACCTGCAGGTCACTTGCCAGTGCTTTACGGTCAGTTTTGGGCGTCTTGGTGATCCCACTCTGACTTTGGGCTGCTTCTCCAGCAGCTGTGGTGGCTCTGTGTAGTGTCTTCTCCTTCTCGGGCTGCACGTCTCCAGCTGAATGGGTGTTCCAGCTCTCTCGGGTGGGATGGATGCCTGTTCTTTATCTCATTTCATCGGTCTGTCCACGGGGACCTGCCAGCACTGCATCTGCTGGCAAACAAGCATCTTGGTTCCGGTTCTACCTGCTTGTCCTCGCTCGCCGTCTTTGAATCTCCCGGCTCCTCCAGGGAAGGCTTCTCCCTCACTTTTCTGTAGTTCTTCCTCTATTTCTTTGTGATTCTCCAATGGGTGTTAGAGAACCACTAGACGGCTCACTCTACATTATAGGAATAGTCGATAGGGCTCTGCACCTTCTCCTCATACCAGTATGATATGATAGGTTATATATAACGCGATTAACACCCAGAGGTTTCTAAGTGTGGTCCCGGGGATCAAACCTGTGTTGCTCCGTCTCGTCTTGCTTCGAAGGTGAGCACGTTGCCCCTCCCGAGACACATCAGTATTTGCTGATTGTATTTGTTCTGGGTCATGTTTAATCTTCATCGTCCCAATATGAGGCAATGGTGTTTTACTTGGGTAGTCCCTACTCTTCCTCATCCTGGTGGAAGTTAAGTACTGCATTTTGCAGAGACACATGGAAGTCTGTGTTATGGAAGTTAGGGATGAGAAGGTGGGCCTCATTGACTGAGGCGAGGTAATGAAAGTGGGTGGAAGGTGAAGGATGTTGTACTGTGTACCACCTAGATGGTCATCCTTGTCTCTAGAGGAGTGAGACATGAGATCCTCCCACCGAGTAGCACCTCATGGGAAGGGGCTCCCCCCTGGTGATTAGTGACGACATCTCGGGATTCGTCACAATGCCGTCTGATAGGTTAGTCTGATAGGTTAGGCAGTCTTCTTAATCTTATCTATGAAATAGTTATTGCAAGTTTCTTGTAAATTATTTTTTCTTAAATTAAGTTCTGTTCCTTCCCCAATGGGCCTATTAGAGGTTTACAAGCTGTTGTATGCATCCAATGCCGTTGGTGCCCTTTTGGAATCTGAAAAGGAGTGCCGTGGCTCCACGGCATTCTGTGGTTCTTGAAATGCCATTCACAAGCTTGTTCCAATCGAGACTCCTGCTGTAAAATCGTTTTAGTATGCATTTCAGCTCCACAGTCTGTTCCCCACAGCACCAAGGGATTTCTGGACAAGAACAGGTGTCATGGAGTCCCCTGTAAAAACGAGCCAAGGAGAATGGAAAACGAGGTTCCTCGTGTAATGTTGAATGGAGTCCTCCAGGTGCAGCTGCAAAACCTAAGAGGATGTGTAAGGGGTGCTGCAAGCATCAGAAGTTGTGGGAGTCTTTCTGTAGGGCCCCTGGGTGACGCATAAATGTCCATGAGGGTGGCAGAATGTCCCCTCATTCTCTCCCTGCCCTGCTCCCCTGTGAGCTGGATGCAATGCCAAGGGTGGCGCGAGAATAGAATTGTTGTTTTTTTAAGCTGCAGGAAGGTGGACTGGAGGAGAGAAGAGACGCTAAGCCTTGGTTAGTTGACCCAAAACTGATGCAAATAAGTGATGGACGGCGGATAATCTCTTGCAATATGGTTGCAGTGAAAGTCTGTCCTGTTCATATATTCAATGAAAAAACTTTGTTAAAGGGACGTTCTGGTTAAGTTGCGCTACTAAAAACCTTTAAAATTCAAAGAAAAAACTTTGTTAAAGGGACGTTGTGGTTACAAGTAAAACCGAAAACCCCCTGAAATTCGCTAGTTATGGTAAGCTAAGCAACCGCAACTCGTGCCACCACCGTGCACTGCTAAGAATAACACCCATGACATCAAAGATGACATCCCAAATATGATTGATGACATTACTGATGACATCACATGTGCATTTAATGTTCATAGGAAGTCCCTACAAGGGCTTGTGAATGTAATGTTGGCAAACAAGTGTCAGGGGTCATCTGGAGATGTGTGATAAACTACATACTTGATTATGCAATGTATTGCTCCAAAGAACATTCAATTACAGTGTTTCTAGAACAGGAACCCACTCATACGGAAACATGGGCATTGGCTGCAGCATACTCCATAGAGATGTAATATTTCTAATTTTCCAATGTTGGATAGTAAAACTGTGAATGCTTCTGTATCACACTTTTGCATACTGTGAAACATATACTAAGTAGGTAATAATGCATCACTTACTACATGCTTGTACTACTACACACAAACATTAAGAGACCACAATGTATACAAATATGGGGCTTATGCAGGGAGAGTAAATTAAGTAAACAAGAGGCAGTACCATGAGCCACTGTGCATAACCAACATAATAACATGATTATCTTTATGCATAGAAATGATTGCTGTGTTTCAGGCCTGCTTCTTCCCCTATGTATGTGCATCATAAGATGCGATTGAATTCTAAGGAAAGTACTGTAAGAAAATGTGAGAATAGCAATGTCTACAAATGTAATACCTTTTGAATTTTAAGTGTTTGACTGTCAGTGAATAAACTTACCTGGCCTAGATATGTCAGTGTACAAAAAAAGGGGGCTAGACATGTGATGTCATCAGTGATGTCGTCAATCATATTTGTGATGTCATCTTTGATGTCATGGGTATTATTCTTGGATGCAGTCGAACGGACCGCATCCAAAACTTTGCATGGACTAAAAGTCCGAAAAATGCTACCACCAAAGTTTCGTACCACCAAAAGTTTGAATCTTTGGTGGTAGCATTATAGGTAAGTATAAAAAAAAGACTGCGGGCGTGTCCCCTGTAACACCCCGCTCACTATACTGTGTGGTATACTGAGTGGGGTGTTGCGGGGGGACACCTCTGCAGCACACCCATGAAAAAAAGAAAAATAAAGGGGAGTGCGGGGGTGTCCCCCACAACACCCCGCTCACTATACTTTACAGTATACTGAGTGGGGATTGCGGGGGAAACCCCTGCAGCCGCCGTAAACAAAAAAACAAAAAAAGGAAAGGACCCTGTGGCGCCGGTTCCTGATCATGGAAGTGAAAGGGAACTGGCGTCGCAGGAAACCAGCGTGAAGAAGAAGGTAAGTAGGGTATGTTTATGTTTGGGATGTGGGTGGGGTGTGGGTGGGGGTGTGTGTTATGGGTGTGTTGTGTGTGTGGGTGTGAGTATGTGAGTGTGTTCACACGAGAAAGGTGCGAACTTTGGGGAGTTCGCACCTTTCTCATGCGAACGTTCCGGTCGTGGTAAATTCAGCCACGGCCGGATCCCTTAGATTAGTTATTCTTAGCAGTGGACGGTGGTGGCGCGAGTTATGGTTGCTTAGTTTACCATAACTGGCGAATTTCAGAGGTTTTTCTGTTTTACTTGTAACCATAACGTCCCTTTAACACAGTTTTTTCATTGAATTTCATAGGTTTTTATTAGTGCAACTTAACCATAACGTCCCCTTAACAAAGTTTTTTCATTGAGTTTCATAGGTTTTTATTAGTGCAACTTAACCATAATGTCTACGAACATCTGACTTCATTGCGGACCTTCAGACAGTGCCACATGACCATATGCTGGCGCGCGTCACCCCACCTCATCACCCCTAACCTCCCCAGAGATTGTTTGATAAGTTTGACAAGTGCAATTTTGTGTTTTTTATATGTTTTTACGGCGATGTTTGCAAATCCAACATGCATGCCTGGACTGCCCCACCAGGACACCGGGAGTTTACCCTGTAGGCCTCTGGATGTGTAGGGCCTCTTTTCTTGGGGGAAGAATACATAATCATGTGGCAACATTACATCCATCCAGGCCAGCCTGAGCACGTGCCCTAGTCTGCTCGCATGTGCAGGTGCATCCGTGCGGTGCCTACAGCAAAGACGAGCTCTATCCATTCAGCATACAGAGCATTGAACTTAGAGTGACCTGCTGCGACTTGAGGCGGTGGGGCTGAGGGCAGCAGGAATTCAACGGTATGGATTGGTATGCCATTTTGTTTTTTTTTCGTGCTTAGCGATAGTGACCAGGCTACATTGTGCGATGTATGGAGTGTAAGTTGAATTCCGTGTCCAAAGATTATCCCAGAACAAACTCAAGCCTTTACTTTACTGCTTCCGTGAAGGGGGGTGTGCAGGGAGGCGCCACAAAGTGGCTGCGACCAATGTTTGCTCCGTGCAAATCACCAACGGAGGCCATGTTGTTATGGTTAGGCAGTCAATGGATGGATGGTTTGAAAAGCTGAAGACCCCTTTTACTTCCCTCCTGTCAGTCGACTAGTTGCAAACTGCCTCATTTATCCATATCACACTCACCAGACTCATGCCCATGTGTACACGTGACGGGAGGGGACGCTTGCGAGGGCACCCCTGCCTGCCAGCAGTATACTCTCGGCTGCACAACATATATCATTGCAAGGCAGCAGGCATGTGGCATATAGTATTGATGCATACACACAAGAGCGTGGAAGCCTGGCCAAGGAAGGAAGGTGGCTCGAAGGCTGGTGAATGCAGGGCAGTTTCTAGTCCATTTGGGGCCCTGGGCGAAACACTAGGAATACGCCCCCACCCACACCGCATCCCGCGTGCCCCTCCCACTGCACCCCGCGCGCCACTCCCACTGCACCCCGCGCGCCACTCCCATGGCACCCCACCTGCCACTCCCAAACTACATTATTCAGCAACTCC
Source organism: Ambystoma mexicanum (assembly GCF_040938575.1). Taxonomy (NCBI): domain Eukaryota; kingdom Metazoa; phylum Chordata; class Amphibia; order Caudata; family Ambystomatidae; genus Ambystoma; species Ambystoma mexicanum. The sequence continues at coordinate 194,470,036 of NC_090938.1, forward strand.
TACCCAAAGTCAAACAGTCCGTCACACAAAGAATGCATTGCCATTTGCAACGGTGGGCCATCTTTTCATTGGTGCCCAAGACAAGACAATTGTATGCCCCAGTCCCACTTAGGCTAAAGATAATGAGGACTGGGCACATCTAGAGACCATGAATATGGCACAGGATGCAATATATACAACCAACAAAGAACACAAGATGCTGAAGGGGGCTTGGAGGCAACCTAGGCCAAAAGTGCAATGACAAGGAGACACCTGCACCCAATAAACAATCACTTTAAAATTCTTTCAATGGGAATCAAGTGTATGCTTTGATACAGTAAAGTCTGACTTGTTATGAGGATACATGGACCCGGATTATGTATTTATTCATGCAATGTTTGTTGGGTACCTGTATATTTATGTATGCAATGTTTGTCGGATGCAGATATCCCACAAACATTGTATAAATAAATAAATTATCCGTGTTCATGTACCCGATAAACATTGCATAAATAAATAAACCGGGTCGTGGCTTAAAGAAGATTTACTCAGCAACACTGCTCAAAACGATTATCTGCATAATGAAGTAACTCCGCACCAGTGCCATGAAAGTGGTTTAAAGTGCAATTGATATAAAGTTTGGCAACGAAGCAGCATGAAAGAAATAGCGCCGCTTGAAACTATTATTTTGGCCATTTTCTGGGCCTGTAAGGACGCACAATGGGCCGAAACGGGTCTCTGTTTATATCGTGTAGGGGCCCACGGTAGGTCCCTGCAAGGCACGCCAGATCCCCACAGCCCACTGAACCTCCCCTCCCATCACGATGACAGCAAGAAACCATTCAGTGATTAATGGCCCACTATTAGCAGTTTCCTGCCGGCATTGTGATGGGAGGGGCTGGTCTTAACTGCAGGGGGACCTCAAGTGTTTTCAATGTTGTGCATATACCGCCACCCCCCCGCGGCGTGAAAGTGGTCAGAGTGAGCCTCTGACTCATGTAATGTCAGGACAGCGCCAGCACCTGACACGCGGAACTTTTCGAACGGAAATGCACCGCCCCACACATTGGGGAATTTGATCCCCTCCAGAGGCTCCAGGGACCGGGACAATTGCTCCCCCGGGGCTATTGCGCCTCGGGCAGCTGCCCGCCTCGTCCGGGGCCAAGAAACGGGCCTGGGTGAATGCTATCATATTGAATGCATTTGTCTCGAGGAGCAGGGCTCGTCCGCCCACGAACAGTAACATCCAGCCGTGTTCAGGACACCACAGCCATTATACAAAACTCAATCTAAATACATGTTCCGAAAGTCCATTGCCGCGATCCTGAAAAGCTGTCTGGATTTTGTCATTGGTTGGGTCACCCATCTGTAGTGGCAGACTAGACAGCTCTTACAAATTCATTAAGAATCTCTGCATCTTATCAATTTTTTGGTTAAAATACTGAGCCTGTTGGGTGTCACTTCCACACTACTAGAGGTGTTCCTCGGGTGACCTTGCTCCCGCGAGCTTTTCCTCCTCCAGCCCTGATGCGTTCCCAAGCGTGCATACATCATTGCGGCTGCAGTGAGTCAGTGGAAGCTGCCTGCCACCAGGCCTGTTTACCCAGATGGTGGCCTACTAGTTAGTTCATCAAATCTACCACTGGGTGCTAGTAGACCTCAGTGTACTAAACGTCAGAGAATATTAAGGTGATTTAACGAAAAGTGAGCCCTTTATATGACGCCTAGCACCCTCTATATTTGCCACGTGCTGCGATGTTGTACGCTACTGTGGGCACCAGCGGCCAGCAAAGCAGTATGCTTTAGAGCCTCAGCTACAACTATCCGGCCTGGCCTGCCAACGTGTCTGTGCTGCAGCCAACAGTGGAACTTTATTGCAAAATGATGTCATAGGGGGTGCATGTAAGCGAACCTGCGCAGTCAGGCCTCCGTCAACAGTCACCACCTGCATCCAGCACCTTATTTACTGTTAAAACAAAGTTTGGGTTATGAACCCCACCCAATAAGAAACATCCCGTTTGCGCTCTGGCTACGCTTGACATTTTTGACACCCTAAAATGTCCCATATGAAGCTGGATGCTGCAGAAAGGGTGGGGGCGACACCAGATCCCTCGAGTTCCAGTTCCTTCCCATTGCCAAAATCTAGACAATTGTCTACTGGATGAGGCATGGGAGGTATAAAGCATGGAAAGGCAGCTTCCATCAATCTTCCCATAAGGGAAGACCGCTTTACAGCCTGCGTTCAGTTATCACACCCGGAGTAATTCCTTATTATTCCTTCCAAACATGTGCAGCAAGGAACCATGGCCATGACCGTTTGCATGGCGTGAAATCTTTACAGACGTCTGCTGCGCCTAGACACCCACGCTGCGTCTCATTGATCCCACCCACTGAGGCTGACCCATGTCCGGGGATGTTTAGGCTTTGAGTAGACGGGTTGCCAAAGAGGGCAAGTGCCCTCTTACTTCCATAGCAACGTGAGCGGGAAGCACACTTTGCCCTCATCCAGCTGTTACACTTTTCAGCTGCCGACTACTTCCTAAGTGAGGCAGCACACATTATCACTGCTACAGGAGATAAAACAGTATCGGCCTATAAGCCATGTGCATGAACTTCACTGTCAAATGCAGTGTCTTTGAACAATGTCGGGAATCCACCTGCAATTCTGAATCCTTTAAAATTGTGTGCAAGTTCCCAAATGAAGAAAGCTGCAACTCACAGAGCCGGCAATGTAACGGTTGCTGCAATATTATATGTTGAGGGAAACCTATATATCCTACGAGATTTTTCAGGTTACTTCTGTAAAATGTGATGTAAAATGCACCGTTTGCACCAGGAAAGGAGTCCAGCTCAGTTGCTTGTTCATATTAGCCCTGGAGTAGGGGAGGTATATTACCCCTGTAGTGAAAATCAAAAGTAGGCACCCATGTCTGGGGTGCTTGTGGTCCTGTGCAGAAGAGATGTGATCTCGCACTTTGGTCTGGACCCCCCTTTTCAGGGTTGGATCAAAACCTGCTTTGCATATGGTCTGCCAATGGCAGGGCAGGCTGAAAAAATACGATTGTCTCAAGGGATGCCCATAGATATTGCCAGTGGTTACAATTAATTAATGACCTTCCAGCCATAAACCAGCAGTTTTACACATCTTTACAGACAGAATTAGAAAAGGAGAAGATTTTGGATTCAGAAGGGGGAAATGCACCTTCCTCCCACCAGCATGCCAACCCCTGCATGAAATTAATTGGCTTGAATTTGGCAGAGGGGGAGTGCTGCACAAATAACAGATACATGTTCTTAAAATACAGTACCTGCTTGCACAGTCCTGCAGTTTCATAGCACTCCAAGTAGCAGGTCTTATTACGCAACTCAATGGCCTTAATTTTATGCATCTCAGAATTTGTCTGAGTCCGTGCTCCATGGAATTCAAACACGTGACCTGTAGGTTATACACAGATCTTTGCAGCACAAGCATTATCTTGCTGAGGTATGTTACTGTGATTTGAATCCATGACCAGAGAAGGATGGAATGCATTTCTCTGTGACAGGGGCATTGTTGTGATTGGAATAAAGGACCAAAGAAGGATGCAATGCATTTCTCTGTGGCAGGGGCATTATCTTACTGAGGTGCTTTGCTTTGATTCGAATCCAGGGCCAGAGAATGATGTAATGTAGATTTCTGCAGTAGGGGCATAATCTTTCTGAGGTATCTTGCATGATTGAAATCCAGGACCAGAGAAGGATGCACTGCGTTTCTTTGCAGCAGGTGCGTTATCTTGCTGAAGTATGTTGCTGTGATTGAAATCAAGGACCAGAGAAGGAAGTAGTGCATTTTTTTTTAATTTGCATGTTTTATTGGTTAAATAAGAAATGTAAACCTTCAACATAACTTGCAACCTCTGAAACATAACATAAAATAAGTCTGGGGCATCGGTCTTAGGGGCCACGCTCTGCGTTTCAGTCTAATAACCAAATTGTTCCATGTTGGTTTTTGAACAAGAAAACAGTGATTAATGAATGTTCAGCAGTAGGATTTGAACTATGAAATTGAGGGCATCAAGTGTTCTTCCAATTTTTTCCACTGTTATCAACCTTTCCCAATATATCTCCTCCGTATTCGAGTTGATTAAACAGACATAATTTTCAGGTACTTTCTCCTTTGTGCTAGGAGTTTTGGGCAGGACAATAGTAAGTGCCTGTTTTTTTTCTAAAATGTCGACATTTCCACAATATCGACATCTGGCCTCTATACGTGCAATCTGTTTTCTTTGTAATTGTACGTCTTTAGTTGGAAGGATATTTAACCTACATCGCATCTCGGGAGGATAGCTCAGGGGCAATGTGCTCGTCTTGGAAACAAGATGACGCGGAGCAGCACAGGTTGATCCCCGGGTCCGCGCTTAGAAACCTCTGGGTATTAAGCACGTTATAAATAACCTATCATATCAGCAGATCCCAGAGGCAGGGAGAAGGAAATTTCCTCAAATATGGTGGTGGATTATTCACTGTCTTACGCTCCAAAATAATGTTGTGACACAATTTGTTTGCTTGTTTTGCGTATTCATTTCATCCCATTCATTTCCTCACAAGATTTTCTTTGCCTTATCAGGATTTGTTCTTAATATCTCTCCTTTGATGTTATAGTGCGAAAGAATCTCCTGACATTCGTTTTCCAAAGTTGGCGATTTTGATCTTGCTTCCCCACCGTTGTTTTTGCCAGAATCTCACAAGGGGGTGGTGGCGTGTCAAGAATGCATTTCTTGTAGAAAGAAATGGTCTTCCACAGGACTGTAGATCTTATGGACTGGAGCCTGAGTTCATGCCTTATTGTCGAAATGGACAAGCAGTTTGGGAGTCTTAGAATATTCCGCCAGAAAAAAGCTTCGACTTGTCCTAGGTTTCCCATTGCAAATTTAGCAGGCATTCTGCTCCGTAAGTCAAAACCTCCACCACTTTCTGCTTGAAAAGGGTCAATATTGGCATCATTGAGTATGTCCCATATGGAGAGCTCGCCCTTGGTTTGTCAGCTTTCAGTTTTTCTCTGATAAGAGTATATTGGCCTGTTCATTTACATTTCTGTTTATTCTTGTCCCTTGGTAAATCGTTGAATCTACAACGTCCTATTTTTGGTTGTCAATGCACCATACAAAGTTCTTTTTTTTTATTGTTGTCCTCGAGCCAACTTCATTATTAAGATAACTGATTTCTTTGTTTATCTTCATATGATTTCTGTCAAAGTAATTCTTGGAATCCGTAATGCGTCGCTGAAGACCTATGGCTGTTTGGTCTCTAAAGACCACGTCGTCTGCATATAAGATCCAGGACATCTCCTTATCTTCAATTGTAGGTGGGAAGGCTCTGATCTTGCTCTGGGACTAAACCATGTCCGCCAAGTATAGAATGAATAAGAAGGGTCCCAAGGCACAGCCTTGCTGGATTCCTTTAAATGTCGGGATCTTTTCAGTGGTGGCTCATCCTTTCGTAGTTATTATTTGAATTGAAGTGTCAGTATGAAATTGTTGAATAGCTTCCATGAGATCTACTGGGCAATTCCAGTTCTTCAATTTTGCCCAGAGAAGATCTCTACTGACTCAGTCGAAAGCTTGCTCTAGATCGATAAAGCGCAGGTAAACCTTTGTTTTTGTTTCCAGGGTCCGGAGATTTAATATATTCAGAATAAATAAGTTCAAGGAGGTACTGACTTCACATATGAAAGCTGTTTGGCGTTTATCCAAAAGGCCCCCCTTTATAGGCCCACTTTTTTAGGTCCCTCAAAAGGATGGAGGCAAAAAAAAATTCAAATTGAGTCCAGGAGAGCGATAGATCTATAATTCTTGGGGACTCTACGATCCCCTTTTTTGTATATTGGGAGAATCAGTGCCTCCTTCCATGACAATGGGATGGTTTGAGTGTTCTTTATTTGGTTGAAAAGCTGCAAGATGAAATTGGCTCAGGCTTCCCCATTTTCTTTGAGCATATGATTTGAGAATGCCGTCCGGCCCGGCCACTCTTGAAGAGCTTAATTTTTTTATTTTCCCCAGTATGTCATCATAACCACATTCTATGTGCCAGGGCGTTTTTCTCCTTCGGCATATGTTCATTTCTACTGCTGAAGTCGGCCGGAACAAGGTTGTATAGTGCTTGACCCATAGATTTTTTGGGACTTGGGAAATGGTTGGGGCCGGTTGGAAGTCGTTGCCTTTATTAATGATCTCCCATAGGCTGTGCACATTAACCATTTGAATTCCTCGTAGCATCTTCTCAGTGTCACATTGAGCTCTCCAGGCCTTCGTTGAGATCAACCAGTTTTTATAGGATTGTTTGCATTTCAGCATCAGTTCTTTTTTGTTAAGCAACAAGCTTCATCTTATGCCTCTTTTAGTTTTCCATTCATATCTAGCAGATTTAAATTCAAGTCTCAACATATGATAAGTTGATTTGTATCTTCTATCATAGTCATCTATTGCCTCCATAATGTCTGATAAATATGTTTTGTTTTCACAGTTAGTTTGGCTCCAATAGGTGTTAATTAAAAGAAGTCTGATGTCCTGGGATTCGGTCCTTTGCTTGATCTTTCAGTACTTGGAGATCATTCTCGCTGTTTACTAGCATCAGCAGTCCAGCACGCGGTCTGCCCAGCTGCCCTTTCTTTGGCGGATTCATATACACATTATAGCCCTCACATAGAGGGATCGATCTTATCCAGGATTCCTGTAGGCAGATTATTTTGTATTTCCCCAAAAAGCACTGTCTCCAGAGTAAAGATGGTTAAAGCACCTGGTGTTCCATGAGGCCAGTAGGGGTTTTCCCCTCACTGCCTCAATATTAGCCTATTGTTTCTTTTTCTCTGGTTTTAATTCATGCACTCCTTGTTTCAGTCTTAGACTTCCAGTTCCTTGTGTTAGTTCCTTAGAATTAGAATTGTCCACTGTAAATTTCAGTTTTGTCGTTAAACTATCGGCAAGCGGCCTGGGACCATCACTCGCCCTTTTTGCATCCACCGTGTTTTTGTCTTCCCCTCTAGGTCTCTGTGAATCAGTCAGCCTTTGCTTTAGATTTACTCATTCTGACAGATTATAGAATTTGGTCCGTGGGGTTGTCATACCCAGTTTAGTTTTTGGGGCCTCTCTCCCCGTAGTTCGATGTACAATCCTTTCTTCCCTATTACTTTCCAAGGGCCTGATTTTGGTGTACTCTCTTACTGGGTTTTTATGGGATTTTCTTTGGGATTCTGCATACAACACTTTGGATCTTGATTTATGGTTTTCATATGTTGAACAAACCCGATTTTCCTTTCTTTGGCTAACTTCTACTGACTCCACATCTGTTAATCTAAAGCCAGCATCTGCCAGCTTTCCCTTTGCTCTTAGCATTGTATCTTTTGTCCTTTGTGATCTGAGATGGACTGTTATCACGTCTGGCGTCTTTTCGTCAGGAAATTCGACTATCAAGATGTCGTCCCCTGATACCTTTCTAAGTGATGTGAGTTGGGTTAGAATAGTCATCTCGTTTTTTCTATTCAGGATTATCCTTTTTTGATTCTTTTGCTACTCTCTCCAACTTGAGTTTGTAAAATCGGTGTGTGCCCTTTTACTCTGCAGCAAACTCCTTCTGATTATCTTCTGTCATTTGCTTTTTTTCGTTGCTTTGCTGGCTCCACTTATTTTGCGAATTCCTCCTTCGAGTTGGTCCCGCTGATTGGAGTCTCGTCCCTCGTCTTTCTTCTAAGCAGTTCCAAAAGGCCAATCTTTTTCATTCTTTTTCCTTTATCGTTTCCCCACTGCGAGATCGATTTCTGAGTTCCTGGGGCCTAGAGTCTTCCTCCTTTTTACCACCCCTCTCAGATTCTTTTGTTTTTCGTCTGCTTTTCTCTTTTTTTCCTTTTCATGGTTTTCTGGTTATCTATCGCTTGCCAGTCTGACTGATATTTTGCAAGTGTTCATCCTCATTGTTTTCTTCTATCAGTTTGATTAAATCACTCAAATATCCACCTGACTCCAATTCAATTTCAATGTAGACTGGATTCTTTGGGGTTTCCTTGTTAATTGACAGGTTGCATATCTTCATTTCCAGCCTTGGCTTCTTTGCTGGGTGGCTTTGCTCTTCCCTCGCTGGTATTTTTATGTTTCTTAAAAAGGCTCTTGAGCCACATTCCTTCCGTTTAGTTGCTTGATTTTTGGGCTTCTTTTGCAATTTGTTTTGCAAATCTTTTGAAGACTCCTTTGGGACAGTTACTGTTGAGTTCTTAGTTTCATTCAGTACTTCTTGAAAAATTGCGTAACTTGACTTGGCGCTTTCGCCATGACCACTTCCGGCGAGGCCACTTGAGGGAGGTCAATGGGTAAAGTTTCTTTTCCTTCTTGATTTAGTTTGGTTTTACCAAGAACCCAAGAACTCTTCCTAATACCAAGGGTCCCCCTCTATTTGGTCTCAGGTTTTTTTTCCCCCCAGTTGGACCGAACTTGTATCTTTAAATTCTTCCTTTTCCCCTCTTTCTCCTCTAGGTTCTCCAATCGGAGGACATTTGGGAGTGTTTTGTTGACAGATGATTCTTAGCCACTTGTGCTCTTCTAGCACCACCTCCATCAGTAGTTTATCATTGGAGTCAGGACATGCTAAGTCGCTTAGACGATCTTGCCACTTATTTGATTTGTCCGCTTCCTTGTCCATTCTCAGCTCTACTCTTTTCATCGCGCCTTCAATTTCATTGATCTGTTCCCTTGTTTTAGAATTTATCGAATGAACCATTTGCAGGGATTCCTTGATGTTCTCATAGAGCTTAAGGAATGGGGCCATAGTAATATTCAGGGCCGCCATCGCCACATTCTGAGTGTGTACAAAGTCATCCATTCTCCCCTTACTGCACAGCTCTTATTTTTTCCAGGGAGTATTCATCAATCCTTGCTTCCAGTTTCCATTGTCCCTGATTTATCTCCTCACTTACCTTATTGCTAGATTTATTTATAGGGGGACGTGTGTCAATTTCCTTTTGTCCATAATGTCTTTGACTAACCCCTTCAGAAGGGTCCTCCGCGTCCAGGGCCGCTATTTCTTTCTTTGATAAAGGTTAGGCTTCTCCTTTTTTCTGATGTAATTTTGCCAGTTAGGTTTGATATGTCCTGAAAGAGTTCTCTGCCAAGGTGGAATTACTTTGTTTTTCTTTTCCTATGATCTTCCATTCCTTTAGGACCTTCCCATTTGGAGAACCCAATGGGCCCCCTGACTCGCTTTCTTTCCTCGGGGTCCAAAATGTCTTCATTATCTCGGCATTTCTTGGCATTTTGTTTTTAGTTAAGGCCAAAGTCTGAGGTGATTTGTCCATGTCTCCCCAGAAGGCCTTGTCCTGCCAGGTCATTAGCTCCATTTCGCTAATCTCTCCTGTTCGACTTTCATAGGCTTCCTTTCCATAACGCGGACTCATCTGCTGATCAATTTCCTTCAAAATGCAAGTTGGTGAGCTACCTAATCCTAGTGTTTTCTGTGGGCTTTTAGGGGGTTCTGGTATAGATGCGACTGCAATGGCATTTGGTTCAACATTGGCTCTGGCTTCTTTTGATAGACTAACCATGGTTTTCTCTCTTTCAGATGCCATCGCAAGGTTTGATGTATAAGCCGGTGATGGGCGGGGGATATCTCCCATGCTTGTCTCAGCTTCTGGGACCATTGTGGCTGTATCCTTATCTATTTCCAACAGTTCTGTTGTCAGCCCTATTGCACATGGGCTCATCAATGGAGTGGGAGCAACACCAAAACCATCTGCATTGTCCACAAGGCTTTCTGGGGCCTGGGTCCAAAATACCTTCAGCTATCCCTCCACAAATACCTCCCCTCTCGAGCTCTTCGCTCCTCTACCTCTAACTCCCTCCGGGTCAATTGTTTTTCAAAGAAACGAGCTGGGGGTAGATCTCTATCTTCGGCTGGGGCCTTCCTCTGGAACTGGCTCCCTGCCACTCTAAAACTTGGGGAGAACATCTCTGGTTCCGGAAGAACCTCAAGACCTTCCTCTTTGCTTCCGCATTCGCTCCCCCTCTCCCCTGCTGATCTGCTCTCTCTTGGCACGGTGCACCTGGCCACCCTCTGTCCCCTGGGCCCAGGTACCTGCTCACCCTGCCACCCTCCTGCACTGCCTCCCGGCCACTCCTTGCATTAGTGACTGTATCTGTACCCTGACAGCCCCCCACCCATTTTTCTTCTTTTTCTGCACTTATCAGACTTACCCAGTCTGCTGCCTTAAAGACAGCACTTGCCACTTACTGGCTGCACTACCACTGTTTATTGACCCATTTTCTATTTATTTTTTATTTATTATTATTTATCTGCTCTCCTCTACTCCGCACTCCACTCTCCCCCATCCATGCACTTTTTCCCTTTTCCCAATCCCATGAACTTGCGCGTTCTCAATGTCACTGGGCCTAGTAAGATCGTCGTCGTCGTTGTTGTTGTGGTGTTGTGTTCTCTCCTGTTCCCCTCCCTTGCCTATTTGCGCTCTGAACCACTTGTGTACAAGCGCGATACAAATAAAATATCATATAGGCTTCCTTTCCAGAACGCGGACTCATCTGCTGATCTATATATATATATATATATATATATATATATATATGAGTTGCTTTGTACCATGGTATAAAGCTATTGGAGTGCACTCCAGAAAACGGACCTGCGTAGAAGTTCCACACTGGACCCAGAGTTCAAAAAAGACCCACGAAGCTCCAAGCATCAAAAATATAACATTATCCCTTTTCTTCAATTCGTCATTTTTAGGTTGGTTATTCTCTGGATTCTGTGCCTCCTCCCACTCCAGTTTGCATTGGGGTTTTCCTTGTATGACAAGACTATTATGTCTGAAAGGGCGGTATAGACAACCTCCTCAGAGATCTTACTGCCCTCCTGTTCAGTGTCGGTGGCCGGAGGCTGAAGTGGTAGGAGGAGCCCTTCTGGCTCCCTTTGGATTTTTGAGCCCCTTTCTGGTGTTTTGGGTATATCGCCTGTACTCGGTGCCACATGTGTAACCTCCGTGCACAGAGGTTGTATAGGGGATTGCACATCATCACCCACCCTGGGGGTTTCCAGGTCCTTTTTGGTTGTTTGGGGTGAATCCTCAGGTTCTAACCCCTCTAACTGCCTGCACCTTCTCGGGAGACCTAGATGGAATTGGTGTACATGTTGGTTACGGGGGTCTGGAGGGGGTGGGGGGCAGGGTGGATTTTGACCAGTCTCCGAAGTCTCCTGAAAGAGTCTATCTTTTGTGAATGGAAGTCGTGATTGCTTTAGGGGCGGCATGAGTTTACTTTTCAAGGGCCTAGAAGGTGATGCAGACATCGGTAGAGCAGGGTAAGAAGCTAACCTCTGTCTTACCTGAAGCCGCGTTTTCGCCACGGACTCGGCCCCTAGACCCATAGGTTCGCTCGTCAGCCAGCCAAGTGCAGCTCCTTTGAAGGTAAAAAGTGGTTGTGGTTTGCGTCGCAATGTTTTTCTTTCTTTGCATGCAGTGTCCTTTCTTTTGTTTTAGTTTGGTTGCTAGGGCCAGCATCCCAGCAAGCCAGCAAACAGCTAAACAGCCAGTTGAGTTTCCACTCACCCTTAACTCGCTCGGGCTTTATGCCGCAAGGGCGGCTGGGGGCTCCTTTTGGCCTGCACCTCCTGGAGGGGTCGGGGCTTCGGTCCGCTTCGCTCAACACTGAAGGTAGAGGCTGTCAGGCAATGCCGAACAGCCAGGTGAGTTTTCCACTCGCCCTTAACTTGCTTGGGCTTTATGCCGCAAGGGAGGCTGGGGGTTCCCCTTTGGCCCGCACTTCCTGGAGGGGGCGGGGCTTCAGTCTGCTTCACTCACCGCCGCAGGTAGAGGCTGTCGGCACCAGCAAACGCCAAACAGCCAGGTGAGTTTTCCACTCGCCCTTCACTCGCTCAGGCTTTATGCCGCAAGGGAGGCTGGGGGCTCCTTTTGGCCTGCTCGCCCTTAACTCGCTTGGGGTTTGGTATGCATTTATCTGCAGCAGAGACCGGGGTGGACTGGCATATAGGGAACCCTGGAGATTTCCTGGTAGACCTCTGCACCATGAGCTTCTTTTATATGGTAACCTAAATATTTTCTCACAGGAAAAGGGTTGGTTGGCTTGCTGAAAATCTGTAATATGGGGCCACTTTGAAAATCATTTCTAGGGCCTCTTTTGGTTCCCAGTGTACCCCTGCCAAAATGGCTGGCGTTTCCAAAAATCTGATGCACTTCGCGGTTTTTACCATGCAATCAGTGGGAGCGTCCGATGTCTGCGGACATCATATCACCCTCTGGACCAATCGGAGGCCTGTCCGCGGACCAAACAGGGAAATGGGCCTGCGGAACGATCACAGATATCTCTTGTTTTTTGGACCTACTTATTGGTCTTTTTTTATAAAAAATTCCTGGACAGATTCCCACAAATCCATCCAGCGGTTTGGGCTGTAGGTGTGAGCAAAGTTTTTTCCATTCAGTCTATGGAAAAAAATGTATATTTGGCACTCCCCCTATAACTTTGCCCCCCCTTGATAAAACCTCGCCAAAATAATTCAGAGTGGGCCATATACTTTTTTTTGCAAAGTTTGGTGAGGATTCATCCAGGGAGAGCGAAGTTATATGCCGCCAAAAAAGTGCTCTTCCTGTGAGTTGAGCAACGTAACCATAACTACATGGCCGCTACCACAGGCTGTGTAATATGGACCAATTTAAAACTTAGAGCAGGTTCTTTGAGTTATGATTGACAACACAATTAATTGCTGACATTGCCTGTATCCCATGATGTCTCCAAGACCTTAAAACCAAGGGCACCTAAATTATAGACACACATTAATTTAATTATCCTCCCTAATATACCAGACTATCATCTTGTGCCATTTTGCACTTGTATAGTGAAACACTTCATTTACCTTTCTTGTTTCTGGAAAGATGTCTTACATAAATCGCTGTGCTCACTCACCCTGAGTCTCTATGCTTGGCTGTTCTGCTTCATCGAACACAGGACATATAAAATACTGAATACAACTAGTCAGAAAGAAGTCGACGCTGCTTTCAAACTAAAGAGAGTTGGCAGGCGATGTAGTCTCCTCGTTAACTTATAAACTTGTAAAAATTCATTGCGTTCCCCATCCGACCAAACTATGGAACGCTGGCTGGGTAAATCACCTCAAAACCAGGTTTCTTATTATAATTAACTACCGCATTTTGGATCACCTGGAAGTGATGGTTTGAATTATGCTCTATGAAAAAAAGACTCATTTATGCCTGGTCCAATAGAATACAGCATTGTTTTCTATGAAATCATGAGCGCATAGAATAAGACTATTTGTCAAGGGGCCGGCATGCTCAATTGTCTCTTGTCCCATGCACTGGACTGCCAATTGTGAGCTGTGCTTCTCTGAGTGAGTAGAATAATTTGCGCAGAGTACACCATGAGCTTATGTGCTGTGTCATGGCGCTGCTTCCCTCTTCTGAGATGAGTAAAATAAATGAGTCTCTACAGCGTGAGTCTGCAACTTTTTGCTCTCCAGATAATTTGCACTACAACTCCCATCGCCCTAGCCAGCATTGTCAATATTGAGGGACTGTGGGAATTGTAGTCCAACACATCCGGAGAGCCAAAGGTTGCAGACCACTGCTCTACAACATCTACAGGTGGGTGGTGAAAGAAGGGATCCTCAGAGAAGGCCTGCAGAATCCTAGCTAGAATGCTGGGAGTATAGTGTGCATCCTGCCTGTTGGGACATTACAGTGGAAGATAGGAGGGTACATCAAATGTAGTAAGCCACAGCAATTGTTCCATTTAACCGGAAGGAATAAAGCATCTTTTCCCAACAGATCATGGTCTCCATTTTAGTTGGGCTCACAACATTGCTTTCTTGTTACATTTCAGAATACCTCCTCCCATCCCCCAACCACTCACATTGAGCAGCTGCCGCCCTAGTGTGTGTGCGCGCACTTCATGGCACCTGAAATGGCAGAGAATGCATCTACTTCAAAGAGAACACACAGGGACTGCCAGCAAGGGGTTAACCTGTCTCATCAGTTCACTGCATTACATCACGGCTTACTTTACATCTGGACCGGAAGGCATGCGCCCAGACACCTTTTTAAAGATGTATTTCTTTAATTGCCAGTCTGCCGACGCTTAATTCCTCTCCGTCGACTAGATACATCGGGGACGGAAGGCGATGTGTCCCTGTCATAGGCAGAGCGGGAGTCTGTGCAGCCCGGGCTCTGCAGACACCCCTTGCACATTCCCGCTAATGCATCTCTACAAACTGCAACAATGAATCTAAAATGCAATTTAAAAAGAGACTGGTACTCGCTCAATTACTTCAAGGCCCGTCCCGCACGCGGCAGCTCAAGGAGAGATGAATGGTTGGCTGGTGACCTCTGAATGGAATAGCGTGTCAACCGCTGTACTTCTGGGCTCCAAATGGATGATGGCCAGTGTATGGGTTTGGTGGCAATGGTTAAGATTTAGTGCAGAGTCGTCCAACTCCAGTCCACGAGGACTGGAATACTGACAGGTTTTCATCATAGCTCGAATTAGTATTCATAAAAAACACGTTGGCATACATTTAGAATAACTGTATCTCATGAATATTAATGAGGGGTAACCTGAAAATCCGATATGTTTCCGGTCCTGGAGTTGGACAACCCTGATTAGTGTGTATTGCTGGAATGGAAAAGCCAGGGTTATTGCAAGCAATGGACAGGCCTACTCTGATCAGAAATGGATACAGGTCTCTGATACGCTGAAGGAAAGCATCAGAGAAAGGGGGATGCGGGGTGGCACTGGTAAACCTTCACTTTTGCCCAAATGGAAAGACCGGCTTTTATATCACTGGAACTATATAGGGGATACAGTAGATCCTTTCCTGTGCCGGCAGCCATGGCTTGGAACAAACTGCCGAAAGATTTGCATGCCGAATCCAATCTTCTCAATTTCGGAAAGTGCTTGAAAGCACTTGTTGGGACAAAATCCTAGGTATGTCAGAAAGCCACTACAAGTTCGTAGACTCACGATGGCTTAACAACTTCCTTAGGATAAACGGAGGACTCTGTCAACGGCAAGTTCAAACTGCGGTTTATTACAGACAAAACCAACAGGGATCCTCGCAGGAACAGGAAGAATCCATGCACAACTCCTTCATCATCATCTTGCAGGCCGGTTTTACACTACAATTGCATCAGAGTGATGTCACAACCTAGGCTCTTCTCCAGGAAACCTATCAGCCCTCCTAATTGGGTACTGAGTGTTTTACCACTTATAGTGGATACTATGCATGTTATTCTACTGGCATTCGCAAGTCAGGTGGCTGGTCTGGTCCATCCCCAAGTTGCTATCTATAACAATGAAGTGGGGGAGGGTCTTACCGTTGGTTCTTGTCTGTTGCTGCCCACCCCTAGGTTACTGAACTGTGGTTGGTTAGAGCTGACGTCTCCAGGCCTGGGATCTGCAAAGATTCTCAGCTCTCGGTGTACCTTTTCAAGGTACTAAGAATTACTGTGTCTGCATTGTAACTTGTGTGTACCACCTTAGTCCATGAGAGCGCTCTTCTGCTCGGCGCAACACTTGTCTCATATTGTAGCATATTTGTTGCAGTCTTCCATCTGCTAGCCTGAGACCGGATCCCTTTCCCAGTGTTAGTTGCTGTCCATTATCTGCTTTGTTTATTCTAAAGTATATACAGCCTTGAGCAACTGATGGCGAGTCCTGTTGTAATATGAGTTGATAGATTATTGATTTGTTTCTCTAGTGAATGGTCTCCAAAAACCGGATCCTCTAATATTGATGCTGCTCAATATGCTGAATATAGGTATGAAAGAAAGAATGCGAGTTTCCTTAGTTTTTGTACCAAATATTTTCAATTTTTAATAAGGTTATTCTTTCAACTCATCTCTAAGTTTCATGATAGTTCCCTCAATGTGTGTTTTCCCGCATTTATTGCAGCGGTTCATCATGAGGGTACAATTTAAGGATCTATACAGACAAAATAAAAATAAAAATTGAGATGGAAGAAAAAATGTTTTTGTTTCACATCATTCCTATCATATTTATGGATCACATTCAAAATACAGAAAGTATTGTATGTTCAGACTCAATCTCAAATTATTAAGTGGTTCTCTTACTCACTTGTGTGATTAGTTTTCCCCAAATTCTTGTTCCTTTTTGAATAGCCAATTACATTCACAAATTTAAAGTGAAGCCTTAGTTTCTGCTTCATTCCTTTGTGGGTGGTGCCTGTTAAGACAGAGGAAATCTTCAATGTGCCCCCTCTGGTTGACCTCATCCTTATGACAGTCCTTTTGCTCTAGGCTGCCATATCTTTGCTATTCCTCCAATGTTTCCATAGTAATTTGTGTGGTCATCGAATGACCAGTTCATGTAACGGCACACTCCTTCGGGTTTGCACCAAACCCACTTCCCTTCATAGTATTTTGCATCAAATGGGTTGTCCAGCTTCATTGATTCGGTTGGGAACAGACCGCATTGTTCAATTCTCTCTCTTATCTTGTCTCTTTCAGCGACAATCTCGTCCTTTGCCCCTCCTATGTTCATGTCCATCAGGTTCTGCTTTCCGATAGCTTCTTTGTCTGTTTTCTTGCACCTAGCCATACATATTTTGATCCCACACAATGATGTGCTGCCAATACCAGTGCTCCCATTATCACCTAAAGTCCATCTGATAGCCATGGTGGCATCCAGGAAAATATGTAAACTATCCAGCTTTTGTCCTTTCCAGTCCCTCTTGCTTCATCTTCCATATTGCCATGCATCTGTGCCACGGCATCTGATAAGGTTCCATTATCTTTATTGATGGCAGGTATGAATGTGCAACAAAAGGACTTCCTATTTTTGCGCAAACTCCTCCTTCCTTAGCTGTGAGGAGATCTAGAACATTCCTTTTCTGGAGTGCCACCAACCTTATCACTGTGAGCTCTTCCTTTATTGTGTTGGACCCATTCACAGTAGAGTTAATCCTTACCATCAGCTCCCAGCAAATGATCTGTAACCACTTGGCGTTTGTGTATGTTTGTATGGATGGTATTATTGATGCAAACACCATTTATCTCCTGCTTCACAGTCTGTACTCTGCTGGGATCTCATCTAATGCCATTTCTGATGCTTTTGAGAAGTAATTCCCTCCTCTCTTCACGCTCCTCAACCGCCTTCTCTGCCTTGGCTGTTGGTGCCACCTCGACCGATCTCTTCCTTCTCTTATTGTTTTTCATTTTCAGAAACTCATTGAGTTTTACATCCATCCTTGGTACGACCAACGAGGGCTTGTTGATGTGTACCAATGAGGAAAATCCTCCCCACTCAGGTGGCAACTTCTCATCTGCTTTCGATCCGCAAGCCTAGTAGTGATCCATCAGTACTGCTGTTCCCGCCTTCATAGATGCAATTTGTTTGATGCTCTTGCACCCAACATTCTTGCCAACTTCTACTTCACCATTATTCTGATAGCACAGTGCTGGTGTCTTCAGAGGGATTATGGACATTGGTCCAGCTTCATTTTCCACCCATGTCAGTAATTTTGCGCTCACTTCCCATTCCTTCAGGCATTTGTCATTTTCTTCTTGTACCTTGTTTACTGAGGACTGGGCTAGTGTCAGTGCTTTGCTTACCACTACTCCATCTTGTCATCCATCGTTCATGTACACTTGTCCATACACTAGTATCTGTGGCCTTTCCCAGCAACCAGACTCTCCTCCTATCTCCCTCACTCTTGTCCAGGGACATGGCAGTTCCTTCAATGTGATACTCTGTTTCTCCCTTCTCAAATCCGTCAGTCATGTACTGTGTAGCTTCATCTAGCTGCCAATAATTGTTCATCATGTCTAATATCTTTATCTAATTATCTTCATAGGGGAATGTTCTTTTGGACATCCTTCTAAATGTTGCTGACTTCCCCTGAAATCTTCCTCGCGTTTGCACCATCGCAAAATACATCAGGAATTGTGCTCTTGCTGCTGCTGGTATTTGCTACGAACGTTCTAGAGGCACTCATTGCGTAGGGGATTAAAGAGCAGACATAACAGCTCTCCCTGGGGGTCCCATACCTACATTTGTCATGTGTTTGTACCACATTTTGTTAGACACTCGAGCAGTGTCAGTGAGATATATCTACTCCCTTCGTGTCTGTGTCAACACTGCGCTTGCCTCTCCTTACCTTATCAGCAGTGTTCTGTCATCCACCTGACATGGTCATTCCACCAGCTTGGGTCAGGGGAACGTTAGTAGAGGATACAGCGATAGCAGTAACAACAAATAATCACCACTTCAGCAGCAGTAAAAACCCTAGGCGTCTACCTGGATTCCACACTATCCATGAATAGGCAAGTCAGCGTTATTTCATCCTCAGCAGCGCTCACCTCAAAAATTATAAATGCAGTGAAACCTTACCTACCACCTAAGAACTGCCTAAACATTGCTAGAGCCACATTTGGAGCAAAACTGGATTACAGCCACATTCTACTCCTTGGCACCTCCGCGAACAACATAAACAGACCGCAAATTGCACAAAACAATGCCCTCAAGCAGACCTCAGCATCCCTAAGCGAGAACATATCTCCCAGGCAAGAACAAATGCCCACTGGCTCCCGGTAAAAGAGCGCATAACTTTCAAAGCCCTCACAATCACACACAGATGCCTTGCCCAGACAGCACCGGCCTATCTAGTAGAGAGAATACACCAATGCCAACCCACAGACCTAAACGCAACAAATATTCAAACCAACTTTCAATCCAAACATTCAACAGAGCCGAAGCCGGTGGAACCAGCTTTGAAGTCCTAGCCCCTAAAGCCTGGAACTCACTTCCGCTCAGTCTAAGAAACGGAGAATCCATCCTCACATTCAGAAAAGCCCTAAAAACAAAACTATTCAACTAAACTGTGTACCATTCTGTACTGCCTTCTACACTGTTCCACTGTAACCACAGAACACCCTTGTTATTGTAATAATACACATGTACCAATGTTAATATCATGCACCAAGTTGAATATTCTGTAACAGCGCCATGATGCCTCCAGGCTGCTGGGTGCTTAATAAATTCAAATAAATAAATATAATTGCAAGAATATAAATCCCATCAACCCACTTTGAATTAATAGACATGACATAACGATATTGTTCTTTATTGTTCCCTTCATTTCCACTTGCGTTGCTTGATCCTGGACCAAATAATCACTAATGGTGAAGGCAAACCCCTCCTCCCATACCTTTCTTACTGATGGGTCTCTTAATGTGGCTAGCAAAGGGGGCTCACTGTGCTCAGGATGTGGGTATGTTTGGGCCAAGTACTCTACGAAGACAAGATAATATACGCCAAGGGATCATGCTCTGAATTGGTTGGCTCTCCTTACAGCGTTGACAAACTGGTTAGAGAAAGTGTCTGGGTGATGAGTGAAAGGTAACGTGGTTGAAGACAAACAGTACAATTCCCACGACGTTCACATAGGCTCTGTGTGTGCGGAAAAGGAAAATAACAGACAGTGTATCTTTAGTCAATTTCTACAAGTGTTCCAGTCGCTGCTTCTGCTGCTTGGGATCGTGGGACCATGGGGTTTCCGTGTCTCCTAGTCATGTAAGTTCAGAACGTACTTGTAGCTCGTCTAGGTGCTGAACGTTGGCCTTGTCGGTCATGGAGACTTTGTTGCCAGGTGAGGCCACTCCTTTGTAGGGCTTGATGTCCTGCAGGTGGTTCTAGACCACCTTACCTACTAGCTTGACAGCACGATCGGCCACCTGCTTGACAATATGTGGGCTGGTAAAAATTCCTTAAGAAAACAATGTCACTCACTTTCACAAGGTGTTTTAGTTCACAGTCTTGTGGTATGCTGTTGCAGTCGATATCTGCGCTGTCTTCTGGCCCCCCTGGATTCGCTGTATCTGACGAGAGTTCAAAGAAGCGCTAGCCACCAGAGAAGTAATGTATTCGTACATTTCCTGTCTTAACACATCTGCACTAATCTCACAGTCCTTCTGTGCTCTTGTGGGAGGAGCGAGGGGAAGATGCATGTGCCGTCCTGTCACCACCTCATGGGGTGTTAAATGGTGGTCGGACCCTGGATTATTGCCCAGTGCAAGGGGCAAAGAGTGCAACCAATTTGTCTTGGTGCTTTGCTGTGTCTTGGCTATGCATTCTTTGAGTCCATTCAGGTGTTCACACACTCCATTTGCTTGTGGCTGGTACGCAAAGGAGAATTTATGTTGAATGTCTAGCAGGGTTGTGATGTGCTCAAACGGTTTGTTAGCTAAGTGAGGGCTGTTGTCAGACTGCATGACCTCACACACAACCATCTCGTGAAGACCTCCCTAACCAAGTACTTGGACGCTCTAAGGGCATCGGTATGTGCACAGGGAACTGCCTCAATCCACCTGGAGAATGGCAGACAACCACTATCATGTTGTGGTATCCTTGGCATACTTGGATAATATCCTCATAATCCATGTGTAGATGCAGAAATGGGCCTACTGGTTTTGGTATGGCTCCTCTCAAAACTCTCAAAGTATGTCCTGATGTAAACCGTTGACAGGTCAAGCAGTTACCCACAAATTTGGCCACATGTCACATTTAAATTGGGGCAGAATCACATTTCTCCATGGAATGTAGCAATGACCTCCTTCCCTGTTTGTGTTGGATAGTGCAATTGTTCTAATGCGGTCTTCAATATTGCTAGTGGCATTACCATTTTCCCTGTGTTGTTCTGTTGCCATAAGGCGTCTGTTGGAGAAATTGAGCACCCTCTCCTCACCCACCACTCCTTCTCCTCCTTGGGTGCAGCTCCCTGCAGTTCCATAACCTGGGTCTCTGGTAATACATTGTAACCCTCCCTCAGTACCATGGTTCTTGTCCCTCCTTGTGTATTTTGTCTTTTTCTCAGTTCCCACAATTCCCAAAAATACGCTGTGCGTTTCCTCTTGAGATAGGGTCTTCCCCTTTTGTGTGGGCTTGGCACTTCACTATTGCTACCTTTCTTGGATACCTCACTTGTCCTGTCTTCCTTCAGACTTACTACTGCAGTCCCAGTATGTCTGACCCCATCAGTTTGATCAATTGTGAAAGAACCGTAAATGTTAAGCACGTCTTCCTCCTCAAGTGCGTCCTCCTTTACCTTGCGTGTTTCACTGAACATCTTTGTTCTTTGTGCAGCCGTGTACATAGTCTCCTACTTGTAGGACATCTGCCACAAATGTTGCTGGGTTTACAGTCTTGCATCTTACTATCTTCAAACCTACATTCGATAGTATCACCTCAAAGCGTGATGCTCTCTGTGTTGTCAGTGTGTGCTTTGGCTTCTGCAGTATCGCAAAGAGGGCGTCACCATGTAAAGAGTGGTTGTGCACCCCATCGTTATTGCCGCTGCCAAAGCTTGTTTGCACGGATAATGTCCTCTCATCACCGGGTCAAGTTGCCCACTGTAGTAAGCTATTGGCTTATGGCCCATGCTTGTCTTTTGTGTCAGTACTACCTTCATCACTGTACGGTCAGTGTGTGAGAACAAGAGGAATTCCTTTTTGTAGTCTGGGATCCCTAGCACTGGGGCTGTGCATATGGCTTCTTTCAGTTGATCGAATGCTTCAGTCGTCTCGGTTGTCCACAACAGTGTCTTGCTATTCTTCTGTGCTTCCTTCAGGGCACACAGTGGTGGCCTTGTGTATGTACTGTAGTCAAAGACCAGTGCTCTGAAATAGCTACATAACCCTAAGAACTGTTGCATTTCCCTCACTGTCATGGGCTTAGCTGTTTTGCATATTGTCTCTGCTCTCTCTGGAGTAATCTAGGCCATTTTGTGATATTGTCTGTCCAATGTATAGCACTTCCTTCTGACAGTACCTTGGCTTTGTCCACCTTGTATCTTTTGTCAGCTAGCACAGTTAGCATGTGCACCGAGTCCTGTCTACACTGATCTTCTGTCTTGCTGCAAATCAAAATGCTGTCTACATATTGCAGACTTGTGCTTTCCATCTGTATGTTGCTCAGGTCCATCTGTATCACTCTGTTAATGTCATGATCTCTGCTTCCAAAAGATCAGGACTTGCCCGACTCCCTTGGAAGCAGACCCATAACCCCGGTTCCGAGTGCCAGCCAGTCCCAATTGGGACCTTTTGGACCCTGTCCTGGCGCCAGTGGCACCAGGCTCATAAAGATGCCCAGTCCCAGCGCTGGAAGCGCCGGGCTCATAATGCTTGGGTGGACTTACCTGCAGCAGACCATGCTGCTTACTTACCTGCCAGTTGAGCCCCTGATCCTCTTCTGTTTGGGACTACTTTTCCTGTTGGGTGGGGCAGGAGCCACTCCCTAGGTTCAGAACACTGGAACTCTTCTGGAAAGCAGGAACTCTTTTCTCACCTAGGCGAGGCTGTGGAAGGAGACACCTAAGCACTACAGGAGGCTATTTAAACCACACCCGATGGATGAATCTTGCTTTGCGTTATTCTGCATTCTCTGCAGCAGAACGCTCATCGTGTCTTCTGCTTCTGATCCTGGGCCTAAGGGAACAAAGGCTTACCATCCTGGAATCCAGTCTTCAGCAGCACCTGTAAAGACAAAGAAAGAACAGGTTAGCACTACGGTCTTCAGTGGCAGCGCATCTCTTACCTGGTCCATCGGCTGTCACCAACGCCTCGCGCTGCATTCTGGCATCTGAAAGACAAAGGCTTACCTACTCTTCGCATGCTCCGGAGGTCTTCGCACTGCATTCCGGCATCTGAAAGACAAAAGCTTACCAGCTCTTCGCACGCTCCGGAGGCCTTCGGCGCTGCATCCCGCATCTGAAAGACAAAAGAAGGTGCGTTTAAAGACATTGGGCAACTTTATTACTCACGTGCCATTACTCCTTCCCACGCCGAATCCAGTGGGTATTCCAGCACCCTTCAGCTTCTCTAAAGCTCCGAACTTGTACCTGCAAGATAAAAGGGACAGTTAGTGCGCATCGTGAAGCAGGCTACAAGCGCTTACTTACGTGCTTCCAGGCGCTTCTTTTCCTCACGCGGGTTCGATCCTCAACTCTCATCAGCCCGCCATACGCTATCGCCGGAACCCTGCAAAACAAGAGATATCATTACAAAAGACTTTTAAGACATTTGAAGTGCCCAGAATTTACCGTTCGTGCAGTTAACGACGGACAGCAGTCCTCTGAGGTCAAGAGGCCTGCACCCTTATCCAGTGAAGAAACTGGTTAAGGCACCCTGCCCCGAGGCAGATGGAGAGCTCGGCATTCACTTACCTAAGGTGAGGGCGTTAACGTTTGGGGTTCTACAGGAGAAGAGAAAGGGAAGAGGAGAGAGGCACCCAATAACCCCAGTTCATTAATCCCATATTTTCTACCTGCAGACATCTTACTCTTCGAGTCAGACATACAGTGCACAGAGGTCCAGCCCAAAGAGCCAACCGTGTGTTACACATCACCTTTGAAGATACAGCATTCACCCAGTCAAGAGCAGCGCCTCTGCGGGAATCAGGTGAGCGTTACAGAACGCAAAGCCTACCGCAAAACTCCCACCCAGGCGCTATGGAAACCTCGGATACCGACCAGCTAGACCAGTTACTTGGGGAACTAAGAGCAGAAGTGCATGCAGCCCGTCAGGAAACGAATGCTCTAAGAAGGGAACTGATTATTTCCAAGGAACGAACAGACGATCTCGCTAGACAATTGCTACAGTCACAAGCCGGACAAACTCCGTTACCCGCATCAGGGGCAAATCTTCCTTCAACATCCTCTACGAACCCAGTGCAGATCAACCCACCTGGGAATGTACCTCTGGCTCCGCCCGAACGATTTTCTGGTGACCCAAAGAGGTTTGCAGTATTTATTAATCAGTGCCGGTTGCACTTCTTATGCCGGCCAGCAGCCTTTCCAACTGATCAAGCTAAGGTAGCTTTCGTGCTTTCGTACCTTAGTGGCAATGCGGCAGACTGGTCGATCCCTCTAGTTAATCAAGATGATCCGGTTCTCCATGATTTTCAAGCTTTTCAGCTCAGTATGGAAAAACTGTTTGCAAGACATTCACAGGGGCAGGCCTTGGACAATGAGCTCCTTTCATTGCGACAGGGTAATCAAGACCTCTTAGCTTATATTGCGTCTTTCAACAGACTGATAGTGGAAACTCGATGGCCTGAGGACAAAAGGATTACGCTGTTTTATAGAGGTCTACGTGGAGAGCTCAAAGATGTGTTAGCCCAAGTAGTGAATCCCCCGCAAGACTGTTCGGACTATATTGACTTAGTCGTTCAAATTGACCACAGACTGCAGAACAGGAAGGCCGATCGTTCCAAGTTTGATGCTCGAGTATTTTCCAAACCACCAACTCCTACCAAAGGAGTAGACTCCGGGGAACCCATGCAAATAGGGTGCCTGAAAGGACCACTAACACAAAAGGAGCGGGAAAGGAGAAAACAGCTGCAATTATGCCTCTATTGCGGAAACTCGGGGCACTTTCTTCGAGACTGTCCGGTGAAACCAGCCAAGAAGGCAGTAGGAGCTGCAGTTACCAGGGTCACAAACTCTGAGCAGGGAAACGACCTCGCCCGACAAGAATAGAGGTCCTCTTGCCGAGCGTTAAAACCAGTTCCGTGACCTCGCATTTCGTGATACCTATGGTCCTCATTAGCCCTGAACATCCGGATCGATTACATGCGATTGAAGCTTACGTTGACAGCGGTGCCATCGGCAATTATGTGGATCATGAAATGGTTTTGAGGATGAATCTGACTTTGTCCAAAGGCTGTAAAGGACGTCATTACTACGGTGGATGGTACGGAGATAGCCTCCGGACCAGTAACGCATACCACCCAAGAAGTGACACTAGTAAGTCAAGATGGACACCATGAGAAGATCGTGTTCGATGTGATCAAGGCCCCTCAGTTCCAGATTATTCTAGGAATTCCTTGGTTAGAGAAGCACAATCCTCAGATCGATTGGCGAGCAAGAACGGTTCAGTTTCCAGAATGTGTCTCTACTTGTCACCCTCGACCTGGTGTTGCACTGGCAGCAATTTCCCCGGAGGCTCCCCAGTTACCTCCTGAATACCTAGAATTCCAAGATGTTTTCCGGAAGGATCAGGCTATATCTCTACCTCCTCATAGGTCTTATGACTGCCAGATAGACCTGATACCTGGATCTACTCCTCCTTGTAGTAGAATTTATGCCCTCACCGAGCCTGAGAACCTTCACCTCCGACAATACCTGGATCAATACCTAGCGAATGGGTTTATTCGTCCTTCCAAGTCCCCTGCTTCCTCAGCTTTGTTCTTCGTTCCAAAAAAAGAAGGGGACCTTAGAACTTGTATAGATTATCGCGCCCTGAACCAGATTACCGTTAAGAATAGATATCCGTTACCTTTGATCCCTGAACTCCTGGACCAAGTCAGAAAAGCATGCATATATACAAAGCTAGATCTTAGAGGAGCCTACCACTTGGTACGAGTAAAAGAGGGCGATGAATGGAAGACGGCCTTCCGCACCAAGTATGGGCTATTTGAATATCAGGTCATGCCCTTCGGACTTTGCAATGCCCCGGCCGCCTTTCAATATTTTATGAACGATGTCCTCAGAGAACTCATAGATGTGTGTGTTGTTGTTTACATTGACGACATCCTCGTTTATTCTTCATCGGAAACTGAACATCGGAAACACGTGAAAATGGTCCTCGAGAGATTGCGTCAACACAAACTTTTCGCTAAGTTGGAAAAATGTGTTTTCAACGTGACTGAAGTTGAATTCTTGGGATTCATATTATCACCTAGCGGAGTGCGTATGGATTCAAAGAAGGTCGATGCAATTCTCAAATGGCCATCGCCATCCTCCGTAAAAGGTGTTCAAAGCATGTTAGGCTTCGCTAACTTTTACCGCAGGTTTATCCCCGAATTCTCTCGAATAGTCCAGCCCATCACCGCCTTGTTAAAGAAAAACAAACGTTTTGAATGGTCTACCGAGGCGGAACATGCGTTCCAGAATTTGAAGAATAGATTTATCTCTGCACCGATCTTAAAACATCCTCGCCCAGAACTCCCCTACATCGTTGAAACTGATGCTTCGAGCCTTGCCATGGGGGCAGTTCTATCACAAAAGGACCCAGTAACCAATCAGTTGCATCCCGTGGCATTTTGGTCCCGCAAATTCTCGCCTCCTGAAATCAATTACACTATTACTGATAAGGAACTTCTAGCTATCAAGTCCGCCTTTAAGGCTTGGCGGCATTATCTTCTGGGGGCCAGACACACCGTTACTGTGATTACAGATCACCGAAACCTGCAATATTTGAAAACCGCAAAAGCTCAATCCTCTAGGCAACTCCGTTGGGCACTATTCTTTGCTGAGTTTGACTTCATAATTACCTATCGACCTGGTACAAAAAACGGTAAAGCTGATGCCCTTTCTCGGATGGGAGTGGAAGAACATTTGATCAATCCTAAACCTGTACCTATCATTCCCGAACAAAGAATTCTAGATGTAATCGCCACACAATCCATAGAGGAAGTTAAGGATAAAGCCAGGCTACTGGTAACTCCAGCAGACATACAGAATTGGCATCTGCAGGGAAAGGACTTTACGGTGAAGGACAACCTATTATATTTCCAAGAACGGTTATACCTGCCCAGCACAGATTTACAGAAAAAGGTAATCTCTTGTTATCATGATTCTTTAATGGAAGGACATCCCGGTATGACCAAGACCTCGGAAAAGATCAAGCGCTACTTCTGGTGGCCGTCTTGGAAAAAAGATATCAGAGACTTTATAATGTCCTGTGGAGTATGCGCCCAAAACAAGAGTCAAAAGGAAAAACCAGCCGGCCTCTTACGCCCTATTGATATCCCACCTCGCCCTTGGCATACGCTTTCTATGGACTTCATCACCGATCTACCTCCATGCTCCGGATACAATACGATCCTAGTAATCGTGGACCTATTCTCCAAGATGGCGCATTTCATTCCACTCAAAGGCTTACCAACAGCAGCAACTCTGGCCCGAGAATTTCTCGAAAACATAGTCCGACTGCACGGTTTTCCTTCAGTTCTAATTTCGGATCGAGGTAGTCAATTTATTTCTCATTTTTGGCAAAGTTGCTGTCGGTCGGCTCAAATTGATGTGAGACTTTCGACCAGCCACCACCCTCAAACCGACGGACAAACCGAGAGGACCAATCAAACTCTGGAACAGTATTTGCGCTGCATGCTACAACAAACTGAAAAAACTTGGAAAGATATCCTTTGGATAGGCGAATATGCCTACAATAACTCTGTCCACTCGGGAACTGGGAAGACCCCGTTTTTTCTTTTATACGGTATTCACCCTCGAACCTCGGAGTTGGATCCACTCCAAGATCTTGGAACACCAGCAGTAGACCACCTGCATTCTACAATCACCCAAGCCTTTAAGGAAGCCGTTTCTCACCTTCAAAGGGCTAAAGAACAATACAAGAAAGGACCAGACCAACATCGGAAAGCAGCCCCCCAATATCAAGTAGGAGATCAAGTCTGGTTATCCACCAAATATCTACCTCTAAAAGGACCACGCACATTCAACCCAAGATACCTTGGTCCCTATTCCATCACTACCATAGTAAATCCAGTAGCGGTCAAGTTGGACTTGCCCCCTCACATGAAGATACATCCGGTCTTCCACGTCTCTCTATTAAAACCCGTGCAACCTCAAACCCGACTAACTAAATCTCCAAAACCTATTCTAGTTGATGGAGAACTCGAGTTTGAAGTCAAAAGCATCCTGGATTCCAAGATCTCCAAATCTAAACTATTTTACCTGATTGACTGGAAAGGCTACGGTCCCCAAGAAAGATCCTGGGAACCTGCAGAATATGTCCACGCGCCTCGTCTAATCAAAAGATTTCATCGAACATTTCCTAACAAGCCCAAACCCCTGGAGAAGCCCGGTTTGGGAGGGGCCTTGAGGGGGGGTGCTGTCATGATCTCTGCTTCCAAAAGATCAGGACTTGCCCGACTCCCTTGGAAGCAGACCCATAACCCCGGTTCCGAATGCCAGCCAGTCCCAATTGGGACCTTTTGGACCCTGTCCTGGCGCCAGTGGCACCAGTCTCATAAAGATGCCCAGTCCCAGCGCTGGAAGCGGCGGGCTCATAATGCTTGGGTGGACTTACCTGCAGCAGACCATGCTGCTTACTTACCTGCCAGTTGAGCCCCTGATCCTCTTCTGTTTGGGACTACTTTTCCTGTTGGGTGGGGCAGGAGCCACTCCCTAGGTTCAGAACACTGGAACTCTTCTGGAAAGCAGGAACTCTTTTCTCACCTAGGCGAGGCTGTGGAAGGAGACACCTAAGCACTACAGGAGGCTATTTAAACCACACCCGATGGATGAATCTTGCTTTGCGTTATTCTGCATTCTCTGCAGCAGAAGGCTCATCGTGTCTTCTGCTTCTGATCCTGGGCCTAAGGGAACAAAGGCTTACCATCCTGGAATCCAGTCTTCAGCAGCACCTGTAAAGACAAAGAAAGAACAGGTTAGCACTACGGTCTTCAGTGGCAGCGCATCTCTTACCTGGTCCATCGGCTGTCACCAACGCCTCGCGCTGCATTCCGGCATCTGAAAGACAAAGGCTTACCTACTCTTCGCATGCACCGGAGGTCTTCGCACTGCATTCCAGCATCTGAAAGACAAAAGATTACCAGCTCTTCGCACGCTCCGGAGGCCTTCGGCGCTGCATCCCGCATCTGAAAGACAAAAGAAGGTGCGTTTAAAGACATTGGGCAACTTTATTACTCACGTGCCATTACTCCTTCCCACGCCGAATCCAGTGGGTATTCCAGCACCCTTCAGCTTCTCTAAAGCTCCGAACTTGTACCTGCAAGTTAAAAGAGACAGTTAGTGCGCATCGTGAAGCAGGCTACAAGCGCTTACTTACGTGCTTCCAGGCGCTTCTTTTCCTCACGCGGGTTGATCCTCAACTCTCATCAGCCCGCCATTCGCCATCGCCGGAACCCTGCAAAACAAGAGATATCATTACAAAAGACTTTTAAGACATTTGAAGTGCCCAGAACTTACCGTTCGTGCAGTTAACGACGGACAGCAGTCCTCTGAGGTCAAGAGGCCTGCACCCTTATCCAGTGAGGAAACTGGTTACGGCACCCTGCCCCGAGGCAGATGGAGAGCTCGGCGTTCACTTACCTAAGGTGAGGGCGTTAACCTTTGGGGTTCTACAGGAGAAGAGAAAGGGAAGAGGAGAGAGGCACCCAATAACCCCAGTTCATTAATCCCATATTTTCTACCTGCAGCCATCTTACTCTTCGAGTCAGACATACAGTGCACAGAGGTCCAGCCCAAAGAGCCAACCGTGTGTTACACATCACCTTTGAAGATACAGCATTCACCCAGTCAAGACCGGCGCCTCTGCGGGAATCAGGTGAGCGTTACAGTTAAAGATAGATGGTGACTCACAGTACCCCTGTGGGAGCCCAGTATGTTTCCACTTCTGATTTCTATACATTAAGCTGTTCAAGTCTTGTGAGTCTGGGTGAAGTGGTACTGATCATGAAACGGGCAGCATCTGCCGGAAAGCTGCACAAAATAGTCTCTGCATTTGCAGCTAAAGGATACTCTTCTTCTAAAATCTGTCTGAGGCCTTATGTCATGTATGAAATGCCATGATCCTCCCTTAGCCTTGCGCACAGGATACACCACAGTGTTACATGGAGATTCTAATGGTACAAGAATGCCTCTCTCACACAGGCCTGTGATTGTCTCATAAATGCCCTCATCTGCCTCCTTGGTTAGGGGATACTGCTTTACTCTGGATAAAATTGCTTCCGGTTTCAGTTTAATCTTCACTCCCCCCTATGCTATTTATGCAACCCATGTCCTAGGGACTTGTGGTTCATAGACTGCTTGGTACTTTAGCCATGTCCTCCTCTCAGAATGAGGCTGGGGCCTCTAGCACCATTGCCATTCTCTCTGGCACTTCTCTGTAGTGTATATGTAACCAGGAGGTTACACTCATCTCGAACACCATCTCTAGTTCCTGTCTCTCTTTCTTGAATAGTTTGTCTGCCACTGTGGTCAGGCTGCACCCTTCTGCAACCGCAATCACTGCTCTGCATGCCCGCCTTGTGTCATCCATCCCGTGCACTGCAATCCAATCCTCTCTTGCCACCACTGCCTCTATTTCTGTGGGCACCATTGTTCCCTCTGGCTCATCCAATGGTAATTCTGGCCTGACTAGGTACTTGTCAGGTACTCGCCACACTTTCCCTGCAATCCCTGGAAGCCATGCAATGGCAATGTCCGTCCCGAACTGAAACATTTCAGCAGCCACTGGCACCCCCCCCCCCCCTCTGAACTGTGCATCCACTGTATGTTTGGACAATCTATCTTACATTTAGCTTGTGTAAGCCTGGTGTAGAGCACACTATGCCCTTGTCTGTGAATGAGATGGTCATATTTAGTCTGCTTATAATGTCTCATCCCAGTATGTTTACAGGTGTCTGTCGAGAGTATAGTAAAGGCAGTGATCTCCTATAGAGATTGAGATATGGTCTGTAAAAGGAATCACTTCCCAAGCCCCAGAGAATATTTGAATGTTCATGGCATCACCTGACAACATATACGCTCCTTCGCTAATGCAGGACCTAGTCGCCCCTGTGTCAACAAGAAAGGAAAAACATTTTGTCACCTATCGCCACGCTTATGCGAGGTTCCTCTGCAGGGTTTGCTGTGATCTACAGCATGGGACACATCAAGTTTGTGTGTGGGCTGTCCTATTGAGGTTACAGGGCAACCAATTCCCAGTAAAGGGGTTGTTCCCTACCATGGTAACTCTTACCAGTTGTCTGACGGGAACTGTCGCCACTGTGTCCACGTGTGCTGGTGAGTCATTGTGCTGTATCTGTGCTTGTTGCTGAGTGTTCCCTCAAATCCTTGGTCCTTGGTGCTTGTAAATACTGTGTTACTGTGCTGGCATCGGATGTACCTCATTTGTGTTTGTGCTGCTTGCGTCTTTGCTTGTGGCGTCTGCTAGTACAGGTCCTGCATCTGTCCTTGCTGCTGCTGGTCCTATGCATAGTAATCATCCTGATCCCCTTGATGTGGCTGCTGGCCCTGCCCTCCCCAATTCTGTTGCATCCCTCTAGACCTACATACCCTTGATATGTGTCCAATCTGCCCACAGGTCCAACACTGTGGTGGTGGCCCCCTCCCTAGCTCTTTGAAATCCCCCTAAAAGTCCCCTGTGTTCTGCTGCACCTGTTGCCTATATCCTCGAAACCCTCCTGGAAATAACCGCCCCTTCCACTGCATATTTTGATAGCTTTCTCTGCACTAATTTCACTTCATCTGCTGTTCTGTCATCTGCTTTTTGCTTAACCTTCTCTTGGCATAATCTACAATGATGCACTATCGCGAACTGCATCTCTGGCCAGCCTTTCACTTCCATCCCTACTAATTTCCTTAAACTCTTCTGAACTTGCTCTGTTAGTCCCTGCACTAGTATGGTAGGATATTGCTGCCGTTTTGTCCCAAGGCTCTTGAATCTCCTGAATGTACTGCACATGACCTTCATCATCCCTCACATTGCGTGACATAATCGCTGCTATGTTTGACGTGTGTGGGTATTGTGTTCTCAATGTTTTGCAAATGGTGACCCATTGTGTGCCATGTTCCGCGTCCTCACCCCGGGAACTTCCCCTTTTCCATACGTCATCTGCTGCGTAACATAGAATTGATACCAAAAGTCCCTTTACGTCTCCCACTGCTAGCCTATGGCCAGCCGTCATTTTCTCCATCTCATAAATCCACTTCCCAACCCCAGCACTCAAACAATGGTAACCTACACTTCACATTATCCTTGTCGGTGTGCTTCCATGGCACATACTGAGGTTGCACACCTCCTCTCTGTAATAAGGCAGCCTCCTCCTCGTGTGTACTCCTGGTCAGTCTCACTTGCCTATCCCCTCTCCCTGCTCTCAATTCTTGCGCATACATCTATTGTTCTAGTGTGGGTACTCTCCTATTGTCGTCATACACTCTAGTCAACTGTCCTCTTGAACACGCTATTGTCTCCCCTCTCCTTCTTCCTGGGAGGTCTCTGAGTCTATTATTATAGGTAGTGGTGCTGCGCGAGGCGCAAAAGTGATTCGCCTACTGTGCATGCTCCTCTGAGTAGCCCCTCCTTCTCCCTGGATGTGAGCCCTGAATTCCCATGACACCCACTTGTCTGTCCCTGTCCCCATGGACTGGGAACGGAACTGCACCCCTCTATTGTCCCCACTGTACTTGTCCTTATTTTCAGATCCTGTGTCCATGCTGCCACAAAAATCATCAGCAAAACTCAGTCTCCTCGATGTCAAGTCTGTGTTAGGTTTCATACTGAGAACGATGTATCTCAAATCATACCTGCTACCTCCTGCACAGGCCCCTAGGCCTACCCCTCCTCCTTCCATTGTGCTCCTGCCTCGGGAGTTTGTGGTATTTGGCTCTTTGTCAATACAATAACAATGACCAATAGTCATATACAAATTGACTAACCTGGTATGGTGCTTTAGTCGACTGAGGCTAATAAGAACCTCCCTGAGGATTCTACCAGTTCCTTAGCAAAGAGAGAAGGCAGAGAGCCCCCAGGGAAGCCCTCTAGGGGGGAAAATCATGTTCTTCGGTCCCGAGGTGGTGGCATCGCTGGCGGCCATGACCTTGGCTGAAATCCAATTCCTCCTCCGGCTCAATGCGAAACCAAGTAGGGAGATAGAGAGTGGGATAAGGCTCTATGATGAACAGAAGGGGGAGAGCCCATCCCTCCGAGCGGACACCGCAGCTGCGTGTCGGGAAGCCAGAACTTGAGCTTTGAGGAAGATGGCGTTCTGGAAATTGGAGCAGGTGGAATTTTCCTGAACAAGGGAAGAAAGGAACGAAATGAAATAGGGGGTAAACAGGGATAGGACAGGTAAGTGAAAATATAGGGACAGCTTTAGAGTGGCAAACTTACGAGCGTTAGCACAGCAGAAGCAACGCACAGTCTCCCGGGTCCCCCTTGAATTTAAATGCAGTGTTTCCTTGGCGCTGATGCCATCATGATCCTCTGCTGCTGGAACTAGAACTTGAAATGAAGGAACAATACTGTCTCCAATAGCTCAGCAAAGAATGATGCCGAAACCGAGACATGCACTCTGCCAGTCTGTCCTCTTCAAGCCTATCCTTTCCCCTATCCAGGGCTACATGTGTCTTTGCTGTCCATATTGCTCGCTCGTCCACTTCTTTGCGCGCTCCTTCCCTTGCCAATATTTCCAATTGTAACTTCCTCTGTTCCCTCTCTGCTGACTTATGTTTTTCCTGCTCTATCCCTCAATCCTTTCTTCCTGTTCCCTTTCCATCCGATCTCTCCCCTCCTTGTTCCTTCTCTCTCTATCTTCCCTCTCCAACTTCTCTTCCCCCCTCCTCTCTGTCCCCTCGCTCTAGTCTCTCCTTCCTGTCCTTATCCCTCCTGTCCTCCTCATCCATTATCTCTGCCCAGTCTGTGGCTTCGCTGCACCTCTTCAAGCCCTCTGTTACCTTGGTTGCCCCCTCTGCCTCTCCATGTGTTTTCCCCTGCAGTTTCAACAGCACCCGTGCTGCTACCCATTCATTGGGTTCTTTACCCTCGAACCCCTCCTTCGTGCCCTGCTGTGCCTCGCTGCTAGCCCCTGATCACTAGCTGGCTGCCCTGCACCTTTCGGCTTCTCCTCCTTTGTATATGGTGGCGGCTTATACGTCGAGTTTGAGTACCCCTCTGCTGCTCTTAACTCTCACATTGGGTACATCCCTTGCTCATCATTTGTGTCGTTGGATACTACACTCGGAGGAACATGGGAATGTGCGGAAGGATGAGTCTCTGGCTCCTTCAACTACTGCTGTCTTAGCATCCACCGGCATCTCGCGGTATCTCCCTCGCCTTCCTGGAACATGTGCCACAACTCGAATATGGCCATGCGTTTTGTCAATGTCTTCCCCTTATAGGCACCCTGTATGTGCGTCAGTAGTGATTGCTGCATGTCTTTGGAGAAACTTCCACAAGGTGGCCAACTTTGTGGAAAGTTTAGGCAACTTTCCCTCCGTACCTTTCGACCACTTTATGCTATATTTACAGATCTTCTCCCTGTAAGGCGGGAGTGTCTTACACAGATGCTAAAGGGCGTATACCCCTGCACTGGTTCTGATACATTCTAGTACTATTATCTGACCTCAAGTCGAGGGTTCCCATAGTCTGCTAGTATGGGAGAAAAGCACAATGCAATAATACTTTTCAGATTCTCTGAGCCTCTCTGGCTCGACAACTTATCAGGCGTGCACCGTGCACCGCCCCTCCTTTACAACCACTGGCTCCTCAGGCACACCCACAATCTTGCTCATGCGTCTTCTGCGCACTGCCACTTGTTCACCTCGTCTACCAATCCCACGCTTCTAATACTAGCTCCTCACCGTCTCAAGTTCCTTGTATCCTATGTGCAAATCTATGGGTGACGTCACCAAACTAACAGAATAACAGGAAAATCAAATATCGCGTGCACACTGTAATAGCCTATTACTCTCAAACCGCACAAACCCCACAGCTGTCTTCCTGCACTCCATGCGGAGTATACCAATATTCTCTTGTGATCAAACTGCACCCGTTGCATCGCCTCACTCCAGGAGACTTAACCAGTCGACCCACCATTCACAATATAGGCCAGCTCCCTTGCTAATCCTTACAGGATACCATCGAGCTAAAACGCCCAACCCACAGGAATACCAATATGTACATATCTTCTGTCATCCGTGCCCTCGAGTCAATAGTCTAGGTTATTCACCTGAAACTTTTACCTCTAAAACCGAATGTGCCCTAAACATAGAAAAGTGACTTCTACCTCCGCTCCTGTCACTACTCACTGTGACACTACTAGACAATACTTTGACAATACATGACTGTACTCAATCCCTCCCTCACACCCACAGTTGCCATTAGACTGATTCAATGCTTACTCTCTGTGGTTTGCTAGCGCTGCTTGGTTGCCAGCTCCTCAAGGCACTCGCCGCCCCATCTTGGTCTGCCTGGACAACTCGCTGACTTTGGGCAGGATGATTCACAAGGGGCTCCTGACGACCTGTACATATGCAAAGGTCCTGCATCCTCTCAGTTTCAGCGGCGAAGGAGAAGACCTGGTGCCTGGCAGAGCCAACCATGCTTCTGTACCAACTTGTTGGGACAAACTCCCAGGTATGCCAGAAAGCCACTAAGAGTTTGCTGACTCTCGTAAGACCCAACACCTCCCTCAGGATAAACGGAGGACTTGGTCAATTGCAAGTTCAAACTGCGTTTTTTTTATCGACAAAACCAACAGGGATCATTACCAGAAAAGAAAGAATCCATGTGCAACTTGTTCGTCCTCGGCTCTCAGGCCAGTTTTACACTACAATTTCATCAGAGTGACATCACAACCTGGGCCCTTGTCCAGGAAACCTATCTACCCTCCTAATTGGTTACTGAGTGTTTTACCACATATAGTGGACACTATACATTTTATTCTACTGGCCCTTGCAAGTCAGGTGGCTAGCCTGGTCCATCCCCAAGTAACTATCTTTAACAATGTTATATCCCGGGAGGATAGCTCGGCAGCAATTTGCTCACCATGGAAACAAGACGACACGAAGAAACACAGGTTCGATCCCCGGGTCTGTGCTTAGCAACCTCTGGGTATTAAGCACGTTATAAATACGCAACTAAGAGACATATTCCTGTAACAGCGCCTCGATGCCCCCGGGCTGTGTGAGCTCTTTAAAAAGGCAAATACATAAAAAATAAATATATAAATGTTGCAGTGTGGGGGTTCTTAGCATTGGTTTGTGTCAGTTGCTACTGTGGTTGGCTAGAGCTGACGTCTCCAGGCCTGGGATCTGCAAAGATTCTCAGCTTTTGGTGTACCTTTTCAAGGTACTAAGAATGACTATGTGACTGAATTGTAACTTGTGTGTACCTCCTTAGTCTGAGAGTGCTCTTCCGCTTGGCGCAACACTTGTCTCATATTGTAGCAGTCTTCTGTATGGTAGCCTAAGACCAGCTCCCTTTCCCAGCGCTAATCAATGTCCATTATCTGCTTCGGACGAGTCAAGTGTTCAGAGACCACGATTTTGAGCTGTGCAGCTCTGAATTATGAGGAATTATTCGTATTTACTGTGGCTGGTGTCTGTGTCGTCCAGGGAATGGAATGTCACCCATATTTTGTGGCCTTGGCAGCGGGTACTGTCTCACACGCCTTTCTCTGGTCCAGCCTGAATTCAGCTCAACTCGGCTCTTGCTGAGAGGCCTGTGGCCTGCTGTAATTTTCCTAAACACTTGTAATGCAGTTTCTACAGTGTTTGTGCTATTCTACATTATCCATAGTTTAGTCACACTTGGTTCTGTCAGGTCCCATAGGTGCTCCTGCAGTTTCATAGGGTTATTTGCATATAAGCATTGTTAGGGAGAATTCTCATAAATGTGCCAATTCCGCCCACCTTAGAGCCCTCCAGCTCTTTTGCTAAACTTTGGGACTTTTCAACATTTCAATTCAATATGTTTTCTGTGTTTGTTTCCTTTGGTTATGGAGTCTAACCAACTCCATAGGCATCATCTTTTACAATTGTGTCACAAAGCACCTTCAGTGCAGTGACACAGGGAAGTCTTTCAGATTTCCGAAGGTTTAAATACCTTCTCTGGGATCAACTACTCCCAAGAACAGTGGAGTGAAATTGACTTCACTTAGCACTGTACATTTCTAGACCGAGCACACCCTATCTTACAATAGAGTGCTATAGGAGTTACTTAGTATCCCCTATGTCTAGTTACTCATGTAGCAGTCAAATGCTACCCTTTCCTCTTAGAATGGCTGGTTGCAGTGTTTTTACAATGAACTACCATGATTTTTCCCGATCGCAAACTATTCGTAGTTCCGGTAACGTTAAATCACGGGAGCCATGTTTTTCAAGATGGCACCTAAGCATCCTTTGTTAAAAGAGGTCCTGGTCTTCTTTTTTCGCCGTTTCTTTTTGGAAAGGTTCTTTTTGAGTGTTTCTCTGCACGCCAAACCAGGTTTGGTCTCTTTGTTCATTCGCCTTTGGCGGGCTTCAGGAGTGAAGACTACCTCCGGCACCCGAGTGTCTGGGGTGGGCAGGAAGTCAGGGAGGTGCCTGAAATTCCCTGTGCTTAGTCTCCTAGGAGTCCCAAATGCACTCTGTGGTGACTGGCTGGCTGACTGTCCGGCAAGGACAGCCACCATGCTGGGTGAGTGACAGCTAGGCTGGAATGAATGGGAGAGAACTGAATAGAAGGTGAGTCTCTTGGCTTGGAAGGCAGAGTCGACCACTGGACGAAGGAACTGAAGAAGAGCTTGAAGAGGATGCGTGCTGCAATGCCTGGACCGTTGGTTTGCTTGGTGAAGCCCTGCTGCAGTGCCTACTTGCGAAGTTCTAATCGACCGAGAAGCCCCTGCAAGGATGACTTCTCCCTTTTGAGTTGGTGGGACCAATCAACTCAAAAGTAATCCACCTGGACACCTATCTCGGAGCTGGTTGAATTTCCTCAGGGTTGCTGCAGGAAACCGTAGAACCAGGGAGAGGGACACCAGTTTGTGTGCTTTGCTTACAGCCACCGAAATGGAAGTTTGCCAGTTGAGAGCCTTTGACTGTCCCAGCGTCGTGCCCAGGAACAGCGAGATCTGCAGGAACTGCCAGGAACAGAAGTCATCAGCAGCCTCTTTTTCTTCATTGTAAGGTACTGTAAACCAAGACTGAGAGCATTTACCTCGAGTGAAAGTGCTTGAAACTTTTGCAACTCACAGGCCTAATCAGCTAGTGACACAATGTATGATTTTTCTTCCTACAAACTACTTCTGAGAACTTTTTGCAAAGACATTTCTGTTTACTTACCTAAACCACTTTATCCTATCCAAGGCTTTAGCCCATTGTCTTTGGCCTGGCCTATTGAATTGATTTGACTCTTTTGGTGAACTCAAAATATTTGCACTGTCTAAAGAATAATTGTAACCTTTCATGATCTAATATCCTTTGCCTTTTACTCCTCTTGAAAAGTATTCTTAATGCCAAAAGTAAGATATTGATGTCCACAGCACCCTTGTCACTTAAGTTACCTTTGGGTGTAGATTGTATTTGTGGGCCAGTCCAATAGGGTCTTGTCTGATTCAGAAATTTAGAGGGTACAGTATTGAAGTATGTTTGTGTGTTACTATATAATTGCCGCCTTCTAGTGAATGTTTTATAACTGACCAAGAAACCTAGAGTGTAAGAGGTTATTTGAACACCTGTGATTGTGAACCTCTGTGTAACATCATTACTGATCACA
This sequence comes from Ambystoma mexicanum, assembly GCF_040938575.1. Classification (NCBI taxonomy): domain Eukaryota; kingdom Metazoa; phylum Chordata; class Amphibia; order Caudata; family Ambystomatidae; genus Ambystoma; species Ambystoma mexicanum. Next base: position 194,508,329 of record NC_090938.1, read on the forward strand.
TTTCCCCTCTTGAGATAAGCCTGACTGCTCAACACGCTACCAAATCTGTGTAGTACAGACTTATACCAAAGGTTGGTTTACTTACACCTGTAGTCATAGTTTTCTGTAGTGGTCCCAGAGGGTACTGCATACAAACTTTGCCTAACAGGCATCTGCACGCTATACTCAGGATCTCTTGCTTCTTGCAGTTTCTGCATTACTGAATTTGGCTTACAGCAAAAATAATAGCAATGACAGTAGGTATATGTGTCTGTCCTCTAACTATAGACCTGTACGCTCGTGTTAATGCATTTGAGTGTGCGTTTGTGTCACTGAGTGCGTATGGTACGTGTGCTTCATGTCTAACGCTGCTATGTCGTGATGTCCCGAATGACGTCAGCAACATGGCTTCTTGACTTTGGGCTCTTCATCCACGCTGGGGTAAATTCGTACTGCACCTCGTGTGTAGGACTGGTTAAGGCATCTCACGACAGATTTGTCAATCATTGGACCACTGGGAATTGGTCTCAAATAGAATGGGTGATTACATTGTTTGCTGGCCTTCTTCCGTGCCATGTATGTCGTGGGAGGAGCAGGGGGTGGTAGCATTCCCCATCCTTCTTCACACTCCTCTTTGAATAGCCATGGATTGTGTGATCTGACTCTGACTTCCGAACACTTACCTCTCTTTCTCTTCTTCCGCGCCCTGATGCCTGCGGGCTACGGTGCTATACAAACAGAATACAATATAAATATATATATGAAAGTGGTCGAAACTTAACACATTAATGTGTTATTTTTTTGCTTTCTGTAAGGGAAATGTATCACCCACTTTTGTTGAACTTTATATTGTACCGATTTTTCTATATTTTCTGTTAACATCCTGTGGATGTTAATTGTTGTAGAAGGACCTGATGTTGTTGTCTAGTAATAAATGCATTTTGAATGATTCGTTTTTTTTCCAGCCTTGAAAACGGCCCTTTTTCGCACAAAACATGTGTTGGCTGTTTATCTGTTGTGATTGTATGACGTATTAATGCATCTATCTAGGTTGCAAAAATCAAATACTTCAGACTTGTGGAAGTTTTTTGTACACTTGAATTTGGAATTTGATTCATCAAATGGAAATAGCCCAGAGCCAGGAGTTGTATGTTAGTTTTCCTTGGTGACACATTTTCTTGCTTCGCCACTGGCAATCGGAGCAAACCAGCTGAGGCCTACTTGCTGTTAAGTGTGCACCTTGCAATGACACAGTTAATGGGGTTTGCACAGAGAATTTATTACAGCTGAGTTTATAGTTTTTTTGCCAGATGGAAAGACTTACAGATATACTGCTATCAAGTACTCTCACGTCACGGGGTGATGTTCCTATGTGACTCTGGGGCACTCTCAACCTCCTCTCTTTTTTCCCAGTTCTGGTTGCCCTAAACGTTGCCTCTGAAACAGGGACCTGTAACCCCCACATGTTTTGACCAACAATTCCCATGATCCCTCACAGTCGACTGTGCTGGCTAATGATGATGATGAAAGCTGTTATTCCGAAACATCTCGAGAGCCAAATGTCGCAGTCCCTTGCGTTAACCCCTTCATCCCACCTCTCATTGGTGACTGCCTGGCTCACCGCTCACACATCTGGCTTTCTGGGTATAGCGTTCTTTCATCGATGGGGTACATTTCAATGGGTTTTTTTCTGAGTAAATTTTACTGAAAAAACTCCAAAGATATGGGGGAGGGGTACAAAAGTATATATAAGGGGCGGGTGTGGTCGGGTATAGGTAAAAGAAAAAAAACATAGGGGATGGGGGGCTTGGTGGGCAACCCCCCAAAAATAAAAAATCAATTTTGATTAGTTTTTTCGGTAAAAAATACTCTGAATAAAAACGATTGAAATTTCACCCATCGAGGAAATGACATGGAACCAGCCTTCTGAATGGCGGCCTCTTCGGATGGAATAATGCTGTGCAAGAGAGCTGCATCAGCGAGCAGCCACCACTGGGACAATGATCCCTTAATATGACAGGGGTCTCGAAGGCACCACCGCCACCTGCTTCACGGTTCTGTAACCACACAAATGAAAGCAAAGCATGTCGCGGTGGATGCCTTCTACTTTGCGCCTTGTTGGCACCAGCTGCGACCTAGCCAGTTTGCACATGTGTCCTCAAGTGTGCTAAAACTATCCCGCTAATGGTGATTTGGCCTTGGTCTGATGAGTGATTCCGCATTTATTAGGTGCGTTTTCTTCCCACATCGCCACTATCCAAGGCATGTACCAAATGATAATCGCAAACCAGCATTATAGTGAGCTAATGCACAAAAATATCCTAAGAATTCCACTTGCATAGTGTGCTTTAGATAACCAAGAAATACTGCATTATATTGTGTTAAACGTAATCTATCCTCACATTAATGTAGTGTGCTAATCACATAGACCTTAAGAATATGATTTGTCATTTATAACGCACCTGTACACAAGTGTTTCTAGGCGTGACAAGGAGGGGGCAGGGGGAGTACAAAGACAAACAATCTCACTAGGCGTTGTGTTATTCAGGTTGTGCAAGTGCGACAGAGCAAAGGTGCGGGGGGAAGGGAGAGGGTGGGGGAGTGTCAGGGAGAGGGAAGGGGAAGTGCAATCAGGACAGAAAACAGAAGTATAATATTCCAGATACAAATAATTACTACAGAGGTACATAGCTATACACCTTTAAAAATACCAGAGCAGAATGGGAAACCATTCTACATTCCCCTCCCTCTGACATAGCTTCAAAGTAGCAGGAACTCGCCACCATTAAAGAAGAAAGGGTGCATATAATGCAAAGCCAAAGTCGAGCAATACTGCAAACCAGTGTACATTTTCAGAATTGTCGGACAAATGCGGCATTGTACACCATATACATAGCATCAGTACTCTGTTGCTTCCCGAAGCTAGGTCTGCGCTCAATAAATACCCGAATAATAATAGCAGCATAAGTTCCAATCAGAATAGGCCAAAGCCATGTTACTATAGAATTGGATGTTGCATCCCCCCCCTCCAATCACCAATATCCTCCTATCCCCACACCCCTACAGGGTGAAAAATGCGACCCATTGCCACAAAGAAACGATAGATCTGTACACTAGCATAGCATCAGGTGTCTCCCCAGCCTAGTACCACCACTGCATCCAAGCAAACGGTGAACACAGGTGGGTGTGATGTAGTAATCTGACTGCAAAGGTCACGTTAGGGTAACTATCAGGATGCATTCATGACCTCCAAAATGTCCATCGCTCTGCTCCTTCGCCACAGTTTACAAGTATGAATTGATGTGCTAACTGTGGGGTTGAACAGAGGTGGAGACGGGTTAGGGCCTGAGCAGGCCAGGCCGAGCCCACCCAAAATCACTAAATGGGCATTAGCTTCATAAGATGCTTGTTAAACAACCCTGACTACGCCGCTGGTGTTGAATTATGACCCCATTGCTGTGCCCTTCCACCAAGGTGCACCCTACATTTCTTAATAGACCTCAAATTAAATATTGAGTTCCAGTGCTGGTGCTACACTTTGCTCGAGCCACCATCTTCTACAAGCGCTGTCGGGCTATGCTGCCCCCACAAATCTCCAAAGAGGGCTGTCCGTCTGCTGTGTTGCACTAAAGTTTAGTAACATCCCCAATACGTCACCTTCTGTACATTTTGAGAGCTTGTAACCGTCAGCACCGACGGACCTGAAGATTTGCTTGTGTCAAAAAAGTTATTATTCTTGGTGTTGTCCCTTCATGATGTTTCTCGCTAACCACAAATCTGGCAGCAAGTACTAATGGGGCCCAACTGTCACAACAATCACGAATTTCCTGCCAATTGATTCTGATGAGAAGACCAGAGTGAACGTGTTCTCTGGAGGATAGCTCAGGGGCAACGTGCTCGCCTTGGAAGCAAGACGAGATGGAGCACCACAGGTTCGATCCCCGGGTCCGCACTTAGAAAACTCTGGGTATTAAGCACCTTATAAATTACCTATCATGTCATAACATGATCTCTGAGTCTCTCGAGCTATGGGGGATCCGGAGTTTGCCAAATGACCAAAATATTAGGTGTTTTAGGTCTGTCCCTGAAAGGACACTGGTTACAGAAACAATACTATGGATCTGAATGGCTATTTAAGACAGATTCCTACTGCTCTGCAGTTGCATGCCATTCCTTGAGTATGTTTTTTCTTCCTTACGCTCCCCTGTGAGTACACTGGACCTGGGGCCTCATCTGGAGTGTGGCAGTAGTGCCGCCAGACTTCCAACAATAATCACATCCACCAACTACCTACACCAGAACATCATCCATTCACAAGCGGTGCCCCACAGCAGAGTTACAGTAGTGCAATTCAGACCAGCAAAGACATGGTCATCGGCTGCCCAAATGACAACATTGGTAGAAGTGACGCCGACCACCTTCTGCCTCCAGAATTACCAATAACGGAAACGATTTGCTCTCCCTGACAGCATTGGAAACACCATGACACGGTTTAATCTGCTGTATCAGTCATGCTGGATTCTGTATTGCCATCCAACCAGATGACCCAACGTTTCTAAACCCTAAATAGATGGCATATATCTGCAGCTGAAGGCAAGGATGGAAGTAATCAGATCAGCAGAAAACATACTGGCAGCCAGAAGCAAGATGTTGTGTTGACAACATGCTGCCGGTTGTCAAGCAGCTAGTGGGTGTAGTGTCCCCAATCCTGTGGACAGCAAAAAATGTGAACATCCTGAAAGCCACCAATGCATTTTCCACGGCCATAGAAAAAAAGAGGATGCACACTGGAGGTGGAATGGCCTCAAACATGCAATACAGAAGATGATCTTGAAGGCCCAGCAAATCAATGGGGGGGGGTCATTAGGACCCTGGCAGTAGCCGTGCTGGTATTTTGTGGCCAGAGTCATACATTTTCCGGCACCGGTAATGGGGAATTACCGGGGCATTACAGCCCTGGCGGACCTGGTAATTGCCCATTCCTGGGTGCGTAAAATATAACTCCCCATTCGAGTCCCATTGGACTTAATGGGAATGGGGAGGCCGGATTCAGCAGCACCATTCATGAATGATGCCGGTGGATCAGTCGAGTTCTGCGCGCGGGTGCCGTTCCACCCGCCAGGTCAGACCTGGCGGGCTGAAAGGCACCCGCTAGCAGAACTCGTAGTTTGCCGATTTGAAAACAACGGTACCGGAAAGCTTACCAGTACCGTGGTTTCCGGACCGGAAAACTTATGAGTCCCAATGACTCTGTGGGTGAGAAGGGCCTCAATACAATAGCCTGGCCTGCATGGCAGCAGAAGCTCTTTCCTCTAATGGAAGCAGAAAGTGTGGGATCTTTGTGATTACAGAGAATACTTAACGGAGAAAGGCTTTTCAACAAAAACAATAGGTGAAAAAATATTGATATGTTTTTTCTTTTTTATGGGGGGGTGGCCCTCCCTTTCTCTGTGTGCTTAAACCAATACCACCCCCATTCCCACCCATTTTACCCCCTTACCCCACCTATCTATTTTTCTGTTTTTGTTTCTCTGCCATCACTGGATACCGAAATTATGATTGGTCTGTAGGAGGGACAGGACACTGGTGAGTGTGAGACCATCCAGGGCGCCCATGCCACTAGCACACCAGTGGACAGCATAGAATAACATGACTATTGACAATTGGATGCACATCTCTCAATCACAAAGACTGCACTTATGCATGTGCCAACACTATGCACCAAGTAAACAGGAAGAGTTGGCGGCTACACAGCCATGCTGTTGATCTGTATATCAAACACCCCCTACCCCCAGACTACCAGGTAGAGGTAAGGCATCCTTGCATGCTACCCAATCATTACGACGCAAGCTGCAGGAAGGTACGATATATCTACAAATTGGACCAGAGAATGGAAACACACAAGATAAAGCATGCAGCCAACCCATGAAAAACTTGCTAGGAGCATGACGTGATCAAAAAGTGAACACACATGGTGCACATGAGGGAGATAGGGGTAGGCAAACAAGTGTTATAATATTTTGACGTGTCCAAACACCAACACATATTCTCCCACTTGTCTGGTTTTGCAACAAGCAGGCATCATATCACAGAAATACCACATTGAAATATTGGGGAACGGAACCCTGCGACTTGATGGAACTGAAGAAGATTTATCTTGAGGAAGAGAAACATGATCTTCTTTTTGTGTGAACTATACCATATTGAACCTGGAAAAGAGATCTGCAAGGCCTGGTTGGAAATTGGTGAAAGACACAGCAATTAGAAATGTATTGAGCCTGAAGTAAAAGGCCCAAGAAGAACTTAAGCTGAGAACAGCTGAGACTTTACTTTTGAACACTATTTTGGTTAAGAAGAATCCCACACTTTCTGTATTTCAAGATGTAAGGGCAAGCATAGGTTTTGGGCACAGACCAAAATTTGATTTGGACTTTTAGACACAGACTTTCTTCAGTTTTCGTTAGGCAGGAGAACACCATATCTTAATTATAGGGCAGGTAAGGCCTTGTACCACCCTGACATTTTAATAAAACTCTTAAAAACTTAAATTCTGTTGTCTGTGTCATCTCTTGATACCATGCCTGTCTCACATATGGTGTCAGATGTGGGATAAAGCTCAACTGAAATAGATAGAGGAACCCACATGTTACTAATAGTGTTGCCACTAGTTGGGGAAAAGATTGTAGTAAATGTTGAGGACCAAGATAAAAAATTGGTCTTCAAACAAGCCATTTCCATTAAATTGTGTATTCCCGTTATGGATCAGGGCTTAACCTTCAAGTCCCAACTTCTTCTTGACACTTTCTCTTTCTATCTATCACTTAAAACACTGGGACCACATATAATTTAAAGTCCAAAAACCCCCAGACATTCATAAAACCTAGTGTCTGAGGAAAATGTCTTGCGGGAAAAGGACTCTCATCCATTGATCTGCCATCTTCCAGAGCTCAGCCATCACACACCACCCTTAATCCATCCAGTCTAAATAAAGATAATAAAGGAAAAGAAATCGAAGGAGACTCAGACATTTTTTCTGAATCAGGATCTGAAGGAGGATCAGATAAAACCATAAATAATAATCCTGAAATGGCATCAATTGAAGAGGCCTTCGCTTGACTAGCCGATAACCAAATACAAGCTGAGAATCAGTTGCAAGATGGTTTAGAAAGATTAATAGCTGTTCAGGAGAGACCCAACATTCCACTTGTAGTTCTACAGCCCTATAAGGAAGCGGAAGATTTAGGAAATGTCTTCCTACATTTATAAAGATTGACCACCCAATTCCACTGGGGAGATTAATTAAAACTGTATTATTTGGGTCATTTACTAGAAGGAGAACTTCACACATCATATCAGTTGTTAAATCTTCCTGGAACACCTACTTTCACTGAAATTAAAGAAGGTCGCTTAGAAAGAGTGGGACAACCCAGTAATTTTTACTGACAAAAACTCAAACATCAAATTAAACCCAGGAGAAACTCCTTTAGAACTAGTAGAAAGAATACTAGATCCTTGTAGATAGCTAAGAAAACCTTATCTGAGGTAATTGAGATGTTAACCATCTAACAATTCCTTAATTCCTTGCCTCTGTCCTTACAAAGGGCCATGTTACAATTAAACCTACACTAATTTGGTCATTGAAACTTCCCAAAACTGTTTAGATGCTGATAGTCATTTCAGTTCCTTACACAGGAATGAAAAAAAGAGAGTCAAGTTCCCCGTCAACCTACCCACTCCCAACAGGAACCACCTCAGGTGCTTATTAAACCAAGGGAACAAATAAAGAAAGAAAGAGAAAGATAGACAGAAGGACATACTTTTGGGTAGAGAAGACATAAAGAGAGAAGAGATTAAACATAGTAAATCCATAATACTTATGTTTTTCCTGTGAAGAGCCGGTACACTTGGCAACAAATTGCCCACAAAATAAAAAAGAACCACCAATGGGAATTGGATACTTAGTAGGAGAAAAAGAATTGGATGAACAGTATGAAGTAATTGAACTCGAAATGCTTGTTTTTGTGGAAAACTATATAAATCCGCTCCTGAACCGGCCATAGTGAATTGAATACCTGTACAAGCCTTGGTAGACACCATGAGTAAACAAACTGCCATACGAGCAGACCTCATTCCTTTAGAAAATCTTCAAAATGCAACCTTAGTAAAAAATAACCTGCGTCATGGAGCCCAAGAGATTTTCACAAAACATCCATTCCTATTCAAATAAAAGGCACCCGTAATGCTATTCCAACTGCCATTATACCAGGTCTCACCGCAGAGGTTATCGGTACTAACTTGATATTATATGGCATTTACAACGCGCCTATAAACAAGTGTTTCAAGGCACGAAACTTCCCTGGGTTTTCCTCTCTAATACAAGAAGTTCATTCCAGTTCTCCAGTATTTTCTGATATCTTAGGGGAAGGGTATGTGAGAAAACTGAAGAAATTCTCACATTCACTCCCCTGGGATCCTGTGTGCAGGTGGTCAGGGAAAGGCCATCACTCCTGGATCCCTACTCCGGGGTGGACAAGCGAGGGAGGATCACTTGGTTGAAGGGTCCTTGGAGATTGGGAAGAGAATGCTGGCTGTCAAAACATGGTATCCCCCTCCCGAGTCTGCAGAAGCGAAGGTGGGCAGGCAGAGCTGTCAAATCACTAACCTGCTGCAAGAAGGAGTGGGCAGCAGAACGAACACAGTACGTGTTCATTGTGAAGAATCAAGAAGCCAGCATATGTGAGGATGTGTCCGGTGGGAAAGCAGAATCAATGCGGTCAGCTGCCTGACTACTGGAGAGGCAAGCGGGAGCAGTTGGGACCGCCGCTGAAGAGACACGAAGAGCAGGGGAGTGTCAGAAGACAGGAGTGCTCTCATAGGACCACAGGCAAGGAACGGTCCGTATGCACAAGTGACTGCAAATGCTATTGAATGCCAAACTAAATAAAAATAGCTTTTTGAATGAAATCCCATGGTATTGAATACCAAACTAAATGAGAACTCCTAATTGATTAAGAACAAATGATATCAAGTATCGAACGAACACTTGGAAATTAAATTGACCAATGGTGAATGTCAAAGTGTTTATCAACAAGTGAAGAAATACTTAAGTATTTGAATTATAGCAAGTGGCAAATGGAACAAATACTTAAGTATTCCATTTTTTTATTGTTACAGTTGTCGAAACAACTTTTCAATAAATCATTTAAAAATAACATAAACACATATAATAAAACAATAAATCAATCATGAGCATATAAAAAACGAAGAAGAAAAACTAAACAAGATATTTGTTAAAATTAGAAAGGCAAAGGCAAGGAGAAAAAACACGAAAAAAATATAACGGGTCATAAAATTCAAAGATAGAAACAAAGAAAAGGAGCATATAGTTTTGAAGAACTATGTATCCAAAAACAGAAAAAAAGAGTAAAATATCAGAACATAGAAAACACACGAAAGAAGCAAAAGAATCAGCAATTATTGCCACTTGATAATTTTAAGAATAGCCTATTTCAAAGATGGTGATTCAAGAGAGCGCACTGTATGCTAGAAACAAGAAGAACCAGGATGAATACAGACTAATCACTCATTTGATCTTAAATGCTTCTTCCCATTAATTTCAATATGATCACGGATCATGATCAAGTAGGTGAATATACTTAACAATAGCTATTTACAGATGGGTTAATCTTGTGTGGTACAGTCTCTTCCAAAGATCTGTGGTTACAGTTGTAACATTTGCTAAATAAGGTTTAAATAGCATAATACGTTGATCAAGTAGCGCAGGGCACTCGGTTAACATGTGTGAGAGTGTTTCAGTACACTCTTGGTTGCAACAAAATCTACAGAAGTTCTGACTACTCGACAGTTGCTGTCTTCGATTTTTTTTTTTTGATCTCTAGTTGGAAACAAATTCAGGCGAAAGCATAGAAATGTGCTTTGCAAATTTGGATGGGGATATTTAAGAAAATACATTTCTGTAGTTTTAAGTCTCTTAGCCTTCAAAGGATTTTCTTTGCAGACTTTATATTTTTTACATAGATCTAATGTATTAATCCAACCCAGACGTCATAGATTACTTTTGGCTTTGTTTGGATTTGTTTTCAGTAAGAATTTTGAGATTTGTTGTAACCATCACAGATCGTACACATTTTCTCCATAATCGTGAATATATATGTCCAGATTCCAACATGTACCATGCAAGTTTAGATGGTGTCAAAGGCGAAACCGGAAGCATGATTCATTTTCTGTATAAAGCTAATAGTTTCCAATTAGCCATCGCATATAGGGACAGCAATTCCAGCTCATACATAATGAGACACATGGGTTGGCTCCTTGGTAAATTCAGAACTGCAGTAGATCCCTTCAATTTTAGTCCAGAATATCTGGTTCTTTGGAGCTTTCGTCTCGCTTCCCTGAAGGATTATTGCAGTCACCTTCCGAATATAGAAAGTGATTGCAGGCTTACAAGAAAACTTTCCATATTTCCCTTGAATCAATAGCGCTTGCGAGGCACAAGAAATAATCTTTGCGTTCACATCATTAATGTAAGGATCATCATGCAGATCGTTATTGATCGCGATACCAAGAGATTTATACTCATCCACAACCTATAAGTACTTGTTATCCAGATTCCATTTATAACTAGTTGATTTATAGGGTTTTTTACATGTACAGCGCAGGACTTTAGTTTTGTTGATGTTAATATCAAGGCCATTAGTAGTGGCGTAAAAAATTCAAGAGCAGATAAAGGTTTTTGGAAACCTGTCGGGGTCTTAGATAACAAGAGAAGGTCATCCGCCTACATTAGCCAAGAAACCTTGGATGATCCTAAACGAGGAGGATCTGATGCTAATGTCAAGAGGTGGCGATGTAAGTCATGAATAAAGAAATTATATGATATTGCTGTCAGATCACAGCCTTGTTTCAGACTTCGATAAATCCATATTGGATTCGAGAGCAGGCCCTGCAAATTCAATCTGACCTGAATCGAAGTATTAGAATGCAATTGCATTAATAAGGATAGAAGAGAAAAAGGGCAACCTGTCACCGTTAGCTTACTCACCAAAAGTTCTCTACTTACCGAGTATTCGAATTACAAATAGGAGGAAGATTTGAGAACTTGTGGCAAAGTAAAGACTGGTGCCGAAAAAGCTTGCACTAGCCAAAGGGAAAGACAAGTGTGGAAAACCCAAAGCCCAAGGCAGAAGAGCCTATGAGGAGCTAAAACAAATCCAAGGAGAGACTTATGGTTGCGTGACGTGTAATGGGTGGACTGTGTGGTCTGATAACTGTGCCTCGACCATGGAAACCTAAATGATGACCAACAAAGAACATTGTAAGTAAGCCACTGAAAACTGTGAACTACTTGATAAGGCAAGCCAGAAGGCAGATGAAGTGAACCTGTTGTTTTTCTTACATTGAACATTGAACAAATGACTTTAGAATAAATACTACCCTGAAGTCTTGGGGAAGGGAACCCTGGGACTTGAAGGAACTGAGAAGCTTTATCTCGGGCAAGGGAACCTCAAGTCCTGGTTGGACATTGTTGAAATACACAGCAATTGCAAATGTATTGAGCCTGGAGTAGAAGGCCCTAGAGGAACTTAAGCTGACAGTAGCTGAGACTTTACGTTTGAACATTGTTTTGGTTAAGAAAAATCCCACACTTACTTTATTTCTAGATGTGAGGGCAAGCATAGGTTTTGGACACAGACAGAACTTTAATTTGATCTTTTAGACACAGACTTTCTTTAGTTTTCTTTAGGCAGTAGAAACCCCTACCTTAGTTACACGGCATATGAGGCCTTATACATCCTGACATTTTAATAAAGCTCTTTGAAACTTAAATTCTGTTGTCTGTGTCATGTCTGGATACCGTTCTTCTTTCACAATCCATAAGGACGAGATTGGATGCATGTGGGATTACTCATTTACGTCCTTTGATGAGTCTCCACAGTCCCATCCTCTAGCCAGCAGGATAGGTGGTCACTGCAAGGAATTGTCATCTGGCATGGGTGTTGAAGCCCTAGATTTTTTAAATGTTTATTGAATAATATTATTCTGGTATTTCGATCTCAAAGGGAGGCCTGCTAATCAGACCTCCCGTTCATAAAATTCGATGCCAAAAGCACAGTGTAGACCTGTGCCTTGCTGCATCAGTATCCTGATCTGCAGTGCCTGCTCCTCAGTGACACAGAGCAGGTTCAAAGTTCATTGGTGCCCTTTTGAGAGCTGCAGCGACAGCCAGCTCAGTGAAGAGACTGCCTTTTAAATCTGGACCTTTGCTTCAAGACAACATTATTATGATGGACTACCATCCTGGTGGCAGGTTAATCTTCATACATTACCCATACCTGAGTTTGGGGCATGGTGGCTGGAAGTTCACATAATTATTGGAGCCAAATCTGTTCTGTTTCAGACTGGCTGTCCCTGCTGCAACCTGCTTCTGCAGGGACAGCAGCATTTTTCTAATAGCCAATGGGAGTTGCTTCTTTGATCCTTTGTGAGGTTGGGTAAGATCTCTCTCCAGCCCAGGAAACTCTCGGCAGGAGCAGCCTCGAAAGCAGGCTTCAGAGGGCACACCCTAAACACTAATACTAGCCCCACACCAGGGTCATACCAAAGGGCTTTTGATGCTAAGGGCTTGAGAACAGAGTGGGGTTAGTTTAGCCAGAAAGTGCTCAGCATAGTTTGAGACAGATTCTACTATCTCACTTTTCTCTCTAACCTGCCTTCCCATCTGTCTCCTACACTTCATTTAGCACAAAGCGCTTTAGGTATAATGCAACCAGGCAAAGACCATTTCTAACAAGGAAAGGGATTTGATCTCACAAAGTAAGCTTGCTTTCCTCCAATCCGTGAGGCCTTTTTCCTATAAAAGAAGGAAGTCTCCCACCCTTTCTTTATTTCACTTTTGGACCATCCAAGACTTAAGAAAGATTTCATTTGGACCTCTTTGATAGAGAGAACATCAACTTCTTGTTGCATTGCTTGCCTGTTTTTCCTCCCTGCTAAGTTTCCAGAGTGATGCATCATTACATTCTCCATTTCTCCTTCTGTCTTTTGAAAGTGTTTTTTTTTTTTATTCTTTATAGTTTGCAGAGAGAAGCAAGATAGTGGAATCATCCCCCCAACTACGCTGAGCTCCCTCATGCTATACTAACCCACACCTTCTCAGGCACATGGCATCAAATGCACTTTGGTATGCAACACCCTGGTGTGAGGCTAGTCCTAATGTTTAGGGTGTGCCATCAGAGGCCTGCTTGTTTTTTTTATAGTGTATGGTAGCAGCACAATTGAAGTGGTTGAAAAGGACTGGTTTGTATGAAGGTTTTTCCCAAAGGAGCCCAGCAAATGCTTAAGAGGCCAAACCCCACATGAACATCAAAACTGAAATCCATGCTTATGTGAACTATAATATTACACGGCCACGGTAGTGGCTGTGTAGTTGCTGGTTAAGTTGCTGTTTCCATAGGAAGAGCACTTTTTGGGAGGCTTATAACTTCGCTCCCGACGACTCTACACCGACCCGCGGTGTTTGTTACTAAACAGTAATTTTGACAATGTAACTGAAGTATTATGTTTTTGCGCAGTTGTAATTTTCCTCCAATAACAGAGAGTGCACATTGTTCGAGTTTGCTGGCTATGATTAGAGTCATCAGTGATGTCATGAATGACATTTGTGATGTCATCTTTGATGTCCTGGGTGTTAGTGTTAGCAGTGCACAGTGGTGCGGGCAGTTATGGTTGCTTAGCCTACCATAACTGGTGAATTGCAGGGGTTTTTCTATTTTACTTTGAACCATAATGTCAAGTTTAGAAAGTTTTTTTAGTGAATTTCACAGGTTTTTAGTAGTGCAACTTAACCATAACGTCCCTCTAACAAAGTTTTTTAGAGAATATATATATATATATATATATATTACATGGACGAAGTTGGTGTTTCCATAAGAAGAGCATTTTTTGGGTGGCTTATAACTTCGCTCCCTCTGGACGAATCCTCAACAAACTTTGCAAAAAAAGTATATGGCCCACTCTGAATTGTTTTGCAAGGAGAGGTTTGGTCCAGGGGGGGGCAGAGTTATAAGGGTGGGGTCCCAGAACGTTTGTTTTTTCCCATAGACATAATGGGAAAAAACTTTGCGCACGCCTACAGCCCAAACCGCTGCACGGATTTGCACCAAATTTGCGGCAGGAGCGGGGGCTTGGTCCCGAAAGCGTGCTTTTGCAAATTTGGTGTAAATCCGTCCAGTAGTTTTTTTTTAAATGACCAAAATGTAAGGCAAAAAAATTAGTGATATCTCCGTTCGCTCCGCGGACGGACTTCCCTGTTCGCTCCGCGGACGGTGCCCTGATTGGCCAAGCGGCTTGCGTGATGTCCATGGACATGCAACGTGTTCGCTGATTGGACGGCGTGGTGCATGAAGCGCGCCAGATTTTTTGTGGCACCCGCCATCTTGCATTCGCCGACGACAGCGGACAGCGCGGTGAAACTTGGATTAAAAATTGTATTTAGTGGAGTGTGTTGTGTAAGAGTGTTTGGGGAGGGTGGGGGAGTATGAGATAGGTTCAATGTTCTGTTTTTTTTATGTGCTAGATGCTTTTGTTGTGTTCGATTTGTCTGCGGACAACACGGCTGTTCTGAAATTTTCTATATAAACTAAATGGTGGGGTGTTCTGAGGACGGAGTATGTGTCCGTTTTGTTCGCAAGCAAGCTAAAATTGAGCTAAGAACACTTGCAGTGTCCTTAAATGTTCGTACATAAACAAAATGGTGGTGTCCTGAGGACGCTGTCCGTATTGTACTCTGGCAAGTTGAATGTGTTCTAAGAACACTCGCGGTGTCCTGAAATGTTTGCAATTAAACAAAATGGGGGTGTCTGAGAACGCTGTTCTTATTGTTCGTTGTCAGGTTGAAAGTTTTCTAAGAACCCTCCTTATGTCCGCTGACATTACAATTTCCTATGGGGCTTACCCGACTTTTTGTCCACTAAAACGATAAATCAGGCTGCTATGCGCCGACATTATGTGATAATCCTATCATTTGCCCCATCGACCTGGCTGACCTGCTTTTGGACACTAAATCATATCTCCCGCCCCTAAGCCTGACATTATCAAAGCATTCATATTCCCCGTCTCTCTCTGTGACCTTACAGGGTGCGTAGCCAAACGCGCCCAGTCGTCGCCAGTCCTACGCGACTTTACACAGAACCCAGAAAACACACATCATCTCACAACACAGCGCGCCACAATTCGGAATATGAAACTGTGATTTAAAAGCAAACAGCAACATCGTACATTTCGTAAAGTACATTTATTTGATATCAAATGTTTAGAGAATATTCAGCGATTTGCATTTGTCTTTGCTGTCGATCCGCAAAAGTTCATCTTGAGTCACATGCTGTTCCTTTGCGCTACACAGGGTGTTGGTTTATGATAAAAGAATCACTATGGTCGCACTGATAATCGGAAGGCTGTTCCAACAACGAGGCATTATGGGTTATAAAACACTAGCATATTAAAAATGGCAGTACACTTTTAAGAAGCAACAACAGAACAACGTAATCATTGTGGGGTTTATTTAAATACTACTGCATTTGCATGTGAATGTATGCATATGGATGTAATGAGTTTGCATCTGTGCATTCGCGACTTTCATTACAAAAAAGGGGTGAGCTCAATGAGAGGCTATAACAACCATGCCCTCGGCAATCACCCTCTTGCACCTCGTGAATTATGCAAATTAGGTTACGACGCCATTTAGCTACTTCTAGCTACTTTTATGACAGCCAATAGCTACTTTTCTTACTAAGGAGTTGCCAACACTGCTCCTACGCGACTTCATACAGAATCCAGAAAACAACACAGATCATCCCACAACACAGCGCGCCACAATTCGGAATACGAAACTGTGATTTAAAAGCAAACAGCAAGATTGTACATTTCGTAAAGTACATTTATTTGACATCAAATGTTTAGAGAATATTCAGCGATTTGCATTTGTCTTTGCTGTCGATCCGCAAAAGTTCATCTTGAGTCACGCGCTGTTCCTTTGCGCTACACAGGGTGTTGGTTTATGATAAAAGGACTGTGGTCGCACTGATAATCGGAAGGCTGTTCCAACAACGAGGCATTAGACCACCATAACGGTTGGTATGTTGCTTCTAGCCGCTAGTACCGCACGTAAGGGCATATTGGTCCTTGGCGATTGTCCCATAAAATGATGAGGGTCATGAAGTTGTTTACTAGGAGCTGCACCTGGCAGTTAAAAAATCCGTCGGCCGGGGTCTGAAAATCGTGGCATTGACAGTAGGGAAGGATGTACCTGTTTTAAAAACATAAATTAGTCTCATCAGCCGATCTTCATTAAAAATATTCATTTTATTTATTAGGGCGTGAAACTATTTGCTAGCGAGGATAGTGCAACGGAGTATGTTAACTTATTCCCACTAACCCACCCTCTCTCCACTGCCTTTTTCAGAGATGTCTGAGCGCCAGGGGACCACTTCGGCGGTGATAGTGCGCGGTACAAAACAATATGCCACATTGAACGAACAAGTACAACTTAACCGGGCTTTAACGCCACGCTATTGTTATTATATTCCGGTATAAAATAATCTAAAGGGTTACTTACATTATATTGGCATTTTCCATTGTTTACGCGTAATGCAGTCCCTAAATACGACTCTGTCTGTGCCAACGATCTTTCTCATAGTGATGTAATATATAAAAGCGGTTTCGTTTCAGAAATTTCATCCTTATCGTCTCTTACGTTACTGCACCCCTACTTCAAAAGAAGTCTTTTGGCATGATCCCTGTCTGTCAAGGTCAAAAAAACAATAGAACTTTATAGTGCGAGTCGTGGGCCACTCCGGCCCGCGAGCAAAAAATGGAAGCAGCTGACCTTCACTGTGAACGAGCATAAATTCTTACTTTGCAACATTCTGTGTAAAAGCCATCCCTGAGAAGTTGCTTTTTACACACCATCTTTGTATATTGTCTGCGTGCTAATGAAAAAAGTTTGTTAAAGCGAGGTTATGGTTAAGTTGCGCAACTAAAAACCTATGAAATTCAGTAAAAAAACTTTGTTAAAGGGACGTTATGGTTAAGTTGCGCTACTAAAAACCTATGAAATTCAGTGAAAAAACTTTGTTAAAGGGACGTTATGGTTCCAAGTAAAACCGAAAAACCCCTGAAATTCGCCAGCTATGGTAAGTTAAGCAACCATAACCCGCGCCACCCCGTGCACTGCTAAGACTAACACCCAGGACATCAAAGATGACATCACAAATGTCATTGATGACATCACTGATGACATCACATGAGTATTTACTTTTCATGACATATATATATATATATATATATATATATATATATATATATATATATATATATATAGCACTGGCTGTTCGCGTCTGACGAGCCCTCCAGTGCCAACGTTTAGCAGGACTGGTGATTTGCTTGCTTTTGCACCCAGAATGCCCTTCTTTCTGTTTCACACATCAGAGCAGTGGGATGGAGAAATCTATTGTGCTTTGTAACACTCTATATGAGTCAAGGGTTAGGGTGAATGAAGGAAGGTTGTTACCCAGGTTAGTGACAATTTGATTTTCCCTCTGCCACAGCAATCCAGATTTTGACAGAAACCCATGGTTCATGAAAGCCAATGTCCCAATTCACCTTCATGGTAAGGCACTCTATAGCGAGCCACGAATGGCCTACACAGTAGTCACGAGTCGGATCATATTTGAGGAGCAAGTAGATGAGATGGTCTTGCTCTCCAAATGTTCATCCTCTCATCATATAGACCTTGGATGTGCTGTCTTTTTTCCCCCGGTGTTCCACTTTTTGTCAAGTCACCATGTGATGTTGCCCTTTTAGCCACCATAGACCCAGAAATGCACACATGTCGGAATATAGGAAAGTGAGCTGAAGAGGGAAAATGGGACGATCCCTTTCCCCGATTCCCGTCCAGACCATGGCCAATGACGTCACGACCTAAGCACCCACCGCGGGATGAGTTCGACCCTCTCAATGCTGCCCCAGATGTCAAGATCCACCGTGACCATGCCCAGCCCCCACACGAAGCACGTGGTGGGACATCAGGTGGCGCTGAGACCGATCATATGGACCAACTCGACGAGACACCACCAACCATTATCGCCATTGTTAGAGATGACATAACGACATAGCCACAACAGACAAGAACACGTGTTGCCAACCACCGGGATCAGACACACATCAACCACACAAAGAACATACTCAGTGCTATGACGTAGAGGACCGCGCACACTCAGACATGCATTTTTGTTATTTTTCACATTGGCCAACTACCGCACTGCAGAAACGCAAGACACCAGAAGAGAATGTGTATATGCTTGCAGACACTTCATGCTACTAAAACCCTAAAGATGGCACCCTGTAGATGGACTAATGTATAAGGACCCCAGTCGCACCTCGCTACCCTCGTGTTATGGACTGTATGCCGCCACCCATAGACTAGGCCAAAGTAGGCCACAGACCAGAATCCCCAAGCCAGGAGTAGCTAAGGCAGAGCTGCAGGGTGCTGATTGTGCAGAGCAACCCTGATGGGAGCCCCACAGCCAAGGCCGCGAAGTTGAAGTCTATACGCTGCGCTCTCAGCGCCAAGGTTACACCTGCCACTGCTGAGCACTCCTCGGAGCAGAAATACAAATCAAATCCCCGTAATTCTGCCTCAGCCACGGACTCTCAAAACATGACCAAGCCGACCTGATACGATGCCAAGCTCCAAGGACTAGAGAAGCTCTGGGGTCTCACGTCTGTGACGCAAACTACAACAACAAAGTTACAAGTTGTACACCGACAGCGATGGGAAAGGAGCACCCAACAGCCAGTAGTAAGACCTGTCCATTGTCCGCCACTGACACATAGTCACACATTGTTGCCAGCACCAGGTACATTGCCAGCTGGGAACAACGATGGTCCCAGGCTTGGGGGCTTGCGGATGAACCAATCAGAACACAAGGGGCTAACCATTGATGACACCTTAATTCAACCAATCACCAACTTTCTTCATTTAACACTTTTCATGTAACCATTCTTAGGGATGACCCAAGCGTACCACCTGACCCCCTATCCACTACTAATATTTCCTTCTATACTGATCCATACTGACCCTACCACTTGGGGAGCCAGCCAGGGGGGAGCGTTAGGTTTAGGGGCAAGTTTTCCCAGGTGACACGCATCGTAGCGTCATCCGGTTAGAAAAAGGGCCTGCGAGCCCATCACCGCTGAGACGTTCCTTGGGTACCTACGCTCCGAGAACCTGTCCCTGTCTGTTTTGTGCAATAAACAACAGTAACTCTTTGGTATTGTGTGTGCCTCATACTCCTTTGTGACGCAGGAGGAGTTGGGGCCTCCCCAACCCCGGAGGTCCACGGACAGCCCTGCCGACCCCCGGGAAATTACCCCAACAAGTTGGAGGCACTGCTGAGATTGTGAGATAAATCACAGCGAGACTGTTTGCATCAAGGTGGCCTGGCAATGCAGCCTACTCTGCCGTTGCCCCCGTTGGAGGACTGCAGGGCCATTGCGGAACTGCGAGATGACCGGACAGCGCAACCGGAGATTGGCTGTCGGGAGCCGACTTCAGAAATTTCCCGCCCGCGGTTAGCGAGTGTACAGACATGGTCCAGACGAGGGGAGGTGGCGAGCTGATAGGGGGGCGCACGCAGCCGAGCGTCACCGGCAGGCGAGAGCCCAATGTGAGTATGGCACGCGCAACCAGCAGTATAATGTTGTGCGGGTGGCGGGAGGAATTGTGAGCAGGGTGGCGGGTGGTTTTACAGTGTTGCAGAATTTGGTCAATCAGCGGTGATCGAGAAGCAAAGTGTAGTAGGTAACGGAAAGAAGGCCGTCGCTTCTGGTGTTACGGAGCATCTGGGTGAGGCTTCGAGCTCCCACGTGTTGACCGGTGGGTTGCGCTGAATGGTCTAGATCACGGACACCTGTACAGGGGGTGTGACATTCCTATGAGTCGGCATTGTAGTTCGATGAGTAGATGAGGATTCCTATTAATTGATTGTTGTAGCTCGGTGAATAGATGACGTATTCCCGCAGGAGGTAGCTAGATTGTGCGGAAGCTGGTTAAGCTCCCCTAGTGAGGAGGGCATATCACACTCGAGATGACGCAGAGGGTGCAGCACAATTATAATAATGAAAGTGATTAATGGATACTCCACTCCGGGTGAGGTGGGAAGACAGCTGTGTGGTTTGTGGGAAATAACATTGTCAAAATTGGCGCACATTTTGTGTTGCAACTGTATGTCTTGATAGCACATTGTACTAGACAATTTTAACACATCAGACATAGGGGCAATAACATCACTCAAAATGCACGAGAACGAGGTCCCTGTTAATTACATACAGGAAATATAGGAGAAGTGGCGCCTGGAGACACGGGAGCCTTGGGACAAAACATTAGCATTGTTTTACCACACGCTGATACAGGGGCAGTTGAAAGAATTGGTAGGAATGGAAGCAAAATCATGGCCAAAGATACAGCGAACGATAGTACAGCACTGTCGGTTGTGGCAAGAAAAGATGAAACGGAAAGAAGAAGATAGGAAGGCATATGAGGCGAAACTGGTTCAGAAGAAACTGTCAAAATATGCCATGGAAGGTGCATTTATAACAAGCCGCACCCCTCCGACACTAGCCATTGCACAGCAAACACAACCACTAGCAGCACCGTCACAGCAAGTACCAATAACGACACAGCAACTGCCATCACCACCTCCATATACAGCGCAACACATATACGTACCATCAATGGGAGGAGGGTACATGCATACTACATGGCTTAAAGAAGACACAAATAGACTTTGCAAGCCAACAACTACAGAGGTTGGCTTGCACAAACAACTACAGAGGTAGGGGAGGGTTAACAGGAGGAAGGGGGTTTGGTCCAGCACCACCCCAGGAAGGGGGAGGGTATTACCCATATGGACAACAGGGGTATTCGGACAGCACAGGAGGATACGCATGGCAAGCTAGGGAACCACCCACGTGCTGGACTTGTGGATTGGTACGACACGTGTCACGCACATGCAGGGCAAGGCCAACATAAGCAGGGTGGGGAGAGAAAGGTTAACAGGGTTACAATGGGGGACCAAACTGTCAGAATAGAAAGTATATTGTGCCTCCTATTGTGGAAAATATATTTAATATTGGCCTACGCCAAGATGCTCAAAAGTCGCTTGTGAGAGAAATCTGTGTTGCAAGGTCCTGAACTTTAATCCATGTAGGTCGCCATTTTAGGTCAAACCGCCATTTTAGGATTTGTGTGGAAAAGTCACCCTGTGAGCTAAAATGGTAGACGATGTCATTGCAAAATACAACATGGCCGTCTTGACATCGCTAATGTGTAATCTGCCTGCAGGCTACTTGTTGAGGTCATAAACTGAGACCTCGTCCTATGTTGACCTATGTGTAAAAGGGTTACTCGCGCAATGAAACCAATCCACGAGTATATATTATGATAATGTATTTACATATTGAACAAAGAACATCTGTTTTACTACATTGTATTTATGTTTAAGAAGAACTGCAATGCGAAACTTTAGAATACACAGTTAATGCAAACGCTTATTGTTACATGTAATAAAAACAAACCAGTTAGATGCGGTTATTTGGGATTCGGCAACGAACCCTAGAATTGGTGATGTATAAAGTGGAACATTAACCCGAAGTAGGGCTGGTCATAGTGCCCACAAAATGTATAAAAGGCGAATGCATTCTAATCTACAGCGTCTCTCACTGAACACACTGAACATCGCTGGAGTTCGTTGTGTTGTACTGAGGGCCGATAGCTATCTGACTTTGCACTGTTTTTGTAATTGAATTCAGTAGAGAATAAAGTACTTTGTATGTTCCTTTGTAACCCGTGTTTGGTGTATTTTCTTTTGGGGTACTCAGCCTTGATATTTTGTTTCTGTTTTCACAGTTGGCGCCCGAATAGGGACCCTCAAGATTTATTACGGGTTGTTGAGGGTTGACACACGCTATCGGACCGGGATCGGACGGTGTGACAAAAAGTAAGGGGCCCCTGGATGAGACGCGACACCTCAACAGCGCTGCACGATCCGATCCCTGGACGACTAGCCTGTGATCTGAGACAGCATCTTGACGAGGGTCCACTTATCGAGGTGGGCAGATTTGCCAAAATCACCATACACGAGGTAAGATTAGTTAGGTAAGATTCTTAGAAGTACCGATCGGACCGCCTTAGGTTTGGCCAGGTGAGTCGTGACTCGACTCTTAATTTAACCCTGGCAATTTGAATTTTGGCGCATTGTATCTGCAGACACAATTATTGACCAGGTAACACCAAGAATTTGAGATATGCCTGGGAAATTGTCTACCTGCTTTAGGGCATTATTCCGCAGTGATAGACAATCTGTGGAATTTAGCCGTCCCGCACCACAGGAGGGGTCCCCGGCATGTACTATGTACTGTAAGCATGGCATTGGAAGTATGGTATTTAATGATATTTGGCACACACAAATCAGACATGCCTCCGAACTTCAGTGGCCAATCAATGGTAGTTTTGAGATCCCTTGCATTGAATATTTGGAGTCAGTATTGTTAAAGAAAAAGGCTAGACCTGCAGCATTTGATGTTTTGGAGAATTGGAAAAAAGAAGCATTACAACAACTTAAGAGTACAGTGAAACATGCGAGCCATCATAAAACGATTGCCGAAAAGGCGTTATTATATGATCAGGGTAAACAGTCTGAATCGGCTAAAAATATGGAAAGGGCTTTCTCACTTGGTATTTAGAAAATCTACCCTTCCAAAGATCTTCATGATTCTGATGAGTTTTTTGAGAAAATATTAAATGAACGAAGGCCTGGTGCCTCTGCGCCACCTCCATATGTTCCTCTTCCCACTGCTGTACCTTTTCCTGTTATTCCTGCTCTTCCTGCTCAACCTGTTGTTCCTACCCCTCTGGCTTTTGTCCCTCCACCTGCTCCTCCGCCTCTTTTTATCGCACCAGTTATAGCTCCTCCATCGAATTTGCCTGCTGCCCCTCTTCCAAGTGGTCTTGGGCCACTTGTAATCGATCATGGTGCAGGTTCGAAGGTTGTCACTCGCAGTACTGTACCACCGGAGAAGAAACGTGAGTTAATTGCATGGGCTAAGCATTGTATGGAGAAGGATGATCAAGCTAGTGTTTTTTCCACACTTTTTAATACGGATAATTTTCCTGAGAAAAATGTTTTTATTGAAGGATTGGGGATTCAGTTATGTATAATGTGGGGAAGATTGAATAATGCGGACGTTCCGCAAGGGTTAAGGGATCTAAATACTTTAGCACTTTCCAGAGACACTGTGGAGAAGGTAAATGAGCATGTTGAGAGGTTATTTGAGTATAGAAAGGAGTTAGAAAGAATACGGAACGAGGATGATGAAGAGGAAAGTATGTATGTACAGAAACGGTACCTTCGTGTCATAAACCGATATCGGAGGAAATGCGAATTTGTAAGAAAGATGCGATTAAATGGGTTTCAGACATATCGATAACTCCAGTTGAGGTATATGACACATATAGTCAATATACGTTGGAAATGCTGAGGAAAGTAATACAGGTAAGTAATACAGAGTACCTGCAAGAGCAATGTGTCGAATTTAACTAGACTCGATGGGGAAAGGTCAGCTGGCAAAAGACTACAACAGGTGATATTAACTCTGCCTGATAGAATTTTTGCTAAATTAAAAACCATAATTCCAGAAAAAAGAATTATTTGGGACAAGCTTACGGCCTGTGTCCAAGGAAAGTCTGAGGGTGCTACCGAGTTCTTTAATTTGTTCGAACAGGTATTTTCATATTTCAGTGGACAAGACTTAGGCACAGAGTCTGGGAAAAGATTATTTGTGGTCAAATTTGTACGTGGATTGTTGCCTGACATCCAGTCACAGATTATGTCCTCCGAGAGCGCTTGGCAGGCAAAATCGCAATCAGAAGTACTGCACATGGCTCAGTACTATGAGAATCGTGTCAATAATGAAAAATATAGGATTGAAAAACGGAAAGGTGATTTAAAAACAAAGGTGCTATTGCAGCAAATTGTTATAGGCCCCAGAGGGGGTAACTCTCAGGGTAGAGGTCAGTATGTCCCACAGGGCAATGTGCCCTTGGGTCCTGTGAGTAATAATCAATGTGCTTATTGTCGTCGAGAGGGTCATTGGCGAGCACAATGCCCCGTCCTTCAACAGAGGTCGAATAATACATTTGGTAATATGGGTAGGCGATCCAGAGGTCGCCTGGGCGTAGGGGGCCCTGGTAGAGGTCAGTTTACACAGGACCCTCAACAGCCTTTTTCACAGGATAATCAGACTCCGAGTGCAGACACTAGGAACATATTTATCATCCTTCTGCTGCATATATATATCTGAAGAGCTTCCTTTTGATAATATTCTGTTTTGAAAGGATTGCCCGAAGCAGGGTTTGGAACCTACACCTATTCCTGTCAATCAGAAAGGTCCCTACGTTGAAATGATGGTGGGAAATAGGAAACATCAGTTCTTGATAGACACTGGAGCACAGAAGTGTTCCATTGATCGTTCGCGGGTTCCAAACATTCCACTGTCAGGGCAAACCAATATTTCTGTAGTGTTTTCCGGTACACCAGTTGTTTGTCCGGTCTCTATGCCGGTACCTATTTCTTTAGGTCCCTTTACGGACCAGTGTCCTTTTCTAGTGACCTCGGATTGCGGACAAAACTTGCTGGGGTTGAATTTGTTAAAATAATTGAATGCAGTGATTTATTGTTCTTCCGATGGAGTGCGCTTTTGACGATTTCACCACAGCAATCCTCTGCCTCGCAATTTCTGACTAGACCTTTGCCTCCAGAATCCATTGATGTACCAGAGAACTTGTGGGCTGTTGGCGACAATGATGTCGGTGTTTTGCAGATTGAGCCTGTTAAGATAGTTTTGAAACATGGAATTGAGCTGCCACTCATTCCCCAGTATAAGATTTCGGCTGAGGGAGAGCGAGCTTTGAAATGTATTGTTTCCGATTTTGTGCACCGCGGTGTGATTGAAGAAATTTAAGGAAGTTTGTGTAATAGTCCGATTTTACCCGTGTACAAGAAAGGCGATAATGTAATTCCATTCCGTTTAATAATTGATTTACGTGCCATTAATAAAGTTGTGGCACCGCAATTTCCAATTGGGCTTGATGTGACGACAATCCTAACCATGATTCCAGCTACAGCTACTTACTTTAGTGTTGTGGACCTAAAGAATGCGTTCTTTAGTATTCCTATACACAAGGATAGTAGATATTTGTTTGCGTTCACCTTAGGGGGACGCTCGTTTACATTTACTTGTGCACCTCAAGGATAGACAGAGAGTCCTAGTATTTATAGTAGGGCTTTGAAAGAACAACTTGATACCCTTGAATTGCCCTCTACCTGTACTTTGCTTCAGTACGTTGACAATTTGCTTCTGGCTGCTGACTCTGAGAGTGCCTGTAAGGAGGGCACTGTGTTGCTACTTATTCATCTAGCTAAGCATGGTCACAAAGCTTCGCATAAGAAATTTCAATATTGTTGTCAGGAGGTCGCCTATTTAGGCTATCTCCTGTCAAAGGAGGGAAGAAGATTGACACCTGAAAGAATAAAACACATTTCTGGCATGTCTGTCTCAAATACGCAGAAGGAAGTTAGGGCCTTGATAGGTATGGCTTCTTACTGTAGGTTGTGGATCCCAAATGTTTCACTAGTGATAAAACCGATGTTGGCCTTGACGAAGAAGGGCATTTCTTTGCCGTTGCCATGGACCTCGGAACACCAGCAATCGTTTGACTTGCTTAAGACTGCACTATGATCTGCACCAGTTTTGGGCACACCAAACTATGAAAAGGCCTTCGTATTGTTTGTGCATGAATGTGATGGATGTGCTTTGGCTGTATTAACGCAGGAGCATGGAGGGAAGAATAGGCCGTGCGGTTACTATTCCTCCGCCCTTGATCCTGTAGCATGCGCTTTACCAAGATGTTTGCGCGCTGTCTCTGCTACTGCTGCGTCTGTAAAGCAGAGTGAGGGAATGGTCCTAGGCCATGATTTGACCCTGATGGTGCCTCACTCTGTAGATGTTCTATTGAACCGAACTCAAACGCAACACCTCACTTCCGCACAATTGACGAGATATGAATTGATCTTGTTTGCCCCTCACATTCAAATTAAGAGGTGTTGTGTTCTTAATCCGGCTGAACTTCTACCTTTCCCGCAAGATATTACTTGCGGAGATGAAGACTCACATGATTGTTTGTATACGACCGAACAAGAAACAAAGGGCAGGATTGATTTAAAAGATACCCTTTTGGATAATCCGCAGGGAGAGCTGTTTTGTGACGGCTCCTGCTTTAAACTTCCAGACGGTACATCCACAGCCGCTTATGCAATCACTTCCTTGAGCACGGTTGTGGAAACTAAGAGAATTACGCATAATTCTGCACAGGCCGAAGAGATATAGCATTAACCCGAGCTTGTGAACTTTCCGAAGGGCTTGTAGTAAATATATATACTGATAGTCAGTATGCCTTTGGGGCGGTTCACAACTTTGGGAGACTTTGGTCGGAAAGAGGATTCCTAACCTCGCATGGCAACAAGATCCAACATGGCACCCTAATAATGCAACTATTCTCAGCACGTGCACTCCCTACTCAGTTAGCAGTTGTAAAATGTGCAGCACATCGCAAGATTGTAGATAACATTGGAAAAGGGGAATGCTTTCACTGATCAAATAGCTAGACAAATTGCCACTGATCTCTTTACAGAGATATATGTTTCCAGGGAGACTGAAAATGCTAATGTGATGGATGAGGGCGTGGGGTCTGTACGGGATATCCAAGCCGATGCCACAGTAGAAGAAGCTAAGAGGTGGGCTCAGGGCTTGGGAAAACTTGATGATGATGGGTGTTGGGTGGACACGGTGGATGGAAAATGGTTACTTCCCGATGCTTACGTGATGATGATGGTTGTAATGGCACACGGTCCTACGCATGTGTGTGCCCAACAGATGATGAAAATGTTAGAAAAAGTTTGGGTAAATGACAAAATTTCAAAAATTGCTCAGCACTACGTCCAGAATTGTATGATTTGCTTACAACATAATGTGGGAAAGGGGGCAGTAACCCCGAGGGGAAGTTTTGGGCCACCCTCTTTCCCATTTGAAGTAATTCACTTTGATTTCATTGAAATGGAGCGATGCAACAATTTAAAATATGTATTGGTAGTCATTTGTGCCTTTAGTAAGTGGGTTGAGGCTTTCCCTGTTAAAGATGCTACAGCCATAACCACTGCGCAAACCATGTTAAAGGAGTACTTTCCCTGGTTCGGTTTGCCGAGAGTTATCTGGTCGGACAATGGTCCACACTTTGTTGCCGCTGTAATCCTACAGATATGTACAGCGTTACGAATTGACAAACGGTTCAATTCGGCCAGACATCCTCAGAGCGCCGGACTAGTAGAAAGACACAACGGTATCATCAAGAACAAGCTCACTAAAGACGTGTGCCGGCACCAAACTAAAATGGGCGGGCGCTTAACTGATCCGATCGTTTTACTAGCTATGCATAAAACCCTTCAAACTAAGACTGGCCTCTCTCCATTTGAGGTGTTAATGGAGAGACCTGCCAATATCTGGAATTTGCCAAAATGTTGAAATTTGAGAAATATTGAAAATGTACTACTTTCAGATTATTTTAGCCAATTGACTAAAAACCTGTATTTGATTTACCACCAGGTACGAGAGGCCTTACCTGTGCTGTACGAAGGCCCTGGCCACGGCATACGACCGGGGAGCTGGGTGCTCATTAAATCATTTGAGCGCACCTCCTGCCTCGCGCCTCGCTGGCGTGGGCCATTCCAGGTCCTGTTGGTCATCCAAACAGCGGTGCGGGTAGCTGGCCGAAAGAATTGGATACAAGCGTCACACATCAAGAAAATTCCTCACCCTGTGCCACACGTTACAGAAGAAGCAGAACCCCTCGCTGATACTGCAACTGATGATCCCAAAGCAGTAAGCAGCAGTGAGAATGTGTCAGAGAATATCTCTAAGCCCGAGAGGCTTGGGGAAGCTGCCATTTTGTTTCCACGCTCTCCACAAATTTTGCACCCGGAAACAGCTGTTTCAAACTCAGCCTCTTCATTTGTCCCTGAAACGTTGCTTCCAACGGGAAGTGACGACACATTGTTTCCGGATCAATCGGTACCAGGAACAGCCAGATATCACTTGCGTCCGAGAAAATACACATACAGCACGGTTCTACTGTGCATTCAAGGAAGGAAAAGAGTCATCGAGGGCTTGCTTTTGCCCAAATTTGACAAAGGGGATTCTGTTGGCTAGGGTTTTGGAAGGACACAGAAACCGCGTGACCGGGGGGTCGTCAGCAATGAACATTGGGGTTTCCGTTTGAAGACTGCAATGCCTGCTACCGCCGCCGCTCGTATTGGACTTGAAAATAAGGGGGTGACCAACCAGGACGATGGACAAAATGCCTGGGCCCTGAAAACGTATTGCTGTATTTTTGTAATAATATTTGGTTTTATAATAGTCACTGCTGTAGGCCTCTGGTATTTAGAAGAAGCTCATTCTTTAGAGTTTTTGCTACCGACTAAAAATGTACCCACTGTCTCCACACCTTTTGTGCATTTGCATACTTTGTCCCCTAGAGATTCCCAGCACAGACAAAGGTATCATAATAATACACTGTTACTTATCATGAACCCTACACATGCCATTTTTGATAGGTCCAATTGCTGGGTCTGTTCACTTTACCGCAACACTGGGATAAGGGGCTAGGTTGGTATATTCATCCTTTACCGTTGACAACTGCTTGCTATGCTTCTCTTAGAGCCTTGTTCTTTGGCCGATGGAATGATAGCGTCTCAGGGAACTTTGATGGCACCAATTTGAATAGTTTTGAGAAACGTGTTTTGACTCCCCTGGGATGCTCTCTTTTTGCAAATGGGAGTAAACCGAATGTTGCTTCTATTAGGCCTTCTGTAGACTCTCCCGTCCCTTTCAATCTTTGATTTCCATTAAAATGGCTCCGATAGGCAATAAGGATGCCATGCCGCCTCCTTACACTGTTAACCATAGCCCCGATTAAATTTCTTTCTGCATATAGAGGAATGGCACTCGGTCAATGGGAGTTTTTAAAGGTTGTGCCAGCGTTGCAAATTTGACTGGGGAAGACAGACCTTTGTATGTAGGCGAACCTGTCTATTTTGTTTGCGGAAATGTAGCGTTTCCATGGTTGCCCAGGGATTGGCAGGGAACCTGTTATTTAGGGATCTGTTACCAGGGGTGTTCATAGCAAGTACTATAGAAATTTCAAAAGCTCGTCCACGACGGGACGAGAATGGTGACACACCAGCACAGGTTTTGGGAGATATAGCGAAATCAACTGTGCCATTTTGGGGGCAGATAGCGAATTCATAGGATACCAGGAGACTAGCGAGAGCACTGGAGAGAACCATCAACCGGATCACGGATATAATCTACAATATGACATTAGAGCGGAAAGCAATAAGATTAGTAGCACTCCAAAATCGTATGGCATTAGATGTCATTTTAGCTGAGCGTGGTGGAGTATGAAAATTAGTGGGGTCCGCTTGCTGTGTTTTTGTACCGGATTCCTCCCCAACTATCTTCAAGGCAATACAGAATCTGCACGTCCTTAGTTCCGAAGTGCATGTTCCCGAGGGAAATTGGGATCTTGGCGCTTGGTTCTGGGACATCTTGCGATCTTGCGGTTGGAAGGTACTTTCGGTATTTTTAACTATTTTAGGGATTCTGTTGTTCCTTTGTTGCTGTATTCAGTGTCTGCCTGGTATGTGTTCGATGCTAGGGGAATGTTGCGCACAAGCAATAGATTCGATAGGACGTAAGGTGTATGCCTCAGATAAGACTTCCAAAGAATATGTGTTAAAAGATATATTAGTAAAAGACTTTATGGTAATAGATATTTCAGATAGTGATTCAGGGTGTATGGATACTGATGCATGGAATTATTCGCAAGGAGACCCAAAGGAGTTTTTAGAACTTGGCATAGGCCAAAAGGAGGGTTTGTCGGAATATAAAGTATATCGTGCCTCCTATTGTAGAAATATATTTAATATTGGCCTACGCCAAGCTGCTCGAAAGTCGCATGCGAGAGAAATCTGTGTTGCAAGGTCCTGACCTTTAATCCATGTAGGTCACCATTTTAGGTCAAACCGCCATACACAACATGGCCGTCTTGACCTCTGTACATCGCTAATGTGTAATCTGCCTGCAGGATACTTGTTGAGGTCATGAACTGAGACCTCGTCCTACGTTGACCTATGTGTAAAAGGATTACTTGCGCAATGAAACCAATCCACGAGTATATATTATGATAATGTACTAACATATTGAACAAAGAACTTCTGTTTTACTACATTGTATTTATGTTTAAGAAGACCTGCAATGCGAAACTTTAGAATACACAGTTAATGCATACGCTTATTGTTACATGTAATAAAAACAAACCAGTTAGATGCGGTTATTTGGGATTCAGCAACGAACCCTAGAATTGGTGATGTATAAAGTGGAACATTAACCCGAAGTAGGTCTGGACATAGTGCCCACAAAATGTATAAAATGCGAATGCATTCTAATGTACAGCGTCTCTCACTGAACACACTGAACCACGCTGGAGTTTGTTGTGTTGTACTGAGGGTCGATAGCTATCTGACTTTGCACTGTTTTTGTACTTGAATTCAGTAGAGAATAAAGTACTTTGTATGTTCCTTTGTAACCCGTGTTCGGTGTATTTCCTTTTGGGGTACACAGTCTCGATGTTTTGTTTCTGTTTTCACAAAACAACTACCAACAACCACAAGTATAACAAATGGGCGAAACACACATACAACAGCAAGAGGGACTGACACAACAAATGCTACAACAACCACAGCAGCAAACATACGTGACAACCACCGCACAACAAATACCTCACCAAACAGCCCAACACCTAGCACAACAACAAATGACGGCAGCACAACAACAACACATCCAAATGGTACAGCAGCTCACACAAGTACCAGATAACCCACAGCAACCAATCAACACATCGATACCACAAACACAAATGGGGAAGGTAACAATAATGGGTAACAACCCCTACACATGGAACGGACAATCATTACACCCCCAATAGGACAGCCCACAGACATCCTTGTTGTGTCCCATCCTGTCGGTAACACCTAACCCTGCAGAGGAACCACGCATAGAGGTGGCGATAGGTGACAAAAAAGTCTTTCCTAGACACAGGGGCAACTAGATCATGTATTAGGGAAGGGAAGTTCAATTTGTCAGGCGATGCCATGCACACTCAATGATTCTCTTGGGCTTGAGGGCTGGTTCCTTTTACTGATAACATCTCCTTATCTGTTGGAGATCACAACCTATCACTGCCACTGCTATACTCAAAGCAATCACCAGTAAATATACTAGGGAGAGACATCATGAGCAGGTTGAATATGACTATATCTTTCACTGACAAAGGAATAGTATGTTCAACACCAGGCATAGAGATGCTCACTGCACGACACATACTTCAGGCCTACTGTGGCTAAACAGTGGCAAGGGCAGAACCAGTGGACAGGGAGATCTTCCAATACGGAACAGACATGGCAATAGCATGGCTACCGGGGATTGAGGGTAAAGTATGGAATAGGCTGACAGCATACCTTTTCATACCAGAGACGCCCACTAGTGAGGAAGAAGGGGCAATAATATCAGTGGACATCGAGAGTATTGTGGCAACTAAAGATTACATTGCAGTTCACGCCCAGGATGTGGAAGGGAAAGCATGGAGGGCAGTGATTTCATTTGCTGAGGGATGCAGGCTGATGCAGGTGTCATACGAGGAACTGGTCTCAGACGAAGTAGGAGATGGAGAGATGGTGTTCCAGATGAACGTCTACGTCTGGTTGAGAGTGACATACAAGGCGGTAGCACAGAAAATGGCAATGGCACTAGAAACTCCCGTCCCCACACAATCAGACTTGTACAAGGAAGACTTAGCAGCTGTACCCGCCACACTATGGACTACTAGTCCCTATGTCGTGGGATGCATAAAACGTATTGGAGGGGTTAAAAAAGGGAGTAATGCTGCCCAGAGTGAAGCAGTATCCACTATCTAAAGAAGCTGATGAAGGGATTTATGAGACAATAAGTGCCTTAGTGGAAAGAGGACTATTAGTACCATCAGAATCTCCATGCAACACTGTGGTATCCCAAGTGCGCAAGGCTAAGGGAGGGTCCTGGCATTTCATACAAGATCTGAGACCACTTAAACACATTTTGGAGGTAGAGTACCCAATAGCAGCTAACCCAGCCACAATATTGTTCAGGATACCAGCAGAGGCATCATGGTTCACCGTGATCGACCTCAAAAATGCATTCTTCTCAATACCACTGGATCTTGACTCACAAGATTTGACAAGTTTCATATATCAAAACACAAAATGGAAACGCACTAGACTACCTCGAGGATAAAGAGAGTCGCCATCCATCTTTAACAGAGTAATACAAATGGACCTAGGAAACATCGATATGGAGAGCCTGGTGCTGCAGTATGTGGATGATATCACTGAGGAAAAGTGCAGGAGGACATCTGTAAAGATGCCCAGAGTGCTGGCTGAGAAGGAAAAACTGCAATATTGTCAGGAGCAAGTACTGTACATAGGGCAGATCATCTCACAGAAAGGAAGGAACATTGCACCACAAAGGGCACAAGCAAGCAAGAACACACCGCAACCACAAACGATAAGGGAATTGCAACAATTTCTTGGCCTGTACAACTACTGCAGAGCATGGGTTTTTGACTACAGCACTTACATAGGACCCCTATTAGACGCTCTCAGGGAGGCGCAGAGGAGGACGAGAGAGTTGGGGTGGACAAGAGAAATGACTGACCCATTCAATGAACTTAAAGAGGCCATTTCAATGCCACCAGTTCTAGGTACCCCGAAATATGATAATGAGTTCTACATATTTTCACATTGCAATGGTGCAGTAATGAAAGCAGTGCTAACGCAAACGTCAAGCATGGGACACAAACCAATAGCATTTTAGAACGGCCAGTAATTATGGGACACTTCCCGTGCGAACAACACTTGGCTGCAGCAGCTTTTGCAGTAGAGAAATCTTCCTCAATTACTATGGGCTGCTCGCCAACACTATACGTCGAACATGCCCTCTTCACGATCCTAAATAAACCAAAATCCACACTGACCACCCAAAGAGCAACAGGGTATGAGATAACTTTATCCAGACCTTAGTTGAAAATAGTAAGGTGTGGTAATGTCAATCCAGCGCAGTTTATAGCAGAGGAAGTGGCCGAAGGAGACTATGCACACGACTGTACACAAGCAATTGAATTTTTCTCATCCGCCCGAAAGGTAGAAGAAAATGCACTAGAGGGGGGGTGAAGTACTATACATTGACGGATCATCAACAATTGACCAAAGTGATGGTATAAGGAGGACAGGAGCAGCTGTAGTGCAATTGAGGGAGGATTGGACGTACATCCCAGTCAGATGTGGTAAACTACCTCAACAATATTCAGCACAAGCAGCAGAATTGGTAGCACTGATTTTAGCTTTAAAAGAAAGCAACAGGAAAAGTTACAATATATTCTGAGAGTGCATATGTCACCTCGACGGTACACTCAGGATTAATAAAATGGCTCAGAAGAGGATTTAGGAGAGCAGATGGTACTAGAGTGCAGCATGCTCTCCTCCTGGGTGAACTAATAGAAGTAATAACATACAGCACAGAGGTGGCACTGGTGAAGTGTCAGGCACACAAGAATGAGGAAGATCCAATATCAAGAGGTAATGAAACAGCAGACACACATGCAAAATATGCTGCGTACTTTGTTGAGACATTGGACCTCCAAGAAAAAGAAAAGGGGAGGGTAAGACAGTTGATAATGAAAGATGGATACACACACATCCCAGAGATATAGATCATGGAACTGCAGGCAGCAGCTAAAATGGGAGTGCCTCAAGGAGTGACGCTACAGAAAAGACAAGGAGAACCAGTCACTGTAAATTACCTATCGGGAAGGTCAGAAACAGCACTGAGTGCGATTCCACTAGCACACAGACTATTTAGCAGAGCAGCAATGTTCTTTTCCTCTGTGATACATCCAGGAGTGCAGGCGTATGAGAATAAAAATAGCTACAGATAAAAAGATGGGAGCTAATGATGATGATTAACTCCACAGATAACAGATTCAACTCAATCAAAGTGGAACTGAGAGCAATAAGGATGGTGGCCCTACAGAATAGGTATGTGCTAGACCTTTTAACAGCAATGGAAGGAGGTGTCTGCGCAAGAATTGGAAGATCCTGCTGCACATTCATTCCTGCAAACGACGAGGACAACTGCACTTTATCTGTATCAGTTTCAAAGCTGGCCAAAATGCATGTCAAGATGGGAGAAGAAGCTAAGGGGGTGAAGAAGGAGAGTAGCTGGTTTTCATACCTCTGGTCTTGGATGCCGTCATGGTTATCGGACGGCCTCAAGGTTGTTGAAGGATGCATGATCTTGGGAATGGCTTTGCTGATGGGGATAAAATTATGGATGGCAAGATCGAAGCGTACTGCTGAGGAAATGATAGGAATGCATGTGCTAATGCCCGTAGAAGACAACAAACACGCAGATATCATCAAGGAACACAAACGGTTGTGCCAGCAGATAGTAGAAGCAGACCTGTACCCACCATCCATAAAAGTTGATAATCCACAAAGAGCTATGTTGGCCAACTACCGCACCACAGAAATGAAAGACGCCAGAAGAGCTTGTGTATATGCTTGCAGACGCTTCATGCTACTAAAACCCTGAAGATGACACCCTGTAGATGGACTAATGTATAAGGACACAAGTCGCGCCTCGTTACCCTTGCATTATGGACTGGATGCCGCCACCCATAGACTAGGCCAAGGTAGACCACATACCAGAGGCCCCAGGCCCGGAGCAGCTCAGACGGAGATGCAGGGTGCTGATTGTGCAGAACAACCCTGATGGGAGCCCATTAGCCAAGGCCGCGAAGTTGCAATCTACGCACTGCGCTCTGTGCCGAGGTTACACCTGCCACTGCTGAGCACTCCTCGGAGCAGAAATACAAATCTAATCCCTGTAATTCTGCCTCCGCCACAGACTCAACATGTGACCAAGCCGTCCTGATACGATGGCAAGCTCCAAGGACTAGAGAAGTTCTGGGGTCTCACATCTGGGACCCAAACTGCAACAACAAAGTTACAAGTTGTACACTGGTGGCGATGGGAAAGGAGCACCCAACAGCCAGTAGTAAGACCTGTCCATTGTCCACCACTGACACATAGTCACACATTGTTGCCAGCACCAGGTACATCATGAGATGGGAACAATGGTCCCAGGCTTGGGGGCTTGTGGATGAACCAATCGGAACACAAGGGGCTAACCACTGAGGACACCTTAATTCAACCAATCACTAACTTTCTTCATGTAACACTTTTCATGTAACCATTCTTAGGGATGACCCAAGTGTACCACCTGACCCCCTCTCCACCACTAATATTTCCTTCGATACTGATCCATACTGACCCTACCACTCGGGGAGCCAGCGTTAGGATTAGGGGCAAGTTTTCCCAGGTGACATGCATCGTAGCCTCATCCGGTTATTAAAAGGGCCTGCAAACCAATCACCGCTGAGCCGTTCCTTGGGTCCCCATGCTCCGAGAACCTGTCCCTGTCTGTTTTGTGCAATAAACAGAAGTAACTCTTTACTCTTGTGTGTGCCTCATACTCTTTTGGGACACGGGAGGAGTTGGTGCCTCGCCAACCCTGGAGGTCTGCGGACAGCCCTGCCGACACCCGGGAAATTACCCTGACAGAGCTGATTCTGCCCTTCATATCAGCCAACCATACCTCACAAAAATGCTCAAGCGCATGGTGAGTCAATCATGCACCCACCAAAACAAAACACACACACACACGTGCGCGCTCAGCTACAGTCAAAGGTCTGCTTAAAGTATGCTAAGAAATTTGCCACACACTATTCTGTGCATTATCCTTCCCCCTCAACCTGCAGTAGCAGTCATGCATCCAAGTTTGCACTATCATGGTCTGCGTCCATCTTTCTTCTACTGCTTTGAGGTGGAGGAATGAAGAGCTGAAGAAGGAAGGTATTTGCAGAGGGATAGCTGAAGGTATTTTGGACCCAGGCCCCAGAAAGCCTTGTGGACAATACAGAGGGTTTTTAATGTAATCCTTGCATCCACTGGGAGCCAATGGGAGCTTTCAGGGCTGGAGAGATACGATCCCAGGGCTTGAAGCCAAGGACAAGTCTTGCAGTCATGTTCTCGATTAGTTGCAAAGGGCGGAGAGTAGAGGCAGGTAGATTTAGAAAGAGACTGTTACAATAGTCCCACCTAGCGAGAGCCAGGGCTTGGGAGACAGTGAGTTTCTGCAGGAAGGAGAGGAAAGGCAGAGTACCTCTGAGGAGGTGAAGTAGGAAGTTTGACTTTTTAGAGACATCAGAGATGTGGACAGAGAAGGAAAGTGTGGAGTCAAAGATGACCCTGAGGTTCTTGGCCTCGCAGGTGGAGATAGGAGAAGGGCAAAGGGAGCCAGGCCAGAGAGTGAGGGGAAAGGAGGGTGACAGTGTGCCGATGAATGGCAGTTAGGCAGTCAGAGATTAGAGGAGAGCAGGTGGCAGAGGGAAGCCAGAAAATGAGTTGAGTCTTGTCAGCATAGCACTGGAAATTGGAGCAGCAAATCGCAATGCGGTGGGTGAGAGTTGTAAGGTATTAGTTGAAAAGCCAGGGAGAGAGGTTAGACCCCTGGGGAACACCACAGCTAGAAATGGAGATAGATGATAGGAAGGACCCAATTTAGACCTGGGAGGGTCGCTCAGGGAGAATGAGGTCAGCCAGGCCAGAGCCTGATTGGTGATACCAAGGTTGTCGCAGAGACGGTTGAGCAGGATGGCATGGTTAACCGTGTCAAAGGCAGAAGAGAGAGCGAACAGGATGAGGACAGAGGGAATATTAGAGTCAAGGTTGGAGAGCAGATCTTCCAGGATGTTCAGCAGAGCAGTTTTCTGTGCTTCTGGCAGCTCTAAAGCCAGGCTGATGGCTGTGGAGACAGCCAACAGAATCAGAATGCTGAGAGATGGCCAGCTTTTCCAGGAGTTTTCCCAGAATGAGAGTAATGGAAATTGGGTGATAATTAGCCAGTTAGGAAGGGTCAGCTGTGGGTTTCCTGAGAAGACGATGCACAAGGGAGTGCTTCAGAGGGGAGGAGAAGGCTCCTGAGGCAAAGGAGAGGTTCCACAAATTGGCAAGGGCCGGAATGGGGGTATCAATATGGTTTTTGAGGAACAGGGATGCACCTGCTTTGATGAGGCTTTCATAGATCAGACTTGTCTAGCGACCTCATCATGGAAGAAAAGAGGAATGGATGAGAAAGAGGGCGGGGTGGCTAAGGGAGTGTCTGCATGCACAGAAGGGGAGGGGCGGGAGGAAAGGGCGGACAGGATGTCTTGTTTTTTTTTGATAAAGTGAAAGGCAAGGGCATTGCAAAGAGCTTGGGAAGCAACAGGAGGGTAGAGACTGCAGCAGGGTTGGCCAGCTCCTTGCAGATTTTAAGGAGAGTGGTCGAGTTGTTAGCTGCCGCAGAGACACAGGCTTGAATGTGGGCCCTCTTCTTGGTGAGGACAGAGAATTGCCTTTGGAGCAGGCTACAAGCCAGTTTGTCAGAGGATGAACAAGAAGCTCTCAATTTCCTCTCAGCCGCCCTACACTTACGTTTAAGTGTAGCTAGGTCAGAGTCATACCAGGAATTGCACTTGGCTTTGGAATTCAAATTGATCTTCATAACAGGGGCAAGAGCATCAAGGGTATCAGAAATAGAAGAATAGAGCAGAGACAGGGCTGCGTCAGGATGTGAGCCAGCCGGAGGTGGAGGGGGGGGGAGAAGGTGGCGGCGAATGCTTCAACTGACACACGCTTCATGGGCTGGATGTCCGCGAAGGTAGGTGGCAGTGTTGGGGTAGGCTTGGCCTGGGGAAGCAGAGGGAGAGATGAGAGTAAAGGAGGGAATGATTGCTCCAGGAGAGAGGAGTGGTCAGGGGTATGGAGACAGGGAGGTCAGATGAGATCAAGACATCAAGTGTGAGTCCTAAAGAACCTGGCCAGAGGGAAGGATACAAAGGTAGATGGAATTGCAGAGGTCACGTAAGAGTACAGAGGAGGAACAGGGAGAGTCAAGATTGATATTGAGGTCACAGAGGAGGAGGAGGAGGAGTTGAGTGGTTGAGTCCAGGATGGAGGAGGAGATGCCCGTCCACTCAGAGAGAAATGAGGTGATTTGACCAGGAGGCCGGTAGATCGTAGCCACGGTAAGAGAATGGCTAGTCTTTTTTTCTTGCCTGCCTAAGTTAATATGCCAAATGCTGACTAATACGATTATGCCTATTCATTCTCGTTTGCCTTTATCATGAATTTATTTTTGCATATTTTCTTTCCATTTTATTTCCCCCTTTATATAACATCCTTTTTTCCTTTTATTTGTATTTGCTTTGTTACGGATGGAAGAACCTGTACCCATGCCATTAATGTTGCTTCTTCTCATATGCCTTTGTTTAACAATTCTTCATTTTATGTCCCCTTTCCTGTTAATTGCTGTGATCTTTTAACCTTATGGTTTTATTTTTCCTATTCTCCTGTTTGGTTTCCTTGTTGCTTCTCCTTTATACTCTACCACAGGGGTCTGCAACCTTTGGCTAAACGGTTGTTTTGGACAACTCCCATAAGCCCTATCCATCAGAGGTTATGGTGAGAGATCATGGGAGTCGAAGTCCAGAAAATCTGGAGAGTCACAGGTTGCATATCCCTGCTCTACCGTTATAATTACGATTCCCTATTCCACCAACCCTAGTCTCTTTCTTTCCTTTTTCCTTCTCACTTTCAAGCTCATGTCGTATTTAATCATGTTTCACATAAGGCATAATGATTTTTAGATAAATAGCACTTGTCAAAATTCATCCATTGGTAACTTGGAAAAACACTCAATGCTATATAAGCCATCTGCATGGATGTCCGCTCTAGAGTCCCTTCCTTCCAGCACCTTGAGGGAATTTAGTTCCAAACGATCCGTAGCCTGTGCCTGCCAATTTTTGTCCCCACATTTAGTGACAAACCGACCTATAACGTAATATAGTGCTACATAATGTAGCTTAGCCTTCACCAAAGAAACTGAACAGCGGGTGCCTGAATATTCCCTTTGTTCCATGGTTCGGGCCCAGTGATCGAAGGGTCGGGAGCGGTGTTCCACTGTTTTAATTCTTTCTGTTTACCACTCCTCTATTTTTTACCGCCATATTCACCATTGTATAAAGAAGATTTGTCCATTCATGTCCCTATGCAAGTGTAAAGTTTTGATAGGTGCCCTAGTTACTACATTACCCCGGCTGCAACCACTTGTCACATGTTGCACTAGGCTTCCATCTCGCCTCTCCCCTGCCGAGACCACAGTCCCACTACTTTTTTCAGTACACGTCTACCACTGTTTGGGTCCCTCGAATGTCAGCTCGACTTGATGTCCTAAGGGACAGTGTTGGCCTTGCACCAGATGAAACTGACGATTTAATGCCAGCCCTAGGAGAAAGCGCTGGATAGTCAAGTTTTTATTTTATTCGAAAAAGTCAATTTCGATCTCTCTTTCTCTCTGAGTCATGTTTTTCAATTACTTAATGGCGGTTCGCTGCCAGGATTCTTAAGTGCATCGCTTTACGATGGAGAAAGAAGCATCTCAGTTTTCTCTCCTTTCTACCCTGCATTTAAAACATTTCCAATAGCAGTCTTCATTCCCTCCTCCGCCTCCTCTGGATTTCCTATGGTAACATCAATTATTCTATTTATTCAGGTGGAACGTGGCCCTGAAAAGGGAAAAAGAAATAACATTGATTTGTAGCCTTCTTCTAGAACATGAAAACGAATTAAGGAAGTCGGTGTCACTTTTAATATGAAAACCAATAAGAGATGTGATGCTGCTGTGTTTGCCATTAGTTATATTTTGGATTTTGGACAGAGCATGAGTATTGTGCCCCCCTAGGCACATCCGGCCCACCCTGCTAGGTTTTAGCAGTATTTAGAGTGGCATAGGGTCCTCCACTAGCAGTTGTTCAGTTACCCATCTGTTTACACGTTCACTGGTGCCGCTGGAGGCTCTCCATTGTGATTTCTATATGTGCGCAAAGGTGGCCTCATCAAACATCAGTGGGTGGTCAGCCACCCTAGGATCCTTTCCCTTAAAAATATAAATAAATGGCCGGGAAGCGATTCATCACCCATCGTGTTTGTTTGCTAGACTGGCCTGCAGTCTCAATTGAAAAGAAGCATTGATGCAAGAGTGATTGGCTAGTTGAGCCACTGAATTGGTGCAGTGCGTGTTTACAGAGGCAGGAGGGGCTGTGGCGCTCGACACATCTGACCCTGCTGAGCGCAACGTCCCCGATAGGCAGTTGTCACGGAAGCACTGGCACCGTCTGCAATGGTGCCGGTGCTTCTGAGTCCCCATTCCCATGAGTCTTATGGGACTCCACGAGAATGGGGACTTACCAAACATGACGCCTGACTTCCTGTGCCACCGGGACTTGTAATATCCCGGTGGCACCGGGAAGTCAGGCGCCGGAAACGGTGTCTCAGGGTCAGTGGCACCACCGACCTTGTAATGCGGATAGACTGCACTTGACAGTGACATGAGGGTTTTGACGGCAATCCAATAATTATTGCAAATCCAATCTTTTACGGCTAGAAAGGTGTACTAGCTTGTTTATTTAATACATCTGAGAAAAAAGTTCAATCACAAATGTACTAGTGAAAGCAAGAGCCGATCGAGCATCTTTGTGCAGGAGGGCTGTGCCTCAATCGTCCTGAGCAATGTCCTTAACCATCCTCCTAAACATAACACTACTAACACATCTCTAAGGCCCTTCCTGGACTTTTGTCTAGCCCAGGCATGGGTTCCTCATGCTACTCCCACGCTGTGGGCCATAAGGGCAAATGCCAAATGGGCTGAATTATCAGGAGAACCCAAAAATTAGCTACTATCGCTGGAGTGCACAGAAACATCTAGCAAACCTGGAAACATATGCCTGGTTGCTAGACACCTGGGGGTATTTTACTGATATGGTTGGAGCTTGAATAACACCATCAAGGAAAGGGTTCTGCCGGTTTTATTTTATTTATTTCTATAGCGCCGAATCCCCTGGGCATCAGGGCGCACCACGTGGTCAGAAAGCTGTCAAACACATTTCACTTTTCATACTGTCTCTGATATATGTGGATCTGCTAGAATGAGCATGAAACCATGCCAAACTAGCTATGCCTGGCGTAAGTGGATCAGCTCGAATGAGCATGCACTGCCATACTAGCTATGCCTGGCCTAAGTGGATCTGCTAGAATGAGCATGCACTGCCAAACTAGCTATGCCTGGCGTAAGTGGATCAGCTCGAATGAGCATGCACTGCCATACTAGCTATGCCTGGCCTTAGTGGATCTGCTAGAATGAGCATGCACTGCCATACTAGCTATGCCTGGCCTAAGTGGATCAGCTCGAATGAGCATGCACTGCCATACTAGCTATGCCTGGCGTAAGTGGATCAGCTCGAATGAGCATGCACTGCCATACTAGCTATGCCTGGCCTAAGTGGATCTGCTAGAATGAG
Source organism: Ambystoma mexicanum (assembly GCF_040938575.1). Taxonomy (NCBI): domain Eukaryota; kingdom Metazoa; phylum Chordata; class Amphibia; order Caudata; family Ambystomatidae; genus Ambystoma; species Ambystoma mexicanum. The sequence goes on from NC_090938.1 coordinate 194,550,108, forward strand.
CATGCACTGCCATACTAGCTATGCCTGGCCTAAGTGGATCTGCTCGAATGAGCATGCACTGCCATACTAGCTATGCCTGGCCTAAGTGGATCAGCTCGAATGAGCATGCACTGCCATACTAGCTATGCCTGGCCTAAGTGGATCTGCTCGAATGAGCATGCACTGCCATACTAGCTATGCCTGGCCTAAGTGGATCTGCTCGAATGAGCATGCACTGCCATACTAGCTATGCCTGGCCTAAGTGGATCTGCTAGAATGAGCATGCACTGCCATACTAGCTATGCCTGGCCTAAGTGGATCTGCTAGAATGAGCATGCACTGCCATACTAGCTATGCCTGGCCTAAGTGGATCTGCTAGAATGAGCATGCACTGCCATACTAGCTATGCCTGGCCTAAGTGGATCTGCTAGAATGAGCATGCACTGCCATACTAGCTATGCCTGGCCTAAGTGGATCCGCTAGAATGAGCATGCACTGCCAAACTAGCTATGCCCGGCCTAAGTCGATCCGCTAGAATGAGCATGAAACCATGCCAAACTAGCTATGCCCGGCCTAAGTCGATCTGCTAGAATGAGCATGAAACCATGCCAAACTAGCTATGCCTGGCATTTGTGGATCAGCTAGATGAGCATGCACTGCTAAATTAGCTTTGCCTGGAATAAGTGGATCAGCTCGAATGAGTATGCACTGCTAAACTAGCTAAGCCTGGCGTAAGTGGATCAGCTCGAATGAGCATGCACCGCTAAACTAGCTATGCCTGGCATAAGGGTCTCAGCAAGAACGTGCAACAATGCTCAACATGCTATACCTGGCATAAGTAGAACTGCAAGAATGAGCGTGAAATAATGCAACCATGCTAAACTTGCTATGCCTGGCATAAGTAGATCAGCAAGAACGAGCATAAAACCACGCTTAACTAGATATGCCGGGCCTAAGTGAATCTGCAAGTAAGAGCATGAAGCTATGCTAAACTAGCTATGCTTGGCATAAGTGGTTCAGCAAGAACGAGCATGAAAAATGTCTATGCCTGACATTGGTGCAATAGAAATAATGAGCATGAAACAATGCTCACCGCAACTGGGGCTGGCGTAACCTAAATCGATATGCTGCTTTGAGGGCCTCACTTATGGCAATTAAAAACGCCTATACAAGACTTTTGGTACATGCCTGTCAAAAGTCCTGGGGATGAATATTTCTTTTAAACTGTTCCCTGTTGTTCGTATTTTGTCTGATTGCATGTTTTGTAAAGGGTGCAAAGTTAGTTTTTCCTTTGTCAATGATAATTTTTGTACACACATTTGAAATTGTTGTGAGGTCTTGGCATCTAAGGGGATTGAGGTTTTTGAAGACATAAAGGTTGTGCTTTGTCAAAATCATGATTTCGGGTATCAGTGGCAAGAGGTGGGGGGAGTGGGAGAACGCTTATCCTCCGCCGCCGCAAGCTATATGGGAAGGGTTCCCAGCTATCTGAGGTGAGCTGCAATCTAGAGTCTTTTCTGTATCCTAATCACTTTATCATTGACCTAACTAGATCCGAACTGGAGCAGAGGCTGATGTCGCGGTTTATTGTACCGTCACAATCGGGTCAGGGAGCTCCTTCCCCTACAATGAATGTGGCACACAACAAATCACTTTTGATTTTCTATTAGGTTCCTTTTTTTTTATAATGCCTCCAACCCGCCTTGCACACAGCCTCAACCAACACCCAGTGTCACAATAGACTAGGAACCAGGCTGGTGCATATAAATAAGATATTTATTAATATATATTTATTAGAGTCAAATTAGAACCAACAGATTACATCAGCCACCAATGCTGTGGCAACACAAAGACAAAGGCCCCCATTCCGAGATTGGAGGTAGCCATGGCGCTATTTGCGCCATGGCTGCCTATAATACAGGGTGCGGCACCGGTCTTGTTGAATGGGGACTTACCGGGACATTCCAACCTGTGCGGACCTGGTAAGTCCCCATTCAACCAACCATTCCCCATTCCCATTTGAGCCCCCACAGGGCTCAATGGGAATGAGGAAGGCGCTAATAACAGGCCCGCGATTAGCAGGCCCGTTATTAGCACCCTGGTCGCTTAGCGGGACGCGTAAAGGATGTGTGGTCAGACCACACGTCCTTTACGGTTCCCGCTAAGGGACCTCGGAATTGGGCGGTAAGTGATTACCGGCACTGGTCTCCTTACCGGTGCCCGGTATCCCTTACCGCCCAACTCATAATGACCCCCAAAGTATCCTTTTTTTTTGTAAACCTCCAACATAGTGATGACACCAGACTATGCAGTTACAATAGCTACCTTTTACATCACCCCCCAATACAAGCAAAGAACAGTTTAAAGCACACCAGAAAAATGAACAAAGTTATGCTTTTTTCCAAGCACCCCTCAACCCCCGAGACAAGCACCAGGCTTGTCTCTTTGAAATGGAAGTCAGTGGCAGGGAGTAGGAATGCAAGGGAAACATAATTTTTTGTGTAGTGCTCACAGAAACAATATAGGAGTCAGAAAGGAAAGGGGACAATTTGTTTTCAAAGCACAATAGTAAAATGGGGCTTTAAATTATTTAACACAACAGCTATGGGAAAAGATAGAAAGGAAGGGAATGTGTTTTTCTTACACTTAAAAGGACACCCTAGGCTTGAGGATTATGGTCCGAACAGAATGGGAAAATCGTTTTTTAAATGATCAGGCACAGTTTCAATTGGAAAGCATAGAAAGACATGGGGAATTCATTTTTGTAACACCAGAAGGACACACAGGGCTTTGGGGTATATTGTCCAGCCCAAGGTGGGAAAAAGCGGTTTTGGGTTGGGATGACAGATGCAATGAGAGAAAGAAAATGCAAAATGGAAATTCATTTTTTAGAGCACAATGGCACACAGGGACAATTTCGTTTTTACCCCCAGGGCATGCACATGGAAGCAGGGTTTGGGATTAATTATTTTGGTAAATCTTTGACTATACCAGCTCACAACACACTGGGAAAAGATGGTTGTGTTCAAATTCCAACAATTCCGATACTGTAAATTTCAATGGGGGAATTAATTGATTTACTTTGAAAAATATGCTAAGGATCTACACAGGCAATGGGGAATTTTTCAAGGGGACAAGAACTAAAATTCACATGCAAGTAGGGGATTCTTGAATGGGGAAATAACTAAAACAATGCTGAAAGAATATAGGGCATACACAACCTATGGATTTTGGGGTTTAGTTCTACTTGCAGGAGAGGTCTGGGCTGAACATCAGGGAGGGTCAGAGCACTGCTGGTACAGCAAAAGGCAGTCAAGGTCTCTGCTGATTCCTCCAAGGGCTCCCAAGTCAGCTTCTAAATCTCCTGTCTCCACTACAAGATTAGGTCTTCCTCTGCTTGGATGTTCCTCCAGATTTCGACAGCAAATCACCTCATGATGGGATTAGTGGGAAAAGTCTTGCTCTGAGGCAAGTTAGCTTAGTTATAGAGCAGATGACATCAATAATGTGCCATGAGTCCTGCAGAAGGGATTGGTTGAGTGTCACTAATCCACTCCCACCTGTGTGCTGATTGGACCAGGGAATGTGGGAGTGCTTTGGACTGACTAGGAGAGGAGGGATCTTCATCATCTCACTTTGACAGGTGGGCTGGGTCATGTTTTTGCACTTAAAAGCTCGCTACCTTGCAAGTACCCTTAACTTCCTAAACTTTACATGCATGAATACATTTTTGACACCTATATTTTACTGCAAGTCAAATGACCCTAATCAGAAGTCTGTATGTCATTCCTGTTCAGAGCAACAGTTTTTCTACTTTTACTCCGGAGCCATATCAGTGAAAAATATGCCCTTTTACGGGCGTCATAGGAATTATGATTGGCATGTTTTATCAATTTTTTGCATCATTGATAAACACATGGAGGCCCAAATCACATTTTCATGAATAACTTCAGTTGTGTTTCTCCCACCAAAATCATTTTTTGGATGATCATAAGGGGTTTACTGTCATCTTTTCAAAAATCCTACAATGACTCTGATGCAATGAATATTGTCAATTTTACATGAGAAAGTAAATTTCTCCCATTGTAGTCAAGGTGCAATCTCACTCCTCAACTGGCTAATCCCCACCCTCCCGTGGAGCACATGATGTCAGCAGAGGGGTCTGTGTTTAAATTACCTCAGCCCTTCAAGTGCTAATGACCAGCTAATGCATTTTTTTTGAGGTTTGTGACGTGGAGGTCATCAGTGCTGCCAGACCAGCCCAATCTTATCTGGTCCACCGTGTTTCTGATCTCCAAAGCAATCCTTTTCTTGTATAATTACGGGAGGCACTGACAATTAAGGCAGCTAAACCTCTCTCTCCCAAGCAACAGGGAAGGGAGCTGGATTTCACATTTTGCAGAAATCAACATCCCGGCCCCTTGCAATAAACAGCCTATAACTTGTGGCTAAAGGCATATAAAATGACAGTTTGTAAAATACACAATTTCAAAATTACATACGTTTTTCTTTGAAATTGTCCATGTAATTGAGCTGGTCATAGGCAGAAACCATGTTCATACTTTGAAAACTTGGCCCGCATTTATCTGAGGATATTGTTAGTTTAGAAGGAAAAACGACATTGCATGCATTTGTTTCAATATTCATAAAAGAAAGTGCTCCATTTCACCGCAGCTGCTAGAATACACAATCTTGGCATTTTTCATTTAAGATTCTGTTCACCCTGTTTCATGGAAATATTGGTGCAGTTCTCCATAGATTTATTTACATGTTATGTCCACATGTTTTTCATGAAAGGCAGTTCTTAGGCCCACTCTGTTTCCTGTTTTACATAGATAGGCTCCATAGGCCTTGTGACCCACATTATTTCAGCGCAGGCCTTTAATTTAGGGGTATGCCCACCAATGACTCTGGCCTTTTGATTCATGGCATCCAGGGTCTAATTCACCCCACAAAATCCCCCTCTTGGCTCTTTGATGATTTTCACAGAGAGAAGATCAAGGCGAGAGAGTGGGGTGCCCATTTCAATGTGGCCTGGGTTCGTCCCAGAGATCTCTTTTAGAGTGCGTCTGCTCTTTTCCTGGTCCTGATGCAGTGGTGCACTGGTCTGCACTTTAGTCCTGGACCCCTTCCTTTCCGGCAGCTCCACCTCTGGCTTTTAGAGGCAAGGAGTTATTTAATCTGCCAGGAAGAAAGGAGAGATTAAGAATTTCATACAATACTATTTTCCCAGGTAGGGACCTGAAAATTGACAACAAAACAACAAGAGACACCTGACAGTTTATATATCACAAAAAATGTTTACATGACAATTATTTGGAATGGCTTCAAAATAAGTATACATTGTTCTACTCCCTGTAAATGTATGATTTTCTACATCCGGGTTCCAGTTCTTTACCTTACTCTTCAGATGTTTCCTGGGCTCTACCCTCAATGGGTTCTTCATTCAGTCGCAAGTTCTCTCTTGGTGACAGCTATTCAACTGATTGCTGTGAACCCATTTCTCTTCCGTTGTTCGCCTTTCGGAATGTGGATCTTATAGGTGACAGGTGAGGTTTTATCTACAATTTCAAGGCGTCGCACCAGGAGGGGAGGAACTTCTGCTCTTTGGTCTAGTTCCTTTGAAAATTGTGCCAGTAGACCCTGTCTCCTACTCGGTACTCTTTCTTTGTGGTCTTTAAGTCGTAGTGGATTTTCATCCCCTCTGCCAACTTTTCTAGATTTCGCTGAGCGTATGCAAAAGCATGCTGCAGGTGTTTCCGTAAATTCTCAATGTAGTCATGGGTCATGAACGCGTGGATCAGGGTCTGCTCTTGAGTTCTCTAGAGCAGATGTTGCAGTAGCATAATTTTTCATCCAGTCATGAGCTTGAATGGTGACATTTTTGTCACAGAAGATGGTGTACACCTGATGGCCATCAGGACAAGCGGTAGTCGATGTCAAAACTAGGCCCAGAGTCACCCACAATCTTCTTTAGGATACCCACAATCGTTGTATTATACCTCTAGACTCCCCCACTCAGGGCTTGGCGGTAGGCAATGTGGAGTTTTCTCCTTACCCCAAGTATCTCCCACATCTTTGTCATCACCTCGGTCCGACTCAATTCTTTGGGAAAGACCGAAACGCAAGAAGATGTGATTGATCATCGGTGCAGCTGCTGTTTCTGCTTTGCAATTTTGGGCCGGGAGACATTCCACCCACTTGGTAAACAAGCATGTCGCAGTCAACATGCACTTGTTTCCTCTAGAAGAGTGAATCACAGGCCCAATGAAAATTCCTTGCACATCTGACAAAGGCAGTGTCATTCTCCTTTTCTGTAGGGGAGCTCTGTGTGTGAGGGAACTTGGCTGAAACTGAGCACACACAAGACACCCCTTCAAGTATTGGTTGAGGTCCTGACCCATGCATAGCCAGTAGGTGACCTCTCGCAAGATTTCCAAAGTGGTATGAAACCCCCTATGACTGGCTGTGGCCGGGTCATGGGCGTGACTTAACATCAGGCTTTGGAATGAGATAGGTACCACCAACTGGTCACATCCAGAGATGGATCTCTGAACCAACAAACCGTCTTAGATTCGGAACATTTTGGAAAACTTCATCAACAACCGGATATCCTCTTTCCTGATATAATAGGATTCAGTCAGAGGAAAATTCACAGGGTCTTCAATGTGTTGATAACATTTCCCAATAATCAAATCCACTTTTTGTGCCGTAATCAAATCAGAATCTGGGGTTTCTTTACTACACTGGGCAGTTGAGTTCATTTTTGGCATGTGTTTGGGACCTGGTGACAGCAGCAACCTGGATTTCCCTCACCAAGGACTCGATCTCTATGAAATCCTAGTGGATGGCTCTGTTTTTAGCCAACTGGTCAGCCAAGTAATTTCTAGTTTTGTCTGGTCCCTCTAATTTGGAGTGACCTTTGAGCTTTTGCCAGTAGATGGTCATCTCATTAGAGGTGACCAGATCATCAATAGATTGGATTTATTTTCCATGCTTGAGCATTTTGTTATTTGCACACAGCATGCTTTGATTTTTCCAATTCATCAGGTGCTCCACAAACCCATTTCTGACATAATCTGAATCTGTGATTATGACCAGTTCTTGGAGTTGGTGTTGCATGACAGTGAAGATGGCTTGATGTACTGCCATCAACTCTGCCATCTGACTACTTTGGGGACCCATCTTGTACCCAGCAGAGGGCTCTGGGGCATCATTCACCCAGGCATTCCCAATGCCAGCCACCAGTTCTTTTTCCCCGTGATTATCAGCATGGTAGGAGCACCCATTCACATAAACTGTGGGTATCCCCCGGCACACGTCTTCCTCATAGACTTTGTGTGGGGAAGTAAAGTACGCCTCCATGTTGTCTTGTGTTTTTAGACTTTCGTCCTCAAGGCAGTTTTCTTGAGCACAGTCATGCAAGTCAGCCAAACATTGCGTGAGCGGACTCTTCTTGTTTTGGCCATATCTGACCTCAACAGGAAAGCTTTGCATGGACAGAATCCAGGAAGTAATTATAGAATTACTCACGTTCTCTGTTCGGATTCCGTCACTTTGGAGATATTGCAAGGGCTGGTGAGGAGTCTTGACAATGATGTAGTCCCCCTGGATGAACGGGCGGTAGTTCTTCAATGCCCACACCATTCCCAGAGTGCCTTTTCATAATCATTTAATTTTTTCTCCACAGAGGACAGAGTCTTGCTCACATACGAGATGAATTTGTTGACCTTATCGTGCTTTTGGTATAATACTGCTGTTAAGCAAGTATTTGAAAACCCTGTCTCTAAGAATAGCTCCTAGTTTTGGAAAGGGTAAGCCAAACAAGGCGCTTAGGAAAGGCTTCTCTTCAGTTGTTTTACTTTCCTACTGCTATTTCAGATCTCACAGCAGGCTGGGGACAAGGTGTATGCTTCTTCTAATCAAGCACCTTTTATGAAGCGGCTTTAGAGCCCCAGGTGTTTTAACAGATAGTGAGGTCTTGTATGGCCCCATTAAGTGCCTGGTGGATAAAGGCCTCCCTCCCATGAATGCACTCTTTGTGCACCAACTCTTCCCCCCGGCCATAGGTGTGGAGAACTGCTGGTATGTGTGTCTTGGAATGTGTCAGGAATTAAATCCAGATTAGGTCATCCAGAGTTTTTGTTTCACTCTTTAAAGGGTCTGACATCTTAATACAGTAATCCTGGACACTGGAGGATGTGGCTGTTGATGGGTTTGTGGTCTACTCTATCCCTGTACAAAGAAGTACCAGGGGGTGCTGTCATGGAGGGCTGTGTGTTTTGATTAAGTCCCCCCTTGTTAGTGAAGCCTTCCAGCTTGAGCCCCACTGCCCGTTCCTGCAGGTAGCTAGAATCCACAGGACGGGAGTCGTGATGTCTTGGTGGTAAATTTCTATAATAGCCCTCAAACTCAATTTTGCAATAACTGTCTCTCTATTCTAGCCTCCATAATGGAGGGCCTGGTAAGATGGGTGGCTGCAAATGATTCACTTCTTATTTTAGGGAGGCGGATTTCAATCTCCAGTTGGTTAATGGGCCTGGCAGTACTTTGATCTGACGGATGATGAATTGGCTGGCATTTTGTCACTGATCATGAGAGATGACAGAATCAGCAGTGAGCGTTAGAGCCCTTTTGGTAGCAGGCATGTATTGGATGGGATGGAGAACAACTCTGACACCAAATAATCAAACCAACTCAGGAAGATGGCAAATTGCTTTTTCTGTTTTTAATATGAATTGTCTAAACCAAGGAGTAACAACGGACATCAACAGATGTCGCACAAGCGTTCTCGAAGCATTTCATAAAAAGTCACACTTATACAGTAAAGATTTGTCATTCGTGACATCATACTACGTGGCAAATAAGAAAAACATATGGGTAGTTGTGATAGGCTCAAGGGGAACATCTAAGTATACTTTCTATAAGGAGTTGGATTGTAATTGGACATCTACTGTCAGGTGGACCCCTTATTCCCACCTCTAATGCAAGTCATTCTTCATTATTAAGTACAAGGTATATGATTGGCTCTCAAACTATAAAGCCCTTCGTTGTATGGCCCCATTACATTTGGTTGGCATGCTCGTGCCAGTCTGGAACATTCGGTTCACTAGCAGCATGTAAGCTCATACCCCAGGTGCCAGGAGGTGGACTTGACTTTACCTCCCCAGCCATTTAGCCCAACATCTCATCACCCATGCCTTCTGCCATGAAGATTGTCTTTAAACTTGGCCTTGCAGTGCATTCTCATTTCTGGGAATTGAAGGGAGTGTGAGCATACGCTATTATAGTTCTGGAACTGCATGGCCACCTCGATTTCCCTCCTTGACTCACGTAACAGGAGACCACAATTCGGCCCATTTTGCAGCATTTAATTGTCTTGAATGAATAAAACTTGCCACTTGTGGTGTTGTTTGATTGCACCTTAACAAGGGATGATTCAGTGTCTCACGGCCACTGCCTACAAGAATAGATAACCAGTCTTGGCTGCTTTAGCCTCAACACCAGGCCAGACAGCTCTTCTCGCTTCTTCCACGATCCCTGCAAATTATTTGCTGCAACACAGCTTTCAATCCTTCTTCTCTATGGGTTTGAACTTACTATATTTTGTGACACTGATGTCCAGTTTCTATACAATGGCGGCTCTGCCTGCAGTCTATTCCCTACGTATAGTCAGCTTCTATGATCACTTAATCTACTTGCGTTACTGCATCTGTATAGTTATTGAACTGGTTGCAGTTTCTGCAGTGCTTGTCACATGTGCAATCTTCTTTTTGCATATGAATGTTCACTCAATTCTTTATTTCGCCATTAGGTTCTATAAGGGCCATACATTTTCTTCAGCCTATCTGCTCAGGGTGCCACGTTCATCTCCCATAACGTCACCAGCTCCTCTTTCTCTCATTTTCATATCCCTTCAGGGAGCTCCTCCATTGGATTGTCTTCTCTTCGGGAATACATTTGATACAGCTTTCTCAATGGGTACCTTTTCTCAAATACTCACAACTGCTGGTGTCAAGCATGGCACAATTTCAGGCTCCCAGCATATACGCAGTAGTGGGGCGGGACTTCCTGCAGAGGCATGTGGCTGCTCCTCTACAGCAGGGAGGGGTTTGCAAACTCTTTTTTTTGCTAGGGGGCTGCGTGCCATCAATGGCTGTTTCCCTGAGAATGTCCCAGGAAACTTTACTTTTACCTCTGCGTTGGATTGTTCTACCATCGATTATTCTTTGTGTCCCAGTGATAATCTGGGAAAGTGATTCTAAGTTCAGGATGTTGGATGTCATGTCCATTGATCATTTTCCTATCCAACTCATGTACACGATGCAGGAAAGATTTTTACCCCTTGGGGCTGACTTATCAGTGCTCCGGTGCCTTGAAGCCATGGCTAAAATGGCAATCAGTAAATTGTGAGAGCCTACAGGGGAATATTGTTACAAATAATTGGTAGGCTCTTGAACGTGTCTTCTCTGCCAATTTAGACCATATGACACCTGGTTTGAATTTTCATTATTACTTACTAATATTTCAGTTGTTCTTCACACTGAGTGTGGATAGAAGGAAGTGTATTCCTTCGCCCCAGCGGTTTAATACTGACTGTGCCAAATTAAAGTGTTGTCTGCTGAGAACTTTGAAGAATCCCTTGTGTTCAAAGCTTGATATCATGAAGGCCCAAACATCTTACAAGAAGGCCATAGCTTGTAGAAAACGTAAAATCGAAACAGAGTCTTGAGAGGCTTGGGGTCAATTCTTCGATTAATAACAACGCTAAACTTTTTTGGGACATTATTAATAATGGGCCCTTTTATAAATACAAGCCCGGTGGCTTGTCCTCGGTGGTCTCTGATGAGGATTGGATAACTCATTATTCTTCCTTATATAGTAATGGATCTGGAGATATGGCTATTGAAGGGGTCTGTTCTTTGGACTCTAATCCATCATCTGCTATCACAGAGGACATCATATTTACTGTTGGGGAAATCTGGACAGCTATTAAAAACCAAGACAGGAATGAGGCCACTGGTCTGGGCTATGTTCCCACAGACTTGTTCTTAGCTGAACACAATCTGTGGGTTCCCATTTTGACTTTGAAGCTTAATGATACATGTGCTGGAGGTATCTACCCTGTTTCTTGGTCCCGTGCTATCATCTGTCCAATCTACAAAAAAGACCAAAGGGCGCGACGAGCGTCTTATAGACTAATCTCTCTATTAGATTTGGTGTTTAAGATCTTGGGGAGGGCCATCCTTGGGAGACTGGAGACTTGGGTGGAGAGTACAAACAGCTTCTCTCCTATTCAGTTGGGCTTCAGACCAGGTTTGGGTACAGCTGAACAGGCCTTGAATCTTTATCTTGTGGTGGCACAGTCTTTGTTTATCAAGAACAAACCCATCTATTTGGCTTCCATGGATCTGAGCACTGCGTTTGACAAGGTCAATCATGGTAGGCTATGGAGCATGCTCAGATCCTTGAATTGCCCTGGAGCCTTGGTGGATCTCTTAGAAGGATTACATCACTCGACGATGGCCTGTGCGAGGAGTGGACCTGCTGGACATAGTACCCCTTTCTTTCAAATGGAATGTGGGGTGCGTCAGGGTTGTGTTTTGGCCCCTTTGCTTTTTTGTTTTTATAAAAATGGTCTTCATGACCATTTACCTAAATCAATCTCTGACTTTCCTAGGCTGGGCAATAGACATTTGCCCTTACTTGCCTATGCAGATGAAACGGTTTTACTAGCTTGCACCCCTAGATCTCTTCAGTGCCTCATTGATGATTATGCCCAATTTACGGATACCCTCAGTCTAATGGTAAATGCCCAGAAGTCAGCTGTGATGGTTTGTCGTGGGGGAAGCGCCCCAGAGGTATTTAGCTATTTTTAAGGGGGAGTTAGTCACAAGAGTGGCTCACTTTGATTACCTGGGGGTGAGGATTTCATCGAATTCTGGGTCGGAGGCACATGTGATGAAGCAGACCCTGAGATTCAAGCAGGCAATTGGGGGTGGGGGTTCAGCCAGAGCTTTGGGGTCCTTTAACATCAAATCAATTGCACTAGTACCCAAAGTCTTTCATGGCAAAGCTTCTTCTGTGGCAAGATATGGCCTGAAGTTGTATGGTAAAGTTGAATCTATCCAGGTGGTTGAGAACACTTTTCTTTAAGATCCCTTTGGGGTTAACTGGGTCTGCCCCCAGTTTTGCAGTTCATCAAGAACTGGGCTGCTGCTTTCATACTCATCTGATTGCATCTATGTCTGCTAGTCATTAGCCAAAGCTACCTTGACCCAGTAATTGGTTAGTTATCTTGTTTTCAGAGATCCCCTTTTGAGGACTCCTTGGCTCAGGTATGTGAAAACCGTGCTGTTGCAGACGAGTGGGGTTACTGTTTTTTCACATCAGCTGTTTTTCTCTAAGAAGGATGTACATTTTGCAAAAATTTTAGACAGACCAAGAGAGTCTTTGAAAATCATGAGGCCAGCCAATAGGAAACCTCTGATAATTTCATCTTCTGGCTTGCAGAAGTATCTGGGCTGGGCACAGCATCCGTTTTAATGCATCCTTATTTCTAGGGCATGTTTAACTGTATTCACGTAAGGGCTGTGGTGGCGGCTTGGCTTAAGGGGGATGCAGATTAATCAGGTTTGCTTTGTGGGGCGCCCAAGGAGGACTTGGCACACTTTGTTTTGCCCAGCTTTTTCAGCAATTAAAGAACATACTTTGAAACTTGTATTGTTGGCTCTGGGCTTTCGTTGTTATGAGCCTGCATTGTACTATTTGCTTTGGGTGGATTCTGTACAAGTGGGTTGGACTGTATTAACTTTTTTTAAACGTGCTCTGTTTTGGAGATAATTTTTATTAAGATCAATTAGATCTTGAGTATTGTAGTTTTATTTCTTAAGTCCTTTTATGGTTGCATGGTTTGACTTCAGCTATATCAATGTTTTGTAATGTTGTTGATAACTTTTCTGTCTTCTTTCTATGGTATGCTTTGTTTTACCGAAATAAACAATGGCATGAGTGTGAAACAATGCAAAACCTGCTATGCCTGGCACAAGTGGATCAGCAAACAAAAATGGGCATGAAACGATGCAAAACCTGCTATGCCTGGCACACATGGATCAGCAAGAATGAGCATTAAACAATGCAAAACCTGCTATGCCTGGCACAAGTGGAACAGCAAAAATGGGCATGAAACAATGCAAAACCTGCTATGCCTGGCACACATGGATCAGCAAGAATGGGCATGAAACAATGCTAAACTAGCAATACCTGGCATATTTGCATAAGCAAGAATGAGCGTGAAACAATGTGCAACATGCCATGCCTGGCATATACGGGCAGAACAATGATATGATATGGCATTTATAAGGCGCCTGTACACAATTGTTTCTAGGTGTGACAAGACAAGGAGGGGGAAACAAAGGGAGAGAATCAGCAGCACGGCCATGTAAACTGCAGTGAAATCTAAAGAAAGGGTCAGGGCTTTAGCTCCCTTTAAAGACTTTCTGGGCTACACACAACCGCTGACTATATTGTCCAATGAAAGGCCAAAGGACTTTTAAAAAGGGAGAATAGGGATATATAAACCAGTCAGAGTCTGTGTGTGTTGAAAGGTCTTCAGGTGAGGTAAGAGGAGTTCAGGTCAGACCAAGAGGCCAGAGGGGAGTGAAGAGTGGTTGAAGGAGGACTTAAAGAGGAGCCTTTTGGCCTGTTTGCAGAGATTGAGGTTAGAGGAATGTTAAGAGTAGGAACGAGAGAGTGCAAACGTGGGAGAAAGACTGTAAGAGGTGAGTGGGTGATGGGGACAGTAGGGAGCAGAAATCTGAGGAGTGAGAGTAGGTGTCCTAGCAGGAGGAAGAAAAAAACATTGGATGCGAGTGTGTGAAGTAGGTGGAGGGGGGGAGGGGGAGAGATGGAGACATCGGAATGGAACATTGAACGTTTGTGAATAGGTGTAGTGAGAGGGAGGTGGGAGAGAGTGACGGGGAGAAGCAGGAATTGTGTGTGTCCTGGGATCCATATCCGATCACCAGGACAGAGAGAGTGGTGGACTCTACATCCCAGTGCCAGGTCAGAGAGGGTGGTGGCCTCTACTTCTCAGTGTCATGACAGAGAGTGTGGTGGACTCTACATCCTATTGCTTGGAAAGAGACAGTGGTGGACTCTATATCCCAGTGCCATCACAGAGAGATTGGCAGACTCTATATCCCAGTGCCAGGACAGATATTGTGGTGGACTCTACAGCTCAGTGTCATGACAGAGAGCGTGGTGGACTCTACATCCCAGTGCCTGGAAAGAGAGAGTGGGTGGACTCTACATCCCAGTGCCAGGACAGATATTGTGGTGGACTCTACAGCTCAGTGTCATGACAGAGAGCGTGGTGGACTCTACATCCCAGTGCCTGGAAAGAGAGAGTGGGTGGACTCTACATCCCAGTGCCAGGACACTGGTGGACTCTACATCCAAGTGTCATGACAGAGAGTGTGGTGGCCTCTACTTCTCAGTGTCATGACAGAGAGAGTGGTGGACTCTACATCCCAGTGCCAGGTCAGAGAGGGTGGTGGCCTCTACTTCTCAGTGTCATGACAGAGAGTGTGGTGGACTCTACATCCTATTGCTTGGAAAGAGACAGTGGTGGACTCTATATCCCAGTGCCATCACAGAGAGATTGGCAGACTCTATATCCCAGTGCCAGGACAGATATTGTGGTGGACTCTACAGCTCAGTGTCATGACAGAGAGCGTGGTGGACTCTACATCCCAGTGCCTGGAAAGAGAGAGTGGGTGGACTCTACATCCCAGTGCCAGGACAGATATTGTGGTGGACTCTACAGCTCAGTGTCATGACAGAGAGCGTGGTGGACTCTACATCCCAGTGCCTGGAAAGAGAGAGTGGGTGGACTCTACATCCCAGTGCCAGGACACTGGTGGACTCTACATCCAAGTGTCATGACAGAGAGTGTGGTGGCCTCTACTTCTCAGTGTCATGACAGAGAGTGTGGTGGACTCTACATCCCAGTGCCTGGAAAGAGAGAGTGGGTGGACTCTACATCCCAGTGCCAGGACACTGGTGGACTCTACATCCCAGTGCCAGGACAGAGAGGGTGGTGGCATCTACTTCTCAGTGTCATGACAGAGAGTGTGGTGGACTCTACATCCCAGTGCCTGGAAAGAGAGAGTGGGTGGACTCTACATCCCAGTGCCAGGACACTGGTGGACTCTACATCCCAGTGCCAGACAGAGAGGGTGGTGGCATCTACTTCTCAGTGTCATGACAGAGAGTGTGGTGGACTCTACATCCCAGTGCCTGGAAAGAGAGTGTGGTGGACTCTACATCCTAGTGCCTGGAAAGAGAGTGTGGTGGACTCTACATCCCAGTGCCACAACAGAGAAAATGGTGTACTCTATATATCAATGCCAGCAGAGAGAGAGTGGTGGACTCTATAACCCAGTGCCATCACAGAGAGAATGGCAGACTCTATATCCCAGTGCCAGGACATAGAGAGTGGTGGACTCTACATCCCAGTGCAAGGACAGAGAGAGTGGTGGACTCTACATCCCAGTGCCAGGACAGAGATTGTGGTGGACTCTACATCTCACTGACAGGACAGCAAGTGTGGTAGACTCCACATCCCAATACCAGGACAGGGAGAGTGGTGGACTCTACATCCCTGTCCCAGGACAGAGAGAGTGGTTGACTCCAAATCCCAGTGCCAGAACAGAGAGCGTGGTGGACTCTACATCCCCAGGGCCAGGACAGGGAAAGTGGTGGACTCTACATCCCACTGCCATGACAGAGAGAGTGGTGGACTCTACATGGCACTGCCACGACAGAGAGAGTGGTGGACTCTACATCGCACTGCCACGACAGAGAGAGTGGTGGATTCTACATTACGCCAGGACAGAGAGAGTGGTGGACTCTAAATTCCAATGCCAGAACAGAGGTCGTGGTGGACTCCACATTACAGTGCCAGGACAGAGGGAGTAGTGGACTCTACATGCCAGTGCCAGGACAGAGAGAGTGGTGGACTCTACATGCCAGTGCCAGGAAAGGAGAGAGTGGTGGACTCTATATCCCAGTGCCTGTACAAAGAGTGTGGTTGATTCTACATCCCAGTGCCAAGACAGAGCGTGGTGGACTCTACATCGCACTGACAGGACACAGAGTGTGGTGGACTCTACAACCTAGCACCAGGAGAGAGAGAGTGGTGGACTCTATATTGCAGCAACAGGCGATAGAGGGTATTTCCGGGCAGTGGTCCTGACACTGCATGGCTCATACTAGGGTGAGAGAGAAGCCTGACCTAAAGAGGCAGGGGTGACACCTAAAGGACGAGGAGAAAGTTTGAGAGAGCACCTTAGGTTGGAGGCCAATAGCCCTGCAACATTTCACCCTTCCCCGGGATCAATCGGGTAATTTTATGGTTGCTGAGCAGAGTGCCAATCCATTCCTCCCAAGTGAAAACCGAGTTACCCAACGGAATTAATGTCGTCATCTCACACAGTTCTTTAATAGCTTCTTGCAATTGATTGATTGATTGATATTTTATTTCTATTGCGCTCGTACACAAGTGTTTCAGAGCGCGACAAGGCAAGGGAGGGAAACAGGAGAACAAAACAGCGATCTTACTAGGCCCAGTGACATTGAGAACGCGCAAGTGCATGGGAGAGGGGGGAGGGGAAAAGTGCATGGAAGGGGGAAGAGGTGGAAAGTGCGAAGCAGAGGAGAAACAGATAAATAACAATAAATAAATAATAAAGGAAACAAACAGTGGTAATGCAGCCAGCAATGTGCAAGTGCTAGGTTTAAGGCAGCAGACATGGTAGGTCTGATAAGTGCAGTAAGAAAAAGGAGTGCTGTATGGGTACAGATATGGACCCCAGTGCAAGGAGTGGCCCGGAGACAGACCGGGAGGGTGGCAGGATGAGCAGGTACCTGGGCCCAAAGGACAGAGGGTGGCCAGGTGTATGGCCCCAAGAGATAAAAGATCAGCAGGGGAGAGGGGGAGCGAAGGCAGAAGAATGTGTTGAAGAATCCCTCATGTGACTGTGCAGTGGGACCCTTCAATTGAGGGCACCACTTGAAATTGCATACATTTAAATCAATTGCCTCACTATACCTCTAAGGGGGTAGGAGGTGCACTATACTCTGATTTGCACTCGCAGGAATTGATGCAGGAGCTGGTTACATATAAATACCATGTAACATCAAAACAAAATAGTCACAACTGTTCTCTTATCTTGCTGATGAGTGAATCTCTCTCTCTCTCTCTCTCTATGTATATATACATATATATGCATATATACTTTTCTTTTGAAATGTGTTTGCATTTTTCAACATCTATCATGAATAAAGGAAATAAATATGATCATACATATACCCAGTGATTACAATTACACACCTGATGGCAAACGAGTGTTATACATGATTCATGCGTCCGTCCTCATGGCTGATGAACGTTTTCAGTCGAGGGGCCTAAAGTTTTTCCCACATTATTTGTATTTGTATTTTATTGAATTTATATAGATCTTTACTCCAAAGTGCTTTACAAAAGAACAAGTAAACATACAGCAAGCATAAGATGACAATTGAACCACAACCAGATAACAGCATAAAGAACAACTTACAATATTGTAGCGGTGAGGAGGGTGTGGGAGGGGGGAGGTGAGCAAGGGAGTGGTAGGTGTTAGAGGAGGTAAAGAGGATGGGGGAAAGAGCAGGAATGTGAGGGAAGAAGAGTGGAGAAAGTGAGACAAGAATCAAGCGGGGGAAGGGAGGAAGGGGATCGAAGGGATGAAGAGGGTAAGGAACGACGGATTGCAGCTAACTGGGCACAATAATTTAGAGGTATTTGGGGGGGATTGTGATCATATGGAGCATTTTGCCACACAATTATTGAGAAAAATAGGGTAAAGTCATACAATTTACAATTGATTATTTAGGTTGATTCATAAATCAAGTAAATGTCATGATTGCAGGCCAGTCATGTGTATTGCATATTTCTAGTGGAGAAGCCTAATTATCTCCCCAAATTAGCAAGTAAGCAATCGAGCATAGTGAGCTAGCACAATATCTGTTACAGGGCCTGCGGTAGCGGCCCTATAATTATGGTTCCGCTGCTCAACCCATAGGAAGAGCACATTTTGGGTGGCTTATAACCTCGCCCTCCCCCCGGAAGAATCCTCACTGAACTTTGCATAAAATGTATATGGCCCGTCAGATTGATTCTGCAAAGTTTGATGAGGTTTCGTGTGTGAGGCAAAATTATAGGGGTTGGAGGTCCCTACATGTGTGTTTTCTCCCATAGACGCAATGGAAAATAAATGTGCCTACGCCTACAGCCCAAACTGCTGGAATGATTTTGACCAAATTATGTAAATTTGGTGTAAATCCATTCAGTTGTTTTTTAAAAATGGCCAAAAAGTAGGTTAAAAAAAATTAGTAATATCTTGGTTTGGTCCATGGACTCACTTGCCTGTTCGGTGCGCGGCGGGCCCCTGAGTGGCCCAGAGGATTGGATGGTGAAAAGCATGAGGTGCGTCATATTTCTTGGAAACGCTCCCCATGTTGGATTCGCGGACAGCGCCCGTTGTCCACAAACATCGTATTAAAAACATATAACATGGCACTTGTCAAACTAAGTTACATAAGTAATGTTATTAAGAAAACAATAAAAAACAAAGTTTCGGCCCACTTCCCATTCATGTTCCTATAGACAAAAAGGAAAATATTTGCCAGACCACACAGCCCAAACCATTGGATGGATTTGTACCAGGTCTGAAACAACTTGGGCACAAAGCGTTTACTAGAGGCTTTTTTGTGGTTTGGGGTTATTCCATGCATTTGTTTTCAAATATTTGATGGAGAAGGTGGTGCCTCAGTCTCCAAAATGGATATCTATATCTCAGGTAAATTGCCAAAACTGAGTGTTTTTAGAAATGAAACCGCTTTCATCTTGTTTTTATCTCGATGCGAGAGATAGACACGGCTATAGCCAAGGATATAGCGAAAATGAACGGCTGGAAAAAAGCCATTTGCAGGTCAAAAACATGCATCAGGCTAGAGGTGGGGGGGTGGGGCTGGCTCGAGGGCACCAAGTGTAATAATTTGGGAGTTGGAGGGGTTCTAGGGCCTGAATTTGCAATACAAAGCTTTTCTGGAACCTAGGCTATGTCTGCGAATATCCGACATCTCAAAGCAAATTGCTTAACAGAAAAAGCATGTGTTGTGGATGGAATGGGAGAGGGCAGGGGAGGTGAGGAGGCCATTTGGGTAGTGTGGAGGGCTGGCACAGATGAGGGCCTGGAAGGCAAGGAGCATTTTTTTCCCAGCTGTTTTTCCGATATCTGCGGTTATAAAACTACATATAACCGCAGCGACCTGTAGTCCATACATAAAATATATTTTTACAGCTACAGTGATGTCAGGGTTTAAAAATGGCCAGAGGCCATGGCCAGTGACACACTAGGCATCCGTGATCCTATCCATGCAGTAACCGGCACTGACCCTGCATTGTTTCAAGGCAAGGTACTGGCCGTCACCCTCAGGCCATGTTGTCTAATAAATGAACATAGGTTAAAGGACCATTTAGAGCAACATGGCGGGAGGGGGACCGGCCCCTTCCTTGCTTTGAAGCTAAGCCGTGTTTGTCCCAGTTACTGCATGGATGAGAGACAGTGCACAGTCCGGATGCTGTGTTATCTTCGTTTTAAATATCTCATAACACACTAAGAAAACACATGGCATCTGCATATTTATTTTTAAAACTGTGCTACTGTCAGTCCTTGAAAGTATTTCACTCAGATATCATTCTTTTTACCTTTTGCTGAATTGCATTCTGATATTTGTAGTTTCCCAGTCAGGATGGGGCTGGGGATAATGCCACAATTATACACTTTATTGCCAAACACAGTTCTATAAGGATTTATTTATTTGAGTGACACTATGGTATGTGTACTTTTGAAGTAATCTTTATAAAGCAAAGTATTGTTGAAAGACAGATATGGGGGTGAGGAAGGGACATTTTGAGAGGACAAGTAAGTCATGAGTATTAGCCCACAATGTGGCAAGAGAGTTTGCAATCCTGGACACTGGTCCAGTTATTTGCCCCTGATTGTGGCTGCTTTTCAGGGGACAAGTAAGGGACACATTTGGGAAGACGCAACCTGTTGGGTATTTTGAGCTTGGCAAGCTTGCTTAAGTATTTGGCTACTATGATTTTACTTGGGCTGTCATGTTCACAGGGCTTTTGCTTACCCACAAGACCACAAGCACTTGTTTCAAATTGGGATTTTGTTTTCATGGGAATATTTCACGGCAGATTGCTGGGTTTAAAAGTTGAGCACCTTTTATACTTTGCCAGCATATGTAGTGGAACATTTCCTCTCTCAGGTTATTTTTCTGGTGTTCATTACTTAAGGTCAATTGAACTACATTTGTATATTTCACTTTCAGATATATGTTGACTTACTGGGTGAATATTCATGGGTGCTAGCTTATGATTGTTCGCTATGGGGGCAAACATAGGTTGGCATATGTTATTCTGGCAGCTGGTCATTTTTTTCCCTTTTAAATGCTGGTTAAAAGCGGTTAGAGTTTTACGATGTATCGCAACATTCACCAAGAAACCGGCCATAAAACTAGGGGCTTGCAGCACGCTGCTTAACCAAAGTGTGTGATCGAAATAACGTAATCTCACTGCGCATTGCCCATTGTGAATTATGAAAGCCTGCAATCTTTTATACATAGAAATACCACTGTAAAACCAGATCAAAATCAATTTGTTATTGATGAATGTCTTTGACCAATGGGTTGCAAGTGTTTTAAAATATATAGTGGCCGTGCCCACCGGCCATGCCCAAAGGTCATGGCTAGTGGTCTGGTAGTGTTCTAAAATGGGCAGTGGGCACGACTGACGGCCATGCCCAGCTGCCATGTTCAAAGGCCATGGTTAGCGGTCTGGTAGTGTTTTAAAATGGACAGTGAATACGGCTGAAGGCCATGTCTAGTTGTCTATTAGTGTTCTAAAATATACAGTGGGCACCACCGTGGCCACTGGCCATGCGTAGAACAAAATCTTTGGAATAACAAAACCCTTCAAATTCAAGGAACAAAATTTGTGCTTAAAAAAAGGATTTTTCTTCCTACACCGGGATGCCTGCGTCGTCCCGGTGTAGGAAGGAAAATCCTTTTCCAAGAAGGCCACCATCGAAAGGGAAGGCAGGGTTCCATACAGGACCCCTCTTCGCTTTCCATGGAAGCCTGTTTCCAAGATGGCCACCATGGAAAGGGAAGGCAGGGTTCCACACAGGGCCACTTTCAGCTTTCCATGGAAGCCTGTTGAAGGCGAAAAGAGAACCCTATGATCTTTTCACCACAAGCACATTTTTCTTCCCTTTCAAATCTATCCCAATTTCGAATAACTTCACCACAAAGCCAGTCCCAGGTGGACATGGCCACTTTAACCCCATATGTTGCCCCTCATGGTCATGGCCAGTAGCCAGATTGTCCAGATCATGACCTTATTCCATGACCTGGACAATCTGGCCACTGCCCATTGCCACAGGCTGCACCTCAGTCACCAAAGATATATCACTATTTTTTGTACCTACATTATGACACTTGTCAAATAAAACACAGGCACATTTGCAAAACCATGCTTGTAGGTACTTGCCAATGCTCCTTACACAAGTTTGCTGGAAATACACCCATGTTTTATTTTTTCAAAAGTGTCATATGTATGCACATACAATCGTCATATAACCTAGCCCCCACTTGACAAAATCCATTCAGACTTTAAGAAAACATTTATATCTAGATCTATAATCTTTTTGCAAACCTTTGTATATATTTGTCAAATGGCACCACACTCGTAAGCCTTTACAATATTTTGGGACCCCCTTCTAATTGTGCTCCCTCTTGACAAAATCGTACCTAAATTCGCAAAAACATTTATATCTAGATCGATTATCATTTTGCCAAATTAAGTGTAGATTCGACAAAGGGCACCTCATTTATAAGCCTTTACATTATTTTGGGACCCCCCTCTAATTTTGTCCCCTCTTGACAAAATCCCACCAAACTTCACAAACACATTTATATCTATATGTATTATCGGTTTGCCAAATTAAGTGTAGATTCGTCAAATGGCACCTCATTTATAAGCTTTTACATTATTTTGGGACCCCCCTCTAGTTTTGCCCCCTCTTGACAGAATCCTACCAAACTTTGCAAACTCATTCGGGATCAGGTCAGGAATATAATTGCCAAATTTCATGCATTTTCATTAAGTAGCGCCATAGTTATAAGCCATCCAAAAACTGGCCCCAAACATCCAAAGTGTCCCCGAACTTCTCAGGACTGTTCGCGAAACTCCAAACTGTTCACTGACTTTCACAGCAAAAACACCCATTTTTTTGCTTTTTGCAGCCATATTCTATCCCATCCTCATCACCCCTCAACTCCCCAGAGATTATTTGATAAATTTGACAAGTGCAATGTTTTGTTTTTTAATCTGTTTTTACTGCGATGTCCGCGGACACTGGCCGATGTCCGCGAATCCAAGATGACGGGCGTTTCCAAAAATCTGACGCACCTTACGCTTCACCCCAGCCAATCAGCGAACACAGCACTGGCCGCGAACATGACGCAAGCCAATTAGCCAATTGATGTCCTGTCCGTGGAGCGAACAGGGAAATGTGTCCGTGGAGCAGACATAGATATCACTAATTTTTATAGACCTAGTTTTTGGTAATTTTAAAAAAAACTACTGGATGGATTTCCACCAGATTTACAAAAGCACACAAATTTGGTGTAAATCCATCCAGCGGTTTGAGCTGTAGGCGTGAGCAAATTTTTTTTCTCCATTCACTCTATGGGAAAAAAAAAACATTTGGGACCCTCCCCCTATAAATTTGGCACCCCTGGACCAAACCTCACCAAACTTTGCAAAAAAGTTCAGAATGGGCCATATACTTTTTTGCAAAGTTTGGCAAGGATTCGTCCAAGGGGAGCAAAGTTATAAGCCGTCCAAGCTCTTCCTATTGGATTAGCAACTTAACCATAACTACATGGCCGCTACCGCAGGCCATATAATATATATAACACTTTGGGGATTCTTCCCCAAGAGAAAATGTTTAAAATATTGTGTTAAAATGGTCCATTTTGAATGCTTGATTTTTGATGAAATTTAGGTTAATAGTGATACAATTGAACCTTTATTCTCAACTGGAAACACATAGCAAAATCCAGTGCAGCAGCCACAATCTGACCATCATGCTCACTGTAAATCACAAGCATGAGGCTGGGTCCAAAACCAATCTATGGTAGTAAATGGCAATGATAACCCCTTCCATGTGCCTGAGCCCACAATCTAAAGATGCCAGTAGTGTTTGTGAATTACTTGCATGAGCATGTGTGATAATCCATCTATGCCCATAATGGTCACTGTAAGTCATTTGCATGACATTGCAGCCCCACTCTCTCTTTGCTAGTAATGGTCACTTTAAGTCCCATGCTTGAAACTCAGCTACAACCTATCTCTGCTAGTAATGACCACTGTAAATCACTTGCATGGGGCTGAGGCCACAACCCCATTTTGCCAGTAATTCCACTCTATCACTTGCCTGAGACCACAAACCAATGATGCCAGTAATGGTCATTGCAAATCACTGGCATGAGCCTGCACCCACAATCCATCTATACAAGTAATTGTCACTGTAAATCACTTGAATGAGGCTGTGTCCACAACCCTATCTATATGAGTAATGGTCTTTGTAAATCACTGGCATAAGGGTGAGTATACAAGATAAATCAGAATTCCTATGCCCCCCATCGTACTATTTTGGTGGTTAAAGCAATGCTAATTTTACTTATGTTCTGTGACCATGCAAACAAATGCACGTCTTGCGTTCATGCTCACACTCATGGCCAGACACCTACACATAACATACACATATATACAAGCACAACTACTGGCTCACTCAACTGGCCTAAGCACACACACTATGCATTACATTCAAACATGTAAGCAACACAAGCGCACATTACAAAACACACTTCTTAGTTCTTCTCTTCATTGAGACACTGGGCAGAGGGGGAACACATCCAGGCAGTTCAGGCACAGTCTGGAAGGAGTACAACACAACGGTTGTGCCATCGCTGCGAACAACATGGTTGCCTAGCAACCTTGAGGCTAACGTGCCACCCGCACATGCAGGCGTTTGTACCATTTTTAAGTGAATAAAATATGACAAATCAGGGCAGGTGCTCAAAAGGCAGCTCTGCGGAAAGGCAAATGGTGGGGGGGTGAACTTGCCAGCAAGGAGGGGCATCGGTGGGGCAACCACAACCAGCCCCTCCATGGCTCAGCCGCTGATTGGAATGTGTTTCATAATGGCACATTAATAAATGATGTACATATGAATGTCTGTTAGTGGACACTGATCACAATCATGGAATATTTTATTTAGACGCAATAAATATGACACTAATTAAAGCACCACAAGCCGTTTTCACACAAGACTTGTATCATACAATGAGTACAACAAATGATTAGTGCAAGTGTTGTTTCGCAGTGCATATAGTGCTAAATCAAACCCCTGTTCTTGAAATACTGTTTTTTGATAAACCTTACAAATAATTCCGATTTCTGTGTTGGATTATTGCTTTCAAACATAATTTGCAACATTTAACTGTTTTATTCATTGGGGAGGTTTATGCATTCAATGAAGCAGTTGACATTTCTCTGCAGCAAAACGTGTTGCAATCTAATGCCAGTGTAGTACTTGAGGTTTCATTTTTTGTTTTTGAACTGTGCAATGGGATCCATTTGCCAGGATTTCATTGCTAACGACAACTTTGTACACTTGTTGATGATGTCTATAATTATTCCCGATTATTTTTTTAAATCTCGGGTTCTCCACATTCCATTTATTAAGGAATAAGACCAATTAGTCAATTTTGGGCACTGGAGCTTCCATTTGCAGTCCTTCATTCTACGAGGATATAATTTGCCCAAAGCAGTTCTTTAAGCACATGTCAACAGCCCAAGCAAAGTAGGCTGGTAATGAGGGCTGAAGGCCATTCAAAGGCCTGTATAGTTCACAGGTGCGAGCTATAAGATAATTGGCACCTGGGGAAGAGGATGGTTGCTAAATCAGCTGAAAGAAAAAGATGAGTAAGCGCAGAACAGAACGCGCTCCGCGCTCGCTGAACTTCAACAACAATAGATGATGTAATCATGGCCGCCACAGAAAGTTGAAACGGAAGCTGTCTGGAAGGAGGAAGACCCCTTTACCTTACCATGGTGGCATGTTTGGAGAAAAGGAGACCTTGGAAGCATGCATGTGACGATTTCCCTGGTGTGTCCCATTGGGTAATCGGATGAGAATCAAGGCAGTGCTCCCCAATACCTTCTATGTGATCTGGGGACTGGCTTGCTCGGCCGCTACTTGCCCATGCTGGATCTCTCAGTCCGCGCTTGCAGTTTTTGGCACTTGTTCGTATTTCACTAAAGCTTTGCCAAAGTGGAATCCCTCCGGCTTACCACTATTGGGGGCATCGGACCACGGAAGAGATGCAGGACCTACTGTCTTTGCTTGTTGAGCTACGCTTCTGCATCACAGAGTTCATACACGATTGTCAGTTCCCAGGTAGAGAATTTGCTTTTTTAGATGCTCGTACCACATCGAGGGGTGAAACTGTTACAATCAAATTAGCTCCCCTCAGTCTGAGAAGACAAGAACCCCCCAACTAAACCCTGAATAGGGATGTTTATCAAACCCAGCTGCAAGTACTTAGCGCAAGCTCGTCCCAGGGGGCAGGGAAGGAACTCCTACAAAAATCTTACTCCGAGAAGAGAGTAGTGTTGGAGTTTGATGTCATGGAGCAGCCAGTGAAAGAGTGCATGTTTTTTACTTTCTGGAGGAAGTAGGGGGTGCAGAAAGAGCCAGAGGTGCTGGATGAATTAGAAGAATAGGAAAAGGGTGATAAGAAGAGAATGTGAAGTAGTCAAGAGGACAGAAAGAAACAGAAGAGGTTGGAGCAGGTGGTAAAGGGTAAAATAGAACACCATCAGAATTGAGGATGGCAGACCGGTTGAATGGGGGAAGTAAACACATTTGAAGGTGAGAGAAGAAGAAATAGGGAGTGACTGAGCGGGACAGCTGGAAGTGCCTTGGAGAAAGAGGGAACGTTCCATACAAAGAGTAAGACAACACAGCCTATTTGTTGTCTGGGAGAAGTGGAAGGAGGAAAAAGAAGAAGGTAGGACAACAGCCTGCTCATGCACAAGAAGAAAGGTTTATTGCGATGCTCATAGACTCAGCTCATCAATTAGGGAAGCCAGACAGGCTTTGGATACCATAGCTTCAGGACCTAAAGACAGGAGGTAAACCAGAATCTAATCCGGTACCTAGACACCCTCTTTGCCTACCTCACCTCTGGGATCCAATATTAAACATGCTCAAAAGCTGCAATAGGATTAACTGAGATATCGTGGCAATGCTATCCACCCAATGACCACCGGGAGGCCCACTCTTCCAACAAGATATTCAATAAAACAACTCCAAACAACGGTCTATGTTTGACACAAGAGAAAGATCCAGACACATGTTTGAACACGTTTGAAATAAAAACCCTTATTTCCATTCTGATCAATTTTGAGATGCCCAAAATTGTACAAAGGCCCAAATAAACGTTGTGAAACAAATCCTTGAATTGTGTCATTTGTGGAGACCACTCAAGCCTAGTAATAGTGTCATTAGTGGGATCCACAGAGGACTGACTGTAGACCCACCGTTTCTAGACACACACTTAAGGTAGTCAAGATATGATGTATGGCCCAGCTGAACTTTAAAGCCATCCAGGGAGCGGCTGCTTTTGATATCCTCAGCATTGAAGATGTGGAAATTCCTAGAGGTTGAGCTTTAGTGCCTACAGGGACATATAGTTCCTTGATGGAACCTATAGGAAAATTGCAGGCAAATCATGGTTGGAGCTAAAGTATAGAATTGATGCAGGAGCTGTGGTGGTGAATTGGCTTGAAGTCAAAGTGTTGCTATTTAATCAAAGTAAGCAGAGGTTTGTAGTGCAGAACGGTGACCCAGTCACACAAGTATTCAGTGAGAGATATCCAACAGGTTTGGCTGAGGAAACTGCAGACCTCAGTCCTACTGAGACAGAGGATACTGGGGATCCATCTATCCTTCCATAAGAAACAAATTAGGAAATACCAGTCCTAGAAATGTCCAGATGACCAATGGTGTTATGGCGAAACCATTGGCGGTAGTGAACAAATATGCCTCAGCCCCACATTCACAGCAGTCCAAAGAAATTATCAGCCACTATAATATGTCTTTGAGGAGCTACCCTCCAAGGAGGATGGGCTCAAAAAGGCAGGGTTTTAAAAAGCTTTGGGATGGACATGAGCCTATCCCACCCCTCCTAGGCACTTTCAGTTAAGGCAAACACCATATGAGGTGATGTAATGTATAAGAGGGTGGTAATCTGCACTATTAAGCACCATGTAGAGGCACTGTAGCACCTACAGTGAATGCACGGCACTACAAAAATAAGGCCAAAACTGTAGGAGCTTGTATAACTGCGCTGTTTATGAACCAGCGCACTAGGCCCAATCTCAGTAAAATGGGACGAATCTGCAGAGCCCCATTCCCATGGAAGTTCACTTCCCCCTCGTCCCTCCAATAATAATAGTAATTTATCATCTATATAGCGCTACGAACCTTGCCCTGCCGGGATTTGAACCTGTCAGCAGGGTTTGCCCAGATGTCAAAGCGAGGGCTCTACTCGCTGTGCTATCGGACCAGTGTTGCAAACATTTAGTATCTTTCAAAGGAATGCACCCTGCAAGAGCGTGAGACAAAACCAGGCTCTGCACTGCACCCATTCCTCTCCACTAAACTGCCAGTAGGCCTCTACCCCCACGCAGCCAGTCCGGAACCAGCCCCACGCCACTGTCCCATCCACCACACCTTTGTCTTCCCCGAAAAGCAGTTGACTCCCCTCTTCCAACACAAATCATGGCTCCACAGAAGATCTGAGCAAGCACAGCTGTATTTCCTCACGCATGAAAACACATCTCTTGTACGACAAGGTACAGGGAGGGATAACTTAAAGATCAAAACCCCGGGTGGAGACCCTGAGTGCGGGAACTGAGGTATCAAGGAAGCCCTGAATCTGTGGGTCACCGTGACTGTATGTTATCCTCCCTTCCCCCTGGCACCAGTTCTCGTGCCGCTGAGGTGCCTGACACATTGATACAGTAACCAGGCATAGCGTGTTCAGTTTAGAATGTAACAATGTAGTCTATGTGTGCCCTGACCTTCTCTGCAAGGATGAACCCAGCTGACCCATGTGGATCCTGATCGATGGGAAAGAACCAACCAATTACATCCTGGCATCCTCTATGGAGCAGGTCCATGTGTAGGGTGCCTCCAATCAGTGGCATCTATTAGTACTGTACGTAATGATGTTTTTCAGGCTTTTAATACCTTGTTTGTAGCAGAATAAGTCGGAGCGCTCTCAAGCAGCAGAGTTCTTTGCTGATATTTGCATTCTGTACTGTAAACCTTGTTATCCTTGCAACACTATGTCCTGCTATTTCCTTAGTGGGTTGTCTTTATTCTGGAGTGTGTGTAAAAAGGACTTGCCTTCATTTGGTGACCCTTACGACATGATTCCATTGTCCCCGTACTTGCAGAGGTATCCAGGTAGCCTCTCTGGAAGGGCCATGCCCACCTACGTTTACCTGCCCCAAAACGCATACACTGAGTGGCCCTTGCGGGTGCCGTCTTTGCACAATTCCTGCCTGCTCGTTAAAGTGCGGTACGCCCGAGGGAGAGGCACAGGCTGTTGTGGATCCCACGCGAATGGAGGCTTTCA
The DNA here is from genome assembly GCF_040938575.1 of Ambystoma mexicanum. Taxonomy (NCBI): domain Eukaryota; kingdom Metazoa; phylum Chordata; class Amphibia; order Caudata; family Ambystomatidae; genus Ambystoma; species Ambystoma mexicanum. The sequence goes on from NC_090938.1 coordinate 194,578,983, forward strand.
GAATAATGTGAACACATGAGTATAGCTTGCAAGATATAACAACGTAGGGACAGGTGTGTAGAGCAGTGTGAAACGGAGGAACATGCGGTGAATGAAAGGGAACGTGTATTTTGGTTTGCTGATTGTGGAAGTTTTTATGGCCAATTCTTTTCATTTCATTTTTAAGGAATATTAAGGACAAGGAAAAAGGAATACGGGAGCCTCCCAGAGTACGGGGAGAGGGTGGAGCTACGTTGCACTGTCCCAACCAGTGCGAAAGATAAATACAAGAAGAAATATAGGAGCTCTGTATAATTAGAGATCTTGAGAATTTACCAGTTTGCATAGGCAGTTAAACAAACAACAAATGTGTTACAGGTGTGGATATCAACATGTGCTCACATTATAACTTTGTTGCTTACAGCTTTTGAACAGTAACCCCCGATGTTTTACCATTTTATTCTTAACTGTTACCGCCCTACCGCTACCCAACTCCCATTTCATTTGGTTCCAGAGTCTTTTATTCCTGCCTAAAATCCTTTACTGTTCAGGAGTCCAGAGCCTTATTGTATTCCTGGCTGTCAGCGAACATTAATGTTTTTAAGGTTCCGTGGTTTGTAGAAGTGGGCTTCTCTATCCTCCACAAAGTCCTGGAAGGGAGCTCAAACTGACAGGAATTTCAAGTATTTATCTGCTTTTAAGGCACTTACTTTCTCCATTGCCATGACCCCCCCAGACCTTGACCCACCACCATGGCGTCGTTGGGCCCTCTTTAGTCTTCCAATGTTGTGCCAATGTCATTCTTGCCGCCATAAATAGGTGCGTAATTAGGGCGGCCGTGTGCCCTGATGCTGCGTAAGACCCTTCTGCTACCACTCCTAACAGGATTATTTTGGGCGTTAGCGGCAGTTCCCTTCCGGTTATGACCTTGATATACCCTAGGATTTCTTTCCAATAAATCGTTGCTTTAGGACATGTCTACCACATGTGGTACAGATCTCCTCTCTCACTGCATTAAATCCAACATTCCGGGTAGTACTCGGCACTGATTTTATGTAGCCGGTAGGGGGCAGGACCCATCTGTAACATAGTTTATACGCTGATTCCTGAATCGCTGTGCATCTTGATGATTTGTGCGCTCTCACCCATATCTGGCTCCATTCCTCTTCCGTAAATGTTTCCCCATGACTTTTTCCCAGTTCTCTTTTGTACGGGAGCTTGTCATCTGGTTGTGCCCTGTCTGGTTATCCCTGCCACAGTCTCTCCTTCCTGCATGGTTAGTTCTATACCCGTTGGGGTCCTTGTCCCTGCTTTTTTCACCGATGGATGGGAAATCCAATGTCTTATTTGTGTATATTTGAACCTTTCTTTTTCATCAATTTCGAATTCCATTTTACACTCCGTGAAGGGTAGAGGGGCACCATCCTGAAACATTTCCCTTAAGGTCAGGGCTTCCGCCCCCTTCCATCCACCCCAAAATTTCTGCTGTAGGTCCGGGGTGAAATCCGTGTTGTTTGCCACTGGGGAGAATGGGCATAATCCCCGCCTGATGTTTTTCATTTGCATAGCTTTGTCCCAGCAGCAAAGGGATGACTTGGTAGCGCCTAGCAGTTGCACCCCTGTCTCGCGAGCTCTGCTGTTTAATGCTTGTAGCGCTAATAATGGGATAGAGGTAGATGCTTGTTCTATCCCACAACATCCTTTGGTGGTACCTTGTGTCGCCCAGTTGAGCATTGGGGCCCAAGTGTGCTGCCAGAATATATCTCCCAATGTCTGGGACCCATAGGCCCCCAGGAGCCGGGGGCGCGCCAGGATGACTCTTTGATTCATGGGACTCTTTTTTTGCCAAATAAATTTGATCATTGCATTCTGAAGTTCCTTAATTAGTCAGGGTGGTATTTCGGTGGGCACTAAGCTCACCACATATAGTAGACGGTGGAGAAGGGTCATCTTTACTGCTACGATTCTTGCGAACCAAGATAGTTCTTGGTTGTCCCATCTCTGCATGTCCTCCTGGAGTTGTTTCCAGAGGGGTGGAATATTTGCTGTATATAAGTTCCCCGTCTCTCTCTCTCACCAGGTGCATGTTATGTTATTTTGCACTTATATAGCGCCTTATATACCATTGGTATGGTCTGAAGGCGCTGGTAGGTTGAACGCCCTTGGGAACCGAAGTTCAGGTCAGTGGAGAGAGCAGGGAGATTCAACGGCGCGTGTGCGCACCGGTTATGTGTGCAGCTGGTGTGGTATTCATGTAATAGCTGCTTCTTAGCGGTAGGTGTGGTGGTTGAGATCAGGGGTATGTGTTAGTTCTGGCAGGATTTATCCAGACCAACTGTGGCTGCGTTAGTGCCTGAGGAGAACGCCTAGCTGGGGGGGAGGGGGGTTTAACCAGTAGTGTTTACTTAGAATGATGGGGAGTGAGCGGGAGATGTTGGTATGAGAATAGTTATACCGAATGGTGTCATAGTATCTCTGTGTTCTAGTTGAGTGGTGGTGTAAAGAAGAGAGCAAGCGTGGGGTGTGATATAATGGGTTACATTCTCTTTCAAACGTTCCCTAAATTTGAGACATACTATTTACGTCGCACAGTTCTATGTGCTCCAGTCTGTTCTATGGACTTTTATTTATTCCCTGCGTCCCCGTCTGCTACACACTCCGGTCTGCTCGATGCACTCATGCACTCCAGTCCGCCCCGTGCGCTCCAGTCTGCCCCATGCATGCACTTCTGTCTGCCCATGTATTTTGCATTCACCCACCTTACGCACTCATCCGCTCCCCGCACTCATCCACTCCCCACACTCATCCGCTCCCCCCACTCATATGTTCCCCTCATTCATCAGCTCTCCTCACTTCTCCGCCTAATGCACTCATCCGCTCTATGTACTCATCTGCTCTATGCACTAGTGCTTTCCACGCATTCAACTCATCCGCTCCCCGCACTCATTTGCTCACTTCACTCATCCGCTCCCCGCACTCATCTGTTCCCCTCATTCATCAGCTCTCCTCACTTCTCCGCCTAATGCACTCATCCGCTCTATGCACTAGTGCTTTCCACGCATTCAGCTCATCGGCTCCCCGCGCTCATCGGCTCCCCGCGCTCATCGGCTCCCCGCGCTCATCGGCTCCCCGCGCTCATCGGCTCCCCGCGCTCATCGGCTCCCCGCGCTCATCGGCTCCCCGTGCTCATCGGCTCAATGCACTCGTGCCAGATACTCTGTGTCTTTTTCCCAGATTAGGGGTATATCTTACCCAGCTTCTCGATCACCCCATTCTCTTCTGTTATATTTAATGCTTTGGATTTGGAATAGTTTACTGCAAACCCTGATATGCTGGCAAATTTCTCTAGTTTTGCTATGGCCTTGTGCTCCAAGTGTCTCCCATTTAAAGCATTACATTGTCCGCATATAGTGCGATTTCTTTTTGGTGTCATACCCCTGCATTGTACCCCCTATCACCTAGGGCGGCAACCGAGAACCTCTGTTTCGTTCTCGTCCCCAAGTCGATAATGTCTACGGCCCATCTAATATTAACCTGTGTGTGTCTTCCTCTAATGAACCCCGTCTAATCCTTGTGGATAATTCCGGGGAGGACCCTCATCAATCTGTTTGCCACTATGTTTGTGTAAAGTTTTGCATCCATGTTCAGAAGCACGATTGGGCGGTAGCTGGTGCATTCTGAGGGGTCCTTGCCTGGTTTTAGGGTTAATATTGTCATCGATTTCCCCATGTCTGCCGAGACCGACCCGGTCTCTCTGATGACATTGAAGAGGCGGGTAAGGTGAGCTTTAGTTGTGTGCGGAATGTTTTATAATAACCGTTCCCCAGGCTGTCCGGGCCCTCAGTTTTGTTCCCCGGCAATGCCGAGATTGCATCACTAATTTCTTGGCCTGTTATATGCCCCCCTAATATTTCTCTATCATTTTCTGAGAGTTGTGGTACAGGAGTTACCGACAAGTAAGATTTCTGCTCTGCCCAATCTAGGTTTTCACTACATAGTAGTTCTTCATGGAACTGAACCATTATTTCAAATTTCTCCTCTTCAGTCATGTTTATTTCTCCCTGTCTATTCTTAAGGCGTGCCATGTAATTACGTGATGTTTGTTTATTCAGTTTAGCTGCAAGGAATCTGTTTGCTTTCCCTCCGTGTGTATAGTAGGATTATTGGTGCACAATGGGGACTGTGCCACTCGATCTGCCGTATGACTTTCTATCTGGGCTCTGATTTTCTTTAGTTCCCACTATGTTTTTTGTGTTTGCTGGGTTTTATGTTTTTTCTGTGCCTCTTGCAATTCCCCTTCCAGTTTTTGCATTATTAGGGCCCTCACTCTGTAGTATGCAGCAGCCTGAGCTATGAATTTGGCTCGCACTACTGCCTTTCCCGCGTCCCAGATTGTTTTCCAGTCAACCTCCCCATTGTCATTTTATGGGAAGAAGTTGTTTATAGTTCCCTCCATGTGTGCCCTGAGCGCTATGTCCCTCAGAATCATCTCATGTAGCCTCCAAGGTGGCCTTTGTTTTTCCTTCCCCTTATCTAGCTCTATGCTGACTGGTACCGGCGCATGATCGAAGAGGTATTGTACCCCAATTTCCACCTTGGTCACCTGAATCCTAGAATAGCCTCTATGTCCTGCTGAATAATGTGTGTGTTCTCTGTTGTCTTCCTGGAAGAATTGCCATTTTTCAATCACTCCTAGATCTCTAAAGGATTTTCCCAGGTCTTGTCTACCCCTCAGGTCTGCTGCTGTGGGCGGCAGAGTTTTATCAAGACTTGGGTCCATCACACAATTAAAGTCACCTCCTATGATTATTTGACCTTCGCACCACCCCCCTATTTTCAGCAGTAGCTTGGTAATGTATGCTTCCTGTCTATCATTAGGTACGTATACTGCTAGTATCGTGTAGGTTGGACCTTTGATTGTACCTTTGATCCCCAGGTATCTCCCATCCCCGTCTCAGATCAGGTGCTGTTTCTTAAATCCCAAGTCTCTTTTGAGCAGTATAGCTACTCACTTTGTTTTCGTGCCACTGGAGGCGAAGCATTGTTGGGGGAAATATTTATTACTCATTCTTTTTTCAACTTCCGGAAAAAGATGACTCTCTTGCAGTATCCCGATTGCTGCTTGCATCTTTTCTAGTCTGCACAGAATTGGTCGGCGTTTATTGGGATAATTTAGTCCTTGTACGTTAAGAGTTATTATTATTGCTTCAGCCATTCCGTGTGGATCTACCTTAATGCCCTCGCCTCTTTTTTTTCTTTTGGGGTCTCCCACCTCCTTCATTTCAGGATTCGTTTTTTCCCCCCAAACTCTGTACCAATTATCGTGTTCGCTGAATTTTGTCTTTTTCCCTCCCTTCCATTTACTCCCCTGGTTCCCTCCCCCCTCCCTTTGTCTTTTCCCTGGGATCTTCTGTGGCCCGGGTTCCTAAAGATCCTCCCCGATGTTCAGTCTTTAGGCCACATTCTCCCCCTGGTTGACTATGTGCCAGGATTGTTGCATATCCCCATCCGAAGTCCCAAACATAATTACCTATTTTCCTTGGCTTGGTGCCTCTCGGTGGTCTGCTCCCGTGGTTACTGTGAGGTGGGTATTCTTTTATACCCATCATTCTCGGTCCGTATATGGGCCATTCAGTTTCTTTTCTCTGCCGATTCTCTTTTTCTTTTCCATCAACCATTCCCAGGGATTGTCCTGGCTATTAGGCATGTTGTGCTGCGATTGGCACCCATTCGATTCTGCTCTCCCTCCCATTTTGGCAGTGTGTTGTGATTGATTTGTGGGCTCGACTAAAAAGCATCAGTTCCATTAGAGCAGATTTAATCCCGGAGGGTGCCCTCTGTTTTGCGCCTTTACATTCGTCCCTCCAGCTGTTTGGTGGGGCATGTTAATCTTGTTTCTCTTCCTGGTCTGCTCCTCCGCTGTGTTGACCATTACCATGGGTTGTCTGGGCTAGAAGCAGAGTTTGCTTGTGTTCTGTTGTCTGTCTGATTTTGGTCTACCTCTATCTGTAGTATTGAAAGCCCCTCCTCGCAGGTGCCTATTTTACTCGGCTTATTCTCCCAGGTGAAGCAGAGCCCAAATGGGTGGACCCATCTATAGGTTACTTGTTTTGCTTGCAGCCCTTTGTGACTGGCTGCATTAACCTTCTTTTGTGGAGTGTCACGAGGGCCAGATCCTGGTACAGCTGTATCCGACTTCCATTAATTGTTAGATCCGTGTGTGTCCTTGCTGCTCGCAAGATGACTTCTTTCAGGCAGTAGGATGTGAGAGCGACTAGAACATCTTAGTCTCACCCCTGGTTCAGTTCGTTTGGGGCCCACCCAATCTATCCTATCAAATCCGATCTTTTCGGGTTGAGTGTCATTCAACAAGTTACCAAAGCATTGTTGCATAGTGTCCCTCAGATCGCCGTCTGTCAAAATGATAATGGGAAACCTGGAGCCACCCAAGAAACAGGACTTCAGGATTCCCTACACAGCTTTCCAGGATAGCTTCATCAAAAATCCAGTGTAGCCAAAGGCTACACATACCGACTAAAGGCACCTCAAGGCAGGGCTGTGAGGCTTGGGCACTACTGACCTCTGGAAGCCCCCGCCAAGCAGTGCATGAGGAACTGAAGAAGATGTTAGGCCTGGTGTGATCAAACATCACAAAGACGCCGATCCTCGCCAATCAACCATCAACCTTGTAGGAGAACATACGCAAGCTGCATGTTCTCATAGACTTTAAAAAAAGTAAATGAAATCTTTAAGTTTGATGCTAAGTCTGTTCTCTGCGTAGACAAAATTATTGAGCTCATTAGACCAGCCCAGTACTTATCAATGCTGGATCTCACAAATGGTAACTGGCAGATCACCTTGGCACCCAAAAAGAAAGGGAAGATGGCCTTCTCCATGCCCATTAGGCCGTACCATTTTTCTGTATTGCTTTTCGAACCTCAAAGGGCACTGGAAATTTCAAACGAGTCCTGGCGAAGCAATGTCAAACTGCAAGTGGGGCTCTGATGAGAGGTTTGTTTACATTCAGAAGCTCAGCCCATCTCTCCCTTACCAATCCATATAGCAGCCTCATATTGGAAGTAAACATTGTTGGAGGACATCACTGGAGCTTTTGAGCCTCGCCTATGCATATGATGGCAGTCACTGTGGGGGTGTTGACCACGCCATGCATATGAAGCAGTAACGGTTGTGAGAACACATTACTAAGGTAGCTGAGGCTCGGCTGGGCCTATTACGGCAGCACCTGGTTGTGTGAGGCTACACCTTGTATATTCTGACTATGCAGTAGATGTAATATGGGATGGAATATGGGACTGTAAACCTATAAGGTGGCAGCCTCTGCTTATGGGAGGCTACAATTTCCATGGCGGCATCTAGAAATGCGCGAGTGTATTTAGCATAGATTACTGAACTTGACATGTGGGGTTATAAAAAGGGGAATTAAGAAGCCTTAAAGTGGCCATGTATTGCTTTGCTGACAAATGCCCCTGGCTGGATTACCGTGAATTAAACGAATTAGAAATGTTTGAGGGAGAAAAAAACGAGTCATTTGAACGAAAATGACTTTCGTTTTTCACTCCCCTGAACATTTTTAATAAGCCGTTTCCCCCACCCCCATACTTACCCGTGTGCCGCACCCCTCCTTGTGTGCTGCCGTCTCCTGCATCTCTCTGCGAGGCTGGCTCCCTTCACTTCCGTGCATGGGAACCGGTGCCGCAGGGTCCTCTTTTTTTTTTTTCTAACTTCATTATTCCCCGATACCTTTATAGTGAACAAGGATGTGGGGGACTCCCCTGCAACCCCCATTCCTCTTGTTCACTATAAAAGCAACGAATGATAAATGTATTTTTACATTTTCGGCTGTTAGTTTTTTTTAGTACAGCCGAAATTCAAACAAATTTACCATTTTTTTAAAAAAAATCTGAGGGTTTTCCTTTTCATATGTTTGTTGTTCTGTTTTACCTCTTTCACAGAATAAACTCACTCCTTGCATAGCAACGTAGAAGCAGAGTTATTATGTAATTGGTAGCCGAAGCAGTTTTTTTTTCTGCTTTAGCAACTATTTGCATTTTGCCAATCTTTAGTTTATTCGACTTGTTTTAAATCTGTGACACTACTTCGTGTGGGGTCTTTAGGGCCAGGGCTAACGTGACCACTTCCTGTGAAGTCATCAGGAGTGTGATGTAACTTCCGCTACCCCTGGCATTTTGGTGAATAGACATCCCTAATGGACACCATGCGCTAGCCCCGCCATTGGTATGGTGGAGATTGCTTGTATACCATTGTCTTAGATAGTGAGTCATGGATCCATGGTTTTAGACAGGAGCTGGTATCACTTCAAAGTTGACCAAAGAACTATCCTCAAAGAGAGACTTGCCACTACTCCAGAGTGAGAGCCACAGAATCTGGTGCTTCTGAGAGCCTGTACGTGAAGCGTGTTTTGTGCATCCCAACGAACCTGAGCTATTCTGCCAGTTGGAAAATGGCTTACATCCTTTTTGTAGGGTTGATCCGTGTTGGGTGAGGAGCAAGCAAACTCAAATTAGTTACATCGGGGTGCAGTAAGCCCGGGCGGCACAATCAGTACCTGAAAGGTAATGTCAATAACATCCAGCTGCAGGTTCCTTCCTGCCAGCCCTGCTCAAGAAGAGTCACAGAGCCACTATAAATTCCCCCTGCATGGGCAAAGAGTGGTGGGGGATTAGTAGTAGTGGGGTACCGAGTAGAAGAGAAATGTTTGAGGTTCGTGAGGTGCTTGGATGCAGGAAGATTTATATAACCCCCGGCTCAAATGGGGCCTTTAAAAGGGGGTATAGAGAGGTATAAAAATAAATATATAAAAAAAGACAAGACACAAAAGGGGTTTTAAAACATGTTTATTGATGGTAAAATGTATTTGTGCTTGTGGTTACTAATGGACTTACCTGGACGTACCAAGTTCCTCACCACGGGGGACACATGGAACCTTGAGAGACAATGGACAGGTCTCCCCTATCAGTGAGCAGGGACATGGACTGGACTCACCAGAGGAGGACCGTTAACAGTGACCGTTGAAAGGAGGGAGTTGAAGAAGAAGATAGACAGAAAACGCAAGGCAGGGAAAGAGCACAGAAAGAAGTAAAAGGAAGATCATGGCTGACTGGGGTGGGACCGTGGCCACGAGGATCCACCCAAGGCCTTCTGAACGTGCTGAGCCGGGCAGCATCCCGGCGTGAAAGTCAACCCCAGGACGTATGTGTGGGGGCGGCTGGGGGAATGAAAATGCCCACGCACAGGGCCACATGTGCGGGGCAGACCTCAAGACGCAAGAGTGGCCTGAGAGGCAGCGACACACCTGGAGATCAGCCGGGTGGGTCGGAAGACACCACCGCAGTCGCAGGGTGCGTGTGCGTGACGGGCTGGGTGAAGAGGACGCCCCATCCCAGGCCCATGTGGGTGAAGCTTGGGCACGGCCTTTGAGGGCTATGTTTGTGGAGAGCGGTGCTGAGACTTACCTGGAACCCTGCCCCCAGCATCATATGAGGCTGGGGCTCAACGCGATGTGCGTCCACTGGACGCTGACTCCGTCCAGGTGGGTGGGCCTGTGTGGAGTCCACGAGGACTTTCTTTGCTCTCCACTTTCAGAGTCGAGGGAATAATAATCCCAGGCACTGCCATGTAGGAAATGATCAACGGGCTTCCAAAGCCCTATTTAAAGCATGGCAATGGAAAGCATAACAGAGGGCTCACAAAGCCCTGAAGCCATGCCAGCAGTACCACAAGCACCACTACAGAGGAAATAAGGGTTTTCAAAGCCCTACTTAAGAGTTTCCAAAGCCCCCTCAAAGCACAGGGCTGTCAAAGCCAGGAAGTACAGCAAGGAGGGTACCCATGGTAGCCACCTGCGGCAGAGCGGGGGTTTCAACTGGGGCAACATGGCAGTGATGCTGCAGCAAGGTACTGTGTGACAATTACTTTTACCAGACTGACAAGATGGGATCTTATTAAGAGTCTTTATTGTTAAGGGCATACTGCAGGAGCCAAGGTTAAGTTAAATCAGTAAAAATGGGTGATGAAGTAGTGGGACGTTGTGGTGTCAGCATGTAACGCCTGGGGATGGGGAATGGTATAACTGCTCAAGGTTAGAATGAAGGTGGTTGTTGCGTGTGGTGTCCTCTGCTCCTATCCATGCAGCGTCAACCATAGAATGAGTAAACAGATTGGGGAAAGTGCACATTATAAGGAAGGTTATACTGTGCCATGTTTTATATAAAAGCCTGCAAGGGCACGACAACTATCCTCCGGTGTACTGTGCCTTATTTAAGATCTGGAACTCAGTATTGTGGCCCATCTCCTGAATTAACATCGCTTCTGTGCCGGTTGATCAGGGCCCCACGGCAACAGCTGGTCTGGGATGGTGGGGTGGTGTCAATGGGTCAGTTCCTGGCCCAGAGTATTTATAATACTATGCTCACCGGATCAGGAAATAATATAAAAACACTGGGGTACATGTGGAAGCGTTTAAAGAAGTTGGGGTGCCAGAGGAGTTCCCACTGCATGACAAATTTGATGTGCATGAGAAGTTGGAGGTGCGGAAATAGTTGTAGGACGAGGAGGAGCTGAGCCAACAAGAGAGTGTAAAGTAGTGAATGAGTGAAGAGGGGGGGAATAAAGCAGGAGATTGTGGAGAAGAGTGAAAATAGAAAACTAACAGAAGAGAGGAAGGCGAAGAAGTTTGAAGTCGAAAGGAAAAACTCTTGAAGGTGATAAGAAGGCATTGTAAAAAAAAGGGGTGGGACGTGAAATCCATTGGAGGCATATGGAGAGTGCTAGACAGAGAGCAAGGCAGCACACACCAATTTGATGTTTGGGAAGTGGAAGGGGGAACACGCATTTGACAAAAGGTCAAGGAGGCTAGCTAAGAGCCAGTATGAGGTATAGAGAAGGGGTTTACTGTCGAGCTTGGTGAGGAGAGCAGTAAATCATGGTTGATAAATCACATGCTCAGACTTTGGCCCTGCCCACTGTATATTTTAAAACACTACCAAGCCACTTTCAGACATGTCCACTGTACATGTTCCCCCAATATGTTTCTTTTGGACCCGCTAGGTGGCCAAGGCCATCTTTCGGGCCACTAGCTAGCACCTTCGGCCCTAGCCTTTGGCCGTGCCCACTGCATATTTTAAAACACTACCTGACCATTAGCCATGGCCAGTGACCACGGCCTTCACCTGCGTCCACTTTAGATTTTACCCCAATATGTTTCTTTTAGACCTACTAGATGGCCACGGACTCGTGCTCACTGGCCAGTGCCATATTGCACCCCTTGACATGTTGCCCCAATACGTTACCCCATACCTCACTGTAGATGTCAAATTCCACTTTTGTGTATGAATCATATTTTTTTTAAACTCTTTAAAAAAAACTGTTTTCCTCTAAGCGTGGTTATATTAGCAACGTACTACAAATATTTCCAGATATCCGTAAACGCCTGCAAATATTCATGATTATCAGTATGACACACTTCCAGATCCCATTTTCAACTATAACGCTGAATATGGTAAAATAACCCTGAATATTCGAAAATGTTCGAGCTCTGAACATGGTCCCCAGCCGCCCGGGCAACTGCCCAATATCACATGGTGTCCACTTTCCACCTCCCCACCTCTAGCCTAATGCCAATTCATCTTTTTTCCTCCTTCGAATGGCTTTTTTCACTTTTCGTTTTCGGCTAACCCTGAATATTCCTGTTACATGCGCAAATATCTCCAAAAGTGAACAAAATGTGCACTGAACTTTGGACTTTTTCTCTATGGAAAATTAATGGGGAGTATGATGAAACAGCATTGTTTTGCTTTTTTAATAACTTTTTCATTTTCTAATGTTTTTTTCCCAAAATGTCCAGTCTCGGTGAGGGTTAAGGGTTGAGGGATGTGGGAGGGGCGGTCCCTAACAAACCTTGTATTTGCAACATTTAAGCCAAATCCCTCATGCGAGTCAAATGTTATTCGCAAATCAATTTTTGGGTTTCCTGTGTACCTTGTCACTCAACTTAACTTTAGTGCAGTGACTGCCGCACTATAATATATATATACACACACACACGAAGCAAAGGACATTATCACAACCAAGACTAATGATACAAGCATTGTTCTAATTGAAGGTTGTCATTCCAATATGGGTAGTCTGGTACACTCCTAATTTACTCTTTCATAATGCCCTTCTGGAATGGGAAAGGGGACAAATAATACCATTAAGGGTTCCATCCTGCTTTGCATAAAAATCAAAGTGCATTCTGGGAGCGTATGAATTACCACACATCTTTCCATTTGACAAAAATGCCTATGTTAAGACACCCAATCGCAAGTGCAGGATGCAGAATCTTTACCTCCAGGAAGCTCCCTGCAGAAATGTTCTTCAAAAACTATTTTCCGAACAAATGTGAGTGGATGGACTTTCAGCTGCTTGAACATCTTGTATAAAATGCAGACTTTCTTCCAGGTAAACTGGTTGAGGAGCTGCAACCTATATTGCAATCATCAAAGCGCTGGGGGAACTCTTATAAAATGTGTCTTCTTCTGTTCAAATGTTTAAATTCATAGTATCCTACATTTGAGTGCAATTGACACAATTCAATTTTTTGCCACAATTCTTCAAAACAATGAATCTAGCTTGGCATAATAAATTGCTCAATGAGTTGTGAATAAACAGTTATCAAGAACATCAATTTTCTTCTGTGCCACAGACCTCAGCTTAAATTAACATTAGCGTTATTGCTGTCACAACTCAATAAATCAATCTTTGAATGAATATGTATTGCAGCACATGTTTTGTTATCCAATATTTATACTGCACCCATCACCAGCGTGTACCCATCACCAGCGTAGTGGTCTTATGGCACTTTGCGTTGTCTGAAAGGTGTCCTATTGTGACTCTGCCAGGGTGCCACCAGACCGTAATCTGTCGAAAGGGAGGGGGGTATGGGGAGGAGGTGATAGGAAAGAGAAACTAGGCAACAGACTGTCCCAAAACAGAGAGGAAAAGCAATTGGGATGAGTGAGAGGGATATGCCAAATAAGCATCCTTAACCGGAGGATAGCTGAGGGGCAATGCGTTTGTCTTGGAAGCAAGACAATGCATAGCAATACAGGTTCGAATCCCGGTCTTGTGCTTAGAAACTGGTCCCCGGGTATTAAGTTCGGTATAACAGAACAAGTATAATTACAACACATACTAACGTTGCACAATTAAAATATTTCATCTGGAGCACACGTTGAAGACAAGGAGTGTGTAAAGTTCCCCAAAAGTGATCCACAGAATTGTGTGTGTCACCAATTCAAAATTACAGTGACCCACTGCATTTGATGACAAGTATTTGGAACGCATAACAGCACTGCTCTCTTATCCCAATGCCCCCTCGCCCCCCATGCACCTCTTGAATGATTCGCATCTTTTTTATGACCAACAGAATATCAATGAAAATATTTTCTTTAAATCTAGCCTCCTTTACCTTGCCGAGGCCTGCAAGACCCCATTAGGGCCGTGAGGAATGTCATAGCGTCCCCTAAAGGGGGGCAGTAGCGTTTCCCCTCTCTTGTGGCCCTATTTCTTTTTACCCTGTGTGATCTTGAACAGAGCTGGAAAGTTTTGTCAGACTCAAACTATCCAGAATTCGTGTTGTGCCCAAATGAATTCACCCACTCCTATTTAAGATATCTAGCAGTATAACATCCAAACTCCAATTCAGTGCATATGCCTGAGGAGGCTAGAACTACTCAGTGAGGGTCCCTACAAAGGCAACCCCCTCTGCAGATGGCAAGCACCTTGAGGAAGGTCCTACATCTGTAAAGGTCCTACTGTCCTAAATCTACTCCCTCAATCTCTGAGTCATTAATCGCGTGCAGCCAGCAAGGCAAACTCATCACTGTTCCGTCCATTCTACGAATATTCCTTGATTGCATTTAATAAGCAGTGGATTGAATCCCGCTGCTGAAAATCCAGCCCCCTAATCGGGCGGACATCTTTTGCAATTACTACTAAATTTCATGTCCTATCAGATCTTCAAAAAAAATGGCTTTAAAGTGTACACATATGAACATCATTTGGATAATGATAAAAACATACTTTAGACATCTTAGCCTCCAAGAATCTGCTATTAGCTAGGTTTTGCGAGTTTACCTCTGCTCGTGCCATACTAGTATATCAACAGTGAAATCCCAGAATGCTCTGCACGAGCCCGCTTATCCCCGCTTAGCCTCTAGCAGGACTTCAGACGTTTTACACATAGATTGAGATCGAAGGGAGCAGCTAACACATAGAGCTAGCTGGAGCTATAGACCATTGTAACTAACAAGGCTTTCACGCACCCAGTGATATTAATGATAAAACCAAAACACTGAATCACATAGAAAGTGATTCGATTTAAGGCACCATCCAAACACTTTCTCCAAATATTCTAGCATTGGAGTTTGATTACATAATTGCACCAGTCCAAAAATATGTTTAGTGCCTTTAAAACTTTTTAAAAAAAATATATCGAATCACTTTCGATGTGCTTCAGTGTTTTGGTTTTGGTTAATATCACGTAGATCCGGTTTTTAGGAGAAGTTGTAATCTTTTCTTCTGTGGCATCTTGAAGGTTGGACATGTGAAGATACATTATTCATGAGGTGCTGGACTATCAGGAGGCTGGGAATGCGAGCAAATCCAGGTTTGAATGCCTGTGCTCAATGCCTCCCCCCTGTTCCTCACCTCAGACCTCCATCTTTGCCCCCCATCAGTCAGTGCACCAGTCTGTCACCCCGACCCCACTCCCCACTGAATTCTCCCACCCATCGCCAACCTTCACGTACCTGCACTTCTTTGGTCCGCATCACAGCCACCTTGTTTGCGACTAGGTCTTGGAAATAGAAAAGGGATTATGTCCCATTAATTTTTCATCATCTGCCATATTGGTTTGTAGATTTTATGAAGGGAAATACTTGGGAGTAAGTTGCACAAAGCTCGTACACAAGTGTTTCCGAGCGCAGCAAGGCAACGGAGGGCAGGGTGAGCAGGTACCTGGACCCAGAGGTAGAGGGTGGCCAGGTGCACGGTGCCAAGAGAGAACAGATCAGCAGGGGAGAGGGGGAGCAAAGGCAGAAGAAAAGAGGAAGGTCTTGAGGTGCTTCCGGAACCGCAGATGGTTCTCCTCAAGTTTTAGAGTGGCAGGGAGGCTATTCCAGAGGGAGGCTTCAGCCGAAGACAGAGATCTACCCCCAGCTCGTTTCTTTGAAAAAGGACTGACCCTGTAGGAGTTAGAGGTAGAGGAGCGAAGAGCTCGAGAGGGGAGGTATTTGCGGAGTGATAGCTGAAGGTATTTTGGACCCAGGCCCCAGAAATCCTTGTGGACAATGCAGAGGGTTTTGAATTTAATCCTTGCATCCACTGGGAGCCAATGGAGAGATTTCAGAGCTGGAGAGATGCGATCCCAGGGCTTGAGGCCAAGGACAAGTCTCGCAGTCCTGTTCTGGATTAGTTGCAGAGGGCGGAGAGTAGAGGCAGGTAGATTTAGAAGGAGGCTGTTACAATAGTCCAACCTAGAGAGAACCAGAGCTTGGATTACCATGAGCTTCTGGGGGAAGGAGAGGAAAGTCAGAGTACCTCTGAGGAGATGCAGTAGGAATTTCGACTTTTTAGAGACCTCAGAGATGTGGGCGGAGAAGGAAAGGGTGGAGTCAAAAATGACCCGAGGTTCTTAGCCTCGCAGGTGGGGGTAGGAGGGGAGGGCCAAGGGAAGCCGGCCAGAGAGTGAGGGGAAAGGATGGTGAAGGTGTGCCGATGAGGAGGATCTCCATCTTGCTGGCATTCAGACAAAGATAATTGGTGGCACACCAATCTTGAATGGTAGTTAGGCAATCAGAGATGGGAGAGGAGGTGGCCGAGGGCAGCCTGAAAATGAGTTTATTGTTATCAGCGTAGCACTGGAAAATTGAGCAGAAAATGGCAATGCATTGGGTGAGAGTTGCCAGGTATTGGTTGAAAAGCCAGGGCGAGAGGTTAGACCCCTGGGGAACACCACAGGTAGAGAGGAAGATGGATGATAGGAAGGATCACAGTTGGACCTGGGAGGGTCGATCAGAGAGGAAAGGGGTCAGCCAGGCCAGAGCCTGATCAGTGATACCCAGGTTTTCACAGAGACGGTGAGCAGGATGGTATGGTTGACCGGGTCAAAGGCAGAAGAGAGATCAAGGAGGGTGAGGACAGAGGGAATGTTAGAGTCAAGGTTGAAGAGCAGATCTTCACAGATGTTCAGCAGAGCAGTTTCCGTGCTTCTGGCAGCTTTTAAGCCAGACTGGTGGTCATGGAGACAACCAACATAATTGGAATGAAGGTTAAGCTGAGAGATGGCCAACTTTTCCAGGAGTTTGCCCAGAAAGGGAGTAATGGAAATTGGGGCGATAGTTAGCTGGACAAGAAGGATCAGCTGTGGGTTTCTTAAGAAGAGGATGCACAAGGGAGTGCTTCAGAGGGGAGGGGAAGGATCCTGAGGCAAAGGAGTCATTGCAAAAATCAGCAAGGACCGGAGCGATGGTGTCAATGTGGTCCTTGATGGTTTTAGAGGAACAGGGATGAACCTGTTTGATGAGGTTTTCATAGATCAGACTTGTTTAGCGACCTCGTCAGGGGAGAAAGGAGGAAAGGATGAGAAGGATGGTGGGGGTGGCTAAAGGAGGGTCAGCAAGCACAGATGGAGAGGGATTGGGGTGGAGAGGGTGGACAGGATGTCCTGGGTTTTTGAAATGAAGTGAGTGGCAAGGGCATTGCAAAGAGCCTGGGAGGCAACAGGAGGGGTAGAGACTGCAGCAGGAATGGCCAGCTCCTTGCAGATTTTAAAGAGTTTGGCCGCATTGTTAGATGCCGCAGAGACACAAGCTTGAATGTGGACTCTCTTCTTGGTGAGGACAGAGAGTCAGCATTGCCTTTGTAGCAGGCGACAGGCCTTAATAAAATCTCCCGGCACTCTGGATGGAAGGCGTTTCGGGGTAGAATAAGGATGGTAATGCCCCTGATTCCTCGAGGAGGCCCTCGGGATGCTTGGGCATACTTTATTCTTGGACTGGTTGACCGTTACTACCCCTGTCTGCCCCATGATGTTATAATAGTGTCACAGGGCAAGTGAGCTTTAAGGTAGAGTTCCAGCATTCTCTTTTAGCCAGGGAGGGGATTTGATCAGAATGAACTACCAATAAAAGGCCTCTGAGGCCTATGGGCGTATGGTGCTTTGTAAACATTTAAATACAATTTTTAAAAAACACTTTAGATATTTTTCCTGGGAATATTGGTTCACTAGTGCTGGTTCTAACCCCAGATCTATGAATTTCTAGTGGTCAAAGGTCGTACAAACGTTCTCATTTTTCTGAAAAGTCATCAGAAAAACACTCTGGAGGCAGTGATAGAAGTGTACCAAAAAAGTAGTGGAACTGTGACCGCGGCGGGAGAAAGAGTAGGAAGGAAGGGAACCAACATGCAACACATTTTTCAAGGGTTGCAGTCCTGCTGGTTAACAGCCAATTGAGTTGAAATAGATAACAGTTTAGCTGTAATCATATGCATTGGTAAAATGGAGAAGTGTGATTTCACTGCAATTCCGGAATGTTGAAAATGGTTGCAAAAAGTAGTGGAGCTGTTAACAGTAAAAAATAAAAGTAGAGGAAGACTGCTTCTGACAATTTCTGACCATTCCGCTCCCTTATACCACTGACTAGGAGATGTTGTCCTGCTGTCACTCCCCACCAGGGAACTATAGCATGTCCCTCTATGGTCCTGAGATACAGTAGGGTCACACAGGCTATTTTGGCATGTTTAACCTTTTTCCCTGTTTCTAATGCATGTTTTCCTGCAAAAAGAGCAAAAAAATAATGTCAATGTTTTGGGTGTTTGGAAGGTGGATCAGGTGGCTTTGAGGATTTGCTAGGTAAGTCCCTCCTAAAAGGGGCCCACAAAAATTCCTGAGTCACAAAACTTTCAAAGTGGGTTAGATTTGACTAATCACGGGTCACTTCAGGTTGCTTTGTTGGACATTACTGACCAGATAGGGCTATCATCCAATGGCAAGGAAGAACACTTACCCATGGAAAGATGTTTAAGGCTTTGATGATCAATTACCTGCATCTCCCAAATTTCTATCAGCCTTCTCACAGCTTCCCAATTTTGGACTGGCCTGCCAATTGCAGCTCTCCAGATGTCTTGCACTGCAACTCCCATAGTCGTTCACTATTGATTTAGATGGTTATTGTGGATGTGGGATATAGTTCAAAACATCTGGAGAGCCACAGATTGCAGACCTCTGCAAAATTGGATGATATCCAAAAGCCTCAAAATAAATGCATACCTCACTGAAGTTACTGACCTGCTGTTGGAGCTTGCTAATACTGCATGAAGAGAATTACTTGACATAAAGTTGTTAAAATTGTAGCAAGGCCCTTATATTTTGCGAGGCCGACTCCTTTGATTTGGATATATGTAGCAGAGAAAAAATTGGCAGTGGTGTAAGGTGAATTTTGAACGCTAGTGCCATTGAGGCAAATGTTTCCCTAATGTAAAAAAAAAAAAAAACTGTGCTTTCAATACATGTTTTCACCAGGGTAAGGTTTGGCCTTGTGTTTGTACCACTGTGTATTAGTACTAGGGCAAACTGCCTGATTGCACTACACTTTTTTAGCACCTGGGAAACGATTCCCCGACTGCTAATATGGTGCAAAATTCTACCTGCGCTATTGTGTAACTCTGATGTTTTTGCCTTGACCTGGCAGCTTCTGAGCTCTCTAACTCAGGCCAGTGAGGGACCACTGCTTACCACCAAGAACCCCCTAAGAAGGGGTTAGGCAACCTGCTTCATGCACTTAACATTGCCTTACTGGAGATGAATTACTGTCCTGAGATCTCTTGATGTTATCCCTCCCTTTCATCAATAAGCACATGACACGCAGAATGTTTTTAAGAAATAGATAAGGGGATCTCTAATAGTTGTAAACCATGTACAATAAACACTTTGCAATATTATGCATTGCCTACCAACTCCCTATGTGCATAGATCGCTGTTTAACTGTACCCCCTTTCTGTTTCAATGGCTAACGCTCAAAGGGGTCCCAATGAGGAGCCCTAAGCCGAACGCCCGAAGCAGGTCCCTTTCACCTCATAACTCCTTCATTGGCCACCCATACTTAGTAAGCTTGGAGAAAGTTTTCGGGTGACCCTTGAAGCAATATGGCAGTTATAGCAGGCCACCCTTCTCTTCGGCCAATAACTGACCTCCCGGCTAACCCTGAATATAATATTGCCCAAGTTTCCACAAGCTACATTTCTATACATATATATATATATATATATATCATACTATATAATAAAAGCCTAGATGTATGTTTGTCTAAAGCTGTCCTGCCTGCTTCCCATATTATCACCGCTAGAGGGAGCTGTTGCCTTACATATACAACAATAATACTTCAAGCTCATCTTCCAGGTGAAAAAATGTCTATTTCATGATATCACCACTAGAAGG
The DNA here is from genome assembly GCF_040938575.1 of Ambystoma mexicanum. Taxonomy (NCBI): domain Eukaryota; kingdom Metazoa; phylum Chordata; class Amphibia; order Caudata; family Ambystomatidae; genus Ambystoma; species Ambystoma mexicanum. The sequence goes on from NC_090938.1 coordinate 194,598,481, forward strand.
AGCTGTTGCCTTATGCATACAACAGTAAGACCCCATGTTCATCACTTTAACAGCATGCTCCAAGTTGCATACACTAAGAAAGTATATACGTTAAAAAACATAAAAAAATTAATTTGATTAAGCACTATTTCTCTAACAAAATAAATTACTTTTTAAATATACTTATGTATTATGTAATTATTAATTGTAATATTTCTTGGTATATATTATATCAATAATATTCTTCATATACGTTTTAAAACTTATTTGACTTTCATTTATTTTATGATCTCATAAATTGTATTACTCTGACATCCCTCAACATTATATATTTGAGTCCAAAACATGTAAGTGGAATCCAAACAATGAGGATCAGATACAACTATTGGCCGTATGGACTCTGTTTAACTTTCAACAGATTCTGTGATATTTTGTTTGAAGTTACTGCTTCCCTAGGTAAAAAGAGCAAGATGCTTTACAAAACAATGTTTTTTTCTATGTTTAAGATTTTATTTAAATTAAAGCATAATAGGAAATCAACAATCTTAATGACAGTAACAGGCAAATATATATTGTGTTTAGAAAATATGAATCAGGAAGTATATAGTCACAACTATTAAATGACAAAGGTATGTCAATTGAAATCGATACTGAAAGAAAAAAGAAAAAAGAAAAAAAAATACAGGTAGTGATGAGGAAGAGGACAAATTCACATTAATCAACATATACACTGTTGCTAATGAAATATTTAACTGGCTTAAACCTTTACATCACTCAGATAGCTAAGAAAGTATTGCCATTTCTTATAATGTTTAACAGAGAACAAGGGTGAGTTAGCATTTACATTTTTCTATGAACATCACATATACTGGTCCACCATACTTGGATAGAAATCTTTGTAAAATCTTTTCAGTTGGATGTAATTAAGCGAATAGCAAGACGTATGAATAGGTACAACATGATAAATGATGTTTTAAGTTACCCAGCATTGACTGCTAAATTTCCCAATAAAATGTTAACGAAACTTAGAGAAATAGAAATTTAAAAAATGCGTTACCCAAAGGTCCAAACTTGGTTCCAGATGGAATTTATGAGAGAACATTAAAAGAACATATGAGAAAGTATCCAGTGGCTGACCAACATCTGCAGCACAGATCATCCTTAGCTATCTTGGATATAAAGAGTATTATTGGTGTAATAAAGGCTGTACGGAATGGCGGGTTGGATCAGAGCTGCCGCGCCTTTCATTTGATATACTCATTTCCAAAGGTTTTTCCACATTATCTTTTATTTTCCCCTGTACCTAATTATTAAGTGTATTTTAGGCTGTGGAATGGCTCCCAGCTCAGCTTTGTGACTTTCTTTGAGGAGGAGAGGAGGCCCTGAGCACCGGAGCTGCGTTATAACTGACACTGTGTTTCCACTCAGCAACGTTGGGCCGCATCAGCATTTGGCATGGCTCGTCACAGAGTGCTTTTTTTCTTATACCACAACACTGGCAATACAGACTACGAAGCCGGTCAAGTGGCACAGCGAGTAGAGCGCTCGCTTTGACATCCGTGAAGAGCCTGCTAATGCAGGTTCGAATCCAAACTCAGCCTTTCATCCTTCCGAGGTCGATAAGTGAGCACCACAGCAGTGCTCAGATACCCGACGGTTCGTAGCGCTATATAAATGCCAAATTATTATTATTTCCTTCATTAATCTTTGCCCTGGAATGTATTTTTTCATATATATTAAACCTAAATCAGCAAGATTCATTTTCTTCATTCCACAGGGGTGGTATTGGCTCCATATCTCCTGCTGAGAGACAATTTATGAGAGACCATTTCTCATTATCAATGTTTCTCTCTCTTACGGAGGTATCCAATTAATGAGGGAGTGACACATACTAAAGAATTTTATATTTTAATAACCTGACAGCTATAGATTGGTTCTCCCAAGTGCTACTGTGCCAATTGCCATACCTTGATGCTGATTTGCCTCTATTTTCATGCATCATATATGGGGTACATGGTGCTCTTCAAACTTAGCCAAAATAATTCATGGAAAGATAATCTGACGGTTAGTCAGTGTGTCACTCGTCTTTCGGGTTACTCTGATTACTTTACTTAAAAGGACAAGCAAAAATCTCTGCCACCAAAGAAGCTTCAACACCAGTTGCAGCTACTTTAAAAAGGCCAAAAGTGACTTCGCTCCTCCTGCTCAAACATTATTATAATCCAATGTGGAAACAATTCTTTGGGAAATAAGAGTATGCAAGCCCTTTATGGAAAACACCAATGCTAAACGCCAGCAAATAGATGAACAATGGGCAAACTTTGAAAGTAGGATTGAAGAAATTGAGAAAAGAATTAGCATGGCTAAAGACGTTTCCGTTTTCCGTATGGAAGAATAATGTCATACGCTACTGAAAAAAAATGAAGATTTGGAAAACAGAAACAACAGGAACAACCTTTGCGTTTTTGGTATTTCCAGAGGGAGTGGAGTGTGAAGATTCTGCCCTATTCCTTAAGAAAACTTTTCCCAACATCCTGAATGCGCATACATGCATTGTCCTCAATATGTAAAGAGCTCAAAGAGTTGGGCCCAGAAAAACAGACCCATACAAGAAAAATGCACCCAGAACAATAATATTTTTGCTTCTTGAATATGCGCAACTTCAATTGATCCAACAGAAGGCCAAAGGAATCGACCATTTGGTATAGAATGGGCACAAGATTTTTATCTCACAGGATGTATCTAAAACCACTGCTCAAAAAAGAAAATAACTATATTCCTATCGCCCTGAGCTCAAGCAATTTAATGTGAGATATGGCCGAATCCAGCCCTGTACTTTTAAGGTTACCATCAATGGCAAAACCTCTCCTAAATCCAAGACCCAACCGACTTAAAGAATTTCATAAGACTTGAAAAAATTGAAGCAATGGATACCGGCACCACCACTCACACTTGATGTCCTGCCTTTTCTTGTTTAGCTTTCAACACATGTGTTTATCTCATTAAGAATCTACTCTAAACATTTTGCCTCAGGAAGTGTCAGCTTTTATAGCTATTTTTGGAGCAGGCAACCTCTCTTCTTTGACTTCCCATTCGGCCCACTTTTGGGTGAGCTTTCACGCCTTTTCTGCACCTGACATTGCGACTCTGACCTTTGTACTTTTGACGTTTATCTAACCTGATTTTCCATACCTGATGGCTGGATTCATTTTAAACAATAACAATTTTTAAATCTTTGTTTTTCACAGTACCTTGTGGGCAGTAGTTGCAATGCTTGCTCTTTTTATATATTTTGTTCTCTTTTTCTGTTTTTTTCTTTTCTTTTTCTGTTTTAGCAGTCCATACGGCATGATTTTTGTTCTGTTATTTAATCCTTACTGGTTTTACATTACGGAGCTGATTCATGGAATTTGTGCACCAAAAAAAGGGGAATTTGTGCGCCATTCTGCCCGCAAATCCCCATTTGTTAAACAGGGATTTGCGGGCAGAATGGCGCACAAATTCCATGAATCAGCCCCTAAGTTTCTGGGTTTGAAACAAATGTTTAGTATGTAGTCACTGTTAGAATCATTATTGTTGTCTCCTTTTAAACCATGACCTCAAAATGTATGACTTGGAATGTTAAAGGTCTTAATAAACCAATTAATAGACAAAAGGGTTTAGCTCACATTAATAGATTCAAACCAACCATTGCATGTTTACAAGAAACCCACTTATCCCTACAAGAATCCATGAAATTGAAAAAAGTATTGGTTGGTGAAGTATTAGCTAGTCAAGCAGAGAGCAAACATAATGGTGTTGTGATTTTGATTAAGGAAGGCACTCAACATCAGATCTCCATATATTATGGGTAGATGGGTCTTAGCTAAATTATTATTTGGCTTCCAGACCTTTTAAATTCTTCATGTTTATGGGCCTACCAATCCTGATCCCAGATTTTGGTGTGATCTCAAATGTATGATACTGCAAACTAATCTTCCTAATCTGGTATTATCTGGAGATTTTAACCATACCATTGATCCTTTTTTTGAAATAGAAGATCCCTCTGTCAATTTAAAAGTAATAAATCTCGTTTCAAATTTACAAGTTGTCGAACAGAAATTGGTGTTAATGACTCCTGGAGATTTTCACGTCCGACACATAGATATTACCTTTCATCCCCTCCCGCACAATTCCTTTTCCCATATTGATTACATTTCTGCGGCCAAATCGTTAGTAACTTCAGTCATTGATTCTACTATTGAATAGTCTGTGATTTCAGAACACTCTACCGTGATAGCTAATATCGACTTGGGATATGTTAGAAATAGTGCTAATCAATGGAGATTCAATTATTCTTTACTCCAAGACACTAACTTTAAAAAATAATTTCTTGATTTTAATACATATTTCTTTCAAATTAATAAAAATAATGACACTTCACTTGCCAATAAGTGGGCAGCATATAAATCAACTCTCCACAGTCACATTATTTAGTTTGTAGCCAAAAGTAAGAAAGAAGCAAAAAAGGATCCAGATATCCTTAACGATCAACTCTGAAATTTAGAAAAACAACATCATTCTACAGTCAACAAGACTCTCTTCTGACAACTTCTTGCTCTTTGTTTCACTATTAAAAGCAAAGTAACGGAACTAGCCTCTGGGGTGCTGCAAAAATGTAAATCCAAAATGTACCAATCAGCTAATAAAGCAGGCAAAGCTCTTGCCCCATATCCAAGCCAAAAAAGAAAGAATTAGGATCTTTCGGGTTAAGAATGAATAAGGCAAAGTACTATCTTCTGATACAGATATTATGAATACATTTACCATTTAGTAGGGAAATCTTTATTCCTCAGAGCACACTCACTCTAATATCGACTTTAATAATTGTTTTGACCGTTTAAAAAAAAAATCACCCAACAAATATTGATCTAAACAGTTTTAATTTCCCTATTCACATTAATGAAATTACTAAGGTTATTCAAATGCTTGAGAAAACTAAACTTTTTGGTCTTGATTGATTCTCTGTGGACTTCTTTTCACACTTTTCTCCTGTTATTTCTCTAAAACTAGAATCATTATATAAATTCTATTCTAAAGTTGGTAAATCATCAGGTTCCTTTACCAAGGCCCTCCTAGTCCTTTTTCCTAAACACAATAAGAACAGCGAACAATGCAAGAACTATAGGCCAATCTCATTGATTAACTCCGATTGTAAAGGCTTTGCAAAAATATTAGCTTATAGAATAGAATATTTCATGTTTAGTTTAGTCAAATATGAGGAGGTACGTTTTGTTAAAGGGAGTCTGCTAACACTAGACTTTTTACGAATCTCATTCATTGTGTACATAAAAGGAATCATCCAACAAACTCGTACATATGGCAGTAGCACTTGATCCTGAAAAAGCTTTTGACCGCGTTGAATGGGACTTTCTAATCGAGGCCTTGAAATGGCATGGAATTGGAAATAACGATACTCAATTGATTAAACGTATATCCTGATCCTAAAGCATCTATTTTTATAAATGGCCAAATCTCCCCACAATTCTCCCTCCATAGAGGTAAAAGGCAAGGTTGTCCCCTCTCCCCTATTTCACTTGTCCTAGCTCTTGAAACCCTATTAGAATTAATATGCAGAAATAAAGACATGGGGGCTCATTACGAGTCCGGCGGGAGCCATGCCGGTAAAACCGGCGGCTGCCGCCGGACCCGTAGTGGATTACCGGCTCCAGACTTGCCAGAATTACAGCCCCGGTGGTCCGGTAAATCCGGCGCCCGCAATTCTGTAAATCCCCATTCCTGTGTGGGAATGGGGACCGCAGAAACACTCGCACCCTTCATAATGGTGCCAGTGTTTCCATGCTTCGCTGCGGGCGGGTGCAGTTCTGCCCGCCAGGTCAGACCTGCAGAACTCCTTGTTTGCCAGTCTGGAAAACGGTGCTGGTACGGTTCTACCGGCACCATTAATTCCGGACTGGCAAACTAGTAATGAGGACCATTGTATGGATTAACTGTGGTAGCTCCGTATTCAAACTTGTGTCATACGCTGATGACATATTATTTTTCATTCAAAATCCGAGCACAACTCTTCCTCATCTGCTTGACACTAGTGCCCTATTCTCTACTTTTCAGTTATAAGTTAAATGCTAAGGTTAAGGTGAATTCGAAATGCTTCAGTATAACATTTATTGCATGAAAGAAGACTTTACACACCTTGGTTTCAGTTGGAATCCAATATCTATTAATAGTATGAAAACAAAATAATTAAATAACCTGATGCTCCTCCTCATATATAACATGGTGGGGAAGATTGGAGACCAGTACAATTATGCTGTCTCTGGTGATTCTTTATCAATTGCAAATGCTCCATATCCCTCTACCATCCTCCTTTTTCAAATCTATGTACAGGACACTCATTAACGTCCTTTGGGGTCCTTAGAAAAAGGAAAGGATTGACCGTAATAAGCTCAAATACTCATATGATTGCAGTGGTGTTGGGTTTCCCAATTGTAAGAATGCATAAAGCCTTGGTTTTAAAATTTGCCAAAGACTGGTTTTCTTCTAATGATATCCTAATGCCTCCTGCTTGGTTGGTTGTTGAAAGATCTCTAGTGTTGCCATTTGATATTAAAGATGTTATATATCTTTGTAATGTCTCCGAATTGGCTTTTTCCAAAACAATATGTCTCACTAATGCGTACTTAAAAGATTTCTTACTTCACCATATTAATAAACCTCCAAAGGACTTTTCCCCTTTTATTTGGTGTAATAAAAAATATAACTATAAATAATAGGCCTATTTTGTGAAAAATTGGATTGAGAAAGGTGTTACGTTTATTGATCGAATAATCATAGGAAGTGATAACGCTTACAATAGAGGACTTTAAATTTAAGTTTTCATTTCCAAGATTTGCTCTTAATGAATATCTTAGCTTTATTAATGCTTGTCCTGATGCTAAAAATAGAAATTATTTTAATGAATTAGTGGCTGATACTATTAGACTATGGGCCTCATTGCGGGTCGGGCGGTCCGGCATTAACAGTGGCGGTAAACCCGCTGCCACTGTTAATTCCGGACCGCCCGATCCCGAGTCCTGCAGGCAGGAGGTGATCTTCCTGCCAGGTCTGACCTGGCGGGTTGAACACCTCCCGCCTGCAGGCGGACGTGGAAACACCAGCACCACCACGCGATGGTGCCGGTGTTTCCACTTCCCCATTCCCATTGAGCCCTATGGGACTCAATAGGAATGGGGATTTACACCATTCCGCCTCTGTGACTCCCGGGACACCGGGGCTGTAATGCCCTGGTAATTCCGGGAGTCACAGAGGCGGAATGGTAATACGAGTCTGGCGGTAACCAGGTGGTTTTACCGCCACGGTTACCGCCAGACTCGTAATGAGGCCCTATGTTTCTTTGAAACTCTTGATAACGTCAAAGCCTCCTGCTTCTATAAAATATGAAGAGGAGAACAATCCCCTGATATGAACTGCAATTGGAAGAAGACTGTGGTTTTGCTCTTTGAGTTTGAACTATGGTCTAAAATTTGGACTAAAATTAAATTTGTATCTCCTTCAGCAAATCCAATCTGAAATGTTTTTTTCTATTAACATAAATGACGTTAAAATATACCACATAATATATTTACACTCTGAAAATGTCTTCCTTTATGCACATTAGCCCGTGTACACAGGCTTTTCCACTAGTATATATAGATTTATGTTTCCAGTGATACTGTCGCTGGGGAAATGACCACCAGGGGGTGACATTTCCTTAAAAATGCACCCTCCAGAAAATCAAACACTTTCCCCAAATATTCTAGGATTGCAGGTAATAATATCAAATTAAACAGAATTAAATTATAACAAAAACGTACTGCTGCAGTCTGCCCTGTGGCCTATTCTGTCTCCATTTTACCGGGGTCCTGTTCGATGCCTCGGTCTCTGCCTAGTTCCGCGCAGGAGCACACTGCGTTTTCCTTCTCCCGCTGTCCCACAAGGGCTGTTCACGTGGCCCCTGCACGCTCCACGTGCTATCCCTGGTGGTCCAAGTTATCGATGCACTACCCTATGACCTCAGGACGCCCCACCATCACCAGTCTCTGCTGATTCGCTATGCGGTGACCGATGACTGGGGTGCTAGGGGAGGAGGGGGGTCACCGCCATCAACTGTAAGACAGAGTGTAAAACATGCTTTATGGTGACGTAACTCTGATGGCTGGTTGACACCATTGGGAGTTTTCCAATGACACTTGGAATGTTGAGGGTGCTGAGGACAATGGACAGGTCACCCCCAGTGGGCAAGGACGCAATGGGTTCGCCTGTGTGACTCGGAAAAAAACAAAGATTGTAGTAGGCATATCATTTGTTTTATTCGATTTACATAAACCAGTTTGTAATGAAAGGGGTGTGTGGGAACATGTAATTGCGATTGGACTAGACTGCACACTGCAAATTGATGTATATTAATAGGGATTTTCACTGGCCATATTTACACCATGAGGCATAAAGAGATTGTAATGTGCCCAGAATCACACAATTTCTTTGTCAGGTGCTGTAGCCGGGAGTCGAAGTCAGTTCTGCAGACTGCAAGATCGGGCAGCGAAACCACATATCCTCTCAGATTATTCATTATAATGTATCTTCCTTTTGCAAGTAACAATGTTCTCTTTTTGCCTCCACACCCCACCTTTTCTTGTGCTCCCCATGACATTGAAATTAAGCTTTTGCTATTCTGTGTTCCATCTTTAGCAAGTGCTCGCTAATTAATGAGTGCTCCAGGCCCCTTGGCACTGACATACTGTTCAGTTTAGATAATTAAATTAAAAGAGCATTGTGGAGGCAGCGTATCATTAGAGCGCAGAGGACGGGGGAGGAGAGTGCACTTCTGCTGGGAGCCCCCTGGTGGCAGCTGTGTAATGAAGCGCCGCACCCAACATGCTGCAGACCCACATTTATTACGCAATTGTTGCTCAGTTTTAAAGGGCCGCGTATATTGAAATATTCTGGGTCTGTATTCACTCTTCAGGCTCAATACAGAAGGCTTTTGGAATGTTGTGGCAGTCCTTGCACGCATGAGTGAGTAAGTGATCGGTGTGATGCTTGCTTTTGATCACAAGGATGTGCACACAATGCAAATGTCTGGTCTGACCGAGTACGCAAATTAGGAGCATGGACATACAATAATGTATACACATTATTGTATGTCCATGCTCCTAATTTGCGTACTCGGTCAGGCCAGGCCGAAGTACGGCCACTCACCCATATCTGCAGTCAGTCACTAGCTGATCTCATATCGTCCATCACCTCTGCTACTAGAATGCAGCTGTGCCCTGTAACTGATTCTTTAGTCTAGCTGGACATATATAAATCTCTTTGACTCGCACGCTCTCTGAGAACCTTCACGTCACCTAACCACAAGTCTGTTCTACTTGGGTCGCTAGCAGGTACTTTGCAACCCGTACCTACCTACCTACCTACCTACCTTTGTACAAGATAAAATGCACTCACACATTGTAAATGAGTTGAACGAACCTACGGATTCTCATACTTTGGTTGTCCAAGGGCATTTGACAATGGCACAAAGGCACTGTACAAATACCAAAACAAAGGGGGGTCTGGGAATCTCTCTACCAGCACGAATACAGCCCAATGACCTGTTCTTGGGTGAATAACCCCTGGGAGAGACTCTACCAAGTCTTTAGCTCACTGTCCCTTTCACAGAGAAGAAATTTCCCCACATATCAGCCTTTGTCCTGCCCAGGAGCAGTCCAGCGCCAAAATGCTAGGCAATTCTCCTCTGAACAAGAGTACCATCAGTAACCCCATACACGTGTTTCAGCCTTGTTGGGCATCATCAGTGAGGTGAAACTGGTGCCTCTCTAAGAACAGTGAGCAAGGGGTCCACGTCTGGATCACCCTGTTAACTTAGGGTTAAACCCAAAGTTAATTTATGCAAACAAAGGGGGGGTCTGGGAATCTCTCTACCAGCACGAACACAGCCCAATGACCTGTTCTTGGGTGAATAACCCCTGGGAGAGACTCTACCAAGTCTTTAGCTCACTGTCCCTTTCACAGAGAAGAAATTTCCCCACATATCAGCCTTTGTCCTGCCCAGGAGCAGTCCAGCGCCAAAATGCTAGGCAATTCTCCTCTGAACAAGAGTACCATCAGTAACCCCATACACGTGTTTCAGCGTTGTTGGGCATCATCAGTGAGGTGAAACTGGTGCCTCTCTAAGAACAGTGAGCAAGGGGTCCACGTCTGGATCGCCCTGTTAACTTAGGGTTAAACCCAAAGTTAATTTATGCAAACAAAGGGGGGTCTGGGAATCTCTCTACCAGCACGAACACAGCCCAATGACCTGTTCTTGGGTGAATAACCCCTGGGAGAGACTCTACCAAGTCTTTAGCTCACTGTCCCTTTCACAGAGAAGAAATTTCCCCACATATCAGCCTTTGTCCTGCCCAGGAGCAGTCCAGCGCCGAAATGCTAGGCAATTCTCCTCTGAACAAGAGTACCATCAGTAACCCCATACACGTGTTTCAGCCTTGTTGGGCGTCATCAGTGAGGTGAAACTGGTGCCTCTCTAAGAACAGTGAGCAAGGGGTCCACGTCTGGATCGCCCTGTTAACTTAGGGTTAATCCAGTACAAATACCACATTGCATTGATATCTCACATGTTTATGGAATTGTCTAAGTGTATCTTGCACCACCATGTGGTGTCCAGCTGATATGCTTCTGCATGTGGTCTACCAAAGAGCAAAAGGGGAAGCAACAGTCCTGGAGATTCAACTGCAGCGCACCCAGTTGTTCAGGTTGGAGCAGGGCATGTGGCAGGTGTTCGTCATGGCAGAGTCAAGCTGTTGAGTCAAAGTCGGTAGTTGCAACACATTGAACTAGTTGATGAGCAAACTAGCAGGGGCTGCCCGGGGTAGTGGGCGGAGGTGAGTGGGGGTAGTGGGAGGTGGAGGACTTGTTGGGGCTGCCCAGTGTAGTGGGTGGAGGTGAGTGGGTTTGGTTGGCGATGTGAGGATTTTAGGGGGTATTCCTTGGTAGTGGGTGGAGGTGAGTGGGGGTGGTGGAAGGTGTGAGGACTTGGGGGGGGGGGGGGGGGGGGAGGGGGCAGCCCGGGGTAGTGGGCGGAGGTGAGTGGCTCTGGTGGGAGGCGTGAGAACTTGAGAGGGCAGCCAGGGGGTAATGGGCTGGTGTGAGTAGGGGAGGTGAGAGGTGGAGGACCTGAGGGGCTGCCTGGGGTAGTGTGCAGAGGTGAGTGGGGTGGTGGGAAGTGTGAGGACCTGAGGGGCAGCCCGGGGTAGTGGGCAGAAGTGAGTGAGGGCAATAGGAGGTGTGAGTACTTGAAGGGACAGCCAAGGGTAGGGGGTGTAGGTGACTGGGGGTGGTGGGAGGTCTGAGGACTTGACAGGCCAGCGCAGGGTAGTGGGCAGAGGTGAGTGGGGGGTGGTGGGAGGTGTAAGGACTTAGGGGCAACCTGGGCTAGTGGGCAGAGGTGAGTGGGTTTGGTGGGAGGTGTGAGGATTTGACAGGTCAGTGCAGGGTAGTGGGCAGAGGTGAGTGGGGGTGGTGGGAGGTGTAAGGACTTGGGGGCAACCTGGGCTAGTGGGCAGAGGTGAGTGGGTTTGGTGGGAGGTGTGAGGATTTGACAGGTCAGTGCAGGGTAGTGGGCATAGGTGAGTGGGGGTGGTGGGAGGTGCAAGGACTTGGGGGCAACCTGGGCTAGTGGGCAGAGGTGAGTGGGTTTGGTGGGAGGTGTGAGGATTTGACAGGTCAGCGCAGGGTAGTGGGCAGAGGTGAGTGGGGGTGGTGGGAGGTGTAAGGACTTGGGGGCAACCTGGGCTAGTGGGCAGAGGTGAGTGGGTTTGGTGGGAGGTGTGAGGATTTGACAGGTCAGCGCAGGGTAGTGGGCAGAGGTGAGTGGGGGTGGTGGGAGGTGTAAGGACTTGGGGGCAACCTGGGCTAGTGGGCAGAGGTGAGTGGGTTTGGTGGGAGGTGTGAGGATTTGACAAGTCAGCGCAGGGTAGTGGGCAGAGGTGAGTGGGGGTGGTGGGAAGAGTGAAGACCTGAGGCAGACTGGTGTAGTGGTCTTAGGTGAGTGGGGGTGGTGGGAGGTGTAAGGACTTGGGGGCAACCTGGGTTAGTGGGCAGAGGTGAGTGGGGGTGGTGAGAGGTGTGAGGACTTGGGGGCAACCTGGGCTAGTGGGCAGAGGTGAGTGGGGGTGGTGGGAGGTGTAAGGACTTGGGGGCAACCTGGGCTAGTGGGCAGAGGTGAGTGGGTTTGGTGGGAGGTGTGAGGATTTGACAGGTCAGCGCAGGGTAGTGGGCAGAGGTGAGTGGGGGTGGTGGGAGGTGTAAGGGCTTGGGGGCAACCTGGGCTAGTGGGCAGAGGTGAGTGGGGGTGGTGAGAGGTGTGAGGACTTGAAGGGGCAGCTGGGGTAGTAGGTGAAGGTGAGTGGGGGTGGTGGGAGGTGTGAGGACTTGAGGGGACTGCCTGGGGTAGTAGGCAGGGATAAGTGGGGGTGATGGGAGGTTTGAGGACTTAAGGGGGCTGCACAGTGTAGTGGGCAGAGGTGAGTCGGTTTGGTGGGAGGATTTGAGAGGGCAGCCCAGGGCAGTGGGTGGAGGTGAATAGGGGTGGTGGGAGGTGTGAGGACTTGGGGGGGGGGGGGAGGGGCGCAGCAGAGGGCAGTCAGTGGAGGTGAGTGAGGGCAGTGGGAGGTGTGAAGGTCTTGGAGGGGTGGCCAGAGTAGTGGGTGGAGGTGAGTGGGCCTGGTACGAGGTGTGAGGACTTGAGGTGGCAGCCCGGGGTAGTGGGTGGAGGTGAGTGGAGGTAGTGGGATGTGTGAGGACTTGAAGAGGCAGCCTGGGGTAGTGGGTGGCAGTGAGACAGGGTGTGGGAGGTGTGAAGATTTGAGGGGGTTTCCCAGGGTAGTGGGTGGAGGTGAGCGGGTTGGTGGGAGGTCTTGTGCGGGCAGACCACATTAGTGGGTGGAGGTAAGTGGGGGTGGTGTGCGAGGTGTGAGGACTTGAGGGCCTAGCTCTGGGTAGTGGGTGGAGGTGGTGGGAGGTGTGAGGACTTGAGAGGGTAGCCCGGGGTAGTAGGCGGAGGTGAGTGGGGGTGGTGGGAGGTGTGAGGACATGATGAGGCAGCCTGGGGTAGTGGGCGGAGGTGAGTCAGGGCAGTGGGAGGTGTGAGGACTTGAATGGGCAGCCCGGGGTAGTGGGCGGAGGTGAATGGGGGCGGTGGGAGGTGTGAGAACTTGAGGGGGCAGTGAGAATAGAAGGGCCATGTTGTAAAGATAATAGCCTAGCTGGTGTTACGGTGAATGTAGAATGATGGGTGTATGGGTAATAGGTATCCGTGTGTCCAGTCCGTGTATCTATGTCTACATCTTGGTATGTGTTTTTTTTTTTAAATATTCCAAATCTAAACTCTGCGCTTGTATGTCGATACTCCCATATGCGCAAAAAAATAGATCAAATTTAAAATAAAACGATGTTGTGTGCAAGCAGTGCGTCAATGGGCACTCCTAAAGCCACGTAAATACATCGATCTATATAGGGGGTCCCACCTTCCTTCAAACGTCCCGAGTCATTTGGACCTATAAGGGTTGTATATGTTACAGCAAGTTGCCGTGCAGCAGGGGAAAGCTGTATGTTATGTTGGGCCGGTAGTGGCCAAATTAATCATATTCCTGCCAGAGGGGCCATGCAGTATTTGTGCTGCGATGTGAGGCATCTATATCCTAGTCTGAGGCTGAAGTTCTGGGGTCTGTGTTTCTGCCAACCCTCAGACGGAGGATTATTATCTTTCAAAATTTGAAGGTGTCATCTCAATCAGGCCTTGGTTGTTGGACTGTAATTTATAGATCCACTTTGCCTCCTTGTACGTTAGTGCATTTTTGATGGTGGTATTGTGGTCATCAGGGCCATGTTGGAATTCTATGACATATGATACCAGGGGCCTGTTAGAACTTTGCACCTGATCCTTGAGCAATGTTATCCAATGCTTATGTTAATGGGGTATGTGATTTGTCCCACATAGCGTAAACTTCATGGCCGTTCAATAATGTGTATAACTTTGCTTATCTTGCAATTGGAAAAATGTTCCTTGCCTTGAATCTCGAAGGCTTTGACCTTTTTCGTCAGGCTGCATGCCTTGCAGTTGCCACATGGGTAATGGCCCCTGATCACTCTGAGTTCATGGGCCATACAGATCAGAAAGCTACAACATGCCGGACCCAAAGCAGCCTGCCTCATCCATGACTCCTGCACTCCGGGTGCTCCACTGGCTTCCCATTGTCTGACGAACCACCATCAGGGCCATTTGCATCAATAACTGTGCCCTTCACAAGATGGGCCTTGACTTCTTCGAACATTGACGCATAGGCTACCCACACATCAACCTCACATCAGGCTATGCACTCCTCCTTGTGATGTCTTTCTTTCAATTCCATTAGAATTGGAGGTACCACATTCTCCATCCAGGCTCCAACACGCTTCAACTTTCTCCCCCACTCAGCATCTGCCAAGTGGAGGGCCACCTTACCTCCCAGAAGGCACTCCAAACCTGGCTCTTTCCTTCTCCAAGCCGGACGAAGGACACCCCCCCATGCAATGTCCCAGCACAGATGGCCCTGCTGGGGGCACCCTGCCGGCCCATGGCGGGGTTGTTCTGCATATCGTGCTTGTGTTGGTTTTCAGGTGTCCAGCTTTTTTTGGCCAGTCAGACTGAGATCCTCCTCACTGGGACACCCACTTCCTCCTTTCCTCTCTCTCTGTGGCCATCCACTCTGGGCCCTGTTCCTGCTCTTTCCTGTGAGTCTAAGAACTTTGGTGTCGTCTTCGACCCCACCCTCTCCTCCACTCACATCTCTGACGTCTCTAAGAAGGCAAACTATCAGCTGCACCTCCTCAGAGGTATTCTTTTTTTTCTCACTTCTCCCAGAAGCTCAATATCTCCATAGCCCTGGTCCTCTCTAGGCTGGACTACTGCACCAGCCTCTTTCTAAATCTTCCTTCCTCTACTTTTCAACCTTTCCAATTTATCCAAAACAGGACTGCTAGACTTGTCCTTGGCCTCAAGCCCAGGGATCGTATCTCTCCAGCTCTGAAATCTCTTCACTGGCTCCCTCTGGCTGCAAGGACCTACTTCTGCATCACCCACAAGCTTTCTGGGGCTTGGACCCACTCTACCTCCAACTTTCTCTTCCAAAACATCTTCCTTCTCAAGCTCTCCTCTCATCCACCTCAAACTCTCTGAGAGTCAGACGCATCTCCAAGCAGAGAGTTGGGGGCATATCAATCTCCTCGGCTGGGGTCCTCCCTCTGGAACAGCCTCCTTGCCTCTCTCAACTCAAGACCTTCCTTTTCGCTTCCTCTTTCTCTCTTCCTCTCCCGTGCTGATGCACCTGACTGCTCCGCACACTGGTCACCTGGTCACCCTCTGAACTTGGGCCCAGGCTCCTGCATGTTCAGTTGCCCTTGGACTGCCTCGGTGCTCCCTGGCACTGAGAGGTCTGTTTCTGCAACCTGTCATTTCCTTCTCTCTGCACGTATGAGCAACCTGCTGGCTGCACTTGTGAGTTAACTGCACTTCCCCCTTTCCCTCCCCCCTGCACTTGTGCGATCTCAAGGTCACTTGGCCTAGTAAGTGGGGAGGGGAAATGTGCGAGGAGGAAGGGGGAGGCGAAGTGCAGTACATGGCAGTAAATAAATAGAAACAATAAATAGGAACAATATATAAGAAGTGCGGCCAGCTGGTGGCAGGTGCAAAGGTAAGTGAAGACATCGGGTATCAAGTGCTGGTAGGGGGCTGTGGAATACAGAAACAACCACAGAGTGCTAGGGTTGCCAGGGGGGCAGTGCAGGTGTGCAACTGGCAGAAAGAGTGCTGGTGCCTGAGAACAGAGGGTAGCCAGGTGACCAGTGTAATTTCAGTTTCCGCCAGGAGTTCAGAAGTGGGGTGGAGGAGAGCAATCGGAGGCAAAGAGGAAGGTCTTGAGGTGCTTCCGGAACTGGAGATAGTTCTCCTCAATTTTCAGAGAGGCAGGGAGGCTGTTCCAGAGGGAGGCCCAGACGAAGAAAGAGATCTACCACCGACTCATTGCTTGGAGAAGCGACTGACACTGAGGGATTTGGAGGCGTATGTGCGAAGAGCTCGAGAGGGTAGATATTTAGGAAGAGAGAGTTGAAGTTATTGTGGCCCAAGGCCCCAGAAGGGCTTGTGGACAATGCAGAGGGTTTTGAACATAATCCTCACAGACACTGGGAGCCAGTGCCGAGATTTCAGTCCTGGAGGGATACGATCCCTGGGCTTGAGGCCAAGGACAAGTCTTGCAGTCCTATTCTGGATGAGTTGTAGAGGATGAAGAGTCATCCCCTTGCTCAAAAAAATATCCCTAGACCCCAGTATACCAACAAACTACAGACCTATCACTACTGTCCCGTTTTTGCTCAAAATATTAGATCGAGCAGCCTACCTTCAGACCCAGGACTATCTCGAAGTCAACAATCGTCTTGGTCTGATACAATCTGGCTTCCGCCCTAGACATGGGACTGAAACATCTCTGATTGACCTCAAAACACAAATTGATGTTTTAAAAGACAACGGGAAATTAGCCTTGCTTTTACTACTTAATCCCTCAGCTGCATTTGATTTGGTCAATTCCCAAATCCTGTGCTAGCACCGCACATCAGCCGCCCACTTCTCTGACTCTGCCACTGCTTGGATCAGTTCCTTCTTAATCAATAGATCCATGCCGGTATTCTCCCCTTCAGCTTCTGCTCCCATTCACTGCAGCGTCCCTCAGGGCTCGTGTGTGTCCCCTACACTTTGTTTTTACCAAACCACTTTTTGATGTTCTTGACTACCTTGGTGTCTCATACACTAATTATGTGGATCACACCCAGATACTTATCCCCATCACGGGTGATTATACAGTGGACACTAAATCCTTGAATGACGTCTACATGGTCATTCAGGCTTGGATGGCCCAACATGAACTTTGCCTCAATGATGACAAAACGGAACTCCTCATTCTGGATTCCATTCAACATCTTAATAAACTTGTCCACTCCTTCAAGTCTTTCATTATTGACGACAACATCATCAAAGTTTCCAAGGACGCAAAAAATTAGGAATTTATCTTGACTCCACACTATCATTGACCAGACAAACTAATGCAGTCAGGTCAGCGTCGGCTTACATATGTAAACTGATCACGGCCTGCAGACCATTTCTGTCACCCCTAACTGCATACATATTGGCCAGAACACCTATCATGTCAAAGATAGAATATTGCAGTGCCCAGTGCCTTAAGTGGCACTACAAATCGAGCCGGGGCCCATCGAGGGGGCGTGGCCTAACAACGGGATCTTGATGGGCCGTTAGGCCACGCCCCCTTGACGAGCCCCGGCTCAATGGGCTACTGGCACCCCTGCCAGGCAGCCTTTTGTAGAGATTAGCACCCTCTCCCCTATGGGGGAGAGGATGCTGATCTCCGCATTTATTTTGTATAGGCTTGCCTGGCAGGGGACAGCGCCTCGCCTATTCAGCCTTAATGGTTGTGCTGCCCCGTCGCCAGCTGGGGAGGGGCAGCCTCACCATTAAGGCTGAAAGGGTGAGGCCACTGGAAGCAGAGGCCTTTTTCCTAAAGACTGAAACTCCCGCGAATCCGCGGGAGATTCAGTATTAAGAAAGCAAGGCCTCTGCTTCCAGCGGCCTCACGTTTCTCCATAATGGTGGCGCCGGCCCACGTGCATCCCTTGATTAAAGGGATGCCTCGCAGGTGCGGCGCCACCATTATAGCTGAAAGGCATTTTTTTCTGAAGCCTGAAGCTCTCGCACACGAGCGAGAGCTTCAGGCTGTAGAAAAAAATGCCTTTTCGTGTAGTGGCCGGGGCTGCCCGGGGAGATTAGTGGGCCCCGGCAGGGCCCCGCCTCAAAACGAAATTTCGGAGCCTGCCGGGTTCCAGCCCCGGCAGGCCCCGGCCCACTTAAAGCCCTGGCAGTGCCCTCTATCTAGGGACCAGCCTGTCTAACATTAACAAACTACAAATTACCCAGAACAATGCCATTAGAGTGGCATTAAACATTCCAAGAAACCAACACATCTCCGACCACAGAAGTAATCTTCATTGGTTGCCTGTCAAGCACAGAATCTCTCTGAAATCTCTTGACGCACAAGTGCCTGGCCAATAAGGCCCCCTCCTACCTTTTCAATCGCCTTACACTTCATGACCTTTGAAAGCGGCCCAAACTCAGTCTCTCCCTTCCCAGATTCAAACTACAAAAAGCAGGGGGTGCAAGCTTTCCCGTCCTGGCCACCAAGTTATGGAACTCCCTCCCTAATGACATCAGAACTGAGCCCTCATTCTACTCTTTCAAGAACAAGCCCAAATAATGGCTCTTCACACACATCTAATATATTTGCTGGGCTAATTCTGACACGACCTGTGATCCTGAGCCGTGACTACATGACCTTACTCCCTCTCTTGTCTTATTGTATATATATTGCCTGTACCTAACTTATATTGCCAGCTGGTTCTTACCGTCTGTGTCTGTAACTTGGTAAATTCGTAGCTCTGAGCACGAGACCTTACGCCTTTGTGTTTACTATACACATTTCCTTGTTCTTAATTTATACCAGAATGCCAATAGGTTCATACCAATATGTGTGTGTAAATTGGTTTAGCTCTGTTCCTTTCGCTAATTCATGTAACTGTAACTTTGTTTTACAAGATTATGCGCCCAGTTGCCCTTGGGCCTGGTGTGCTTTATAAATAAATAAAATACAAATAAAAATAGAGTACAGGGAGTCAGATTTAGAAAGAGGTTGTTTCAGTAGTTCAGCCTAGAGAGAACCAGAGGTCTGGAGGCAGTGAGCTTCTGGGAGAAGGAGAGGAGAGGAAAGGAAGAATACCTCTGAGGAGGTGCAGCTGGTAGTGTGACTTCTTAGAGACGTAAGGGTTGTGAGGAGAGAAGGAGAGTGTGGAGTCGAAGATGACCCTGAGGTTTTTAGCCTCACAGGTGTGAGCAGGAAGAGGGCCAAGAGAGGCCGGCCAGAGAGAGACAGGAAAAGAGTGACGGGGTGTGCCGGTGATGAGAATCTCAGTCTTACTGGCATTAAGGCAGAGAACATTAGTGGCACACCACTCCTGGATAGCAGACGGACAGGCAGAGATGAGAGAGGGAAAAGAGGTGGCTGAACGGAGCCTGAAAATGAGCTGAGTGTCATCCGAATAGTGCTGAAAGTTGGGGCAGAGAGCGACAATGCAGTGGGCAAGAAGGGCCAGGTATTGGTTCAACAGCCAGGGAGAGAGATTAGAGCCCTGGGGAACACCACAGGTAGAGATGGAGGTATAGGTGAGAAAGGACCCAAGTTGGACCTGGGAGAGTCGATCGGAGAGGAAAGAAGTGAGCCACGCCAGGGCCTGATCGGTGATGCCCAGGTTATCATTGAGACGGTTGAGCAGGATGGCAGCAGACAGTCGGAGATGAGGTGCATATATTGCACCCTCATCGGGTTGGTTGATCCCTGAACTGTGGCTCTGGCTTGGGTCACCTACACAGCCTTCCACATTCTGGAATGCCTCCCACAGTCATAGCTGCTGTTTTAGGAAATGGAATCAACCCGCCTTGGGACTGTGCCATGGATATGCCCCCTCAGGGGGGTCCCTTTACATGGGTGACGAGGATGAGGATCCTGGAAGCTCACTGGTTGCCAGTTTAAAGCAGAGGGGTTTTGTGCTGTTTTGCCCCATTGGGCCCTCTCCGCCATGCTGTTTAGCCTTTGCCACCGAGCACATATCTGCAGCAGTTGAGAATGACCATTCTGTGGGGTGCCAACCCCCCTCACCACACTGATATTGGCACGCGGTGGGACCCATCCCACTTTCAGCTGCACCTGAGGCCAGTCTCTCCCATTCCACCACCACCCCCAGTGCAGGCTCCCTCCAGGTGCACGTGTGGTTGACATGTCCATCCCCCAAGTGTTGAGGCTTTGCATGCTCTGTTGCTTCTGTCCTGCAGATGTCCCAGAGGCTGTGCAGATCATCCTGAGGTGGGTGCAAGGCACCCCCATTGCTACGCTCAAGCAGGTGCAGCTATTGTGAGGATCCAGCCAGTGGCATATGCATATCTCAATGAGTGAGCCATACACGTGTTTGTATACATGGCTAGTACAGTGACAGTGCAAATGGCTCATTGAGTTAGTGATGTACCCTTTGATGACTAGCTCTGTTACAATGATTTCTGTGGAGGATGAACAGATAATGCATGCCAGCAAACTGTGACCTCCTGGGGTGCATGCATTAATCAGACCCAGACCAATATGGCATATCATGTCTGCTTCGTTTACTGTAGCTAAACTTGGATAGGTCACACCTCCCAGTGATGGCAAACATACAGAGTGATGTCTGGCCTGTCAATTTCATGTTCCTAACATGGTGCTCACAGGTAGGGTGAATCATGTTCCATTTCCAGTGTGTGAGTCTGACAAACAGCCAAAACATCCAAGGAACGCAGCAGGCATGCTATTTGGCCACTCCCAAATTGAGGAGGTAGTGACTTGAATCGATGTCGCAGGATTATTTGGAGTCCCTGTGAATAGAATGTGTTCAGTTCACATGCTTTAATAGGGAATCATTAGAGTCTGGTGGCAGCAGCCATGGTGAGTCCAGGTCCACGTGTGTATGTTATAGTTGCTGCCCCTAGTTGGATCTTGTGATTGGACTGATGGTCTTGCACAAGGCAAACATGTGTCTGTCCCATCTATAGCCACCATTGTAATGTGAAGGGACGTCATGCTGCCACAGAGGACAGCAGGCAGACTTAGAGGGCAGTGCACCGTGAACATGTTTGTTATGTTTCACAGTGGTCTTGTTGGACTCCCAAGTGTGGATGCTGAAAAGGGCATGAGTCTGTCTTGCCATGCAGGCAGGACAGCTAGTGCTGCCTCCTCCCAACCTCTCCTGCACCAACAGGTTTTGGCAGACATCTGGCTGAATGAAAGTCGTCTGTCACTCTTGTTGGCAGAACTCCCAGCTCATGTATCAATGAAGAATGCAGCTAGATTTGAATGTGTGATTTGTAGGAGACATTGATCATCGTCACTTCAATCTCCCCTTGCAGCTCTGGGTTCCTCCTGAGGCTACACCAGTCTGAGGGTCACTTTAACAACAGTAGCCCTAGGGCCCTCCCCAGTGTGCAACTGGAACTGTCACAGGGTGCCTGTTACCTTTGTCCCCCTAAGCTCAGACCCCGATCAGCATTGTCACTGGATCCATGGACATGGTGCAGTTACTTGTTTCCAGGGTCTCTGAAGCTCCCAGTTTCACACCTTGTGGGGTCAGGTGAGGCACGCCCACAGCAGGCTCCTGGTGGTGGTGGTGGTGGGCTGACCCTAATGCACATTCCCTTACCCAAGGGCAGCTGACTATGCCACATATGGCTGTTTGTTGCGTTCCACAGCTGCCAGCATGGGACGTGTGGGGCGCAGGCCTTACAGCCACATCCATCAGGTGAGCACTCCCGAGGTGGTGTTTGCACAGACTTGGCAATGCAAGTGGTACCATGCTGGGGCAACACCCCTACAGCTCAAGCCCAGCCACCAGAGGTTCTGCTCAGCTAGTATGGCCTCAGGACAGATGTGGGGAGACACTGAATGTAACCATCTCACTAAGCGGGATGAAGTGACTGTCCAGATTCCCTCAGTAACAGCACAAGGAGAGGGAAGAGCCCAGAATTTCATACACTTCCAGTGGCGGGTGCAAGAAATGTGGTGTACAGAAGACTGACTCACCAGCATCACTCAAGGGGCACAAGTCCTTCTGTTCAGGACACACCACATGGATGTTGTAAGGTTGGTAGTGTCCACCATTAGAGTGGGACCATATATATTCTGAGTCGGGTGCTTGGGAATGCATCACATGTGGGTGGTTTACTCCATTCAAGGATGAGTATAGTTGTGAGATCGATATTCAACAAGTACCGTGGGTGACAGATGAAATTGACATGGTGGGCAGTCTGGCCACCCGACACAGTGGATCCCCTTGCAGGACCGCCAGCCATTGCCAGCCAACACAGAGCACATTACCTCCATTGTGGTGAACCACAACTGGCTCAAGGTTGGGTGAGAAAAATGGGGGGGGCAGGTATCCACTGTGATGATGGGCATTACTGATCCCTGATAACAGTTTAGATATGCCTGCGTGGCCAAGAGTGTTTGACCACTAGCACGCACTCACCTGGAAACCGTCCCAGTATCTTTCAGGGCTCACCAGGGTAGAGACAAAATCGTGGTTGGCTCTAGGTGTGGAAGTAACTGTGCTAAGCTCTATTGTCTCTTGAGCATACTAGTAGGATTCATAGGTCACAAGATCACAGGAGCTGTCGGGGTTTAGCCAGCACCCCAATTGTTGAGTAGGAAGGGAGAGTGTTCTCCTGGCTATCTTGCTTTTAGTGTTTCAAAGAAAGGTTCTAACACAGTGGTTGTTGCGATACAGTTTTTGCTTTTATGTGTGCTAGTAATGGATTGTTCTATATTTAGTTGGTATGCATTACATAAGGGGCAATTGTGTCCCCTGTTTGTCAGCCAGTGCGACAGTCAGCTGGTATGGACTGTCCTCAGTGTACGCAAACCACACAGCACCGCCAGGCGGGGAAGCCAACAAAGGGTGGCAGGGGTCTGCAGTGATGTTGGTTACCCACCCTACTCATCTTGTGACACAGACCAATGTGTACAATTTGGTGACCCAAATCAAAGCCTGTGGCACTATTTAGGTGAGGGGTGCCGTACACCAGCTGAAGTGTGCTCCCATTGCGCCGTGCATGCCACCATCACCATTCATCTACTGTGTTGTGGTGGTGTTGCATGAGTGTGTGTGTGACAGCAATGAGACATGCTGCACTATGCCTGGCCATGATGTTGTTAGAGGGTACTGTGGTGGAGGGCCATAGTGATCCTGACATGATAATCATTTGTCCAACATGGTTATTGAGCCAGATTAACATTCTAACCATCTAGTATCTGATTCCCTCTAACATTTAACTCGGGATAGCTGGCACTCTGATACCCCTGTTTAAACTGGTCAGACAAATGATTACAGTACGTGGAAGCCAAACAACCTCAACCCATTATCATACACAATGTGGCTGAGGAGTCAATGTGGTAAAGCTGCCATTTGTGTGGTTATGACTGAATGCTCCATGTCAGTGTCCCCTTAAAACAGTGATAGTAACTCAGGACTGTGGGGCATCAGTTGACCTGAGATAGCCAGCTTGGGTGGCAGTGTATACAGCTGTTTGCCTCTGGACTTGGTTGTGGACAAAAGTAACCCACCTCTCATCGTTATGCAGCTCATGTTTGTGGGGAATGTGGTGCATGATGATCTGGAGACAACCTGATTCTAGGTCACGTGTTCATGAGTAGCAGAGCAGCTACCTCGCTGCAATGTGTTAGTAGTTACCCTCTGAGACACAGTTTCATCAATGCCGCTGCTACACGGATTGCAGAGATATTACTGAATTCTAAATGTTCGAGGGAGAAATAAAAACGAAAGTCATTTCAATGAAAATGACTTTCGGTTTTCACTCCCCCAAATCTTTCTGCGAAACGACTGCCACCCCACAACCTTACTTACCTCTTGGCGGCACACCTCCTTGTGTGCTGCGTGTCTTGCATCTCTATGCGACGCCAGTTCCCTTCACTTGCGTGAATGGGAGCCGGCGCCACATGGACCTCTTCTTTTTTAAATTCTTTAAAAAAAAATCTTTATTGAATAGGGAGCAGGGGTCATCCCCGCCACCACTGATGGCATTATAGTGAAAAAGGGTGCGGGGTACACCCCGATAGCCCCCGCTGCCCTTGTTCACTATAGTGATGCTGAATGGGGGATTTATTTGAAATTTTCATTTCCAGTAATTTTCGTACTGCCGATTTTAGAATAAATCTCCCATTCGTTTTTTTAAATTCTAAATAATGTATGGATTTCATGCCACAGTGATGGTGCCACAAGGGTTCTTTCCTTACTCCTTCTGCTGCATCTTGGTGTGCATAGGAAATTCTCATGCATCCTGGGAGCAGCTGCATGGATGTGGGGCTACCGTTGAGCACTGTTCTCCTTTTCTGGTAAGCCTAGCGGACTAGATGGGCTTGGACCAGCCAGCAGTGGAGTGGCAGGATCCAACTCATGGGAGTCAGGGACAGTGAACCTTGTGGGCAGATGGCAGCTCCTACCTCCGACCCTTGATGGTGGCCTTAAGGCAGACACAACCACATGGCCGCACAGTCATGTAGCGGGTGACTGACTCAGGCCATCTGGTCCTTCGATTGGGCCAAACTTGCCATATGCCCACAACTGTCACACCAGCCTGAGTCTCACCTGGCACAGCTGTCTTCTACATTTGTCTGCAGCCAGGCTCCACGATACTAGGTGTGAAGTGTTTCACTGTGGGACAGACGTCTGTCATGGTAGTTGGAAAGGCTCCTACATGCTTGTACTGTGTCCCCAGAGCAGATGAGGATCAACAGGCCTGGCCACAGAGTGAAAGGCTAAGTGAGCACAGCAGTCGGCAGCCAGGCGGGTCCCACAGCATAGTAAGTGTCCCAGGGAAGTTGTACTGGGGCTGGGCCAGGTGTCAGGGCACCAGCAGGGATCAAACAATTTCCTCACCCACTCACATAGAAATGCAGTGTTGGGAATCACAAAAAGGCATGACTGCTGTCCAGGGGCACTTCCCTCAACAACTTGGAGCTTGACCCTCCTGAGAGGGCCGGGCCTCTCTTAAGGTTCTCTGGGATAATTTGCATCACTGCACTGTACGGCAAAGGGGCACCCATCTATGCCACTCCTGGTTCAGATGTCCAAACCCAACTCCCTTTCAATCAGCTCAAGGCAACAGAGTCCATTGTCCGTCCCTTCCGAGCGACACTCGCACATCTCTTGGGACCGACTTACACATGGAAGCCTTCACCACTTCAGCCTTCAAAGTTCTGTTTTTGAATTTGGCTAGTCACATGGAGATCTTCACCTGCGGAGGCAGGCCTTTTCCAAACGCATCTGTGCGCACCACAGCAGCCCTCCTACACGCCAGGGCTTCACCCCTGTGGCTCTCTGCACCGACAATGGCCTAGTATGGACCTGACATTCAAACTCCATCCATTTCCGAGCCAGTTGAATTAGCAGGTGAGTTGTTACTCGCTTCTTTGCAGATTCCGTTTTCCGTGGCCATGTCCTGCTGTTTGTATCATCCAACACCTTTTCTGAAGTCTGATGGGCGTTGCCATGGGTCACCTTAACCCAGTGTTGGGTTCATCCCGCAAATCCAGTTCTGCTTCCCAAAAGTGGCCCACTGTGTACTTGCATTCGACGCCTGGCTTCTTGCCCATTTTAAATTTGAGAATAGGTTGATACGCTTTCGCCTCATGGGGCACATATCATTTGTTTTACCAGGTGAAAGTGGGGTTTACAAGTGCCAGCTCTCCTGAAGGTAACTTCAGAGGGAACCAGCTGCTAGATGGTTCCATTATTCTTTTTCCCTATATCCCGGTCAGATGACCAATTTGCATGTCAGGAATGCTACAGATCTCTACCAGTGCTTCCTCTGGCTTTGCCCTTCATAGGCATTGTACACCATCTTTTGGGTTGTATCACACAAGCTCATGCTCCACTTTCCTGACAGAGTAGGGTAGAGGGGCTGTTGGTGCAGCCACCACAACACCGCAACTGGAACACTCCTCAGCCAGTGTGCGCCAGCCCTTACCTTAATTGCACCAAGGGTTTGGTACAGGCCAGTGGCTTGCACACATGTTTAACTACATGGTTTATTTTTGTATATCAGTCGGGTGGGTAAATGACATCACTGCAGACCCCTGGGACCCTCCCCACCCAGCAGCACAATGCAGTCATGGCACACTGAGGACAGTCCAACCCAATCGACAGTTGCACTTTGATCAGGGGGCCCCATCCCACATCACTGACCCAGTGACCCCCTGAGAGGTGCTGGGATGGTTGGTGGAGGAGGGCACAGCAACAGTCATTCACCCTTGTCCCTATGGACATGGCGAGACTGCTGCCAGGGGGATTTGCCACTCTGGAGAGCCACCTGCCCCCCCAGGGCCTTACCAGCTGACCAGAGCCAGTTGCAGTGCACCACCATGGGGGGGAATGCAACCTGCAGTGGCCGTGTGGGCCCGGGCGGCAGTCCCACGAGAGGATCCACCATTCTGACCAACCAACCTGCCCGCTGTGTTGAATCTTCTGTGCGGACTGTATGGACCACACCTGTATACCTCACAATGGTTTCACTCTCTCTCTTACTCTGTCTTCAGAGTTCTTTATCACTTTCATTCATGGTGCTTATTGGCTATCAGTCTCATGTGTGTATTTGGCCTTAGATGGGCTATGCCTGAATGATGACAAGATTGAGATCATTGTCTTGGGCACTTCCTCAACCCTCAAAAAACTGGGGCCTAAATACTCCTCATTTAATATTGATAGCAACCCCATCACGGTCGCTAGCGAGGTTAAAACCTTGGTTTTCTACCTGGATTCAACCTTCTCCTTCAAAAAACAGGTTAATGCAATGGCATCTGCTACAGCATACACTTGGAAAATAATCAGAGCAGGTAAACCCTTCCTGTCCAATAACAGTTGCATCACCCTGGCAAGAGCTCTTGTTCTGTCTAAGATGGATTACTGTAACTCTCTCTCTACTTCGGGGCCAACTTGGAAATTATCAAGAAAATCCAGTTCCTCAAGAACAATGCTCTCATAGCAACACTCGGTATCTCCAGGAGAGATCATATCTCTGAAACAAGAAAATTAAACAACTAGCTATCCACGCAGGATAAAATCCAGCTGAAAGTGGCTTCTCTTGCTTACAAATGTCTATATAATGCGGTGCCCTGCTACCTTACCGAGAGAATCATTAGAAAAACCTCTATAAGACCTTCTGGAGTTTTGAACACTAATTGCCTCATGGTCCCAAGATTTGAACTCTCAAGTGTGGGGGGACATAGTTGCAAGAAGATTAGTCGTACCCACAATTCCGACAGGACCTCATAAACTGGCTTAAAGAATCAGACCAGCAATCTGGCATATGACTCCTCCTTCTTTACCCTTGTATATAACAACGGGTCACCATAATTGTATATAGTATTTTATCTGTATCCCGACTTTGCTCCATCATCCTCCCTGGGATTTGCACACCTGTATTATGCAAATGGACCTATGTTCATGTACTTTCTGTAATAATGCTACCATAATTGCACATAGAAATCTATCTGTATCCTAACTATGTAACAACATATTACCTGGATTGCATACCCTGTACTATGTAAATTTATCTATGTAAATGTACTTTCTGTAACCAAGCAAGCTGTCTTTTGCAATGTGCCCTTATACCCTCGGGTCTGGTGCACAATACAAGTCATAAAAAAAAAACAAACAAACATGGAGTTTACCAACCGCTGTAGCCTGCTTTCCAAGCAACACAACTCCAAGATGACCCGGTCCAAGCAGGCCAGGTGTGCTGCCAGCCTCACTCTGCCACCCAACATGGTTTACGCACTGGGTTCTTCCCCCTTCACTTAACATTTGTGAGGGAAGCCTGGGAGTCTCATTTCATGGGGCCAATTTGAGGATTCCCCAAGCCTTGCGCCTCTGCCACTGCCGTGTGTGCACTGTCCCAATCAGCACCTAAGAATACCTGGGGAGTGGTTGGCCATCAGACACAATTGCAAGGCCAGCACTCCAGGGCTATCCCATGCAGGGAGAGGTGGGACACCACAGACAATGATACGTGGCATGGCCAGCTGCCTCAGGTTTGGGGAAGGTATGTTTGGGTTTTATGCCACTGCCGCCACTACCATCACCACCACCACCACCAACGGGGCCCACTGGGCGCCTGGCCCTCCCAATCCATGGATCCTGCAATGGTGCTGATCAGGGCCTGACCTTAGGGTGACAAAGAGAATAGGGGACTGGCAACAACCCCAGCCAAGCACCCAGGCAGTGTCCCCATTCTATTGACATTCAAGCGACCCTCAGACAGGCAGAGCCTCAGGGGGTATACAGGGCCACATGGTGCATCCAGAGTGTCGATCGATGTGTCCTGGAATTAACAATGATTCTCACAGCTAGATGCATTCTTCATTGACATGCAAGCCGAATGACCCAGCACAAGGAGTCACAGGAACATTTTTGTCCAGACATCAGCCCAAACCTGCAAGTGTAGGTTTGGGGGACACCGCACTGCCGGTCCCACCAACCCTTGCAGTGAGACAGCTTGGCACCACGTCTGGCTACTCCACTTGTGAATCAGCCAAGACCACTGCAGTTTTCAAATAAACAGGTTCTGTGTGCTCAGCCAGGAAGCCTACCCAACAACTTCTGGATCAGTGCAACAGTTGCTTTCCACAGTGACGGGGCCAGGCAGCACCACCACCGGACAACCGGACCAATCCACTCATCTTTCAACAACTATGTCCTCCTGCTTCCCTTTCAAGAAGGTGTTGAGGATTGCCAGAGGCAGGTAGGGTGGGGGCTGGCTGGGACCGCTGGGATCTTCGAACCCCAGCACAGCCACACAGCGCAAAGCTCCAGGTACCTCGTCACAGGGGTATATCTCCCACTGCAACGGCAAGCATGGTCATCGCTCATGCACAGTGGTGGCCAGCCAGAACCTCAACACCCACCCGTGGAGTAGGCCAGGCTGCACCATGGCTCTGAGCTTGACCAGCTTGGCAGGCCCCTGTCCACATGTGGAGGCATCATTTGAGAACAGCCAGGTTTCCCTCAGCTCCCAGATTCACCCATTTCAGACTTCCCTTCTGACGGTGGTACCCCAACCAACACCCGTCCGTTAGCAGGTTCAGAGTGAGGAGTGCACCCAGCAAACACGGCAACTCCTGTGCAAGCTCGTAGAGGAGAGGGTTCACTCAAGGCTCCCTTACCGGTGCATGGTTGGGGATCTCCAGCAGGTTAACACAACCCTGCCTGACGTTTACACCCATCTGCTGGGTCACGGACCTCAACACTGGCCAGGCGATGGTACTACGGCCAACGTGGGATGTAACAGCTGCTGCACCTTTGATGATCCTTCCACTGGTTCACAAACAGAAGCTTTGTTATGACTTCTACTTCCTCTGGATGATCAAGTTTGATCCTCTTCTCAGTGCTCTGGCAGGGCCAACACCAAACCCAGCAGGACCAATCCTGCGAACTCACCGAACCATCCAATGAACCAGTTATAGTGAGGGGTAGTGTGTGCAAAGGGCAGGCACTTACTCCAAAACATCTTATGACCTGCACTTACTTGTAATTCCCAGTGCATGTGATATAGTTGCAAACACCAATCCATATCACAAACAGTTCAGCGGGATACTGGCACCTGTTTGGAAAGCGTAGACACATGCTGATCCATTCAGTGTGGCGCACGTGCAGCCTGAGACATCTGGCAGCATCACAGACATGTTCAATCTCGAGTGGCTGAATGCCACTTGTCCCTCTAAAAAGTTGAACACTAAATACTGGGGGTCACATAAGCAGTTGCCATGGAGGAGTCTCGTTCATTATCAACAAATGACTCCACCAACCTTGAACAGACATGCACCACCACCCACATAAGCGAGGAAGAGCTACCTCTCTGTGAATCTTTTATGTGTACAGGCTGGGTGGGGTTTTCCATGTATGGCCAAATTGAGCTGTAGGCTCCATTTCTGGTGGTGCACTGCCATCTATTTCTTTTGGTTCATCTCTGAAACCATGCTCCCCCTTGGTATCCAAAGACTTTGGTTTCCCATAGGCTGATCGGCCAGTCATTGGGCTTGCAGGGTAGAGCCACACGCATAGACAGTCCCTTACCGAGGGGGCATGCCTTTAACACGGTCCCAGGGCAGGTAAAAGCTCATTGCATGGGACAACAGCTGAGGCCAGCCAAGCAGTCTAACCTTAGACAAACAAAGTATGTCAAATCAGTTCCGGTGAGTATGGGGAGGAACATGGCCATGCCACCCTGACATCCACATGCAAGTCATAGGAGGTTCTTTTGTCAGCCATGCACCCTGCTGGCTAGAATACAAGTTTGCCTCGGTCATGAGCATCCTGCCTCCTTGTGGAGCCAATTGGAAATTGAATTTTAAAATTGACAGCCATCCGGACTTCCAGGGGATGCGGGTGGTCTGGTAGTGGTATGCATTCCAATGGTGCTGGGAAGGAAGGTCAATATGGCACCCTGGTCATGGGTCAGTATGACCGGCTGGACAGGGGACTCATCAGACCTGTATGCGAGCCAGGTGTACAATGGTTAGGGGTGAGGCAGGGCAGCAGCGGTGCTCTGGCCATTGTCCATTAGTGCTTTTCCCCCCAGGGAGGGACAGGAACCCTAGCAGGATGCCCCGGATCCACTGCTGGCCAGGCAAACGATTGACCCACATTTGAGGGAGATGCTCAGGGGAGGGGGCAGCACCTCCAGCCATCATGGAGCTCAGGCCAGGGCATGCAATATCTCTTTCAATGAGCCTGCTTAGCAGGAACAGCCCCTGGCCTCCTGGCACGGAACCACCCACTCTGCGTCTGATTGCACACAAAGGTGGTTTGTGGTGCAGGGGGTGGATGAGAGTACCATGGTAGGGCAGGCAGCTGCTAAATGCATTTGAGATTTGCTGGGACAGGGGCCGAAACCCCAGGCACGCAGAGGGCACTGCTCAGTACACCATGGTTGTCAGGTTTCACAGTTCCATGCAGGGGTAATTGACCAAGTTCTTGTTTTATTCTGCAATGCATGAGGTAGGCAGGCAAGGAGGTTTGATAAGCCATGCCCAGGTGTCTCCAGAGGGCAAGGCATAGAGGTGTACCTGCCTGTGCCCCGTCCAGGGGTGCTAACCCAGCCATTGTTCACCTGCCTGTGATGCAGTGTGCCAGCCACGTTCCTCAGCAGAATTCCTCACAGGGGTCCCCGCCCACTCTAGAGTGCAAAGCTCAAAGGCATTGAGGGAAAGGCCCTGGATGGCCAGGGATACTACCCCACCCTTTGATGCCAGTGGGTAGTCCTTGTTCCATATGGGACACCTCAAGGCTGTCCAGTTATTTATCTTTCATGCACAGCATGTCTATGCAAGCTGAGAAGGTAATGTAGGGTGAAATCATGTGGTTGGGAACAGGTGTGTACCCTGTACAGGTTGGTTCATAGCACTCAGGGGAGCATCAGGTATGGTGTCATTGGTGGCAGGGATGTGCTCACTGTGCTGGGTATATTCATGTGTGTTGGCCTAAGGTGAGCAGGTCCAACTGCATGGGTGCGGAGGGACACATGGATATGGCAGGCTGCTGGGTCATTTTTTGCAGTTGTTGCAAGGCATTCAGTGGGCACATGCTGGTTCTGTTGTGGGCGGGGATGCTGTAACTGTATGGGGTGTTTTTCAGTCTGTTGGTTAGAGGTGAGCAGGTCCATCTGCATGGGTGAGGAGGGAATTATTGAAAAGGGGGTGAACCTGTGATTCTAGTCCCTGGTCCTTCAGGTAGGGCACATTATATTAAAGAAGGGTGGACCAGTAGAACGGGATGACACATAAGTTCTTCACTCAAATATAAATGTTAATCAATACACATTTCACATAATTTATGTATGATATAAAAAACATAAAAAAACAATAAATTCATTCCATCAATTTAGCATTCATATCTTAATCATTCATTCATAGTCCCATACTACCACATTCAAACAATCATGAATAAAACCAATTTGGCTTATCAAAAAGTCTATACTACTGCTGTTAACACAGTCTCCTTTAGTTTTCACATATATTAGTGACCCAGTCCATAATATCAGGTGTCATATTTTATCTGGTTCTTTTTGTTGGTCCAGATTGCACACAGCAAATCATCGACACGTGTTTCGGTCACACAAGACCTTCTTCAGGATGTTGGGCACAGAATAATTAATCCTCCCTTTTCGGAAACGTATAGGCCAATATTCATTCTAAAAAAAGACATACATAATCATCCATCAGAATTGTGTCATCCCTATTTCTTTTACAAGGTGTCTTATATTGTCACAAATATGGTTCTAGTCAATAGAATCAACAAAGCCTACTCACCCCCAAGTTCCAACTCTAGGGTTAGCAAGTAGGACGTCTGAAACAATCCTCCACAGGAATCTATTACGATATAGACATCATGTGGATCAAACAAAGACACCTCTAAGTCTTCTAGTATTCAACACGGGTGGATAACAATCAATAAACCATCCATGCTAGTTTCTGTTTAAGGTCAATAAAAGCCAGATGTGCACTCACGTTCTCTACTGGTTATCATCAAGTAGGCAAATCAAACAAATTCTTCCCAACCAGCCAACCCGAAGTTTGATTGGATTTGATGTTTCCAGTTCATCCAGCTGTGGACCCATGCAGCAACCCTAGCAAGGTCTACGATACTGGGAACAGAGGGGGAACACAAAAGACACTGGGCCTCATTACACAGACGGCGGTAAGGGTTTACCGGTACTGGTAAGGGCACCAGTACCGGTAAACCCTTACCACCTTACTATGAGGTCCCTTTGCGGGTTGGCACTTTAACGCCTGCTGTTTAGCAGGTGTTAAAAACCAACCCGCAAAGGGACCAGGGTGCTAATTACGGTACCGCAATTTGCAGCACCGTAATTAGCGCCTTCCCCATTCCCATAGAGCCCTATGGGGCAAAAATGGGAATGGGGAAGGGCAATGGGGGAAGGGGGAATTACCGTCCCGCCAACCTTGGAATAGGGCGGTAATTCCCCTTTCCTCCAAGGCGGTGCCGGTATTTTACCCGCATGGACCAAGGTGCTAATAGCACCTTGGTCCTCCGTCTACTGTGTAATGAGGCCCACTGTCTTACTCAACAGTTCTTTCCTCCCATACAAAAATCGTCACTTATCACATGATTCCGGCCAAATTACAGTCCGCTTTATAAGTCAACTCAAATCGGTGGGTAGATCTCTGTTGTCTAAGCTATAGCATGTCACAATAGGCTACAACAGCTATGGGGGCACGGGTGTTCCTGTGTCACTTTACACCTTATACAATATATTTCTATTGACAATGAAGCGCTCACGAGCTCGGCTAATATTATAGCACGTAGCAACAGCCGTCAGCCCAATGTGTATATAACTAACCAGGTCAGCCTAAGCCTGTACAATGCACCGTACGAACATCACAACGCTAAATGCCCCTACATGTGCGTGTCTCACCACACTACAGCCAGCGTCAGAATAGAGTGTCTTCACTCGTGTACTCACAGGCGGCAGCTCGTGTAGTACAGCGGCCCCTTCGCATATAAGTATTTCGGCGGCACGTCTCTTCCAGTACTTACAGGGGACAACAATGCGGTGACAACGCTAGGTATACAGTCATATGTCCCTAGCAATCCCGTCTAAATGGAGTGTCTACAGCCGTGTACTCACCGGCGGCCGCTCGTGTATTACAACGACCACTTCGCTTATAAGTTATTCGGCGGCACATCTCTTCCACTACTTCAAGTCAACATAGAAGAGAGACTACATCTCTTCCAATATTTCAAGTCGCTATGTGTTCTGCAGTAAACACAAAGAGGAGACAAAATACGGTGGCTGACAAGTCTACCCATTATATGTACAGTCAAAACAACCTGACTGAAAGCCTGTATCACTTCCTTCATTCGTAATCAGGAATTAATATATGCCCGCATACTATGCACAACCGAAAGTGGACATCAATACCAGACTACGTCTCCACCTTTCCCTCTGGGCAACATGGGCATTAAAAGACATTAAAAAAACATTAGAAAATTTAAAAAAATGTATTAAAAAAACACACACAACTTGGACATTAGAAGACTATGGGCCTCATTACACGGATGGCGGTAAGGGATTACCGTTACCAGTAAGGGCACCGGTGCCAGTAATCCCTTACCGCCATACTACGAGGTCCCTTTGCTGGTCCCTACCTTAACGGCTGGTTTTACCAAGGGCCAATGGTAAATGGGGAATTATGGCCCCGCCAACCTTGGAATGGGGGATAATTCCGCCATTCACCATGGCGGGATCGATAAATTACCGGCGGCAACCATTGTGCTAATAGCGCCATGGTTACCGCCTTCCATGTAATGAGGCCCTATGTGTTTTACTCGTGTCTCTCATAGACCCCAGAAAACCACCCTCAACACACGCACATCCAGCAAAGCCAGTGTTATTACAATGTGCCCCATCCATGGGCGTAACAGCAAGATGCCGGCCCCTTCGGGCACCCTATATATAGACCCCCTGATGATAGGAACTGGGTCATCAATACATCAATGTGTCAATACAATTTTTTGGTACACTATTTTTAATAATAATAATATGGCCAGTGGCCACTTCAATGTAAGGAGGAGCTTTTCATCACAATACACGATCTTTATGCGCACATTCAAATCCGTAGATTCATTATATAGACAACTGCTTTTAATTCAAACTGGAACAGATATCATGATTATTTGAAGAAACATTATGTCGGCATTTGTATTTATTACACACATTTGTTTCCAAGTGTTACATTGCACATCAATGGTGGAGGACTGGAGATGGACAATAACCATCTTCCTTCATTACTTCATTATGGGATAGAATATCATACCACTTTCAGTATCTCAGTTTTTTAAATCAGAGTGTTCCATTCTACTGAAACATTCAATCCATTCTGGACAGTGTCCAGAGTGTGGATCCATTTCTGTTCGATACGGTGTAATATTTTCCCCATATCACCTTCTCTCATATTGTTTTTGATGTGTTGAAGTACAAACCGCGCAAAGTCTGTATCTTTGTGTTGTAATTTGACAAAGTGCTCGACAAGGGTTTATCTGCCACTTTGTTTCTTATGCAGCTTCTATGTTCTGGTATTCGTTGTCTAATCTCCCGTGTTGTTTTCCCAACATAGAGAAGTTGGCAAGGACACCTGATAACATAAATGACATTTTTAGTCAAACAATTGGTATGACACTTCATTTTCCATATTTTTTGGCCATACTAGAATTCACGTTTGGTTTCGGTAAGTGGGCAAGCCACACATTTACCACACTTATAGTGACCAAGAATAGATGGCATTCCCCACTGGTTATTAATGGTTTGTTCTTTCATTGGTTCTCTGTAGGTGTGTACCAGTCTCTGTCTTAAGTTCTGATTCCGTTTAAAAGCAAACATTGGTTGCTGTGTAAGTGATCCTGGCTGTTTTATCAGGTTCCAATGTCTGTTTATGATCCTTTTTATATCCCCATTTATAGGGTTGATGTCCTCACACATACAAGGCGTTCATTTTTCTGCTTTTCTCGAGTAGTGAGACATGTTTCTCGATCGATAAATTCAGCTCTCTTCATTTGGTCTTTGACCAATCTTCTGGGATAACCCCTATTCATAAGTCTCTCTTTAAGTTGTTCTGCATGTAACTTAAATTCATCTTTCTATGCACAATTCCTCCTGATACGTAAGAACTGCCCATACGGAAGGTTCTGACGTAAACTGGATGGGTGGAAACTTTTGAAGTGGAGAAGAGAGTTCTTGTCAGTGGGTTTTTTGAAGAGAGTAGTTATGAATTGGTTCCCAGATTTTTTAATTATCAAATCGAGAAAACTCACTTGGCGGTGACTATGCTCAATAGTGAATTTGATGTTAGTATCACATTGGTTCAGCCAGTCATGAAACTCCATTAATGATGCCACAGACCCCCCTCCAAATTAAAAAGACATCATCAATGTAACGTTGGCATAATTGTAAATGGAGTTGCAGCGTGGGGTGAAACCTAAGAGCATTGCTAGGACCGAGAGTAAATTTGTCTTCATGGTCGGCCATGTACAGGTTAGTGACATCCGGAGCGAATGTCGCCCCCATACTGACCCCCCTTCTCTTGCTTATAAAGCTGTTTTTTAAAAAGAAAGACATTTTCGATCATTGCCAGCCTTATGCACTCTTGAATAAACTCTGTCAGGGGTTGATGAGGTCTAGTTCTCATATTGAGATATTTTCCCAAAACTCAGAGAGACATTCTAACTGTGGAATCGCCGTGTATAGGGACTCGACATCCATGGTAACCAGAATATCGGCCTCTTCCACTTGGATATCATTGATGATCTTAATCATGTGTGTCGAGTCTCTAACATATGACAGCATCTCTAAAACGAATGGTTTGAGAAAAAGTTTTCGAATAAACAGATAGGGGTTCTAACAAGGAGTCAATGGCAGACACAATGGGTCTGCCTGGTGGATTTGTTTGAAATCTGTGGATTTTGGGAAGTATATAGAAGGCCGCTCTCTTAGATTCGACTTTATTCAAAAAACGGGCTTCATCTATACTAATCCACTGTTCACATATTGCGTGATTGGTCAGACTTTTTGTTTCGTCTTGCAACCTCGATGTAGGGTCTACAGCCAATTTTTTATACAACCTCTTATCATCCAGTAGTCGCATACATTCTGCTTCGTACATAATTGTGTCCAACACAACAATACCACCCCCCCTTATCTGCAAGTTTTATAGTGATGGATTCCTCCCCACATAGCTTCATAAGACTTTTTCTTTCTTCCCCTGTTAGATTACCTGACTCGTGGTTCTTCTTCTTAATGGCTTCCAATTTTTCTCTGGTTACAATATTCTCGAAAGCCAAGATTTCTGGCGTGCAAGTATGTGGGGGAGGTATGAAAGTGGATCCCTCCCTAAGGCAGCTGATATTAGGCACTGCCTCAGGAGCCGATCCCATCTCACTGGGGTGGGCTGGAAGGTAGACCTCAAAAAAATGTTTAAGTTGTATGTTCCTGAAGAATTTATGCAATTCTAGTTTTTGTATTGAACACATCGGCTCTTGTGGTGAGGACATAGGACAATCACTTCGATAGCACATCTAGATCAGGTTTCCCAAGATGGTAAAGGGATAGATTGAAGATAGGCATTTGGTCAGGGGTACCTTGGTTCACTGGTTTGAGTACCACTGCCTGGTTCTCATCCCTTGCCCCTGTCCGTACTGTAGCTGTCGCTGTCTCGGTCTGCCTCTCTGCCCTCCTCTGAAAAAAACCTGTTGTTGGTTTTGTTGGTTTTGTTGATTTTGTTGGTTTTGTCCCCTGCCTCCACCTCCCGCACTTGTAACGGCCTGAACATTTAGAGTCGGATGCGATCCACTTGAGGATCCAGATGTATTTGAGAAAGTGGCATATCGTTTGTTCTTTCGGTAGTTGTAGACACCTATTGGTGGGTCAGTGAAGAAACCTTTTCTTAAATATGGATAAGTCCTTTCCTCGTTATAATTTGTAATATCTTTTTGTAATTTTTTTACTTTTCTTTCTAAGTTTTGTAGCCTATTGTGGCATGCTATAGCTTAGAGAACAGAGATCTACGCACCGATTTTGAGTTGACTTAAAAAGAGGACTGTAATTTGGGCGGAATCATGTGATAAGTGACGATTTGTCTATGGGAGGAAAGAGAACTGTTGAGTAAGACAGTGTCTTTTGTGTTCGCCCTCTGTCCCTAGTGTCGTAGACCTTGCTAAGGTTGCTGCAGGGGTCCACAGCCGGATGAACTGGAAACATCAAATCCAATCAAACTTCTGGTGGCTGGTTGAGCAGAATTTGTTTGATTTGCCTACTTGATGTGAACCGGTAGAGAATGTGAGTGCACATCTGGTTTTTATTGACCTTAAACAGAAACTAGCATGGATGGTTTATTGATTGTTATCCACCCGTGTTGACTACTAGAAGACTTAGAGGTGTCTTTGTTTGATCCACAGGATGTCTATATCATAATAGATTAATGTAGAGGATTGATTCCGACGTCCTACTTGCTAACTCTAGAGTTGGAACTTGGGGGTGAGTAGGCTTTGTTGATTCTATTGACTAGAAACACATTTGTGACAATATAAGTCACCTTGTAAAAGAAATAGGGATGACACAATTCTGAAGGATGTTTATTTATGTCTTTTTTTAGAATGAATATTGTCCTATACATTTCCGAAAAGGGAGGATTAATTATTCTGTGCCCAACGTCCTGAAGAAGGTCTTGTGTGACCGAAACACATGTCGACAATTTGCTGTGTGCAATCTGGACCAACAAAAAGAACTAGATAAAATACGACACCTGATATTATGGACTGGGTCACTAATATATGTGAAAACTAAAGGAGACTATGTTAACAGCAGTAGTATAGACTGTTTGATAAGCCAAATTGGTTTTATTCATGATTGTTTGAATGTGGTAGTATGGGACTATGAATGAATAAGATATGAATGCTAAATTGATGGAATTAATTTATTGTTTTTTATGTTTATATATCATACATACATTAATTATGTGAAATGTGTATTGATTAAAATGTATATTTGAATGAAGAACCTATGTGTCATCCCGTTCTACTGGTCCACCATTCTTTAATATAATGGGTAAGGAGAGAGACACGGTGCTGGCAGGCTGGTGAGTAATTGATTGCAGTTGTTGCATGGCACTCAGGGGGACACACATTGGTGCTGTTGTGAGCAGGGTGGCTGACACTTTGTGGGGTGGTTTTCAGTGCATTGGATTGAGGTGAGCAGGTCCAGCTGCCTGGGTGCGGAGGGAGACATGGAGATGGAAGGCAGTGAGTCATTGATTGCAGTTGTTGCAAGGCACTCAGGGGGCACATGGTACATTGACATTGAGTGCAGGGATGTGTTACCTGCTCTGACCTTGTGTTTTCCTTTCTTCTGAGGCATTCTGCAAGGGGATACAGTTGCTGCTATGCAACAGCACAGGGCTGTGGA
This sequence comes from Ambystoma mexicanum, assembly GCF_040938575.1. Lineage (NCBI taxonomy): Eukaryota > Metazoa > Chordata > Amphibia > Caudata > Ambystomatidae > Ambystoma > Ambystoma mexicanum. The sequence continues at coordinate 194,637,224 of NC_090938.1, forward strand.
ATGCCTGCATGCCACACCTGCTTAGTCTACGCTGGTTTCAGCACCTACAGAGACGTACATTGCTACATGACTCACGTGAGATGGACATTTTCATTGAACTGAACTTGCACTTTTCTCAGTCTCTATGACTATTTATATGAACATGTGTTTTATGAGCTGTATTGTTGGCATGGAATGGAGTAGTCACTCCACCTGTATATTAGGGAGAGTCCCGCCTACGGTGGCCAGGCCAGTCCTCACAAATTTTTGTTCCTGCTTACATTATCTACTGTGGCTTTCTACTTGTGTTCTCCTGTGCGTTGTTGGTTCTATGAGTGCACAATTATTGGTGGTGGGCAATGTGAGAGTGGTAACAGCTTACATTGATTGTGTTGTGTGCTTTTGTGTGAGAGACATGGATTCTGTTGTTTCAACTGACCATGCCTGTGTCAGTGTTTTGTGCACTTGATTTGATGCTTATGGACACACACAGTTTGGCTCTCCCAAACACACATTCTCAGGGTGGAGTTATGGTCAAGGCAGATTAGTCACAATTCAACAATGAAGGGCACCAGGGATGTGGCTTCACAGTGTGTGTGCTCCACGGGGGCTGCTATTCAGGTGAAGTAGGTTTGCACAACCTGGTAGCATGAGTCTTGTCCCTGTGCCCTTTGGCTTTGCCACGTGGGATGGGTGGTACCTGAGGCTGAGGGCGATGTCCCTCCTGCAGCTCTACTGGTATGCCACTCCGTGTAGCAACATTGTGCAGGACACAAGATGCCACAATGGTCTATATAGTGGGGAATATAGCATTACATCACCAGAGTGGTCAAGTATGCCCCTAGTGGCTATGCATGCTGCGTTATACCTTACCTCAGCTGGGGTGGCAGGATTCCTGAATGGCATGAGCAGGAATGGTGAGAGCACGCAGGCACTGTCCCCTGCAAATGTTGAAATGGTTGTGGTAAGCATTGTTTTTCATGGGCTGTTATTCTGTGTGTCATGTGACTGCTTGCATGTGTGCGATAGTTAATGCTCACCAATGAGCCAGGTTTTGCCAAAGGTTCCAGATGCTAGGACCTGGTACAGTGGAAAACTCCAGTAAATGAAGCTACCATGTGTGCTTCTGGGGAAATTTGCATTCACATGCATGATAACTGCCTTCGCATCGCAGATGACCTGTGCCTTGATTGAATGCAATGCTTCTGGTTGTGGCACATGTGCCTGCTCAATCGTCGGGCGACTGTGGCACAACATGCATACAAACAACGGCTCCTAGCACCCATGGGAGGTGTACTATGGGATAAAACTCCTGGCATACACTCTGCCTTGCTGCGCTATCTTATGCAGCGCAAGTCCTGGTGCAGGTACCGGGATTGCGTGGCCTGCGGTATGCCCCCAATGATGGCAGAGGTGTGCTGGAATGAGCCTGTAGCCAAACAAGATAGGGCTGTTGGCACCTTCTGCAGGGGTGTGAGTGCATGGGAGCAGATGTTGGGTGATGACCCCCTCCCTGACCAGGTCTAGGATGACATGGGGAGGGAATCTGTACCTTGCATACACCTCGTCATCTGGTATCCCAAAAAGCATTGTGGGAGGATGGAAAGTCCTGTCCCTTCGCCATACTCATCCTCCTCCTTCCACGATCATGTACAATTTCTGACACTACAGCAGGATTCATCCTGGAAGTGCACATCCCTCAACATGGTCACGCTATTCCTCGTTCCTCCTCATTTCGCGCAAAGAATGGAGAATATCTATATTCCGTTCCCTATTTGTATCTTTGCGCTGGCCATTCCCACACTTTGCAGTGTGTGTTGCGCAAAGAGCTTAGCACCACGCAAAGTAGGTAAGGACCCACGCAAAGTGAGTGCAGACCCAAACAAAGTCTGATCCATGAATCGGCAACATGAGTTTTGCGTGCCACAAAGTGCATTTTGTTTGACGCAAAGTGTTTTTGCGGTGCGCAAACCCTTCTATGAATCAGGCACAAAGATGAATGATGGAACAGCACTCTTCCTCACCCAATCCTACAAATATGTAATAGGGATAACTCTCTGGCAAATACTGACCATGTGGTAGGTAATCCGATGGTCCAAAGTCTGACACTAACAACTGGATAGGATGGAAATTAACGATAAAACACATTTTAAGCAGTCATTTAACCATGAACCTTTCACATAATAAGCATTATTGGTTTAATGGCTTTATTAAAGCCTTCTTTGTGAATTTACTTCTGTTGGATAATTACATGGTATATGAGATTAAAAGTTAAACCTATTTAATATTACAACAGCTGCTGGATGCAAGTTTCTCTTTGCCCAAGGTCTTCTAATAGTTATAGGTTTCCTGAAAGGAACATGAAAGTCTGGCAGCTAGAAGGGTTGGGGACACTGTGGAAGGTAGCCATCTGAACTCAAGTTCATAGATACCATGGAGCTTTGGTAAACACGCTATAAAAATGTATTCAAACAAAGTGTACATACTTTCTCAAAGAAAATTCTACCTAATAAGCATTCCCATAATAAGCATTCTTGGTTTAATGGCTTTATTAAAGCCATCTTTGTGAATGTACTGCTGTTGGATAGTTACATGGTATATCAGATTAAATGTTAAACCTTTTTAATATTACAGCAGCTGCTGGATGCAAGTTTCTCTTTGCCTAAGGTCTTCTAATAGTTAAAGGTTTCCTGAAAGGAACATGGAAGTGTGGCAGCTATAAATGTAGTGGACCCTGTGGAAGGTAGCCATCTGAAACATGCACACAAGTTCAAAGATACCATGGAGCTTTGGTAAATGCGCTATATAAATCAATTCAAACAAAGTTTACATGCTCTCTCAAAGAAAATTCGACCTAAATGATCAGGAATATTTTCTAAATCCCCCCGCCCCCCTTTACATGACTTGAAAAATTGGGAAATCGGAAAATTAGAGGCTTTGTAGGGACACACATGCTCAATTCTCCGCAAAGATCCTAAACATTTGTGTCAACTATGCTAAATTGTCAATTTACAGTGGAGAGATCATTGTTGGGCTGAAATGAGTACATTACAAAATAAAACATGGTCTTGGTCCCCAGTATACCGACTGTATGAAATTGATCTTTTAGATCATTTGATTTGCATGGCCCAAGCTCCAGTACCCCAGAGATAATGTACCAATATAGACAAAAGGATAGATCAATATCATGGGATAATGACTTGCCTTACGATAACCATCTTTTATTTTTTATTTTTAAAGAAAAGATACAACCATAAGCCCAGGGACGGTCTCCATCCCAGGTGATAATTATCCCTTTCAAGATCTGTAAGGCTATTACCACGGCATAACGCTTATTCATTGGGCCTCATTACACGGTAGGCGGTAGGGATTTAACGTTACTGGTAATGGAATACCGGTAACGTTAAATCCCCATGCGGATCACGACCCGGCTCACCGCTATTAGCGGAACCGCTAAGTAGGCTGCCACTAATAGCGGGCAGTCCGCGTGCGCGCGATCCACCATCCCGTAAATAGCACCATGCCGCCAATAGCATACTATCACGAGTCAAGCGGCCATGCTAATAGCGGCATGGTAAAGCACCTAAAACCCCTTACCGCCAAGGCGCTAATACCGCCATCGCGAACCACCCGTTAAGGGAACTGAGCAGTGTTCCCACCTGCCACAGGTGGAGAAAATCAGCACAGGTGGAGGCAATGGAGACTGTGGCAGCTCAAAAGGAGCACACCACACCCCTTCCCACACCAAGATGGTTCCAATATTGGCAGCATTACATGGCCTGGAGGACCTCATTGCAGTGCAGCTGCAACAACAACAGGCAGCACAAAGGAGACGCAGGAGGAGGAGGAGGGCGAGGAGGGCAAGACAGGCACAGCAAGCACCACCACGGCACCCAATCATACCACAGAGGCACCCACCAATCCCCAGGATCAGAGCCTGTCCATTTAACCTAACCCCTGAGCAGATACACACCCTGTACCGTCTGGACAGGGCTACCATCACCAGCATCGTGGACATGATCCAAGACAACATTGTGAGCCTCATAGACATCAGAACTGCCATCCCCCCGCTACTGAAGGTGGTGAGTGTGCTGCACTTCCTGGCCACAGGCACCTACCAGCATACAGTGGGACAGATGCATGGCATCTCACAACCAGTATTCTCCTGCACGCTGAACCAGGTACTCGATGCCCTCCTGAAGCATGCACCTGAACACATATCGATGCCACGGACTGCCCAGGAGATTGCAAACACAAAAGTTGGCTTCTATTCACTGGCAGGCAGCCCAAGTTGAATCAGGGCCATCGACTGTACCCATGTGGAATTGGTGGTCCCACATCACAATGAAGTAGTCTACCGAAACAGGAAGCAATTCCACTCTATCAATGTCCAAATGGTATGTGACGCCAACAAGATAATCACACATTGCTGTGCACGATTTCCCGGATCAACCCATGATTCCATGGTCCTGCGGAACTCAACTATCCCACGCTACATGGAGGAACACACCGGACAACGTTCGTGGCTACTTGGTGAGTAGCAGGGCAAGTACATGGCAATGTGACTGGGGGGGAGATACGTACTCCAACTGGTTTGAAGGGGGGGGAGAGATACGTACTCAAACTGGGTGTGAAGGGGAGAGATACGTACTCAAACTGGGTGTGAAGGGGGGGAGATACGTACTCCAACTGGGTGTGAAGGGGGGGAGAGATGCATACTCCAACTGGGTGTAGCCTGTCGTATGTGGGCAAAATGCACATACAGATGTACGGCAATGTCCATCTGGGAAGGCGGCAATGTATTGAGATGAACCGACATGCAAGTATAGGCTTCACAACACAGATGACATTCCAGGTCTAGTAACATTAAACATCCACCCACATACAAATTGCACAACATTCCACGCCACAAAATACAAAAATTCCACACATGCATCAAGATTGCATCCTGAATTAGTCCAGCACAACATCAATAATGCAATGTGCCCTATAATGCATGCAAAGGGATCACCACTAGCCATAGCATTTCCCCACGCACCTATTCCACCACTGAAGAGATGCCTCTCTGCATGGCAACATCAATGTTGGAATGGCAGTACACCAGCAGTGTGGAAACATATCTGCCTGGGCCCAGGGACACCGAAGACCTCGCATCAACCAGGACATGTCAATTACTGTTTGAGGCATCAATGTGGCATGTCTACTTGCAGGGTCAACCTCCCCCTTGCACGTTGCTGTCACCCAGACCATCTGCATGTATGCTGTCAATTGTGTACTTGAATCACAATGCAATATCAATTTGTGTGATATGAACAGGCCGCTCTTGAGGTGAACAGTAACAGGACCCCGTTCTTCCCCCCCACACAGGTGATGCGGGCTGTCCCCTGAAGACCTCGCTCCTCACACCTGTACGGAACCCACAGAACAGGCACGAGGAGGAATACATTTGTGCACACACCCGTACCCGCATCGTGATCGAGCAGACTTTTGGCCTTTTGAAGTCACGGCTTAGGTGCATTAGCAGGTCTGGCGGTGCTCTCCTGTATGGACATGAGAAGGTGGGCGAGATCACCACGGTTTGTGTCATAGTGCACAATATGTGTATCAGACGGAATGTGCCACTGCCCCCTGAGGTTGAAATGGAAGCACCTGATGAGGATGATGATGGTGATGAGGACGGAGGTGAAGGGGATGCAGGTCTTGCAAGAGGGGATGGGCAGGAGGGACGTGCTGTGAGACAGGATCTGATCAACCTAATATTCTGAGGAACATGTTTACGTACTGTCACATGGATATGGGTATCAATGCACTGGTGTATGTTTGGGAGCACGCAATGGACCCTGTCGCCAATAAAGTACACATACACAATGAAGATGTCCAAGCCTGTGTTTTGATCATAAACCAGTGTATTGAGAAACAGAAAGGTGTAGACGTGCAAGTAACAAAACATCCCACCACCCTACACCCCACCCCCCACAACAGACCCATAACACCCTACCCCCCACGCCCCAGAACAGACCCATAACACCCTACCCCCAACCCCCAGAACAGACCCATAACACCCTACCCCCCACCCCCCACAACAGACCCCTAACACCCTACCCCCCACCAACAGTCCCTCATGTGTCTGGCATGTTTGCCCTGGCCAATGCACACAGATGAATCTCCTTTGGCACCCTATTTGCCATTGTCTTTGGCAGCATCTTGGGGACGGTCAGTCGTGCGCCTGGTGGTGCGTGTAGAACGCCGGAGGGGGCTTGTCTGTCTCGGCCCCAAAGATGATGATGGGGCAGACTGGGCTTGCTGTGAAAAGTGGCGGTCCATGGTGTCGGCCATGCGAACAAGGACCTTCCTGAGCATCGCTATCTCATTGCATAGCCTGTCGGTGTTAGCATCCATTCTCTCAGTGGAGTGCCTCACCGTCTCCACAATGTTCTCCCTGAGTCGGGCAGCCTCCTCGGCATGCTGGCCAACCAGCACAGTCAGCTCATGTTGTCTCTCCAGGATGGTGGTCAGTTGGGGGGCAGTGCTGGGTGACCGTGCACTGGATGCTGTGCCCTCTGATGCACCCACTGCCGCAGGTGAAGGTAACATGGGGGACATAATTGCTGGGTAGTTGTCCTCAACAGTCACATCAGACCCAGGGGTCTGGGTTGGGGCTGGCTCTGGGGTTCTAGGGGGGCTTGGTATGTGCATCACCATAGGCTCCGCTAGGGTGTCCTCCGGATCGGATAGGGAGGCAGTGGCGGCTGCCTCACCAGCGGAGCTAGCCGCAGCTGATGGTGGGCCCTCAGTGGCAGGCATTGGTGCAAGTGGGTTCTCCACCGGTGGTGGGGCTGCAGTTTCTGGTGCAGCTACTACTGCCCTGGCAGTGGCACTGTGATGATGTTTTATGCTTGTCAGATGTGACCTTCCCCCCTTGTCCCTGGATGTTGTTGGGGTGTCCTCCGGCTCTTGTGCCCTTGGCCTCTTGCACGTAGCTGGTGCCTGGGATGCATCAGTGGCATCCTCACCATCTGTTTGTGAGCCTGTCAGGGACGAGAAGGGGGATGGCATTGGTTGCGTTTCAATATACTTAATGCAGATTACGTAAATGATGCAGTTGTGGCCATTGGGAGTTGTGGATGCAGGTGATGTGCCAGTTCAGTGCCTCATCCATGCATGGTTGTGTTTGGAACTTGTCTCTGGTGATGTGTGCATGTGTGTGTGTGTTTGGGTCTGACACTGACTTGGTGAGGGATGGATGCATGTGTGGATGTGTGTCCATGCATGAGAGGAGTCTGTGCTCACATATGGGGGGGGACAGTACATTCACATCGCATCCTGTCATGTGTACACTCACCTCCATCTGAAGTGGTACCCACGCCGAACTCCATGCTGCTCACTCCTTCAATGGATTCAACGGCAATCAGGTTGGAACATGTCTCCTCCCATTCCTTCATTCGGATAGGTGAACCATCTCCACCGGCACTGGCAATGCGATGGTTTTCAGCCAGGATGCCCCTCACCCACAGTCTGAGGTCATCCCACCTCTTCCTGCATTTGCGCAAGGTGCGCGTGCTGGTGCCCACAGCACTGACTTTGACAGCTACCTCCTCCCAGATGGCTTTTTTTTTTCAATAAGGTTGGCTGGCGGATTTCATTAGCAAACACTACCTCGGCATTCTCAGCCAGGGTCTGTGTTAGCATGTTCAGTTCCTCTGGCGTATATTTCTCCTTGCGCTGCCTGTCGGAGGATTTTTTTAGTGCCTTGGGCATGATGCAGGTGTCCCAGATGATTTTGCACTGCTCACAACTCGAAACAGGTCCTGGGGGCAGAGGATGGCAATGGATTGTGTTTTTAAAGATGGCAGCCGTGCTCTTTCCCGTTCCTGTGCGGTTCCGCAATTTAACGGTCACTGCTAATAGCGGTGACCGCTATTTGCATGTAGCGCGAGGGCAGAGGTGCTATCTGCACTATCGTGGAAGCCGGTAAGGGACTTTTAGGGGACTTTACCGGCACTGCGGTAGGGTCATTAACGGCATGGCACTATGCTTGTGTCCGCGTACACGTGATCGTGCGCTATTAGCGCCCTGTTGCGAGGGCGGACACGTTAATAGCGCCATGCCGCTAATTTGCGGTTTTTACCGCGCAACGTGTAATGAGGCCCATTGACAGTCATTTTTTCAATGGGTTGTTTCCAATTTATTTTTTTTAAACTCATCAAAAAACATATCGGGGGGTAGGGGAAACAGCATTTAAGGGTTGGGAGTAGTGTAAAATAAATGTGGGAGAAGGGGGATTGGAGGGAACTCCTTCCTAAATAAAAAAAAAAGTCAATGAGATTTTTTGGGGGAAACAATTCCGAGGAAAACCCATCGAAAAAATCTATGTTTTGGAGTTTTGGTAGGGAAGTAAACTACTAACTATTTATTAGTGAGTAAAGTAAACTGATTAAACGTGTTGCTAAAGTAAACATAGGATTACTTTGTTGCAATTAAACAACAAGGTTATCTTTACAAGGTATACCTTTTCTTTCTAAGCTTGGCTAAACTGGAACAGGGTCAGCCTATGTTTGGAAACATGAGTTCCAACACTGCACTATGCACTTCTGTTTGCAATGATTTGACTGTACCATGAAGACCTATCAAGCCAGGGGGCCTTTAAAAAGAGTATTTATTACTTGACCTCCCCACTTAATCTCACCCTCATTTTGCTCGATGTCTAACAGCTCACATTGGCATTGTCCCTTGGAGTGGATGATTTTCATTCTCTTTGGCCTTGGGAATCCAGGAGTGCTGTGCAAGATTAATGAAGATGCCATTTAAATGTTCCGCCACCTGCAATCCTGGCGGCACATTTTCCTCCCTTCCCAATTCATCCCAGGTGATGGTTACATTTCATTAGCCCATATGACCGCATTTTAGCTGCCTGCACTTCTAGCCTGCGTGTGGATTTCCGAATCCAAGTGTACTCTGACTGCATTTTAGCTTCCTGCATTTCTAGCCTGCGTGTGGATTTCCGAATCTAGGTGTACTCTGACTGCATTTTTAGCCCCATTCTCTCCAGCCCATATGAATGCTTCTTAGCTTCCTGCATCTTTAGCCCACATGTATGCTCCAACCTCACAACTAGTTGTATTCAATCTAGATACTATAGTGCACAGGCTGTACCTGACAGATTCTACCCAACTCTAACTAGCCACCAACTATCTTAGTCTGGCCTGCTCCCCACCAGCGCCACTAGACTCTACTACAGACCATGATCTTCTGGCCGCCCTAATCATGTTCCCCTTCTGCTTAATACAGGACAACGTACCCTGTAGCAACAATAGCTACATAGCCCACCTGGACGGCCTGGCTAAACTAGGGTGCCCCAGACACCACCCCATCCCATGCCCCACTCCGTTCCTACCCTCTGCATCCCCTTTCCCCTCCACTTACCACCACCCTCTCACATCCACATCCATCGTCATCCATGGCTTACCTACCAACAGCCACCACAGTCCCATTGCTAAGTCTAACCAAACCGACCACCAAACCTCCCGCCCGCTTTAAGCCGCCCGGCCCAACCCCTCCCCCCCCCCCCTTACTCCCAACCCGCAATGACAGATTAGGCTCCAGACTCCCCACCACAATTTCTAAACCCAACTCCAAACCCTACTACAAAGCACATTGCACCAAACAAGCCCTCACCTCCCCCACTAAAAGGCGCCCTACTCAACGTCAGATCCCTGGCTGCCCACCCCACAGAAATTGCAGACATTATCCTTACCAACGACCTTGACTTTCTAGCCCTAACAGAAACCTGGCTTCATGAGGCGTCCGGACCCCATTTATCGCTAGCCATCCCAGACAAATACTCTATCCTCAGAGCGGACAGACCAAATGCCAGAGGTGGAGGTGTAGCGATCATTTCCAAATCCGCCCTAGGCCTTAGACCAACCGACACAGTCGCACTCACATCCTGCGAGTTACTCACAGCCAAACTACAAACCTCCCGCACAACCACGATCACCATCCACCTCATTTATAGACCCCCAGGCCCCCCTGGGACCTTTGAAGAAGACATCACATCCCTCATCACCGAAAATTCCAAACCATCAGCACAAATCATGATCCTCGGAGACTTCAATCTCGGCTACCAAGACCCGAACGATGCACATGCTGCATCCCTAGCCAATGTCCTAACCGACCATGGTCTCACTCAACTCATTGCACTCCCCACCCACCAAAAAGGCAGAACCCTTGATTGGGTAGCAACTCACAATTGCAACACAACCTGCAAAGGCCCCCAACCTCTGGCATGGACCGATCACCACATGATCCCCCTTGAGGTTAACACCAATCGGGTACCGCCCAATAAGCACCCCATGGCACCAGCATGCCCCACCAGGAATAAACGCAACATTACTGCAGAAGCCCTACTACCACTGGTCTTACCTACCCTCAATGCTCTCCCAGCTAACGCTGACTTAAACCTGCTGATCGACAGCTTCAATGAGTCCATGGCCAGAGCAATGGACACCGTTGCCCCCTTGAAAATATGCAAAGTTAAACCCAAAGCTCATCTGAACTCGTGGTATACCCCTGAGCTCAAACTACTCAGGAAAGCGAAAGCTAAGGCTCATCACACCTGGAAGACCAACCCCACCGCGGAAAACAAATCCAACCTCACTAACTTATCCTCACTTTACAAAAGCGAGATAATCCAGACCAAAAAAGATGCATACAACACCAGGATCACTCAGGCAGGTTCCTCCACTAAAGAATTATTTAAAATTCTGAAGGAACTAGAAAACCCTATTTCACCTCCGGAAACCTGCCTGAAAGACAAATCCTGATGCACCAACATCCAGAACGCCCTCAACAATAAAATTTTAGGACTCCAAACTAAAATCAAAGACAAACGGCAACAACTCTTCAACAAACAAGGTCACCAACCTTAGCCTACCCACACCCAACAACACTAGCGCAGGCTTCTCGTTCAAAAAAGTCACCATCCCAGAAGTTCAAAAAATCATCACCTCCCTGAAACCCTCTAACTGTAAAGGAGACAGCTGCCCGGCTCAGATCATAAAAGATGCAGCCAGAGAGCTCTCCCCCTTCATTACCAAACTCATCAACCTATCCTTCACTAATAACTCTATCCCCAGCAACTTAAAACAATCATGGGTTCTCCCTCTCCTGAAAAAACAATCCCTCGACCTGGCCATACCCACAAACTACAGGCCCATCACCACAGTCCCCTTCCTACTGAAAATCCTGGACAGAGTTGCATACATCCAAATTCAGGAATACCTAGAATCCAACCAACTGCTAGGAATACGTCAATCTGGCTTCAGACCTCAACACGGAACTGAAACCGCCCTTGTTGATCTCAAAAGCCAGATTGATGAAATTAAAGACAAAGGCAATGCTGCTATCCTACTCCTACTAGACCTCTCAGCGGCCTTTGACCTGGTCAGCCATGAAGTCCTCTGTAATCACCTTGCCACCGCAGCCCACTTCTCCTCCTCTGCCATCACATGGATACAATCCTTCCTGGCAAACAGAACCATGCAAGTCTTTTCCACTACAGCTGCAGCAGACCCCATCCCGATCACATGCGGTGTCCCACAAGGATCCTGTGTATCCCCCACTTTGTACAACATATTTACAAAGCTTCTATTTGACCAACTGGACCGTCTGGGTGTCACCTACACAAACTACGCAGATGACACCCAGATACTCCTCACCATCTCTAGTAATTACCAAGAAGACTCCGCCCGGATTAACAAAATATTCTCCATCATTCAGGCGTGGATGGCCTCCCATGGTCTCTGCCTGAATGATGAGAAGACAGAGCTCCTAATCGTCGGCTCCCCCAACACTCTTACTAAACTTGACCCTATCTATAATAACATCACCATCGATGGCCATGCCATTCCCATAGCCAAAAGCGTAAAAACCCTTGGTTTCTATCTAGATGCCAACACCAACCTTAGCAAACACACCAATATGACCGCCTCAGCCGCTGCCTATACCGGCAAGCTCATTAGGACCAGCAGACCTTTCCTATCACCCAACCGCTGCCTCACCCTTGCCAGGGCCCTAACACAATCCAAACTGGATTACTGCAACAGCCTGTATCTGGGTGCTAATCAATCCGTACTCAACAAGCTGCAGGTAATACAAAATAACGCCTTGCGCGCAGCCCTCAACATTCCCAGACAAGAGCATATCTCTGCTACTAGGGAAGCCTGCAAATGGCTATCCATACGCCAAAAAATAGATCTTAAAACCATCTGCCTCACATACAAAGCCCTCAATCACCTAGCACCACCATATCTGGCCAATAAACTCACCCTGAAACCTGCCACCAGATCCACCAGATCCTCCAACACTCTTTGCTTATTAGTGCCCAGGTTCCACCTAAAAAGAGCTGGAGGGGTAAGCTTCACAGTGCTTGCCCCCCAAATCTGGAACTCCCTACCGCTTAAAATCAAAACTGTCGAATCCTTTCAGATCTTTAGGAAGCAGGTCATCAGCTGGCTGCTAAACAAAGAATAACGCCATTAACACCAGACCCGCGCGGTAACTGACTTAGACACTGTATTTATTCTGAAAATTGTATACTGTACGTACTGCATATGCTCTGTTTACTGATCACTGTATATATATGTATATATTATAAACTTGTACGAAGTATGCAACACTAAGATACTTCTCAACGCTGTAACCAAATTCTTAAGCGCCCTTCTACCTCCGGGTTTGGAGCGCCATACAAATAAAATAAACAAACAAACAAACAAACCTACATTTGGAGTTAGGGGGCTGTGGTGTTCCTGTTCTGTGATCATCTTTTTCTACCTATGTGGAAGAAGAAAGGCACTCCTCTATGCTTTTACCCAGGGGAGAGTCACGTGTGTGCTGTTCTTGAGTAATGTACATTTTTGCTGTGCGCATGGGTGAATGTACAGAGATTAGATGCATTGCTGGTCTTAGTGTCTCTGCTCACAAACATTGCATGCACATTGTGTTAATTGCAGCTATCTTTTTTACATGTGAGAAAACATGAGTACTTCACATCAATCTACAATTCTGTTTGAAATTAGTGTATTTTTGAAGACCTGCCTGGCAAGATGCCCACAAAAATTAAAACTTCATTTGTTTTAATTTCCCCAAATCATCCACCCTTGTTACTCTGTACACACAAAAGCTCACAATGTTATGCACAACATGTGACATCATTGAGGTTAAAATTACAAATCAGGGAAACTGCTGTTACACAAGTAATACATTTAAAATATGAAATTGAATTCAGCCTGCAAAATGCCAACATTGAAACCTTTTTAGCCTTTCCACCTGGTGCCAAAGTGCAGTTGTACGGAGTAGTGGAGCCCTCTGCACAATCCAAATAAATCGGAAAATACTTGTGAAAAATCCATGCAATTTTTTTCAAAAGTGACCTAGTGGCAGGGAAATGGTCAAATACATTGACAAGTGTACACTTTCATGGGATATTTGATATTTTTTTAAGTACATTTATTTGAATTTCTGGTTATATTGTATGAGTTTTTACTTTGGGATAAAGGAAAACCTGTCATTGCAGATGACCAAAGAGTTCAACAAGGGTTCATCAAGAATTGAACAAAGACAGTGGACCATTAAACAAGAGGGGGGGGGATGTTTTTACAGGGAGGTGCAACATCAGATTAAATTACTTCTTTAAAGTTTTTAAAACAGGGGTTAATCAAGCGTCCAAGAGGTTTAACCATTAAACCGGGGCTTAAGAAGGAGTTGATCCTTGAACATGTTTTGTTCATGTTATTACTTATTTATTAAACTGAATGATGTATTCCCTCAAATATGCAATGTTGAAGGTTCAAATTGCAGTGACCCCCGACTCAGATCAGGGATGCAGGGTTTAAGAGGGCAAGTAGGCTGCCAAGTTAAAAGGGATGTGCCCTTTCTTTACCACCTTCGAACCAAGAAATGAGGAACCACTAGCCACGGATAGCAGCCCACCTCTGCTGCTGCATCTTCTTCAGGTTAAGGAACTGACCCGGCGCGCCTTTATCGGTTACGCCGCCAGTGGCAAATGTGTAGGTCCTGAGCCTGTTTTAGAGACTTTACCACCAAGACTAAGCACATGCCAGAATCCCCAGGATGACGTGGGGACCATGAATACGAGGCAAGTGGAATGGATAGTAGCTGCCATCTGGATGTTTTCTATTTCTTAGGGATTACAGGAAATGCTGGAACTGCTCCTTTCTGTAACTAGTTTCTGTTACGAGTCTGGAGAGGACCCCAGGTTTCAAGACAATGGGCCTCATTACGAGGTTGGAGGTAGCCATGCCCTTCTTAAGGGCATGGCTACCCCCAAACTCGGGTCGGGCTCCGGGTCCCGCGAAAGGGGAATTACCGGGCCATTCTGACTTTGGAGGGCTCAGTAATTTCCCTTTCGCGGGACCCGAAGCGTCTCCATTCCCATTTGAGCCCCCATAGGGCTCAATGGGAATGGGGAGGACGGTGGCAGCGGTACGGTTCATAACGGTACCGTTGCTATCATCCTGGTCTGCTCGCGGGTGCCGCTCTGCACGCCTGGTCAGACCAGGCATCCAGAGCAGCACCCGCGAGAAAACTCGTAATGTTGCGGCATGGCAACAGCGGTGCCGGTAGCACTACCGGCGCCGTTTTTGCCTTACCCCAACAGTCGTAATGTGGCCCAATGGGACACATATGACTTTTTTTGTTTCGTTACTTTGATATTTTGTGGATTTATTTATTTGTTTGTGTCAACAGCTAACGTTCAATCTATTAGTCCCATGTTTAATAAATAATTTGCTCTATTTTCATGAATTGTGCCATTTTTGTAGTGTTCTGTAGAATCTGTGAGAGGTTTATGTTCCTGGAAAATGCCCTTTTTTACTGATAGGCTTTCTCAGCTGAGCAGTAGTTATACTAGTTTAGGTGCTCTGGATGTGTACACTAAAATGAAGTATTTGGGAGGTTTTGACATAGAATAAGAACATGAGACAGAAAACCTAGACTTTCCAATAATGATAGGCACTAGGCAGATGAGTCCTCAATAGCAACTGACAGGTTTCATAAATAGTCAAACTGTTTCATATTTTGATTGCTTACAAAACATCACAACCACTGGCCACAGTGTGCACCTTTCCATTACATGTGGGGAGCGTTTCCCAACCAATCAAGTTTGTTCACAAGTAAATTGGACGAAGTAGTCTTCTTCCAGTGCTTGACAATTGTGTTGCTGTGAGGAAGTGATAGAAGCACAGAGAACAAGGGATGAATCAGAGAGAGAGAGGCAGACAGACAGAGAAAGGCATGCATGCTGTTTAAATTCCAGGATACAGTAACATAACATCATGAATGCAGAATGTACATAGAAAAAAATTAAGTCAAATATGACCTTGTTCTTACATGCAGGATTGGCAGGCAGCTTTAACGAGCACTGTGGGACCTGGTCCCATGTATGCTTTGGGAGTCAGCATCTGATCGCGAGGTGATCAAAGGGTATTTTCCATGGCATACACCAGGTCTTGAACATTACATTTTTTCCATGGTCAGTGAGTAGTCCAATACCGTGAGGAATGCTGGCACATTAAAATGTTGCCTGGGCTTTTAATGAAGCAATATTATCTGAGATGAGGGGCGGGGGGGCATTACCGGACCATGTAATGTCCTGGGCCAGGTAGAAGCCTGAGCAAAGTGAGGGCTTTACCGCTAGCCCAGGGCATTACCAGTATTTTCTCTTTCAGAAGAAACTGAAGGTAGAGAGGCATCTTGCCCTGGCGACATTTTTGTGTGATCACCAGGAGGCGAAAAACGAGCCTCGACTCCACAGGAAGCCAGAGCAGACCTTGTCTGGCCTCAATGATTAGGGTCCTTAAAAGCAATTCCCATAACCACTCGCACTGCACCATGTTGTATCACCCGTAGCCTGTTGCACTCTGTTTTGATGACACCATATTACATACTACACTAGTAGTCGATCTTGCCACTCACAACGGCCCTTGCAATAGTCTCCGCGTTGGCTTGGGTAATGAAGGGTCGAAGGTGAGCCAAAAGCTTAATATAATAGGCTGATGAGGACAACAAGCTACCAAAATGTGCCTTCATATTAAGTTGTTGATCTAAGATAATGTCAAGCGTCTCAACCTTCCTTTGACAAACTATTTTGGTGTCCTCAATGTTAAAACTCTCAAACACCGGACCCAATTTCTTTATCATGCTAGTAGTCCCAAAAATCAGCAGCTCAGTCTCATCTCTATTGAAAGCCAGATCATTTTGTACCACCCAGCCTTCAATAAGGGAATAGACTTTGTTAAGCTGCAATTCATCAATGTCATTTATCCCAGTAATGGGGATGACACACTGAGTGTCAGCAGCGTAGTTCGTAACCGCAAACCCACTTTGCTCTAGGAGAGCAAAGAAGGGTGCCGTAAAGATGATATTCAGGCAATGTCAGATACATGACCCCTGCGGAACACCAAATTTCTGGGTAAAAGGCGGTGCTTCTGCCTCCGCATGAAATACTCTGCCATCCAGATTACTCAGAAATGAGGATATCCATTGTGCTGCCGCATTTGAAAAGTTAGCTACGTCCTTCAACCTGGTGACCATAATAGAGTGATCCACCAAGTCGAAAGGCCGCCGACAAGTACAGGAGCATCAGAATAGAAGCCTTTCCGTTATCCATACGTTCCAGTAATCTGGCCTTAAATTCCAACAGCATGGTCACTGTCCCAAATCCTTGCCGAACCCAGATTAATGGTTATTAAGGATGGGATATTTATTAAGATGATCTGAGATTTGGACGTCCGCCGCCCAATCCAAACTCTGAAGCAGGAATGGGATATTCGTAATAGGTCTATAATTAAGCAGAATATCCACAGGTAGACATGGTTTTTTGAGGATGGGGGTTATCCAGGCCTTTTTTAGCCCGTAAACCACGAGGTTTTCTGACAAGGAGGCTTTAACAAATTTAAAAATGGCGTCCAACAAGATAGGCAGAGAGGTTTTAATAATAACAGCCGAGCAGGGATCACTTTTACTTTTAGTAGCTTTTAACTGTTCCACTATAGAAGAGAGTTCTCCAACCATTATGGTGGAGGGGCTAAATTGCGGAATCGGAGGCATCTAAAGGTGAGAAACAGAGCTAAGAGAAAGTGAGGGATAATGAGACTAAGGGCAGATAAAGGGAGAAACAGAGGCAAGAGGAAGTGAGGCATAATGAGACTAAGGGCAGATAAAGGTGAGAAACAGAGCTAAGAGAAAGTGAGAGATAATGAGACTAAGGGCAGATAAAGGGAGAAACAGAGGCAAGAGGAAGTGAGGCATAATGGGAGACATAGGTCAGATAAAGGGAGAAACGGAGGCAAGAGGAAGTGAGGCATAATGAGACTAAGGGCAGATAAAGGGAGAAACAGAGGCAAGAGGAAGTGAGGGATAATGGGAGACATAGGTCAGATAAAGACATAATGACAAGAAAAGGAATGTTTGAGGAAGATGGAGGAATGGAAATCCTTCAGGAAACTAAGGCAAGTTTGAACAACTTGCACCTCAATACGAGTTTGCTGGTTCGGTAAAAAAGTGGCAATATTGAATAACTGCTGCTTTTACTGCAGCCGCACATTTCTATGTGGACGGTAATATGAATGAACGAAGTTCAGCACTTTGCTAGAGGGTTTCCCTCCACATTATTGCCAAAAATGGAGGGTTAACAGTGAGTGCAATTACAACCCAATACAACAGGAACTCATCCAAATCCCCGTCTTTGGGGGCTAACACAGCTACTCGTAATTTCGCATTTTTACCACTAGAATGGAAAGTGGTGACGTGAAATGAGTGCTCGGCTACTTCTGCTGGAAATACCAAAATACGTGAAATGAGGCCCACTATCCTTTACCTGGCCCCAAACACACTCAATGCGCATACAGAAATAATCACAAACAAAAACATAATGCGCATACGCAAGGCACATGCCTACAAAAGCATGTGCACAGAAGCACAGCCACAAGTAGAAAAGCAATGCACAGTTGTGCACTTATGGTACACACACACACACACACACACACACACACTCGCTCAACCACAGGGCACAGAAAACCAAAATACAAATTGCACGCATATAAAGAACACTCAAATACCACATAAAACACTTACAGCAATAATCACAAACAAAAATGCACCAACATAATGCACATACACAAGGCACAAAAATACCAAAGCATGCACGCACAAACATAAGTAGAAGAGTCACACACTCGCTGAACCACAAGGCACAACACATTCAAATACAAACTGCACACATATAAAGCACACCCCAAACCCACACAAAACACATACGGTAGTAATCACAAACAAAAATGTACCAACATAACGAACATATGCACGCGCACACACACACACACACACACACACACACACACACACACACACACACACACACACAAACAGAAAAGGAATGCGACGTTATGGTGTACACACACACACACATAGGACAGAGAAAACACAAATAATAACTGCAAACATATGAAAGATACGCCAAAACCACACAAAACACACTCAAAGTATAAGGCAGGCAATGCACCCAATGCCTTGTGACAAATGAACAAGTTCACCAAGAAGGACATCAAGAGAAAAAGATGTAAATATTAACAGCATGTCAGGGAGAAAAAATACACAAACTACTCAAAACCCAGAACGACTTCCATTACCCCCGGGCCCCCATAAATCAACATTGGTTATTAGGATTTTATCAGTGGAAATCATTATAAATTGATTCGGATAATCCCCAGCGAGTCGGCATATGTTGCCTGATGTGGAACCGACATTGAATGAAGTAGCAGCCTGTTTCTATTGAGTTATATAACCTATTTGAAATATAAAAACCCCTCTATTTTTAATGTTGCCATCGGTTACACGGGAGCAGGCGGCAGCTCATCTGAAACGGCGCCTCTCTCTCTGTTCCCTTCTGTACACAGATCAGTGCAAATTACATTTCTTTCTTATTCCGTAATTGATGTGTTTTTCTTCTTCCAGTCTCTCTCTCCCCCTCTCTCCCTCTTCTCCTCTAAAGAAGTTATTGCTGCAGACACGTTCTCTCTCTCCGCCTCTCTGATTCTTGACTTATCTCTCTCCATGTATTGCCCTCGTTTTCTTTCAGGAAAAGAGGCCCACCACCCACCCATCCCTAACTAAAGCCCCCACCACTTTTGATTCAAAATTCACATAGGTTTACAGATGCCAAAAATAACACATTGCACTTAGGGATTCTCAGGGACATCTGATAGACAACCAAACATGGATGTCATTTCACCAAAATGCCAGGGGTACTTGAAGTGACATCACATGACCCTTGACCTTTGATGACATCACAGGAAGTGATGTAATTTGACCCCACCCCGACGTGACATTACGGGAAGCGATGAAACATGACCGTTTACCCCTTGACAAAACAGGAAGTGGCATCACATAGCATTGTTTCAAAGTACACTATGAAAAATATGGTTACAATATTACTGTAATGTGATAGACATTTCATGCAAGAATGGATCACAATATGTATCAGCAGAAAAAAACATGCTATAACTGCAACTTACGAAAAGCAAAAATCATAGGGCCTCATTACGAGGTTGGAAGAATGGGTTTACCGGCACCGGTAATGGGGTTATTAACAGGCCCGTTATTAGCTCCATCCCCATTCCATTTAGCCCTATGGGGGCTCAAATGGGAATGGGGATTGGTTTTGTGAATGAGGAATTATCGAGTCCTCCAAGGTTGGAATGACCCGTTAATTCCTCATTCACAGAACCCGGACCGTACACGATTTTGGAGGCAGCCATGGCGCTATTAGCACCATGGCTACCTACAAACTCGCAATGAGGCCCATAGTATTTTAAATATTGTACTAAAATTAGGTTTGGAGGGACCGCTCAGCGGGCAAATAAAGACATTCCTGGGGCTCACTGGGTTTCTGGTGTCGGACATGAAGTGGGGAAGACATTAAAGTCAGGTGTATTGATGTGGCATGGTGTCAGAAACGTATTGCTCACATAGGTTAGCAACACACTACGCTGTCTCACTTATCCACGACAGGTCTACTGGACCATTGGGGGCAGGGGCAAACCCACTCTAAAATTGGAGATTGTCGCCATCAGTACCTGGCTTCATTTCGCCTTGCAGTTACGAGTGACATCATAGACAGTCGACTTTCTCTCTCTTTGGTTGCAGGGACGTAATTTGGTGGTTTCCAGGGGTCGCATTAGCGACCCCTGAGGTCTCCCTTGCTACCAATGTGGTCTCCCTTGCTACCCCTTAACAAAGCCTGTGTCCAATGGCATGTGGCTATTTGAGCTATTTGTCTTTCTGGAATTCCATACAATAATTGCTAGACTCAAAGGTTTATTTCAGCCACACTTCAGGGGGTGAGTCACTGATTTAGTCTTTTCTTAAACACCTCAAATTCACAATGCAGACAAAATCCTCCAAAAAGCATTTAGAGTGGAATAAGCATCCATTTCGGACTATGGGCCTCATTACACGGTAGACGGTAAACCATGGTGCTATTAGCACAATGGTTGCCGCCGGTACCATACCGGTACCACCATGGAGGAAAGGGGAATTACCACCCCATTCCAAGGTTGGCGGGGCGGTAATACCCCCTTTCTCCATGGCCCTTCCCCATTCCCATTTTTGCCCCATAGGGCATAATGGCAATGGGGAAGGAGCTAATTACGGTACCGTAATTAGCACCAAGGTCCCTTTGTGGGTCCCAACTTTAACGGCTGGTCTACACCAGCCGTTAAGGTCGGTTCCCACAAAGGGACCTCGTAGTAAGACGGTAAGGGTTAACGGTCACCGGTAACCTTACCGGTGACCGTTAACCCGTACCGCCTTCCGTGTAATGAGGCCCTAAAATGACAAAATCATATAAAAAAATGTATACAAACACAAACTGAAAAACTCCTACAAAACTGTTAGTTATAATAAAAGTAGAAATTAATTGAACATGACGAACAAAAACATGAACAAAAATTCTTACAAATAAAATACCCATTATGGTGGTCTTTCAAGGGGGGCACTGTGTATTGTTTGTAACACCCTACGGACCTTGAGCCCAGTGCTCTGAGTGCCCACATCATGGATTGCCTTCCCTTCCCGGGATCAGAGCTTTCATTTAAAAAGCCAAAACAATGGTTAAACCAGTCAAGAAAATTGATTCAATTTTCACTGCAGGCAGAGCACAGCTTAGAACTTTTTCTCTCAAACTAATTATCTTTATTTCTTTTCTAATGGCAGAATTAATATCTCAATCAGCGGTGTAAATTGAATAATCCAAATTAATGAAAGTGAGACAGCTGATGAGAAAATGGAAAGGAAACGGCTGCTATCTTTTAATAGCGGATTCCTTTCATTTGCTCTGCGGACTTGCTACATTTTGGGAAACGCCACCCTTGTGAAGACACGGCCACGCACAGCAATGAGCTTCTGCTTCCATCCTGGATTGGTTTGACTATGGTAGAGTTGGGAAGAGGTGATTTGCGGCATCAGTAAATTGTGTCCTCTCTTCAGGAAATAGTATGGTTAGATGTGATCCTCTGGTACTGTATGGCTTTAATGCAGCATTTTATTTTTGGCATGGAGTGGTGGGCCATTCTCTATTGAAGAAGGAAAATGGGACAATCCCTTCCCCCGATTCCCGTGCAGACCATGGCCTATGACATCACGACCTAAGCACCCACCCCGGGATGAGTTCAGCCCTCTGACTGCTGCCCCGGATGTCAAGATCCACTGTGCCACGCCCCGCACACCCAGGCCAGCTGCACGTCATCCAAAGCACATGGTGGTCCCTCGGGTGGAGCTGAGACCGACCATATGGACCAACTTGATTAGACGTCACCCACCAATATTGCCATCATTAGAGATGACATGACGACATAGCCAACGGACAAGAACACACGTGTCACCAAGCACCTGGATCAGGCACACACCAACCAACACGAAGAACATACTCAGTGCTATGACGTAGAGGACCGCTCACGCTCACAGATATGCATCATTGTTATTTTTCACATAGGTTAACTACTGCACCGCAGAAACGCAAGATGCCAGAAGAGTTTGTGTACATGCTTGCAGACACTTCTTGGTCACTAAAATCATGAAGATGTCACCCTGTAGATGGACCGATGTATAAGGACCCAAGTCGCCCCTCCTGACCCCTGTGTTATGAACTGTATGGCGCCGCCCATAGATTAGGCCAAGGTAGGCCGCAAACCAGAGTCCCCAGGCCAGCAGCAGCTCAGACGGAGCTGCAAGGTGCTGATCATACAGAACAAACCCTGACAAGAGCCTCACAGCCAAGGCCACGAAGTTGCAATCTACACGCCGCACTCCCAGCGCCAAGGTTACACCTGCCACTGCTAAACACTCCTTGGAGCTGAAATACAAATCAAATATCCGTAATTCTGCTTCAGCCACGGTCTCCCAACATGTGACCAGGCCGACCTGATACAATGCCAAGCTCCAAGGACCAGAGAAGCTCTGGGGTCTCACGCCTGGGACCCAGACTGCAACTACAAAGTTACAAGTTGGACACCGGCAGCGATGGGAAAGGGACACTCAACAGCCAGTAAGAAGACCTGTCCATTGTCTGCCACTGACACATAGTCATACATTGCTGCCAACACCAGGTACATTGCGAGCAGGGAACGGCGATGGTCTCAGGCTTGGGGGCTCGCGGATGAACCAATCAGAATATGAGGGGCTAACCACTGACGACACTATAATTCAGCTATTTACTAACTTTCCCCATGTAACTATTTTCATGTAGCAACTCTTAGGGACGACCCAAGCGTACCACCTGACCCTTTCTCTACCAATAACATTTCCTTCTATACGGGTCTATACTGACTCTACTACTCGGGGAGCCAACCCGAGATAGCGTTAGGTCTAGGGGCTAGTTCTCCCAGGTGACGCACATGGTCGTGTCATCCGGTTAGAAAAAGGTCCTGCAAGCCCATCACCGCTGAGATGTTTCTTGGATACCTGTGCTCCGAGAACCAGTCCCTGTCTGCTTTATGCAATAAACAGCAGTAACTCTTTGCTCTTGTGTGTGCCTCATACTCCTTTGGGACACGGGAGGAGATGGGGCTAACAACCCACTGCCCATATTGATTAACTAAGAGCAGTGGAGCATTAAAACCCTTTACAGCACTCCAATCAATGTATTAATGAAATTACCACAGGGACAAATTGTTGATTTTTGAAGGTGAAAAAAATATTCCTGCAGCTTTTCTCTAACTTAACAGCCCCCTCCCCTTTGGCACCAGTGTACTTCCTCCAGCCTGCATCTGCCACCTTGTGGACAGTGATCCGCTTAGCTCACATTTGCCGCTTTAACCCCAGCAACCTCCTCACAAGCCTGTATCTGCCTCTCGGTTCCATGTGTTTATAACGAATAAATAAATAATGAAAACGTTTTCAGTGAAGGAAAAATAACGAAAACATGTCAAATTTGTTTCTCTTTTTTATTTTGGGCACCTCCAACCCTCTCATTTCCCTCGCTTTATAACTTCCCCCAAGCCCATCCACCCTTTTAATCCCTTACCCTAAACCCATATCTACTTTCAACCAAAAAATTTATTTTTTTACCGCTATTTATTTTTCGTTATAAAAGCTATTTTTTATTTGTTTTTCTTTTTTTATCACTATATACCCTGCCGCTTGGCCCTAGAGATTCCCCATCAACCTGCATTTACCCCAGTGACCCAAAATGGTTACCAGTCATTTGGTCGAAAAAAAAGGTCGACAGGACAAATGGTCGACACCATTTGGTCGAAAGACAAATGGTCGAATTTTTTTTTTTTTGTATTTTCACTTTTTTTCTTTTTTTTGGGGGGGTTCACCCCAACCCCCTTTTTTTTCTAAAAAAACATTTTTTTTCCCTAAACGAAAACCTAAAAAATCTATATATATAAATTTTTAAAAAAAATTTCAACCATTTGGCTTTCGACCAAATTCCGTCGACCATTTGTCTTTCGACCAAATGTCTTTCGACCAAATGACTGGACAGCACCCAAAATTAGCCTTCATTTGCCTTCCTTGTTCCACTGACACCCTCAACAGCCTTCAATAGCCCCCTCGGGCACTGTAATGACTCCCTTGGCCACTGTGACACCCTGTGCTCCTGGCACCAACATCTAGCTCCTGCTACTCCAACCACCAACCTCTGGGGCCTGCTATCTATAGCACCTCCTATCTCTACCTCCTGCTGCCACCCAACCTTGCCTCCAATTCTACAGTACACAATCCGCAACCCTGAGGTACCAGTACAACAGCGGAGTCCCTCACTCCACACCTGGCCAGCGTGCCTCCTACTGAGCCCCACCACACTCGGCACCCTCTGAGCCATGGTGCAGTCTGAAAAGCCTGCAGTGAGCTACACAGGTCCATTTCACCAGATGTCTGCCACCAGCGCAACAGGATCTTAGAATCCTTTGAATCTTTCTCAAACTTCCTACTTCTACTCTCCGTCCTCTACAACTCATCCAGAACAGAACCGCAAGACTTATCCTTGGCCTCAAGCATAGGGACTGCATCTATATGGTGCTTAAATCCCTCCACTGGCTCCCTGTGGCTGCAAGGATCGACCCTCTGCATTGTCCACAAGGCTTTCAGGGGCAAAGGGCCCTCACTATCTACAACACTCTTTTCCTAAATACTCTACCTCTGGAGTCCTCCGCTCGTCGTCCTCCAACTCTCGGCGGGTGAGCCGCTTTCACAAACAGAGGTTTGGGGGTAGATCTTTCTCCTTTGCAGGTGTCTTCCTCTGGAACAGCCTCCCTGTCTCGCTTTGTCTTGAGCCAGAGCACCTTAAGTTCCTCCTTCTCCTCTCTCCCACTACCCTTCTAACCTCCATTCTTTTTCGCCACCCTCCTTCCTTCTTCTCCTCCCTTACTGCGTTCAGTTTTTGCTGACTGGTTACCTGGTAACCTCCAGAGCCTTACAGGCCCAGCCCCCCCCCCCGACAGTCTTTGCACTTGCCCCCGTGCCACTGCACTATGTTTAGCATTATTGCACTTTCTGCTTACGCTCTATGAGCGAGGCAACCTCTCTTCACTTAACCCGGGGCCCTGTTGGATTGGACGCGCTTGTCCCCACCACCCCCTCTTGTTTGCACCTCTGTCTGTATGCATACATTACCTAAACGTACTAGGACGAGTAAGTTTGTCTGTCCTGTCTCTCCTCCCTCCCCCCCCCCCTTGCTTGCTTGGGCGTAACTGTAGCACTTCGGGCACTTGCACTAGGAGAAATGCCATCAGGCCTAGTATGCTAGTTTTTCTGTTTGGATCATTCGAAAACTTGAAGGCCTAAGAATGATTACTGTATTCCCTTGTTCCCTTGCCGCCTAGAAGCGCTTTGGGGCACTCCATCTGTGTATAAGCACTGTATAAATAAACAATTAGAATTACAATCCACAACAAGGTGAATGCTGTTGCGCACACCTGATGTCCCAGGTCCAGAAGCGCTACCAGTAATTATGGACATGTGTGTTCTCGCATGATTGTTTTTAGACCACTCGAAGGAATGCCTGGCTACAAGAGGCAATGAAACACCTCCCGAGCTGGAGCAGCAGTGATATGAGGAGCAGGCCATGGAAGTCATCGACCTCAGTGACGTCGAGGGAATCAGAGGATTAGAGACTGGAGTTAAAGGTGAGTACACCACATGCATGCAGTACAAAAGCCATGACTTATCCCTGCAAACTGTGCGACAGATAAAGCAATCCCCCTCATTTGGAATTTGGAGCAGCAGTAGACATGAAAAAGTGAGGCGTAATTTCTGCTCTGCCAAGTTTCTCTGCAGTTTTGTATTGGGGTATACAACGCACTATGAATAAGGTTTATGGCATAAGTTATCAGTCGTGCGCTGTTTGTCAGTAGTTTTCAGTGTTAGAGGTGCACGGGAGAAGTAACAACCCTGGCACAAGGGCCGTGAAAATACGCAAAGGAAAATTGGAAAGTTCCCAAGGTTTGGGAACTCCCGTCCCCTGCACATTGTCTCAGGCAGTAATCCCACAAACTGTTAAATGTTAAATGTTAAAGGTATTTGTACCGCGCACCGTCACCAACGGAATTGGTCCCCAGGCGCTCAGGCGGATTTGCAAAGGATAAAGCTGGGATGGGTTAGTAGGTTGAAGAAGGGAGTAGGATAGTGAGAGGAGTGGTGTGCTGTTGGCAGCTTCAACTCAGTATACACCGGGTGCTAAGCTTTGGTGCGGGTATCGGATCGGAGTCAGTCCGCATGTGCTGTTGTTCCGGTTTATGTGTTGTTGCAGTGTTGTGAAGTGCGTGCGGTTTGTTGTGCGAGAAATGGTTGTGTGAGTTTTTGAGTGAGATAAGTATGCAGAGTTTGAGCTTATTGGTTAGTGGGTTACCTGACCTTTACCATTGCTAGCACTCGCAGTTCTGGGGGGTGTGGAACTTGTTGGCCCTCACATTCCCATCTAGACGCGGCGCATGCCAGTGATTAGGGCTCCATACAGGTGTGGTCATGCCAACATTCACATTTTTATCTAGACGCGGCGCAGGCTAGTGTTTAGAGATCGGTCCAGGTGTGGGCAAGCTAACATTCACAACTCCATCCGAACGCCACGCGTGTTATCCTTCGATCCATCCTATCCTCATGCGGCGCAGGCCAACGTCTATCTAGATGCATCTGTCGGTCTGAGTGTGTTCGTCCGGTGCGTACGTGCGGGAGAGTCTAGGTCTAGGTTTCGTCTGGGTCTAGTTATGTGGTCAGTCTCCTGTGGCCTTCCTTTGCTGCTGTTTACTATGATGTCTTATACTCTGTCGAGTGGTTGGTTCTTTGGCTTGAGTGTTTGTCCAATTTGAGAGTGGCCGAGGTTAGAGTTATTTCCATCATTGTTTTAGTGTATGGGCATTCTGGTGCGTCTCCGTAGTGGTTATGCTTTGAAGAGCCATGATTTGAGGAGTTTCCTGAATGCTAGGTGGTTTGTTGTATTCCATATATTCTTAGGTAGGTCGTTCCAAGTTTTGGGTGCCTGGTGAGAGAAAGACGATCCTCTGAGTTTTTTCCTGTTGTAGGGTTTTGGTTCCAGGCGTATGTCTGTGCTTCATCTTAGTGTTCTTGTCGGTTGATGTAGGCGTAGTTTGGCGCTTAGGAATTCTGCGCCTTGTTTGTGTATTGCTCTGTGCGTGATGCACATGGCTTTGAACTTTATTTGCTGTTTCAGCGGTAGCCAGTGTAGTATTTTTAGCGCGGGTGTGATGTGTTCTCTTCTGAGTAGCTTGAGGAGAAGTCTGGCTGCTGTATTTTGTATGCGTTGCAGTTTTTTTAGAAGTCGTTCGGGCATGCCCAGGTATAGGCTATTGGCATAGTCTACTCTGGACATGATCAGAGCGATGATGGTAAGTGTTTTGTTGGTGAACGACAGGAACGGTAGGTTCCTTTTTGCTGCTCGCAGGAGGAAGAAACATTTCTTGATTACCGAGTTTACTTGTGGCTCCAGGGTGAGGCTGTTGTCCATCAGGACCCCTAGGTTTTTTACAATTGACGATGGTTCTGGTGTGGTACCGAGCTCTCTTGGCCAAGGGATGTAGTTGATGTCTCCTCCCTTTTTTGAAACAATCATTATCTCTGTTTTACCTGTGTTGATTTTGAGATGGTTGAGGTTCATCCAGTTGAGTATGTCTCGAAGGCAATTCTCTAGTGTGGTGTTTCCTTCTCGGGTGTCTTGTATGTTGAAGATTATTTGCGTATTGTCGGCGTAGTTGTAGCATGTGAGGCTGTGTTTTTTGATGAGTTTGATTAATAGGTACATGTAGATGTTGAATAGAAGTGGGGAGAAGGATGATCCTTGTGGTACTCCGCACGTGGAGACTTTGGATTTACAAGGTTTCATCCATATTGTTTCTGTTCTGTTTGTTAGGAAGGATTTGATCCATAGTAGCGCAGTGTCCGTTATCCCTAGTCCTTCTAATCTCTTTATGAGGATGGTGTGGTTGACAGTGTCGAAGGCTGCAGACAGATCAAGGAGAATCAGGGCGGTGCTGTTGTCTGAGTCTGCGTTTGTTTTTAGGTCGTCCCATATTGAGAGGAGAGCCGATTCTGTTCCTCTCATAGGTCTGAAGCCAACTTGTGCCTGGTCTAGTAGGCAATGCTCTTCTATGAATTCTTGGGTTATTTGGTAGACGTGCATTTCTAGCAGTTTGGCTATGTAGGGTATGTTGGAGATGGGTCTGTAGTTAGATGGGTCCTCCACGTTTCCTGTTGTGTCTTTAAGTAGTGGCTTGATGTAAGCCGTTTTGAAGACCTGCGGTACTTTGCCTGTTGAGATTGAGAGGTTGAGGAGATTCCTGTGGTATTCCATGGGGGTTCCTTGCTTGAGAATTGTTTTGTATATGTCCGGGGGGGCAAGGGTCCTCGGGAGAGCCTGATTTGTTGCTTTGGTTTACCAGTTTGACGAAAGCCTCAACTGATATTTCTGGGAAGTTTCCCTGTTGAATCTGTGATTGAAAATCAACTTCTAAAACATATTCTATTAAAGCAGTATTAGGTCATAAGTATGATTGTGCAACTTTAGAAAAAAAAAGTTAGGAAATAAATAAACGTAATCAATTCTTTTGTTCTACAAATTGGTTTTTCTTTTAATGGGTACCCAACGCGTTTCACGCAGGAACACTCTTCATCAGGGGTTCTTACATACATAGTGCAAACTGCGCTGTAATAAAAAGAGAGAAAGAAAACATGGTTTCAAGGGACTATTATTGTTTTGTGCGCTTGGTCTTCATCGTGCTGTGCTTTTACAAAAACCAGTACACATCAGTTATACTGTTTGCACAGAATAGTTTCAGTCGTCCAAAGCCTGATTATTCACCTTGCAAATCAGTTGATCTCGGCAACGTGCCCCAATGGGGAGTCCCAAACTTGCATTTCAAAATAATTATCATCCGATTTGTCACTCGTGCTACAAAAGTGTAGAAAATCCCATTGGATTCTAGTAGATATTAATAATATGAGTAAGGTAACAGTATCTAGTCATCATAAGGGACCCCACCTTGACTATGGTGAGGGAAGGTCCCACCTTGAATAACTTTTCAGGAGATTACATAAATTGTATAGAGCGGGGGTGAGCCGCGTTCCTAATGTATGGTATTGTAGAAACTCATCCTGTAAGATATGTACATGGCAGAGTCTGAGTAGTTTAGAGGCAGTGGAAGGCACCAAATGATTAAAAAAAAAAGTCAGGTTGGGATTATCGTGGCATGTGTGGTCTGCCATCTATTGCAAATATTGGGGGAGCTTCTACACTCAATTTCTTAGATTTAAGAGAATAGTATTGAGCACGAACACTCCACAAGGGGAATACAAATTGATGTCAGAAAGATTTAAGAAAGGAGGTTACCCACACAAAATTCTAAACAGAGCTATCACAAGAGTGGGGAGTCAACCCAGAGAGGAACTTTTACCAACCAAACCAAAGACTGAGAACAAGCAGCTGATCCACACTTTGAAATGTTCTGCACAGAGCCACCAGGTAGCACAGATTATTAAAAAAATGGAATTTCATCAGATGAGACCCTCTGCTCAATAGACTATTTCCAGAACCACCTATGTTAGCCTACAAGAGAGGAAAGAACCTCAGGGAATCACCTGTTAAGGCAGAAAGAAACAAGAAACCAACACAAACAGCATTACGCAGACAAAAATCGGGCATCTTCCCGTGCCTCAATTGTCAGCACTCTTCCATTGTCATAAAGGGAGATAACATCCTCCGGCGCCACCCCCACATAAGGAAAAAGATCAAACTACGCCATTTTGTCACCTGTGACACCAAGAAAGCATCTTCCTCTTTTCTGCCCAGTTATTAAAGATATGAGAGCTATTATGCCCATTCTGAAAGTTAGACAGTCTGTGCAATGCCAACCTGTATTGTTATATTTACTATTGGCAGAGAACCCATGGGTGTGCTGGTCGCTGCCGATGTTTTTAAGACTAGCCCGTGCCAGAAAGACATCCATCTTGTACGTGCCATTTTGTGCACCAGCTGCATTATTCTGTCTAAGTTTAAATTAAGTTAGATGATACTCATATACGATTGTTTGAAAGCAATAGGAACTAATTGTGAGGGAAAGTATTTTAGCACATTAATAACTTAGTACCCAACGAGAGTCAAGCAGAATGTAAAACACATTCTGATTTGCTCTAGCCGGGTCGGTACCCGCCGAGAATCCCTCGGCCGGCATTTCCCTGCCTTGTCCACGGCGGGGGGCGTGGCAGCCCCTCAGCCAATGGGGAGGCTCGAAGCGGCGCCATCCCTGTTCCGAGCCTCCTCATGGCTGGAGGCTGCCATCGCCGCCGCCGGGCACTCAGGTACGTTTTCTTTTTTTCTTTATTTCCCCTCCCTTCCTCTGTCCTCCCAACCCCACTTACCTTATCTTTATTTTTTCATGAGCGGATGTGATGGGAACAGAAGTGTTCCCAGTGCATCCACTCCCAATTGGATGCCATGGAAAGGGAAAACGTACTCCGTTTTCCCTTCTCCGGTGGCCATTTTCTCTGTCATTTTCTTTTTTTTCTGTTCCGAAACGGTGCAGCGTTTCGGACAGAAGAAAATGCTTTTAGTACCCCGGTCTTGCGGGCCGGGACACTAATAGCAATATGCCCCTCGTGGCGGGGGCATTACCTGACTCAGTAATGCCCCAGCCGCTCGGGGCATATTGCTTAGTTATTAACCTGTTGTATGTATGATTTAAATGCTTGTTTATTGATTAGAATTTTATATATTCAATGTGCACCATGCACAGTCCCTTTGAGATTAATGATATTTTTTTTAAGTTGCAAAGAAAGAGTATCATGTTTTCAGATGAGCATTTGCCCTTTACATTGCGGTCCATCTTTGTCTTTTTATTAGTCCTCGGTGTATCTATGAATTTAAGCTTGTGAATAATACTGTGAAATTTGATGGAACTCTATTTTGAAATGCTATTCGAATATAGCGTGTGGAAACCTACTGTACACTGAGTTTTATTATTTATTATTGTTTCCTATTGGCTTGGGATGTGTATGCTTCCGAATTTATGTATTTTTGTGCTTTTATTGCTAAATTGCCAAATGAAAGCTGCTTTGCTTGAATGTATTTTTCATTGCCCAACATCTTGTGAGTGAAGTTCGTACCATGGCATAATTCATTCTTACCATGGCATAATTCATTCATACCATGGCATAATTCATTCTTACCATGGCATAATTCATTCTACAGAATTCTTCCCACCATTCCTCATTTATGATCTCATTGGCCCCATTTCCTTTTCACCCCACAGACCTGTGTCTCCATGCCTCCCTGCGTGTGGTTCCCAGTCACTGTTTAGAGATGTGAAGGCAGGCACTCTGTTACCAGTCTTTAGCTTCTCCTCCTAACACACATCTTCAGGGAGGCTGAGTTTCTTTGTTTTTTCAAGCAGGTCTGCATTTCAGTTTCAGGTGTGACAAGTTAATTAGCTCTAAGGATTCTGGTACTTGTATTTTTCGCACTTGATTTTGCTGGCAGGTAACTGGAAACAACTCCCTCCATAGCACAAATCTTCCCCTTGATGGGGGAAGAGGGAAAGCCATGGTTGTGGCTCTCCAACGTAAGGCATGATGGCCCTGCTGCACTGCCGTGTGAGCCCGGGACTCCTAGAACAATGTTTAAAGATGTGAGGAGAACCTAAAGACTGGTAACAGAGCGCCTGCCTTTACATCTTTAAATGTGGTTCCCAGTCACCTCTACATGCACAAGTTCTAGTGCATGAAAACATCAATATCAGTGATGTGCCCATTATAAAGGCCAAGGAGCATACCACAATGTTGTATATGTTACGGCTGTATATATATGTGGAGTAATGGTGAACATTCAATTAGCAAGCACAAGAGATGGAACCATGAGCAGAAAGCCAACTCGAGGAAGACTGTTGAGCCAATGAGAGAATATTAGGGAGCAAATAGAGTTTGGTGAAGAGAGAAAGGGCTGGAGGAGTTGTAACTGAGGGCTGCTACTGTAGGCTTTGAACTGAAATAAATGTGTTTGCTGACATTCCGGTCTCCAAGCTCAATAGTGGCAACAAGGTTTCTGAAGGTTCTACCATGCTTGCCAGCAGCAACCCAGGTAAAATGGCTTTGGGTTCTGTGATGCGGTTCGTGGTTCCCGAGAGAGAAAGTGTCAGCTGGATCACGACCCATGCCCCAGAGGGTTGAAAGTCCTTGGTGGTGGTGCACCGGAGCATGTTTCCAGGTCAGTGCGGCTCAGGTGGTAAGAAGCTGTGGTCCCCTGGTCTCGCAGTGCCAGTGCCCGACCACAAGCCCTAAGAGAACCGCTTCCCTCAGACACCAGCGCAAAGGAAGAGTGCATGCATGCCCTCGTGCGTGAGGCTCTCGCCTCACTGCTTTCAACATAGAGTGCGTGCGCACCCGCATGCTGCGTCTTATAGGTGCGTGAAGGTCCTAGCGTGAACGCCTGTGGCAGAGCCCAAGTGCCAGCATTAGGCACTGCCTGTGTAGAAGAGAGATGAGGAAGCATGCTTTTAAAGTGCATAGTGAAGCCCAAAACATAAATGTACACATCCTCTCTGCATTTTCCAGAATACGGATTGCTGACAAAGGCATTGTTCAGAGCATACATTGCCCAAATTCCCGGACCCCCTCCTAGTTTTTGAAAACACCTGGTGAGCCAATGGGTGGACTAAAAGAAGGCTTCTTAAGATACATACTTGGAGCATGTGGCATGTATTTTGCAGCAGATAGAAAGGACTTGCTAACATATCACTGCCTAGGACATGAGGGACAAATAATACAGGAAAGACTGCCAGAGACTACCAATGAGGGGCAAGGAGCTCTTTGAACTTTTGATATGAGACTTATGAAGCTGGATAAGCACTTTGTCATCAACGAGAATACAAAATTCTCGCTAGACATAATTTTGCTACAAGAGAGCAGAAATGGAATGAGACGATTGAAGGGTTTGTTACCGCATTGTGCCGGCAGGCGACAAAGTGTGGTTTTTGGTTTCGAACAATGCAGAGAAGAACATTTAAGAAATCAATTAATGATCAACTATAGTAACCACGAGATTTACCGAGGCATTATGCAGAGAAGAAGACATAACCTAGGACAAGATGATAGAAGTAGTTAAAATGTGAGACCTGCTCAGTACCTTACTTCTTTCATATTGCTTCATGAACATATGTTTCAATAAACACTTCTCTTATATCTTTCAAGTTCCTTTATCATGTAACGTGGTGCTTTCAAAGTGCACACAATTGTACAGACTAAGGTGCTGATTCATTAAAATTCGTGCAGAAATCACGCAAGGGCCGCATGATGCAAATGACACTGCATGAGCCTGAGTGCAGAAGAAAAAATGCATGCCCTACATACTCATGGAATTTTTCCCGCAAAGTAACCGTATTCGCAAGTCGTGGCCGAAACGCCCCCGAAACGCCCACACGCAAAGCAGGAAACTGCCGGAGCAGCTACCTTTGCACGTTCCCCCGGGTTCGAATACACGCACTCTTCAAACACTGTGTGGGGTCCGTAGTAACCATGCCTGCAACTTGGGGAGCCTGCGCAGGGTCCCCCATGACTCTATCCAGCACCGCAACAACATGCTTATGAAACTCTGAAATAACTCTGGAAATGTGCGTGTGAACCCACATAAAATGTTCCTGCACCCCGCTACACAGTTTATGCACACCCCAACGTTACATCGGAACCCCAATTGAGTACATGCACCTCAGAATCTGACATGCAATCCCACGTGCGCGCTGAAAATCCTACGCGCAAATGTACTTATGCCAGCCTTCGGGAGGCGGATCCTATGAAGGACTTGCCTGGGCATTTCCCAGCCGAGATGTTGTGCGATCGATTCCATGAATACATCTCTTGCTGCGCAATAGTGGGCATGCAAGGGACTGCCTGCAGGCCGTCCCTCGGAATGCCCACTTCTTCCCAAGTTATTCCCCATTTCTGGTGTTCCGCCCCCTTCTCAGTCCTCTGTGCAGGCCAAGCCCACCCTCTGCTCGGACTCTCGGCAAGGCCCTCGACAGCTCGCACAGGTGTTCCAGGCCAGCGCGAAATGCACGCAATTCCAGTAAAAGTGCAGTGCGTTTGATTCCATGAAACGACAGTGTTCCTCACGCAGATTGGGTGCCAGTAGCCTATTTTCTGCGCAATACATTTCATGAATCGGCCCCCAAGCCTATAATTTTACTGAGTTTTTCCTTTTGATTGTAATCTTTGTATAATTGTGTCTACATTCAGATGTTGCCGCCTCAGGATACCGACATTTAAGAGAACACACTTTTATAGATACAGTTGTGCTTTGGAAAGCAGATATAACGAATACTGTATCACTTTAGCACTCGCATGAAACATTAGCAGAACGTGTTTTCTTTGTTCTAAAATAGAAGATGGAATAGCAGATTATGAAGTCTGTCCTGCTCCCTAAATTGAAAACTGTGGATCCACGAAGTCAGGGCTCAAATTCCCACCTTCCACACTTCATACATTGTGTGATCCTGAGCAAATCTATTTTCATCACTGTGGCTTATTGTCCTTCACTGTCTGTAGGGAAAGTCTCACTCATATGGGTTTGGTTTATATTGTATTTTGTTCCTCCAGTAATAATAATAATTGGAACCATTTATGTAATGCACACTGGTGGGGAGGTAGGATGCCAAGCTAGTGTCTTAAGTTGTGGGGGTGGGTAGACAGGGTGCCAGAAATGGGGTTTGTGTTGTGGTCTAGGAAGGTAGGAAGCCAGGTATGAATCGTTTGCAGTGCCAGCTCGGATTTGGTTCTTAAAGTGAAATTAGAACCACTGGTTCAACAACGGCTCGACTCTTCTAATGAATTCTGTAGCTTTTCCACCTCTTTACATCAGTCTAAAAATAAAGATGGAATAGGAGGTGAGATAGTTTACTATCAAATTGCAAACTGGGGCACTAAACCTTAAATCCCAGCTGTCCCATTTCACCACTTATATTAGTCTGGTGAAATAATGCTACTATGTTTGGTATGTGAGAGAATTTCCCAGGGAACGGGTATCTAGGAAACCCCAATCTTAACTGAAAGATATGTTGCATAAAAGGAAAGTAATGTCAAAATGTGTACTGCATATTCCTTTTGGAATGCCTTGCAGCGATGACCCTGGCTCCCCAGAGATGTGTCCTGCATGATGCATCATGACTCATCAAGGGACTCAGTATATCTGACCACATCACCACAACTCTCATTGAACTGCAGTGGCTCCCGCTGCAGGCCCGAATCATCTTCAAATCCTGCTGCAAGGCTATCTCCCTGAAGGCTCCAAGCTACCTTACTGACAAGCTCTGCATCTTTGGAGGCCTACATTCCACCAGAAGTGAGGGCATGTGCAGACGTGAACTCCGCGGGTACAGAAAGGAGAAGAAAACATAAGACAGACCTTCTCTGTATACACTCTCAGACTCTGGAACCTCCTCCCAATCAACATCCAACTTGCACCATCACTTTTACAGATCAGGAAGGAGCTCAAGATCCTCTTCTTAAAGGGATGTCTTCTCCCTAAAATCTAGGTCCACACAGACTCCACCCCTCACATACCTGGGACTGGGTGATCTGATCCCCACTGTTTGTCCCCAGGTTAGTAGTAGATCCGTTGCCGGCAATGATATGATAGGTTATTTATAACGCGCTTAATACCCAGAGGTTTCTAAGCGCGGACCCGGGGATCGAACCTGTGGTGCTCCGTGTCATCAAGGCGAGCGCGTTGCCCCTGAGCTATCCTCCCTCGATTGTTGTTAGATTCCCACTCCCTTCTTTCTCTGATCCCTGACCTTGTCCCCTCTTGGATTGTAAAGAAATACCCTAATAATAATAATAATAATAATAATAATAATAATAATAATAATAATACCTAAGAATGTGTGGGTGTGTCAGAAGTTGGTATTGAGTTCACCTGTTCTAAATGTTTAGCTGCTGCATTGTGGGCCTGGGCCACTGCACTGCACCTTGAGGCAGAACATTATGCTTCCCCCAGGCCAAAAATCACTGTCTGAGAGGCAGGCGGAAGTACTGTCTGCAGAGGCCTTGGGGCAGGCTCTATGGGCTTCCTGCAGGAGGGATGAGGGGCAGGCTCTATGGGCTTCCTGCAGGAGGGATGAGGGGCAGGCTCTATGGGCTTCCTGCAGGAAGGATGAGGGGGCAGGCTCTATGGGCTTCCTGCAGGAGGGATGAGGGGGCAGGCTCTATGGGCTTCCTGCAGGAAGGATGAGGGGCAGGCGGAAGTACTGTCTGCAGAGGCCTTGGGGCAGGCTCTATGGGCTTCCTGCAGGAGGGATGAGGGGCAGGCTCTATGGGCTTCCTGCAGGAAGGATGAGGGGGCAGGCTCTATGGGCTTCCTGCAGGAGGGATGAGGGGGCAGGCTCTATGGGCTTCCTGCAGGAGGGATGAGAGGCAGGCTCTATGGGCTTCCTGCAGGAGGCATGAGGGGCAGGCTATAGGGCTGCCTGTGTGGGGGCTGAGGGGCAGGGTTAGGGGCAGGCTGAAGGGCTGTCATTGTGGGGGCTGAGGGGCAGGGTTAGGGGCAGGCTGAAGGGCTGTCATTGTGGGGGCTGGGGCAGACAGATTGACTGGCTGCAAAGGCAGCATGTGCGGTAGGCTGGCTGCCTGTGAGGAGGTTTGGAGCAGGCTAATGGGGTACTTGCAGGAGGGATGAGGGGCAGGCTTTAGGGCTGCCTGCAGGGGCCCAGGGGGCATGCTGAGGGGCTGCATTAAGATGCACCTAGATGATAGGCTGAGGGGCTACCTGCAGGGTGGATGAGAGGCAGGCAGAAGAGCTCCCTGCAGGGGGCTGAGGGGCAGGCTGAAGGGCTGCCTGTGAGGAGGTATGGGACAGGATGATGAAGAACCTGCAGGAGGGATGAGGGCCAGGCAGAAGAGCTCCCTGCAGGGGGATGAGGGGCAGGGTTATGGGCAGGCTGAGGGCTGCCTGCAGGGGCCAGGGGGCATGCTGAGGGGCTGCATTAAGGTGCACCTAGATGATAGGCTGATGGGCTCCCTGCAGGGGGCTGAGGTGCAGGGTTATGGGCAGGCTGTGGGCTGCCTGTGTGGGAACTGGGTAAGACAGATTGGCTGCAAGGGCAGCATGTGCGGTAGGCTGATGGGCTGGCAGCCTGTGAGGGGGTATGGGGCAGGCGGATGGGCTGCCAGCATGGGGCTCATGGTGCGGGCTGAAGGGCTGCCTGTGTGGGGGCTGGGGCAGACTGATTGTCTGGCTGCAAGGGAAGCATGCACGGTAGGCTGGCTTCCTGTGAGGGGGTCTGGGGCAGGCTGATGGGGTACATGCAGGAGGGATGAGGGCCAGGCTGATGGGCTCCCTGCAGGGGACTGAGGGGCAGGGTTATGGGCAGGCTGAGGGCTGCCTGTGTGGGGACTGGGTGAGACAGATTGGCTGCAAGGGCAGCACGTGCGGTAGGCTGATGGGCTGGCAGCCTGTGAGGGGGTATGGGGCAGGCGGATGGGCTGCCAGCATGGGGCTCATGGTGCGGGCTGAAGGGCTGCCTGCTCGTGGGCCTGGGTTACAGGGTGATGTGCGCCCTGCTCTTGTTGCTGCTGGGCCCTCCGTGCCTGTAACAGCAGCCTTAGCTGGCTGAGCTGTTTGGAAGATGCTCCAGCTCTTTCCCTTGTGATGGAAAAGGCTTTGTCTGCTTTTTATGTGCTGTTCCAACCCCTAATTGCTGGTTTAATTTATGCGGGCCCTGTTGTGGGCTGCTGGAATGTTTGTTAAGCTGATTTGACCCACCTGTGTGAAAGGCCAATGTTACAGCTCCAAATTGTAGCTGCTCTAAAAGTGGGCGGTAAATGAAGTGGTAAGGTGTGGTATATGTGTTAACGTGATGGGTAAAATTGAGACATAAAATGCATAAACACAAGGACGGTGCAACGCCTTGTGATTACGCTTCACGTGCAAGCCGTAAAGTGGGGAGATTATTGCCTGTGCATTATGCAGTATTTTCTGTGCACCCCAAGCCCTCAATATCCCATATGATGCCCGACTCACAATTAGGCGGTAGCCTAAAAATAGAAGTGTGATTTGCAATACCGAGTCTTTATCATTACGATCATACTCACAATGAGGCAAAAGAGTAAGGAACAACATTGATTATTTTTTATAAGTGCATGTCCACGTTAAGCAATTATGTGCAGCACTTAGTTTGGCTTGGACGGATTCCAGAGTGCTGAAATTCACAGTCATGTGCATTTCTGCATTCTTTGTTTTTCTGCTTCATGTGTCTATAGCCACTGTATCTCTCTATTCCAATTCCCCTTATTAGTCATTTTCTGTCTATTTGTCTCTCGGATTTGCTCATCCTCTGCAACTCTAGCCGATATCAATTCCCTGCCAAACACTCCACATCAGACACCGGCCCCGACCTGCCATCCTCCACCTCCCAGCTCCCCTCCTGCTAAGACTGCAGAGGTCCGCAACTCTTGCTGCGGGCACTTGGAGTTGAGTTAGAGGAGGGGAGGAGTTTGAGCAGGGAGGGAGGGTGGCAGCAACACCAGCACCGCAAGAGGGATTCGAAGCAAGTGAGCCAGGCGGGAGGGATGCGCTAGAAAGGACACAAACCTGCTCAATGAATGCGGCGTCCTGCAGTCACTGAGCATCCCATCTGCTAATCCACGGAGTGCTCAAGAGAGCACGGCGCAGGAGAAGAGCTTCAAAGCCAAGATGCCGCAGATCAATTTCAGCCCCACTGGCTGAACCGATCCAAGACTTTCCTATTGGGACGCGCCGCACGCGCACCGCCGAGCCGGTAAGTTCCCTCATCTTGAAATTGACTATGTCAGATCCTCATGGATTGATCCCAAAGACTGTTCTGTGCCCATCCTCTGATGAATAATGCAGTCTACAATTGTAGAACTTTAGAAATGTGTTGAGAAGTGTCACCGGCGTCTTCAAGTCTAACCGTCTTTGAGATTTAAATTAAGTATAGTGCCCACTACAGACTGAATGTTCTCCTTCTGCACAAAACAGCTCTTATTAGTCAACTCAATGGTACTTATTTTATCGATCTTGAAGGAGAAAAGGCTGAATCATCTGTCACGTGATTCACGCCTACAAATTGCAAGTAACACACAGCTCCCTGCAACAAGCAATCATCCAAGGCCTTAATAGTTGTTGGCAAAATCCCAGTAATCCTTTTATACAGTTGAAAGAGTGTGGCTGGTGGGGGTGCAGGATGCAGGGTGTGTGTGTCTCAACAGGAAGTCCCATAGGGCACATTAGCGATTGTGGTGCATTGTTTGTAACCAGGTAACAAAGTGCTCCATAAGAACATTGTCCTGAAATGAAATTGTCTTACAATTAAAAAGATTTAAGATTTCTCCATAATTAGAGCATCATTTCTAAAATGCAACAGTGCATTCTTGGCTTTCTAATTAATCTCTACTCGAACTCCTATGTCCTCCCAAATCTCAAATTTTTGAAAACAGCAATATGCCCTCTGGGTTCCCATCTTGAAATTCTCCTACTGCCAAGTAAAATTGAAATTGCTTCCGAGAACATAAAGGCAGCTCCAGGGACCATTGGCTTCCCCCCATTGTGAACGGAGGATAGCACAGGGGCAACGTGCTGGTCTTGGAAGCAAAACCATACAGAGCAACAGAGGTTCTTGCCTTGAAACACTTGTGTAGAGGCGCATT
Organism: Ambystoma mexicanum; assembly: GCF_040938575.1. Taxonomy (NCBI): domain Eukaryota; kingdom Metazoa; phylum Chordata; class Amphibia; order Caudata; family Ambystomatidae; genus Ambystoma; species Ambystoma mexicanum. The sequence goes on from NC_090938.1 coordinate 194,676,941, forward strand.
ATAAATAACATATATCATATCATATCATATCATATCATATACCGGATCCGTGCTTAGAAACCAACCCTCGGGTATTAAGCACTTTATAAAAAATCACATCGCTTCCCATTCTCAGACCACAATTTTGTCCATTACAACCTCTTATTTAGTGCTATTTAATTCAATTAAGCCGGGTGTCATTACTCCTCTTGGCCTCTGGAGACATGGTTGCACTACCTCACAGAAGCCTTGATTGTGCAACACATGGTTCCCATTCTCACCATTCTCACCATTTCCTCATAACCACCACTATCACGCAGCTGGCCGTATTACTTTGCTTAGCCTACACATTCATATTAGAGTTCTGCAGTATGTCTACGCCTCGATAACAGCCTGTCCATGCGGGACCCACTGCTCCATCCATTTCTGTACCATGGCCTAAGATATAAGAATTAATTACATCACTTGACAGAAAATCAATGATAACCACATAAGTCTGTGAAGTGCTGAATCAGCTTTTTGTCCATCAGAGATCAAACAATCAGAACCGATTTCGATTCAATGGTAATTGATTGTAACAGATATTGGGGACATTGTTTTAATAGAAGTGTTTAATGGCAACCTGAATAATAATTATAATAATATTACTTCTACAATCCTGATCAAAAGCATGATTTTTCAATGCCTTTTGCCTCGGCATTCCCAGGTGAGCCTCTCCGACTCTGTGACCCCCTTGGGCCTCATATTATCTGCCTTTGATCCATCTGATGCCCCCCAGGCCCTGCGTGCAGCGCTCGCTTCCTTGAGCCCTTCCTTCCTCATGCCCTCCCTCCTCCTGCCTCCCAGACCTCCCTCCACCCGTGACTAGCTGTACACTGTTCCCTGCCTGGTGTAGTCCACGGCACTGTTGGGACTTCACCTTTTGCCTCAGCATTCCCGGGGCGGCCTCTCTGACTGTATGACCCCCTTGGGCCTCATATTTGCTGCCTTTGATTAATCAGCTGCCCTCAGGCCTCATGTGCAGCGCTCGCTTCCATGAGCCCTTCCTTCCTCTTCCCCTCCCTCCTTTTGCCTCCCAGCCCTCCCTCTACCCATTGATTGGCCAGTCCTGTGGTCTTAATGGACACTCCCAGGGCAGCCCTCTGCCCAGCAGCCCCTTGGGGCTAAGGGCCACTGAGGCAAAGGGCAGCTCCTGCAGAGGCAGCTCCCTATCATGTCCGCAGGTGTCTGCAGGGGAAGCCAGTGGTCAACCAGCAGCTACTGACTAGGTAGGCGTGGCCCTCGGTTGGAACAGAGCCTCACTCTACTCTGATAACCTGGCCACTTAGCATTCTCTCAGACTTAGGTGTTTTTTCTGCAGTAAAATATTGCATTGTGAAAGTATTAAAATTGCATTGTGAAATCTGGGCCTTTTCTGCCTTATACAGGACTCTCAGACTTAGGTGTTTCTTCTCTGCGTTAAAAAATTGCATTGTGAAAGTTGTACCGTTCTGTGGTTTGCCCCCTAGCATAGCGTTCAACTAACTTTTAACTTTTCTATCATTATTGAAGCTCCTGTCATTTTGTCCAACTGTCTACTTGTCTCGCCTCCCTCGTCTCGTCTGCTTGCACCCTGTCGTGTGTCCTTCCATAGTGTTCTCCCCTCCCCTCTAACCTTTCTTCTTCTCTCCTCTCCCTACCTACTCTATAGTGGTCTCTGTCTCTCCTTTCTAACTGCTTCTCTATCAACTATCCTGCTCTCCTCCCTAAATCTGGTAGGAAGAAGTTTAAAAAGTACATTCTGGTCTCCAACTTAGGCTTCCCTGTCGCTGATACCTATAACAGTGCCTCCTCCAGGCAAACCCTCACCGACATCCCCTTTGTCATTCCTTCGCCTGACCTATAGACTCTGCATATGGTCTCTCTGCTCTCTCCTTTCTCTTCTTCTTCCATTAATGGGGGCATCCGGTGGGAGGTCCTTCCATTCCTCTAAGATCTTCATTAATGTTTACCTGAATGACACCGACTTGGTCCAAGGCCCTCAGGCCAACCTTCTCCTCTTTGACAGACGCTTTCTGCGTCTCATCAATTTCCTGTCTTTCCCTTCTGTCCCTTCTCTCCCTTCCTCAGCTTCCTTGCCTCCTCCTGCTGTATTATCCTTGGCTACCTTGCCCTCTCCTCCTTCCTCGTCTGCCCACCCTCGGCTCCTTGTACACCTCTGCAGGGTGTTCCTCTGATCTGTAGCCCTCCCCGTAAGTCTTTCAAGGATGGCAACCTTCTCCATATTGCCACTCTTAACTCTCGCTCAGCTGTCAAACACTCCTCTGACATCTGCCGCCTCCTGGAGGAACTTGACCTCGATGTCCTTGGTCTCATTGAGACATGGTTTAAGGACAGTTCTGCCATGAGCGTTGACACTCTCCTCCCTGATGGCTACAAGAACCTCTCTGCGCCCAGATCCAACCGCTCCGGAGGGGGTGTAGCCCTGATCTTTCTAGAGTGGATCCCTGCCTCTGCCATTCCTAGGCAAGCCTACTCCTCTTTCAAATGCCTCGTCTGCAGGCTCTCTCTCTCTCTGTCCTAGCCATTCCCTTACAGTGGCTACCATCTATCGGCCCCCTGGTCAGATCTCCTCCTTCCTCTCTGAGTGGGCAGACCTCTTCTCTACCCTCCTTGCCTCAACCACTCAACCCCTCCTTCTTGGAAATTTCAACATCCACCTGGATGCTTCCTGTCCTTCCTCTGGAGACTCTTTCACAACCTTTGTGACTCTCTCGCCCTCTATTCTCCCCTCTGGCCCAACTCACACTGCAGGGCACACCCTGGATGTTCTGATCTCTTCAGAACTTCCCTTTTTGATCCCTCTCACCACTCCTCTCTCTCTCCTGGAGTGATCACTTTCTCCTTTCCTCCCAGCTCACCCTCTCTACCCCTCAGGCCAAGCCTACTCCAGCACTGCCACCTACCTTCTTGGTTATCCAACCCAAGAAGCTTTTGTCAGTTGAGGCTTTTGCCACCACTCCCCCCATACCCCCTTGGCTGACTCACACCTTGACACAGCCCTATCCATGCTCCACTCTGCTATATCTGATACTCTCGATGTTCTTGCCTCTGTCATGAGGATGCGATTGAAGCCCAAAGCCAGATGCAACCCTTGGCATGAATCTGACCTTGCCACCCTTAAACACAAGTGCAGTGTGGCTGAGAGGAAATGGCGGACTTCCAGTACATCCTCTGACAAACTGGCCTGCTGCCTGCTCCGAAGACAATACCGGCTCTCTGTCTGCACCAAGAAGAGAGCCCACATCCAAGCCCGCATCTCTGCGGGATCTAACAATTCGGCCAAACTCTTTAAAATCTGCAAGGAGCTGGCCAATCCTGCTGCAGTATCTACCTATCCTGTCCCCTCCCAGGCCCTCTGCACAATCCTGGCTTCTCATTTCATCTTAAAAGCTCAGGACATCCTGTCCTCTTCCTCGCCCCCTCGTCCCTCCACTCCTGGCTCTTCCTCTGGCACTTCTTCATCCACCACTCCTCCTCCTTTCTCTTCCTTTCCCCTGCTCTCCGCAGAAATGGTTTCTAGACAAGTCTGATCTATGAAAGTCTCGTCAAAACAGGTTCACCCATGTTCCTCACCACATTGACACCCTGGCTCCCGCTCTGGCTGATTACTGAAACCACTCCTTTGCCACTGGAGTCTTCTCTTTCCCCCTGAAGTACTCCCATGTGCACCCTCTTCTTAAGAAACCCTCTGCAGATCCTTCCTGCACAGCTAACTATCACCCAATCTCCATCACTCCTTTCCTGGGCAAACTCCTGGAAAAGCTGGCCATCTCCCAGCTTAATCTTCACACTGAATCTTTTGGCTTTCTCCAGGACCATCAGTCTGGCTTCAGAGCTGCCAGAAGCATGGAAACTGCTCTCCTGAACATCCATGAAGACCTGCTCTCCAACCTAAATCCCAACACCCCCTGTGTCCTCATCTTACATCCATCCTGTTCAACCGTCTCCATGAAAACCTAGGTATCACTGATCAGGCCTTAGCCTGGCTGACTTCTTTCCTCTCTGATCGACCCACTTAGGTCCAACTTGGGTCCTTCCTCTATATCTCTATCTCTACCTGTGGTGTTCCCCAGGGGTCTAACCTCTCTCTCTGGCTGTCCAACCAATACCTGGCACTTTCTTGCCCACCATATTGCCGCTCTCTCCACCAACTTTCAGTGCTATGGAGGTGACACTGAACTCATTTTCAGGCTCCCTTCCGCCACCTCTTCTCCTTCTCTCATCTCTGACTGTGTGTCTGCTATCCAGGAGTGATATGCCACCAATGATCTCTGCCTTAATGCCAGTAAGACTGGGATACTCCTCTTCAGCACATCTGCTCCCTCCTTTCCTGTCGTTCTCTAGCTAGCCTCTCTTGGCCTTCTTCCTGCTTCCACCTGTGTGGCTAAAAACCTCAGGGTCATCTTCGACTCCACACTCTCCTTCTCTCCTCACATCTCTGACGTCTCTAATAAGTTACACTACCAGCTGCACCTCCTCGGAGGTATTCTTCCTTTCCTCTCTTTCCCCCAGAAGCTCACTGTCTCGAGAGCTCTGTTTCTCTCTAGGTTGCACTACTGCAACAGCCTCTTTCTAAATCTGCCTGCCTCTACTCTCCGTCATCTGCAACTCATCCAAAACAAGACTGCAAGAGTTGCCTTGGCCTCAAGCCCAGGCACTGTATCTCTCCAGGACTGAAATCTCTGCACTGGCTCGCAGGGGCAGCGAGGATTAAGTTCAAAACCCTCTGCATTGTCCACAAAGCCTTCTGGGCCAGAGGCCTCAATACCTTCAACTCTCTCTTCCTAAATATCTTCCTTCTCAAGCTCTTCGCTCATCCGCCTCCAACTCCCTCAGGGCCAGTCACTTCTCCAAGCAACAAGTTGGTTGTCGATCTCTATCTTCTGATGGGGCCCCCTCTGGAACAGCCGCCCTGCCTCTCTGTAACTTGAGGAGAACCATCTGCGGTTCTGGAAGCACCTCAAGACCTTCCTCTTTGCTTCTGCTTTCTCTCCTCTGCTCCCCTGCTGATCTCCTGGTTGAAACTGAAACTGCACTGGTTTATCTGGCTACCCTCTGATCTCGGGCCAGGTTCCCTCCCTGCCAGTTGCACACCTGCACTGCCCCCCTGGCAACACTTGCACTCGAGGACTGTTTCTGTATCCCTACAGCCCCCTCCCAGCACTTGACACCTGATGTCTGCCCCTACCCTTGCACTTGCCACCAGCTGGCCGCACTTCTTATCTATTGTCCTTTTACCCAGAGACTCCTTTGTAGTGGAAAAAATTGAAACCTATAGAAAGTAATTAAGTGAATATATCCTGGGAATAATGGTGACTCTCAGTCAACCTGGCTCTGTCCAGACAGCAGCACAGAGTCAACTGATGTGCGGCACTTAATGATCCACTGTGCTTGATTATTTTGTTTGCATGTAGTGCATGGCTTGTCAAGCCATTGTTATTTACTGCTGTTATTTGACATGAGTGACCATTGTTTGTTTGTTTATTGATTTATATAGCGCACCTACCCCGAAGGTATCTGGGCGCATTTGCAAAAGGTTACGCAATTACTTGGCTACATACAATACATACAAGATATACAAAAAGGAGCTTGGTTACATACAATACTACATACAATACATACAAAAAATACAATAAGGATGATGATAATACATTCTAGTACAGATTAGCACATTCGACAGTCACTGGCATAATTTAAGCGCAGGAGATCGATACATAGGTATAGGCCGGTGAATCTTTGGCTATCCAGGGCAAATCATTGGTCCATTGTAGGCAATAAGGTAGTTGATTGTTGATGGTTTTCCACTCTGTTGAACAATATGTTCCAATTTGTAAAGACCTGTTGAGCTAGGGGGATCCTGCATTCATTGTCTGGGTTATGCAAAAAAGGGTAAGTTTTGTTTCTCAAATTAGTTAATCTATATGTATTAAACCATGGCAGTTGTCGCCCTATAGTTTAGGTGAATCCTATGAACCAGTGACATTTGCATAATTGTTATTGCTAATAACGTTCGACTCGCTGGATAGGTCTGGAATTGCAAGCCATGTCCCCCTTCAAACTGGAAAATATGGTATATATTTGTCAAAAGGTTCAAAAGCTATTTAGCATTGACAAATAGATGTTTTTGGGCCAAGTCCATTAAGAGAGAAAAAGGGCCATCTTGTAGATATAAGCACAGTGAAAACCGCCTGATGGATTTGCACCAAATAAGAAAGAAGTTCACCACAAAGTGGTGTTGATGTTGCTTTGGTGGTTTAGTTAAATCCGTCAAGCAGTTTTTTAAAGTATTTGGCAGAATGTGGGAATGCCCTTGCCCAAAAATCTTTTTATATATCTCCCCTGGGGTATTGCACTATTGGGACTTTTTATAAATGAAAAGTCGCCATTTATGTTTGCTCATTGTGAGCCGTGTCTATGACAATCCTGCAGGAACAGCAAAAAATGAAAAGCAGTCATAATTATATTTGGAGGAAAAAAATGGAGGTGTGGCATCAGTGAGGATGAGGGTTAGATGAAGATGGACCAATGATGAATATGAAAGTTTGGGGAAGGCCACAGAAGTCGTTTTAATCGTTCCACAGATATCTCGGGTGATTGCTGCCAGTAAATCGTGAGATTCAAGCAGTAACTTAGGTGCATCGTGGGAAGAAACGAGGAAACAGTGGTATGAGTCTAGTGCCTTGGGGCACTATCATGATATCTGGAATGTGGGGTGTGGGGCCAAAAAAGGGGGAAAGGCGCACAGGTAGAGTTGGAGGAAGGCGTTGAAGGAAATATTAAGGGCACGATTCATGGAATTATTTGCACTGCTGAAAAGTGACTTTGAACTGCTGAAAGGCGACTTTGCACTGCTGCCACAAACCCTGATTCAGTGAACTGTGCAAAGTCTATTTTTGCAGTACAAAGTCATTTTGTACTTGAAAAATGACTTTGTACTGACTTTGCACTGCAAAAATACACTTTGCACGGTTCTATAAATCAGGGTTTGTGTTGACAGTGCAAAGTCACCTTTCAGCAGTTCAAAGTCACTTTGAACCGTGCAAACAAATTCCACTCAACAAGTCTACAGATGAGGCAGGTTCTAGTAAAGAGTTAGCGGTCCGCTCTGCGGATATGCTAGCCGATGTGGTAAAGCATCCACCTGCCACACTGCATTCAGGTCCTTGGCACCTTGAGTTACTGATGGCATTGTGGTTCCTGGTCTCATTTGCTCTAGAATCATGTAAGGATTTAGATTTCTTATTTGTATCCGTCTGCACAAGTAGGCGTGCAAAAGGTCTGCGGATCGCTGAGCCAGTTGCACAAAAGAAGGTTTGTAGTGCAGTGAACCATGTTTCCCTACTGCTATTTTAGGGTTTGTAGATGACTGGAGTGGCAACTATAATTCCTGTTACATTTCCCTTGTGTTTACTCCTTTTAGTGCAAGCAAGTGTTTTCAGGGACCTCAGGTGTTTATAAAAATGAGACTAGTGTTAGATTATGGCGTCTTGAGAATCCACTAGTACTGTCTCCAGGCAGGTCTCTGTTTTGTACATATTTCTGTTGCAAGGTATTCTAATATACCCGCTGACCTGGATGGAATGCTTGCATTCTCCGAGTCTTTCTTTGTTTTTCCCTGCATTGTCAGAATTCTATAGTCTTTCTTCTAGCCCAAGTGTATGTTTTTATTCTTTGTTGTCTACAACATTCCTGGAGGCTCATCTCTGGTTCCAGAGTATGAATAATGGCTGCTCGAGTAGAGCAATCGAACCAACTTGCTGGGGTCTTGAAAGATGTGTCCTAGTCCACCTTGTTGTCTTCATAATTTCTAGATAGGTTCATCTAACAGAAATATTCTCCTGGCATTCCATCGTACATGCAAGATTCATTCGTACCCTCAAGCGAACGAAGAGGGCAGAGGAAGAGGTCACTGTTGCCACCCCAGCCGCGCTCTCCCCAAAACTGTTGGTTTAATTTTCTGACCCCATCAAGCAGGGTGCAGAGAGATGGTCCCATGAAGGGGCTGTCTTATATTAGAACAACCCCAATACTATCTTCATTTTAGGAGGGGGAATGCATTTTGTTATGTGGGGTTTGGGGCTAGTTGCCTGTGCCGATTTATAGGGAATTGGCAGAATAGAGGATCCTGGTGCTGATTATAGAGGATGTTCTGGGATTATACCCACCCACACAGGACAACAAGACCTCTAGAATAGCAAGAATGTCCACCTATCTGATCAGAACATGAGCATTACAGACTCCCCATCGCTCAAGTGGAAAGCAAAGAGATCTGGCCACATAAAAGACCATTATTTTCCCTTTATTCATCAGTTTTCATCCCAGCATCTCGAGGGCATTTACAATCTTTTGCAGTGCCCGGGACAAAGCAATAGCAATATCATTTACAAAATATTGCTATTTAACATGACAATTTCACCTGCATCCATCGCTATACTTGCTTTACATTCTAACAAAAGGTGAGGACATAATATAGCTAGAATGATAGAGAGTTACATATTTATGTATTTATTTATTTTTGGATTTGTAGAGCACACTACAGCCCACAGGCATCGAGGCACTTTAAAGGGCACTTAAGAAGGCTTGCTTGAGGGTTACAATAAGCGGCCCAAGAATCGTGCTTAGAGACATTTTGTTAGGTTACAGTTGTTCACATGGATCTTTTACATAGTACTGTATACTGCATAGCAAAGTGTGACATATACATACAAAATGTGGTCAAAGGGTGATGAGTGGCAACGTATGCAATACAGGAGTATAGGGATAAGCTTTTTAGACAAAGAGCCTTAGTTTTTAAGGCCTTGCGGAAGGCTGCATGAGACTCAATTTATCTGATCTGGGCTGGGAGGTTGTTCCAGAGGGTTGCAGCCATTGTTGGCAAGCTAGCGCCTCCCACACGCACTCTGCGCGTGTGTGGCACCGTGACACAGTTGGCATAGGCGGACCTCGAAGGTCTGCATGCTGTTTGTTTGGTGATCCTCTGCGCTAGGTACATAGGTGCCTGACCGTGAAGACATTTATGTGTTAGGTCCAGTGTTTTGAAGACAACCCTTTCCTTGATGGGTAGCCAGTGTACCTGCCTCCTGTCACCAGAAATGTGCTCCCTACATGAGATGCCTGTTGCGGCCCTTAAGGCATTATTCTGGGATATCTGGAGTTTAGCCAGGTTTCTTTGTGAGGTTCCAATAAAGAGGGCATTGCAGTAGTCCAGTCTGGAGCCAATGATGGCTCTGGCTATGATAGTACAGTTCTGTTGGGACAGGAATGGCCTGACAGCATTGATCAGTTTAGAGTGATATGCTGCAGAGGAGTCGATGGCATTGACCTGCCTGTCCATGGTAAGGCTAGGTTCAATGTATACGTCCAATGTCTTGATCATTTGAGAAACTGTGATGGGGATGTTGTCGATGGTGAAAGAGTGATACTTCTTGTCAAGTTTGCCCAGTGTGGATGGAGACCCGACCAGCAGAAGTTCGTTTTTTTCACTGTTTAGACAGGGCCAATTGTCTGCCATCCAGAATGAATGGTGGAGTAAATGAAATTGAGGGTGTTCATATCAGTTGGATAGTCCCCAAAGAAAGGGATGATATCATCTGCATAATTGGTATATGAGATTCCCAGGTCATCAAGGATTCTGAACAGAGGTCTAGTAAAGAGGTTACACAAGGTAGGGGCTATGCAGGAGCCCTGTGGGACGCCACATTTGATAGGACTGGGGATGGCACTAGAGGAGTCCGAAAAGACCTTCACTACTCTCTCCTGAAGAAACAAAGTTATCCATTCATATGCTGGAGAAGTTGGCTGAGGCGGAGAGATGGTGGCATAGGGTTTTATGCTCTACCAAGTCAAAGGCTGCAGAGAGGTCTAAGAGCAGGAGGAGTGCCAGTTTGCCTGCATCTCTTAGGTCATCTATTTGATTTTTTAGGTCAAGTAGTGCCGTTTCGGTGCCATGACGAGGACGAAAGCCGGACTAACGTAGTCCAAGAAGATGGTTATCCTCAATATATTTTTGAACCTGAAGGTAAGATGCTTTGTCCAAAATCTTTAGCAAGAAGGGGGACCGTTGTAATGGGTCTGTAATTCCCTGGGATCAAAGGGTCGAGATACTTTTTTTTAGGAGTGCTCAGACCCATGCTTCTTTTAGGGAAGTCGGTACAAGTGAAGATTAGAAGGACACGTTGGAGAAGGCAGTGTTGAAGGGGGCCAGGGCTATTGCACAGTCTTTGATGATGTGAGCTGGGCATGTGGTACCCTTACAATTGGAAGGCTTAATAGTTTTTATGAGGGCAATGACCTCAGATTCGCTCATGTCAGAGAATTCAAATTTAGGTACCTGGCTCGAAGTGTTACAGGTTGGGGGTGCCACGGGTCAAGCTAGTAGAGTTGATAGAGCTTTTTGGTGAGCTAAAATTTTAGTATGTAAGGAATCGAGTTTGTGTAGCATAGCTGCTTGAATTTGGTTACACCAGGTCTCGTCCTTGGTGAGGGTGGATGGGGGAGCTGAAGGCGACTCCAGTTCCCTGAAAATTGAAAAGATTTCCTTTGTCCCTGAGTGGGCGTTGTTAATCCTACTGTTGTAGGATTCAGCTTTTGCATGTGTGATAGCTGTTTTATATTCTCTAGCAATGGACTTAAAGGCAGTTTTGTTGGATTCGGTAGGGTTCTTTTTCCATGTGGCAAGTGATACCCTCTTTTTGGTGCCAAGATCCATGAGTTCTTGGGAGAACCAGGCATTGGAGTGCTTAGTTTTTTTTGCTTTTTTGGCGGTGAGTGGGGCGATGGCATCTACTGCCGTAGTTATGACTTGGTTAAAAGTGTTGGCTAAGAGGACAGGATCATTGGGGAATGGTGGTTGCATAGCTGGAACAAGCAGGTGAGGTAGGAGAGTATCTTTGGTCAGCTTTTTGGAGCTCCTTGAGATTCCGGCAGGGAGAAGGATGGTAGGTTTAGAAGGTCCTGTGGAGGTGTAAATGTGAAAGTTAATACAGAAATGGTCTGACCTAGAGATAGCGGAGAATGGGGCAGTTATGTTGTGTAACCCAGTCTAGGGTACGTCCTTTAAAGTGTGTAGGCTTGGTGATGGCTTGGGCAAACCCTAGTGTGGCTAGCGCTTTTTGCAGAGTGTAGGCGTTGGCATCGTTGGTGTCATTAAGCACGAAATTGATGTCACCCAGTAATACTACTTTGGTGTTTTTTTTCAGGTTGTCTGAGAGAGAGTGGATGAGGTCTTCTTGGAAGTCAATAGAAGGGCCTGGTGGGAGATACACAAGGTGGAATGCAATAGTAGAGTTAGGTTGAGATTTTGAGCTTGATGAGGAGGTATTCTGAGTTGTGTCCTATTTCACCCTGAATTCTTCAGATGACAAGAGTGTCCTTAGCTATAATGGCCACACCTCCCCCCCTTTGGCCTACCCAATCCTGCCTAAATATGGCATAGCCAGTAGGGACGGCCAGTGAGAGGGCAGGTGTGGTTATTGATATAGAAATAGATGCAGATATGAATATTTTATTTTTTTACGGGCACTGGTGTCTCCAGGTGATCCTTATCTGCTGCGATGCAGGTGTGTGATGTTGGATCTAAGAGGATTCAGTTTTGAGAGTTCATATTTAGCTTTTTAACCCTCCTTAATTCCTTACCTGAAAAATATGATTTTGTTTATAAACTTTCCAGCCTCCTATTTAAATGTAATCTGTTTCTCCGGGGGTCTACTGAGGCAGATCTCTTTGTGTATACAATGCTCCTAGAATGCTTGGCAACCCCAGTGATGCCTCTGTAAGTCCCCCATCTAGAGCAAAGTCAATGGATTTTCGAGGGACACTAGCTTTGCCTTGTCCCTACTCCAAGTTGAAGGGTCTTATAGGATCAGAGCAACTTACTGGTGGGCCGGGGTTTTATGCTCCTTACACAGGAGGTGGCACTTGGAGTTGAGGATATTCACGCAGTAAGATATTCCTCCTTACAAGACACACTTCTTCTCCCAACAAGGTTTTAAATCTGAAGAAGAACCTCAAGAGATGGATGGGGAAGCGGTTTTCATCTAGTCTTTAGGTTGGTGTTTTCAGCAGTCCTGGCAAGTGAACGAAGGGAAGTTCACGCAGTGATAAAATAGCAAGAACATCAACCCTTAGTACGCAACACACCATTGATGACTGTAGATATCTTGGCTCTACTGGAAACAAAGCTTTCAGGGTTTATACTGGGATTGTATATGTTCGGCAATTACTTTAACTTATGAACTCCAAATGGTCAATTCAACAATTACACAATCACATTGCGCATGTACAAAGGATGTCAAACAAAGCAACATTTAATAGGAATAACACAGTCGACACGTGTTTCGACCACAGGACTTTTTCCAGGCTGCTATCCACATACCAAAATACACAGTTATATGAGTAGTTACTTATAACACATACATTAATCACAGGAGGACAGCAATTTACATTGTTACATCCAAAGGGCTCACCTTGCACTTTATGCTACTTAAATCATCAGAGCGGACTATTGTAGAACCCTTACTGCTGATGTCGTTTGGTCTTTCTATGCATCCATTGTTTTTATTCTGGGTATTCTGCTAATATGTGTTTTGGCAAATGACTAAATGTCGAATAAAGGCTATATTATGAGTGTGCAGGGTTTGGCAGGATATAGCTTGAGAAAGAGTCTTGCTAGCCCCTAACAATACAACATGGCTGGATGTTGGAGATTAAGGCTTCAGATCCATCATCTGAGAGTTGAATTTTGATAAAAGGTCATTATCAGCGGACCAGTTTGCAATGAGCGTAGATTTATTTCTACATCATCAATATGATGTTATACAAATATAGATTACATTTGGAGAGAACAGCATGCATTTCTTGTATATGTATTACTTTGGAATAGCAAATGAAATAGTCCTGCATGTAATAGTAGCCTTATATGCATGTAATAGTAGCCATATATGTACAACTTTTACCCCAAAAAAACACTCAATATTTTTGCAAGAAATTGTAGCCCGACACATTTGCCTGTGTTTCGCATTGATTCCTTTTGCAAAGGTTTATAGTGTATGCAATGTTGCCATTTTATTATCAAAGTTGTAAAAAAAAATCTTTTCCTGTTTCTAATTAGTCGGATCTTTATTTTTTGAAAAAAAGTCATCAATCGATGGTCAGTGTGATGCAGGAATTTCTAAGAAATATCCTTGTCCATTTTTTCTGTGTGACTTTTATCAGAGCCTGTAGTGACAAAGGTTAGATCAGGGCCCAGATTATCTAACCTTTGCTCCAGTGCAAAAATCAGAGCAAATGCTTTCATAAAACAAAATGGAGCAAACTGGTTTGGTCGCACTCCATATTATCTAAAAGAAAAAAACGTTTGCACATGGGCAAAAGTGAATGACGCTTTTTTGTGCTACGTTTGCTGCATAAGATAAAATGAAAGGTTTTTATTATATTTCATTTTATGCTATACAGCAAACGTAGAAAATACCTATTAGAGCTAAACCGGTTTGCTCCATTCTGTTCTATCTGAACAGCACCATTGATGCTAAATTCGTTTGCTATACTTTTTTTCATAAGAGCAACACTGGATGCTATGGCCCGTGTCAATGTTAGCTGCCCTGAAATGTGTTTAGTGCCACATAAATTGGCAATATGAAACTCGTATGAAGATGGAACTATATAAAAGATGAAAATGTTTTTTTAAAATAATTTCGAAACTATTAAAATTCTATTGCTAAACCACACAAAAAAACACAATTTCCATTGTATATATAGATTTTATTTGTCAGGTGTGTTTACTATCTAAAACATATGTACTTATTTGCTTGTTAATCACAGAAATTTTACAATACAGTGAAGCTAAAAGGGACAACAGCCAAAAAATGCAGACAATAACCAATTGAAAAGCTGCCTCCTACAAGCCACATTCCTACACAACAACATTGCATACCAGGGAGACACACAAATCCTTCTAAACCGGGAATCTGCAACTTTGCATATCTATATGTTATGGACTACAGCTCCCATCAACCCTAGCAAGCATATTCAATAGTGAGAAGGCATGGGAATCGTAGTCCAAATCATCTGGCGAGCTGAAGGATGCAGACTCTCGAAATTCTCTCGCGAAAGCGTGACTCTTTTTTATGTGACTGAATCTGTTCTCTGGCTGTGGCATTGACCATGTAGTTTAAAGATCTTCCATGCATGCATTCACAGGTCACAATTAGGTAGTTTATTAGAAAGAAGAATTTGTATAGTGGGTCCCCTTCACTAAATACAATTCTTTAAAGTATGTTTACATAAAAGTTCTCAAGTTTCCCCTGGACATGCTTCAGAATGCCATCCAGTCCTGTTTTTTCTAGGAGCCATGGGATTTGTAGTTTTTCTTTATTCAAAAAGGTAAAAAAAAAAAAAACCTTTACATTCCAGAACTCAAAATAAAATTACAAGACTGTTTGATCGTCTCACGCATTGCATGGGAAAACTTTAGCACTCTCTCGATGCCTTTTAATGGGTGCGTTAGTTATTTATGTAGCCCCAAATAAACTACATTACCATGAACTGCAATATATCAATTGTCAGAACTGATAGAATACATGCTATCTATCAGTTCAGCGATTGACTCCTTAAATGAACATCTCTAAGAGCTGGTAATCTGTTCGTAGGCTTCCTCTTCGCACTGCCTGCTGCATCGGAAACCAAAGAATTCTATGACAAGACCGGAGGCGAGCATTATGCTTATTCTTCTTTAATTCTGCTTAACAACAGCTTTTTATGTCTTCAAATTTTTATGATATATAGTTTTTTTTAAATGTGCCCAACTGGAACAAAAATAAAGAAACAACAAATAAACTTGAAACGAAAAGAAGTGTATCAACTACATCTCCCATGAGTCTCTGGCTCTCTGGTAGTCCTAGCCTCACTCCTGTCCTCCAATGAGGTGTCCTCCTCTGGTATAAGTGTCCCTCTGACTAGGTGCCTTCCTCTTCTTTTTTGCTGCTTTCGACAGCTAAGTACCCATTTGTTTTCATTATAATTATTAACTGGCAATATGTAAAATATTCAATAATCCGCAGCGTAACAGCAGTGAAGCGCAAGGCGAATATATTATGACTTAAATACCAGTCAGCGTAAACTGAATATCTATTTAAATTATATTTAATTTAGATATATTTAAATTAGGTAAAAACGCTTTATCCGAACGCGTTCGGCAATTTGGGTTTTGTATTTCCCTACATTCAGGTCTGCAGGCGATCTCGCTTGCAATGGGGCCATAGACATTGAAGTAGGAGCGCGGACGTTCCGGCGGCCTGAGGAGTTCATTTGGCCTGTCAGGATCGTCTTCGCGCGCTAAGGGAACCCGCGCATGCGTGGTAGGCTCTGCTTAGATAACGTTCCACTCGAGAACGAAAAGAAAGCGTCTTGCCGCACCGGAGCAATATTAAGCCTACTACACAGCAAGAAAGAGCATTCTCCTCGCAATTTTCAAGCGTTTTCTCTAGCACACAGAGGCTGAGCCCAAATTAGGGTTTAAAAAAACAAACATTTGCATATTACGGAAAACGCTCAACAAGAATCTGCTGCGCAGACAGGTCAATTCAGCAGAGCCACTAAGCCTGCAGCTGCACTTCCCTGTCATACCTCACAGAGATGGCCTCTGACAGACCAGAGGAGTACTGGTACGATTATAGCGACCAGGAACTTGAATTCCCTGAAGAGGAAGTCGACCTCTCAAAGAGCTTTAAGAGGGTGCTGGGAGACTCTCTAGTAAGGGCAGTGGCCCAGGGAGTGCAGCCTATTCAGGACAGATTGCAGGTCCTGGAGGAGATTTTGGGCACCAGAGCTGGCACGCAAAATGATCCAGGTCAGGGGACCTCCACTAGACTGCCTCTAGAAGATAACTCAAGGGGTTGTAAGGTCGCCCGGAAGAGGAAACACCCTTCTACCCCCCCGGCTCAGAATTGGGGAAGAATGAAAGGCCCCAGGAGGTGGCTGATGCTTTCAAGAGACTTAGACACCTTTTTATCAAAGACATCAGCAGTGCCCAGCCTCTTACCCCCTACCCCAGTGGCTGATAATATAGGGGACGGTTTCTCCTCCTCGGAGGAATATGACCAGGAGGAAGGACAAGAGGACGCCAACAGCCTCACCAAGGAGGAAAGTAGAGAGCCAGTGAGTAAAGCCAGCATAGTGGAGGATGCCCCAGATGAGGACACTTCAGACATGTTTGAACCTGAGGCAATTAGACACCCCAGATCCACAGAGTGGACTCCATCTCCGAGGGTGGCTATCTATATGTCACAGAGGATCAAAAAACCACTGGAGAAGGAGACCAGATTTTTGCCTTGGAGCAGAGTGCCTAAGACCAGAACTCTCAGGCAAAGTATCTGAAACCCCAGAAATGGATCCAAAGATGCTCACTTTCATTACGAAAGCTAAAAAGGACGCTCGGAGAGGCATGGATAGAGCGTGGAAGTCTTGTCAAGACAAGATTCTTGATCTTACGGGACCCATTGCTAAGATTATGGACCTGGCAGAAAGGTCCAAAGACACGGGAGAGCCAGTGGACCCCTCCATTCTCGCAGGATGGGCCCAACGAGCCGTATGTTTGCTAGGGAATGCAAACAGCGTGATCTCTGCAGAAAGAAGGAGATCAATGTTATTGAAAATCGACAATAAGCGGGGAGACCTAGCATCCTATGAAGCAGGCGAGGGGCGCTCTGTCTATTATTTGGTGAAACATTCGGTCAAAGAGATGAATAAGTTTATAGGAACTTACACAGCACTCGAGAAAGCACAGTCCTCCATAAGAAAGGTATTCCCAAGTCAGGTTTTTGCAGGGGCTGGTCGTTATAGAGGTCGATCGACCGGCCGATACAATTCCAACAGGAGACCTCAGGGCCTGAGAGCCCAGTACTGGGAATCCCAACAGCAGGACGCCTTCTTTCCCAATAGAAGTAGAGGATTCAGGGGATGCCGAGGCAGAGGATACTACAGACAGAATAACCCCACAGGTGAGAGAGAGAGTGGTTCACCCACCAGTAGGTGGGAGGACCCTGTTTTTCACGCACAATTGGCGTGAGCTTTCATCAGACGCTTGGGTGCTGCAGACCGTGCAGGGTTTCCACCTAGATTTCATAGCAGAGCCAGAGCAATTGGCAGCTCCGCAGCACATGCATATCCCTTTAGCAGAAAGGAACCTTCTAGATGCAGAGCTTTGGGAGCTAGCGTGCAAGCAGGCCAAAGAGAGAGCTCATCCTCACTATACAGGCTTCCTCAGCAACATGTTTTTCATTCATCGAAAGGGCAAAGTACGTCTAGTTATCAACCTGAAAGAGCTGAACAGCTGGTTGGTATACAGACACTTCAAGATGGAAGGAATCCATCTGCTCCCAGACCTCCTCAGGAAAAACGATTGGCTAGCGTGCCTAGATTTAAAAGACGCTTACCTAACAATACCCATAGCACCCCAGTTCCGACTCTATTTGCAGTTTGAGTGGGAGAAAGAGATTTGGCAATTCAAGACCCTCCCTTTCGGCCTCGCCTCAGCACCCTGGGCCTTTACCAAGCTTCTGAGGACTCTAGCGACAGCTCTGAGGTGCGAGGGTATTCGGATGATCATCTATCTAGACGACATCCTTTTCATGGCAGAGGTCAAGGAGAGATTGCAGAGTCAAGTTCAATCGGCAGCTTCACTCATATCGGGGCTAGGTTTTCTCATCAACATAGACACCAGGAAAGCCACATTAGAACTCCCGACGGCCAAGATAAGAGCAATAAAGAAGGACCTGAGGACAGCTCTAAACAAGCCAGTTATATCGCTTCGGAATCTAGCCAGGATAGTTCGACTCCTCTCAGCCTCCATACAAGTGATCTTTCCGGGGCCTTTACATTACCGAGCCCTCCAGAGGCTCAAGATCAGGTACTTACAGAGAGGCTGGAGATACCATCGGTTAGTGCCATTGGACAAGGACAGCAAAACGGAGCTCAGATGGTGGCTGCACAATATGGAGGCTTGGAACGGTCACGCCATATTTGGAGACTTTCCAGAGCTCACCATAGAGTCGGATGCCAGCAGATCAGGATGGGGAGCCAGGTGCGGTCACACAGAGACAGGAGGGAAATGGTCCCAGGAGTAGCTAGCCCTGCACATCAACTGCCTAGAGCTCTTAGTAGGCTGCTTTGCAGTCAGAGCCTTTACGAAGGACAGAGTGAAATTCTGCATCCTCTTGCGGATGGACAACATATCAGCTGTCAGATATATCAACAAGCTGGGAGGCACGAGATCCAAGATGCTAGCGGAGTTAGCCAAAGACTTCTGGCACTCCTGTCTAGAGAGAGAAATAGAAGTCAAGGCCGAATACCTTCCAGGAGTGAGGAATGCAGTGGCAGGCTGGAACTCCCTATACTTGGTAGATTCCAGCGACTGGAGTCTACACAAATCAGCCTTCGACAAACTACAGCAGAGATGTGGGGCCCTACATACAGATCTCTTTGCCTCAAGGCTGAATTCACAGCTCCCCAGATACTTCAGCTGGAGACTGGACCGAGGAGCATTAGGCACGGATGCCTTCCTGCACTACTGGGGGGGTCACACACATTACGCCTTTCCCCCTTCGCGATGCTGGCGAGGGCACGAGCAAAGGTGCGCAGAGACAAGGCAGAAATCATCACAGTGACACCAGAATGGAGATCGCAAGTGTGGTTTCCAGTTCTGATGGAACTTTCCACAGATTTCCCCCAGAGGATTTCTCATAGACAGGATCTCCTCTTAGATCCAGCAGGAGATCCTCACACTCTAATTCAGGATCAGACCATGACTCTCTTGGCCTGCAGAGTTTCAGGTGCAGATGGTGCTTGCCAGGACTTTCAGAGGAAGCTACAGAGCTTATCAAAGTGTCATGGGCCCCGTCAACAGTACGGAGCTATAATTCTGCATGGCAGGCCTGGGATTCATGGTGCAGGGGGAGGAGTGTTTCTCCCATTTCAGCCCCTATAGTACAGGTGGTAAACTTTTTAGCATCACTGACCTCCGGAGGGAAGGCCTCCAGAACCGTAGGAGTTTACAGATCAGCTATTTCAGCAGGGCACTATCTAGTAGACGGTGTCCCAGTGGGAGAGCACCCAGCGGTCACCAGACTCCTGAAAGGAGTAAAAGTAAGCAAGCCCCAAAGGCTGAGATACTCATCCCTCTGGGATGTTAATAAGATAGTCCATCTATTCGAGGAATGGCCGAGAAATGACCTCTTATCAAAGAGACAACTTTCAGGAAAGCTGACTACATCGCTATGCCTAGTTTCTTGTAGAAGGGTGTCAGATGTAAAAGCTCTGGAGATCGATAGGCAGATTTTCTATCCGGAGGGAGTGGCGTTTAATTTAGCGCAGCATACAAAAGCGAACTCCAGGATTATTACCTAGCCTACTTTCCCGACAATAGCAAGCTCTGCGTAGCACAATGCATAAAAGCATATGAGGCAGCGACTGCAGATGTAAGACCTAGAAATGTGACCCAGCTCCTAATAGCGCGCAGGAAACCATATAAGGCAGTTGCCCCAGCTACTATCGGAAGCTCGGTGAAAGAAGTAATGGACATGGCAGGCATAGATATTTCTGTATTCGGAGCTCACTGGACTAGAGGAGCCATGGCTTCCAGAGCTTTTGGAGCAGGAGTTCCGCTGCAGGAGATCATGAAGGCAGCAGACTGGTCCAGTGATTCAGTTTTCAGAACCTTCTATTTTAAACCAGTACCGAACATTGCAGCAGCAGTGATACAAAGCTTTGAACAAGCATAATGCTCGCCTCCAGTCTTGTCATAGAATGAAGATTGCCAAAGCGCATTGCGCAGGAAGTTTTGATTTTATTAAAGACAGTGAGGCAAGCATTATCCCTCCCAAGAGGAATTTGATCATATACATTAATGTATGCAATTTGTCAGGGGAGACCTGCACAGGAGTTTAGCTGTTTAAGCATTATATCAGAAATCATTGATGCTGAATGTATAACTATCATGTGATTTGCAGCAAATTCCCACCCCCTTACACTTATGATCTTTTTTCATATAGGAAAGGACCAGAAGAATCCTCGAGAATAAACAGCTAGCAGATCAGCAGGGCGGATCTAAAAATCGCTCAGCATAGAGAAGACAGCAATTTCGATTATGAGACTGTTACTAGACTTTTGTTAAGGTTAAGAGAGTCGTAGACAAGCAAAGAAGAGGAAGGCACCTAGTCAGAGGGACACTTATACCAGAGGAGGAAACCTCATTGGAGGACAGGAGTGAGGCTAGGACTACCAGAGAGCCAGAGACTCATGGGAGATGTAGTTGATACACTTCTTTTTCGTTTCAGGTTTATTTGTTGTTTATTTATTTTTGTGCCAGTTGGGCACATTAAAAATAAAATAAACTATATTTCATAAAAATATAAAGATTTAAAAAGCTGTTGTTAAGCAGAATTAAAGAAGAATAAGCATAATGCTCACCTCCTTGTCTTTAATAGAATCAAGAATTCCTGCGGTATGCGCTTTGGCAATCTTCATTGTGTTGCGTTAAGGCATTGAGAAGGTCTCCCAGTGTTTGCTTCAGATATGGATACAGATGTTGTTGAACACGTTTCAGGACCGATCTGAGGGTCACAAGTGACACTTGGGCTTAGGTCCGTGATATCGGCAGCCTTTATGCAGTTTACAGTGTGCTGCTGGCCCTAGGCATGCCCTTCATAAACAAATAACAAGATAAGTGAGTATATTAGAATGAGGCTGCTAGAAGGTGCCCTATCTCTCTGTTCCGTGGAAAGCCCACCCACCACACGTGGGGATGATGGACAGACACAAATAGATTAGGAACACATCTGGAAATAACATGTCATAAACTGCAAAAGACACTGTAAGTAAGAGAGTAGTTATTGACCTAAATAATAATATATAGAGCTGCAACAAATTGGTGATGATTTGAAAATACATCCATGAAAGACTATAGTTGGACTTAAACCCAATATTTTTCAAGAGCTCCTATCAATTAGCCATTTATGGGATTATGGACATCTACTGTACTGTGGGCTATTTGTAATTGTAGGAAGTGAAGAAACAGAAGAAAGTATAATTCTGCAAAATCTGACATTTAATAGAAGATTGAGGTTTGGTTAAAAATAGGAAACTGCGGCCCTGACCTTTAACTTACTGTTTGGGAAATTAATGGCAAACTCGCTGAAGGGTTAAAGTCCAAGTATGTTAAAATAGGCCTTAATGCTGAATCGTCTATCAATGTTCTTTTGATGTACAGGCCTCCCTCAGCGGAAGAGGATTTTACTTTGGTCCTAATTTCCGTCTTCCATTACTGAAACTTAATAGTAGCTTTCTGCTATTAGTGGATTTCAACCAGTGGCTTGGGCACAATGATAACGTGGCCTCTGACTTACAGTTGGCCTTATCTAATCTGGGTTTTGTACAAAAGATTCAGGTACCTAACCATTGTAAGGGGCATACAATGTATTGGGTTTCCACTCTTAATGTTGCTTTCGCCTTGCCCTTTGTCAGATCATTATTTTGTGAACTTTACAGTGCAGGCGGTACGTCCTGTAAAAAGGAAAGGAGGGAAGACTCAAGATTTTCTTGCTAGAAACCGTAAGAATCTTACTCTGGAAAGAATTGAACCCCTGATGAACCCAGATATTGGGAATTTACCGAATATAAAATCCCCCGCAGAGAAGTCACCGCTTCTCTCCTCTTCTTTGGATAGTATTTCAAACATGTTAGCACCAATAAAAAAAAGAAGAGGCATAAGGAAGTACACAAAAGTTATTCCTTGTTCTCCCCAGAACTTAAGAGTTTTAAAGCCTCTGCTCTTTCTACAAGTGAAAACAGAATCCTACCCCTTTAATTCTGGCAGCCTATAAAGGAGCAGCCAAAGAATATAAATCAGCCATTGTAGTCGCGAAAAAGAATTCCCTTAATACGAGAATACAAAGTGCCCACGCAGATGTGAAGGAACTTTTTACGATCCTCAAGGAGCAGGAAACACTGCTGAACCATGATTCGGGTCTGCTGATAAGGGAGGCAGCCTGGTGTTCTGGTATTCAGGATGCTATGCAGGGCAAACTTACTAGAATCAAAGCATACATTGACTGGCTATGATAGTGGATCAGCTAAAAACCACCACGTGTAAGGGTGACCCATGTTCGGTGGTTATCATTAAAACCTGCCCGCCTATTTTGCTTGATGCTATCTGGACATTTGTTAATGCCTCCCTCCTGGAAGGCATAGTGCCCCAGGAACTAAAAAAGGCCTGGGTTACTCCCTTTATTAAAAAAACAGGGCTTCCAGCAGATTTGCCGCTTAATTATAGACCTATCACCAATATCCTGTTCCTATTAATAATTCTAGATCGGGTGGCTTATGTTCAAATCTCTGACCACCTTAATACATTTTCCATTCTGATTATCATCAATCTGGATTTAGGCAGGGATTTGGGACAGAGTCCGTGCTGCTGGAACTCAAGGCCAGATTATGGGAGTGCATTGTCAAGGGAAAGGCTTCCATTTTGATGCTGCTATATTTGTCATCACTCCATCATGATGATCAGGTTGAGGGATGCAGCTAATTTCTCGTCGGCAGCGGCTCAATGGATAGCCTCATTCCTAAGCAGTTGGGACAGTAATGTATTCCATGAGGAGGCAGAAGCTTTGCCCATTTCCGTTAAAGTGGGAGTGACCCAGGGGTCTTGCTTATCACCTTGGCTGTACAACATCTTTACGGCACTCATTGTTGCTCTTTTGGAGCAGGAGGGAGCGGTGTTTACAAATTATGCTGATGATACCCAGTGTGTCATCCCTATTTCTGTGACACATGAAATAGATGAGGCACAGCTGAACAAAGTCTACAATCTCATTAAGAATTGGATGGTGCTAAATAACTTGACTTTGAACAGAGACAAAACGGAGTTGCTCATTGTGGGGACCCCAAACATGTTACTGAAATTGAGTCCAGTTTATGACAGCTTTCACATCGAGGACTCTGAAAGGTGTCATCCTGGACCAACACCTAAATATCAAGGCGCATGTAGGTAGCCTGGTGTCATCTTCAGTTTACTATCTTAGACTCCTAGCTCACCTTCGACCTTTTATTACGCAAGCTAATGCGGAAACTATTGCAAGAGGATGCTGTGTGTGCTAAGATAGGCTACTGCTGTAGTCTGTTATATGGCATCAACAAAACAGATTGTAACAGGCTCCAGGTAATTCAGACCGGAACAGTACAAGTAGTCATTGGAATTGCTCTTAGAGATCATGTATCATGGCTAGACATGCTCTGCATTGGCTTCCCATGGAATCAAGATATCTGTTTGGTCTTCTTGTTATCACTCAGAAATGTCGATAGGGCAAGATGCCGGCTTATCTTCAGGATCTTCTGAATGACAAACCTCTCACGAGAACCCTCCGATCGAGTTATACTGATCAGCTGGCTCTTCCTAGGTGCAGATCCTCGAAGGCTGCAAGGGGGTCTTTTCAGTACGCAGCCCCAAAAGCCTGGAATGGTCTTCCTCTGAATCTGAGCTGCTTAGAGTCCACAGAATTATTTAGGAAGACATTGAAAACTCATTTGTTTATATGACACTTGTCTGATGATCTCTGAAGGACTGTTTGAGGTTATTGAGTTCTCTTTTTCCTCCTTCTTGCTGTCCTTTATTTTGTTTTTTTGGTTGTTGCGCCTACGGGTCCATGGTTTCCACAGTATAAATAATAAAAGTAAAGTAAGTAAAATAGAGGAATACTGAGCAAGCTTGAGGAGTTTGCATTGTCATTTCTTGAAAGTATTCTTAATATTAAGCCTTTCCAAGTGATCCGATTTAGAAATGGATATCATCGTGGTTTCTCTGATATTTCCAGTCAAGGCAAATTTGTTAGCATATTTGAAGGCTTCCCCATAAACTGATTTGCCTCTTTCCTTCTAAATAATGTGTTGTGTTGTTATTTTTTAGTTCTATTGTTGGGATTCCTGTGTTATATAATTGATTTTAATATACATGCGACTACATTTCAAAGTTAAACCCCAAAGCTACCCTAGACTTGTTATTTCCCTGTTGGGTCTACTCAATTCCTTGAGTGATTTTTCAATGAGTAGTACATTCCCTGGGTGCTTTTCGTAAATTCAATTTCTTAGGGCAGCATTTTTAATAGTGTGATCTTTTCTTAAAGAGCACGTTTAGGAAATGGTTTAAGAGCCATGATTAGAACAGGGATAAAGATTTCGAGTTGAAGTTGGTAAAAGGTGCAAGATTAAGTTGGTGGCCACAGTTAGGTTTGAGGGAGTTATGACGATAGACGAAATTAGAAGGGGTTTTAAAGTTTTCAGTAGTTCTACATACATTTAATGATTCTAGATAAAGTTAAGTCATGCAGGGTTGTTAACTTATTAAGATAAATATTTCTCTGACAAAAGTGTTGTGCAAGCATTCAAACCACTTAAAAAAAATCTGAGATTGAAAAAATAACCACTGCCAGTTAAAACAATATGAAGGAAATAGAGTCAAGTAATAATACATAATGAAGTATGACAGCCAGAACAAACTGCACAACTGCACTCAAAGAAAAAACAACCTGAGGTAAAAAAAAAAAAAAGATTTAAAGACTCAAGACTTAGAAAAAAAACAAGTAGGGTTTAAGGGAAGAAGTGTTGGCATAGAGGTATCAATGGATGGTACACCTGCCATATATAGATTGTAGGGATGCAAATTCAATTAACTATGGCATATCAATAAAGCTTGTTCCAAGAGGGGAGAATTCTATGTTCATGCCTACAGGACTGCTCACAGTCTGGAGTAATCAGATCCAACTGACTGCTGAAGATGTTGCCCAGGCAGGGCTGTAAGAAGGAATAAATGCACTAATTGAACACTCTTTATTTGGCACTCAAATGTATAATAATGTTTGAGAATGATACTTCTTTACATTTTTGGATGTTATTCTTATTTTGTTTTGGAAGCATCGGAACAGGTAGCCAGTATATACTCAGAATATCAGAACAGCGACCAATACCAGTGATTCTTCTCATGAGTACAGACACCAGGACAGGTACTCCTATTACCTTTGCCTGTTTTCTCTCTCTCTCTCTCTCTCTCTCTCTCTCTCTCCCCTTCTCTCTCTCTCCCCTTCTCTCTCTCTCTTCTTCTCTCCCCTTCTCTCTCTCTCTCCTTCTCTCTCTCTCTCTCCTTCTCTCTCTCTCTCTCTCCTTCTCTCTCTCTCTATCTCTCTCTCTCTCTCCCCTTCTCTCTCTCTCCCCTTCTATCTCTCTCTTCTTCTCTCTCCTTCTCTCTCTCTCTCCTTCTCTCTCTCTCTCCTTCTCTCTCTATGTACAATGATTGCACAGGAAAGACAAGCCCATGTTGTGTCGTTATAACAGATGCAGCCTTAGCATATGCCTGCCATTCACCTGCATGTGCCCTCTGCTAAGAAAGGTTCTAAACTTGACTACTGGCTGGAACACGCCCGCACTTGAGGCATCTGTCAGACACAACAGCTAGTAAAGGACCAGCACAGCATCTCACACAGAAAGGAGACTAACTGACCACCTGAATAAGCACACACCATGGCTACAGTGACCGCTGTGATATCCTTTCAGCCTTCAGGTCCTGTGTTGGGATTTACTCATATCTGGAATACGGCCAGTATTAGCTCCCTGATTCCAAATCTGGGGACACATGCCCAGGCATCCTTCCTCCATTCAAGAAGGATGCCTCCGGGACACCAATGGCATGAAAGATATCCTTTACATGTACTTACTATGAGGGTGGGTGTTGTGATAAATGGAATGAGCACCAAGCCCAATGGGCATTAAATAGCTAGTAAGTCAAGAATGTAACTATTTCATCTGTGATATATAAATATCTATGGTCACTCTTTTAGTCACAAAATGCTCTTTTATTTCATGCAAAGCAGCCACGAACTCCCATTTATGCTATTTGTCTCCACCTCGTTCACATAAGTATGTTTTGAAAGGCCTCTATAGAAACACCAAATGTTCCGTCTTGGAATAGAACTACTTGAAACATAACTACTATCAGAAAATGATTGATATGGTTATTTGAGTATTTTAATGATGTGCTTTGGTCAGAAAGAAAATTTTAAAGTTCTTATCATGACGAAATGACTTTACATTTTATAAGTTTTCATTGTCTGCCTTTGCATCTACTGTATTGACATTGATTTTGCGGATTCTCAGGGAACAAGCAACATTGTTGTAAAAAACGGTAAGAGAGTTAAAAACTATAGATGTAAGGGGTAAGGGCCTTCCTCGATTTTTTAAAAGAAAGTTGAAAGTGCGCAGGTGTAAATAATAAATTAAACCCATATGAGGACTACAATATATTTTGGAAGCGATCATTAGAAATTAACGTTAACATTTATTTGTAATAAGCCATTTTCAAATAGTAGTGCAAATAAAGCCTTTTCCTTTTTTTATTGTTTTTTTTGCTGAGAACACACACTATCTCTGTCTCCCAAAATATCCTTGCTTTTGAAAAGGTTCAAATTTAGATCAGAAATAATGATCTGTTTCTTCTATGAGCAAGGCCATTTTTGTATTTTTTGTGTTAGCCACTGATTGGTTGAGTGCTGCTGAGCCTGAACATTTGTTGTAGAATATTGTTTTGTGTGAATTTGTTAATAATATACTGTGCTCATCCTATCACTTCCTTGCTATTACCTGTCTCTTGGCGTTACTCCTCACCACTGCCCAGCACTCACACCACTCCCCCAACCACACATGAGGCGCGATCCCATATTATTGTTTATTTCCCATGCCTAGCCACTGACTGTGTCCAGAACCCAAACATGATAGATTCAATACGATTCACCTGCTGAAAGATGGCAGGTCCTCCAAATCTCTCTCTCTCTCTCTCTCTCTCTCTCTCTCTCTCTCTGGCACCTACCTCATAACAAACTACAACAATGCAACTCATGGATAGCTTCACACCTGCCAAATGTATGGAAGCGAAATTAACTTTTTGGACATTACTGTCTTTCATGAGTAAGGCATCTTATGGGTTAAACCCTTTACCAAGCCCACAGATCGAAATGCCCTCCTCCACTATTAAAGTCCCCATGCTAACCATAATAAGTCCAATTTACCACGAGGTTGAAAAGAAATAGTAGTAAGAAACAACATTATGAGGACAGTGGCAACATTTTGGCTGAGAAATTAATATGTAGAGGAAATCCCAGGTGGTTGGTTAAAACTTTGCCAAGAGGGCCTACAATAACAATCGGGAGGCCCTTTTGGAAGACAGTCCCCAAACAAAACTGCTGCTTGATTTCAATCGTTTTTTTTTGTTTGGGGTGACAGCCATTTTCTGGCGCAATCTTTTTTCAGATGGCTTATGGAAACAAAGTCCAAGGGCAGCCGTGGTGTTACCACACGTTAACCTACTTGTGGGCGCCAGACTGTTTTTGGATCTTTGGTAAACGGGTGGATTGTGTAGAATGTCTGAATATGGGGGATTTATGAGTAAAGTCCAACACATGGATAATATACCTAAATTGGATTTATTTAATTATTTGTAGTGTTTCTGGTAGAGGTCACCTCAAGAGACCTTTTCTTTGGGAACAATTTCCTGCCCCACTCCCCACTTCGAGGAGCATGAGTGCACAATCGCACTAAAGAAGTATTTTACCAAGCATTAAAAGCAGGTACGTATGAGAGTCGGACTTTGGTGTTTGATGGTGCACTAATGAACACTTTATAGATTGCTTCTTTAATCTGATGCAATCAGTGAATGAAGGTTGTGTTGGTGATGTTCCACCAGCAATGGTGATGAATTGTCTGTCTCTTTGTCTCCCGTTTTTACCTTCTAGTGCCTAGGGAAATTGTTTACGCTGTGGAGGCCACTTGGCGCATCCGTCGATTGATGTAGATTTTAGTGGGTTTGGAGCCCCTGAGGAAAGGTCTGTGAATGAATTGTAGGGACTGAAATATCCGTGCATTGAATAGTACAACACAACGGGGTCCAATCTTGATTGAATCCAAAAGGCCGGCCTACGTGTGTTGGGAGATTTATCTATTTGTGTATTTAATGTAATTGTATTGTGCACAGTCCATATGTATTGTGTATGCCTTATGATGTGATATGATTGGTTATTTACAAAGAGGTTTCTAAGCGTGGACCCGGGGATCGAACCTGTGTTGCTCCGTGTCGTCTTGCTTCCAAGGCGAGCACGTTGCCCCCGACCTATCCTCCCTTATGGTTGTCTCACACTGTATAACTTCACCCAGGCTTTTAACTTCTGAGGATTTTAACACAATAAAAGTAATTGTATTTGTGTATAATTGTTTTTAGTTTGTTTTATGTGAATTGTATTGACGATGATTTTGTTGGCACAGCAATCACTATCAATGACGTTTTTTGTATTTTGTTTGGTTTTCTCTTTTTTCTATACATAAAATAGCAACACAGAGCAATACAAGTTCTATGGAAGAGCTTTGTTGCCCCCCCCCCCGCCTGACCTTCCCCTCAATAATAATAACAAAAAAAAAACATTGAAACAAAATACTCTGCATTTCAAACAAGTGGGAGGCGGGTGGTGCCTCTCCAGCTTGATGTGGCCAGTAATAACCTCTGCCCCTGCTCGCATGGATAATCGACTATGTATTGGCACAGACTCGGCGATATCAGGTTGGAAAAGCAGGCATGAGCAGGGCAGCTCTGCGGCCCGCTATAGGGCGCCCTGTCTCTGCTGTCTGCACAGCTGTGCCCTTCACGAGACAGCCTCTCCTTGGAGAACCTGCTGACAGTGCTCTCTGCAGCTCGCAGGCAGTGGAGCATTTACAAGATGGCATCCACGATAACAGCCGCAAACAACTCCCCGTCATTAGAGGGGGATGATCCGTGCACGGCTGTGCCCTCTGCCGCACGGGCGCACGTGCACACACAACCCCCGCCCTCCCAAACTAGTGATCCAGCCACTTATTGATCAATCAGCCTCTCTCTCGATCATATCTTATGTTCCTATAACTCTCTTTCTCCTTCCTTCTCTCCCTTTGTAGCTTTTTCAGCTCTCTCTCTCGCTCTCACTATGTATTCACCTCTCTTACTCTCTTTCCACTCGACGCTTCCTCTTTTTCTTTCTGTCAAAGTCCATCCCCCGCACGGATCCCTCGCACTCTCACCCGGACAGGCCCCACCAGATTACATTGCCTCCGATCTCGAGCTCTGGGGCCCACAGCACCCTATATTCTAAGTACACAAAACCTCCCCCCTTCTCCGCATCCTCTCCCCCCACTACACACGCAGCTAAGACCACCTCTAAACCACCCAGCACACACCCTAACTCCCCCAATAAACCGAACGAGTTTGCTTGCGCCCTGATCAATATGCACGTTCGATCTGCGCACATGCGCACATTGTCCATGACTGCATATAGGACCTTAACCTTGACCTGCTTGTTGTTGAGTTCGCGGCCCGCGGTCTATGCGCAGGGGCTGGCAGTGAACAGATAGGCCGCGCGGCCTGCGGCGCAGCTCCAGCTGGAGCTTGAAATAATGTACACCCACGCTGGTGCTGGGTCTGCCCCGGAACTGCCTCCCGAACGCGGGGGCGGGGCTTTTATTAGAACGCCCTGCGTCACCGCGCAGCGGGACGCAGGGCGGAACGTAACATTCCTCCTTTATTATAAAACAAAACAAAACACATAGCTGTAACTGCCAAAACCAACTGCGAGGTCCAAACAACAACTGTCTGTCTTCAACACTCAGCCGCCCTGCTATTAGGGTTCAGGGTGCCAACGCACCGGCTACCACACATAGTCACTTAGCTTAGCTGGGGGCCTTGTTGTTGTCCTCAGTCCGTATCGTCCTTCGCGGGGGTCACTCCCCCTTGCTTCCGGCTCTGTTCCATCTTCGCGGTTCAGGTCCTCGCGGCCGGGTCCATTCACCGGCTCCCAGTCTCCATCCCTCGCTCCGTCGTTCTCAGGGACGGCCTCCGGCTCTTCTTCACTGGGAGGAGTGTCCTCGCCTTCACAAGGGCCCTCCTTGTCGGTCCACAGTGTACGTGGTACGGCCTTGAACCAGGACGCATTCCTCGTCACTTGACGGTTTCCCCGTGCCACCGTCACCATGGTTCCATGCCGGTTGCTGACGGTCCATGGAAGTTCTTCGTACCTGGTGTCCAGTTTAGACTTGGAGGGGTTTCGTAGCATGATGACCTGGTCACCCACTTGATAATGGGACGGCCTCGCTCTCCGCTTGCCACTCATGTGTTCGTTGGCATCCCTTCTCCTTCTCTCTGTGCGTTCCTCGTTCACTGTGTCCGGGGTTCTGCTTGGGTGATGCGGGATTGAGGATCTGATTACGGTGCCGAACATGAGGTCCGCTGGCGGAATGCCGGTTGTGCTGTGAGGCGTGACCCGGTAATTTCGGAGGAATCGGAAAAGGTCAACCTTCCAAGGGCTGGCGTTAGCCTTAGATACTCTGAGCACCTTATTTATAGTCCTCATAAATCGCTCCACATCCCCGTTTGCCTGGGGGTGTCTTGGAGTGATGTGGTGATACTTGACATTGAGTTCCTGTAGATACTTTTTGAACTCCTCCCCTGTAAACGGCGGCCCATTGTCGCTCTTGATTGAGACAGGTAGTCCGTGAGTCGCGAACATTTTCTCAAGTGCCGGAATTACCACTTCTGCTGCTGTGGACTCAACTACCTCGACTTCCGGGTATCGAGAGTGATCATCAACCGCCACCAACAGGTGGAGACCTTCTCGGAGCTTGCAGAAGTCAATGCTGATGGCCTCCCATCGAGAGCGGCCCCGTTCTGCTGATATGATAGGTTCCGGGTTTGGCGGGGCCCCCGTGATTTGACAGGGTAGGCACGTGGCAACGAGTGTCTCGACCCGCTCTTCGATCTGGGGAAACCATACTCGGTGCCGAATGCGGGCTTTCGTCCTCACCAGTCCTTGGTGTCCTTCATGTGCTAGGGCCACTATCCTGTCTTGTAGTTTGAGGGGTATCACGATGCGGTTTCCCCGTAGCAACAATCCACCTTCCGTGACTGACAGGTCTTGCCGCACTGTGAATATGCCAGACAGAAAACCTTTGGCTTCGGCTGTTCTGTTGTGGGTGTGTCTCATGAAAGTCTTCCAATCACCGGAAAGGATGGCATTTTTCACTAAGTCACAACACGGGTCCTGGTGTGTTTCCGCCTCTATGTCTGCGACCTTCTGCGGGTCAGGTGAGATGCCTGTGCTGCCAAACTTGTAGCCGAAAAAAGTGATCTCGGATTTAAGGAACTCGCACTTTTCCCTGTGTATTGTGAGCCCAACCTCTTGTAGACGGCCCAGTAGGGCGTGAAGCCTCTTGACGTGTGTTTCTTTGTCGGGGGCGTGAATCAGAATGTCATCGCTCACGTTGAGGACACCGGGGATGCCCCTGATGACCTCCTGGATGGTTTGCTGGAACACCTCCGCGGCAGATGATATTCCAAAACTCAGGCGTTTGTATCTCCGTAGCCCCAAATGTGTAGAGAACGTTGTTATGTATCGAGAGTCTCTGTGGAGTTTGAGTTGGTGATACCCCGCCTTTAGATCAATTTTTGAAAATATGCTCGACCCTGTGAGGTCAGCCACAATCTCGTCGATTGTTGGGGTTATGTGGCGTTCCCTTTTGATGGCGGTGTTGGGGAGGCGCATGTCTATGCAGATCCGTACCTTCCCAGGCTGCTTGGGCTTCCGGGTTACCACCATGGGAGAGACCCAGGGTGTGGGTCCTGTGACTTCCTCAATGATACCTGCTTCTTCCAGGGCCTTGAGTTCCTGCTCCACTTGTTCTCTCATGTGGAAAGGCGTTCTCCGGTGCCGGACGGCTTTCGGCTGCACTGTCTCATCAATGTGAAGTTTGATGGTTTTGCCTTTCAGACAGCCTATGCCTTCTTGCAGGTCAGGGTACTGGTTCAGCATGTGCTCCACTTCCTTGTCCTCATTGACATGGCAGATAAATTGGACCACCCCCAAGTCCTCCGCTGCGTCCCCGCTCAGGAGGCTCTCAACACCTGCCTTCACCACATAGACTTTGGACCATAGTCTGTTTTTTCCGTGTTCCAGCATGGTGCGGAACCTGCCAATGACCGGCAGGGGCTTTCGACAGCCGTATGCATATAACAGAGTGTCGGTGCTTTTGAGCTCTGGTGTAGGACTTAAGGTCAGGAAAATGTTTTCAGGCATGACGTTCACCGAGGCACCTGTGTCGATGGTCATCAGAATGCACTGGTTTTGGATGGATACCATGCATTTGCGCCTTCGGGCGGCTTTTCTGCGAGGTCCTCGGTCTTGGCATAGTGCAGACACCATGTACACCTTCCTTCCTTTCCTGTCTGTGTCCTTGGAGGGGGCCTGCAGCATCGCCGAGATATCATCCCCTTCATCCTCCGTGGAAGAGCTGGCCACTGCGACCCTTCTAGCACTGGCTTGCTTCTTTTTCTTTGTCGCCGACTTCTCCGACTGGTTCTGCGGAGGTTGTATGGGGGTGTCCGTCGATCGGCATACCTTCGCGTAATGGTCCTTCCGGCCACATGCTCCACATGTGGTGCCTTGCGCAGGACAGTTGCGACGGCCATGTCGTGGGCCACCGCACCAGCCACACTCAGTGGGTCCCGGAGCGCGCGGTTGCCATCTGTTTTGGCCGTATCCACCACTGTTGTCATCTCTCGATGTTTGTTTGTTGGTGACGCGGGCCACCATGGCTGTGTTCAGAGCAGGTTGCAACCTGTGTAATGTGGCCTCCATGTTGGCCGCTCTGGTGTGTGCCAGTTCCCTCTGACGTCCTAGTTCAAGGATCCGCTGTAGGGGAATACCCTTCTCACTGAGTATTAGGCGCCTCAATTTTTCCGAATGAATCCCGTTGATGATCTGCCTCCTGATTTCCTTCTCCACGTTCGTGAATTCACAGGACATGGCTAGCTTTCTCAGGCGGGTGTGGTATGCATCAAGGGTTTCCTCCGCTGCCTGTAGGGTGGTGCAGAAGAGAAACGTCTCATAGTCTGGGTTTAGTTGAGGGAGGAAGTGATCGGTGAGGGCGTCTTTCGCGCTTCGGTACCCATCCTGGCCATCCGCAACGTTGAGGGAATTGAAAATGCGCAGTACTTCGTCACCCACGCTGAGTAGAAGGTGTGCCTTCAGTTTCCTGGGCGCGGTGATCTCTTTGCACTCCATCGCCATCTCGAACTTCTGGATCCACAGCTGCCATCTGGGTCCGCATGACGACGGGTCCGTGAACGGGTCAAACGGCTGGACCAGTGTCGACGAAGTGCCTTGCGTTCGAGGTGGAGGTGGCGTCATGGACAGGTTTGCTGCAATTCTGGACGGCGTGGAGGGCCCAGGCGTGGATGTGCCGGCCGCCATGTTGGCGTGGACCTGATCCGTGATGTCGTAGTTGTCACTGACGGCCACCCATGCAGCGACGTGAGGCCTACCTTGGAGGTGTCACCGTATCCAGGCGCCGTGGTACGACTCCGGGCCTGGCCTTCCCTGCACGCCGTGATGCTGCTCCCTTGTGTTGGATGTTCGATGCCACCTGGATTTCTTGTTTCAGGAGTGAAGAAAAATTGACTTGGTGGCAGAGAGCATGCTGGATTTGGTAGGGAAGACGAAAGGAAAAAAACATTTTTTTTTTTTTTTTGGGTGGGGGGGGTCACGTGTGTGATGGCACCCCCACCGGGTGTCCAAAAATTTCGCCGATGGCTGTGTGGCGTTATTGTGCTCTCCGAGCACCGAGCCTTTCGTGATGTTCGTCTCTCCTCGTCGCCATTGTTGAGTTCGCGGCCCGCGGTCTATGCGCAGGGGCTGGCAGTGAACAGATAGGCCGCGCGGCCTGCGGCGCAGCTCCAGCTGGAGCTTGAAATAATGTACACCCACGCTGGTGCTGGGTCTGCCCCGGAACTGCCTCCCGAACGCGGGGGCGGGGCTTTTATTAGAACGCCCTGCGTCACCGCGCAGCGGGACGCAGGGCGGAACGTAACACTTGTCATCACGGAAACCTGGTTGCACGATGCAGCAGGCCCATCAGTATCCAATGCCTTACCCCCTGGCCACACCATCGTTAGAACTGACAGAGATGGCTCTTCAGGTGACAGGGTTGCCATTATATCCAAAACTGCCTTCCCCATCAGAGCCTCTCCTCTACCACCCCTTCCAGGCTACGATCTCTTGGCGAAAATAGAACCTCAACCTCGAACAACCATCAAGCTCCTCCTCCTCTACCGACAACCTAATAACCTCAGTTCCCCAGATGTTGACATACGTTCGCTCATCGCCCCTTTACTGAAACCCAAAACCAAACACGTACTCCTGGGTGACTTTAACCTATGTTTCAATGACCCCACAGACCAGAAGTCCATCACCCTCACGACAGCCTTCGGTTAGATGAACCTCCGCCAAGCGGTCTCCGCCCGACCCATTCAAAAGGCAGCAATCTCGACTGGATCCTTTTGACCAGCATTCCCACCCAAGTAACCACCATACCTTGGACAGACCACTATGTGATTCAATTCTCCATCTCCCCCATGCCCAAAACTTCCAAAAAAAAATGATGAACCACCACTCATCAGTTGTAGCCACTAACCAAAGAAATATTGGAACCCACCTTTCTCACCTCTCTAGAGCCAGAGTCAGACACATAACTATGCAACATTGTAACTAAGTAAGCTTAAAGTATCCTTGTTCCCGCGCCCTGATACCTTTGGGTCTGGTGCACGCTATAGATAAATAAACAAACAAACATACAAACAAACAGTACTGACCCTGAAATCATTCTCAATGCCTCCAATTCAGCTCTACTCAATGTCCTCAACAAGCATGCCCCTATCAAAATCTACTCTCGTAAAAAAGAACTTCACCACAATTGGTTCGCTGAAGAACTCACACACTGCGCAAACTGAAACGTGCCAAAGAACACCTCTGAAGGAAAGACCCCATGTCCTAAAACAAGGAAGCCTTCTGAAACTCAGCCTCTGCATACAAATAGCCATCATCACAACCAAAGCTAGCATTTATAATACTCGCATCAGTGAAGCTATCTCCAACACTAGATAACTTTTCTAGATCCTCAAGGAGCTCAAAACCCCAGCCCCTTCCCATCCACCAGCTTCCCCAAAGATAAAGCCTGATGCTCCCTGGTCCAATCAGCCCTTATGAATAAAACTCTTTGCAACAAAAACATCACAATAAATCCTTGCTCCTCCCCACCAAGGACACCCCTCAACCCAGCCCCCCACAAACCTCCAATACTGCCCTTTTAAATTCTGCCCCGTCCTCCCTCCAGATGTACTTATCATCATCCTATGCCTCAAAGCTTCGAGCTGCATAGGTGACATTTGCCGGGCCAACATCATCAAAATCTGTGCAGAACCCTTTGCTCCTACCATCACAAAATGTATCAATGCCTCCTTCAACACCTGCACAATTCCTAACTCCATCAAAGAAGCATGTGTCACACGAGTCCTGAAAAAACCCTCCATGAACCCCACACTTCCCACCAACTACTGCCCCATCACAACCATGCCTTAGCGCCTGAAAATCCTGGACCTCACTGCCTATTCCCAACTCCAAACCCATCTAGAAACAAACAACCTACTTGGCACCAGACAATCCGCCTTTAGGCCCAGACACAGCACTGAATCTGCCCTCCTCGAAATTAAAATCCAGCTTGATCGCAACCACGACACTGGAGACCTTGCCATTCTCCTCCTACTTGATGTCTCAGCTGCCTTTGACCTTGTTGATCACGACATCCTCTGCCACCACTTCAGAATCTTGTTCAACTTCTGCAGCGAGGCAGCTGACTGGATAAAGTACTTCCTAAGTGAGCAAACCTCGAGAGTCTTCGCAGGGTCCAAATCTGCGGATCCCACCGACGTTTCTTTTGGGTGTCCCCCAAGGATCCTGCCACTTGCCCACACTCTACAAAATGTATACGAAGCCACTCTTCGACCAACTGGATGAAGTAAATATCCCCTGCAGCAACTTTGCGGATGACACGCAGGTCATCCTCAAACTCACTGGCAACTACGAACTTGACTCTGACAATGTCAAACGGGTCTCCAGCATCATCTATGCCTAGATGGCTAACCACCGCCTCTGCCTCAACGATGATAGGACAGAACTACTCATCGTTAGCTCTCCCTATCGCCTCAAACACCTTGACCCTGCCTTCACCTCCTTCTGCATCGACTGCAACATTACCCCCGTTTCCGCCCATGTCAAAATACTAGGGGTCTACTTTGACGCCAAGCTAAACATCCATAAACTCGTCAAGGCTGTTGCCTCATCTGCTGCCTAATCAACAAAACATATCAACCTATCTAGGAAATTCCTCCCTAGCGACAACTTCCAGAGTCATCATAGGTAGAAAACTTGACTACTGCAACGCCATCCTTGCAGGTACGCCCTCAAAAAACCTTAAAAAAGTGCAGCTAATCCAAAACAACACACTTAGAGCGGTGTGGGGATGAAACGATCTGACCACATCTCCAATGTGAGACACGAAGCCCACTGGCTTCCAGTCCAGGCTCGCATTGAGTTTAAAATCCTTTCCATCACTCGCCGCTGCCTA
Organism: Ambystoma mexicanum; assembly: GCF_040938575.1. NCBI lineage: Eukaryota > Metazoa > Chordata > Amphibia > Caudata > Ambystomatidae > Ambystoma > Ambystoma mexicanum. The sequence goes on from NC_090938.1 coordinate 194,713,526, forward strand.
CACAACACAGAACCACCCTACCTCACCCACTGCATCTCCAAAATAACCCTCTTATGTAGCCTGCACTCGTCTGCCGCTACCTTACTAAATACCCCAAGATTCTCTAGAAAAAGAGCAGGAGTAACTAGCCTCACAGTCATCGCCCCCACCTTCTGGAACATGCTACCTGACAATATCAAAGAAGACCCTTCCTACATGTCCTTCCAAAAAAACATCAAAACATTTCTGATTAACAAGTATGATTGATTACAAGTCCCCCCAGTGTAAGTTTGCATGATAACTACCTTACGATAACATGTTGGTATTGTGTGTCTCTAATGTACTGAATATTCTTTAACCTCTAGCGCCGTGATTCCTCCAGGTTTTGGGCGCTATCAACAAATGCAATAAATAAATAAATAAAATAAAACACTTTGAGTTTCAGTTTGAGGATTCAGAACTCATGGAAGGCCTAACTACTCCCGTTTCCCAAAAGGAACACAGGCCCAGACCGACAGCAAGTTCAAACTGTGGTTTATTACAGCCAAACCCAACAGGGATTGGACAGAAGAAATCTGTGGACATCTTGGTGAGCTCTGGTTCACAGGCCAGTTTTGATACAATATTACATCATGAGAGCGTCACAATCTGGGCCCCTCGCCAGCAAACCTATAGAGCACCCGGATTGGGCGTTGAGTGATAGTCCACCAATGGCAGGCCCTAAAGCTGTTAGATTATTGGCTCTCCCATGTCAGATGGCTGACCTGGTTAGTCCCCGAAAAATGCTACTTCTACAATGGTACAGTGTGAGGGAGTAATGATTGGTTCTCGCCCCTTGCTACCCACCCCTAGGGACCTGTACTGTGATTGGTTAGAGCTGTCGCCCCCAGGCCTGGGACCCATATCGGTTCTCAGCCCGGAGTGTACATTCTCAAGGTAATAAGAACAACTATGTGTCTGCATTGTAAGGTGTGTGCACCACCAATGCCTGTGAGTGTGCTCATTCTGATCAGGTGACAATCGGCTTCTCCTGCAACAACTTTGTTGTTGGCTCATGAGACTGTCCTTCATATGTTTTATTATTGCTGCTGGGTATCGCTACAACTCCTGTATATCTAAGAGCGCTACCTAATAGAATCAGATATCAACAAGAGGGAAAGAAGGCTCAGAAGGAAAGATCTGATTTTTCTTTCGGAAAGGAAGGCAATTGTCCAGCGACTTATTGATTTTAAGAGAGTTCAAATATTTGGCTGCAAGGAGCGTGCAAGCACGTCCCAGAGCGCAAGCTCATTTATTGCAGGCATACTAGGTTATTCGGTTAAGCTGGCCCTTAGAGTGCAAGCTGTAGTGTGATTTTTAGATGAATTTTTGTGTAAAGTAGACAGTCGGAATGGCACAAGTGTGTGTGTCACACGAGTGTGTGTCATAAGAGTGCCTGTCACAACAGTGTGTGCCAGGAGAGCACACAGTCTAAGAGCATGTGTCATAGGTGGGTGTGACAGAACCGCATGTGTCATAAGGGTGTGGGACATATCAACGTGTGACGTAACGGTGTGTCATGTGTGTTGCAAAAGCTTGTCATGTAAGAGCGTGTAAGAAACTAAAGTGTCTACTCTATAGATACTCCCGTCCCCTGCACACCATCAATGCTGAATAAGAGATAAACTAATTCTAGTATCTTTAATCATCCAGGCACAGTAGATTTCAGGATTCTAAATAGGTCACTCACTGAAAAATATTTTTTTGGGGGAATATTGTGTTCGTTATTCATGTAAACTGAGTGGCGGTAGCGAAGGTAGCCCGTATTAGAGACTTCTGTGTAGAAGATGTAGAATGCGACGTTGTAGTTGCTGCACAAAGACATCAACGTGAAGCGTATGACGTCACCCGGAAGAACGTATATGATCATGTGGCACTTAGAGTCACGCGTGAGTAGACCGGTAACAAGTGGACTACTCTATCTGTGGATACAATCACTTCCGAGACGCAAGACCAGAGAATTCAGACAGATTTTAGCATCTGAAAGAAATTACAAGGTAAGCTATAGACTAGCCTTTACCAGTTGTATTCAAGTTCTAACATTTGACTAGAGGAGATATAAGAGGCACTATTAGTTGGGCTGTCAAGAGGAAAAGGACAGAGGGATTTTAAGCAGGGATAAATGCACTGTGCAGGAGGATAGGGACTAAGAAAGAGGGAAACATTCTAAACTTGAACCTACCTTGAGGTGTAGATGGGAATTCTTGACAGATACACAGCTACAGGCATTCTATTCCATGTTTTTCCAGATATAGGTACCTCAGGCGAATCGCGCCAGAACTGCATAGGAAAACTATCTATCGCTAGGCGGCATTTCCTTCTCATGGATTGAATTACAGCCAAAATCGGATCAATAGGTGAGACTGATATTATTTATTTGAATATATACGTATGGATAATAGAAGGCATTAATTGGTAAAAATTATTTACAGTTGATTTTTCAATTTCCTTAGAATATTTACCGCGATATTGAGGAAGTGTCTCAAGAACATAGAGAAAATATCCAAGAGTAAAAATCAGGAATACCCATTGAGAAGAGATGAGTAGTAGTACCAATAGAACTACTATCCTCTAGACAGCCAGCAGACAGGTAGATTCCTTGACCTATAGATGTTTGTGAATGGAAGACACTATTGTAATCATTTGCCTTAATATTATGTGCAACTGGGGGTCAAGTCACAATTGCTCTATATTGTTTGTTTTAAAAGGGGAAGTCAACACTAATTTGAGAGATCCAGTGCCTGAACGGTCCTAGCCATGGTTCAGTGGATAATAGAATTAAAGGAAAGCAAAGATGTTTTGTACATTTGATTACCTTGAAGAAAAGCTGTTAATATGCACTGAATTATTATTAAGAGTGTTGTTACATGTGAATTTATAGGCCTCTCTTATATATTTTAACAGATTGTGTTGCTCCTGAAGAAGGGGGTCTCTGCCCCGAAACACGTTGAGCTAACAACATTGAATCGTACATTCCTTCACACTGAAGAATTATAGGCGAGACCATTGTTTGTTTGTTTGTTTATTCATTTGTTAAGCGCACCAGACTCGTAAGTAAAAGGGCGCAATGACAAGGAAATGCAAGGCTTACATGATTACGTATACACAGGTTACAGACAGGATATATACAATATGAACAATAGGACTGTGGCAAGTTTGCATGATTGCGGGATATATACAATATGAACAATAGGACTGAAGCAATATTGCATGATTACAGGATATATACAATATGAACAATAGGGCTGGAGCAAGGGTGCAAACACTAGGATATAAAACTTATATGGTTACAAATGCATGGGATGCAGTATTTACATAAAGAAAGAGTATAGCAAGATATACTGTTTCTTGATTGCAGGATAGGGTCCTCAGGGAGAGGGTGATGGGAAGCTAAGGATTAGTGGCAGTGATATGCTTTAAGTTTTTCCTGAAAAGTGGATATGGTTGGTCAGCTCTCAACTCCTGGGGCAGTGAGTTCCAGCTTCTGGCTGCCTTAACAGTGAAGCTGTTGCCTCCGATGGTAGTAAGTTTGTATTTGGGGATATTTAGGCAGTTAGTGTTCCCCGTTCTAGTGGGTCTGAGAGAAGTTCTTCTCTGAAGTTTGTCTATAAGGTAACTGGGGGCCGCGTTGTTCAAGGCTTTGTGTGTCAGAGAGAGTGTTTTTAGAAGTATTTTATTGGATGTGGAGAGCCATTTGTGTTGATGTCTCAAGGCAGAGATGTGGGTTTTCTTATTTATGCCAAGGGCTGCTCTTAAGGCATTATTCTGTAGCGTTTGGAGCTTATTAGTGGTGGATTTGTTAGCCCCAATGTAGAGGGCATCGCAATAGTCGATTCTAGAGAGTATAAGAGCTCTAGCCAGGATCAGACAGCTATAGTCAGAGAGGAACGGTTTACCAGCTCTAAGAAGTTTGCATGTGTAAGCCGTAGACGAGGTAAGGGATTTGACCTGTTTGTCAAAGGATAGTGTGGAGTCCAAGTAGAATCCCAAGGTTTTTACTTCCTTGGAGACTTTAATGGTGTTGCCTTCAATATTGAAAGATGAGTATTCTTGACCTAGTTTTTTAATATTGGCCTGCGAACCCAGTATTATTAGTTCAGTCTTATCATCGTTCAAGCATAGGCCGTGTGTGGCCATCCATGCTTGGATGATAAGGTAGACTTTGTTCACTAGGCCCGTGTCCGTACCGTAATCCCCAGAAAGTGGTAGGACAATCTGAGTATCATCTGCATAGTTAGTGTAGGTGACACCCAGCTGGTCCAGAATGTCGAACAGTGGCTTAGTGAAGATGTTGTAGAGGGTGGGCGAGACGCAGGATCCTTGCGGAACGCCGCATAGGATGGGTGTAGGCTCGGCTGATGCTGAGGAGGAGAAGACTCTCATGGTCCTCTCACTCAAGAAGGACTCGATCCACTTGATAGCGTCCGTGGAGAAGTGAGCTGCAGAGTCAAGGTGCCGACATAAGACCTTGTGGTTGACCAGGTCGAATGCAGCGGAGAGGTCGAGTAGGAGCAGGAGTACTGCCCTTCCTTTGTCTCTCAGCTCGTCTATCTGGGACTTAAGGTCAATTAAGGCAGTCTCAGTTCCGTGCAGTGGACGGAAGCCAGATTGTCTGTTGCCCAGGAGTTTGTGCAATTCTAAATGCTTCTGAATTTGAATGTAGGCGGCTTTATCCAGTATTTTTAGTAAAAATGGGACCGTGGTAATAGGTCGGTAGTTTGTAGGAATGAGGGGATCAAGTGTCTGTTTCTTGAGGAGTGGTAGCACCCAGGATTGCTTGAGGTTGGCAGGTATAGTACCTGTAGCAAAAGAGGCATTTATCAGTTTGGTTATAAATGGGGAGAGTTCTCTAGCAGCGTCTTTTATTAGCTGTGCAGGGCAGATATCCCCTTTACAGTTTGAGGGCTTTAAGGATAGGATAATTTTTTCTACCTCTAGGGTGGACATTTTAGAGAAGTGGAATGTGGCATTATGTGCCGGTGGTGGCTCATTGGGCAGGAGAGTGTTAGGCGAGTGCTGTAGGTTTAGAGCCTTCTTTTTTAGTTGAATTTTATTCTGAAGTGTATCGATTTTATGCGCTAAGGCTTGTTGTATGTCTGTGCACCAGGATTTGTCCTTGGTGCAGACGTCCGGGGTAGCAATAGGGGACTCTAGTTCTTTGAGTATGCAGAAGAGTTCTTTCATGCTTGAGTTTGAGCTAGCAATGCGTTTGTCGTATGAGTCGCGTTTTGCTTGGCAGATTTCCTTTTTGTAAAGTGAGGAAAGTGCAGTTAATTTGGCTTTATTCTCACTAGAGGGGCATAGTCTCCAGTTTGTTTCACTTTTGTTCTTTAAGGTGCGAAGGTCTTTGAGTTGTGGGGTGAACCACTTGTTTAGGTGGGCTATGGGTTTGCTCGGTCTGAGTTTGATGGGAGCAATTTTATCCAAAGTGGTAAGCATAATATTGTTAAATTCCTGAACTAGGCTGCTGGGGTCGAGATTATCAGACAGTGCGTTGAGAGTAGGCAGTATGGCGGGGATGATTTTTTCTACCGTAATACTTTTATTACTTCTGGTTGGGCATGGTGGCGCTCGTGGTCGGGCTAGTGGAGTGGGTCTGACAGTGGATAAGAGAAAGGAGATCAGAGAATGGTCTGTCCATGCTAAAGGCAGGATGGATGTGATAGTGGCAGAGCAGTTAAGGTCCGCTACCCTGTCCAATATTCTCCCTTTAAGGTGGGTGGGTGTAGAGACTTTTTGAGTAAGGCCTAGTGCTTTGATCGTATTAGCTATTTCTGTGGCATTTTTGTCTGTTTGGTCGTTGAATCCTAAGTTGAAATCGCCTAATATAAGTAGTTGGGTGGAGGGTTTCAAGTTGTTCATAATTATATTATGCAAGTCTTCCTCGAAGGTACCAAGAGGGCCGGGTGGTCTGTATATAAGGTGTATGGTAATAGATTGTGACTCGTTTATCTGCATTTTGGCAGTGAGGGTTTCGCATGATTGTAGAGGCTGGGTGGGGGCTAGTCTGAGACCAAGGGCCGTTTTAGAGATGATAGCGATGCCGCCTCCTCGTGTATTATCACGGTCTTGTCTGATAATGGTCTAGTCGTCAGGGACAGCTAACATGAGGGTACGTCCTGCTGCATTATGGAGCCACGTTTCCGTGATTGCGAGAAAATCTAAGTTCCCTTCCGTGATTAAGTCGGCAATATCCGTAGCGTGAGCGACTAGTGATCTAGCATTAAGGAGCGCTCCCTTGAGAGGGGGGTCCTCGGGAGTTTTGTTAGCTCGGGTGGATTTGTCTATGGTGGTACAGACTTTAGGATGGAGGTTATTAAGCTGGAGGGTGTTCACATTCAAGGTAGATGTTTGAGTAGGCCATTTGGACTGGCTAGGCATTCGTGAGCTAGGTTTGTAATTGGTTTTGAGGTTGGAGGCCGGAAGGGCTCTTCTCAATGGTTCATGTAATTTGGCTAGTCTTGCGCGGAGTCTGTTGTTTCTATTGGAAGTGGTACAAGGTAGGGAGGCATAAAGTATTGTTTCTTGGGCCTTGCAGAATGTGGAGAGCTTGGGTTGCATAGCGTTAGTAGTGAGTTGGCTTAGGTTTGAAGTAGGTATTGGTGACTGAATAATGTGGTCGTGACTGCTGAGGACCGATTGTGTGACTGTAGCCATAATACAGAGGGCTAATGCTAGGTGTGGCATCCTTCCAGTTCCAATGGCAGGAGAGTGCTGTCTAATGGCGACCATAGGGCTTAACACAGGGCTCAGCATAGGTTAAATGTGGTCTAATGGCGACCATAGGGCGCAACACAGGGCTCAGCATAGGTTAAATGTGGTCTAATGGCGACCATAGGGCGCAACACAGGGTTCAGCATAGGTTAAATGTGGTCTAATGGCGACCATAGGGCACAACACAGGGCTCAGCATGGGTCAGGTGAGGTCTAGTGGGGACCAAAGGGCACAACGCAGGGCTCAGCATAGGTTAAATGTGGTCTAATGACGACCATAGGGCACAACACAGGGCTCAGCATAGGTTAAATGTGGTCTAATGGCGACCATAGGGCACAACACAGGGCTCAGCATAGGTTAAATGTGGTCTAATGGCGACCATAGGGCACAACACAGGGTTCAGCATAGGTTAAATGTGGTCTAATGGCGACCATAGGGCACAACACGTGGCTCAGCATGGGTCAGGTGAGGTCTAGTGGGGACCAAAGGGCACAACGCAGGGCTCAGCATAGGTTAAATGTGGTCTAATGGCGACCATAGGGCACAACACAGGGCTCAGCATAGGTTAAATGTGGTCTAATGGCGACCATAGGGCACAACACAGGGCTCAGCATGGGTCAGGTGAGGTCTAGTGGGGACCAAAGGGCACAAAGCAGGGCTCAGCATAGGTTAAATGTGGTCTAATGGCGACCATAGGGCACAACACAGGGCTCAGCATAGGTTAAATGTGGTCTAATGGCGACCATAGGGCACAACACAGGGCTCAGCATGGGTCACGTAGCAATTATAGGGCACAGCATAGGACAAATGGGTGTCTGAGCCAGACCATGGGGCACAGCACGTAATGCATTTGGATGAACAGTTCAATTTGAAGTGTCACGATCTTCTATGTCTGATTTAGGCATCAATGTTTTGTCATTGAAACTCGCTTTATTTTTGTTAATGAATTATTGTATGAATATTGGTGAAAAACTAAGTTTGGGAAAATTTGTATTGTGAAAAAGTAAACAGGCTTATTTTTGAATATTCTTGAATGTTTTCTTGACTGATTTATTCAGCGTTGATGGTGTGCAGGGGACGCTGTCTATGGAGTAGACACTTTAGTTTCTTGTTTATTGTCAGACCTTGTGTCAAAGCTTGCTTTCCTTCCCTGCACCCGTAATTTACTTTATAAAGCGTTGTCAAAATTAATGTTGTAAAAAACTGGTGTGCACCTAGAGACCCAAGTTTTTCATGTAAGAGCGTGTGTCAAGTGTGTTGTAAGAGTGTGTGTTATACTTATTTATAAAATACCATTGTGTGCATTTATTTTTTGACTGTCGCAACTGCTAAGGTTACTAGGAATTTAGGAAAGGGAGTTGCAAAGGTGGTTTTGGGTGTTCACACAAAGTCAAAGTAAAAAATCTGATTATTTGTGTGGTCATTTTAATGAATTTTGCTAAAAATGGCATTTTGGAGCTTTTGACATGCTTCTGGGGCGGCTTCTAGGCGCCGAGTGAGTTGAGTGAACGTTTGATATAGATGAAAAAGAGCTTTGGTTTCTTTCTCTGCTTGTAGTATATCTCCTGAGAGCAATTTTGGGCACTCATTAACATTTTGTCTGGCCTTTCTGATGGCGTCTGCGCTATGTGTTGTCTTTCTTTAGACTTTGCCGGCAACATTTTTTTCTGGCTGCGCCAATTGTTGCGAAGCATTTATTTTCTTTTGTCGCGGTTGAGCAGTGTTTGGTGAAGCATGTCATGATATGTTGTCAAGGGCTCCATTAATCCGCTGATAGCCATTACTATCTGTGGCGTTCATTTGCTTTTGGGAACGCGTGCTTGTTATCGCGAGATTTTCTGGCTGAGAAGATGAGCGTGTTAGCTCTTAGCTGGTTTAGTTCAGAGTTTCTCTACACGGGAGGAAATTTTTGGTTTTCTTATGGCTAGCCTGGGTATAGAGAGGGGTGTCTATGTGTGCTCTGATGAGGAGATAATGTTGTTGTCATGGAGATAATATTTCAGAATATATGTGAAAAAATCGACTAAAGAAATGATCGGATCTTTCGTTTTTTAATAATGCCGTCCCAAACTCCAACCCCTCACCCCCCAGTGGTCGAAGTGGTAGGAGCGGCTGGGAGCGGTGCTCATCTACTTTTTTAACGTGTTTTACTGTTCCTATACTTTTATTTTCAAAAGAAACCGTTCCGGAATTGTTTCATTTCAAAATAAATGCGTAGGAAGAAGTTACAACTTGTACTTTCAGTTCACTGCACTGAATGTTCCCCTAAACAGCAGACGCATGTGTTTGGGGGTTTGTATTGCGTGGGAGGGTGCGTGGTGATGGGGTTTGTGGGGTGTGGGGATGGGCCAGTAGGGAACATAGTTCCACTACTTCTTTTCGTACACTTCAACCTCTGCCCCCCCACCTTAACAATTTCCATTACCCCACCCCACTACGCTAGTTTTCCATCTATAATGTGCAGTGGGATGGAAGATTTTCAGGGCAGACCCCCTCCGCCCACAAGATTATCCCTGTAGTACTCATATACCTCTGATTACCTGGCAGAAAAAGTACGCTGGTTTTTCTGTGAGTATTCGTAGACATTACTTCTCGTTTTGCTTGCCTCCTGCTTGTTCCCGAGTAAGGTGTAGCAGGAGGCTGCATGCCAATGATAGCCAACCAACTGCCCCGTATTTTGCAGGACTGTCCCAATGTCATGGGCTGTGTAGGGCGTTCCCCCACAAAGCCTGTCCGGGGAAGATTAAAGTCAGGCTAAGATCCTCTGAAGCATGACAGGGACGTCATTTCACCGAAATGCCAGGGGTAGAGGAAGTGACATCACTCGACCCTTGACCTCTGATGACATCACCGAAAGTGATGTCAGTTGACCCAACCCCAAAGTGACATCACGGGAAGCGATGGAACACGACCTTTCACCCCTTGACAAAACAGGAGGGGCCTCACGTAGCATTGTTCCTAAGTGCACTACGAAAATTGTTGTTACGATATCACTATAATGTGATGAACATTTCATACAATAATTTATCACCATATGTATCATTAAGATCAGCGTGTATAGACCCACATTACCAAATTACTGTGAATGCAAGCAGAGGTCCAAGGCCAAATGATAATGATGTGTTATTATATAGCACTAACGCTTAAGTGCTTTATATAGAACAAATATACAAACAATATCAACCAACTGGTGTTCGTACTCATTTATCGACCTCAGAAGGATGAAAGGCTGAGTTGAGGTGCTTAAGAACAGACTAAATCAGTGACTCACCCCCTGAAGTGTGCCTGAAATAAACCTTTAATGAGTCTAGCAATTATTGTATAGAATTCCAGAAAGACAAATTATTTGCTATTCCAATTCTTTCTTGTTTAGGGTCACTGCTGAAAGTGTTATTTGTGCAACCCCCTCCCCCGTCTTTAGATAGCCAGCACTCGAGAAACAAAGAGCCACATGGCGCTTGCCACAGCCTAGCAGCTACATTTAAACATGAAAAAATAAACGATTTTTCAAAAAGATGTTTAGGGTTAGCAAGAGAGACCACAGGGGTTGCAAGGGAGACCTCAGGGTTAGCAGTTTCTACCCCTGGCGACCTCCACATGACGTCCCTAGGTGACCAGCTGTCCAAAGCACGAGTGCACACTTTGGTGTATGACAGTTGCATGTACAGGATGGCTCCACGAGGTTCCTCGTGCGTCAGCACAGCATTACTATGTGGGATCTGAAGTTCATGGTTCAGACACAGCGGTACCTGGGGCAAGCCTGTGCCCTTAAAGCTGTGCCAATCAATGGGAGGGAGGCATTATGATACGTGCTGTGTGAAATAATGACTCATGCAGATTATATTGTGGTGCCATTTCTTGCATTCTAAAAAGAGTTTCTTTTAAAAACCCAAATGAGTTTTGTTTAGGTTGGCACACCCAGGCTAGGACTATAATCTTCCATTCAAGATGGTGAAAATAAAGCTAAAATCGGGTTTCTTTTTGCTTGACATTTTTCTATAGCAATGCATGTAATGTTAGTTAAGCATACTATGTGCTTAATGGACTTTTCAAGACACAGCTATAAAACTGATTTTCATTTAGTTTATTTAAACCCAAACCTTAACAAATGCTTACATCATCTGCAGGCGGAGAGCTATATGTGGCCAAGTGCTTAAATCCCAGACTGGATCCAAATCCTCTTTCACTAATTAAACAGAATGTGTGATCCTGGGCACATTGCCTCATCTGCCCCGAACTGGGAGTCCTCAAGCGTGTTTGAGTTTGAAGCTTTTACTATTATAATTCACTCTTGAATAATCTACAGAATGTTACATATTAACATGAGCGAGCGTGCTTTATTGCACGCCACAGTTATTTGTCTCATTAATACTCAAAAGTGTCATTTGTAGTGGTGACATCAAAATGAAGTTTCCAAGACTGATGACGCTCTTTGTAATGTCATTTTAGTGATGCCACTACCGATGATGTCTATATATTAACACATTAGTGGTCAGCATGTCATCTGCTGCACGAGCCCTTGGAAACGTCAGGCCAGGGACTGGGACACAATCTAACGTGTCAGTTGCCTGTATGCATACAGTCCCTCAGCGTTATTTCTTGTGCTGTGTATATGCTAAAATGCTTTCTACAGCTACTGTTACCATAACAGTTGATTGGGGCGAGGCGAAGTACTGATGGCGTACAGACCCGCGTGCGCCACAACATGCTTCCGATGAGCCATTGAGTCCTGCAAAACCAATCTGCAGAGTTGACCACCCTGTGCTTAACATATACAGACTATGGGCCTCATTACACGGAAGGCGGTAATGGTTAACGGCCACCGTTAATGGTAACGGTGACCGTTAACCATTACCGCCTTACTATGAGGTCCCTTAGAGGGTTGGTGCTTTAACACATGCTTTTTGCAGGTGTTAAAAAACAACCCACTAAGGGACCTTGGTGCTAATTACGGCACCGCAAAATTGCAGTGCCGTAATTAGCACCTTCCCCATTCCCATTATGCCCTATGGGGCAAAAATGGGAATGGGGAAGGGCAACGGTGGAAGGAGGAATTACCGCCCTGTCAACCTTGGAATAGGGCGGTAATTCCCCTTTCCACCAAGGCGGTGCCGGTAATTTACCGGCATGGTCCAGGGTGCTAATAGCACCCTGGATTACCGCCTTCGGTGTAATGAGGCCCTATGTATAGAATAACCAACTCTCCTGCCTCATTCTTCCCAGCATGCACCACCAGCCACAACTTGAGATTTGTGATTGAAGGAGCACCATATGTGACTGGGGTATTTGAATGCATGTTCTCTTTTCCTTTGGTCATGGTCAGAGCCCTGGCAGCTGCACTCATTGAATTCTTGAGCTCTATCTAGTCCTCCAGCCTCTCAGAGGACTTGTCAAAATAATCCAGAAATAGGATTATTCTTTTTATAGTGTAGCAGGAGCTTTCTGCCCAGTGCGTGTCAAGCCTGGCCGAGTTCCCAAAGCTTAATTAAACCCTTTTCAAAATCAATAGCCAATTGTATGTAAAGTTCATTCTTGAATAAATTACATTTGTGAGTTACATTCAGAGCTGAACAAAGACCGAAGTTGCTTTTAAGTTCAAGATTGTATTACTCTTTTAAAAAATATATTTAATTGGTTATTTATTATGCGCTTAATAACCAGAGATTTCCAAGCGCGGGTCCGGGGATCAAACATGTGTTGCTCTAGGTCGTCTTGCTTCCAAGACGAGTGTGTTGTTGCCCCTAAACTCTCCTATCCTCCCCGTTGTCTTGCTTCCAAGACAAGCGCGTTGTTGCCCCTAAGCTATCTATCCTCCCGTCGTCTTGCTTCCAAGACGAGCATGTTGTTGCCCATAAGCTATCCTATCCTCCCCGTCATCTTGCTTCCAAGACAAGTGTGTTTTTGCCCTAAGCTATCCTATTCTCCCTGTTGTCTTGCTTCCGAGACGAGTGTGTGGTTGCCCCTAAGCTATCCTATCCTCCCCGTCATCTTGCTTCCAAGACAAGTGTGTTTTTGCCCTAAGCTATCCTATCCTCCCCGTCGTCTTGCTTCCAAGACAAGCGTGTTGTTGCCCCTAAGCTATCCTATCCTCCACGTCATCTTGCTTACAAGACAAGCGTGTTGCCCCTAAGCTATCCTATCCTCCCCGTCATCTTGCTTCCAAGACAAGTGTGTTTTTGCCCTAAGCTATCCTATCCTCCCCGTCGTCTTGCTTCCAAGACAAGCGTGTTGTTGCCCCTAAGCTATCCTATCCTCCCCGTCATCTTGCTTCCAAGACAAGTGTGTTTTTGCCCTAAGCTATCCTATCCTCCCCGTCGTCTTGCTTCCAAGACGAGCATGTTGTTGCCCATAAGCTATCCTATCCTCCCCGTCATCTTGCTTCCAAGACAAGTGTGTTTTTGCCCTAAGCTATCCTATTCTCCCTGTTGTCTTGCTTCCGAGACGAGTGTGTGGTTGCCCCTAAGCTATCCTATCCTCCCCGTCATCTTGCTTCCAAGACAAGTGTGTTTTTGCCCTAAGCTATCCTATCCTCCACGTCATCTTGCTTACAAGACAAGCGTGTTGCCCCTAAGCTATCCTATCCTCCCCGTCATCTTGCTTCCAAGACAAGTGTGTTTTTGCCCTAAGCTATCCTATCCTCCCCGTCGTCTTGCTTCCAAGACAAGCGTGTTGTTGCCCCTAAGCTATCCTATCCTGCCTGTTGTCTTTCGTCCAAGACAAGCGTGTTGCCCCTACGCTATCCTATCCTCCCCGTCGGCTTGCTTCCAAGACAAGAGTGTTGCCCCTACGCTATCCTATCCTCCCCGTCGGCTTGCTTCCAAGACGAGCGTCTTGTTGCCCCTAAGCTATCCTATCCTCCATGTCGTCTTGCTTCCAAGACAAGTGTGTTTTTGCCCTAAGCTATCCTATCCTCCCCGTCGTCTTGCTTCCAAGACAAGCGTGTTGTTGCCCCTAAGCTATCCTATCCTGCCTGTTGTCTTTCGTCCAAGACAAGCGTGTTGCCCCTAAGATATCCATCCTCCCCGTCGTCTTGCTTCCAAGAAAAGTGTGTTGCCCCTAAGCTATCCTCTGCTCCCCGTCGTCTTGCTTTCAAGACAAGCGTGTTTTTGCCCCTAAGCTATCCTATCCTCCCTGTCGTCTTGCTTCCAAGACAAGCATGTTGCCCCTAAGATATCCATCCTCCCCGTCGTCTTGCTTCCAAGACGAGCGTTTTGCCCCTAAGGTATCCTCCCGGTCTATCCTACTGGTGCAGCTAAATAGTGACAGAACTGGGTAAAAAAGAGTGAGTTAAGTCCAGCTGAGTTAAGAGCATTGTCGAGTAAAAATAGAAGACTTAATTAGACCTTTGTTGTCGCTAAGATCAATGCTTTTATAAAAAGTAAGGTTGTTTTAAACTTTAAGATGAGTTGGGTTCAACAGGAATTTGTCCACCAACTAAAATCTTTATTGAATTACATCTATTGATAGGTTTAGATTGATTATATGTTACAACAAAGCCCAAATAAAGGCCAAACTGATTTAAAGAAAGGCGCAAAGTTGTGAGGTTTCCTTTTTGCCACCCAAAGCTGAATAGTAGCATAAAGAGGTGCAGGGGCGGCATGATGGCAGATGACGAAGTCCAACTGTCTGAAATCTGCGAAAAGAATTCAGACAGCCGCTTTCATCGAAAGGGAGCCTGTCGGGAACTGCGCATGCGTTCACTGCGCAGTGCACAAATAGGAAGAGGGGAACTCCCAGGCAGATGACAGCGAGGTAAGGAGGGGCGTCGGGGAAGGGTGTGCGTGCATGTGTGTGCAAGTCGTCAGGGCCGGCGCTAGGCGTGTGCAGTATGTGCAGCCGCATTTGGACCCGCGCTGATGGGGCCCCGCGCAGAGGGTGCCGTTGACTCTGTATTTTTGCAGGCTGCAGCGTAGGCTATGCGCTCAGAGTAGCTAAACTTGCTGCAGTGCACGCTGAGCACACGGGCGGCCCGCGCTTCAGCATGCATGATGATGGGGAAGCTAGCCGGTGTTGTGGAATATCTTTTTCAAATGCGGCAGTTCTGCCTCGAGGCTGAGCTCCCTTTTTCGTTTGTCATTTGAGGCAACGTGTCACTGCTCAACCTCCTGCTGCGACTCTGGAGAGACAAATACCCCCCTCCCCGCGGGGTAATAGGCGCTGCTGGCCTTGTAAGCACCGCTGATCACTTTCTTTCTTAAAGCAGAGCATTTAAAGCGGGTGCGATTTACAAGTGATGGCCTATTTAAGAGGCCATTGTGGACAATGCGTTCTTAACGTGTCAAAAAGTGTAAAGGGACATTTTTTATTTTGAAAGCACGTGCAAAGCACCAGCTGCCTAATATCTGTGCCCTTTCTGGTGTAAATTAACCCCAAATTCACCTTAAACTCCCAAACGCACAGAATGCTTTAAGACCACCAAGGGTCTTAAAGCATTCAGGAATATTTGCCTGGCTCAAAGCGAACTTGCACTGCTGAAAAGTGACTTTGCACTGCCGACACAAACCCTGATTCATGGAACTGTGCGAAGTGTATTTTGTCTGGGCAAAGTCAATTTGTACTGCAAAAATGACTATGCACTGACTTTGTCCGGCAAAAATACACTTTGCGGGGTTCCATGAATCAGGGTTTGGATCGGCCGTGCAAAGTCACTTTTCAGCAGTGCAAAGTCACTTTTCAGCAGTGGAAATTCGCTTTGAGCCAGGCAAATATTCCATGAATCGGCCCCAAATGTCTTCAAAATAGGGTATTAAATGCAGTTTTCTAAAACTGAATGGTTTCAAATGGAACTTTTTTATCCTACGCCTTTGATCGCCTCTCGTCCCTTTCTGTACCCATCCTTTTGGAAGTACCATCAGTTCATCTGAGAAATCAAGAAACCAAATGCTAGACTTGTTCTCACTTGTCAACACTGTAGTGAAATCTTTCAAAGATCTGTTCCCAGTAATACCGAAAGGAAACCTCTTCAATTATCACAGCACCCATGTCTGACGTCTGATTACCATTATCAACCGATGACTGAATTACTGCAGCTAAGCAAGCCAATGGATTTCAGCACAAGAATGCAGAGTTCAAAACTCTGCAGCTGCATACTGGCAAAAGAGTACATGGGAATCTATTGTACCCACTTAATGGCCTCCACTGGCTTTATATAGAAGCTAGGACCAAATTGAAGGTCATCTATTTTATACATGATCTAAGACTAGGGGAAAAAGCCATGGCAACCGAGCTGCTGTCATTCAATTTCACTTTCATTGATGTCCCCAAAAAGCCACTTCTTCTTCAAAGGTGGCCACAGATTTTCACATGCTGGTTCTCTCCTCTGGAACGTCATGTTCTTCTCAAAAGGAGCGTGTATTCACCTGGTAGAGTTTGGAAGAAAACTCTTATCTTCTATCCCCAAATGTCTGCTTGATCTTATACGTGGTGATGCGTGTCCAATAAAGCTCCTACATGATGCCAATTTGCTGTGAGCACTATACAAAAGCACTGTTGGGAAAGCCCTAATCAATCACTTATTGATTTGCTCTGCATTTAAGGCCAACTGGGCAACCAAGCTCTTCAGACTTGTCCAGGACTTCTGTGTGGAGAACATTTCTCAAAACAAACAGATTTTAGCTTGGATGTTTGCAGGTGAGCACATCTCCCCCCAAATCCTGGGGCCATCCCTCTTAAGCTGCACTTAAGTGCATGTATGGGGGGCAATGTGGGATAGAGCGGGTGGGCAGCGCACAGCGAGACTCAGACTGTAACAGAAATGCAATGGCACATCACCATTGAGCAGCTCAGGCTCTAGCTCCCCCGCCCCCCAAAAATGTTGGACTATATTAACTCCAACTGGCTGACCCACACACCCATGGCCGGACACAACCGGATACAAACGTTAAACGGCGCCTGGGCTTCGCTGTTAACAAAGCCCTGCAATTACTAACGTAAAGCATTTAATTGTTAGCACCTGCATTAATATGCATACATTTTTAGACAATTGAAATTGTGATGTGGGGTTAGTACTTGCATATCAGGGGAGTGATTGGAAAGTTAGGGGGGACAGGAGCAAGCACATTCTCACAGCAGTCCTTAAGTGTGTGGTTTTAGATGTGAAGAAGAGTTAATTGCTTGTAACAATTAAGTGACACCAGACTGGGACAGCACCCCAACTAACCCCAGCACATGTTAGGTTGATAATCGGCTCCAAACAGGGCAGACATATCCCCGCCTACCCGTCAGGATAACATGCTGTTGCCAATGTGTGCAACCCACATAGGCATTCACCCCCCAATCATGTAATCCTTGACTGGGGAAAACGCATAGAAGTTACTAGCAGTTACATTATTGAAACTTGACACTAGGTGATATATACATATACACATTTCTTTGCTGCTGCCTACATACGTAGTGATCATTATCCTGTGCTGTCACATCCTGTGATGTCACTTCTTGCAAATTAAGGGGCCCGCGCTTAATTTGCCTCACTTGGCCCCACAAATCCTAGGGCCAGGCCTGTAGGATGTACATGTGTTTGGTTAAGAATGTCGTGCCTGTGTGTGTCGGAAAAAGGAGTGCAGGGCGGAGGAGGGCAGGGGAGACAACTGGGAATGGGGGGAGAGGTATGGGGGAGGGAACGGGGTTGCAGGGGTGATCCCTGCTTTTGAAATTGAGAGGAAAGGTGGCGTGGAAATGGCGAGATGGTCCCCACGGTGGCGAGATCTGCCCTGGTCAAACGGGATGCGATGAAATCAGCCTGCAGGGAAACAACATACATCTGACAAAGTTACTTCTTGCTTCGGGCTTTCTACTTTGTACCCTACCATGAAGAAAAATAACAATAGTGCTTCATTTTAGAATGTTCTCCCATCCTTTTATGGGGAAAAGGTATTAAATGCAATGTTGCATTTGAAATAAAAAAATAAAATGGAAATTCTTGATGCGCAGAATTATATGCATTCACAATCGCATGCAAACACACATGCACACATACAAATAAACACAAACCCACGCCGTACAAAACAGCTAAAACTCACATAAACATTAAGTGCCTGATTCATGGAAAAGAACACATTAATCCTGCAAGGTCTGCGCGCCGAGAATGATATTGCGCGAGCTTGCGAGCATGAGTAAATCTACGCGTTCTGCAAATTCATGGATCCAAACGTGCATTTCTAGCTGACAGGCAAAGGGAATCGAGCTGCGCGAGGAACGTCCACAACACGCACCCATCCAAACCAAAAACAGCCATAGACCAACCTTTGCACAAAGCACTATGCCCACCTCTGACACAACATCCAGCACCCCTGCCACTCTGCATGATGTTCCACGTAAGTAATGGCTGCACCCCAGCTACTGTGCATGAGGTCCCCCTTAACTAATGGCTGCACCCCAGCCACTCTGCATGAGGTCCCACTTAACTAATGGCTGCACCCCTGCGAACTGTCCCCCCTACTCCCACCGCACAAAAAGTGTTGGCACATACC
This sequence comes from Ambystoma mexicanum, assembly GCF_040938575.1. NCBI lineage: Eukaryota > Metazoa > Chordata > Amphibia > Caudata > Ambystomatidae > Ambystoma > Ambystoma mexicanum. Next base: position 194,731,726 of record NC_090938.1, read on the forward strand.
CCAATTGCACATCAGCCCCCTCAGGTCCAGAAAGCACCCACCAGCCCCCCCACCTCCTACACCACCCGCAGGCATGGCCCCCATGTCCAGACTTCACCCACCAGCCCCCATCACCTCCAACACTACCCCAGGCAGCCCTCACAACACCCACCACCCCCTCAACTCTGCCACCATGCTAGGCAGCCCCCTCAAGTCCTCCCACCACCCACCAGCCCCCTTACCTCTGTCACCACCCCAGGCATCATCTCAAGCCCTCACACCGCCCACCAGTCCACCTCACCTCTGCCACTACCCCCAGGCAGCCTTCCCACCACCCACCACCCCCCCTCATCTTGACCACCACCCCACCGTATAATTCATGCTTGTATGCCACACCTCCACAGTTTTGCCCCAACCCACATGAGAGTCACATAACAAATGCACAGCAAAATCAAAGTAAACCACATGCCACACATGAACAGACAACAACAAATGTGTGATAAAGAGAAACTATTAAACATATTTACACTTTCCAAAACTACAATGTGGAAAGGGGGAAATCTCCAAAGGACAAAATAAACAAAAAAACTAAATCACACAATTAACTATTTACATAGGCAGCGGGCTCAATACTATGCCACTATGTCCTTCAGGGCAGAGTTGCATTCTTCATCCTGCACTTGGAGGCGGGTCATTGTCTGGTCCTAGATGGCTTGTCCCTCATCCTCCTCTCCTCCTCTCCCACATCCCTGCAAGTCTCCTGCAGGATGTCAACCCCCCTCAGTGTCTTCTCTCCACAACCTCTGCCCTGGCGACCTGTGTCATCCTAGCACACTGCCTCTCCGCCATCAGCTGCATCCTTAACTCCACCCTGATGCACACCAATAGCCTAAATGGTGGTGCTCCTCCTGACAGATGTCCAAACCTCGCTGTGTAGCTTGCCTTCCCGATATAGTTGGGTCCTGTGACGATTGCCCCTGGACACTCCTATAGTGCTGCTTCCTGGCCAAACGTATCCTGCGCATGCACCCCGCCACCTGGATGTTGCACAACGGGGGTACAGTACCCGCACTGTCCTGATGTTACAGCTGCACCACTGATGCCTGATACTGTGTAGGTGCCTGTGCAGGCACAGCGACCACCTCCACTGTACTTTGCAGGACCTCCACCTTAGGAAGGGATGTGCTGACCACCACTGGGAGGTGTGGGTAGGACAGGATTACAGGTGGCTGTGTTGGGAATTGGCAAGGAAGGCCCCCAGGGCATGACTGGGGCAAATAGGAGGCTGTGGAGGAGGGGGCAGTTGAAGGATCCAGCGCACAGAGACCACCCGAGAGCAGCGTACGTGTCAGCTGGGCCATGGATACGTACATCAATCTGTGATGATCTGAGAGCAGTTCACATCATCACGAATCAAGTCCATCGGCTTGTAATCCCAGCCAGCATGACGTGCACAATCTCAGGAGTGATCTCTGTGGACCCAAAGGGGGCCCGGACTGGGTAGAGTTATCCAGAATAGTGGTCATAGCTGCATCAGATGGAGCAGGGACATGAAGTACGCCAGCTCTCTCCACGGTGCACTGCATACACCTGTCCATGTCCCAGGGGGGCAGCCTGAACACCCACCTGGATGCCCCCACCCGACCCTGTGTGCTGGCCTTCATCTTCTTCCTCCTCCTCCTCCCCCTTCTCCACCACCACCTCCATCTCCCTGGATGACTCCAGAAAGCCTTCCTCGGTGGATGGCCCCTCCGTCTCTGCAACCTGGCCTACAGCCACTGAGGCTTAACAGAATAATAGCAGTGAGCCCTCCCTCCTCGCCTTCCGCAAAGCAATGAAAACCACCCTCTTCTCATAAGGTCCCTCGCAGCAGCATGAATACCAACCATAGGACCCACTGCTTAAGTTGTATTGACCAACCGCATAAGCTGTAATGATAACCATGCTTGTACCTATCTGTAATATGCCAATTACTGATACCATGCCTGTAACTAAGCTCATGCAAGTAACAGCGCCTCAATGCCCCTGGGCTGCTTGCGCGCTATATAAATTTAAATAAATAAATAAAATAAATAAATATTCTCCATTATCGAGTATTGGATGATGCAGTATAACCTGGCCCTAAATCGGGGTAAAACTGAACTCATGGTAGTGGGTTCCGAAGGCATTTTAGCCAAACTAAACCCAGCATATAAACATTTCCAGCTGGGGGACGTGGAAATCCCCACTCTCCTTAAAGTGAAAATGTTGGGAGCTGTGTTGGACCAGTCACTGAACATGAAAGCCTATGTAGGCTGCACGATTGTGTCTGCGTCTTATTACATCAAATTATTGGCTCATTTGAGAACAGAATGCAGAGACAATTGCACAAGCTATAATAGGCTCTAAAATAGACTACTGCTGTAGCCTACTGGTGGGGGCCAGTAAAGCAACCATTAGCAGACTTCAAGTGGTACAAAATAGAGCAGTGAGAGTATAACCAGGTCTCTCCTTTCGCTCCCACATAACGGAAGCATTACTGGCAATACATTGGCTCCCTGTAGAGGTGCAAATCTCCTTCAGACTGCTGGTTATTACCTGCAAGTGATGCATGGGGATTATGCCTCCTTATCTACAAAAGCATATTAGTGAAAAACCCTCTTACAGAAACCTAAGATCTAACAACCAAAATCTTCTCTTTTTGCCCAGATGCAAAACTAAGAAAGTTCAAGCGGGAGCATTTTTCTGCGTTAATTCAACTCTATGGAATACCCTGCCATCTCATTTAAGAAATCCATCATCACTGAGATCCTTTAAAAAAAGAGCTCAAGACCTTGCTTTTTAATTAGTCCTTGCCTCCTCGCCGTTTTAGTTAAGTTTTTCTCTCTCCTGCTTCTTGGGACATTAATTGTTCTGTGTTCTCATCTGTCTTGTCCGCGCCCTCACACCCATGGGTTTATGATTGCGCAGTATAAATGTTATAAAGTAAAGTAAAGTTAAGTTAAGGGGAGTCCTCCTCCACAACAACCTCCTGGGAAGTAGCCCCAGCAGCACCGCCCGATGGAACTTGCGCTTCCCCTAGCCAAAACACCCTCAGGTGATGTTTGCTCAAGCCGAGTTGGCCGGGGTGTGCGCTTTTGTCTGATGGATTTATCGCTGCCTTTTGGCTGCACAACAATGCCTCCGCCCTCTTCACGAGCTGCAGACACTGTTGAAAATTTGGAGAAAAAACATTGACATCAGTAATCATCATCAATGGATGTCTGGCAAACACAAAATAAACATGAGATCATACATCATGTACCATCCATGAACTGACACACACACAATGCACACACATATGTATGTGACCCGGCAAACTATAGTGTGAAGGCTCATTCACAGTCATGACCCATGCACATGTGATCAAAGCACATTGTACAGTGCCCACCAACAAATCACCTAAAACAGGCAATGCCACCATAGCAATGACCAACCAACACAAGAACAACATGGAGCCATGGTCATGGAACAGAACCATGACACCTGCCCACACAAACAAAGTCACCAATATGCACATGTGACAGCATGACCTGCAAGTAAGCAACATGTGCTGCCAAGCACATCTGTAAACAAATTGCACATGTCAGTTGGCCAACTATACAAATATTGTATGTATATACATACACTTGTATTACAAATCCAGTGGAATGACAGGTCACATCCCAGTCCCGGAGGCATCGATGCATGAACTCCACACATGCAGACATCAAAGCACATCTGTCACTATCATCAGATGTGCCTACATCAATGTACTGTCAGTTGTACCACACATAGACTCGGACATCATGCATTTCACTCACATGCCCACAACATAGCATGTCCACATCTGTCATGTCCAAGCACCTGCTCCATGCAAACACAAAGCACGTGCCCAAAATCAACAAGCCATGAATGCACAATCTGCCAATCCTCACGCAAATGCCGGCATACAATGTCTGACGCCACAAATTCTTGCATTGGCATGAGTCAGCAATAAGCTGTGTCTCACAACACACACAAGCCACAAACAGAATGTGGCATCTGCAAACATGCATAACACACATACGCCATACATCATTGTCTCACATGGGAACTCACCAGTGGCATCCAGATGACTTTCTCAGGCCAATAACTGGGAGTAAAGGTCCGGATAGAACTTCTCAAGTACCCTAAGCTGTATCTGGGTGAACCAGTGGCAGCTAGCATGGTACACCTCCATGGTGGGTTCCGTGCTGATGACTGCCACCACCTTGGTATAGCTATGGGTCTTGAGGTCATCCCAATGTTTTCGGACCGTGCCCCTGTGGCAGAATGACACCCCCTCTGCGTTGTTGTCCTCAGCCTTGCGTCGGTGCCCAGCTGCATAGCTGGGTTGAAGAAGGAAACATAGGCACCCACGACTTGATCCACCAGGATGCCAACTTCGGTGTTGATGAAGTTCGCTGCCCTCTGCCTCACTGTGGGGGTGCAGCCCTCCCCCCGATGATGTGGATGGGGCAGACTTGCCACACCTGAGGCAGGTATGGGCTTCCTGGGTCCTGGGTAGGTGCTCTGGAGCTTCTGTGGTACTGGCAGAGGTGGAAGTCCCAGCAAGTACACAGGAGGTGGTCGCAGGCCCAACACAGGAGTACAGGCAAATGTGGGGTAGTTGGCACACCAAGACAGTGCTGGTTGCCGGCAGGCACTTACTCTTGAGCAGGCAGCAGCACTATAGGAGTGACTGAGGCAAAGCAGGGCCAGAGGAGGCAAATTCAGCAGCAGGTAGGCAGTAGGAACAGTGGTGTGCATCATGCATCCGCAGCAGCTGATAGCAGAGTAAAGGCCCTAAACGCATAAGATTTGTCCTGCCTGTGGTGATGCTGTGCAACGCCTATGCAGCTCACGGCAATGACAAGTTGATATTATGCGCGCCGTGCATCACTAGTCATGCGCATTAAGGTTACGATCCTGGTGAGATTCTGAGATGCATTTTGTTGTGCTACGAAATCCTTTCCTTCAGGTACCGTGTACCTATTTTTCTTTGCGGGGGGTTTGCCTCTGCGCATATGTGCTTTTGTTTGCAAACTTTTTGAGGCTTATAGTGTGTCATGTGTGCAATTTTTGTAACTCTGGGTGCCTCTGTGTATCGCGTACCACTTTCTTGACTTTATGGAAGCTTTCCGGTTATCGCCTATGCAATTTTTGTGTTTGGGGATGCCACTGCGTATTGCATATCGCTTTTCCAGTTTCTGAAGGTTTCTGGGTATCGCGTACACAATTTTTCTTTTCTGAGTGCCACTGCGTATTGGGTGCCGTATTTCTTGTCATTTTCGGGGTACATGTGGGCCTTGCTGGACCACACTTCTACGTCGCACATCATGTAGACTGTTCCCTTACTCATATTTCCCAGGACAATAACTTGGTGTGGCTTCCATTCATCCCTTACACTTGACATGAGTGGAAAGGCCCTAAGAGGGAAAGTGGGCAGACATGGTCGGGGACATGGTGATGACATTTCTACCCCAGCCCCAGTGGGTCAGGACGTGGTGTGGTGACATCTGCCCCATCCCCAGGAGGACATGCCAGGCCCCCATCTACAGGTGGCCTGGCACCTGGATGCCAATGTGGTTCCTGCCTGACAGTGGCAGCACCAACACCCTGCGCCACTCGTGGCAAGAAGGGACGCCCTGCACATAAGGAAGAGGCTCAACCCCAAGACACAGCACAGGGCACTGGCCTGCAGAGGAAGAACTTCACTGATGAGGAGTTTCAGATCCTCATTGACTATGTGACCGATCACCATCGTGACATGTGCCTCTATGCGGGCGGCACACATACAGCCACACAACGTATTGTGCATTGGCAGCGTGTCACAGACCAGATCAAAGCCTTAGCAGCAGATGTTGCGTGACGCCCTCTGACATGGGAATGTGTTGTACAAAATATCAGAGGGGAAGCATAAATTGGCCAAGTCCGTGACCACGCCAGCGGCCCGGGTAAAGCAACACCTGCCGGTCCTGCTGAACTCATGCCACTCCCACAGACTGCGCATGGAGGCCAACATCAAGCACCGACGGGCTGATCTTCAGACATACAGTGATGCCCTGATGTTTGAGATGTAGTCCATGAGGATAGCTATCCATGAAGAACTCACAGCCACTAGAGCACTGCTCCATGATGAGATGGATGCCTTCAGGCATACGCTCTCAGAGCAACTCAATGCATCACGAATGTGTGTGCATACAGACTGCAGTCATCCATGACGAAATGCATGGAGACCTCACCAACCTCACTGTGCTGGTGCATTCCACTGTTTCACAGCTGGCCCTGACCAGTGAAGACCAGGACTTGGCACTGCATGGTGTTGCATGTCCACCTGCAGATCAACCACAGGATGGGGGTCCCAGCACATACCAGTCTCCTGGTCCACTGTTGCCGTGAGGTCCATGAGCCCATGGAGAGGATTTTTTATTTTCTTTTTTTCTAATTTTTAGTCCACTCCACTCATGTGGACATTGACATGCATCCTAAACCGCACCGCCTCCCCCACTCCCCCACCAGGTGGGTGAGTTTTTTCTTGTTTTTTTGTTCCCTTGATTCGACATTGACACTTTTTTGTTATTTTTTCTATTCCCCTCGTCTGGATGTTGGCATGTGTTTTTGTTTTGCCCTTTCCAAGGTGGTTTATTATGTTGTTTTTTCTCCCTTGAGATCTGCAGTTGACCTCTCAAGGGCATAATGCATCCAGTTGTGGACAAGCAGCCATGCACAGTGACGTCAACTGGCATGGTTGCCTCGTAGTCAACAGAATGGCATGTGCAGGTAACAATGGGTGGAGGGAATATTGACGCATGTCTAATGTATGCATGATTGTGAACAGTGTGGTCCCATGCATGTATGAGATCATCCACTCCCCACAGCTTGTCTTCATCTGTTCTCCCTGTGTGAGTTGCAAGTGAACCCTGGAATCCAGGCACACTTCCTGGCACAGTCTCAATCAAGGTGTGTGATGTGGGGGGAGGGGAGAGTGAAAAGGTGCATGTTGTCCGGAGGTCCATTTGTAGTGTTGTAGTACACAGGTGTACGTTGGTTGGTGTAGGGTCTGGGTATAAGTTTGTAGTGCATTCTTTGCGGGGTTGCAGCATACATGAGTCTTTTTGTGATTTGCATGCAATGGTGGATGTTGCCAGTGTTTTTTCTGATGGAGAGCTGATGATTGACCTTTCACATGTGCCCATTGTTTGCCAGCCTGCCGTTCACTGTCTCCCGCTTTTGTCCTTCATGGACCTAAATGTGGTTATTGTCCATCTCTGACCCTTGTGTGCTCCCCAACCAGGATGATACTTCAAGAGGTGTTCATGTGTACATCTTCCTCCCTACGGCAGATTGTCTATACCCTCACGCACTGTTATGTCAAGCATGTCCGCCTCATCTCCTGTTGACAGTCTCCTCCTTGCAATGCTTTTTCCTGTCCCTTTCTTTCTCTCCCGCTCCACTCCACTGTTTGTCAATCGTCACTCTTTGTCCTGTCTCCCTCTTGCACTCTTTGATCCTTGTGCACTGGTTGGTGCATGACTATTTTCTTGTTCCCTACGTGAGTTGTCATTTATGCCCAGTATCTTTAAGCTATTGCAATGCATGTCTTTGCAATTTAAAAAGGTATTTGCAGGTGGGGTGCAGTGGATGCAAGCCTTGTGGGTACCATAGGCAGGTACATGAAGGGCATTCAGGGTGTGACTTGTGTTATGGTTTGTGGTAGGGTGTCTGGCAATGTGTTGGGTTACTTTTCTTTTACTTGTTTTGGCGTGTACTGGTCCAGCTTCGTGGGTGTATGTGACGCATGGTGTTATAAGGCATTAGGCTAGTGTGTCTATGCATGCTGTTTTCTCAGGATAATCATGGTGGCCCTGGCTGCGGGATCCTAGTTGGGGTAGCTATCAATGTAGGCCCTTGGTTGGTGAGTTGTCATGAGGGTGGCTGCCCCGGCTGTTTGTGTGCTGTGACATGTGTTTACAGTGGTGGTCATGAGTGTTTCCTTGCACTTTACACATGTGTTTTGGCTGCCACAGGGCATCCCATACAATTATTTTTTAATAGAAATTCCTACCTGCATAGGCAGTCCAATCTTGGTACTTCTTCCCCTTCTGGGGGTGCTGTCCCAAGACAAATCCACACACATGACAGCATTGCTCATTGGTGTGATGCAATTTACTCTACAGACAACAGGTACACAAGATTGTCGATTCTTTGTTGGTTGCCATGGTGACTATGAACCATGCAGAGTGCACCGTCTATTATTATGAGGCCTGTTTACAGCTGCTGGGGGCATCACAATGCTCCCTTCAGTTCAATGCACGTTCAACCCTTTTCAATCGATTCCCGGTTCAAGTCTGACTTCCCTTGCACTTTCCTGTTGCATGCTCTCTTTTGTGTGTGCTTTGCCTTTTCCTTTGTTTCTCATTGCTTTCTCATGTCTAATTGTGTGTTTCATGCCAGTTGCTCAGTGACCTACCTTCCGGTCTGACAGCTGCCTCTGTGAAGTACTGCCTTCTGCAAGATCTTGTCTTCTGTGCAATTGGTGGGGTTTTTTGTTTCACTTGTTCTTGGGCTTAGCATCATCGGCCCGCCCCTCCCTGCCAGTGTTTACTGAGTTGTCCCCCTGCCATATTGATGAGGGGATGGCATATCATGGCATTGAGAATACTACGTAGGTGCGTTTGGGTTTTCATCCTCTCAGTGTTCTCTTTTTGGGGGTCCTCTCAGTGTCATGTTAACTGTGGCCAGATGCATGAGTTGGGAAGCTACCATCAGCATGTTGATGGGTAAATGTAACATCATCATTCACTGCATGGCACTCGGGGGGGGGGGGGGGGGGGCAGGCAGTGTAGGAGTTGTGGGTCGGTAAGGGTCACTGTGTGGGTTGTTCATGTGCATTGGTGTGAGCTGCGTGGACGTGGCTGCATGTGTGCCAAGACACATGGTGAAGGGTGGCTGGTGAGATATTTTAATGCATTTGTTGCATGTGACTCAGGGGGGGGCGCATATTGCTGTATGTTTGGGTCCATGGATGCGTTGCCGGCCCTCATAGTGATTTGTATTTCTCTACAGACGAATTTGGCATGGAATGAGCCATGCAGGAATTGTGAAGTAGCAGCTCTATGCATGCACAGTAAACAGCGTAAGTGTTTGGTGGTTTCCAGGCCAACAGAGGGGGAGTTTGGTGTACTGCACTGTCCAGATGATGCAGGCTCGCATGGGATGAGGCACGATGTGCATTTCTCTTGCAGTGCACTGTTTTCTTTCAGTTGCAAAATTACTGGTTTGATGTGACTGTGTATTATGAGCATAGTGGTTGTCAGGGAATGTTTTGGCCACTGCACCTGTTTTTTGTTGTGTAATATGCATGGTGGATCCAGTGCTGTCCTTGCATGAGTTTGTTAGTATCAGTTTTGTAATATTCCTTCCTACTTGTGGTCTCATGTGCATGGTTTGGTGTCTACATTTATTTTATTTTTATTTTTTACATTTGTAGAGCACTCTACAGCCCACAGGCATTGAGGCGCTTAAAATGGATCGTAAGAAGGCATATTTAAGGGTTACAAAAAGCCGCCCAGCAAGTATTCTTGAGTTTACATTTTACAGAACACATTGGTACTTGCGGTCAAGTGGTTGTTGGCCATGCGACGGCACTCTGGGACTTTGTTGCTTTTGCTGTGTGCTTTTGTGTATGCTACATGGACACTGTGGGTGATGTAGCTATGCCTGTGTTGTTCATTTGTGCACTGCCATGAGTCACAGGCTGTTTTAATGTGTGATTGCACCTTTGTATGACGCTCTTGTGAATATGGGCCTTGGGGTGTGTCTAACACTATTGCTCACTTACAAATTGGCTCTTATTCAGGGGTTGTTTTGATATAGGGTGCAATGCATCCCTATTTCTAGTATGTATGTCACATGTGGAATCTTGCACCCATGCTTTCACACTGACAGCAACAGATGTGTGTGTGCGCCTGTAGTGCACATGGTCACACATCTTAAGTCCGATTTTGGTTCTCTTACAGGAAATGGTGGCATTGTTGATTTAGGTGTCCATGAATGACTAGGCGCTAAGATTTGAATGTTGTCTAGTTCATGCATTTTTCTGTAGCAACCTATTTGTACTTGTTCATGTATGTTTGCCATTTGTACAGTTGTTGAGCCTCCAGAATGATTTCACTACATACTTTGGTGGTATACTCCCACTTACAAGTCTTTTCTGGGGCATCTGCTTGTGCATGTTGTTTTATGTCTAATGGACACAGCCAATTTTGCCCTCCCAATGGCACATTCTCAGGATGTTGTGCGCAGGGAGGATAGGCCACAAATCATCATTGAATGGCACCTGGGGGGCGACTTCACTGTGTGTACTCCATGTGGGCTGGTATTTATATGAAGTACAGTTGCACCAGCTGCGTGCATGCAGCCTCTCCACGTGCCCTTTAGCCAGTCATGGCCTAGGGGGATGCTGTCGGTAAGGCTGGTCTCCCACCTGCATGTCCACTGGTACATTGCACTGTGCAGCAATATTGTGCAGGACACATGTAACCATAATGATTCTGCAAACTTTATAGCAACACCCCTCCAGAGTGGTCAAGGGAGCAGAACTGTGCCTTTAGCACTCCGAATTTACACTCCACTATGCGACAAATGGCTACATGTGCAGCATTGTACCTAATCTCAGCTGGAGTTGTGGGGTCCCTGATGGGTGTCATCATGAAGGTAGTCAGCGGGCAGGCACTGCCCACTGTAAATGTGTACACGGTTGTCATTGGCATTTATTGGCAGGGTCTATTGTTCATTGTGTGACGTGCATGCATGTTTTCATACTCACCAATGAGCCATGCGCTGCCATGTTTTCCAGATACCAGGGGCCCAGTGCAATGGTTACATGAGGAAGATGTAGCTGTCATGTGTGCTGCTCGGGAAATTGGCAGAGACTTCCATAATGATTCCCTTGGCATCACACACTACCTGCACATTGATGGAGTGCCAGTGCTCCCTGTTCGGGAAGATGTGCTATGTCAATCGGGTTGGCTGTAGCGCATCATGTGTGCAGTCTATTGCACCTGGAAACAGGGAAAGCGTGCTACTGCATAGAAATCCTGCATGACTGCCTGCCTTTCTGCTGGTGTTCAGGGATTATATGTGTGCCTGTGTACACATGCACATCCTTATTTGGAGGACAGCCCCTGGGTTAGACAGCATGATTGGGTAGCTGCGATATCCCACCAACTACTGCAGTGGTCCACTGGAAGGACCAAGTGGAAAGTAAATGGAGTGCTGAAGCACTTTTTCTAGCTGGGTACTGGCCTGGGAGCAGATGGTGGGTGATGTTAGGCCATCTTCCCACCACCTGACGAAGTCTAGGATTTATGGGGGGGCCGGTACTTGCCTTAGACCTGATCATCCAGCATCCCAAAAAGCGTAGTGTGTGTTGTGAAGATCCGGGCCCCAGGCATCCTCCTCCTCCTGCGGTGTCAGCGCACGATAGTTCTGACTGCTGCTGGATTCATCATGGCTGTAGACATTCGTTTGGTGTGTATTGCGTGCTTTACTTGCATTTGTTCCTATGTGCATTGATGTTTAAGCCTACCATCATGCAGCGTATGAGTTACGGGATTTGCGTGTGCTTTTTTCACGGCCTGACGTTCTGAGTTCAAATCTATGAATACGGTTATATTTGCATGGCTTTGGGGGTGAGATGGCTTGGCAATGTACTGTCCCTCAATAGACCATTATTTTTGCCAGTGTTTCCTCATTATGCATGTTTCCCCTCCTATTTTGATTGATGCGTAGGCCCAGCCCACACTCTGCATGGAGTCTTGCACAAGGTGCTCGTCATCTCTCAGAGACGTGCCGGGCTTGCGCAAACTCCACGCAAGTCCAGGAAAGTCCTGAGCAGTCGGTTCCATGAATCAACGATCAGGGATTTGCACTAAGATTGGCACGCAATCCCCTGATTTTCCATTCAAATATTGTCATGAGTTGCGCCCTAATTCACTGGAAAGTGAATGCAAATACTCAAATGCACGGCGCATAAATAAATGCGCACACAAACTCAATTGCTTGTTTACACATACAAACATGTGCATGCATAAATACACACACACTTGTCTCTGATAAAATGCCAACCTTTCAGCTTATAGACACTTCAACATGCTTGCACACACCTGCATGCACAATTGCATGTTTATTCATGCAAACATGCATTAACAGCACCAAATGCATGCATATGCAAATCTGCATGCTGATATATTTACATACACCCAATGCACATGTGGAGAAACATATTCAGATGTGAATATGAACACCTCTGCATTCCGCTATATGCCATACAGCACCATACACATACACAAAGCTTAAATGTAGATGACCAGGGCATTAAATTCAAGCCTACGCACACACTGAAATACTTGCACACAGCCATGCACACACACACACACAGACACACACAGACACACACTCTCACACACACATCTACATGCAGCCTAGGCATACCTGTATACTCTTACAAATGAACACATAGACGCACCTATGCACACAAACATCAGACAGACCCTCACCCACCCACAAAAACATGCACACAAGCACACACATTTGCCAGCAGCAAGGACATTGCTTTGCAAGTCAGATAGACAGGCATGCTTCAGTGTGATCAATCCACCTCCACAATGACCCAGAAATAACCAAGGGACAATCTGTAGTGAATTAAAGTCAGAAGGAGCCGCTGTACCTATTAGCGGGGAACAGGATCGAAAGGAGCGCAAATGAGACAGAAAATGAACTCTTGGTGCCTTGATCCATGAAGTGAAATTCGTCGACCTTGAGCAGTTCCAGGCCTCGTGATGCAGGCGAGGAGGACTTCCATTGTCTGCTGAGTGCGAGGCTAGCGCTCTGGGACCTGATTGGCGCAGTGAGGGAGCGGGTCAAAGGAAGGACATTTCCAAGGGAATCGAAATCGCTCAGTGCTTAGTGGAAATAGGCTTCGAATTGACCACTCCACGTCGCCACGAAGGACACTTGTAAAATGGGTTCCTTTAGAAAATCCGCACGACACTGCCCTAGTCACGTAGTTCTATATCCAGTTACCATTATGAATTCATTTATACGCAGCAGTGGTTTTAGTTGTGCCAATTCTTAAGAGTGCTGACCTACGATACATTACAAAACAAAAAAATAGACATATGCAGCACAAGACATCAAGACATGGCCTCATTAAGAGGAAGGCGGTAGAGGGTTAACGGCGCCGGTACAGCTGTTAACCCTCTACCGCCTCATTACGAGGTCTGCTCGTGGGTCCCGCAAAGGACGTCTGGTAAAACCAGGCATCCTTAGCGGGACCCGCTAGCAGACCAGGATGCAAACAACGGCCCGCCATTAACGCGCCCGTTGCTTGCATCCTCCCCATTATCATTGAGCCCTGCGGGGGCTCAATTGGGAATTGGAATGTTCCGGGTTCCAGGAAAGGGAATTACCGGGCCCTCCAAGGTCGGAATGGCCCGGTATTTCCCCATTCCAGGAACCCGGACCCAGTACCCGTTATGGGGTAGCCATAGCGCTAAAAGCGGCATGGCTACCTCCATACTCGTAATGAGGTCCATGGAGTAAAAGATAAATGTGGTCATTACAGGTTTGCCGGGCCGGAATGAATGTGCCGGTAATTCCATTTATCGACACGTTTCCAGACCTGCGGTGGCCTGAGGTAAGTCAGGCCCCCAATTGGCAAAAACAGCCAGCATTACCGGCACCGGTATCACCAGTGCTGGTAATACCATCAATCTCCAGATGGAGTCCAACAGAACTCCTTGGAATGGGGATTTAGTGCCCTTACTGGCACCTTTAATCTGCTGGTAATTCCGGCAGATCAGGCGCTGCTAATGGTATTACCGTTTGGTGGTAGCATGCTGGATTTACCGGCCGGATACCAACAGACTTATGAAGGGCCACAATAACAAAGAACTCGTAACTGACATTAGCAACGCAGGTCTTTACCACGCTGATAATATTCAGCTTGACAACAATCCATTTCTCGGGCGGTAAGGGTTGCGGAAAGGGCCTATACGGGCAGGTCGGTGAGGTTCCGTGGCGGGCAGCTGAAAGACTGGTGCAATGCGGAGCCGCAAGGTAGGTGTGGGTGTGGAGGGTGAAACAACGGGGGGAAGGGTGGAATCCCTTCGAATGGAGAGTGATGCAGGGATAGGTTTGGCGGTGATGGCCACCCCTTGGAACATAATGGAGGCTGCAGTGCGCAAGTGATCCAGCGATAGGGCTGGACACAATATGTGCAGTAGAGGTGTTGCAAAGAGAGGGGTCCATATAAAATAAGGATCCTCCCAATTCACAAAGGGCACCTGAATGAGGCTATCTTATTTGTGCTCATTCAGGTGCCCTTTCCCAGCCTTTCCGTATTTGTGCAAATAAGTGAGCATTTCTGGGCATTGAAAAGGGCATCCGGATTCACAAACAAGATATACTTTTCAATGCCCATAAATGTGGGTCATTCTCCTGCATCTGATGAGCTCAGGCCCGGGGGGGGGGGGGACGGGGACGGGGGTGGAGGGGGAGGATCATGTCAGGGTCATTTCTGACCCTGTCATGATTTGTTTAAGTGTGACAGCCGCGGTTTAAAGGGTTTTAAAAGAGATGCCAGGTTTGCTTATATTATATTATATTATATTATATTATATTATATTATATTATATTAGGAATCTTGCCATATCTGTTGAAAGGCCTGCAGCTAATATTCTTATTACAGGCCTAAACATGTAATAAGAACACCATCACTACTCTTTTTAGAGTTCAGTTGTGACATCACAATGGCCACTGCCAGAGCCAGCTGACGGCTTGAAAGGCAGCTCTCGGCAGATTTCCAACTACTACTACAAAACCTAATGAAAACCAGTTGTGCAGATTTGTTTTTTTGTCAAGTCATAGAGCCTGATTTACAAAAATGTTTTCAACAGGCATTCCCATGTGTTGTAATGTAGTCTTGTATTGCCACTGGCCTGGATGCTTGCTGTAGAATGTTGGTGCATGAATGCAGCTCAGGAGAATGTTGGGTGGATCTGTGTGTGAATGTTCTGCGAGTGTCAGTTGGGGGCCTGAGCTGGGTTGAATGGATGGCCGGTGGGTCAGCTCCTTTGTTAGTGGTGTTTATACCTTCCCATGTCCCTGTTAATGTCTACGCGTGCTGTAACTATAATAAGAGTAACTGGAGTAATGTACAGATTTGTACATATGTGAATAAAGCCTTGCCTGGAACCAACTTAAACTCAGCAGCTGGTCTGTGATTCAGTAGTGCACACTGAATGTCTAACATAAGGTTTCACTACACCATGTTCAAACATTTTTGTAAAACAGGCCCCTAGGCCTTAGTGGTTAAAAATTGATGCATTTATGGTAGTATATGTATTTAGTGTACGGTGCAGGTGGGCTGTACCACAGGAGAGAAGGAATACAGTTGTATGATGCTGCTTATTCTAAACTACAAAAGTCTTTTCAATTAATGTTGTATTAAGCTTCTTAAAATGTGTGTAACATGTTACAGGTTGAATATTGGTATGCTTTTCCAACTCCTCAGGTTCTACATGTATTCAACATATCAACAACTCTGAATATTTCTTAATTCAGATCGATTAAGAGACCAAGCATTAAAGGAGACAGTGAGGTTATCAGGTATTGTAAAGAATAAAGTAAATTGGAGGGACAGAACAGGCCCCTTTAAAGTTCTGTGACCTTATAAAGTAAAGCAAGGGTTTAGAAGTGCAAAACCAAGTATATGACGCTGCGCCAAGAGGATTCTATTATCTTGCGTCATTGGGAATATAGCTTTGCTGCATCCCTATTCCAATACTAAGACACTTTGGGCCTGATTCATGGAAAAGTGCGCATTGATCCTGCAGAGTCCCAGCGCCGAGAACATTTTGTGTGCACTCCGCGTATTCATGGAATGTTTCCCGCTAACTAACCCTATGTGCAAGTAGCGGCCAGAACACCCTTGTCACGCTTCGACGCAAAGCGAATCCAGCCACATACACCTACCTTAGTGGGCTCCTTGGCCGCAAACTCATGCACCCCAATAATACTGCGTGGGGTCCCCCAAAAACAAGCCAGCACCCCAGCGACACCATGCAGGGTCTCCCGTTACTGTTACCAGCACCCTGATAACATGCGCACCATATTCCGTAGCTCGGGTAATACCCCAATCCATCTGCGTGCGAACCCCCATAAAACGCAGATGAACGCCGCTAAACTGCTTACGCACACCCCTAACTCTGAGCGACTCTCCTACTGCGTGCATCCAACCCTACATTGCCGCTCAGACCAAACCTTTGCGCTGTAATTTCTATGCGATTGGGGCCTTGCACCTGCTTATGCATGGCAGTGTGATCGGGGGCTTTTCATGCAGATTTCCCCAGCGTGATGCACGGTCAGATCTATGAATAGGCTTGGATTTGCGTGGTGCTGGACGTGCAATTTCCTCGTGCAGGTGGTCCCTCGACAAGCCCACTTAATACCTTGTTCTTCCTTATTTTTCGTGGAGTATGGGTAATATGCATGTTCCGCCCCCTATTTAACTCTCTATGCAGGCCTGCCCACATTCGACGTGGAGTCTCGTGCATGGCGATCAACTGCTCGCAGAGGCATGCCACACTTGCGCATAGTCCCGTCAAAGTCTGAAGAAGTCCAGCAAAGTCGATTCCATGATTCGATGGAGGGAGTTTTGTGCGCAGGTTGGCCCGCAAATATTCCATTAATCAGGACCTTTGTGCACTGGGGTGTTTTCCACACTAAACCCATAACTATATTATTTACATGTAATACAGCCAATCAAAAAAATATATAGGGTTTACTTGTAGTCCAAGCTAATATTCTTAGCCACTGCCACCCCATTCTGATCTTATTTGCCGTATTCTTCACCTTCGTCTCTCCCCGGCTCGCACATCTCAGCTGGCTGCTGCGTACTTCTGGATCTTCACACTCGCCTCTTTGCCTCCATTTCCTGCGCCCCGTTTCCCTATGGCCCAACACGTTCTGCACAGACAGAGTCCTTTCCAACTTCCTTTTTACCGCTCCTCCAACATGAAGCTTTGCACGCGCTCTATCCAGTGTTCTACTACCTCTCAATATTACTTCCTAAAGGTCCTTGCTTCATGGTGTTAATAGCTATGAACTGGTAGGCGAGGAGCTGCATCACTCTGTCTGTATTGGCAATGGGGGGTATTGTTAAACTTACCAGCCAGTAAATCCCCCCACTTCAGAATTATTGTTCAGGGAACAACAAGCAAAATTGCCAGACAAGATGAGCCTTAACTGGCTTCAATACCTGATTTTATTTAAATTTTTTGAGAGTACGGCCCTCGTTTCATCTCCGGCGGTAGCCGTGCTGGTAAAACTGGCAGGCTACCGCCGGAGTAGTGATTTTTTTTCCGGCGCCTGGCTCCATGGAAACACCGGGGATTACGACCCTGGTGTTCCTGGATGTCAGACGCTGGAAAAATGTAAATGCACATTCCCATTTGAGTCCCATTGGACTCAATGGGAATGGGGATGACGGAAGCACAGGCACTGTTAATAACAGTGCCTGTGCTTCCCGGAAAGTGTGCGGGTGGGTGCTGTCCCGCCCGCCATGTCAGACCTGGTGGGTGGGGGTTGCCAGTTATAGGGTCGAAAACAAAAGGATCGAATGCCTTTTGATCGACAATCAGAGGACCGAAAAAAGGGTTGATTTTTTTTTTTTTGGGGGGGTCCCCACTAACCTCCTGTTTTCTTTATTAATTTTTTTTTTTACCAACCCAAAGTAAAAATATATATATAAATAAATAAATAAAAAAAATTTGACCCTTTTTTTTCGATCCTTTGACTGTCGATCAAAAGGTCATTCGATCCTTTATTTTCGATTCTTTGACTGGAGACCGTGGGTGGGACGGCAGCCGCCTGCAGGCTTGGAGTGTGCCAGTCCGTTAGGATTACCGGCACCGTTGTTCCCGGACCGACATGCGCATAATGAGGCCCTACGTCATTGCCAAAAAGTCTCTTGGCGATGAGGCGAAACAACAACTCAGAAATAAAAGAAATAGTAAAAAGTCAAAGGAGTATACAATAAACTATTGGGATGCCCATCTTCATCTGATAGTGGTTACACAAGTTCAAAGTGGTAGAATGTTATGGGGCAACCAATTCGTCCTACAGGAAACAACATTCGAGGCCACCGGATCGATGGGTGGTGGTGGCAATGAAATCTGCCACTTGAAGAGCTAACTAGTGTCGAGCTCCAGGCATCGAGGGCCAGATCTGTGCCGGGCTTTCAGAATACCCCTTATTGATATTCATGAGATACATTTGCATACAATGATTCTAAATGTATGCACATTTTTCCTCATGAATATTAATGAGGGATATCCTGAAAAACCGTCAGGATTCCAGCCCTCAAGGCCTGCCGTTGGACAACCTTTGAGTGTTTCCAGATTATTTTTTATTTTTTTGCCAAATGTACCTTTTATTTCTTCCCATTTTACCACTTTTTACCTCAACAAGTGGTAGGATACTCCTCGCCCCCCCTTACATGCCCAACCCTACCCCCCTCTACATACCATACCCATACTTTCCATCTACAGTTTTGAGGTAAAGAAAAGTGGTAAAAAACTGTGCAAACATTTTTGGGCAAATCTGCATTTGGCAAAACTGTGCAATAGATCTGATCACATCACACCAAACGCGGCCAGCACCAGGACTGGGAGGCGAACCTCGCAACCCGTCAAAGCAAAGCCAATGATCGCTAACACAACAGATGCCGAAAGACCTCTTTGTCATGACAGACCAGAATATCTGATTGCATAAAGGGGGGCAGGCAGCGTGTGGGAGGTGGGGAGGCAAACACAAGGCGTTCCATGAGTTGGGGCACCTCCGTTCCTGGTGCCTCCCGCTCTCCCATGATGCATCATTCCCATGCTCCTACCTCTGAAGTTCTCCAACAAAGATGTCCAACAGCACTTCCCAAATTGACCAGTGTTTGCCATTACTCGTTGCCACCTACTCTGGCCAGGTCTACCCACTCTGGAGAGTCCACGAGTTTCAAACACAGCTCAGCCAGCATGACCATCCCAATCAGCGTGTAATGACACAGCCACCTCCACCAGGGTGGAAGTGCAAACCCTTGCTTCCTCCGCAGACTCCTCCTCTTCCTCCATGTGCAGTAGTCTCTGAGGACAAGTAAATAAAAGATTTGTGTTTGCTAATAAATCTGATTATTAGTTTAGTGGGTTGGTGCAGAGACAGGAGAAGGGCAGCTGGCACAGATTTCATTCTTTATTCAGACTCCCCAGTCTTGATTGCATAAGATACGTATGGGGGATATTGGATTAGCTTGGCAGATGTCCCAATGTATTAGCGTAAAATTAAAAGCTAAATTAAGCAGCACACATTCTGAATCGCTAATGCATCACCCATGCCTTTTGTAAATGCACAGCAACTTGCATCAATAGAACTGATGCTGCATAAATTGACTGGCGGGTGTGGGCCACACTGCGGGTTGATGAGACTCTCATTCATGGAGGGATTGTGTTCAACTTTCAACTTTGCTATGGAGTCTCGCTCCATCTCACATTATCCGGATGCCTAGCGCTTGGGTAAAGCGCTCGTCTCTGACCAGGGAGAGCCAACACTTTGCAAGTTGGAATCCTGCAGCATGACTGACTCGGCCTTTCATCATTTCAAGGTTGCTAAATAGAGTTCCATTCATTGTATTAACAATAGAAGCTGTTATTAAGTACCTCGAAACTGGAGTAGTCTGGCAAGCAGCACTATAACAGGTGTTGCCTGTTTTGCTTGATTCTTCTACCCTGCTCCACCTCCCCCCATCCAGCCTACTTCTGCAGCAGTCTGTCCTGATACATTCTGGTTTCACCATCACCGTCGTGTGGCCAATGCTGGACTTGACTTTTATGGACTTCATTGATTCACGGTGCGTCACCCTTTCTGAATTCTCATGCTGGACTTCCTTTGCATCTTGTACTCATGGTGGCCCTGAATCATGCTGTTCCCATATTCATCTTGTATCCTGGCTTGCAACATTATGTGTTCCTACTGACTTCTGCAATTGTATTCGCTCTCCCCTCTTGCTTCTCCACTCTTTTTGACTGCTTACTCTCTGCTCTCTCCTCCTCTCCCTTTCTCCCTTTTCCTATCTCCTCTCCTCCTCCCCTTACTTTCTTCTATACACTTACTCTATCAGACTTGTCCCTGGACCTAGTATGATAGCAACCTTGTTTGTCTCCTCCCCCCCTCCCCTTACTTGTCCCCCAACTCCAGCACTATCTGAAATGTTGTCAGGCCTAGTACGATAGTCGCTTGTTTTGTTCCTCCCCTCACTTTCTGCACCTCTCTCCCTCAACTTTTGTTTTTCTCCGGCTCTACAAGAAATGTCCATTTCCTCCCCATTCTCCCCCTCCCTTCCTTATCTATGTCTTAGCTCTTGCACTATCTGAAATGTCTTCAGGCCGAGTATGATAGTTAATGTGACATCCTTACTGTTCATGGCCTGTAAGAATGTCATTGTATTTTCCTTTGTTCCCTCCCTTGCCTTGAAGCGCTTTGAAACAGATTGTGTATATGTGCTATATAAATAAACTCTCTTATCATATATAAGAGAAAACTATAAGGGGCTCCCTGCATACATTCCCAACACTACTGGCTCTAAACTCTTGAAACGTGTTCCTCTTATTTACCGCAGTGCATTACGCTAGTAGAGATGGCGGTAATTACGCCTTTTAGACCAAAGAAGGGGTCATTATCGTGGGATAGTGCTCAAACCCAAGTTATTGCTTGTAGTTAAGATGCAGGCAATAACTTGGAGAAGATCATTATCCAAATCGATAACATCCCCTCTGATGACTACAAAGCTGTTTAACATTTGTGCTATATAAAAAGTGAAATAAAACAGTGTATGCATCGATGACCATTTAAAAAGAGGAAGACAATTAGATGGCATACTTTCATTTGGAACTAATTACTAAATATTGTTATAGTTATAAGTATGTGAATATGTATTTTTTGACACTGGAAGTTCGTTCAGATGTAAAGATGAATCAGATTCTTGCCCAGATGCTCTGACGTCTAGTTGTTTGGATTTAGGTTAATACAGCCTTTTAGACCAAGGGAGGGGTCATTATCATGGGATAATGGCCCACCACCAGTTTCTGCCTAAGGAAAAACAGAGAGCCATATGTTTGGGAAGGGTCAGTATCCCAAGCAATAATGACCCCCTGCCAAGGGCTATAAGGCTATTGCCACATGGTGGTAGTAGCAATACAAGAAAAACTTGTGTATAGGCGTATTATAAATGCCATATCATGTCATATCATATATCATATCATGTCATGCCATATCATGTCATGTCATGTTTTGGAGTTTTGGTGGTGAAGTAAAACATGCTACTTTAAGAGTGAGCAAAGTAAATGGATGAACTGACTTAGTAAATTAGATTTGGTTTTATTTTGCAGTATTTAAAAAACATTATTATTATTATTATTATTATCATTATTATTATTGTATTTATTGAGCGCGGACCAAGCTTCAAGAAGCAACAGGGCGCTTTACAGAGGTGTGCAACATTGCAGATGCATAACAGAGTGCTTTTCAGAAGTAACATCAGAACAGATATACAGCGGCGGTAGGATACAGAGGGCCACAGAGGAGGGGTACAGTTGTACAGTGTAGAAGGGAGAAGAGGTGGCCAGCGGCGTCTAGCGAGGGGCTAGATGATGGCCTTGGTGTTGCGTGGCAGAGACTCCTTGACGAGGTGGGTCCTGAATCTCTTTCTGAATTGTAGGAGCGTTGGAGCGACCCTGATGCTGATGGGTGTAGGAGGTTCCATAGTCTTGGGGCGTAAGCAGAGAAGGCTTGTTTTCTGGCCCTTACCTTTTTTGCAGTGGTGGATTTCAAGTCTGCACGAGTCCTGGCTTCTGGTGGTGCACTGCCTGCCGGAGATGCTGAGTTTCTCTGTGAGGTAGCTGGGTGACTTGAGGCTTACTGCCTTATAAGAGGGGGTGAGGAGTAGCCCACCGCTTGTTGAGGTAAAATGTGGCTGTCTTATTAAGTTAAGCATTTTCATTGCATCTTGGTTGAACTGGAGCAGGTTTAACCTGAGCATGCATTAGGTGCAGGGTTCGAAATTGCTGGGAGCTATTTAGCCCCTGCTTCTACCCTTCTACCCTTAAAGCCAACAGTTACCAGGGGCTTCTTTTGGCTCTACATGCCAACTGGTTCCTTACAAATATACATCTGTGACATTAACTTTGAATTTCTGAGACTGCAAATAAAGAAAAATTCGGACACATTTAAACATAATGGACCGTTCATGATTGGCAAAAAGTTAAAATGTGCATCTCATGCATGATTCAGATGCCTATAGCACCGGCTACTCACTCCTGGATCCCTGGGGCCGAACCTGCCCACTGGGAGATGTCGATACCCAGGTGCTGGTTTTAGCTCCCGCTCATTGAATCTTAATTTCAAACCCTGCGCCAATATACACGGAATTCTGTTTAATCTTCTATTTATGTTTGACTTGAATGGGAGCAGCTCTGCTCGCGAGCGAATTCTAGAGAAATTGAGGCAAACTGAACTGAGGGTTATTGCTGTAGATCAGTGCTATTAAAATCTTTTATGCCGAGCCCCCTCCTTCAGTAAACATGTTGCTGCCTAGCCCCCTTGTGAAAAAATATTGTTTCTGAACCGACCAGTTGCTATATATGCTTATATTTTCTATGACAACAGTCACCATAACCCCTTTTGAAAGAGGGGGGTGGGTGCAACCCCATAGTTTGAAGACCACTGGACAGATTTATTTGGAGCATTCTTAACATACAAGTATGTTTTTTTTAAAGGTGCAGATAGACACATTACTTAAACATACCACCTTCCACACCAGTGTCCTGCGTTTGGTGGGAGAGGTAAATCCCAGCAAGGACCTGCAAAGGCCGTCTGTGGAAAGGTTGGTGCTCCGATGTGCATACACACCCCCAGATACAAATTGGGTCTAGCCGCACACATAATGACTCTCCTGCATACTTGTCAGACTACCTCTCAGCACCCACCCCTATGCCAGCTCGACATGGGTGACTAACTAGGACTTGGGCCACCCTAGCTATCTTCGTATTGGCTAAAATGCACACATGCATTCTAAACTTCTTGAAGACTACCTGTACTTCGTTCCCCTGATGGAGTCCATCCTACAGCGCCTTGGGACCATAACAATGGTGAAAGGCGCTATACAATATATATATATACCTTTATAATGATAAAATATGATGTAGAGAAACTAGTGCAGTAAGGAGCCCCACAGATTCATCAGAGCTTCCGGACATGTTTAACTTGGACCTTTATGGGGCGACCCGGAAGTGAGTAAGCAGCGTTTTTTTTCCTGCATGTGTGGTATGGCGACATGTTCTGATAGGCATCTCCCGGACCACATGTTTAAATACAAAGAAAATGAATGACAGACTCAAAGGTTCCCTTGATTTGATTTAATTATCCTTTGAAGCGATTCTGCAAAGTTAATTTCCTTGTCAAAACAGTGCACAATATAGACAAATGCCAAGTGTGTAGTTACATATTACATTCAATTAAAAGCAAGCAGTGGAAACACCCAACAGTTTTGGCTATTGTGCCTGCATGGGATGATCCTTTTCAAGGCACTGCCACAAGGGTACTACCTGGCCAATAAGATGGCAACAGCAAGAAACTGATGTGATTACTTGGGAATATTATAGTGTCTGGCAAATGCCTATACAACACCTACACACAAGCCTAAACATTTGGCTTTTTCATTTCTTGTTTTTAATCAGACAAGGAACAGATATAAATGAATTGGCAGAAGGCATATTTGTTTAATACATTTTTATTATACCAGTTTCGCCTTCACAGCTGCAACTAAGCCACTAATTCTCAGCAGAGAGCTTAGAAAAAAGCTCTTAGGCCAAGGATGTATACTACTGCTTAGTAGCCACGCTCAAACATATTCTAGGAGGATGTGTTTGGGATGGAGGGCCGGGTAGTGGGTGCGAATGGCCATAGGGATTCATGACTTGCTATTTATGTAGCGCTTATGCCTAAGCGCTGTACATATAACATATTTACATATTAATCATCCCAACCACATTAGGTACTTCATTAAGATGAAAGGCTGAAATGGCCATGTTGGGATTCGAACCTGCAACCTGCAGATTACACACAGATCATAGCAGTGAGCGCTGAACCCACTGAGCTATGTTACCAGCTGCCAGATTAGCATTGCCAAGGACAATCAATGGGTGGAAAAATCCAAAAATGCCCTCAAGCTGGGTATCCCTTCTCATATCCAATTTCCCTTCTCTCTGTACTTCAATGCATTCGTTTTGGCTTAAAGGTGCGCGCTTAAGCACCACCTAATACCCCAAACTAATGTGTTCTATGCAAAAATGCCCAAATGAATTCCTCTCATTCTAATGGAAGAAATCCATACAATTCTAAAGCACAGTTTGCATGGGCAAATCCGACAGAAAATGACAGCAGGTAATTGGGGGCGCCTTACTTTGGAAAAGGGAGTGGGCCTACACGTTGCTACTATTCATGCTGCTGGTCAAGGGGTCAGAGTGGGAGCAGACGTGCCACGCAACTCACTCCACCATTAATTTTGTAACCCGAGGTACCACCCACATGAGCATTTTGTTTGCCCAGAGCCAGCATAACTGGGTACTACCATGTGCGACCGGGGCCATATTAAGCTTGGAGCATGCCCAGAATCTGACAAAGCTTCCGGTACTGAGAAAGGGAAGTGTAAAGTTAAAGTAGTTTGGCATGGGGGCAGATTAGCCGAACAGCCGGAGGACGTGGGTGGGGTGGGGGGCTGTTGGCCTGGCGGGGTGGAGGACCCACCACAAGCCATGTTACATGATGATCTGGGATGAATTGTACAGTTAGAAGCTTGCTTTGTGGTAGAATTTGTTGGATGTAGAATTATTATGTAGAACATGGAATGATGCTAACCAGTTGTGAGGGAGAGTGAGAATGGTGACGTTTGGAAAGCGAGAGCGCGAGGGAGGATAAGACGAGAAGGAGGAGGAGGCAAATGGGGCTGCTAAAGCCTGTTACTAAATAAAGGTTGAGCTACAAAACGTTCACCTGCTGGTTGTGTGTGATCTGTGACAACACAACATAATACTGGCAATGAGGATTCTATCAGCTGGAGCACAGCAGCCCCAGCCGTGCCGCTGTCGGCTTTGTTTCAGCTTCCCGAAGCGCGGTGCGAGGAGGCTGTTGGCTTTCAAGTGCCAGCTTGGCTTCAGTTGCGCCTGAAGGAGGTGCGACTGGATTGAATCGCCGCGCACTGATGGTTCTTTGTTGTGACGGATCACAAACCTCCAGTGGGCATTTTCAACATGAAAGAATTGGATGGAGTATCAGGAGGAATCATGAGGGGGATAACAGGTATGCAAGGTTGGGACTTTGAGGTTCGGTACATCAAAGGAGAACAGAACATGGTCGCGGAAGTTCTATCTCAGAATGCCATTCCGGACGATGATGACGGGTAAGGGATAACTGATGTAGATTGAGAAGTACATTTGAATTCTCAGGTTGGCAGTGAAAAGGACTGGCATGCACAATGTGATAAGGATGAGATTCACTAAAGAATGGTGGATTTTGTACACAACAGTTGTCTCACATATGAACTTGGTAATGAACACAAAGGATATGGGAGGATAAAGAATGAATTGAGTGTAGAGAAGGGGCACCGGGTGGTGGTGCCGGTAGGGCTGAGAGAAGACATCATGGGTATTGCCCATGAAGGACATTTTGGAGTGTGCAAGACCAAAGGCATGATTCGGCAAGGCTTTTGGTGGACGGGTATGGATGTAGATGAGGAGCAGCTATTAAAGGGGTGTGAAGCGTGTGTGAACAGTGACAAGGTTTCGATCACGAGGGTCCCACCTATGAACCTAATAGAGCTGCCTAGTTCTTGGTATGTGTTGGCAGTAGATATTCTGGGGCCGATTATTGCTGTAAGGGGAGGACAAAGCAATTATGTAATTGTGGCAATCGACACATTATCAAAATGGCCAGTGATGTGAGTGGTTAAGGAGATTAGTGACCACAGGATGGTGCAGTTCCTGGAGTTGAAATCCTTGAGGGAAGGTTTCTCCAGGGAAGATTGTATCTGATAATTGTCCTCAGTTTGTAGCAAGGGAGATGAAGGAAAAAAGCAAATGTATAACTCTTGCAGTAGACATGTTATCAAAATGGCCAGAGGTGTGTGTGGTCAAGGAGGCTAGTGCCTGCAGGGTGGTGCAGTTCATGGAATCGATATTCTGGAGGCAAGGGTTTCCAAGGAAGATTTATCAGATATTGGTCCTCAGTTTGTAGAAAGGGAGATGGAGGATTTGTTGAGAATAAATTGAGTGCAGCATTCGACAACAGCATTGTATAATCCCAAAGGGAATTCGGTGGTGGAAAGGTTTAATAGGACATTGATTGACGTGATAAGAATTGAGATTGCGACGGGGGAGATTGTGAGCGTTCAGTCATTGAAAAGGTGTTCCAGTATAGGTTGGCGCCACATCAAATGACTGGGGTATTGTTGGGGGGCGGTCCTGAGACCCCCCGTTGCGTTCCCGTAAGCCCCAGCCCCGAAAGGAGACACAGACACAGCCTTTCGGTTCGGGCTTCCCGGTCGCTCTGCTCACGGCCGGGAATGCCCCTTTATTTATACTCTAGGCGGCGGCATGCTACGTCACGCCGTCGCGTACGCCCGTCACTGCGGGCAACGCCACACTCCTCCTTTTTCGGGAGGAACCACAAAACAGTCCTTTTAATGATCATTATGTTTTAACACACATCACTATGCTAAAAAACCCCACTGCACACCCAACGCCCCTTTATTGTCAACCACCCGGATCCCTGCTTCACAATTTACACGCTAAGTGTCCAAGAACATACTCGTTGAGGTAAGCAGGTTTCCCTCGCCAGCCCTCTGGGGGTACCTCCTGCCTACCTCCGGCCCGTGGTGTCCCTCAGCTGCGGCTCCCCGGATTGGGGAGTCTGGGAGCTCGTCCCGGAAGTCACCGTCGCCGGGGTCCTCTGGTGGGTCAGGTTCCGGCGGAGTGTCAGTCCGGGGATCACCCAGTTTCTTGAAAAAACTCACATTCCGGGTAACGGCAGATCGCCCATCCGAGGCCGTCACCATGGACCCCTTGACGGCCACCACATCCAAAGGCTCAGGTTCATAGGGAAGCGAGAGCTTCCCGTGGGGGTGTCGGTTGCGGACCAGAACTTCGTCTCCCGGCTCCAACCGTTGGGGCCGGAGACCCCGTCGTAGGTTTTCCTGGTCAACCCTTATTCTCCTCTCCGTCGCAACCCGCTGATCGTCAATCACTCCCGGTTCCTTCTCCCCCACCTCCGGGAGCAGACCTCGGGGACATCTTTTGAACAGCGCTTCCACAGGAGCCACTCCAGTTGAAGCATGCGGGGTGGTTCGATACACCCGCAGGAATTGGTACAGGGCACGTTGGAGGGGTTGACCCTGTCCCTGGGCGATCCGGAATGTCTTGTTCAAAGTCCGCATGAGCCCCTCTGCGTCGCCATTAGCTCGGGGCCACAGCGGGACACCTTCCTGTGCTGCACCCCGCAGCTCTCCATTAGCTCGGAGAACCGCTCACTTTGAAAAGGAGCCCCATTGTCTGAGCACAGGGTGTGGGGAAACCCGTGGGCTGCAAAGATCTTCTCCACCGCCACCACCACATGCTCAAACGCCACAGATTCGACGAACTCCACCTCTGGATATCTAGAGTATTCGTCAACAATGGCCAGGAAGTGGGTGCCCACCGACGTCGATCCATAATCCGCGTGGACGACCTCCCAGGGCCGGGTACCTCGAGGCATCACTTCTATTTCGGGCTCCCGTTGCAGAGGAGAAGCTGCCTGGCACCACACGCATGCCGCCACAAAGTCATCAACCTTCCTTTCTAGTTCTGGAAACCAGACTTTCAGCCGGAGTCGCGCCTTGGTCTTGGCCGCGCCTTGGTGTCCATGGTGTGCCAGCGTGATTACCTCCCTCACTTTTGACAGGGGTACGACAATCCGGTCACCGCGGAGCAGAAGGCCCGACTCCGAAAACGACAACTCATCTTTGACCTTCCACAGCTGTTCAAGCGTTGTCTTGGCCTCATGCGTCCGCCCGGCCACCGCCTCAAGGACGGACTTCCAGGACCCGTGTTGCATTGAGTGCCTTAATACTTGAAAGTACTCATCCTGGGCCGCCGCGGCCTCCAGCTCCGCCAGCGGCATCGCATTTGGTGTGGCCGCCTCTACCACCATCTGCACATGGTTGTCAGCCTCCTCCTCACAGGCATCGTGCCCCTCTCCCCCGCGCACCCCCGGGTGGCGGGACAGGTAGTCTGCCGCATTGTTGGCCCCAGGCCGGTACACCAGGGTGACAGAATATTCAAGGAGGGCGAGCATCCACCTCTCAATCCTTGCTGGCGGCTTCGACGAAGACCCCACCAGAATCGGGAGCAGCGGCTTGTGATCGGTGACCACCGTCACCGGATGACCCAGGACATAGAGTCGAAAATGTCTGCAGCCCCACAGCACCGCCAGGGCC
Organism: Ambystoma mexicanum; assembly: GCF_040938575.1. Lineage (NCBI taxonomy): Eukaryota > Metazoa > Chordata > Amphibia > Caudata > Ambystomatidae > Ambystoma > Ambystoma mexicanum. The sequence continues at coordinate 194,760,359 of NC_090938.1, forward strand.
TCCCGCTCGATCTGGGAGTACCTCTGCTCAGTCTCTGATAGTGCCTTACTGGCATATGCCACTGGTCGAATTCCCCCGTTGCTGTCCACCTAAGTCAGCACGGCCCCAGGCCAAAAGGACTGGCGTCAACAACGATCTCCGACTCCAGGGCTGGGTCGAAGAACGCCATGGTGTCTTCCGTTGTGAGGGCTGCTTTGATGTCCTCGAAGGCGGCCTGCTCAAGTGGGCCCCAGTGCCACGCTGACTCTTTCTTTGTCAGCGCCCGGAGTGGTTCCGACCTGGAGGCGAGGTTTTGGATGAAACGTCCACAGTAGGTCACCATTCCCAGAAAACTCCTCACCTCTGACACTGACTCTGGGGGCTGTGCGGCCTTAATGTCCTGGACCTTTCTCGGATCAGACGAGACCCCTCCTTCCTTAAACACGAACCCGAAGAATTCGATGGAAGTACGCATGAACTCGCACTTTTCCTTATGCAGGGTAAGGCCCAGAGATTGGAGTCATTCCAGTGTCTTGCCCAGCCTCCTCATGTGAGCAACTTCCGTCTTGGCAAACACCAGGATGTCATCGCTGATGTTGAGGACACCCTCGAGATCTGCCAGGGCGCCCCTGATGATGTTCTGGAACACCTCCGCCGCAGATGACACTCCAAAACTCAGCCTTTTGTACCGGTACAACCCCCGGTGGGTGGTAAACGTCGTTATATACCTGGACTCCGGGTGAAGAACGACCTGATGGTAACCAGCTCGGAGGTCCAGTTTCGAGAAGAACCTCGCCCCCTGCACTTCCGCAATTATGTCGTCGATCGTGGGAGTGAGATGCCGCTCCCTCTTTATTGCCTTGTTGGGGAGCCTCATGTCGACACAGATGCGGACCGAATCAGGCTGCTTCGGCGTTCTGGCCACCTCGATCGGAGACACCCAGGGGGTTGGGCCCTCCACCTTTTCGATAATGTCTAGTTTTACCAGACTGTCCAGCTCCTTGTCCACTTGCGCTCTCAGATGAAACGGTACCCTGCGATGTTTCAGGGCGATCGGTTGGACCGATTCATCAATGTGAAGCCTGACCGGTTCGCCGGTCATCTTCCCGATCCCACTGAAGAGTGCTGCGTACTTGTCCAGGAGGTCATTGATGTCTTCCACGTATACTGAATAGGCAAAGCTGACGATCCCCAGGGCCTCGGCGGCCGCACAGCTGAGCAGGGTGTTGTCACTCACCGGGGTGACGTAGAAGCGAGCCTTGATCTGTGCGCCGTCATGCTCCACCCGGGCTACAAAGGCACCATCCAGTGGTATCGGTTCCAGCCCTCCAAACGCAAAGATGCGAGCTTTCGGTGCGTCCAGACCCGGGAGGGGATCACGCTTGTCATAATGTCCTCTGGCCATTACATTCACGGAGGCCCCCGTATCCACGAGCACCGGGACTGGTGAGTGGTTGACCTCTACCACAAATCTGGGCTGTCTCCGGCTCTTCCTTTTCAGAACCTCCACACTCGAGACGAAGAAGATGTTCTCTTTGTCCTCCTCCTCAGCACCCTCCACCTGGGGATCCACCTCTCCCTGATCCACGTGGGCCACATTTGTCGGCGGGTTCTGGCGTGGGGGCCACGTCCTTGGCTTGCCTCTCGGCACCATCACGGGCAGGGCTGCACGGCATACCCTCGAAAAGTGGTCGGCACTTCCAACCGCCGGACACTCTGTCGGGTGAGGGAGGTCGTATCCGCACTTCTGGCACGACTCCGCGGCTCTGCCTGCCCTGTCACGGGGCCCTTCACCGGGACGTCTCATGCCTCTGCCGCCTCGCCACACAGCACACACCTCCTCCGATCGCACTGACCGGGACCCTGCCTCCATCTTGTTGGCCCGAGCCTCTGCCACCTCATGGCACCGGCCGAGCTCCAATATGCGGGGCAGAGTGATGCCTGGCTCTCTGAGGACCTGCCTTCTGAGTTTGCCGGACGAGCATGCCTGGATGAGCATCGTGCGCATCATATCGTCTGCGTCCGTCCATGCACATCCAAGAGAGAGGCGGCGCAAACGGCCATAGAAGGTGTCCAGTGTCTCATCGTCCTTCTGTTTGGCCGACAGCATAACAAATCTCTCAAAGTCCACATTAGCAAGGGGGAGGAAATGCGCAAGGAGCGCCTTCTTAGCCGCGTCATAGGAGGCATTAGCAGGTGTGAGGGATTCAAATATCTCCTGGACCACAGGTCCTGCGGAATACAGCATGGTGGCCACTCTGCTGTCATCGTCCGTCACCTGAGAGGCTCTGAAATACATGTCCAGGCGACTCATCCACCTTCTCCACCGGGGGCCCATGCTCGACGGAGGCCCTGATGCATCAAACTCGGTAATGGGCTGCAGAGCAGCGTGGGCCGCAGGAGCTCTCGCCTGAGCCATGATGGGGATCCCAGGTTGGACAGCTGGCAGCACTGTGGGAGGTCCTGGCAGGGGCAACTGTGGAGCCGGTGGCGGCTGTTGCATTGGACTCACCGGAGGCTGCCCAAGCAGTTGAAGGTTTGGCGCAGTCCCTGCCCCGTCATCCGAGTCTCCAGAGTCACTCATAGGACTGAGCGCACAGGCACCCCCACTAGTTACCCTGGGGGTCACAACTCAGCCACGCTACACCACCCACAGTATGAGGGCCTTCAACAGTCACATCAGATGTCAAGTACCCACGTGGGATGGGCACCCGCTCCCAAATCCGTACTTCCCTGATGATGAAGAGGACGAAGAAGAAGCCACAGTGACTTGATGATGAAAGGGATGAAGAAGATTGCAGTCTCCACCCACTGGCGTCCACCACTGACCTGGTAGTTCCAAAAATTAAGCCATGAGTATGGAGCAGGCTAAGCAAGTCCAGCCATATTAACCCTTCTCCTGGCTTTCACACGACGTCCGTTTGACGTGCTTAGGAGGAGGAGTCCGAACACGAGGCTGCATCTAAGATGGATGGATAGGTACAAGGGTGATAGGCAAGTTGTATCAGCGGCATTAGTAAGGAAGAGGATGATGGATGGGCAGTGCAAGCTGAATGAAAGATATCACTGGAGGAATTGTGTGAGAGAGACTCTGATGCCAAAAGGAAAGATGGTTAAAGTGCAGTTGGGAAGGTAAGGGGAGAAAGGAGCGTCCAAATACTGATGAGGGTGGATGAGGGTATGAGAAATTCAGTGCGTTGGAGAGATGTGGTGCAAAGAGAGAGAGTTGCAGTGTTGCCAAAGGAAGTGAGGGTGCGGTGTCCTTGGCAGTGAGAGAAGGAGATGTGTTATATTTTGGCCCGTGCTAAAACGGCAAACATGCTGTTACACGATGAGCTGTGAAGAATTGTGAAGGTAGAACTCTGTGTTGCGGTTGAATTTTTTGGATGTAGAACTGTTATGTAGAACATGGAATAATGCTAACCGGTTGCAAGAGAGAGTGAGAAAGCCGGTCAAGTGGCACAGCGAGTAGAGCACTCGCTTTGACATCCGTGCAGAGCTTGCTAACGCAGGTCCGAATCCCGGCGGGGCCAAACTCAGCCTTTCATCCTTTCCGAGGTCGATAAATGAGCACCACACACCGTGGGTAATAATAAGCAGTGCTCAGATACCTGAGGGTTTGTAGCGCTATATAAATGCGAAATTATTATTATTATTAGAATGTTGGCTTTTGAAAGAGGAGAGAGCCAGGCAGGAGAAGAAGGGAAGAAGAGAAGGCAACTGGGGCTGCAATAGCATGTTACTAAATAAAGGAAGAGTTACAACACGTTCACCTTTTGGTGGTGTTTGATCTGTGACAACCCAACATAAGAGAAAAGAAGTTAGTAAGCAGGAAAATGGAAAGACTCGCTCATCTGTCATACATGGAACTTTCCTGTCTAAAGGGCGGTGACTCCGAGACACAGGCTCACCTCCACCAGGCATGATCAAATGTCTCACTTTGATCTCATCACAGCTTCAGAAAGCATCTGTGGCACAGGGATTAGCACAGTGTTACATATTTGAGAAACAGTATCGGCTACTCCAGGAGATAAGCACTGTTGCTCACACATGTAACACACATGCTTCCCTTTAACTAACACACTTACAAATAAAATGTTATTGCACTACTCTCTCTGTTCGCACGCAACAGCCCCACCACCACTCATCCCTTGTTCCACACCCCCCCGATTCTCCAACTTCACTGAGTTTCCAAGATCTTCCTCCTCCAGCACAGCCCATGACAATGTTGGCACGCCCGTCTGTACATTCCGACCCAACTTCCCCTTCGCCAGTGTCCCTTTAGGCATGGGGGTGCCTCGCGCACAGTTCAACACATCATACCTTTCTTTGGACGTCAATCCTCTTTTTTTCCACCCTTCTCTACATGCCCTCTTCATCCACTTCTTTCACCTCCGCTGTACTCCACCGAGAGTCAGTGCATGAGAGAGCATGAGAGAGATTGAGAGAGCATGTTGAGAGATATTGACATAGCATCAGAAGAAGATAAAAATAAAATGTATGGGATCAAAAATAACAAAAAAACTCAATAACATTCAATGAAAATAAATTAAGGGGAAATGGAGGAAGCTAACAAAAATATCTGGGTGGGGAGACACATCACACTCTTTATGTATTTGATACCCACTGGAAACGGATCTTGAATTGTCATCATTTTGCGTTTGAGATTCAAAAGGATTGGATCATTTGGGCAGGATGGATTCCCTTTGTTTAGATAGATTCAATCTCATCCGATCCTGTTTCCCCATCTAAACATTTGTACATACAAGTACAGCACAAAGTAAAAATCGCACCAAGGGTAGCAAGGGTCTTCCTTGAAATGCTGAGGTTTGTTTGATGAAGGGGTGAGGTAATTAAACAAAGGATCCTTGCTCGTCTAAGTCTCTCTTGCTCTACTTTTTTATTTTATTACATTTTTTTTATTGCTTATAGTGCATACCTAGCTCGAGAGCAGCAGAGCGTTTTAAAACAGGAGGGTGCCAGCAGTTTGCTGGGAATTTGATAGAGTAGCACATTATTGGAGGGAGACTGGGAATTTTATTTAGTTTTTCTTTAAACTGGAGGATGTTGGGGGCATTTAGAACCTCTGCCAAGATTGAGTTGCAGATGGTTGGAGCGAGGCAGGCGAAGGATTGCCTGAGAGCCCTCTTTTTACGGGATAGCTTAGACTCCAACCATTTGATAGTTGTTGCTACGTGCGTTGTTGGAGCCCCCATAGATGTCATGCATGTCAGCGTTTTGTTCGAGACTGCTCTGTAGGTGATACAGGCAGTTTTGGATATGATCATGGCAGGAAGGGGCAGCAAGTGAAGCTCACACTGCATTGGAGTGATACACTCAAATATGTAGGATGCCGTGAGGTGGGCAGCCTTGGTGCTCGGTAGGAAGGCCAGTCAGGAGGGCGTTTCTGCCATTGGCGTGTGAGAGCACTTGGGCTCAGACCACTGTGCAGAAGTCATGCGGGAGAATGAAGGGTTTGCTGTTGTGGAGTGTGGAGATCTATTATCAAGAACGTATTGTCATACTGCCATCAGCCTCAGTTTAGTTACACAGACCTCAACTCTATGCAAAACACTTAATCAAAATAATAAAGACTGCAATGACCGTGGCCGGTCCTAACTAATTAAATGTATCTCGCGTCATTGCAGACCCGTTTGTTGTTCAAGAACGTTTGCGCAGCCGGGTGATGTCATTCGTGCGTGTTACCGCGACCGCGCCCGTGTGCATCCTTGCTTGTCAACACCGGTGCACACTGAAACAAATGTACACAAAAATAAATCGGAGAAAGATGTATTTACCACATGCAGAGCTAGCCAACTGATGAAGGTCTGCTTAGTGGGAAGGTAAAAAGAAGAAAGTGATGGGGATAGAGGAAAGCAAAGGGTAACAGCCCAATAGGCAGCACAGAGCATTGAAATACAGGATCCAAGAAAAGAGTCAGAAGGGCTCAGGGGGCTGCTGTAAATGGGCGCTATGAGAATGTGGCGGAATCATAAAGCAGAGGTAACACAAACAGGGTTGGACTGGGACAAGAAATAGGCCCGGTCACCCAAAAAAAAGTGGCCCACCCCTCGCCTCAAAAAAGTGGCCCACCCTTCGCCTCACAACCCTTGACCTCTGATGACATCACCGGAAGTACTGCCATTTGACTCCACCCGAAAGTGACATCCTGGGAAGCGATGAAACACAACCTTTCACCCCTTGACAAAACAGGAAGTGGCATCAAATAGCATTGTGTCCTAAGTACAGTAAATTAATGTGAATCCAAGCAGACCTCCAAGGCCAAATGATAATATGTAGTATTGTATAGCATTTAAGCTTAAGCTCTTTTTTATAGAACAAATATGCATACAATATCACCCAACCTCTGTTGGTACTCATTTATCGACCTAAGAAGGATGAAAGGCTTTTTGGAAAAAAAGAAGAAAAAAAATGAATTTATTTTCTTTTTTTTCTATTTTTTTTTCTTTTTCTTCTAAACTGGCCCATGCATGGCCAGAGACCGGCCCCCACCCCCTAGGGACGATTTCGTCCCGGCCACGGGCTGAAAGGCCGAGGGGCCAATCCGACCCTGAACACAAATGAGTGCTGACCATTAAGAGCTTGTAACACGATTTAAAGAGCCTGTAATGTTGTGATCCCAGAGAACAAACATCGACAGATTCCCAGAGATGGCGCCAATCTGCCAGTAACATGTTTACACAGAACCACGTGATCTTGGTAAAAGTCCCCTCCCCTCTTACAAAGAAAGTGCAGTTTATTTCTCTTACAGCAAGCGATTCCTGTATAAACTAAAGTCCTGATGCACTGGTTAAGCTAAATTATGTAGATATATATATATCCACTGAAAAAACTTTTGTTAAAGGGATGTTATGATTAAGAGTCACTAATACAAACCTATAAAAAAAACCTATCAAGTTCATTGAAAGAAACTCTGTTAAGGGGACGTTATGGTTGCAAGGTAACAAAGAAATGTGCCAGTTATATTGAGCAAGGCAACCATAACCCACGCCACAGCATGCACTGCTAAGACTAACACCCAGCACATCAAAGATGACATCACAAATGGCATCACCGATGACATCACTGGTGACTTCACATAGGACACCACTCCTCTGTAGCTATCCTGTCCCTACAAGGGCTTCTTTTTTAGGGTGTTGCAAGCAACTTATGAAGGATGTTTGGGAGGCCTCTCATGAACTACCCCATGTATCACAAAATGTACTTATTGAAACCTAAACGTACTGAAGTTTTGTTAAGACAGCAATGTAATAATACATACACATTGGCAATGGCTGTAGTGATGTCATTGATGATTCCACTTGTGATGTCATCTTTGATGTGCTGGGTGTTAGTCTTACAGTGCATGATGGTGCAATGAGGTATGGTTGCATAGCTTACCTTAATTGGTGAATTTGTTTATTTTCTTGATTTTACTGTGCAACCATAACGCCCCTTTAACAACGTTTTTTCAATTTTTCAGTGAATTTCATTGTTTTTACCACTGCAACCTAATTTAGCAGTAGCTTCATAATTGCTCTTCACCAACTTTGTGCTTCAAAATCTTTCTCCCCTGCCACATAATAGGTATAATGTCTACGGACAGTACCGTTAGTCCACGGATGAACCTGGGGACAGGTGGCATAAATATTATCTAAAATCACTATTTTAGTAGACAAATTATATGTAGAGCAACAATGCAAACAAGCAATACAACCATGGTTTAAGTACATTATAATTTTGAAAAAATTAAATAATGTTTTCAAAATGATAACACAATATTATAGATCATACCAAATATTGAAGAAAACGGTATACCCTGTATAAACAATGCACTTCAACACCTGACAGGCACTTTAGCACAACATTGGTTGCAGTAAGGAAGATAATTTCGAAGCTTTAGTAAGTAAATATTACCGTTTCATGTAATTTATAAACATGCAGTATGTATAGTAATACGTCTGTGAAAATGTTATATAACTAAAAATAAACTTTGTATATTGTAATAGAAATGGCAAGTATCCCGGAATGGTTAGGATTTTACTTCCCCAAAGAAACTATAAATTAATAAGAAGAACTTACTAATGCCAAATTATTTAGGATTTTATACTTACTTATATATAAACTATTACTTATATATAACTGTTGCACTCATTGTATTTCAAATCTTTTCTACTTCACAATCTAGAACACAACAAGAAAAAACATTCCAATCAAAATCACGAGGGAATAAAGAGCATTTAGAAGCTAGATTGGAGAATATAGAAAATCTAATGAACCAATTAAGTATTCATTCAAAGGAAACTAAACATCATATTTCTGAACTGTATACATATGTAAAAAATCATATGATCAAAACCATTTAGAAGCTACATTGGAGAATATAGAAAATCAAATGAACCAATTAAGTATTAATTCAAAGGAAACTAAACATCATTTTTCTGAAACGTATACATATGTTAAAAATCATATGATCAGAAATATTTATTTTCATTGCCCTACCTGTACCTGTGACCCTTTTCCCCATCAATCACCCTCAATCATTACAAGAGGACATTACAGATCAATGGCTTGATGACATTTCTATCCCTAATTCACCCAATCATGATCATACACCACCCCCAAATTCCCCTATGTTTGTTTTCCACAGTGGTTCTTCCTCCCTATCATAATGTATATGAATTTAAATTTGATGTAAAATAAGCGTGACTTTGTTTTTTATAAAACCACTATTTTAAGTCCACGGACTATATACATTGTCGCACTGTATACAGTGACGTTATGAGGCGTGCTGACGTTCATGAACTGACTGGCACATCTGCAGAGTATACTGAAAAATTGTCCAGAGGTTGTTTTTTTATTTTTAAAGGTATCAAAAATGTATTTCTTGAGATACATTATTTTTCACAATGATAATACACACATTAAATTACATAAATATTGCAGGAGAGCATAAGACACCAGATAATAAAAAAAACCTAACACAACCATCATTCTTCAACAATCAAACCATCATTTGCAACTCATATCAATCAGCTTCATTCACTCACAGTAAACATTGGACTAAACGTATTGGTGCAATATATATGTGGTAGCACTTCATAAATTAGCCCCACATAGTCTTTGACATTTCATTTCATCCACATAAAATGTGTATCCGCACAATGATTATCCAAAATGTGCTCTATTCCATGGAGTGGGTATATTCAACAGAAAATGGTAAGTCCATCCCCGGAATATTTCAGTATACTCTGTTACACTAATACCCTAGTCCAGGGTGTGGGGTTTTCCTGCGCCTTTCAGTGTGCTGGCACGTTCGCAGAGATAATTTTATACTTTCAAATTAGAATGGCCGGATGCGGTTGCAATCGGGGTAACATGCCAGAATGACATCACCCTGGTGCACAGACGTTTGCGAACAACAATCAGGTCTGCAATGACGTGACCTACATTTAACTAATTTGCAAACGTCAGGACCTGGCCACGGTCATTGCCTCGCACCCGTGTGACTTCACCCATGTGCTCTAACAATCATGGACTCTGTGACATGGACAGGGACAGCCGTGCATGGCATGAGGCTGAATTGCAGGCTATACAAAAGGCAGTTGATCCCTACCTTCGGAGGACAACTGTCTTATGTGTATACTGTGATGCACTAATCTGCAGGCACAGCAATTCTGCAGTGCAGTAACACGAAAGGAATTGCCCCCACCTTAGTTTTATGAGAAGTGCTCAACATCTTCCCTTCTCCACCTGTCCCTCCGTTATATTGGTTGGTGCCATCCCCCTCCCACCCTCCATCTCTCCTTCTGCTAAGCCTTTGGCCATGCCCCGAACAAGCTTGCCACTGCCAAAACAATATGTGTTGTTATTACTACTACTATATCCATACTCCAAGTAAGCATGCCCGAACAACATTCCCTTGTTACAGTGTGCAACTAAGTGCACTATTGTAACCGTGGTCAGTAGGCACAATGTTTTACTCATTCTACTCAAAGCAAAGATACTATGCATTCAACCCAAAGTAAACATACTACTGTGGCCATGACCAGTGGTAAACATTTTGTTGTGGCAATAGGCAGGGGCTAGATTGTTCGGGGGCATGGCCGAACACTATATATTGTTATTACTACTACGACGACTACTCTACTATATCCATATTCCAAGCAAGCATACCCCGAACAGCATTCTATTGTTACGATGTTCAGCTAAGCGCACTATTCTATCCATGGTCAGTAGCCACATTTGTATACGCATTCAACCCAAAGTAAACATACTATTATTGCCATGGCCAGTGGCCTCGAACCAAAGTAAACGTACTATTATGGCTATGGCTAGCGACCTCAACCCAAAGTAAACATACTATTATTGCCATGGCCAGTGGCCTCAAACCAAAGTAAACGTACTATTATGGCTATGGCCAGCGACCTCAACCCAAAGTAAACGTACTATTATGGCTATGGCCAGCGACCTCAACCCAAAGTAAACATACTATTATTGCCATGGCCAGTGGCCTCAAACCAAAGTAAACGTACTATTATGGCTATGGCCAGCGACCTCAACCCAAAGTAAACATACTATTATGGCTATGGCCAGCGGCCTCAACCTAAAGTAAATGTACTATTCACTAATCATTTGGGCCCTACAATTGGCATTGTTTTCAAATCTACAATACAGATTTACACCAAATTTACAAAATTAGTCCTCTCCTAGCGCAAGTTTGGTGCAAATCCTTCCAGCGGTTTGTGCTTGAGCCATGAGCAAAACATAATTCCATTCATGTCTGGATTTCAAATGTTTTGGGATCCCCCCTATAATTTTGCTCTGCTTCAGCAAACCACACACAATTTAGCAAAATCATTCAGAGTTGGCTTTATACATTTTTTGCAAAGCTTTGTGAAGATTCATCGACCGGCGCAAAAGTTATAAGCCGCCCAAAAAATTAGGGCTATTTTGCACTACTGCCAGGCAACTTACACTATTGCATGACGTTACGTGAAATCTTTCAACATTTTCACTGAACAACTATCCATTTCTAAGGAAACTTTTTAACCTAATCGATTGAAACCAAAGCCAGGGCCAAATTCACTGGCAGAGGAGCAAAATTAAATGGCACCGCAGCAATTCTGGTGATCCTGCATAGGGAGTGATGATTTGTTATGCCCTTCATCTATTGACTACTGGTAACAATTATATGATATGCTATGTCATTTATAATGCACCTTTACACAGGTGTTTCTAGGCGTGACAAGACAAGTGGGAGAGACAAGACACACAATTTTACTAGGCCTTCTGTCGTTTGGATTGTGCAAGTGCGACAGCGCAAAAGTGCAGGGTGAAGGGAGAGGGGGAAGTGCCAGGGAGAGGGAAGGGGAAGTTCATTCAGGGCAGCAGTGCTCTGAGTGAGCGCAGCCAGGGCAGCACACATCTGGGTAATTGCAACAGCCTCTTTCTAAATCTACCTGCCTCTACTCTCCGCCCTCTGCAACTAATCTAGAACAGGACTGCAAGACTTGTCCTTGGCCTCAAGCCCTGGGATCGTATCTCTCCAGCTCTGAAATCTCTCCACTGGCTCCCGGTGGCTGCAAGGATTAAATTCAAAACCCTCTGCATTCTCCACAAGGCTTTCTGGGGCCTGGGTCCAAAATACCTTCATCTATCCCTCCGCAAATACCTCCCCTCTCAAGCTCTTTGCTCCTCTACCTCCAACTCACTCAGGGTCAGTCGTTTTTCTAAGAAACGAGCTGGGGGTAGATCTCTGTCTTCGGCTGGGGCCTCCCTCTGGAACAGCCTCCCTGCCACTCTAAAACTTGAGGAGAACCATCTCTGGTTCCGGAAGCACCTCAAGACCTTCCTCTTTTCTTCTGCCTTCGCTTCCCCTCTCCCCTGCTGATCTGTTCTCTCTTGGCACTGTGCACCTGGCCACCCTCTGTCCTTCGGGCCCAGGTACCTGCTAACCCTGCCACCCTCCCGCACTGCCTCCGGCCACCCCTTGCACTGGGGTCTGAATCTGTACCCATACAGCCCCCCCTTTTTATTCCTGCACTTATCAGACCTACCCTGTCTGCTGCCTTAAACCTAGCACTTGCAAATTGCTGGCTGCATTACCACTGTTGGTTGCCTTTATTATTTATTTATTGTTATTTATCTGTTTCTCCTCTGCTTCGCACTTTCCACCTCTCCCCCCTTCAATGCAATTTTCCCCTCCCCCTCTCCCATGCACTTGCGCGTTCTCAATGTCACTGGGCCTAGTAAGATCGCAGTTTTGTTAACCCCTGTTCCCCTACCTTGTCGCGCTCTGAAACACTTGTGTACAAGCGCGATAGAAATAAAATATCAATCAATCAATCAAGGAGGCAGGGGCAGTAGAGGTTACAGTTACAGCCCTGTAAAGTAGCAGAATAACGGCTTGACCAAGGCACTCACCAAATGAGGCTTACATTCCCACACAGAGAGTGATGGAATTGTAGCTCCCTGAAGTAAGCCCACTCAATCTCAGAATGTAGGTTTCATCCACTGGCTTAAGCATGTGTTCAGAGCGTTGCAAGTGCTGTGTGCCCCTCACCCGCCTTATGTCACTTGACCCCCCACCACCTTTAGCACCTGCAAAAAAAGCACACGTGGGTGTTAAAGGCTAGAACAACTGTTCAAACAAAGAAAAACGTTACCATTGTTCCCGTGACTCTGCACTTTCATGAGAGGGTGTCCGTTTTCAGTGTTGATCATGTCAGTGTAACCAACTCAGAAATGGCCTCCCACTCACTAAAGCTCCATCAGAAGACCAAAGTTAAAAAGTTTTTTTCTTTTACTTTTAAACATATGTTTTAACCGTTAGGGCCCACATGTGGTTTTTTGGGGCACTAAGGGGCGATATTGACAAAGGCTCGGCCCACCCCCTGTTGTTCATATCCCATCATTAGGCCAGGAGGACACAGCTAATCTTCAAAAAAGATGGAGAAGCAGAGATTCTTTAAAGACCTACCGCAGTTGGGTTTTTCTTGTCTGTCCTGCCTGCCTAAGTTAGCACCAAGATGCCCGCAGGTGTACCCTGCGCTTTATAATTGTTTTCAAGATAAGATACGAGATAAATAATCAGAATGAGTTCAAATAGTTGTGAAAAAGAAGTACAATTTGGAAACATAGATTCAACAAATATAAACATTTAATTAAAATGGAGGATATTGACATACAGCTAATCAGTCATTAGCATAAACATACTCCTAATATTATTAATCTACAGAATATTTAGAAGGTTCAGAAGAGATCAGCATGCAGCTAATGTTTGCATATGTGTAATAATGCCTTAGTGGCCAATACACAATGACAATACTAAAAGTAATCCCGAGTTGTCCTGGACAGAGACCATTTGATTCACAATGCAGCCAGTCAAAGAATACGTTACACTCACACTGACCCTTCCATATTAGACTCCTAGGGAAATCCACCGCCATCAACAATTTCTTTATTGACAAAATCAGCAATATCCGGCAAACCATTCATGCTTAAACTGAGCAGACAATGCCCAGCTCATCCCCATTACTCGAAACCATGACATGGTAAAGCTGAGCAAACAATGCCCAGCTCATCCCAGTACTCTTTCCATTCATGCTAAAGCTGAGCAGACAATGCCCAGCTCATCCCCACTACTCAAATCCATGGCATGCTAAAGCTGAGCAGACAATGCCCAGCTCATCCCATTACTCAAATCCATGGCATGCTAAAGCTGAGCAAACAATGCCCAGCTCATCCCAGTACTCGAAACCATTCACGCTAAAGCTGAGCAGACAATGCCCAGCTCATCCCCACTACTCAAATCCATGGCATGCTAAAGCTGAGCAGACAATGCCCAGCTCATCCCACTACTCAAATCCATGGCATGCTAAAGCTGAGCAAACAATGCCCAGCTCATCCCAGTACTCGAAACCATTCATGCTAAAGCTGAGCAGACAATGCCCAGCTCATCCCCACTACTCAAATCCATGGCATGGTAAAGCTGAGCAGACAATGACGAGCTCATCCCACTACTCCAATCCATGGCCTGCTAAAGCTGAGCAGACAATGCCCAGCTCATCCCAGTACTCGAAGCCATTCATGCTAAAGCTGAGCAGACAATGCCCAGCTCATCTCACTACTCAAAACCATGACAAGGTAAAGCTGAGCAGACAATGCCCAGCTCATCCCACTACTCAAAACCGTGACATGGTAAAGCTGAGCAGACAATGCCCAGCTCATCCCACTACTCAAAACCGTGACATGGTAAAGCTGAGCAGACAATGCCCAGCTCATCCCAGTACTCGAAACCATTCATGCTAAAGCTGAGCAGGCAATGCCCAGCTCATCTCACTACTCAAAACCATGACATGGTAAAGCTGAGCAGACAATGCCCAGCTCATCCCACTACTCAAAACCATGACATGGCAAAGCTGAGCAGATAATGCCCAGCTCATCCCACTACTTGAAACCATGACATGGTAAAGCTGAGCAGACAATGCCCAGCTCATCCCACTACTCAGAACCATGGCATGGTAATGCTGAGCAGACAATGCCCAGCTCATCCCACTACTTGAAACCATGACACGGTAAAGCCAAGCAAACAATGCCCAGCTCATCCCACTACTCGAAACCATGGCATGGTAAAGGTGTGCAGACAATGCCCAGCTCATCACACTACTCGAAGCCATGGCATGGTAAAGCTGAGCAGACAATGCCCAGATCATCCCACTACTTGAAACCATTCATACTAAAGCTGAGCAGACAATGCACAGCTCATCCCACTACTCAAAAACATGGCATGCTAAAGCAGAACAGACAATGCAGAGCTCATCCCACTACTCAGAAACATGGCATGGTAAAGCTGAGTAGACAATGCCCAGCTCATCCCACTACTCAAATGCATGACACGGTAATGCTGAGCAGACAATGCCCAGCTCATCCCACTACTCTGTGCAGCTCATCCCACTACTCAAAACCATGGCATGGTAAAGCTGAGCAGACAATGCCCAGCTCATCCCACTACTCCAAACCATGGCATGGTAAAGCTGAGCAGACATTGCTCAGCTCATCCCACTTCTGAAACCATGACACAGTAAAGCGTCATAGTATTCCCCATGGAAAATTGACAAAGTACCTCATCATGACCGTGGTGGGAATGGTAAAAAACGTGGTATTTAAAATGCCAACAGTTTTTTCAACAAATACCAAATTATGAGTTGAAATCACAAGGGATATTTACGACAGCAGGACCAAGAAAGTAGAGCTCGGGGTAAAGATTAGTTACTTTTACTTTGCAGTGTTTTTCCATGTGTTTAAATATGTTAAATATTAAAAGTGATTACAACTCAATGAACAACACTGGACCTTGGTGAACTCAGCAACCTGAGCCAATCACTAACCATTGTTTCAAGACAAGACCTTTAAAACAGGTACTGCCACCTAAAGGCAAGCCCACGTTAAACCACCTGCCGAAGCCAGACAAGCAATCAGTCTTCAGACATAGGTACATTACAGAGGCATCCACCATCAAAAGACATTCTTACTTAATTGAGTGACACCAATTCAGGGCAACCTACCCTGTCCCAAATCACATTTGATACAATTATATGTTTTGGATGCTTATACCGAGGAGAGTGCCCCCATTGGAACGGGTTTAACATTCAACAATACACCCATGTGTTTAGTCAAAAAAGGAAAAAATGTCAAACATTAATTATTT
Organism: Ambystoma mexicanum; assembly: GCF_040938575.1. Classification (NCBI taxonomy): domain Eukaryota; kingdom Metazoa; phylum Chordata; class Amphibia; order Caudata; family Ambystomatidae; genus Ambystoma; species Ambystoma mexicanum. The sequence continues at coordinate 194,776,050 of NC_090938.1, forward strand.
AGACCTTGCAACAAAGAGTGAGTTTGTCCGAAACACTGTTGGCAAATGCAAATCAAATGTAAAGCAGATGTCCTGTTCTAATAATGCTACTTAGAATGAATAAAGCACATATCATTTAAATGGCATCACTATTCAAATTGTGGAAGGCTTTTACTCACTAGATTCCCTTTAGCAGTTTATTTTCTTTAGTTTGTCTGGCGGAGAGAAGGAGGGGCGGAACGCCACTTAGGTTTTTGCTGCTACCTTCCTCTCCGCCATACAATTACTGCAGCATTTGCGCCGGCATAGATTTTCATGCCGGTGTAAATGCTGTGGATTCCTATGGAGTCCGCCGGCTGGTGGATTCCATAGGAATCGTACATAGCGGGCAGTGTTTACTTCATGTGTGTGGTGGATGTTGCCTTTTTACACCCCCTGCATATTCCACTCTGCCGTGCAAATGAGGTAAATTCAGCAGCGGGGACCGTTTCACAAACGTTTAAACATACAGGTCCCTGCAACAGAATTCCACCAGAACTCGAAAATGAGATCCAAAGTGTAAATGGTAGGTAATTCAATAACTTTCAGTTAGGGTAATAACTTATGTTCAAGAGAGCCTTAATTTCTAGGATGCTTTCTAAGATTCAGGACAATTGAAATGTTGGACTTGTAATGTAAGAAAGACAAATTAACATATAACCTGGTGAAAAACATAGGATGCTTAGGTGTTATTCCTCGTACACAATACCCTCACCCTTCTCTCTATATCCTCTGAAAAGAAACACTCATTGGGAAATTCATCTACTAAGTCGCTTGCAGGACATCAGGTCGCGTAAACCCACTGTCAATTTGAGCAATCACATGCATACAGAGATCAGAGATCCTGTTAAAGCCTTGGAATTAAGTTATTAATATTAATGTACCAAAGTAACTATCCCCTGCAATCTAATTAATATCTAAACGGAAATACCATTTAATTACACTGGGAGGCTATCAGACTGCTACAAGATGCTCTAGTTGAATACAGGATAGCGGGGTTCAGCACAAGCTCGTGAGTCTATGGGAACCTCTCTGCCCTGGTGTAATGTTGGGCTCCTTACACTTCTGGATGAAACTCAACACACCGCCTGTCATCGGGAAGAACTGAGGAACCTGTAATGTTCTGCACTTTTAGGCTTTGGTTCAGCTTCTAGCTGCTGAGGTTTCCTCTGTTCTGTTCCAGTCTGCTAGTACATGACCTATCATTCTTCCATAGCTTTGATAGTGCAAGCTAACATGTGTCCCCTCATCCCAGGATATATTGTCCAAATAAACCATCTCCTGCACATGTTTGGCTGTGGGCATTGGAAGTCAAATAGCGGGTGTAGTTAGGTTTATCTGTTGGACATTCCTACCCCCCTGGGGTTATGTCACGTGCTCATTGCATTCCTCCTCTTGAGAATACACACTATACCTTCTTTGGAAATCAAAACCTTCCTCCCATACACCAGCATCGGGGACTTTTTACACGGCCTCGCCCAATTTGACCTGGATGGACCTTCTAAGTCAGCTGCATTACACTCAAGTCTATCTCCATCGACCTGCCTGGCAAAGTCACACCTTTTTTTTATTTCTTTATTGACCGATTTGCATCTCATCAACATTTGCCAAACAAAGTGATCGTTCATTACAACATTGAGGAGCGGGTAATTGTATCTTAAAAACTGGCACGTTGACAAATGAAGCATACAATCAAGCATTTGTACATTATGGAGACTTGTTTTGTTCGACAGGCTAGCTACGGTACATTGGGTGAGCATATCATTGTCCTAGGGGTCCAATTACCCCTCGCGAGGTGCCACATGCGGATGACCATGTGCGTTCCGTCCTAGAGAGGAGTCAGTCCACTGCACCCTCCTGGGTTAGTAGGTATGCAGTGAAGGGATTCCAAATATTTTTGGGTCGGTTCTGCAACCCACAGAGGTTTGTGTATTCTTTGGCTGTGTCGCTTAACCAAGTCTGACCTTTCAGCCGTACTGTCACTCCTGGCGGTTATGCACTTGTCCATCTCACCGGGACACATCTCCTTGCCGCAATCATGCAGGCCGTTTATTGACCAGTTCATTACCAGAAATCCAGACCTGGCCAGGTGAAACACACATTCCTGGTCTTTGCCAACGGATTGTGGAACGTACTACGCATCCACATTACGCCAACCCCCCATCCTCAGGCAATCAGAAAAATAAATGAAACTCCTGCTTTTTAAGGAGCACTTTCTGCACACCCGGTAAGATACAGCCTTGTCCCGCACCCACCCAGGCCATTATCTCTCCTAACAACCACTGTGTACGTCCCACTTGGTGTTCCACAACAGCACTCCATGCCACATGTTATACGCTTCCACTAACTATCAATGTTAACAATTCCCTGCTACCTTATCTAGTATAATATGAAATTAAACTAATATAACAAATGGACTCATAGTAACTCTAACATATGCCAGACTTACACTTCAGTGGTATGTTGAGAATAGTTCAGAACTAGCTGGCACAGTAACCTCTTTGTGACTCAACTCCTATGTTTTATCATACAGATCTTATGAACAATTAAATATTATACAATTCTGAAAACATTATAGTCCCCAGTAAGATACACATCAAACCCATAGGTCTCTCACCTGAGTCTAGAAGAGCTGAGGATGTGAATTAGGTATCTTATTTAACCAGACTGGAAGAGGGGTGATCTCCTAGATGAAAATAGAATCCCCCTGAGACTCCCCAGGCGACCCGGCAATAAGCTTGATCCCCGGGAGAATCCCAGGGAAAACCTCACGGGGAATAAAACCCTGAGGAGCTGCTTGAGTACGTAGGCTCCTTGGCAGGTCCCAGTGATCAAGATGTATTATCCCGGGAGTCTGATGAAGAACGGAATTGGCTTTAGAATTTCTGATCCTGACCGGTGATGTCAGAATGACTGGTGAGGAGAAAGGGATAAGAGTGGTTAGATACCAACTAGTAGAGATAGAAGATGAAGATCCAAATTCCAAAATTCTTACCAATGGCCAGGAAGTAAGGGTGATATCAGAAAGAGGAATGAGGATGTTCTGGTAGGACCGGAATTCTAGGTCAGAAAAGTAAGTCAGAGTACAATTACCATCGACTTATTCTGAAAACAAAAACTCAGAATACTCCAAGAGAGAAGGTTAAATAGAAAAGAAGTCTACCTGTGAACAACCGGAATCAATCCTAATAAAGTTATCTCTTGGTAGAAAAAAGGACCTTGTCAGATCTATAGAAAAGAATAGAAGAATTCAGAAAGGAATCTCTAATACTGCCAAGGCAAGTAAGAAAAATACCCTATCATAAGAAGTAATAATAGTCTACCCGAACAAACACCAGTAAGGGGTGATTGTTGCAGCAGAATCTCAAACTGGCGAGTATCGGACTTGAGTGTTCTTTGAGGTTCCAGCCGTTCCAATCGGATCGAAGAAACTGACAACTGCAAAGAGTTTGAATGTAGGAAAACAATGTTAAGAGGTGAAGCCTAAACTCGCATACTGATACATACAACCACACACAGGAGCAAAGAGTAAGTCAGGGATTTTGAGAGAAGGATTCCCTCACACAGACTCACAAAGCGTTTGCAGGCTCCTTGGAGAGTAGCAACGCGTCTTCTCCTTGCATTAAAGCGTTGATATGCTGTGAGATCAGCACGCAGGGCGCTTAGCGATGATGCATTCTGGGTGTCAACAACCAGACCGCTATTGACAGTAAGGTGGTTTGTGAGAACAGCCATGTTGGAGTCAGGCGCTGTCTCGGGAATGCCGCCCGCCATATTGAAGTCAGGCGCTGCTTCGTAAACAGCACAAAGAGACATAACAGTATGCCCCCTCTTAGGCTCGACCCCTACCGGCTTGTCTGGATGTCTTGTATGAAATTTCCTAATCAACCGTGGTGCATGAATAGCAGTAACCGATTCCCAAGTGCGATCTCCTGGGGAATACCCTTTCCGGTCAATTAGGTATTGTAGATGGCCTCAATGAATTCGGGAATCGCAAACCTCTTTGACTTCAAATTCTGGACCTGAATCTGACAATACCATAGCAGGTTGATCAGAGATTCTGGGAGGGAATTTACTCAGATTATCCGGCTTCAGTTGTGAAATATGAAATACAGGATGTATTCGTGCCCAAGAGTTAGGTAAACAGATTCTGAAGGCAGCGGAACCTATGGCAGCAATGACCTGGAATGGACCAAAAAACCTGGGAGAGAGTTTAGATGGTACTAAATGCTTTGGTAAAAATCGTGAAGACAACCACACCCAATCACCAGGCTTGATTATTGGGGCATGAGTCCGATGGCGATCCGCGAACAATTTGCTTTTGGTCTGAGAATGTTGTAAGGCGATTACCGCTGAAAGATGTCCTTGCTTGATCTGGTCGACCAGAGTATTCAGGTCTGGAAATTTTTTTATCAGACTTCCTCATAGTAGGAAGAGATGCAGGATTGAACCCAAACGTACATTGAAATGGTGAGGTATGTATGGCCGAATGGTAGGAATTGTTATATGCAAACTCGGCTAGAGGTAAAAGATCCTTCCAATCATCCTGAGCAGCAGATATATAACTGCGGGGATACCCTTCTAACGTTTGATTCAGTCTTTCCGTTTGACCGTTAGATTGGGGATGGTATCCGGAGCTAAGGGCTCGGGAGATGCCAAGTGATCGACAGACCAGTTTCCAATATTGAGAAGTGTATTGTGGTCCTCTGTCTGAAATGATTGTTTCTGGTAATCCATGCATGGAAAAAATATGTTTGATGAAAATCCATGTCATCTGGGATGCAGTTGGTATTTTAACCAAGGGAATAAAATGGGCCAATTTTGTCAAAGAGTCAATAGTGACCATTATAGTCGAGTATCCTTGAGATTGGGGCAGAGCAACAATGAAGTCCGTTGAGATTATTTGCCACGGACGAGATGGTAAAGGCATCCGAACCAGTTCCCCTAACGGAGATCGTCTCGGTACCTTGGTCTGTAGACAAACTGGATATGAACCCACGTATTCCTTAGTGTCCCTTCATAATGTAGGCCACCAAAAATAGTGTGAGATTAATTCCAACGTGGAAATGAATCCACGATGACCCGCCGTCTTGGATTGATGACACATATCCAGAACTTCCTTTTGAAGAGGATTAGTAGGAATATATGCTCTATGGCCAAGGAAATAACAACCATCCTCTTTAATCAATGCCACCTTGTTTGAGTGTGAAAGTCGTTTCTTTGCTGCAGAATTGGATTGAGATCTAAGCCGAGTTATGAAGTCGGAATCAGAAGCTACTTCCATAGCTGTCAAAGGAAATATGGGTTCCGACCTAAATAGGTTACTGGGGGATGTTCCTTGCGGGACAGAGCATCTGCCCATAAATTATCTTTTCCGGGAATAAAAGAGAATGTGATCTTAAATGGTGAAATAAAATGAGCCCATCGTGCCTGCCGACTGTTACAAGTCTGGGCGTATTGTAATATCCGAAGGTTATGATGGTCTGTACGAACTTCAATAGGAAATTTTGCTCCTAAAAGTAGATTTCGCCATTCTTCAAAGGCACGTTTGATGGCGAGGAGCTCCTTTTCTAATACTGTATAATTTAACTCCGAGGGTTGAAGAGTTTTAGAAATTAAGGCCACTGGACGTTCTTGATCAAGGTCATCATTCCGCAAAAGCACCGCTCCCAGAGCATATTGAGAGACATCAGTCTCAACAATGAATCTTCGGTCTTGATTTGGAGTTAAAAGGATGGGGGCTGGTTCGGCCACCAGGGGGCGCACGGATGAGCCTGCTCTTCGTGTGAGCTCCGCACCTGAGGTCCCAAAAGTGGCTTTGAGCCCCTACTTTTACGACCCCCCCAGGGCTGGTTACGGAGCTGGACAGTCCGAAGGCGACCCCCCCATCTGGGGAAAAACCCGAAGAAAATCCGAGGAGTCTTCGCTGCGAAAACAAGATATACGTTCTGAGGCCCTGGCCACGACGTGCGCAGCAACAACCGGAAAGCGCACCCCCGCCCCTGAACACACGTTTGAGGGGAGAGCAGGCCTACGCGACGGCCCCTACGTGGCGGAGGGAGTCTCCCTCGGCCCCGCTTGTGTCGTGGTCCGTTGGTGCGGGTCGGACGCTGCTTGCTGAGCCCTGTCCCCTTGCAGGACCCGGAAGGGCCCCACCCGACGAGATAAGGTAGGTGGTCGCCCCTCACCCCCCTGAAGGTCTCCACGGGGCAAGGGACTGTTCCGCGCTGCGGCACGTACCCCCATCTGAACTTCCTCCTCTCCCTCCCTGCTCACAACGAGAAATAGGAGTCTAAAGGCACCTGAGGGCAGAGATACCCCCCCACCATCCGGATCAACATACGCGGTGCACCGCCTAGTCCGTGCCTCAACTTTGTCACACTAACAGATCTTGCTCCAAATCTACCGGCATATTGGAAGGTCACCAGGTCTCGAGGGTTGGGCCCCCACCTGGGGCGTGTGCCTCTTCAAGTACAAACTATGGTCGCTTACGGCACCTCCTCGGGCAACGAAGAATTGAGGGTTGGGCCCATGCTTGTCAGGGCGTGTGCCCTCCTCTGACCACACACACACGCTTCCAAGCTCGCCGGGCTTAGGAACACGTTCCCGGCCTTCCACCTGGAGTGGTCTTGAGCGCACGGGGCGAACCTGGGAGGGCCGTACCCTGCCCGTGCCCAGCTGCCCCTATCATCAGAGTTTTCCATCACACTGCGCCGGGGACGAACCCCCACCATTATTAAAACGGAACCAGATGCAAGAAGGAGTCAAGAGGTGCCTGATCTTATGAGGGATGCTACTCGCTGGTGGTGAATTTCACAAACGCTCTTTGCCTCGATGCCTCTCCTGGCCAACGTGGGATAACAGCCCACACGCACAAGCGTATTACACTCGAATGACCTCCCCGGCAGCGTAACCCTCACAAATCTGAGACCCGTCCTTCATGAACCCTAAGAGTAAACTCGCCAAATACAGGTTCACGCCAGCCATCGAACCTTCGAAATCTTCCACTGAGTCCAAGATGTCGACGGCGGGCCTGATGCAGCGGCTACCAAGGCGGATGTCGCTGATCTGCTCACCGAGATGAGAGGCATGAGAGCAGACATTGGCGGCAAAATAGACAAAATCACACAAAGGATGGACAAAATGGACGACAGGCTGGAGCAGGTTGAGCATAATCAAACATCTCTGAGCACATTGGAGGCGCAAATGGATCACCGCATCGCCGAGATAGAACACAAAGAAGAAGAAATACGCCTCAAGGTTGATGATCTTGAAAATAGAGAACACCGCAACAACATAAGGGTCTTTGGTGTTCCCGAGAGAGAAGGTGAAACTGAACTCGATCTAAAACAGACCCTACACAATATTCTAAAGCTCTTCTTCAAGGATGATTCGGTGGATGAACCCAGAATAGACCGCATTCACAGAGCTGGGGGTAGGCCGGGAGGCCCGAGGTCAGTACGGGCTCGATTTCACAATTACGCTGACAGAGTAAGAATCCTGGAGAAGGCCAGGAAGACCACACAACTCTCACTCGAAGACTCCAATATTTCACTCTACCAGGATTTATCTTCACTCACGCTGGCACTGAGGAAGAAGTGTTCCCCGATCACAAAGATGCTAAAGGACAAAGGCGTTAGATACAGATGGGGTTACCCGTTCTCCCTCACCTTTGAATGGGAAGGCTCGGCGATGAGACTCGGCTCGGAGAGGGACATCACCGACTGTATAGCGGACCTGATAGGTCCCCAGGGGCAGGGGTCCTCCCTTGCGGAGTCCAAAAAGGAGGAGGGTGAGTGGCACACCAAGGGCCCAAGGCGGAGAAGAATCCAAGGATCCAGAAAATTCCATAGGATGAACAATTCCCAGGATATGGAGCATTAAACGGAGGCATGGATTCTCGCATCATGCCGCATAACGCAAAAGAAACACTGAGGTGATAACAAGGCGAGGCCCGGGAGCATGAGTGTCGTCTAAAATTGGGTGGAGTAACTCAGCTCACTTGATGTCGGTCTGACTCCCGGTGCGCGCCACTGATATGCCCGGCATAAGGTCGAACACTTGCCTTACTGTCAGACACTGGACAGATGCCCAAGTTCGAGGCTGGAAGTCGTATTTACAAGTTGGTTTTGATGAATGTTGTGAGTGCAAAGTTGGGGGCTCACTGTTATATTGGTTTATATGTTGATAGGACCGCTTGTTTTGCGGATCCCACTGGTGGTCCGAGGCCGACTGGGTGATGATAACCTGGGAGGACCGGACGCCGACTGCACGGGGGTAGGGGGATGGGGTGGGTGGGGACGATGGGTCGACACATAGTACACTGGAAGGCAAACCTGGGGGGTGGAAGAGCACGAGGCAAGTTGATGAAGGAACCGAGAGCGTACTGGGCGGGTCACTCACTGGCCTCCTCAAGACATGTTGGGTCCCGATCTGAGAAAGACGGATCAAGCCCCGTCCTATCAATCGACTCAAGGGCCATGAAGCAGGCGATTCAGCCATTGAAATATTCACACAAACTCTGTGATGTCTCCCCTACTTGCATCCATTAACAACACGCTACGCATATGCACACTGAATGTAAAGGGACTGAACTCCCCCACAAAACGCTCCATGGTGGCCAGGGAATTTAGGCGGTCGAACATAGACATCCTGTTTCTCCAAGAGACAAGATACTGCAGAGGTGAGGAGATACTTATTCCATCTCGCGAGGTGGGCCCTTCTTTCTGGTGCTCCAATATCACAAAAAAAGGGGGAGTGGGGATTCTTATTAGCAAAAGTCTCCGGATGGCGACTCTTGACACGTGGACGGACAACGAGGGAAGGGCTCTCGTGGTGGTGGGGAACATTCGTGGCACGATTTTCACACTGGCGACACTTTATGCACCCAACCAAGGGCAGAATAGGTTCCTCCATAAAATTACGGAGAACATCTTCACCATGTCACAGGGACACATAGCTCTTGGGGGTGACTTTAACACCTGGATGGACAGCTCGATGGATAGACAAACTAGGGCAGATGCGCATGACCCACCCGCCTCTCAAGATGTAGCCGAAATTAAACTTACCCTTGACCTATATGGTCTCACTGACAGTTGGCATCACCTGCATCCAGCAGATAGATGCTTCACCTTCCACTCCCTCCCCCATGACACGCTCACGCGTATTGATTATCCTTAACGACGGCCTCCTGCGAATACTTCGTGCGGCAAGTATTCATCCCACCACGTGGTCGGACCACGACATGGTCATGGTCGATATGTGCTGGGACGACTTGGCCCCTCAAACTCCAAATGGAGGTGCAACGATTCACTGTGGACTGACTCGGTTTTCAAGGAAACCCTTGAAACTGAGATTGAGCAATTCTTTCTTACCAATGATACGGGGGAGGTCGGGAAGGTACACGTATGGGAAGCTGCTAAGGCCACCTGGAGGGGGGTACTCATTAGGGAAGGAGCCCAAAAAAAGAGAGAATGTGCACTAATAGAAAAAAACATCAGGGAAAAGCTCCACATAGCCCAGAAATTAGTACAATCTTCCCCGTGTGCCAGATCCAAACACATGGCCGAGGCCAGACGGCTCGGGGAAGAGCTCCGCCTACTCATCGTTGGTAAGACAGCCCAAACCCTACAATATTTAAAACAAAACTACTATGAAAAGGGTGATAAAGCAGATGCTCTTCTGGCGGCACGTCTTCGTGCACAGAAAGCTGAAGGATAGGTAGATAGTATTGAAAGGGTTGATGGCACCCTCACATATAAGATCATCACGTCTCCTGAGGGGATACAGGAGGCATTCGCCTACTTTTATGAGGATCTATACACATGCGACCCCCCCTCCACCAGGAAGCATTGACACTTACCATAGAGAAGTTAGGATCCCCACACTCACACCTACAGAAGCCGAATCCTTAGACATGCCATTATCGAAGAAGTCGTCACAGAGGCCATAAAACGTCTAAAGACTGGGAAGGCCCCGGGAGATGATGGTTTCACACCTGGGTTCTACAAGGCTTTCTCTACACTCATCGCCCCCTTCCTTGCATCCTTATTTAATGACATTTTTGAAACAGGCCAGGCGCCCCTGTCCTTTTCACAAGCCCTTCTCGCTGTCATTCCAAAGGAAGGGAGGGATCTCACGCGTTGCAGTTCCTACCGCCCCATCTCTCTTCTGAATATAGATGCTAAAATATACGCAAGAGTCATTGCAGCCCGACTCGAAACATACTTACCACGATTAATTCACTCTGATCAGGTTGGCTTTGTCATCGGGAGACAGGGTGCAGACACCATGAGGAAAACCTTACATCTTATCTACGAGGCACAGGGAATGGGAGGGGACCCATCTCTTCTTTCACTCGATGCTGAGAAGGCCTTCGACAGGGTTGCCTGGGACTTCTTAGAAAGAGTACTGGCCTGGAATGGGTTGGGACCGAAGTTACGCCGTGCCATTACGGCCCTGTACACATCTCCCACAACATCAGTGACAGTAAACGGGGGCTACTCGCGATGGTTCCCTTTGGAAAGGGGAACGAGACAGGGTTGTCCACTCTCAGCAATACTATTCGTGCTCTCTCTTGAGCCGTTGGTGCAGAGATTGAGGCAGGATGCTAGGGTAAAAGGCATTATGGTAGGAGATTGCGAATACAAATTAGGCCTCTATGCGGATGACATACTACTGCACCTAACTGACCCCCTAAGTTCTGCCCCGGCCGCGATCAGCATCATCGAAGAATATGGGGAACTGGCTGGCCTTAAAATCAATGCCAGAAAGTCGATCCTCCTTCCACAGCCGGTCAAGTGGCACAGCGAGTAGAGCGCTCGCTTTGACACCCGTGCAGAGCCTGTTAACGCAGGTTCGAATCCCGGCGGGGCCAAACTCAGCCTTTCATCCTTCCGAGGTCGATAAATGAGCACCACACACCGTGGGTAATAATAAGCAGCGCTCGGATACCTGAGGGTTTGTAGCGCTATATAAAAGCCTAATTATTATTATTATTATTATTACTTGACAAGAGTCGAGACTCTGAGGCAGATCGATTCGCTCCCTTAGGAGTAAAGGTCAGCCTCACCACGCTTCGATATTTGGGTATTAACGTGACCCGAGACCTTGACTCCCTTTATGAGACTAACTTTCCACCACTATCGCTCTCCCTGCAGAAGGACATCCAAAGATGGTCCAGACTCACCATCTCCTGGCTGGGCCGATTAAATGCAATAAAAATGATGATTCTCCCTAAAATACTTTGCCTGTTTCAAATACTCCCCATTAAAATGCCCAAAGAATACTTTACGTGCATGAGAAAAACAGTCTCAGCCTTCTTGTGGCAGGGCCAGAAGCCGAGAGTCCCCAGATCCTTGCTACAGCTACGGAAGGACAATGCGGGAGTGGGCCTCCCGGGTATAGAAGCGTATTACAGGGCAGCGCAACTACGGGTCCTTGTCCCGCACATCAGGCAAAGGTCGGAGCCACAGTGGATAGCCCTAGACAACTACCATCTCCGGCCATTCATTCTAAGCAAATGGATATGGGTTCCGGGGCCCCAATTGTGAAATAGTGTAAAATACCACCCTATCATTGGAACAATATGGGCAATCTGGACACCGGGCAGGAAAATGGTGGGAGTAACAACCTGGCCATCTCCACTTGGACACCTGTGGTCACAGGGGATTTGGGACGCTAACCCAGAACCAGGGAGCTTCGAGACATGGTACGAAGCGGGATTAGAGAGGGCTGGACAACTCTGGAGAGATGATGCCTTCATTGCAATTCAGGACTTACAGGAGGCGCTCAACATAGGCCCACTCTCTGTTTTTCTATATCTCAGACTCAAGGGGGTGATGACAAGGGCGGTATGGAAGGAACAACTACAAAGGGATCTCACTCCGTTTGAAAGCATTCTCAACACATGCACGGGTTCAAAGGGCTTGATAAGTGCAATGTATTCTGCGCTGATTGAGGTTGATATCACACCATCACACACACTGAGGATCAGGTGCGAATTAGACATGGGGAGGCAGATTTTGCAAAAGTTATGGCTCCAAATTTGCAGAAGGACAGCGAAATCTTCCATATAATGCCAATATAAATTGCATGCCGTTAAGTTGTTATACAGATGGCAATACGACCCGGTCCGGTTGGCCAAAATGTACCAAGGAATAAGCCCACATTGCTGGAGGGGCTGTGGAAAGCGGGCTGATTACTGGCATATGTGGTGTGGGTGTGAGGTGGTCCAAGCCTATGGGACGGAGGTCCTCAGTTGGATCAAGGAGCTGGATGATGTGGACAGAGAGGTACACCCACTTCTGATCTTGTTTGGCTTGGTTGAGACGGAAGACACAATTAAGAAAGCACCTAAAATGGTCTTGGGTTTACTGCTGGCCGCTCGTGCGTGCCTCACCATGGTGTGGAAAGAGCAAGGCTCCCAAGAAAGACCGAATGGCTGAGTGTGGCCTTGAATATATATAGAATGGACAGCCTCACGGCGGTCCTACATGGAGATCGCACCTCAGTAGAGAATGCATGGTCGGAGTTTCGGGCTAAATATGTGTTGTAAAAATCGTATGCATAACGTTACAATGTTTGGAGACATTATGGTTGATGGCTGAGTCTCACTGCTAGGCTAAACTTGCAAGTTCTAATATGTCTATGAATCCGATATCGGGTAGTTAATAGTGGTTCAGAGATAGATACTGGTTTCTTCCAGCCCTTCAGATGGTACTATGTGCAAGGGGGGGAGGTGGGAGGGAAGGGGTAACTGGGTTTGATGAACCTATTCAAAGTTTATGCGATGTGCATCAGATCCCAAATGTTTTATTACACTGTTTTTGCTATCGATGTGATATTAATTCTTCTTTTTTTTTGTATTTAACCGTTCGGTTGTAAATGCCTGCATAAGATTGTCAAACTTTTATTTTGAAAACTAATAAAAAGACGAATTTAAAAAAAGAAAAAGGATGGGGGCTGAGGTAAACAATTTCTTCAGGTTACAGAAGGCTTGGTCCACTGTCGCAGACCAGACAAACATTGCTCCTTCTTTAAAAGACTGGTAAGAGGTTGAGTTAGCCTTGAAAATTCAGGTATAAACCTCCGATAGACGTTTGCAAAACCAATAAACCGTTGAATATCCTTTCCTGATGTAAGAGTGGGCCAATCTCGTACAGCTGAAACTTTTTCAGGATCCATTGATATTCCCCTGGCTGATAGAACATACCCCAAATACGTTACTTCGGGTTGATGGAAAGTACACTTCTCAGGATTACAGAACAAATGATTTTGCTGTAAACGCCGAAGGACCTCTTGTACATGTAATACATGTTCCTTCATGGAAGATGAAAAAACCAGTATGTCGTCGAGATAGACAACCATGCAGTGTAAGAGCAGATCTGCAAACAGGTGGTCCATAAAGCGTTGAAACACTGCTGGGGCGTTAGACAACCCGAACGGCATGACCCTATACTGAAAATGCCCAAAGGGTGTTCTAAATGCCGTCTTCCATTCATCTCCAGCTCTTATACGGATCAGATGATATGCTCCCTTTAAGTCTAGCTTTGTGTAGATTGTAGCCCCCTTTACAGCTTCCAGAATATCTGGAATTAATGCCATCGGATATCTGTCCGAAATGGTAATCTTATTCAGGCCACGAAAGTCAATGCAGGGACGCAATTCGTCAGAATTCTTCTTTGACACAAAAAATAAGGAGGCAGTAGCTGGCGAGGTGGACTCTGTAATTAACCCATTCATTAAATTGGTATGAAGGCATTCTCAAAGCACTTCCTTCTCATTGTTGGATAAGATATACATCCGCCCAAAAGACAGAGGTTGGTCTGGTATTAATTCAATCGGGCAGTCATCTCTCCTATGGGGTGGCAATTGATTGTATTCGGAAGCAGAAAACACCTCCTGATATTCTTGAGGGACCTCCAGAATTCCAGCAATCTGATTGAGAGAATGTACCCTTCTTGTATCTCTTTCTGCAGGTGATGATTCGATGGATAATTTCTGGTGGGTACCTATGCACTGAGCTAGACAGAACTCTGACCCGAGAAAGAAAGAACCAGCTGTCCAGTTGATAAACGGGTTGTGTCTTCTGAGCCAGGGTAACCCTAGAATTACCGGATGATGGGCTGCTCTAATAATGTCCAAAGTTAGAATTTCTTGATGAGATGCAATGGACATTAGAATTGAGTCTGTCTGAACGTTGATGGGACCAGAAATCAGAGGACTACCATCGACGCTTTCAACAGGAATGGGTTCCTTTTTTGGGGGTTGTGGGATGTTTTGAGAAGAGGCCCAGTGATCGACCACGAAGTTTCCAGCAGCTCCACTATCGATCAATGTGGGAATATCTTATAAAATAAGATTCCCGATGGTGAAGGATACCTCGAGAACCACCATGTTAGAAGTCGAGTGGTTGGTACAATAAAATGAACATGATCTTTGTGAGGAACCTGATTCAGGGTTAGGTTCCCGGATCGTGGTTCCCCTCACGACCGGGACTTTGGCGTTTCCCGAACGCCGAATAGGTGCAACTGGACATTCCTGAACAGAGTGGGTATTGGCACCACAATACATACATAACCCTAAATTTCGTCTACGGCTTCTTTCTTCCGGACTTAACGGTCCTCGAGAAGCTGAACCCAATTGCATAGGCTCATCGGTGGTATGGGACTTTGAGGGTGCAGGAACGAAGGAAGTTCTTGTTAATTTCCCTTTTTTCCTCTCTGCCATCCTTTCCTTCATTCTGTAGTCAATTTGCATGACTAAAGCTATGAACTCAGTGAGGGTAGTGGGACGAGATACTCTTGACACCTCGTCCTTAAGATCCTCTGATAGACCTCTTCGAAAGATTGTAACTTGTGCATCATCTGACCATGTGGTCTCACTAGCAAAACAGAAAGGTGATGGCTGGAAGGTTTTGAATAAATCATAACCACTGGCAAAGCTCTGGGCAACCCTCCAGACCATCGTTTTTCAGCCTGCCAAGCCATTACAGAAAGGGAAAAACCATATGCAAATCAGGCTTCGTCCTACCCCAAAAGGGGCAGTCCAGCCCGAACTGCTAGGTAACATCCCTTCTGCACGAGACCACAAGCATCCCCAGACATGTTTCAGCCTTGTTGGGCGTCATCAATGAGGAGTAGCTTGGGTCTCTAGGCCCGGCAGACTCGGGACCCACGTCTGGGCATACCCGTCCCACTCGGGGTGACTTTAGCAAAACAGAAAGGTGATGGCTGGAAGGTTTTGAATAAATCATAACCACTGGCAAAGCTCTGGGCAACCCTCCAGACCATCGTTTTTCAGCCTGCCAAGCCATTACAGAAAGGGAAAAACCATATGCAAATCAGGCTTCGTCCTACCCTAAAAGGGGCAGTCCAGCCCGAACTGCTAGGTAACATCCCTTCTGCACGAGACCACAAGCATCCCCAGACATGTTTCAGCCTTGTTGGGCGTCATCAGTGAGGAGTAGCTTGGGTCTCTAGGCCCGGCAGACTCGGGACCCACGTCTGGGCATACCCGTCCCACTCGGGGTGACTTTAGCAAAACAGAAAGGTGATGGCTGGAAGGTTTTGAATAAATCATAACTACTGGCAAAGCTCTGGGCAACCCTCCAGACCATTGTTTTTCAGCCTGCCAAGCCATTACAGAAAGGGAAAAACCATATGCAAATCAGGCTTCGTCCTACCCCAAAAGGGGCAGTCCAGCCCGAACTGCTAGGTAACATCCCTTCTGCACGAGACCACAAGCATCCCCAGACATGTTTCAGCCTTGTTGGGCGTCATCAGTGAGGAGTAGCTTGGGTCTCTAGGCCCGGCAGACTCGGGACCCACGTCTGGGCATACCCGTCCCACTCGGGGTGACTTTAGCAAAACAGAAAGGTGATGGCTGGAAGGTTTTGAATAAATCATAACCACTGGCAAAGCTCTGGGCAACCCTCCAGACCATCGTTTTTCAGCCTGCCAAGCCATTACAGAAAGGGAAAAACCATATGCAAATCAGGCTTCGTCCTACCCCAAAAGGGGCAGTCCAGCCCGAACTGCTAGGTAACATCCCTTCTGCACGAGACCACAAGCATCCCCAGACATGTTTCAGCCTTGTTGGGCGTCATCAGTGAGGAGTAGCTTGGGTCTCTAGGCCCGGCAGACTCGGGACCCACGTCTGGGCATACCCGTCCCACTCGGGGTGACTTTAGCAAAACAGAAAGGTGATGGCTGGAAGGTTTTGAATAAATCATAACCACTGGCAAAGCTCTGGGCAACCCTCCAGACCATCGTTTTTCAGCCTGCCAAGCCATTACAGAAAGGGAAAAACCATATGCAAATCAGGCTTCGTCCTACCCCAAAAGGGGCAGTCCAGCCCGAACTGCTAGGTAACATCTCTTCTGCACGAGACCACAAGCATCCCCAGACATGTTTCAGCCTTGTTGGGCGTCATCAGTGAGGAGTAGCTTGGGTCTCTAGGCCCGGCAGACTCGGGACCCACGTCTGGGCATACCCGTCCCACTCAGGGTGACTTTAGCAAAACAGAAAGGTGATGGCTGGAAGGTTTTGAATAAATCATAACCACTGGCAAAGCTCTGGGCAACCCTCCAGACCATCGTTTTTCAGCCTGCCAAGCCATTACAGAAAGGGAAAAACCATATGCAAATCAGGCTTCGTCCTACCCCAAAAGGGGCAGTCCAGCCGGAACTGCTAGGTAACATCCCTTCTGCACGAGACCACAAGCATCCCCAGACATGTTTCAGCCTTGTTGGGCGTCATCAGTGAGGAGTAGCTTGGGTCTCTAGGCCCGGCAGACTCGGGACCCACGTCTGGGCATACCCGTCCCACTCGGGGTGACTTTAGCAAAACAGAAAGGTGATGGCTGGAAGGTTTTGAATAAATCATAACCACTGGCAAAGCTCTGGGCAACCCTCCAGACCATCGTTTTTCAGCCTGCCAAGCCATTACAGAAAGGGAAAAACCATATGCAAATCAGGCTTCGTCCTACCCCAAAAGGGGCAGTCCAGCCCGAACTGCTAGGTAACATCCCTTCTGCACGAGACCACAAGCATCCCCAGACATGTTTCAGCCTTGTTGGGCGTCATCAGTGAGGAGTAGCTTGGGTCTCTAGCCATTTGTTTAAATTTTGTAATATAAGCTAGAATGTCTACATTACCTTGTTTTAGGTTCAAAAGATGCTCTTGTGAAGCTACTTTAATTTCTTGACGACCAAACATAGTACGTATGCTATTGCAAAAGGATTGATGGGAATCCAAAATGGGGTTGTTATTAGTAATCAGAGGGGTAGCCCAAGCTAAAGCTGGTCCTATCATTTGGGAAACCATATAGCCCACTCTCTGTATGAAAATAATTAGCTTTAAATGTGAACTGTAAGGCACAAGCATCTAAAAATTCTTTTACCTTATGAGGATTCCCATCACATGGTCCGCCCGCGAGAGGTCGGGGAGGAACTTCTGAACAATGAGGAATACGAGACACAGCAGCTTGTTGGGCAATCTCTTGAGACACCTGTTGTTGCTTCTGTCTTAAGGACGTATTCTCCTGTTTTAACTGCTGTACTTCATTTGTGAGAGATTGAACAGCAGCAATTAGTTGTTGGATCTGTTGCTGTTGAGGATCCATACTTAGCCTATGAATGTGAATCTTACTAGAGGCAAAAAGATTACTTTCACAATTTCTCCTTATCGGGCGTTGCTAACTGTTATGAATAATTAAATATTGTACAATTCTGCAAATATTATTGTCCCCAGTAAGATACACATCAAACCCATAGGTCTCTCACCTGAGTCTAGAAGAGCTGAGGATGTGAATTAGGTATCTTATTTAACCAGACTGGAAGAGGGGTGATCTCCTAGATGAAAATAGAATCCCCCTGAGACTCCCCAGGCGACCCGGCAATAAGCTTGATCCCCGGGAGAATCCCAGGGAAACCCTCACGGGGAATAAAACCCTGAGGAGCTGCTTGAGTACGTAGGCTCCTTGGCAGGTCCCAGTGATCAAGATGTATTATCCAGAGAGTCTGATGAAGAACGGAATTGGCTTTAGAATTTCTGATCCTGACCGGTGATGTCAGAATGACTGGTGAGGAGAAAGAGATAAGAGTGGTTAGATACCAACTAGTAGAGATAGAAGATGAAGATCCAAATTCCAAAATTCTTACCAATGGCCAGGAAGTAAGGTTGATATCAGAAAGAGGAATGAGGATGTTCTGGTAGGACCGGAATTCTAGGTCAGGAAAGTAAGTCAGAGTACAATTACCATCGACTTATTCTGAAAACAAAAACTCAGAATACTCCAAGAGAGAAGGTTAAATAGAAAAGAAGTCTACCTGTGAACAACCGGAATCAATCCTAATAAAGTTATCTCTTGGTAGAAAAAAGGACCTTGTCAGATCTATAGAAAAGAATAGAAGAATTCAGAAAGGAATCTCTAATACTGCCAAGGCAAGTAAGAAAAATACCCTATCAGAAGAAGTAATAATAGTCTACCCGAACAAACACCAGTAAGGGGTGATTGTTGCAGCAGAATCTCAAACTGGCGAGTATCGGACTTGAGTGTTCTTTGAGGTTCCAGCCGTTCCAATCGGATCGAAGAAACTGACAACTGCAAAGAGTTTGAATGTAGGAAAACAATGTTAAGAGGTGAAGCCTAAACTCGCATACTGATACATACAACCACACACAGGAGCAAAGAGTAAGTCAGGGATTTTGAGAGAAGGATTCCCTCACACAGACTCACAAAGCGTTTGCAGGCTCCTTGGAGAGTAGCAACGCGTCTTCTCCTTGCATTAAAGCGTTGATATGCTGTGAGATCAGCACGCAGGGCGCTTAGCGATGATGCATTCTGGGTGTCAACAACCAGACCGCTATTGACAGTAAGGTGGTTTGTGAGAACAGCCATGTTGGAGTCAGGCGCTGTCTCGGGAATGCCGTCCGCCATATTGAAGTCAGGCGCTGCTTCGTAAACAGCACAAAGAGACATAACAGTATGCCCCCTCTTAGGCTCGACCCCTCCCGGCTTGTCTGGATGTCTTGTATGAAATTTCCTAATCAACCGTGGTGCATGAATAGCAGTAACCGATTCCCAAGTGCGATCTCCTGGGGAATACCCTTTCCGGTCAATTAGGTATTGTAGATGGCCTCAATGAATTCGGGAATCGCAAACCTCTTTGACTTCAAATTCTGGACCTGAATCTGACAATACCATAGCAGGTTGATCAGAGATTCTGGGAGGGAATTTACTCAGATTATCCGGCTTCAGTTGTGAAAGAGCACGAAGAGACATAACAACAGAGCTGATCCAGAATTACCATGAGGTGTGGGTCTGGTGAGGACTGCCCCCAGGTCAGATAGTTGGAAATAGTGTGGTAATTATTGTTCTGGTCAAGGGTGTGAACTGTTTAAGGGTATGGAAGACAACTGTATTTCTGAGATGTCTCTGAGCTTTGCAGCTCTGAAGCCGGCCTGCCTCACTCATTTCTCACTGTACAGTAAACTGACACTTAAAGTTCTTATGAAGAAAATATTCACTGTAAGATTCTAACCCCAGATCTTTCATGTGCAGGATATTCTCATTTTGGAATTTAAAGAAATATCCCTGATACTTGTGGGTTCCCTAAATTCACCTCCTCGTTCAAAGGCTATGCATTCTTTTCCACAGTTACCTTCTGGAGTGTTATCATTGTCTTGCTTGTCTTGGGATAAAATAAAGAAATAAGATGTTTTCAAAGATAAGCAGTGCAGGAAATTGACACAGGAGTTACAGATCCCAGGATTTTCAGGTGACGGAGTAACAGGCAAGGTTTCTGTTTGGCACGCTGACCTTTAGCATGGCAATACATCATTGCTTTCTAAGAGGATACCCAGAATCTTCCATAATAGTTATTAGAGGTCCTAAGAATGTACATAGGAGTTGCATATGCGCTGTTAAGACTGGTGTGAGGAGACAGCTCTCCCACCTTTCTGCAGAGTCCATGAGAAGGTTCCTACTCTACTGTAGAACCCTGCCAGTGTGTCGCGTGGCAGCCACATAGGTTCCTTATTATTTGCTATGACTAGCAACCACGTCAAAGGTCATGAGAAGAGTAGGCGGGAGAGCCCGCATGCCTGTGTGAGGACACCTACCTAGAAGGCTGTCAGGGTGATGACGCCATTGTGAATGCACTCAGTGTTGCTTCCTGAGCCTAACCAAATACAGAACGCCACTCCAATGCCAACATGCAGATTTGCCATCAGGATTCTCAGGCGCTCATAGCATGCCTGTAAGATAGCTCACCACTAACAGGTACGAATCCCGGCATGGCCAACTCCGCCTTTCATCCTTCTGAGGTTGATAACTAAGTGCCAGCTATGGTTGGGTAATAACTGCATGTAAATATGTTCTATGGAAAGCTCTTCGGTTAAAGCGCTATATATATTTATATATATATATATATATATAACAAATCATTATCTTTGTCATTTACTTGAAACATTAGAATGGTTGCTTAGGTCATTCCCCTCTTTGTCTAGGAATTTCCACAGTTCCGTCCTCGGTTTGACCTGCTGGTTGTAGACTAAGGAAGCCAGTTCTACATCAGACGTCTAATTAGTAGGATACCATTTTCACCACCAGCAGGTGGGCATTAGCCACTGCATTATCCATTTATAACCCGTACCACCGCTAGGCAATCCTATTCGCCTCAAGAAATGTAAGCAATGCTGGTGGTAAAAGGCATAAGGCAGACTTACCTGACTCAGCACACTTTGAAAGAATGACTCAGCAGCAAAGACATCAGTGCACCTAAGTTATTAGGGGCAGCAAAAGTGACATCATGCGATAAGTGAACTCTCCTAGACATCACAGGAAGTGACATCATGAGTTGTTTGAGCACTACAGCCGCAGTTAATTGGAAACTCGAAAATACAGAATGTTCATAAACAGTGACTGGTAAGAGGCACAGACACCCTACAAACAACATTAATAGATACGATTGGTTCGATTGTAGTAAACGCATAGGGCGAATTATTCTAAGCTCGTGGCTTCCACAAATCAAACCCAATGCTCTGCAGTAATGACAGAATGTCAGCTCGCTGGTCATAGCTCCTTGACCCTAGGTAATTGTTGTAGTGTTGATGTGCTACCTCCCTGCCACTGGAAGAGGAAAGTTCAGGTGAATGGAGTGCACCATTGTTTTCCCAGAGCTCAAAATCATGCAATCTCCACAACTAGCGACCTGCCCTGGGGGAGGAGCTTCTTTGTGCCCCTTGCCTGATTGGTCTGACTGTTGTTGTACCTGGTGGTTTTCAATCCATCAAGGCCCACCATAGTAACACTTATTTCTTGTCAACTACTGAAGACCATAGGACCAGTAAACAAGGTTTTTAACGTCATCTTTACGTGCAATAGATACGAAATCAGATTTGATGGGAAGCAGTGAGCTTCTTGCAATGTATTTATGACATCACTGCGCTGCCGAAAATGCTGAATCCGAAAATTCCGAATTCCGACGGAATGCAGCGATCACAGACTTCCTAGGTACCGGGTCTGCCATTTTAAAAATCTTCTTGTCGATCCTGCTGATGCACCAAATGTGCATTGCGTCCAGACATCGGCCACGCCCCTGCACCCCTCCATGCTTTAACTTGCTTCTCCTTTTTCGGCTTCCTTTGCCGACTCCGCTCACGCGTCCTCTTCCCTACCGGACTCCGCTCACGCGTCCTCTCCCTACCGGACTCCGCTCACGCGTCCTCTCCCTACCGGACTCCGCTCACGCGTCCTCTTCCCTACCGGACCCCGCTCACGCGTCCTCTTCCCTACCGTACTCCGCTCACGCGTCCTCTCCCTACCGGACTCCACTCACGCGTCCTCTTCCCTATCGGACTCCGCTCACGCGTCCTCTTCCCTACCGGACTCCGCTCACGCGTCCTCTTCCCTACTGGACTCCGCTCACGCGTCCTCTTCCCTACCGGACTTCGCTCACGCGTCCTCTTCCCTACCGGACTCCGCTCACGCGTCCTCTTCCTACCGGACTCCGCTCACGCGTCCTCTTCCCTACCGGACTCCGCTCACGCGTCCTCTTCCCTACCGTACTCCGCTCACGCGTCCTCTTCCTACCGGACTCCGCTCACGCGTCCTCTTCCCTACCGGACTCCGCTCACGCGTCCTCTTCCCTACCGGACTCCGCTCACGCGTCCTCTTCCCTACCGTACTCCGCTCACGCGTCCTCTTCCCTACCGTACTCCGCTCACGCGTCCTCTTCCCTACCGGACTCCGCTCACGCGTCCTCTTCCCTACCGGACTCCGCTCACGCGTCCTCTTCCCTACCGGACTCCGCTCACGCGTCCTCTCCCTACCGTACTCCGCTCACGCGTCCTCTTCCCTACCGGACTCCGCTCACGCGTCCTCTTCCCTACCGTACTCCGCTCACGCGTCCTCTCCCTACCGGACTCCGCTCACGCGTCCTCTTCCCTACCGTACTCCGCTCACGCGTCCTCTTCCCTACCGGCGTGTGTTTAAACTCCTGTGAGAGTCTTTCATTTTTTTTCTCCAAACTTTATTGTATTCCTTATTGGCAGCCTCGAAACCCCCAAATCTATCTGCGGCGTGTAGATGCCAATCATGGGTGCGGGGGGGGGCACCCCTGCAACCCCCGAACCCTCCTCATGCTGTTTTGTATCTGCATTTTTCGCAGTAAACAAATGCTCGCAGCAATAGATTTGATATTATTGTACGATACCCCTACAATGGGATGAGTTTGAGTGACACTCTGACCAGGTTGAGGTGGGAAGTAAATGGAACAATCACTGGGGACAACACAAGGGTGGGTTTACATCTCCTGAAAGCTCTCTGACCTCCTTGAGCAATTATTAAAAAAACATTGCTGCAAGAGTTTCTCACACACAGTTCTCTCCATCCCCGCCCCTTTCAAGATTCTTCACAGCTTGGTTTTTTTTAAATAACCCAATTGTATTACCTGCTTAGTCAGTTTGTAATTTAAAATATTTGTAATTCATGAGTGCATTTTCTTGTTCCTTTTTGCATTTTTCTGTACATTTTGTTGTCCAAATACTGTCCCATGAAACTGTCTGGTAATCTTTCCACCAGCTACGAGAAAAAACACAATTTGCATGACACTTCATTTGGAAAGTTTTAACTTGAGAGAAACATTTTCAAGGCACACCCCTTCACCTTTTGGTCGCAGGTCGTAACCACGTGTGCCTATTGCTTATCTGTATATTACATTACGGCCTGCTGGCCTACTGTTGATTTGTATATATTGTATATAACATTTGTGCACCTATATTTGTATTATGTATTTTCCTCGTGTAGTGTAACCAAGCTTCGAAAATTCTTGTAAAGTCTGCGCCCTGATACCCCCGGGTACGCTCGCGCATTATAAATAATAAAACAAACAAACAAACAAACATTGAGTGCTCCCCGCGGGTTTGCTGAACTCCCCAACGCTGAGTTTTGTTCAAAATCACATGCATTTTGTTGTGCCAGATGTTGCTGTCTCCATCTAAACGTTCCCTGCCTTTACAAATGCTATTAAAAAAAAAGAATTCAACATAATTCATTATACTAGTGACCAACAGAATACCAATGACAAATTACAAACGTATTACACCTTCGCCTGGCAAACATGTCTAGTATCTTTGTAGACGTGTCTATCTTTCCTGCAATACATCATTGTCTCGCTTGACATAGTAATGCAGTAGGTGGGAGGATGCATTGCGATAATGGGTTCTAAGTGGTGAATTGGTTCTCAAAAGCAAGTAGAGGTGCTCATAGTATCCACTTGGGCGCCTTTCTATAAGAGGTCGCATGTAGATTGGCTAATGCAATCTCTACCCATGAGCATTCAGCGCAAGGGTCCGCGGACTCATTACGTTAAGAGGCAATAGTACTTAAACAAATGCGTGCTTTGTGCTAAGCACTTCGCGGGGGCTAGCAGTTGAGATAGGTATGTTGTACTAGGCCAGCACTCTGAGGATCAGCATGCAATCGTCTCATCAGCGGGTGTTCAGATATTCCGAATACAGTCACGCGCCATAAGCACCCAATTAAGTCCCTGTTGGCTGGGTTAAGTTAAATGCTTGCGTTCTCCAGAAGGCACTTCTGTTGTGAGGCAGAGCTGAGGATCAGAACTTTTCACGGACCAAAAGAGAGCATAGAGAGCAGCCAATCGACTTTTGACCCAAATTAAAAGTTTCAAGAAGTTAGGTGGATGTTACGGGAGCTAACTCGGCATAGGAGGTGGTGATGATGCCAAGCAATGTCTACGAGTGGCAACCATTTTCAACATAGATTGCGTGGGACCAGTCTTTCAGGAAAACCGAGGAGAAAGATCATGAGCGCCTCACCCGGGCCAACCTCCTTGGTTTGAGTGCTGAGTAGTCTTCCGGCATTGCCACCAGACTGGGTTATGACCATCCAGGGGTCTTTTAATCCTTTTCTCCCTGGGGTCTAGGACAGATAAGAACAATGTTTAATTATCTGCCAATCAATGACGTGGTTGGCAGCCACCCAGTTTGCTGTGTTCCTTAACTGCAGGACAACTCTCAGCAACCAATGGCCTCCTTCCAAATTTTGTTGGGCCTATCAAATCCATTCTGAAGCAATCTTCATCTCGCCTCGTCTCTAGCCAGGCAGACCTCAGAGGCTTGGACAGCATTTGTTTGATAAACATGAATTAACCCTTTGATTGTCAATATGTCATTTTTCCCCCTATGTAAATTAGGACTATCCTAGGGCACTCTTTCACACATAGTTCTAGGTGGATATGCCTACGGTCAAATGCCAGCGCAAATAAAAGACCTGCCACTGTTCATGGGTATCCGTAGAAAAAATCAAATACATAAAATACCTAAAATTTGTTTTGGTCAAATTTGTTAGGGATTTGTGTACGTTTTTATGGAAAAAAAATATGTGGGGTAAGGGTATAAGTTAAAGTAGGGGGAAGTGGGAGGAGTGCGCTGGAGGGAACATTTTCGTTTTTCGACCAAAATAAATTTGGTCATTTTTGATTAGGTATTTTTTTCGGTTATTTCATGGACAACCCTGTTTATGTATTTTCTTTTTTTCTTTCCCCCGTACCGTCTTACCTCCCTCCCACACTATATATTCTCCTGCCCCTTATCCAGCTGTATAGGGGCTGTAAGGAAATGCTGGCGCAAGCATTTTTACTGCTCGCATTTGAACGCCAACATAAAGACAGGCAATGTTTTGAAGTAGCAATTTAGTATGACTAAATTGTACATCAGAGCCATATTACAGAAACTTTGCACCGGTGCAAGTGCAAAGTTTGCACGGTATTAGCACTAGGGCAAAGTTTGCCCTATTTTAAAAAACCATGGGCACACATTAAAAAACCAATACACCTCAGCAAGCGCAGTTTGACTTATTAAAAGCACCAGGGCAAAAATTGCCCTAGTACAAAAAAGATGCATTTTCACAAAAATTTTGCACCAGGGCAAAGTTTGCCCTAGTGCTAATATGGAATGGTATTAGCACTAGGGCAAACTTTGCAGTGATGCAAACATGCATCAAAAATGTATCTTTTTAGCACTAGGGCAATTTTAGCCCTGGTGCTTTTAATATGTCAAAATGCACTTGTCGAGGTGGAATGGTTTTTTAATGTGTCCCACTGTTTTTTAAAATAGGGCAAACTTTGCCCTAGTGCTAATATCGTGCAAACTTTGCACTTGCACCGGTGCAAAGTTTCTGTAATCTGGCCCAAGATCTTTTAGTTGGGAGAAAATAGTGTAGCTCGATTCTGGTGGAGATAATGGCACATATAGTCCTTTCTTTGCAAGTCAATGTTCCATTTACTATGTGCAGTCATGCAATGTCAATGCATCATTTACCATGTGCAGTCATGCAATGTCAATGTTCTATTGACCATGTGCAGCCATGCAATGTCAATGCATCATTTACGTGTGTAATCTCAACCCTATGTGTGTGTGTGTGATGTGTTGTAATGTTTACCATATTCATACCCTGTGCATGTAAAGTGCTTTTATATAATTGCAAAGCCCTCAGCTGCAGTCATGTGCTCCAGGGTTAGATAGTTCCATTCACACATGTGGCACACCTTACTTCTTAGTACAGTGTCCCATATTAGCTAGATGAGCCCCTCTTCATATTTGGTACATGCCAGCAATTACTTATTCCCAGAAAGAGCAAATCACATAAACAGCACCCACAGCATATGAGGTCTCGCCCGATCCGATACTTGCACCAAAGCCCAGCACTAGGTGGATAGCGAGCTGAAGCTGCCAACAGCACACCACCTCTTCGTCTCTCCTACTCCCCTCCTACCGACTAACCTTACCCACCCTCCTCCTGTTTACAGATCCGTCAGAGCGCCTGGAGACCAATTTCGTTGGTGACGGTGCGCTATATAAATACCTTTAACATTAACATCTGCAAACTGTAATGTTGTAATACTTGTCATCCCCGCCAAGCAGTTGTCATTTGCATGCCACGGCAAACGTATCTTGCAATACCCTGCCCCTAGAATGCAAATGTCGAACTCCAGGACTACCTAACATTATACATACTTGCCAACATAACCCATTTCAATCTGTAGGTGCTTATCCAGTCCTGTTTTTTTTTCTTTGAAATCTGGGACTTGTAGTCTGAGTTTTAGAATGGGAAAAGTGGAACTACAAATCCCAGAATGCAAAGAAAAAATCAGGACAGGATAAGCTCCTAAGGATTGGAATGGGCCATTTTGGCAAGTAGGCTAACATTCTTTGAGGCCATGACAGTGACAGTTAGGCGCTAGACAAATATCACATAACATAACATGGCTTGACAAGTAGACACCAAACAGTCCAGGCAGAGGGCTAAGGCTCAGTCTAGCCAGAGTCCAAAACCAAAATGCTGGCAGCGATGAACAGCACAGATAAACCAGATGCTGCTGGTACTTGTAGGACTGCAAAGAAGGACATTGCATAGCAATGCCACGCAAAGGGGGGAAAGAGTAGCAAAAGTAGAGCTACATGAGAGCCCTTGAATGGCTACAGTCTTGTGTGGACATGAAGATGAGTTGAAAGTCACAGCAGGAAGTTAGGTTGACTGCGTGACAAAGAAGAGGCCGAGCAGGGAGATGCAGGACAATCTGGACCGGAGGCGGGTGACATGCACGAGAATGACTGGAGCGCAGTGGAAGGGTCCACACCCACCTCGCCCGACCGATCACCATTTCATTGGGGCTGGTAGATGGTAGGACTGAATACTGAAACTGGACAAATAAAGTGGTGGAGCCTATCTGGGCAGTGCCAGAAAGTTACATGGGACCTGATTCATGGAATACTTGCATCATGGACTAAAGTCCGGGCAAAGTCATTTTATACTGCAAAAATGACTATGGGCCTCATTACGAGTATGGCGGTAGCCATGGTGCTATTAGCGCCATGGCTGCCTCCATACCGGGTTCCTGCAATGAGGAATAACCGGCTCATTCCAACATTGGAGGATCCGGTAATTCCTCCTTGCAGGAACCATTCCCCATTCCCATTTGAGCCCCCATAGGGCTCAATGGGAATGGGGAGGGAGCTAATAACAGGCACGTAAATAACGGCCCGTTATTAGCTCCCTGTTCCCCTCACGTGACCCGGAAAGGACGTCTGGTTTCACCAGACGTCTGTTCCGAGTCCCGCAAAGGGAACCTTGTAATAGGCGCTCCCGTAATGAAGGGAGCCGGTCCCGTACCGGCACACTTCATTACGGGAGCACCAAGGTCGTAATGAGGCCCTATGCGTTGACTTTGCCCGGACTTTGCACAGCAAAAAAACACTTTGCACGGTTCCATGAATCAGGGCTTGTGTCGGCAGTGCAAAGTCACTTTTCAGCAGTGCAAATTCACTTTGAACCGGGCAAATATTCCATGAATCGGGCCCATTGAGTTTGCAGAGAAGGACCAACCTTTTTACATAGCTCGTTCGGATCACAATGTTGTACTTGCATCATGTTGGTGATAGGAAAATCACCTTCCTTACCCCCAGCTGGATTCAGCTGCACTACATTATACAGCAATGCAAGAAGATGAACAGCTGTCTCTGGACATCTGATTTACTATGACTTGGTTTTAGGCCTCACATAACATAAACAAGCTACAGAGTACTTCAGGCATTTGCAACCTTTGGCTCTCCAAATGTTTTGGACTACAGCTCCCATCATACCTTGCCAGCATAAACAATGGCGAGGGATCATGGGAGTCATAGTCCAAAACATCTCGAGGTCTTCACGTTGTCGATCCCTGGAGCACAACATTTGCTAGCCATGGGGTTTGCACCTTGCCCCGCTTGCATACCCTGGAGAAAGGAATAAACCAGGGGCTAACTGCATGCACCCACTCTCTCTCGTGATCCCCCTAAGCTGGACTGGATCACATCGTGGTGTGGAGGTTTACGAGTTGAAGACATAACACATAAGCTTGCTATCGATGCATTGGCCCGGTGATAATACTGTTCACAATCTTTGCAGCATGGCAGTGTTTCTGAAATGGACAGCATGTTCGCCTTGCAGTGCGAGTGGATATGGGGGGTCTTCCTTTTGCGGTGGTGCACCCATCAATCCACTACATCCTACTGCTCTTGGCCATCCCCTGGCTGGCTCGCCAGCTCTTCTGGTGCCCATGCCCACTGTTAGTCTTGCCTGTTCCTCGTTGTTTCACCTTTTTCTGGTGCCCCCTTTCCGAGATGCTCTTTGTAGGTTCCCTGACTCTGCTCAGAAACAGTAGCTCTTCATCCTCATTTATGCTGTCAGAGGGCCGGAATCCTGATGGGTTTTCTGGATATCCCTCATTAATATTCATGAGGAAGAACGTGCATACGTTTGCAATCATTGTACGCACATTTATCTCATGAATATTAATGAGGGTATGCTGAAAACCCAACATGGAACTGGTCCTCAAGGCCTGGAGTTGGACAACCCTCATTATGCTTTCAGCAGGGGCACGCCCACCTTTTCAGTTTTATTTCTACGGGGACACCCTAGTGGTGCCCGTTTTATTTTTTGTTGCCTCTCAAATCCTGTTTTCAGGCCCCGCCACACTGCCCCCTACCGCATGCGTTACCCTCGTCCATGGAAGGCAACCTCACCCGAAAAAAAGGATGCCCACAGCGTTGGAGCCTCGGGAGCATAGCTAGCCTCCAAAATGAGGCCCACGTTGTACTCGCTGTTCGGAGCAGCAAATAAAATTTAGTAACAGGGCCCTGTGTCTCCCCTTTTTCTCCTCTTACATTCTGCTTTTTCATTACATTGCATGTCTCTCTGTCACTTGCTCACGCTCTGTTGTTATCGTTCTCTCGCACTCATTTATTTTATACTGAGTCAAACTTTGTGGCAGGAATTATAGGTTCGCACATTACAGCTCCTGAGCATCAACACTAGATACAGCCCTCTTTTGAGTATATATGTAAGAAGGTTTCTTGTAAAGCGCTTAATATCGCTTTCACAACGCTATGTTTCTCTGATAGTGCCCACCACACTGGGAAGCATTTCTTTGGCTTTTCTGCCAGTTCTGGGTTTCCTCCTAGCGGCTTTCCGAGCCCCCGCCTCTTGCAGGACTTCTGATATGTAGCACACTGTTCCCCCGGTACGGCCTGTGCTGGATCGCTCTGTACACCAGCTGCTGCTGCTGCTGCTGTGCACCGACTCTGCGGCAGCGTTTGCCTTGATACTGCCGCGGTGACCTTGCTCCACTCCCCGTGTAACCGAGGCTAAGCCACTGCACTGATGCTAATATGCAGCCGGAAGCGAAAGAGACGACAATCACCCTGCGCCAAACTCAAGGACATCGATGCTACCGACCTGACCTCCACGTGGTGGGTGCATCGCAGGCAGGCCACATTAAATACCACAACACCCAATTCTTTATTTGCTGTACTAGCTTTATCCAGTGTATCGGATACTGATCCAGCACACACTCTCTATTCCGAGTCTCTCTTTCTTTCTTTCTTTCTTTCTTTCTTTCTTTCTTTCTTTCTTTCTTTCTTTCTTTCTTTCTTTCTTTCTTTCTTTCTTTCTTTCTTTCTTTCTTTCTTTCTTTCTTTCTTTTTTCTTTCTTTCTTTCTTTCTTTCTTTCTTTTTCTCATTCTCCCTTTCTTTCTTTTTCTCTTTCTTTCTTTGGGCCTCATTACACGGTAGGCGGTAAGGGTTTACCGGTATCGGTATTTTACCGGTACCGGTAAACCCTTACCGCCTTACTACGAGGTCCCTTTGCGGGTTGGAGAATTTAACGCCTGCTTTTTGCAGGCGTTAAAAACCAACCCACAAAGGGACCAGGGAGCTAATTACGGTACCGCAATTTGCGGTGCCGTAATTAGCACCTTACCCATTCCCATTATGCCCTATGGGGCAAAAATGGGAATGGGGAAGGGCAATGGGGAAGGGGGAATTACCGCCCCACCAACCTTGGGATAGGGCGGTAATTCCCCTTTCCACCAAGGCGGTGCCGGTATTTTACCAGCATGAACCAAGGTGCTAATAGCACCTTGGTCCACCGCCGTCCGTGTAATGAGGCCCAATTTGTCTCGTTCTTACTTTTCTCTTTCTCTCTGTTCTCTTTATTTCTCTCTCTTTCTTTTTCTCTTTCGTTCTCTCTATCACTTTCTTTTTCTCTCTTTCTTTGCCACTCTCTCTCTGTCTCTCTCTCTTTGTCCATCTCTCTTTCTCTCTCTCTCTCCCACTCTGTTCCTGTCTCTGTCTGGGGGCAAGAGTCACATTGGGCCTCATTACGAGTAGGGAGGTAAGGGATACCGGGCACCGGTAAGGACACCAATGCCGGTAATCCCTTACCGCCCTACTACGAGTTCCCTTAGCGGGTCCCTCCTTTAACGCCTGGTCTGACTTGGCGTTTTGGACTGGACCCGGTAAGGGAAATCAGAGCCAATAACGGTACCGCAAATTGCGGTACCTTTATTAGCTACTTCCCCCTTCCCATTGTGCCCTATGGGGCTCAAATGGGAATGGGGAATGTTTTTTTCAATGGTGACTTACTGGTCCCGCAAAGGTCGGACTACACCGAAGTCCCCATTGAACGAGACCGGTGCCGGTACCGTTATTGGAGGCAGTCATGGTGCAAATAGCACCATGACTACCTCCAATCTCGGAATGAGGCACATTGGGGGTTATTACGAGGTGGGTGGTAAGGGATTACCGGCACCGGTAAGGACACCGGTGCCGGTAATCCCTTACCACCCTATTCTGAGGTCTCTTAGCGGGTCCCTCCCTTAACACATGGTTTTACCAGGCGTTATGGAAGGGACCCGTTAAGGGACTTCAGAGCTAATAACGGTACCGCAAATTGCGGTACCATTATTAGCTCCATCCCCATTACCATTGAGCCGTATGGGGGCTCGAATGGGAATGGGGAATGGTTCCCGGAATGGGGACTTACCAGGTCCTCCAAGGTTGGAATGACCCGGTAAGTCCCTATTTCGGGAACCTGGACCCGGAATGCAGTAAGGGGGTAGCCATGGTGCTAATAGCACCATGGCTACCTCCAACCTCGTAATGACCCCCATTGTCTGGTGAATGCTTGTTCGAGTCACCCTAGCCTGTGTTGACAATAGTATGGCCAGAGGAAATCACTAATGTCTTCAAGTGGGGCGCATGCAGGGTGCTGTGTTTTTCATGGTCAAAAGTAGGAGAACAGCAGAGATATAGGCATTTCTCCCAAGTTGGGGTCCAGCCTCTTATTTGACGACATATATCATCATCGCTTGTATCCTGCAGGAATGTCGACATCACACTCACGGCAAGTTGTCCCTATCAGGGAGGTGAGGCAGATGTGCATAGGCTTTGCACTGGATTTTGGGATACTGACAAACCTTGTAAGGGACCAGACTGCAGAGTCCACAGTTGAATTTATTTTGTATTGTTTGTTATGTATCACTGTTTGTGCATACTGTAACAAATGTGTAGCCAGGGCTGACCCTAGCATTTGCGGGGCCCAGTGTGGCCAATTAGGTGTGGGACCCCTTAATTTGCATTAGATAACATCACAGGAAGTGACATCACAGGATGTGACATCACAAGATAATAACCACTACGTATGTAGGCAGCAGCGAAAACATGGTAATCCGAGAGGAGAAGTTCCAATAACTGCACTAGCAAAGTATAAAAGACGACCACCTTATAAGCCCAACAATTTATAATGAAATATTGCAAAGAAAACAAAATCCAAACATGAGACGTGTGCTTTAATAGCACTTGTATGTGTTCTTGTAGGTAAGCGGCTCCATTAGAAACATGATAAGCTGGTGTGAAATCCTAGTAGCTGAACACTTGAGCAAGCCCACTTTTTTTAATGCTGCCCTCAAAAACACAGAACAAGGGTTGCGTCGACTCTACCCATTGAAAAAGTGGGCGTGCGCTGTCCACCTACATGTATCGACTTGTGCCCCGTAAATGAATACAGGGTCGGAACCAGAGAAAATATCCGCTCCAGTCTCCAGGATGACAACCTCTCTTGTCACATCCTTGGTAAATATTCATGGCTCACTTGCATGCTACATGTAAAATGTGAGGAACATTTTACATTCTACTTAAAGGCTTTTTGGTTTGGTAAATATAAACATGTGGAAATAAGGCGAATAGCTAAAACAGTTTTCTGCAACATGTTTAATTGTGCTGGAGAACGGCACATATTGTAGCCAGCTAACTGCTGCTTTGCATGTGCTTTCAAAATAAAAACGCCCATTGGCAGTTCTTAACACAATGGCCTCTTAAATAGGCCATCAATAGTAAATTGCACCCACTTTAAACGCTCTGCTTTAAGAAAGAAAGTGATCAGCAGTGTTTATGAGGCCCCCAGCGCCCAGCCTATTGGGCCGCTGGGAGGGGTGGGGGCGTTTGTCTCGCCAAAGTCGCAGCAGGAGGTTGACAGGTAACATGTTACCTCACCAGAAGAAACAAAAGAAACCTCGAGGGACAGCAGCTTGTGAAAACGGGCAAGCTTCCCCATATCATGCAGGCTGCACCGTGTGCCGCCCCTGCGATCAAAGTGGACTGCAGAAAGGTTATGGACTCTGAGCACACGGCCCACGCTGCAGCCTGTAAAAGCGAATCAACGGCTCCCTAGGCGCTTGGCTCTAGCAGGCGCGGGGCCAAACGCAGTTGCACATGCTGCACATGCCTAGCGCCGTCCCTGTGTGCAGCACTACCAACCAATCAGTGGCTAGCAAATACAAGTAAATATTTCCTTGGTGCCCAGAGAACAAACATATAATTGTTTTCATCTGAGCAGTAGACTTTATAATATGTATTTTCTGTGATGTGTATTCGCTGCAAAAGACATTATTACAAGACATAATTTAATTGTTTATTAGGTTGGCGTTATCAAGGGAAATTGGGATGTCACGCATGATGCAGATGCTGCCGATATTGGCAACACCTGTTCGCTATGATGCTACCAAATATCGGCATTCCCAATATTTCCTATGTACCTGTATCCCCATATATCTATTTGTATCCCATAAATACCTCTATCCATCCTGTCGCTATATATATGTATGTCATTATGTACGTCCCCACTGGCTTGCTCACGTGCCTGGTCTCAGACGGTTATACTGATAGCCACCATATCACACCACTACACCTACTCTCTACTATACACCATCATTCAACTAGAACATAGCTATACCCCGGTTAATTCAAGCCTAGCTGTTCACATACGAACATAACGCCAAGTTCACCTCAACAACCTAATAAAACACCGCTAGATGAAGCACATTCAGGCTAGCTTAGGTATTCCTCGGGCCTAACGCAGCCAGAACCCAGTCTGAGTGTCCACCCACCAGACTGAACACATCCAACTGATTTCCTCTGCACCACACCTATCGCTAAGAAGCAGCTATCATCCAATAACTACACCAGCTGCACACATATCCACTGCACACACGCACCATACGACACTCTCTCTCTACTGACTTGAAATACGGTTCCCGAGGGCATTCAACCTACCAGCGCTTTGAGATCATAACAATGATACATAAGGCGCTATTTAAATGCCAAGTAACATAACAAGTTACATAACATAACATCCAGCCAAACATGCAAGTCAGAGCAGTAAAGGCAAGCAGAGCAGAAAAATGTGCTACAGAAGTGGGAATCAGGTTCAAAAAGGCATTCGGGCACGGCATAGGTAAACTGAAGGGATATTGCCATAAGATTAAATTGGGCGTCATTACGAGCATGGCGGTAGCTGTGCCTGTGTGGCAGGCACGGCTACCGCCATGCTTGCGACCAGCCCCGCCACCCGAGATTGGGAAATAACCATCCCATTACGAGTTGAATGGGCCGGTAATTGCCATTCGTGGTTGGCAGTATTGCCGGGCTGTCAATCCCCATTCTGCCCTATGGGCATAATGGGGGTGGGGAGCATGGTTGCACAGCACCGCTGATAACGGTTGATAACGATGCCGGTGCAATCACGAGTTCTGCTCTTGGGTGCCACACAGCCCGCCAGGTAAGACCTAGCGGGCTGTCAGGGACCCGCTAGCAGAACTCGTAATGCGGCAGGACGGTATGAATGGTGCTGGTGCCTTACTGGCACCGTTCATACTGTTCCCACCACTGTTATAATGAGGCCCATTGTCTGCCCACACCATACCATCAGTGCACAAAGGACGCAACCTTCCATTAGCAGTGAGAAAGAAAGTGAGGGAGGAACTTTGGGGTCTATGCGAGCAAGGCATAATAGAACCCATTGGATGCAGTGAATGGTTGTCCCCAATTGTGGTCACTCAACGCCTGCTAGGTCACATTAGACTATGTGTGGACTTAAGAGACCTTAATTAATCGATTTGGGTCCATAGACACCCGTTACCCAAGATCAATAAGATGCTAACAACCATGGAGGAGGTGGAAGTGTGCACGAATCTGGGTCTTTCATCAGCATATTACCAGATTGACCTACATACTTCATCTCATGCCTTAACAGCTTTCATCACACCAATGGGTGCTTACCAATTTAAAAGGATGCCTTTCGGGTTAGCATTGACATCCGCCGTATTTCAAAATATTATGGAGGATATGTTGTTGGATATACCAGGAGTAAGGTGTTTTTAGGGTAAGGTACTAATTGGGGCAAAAAATGTAAGTGAACATGATGGCAGAGTATATGAAGTACTAAGGAGACTGGAAAAGGCTGGTATGTCTGTCAAGTTAAGCAAGTGCCAATTTAAAGTAGTTCAAGTATCATTTTTGGGGCATAGGTTCACCAAAGAGGGCATCATTTCACGCCAGGGAATGGTGGATGCCATTGTGGCAGTGAAATCGCCTACCAACAAAGATGAACTTGAATCCTTCTTAGAGTTATTGGATTTTAACTCCAAGTTTGTGGGGAATCTGGCACTAAAAAAACAACCACTTAGAGCATTGCTTGAAGAGAGGAGGGATTTAGGTGGGGCATGGAGGAAGAAACTGCCTCAGAGGTCTTAAGGAAGGATTTGTTAATGTACCCCCTTTGTATAGATTTGACCACTTAGTGGAGACAATTGTGTCCATGGATCCTTGTGCATCAGGGTTGGGGGCGGTCTTGAGCCAAGTCAGGAAAGGCAGAGAAGTGCCGGTGGCTTTTGCATCAAGAACTCTATCTGAGACAGAATCTAGGTACTCAACAATTGAACGAGAAAGCCTGGGATGGTATTGGGC
Organism: Ambystoma mexicanum; assembly: GCF_040938575.1. Classification (NCBI taxonomy): domain Eukaryota; kingdom Metazoa; phylum Chordata; class Amphibia; order Caudata; family Ambystomatidae; genus Ambystoma; species Ambystoma mexicanum. Next base: position 194,811,719 of record NC_090938.1, read on the forward strand.
TTCTGTATATTTTATGACTTACATCTGGGGCATACCTTACAAAACCAGGACTGATCACAAGCCTTTGGCACATACATTCTCTACAAAAGGATCATGTCTGGTGACTCCCAGAATTGCTAGATGGTTAGCTGCATTACAGAGTTATAATTTCACTGCAGAGTATATTTCAGGGAAACGCAATCCGGTGGCAGATTGTTTATCTAGAGCACCCATGGAGGGGATGGTGCCTCAGGACTATGTTGAGGATGAGTGGCTTGCTCAAATTAAAAGTTTGGTTTATGATGTGTTTTAGAAAAAGGTGTGGTTACTAGGGGTGAAAGAAGACCAATAGATGAGTGAGGCTGTTGCAGGAATAGAGCAGGGTTGGTGCACAAGTGAAGCAAAGAATAGTCCCTATTTCCAATTCAGAGATGAGTTGTGCTGCTCAGAGTGGGGTCTTCCTCAGGGGGGAGAGGCTGATTATCATTACGGGGTGAACTTACCAGGAGGGCACACAGTGGTCATTTGAGAATAAGTCTAACTAAAAGAAGATTGAGGTCAATGTTTTGGTGGCCGGGAATGGATTCTATGGTAGAAGCCAGGATAGCAGAAATGACACCACATGCCGCACAAGGAAAAGACCTGTGAAATTGAATGATTAGGAAATGTATAAATTATACTGTGTTTCTTCCATGGATCAGTGTGCATTGTTTAGCTATTTTATGTTCATGCATTCCGTGTTCACTTCATTTTGTGTCATGTTACCGTTGTGTCTTCTAATTTTCCACCAAAAGGAGATAGGTATGTATTCCATGTTAACATATGCTATCTATAAGGGGGATCGTATGCTGTATACCATGTTAGCGAGATGACTCACGCTGGGCCTTCCCTCACGAGTCCTCCCCGTCCACCAATCCGTGAAGTGTGACCTATATGACAGTTCAACTGTCATTATCTTGCTGGCTGGTCTTTCATTACGCCGTTGTTACTATTAATAAAATACACGTTGTGTAAATCCTACCTTCGTTATCCAGTTACTTCACTGAGTTAGCCTGACAGAGTAGTGGACCCAAGTCACACAGCATTGGCCTCATCGCGAAGTAAATACACTGTGCTTGAGGGCACAGGAAGAGGGCAAATGAAGAGCTAGACTGCTATATTCCTGTGTATCACGGTTGGTCTAGCCATGGGTGTGTTGGAAAGAAAATGTCTGTTTGTCTTGACAAACAACCTGCACATTTTTGACATAACAATTATTCTGTTACCATTTGTATTTTGTATTTGTATTTTTTGGTTTCTATAGTGCCTTATGCCAAGGCACTTTACAAAGATTAGTAAATTGCTACAATACATGATATGGTGTCAATGAATACCACAATACAACAAAAAGAAAAACAACGAGAGAACACCAAACAAAAACATAAATGTATTGATGATCCATAGTACAGTAAAAATGCAAGCCTGTCTTTCTCATCCACCTGCCCTCTCCTCCTCCCCATCCCTCCTCTTGTTAAATTCAGGAACTACCTCAATTGCCGTCAGGCATAGTAATTGTAGCTGACTGTATTTGTCATCCACCTGCCGTCTCTCCTCCCTTTTACTGGTCATTAGCACTTGCTCTATGATTTGTCTCGTGACCTTCTGATAGCAGCTTGTTTGCATACCCCCCTTCCCTCCTTGTCCTCTCCTCCACTTTCCCCTCCAGCACTATTCTGATTCGTTTTGTTCAACTCCTTCTCCCTCCTGCCCTCCCCCTCCTCTTGTTATTTTTCCAGCACTACATCAAGTGTCGTCAGGCATAGTAATGTAACTGCTTGTTTTGTCTCTCTCCCCCCCTCCCTTTTTGTTCCTTGCACTATCTGAAATGTCACCAGGCTGATTAAGATAGTTATTTTTCACATTTTGAAATGTTTCAAAGACTTGTAAAATAATGTAACTGTATTTTCACATGTTCCCTCCCTCCTTGAAGCGCTTTGAAACACATTGTCTATAGGTGCTATGCAAATAAACAATCAAATCAAACAAGTTGAAGTGTTGCAAGACAAAAAAACAAAGCTACCCCACAAACAAAATAAAATGTGAAGGGAAGGCAGATCTCCAAATCCAAAAAGATGTCCACATTCGTTAGGGTCATCAAACACTAGCCCAGGCGTGGCTCCAGCTGCAAGAGCGGCACAAGATGGAAAACAATGTTGGGAAACAGGCCAAGTCATGCTGATTAACCCCACATGGGTGGCCACCAATAAAATGAAAATTGAAGATGATGGCATGTGGCAGGCCCGACAGCTAGGATTTTAAACTCAGAATCACAGAGCAGAGTCCAAAACCTAGCAGCAACAACACCTCTAACACTAGGTGCAGATGTACAAGCTACTGAGTCTGTCACCATCTGCTACCGAAGAACTCAGGAGTCCTCGGGAGACCACCCCAGGGATCCAGGAGCACTACACGTTGCACAGCCACTTAAGGAGAGGATTACAGCTGCAGATGCAGCCTGCGGTTCCTACATATCACACCACAATCTCCTCAGGTGGGACACAATACAGGGAAGCGATCAACTGAGCCTTTCCCTCGTCCAGGGGCTCGTCACCACACCAGCTCCTCCTGACGCCACCATTGCTACAGCCCCCATTGCTGCTGCATGCTGGAAGCTCTACACCAGGTCATAGGTACACTAATCTGCTAGAGCAGGTGCTGATGAGATGAACAGGCGGAGCTATCATCATTGTCCTTTTTCCATTTTCATAGATCAGAGAGGGATTCATCACCCACTCTTCAGCTGCCGTGTTGGGATTTCAATGATATCATGTCCCACCCACCGCTTGACTTTGTTGAGGTGAAACGTCCACTGGGTGTCCTGCTTGGCAACGGTGTAACTATCTAATTGACTATGGTTACTTTTTTAATATGGTGTAGGGGTCAGATCATTCATGCTATACAGTTTTAGGCTGAAGTGGCTCCATGACGAGTGCTGGCTGCATGTCCTGGCAACCAGTAATGGTTGTCTTGTTTAGATTGGCTTGAAGCTTTGTTTATGGTCCACATTACCTGAATCATGTTGGCACATTCTCCGAAAAAATAGTCACCCACATCTTGTGTGACAAATCGAGGGTTGCCTACCTCGAGTAAGGTTCTGGGGCTCCTCCAAGGGTAGTTACGAGGGTCAGTCGGGGACAGGAGGCAACTGTAAACATAGGTGGCATTTGCAATACTGATTTTGATTTGAACATTTTGTAATGCGCAAATCCCAGAGGGAACCCTGCAGAGACTGCATCTAGGCGCCGATGGAACTTTAAGACATGAACATTTAGTGACCGATTTAACCATAGATCATGAAACTATTAAACATGTCCCTTTTCAGTAGTTTCATGAAGAGAACCAGGGAATTGATTAGATCCAGTTGTATTGGAAGAGAATTCCAGGCGCCTGATTTTTTCAGATTGCCTGATTACGGATGCAAGAGGTATTTAACTAATGTGGTATTCTTGGAATATTGCATGCCATAAAAACCTCATGATCTACATTTGCTTATAAGTATTCTAGCCCAGCACATTGCACAGCTTTTGCCATGTACATGAGTATAACCCTTCGACTAACAGGTTGAAGAGATCCAAGTGAGCCCTGCAGGGAGTGATCACATATGAGATCTGCCTACTCTCACCAACTTGACACTTCTGTGAGTTTGTCTTCATGTGACAGCATTCTTGTGAAGTCCTAGTATCCCACGCAGTATGCCATCCCTCAAACACGGATGGAAACTGCATTTTGATTTTTTTTTTTAATGTTAAGCAAATAGATCATGGGGTATTTTAGAAATACGTCTAGTTTTATTTTTGAAATACTTCTTGACGTGCATGACTTTGCCTCACTAGCAGCGTTAAAGTCAAAATCCCAGCAAAGCCCTCAGAATACCACTTGTGGTAAGGGGCAATCACAGCATACAATAATCCTGTAGGGAGTACCTCAAATATATGTGTAGTATATATGGGATTTACAAAGTGCAAACATAGGTGGAAAGCAACAGAGCCCTGTACAAAGGTGGCACACCCAGTGAGTTATAAGTAGGGCTCATGGGTAGCAGAGAAGTAGGGATGGGCTACAGATGGGAGATAATAGACTACAGTGGAGTGTTATTGTAAGATATCTCACTTACTTTGTGTGGCTCTTCCAGGGCTTCTATCCCCCTTCTCCTGTTCAACCACCCCACCAAACTATTTGTTTGTGGATGGTAAATTGTTGAGAACGATTAAGTCATTATGCATTCATCCCACTTTACCTTTCTTTAGGAGGATTAGATCCCTCATCAGGCACAAGCTCCAATTCTAGTGAATGTAGATAACTCTGCCTTGATTACCATTGAGGGGTCCTAATCTTGACCACTCTTCTTTCATTGAATACATGTATACACTCACCTTGATATTACACTGCTCCCATGCCTCTGACTTGGACATATGGCGGCTGAGATTTCAAGCTCTTTAGTTAAGGACAGATTGAAGTTTGCAACAGTTTAGGAGAGGAGATGACCAACATTAGCCTAAATGTAATTTTTACAATTTTTTCTGAATCGTAACCTGTTTCCGATCTAACATATGGTCCATATGCGCAATGGGAACATTTGTCCCAGTGATATGCAGACAGCGTAAAACCCACCTCAAACGCAAGGTCGAGGCAGAGTAAATGATGTTACCATTCGGCAGGCCAGGAGAGGGGCAGCTCCCGCCCCCACGCCTGCTCCTCTCACCCACAAGCGCAGAGACACGCAGTCTCTGTCACACAATGCCAAGGAAGGGTGAGGTGCGAACATGCGCCTCGCCCTTCCTCCAAACAACAAGGTACTAAGCACCTACGGAAAACCAACAGGCACGCAGGGCCCAGGTTCAAAGACCTGCCCCCTCCTCAGGGGGAAAGACATGTCGGCTATCCGGCCGGGGGCTGGCGCACAGCCCCCCACTACTATACATATCAAAGACCCAGGGCTTCCCTGGGTCTTATAAATAAGAGCAGAATGCTCTAAGAAAACACAATCTGTTTGTGGACCCTGAACGGGGACCCAAACTGACAGGAGGTTCGCTGTTCACTCAGCGCCTTCCACACTTTGCTTCTTTAGTAATCTTTAAAAGTTCACTGCTTACGCATCATCTTTTCTTCCCCCTTTGAACATTGTCCTGTTCAGAAACTCTCAACTACGGGCGAGCGGCGAGAAACCGCGCTGAAACAGAGGACACCCCGGGGAGAACGCGGTAGAAGCAGGATCCAAGGCCGGCACGAATGAGCGCGGAGGAAAAAGAGACAAAGGGCACAGACTCAGACATCCGTGTCTTTTTCAGTTTTGCAGACCTAAAAGAAATGTGTCCCAAGCGAAAATCACGGCAACCTCCAGCACTGGCTGAGAAACCGAAATCACCCCACTTGCTTGCAGCCATGGAAGCAGCGGAGCACTACGGCTGGCCCTGGGTCCAAGAAAATATGTACGGCTTACCAAAAGAAGGGGTCCCCATACCAACCGGGCATGAGGACGAGATGACACCGGCAAAGAAAAGGAAGTCTGCAGAAGGCATGGGAAAAGGTAATAAAAAACTGTCTAAATTGTACGAGAACATGAGTGAGATGCAGCAATTATTGCTAGAAATTAGGGGCAAACAAACCCCTCCCAAAGTCGAGTCCAGGCAGGCAGACCCCATTTTACCACCAGTACCAGACATCACAGTTAAATTCCCTCACAATGGCAGAAAAATATGGGCATACGAGGACAAAATCAGAGAAGTTAAAGTTGCTCAAAAAGGAAAAACCTGGCTAGCATACGACATTAGATTCAGGAGAAGCATGTCAGAGAAGCCATCAATAGAATGGGACGAGGTACAGAATGACTTATACATGTTAAATGCAGAGCCTCCTTCAGAAGAAGAGACCACGCAGTTAACCCACAAAAATAACAAAAACTCACAGGGCCCCAGACCCTCTGACAATGAGAACCACAAAAAAGGGGAGCAGCCCTTTTGGAAGAACCAGCCATGGGGGGCTAAATCTAATACCCAGAGGCAGAACAAAAACCATTCTCAGAAAGCCAACACCCCTTGTAAAAACTTAGGGAGAAACCAGTGCACATGGGGAAGAGAATGCTGGTACAAGCACACGTGCACAAACTGCAACGGTGACCATGCAGCGACTAACTGCACCAAACTACCAGCCAAAAATACAAAAGAATAATATCATATGCACCTCGCCATCCCCTTGTTTAACCCCGGGCTGCTCACCCATCAATCCAGACAATTTTAGAGAGGCTCTCATGAATTACCCAGGCAGAGAAACCAGTGAAACAATCCGGCAAGGTTTCACCCAGGGTTTTGTCATCCCTTTCAAGGGCAGCGGGTCCCTGAATGTCCCAAACAACCTAAAGTCAGCCAGGTACAACCCAAAAATGGTCAAAAGCAAAATTGAGAAGGAATTACTACTAGGCAGAATCGCGGGACCTTGGGACCACATGCCCCTCAAAGACTACATAATATCACCGCTAGGTCTGGTCCCCAAAAAAGAACCTGGGAAAATGAGGCTAATTCATCATCTAGCCTATCCCAAAGGCCGATCACTAAACGACGGCATTCCGCACACGGAATCAGCGGTATCGTACACGCACTTTCAAGAAGCAGTAAGACTCATACAGGAATGTGGCACGAACACCCTGATGGCCAAACTGGACATCGAATCCGCTTTCAGATTGCTGCGGGTTCACCCAGACTCACAGCAATGGGTAGGTTTCACTTTCAATAATAAATACGGGGGGGCGCTGTTGAGCAGCCTGCAAAATGGCTGCCTAGTGTTTGAGCTCCGCGCCTGGCCGCCGATTATCCGCTCACATCTGCGGTTCTGTAGCGGATCCGGCATCCCTGCTTCGCTCCACATACTCCTGCTGCCATGCCCCTCTCGCACACCGAATCCCGGAGGAAATCGGACATCGGGTGCCCCTGATCCGCCTTCGTGCCGTACTTGCGGCGGCGCGGCCCTGGGCCCTTCGGCATTTCCTGCTTGCACCGCGGCCCGGAAGGGTGCCGGCCGCCGTCTCCAGCGCCGCTGGCCCGTGCCTGGGTCCCGAACGCGGCACCTCTTCATCGCTGCCTGGTGCCCCTTCATCCTCGTCTGCCCACCCTTCCCGCTGAGGATCGACGCTGCGGGCCGGGCGTGGTGCCGGCCCGCGGGGAGTGCTGCCGCGGCGGAGCCCTGCGCCCGCCGCCATCGCCGCTCCTGGAGGAGCCCCTTCCTCGGTGATCGCGGCGGCCTGGCCTGGAGTTGGGGCGGCCGTGGGACGCGGCGAGCTGGAGGTGAGAATCGGGGGCTTTCGCCTGCATTCGGGAGGGCCTGCTGGGACCCAGACTCCCCGCGCATTGCCCGCTCTGCCAGCGGGCCTCACCTGCCTAGTGGCGTGCGGTCCTCCCTGCGGGGGCCCTCCTCCACCGCACTGCCTGGAGCCTTAACTCCCTCCTGGAATTGTCGCCCTCTACACTACGCCTCATCCTGCTGGGAGGCTGTCCTGCACCGCACCCGTCGGACCTCTTACGCCTCTGCCCCTCTCATTCTGCGTAACTGGGCAATCTCACCTTGAGCGGCATAGTTTCACTGACCGGACCACACTCACTGCCGTTGCAGCACCCCATCTACACATACGGGTGACCCCGTCCTCCAGACTACACCTCCCTGTCTTCCCAATCCCTGCTGGACTATAAGCTGTTTCCTCGTGCGGGGACACCATCGGGAACTGCACTGGGGCTCCCTCTGATAGGCCCTACACCAAGTATATAACTGGGCCCTCCTGGCTCGTGGGCTGGACTGATCCGGACCTGTTCGGCTACCTCCTTCGCGCCCATACCTGGCTAATCTTATCTCAACATCTCCCTCTCTGTCTCTCTGATCCGGGTCATGTCGAATCGCTCCAAGAGTGGCGCCAGGGGGGGGGCCATGGACAAATTTACAAAGGCGGTCCCCCGATCCGAGGTGGGCCACGCGTCAACTACTCCTGAGGATGCCGACCCGAGTCCCGTGGCTGCGGCTCCTGATCTTACTGTCATGATGGAATCGATGGCCAAAAACTTCGCCTCTTTTCATGAAAAGCTTGACGACATCAATGCTAACGTGGCCTCACTCAAAACACGCGTCGATCAGGCTGGCTCCAGAATCACAGAGGCCGAAAACCGGATATCCACCAACGAGGACGAGATACACACACTACAGGACACTGTGGCTGCCTTATCGCGCGACATGAAAAATGTAAAGGCAAAATGCGATGACTTAGAATCCCGATCACGCAGAAACAACCTGCGCATTGTTGGGGTCCCAGAGACTGCCTTGAAGGGTCGAATGGAGGATGCGGTTGAACGTCTTCTCAAGGGCCTGCTTGGTGACCCGGACCTCTCCCCCTTCTTCACTGTCGAGCGGGCTCACCGGGCCCTGGCTCCGCGTCCCAGGCCTGGAGATAGCCCCAGGCCCATCATAGCCAAGATTCTCAATTATCGTGACAGAGACCTTATCCTCCGCCTGGCACGGGAGAAGGGGGAGTTGCGGTTGGAGGCCAATACTATTCGAATTTTCCCGGATTTCTCAATGGCTGTGCAACAGGAGAGGCGTCAATTCCTTGGCGTCAAGAAGATGCTCAGGGAGCGCAAAGTCCCATATGCCATTCTATTTCCTGCTAGACTCAAAATCACCCACATGGGCAAACTCTATTTCTTCACCATCCCTGAAGAGGCGGTAAAATTTATTGAGATGCAGATACCGCTTCAGGGCCCTGGAGATGCCATCGCTGATGAAAGATAATTGGGTGTCATGGAGTGGGGATACTGACTGCATTTGTTGATTCTGTAATTACATGTTATTACTGCTTACACTGCTCGGCTCATCGAGCCGCCCTGGCTCCTTGCGGCGCTCGCTTGAGGCGGGGATCGGCCACGAACTGTTGGTACTGGCCACCCATCTCTCATACTGCCGGGAACTGTCCTTTACGCCGGCCTCCCTCAGTGGCTGGATGTCCTGGGGGGCGGCGACTGGCCCTGTTATTATCCGAACACTTTGTATGTCGTAGAGCTGGGCCCCGCTCAGTGCACGTTGTTTCGTGGTATGCCCAGGTGGCTGGTCATGATGGGACACTTTATCCTGCCACCTGCTGTAGGCGCTGCGCTTGCGTGTGAGCCAGATGTTTAATCTAGGGCCAGCTCCCCCCCTGGGATGGTCTATGTGTCTGCTGATTGCCCTGGCCACAGTGTTCAGGCACCCATCCTTCTGGGGACCTTTATGATGCTCTATGCGAAACCAATGTGACAATACTTTGCTGCCCTATTGTTATTCTTCCTCTTCTAATTTCACAATAGCAGATTTTTTGCCTTTTTGAGACTGGCCCAATGCCCCACTCTGGGACACAGGGGGTGGGTGCTGGGTGACTGTTGACACTGTTGTAGTAGTTGCGGGAACCGCAGAGGCTCGTGCGCGATCCCCGGCTTCCCGCCTTGCGGGTCGGGATTTGCGTTATGAGTCCATTGCCACTGTTCGTTTTGCAACAGAGCCATTTGGCTCTAAGCGCGCTAGTGCGTGGCAACGGCGCACCCCATTGCGATTGCACTGTTTTCTGCTGTTTTGTTGGTATGTGTTGGCCCCCGTTGGGCCTTGGGGAAGTGCGGGCCAGGTAGGTTTTGGCCCATCTGCGCGCTCTCAGGGGTGGGTGATGTTTACACTGCTGATTCATGGTTGGTGGTGCGGGTGGGGGGTGGAAATGGGGTTGTTTCTCAAAAAGGCATACGAGGTTCCGCGAGGTGCATTCTGAGGTGGCACAAGCACACACGCTGTTTGTACTTGGGGAGCTCACATGGTCATTTGTGTTGGGATGTTCATTAAGGATGAAGATTGTAGATGGGGATGGCTACCACTGAAGTGTCTACTGTCATAATGTCCTGGAACGTCCGGGGGTTGAGCAACCACTCCAAGGCCCGCAAGATTATGGCGTATGCCAACAGGCATAACTGTAAAATCCTGCTTTTACAGGAGACACACTCCAATGGACTTATACCAAGGGCAGTTGCCCCGTCATGGGGCCCCGCCAGATTTTACACTTCCTATTCCACGCAATCAAGGGGTGTTCTCACGATTATTCACAAATCAATTAAGTTTGGGCTCCATAAAAGCTACATCGACCCCGAAGGCCGCTACGTTATACTGCACTGCACACTAGCTGCGAGGGAATATCTGCTTGTTAACACCTACTGTCCCAACGTGGACTCTCCGGAATTCTTTGACACAATAGCCACCATACTTCTGGGCTTTGTGGGGGTGCATATCATATGGGGAGGGGATCTGAACCTTATATTGGACACTGTTCTGGACAGAACGGCCACGGGCACCAGAGCACTGTCTCGCGCGGCGCGCAGGCTACGGAGCCATATGCAGTCGCTCAATATTTGTGACGCCTGGAGAACTCTCCATCCCCAGGAGCGGGAATATACCTACTATTCATCGGTGCACGACAGCTCGTCCAGGATAGATCTGTTCTTGGCCTCCAGCGAGGTAATGGGCGGGGTGGAGGGTGCGGGCATTCTGGCCCGCACGCTTTCTGATCACGCCCCAATCACACTGTCCCTAAGACTGGGCACTCCTGCTCCAACTGCCAGCACCTGGCGCTTCAAGTCCGAAGCCCTAAAAGACATCGTGTTTAAGTCCGAAATACTAGCTGACATCGGATCGTTCTTTGAACTTAACTCACTTCGAGACACGACTGCAGCGATCAGATGGGAGGCCTTCAAGGTATATATAAGGGGCATGTCCATCTCCCGGGAGGCCGGGGTCCTGAGGGCCATTAGGGCTGCTCTGGGGCACTCTGAGACCAAACTGAAACAACTTGAGCAGCTCAACACTACCGGCTCTGACCCCACCATTCTTGCCCGAATCTCTGATGAACTTAAGGTATATAACACACTGGCCACCTCCGAAGTCCGTTACTTCAGCCGCCCTCAGGCCGCCAGGAGGTATGGGGAGGGCGACAGGCCTGGGAAAACGCTTGCGACACTTGTAATGGGGGAGGTGGGCCGAACACAGATCTCTTCTATCAAAGATCGAAATGGTCAGGCTCGATGGGCGGACCGGGAAATACTAGACATATTTACTACATTCTATAGTTCCCTTTACTCCAGGCCCGTAGAACACACTGAGCAACGTATGCGCGAACTCCTTGAGCAGATACCCACTACAGAAATCTCCCAACAGACCAGGGACCAGCTAGACTCCCCGATTACGCTAGACGAGATGGTGTCGTCCATCTCCGACTTGCCCAAAGGCAAAGCGCCAGGCCCGGATGGGTTAACCGCAGATTTTTACCAGGAGCACATAGCTATTCTGGCCCCTCGGTTGCTTGAGGTATGGAATGAGGCTCTCCAGGCCTCCATCCTCCCCCCCTCCATGCGTGAAGCGGTCATCACTGTGCTGCTCAAACCGGGTAAGCCTGAAGATGAGTGCGGGTCATACAGACCTCTCTCCCTCATGAATCTCGACACAAAGATCTTTGCTAAGATCATTGCCAATCGCTTTTTGCCAATCATGAAGCACCTGGTGCATGAGGACCAAGCGGGCTTCGTCCCGGGCAGATCCACCTCCCACAACATCAGGAGATTGTTCAATGTCATGTCCCGCATAGATCAGAACGCCCAGGCTGTGGCGGTTACGTTGGACGCCCAGAAAGCCTTTGACATGGTTTCCTGGAAATACATGTGTCTGGTCCTCGAGACAATGGGGGTTGGCCCAAACATGAGAGGGTTTATTAGACTATTGTACACCTCCCCCGTTGCGCGGGTTCGAGTTAACTCACTAACATCCGAGACCTTCACGTTATTTAGAGGCACCCGCCAGGGCTGCCCCTTCTCTCCAATTCTCTTCGCACTAGTGATAGAACCAATGGCGGACCATATCCGCTCTAGACACTCTCATAAGGGAATAAGATTGATAGAGGAGCCTGAAATCATATCCCTTTACGCGGACGACGTCCTACTTTATATCAGAGATCCCACAACTCACCTCAATCCCATACTGAGAGATGTCACCCGCATTGGCACCCATTCCGGTTTCACAATTAACTATTCCAAGTCGGAGATCTTCCCGCTCACTCAATCCACCACACAGCCCGTCTCCGAATATCCCCTGCGCTGGGCCCCTGAAGGCATTAAATACCTGGGTGTACATGTATCCCTTACTAAATCCACCCTACTCACCGATAATTACTCTGCGGTAGCGCAGATAGTTGAGGCTAAAATCTCACGGTGGCGTACTCTTCCGTTATCCGTTGCAGGTCGGCTGTCACTGATTAAAATGATTCTGCTTCCAAAGCTCCTTTACACCTTTAGTAACATTCCCGTTTGGCCTGGGAGGGCATACTTCACTAAATTGCACACGCTCTGCGCACAATTCCTCTGGCATTCAGGTGCGGTCCGCAAGAAGTGGACTGACATGGCACTCTCATACAGACGAGGGGGTATTGCTGCTCCGAACTTTGCTACATACTGGTTGGCGGCCCAAGCCCAATATGCCACTCATTGGTACCCTGGCGCCCCGGCGCGCCCTCATGTTAAGCTGGAACGGCTGGCAACTGCTGGCATTAATTTAATGTCCCTAGTGTTACAGCGACACTACGCCCCGGACTCCCCAGCTGACCCCATCGCTGCGACCATGCTTGCCTGGACACGCATACTAGGCTCATCAGATGGGACCTCCCCGTACTACAAGTGGCTGCCCGCATGGGCCTGCCCCGGGTTAGAGCCCACGCTAGACGCTGCCTTGGTCCGCCAATGGGAGGCTCTGGGGTATAGGGCATTGTCGGACTTCTATCCAGAGGGCAAATTCATAAACCCCCAGACTTGGAAGCCGGGTCACACTGGATCCCCTTTGGAAACTCTCCAGTACTACAGGCTCCGCGCGGCGTTCCGCTCTAGGTGGCCCTCTTTCCCTGACGAGCCCCCTGACGACCCGGCTATAGCGTACATTGCTAACTCGGGCGGTGCACGGGGCGTCATCTCATCATTATATCATATACTGCAAGACGCCCCTTCTACGCCGGTCCTCGGTGCTCGCAACAAATGGGCAGACGAGCTGGGCCTGGAGATAACTGATGAGCTTTGGGAGAGCATGTGTCTCCACACCCAAAAAGTCTCTCTCAACTTCCGCTTCCGAGCCATGCAATATAAGCTCCTTAATAGGCTATATTATACACCGCGCAGGACTTCGGGGTTTGCTCGTTCTGAGGTGCGCCTGTGCCCACGCTGTGGGGCAGAGGACGCTGATCATCTACATATGTTCTGGACCTGTCAGAACTTGTTCAATTTCTGGGACGGGGTTCTTAAGACACTTAGTGCAGTAATTGAAACCACTATCGATCCCGATCCCCTTGCCGTCCTATTTGGGGTTTGGAGCACTGAGGAAACTAAACACCTGAAAAAGTTTTTAAATGTAAGTTGTATGATTGCCAAGAAGTGTATACTCCAGAGCTGGAGGTGTCCCTCTCCCCCGACCCCGCAGAGATGGTTGGGCCTGCTTACATGGTCACGGAATTGCGAAGAGGACTATCTGTCTTTGCTGCCGGCCCAGTCTCGCCCCAAGAACATTTGGAATGAATTTAACACATATCTCAATAATCAGTCCAAGAGTGGGTCGGAGTCCTGTCTGTCCCCGGCCACCACTCCTGCATCATGATCTCCTCAGGTCTTCTCCTTTATCCGCAAAACATTGTAGTCACTGCTGTAATGTTGACAAGGCGGCCTGTAAGCACCTCCATGTCTTATATGTTTCATATGCTTGTTGCCTTGATGTTTGTACCTTGTGAACCTCTGCCGATAAAAATAAAAGTTAAAAAAAAAAAAAAAAATAATAATAAATACTATGTAGACAGGTGCCTCCCCATGGGATGCGCAGTATCTTGCACCCTATTTCAACAATTCAGTTCCTTTTTTCAATGGGCCTTTTTAAAGACAGAGAACAGCGTCCAGGGTACTACACTACCTCGACGATTTCTTGGTAATGGGGCCGGGAAACTCTGAAGAATGCAGCAGAACCCTGGCAACATTAGAAGAAATGGCCGCGCAATGGGGCATCCCCCTGGCAGCCAAAAAAACGACCAAACCAGCCACCAACATAATTTTTCTAGGAATTGAAATAGACTCAGTGAAAGGCCTATGCAAAATTCCAGAAACAAAAATAGCAGAACTCCTGGAAAAAAGACAAAGATTGACAACAAAAGACAAAGGCACAGTGAAAGAAATCCAGCCACTAGCGGGAAGCCTTAACTTTGAAGCACGAATTATCGCTCCACGGAGGGTATTCTGCAGAAGTCTGGAACTAAAAATCAAATCTTACACCAAACCACACCTACACATCCGACGAGGCGCAGAGGTGAAACAAGATCTAGAAATTTGTGGAAATTTCCTTAAAGATTTTAACGGGACAACACTTTGGCGCACGTCATTGAACACTTCGACAAAAAGGGTCCTTTTCACCAATGCAGCCTGCAGCAGGGGTTTTGGAACCATACTTGAAGCAGAATGGGTGGCAGGACACTGGCCCATAGCATGGCAAGCTGCAGGGTGGACAAGAAAAAACACCCTCCTAGAAATATTTACCATCTGGCTTACTTTACACATCTGGGGCAGGCAGCTAGCGAACTTGGAACCCTTGGTCTGGTGCGACAAAATGGCCGTGGTAGGCTCCATAACCAGAAGATCCACTAAATGCCTTTTAGTGCTGTAAGTCCTAAGAGCCATTACAGTAGTCACACTACAAGAAAACATTATGGTGAAAGCAAAGCACATTGCAGGAGCAGACAATAATATTGCAGATGCTTTATCTTGCTTTCAGTGTCCAAGATTCCGGGAGTTAGCGCCGCACGCCCAGGAACAGATGACGCAATAATGGGAACTCAAAAATAACGCCATCAACGCTTGCGCCAAAGAGCAATGGCCAGGTTGCCCATCAAGAATCAGGCACTGAAAAACGGGTGCCAACAAAATAAGGGCATCACCACCGGTGCCAAAGAGCAATGGCCGGGGTGCTCAACAAAACGCAGGTACCTCAAAAATGGGGGCCTCAAAAAGTTGGGCATCAACGCTGGCGCCCAAAGAGCAATGGCTGGGGTGCTCAACAAAAAGCAGGTACCTCAAAAATGGGGGCCTCAAAAAGATGGACATCAACGCCAGCACCAAAGAGCAATGGTCGGGGTGCTCAATAAAAAGCAGCTACCTCAAAAATGGGGCCCTCAAAAATGTTGGCATCAACGCCGGCGCCAAATAGCAATGGCCGGGGTGCTAAAAAAACAGGCACCTCAAAAACGGGTGCCAACAAAATACTGACATCAACGCCAGCGCCAGAGAGCCTAGGTCGGGATGTCCAACGTGATACAGGCACCTTTAAGATGGGTGCCAACAACTCCCTGCCAATAGAAAATAAGAACCCTGGCCCAGGTTTCTTAATAGAGATGGCAGAGAAAGCCCTGGCAAGCACTACAGCAGCTCAGTACAGTAAAACAGTATTTAGAGCCACAGGTTTAAACCATGTCGAGTTAATAACAATTAAAGACATAGAAACATTCTTAAAATGGGCTCACGAGCAGGGTTTTAAAAGAGACTGGTCTAAAAGACACCTAGTGGCAATCTCATATTTCTCAAAATTACGGGGTGACTCAGACCTCACTCAGAACGCCCTCATTTCCTAGGCCATGTAAGGATGGAGCAAAGCAGAAGGGCCCCAGGTAGACACCAGCCGCCCCCTTGATTTCAACAAGCACCAAGGCCACAAATGGTTTAGGTGTCATGGAGGTCAGGGTCAGACTAGACAGCGTCAACATAGAAATCCAACAGTCAAAAACTGGGGCCAAAAGAACCATTAATATTTGTTGTATCGCTGATGCAACAAACTGCTCAGTATGCATCATCAACCAGTATTACGCAGAAAGGCCCAAGGTTGGGGGAGGTTCCTGATTCACAGGGATGTCTCGGCACTAAGCCGCTACCAATTTAAAGGGGTACTGATGAAAGCAATCAGCACCGCAGGGTGGGACCCCAAGGACTTTGGCACCCATTCCTTCAGAATAGGTGCAGCCGCCTCAGCATGGCAAGGAGGCCTGGCTCCATTACAACTAAAAAACATAGGGGGATGGAAGTCAGATTGCTACAAAAGATACATCAGACCACAGGTAATATAGCCATCCCCACATTTTCTCTTCCTTTCCCTCCCCCCCTGAAGAACCTACAGGCACCGGGAAGACCTCGCTCAACTCGGCATGGATTGTCGGCCACCCATTCGTTTTAAGAACAGTCCGATGGGCGGAAGAAACCAAAGAAGGTCTGCCTTTTAGAAACACCATCGCTTCATGGTGGGTTTACAGGGGCTTAAGGTGGACCGACATCCACAAAACATTAGCAGAGCTGGTCGCATACAGAGACCCGCCTGAATTTCTCACAATACATTTAGAGGGAAATGACCTGTTGAACTCAGGAAGGAGAACCCTATTCGAGGAAATCTGCTCTTCACTGGCGGGCATTTCCCACAACTGGAGGGAAACGGAAATATATTTTTCGGCCATTCTTCCAGAAAGAAATGGCTGGGGTCCCACTGTTACAAAGCCGTAGACATTGCTAGAAGAAATCTCAACAGGGGATTAGAGAAATTCTGTACAGCGAGAGGGCTGGGTTTCATAAAACACCCGGCCATTACCCTTGGTGACCCTGATCTTTTTCACAAGGACGGCACCCACCTATCAATCCAAGGCATGGAACATTTCTTTCGAGAAATCACGGCAACTTTCGCATCTAGAGGCTGTTATTAGGAGACCACGGCCAGCCGGTAACCTGCCCGTGTGTTGCGACACGGGCCAGACGGGGTAACCTCGGGACCCGGTGCCCAAAAGTATGATATTATTATGATATGTGAATATTTGTGTATCTGCACAACCATATCTGTACAATAAAATCCTACGGCCTTTTATTGCCAACACTTGACAAAATGTTGTGAGACAAATCATTTTCGGGTGAGGGTCGGGGTTCGGCCTACAGTATGCATGCATATGGGTTCATCAGTTATGGGCAATGACGCATGGCCACCCAAGTCGAGGCAGAGTAAATGATGTTACCATTCGGCCGGCCAGGAGAAGGGCATCTCCCGCCCCCACGCCTGCTCCTCTCCCCCACAAGCGCAGAGACACACAGTCTCTGTCACTCAATGCCGAGGAAGGGTGAGGTGCGAACATGCGCCTCGCCCTTCCTCCAAACAACAAGGTGCTAAGCACCTACGGAAAACCAACAGGCACGCAGGGCCCAGGTTCAAAGACCTGCCCCCTCCTCAGGGGGCCAGATATGTTGGCTATCCGGCCGGAGGCTGGTGCACAGCCCCCACTACTATACACATCAAAGACCCAGGGCTTCCCTGGGTCTTATAAATAAGAGCAGCATGCTCTAAGAAAACACAATCTGTTTGTGGACCCTGAATGGGGACCCAAACTGACAGGAGGTTCGCTGTTCACTCAGCGTCTTCCACACTTTGCTTCTTTACCACAAAACTCTCCCACCCTACAAATAAGGGAGAAGAACAAAGGAAAAGAAGTACAGGGCACTGTACGGTGTCCACAACGAGTCATGGGACATGAGAAGGTGGCACGGGCCAGAGGGGGTAACTTCGGGACCCGGTGCCCAAAAGTATGATATTATTATGATATGTGATTATTTGTGTATCTGCATACCCATATCTGTACAATAAAATCCTACGGCCTCTTCTTCCCAACACTTGACAACATTTTCTGAGACAAATCATTTTCGGGTGAGGGTCGGGCTTCGGCCTACAGTATGCATGCATATGGGTTCATCAGTTATTACTGCTCAGGAGTTCATTCAGATCCCCGGATCACTGTCTTTACATCTGGCAGGGAGCATTGGCCAATACTGATTGTTTTAATATTCTGCACTACAGGATGGGCATTTGTCTTTGAATGCATTTGAGAGGATTATTTTTTCAGTTTGTTTAACATACCTCACGACCCAAAAGACAATTTTCCGCGCCAGCCGTAGGCAATTAACTTTATTCATACAGATTCCATAGTCATGATTAAAGCCAAAAAGATGAACTGGGATACAGGGTGAGAATATCCTAACATATGAAAGTGAAATTGCCTGGAAAGGTTCCCTTTGTACTTCACAAGCAGATAGATTTTCACAATGAACTACAGTGCAATTGCTTGGTTTTAGGGACTCCAGAATATGCCTGGGTGAACTTTTTCAATTCAATTCGGAATCACACCAATGTCCACTGGTATGGTTAGAGCAGACTTTTGAATACTTCCTAGAAGGTTTGCAGTGAGTGGTTTGAGCAAATTCAAGCATGCATGTTCTATAAAAAATGTGTTAGAGTTTGCAATTTGTTTTGAAGGCAGGTGCAGGATTTTGTTAGGGTAGTTTATGGAGATGTCCAAAACTGAAATATGACTTTAACTGAGGGATAGGAAGAAAATACATTGAAATAGGGTTTAGTAAATGGAGGAGAAGAAAACCGAAACAGAATAGTTTGGTAACATTATGGAAATGTCAGCATGTGATGGAGGCATGCAGGAAATTGTCATTCAGTGTCTGTAACTGGCTGTGCAATACTATTGTGACTACTGCTAGTGCGAAGAGAATCCCAGTGACCACCTTATATGATACATATGTGTGTAACATTTTTTGCCTGTGACCTCTATTGAGAATACCCCAGAGTTGGTTGAAAGCAGGAGATTTTCATTTAGTGGCTGTGTGTACATGTGCCACCTTTTTGTGTGGCTACTACTAGGCAAGAGAGAATACCAGTGACTACCGTGCAGGATGTAGATGTATGAGACACTTTTTTGTCAGTGACTGCAAGGGAGCAGAAAGCCTGGAGATGGTTGGGGCAGGAGATTACATTCAGTGGCTGTAACTGAGTGCACAACACCCAATCCATCTGGTTGTGAGTAGGGAGGGGAGAGCGTCTGAGCAAAATCGGGTGAGTTCTTGTGCATTTCGGGGGAAACTGGCAAGTCTCACGCGAACTCACGAGTCCATTAAAACCAAATATGAGATGTGGTTTGACTTGATGATGCAGAGGTTTGGCCAGCTTTATTTTAGGACGCACAAAACAATAAATCACTTGTGTTGCATCACCAATAAATAGAGGATGCTTTCGCCAACTACAGTGACCTATTATGATGTATTAGAAAATATTTTTGGGTAAAAAACAAAAAAAAGTTTAAATACATTTTTAGGAACTTAAACATTTTAGGTGCACCATCCATGGAATTTTATAGTCACTAGTTTAATTGAAAAGAGGGGTGGAATAAAATGTGGATCCTACATCAAATAGTGAACTATTTTTTATATTACTGTAAGTAGTGTCCGTTGGCGACACGTGTTTCGGCCTTTTTCTCAGCAGAACATATATTACAAGTTGGTGATTACTGTTCAGGAACTGAATTAATTAGTGAGAATAGAACTCTAAGGACGATGTTCGGGGAATGCACCCATTGATTGGTTCACCTAAGAAATCTGGAGAGAGACGAACAGCAATCACCAACTTGTAATATATGTCCGGCTGAGAAAAAGGCCAACGGCCGAAACACGTGTCGCCAACGGACACTACTTACACTAACAATAAACTCAGGCTCACACTGGCGCAAATTGTGGTGTGTCATTTGTAAACTGTGTGTAAAAAGAGGCAGTGGGAACCCTTTGGCCACATGCAGTGCGACAGTGCGCAACAGGAAACAATCTCAACAAATACAAGGCAATCTGGCACGCAAGAAAGCCCTGACAGCAATCCCACGACACTAGAACACGTATTTTGTATATTAACTTAGTGTGGGCACAGGCGATATCTACCCTACAGCCACCTCCTGTTTTATAGAACCTGCGACGAGCACTGTCCTTTCTCTCTCTCTTTTTCTCTCTTTCTAAGTACCCGTTCTACCGCCCCAAGGCTTCAACATTTTCCAATTTGCTGCTCTTTGCTTCTTACAAGATGCTAAATGGCCTCATTTATAAAGAGAGAGATTTCTGCAGGGGATTTCTGCTCTGTGCGTCCCTGCTTAATCAACATTTACAGCGGAGCAAGAAAAGGAGAAAATGAAAGAGCAGAGGAGAAAAAGAGAGGGAAATAAAGAACACAGAAGGGAGGAAAACATTTAGAGAAACAGTAGAGAAAAAAATGAAAATGTAAGCACAGAAGGAAGATGGGAGAAAAATAATTTAGGAAAAATAAGGGAGACCAGGGAGACTGGAAAAATGAGCTGATATGAGAGGCGTGTAAGCTCTGAAGCTGTGAGTCTGTTTCAGCATCCCTGTCACTTTTTTAATGTTTCCGGTCATTTATTTTGCCGTCGAGCTTAGACCTGCTGGCTGGGCTCGGTTACAAATTTGGAGGTGTCCCGGATCGCCCTCAGTTCTCCTGGGTTGGTCTCCATGAATGTAACCCTAAATTCCCCAGGCAGGTACCCCTGTCAGATGCACAGTGATGTATAAACAAGGAATAAAAAAGCTGTAAAGCAATAAGTTAATGGGTTAAAGACCTACGTTCGTGATCATGGTATCAAAGATATCCAGTAATTCTTCCTTAAAACAAAGAAAGATAATCTCAAGGAATAAGAAAGCTAATGTTATGAATAGTTCTAATGGTTTATTTGCGAGAAAACGAAAATCATAGTTTTTCAAATACCCCTAGTAATAAATAGACTACAATTGTGGTAAAAGCAAAAAAGTGGATATAAGGTTAGGAGCACAACATTTTTTTAAAAACATTAGTTGAACCACAAACAGAGTTTTGAGTACATATAAGCAACAGTATAAATTAACAAGTTGGTCAAAATTGAACAAAAAATGAAACAGAAGTCAAATGAAAAATAAATAAATAAATACAGTTGTGCAGAAGTGTAGATTCACTTAACAGGTCTGCCAAATAAATGAATACAATTGTGCAAAAGTGTAGATTCACTTCACAGGTCTGAGTGATGAGCTCCTTCGTTGGTGGCAACCTTTTAATTAATGTTAATGAGAACACCATGGCTGTGCCCCCAGGGGACTATCTGGCGTGGCAGGAGAGGGTGGGAGGGTGAACTATGGAAAAAAGCATTTTTTTTAATCTGAGAAATCAGGTTCTCCCAATGTGTGATCATAGAAGGTAGAAACCACCTGTCCATCTTAATGTGCTTTCAAGTCCCACTCTAACAAAACAGAATCACCCAAAAAGAGTGAAGAAAAGAAACGTATGGCATATTTGACCAAGTTTAGGATGTACTAAAATCTTGTATAGCCTAAAAATCCGTACAAATATGCCGTACAAACCATTGCAGTGAAGAAGGGCAGAAGGGGCTGCAGGGGTGTCCCCCGTAACCTTCTTCGCTGTTATGCGAGTAGGGGTTGTGGGCGTGTCCCCCACTCCCTTCTCAATTAAGTTAAATAAAAAAAAGGAAAAGTGCACGCCTGGCCGCTGGTTCCCATACACGTAAGTGAAGGGAAGGTGTGGCTGCAGCTATTAAGTTACTCTGCTTCCCATTAGCAGGCTTCAGAATGTACACAAATGCATTGCCTGGACACTTTCTCCCCGGAGCAGGACATTTCGGCGCTGCCAGTTCGGCACAGGACGATTTGGTGCAGACTTTGGCCGCAAGGCCCGTTTTGGCACGCCCGGTTGAGTGTGACAATGTCATTATTTTAATTAAATAAAAAAATGAAGCACTACTGCTGCCTTGAATCAGGGTTAGTTGAATTGAAAGACAGCAGTTATAACCTCAAAGTCATAGATATTTTATTGTGTTTGTAAGCACAAGATATATATATCAACTCACCTCATTTTTCAGAAAAGGGCAAGCAAAGCACCCAGATTGACTTGGCTTAATATATATATAACTTGTACACGTGAAGCAATATGATCTCTGTGGCCTTGTGGTTAACGCTCTTGACTCTCAGTCATACAAGACATACACATAGACCCGTGTACTCTGGCTGGACACAGCATACAGGCGCCGCACACTCTGTCATATTTAGTTTGAATATAACAGCCAAGAGTACATCAAGACATCTCAGAAAGGGGAAGACAAAACCTTCCTCCTGCCATGGCTGGCCTAATTAACTAACAAAGGCTCCACATATCTGCCCCGCCCTTTGTTAGCTGCTGGTGACAGCTTTGCATACTAATCAGAGTTAATTCACGCAGGCCCATGGGAGGCCTGTTCGCAGGACTAACAAAGAATAGGAAAACGCCCAACAACCTTTGATATGCACTGTGTCAACTTGAAGCCAGCTCCCACCTCTCAGTATCAAGGGCAGTGACCTGTCATCTCTGGCACTATGTGTTTACAGTAGGCAAACCCTGCAGGGGGACCCCATTCTATAGTTTCGAGTATGTGAATTGATGGAGACAGAAAGTCCTTCTCACCGCAGCTTCAAGGGAGACTTTAAGCTTTATTAAGGAACCCCAGAGAGCCCCGCTAGAGAGACCCTTTGGACCACAACAGACAGGATGATGGGTGGGACTTAGTATTACATGTTTTCAACCCTTTACCTTTTCTGTTGCAAAGCACTGTGGTTATGACCTCATGCATACAGGAGCTTGTTAGTGGGGAACCAGGATTGGTTCATTATGGTAGGCTTAGCCTACACCAATCACTTTGTCCCATTTGTCTTTAAAAGAGTGCTCCACTCTTTTTGCCAGATAATTTGAAAACTTTGCATGGAACAACAAGAATAACTCAGCATTGCACCCTGGCTGAAGATACGGTCTGCCTTACATCTTCCGCCGCAGAAGGAGGTCCATGACCTCCAAGAGGGAAGCAAGCTTCATCCCCTAAACATCTCCCAGGGAACAGAGGGATATCCTGAATCCAGAGGACCATACAGCAGCTCCAGGCCTGGTACCCAGCCAGCACACAGCATGCCTTGCTAGGCTCTGCAGCAAGCTTCCTAGGTGGAAGTGACAGAGTCTCTTAACCAAACCAAGGACAAGGCAGCTGCCTCCAACACTCTCCTCAGTTTTGGGCCACCTGCCTTAAAGGACGACACAAGCCCAGTGAAGAAGCTAGGTGTAGTGCTTCGACAAGCATCCACCGAAATCCTCCTTAAAGGACATTTTCGGACCAGTCGAGCCCCTCGAGCTGCAACCAACTGCACCGCTGACTGTTGTTATGCTGCAGTCACTAAAACCATCCGAGACACCTCAACCAGTGCTTCAGAACGGCCGGCCAGCACTGAGGATTCCTGACCCTGTGCTGCCAGGTAGGCCATCCATCAAGCCTCACTCGCCGAACTGCAGAAATGCCGAACTGCCTGCCACTTAATACCCGCAGCTGTCTCCCAGCTTGAACTCTGTTGCAGAAGCTGCAAAGCGTCCTGAAACCGACTAAACACCAATAACTTCTACAAGCACATGGTACATTGTGGTTCTATCCCCCTTGTCCTTCTCCGAAGGCCCATAGTGACATTTTATGACCCATTGCTCCCTTTGTGTTGAAAGCAACTATCCTTGAACTATTGCAAGTAATTACTTTACCGACTACCCTCCTGTCAGTATCCAGAGTGCATCCCTTTTCCATCTTTGGAACTGTCTGTCCTCTGCATTCCTTTACAGGGTGGGTTGTATTTTGTAGTGTGATAGAACTGTCTCTTGTGATAATAATACAGTAGATATTTTTATACAACCTTCCCTTTATCATTGAGTAATAATTGTATTTTCGCTGTGTTGCAACTAACCAACAATCCACAACCTTGCGGAGATAAGCCTGCCGTTCTGCTCACATTACCAAAATTGGACAATGAGATTTATAATTTGCCTGTGTTTCCAATCTGTTCAGATCTCTTCTGGTGTACTAGAGGTGTGGGGCTGATTGATGGTTTAGAAACCGTTATTCATCCCTGGACCACTGGTGCCACGGCAGTTGATTCGTCACACATGTCCAGACTGTTTTGACTGGGGTGGCCCAAGTGGGGCCCTGACTTATGCAGGGGTGGATAGAAGTACGAGCGCACACACACATAATGAACATAGCTTAGGATAATGGGGTGGCCCCTCGAGTGTTCAATCAGATTCCAGGGGTTGCAGTGCCACCCCAGACCACACCCTGGACACCCCTACGCATGGAAGTCGGAGAGAATCCCTCTGATTTCCAGCGTGGGCAAGTCTGGGCATGCCAGGTACCTTGTGGCGACCATTGTGATAATCACTATTATGGGGTAGTGTTGCGTACAATGTCGAATTTGAAGTATCAGGTCAAGGGCCAGGAAGTCTTTACACAGCGGTCATCCCAAGCACTGGAACATGCTGGACCGTGTGTGGAATTTACAGTTTGCACTGGCAGCGGGTCAGTTTATAGACACCCAAAGTGTGTTGGAACACTTGGAGGAGGGTATATTTTGCTGGAATTAAGCTTGCTTCTGAAGCAATAAGATGTAGTGTTTTGTTGAGGTTCCATTCCTTGCAGATTGGGCCTGGCGCTGTGCTCAGGGCTGGCCTTGGCTGCGGCAGTGCCCCGGGCAGCAAAACAAAAATGTGCCACCTCCTCCCTGCAAATCCCAGGTCATGCAGCGGGCACATTTTTCAATGGACGCTGATGAAAAAGCATCAGCACCCTATTGTTATTTGGGGCACATTAAATTTCAATAGGGCGCCTGCCGCACCTTCTCCCACCACACTAGTTGTGTGGAGACCTTGAAAGTCTCCCCTGAGTTAGCGTGGGCTAACTCAGGGGAGACCTGGGCCGCCCTGCCCTAAGGCTGGCCCTGGTTGTGCTGCGGTTGTATGTGTTGGATACTGTGACTTCAAAGGTTGTTTGCGGTATAACAGCTTACAAAAAGAAAGGTATCACTTAAGATAGTGTTTCATCATTTTTCTCCGCTGCCATGTTCTTGGTCCTTGACAGGGACTTTTCTTGTGAAGGTGATGGAGAAAGGAAATGCATGTGGTGGCCAAATCCTAACTTCGATCATAATGGATCTTACTTAAGGAAAGTTGCCTTCTCAGGAAGGCTATACCACGTTGTAACAGCTTGCTGCCTGAATTAATGGATGCAAGCACAGCCAGGTTATTAACAAGGGTCGTAGGCCGTGCTGGACCCAGGATGGGCCACCAGGGAATACATTATTTCCATTAGTATTCATGATGAACTCACATTAGGCACCCATCACATTGACAACTTCACCAACGTAGGTTCCTAGCTGCTTCGCATAAAATCAAAGTGCATTCTGGGAACATAAGAATGACCACAGATCTTCATATTTGACAAACGTGAAAATGTACAAATATATTTGTCTGCGATAAATGTGTTGTATCCTTGAATCACTAAGCACATAATGCATACTGGGGTTGGTTCCTATTTAATTTTTCACAACACATACCCTACCATTAAAGTCATTAACTTTATATACTCATTAGTACATCATCCCATTGAAACTAACGGAGTTTGGGGTATAAGGGATATCAATCCGGTTTGCAAATTGCAAACGGAAGGAGATACATGGGTTGTCCCTGGATCCCCCCCTTCACTCCACTTCCTTCTTGCAAAACACTCATATGGCTCTAAAACCCAGTGGAAATCCCAAAATAAAATTGCCCTGAGAAAGGGAAGTAAGCAGGCCACAAAAGATCTGACGTTCCCTACCATAATGCACTGCTATCTGCTAAGAAAGGAGCAGGCCAGGCAGAGAGGCGAAACAAGCTGCTCAGCACAGCAAAGAAAATAGGTACACAGTCTTTATAACGAACATTTTATGTAGAATGCACCTTTAACGAATGTGGGGGTGGGGTAAAGTTTTACATTTTGTGGGGAAACGGTTGGGTGCGTTTTAGGGGTAAGAAACGTGAGTTGGGGGGATCCCCCCCAAAAAAAGAATCGTTATGTTTTGTCATTATAAAATGTTCTTTATGTGTGCATTCTATATAATATGTGTCATTATAGAGGCATATAACCAATGCCGAAAGCACATCAAATCTAATAAAAAAAATGGCCCTCATCTTTTTTAAACCCCTCCAGTTCTGCACTACACAGCCTTTCTCCCAATCACACGGCTGCAGCAAACCTCCTGACCAACCGGACCTATCAGGGATTAGGAAACTGTCCCAGGCAGTATAAATGAAGTCATGTTTCTGCAGTCTGGGAGAAGGGAAGATGGGTAGCAGAGATGTAGGACCAGAACCATCTTAATCTCTAGTAGAGCTAAGAAGACTGAAGGTGGAGAGAAAGCGAAAACCCGTTTTGCTCCATATCGCAGATGCTGAAAGGAGGGCAACCAGTGGCTACACTGGAAATATCTTTGCCAAATCCACACTGCAAATCAATGGGTGAAGTCAAGAAGCGAGCTGGGCACTCTATCCCTGAGACTGTGAAGTCAAACTGTGAGCAAGGCACTATACTCCTCTGAGAAAGCAGTGATATAGGTCACTGATGGCTGCGAGCTACAAACAACAGCAACCATGTGCTGAAACGCCGTAAAGACCCTGCAGAGCCCAGTATCCCATTATAAAAATGCTATGCCCACTGTATTTCTTGAGCTATCCTGACGTTGTTGAGAAAGCCATCCCAAAGAGGCCATCGGTTACTGCACTTTCACGAGCCCTATAGACGTTCATACCATCTCCTTCGCTTTGCAGGCTGGAGCCAAGGAAAGTTCCAGACACTACATTACTACCCGGCGCAGCAAATCCACGGGATAAACTGCATGTTGATTGGCTCGTTTCGGAGCCATACCACAGTGTAATCCCGTGGAGGTACTTGTGTGCATCGCACGCCGTGTACACTCTTTTTATTTTTTCAGACGACCATGGAAAGGGAGAAGGGGCCACATGTAGTCCCTTCTCCCTTTTCTAAGGTGGCCATTTTTTTTTCAATATTAATGAATGGCTGCCATGGAAAGGGATAAGGCAATATGCATACTCCCTTCTCCCCTTTCATGGTGGCCATTTTCTTTGTTTAGTATGGCTGCCACGGAAACAGAAAACGGACTACGTTTTCTGGACGTGGGGGGCATTTATTTTGTAACTATTTAAAACCTTTTTTTCCCGGCTGCGAAAAAAAACTTAGTACCCATATCTAACGGGCCAGGGTACTAATGGCAATAAGTCCCTCAATGGTGGGCCATTACCGCCCACAGTAATGCCGCTGGAGCCTTCGTTAAGGACCTCACTACGCTCCGGCCTGTAACTATGGGCCCCGAGGGGATTACCTTCGGCGGTAATGGCCCGCCGTCTCAGGACTTATTGCCTCAGTAACAGCCTGGTCCATAGACTTGAGTACTTGTGGGAGACCAATATCGGCACCACATTAGAACCTTAGGTCTATTCTCTCTACCAGTCCTTACACAGATCATTCAGAGAAGAGGACCTTGCCTTCTAATGAAAAGACACAGTATTGTAACAGCGGTTTATCCCAAACCCAGCATGAGAACATTAATAACGGTTTTAAAAAGTTCTTCTGTATGACGCGCTCATAGGAATGTCCTCAAACCCTAGTGGCAAGGGCTGATTATTTTGACAGAAATAAAAGCTTGTGGGAGAGAAGGCAATGGCATGATCCGAACATTATGCAAACACTGAAAAGAGCAGGGTAACTCTAGCCTCTGAACCAGAGTATTATAATAATATCAAAAAACAGAAAAGATATGTCCAGAGCAAAGTATGTTTATAAAAAATGTATCAAAATTTATTTAAAGTGATTACAAAAATTGAAAACTAGTGAATAAATCACAAAAAATTATTATACACTGATCATTTTAACATAGCTAAACAGCAGCAACAATATGCCGACAATCGGCTAAAACTTCATCACTCATACTCAACATACATGGTGCATTCATACACACACACAACTCATCATACCGTGGCATACATCCAAAGTACTAAAGGACACAAAAAACATGCTAAGAACCAATGGGGAAGAGGAATTCATAACTAGTCCCCATAATGACACACATTATTGCGATGTTTACAAACAATAGAAATAATTCACAAACAATCTATTGTCAGGGTGGACAGGAAGAACAGATGCAAAGATCACATCCCTGTAGAATTTATCTCTCGACCGGTTTCGACGTGTAGTAGTGGTTAACTGAACGTCTTCCTCAGGAGGTGGATGTTACCATTCTGCAAAACAAGTACGCAAAAGCGACTATAAGCTACTACATGAAAACGTCTTTGCCAACTGCCTGCAACATACAATTGAAAAAGAGGAAAAGGACTGCAGCTAGCAGCCTGAGTTATTAAAAACAATTAGGAACCGTGTATACCATGGTGAAAATAAGCATATACGGCCCCCGCTACAACAGCTGTGTAAACCAGAACAAGATTTTCGGCATATTGTTGCTGCTGTTTTGCTATGTTAAAATGATCACTGTATAATAATTTTTTGTGATTTATTCACTAGTTTTCAATTTTTGTATCACTTTAAATAAATTTGGATACATTTTTTCTAAACATACTTTGCTCTGGACATATCTTTTCTGTTTTTTTGATCAGAACATTAGACTGTACTGGAGGATTCGACACGCATTCCAAGCAACCTGATTGGGCAGCCCCGGGTGCTAACGATGACGCATGGCCCACTCCTTGGTCGCAATTGGAGAAGATTAATCTTTTAAGATTGAAGAGAACGCTGATGATGTTATCAATCTCTTCCTCTGTGATAGTGCAGTAAAAGACTGGCTGTGTCTATATCTGCCTGCGTTTCTGGATCTTTTGTTATTTCGGTATATTGCTCCCTATTCCATGTCTCAAGTATCATGAGCCATCTGCTAATGAAACATTACTCCGAGCATGTTAGTCCACTATTCCAGTCACTTATAGCAGCTCTGAACATGTCCACACCTTGGCGTGTCCTGTACTCATGTGAATGTATGTAAGTGCTGATGTGTATGAACTTTTGTTAGTAGTTTGTGTGTCCTATTTGAGGGAGATATGGTAACATGTTGACAGGATGAAAGTAACCCACTGCATGCTATGGGTGATATTAGGATGCATTACTCTTCTTTATTTTATTTTTATTACAATGCCACTACCTTCTTTTATTGTTCTTTTTTTTATTGTGTACTTTCTTTGAAAATGTAGAATAGTATAAACAAACTATGTATAACACACGTTATTGATGCAAATAACACGATAGAGTTAACACAGTTCTTTCAACACTGGTTTATTGCCAATGTTTTGCCAGGTTTATCAATGGACATCTTTAGATAATCATTAGGACCTGGACGGTGGCAGTTGGGGTGGGGGGCTCTCAGTCAATCAGGAGGCACACAATGGTGATAAATCTCCCTCTACCTGTCTTCTCGGAAGCAGGAGGCTGTCATCCTCCCAACCATGGATTGAGGTAAGTGCATCGCACTCCCCTTTCCTACCCCCCAAACCCAATTTACACATTCCCCCCACTTACCTGGTGCTACTTTGTACGTCCCCGGTGTCAGGGGCACTCAGTATTCACGGTGTATATTTATCGCATAAATTACCATCATGGAAAGGAAGAAGGGACTACTTGAAAACCATGAAACCAATTATCTTAAGCTAAAGTGCCCAGATACCTTAGGGTTAGGCGCACTATACAAAGGGCAAAATAAAAGAAATAAAAATAAATTGTACCTTGTCCCCACTCCATGGCGGCCATCTTAGGTTGTAGTTTTATTTTTCAATTTGTGAATCGGTAAACACGTTGTTTCTTAACATTAGCATACCGGTACAATGTGCTGGATGCTAACAGCATTACCGGGTCTTGTAAAGCCGCAGGTTTAATGTTAAAGTCTTTGCGACCCGGCAATACCCCATGCGGATTTATTGCTTAATTAATGCGTCTGTGTATGCATGGCTGCTGTTAATTGGTTATGGTGTCTGCAGTGTTGTAACATGCAGCAGCTTTTCCATAATCATATTATTGTAACCCAGAAGAGCCGTAGAGGACCTGCAGGAATGCCACCCTCTCCTCCTTTAGTAAAAATGTGATATGAGCAGAGGGGACGGCACATTATCTGCATTGGGACAGACAGCGGATTTCTTGCTCCGTCATGAATCACATCAACTCACAAGGAGGCGCTAAAACAACCAGAGAACTTCCCAACATGTTTTAAAACCTTTGTGCAATTTCACGGGGGCTCAACATGAGAGAAGCAAATGTTGGGGAGTTTATCACTGCACCTTTATGAGTGATGCAGCAGGTCCAGGACATAGTCTGAGTTTATGTGAGGGTCTAGTGAAGGTCAGTCTAGGTAGGCGGCATGCAACTGAATGTCTATTGCCTTTAAATAAGTTAGCAAGGTGTCCAGGACCATTTTGAATGCTTGCGTCTGGATGATACCATTTAGAGAACAAGGATTTTAATGATCATTTGATAGTCTGCTTCTGGTAGCTATGACTTCAACAGCTAGAAACTCATCACCTTTCCATCGAAACCCCCCTACTTCGGATTCAAGAAGACCCTGAAATCCTGGTATCTTTCTCAGTTCAGTGATCGGTTTGGGCAGCTACCCCCTGGTGATGACCTCTTCAGGAATGTATTGGTAACACAAGATATGATATGATATGGCTTTTATAACGCACCTATACGCAATTGTTTCAAGATCATGATCATTTGACGATCATGTGATGAATGCACTTGTTAACATCTGACTTTAATGGCCAGTACACAAATAGTGTCTCTGACCTGAAATTTAACAAGGAAAGCAAAGTATCCCTCCTGTGATGGTTGAACTTATATCCTTCATTTGTACCCCAATGCTCTCACATCTCACCCGTACCACAGAGAATTGTTGTTTGTTTGCTTAATCCTAGACATTCAGGGTTCAAAATTGAGAGGGGCTTGGAGCTATGTAGCCCCTGCTTGCAGCCTAGAAGAGCCTGGTTAGCTTAAAACCAACAGTTACCAGGAGCTACTTTTGGCTCCCCAGGCCAACTGATGCAGAACAAACATAACTATGTTAATTTAACTCTGTGCATTTGGGGCAATCAGAAAATACACTCTAGGACACATCTATATGACATTTAAAGCATAAGGGGTCATAAATAATGGTTACAAATATGTTTGCATTTTATATGAAAGCTAGATTTACGTAACGATATGTATTAGCTCCTTGTTCCCAGTGGTAGCTCCTGGCGACCGATTACTTCTGGATATCCAGCAGCTGCTCATAGCCCCTGCTTATCCAATCCACATTTTTAGCCCTGGACATTGGTCATACCACTTGAGCCCTGCATTTTGCTGATGCTTCTTTTTAGATGCTAAAATAGGCAGGCTGCAATTTGCTGCTCTATGGTTTTTCAAAATAAGATATAAATACAAAATAAAATAAATATAAAATAAGGGCCCCATCCAGATTATTTTTTCTCTCACCAACTCACAAAGGTTGTGTGATGACCTAAAATCATACTTAAGCAAAAAATAGACTCTCATTAGGGGAACATGTGGATACCCACCTTATCCTATCCCTAAACCCTTTTGGAAACCCTCTGCCCTCCATTCCTCTGTGACTTTACCATGCTCTTAGAACCTGACTAAATCCTTGGCCCTGGAAACCCTGAACTGACTGATATCATCAAGAGTGAGATTAACAAATATGTTCCTACCGCTTTTACATCCCTGATCACTAAACTAATAATCATCTTCCTCTCTGTTGGGAAACTGCAAACACATCATGGTCACCTCCCTACTTCAAAGCACCAAAGATCGGTCCCGACGCCTTGGAGAGTTGCAAACAGATTTCCCACCTTACTTGCTTTGCAAGGCTGCTCAAAACAATAGTCATATCTCTCCTATCTTTCAACTTGGATTACAATCGCATTATCAGCAATTGTCAATCTTTTTTCAACCCTTCTGTGTGGACAGTAAGTAATCATCATCTTGAGGTTTAGAGAAGTGATGTTAGGATATACAGCTTGCACACCTTTGGACCTTTCTGAGACCCATACAATTCACCAAAAAAAGTTCTTCTCCATGAATTCTGAGAATCCTTCTTAGTGGGAGTAGTAAGATGGTACTGATCGCTCCTGGTCAACTGCGCCAACCAGATGTAACTGAGATTCTACCACTGTGTGATTGTCGACATAACTTGTGTTCGTTTAGGTTTATCCGCAGATCTTTTCAACGCCTAAACAATCAAGATGGGGAGCAAAGAAATCTTGGGTAGAGACATGTCAGAGCTGAGCCAGAGGCTCCGGCTTGGCTCTGAGAGCCATATGCTGGCCAACTTGGCAACAGATACATTACTTGCCGTCTGCCACCCCAACCTGAAATACAAAACCCACACCGGTCATCCTGCCGCCTTAACCCATATACCCAAACGCAATACCTAGCATCCACTTCCCTGTTTGTGTTCCATCACAACACAAACCCATACATGATGCCCTGAATCCCTGCCCCATACCAGGAAACCTATACCTACCATTTCAATTTTGGAAGAAAGAGCTCAGTGAAATTAAATGATATGTCCAGGATCATATACTTTCTGTAAATTGGGATTTGAACCTACACTGCATGCTAGACACTTGAACACTTACCTTCTCATCTGTTCCTGAGATCAATGTGTGCTGATTATAGTGTTAGGTAGCTAAAATAATCCTCTCGTTTTTGAAAGAGGACTCAAAAGTTCACAAATCTCAATATAAACCACCATAACCTATATGTAAAACTGTGTTGTGCAAAAAGAGTGATTCTAGTTTTATTATCATCACCCAAATAGAACTCTACATGTAAATGAATGAAAAGTAATGTCAGCCAAAACAATCCCCTGTGTATTGCAACTATGCCATCAAGACATAGATACACAAGAAAAAAACTGCCACAACAACAAAACATCATTAACCGACCAACTACTTGTCGTCATTGTTTCAAACACACTTGAAACTAGTTACTGTGTAAATGTCCTAGCAGGCTTAACCCACATGGGTGCTATGCTCAGTCTTTCAGAGGGCACAAGTCGAAGCAACATGAAGCACCCACATGTCTTCATGTTGGGAAATTGAGCACAACAAATAAAGCACTGTTGTGGCAGATCAAATCCTCATGTCTAGGCGACCACCCCCCTTTCCAAAGACCAGTTGACCTCCAACTTCCTTATTCACAAACTGGGAAGTAGTTGGATACTCAGTGGCCACTATCCATAACACCTGGGAGGAAACCAATAATTTGTCCTGCCATGTCCCTTATACTGTAAAGGTTAATGCCCCAGGCAAACACTCTTACACATCAAACATCTAGTTCCAATTCCCATTATTAGAGAAACCTGACCCATAAGTAGAAATGAGGAAGTTAATGGATATGCACATCATCAATGATGAATATTTTTCTTATATTTGGCGCACACGCGCTTTAAGTGTTGCTTTATGTGTAGTGCACATTCAGCAAAATAACTTCTAAGTGATCCCAATTGTGGCAGCCAAAGCAAATATGATCCATTTAACTAGAAGAATGTGCCCAGCATTGCATTAATTGGTCAAATGTGCAAGCCAGGTTTTCTGGTTGCACATTTTGCAATTTGCTGGTTTAGGCAAAACATACTCCCGAAGCATCTTTGGCTTAGCACCAACATGCAATTCCTGGCAATATATGATCATAGTACTCTATGCAAGTAGATGATTACAGGAAGTCCTTCTGTCACTGAGTGGCATTATCACTTTTATGTACTCTATATGTAATAGAAGTTGAGGTAATGCTTGGCTCGACTCCAGTCCGGCTCTTCTTTTACAAAGGAATTCAAGCCGAGACAGAGCCAGCAATTTGGCTCTGACCGTGCTTAAGCCATCTCTTTCTCCCCATCTCGACTACATAAGACTACTGGTGAACATCTTTGATAGCTTTATCCTAGATTTCTACTTGCATAGATAAGATCCCACAACGACAATTATAGTATAGGGAACTGTTGGCCTCCAGTGAACTGTAGATTTCTTCTCAAATATGTATGTGTAATTGTATTTATTTGAAGAACAGGGATGTCAATATAGATCAGAAATGCTTACAATAACACATTTACAGATGGCTCAGGCATTCCCACAAAGGGTGCCTGTACAATAGCACAAAGAGCAGAACAAGTGATGAGCCGGTTTGAGGGTGCAAAGATAGCTCATATATCAGTGACAAAAAGAAAAAAGAAAGAATATATATACATCTCTCTCGCTCTCTCTCTCTTTCTGTCTCTCTCTATAAATATATATATGTTTATGCACAGCTCTCAACTCATCCGCTTTTGGTTGGTGTCACCCGCCTTGCAAGCAGCTGACTCACCTGCCAAGATTTGTATACGCACATTCACTTCTATGAGCTCTCACCCGCCTTGGCGACACAAAAGGTTCAGACCTATGTATATATTACACGGCCCGTGGTAGCGGACGTGTAGTTATGGTTAAGTTGCTAAACTCACACTTTTTTGGCAGCTTATAACTTCGCTCCCCCTGGACGAATCCTCACCAAACTTTGCAAAAAAAGTATATGGGCAGCTCTGAATTTGCTCGCCAAGTTGGGCGAGGTTTCATGCAGGGGGGGGAGTTATAGGGTGGTCACAATTTTATTTTTTTCCCATAGACTGAATGGGGAAAAACTTTGCGCATGGCTACAGGTCGAACGGCTGGATGGATTTTCACCAAATTTGCACCAGGAGCGGTGGCTTGGGCCAGAAAGCGTGCTTTTATGTGGTCGGTGGAAATCAGACTGGTACATTTGTTACAAAACACTGAAATGTACGACCCAGAAAAAGTAGTGATATCTGGGACCGCTCCGCAGATCCATGTCCCTGTTCGCTCTGTGGACAGGTACGTCGTGGTGTCAGAGAAGTTTGGACGCGGCTGGAGGGAAGCGTGCTGTGCGTCAACATTTTTGGGGAAAGTCGCCATGGTGTATCGGAGGACAGTGCAGCGGCGGCAGGGTCTGCAAAATGTATCGTACGCATTGTGTCGGCACCCATAAAGGAAGGAATGGTTGGAGGAGTGAGAAGTGGTTAATGTGACATACGTAGGCTAGTATTTTCTGTGGTGATTGGAGGCAGCTGTAGTAAGGGTCCCTTAGTTTCTGCTGGAAACTGTTTGCGGGAACTGTTTTGGTGGTGAAGGGTGGCAGCTCATTTGCTGATGAGGTGTGAATTGTGCATGAGATAGGTTGGGTGGGAGCGCGGGTGGCAGTGCCTGTGGACGGAAAGCAGTAGTTGGGCACATGGAGGCATGCATGGGTGAATGAAGGTGTGGTGGGTCTGTGGAAGGATTACACTATTGGGTACATGGGCGAAGGCCGTAGCCCGTAGGCTGTAGGGCATGCACTGAAGAGCATAGGGCTGCATCATACACACATCAGGAAGGCATGTTTCAGTCTGTATCCGGTACAGGGTGGTGCTTACAAAGTACAGTGTGTGCCAATTGGTTGTAGTAGCGTTAGTGCTGCAAACTGATTGAGGATAGGTTGGCAGTGACACAGTACTATGTGAATGGCTGTGGGTAGAGGTGGTGGAGGATGTGGTATGTTTGTGCATTGTGGTAAGTGCGACCTATGTTCCTGATTACGTGTTTTATTGTATGGGAGAGTTGGGTTGAAGTGCTGCTACCTACATGTGGTACGTTTGTGCAAAATGGTAGCTGCCCACGTGGCCATCATGTTAACTGTTGGCATTTGCTGCTGTGTAGCGCCATGGTGGTGTATAGTTTGGGTAGGAGTGTTGGTGACAGTAGTGTCTATGTGCATTGTTGCAGAAGCTGACATGTAGACATACATGGTGGCATTACGTTGCCGTGAGTGTGCTCAAGGCCAAGACCATTGGATACATGGCTGAAGGCCGTAGGCCATAGGCCATGCATTCAAGAGCCTAGGCCTTGAGGAGACGCACGCCAGTAATGCATTTTTCAATGTGCATGAGTAAGAGGGTGGTGGCATGTAAGGAATGGGTGTGGAGCATTTGGTGGTAGGCAGGAGACAGTGCAGTGAGAAGTTGAGTAGTGTGGTCACGGGGTGCAGTGCATAAGTAATGTGACTATGGAAGTGGGTATGGTTGAAGGGCAGCTTATCTGTGGCTGATTGCTCTGCTGTGTGCACATTTATTGAAGTAGGCCAATGTTATGAAGGTGGTGTGCATAGGTTGCCAGTGACACAATAGAAGTGCTGCTACCTACGTGTGGTACGTTTGTGCAAAATGGTAGCTGCCCACATGGCTGTCATGTCAACTTTTGCCATTTGCTGCTGCTGCGTAGCGCCATGGCGGTGTACAGGTTGGGTCGGAGTGTTGGTGGCAGTGGTGTCTATGTGGATTGTCGCAGAAGCTGACATGGAGACATTCATGGTGGCATTACGTTGACGTGAGTGTGTTCAAGGCCTAGACTATCATGGCCGAAGGCTGTAGGCCCTAGGCCATGCATTCAAGAGCCTAGGCCTTGTGGCTACGCACGTCAGTAATACATTTTTCAATGTGCATCAGTTAGAGGGTGGTGACAGGTAAGGAATGGGTGTGGAGCCCATTTCAGCTGTTACAGGCCCCAGTTGCAAATAGATTGTGTGTAGGTTGGCAGTGGCACAATAGTTTGTGAATGGTGGTGGGTACGCCCATAGTATGTGATTGAAAGTGTACAGGGATGCAGGAGAAAGTGTCTTGTTTGTACATTATGGTAATTGTTACAATTTGTTACTCCATACCTCCATGGCGGTGCTCTGTGGTTGGAGTTTCTGCAGAGAAAAGTCACGCTGTGTGGGCACTGGGTGCAATGCTTGTGCCAGTGGTACATATGTGTATAGTGGTAGTAGGCGATATGCTGATATGTATTGTTAAACTACGGTGGGGGGAATGTCTGCAAGGAGCAGCCCGACTGGAGCAATAGTTTTGGCAGTGTATGCGGCACAGGGTGGTGATCTTTGGGAAATGCTTGAGGAGCACATTGGCGACGTGCTAGAGCAGGACAAGTGACTTGCAAAACGTGAATTGTGCATACCATGGTTGTGGTGTTAGTTGGAACATGCCACAGTATTTTGTGTGCGGCAGGAGATGGTGCAGTGAGAAGTTGGGTAGTGTGGCCACAGGGTGCAGTGCCTACGTAATGTGACTAGAAATGGGTATGGCTGAAGGGCAGCTTATATGTGGTTGGTTACTCTGCTGTGTGCACATTTATTGAAGAAGGCCCAATGTTGTGAAGGTGGTGTGTATAGGTTGGCAGTGACACAATAGCTTGTGATCGGTAGTGCGTAGCGGTGGTGCAGGCTGCACTATGGTTGTGGCTTCTGCTAAGTGTGACATATTTTCGTGCATGGGTGTTTTATGGTTTGTGGGAAATGGGTAGAACTGCTGCTACATATGTAATGTTCGTGCATAATGTTGGGTGCCCACATGGTCGCTTGCTTGGATGTACAGTGTTGCGGTGGGTGTGGAAAGGGTTGCAATGTTGTCTGCATACCTAAAGGTGTGCTGGGGGCATGTTAGGATGTTTGTGATGCTGCAATACTGCCCTCTTTAGCGGACCTTTCTGGTGGAGGGGCTTTGTAAACAAACGGAACGTGTACTGAGAGTGTTGAACGGTAAAAAAGGAGTGGTGTACAGAAATGACAGTATGCAATGCAGAGGTTTTGTAAGCGATTGATGCATGCATGTTTTGAAATGTGACAGCACCCAATTTGGGGAGTGTTGCAAAAAGTGACTGCAAAAGGAAGAAGTATTGGCACAGCTTTATTGAGCTGTGGCCCGCACTGTAGATGGGAAAGCTCACGTGCGCATCCTCCCATTATGAGCACGGTGGAAATGGAAATGGAATGGTGGGAAATGGACAATTAGGAGTTTAGGCCGTGGTTCATAGGAAGGGGCGTTACCATTTCATCGCAATACTGTGTCGTGGGGGTGGTCGACATGGAGAGACGCACTGTGCTTATCGTCTGTGATAGATATGTGGCGTCCGTCACAAACTGTGTTGTGGTGCACTATGCAAGTGCACATTTGGGTTACATGTCGTGTGGATGATTAATCCATCTACTGATGAGGTTGCTGACCGGAGTGATGCATATTTTCCGTACTGCCAAGGTGATTTTCTCATGCATCACACCAAGAGCAGTATGGGTCCATGATGGTGTAATTTGTCCCCAGGCAGCAGTCGAAGGTGTGTTATAAACAGTTTATGCTTCGGTTTATGCAGACTGCTGGCATGTTCTCCACCCACTATGAGATCATGAGGTCGCAAAATATGCAGTGGTTCCGTAGAAATGGCATTTATTTGAGCGCCATTGGCAATGCCGTTTTCTTTCACACTGTGCAAGAAGCTTTGACCAGAATGTTGTAAAAATGTGAGGACAAGCAAACAGAAACGCATAGAAAGAGAAAAGACAGAAAAAATGTGCTTGAACGCACATTAAAAAAAAACTTTCACACATATACGCTGGAAAACTGAATCACCTGTCTAGTTTGATATTGTTTACCACCCCCCCTCACCTTCACTATCACGAAAAGGTAGTGGATTACGCTGTACTCTCAGGATGGCACGTGCCACATCCTGGGTGGCCATGTGGATGTATGCGGATGGAGAAATTGTGCATACTTTCATTGGACTTTGCAGTGGACGTGCTTTGGAATGGCACGACATTTGTACTGTGAATGTATAACGGTACATGTCAAGTGTTGCACAGCAGTGACAGTGTTCGATGATGGCGCCTTTAATGCGATTGGTGGATGCGTTTGTGCCTGTTTACCAGTAACTTAATGAGGTGCAGCTGCAGAGAAGATAGTGCCAAGGGAAGGAGGACTATGCAGTTTTACGGGGGTGCAGCCCCACATGCTACTTTGGGAGGTACACGTGGCAAAATATGCCCTTTACACCACCTTGCCCAATTGCCATGGCAGTGAGGCGATTAGCAAATCAAGTAGAGTGGGTGTGGTTAACAGGAAGGGGAGGTGAAACGGTTGCACATTATACTCTGCTTATTGAGGGTGGCGGACTTGGCAGAACGTATTGTGTTGCCTGTAGGTGCTCCCTTTGAAATAGATGTGCACAACTGTGCACTGCAAAGAAACTTTGACAGCAATTTTGGTTTGGAAAGAGTGGATGCATTGTGGAACGCTGTTTATGAGTGCCATTTCGTCAATATGCATGCACTTTGCAAAGACCTCGCCACGTTTCCATCAGTAGATGTTATCGTAATTTCTTACGGCGGCATGCATATGGGTTACCTGCCTTGCTTACATTTGTCCCGTTGTCTGAGGCGGTTGCTGGGTGTCGTGAGGATGCTTTTTCCCACCGCCAAGGTGCTTCTATCATCTACAATACCACAAAGAACATGGCCTACTGCTCATGGATGTTGTGCGGAGCCAGAAGAAGGAAGGTGTCACATCAACAGAAGCATGTACACTTTTTTGTCCACTCGTGGAATGTTCTTCTGTGACAGTGACATTATTATTTGTGGACATGCAGAGTGTTTTCCATTGGCAAAGCAGTTTTGTTTGCTCGTCTACAGGATGCGGTGAAGAGTTTACTAAACTAATGTGCATAGAAAACATAAAAAGCTACTGAAAACAGACAAATAATGTGTTTTTGTAGAAGAATCTAAAAAAAAAAACAGACAATTTTAAGAGTCTCCCCTTACTACGAACTCTCTGCCCCGGATGCAAGTTATTCTCCCACGGCCGCACGCAGCTCAAAAGTCACATGCAGGAATTTTGCGGGTGGCGACCACGAAAATGGAAATGTGGGTATTGTCCAATAAGTTGCTTAGGATGTGCGGCAATAGGAAGAGGGACTCCAGTAGCACTGGGACCGGCCCTCGACATACTTGGGGACTCGCATGTGCCACATTCGACTCGCCTCACCATGTTGGACTATGGAAATGGGACTGTAGCGATTGCCCTATCATGTGCTGCTCAGAGTGTGCATCAGAGGAACACGCGCCAATAGGAAGAAGGACTCCTATGGCTTTACTGGGGCGTGGCCCTGGCAGTTCTTGGAGAAAGGCACGTGCCATATTCTGCGTTTGTGAGCATGCTGGCCAATAGAAATGGGACTATGCCCTTTGGCCAATGAGGTGGTCAGGGTGTACGTTACAGAAAAGAGCAACAATAGGGACAAGAAGTCCTCCTGCTTCACCGGCGTGCCTCCCTCGCAGTGATTGGGGAAAGGCATGTGCCACATTTTGCCCTTCTCACCATGTTGGCCAATGGAAATGGGACTATGGCCTTAGGCCAATCAGGTGCTCTGGGTGTGCGGCACAGGAAAGGGAGGCATTCACTTTTCCAGAACTTTGTGTACTGCGGCTGGCAAACGTGGCAAAGTGCACAGTTTTCGTTGTGGGTGATTACTTTGTGGAAGATTTGTGCGTTTAT
The DNA here is from genome assembly GCF_040938575.1 of Ambystoma mexicanum. Classification (NCBI taxonomy): domain Eukaryota; kingdom Metazoa; phylum Chordata; class Amphibia; order Caudata; family Ambystomatidae; genus Ambystoma; species Ambystoma mexicanum. The sequence goes on from NC_090938.1 coordinate 194,851,981, forward strand.
GCCCGCCAAGAAGACTTGTCTAGCAATTTAGGTTTGGAGGTAGTGGTATGGAATCGTGCTGTGTCAGCGGACTGCTTCTAGAATGTCGACGTGTGGCCTCTTCGGCAACTGTACATGTTGTGATCGTGCACTTTGGAGGCTTCTTTTTGGGTTCCATGCCTTGTTCTCATGTGTTCCATCAACTGAAGATTTTGATGAAAGCAGTGCAGCACATTTTTCCTTCTGCCAAGGTGCTTTTCTCATGTATACTGCAGAAAATCACCTGGCATTATTCCAATTCTTCCTGCCCGCAGCCGGAGGTCGCAAGGGGTCTCATTAACAGAAGCATGTGTGACTTCTTGAGTGCTGCTGGGATGTTCTCTTGTGAGAATGAAAACATTGGTTCCCGATACATACACCTTTTCAAGGGAAATGGCATGTTTTTGTCAGCCAGTGGCAATGAAATGTTCCTGAACAATCTACAGACTGCACTGAAGACCCTACTGTAAGATTGTGAGCTGCTGTTCAAAACACACATTCGCGTATGAAAAGCAGAAAGAAAGGGTTTCTAGGGAAGCACCTTTAAAAAAATATTTAGTTTTCAAAAAAACACAAAAAAACAAAGGTTCTTTTAAGAGCCACAACACCCAACAATGTGTGCTCCCCTGGTACAAAGTTATTCCCCCACTCCCGCACACGTGTAGCATGAAAAGTCCACAAATATTGCGATAGTTGCAGGGCGGCACGTGGTACATATTCCCCTCTTGTAGATGATGCCCATAAAAATGGACCTGCAGAGGCTATGGGATTGGGCAATGAAGTTTGTGGGTGTGGTGTGTATGGCCCGACAGACTTACACTGTTTTTGTTCACAGAAATGCAGAGGGTGCCGTTATGGGTGTGTGTTTTATGAGGCACAGCATGCAGATTTCAGGCTATGCTGACATACATTCAGTGAAAGTGAATGCAAAACGCTGTGCAGTATGGTAAAGTTTTAGAAACATTTTGTAAGCTGTATTGTGAGTGGTGGGTGAGGCTGGGTGTCTAAGCAAATGATTTGAGTCAATGTCCACGCTCACCAATTCGACAACAGTACTTAAGATTTCTGCTAAACCTATAACCTACTAGACACATTTTGGTTACAAGATCTGGGAATCCCAATGTGATCATGACAGGTACATATTGGGAAGTTGAAAATGAAGAGGATCTAGTATTACGTTGGCCAAAATGATTGGATTTATGATTGAAATGTTTTGTAAATAAGGTTTGCATGAACGCGTTGTTGGCATTCATCAAACAGCACTTGTTGGGAATTAAGGGTAAATCCTATAGTTGGTGATGCAAATGTATTAATGGGACTAATATTAGGAAATTCTTGTTTTACAATACATTGTACATATTTATTGTTTGAATATTGAGGAAGGTTGGTAATAAATCGAATTTCTAAAAAATCACTCAGCAGCAGTTTGTTTTTCTCGTGCTTACACAGACCAGGTACATCAGCGGTAGCAGTAGTGACCAAGAACCGCATTGGACAGTCAAGGTTATTTGTGGATGATTCCATTACAAATGATAGGAACCACAGGTAATGGCAGCCGGAAAATGAACACATACCATCACACACCTAAAAACGTGGGTTGCGGTCTCCTTAGTCAATATAGGGAGGTTACATGGCCTCCCGTCGTCCTCCCTTGTGCCTCTGAGAAGTGTTCAACATGCAGCCGCACACCTCTGGTTCACGCAGATATGACCAAATCACCCTGGCCCTCATCGACCTTCACTGGCTCCCACTGCACACACAAATCTCCTTCAAGCCTTGCTGCATCATCTGTAAGGCAGTTGCCCTCAAGTCACCCAGCTATCACGTGGAGAAGCTCGCATGTCTGGTGGATAGTGCACCACCAGAAGCCAGGACACGTGCAGACTTGAAATCTGCTTCTACAAAAGGAAAGGACCAGAAAATAAGTCTTCTTTGCCTACGCCCCAGACTATGGAACCCCCTCTCCATCTGCATCAGACTTGTTCCCACGCTCCTACAATTCAGAAAAGAACTTAAGACCCACCTCTTTAAGGAGTCTCTCGTCAACACCTAGGCCACTACATCAACCCTTGCACCACTGTCCACTTCTCTTCGCTGCCCCACGGGGTACAGCTGTATCCATCATCTGTACCCCTCTCTAACCTAACCCCCACTGCATATATGTACAGTTCTATGACTCTGTAAAGCACTCTGTTATGTATCAGTATTGTTGTATCCTTCTGTAAAGCACTCTGTTGCTTCTCGAAGCTAGGACTGCGCTCAATAAATACAATAATAATAATGATAATAGTAATAATAATAATAATTAATTCATTTCTGGGCATAGACAAAAATGCAACTCACTTTGCCTTTGTTGCTCCTTTCTGGCAGGTCAGACTCTTTCATAAATAAATCTTTGGGCTTCTCTGAAGATCTTTCGCTACCACATTGGATCTCGTGTTTGCTCTAGAACCTTTTAGCCAGATTCTCTTGGTGTTATTAAAGGTCTTGATCTCGCGTCTGATTTTCGTTGCACTCTTTATTCTCCGGCTCTTCACTCATCATGACTATGGTAATTCAGTTTTTACAAGTCAAAAATTCTGTGCTCTGAAGACAGTGCTTCACGCTGCCGGAAGGTCCGTTTCAGTAGCAAATGAACTTTGAGCACATTCCATCCATCTTGAGACCAAGTCACTGGCTGCCAGGATTTGTGTGAAAGGGAGAGTGGGCCATCTCGCCTCTAAAGCCTGGATCTCTGAGGGCTCCTGAGGCTTGAGGTGTCATGACCGGCTCCAGTCCGGCGTCCCCAGCATTCCATTGATCCTCAATGTTTTTTGTCTTTCAGATGTTGTTTTCCTAACGGATGAAATGCCAGGTTCCTCTTTGGTTCACTTCTTTCTACTTAATTCTTTATTTGGGAAAGCGCTACAATCTTGGCTTGGGGGTTCTGCACTTGGTTAGGGCTTGCTGCCTAGTTTGCCATGTGGTTTCAGGGTTCTTCATTGACCCTTCAGAACTTGTTTCTGTACAGTACCCCAACGCATTCCGATGCATTGCTCATGCCTGTGAAAATATGAATACCATAAAATAAAATCTCTTTCTGAGTATTAATATCTTGCATTCGTACTGTGACTTATGAAGATAGCATAAGACTTGGGCTAGGTCAGCTATCGGCCTGTAGGATGTTCACCAATACTTACCCCACCCTCACCCTTGCATCAGGGAAACACTATCCCACCTGAATTGCACGCGTTGGATGACATTCACCTCTACCCTCACAAATGATCAATTCTACCATATACCTCACTTTGACAAAGAACAGAACCACCTATGACGTTATTAAATTTGAATATTCAAATTATGCAAAACAGATGGAAATGAGTACTTCAAAAAGCCTCCAACTCTTCAGTGGTAGGTAGTGTTTGAGAAAATGCTTAGTAAAGCTGGAGAAAAAGAACAATCTCTGGAGGCTACAATTGCAAGTTCAAAGGACACAAGTTAATTTCATGGTCTGTTGCTCAACATTTTTTAAACAATGAGTGAGAATTTGGTATTGTGCGCCTGGGAGAGGAAACTAAGGTATGATGTTTCCAGGTTAAAAATATCCACTGTAGAATTTGCTGACATGTGTTTTTTTATACACTTTCAAAATCTAGGGCACGTATCCCCAGTAAGTGACAGTGCAGAGCCACTTAGGGGAGCTGCAGACGTGGAACATCTCCCGAGGGACAAAAGAACAGAATGGAGCGGTTGTGGCAGAGAGAAAGTTAGAGAAGACATGAAAAAAGGGAGGCATAGAAAGAGAAGACGGAGAGCAAAATGGAAAGGGAGAGAGAATGAAAGAGAGAAAGAGAGAGAGATAATTCAAATGGAATTACATGAAGGTGAAGGAATCGGCTAAAACAAGGGCGATACGAAGAGCGAAAATTACCGCATAGTAGCATGAATGAGAAGGAATATGTGCATGAAAGTTACAAAGAGACATAGGGCCTCATTACAAATCAGGCGGTCCGGAAATAACGGTGGCGGTAAACCCGCCACCACCGTTGTTTCCGGACTGCCTGATCCCGACTCCTGCAGGCGGGAGGTGATGTTCCCGCCAGGTTTAACACCGCCTGCAGGTGGACGAGGAAACACCGGCAGCATTACGAGATGCTTCTGGTGTTTCCATGATCCCCATTCCCATTGAGTCCTATAGTACTCAATGGGAATGGGGATTAACACCATTCCGCATCCGTGATTCCCGGAAAACCGGGGTTGTAATGCCCCGGTAATTCCGGGAATCACGGAGGCGGAATGGCAATTACGAGTCCGGCGGTAACCAGGCGGTTTTACTGCCTCGGTTACCGCCGGACTCGTAATGAGGCCCATAGACACAGAGGCATAGATAATGGAAGAAGGACTAATGTGTGGCTATCCAGTTGTTTTGGAATAGGATTACCATGATCCCCCTCATTATTCATGCTGTTCGGGGTTGAAGGGTGTCGTATGATATGATAATATATGACATTTATAATGCACCTATACACAAGTGTTTCAAGGCGTTACGAGGCAAGGGAGGGGGAACAAAGGGAGGACAAGACAACGATCTTATTAGGCTTAGTAATATTGAGATTGTGCAAGTGCAGGGGAGACATAAGGGGAAAAGTGACAGTAGTCCAAAACATCTAGAGAGCCAAAGGTTGCAGACCTCTGAGGTTTAAAAATAAATGTAGTGTGATAGATACTGGGGGATATAAATAGTGAGAGATAGGTATCGATGCACAGACAGAGGAGAAAAGAGAGAGAGCGCAATGGGCGATTGGGTAGCTCGAGTTTACCACGCTTTGGCCGAGCACTGCTACTGCAAAACCTACCTAATCACAAGCAAATATTGTAAATTGCCTCCTTAATTGCTCTTGGGAAACTTCCAGTCCCAATTAAATACTTCTCTCACCGTCGCAGGTTCTGGGATTAACAGGAAAGCAACACATAAAATACATAGATGCCTAGGTTAGGTTGTGGACAAAGAGATATAGAAAAAAAATAAACATATTTCAATTATATATCACTGGTTATGACTAAAATAATCCAGCTTCGCATCCAGGCCGAGAGCAAAAAGGGTGAACCAGGAAATCATGCCTGGTCTGCCTACTTCAGGATATCATCTCAAACCGAAGCCCTTATAGTATCCCTCCATTGTTTATGAATGTAAACCTGATCATTAACCCTTGAGGGACTGCTTCTCATCCAGAAGTTCCTAAGAGTGGGGAAAACCACCACTTTAAAGCTATTTTGGATGCTCATGGTGGGCGAAATCCAGGCCAAGATTTATCATGATCCCCCAAAAAATGCTTTTCAGACAGAATATTATTTCAGGAGTTTAGAAATGATGTCCATGCTGTGAGAGAGGTCTGGAAATGTTGCCTCATTAAGGATGAGCAGACCCAGCTCTTTTCAAAGAGTACAGGCCGGTTTTTGCTAAAGACTCCCTCTTCTTGCTTTCAAGTGGGCGGTGGCACACTTTCTTTGCCTGGTAAAGAAAACCTCTGTGTGGGTCTACGCTAACTGGTAGAATGAGATGCCCACTTTTCAAGTGAAAGATGGTATCCAGAAAGATATCCGGGTGTAAAGATCTTTTTGGCTATTTCAGCCATATGTGGGTTCCTCATAGCGTTTATTTTGGGATGCAGGCACCATGTATAACTCCTCTGCATAGTCCTAAATGTACACATACACACATCAAGCAGCCATTGCCCAGTGAACTCAAGGCCCTGACGGAGAAGGCAGCATTATGCCTAGTTTGGGAGCTTCTACTTGTGCAACACTAAAACACCTCTTGCCAGGCGTTGCAATTATTAAGATGGCAGGAAAGTGAAACTAAGAAACAGACAAGCAACAGAAGAAAATCTATGCAGCTAAAGGTTGTGCTCCATCAAATGTTATGTTGTACTAACTGTGTTGGATTTGATGTATATACCCATATCGAACTCCAAGACCTCTGCTTGAATCTGTAAAGCCTATTTAATGTTGATGGAATGGAAGTTTGCCAAAACAAAATATGTTGTACATTACTGTATCATTGTATAATCTGCTTTTGCCAAATCTGGTATACACAAATGGTGCAGAGTGAGCGTAGCATACCTATTTAATATACATGGAAAACATGGTTACTAAAACAAGGCCTATGTGCATTGCTTTTTATTTCTGTAATGTGCATATCATTTGGAACATGTGCCAGCTAAATAACCTATGTAAGTTATGTTCTATTGTGAAGCTATATTGCACAAATGACTTAGAATGTGTGTGTTCGAATGCACTATGCTCTCTCTAAATAATGCGATCCTATAGAAATGTATGTAATGCATCCAGACATATCCATATATTAAAACCTGTATACTTTGAAATGCACCAGAAAAATAAGATTATACTTTGGAATGCTCAAAATAAGGTACACCTTGGATTCACTTATATAAAGAAATACACTCTTGCCCTGGCTTATCTCAGGCAAGTCCCTTGCAGGGCAAACTGAGTTCAGACCGGTTGTAAAGATGAACACTTCTTGGAGCCAGCTGATGAAGCCAGGCCTTTCATCCATCATCTGATAACCACGTTAAGAGACCCATGCTCAACTTGAGAAAAAAAGAATGCATTGAAGTAAATACACCGAGAACAATACATTTGCATGGTTTCCTGTTCACTTTATGACTCTCAGCTGGTCACATGCACAAGGCCTCCTTTTCATAGAACAATCCTTCAAAGGGGGTATTGATACACTTGCTTCAACCTTTCATGAACTCTGGTTGGGCCATTAAATAACATCTGTGCATGTGTAATGGATGAGTTGAATCCCAAGACTTATGAGTAAGCGCTGTTCAAGCTAATTGTTAACTTAATGTAATTAATGTCTTGAAAAGTTCAGTTTAAAATGACCAGTTTAAATTACATAATAATGCAAGTAATAACGTTTTGCTTTTATCTTTGCACTGCTTAGTTCTTTTGAGAAAGCAAAACCAATTCTGAGAAGGGGAAGCATTCCCCACAGTATGAGTCTAAACAAGTCTTAATGAATATGAACAATTCAAAGCCATAGGACTGTGTAACATGTCTTCATATGTAGATGTGTTGTGTGATTTTGCAAAAAGTACTCCTTAATATTGGGGTAGGTTCAGAACAACAGTTATGGAAGAAAGATAATTTGGGTCCAAAATTGAACATAACCGCCTTATGTCATATGGCTAAACAAAGGTTGGACTTATCCGATAAGGGGGTGTTTTCACTGAGAGTGTCCAATTCTAAAGGGAACAAATAAGGAGACTCAACCAATGAAAAAATATGATGTCAAATGACACTTAATGGAATAATTTAGCCTCTATATATGCCCAAACCCGCAGGAAGTAGAGGTAGCACTAGTATTCTGAAAAACCTTCAGACAGGGAAATCCTGCCATGGAACATGTGTGGAAGTGGGACATCAGCTGGGGGTGATAGGAGGATTCCCTATGAAGGCCTTGTCCAGAGGACACTGAAGCCGAACTGTGTCTAAATAGGATCCGATTCCCTGATATTTGTAAACAGGCAGCAGGAGGCCCTGCAGAATGGGCGGAGCTACGAGATCAGATGCTGCCTGTGTGCTCTGTGCCTTAAAAGACAAACCCAAAAGTGAAACTATAAAAGCCCCAATGCAATTAGATGAATACCCTCAGAAATGCTTTACCAGTTTGGTCACTGAATTGAATGGGGATGTAAGTGAGCCACTGGGAAACTGATGTTAAATAGAATGCCATAGCACAGGGTGCAAATGTTGCATCCGCCCCTAGCCATTGGCTAGGGACATTGGACTCTTGGTGATTAAGAAATTGTGTGCTTTGTGTATGTTTAGCAGTGAAGTGGCAAGTGACTTTTGCATGGCTTGATATTAGCTGGCAACTTGGAATTGTGCAACCTGACATAGCAATTTTAGCATGAAAAGCACCTTTTTTATGACAATGTCCAAGTACATGAAACCCTGTGTTTTCAGTGTATTGTAAAACTGAAATTGGAAACTGGTGGATTATTAAACGTGTGACGCATGAAAGCCATAGTCAAATAAACATGGACATTCAGAGTAGAACCATACCATCCCAGTGAGATGAGAGGGAGTATATTTTCTCAATTTCCAGTCCCAGAAAATAAAGGCAATTATAGTGACTATTGAAATATGTTAGGAAGTTATATTTTCATGTTTGTATCACTTTCAATGGAATGTTTCCCAAACCCAATTCTATGCATTACCAGTGCAACAAATCACAATGGTGCTTTTTTTCAATTGAATCATTACATCAATCAAAGGTGTAAAAGCCTTGCGTAAGGCTTTTATGCCTTCCATTGACACCACAGCTAATTATTTAATAATCAAAATTGGGCATGGTGGGTAGGAGAGACGCGCTCAAGTTGAACAATAAGTTATTTAGTAAACAATATATATTGTCTTGATATGGAAATTTCCACAAGTACAAATGGCTTGAATGACGAAATGTATTCAGAAATTGGACAGCCGACACGTGTTTCGACTGGTGGGTCATTCTCAAGGCTTTATAAGTTCCATAATGCACATATTAGCCGGAGCTGTCAACCCCTTACCGCCTCATTATGAGTCTGCTTGCGGGAACCAACTAAGGATGCCTGGTTTTACCAGGCGCCCTTAGCGGGTCCCGCAAGCAGACCAGTGTGCTAACAACGGGACCGTTATTAACGGGGGCCCATTGTTAGCACCCTCTCCATTCCCATTGATCCCAAGGTCGGAATGGCTCAGTAATTCCTCATTTAAGGAGCCCGGACTGGTGCCCGGTAAGGGGGTAGCCATGCCGCTAATAGCGGCATGGCTAGCTCCTAACTTGTAATGACCCCCAATGTCTTGAGCATCATTACAACAAAGTTCCCCAGATTCTAAGGCCTCGCCTTAGCTACTAGACTTCCTTGTCTAAGATTTTCTTATGTTTGCTACAATATGTTTGCAAAATTAGGCAGGGTTTTCTCCTGTGTCTACTCTCAGGGATGTCCAACTCCAGGCCTCGAGGGCCAGTTTCCTCATGGCTTTTCAGCATATCCCTCATTAATATTCATGAGAAAAAATGTACATACATTTAGAATCATTGTATTCAAATTTATCACATGAAAATTAATCGGGGGTATCCCGAAAAACCCAACATGGACCCGGCCCTCGAGGCCTAGAGTTGGATAACCCTGGCTCTTCTGTTTCATGTTTTACCAATTACAATCTCTCAAAAACATCTGTGATTTAAAACACATTACATATTGAATATATATTTATGAATGTGTTTGGTGGCATGTACTCTACGTAAATCATCCATAGACTTTTAGTGTTTTTTTCGGAATGCTTTTATGAATTGTAAACCTCTTTCTGTAACTTTTCCTGCTTATTAATGGTAGAATGCATTCATGGCAGTCAGTCGAAACATTGTGATTTTTCGTCCAATAAAGAAAGGCTTAAACACAGTTTAAGTTGCTTTAAAATTGAAGGTCGATGAATGAAGCTGCAACACCAACAAAATGATGGTGTAATATTTATGGTAATGAAAGACACTCTCTGGTGTGACAGTAGTGAGAATTTAAAAGAGAAATTAATCTTGCGAGGAAGCCGGGCAGTTTTTCACACCTTTGCTGAATATTTTATGAGAGGTTGAAGGATATTTTTTCCACTTGCATTAAAGCAGCAAGCAAACAAAATAGCTCAGAAGGTTAAGTGCTCACCTCTGATATGTATATGCAACATGCGGTCACACGGGTCGAGTCCTGACAATAAACTGACTACTATTAGAGTGAGTAATGGCAGTTATTATTGCTCTAATGACCATGGCCCTCATTACAACACCGGCGGTAACTAATGGTGCTATTAGCACCATGGTTGCTGCCGGTATTGTAACGAGTCCGCCAATGGTAAACGGGGAAATACCGCCCCATTCCAAGGTTGGCGGGGCGTTACCTGGGAAGTCCCTTTGCAGGTCCCTACTTTGACGGCTGGTCCAGACCAGCCGTTAAGGTCGGGAGCCGCAAAGGGACCTTGTAATCAGGCGTTAAGGGTTTAACGGCACCGGCAGCTTTTACAGCGCCGTTAAACCGTTAACGCCAGGGTTGTAATGACCCTCCATGTGTGGAAACAGGATGAATCTGCCTTGAAGCCACATATGACAACTTAGCCTTCATAGTATTATGGGGAGGGGGGGTATTCCCTCCTTCTTAAAAAACACATCTGGCATCTCATGCCTTACTAACTTGAATTTGGGCAGAGCAGGGCTTGCTCATTTGGGCAATATGCGAGTTGTGCTGCGACTCGTCCTTTATCCCTGTTGCGGCAACCTGAAAAGGCTTCCGTGAATCTAGGGCAAACAATGCGCTTTATAAGTATAGATAAGATAAGATAAGAATCTCTGAGGGGAGTACATCCAATATAGCGTCTGCTGCTCACCGCTTCAATCCTGTGCGTCAGTTTCCTAGGAGCTGATAGCCAGCCCCTAATGGATGTATGAATAGAGATAGAGAGCCCGCATCTGACAACGGAAGATATCAGTGGTGGGGTAAAAGGTAAATATAAACAAGGAGGAGAAACATCTGTTGGCAGACTTAAGCAGGTATGAGGCAGTAATGGCGGAGCAGTGGCCACCCTATTGCACCATTCTGGCTTCATCCCGGGTGACGGTAGAGAGGTACGCATCAGTGGTGGAGCTCGCTTGTGCATAGAGGACCCGGCTTAACAACTCCACTCCTGAATTACTGAGGGCACCGGCGGTTCAGTCCATAATTCTGGCTGCTGCTTGCATCAGATAGAGAGAATCAACTCCAGAGCTAGCAGTGAGGATGGAGCAGAGGTAGAAGTGTACCAAGAAAAGTTGTGGAAATGTGGTCTCGGCAGGGGATAGGGTAGGCGAAAGCATAGTCTAACTTGTGACAAGGTGTTGTGGCTGTGGCATTTCATTAGTCTAAGTGACTAGTAACTAAGGCTCCTATTACAACTTTACACTTGCACAGGGACATGAATGGACACAACATCTATATAAAATGGTGCATAAGGTTGTAAAAAGAAGAGGAATGGTAAACAGAAAAAAATAAAAGTAGTGGAACACCGCTCCTGGTCGTTTTCTCTCACGTCTATCACTGGGATGGAGGGAGATAGCTGCTGCGAGCAACCACAAGAGTGGTACATCTACATCAGATTAGAATTCACATTCATAGTGAAGCACGCAATACAATACCGAGGTGAGAATGCATACATGTGAACTGGAAACCTTATTTTCTGCTGCCACGGTCCTCTTTGCTCTGGAGGCAACATCGCAACGAATGGCTCCATGAACTCTAACATTGAGGAGAAACCCCACTGTGTTGCTTGCCTCTACTTATAAGACTCCTCCAAGAAATATCCAGATGTTGTCCCATTCCCACACCTGTGACACACAATAAGAATGACGGAATACTACGAGTGTGAGCAAAACGTCAATTACTCACAGGTATTAACACTCTGCCCTGAGTTTTACGAACTGCATGCCTGTGGCGATTGCTTGCATGGGAGTAAGCAGCAGCTGTAAAGGTAAAAGAAAATCGAGGTAGCCAAAGTCCTTTTATTTTTCATTTCATTTTCATTTCATCATTTGTATACCGCTTTTCACCCTGGGTATGGTCCCAACATGCACTAGGTTGAACGCCTTGGGAGGGACCGAAGTCTGGGAAAGTTAGGAGGTGCTAGAATGCGTGTGTGCATAATGGCCATTAAAGGTTATGAGGGCTTGACCGGGTCCCTGCTAGCCACCCATGTATAAATGGCATGTGTGTGGATGGGGAGAGGTACACTAGGGATACATGCACGGTGTGTGTTTAAGAGGATGTGTCAATTATGCGTGCAGCTCAGTTCGAATTTTTAGTTGTGAAAAGGAGTTACATTCCTATGACGGCAGTGTTGTTCAAAGTGTCATTTGAGTTTTATGTGAAAGCAGATGCTTGCATAGTGAGACAGCGCCTTTGGCTAATTTCAACGGTGCGGATTGCGAGTGGAAAAAAAAGAGGTTATACCAGTGGTCGAAGTGAACGAAAAGAAGTAGTGGAACTATGTTTCCCATCGTCAAGCCCCCTGCCACGCGCCATACATTCCCCTAAATAAATGCACCTGCTGTTTAAGGGAACCTTAGTGCAGTGCACTGAAGTGCAAGTTTCAACTTCTTCCTGCACTTTAAAAAACGAAACCATTCCGGAACGGTTTCTTTTTTAAATAAAAGTATAGGAACAGTAAAACCTAATTAAGAAAAGTACAGGAACACTACTCCCAGCCGCTCCCACCCACTTCGACCACTGGGTTATACTCAAGAGAAAGCCTTGCATTGGTAAATTCAGCATAGTTCTGATACATCTAAGCTAGCAACTTATGGTGGGTGCATTCTGCATGCCTCCAGCTATCATTGGGTGGTTACCTTCAGCACCCCGCTTAGCCGGGGAGGTGGCGTTGTGCCAACACCTGCAAGGTAGTGATCAACATTCTCCAATCGCCTAGGAACTGTAACTAGGTCACCCTCATGGACTTGGCTAACAGTGATCAAGTTAGTGATGGTGGGGGGGGGGGCTCCCCATCCGTGATTGAATAGGTTGGCAAACCAGCAATGGCCAAGAAAAGAATTATGACTAAACAAACAAGCATTTGCAAAGCTAAACGATAGGGATTTACTAGGCACTGATATTATGGCAATATCTCACCATAAGATAGAACATTGCGTGCTTTCCTGGACATATATTAACAGTGGTTGGATGACGCTTAATTAATACCTATACATAAGGTCCAATTTCTGGCTTTGTCAGGGCTTGTTTTTAACAGGACATCAGTGCAAGGAACAGATAATAGTCAAGTGGCTGCACTATTAGGCATTTACAGCTGCAATTAAGCCATTAACTCTCATCAGACTATTTAGTGTTAACTCAGTCGGGCTAAAGTGTGATCTTACTGCTTGATAGAGTGAGCTGAAAGAGCTACTGGATGAGTGTTTTGGGTGAAGAGGGGCCTATAGTGCGTGAGAATGGCCATAGAGGTTAGTAAGGCCATGGGCGGTCAATGGGTGGGTAAATAACCAAACAACACCTACAGGTTGTGTGTCCCTCCTCACATGGCATCTTACACCTAGCTGTACTCTAAAGCAATAGTTTTGGCTTATAGGTGGCGCTAGAAACCACAGGGACTAAAACACGAGTTAAACTACAACAATGTACCCTTCAGAAAGAACAGAAGACTGATCTCTACCACTACGGCGTTAGTGATGGGTGACGTGACAGGTGCAGCTAAAGGAGGAGAACCATATGCAAGTCCCGAAAATATAAAGGTTGAACTGGAAATCGAACTAATACTACTGAAGATGGCAGCACAACAACTACTGAAAAAACGAAACGATTAGATCAAGAAATGAAAGTGCTTCTTGAAAAGATAGAACACTTGGAATGTAGACAGTGCGAGAAAGGGGTATGTAGATTACTGCGTGGGAGAATTCATCAAATTCAATTTCATTGAATTTCTTTCAATGAATTTTGACACAAAAATATGTGAGTGTGGGTTTAGGGTAAAACATAATGTGGGGGTTTATGGTGCAGCGGGGGGTCTCCGCCCACATATGTTTGCAGTATGTGGGGTATCTACCCCAAAAATATATTCGATTAAATGAATTCAACCAGTTTACATAGAACCGCTACACCAGTGTGGAAAGCCCTGGGCTGAGAGAAGGCGTGGGTGCATCTGTCAACAGGGAACACTTTTTTGGAAAAATGTATGCCTCAGTTGTTGCTGCAAGTTTTCCTCCCTCCCTGTTTCATCCTAAAGTGTGTACATAGGCCCTTGATCCATGTCTGTGGCCAGCAGCACTTCCATACTTAGTAGATGCTAAACAGAGGTGTGATCCTAACAGTGGCAAGAGATGCCGTGGGGACCTGAAAATACTGAACTGACATTTTTCCCCAATTTCATTCCTGTTTCTCAACAGGCACACAATCATGTTGAAACACTGCAAAAAAACCCTTTGTGATAGAAGCATTCAATTTGTAGTAAAGATGAAGACCTTTTTCAGAGACCTGGAAGCAGCAGTAAAGTATGTGGAAAACATTTGATGACCACCTAGGAGATTGCAGAGCAATACGGGCATCAACCTCTTTGTAATGCATCATACTTGGGTTCTGCCTGTTATTGTTGAGGGAGGTTGGTTTAGCTTAATTATTTTCCTTATTGCTAGGTGGTACTCTTCTATTTGTAAGAGCATATATTGATAGATATGATACCCAAATAATATATTGATAATTGAATGACTTATCACCCTTTGAGAGTGTCCAGAAAATTTTCAATTCCCCTCTTTGTGCTTTATGGGGGAAAATGCTAACATCATTCTAAAAATACCTATGTTAATACTGATATAAAACCATTGGATGAAAGATCATCTTTTGAGAGATTGTATTAATTAGACATATACAAATAAACTTCTTCCCAACTTATCCTGACCTAAGTCGAAATGTGTGTAGCCATCTATGATGCTCTGAAATGATACACCATTTCTAAAAATGACATTGCCTTGATTTTCCTGGACTTCCAGATGCAAGTGAAATTGTATAAACTTTGACCACAAGAGTGATTTTTCGGGTTGCACTCTCAGTTGCCAGCAGCTTGGTACATTGTACATACACATTTCTATTATTCATGACACAAGCCAGATTGTGTTAGTCCCCACTAGATCAGATGTGCGCCTATAGTGTGATACTCAAACTGCAAGTTGTATGTAGTCTTGCAGGCTTCAGCTGTCAGATATACATATTCTGAGGGGATATGACTCATAGGGCCCCATTACGAGTCGGGCGATAACCGTGCTGGAAAAACCGGCAGGCTACCGCCCGACCTGCATTACCATTCCATGTCTGTGATTCCCGGAATCACCGGGGCATTACGACCCCGGTCACCCTGGAATTCTGGAGGCAGAATTCTGTAAGTCCCCATTCCCATGGAGTCCCATAGGACTCCAAGGTGATTGGGACAATGGAAACAACGGTTCCATCTATGACGGAGCCAGTGTTTCCATTTGCGCCTGCAGGCGGGTGGTGTTACTCGGGAGTGACAACTCCTGCCTGCAGGACTCTGAATCAGCCGGTCCGGAAAGAATGGTTGCAGCGTTTTTACCGCCACCATTCTTTCTGGACCGGCTGGGTCGTAATGAGGCCCATAGACTAGATATGGCGTAGGTTATTCCTTGAGCAATGCGCTGTTTGCTGGGGCTCTTTAGAGATGGATGGATGAGATGCGTAAAACCACATTTTTGAGAGCCGTGTTGATAGTTGCAAGGCAAAGGGTATCCATGAAAGTGATGGAGACGTTTTCATCCAATCAGGTATGGCTGAGAGATATGGTTTATGTAAATGAAAATGAAACTGGCCTCTGCAGCCTCTGTATTACACAATGTGGCCTGTCAGATATTTGGGTAGAATTGCACACTTTGCCATGCTCTGTGGGGAGAGATCACAGCTCACTTATATATACCCGTAATAGAGAGGGTATGCCGATGGCTATTTATCTCTTATTCCCATATCATTTTAATCTACTTGTTTCATAAGGCTGACCTTCAAATTCAGGGGTAAAGGAGGGGAAGTGGCCTAACTAGTGTGCACATGATAAGAGTTGGTTATATGTTTCTCATGTCAGAACGGATGGACCCTAATTGGAAATGTGAATTTGCATTACCTTGCAATGTGTCATGTGAAGTATCACTTGAAATAATTGCTTTTTTTTAATAACAAAAAGTGTTTTTAAAAACAGGTTGGTTTATAGATAAATTTTCAGCGCATGTAATGCCTTGGTTAGAGCATTCACCAGATCAGATCCACCTACAATTTACAAGTATTGTCACAAACAATGGGCAAAAATAAAGTAAAAAGAGAAAGAATGAAGGTGCAAGAGAGGTACGAGTCACACATTCTGTCATTTGTTGGAGATTTCTGCCTCTTGCCTACTATCACAATGAAAAGGATACCTTTTAGATTGGACCTCTTGCTTGCTGCCATGGTTAAATAGGATGCCCTTGCAAAGTGTAAATACATGCTTGCCTGAGAACAGATGTATTCAACAATGTGAAAATGTGCACCCATTTCCAAGGTTTTTCTTTTCAGTGAATTTAGAGACTGGCTTACCAGTGCTGGAGAGCTGCTGAGAAGTGTGATTACCTGGGATCAATGCACCACTGTGTCAATACGTTTCTTCAATTATTGCCTCAGTGATGCTGATGACATTTCGAGAAAGGAGTGTATTTAAACATGAACTATGCTTCCGGGGATCTAGATGAGGCCCATATAATTTGGATTGTATTTACTTCCCCAAACAATTCAGCAGGCCACACAATGTGTATTGAAGTCACCTGAGTGTCATGTTCCAACTACCAAACAAAGCAAATATGAATGACATGTTTGTAGCATAGAAAACTGTATATCATGTCATCTTTCATGTACTGGGTGGTTGTTTTAGCAGTGAATGGTTGTGGCGTGAGTTATGGTTGCTTAGCTATGGTACTGGTGAATTCCCGGGGTTTTTCAGTTTTGCTCGTAACCATAACGTTCCTTTAACAACATTTTTACATTGCATTTCATAGGTTTTTATTAGTGCAATATTAGTGCAACTTAACTATAACATCCCTTTAACAAAGTTTTTATTGAATGTCATGGTTTTTTATTAGTACACCGTAATTTGCTACAAAGTACTAAGATCATACTTACTGCAATTTAGCAACATTTTTCTCCGATTTAGAAAGTTTCACATTAAAACTCTGCTATTCCCCACCTCATAGCATCGTTTTTTACACTTCTATACACTATTTGCAACTTTCTCTCCTCTTTTTGTATTTGTCGATGTTCACGAAGGTCTGACGTCATCACTGACATTTCGGACAGTGTCACATGACCACACGCTCTCACGCAACATGATGACGTGTCCGCGAATGCGTCCCTTTTCGCGAACAGCTTTGTGCTTCACGAACAGTTTGGAACTGCATTTTTCAGCTCATCTAGGAACTTTGAAGCTCAAAATGTACCCTTGCACAGCACCTACACCTATTCTTACTCATGATGCATTAACAATCTCGCACACAGCACATACTTGGAAGAATATTAGGAAAACTGCTATTTATCTTAAAAATGGCCTCAGCTATTGCCATCCCTCCGCTCCAAGAGCCACCACCACCAGCTGGAGGACATACACAACGAAATAAGAGCAATTCTTCAAAAGACAATCAAGAAGACCGGGAAGATGAGGTAGAAGATGATGTAGAAGACATGCCTACTTCTAGCACCCAAAGAGAATCATGGGTTTGGCAGTTCTTTGCCACTACTGGAAATGTACCGAAGGCTAAAGCTACCAAAGCGAAATGCACTGAGTGCAACATTGTACTCACTCGCGAACAACCTGGGCAGTACTGTTAGGGGACCACCTCCTAGTGCCACCACACCAAATCCAACCACCACAATGCTTTCAGAAAGACTGTTCCTTTCTCAGGAAGTAGTAGGCTGTCTTCCTCTACCTCATTTTCCTCAACCAATGCTGTAACCACACAGCCTACCTCTGTGGGACACAAAATCCCACAAGCTGCCTTGCAGGCATTAATAGAGGCTGTTGATCCATATCTTTTAAAAACAACAATACTCTGTTTATACTGCAACACACCACTCTGCAAGGGGAGCAATTTCAAAGTGCTTTTGAAGCTGTAATCAAGGAACACGGGAAACACTGCCCTCTACCTTAGATTTAACACACGCGCAACATCTTTCCCTGTCCACCTGTCCCTCCATATGTGTATTTGGTGCCCATTCCCACATTTCCCTCCCCACCTTACTTTCTGTCCTCTCCTGCAAAAAAACAAAAACAAACAAAAAACATTAACAAAATGCTCCTTTAGAACCACCTTTGACAGTTAAAATATAGAACTAAAAAAATAAGCTTATAGACTCTATCTACTTTACATTTTTCAGTAAAGTAGTTATATTCAATAAGATTCCCCAACATTCCCAATCAGCATTTTCTACTATGCTAATGGAAATAATGGACACTTGTATACCAGAGAAAAAGATAGCACAGAAACAAATTTCTTTCCGAATTTTTTCTCTCTAGTATACAATAAACAATACACAATCCATTGCGTTTATAACTATCCACAGCCTCTGCATTCCCCTGTTAAACCCATGCCTTATTAGAAAACCTGAATGCACATGTACCCCACCACAGAAACCAGCCCTTCTCCTCTTCTTAATGTTATGTTTGTAACACTCCCTTAGCCTAAACCATTCACACATATATCCACCAATCACTTAAAAAACTACATATAGCCTATCAACGTATTAAACTTTCACCCACCAACTGCCACTTAATGTTCTACAAATCTCTTGCGTCTACATTTCCCATACTTATACCAATTCTTTGCACATAGTGTTCCTATAAATGCACATATGCATTGTGCAGTGACAGAAGTACATGCATAAATGGGGCACTATGGATGGACAAGTGCTCATGGGACCCCAGGAAGGAAGTGCTAAGGGATGCCAAGGTGGGTGGCCACTAGCTAGCTGCTAGGGCAGAGGAGTCCCAAGGGTGGGTTACATCTTAACCATAACGTCATTTGAGCAAAGTTTTTTCTGTCAATTGAATATGTTTTCATAAGTTAAAATGTTTAATAATGTTACATGACTCTATATAAACTAGTAATAATTCCTCTTTTAACATTTATGAAACAACTATAAAGCTCATTTAACAAAAATATTTTCCGCAATGCACACTCATGTGAGTCATTATTAGTAGTGCATACAGCAATAGGCAAATCAGAGTAGACATTTGTCCTTGCTGAAGGCCACGCCCTGTGTACATGGCAGAAAAGTTATATTACTATTATGTGTACTTATGTTTCGACAATTTCAAAAAAGTAAAACACAGGACATATTTCCAAAAGCATCCTTTCAGGTACTTGCTGACGCTCCTCGCACAACTTTGCTGCAATCCCATCAAGCACTCCTGGCTGCAGCCACAAGCAGATTAGTAACTCAGAGTAGGCATTCGTCCTTGCTGAGGGCCAGGCCCATTGTCCATGCACCAAATGTATATGATTATTTGTTGTGCTTACATTTTCACACTTTGGGAAAATAAAAAACAAAACAGATTTGCAAAACCATGCTTTCATGTCCTTGCTGATGCTCCTCTCGCAGGTTTGTGTTCATTCAGTACAGCACTTCAGGCTGTAGCCGCAAGCAAAATATTTCTTCCCATTCAAACTTAGGGTTTGCCCATGCTGCATGCCCCAATAATCAAATCAGAGTACACGATTATCAAGTAATTGCAGGGTGGTAGAATGGGTAAATCACTGCGGGTCATCTAGTCCTTTAAACAGATTATCCTGCTGCTGGTGATGGGGTTCTTTTGTGAAGGTGCCCTTCCTTCTTCAAGTGTTAGGTTTGGAATAGGAGAGTGAGCCCTGCTCACCTCAGCACTGGGTTATTCAGTAAATAACTGTTGTCGTACTGAAGCAGTCTTCAAAACCATTCTTGGTGCCATTTTTATTGTTAGTAGTCAGCCGACACGTAATTCGACTCTCTAGAGTCTTTCTCAAGGCATGTGGATTGTGGGCCAGTCATTGCTGCGAGGTTTGTGGAAGTGAGTCCAGCATCCAATCCCAATATCTTGTCCCACTATGGGCGCCAATTAGGGTGGGTAATGATTTCAAGGGGTGGCCCGGTGACCATGTGGGCACCTGATTTGGCGTGCTTAGTAATTATCTGCTCACTAGCATTGTCTTGGAGTGTATGCAGTGATAGTCACAGCAATCTGTTGATGCAATCGTGTCCAGCACTTCAGGCTACAGCCACGGACAAAATTTAAGCCACAAGCAGAATTTATTTTCCCATTCAATCCTATTCAGATTTTGAAAGACTCAACCACACCACATAGCCAGTCCCTGGTGGCCATGTCCACTTTATCCCTGTTGCTAGTCCTTCGTCGTCATGGCCAGTAGCCAGATTATCCCAGTCATGGCCTCTATATATATGACATCATTCATGAGGAATTTACTGTAAATTGGCACTTTTTATTAAATATTTTAATTAAATGACATTCTATTTATCTTTTTTTGGGCAAAAATGTCTATCGTTAAGGGTTAAATCAAAACCACCCATTTTACATTTTTACATTTAAAATTCTATTCCACACCGGGATTTGAGACAAGCATTTACCCCACTGAAATTACCTTCAGTGACTGAAATGCAAGTTCAACGCAAATTGAGACAGCTTTCAAATTGCAAGTTGCCCATCTGAGACTGGGATCCTGGGCAGGTCTGGGCTGTTCTCCAGGTTGCTAGTGCTTGTGCTCCTGGAGCAGTTCCATGGTCTGCAGGTTGCAGAGATTCAGACTTATTCATGCTACTAAATCTTGGCAGATAAGGTGCTGTTCTCAATTTTAACTAAGAACAGCCAGGGCTCCAGGGAGAGCATTTGGCAAAAACAAATTCAGACTGAGTCTCGGAAGACATGGAAATGAAGAGAACATGTTTCACTTCTATTGAAACCTTCTGAGTGGAGAAGGCTCTAAAGAGTGCTTCCAGGTCTTCATGCTGCAGTTTGCGTTCAAATCTGTTGTTAACACTTAAGTGCGGGAGTGGGCAGAGCTTATAATGATTCCTTATGAGGATTCAGGATGTGAACCTATGCGCCCTTAGCACTTGCATCGCAAGTTTGCAGAACCTCTTTGCTTTCAGTAAACTCATGGCATGTAGCTTGATTTAAATGTAAGTAAAAACATAAATAAATAAACAATGCACACTGTTTTTCTTTCAAGGTAAATAATTCCCTCCCTCCCCACCTCTGGTGTCTTATACGCGGAAGGAATACCATTAATGGCAAATATTGGGAACCAGCCAAGACAAGTGAGCTTCCTAGATTCTACTTAACTAAGCTGTGGATATCCATATTTTATAATTTTAAACTAAAATGATGATATTGTATGCGGTACAGACTCTAGTTAATGGAGCAGCTTGTGTGATGTAAACCATTGCCTCTTGAGTACCCGCTTCACTGCTTCTCAGCTGAGTCTGGGGACTACTGCAAGATGGCGGCTGGATCTCCTGGACACTAATTACAGAGCGAGAGCAGACCCAGCGAGGAAGAGCTGGGAGATAGCCGAGATTTATTTGAATTGTTTTTTGGTCACCAACCCACAGTACCATTGTAATTTGTGTAATGACCCTTCCTCTCAGAACAGACGTTTTTCAGTCTTTATCACTGATCATGGCAACTGACTGTTTCCCTATAGAAGAGTCCTACCATGATGGAGACACTGAGGGAGGACACTACAATGATTGTGAAAAGTGGATGTTACAGTGTGTCTGTGTGTCTAAGTATGTTTGAAAGGACTCGTATGTGTTTGTGTGGTGTGGTGTATATGCATGTGTGTATGTGTCTCTGTTTTGGGGATTTATGACCCTGCACCAGCACCATAATAAGGAGAGCCGGCACTGATATTCACATAGAGTGCATGGAGACAGCCCTTGGGTGGTTGCGGTGCATGGTTAAATCAACATAACATAATGAATGGGATTTACAGCGGCACACTAGCATATAGTGCGGAGACCATAAAGAACGTTTTACAGTGGCTCTACAGGCATATATTTGGGAACAGGTAGCATGAAAGTGTTTTAGAGGGCAATGTTGAAATATATTTTGTATCCATAGGTATCAAGAACAGTATTATTGAAGGAATGGTACATTTGGCCGAATTCCGTCAGTACCATTCGATCGATTAAAATTGATCAAATTGGGTAATCACTGCTGAACATGGGCAGGGGTGTCCCCTGCTCCCCATGTTCGGTATTGATGGCCTTTGGGGGTAGCAGGGGTGTCCTCCCGTTTCTGGAGGATTGAAGCGGAGGACTGGAACAGAAAAAAGAGAAAAGCAGACTGTGCGGCGTCGAATCCGACACGCGTAGGAGGGACGGAACTGACGCTGCAGGGTCAGAATGAATGTGGACGTACAAAAGGTACGTGGGGGAAGGGTGGAGATATACTGAGGGGTGGAGGGCATGGATTTGTGGGTTTTGGCCACAGCTAAATTGTTTTTGAAGCAAAATTGACTATGGTCAATTGCACCGTGAACAATTATGCCACATCCAAATCACACAGATCCACCAAGAACATGAAATGTGCTTTACAAGTGGAGTGCTGCCAATACTAGCATACATTTGGGTACAGGCACCGTAAAGTGTTTATCAATTTCCCTGTGAGCTTTTTGTAACCTGACATCTATTGGATTTTATCGATGTGTCAAACTAAAGACCAATTGTAAATTGTATGGCTCTGTATCCCGTTTCTGACAACATATGTGCTGTAAAATGCACTATTTGAACCCCTTTTTAAAGAATGTTCTCAAGGGAGGACTTATCTATGGTGTCCCATTTATTTATTCAGAAATAATCAATCACTGTCTCTGAGTGCTGTCATTTTCATCTAATTTGACCCATCCATTTTATTTCCCTTTTCCACCAAGCAACACAATATACATAAACCACTCCACACCAATGCAGCATTTCTCCATCACACCCATCGCAGAGTATTTCCGCCATTTGATTTGAGGTTTATTTTTACCAGACACATTATAGTGGCACCTTCATTATTACAATTTGATTTGATTTGATTTGTATTTATACAGTGTTTTTTTTTTTTTTTTTTTAACTTCTTTTTATTGGTTTTACAACATAAAAGGAATGGGAGAGAACAGACAAAACAGAAACAAAAGTCACCCTCCCATTTTCCTTTCCCCCTTCCTCCCCCCCTCCCTCTCCCCAAAGGCTGCCGCAGTATGTTCGTGGTCCGTTGCCGCCTCGGGGCCGGCGCCGGCCGTTGTCAGGTTCGTAGCGGAGGGGCCGGTCTCCCGGTGGCCTCCCTCCTTTCCCTGGGAGTTTCCCTTGGTCCTGTCCTTGCATGTGTTTGCTGGTCTTTCCCAGTTGGATTTGCACTGTTCAGAGTCCGCGCTGGTCACGACCTCGTCTCTTTCTTCCCGTTAGTTCTCTTCCTCTGAATTATGTAGTGCCTCCCGACGTGGGCGGTTCAATTTCATCGTTTCCTGAGTCGCCTGGATCGCTATTGTCAGTCGTATCATCCTCGCCTCCGCTGCCAAACAGGTCTTGCACCAGGGAGTTCCATGCTTGTAGTCTGGCTCCGCTGTCGCTCTCTCCCCTTTGTGTAGCTCTCGCCCAGACTGCCGTCTCTGCTATTGCCCATTTTTGTAGGTCGGCCCACCATCCTTCCTTCGAGGGGCCTTCGCTCTTGTTCCATGCCATCGCTATGCGGCGTTTCGCTAGTATTGTCATTAAATCCTTCATTCTTGCCACGTGTGTCATCTGCCGGTGCCCCCTTGGGAACAGGCCCAATAGGTATGTTGCTGGCGTTCTTGCTGGCATCCGTATGTCTGCTGTCAACGCCTTTTCTCTCACCGTGTTCCAGAAGTCTGCTATTTGCGGGCACGACCAGAACATGTGCACCATGTCGGCCTGTTCGTCTCCGCACCGCGGGCAGCTCCGGGTTTGTCCTTCTCCCATCTTTGACATTCTCTTGGGAGTTAGATATGCTCTATGTACTATGTATATCTGCAGTTGTCTGAACCTGGCGTTTCTGGACACCTTTTTTGTGTACATGAGGACTTTGTTCCATTCCTCGTCTTCGAAGGGTTGTTGCAGTTCCTCTTCCCACTTCATCCGTGCTGTTAGTGTCTTTTTGTTGGTGTGTCCCAGTATTTGCTCATAGAGTCTGAACACCGTATGACCTCCTTCGGATATATCGTACCATGCCTCTAGTACCCCTTCGGTGTCCTCAGGCTCTGGCATAGTGCTCCACCTCTTCTTTATTGTCCGAACTAGGCTATTGTGCAGGATGAATTGGCCCCTGTGTACATCTTGTTCGTCCATCAGGGTCTGGAATTCAGCCCACTGTCCGTCACGCCACAGGTCCCCAATTTGGGCCACACCTTTGTCTTCCCATTGTGCCCTGTACGTGGTCAGGCTGGCCACTCGGGTGTCCACCAGCCCCGCCAGTGGGATATGTCTTGAGCAGGGGTCTCGTATGCCCTGTGTCTTCCAGGCTCTTTTCCATAGTGTTCGGCCTAGTTGGGCTATTTTGGGTAGGTCTTTGGCTTGGGCGGCATTGACCCATAATAATTCTCTCAGGTAATACCTCCGGAGTGTTGGCCCAATAATTATTGCATCTATTGAGGTCTCCTCGCCCAGCCATCGCACCACAAATTGGAGTTGTGCTGCCAAATAGTAATATTCAAAATCTGGGAGTTTGATGCCCCCCCACTCATAGCTTCTCTGTAGTGTGCTTAGTGCCACCCTGTTTCGCCCCCCTCCCCATAGGAAGGTTCTCGCCATAGTGTGTAGGCGCTTGAAGAAGGGCCTTGGTATGTTGTATGGGATGTTCGTGAAGTAATATAAGAGTCGGGGTAGGACTGTCATTTTTAGTAGTGCCGCCCGGCCTATCATGCCCAACGGTAGCGTCTGCCAGAATTTCATAGCCTTTTCAATTTTGTCTAAAGCTACTTGTGTGTTACCTGCGTGTGTTTCCATGGTGTCGTGATAGATGTCCACTCCCAGGTATTTGAAGGTGTTCGGGGCCCATGTGATGCCCAGAGGCGGTAATTGATCTGACGGCACTGCGCGTAGGCCTGCCAGGGGAAACAGCAAGGATTTTTCTCTGTTGACCACTATTCCAGATAACCTACCAAACGCGCGCAGCACCTCTAGTAAGTCCTGCAGGTGGGTGCGTGGGTTCTGTATGTAAAGGAGTATATCGTCTGCGTGTATGGATATCTGGTGTGTTTCCCCGTCTATCTCTATGCCCGTGTCTTTGTAATCCGTTCTTAGGAATACTGCGAACGGCTCCAGGGCCAGGATATATAACATTGGGGACAGGGGGCATCCCTGTTTTGTGCCTCGCTCTATGCCCCATTCCCTAGAAACTTGTCTACCCGTCTTGACTCTCGCTCTCGGGTCTTTGTATAGTAGTTCTATCCATCTTGTAAACCCTTGTCCAATCCCATAGTGGGTGAGCGTTCCCAGGAGCCAGTCCCATCCCACCGAATCGAATGCTTTGATTGCATCCAGTGAGGCTACAGCACACTCCCCTCCCTCCTGGTTTGTCCTTTCTATAACATAGTGGAGTCTGCGCAGGTTCCAGGACGTGTTCCGTTCTGGCACGTACCCTGTCTGGTCTGTGTGGATCAGGGTGGGTAGCACTCTTTTCAGGCGGTTGGCTAGTGCCGCCGTCAGGATCTTGGAGTCCTGGTTTATTAGGGAAATCGGTCTGTAGGAACCGCATTCAAGGGGGGGCTTGTCTGGTTTAAGGATCGGGATTATTATAGATTCTGACATACTACTCGGGAGTCTTCCTTCCTCGTATGCTTCTTCTAGTGTTTCTAGCAGTCTCGGGACTATGTCATTTTTATATTGTTTGTAAAATTCCCCCGGGAGCCCATCTGGCCCCGGAGATTTCCCTGTCGGGAGCTGGGCGATTACCTCCGTTAGTTCCTCTACAGTGAGAGGGGCGTCTAATATTTGGGCCTGCTCCTCCGTCAATTGTGGGAGTCTAATTTCCGCGAGGGCTTCCTTCAGGTCCCCCTCCTCTGCCTCCTGGACCCTGGAGTATAAGTCCTCGTAAAACTGCGAGAACACCTCGTTTATTCCCTCTTGGGATCTTATCACCTCTCCCTTTCTGTTCTGAATTTCATTAATTGGCTCCCGCTTAGTCTCCTGCTTGGTTAGCCAGGCCAGGAGTCTGCTAGGCTTGTCCCCCTCAGCATGTAGTTTCTGTATATATTTCCCATAGTCTAGCCGTCCCAATCTTTCCCAGGTCTCCACGCACTGTTGTCGCAGGGTGGTGAGGTTCTCTTGTTCCGCCCCCTTCTCCCCCGCTTGTCTCTCAGCCTTCTCGATTCTCCTTTCTAACTCATCTAGTTGTGCTAGGGTTTCTCGTCTGAGACCTCCCATTTTCCCCATCGCCTCCCCTCTGACTACCACCTTGAAGGCCTCCCAGACCGTTCCTGTGCTTTCCACACTACCCTCATTATGTTCAAAATAATCTTCTATTACGCTTTGGATGTGTTCCTGGAAGCCCGCGTCCAATAATGCCTCTGCCCTCAATCTCCATGTTGGTATAGGGGCTCTCCTGTGTGTGTGCGCCCATGTGATCGTCTGGGGGGCGTGGTCAGATAGGGTTCGCGCGTGTATGTGTGCCTCAGTGAATTCCCCCAGTGTCTCCTTGCCCGTAAACAGGTAGTCTATCCGTGTGAATGTCTTGTGTGGGGCACTATAATGCGTGTATCCCCTCTCTTCCCCATGTACCTTCCTCCAGACGTCCCCGAGCCCGAGCCGGTCCAGTATCTGTTGTAGTGCTCTCGCTGGCGGCGCCGCTCTCTTGTGCTTATTGTCCGACCTGTCCAGCCGGGGGTCCAGTGTGCAATTATGGTCGCCTGCCCAAATCATCGTTGCATTCCTGTACGGGGCCAGCCGGGGCGGGAGCGCCCTGAAGAAGGCTATAGCGTCGTGGTTAGGGGCATAGGTGTTCACGAGGCATATCTCCCGATTTTCTAGCATCCCATGGACTACCAGGATTCTCCCTTCCGCGTCTTTCTCTTGGTTGATGAGCTGGAATGGGACGCCCGGGGCGACCCAGGTTATGACTCCTCTAGCGTAGTTGGAGTATGTTGCACTATACATCTGGCCTCCCCATTTTTTCTTTATTTTGGCCTGTTATTCCGCCGTCAGGTGCGTCTCTTGCAACAGTGCAATGTGGGTCCTTGTTTTGTTCAACCAGGTATAAATCCTTAGCCTCTTGACATATGCGTTCATCCCCCTGACATTCCACGTGACAATTCTTAAGACATCTTGGTCCTTGTGGGGACTAGCGCTTGCGGCCTGTTCTTTCCCATGGGCTCGCTCAGTGTCTTATTCTCTCGGTGTATTCCTGCCGGGGATCTGTGTCCCTTCTTCTGGCTGTTGAGTTTTGAATCGTCCGTTCGTTTTCTCTCTCGGGTCGTTTCTCTCTCTGTTGGCCGCTCTTTGTTGTGGGCGGTCTTGCCTCGTGCTTTCCGCCAGCTTTTTGTTTGTGGGTACTGTCCCCTGAATTTGTTTTCCTTGCCGATTCTTTATGTGTGACAACTGTTAGTTCCTCTTCCGCTCTCCTCCTTTCTTTGCGGGCTTTGCCTTAACTTCCCAACTGTTATAACTGTTAACCCAAAGAACGTCAACAAACGCCCAGCCTCCCCTCCTCTGCTCGGGCTCCACCGCTTTCCAGGTGCCGCTTTTTCCTCCTCGGCCTTGCCTGTCGCGGCGTAGTGTCTTGAAACTGACACTATAAACATTGTTTTTACTGGGGCTTCTCTGTGGGTCTTGGCGGTTCCCCTTCCCCGAGTCTTGTGCTCCCTTTGTAAGTCTCTTTACTGTGGGCTTTTCAACTTGGAGGCTGTCGGTTGCTCCTTTTCGTTACTTCCCGGTAGGGCATCTCTACCGTCTTGTTCTTGCTCCTGTAGCGTTGGGTGTACTTGTCGTGCCCGGTTCTAGTCTCTATTTTGCCGGGGGTGGTTTCTGTTTCGCTCGTTCCTCTCTGCCGACTGTGGAATCCCACGCTGGTCCATCCACTCCTGGGCGTCAGTCGTTGTCTCGAAGATCTGTGTTTTTCCGTCATGCAGTATTTTTAGCTTGGCTGGATACAGCAGCATGAATTTCACCCCTGCCGCTCGAAGGCGCTCTTTGGTCTGCCAGAACTGGGCTCTCTGCTTTTGCACAAGTACCGTATAGTCTGGATATATCGTTATCCTGGCCCCGTTCCTTGTGATGTTCCCTCCTTCTCTCGAGAAAGTCAGGATTTTTTCCCTGTCCTTAAAGTTCATAATTTTTGCGATCATTGGTCTTGGTGGTGCTCCTGGGCGCGGTCTTCTAGTCAGCGCCCGGTGTGCCCTTTCTACCACGAAGCCTTGGGATAGGGTCTCTGCTCCCACTTCTTGGATCAGGAGGTTCTCTATGTAGTTCGTGGGGTCCCTTCCTTCCTCCCCCTCTGGCAGCCCCACTATTCGTACGTTGTTGCGCCGGGCCCTGCCTTCTGCGTCTTCAGCTCTGCGTTCTAGTATATTAATTCTTTCCAGTGCTTCCGACATTTGTGTTCGCGAGGCGGACACTTCCACTGAGTTGCTCTGTGCTTGTTGTTCCACTGTTGTCATCCTTTCCGCCAGGTTTCTCGTATCTTGTCTAAGGAGTCCCACATCTACCATCACTGCGTCCAACTTGCCTTCTATCGACGTCTTTAACGCCCCTATGGCTTCCAGTATGCTGCTTTCCACTTGCCTGATCTCTCCTTGCGTGGCGTATGACTCCGGCGTGTCTTTCTCCCCAGCCTCTGGCTGCTGGTCGTCGTTCTTCCGGGTAAATGTCTCCATGACTGTTTGTCTCCCTCTGCCGCTTTTAGGCTTGTCTGGCATGTTAGTACCCACTGCTCTTGGCCTGTAGTTGGGCCCTGTTCAGTCAGGTTTTGTTTGTGCTTCAGTGGGTCTTTGCTCAATTCTCACACTCGCTTCCACTCTTTTCTGCGTGTGTTGCCTTTTTAATAAGCGATTTCTCTCTGTGTCTTTACCCTCGTTGTCCGTTTGCCGTGTCTCTCTCCGGTGTTCTCTTCCCTCTCGCTTTTGGGTGGTTGGAGTCTGTGCCTTGCGTGAGGCGGCTCATCCCCCAGTTTCTGCCTGTGTGGGGGGGGTCTGTTTGTGCTGGATGGATTTGTGGTTCGTAGTGACTGTTACGTTCTCTCCCCCGCTTGCTGGTTATCTGTGAGGCAGCTGGTTGGGGTGGTGTCCGGGTCTATGTGTAATTCTTTTGCTCTCCTCGTTACGACGGCGGCTACCTTCTTCTCTTATGTCGTCTCTGTTAGGTCTCGGCTCTCCTGACCTGCCCCGCGGTCTGTCTCTTGTTCCCTGGGCCTGGTTCCTGTGTCTCGGCGTTACCTCCCTTCTCGGGATCTCCCGCTGCTTTGCCGGCTCTTTGCTGCTGCTAGTCACCTCTGCGTCGGCAGGGAAGGGCTCTTCTTCGGTCCGATCTGTGGGCCGCTTCCTGTCCGTGGGTCTCGACGCCTTCTTCCTTCCCAGTTTGGTGTCGCGCTGTTTCTGTAGTGCTGTCTCGGGCTTCTCTTCCTGTTGCTGCCGTCGGTGCCTTGTCTCGCTGCCGGTCGGGTGATGCTCCGATCCTGCTTGGGCTGGGCGTTGATCTGCTGTCTCCCTCGGTTCCGCTCCGGACTGGCAGGTAAGGGCTCTTCTTCAGCGATCCGGTCTGTGGGCCGCCTCGTATTCTTCACTGCTTCTCCTATCGGGTTCCGCTGCTGCTACGCACCTCCGCGTTGGCAGGGGAGGGTTCTTCTGGGTCTAGTCAGTGGGCCGCCTCTCGTTCTCCGCTGTCTCTCCTCTCGAGGTCCCTCGTTGCACTGCTGGGTCTCCGTCGTTGCTGCTCACTTCCGTGTCGGCCAGGAGAGGCTCTTCTGTGGTCCGGCCTATGGATCGCTCTTCGTTCTCCGTTTCCTCTCGTTGTGGGATCCCTCGTTGCTCTGCTGCTGCTCACCTCCGCTTCGGCGTGAGGGAATCTGCCTCGGTTCGGTCTGTGGGCCGCTTTCGATCCGTTCTGCCTCGCCTTCCGGGTTCTCCGGTTATTCTGCTGGGCCTCCGCTGCTTCTACACTCCTCCGCGTCAGGGGAGGGCTCTCTTGGTCCGGTCCACGGGTCGTCTCCCAGTCTCCGCCGCCTCGTCTCTCGGGGTCCCACGTCGCTCCGTTGGCTCTCCGCCGTTGACGCTCACCTCCGCTCTTCTGAGGCTCGGTCTATGGGTCGCCCCTCGCTTCCGCTGCCTCACCGCTCAGGTTCTTTCGTTGTTCCGCTAGGCCTCCGCTGCTGCTGCTCGTCTCCGCATCGGCTGGGGAAAGCTGTTCTCCAGCCCCGGTCCGTGGGCCGCTTCCTGTTCTTGAGCCGCGCCGTCTTCACCTTCTCTGGGTCGGTGTCGCGCGGCTATCTCCGCAGTTGGCGTCTCGGGTTTCTGCCACTCTGGTGGTACTTCGGTCCTGCCTGCGCTGGATGTTGATCGGCTATCTCGCCCGGTTCTACTCCTTCCCTTCGGCCTTCTTCGTGTGTTGAGACGCGGGTCTCTTTTTCAGCGTTGCGCGCCCGCCATTTTGTTGGTGTTACCACGCGTCTCTCCCTCTTCTCGTTTTCGCTCTTCTGGCCTCCGTTTTTCCTCGGGTCTTCTCCCGTGTGTGCCTTGGGTCTTCCGACGCCTTTTCCTGGCGTTTGTTCGGGTTTTTTTTGTCCTAATATACGCCTTTCTCAGGATCTTTGGTCGGATCTGGTGGGAGCCTCTCGGAGTCTGCTCACTCTCGCATGGCCGCCAAGCCACGCCCCTCCTTGTATTTATACAGTGTCATGCACCAAAGTGCTGTACAAAAGAAAAACAGTACAGATCATGTAAAACAAATTGAAGAACACAAATTAACCAGTAAGGAGGTGGGGTTTAAGGTGTGAATGGAAGATATGAAAGGAAGACAGCAATCAAAGAGGAAGGGGAAGTGTGTTCCAGTGTTTCGGGGCCAAAAGGGAGAAAGAGCTGAAACGGGAATTAGCACAAGGAGGCAAGGAACAGTAAGAAGAAATAGAGTTTGAGAATGAAGTGGAAATGATAGGACGTAAAAAGGAAATAAGAGAGGAACGGTAGGAAGGGACAAGGTTGGGAAGGCATTTAAAATAGCAGAGAGGAGAATGTTAAAGAGAAAAGAAGGCATACAGCTGAGTTATCGATAGAATGAAGAGGAGAGAGATGAACCGCAGGAAGACCTAGAAGAAGAGAAGAACAGTAGAACAAATAGGAGAACAAACAAGGATTAGGGTGGCAGCAAAGGAAAGCAACTGTTTAGCCTTACAGATATTTACAAAGCTGGGACCGGGAAAGAGCAGAAATATGTGGGGCGAAAGAAAGGGATGAGTCAAGAAGAACTCCAAGATTCCGGGACGAGAGAGAAATGGGGAGTGAGGTAGGGGGGAAAAGAGATAAAGGGGGCGGCAGAGGAGGAGGCACAGTCATGGCAGGGAAGAAAAGAACTTCAGTCTTGGTGGGATTTAGATGAAGGAAGTGGGCAGACATCCAAGACTGAATTGCAAGAAGGCAAGAAGTAAGAGTTAAGTATATAGAGGAATAGACACAGAGGAGAATGAGGAGAAGAGATGATGGAAGAGACCAAAAGAAGAAATAAGACAGGCAAGATGAATCATGTTAAGAGAGAAGAGCAGGGGATCCAAGAGTGAACCCTGAGGTACCCCATACTGAAGAGGAAGATCAGAAGCATTAAGACCAACCCAGGACCCCGAAAAATTGCAATGGTCAAATAAGAGTGAAACCAGTTTAGAACAGAGCCAGTGAAACCTAGACCAGAGAGAGAGTGAAGATGATGAAGAAGAGAGCAATCCACGGTGTTGAAATCAGCCGATAGATCAAGTAAAACCAGAACAGATGGTTGCCAACAGTGGCAAGCAGATAAAAGAAAGCCACAGACAGAGAGAAGAGCCGTTTTGGTAGAGTGTAGAGGGTGAAAGCTGGATTCATAGATAGGAAGAAGAGAAAAATAGTTAACGTGAGAAGAAACTTGAGAATAGATGATACGTTTGAGAAGTTTAGAAAGGGAAGGTAAGAGCGAGATTGGGTGATGGTAGGGAGAGAAGGATCCAGAGAAGTGTTCTTGAGTACAGGAAGGATAGACGCATGTTTGAATGAAGAAAGTAAGGTAGAAGACTGAAGAGAGTGACCGGTCAGATAGAACTATGGGTGTGCAACGCTATACAAGAAATACATTATTATTATTAGAGGTTGAAGTGTAGATCCAGATATGGAGAGCAGCAGAGGTAGACCTTGGCGTTAAGAGAGGAAGGTAGAGGATGAGAGGAAGAGGCCGTAGAGTGAGCTCTGAATAGAAAGCAGGGGATGTCAGAGAGAGAGAATGAAAGGAAGACAGGGTAGAGGAGGGAGGGGGACTGGTGATGAGACAAGAAGAAGGGGGGGCGAGGAAGAGGAAACAATCGATGAGCAGAGAAGAGTGACTTTAGAAGAAAATTAAGAGGCAAGGTAAGATGAAGAGATGGTTGAGGAGAGGCATCAGGGGTAGAGAGAGAGAGAAAATATGATTGAGGGTCTCAAATGAGCGGCGAGAATAGGCCGAAAGAGAATCCCGACTATTGGTGTAAAAGAGTTGTGTGGGCAGAAGAAGGGCTGCGTCATAGTCAGAATGGAGGGAAGAAAGGGTAAGGGGATCAGAATGAGTTAGAGATTTTTCGCCAGCAGC
This sequence comes from Ambystoma mexicanum, assembly GCF_040938575.1. NCBI lineage: Eukaryota > Metazoa > Chordata > Amphibia > Caudata > Ambystomatidae > Ambystoma > Ambystoma mexicanum. The sequence continues at coordinate 194,884,380 of NC_090938.1, forward strand.
ATTCACCACGACGCATGGAGCAACACAAGCAACAAAGAGTAGGGCCAACCCAGGGCTGGGGGGTTTACATGAAGGGGAGAAAGAGGATGAAGGATAAAGAGAGTGGAGAGTGTCGTGAACCCAAGCTGAATGCAGAGAGGAGTAGGTGTTAATTGAGGAAGATGAAAGAACATTCAGAGAAGGAAGAGACGATGTTAAGGAAGACATAAATATCAAAGTGTCAAAAGAGCAAACCTCGCAACAAAAGAATGTGGAAGAAGAAGGAGAGGAGTGGAGAGGAGGAATAAGCGGGGAAAGAAAGGAGAGAATGAACAGATGAATAAATAGGAAGGGCCAGGGCTGAAGTAAGTTAATGAGGAGAAGAGAAGATGCGATCCAGGGATGAACTGGAAGCATAGGGAGGAGTGGAGGGAACAGGTGCAAGAGGGAGTCGAGAAGAGCGAGGAGTGGGACAGCAGAATGGATAGAAGAAAGGTGGAGGTTGAATTCACCCAGAATAATCAGACGAGCATCAAGTGGGAGAATGTGGGATAGTAGTTATTACAAACATAAGTAAGAGGCCAAGGGGGTGATAGATTAAAAGAAAAACGATAGACAGAGGCTTGGTGAAAGAGGATAACTTATATTCAAAAGACAGAAAGAGAAGGGAATTGGAGGGGGAGGAAGAATGGTATAAATAGACCAAAGAGAATAGCAACGCCTCCCCACGGCTCGAACAGTGGGGTGTGCGGCTCAAACGGCGGGGTGTGCGGCTCAAACGGCGGGCTGTGCGGCTCGAACTGCGGGCTGTGCGGTCCGAACAGAGGGGTGTGCGGCTCGAATGGCGGGGTGTGCGGCTCGAATGGCGGGGTGTGCGGCTCAAACGGCGGGCTGTGCGGCTCAAACGGCGGGCTGTGCGGCTCGAACAGTGGGGTGTGCGGCTCGAATGACGGGGTGTGCGGCTCAAACGGCGGGGTGTGCGGCTCGAACAGCGGGGTGTGCGGCTCGAACAGCGGGCTGTGCGGCTCGAACGGCAGGGTGTGCACAAGAAAGAGGTAACAAGATTAGTAGGAGTGAGCCAGGTTTCCATAAGACAAATAAACGGAACTTTAAGACGAAAGAAAGTATCAAGAAGAGAGTGGATCTTGTTGCGGATGGAACGCGCATTCCAAAGACTAGGACCAGGAGGAGAGAGAGAAGATAAAAGTGGAGGATAGATGAGTGATGGAAGAAGCAGGAAGGAGTATGAGTATTAAACATAAGAGGATGGTGGGAGGTGTCCAATGAGGGGATTGGAGGCGACATGATGAGTGGGCGAGTAGAAGAAGACAGAAAGAAAAAGCGAAGGAAAGTGAAGAAAAATAACTGCAAAAGGAATGGAGCCGCAGACGCCACAGAGGTATTAACTAAGTAGCAACCCAAACATGAAGAGGGTGTGGGCCTGGGCAATAGCCAGGGCCAGAGGTGTCGCGCAAAGGCCAAGGTGTGAGCATGGCGATGGAAGTAGCACCACAGGAAAGAGAGAAGAACAGACATCACAGAGGATGGGGGTATAGTGAGTGATAGAGGGTGATGGGGTGCAGCTGCAGACAGCGTCTGACGTGGCCGAAACTTCATCCAGTGCGCCGTCCCGTGCGTGACGTAAGTGCATTCCGGCGTCCGGAGGTCATGGCAGGCACCCGCTGGATAGGTGAAACAGTGGCATAGCCGGGGCGGGTTGGCTGCTACCCTGGCACCCTCCGTCGTAGGGGAGAAGCGACGCTGTGGAACCTGGCTGAGGTGAGGAGCGGGGCAGACGGCAAAGCAGGTGCGAGCCAGCTCCCGGGGGAGGAGGGGCTGCGGGGAGTGGGGGCAGCACGCCCTCCTGGCGTTCGTCGCAGACAGGCACCGTTTAGATGGGTAACACAGCAGGGCTCAGCAATTTGTGCAGACAGCAGTTCACTCGCGCGTATTTCCGCACAAAACTATGTGGACAGCTCTCGATTTACTTTTTATGCGCATAGCTCCTCCAGAGCAACGCTATGTGTAAAGATCGTAATCTCTTAACCCCTCAAGTGCCAGGGACGAGCTAGCTCGTCCTTGGCACTGGGAAGGTAATCCCAAGGACGAGATACCTCGTCCATGGCACTTAAGGGGTTAATTCTCAGTTATCTAGCATCAGTCTATATGGCCACCTCCTATCTTCCAATTCACAGTAGTATCAGCTCCGCACTCTGTGGCAACCTCCTACTGCCAAATTCACAACGGGTTCAGGGCTCCTTCATCCCACACACAGTTATTTCAGCACCACGTGATGTGGCCAGCTCCTTCTTCCCCTATACACAGTAATGTCAGGAGCACACTATGTGGCCAGCTCCTTCTTCCCAATATACAGTGATTTCTGTAGCACAATATGTGGTTATCTCCTACTTCCTCAGTAGCAGTGATTTCAGCACGACATTATGTGGCGACATCCTTCATACCCACACACAGTTATTTCAGCACCACATTATGTGGCCAGATACTTCTTCCCTTTATACAGGGATCAGAACCACCTTATGAGGCCTGCTCCTTCTCCCCCCTACACAGTGATTTCAGCACCACATTATGTGGCCTGCTCCTTCTTCCCCTTATACAGTGATTTCAGCACCACATTATGTGGACTGCTCCTGCTTCCCCGTAAACAGTGATTTCAGGACCCCACATTATTTGGCCTGCTCCTTCTACCCCTTAAACAGGGATTTCAGAACCACATTATGTGGCCTGCTCCTTCTACCCTTTATACAGGAATTTCAGAACCACATTATGTGGCCTGTTCCTTCTTCCCATTATATGGGGATCTCAGCACCACATCATGTGGCCTGCTCCTTCTTTCCCGGATACAATGATTTCAGCACCACATTATGTGGCCTGCTCCTTCTTCCCTGTATGCCGTGATTTCAGCAACACATTATGTGGTCTGCTCCTTCTACCCGTTACACAGGGATTTCAGAACCACATTATGTGGCCTGCTCCTTCTTCCCATTATACGGTGAACCCAGCACCACATTATGTGGCCTGCTCCTTCTTACCCTTATTCAATGAATTCAGCACCACATTATGGGCCTGCTCCTTCATCCCCACACACACAGTTATTTGAGCACCACATCATGTGGCCAGACCCTTCTTCCCGATACAGGGATCTCAGCACCACATTATGAGGCCTGCTCCTTCTTGCACATTCACAGTGATTTCAGCACCACATTATGTGCTCTGCCCCTCCTTCCTCTTGTACAGGAATTTCAGCACCATATTATGTGGCCTGCTCTTTCTTCCCCTATAAAGGGATTTCAGAACCACATTATGTGGCCTGCTCCTTCTTCTCCATGCACAGTGATTTCAGCACCATATCATATGCCCAGCTCCTCCATCCCCATACAAAGTGATTTCAGCACCACATCATGTGGCCACAGCATAGTTACACTTATACAGTGATTTCTGCACCACACTATGTGGTCTGCTCCTTCTTACCCTTATTCAGTGAATTCAGCAGCACATTATGAGGTCTGCTCCTTCTTCCCCATACACAGTGATCTCAGCACTAAACGATGTGGCCTGATCCTTATCCCGTTTATACAGTGATTCCAGCACCACATCATGTGCCCAGCTCCTCCTTCCCCATACATAGTGATTTCAGCACCACATTATGCAGCCAGAGCATTCCTCCCCATACACAGTGGTTTCAACACCGCATTATGTGGCCTCTTCCTTCTTCCCCATGCACAGTGATTTCAGCACCACATTATGTAGCCTGCTCCTTCTTCCCCATACATTGTGATTTCAGCGCCATATTATGTGGCTTGATCCTTCTTCCCCTTATAACGGGATGTTAGCACCAGATTATGTGGCCTGCTCCTTCTTTGCCTCATACAGGAATTTCAGCACCACATTATGCGGCCAGAGCATTCCTCCCCATAAACAGTGGTTTCAACACCACATTATGTGGCCTGTTCGTTCTACCCCATACACAGTGATTTCAGCACCACATTATGTGGCCTGCTCCTTCTTCCCTGTATGCCGTGATTTCAGCAACACATTATGTGGTCTGCTCCTTCTACCCCTTACACAGGGATTTCAGAACCACATTATGTGGCCTGCTCCTTCTTCCCATTATACGGTGAACCCAGCACCACATTATGTGGCCTGCTCCTTCTTACCCTTATTCAATGAATTCAGCACCACATTATGGGCCTGCTCCTTCATCCCCACACACACAGTTATTTGAGCACCACATCATGTGGCCAGACCCTTCTTCCCCGATACAGGGATCTCAGCACCACATTATGAGGCCTGCTCCTTCTTGCACATTCACAGTGATTTCAGCACCACATTATGTGCTCTGCCCCTCCTTCCTCTTGTACAGGAATTTCAGCACTATATTATGTGGCCTGCTCTTTCTTCCCCTATAAAGGGATTTCAGAACCACATTATGTGGCCTGCTCCTTCTTCTCCATGCACAGTGATTTCAGCACCATATCATATGCCCAGCTCCTCCATCCCCATACAAAGTGATTTCAGCACCACATCATGTGGCCACAGCATTGTTCCACTTATACAGTGATTTCTGCACCACACTATGTGGTCTGCTCCTTCTTACCCTTATTCAGTGAATTCAGCAGCACATTATGAGGTCTGCTCCTTCTTCCCCATACACAGTGATCTCAGCACTAAACGATGTGGCCTGATCCTTATCCCGTTTATACAGTGATTTCAGCACCACATCATGTGCCCAGCTCCTCCTTCCCCATACATAGTGATTTCAGCACCACATTATGCAGCCAGAGCATTCCTCCCCATACACAGTGGTTTCAACACCGCATTATGTGGCCTCTTCCTTCTTCCCCATGCACAGTGATTTCAGCACCACATTATGTAGCCTGCTCCTTCTTCCCCATACATTGTGATTTCAGCGCCATATTATGTGGCTTGATCCTTCTTCCCCTTATAACGGGATGTTAGCACCAGATTATGTGGCCTGCTCCTTCTTTGCCTCATACAGGAATTTCAGCACCACATTATGCGGCCAGAGCATTCCTCCCCATAAACAGTGGTTTCAACACCACATTATGTGGCCTGTTCGTTCTACCCCATACACAGTGATTTCAGCACCACATTATGTGGCCTGATCCTTCTTCCCTATACACTGTGATTTCAGTGCAACATTATGTGGCCTGATCCTTCTTCCCCTTATACAGGGATTTCAGCACCACATTATGTGGTCTGCTCCTTCTTACCCTTATACAGTGAATTCAGCACCACATTATGAGGCCTGCTCCTTCTTCCCCATACACAGTGATCTCAGCACGACACGATGTGGCCTGCTCTTCCCCCTTTATACAGTGATTTTAGCACCACATTATGTGCCCAGCTCCTCCTTCTCCAAACATAGTGATTTCAGCACCACATTATGCGGCCAGAGCATTCCTCCCCATACACAGTGAATTCAGCACCACATTATGGGCTTGCTCCTTCACCCCACACACACAGTTATTTGAGCACCACATTATGTGGCCAGACCCTTCTTCCCTGATAAAGGGATCTCAGTACCACATCATGAGGCCTGCTTCTTCTTGCACATAGACAGTGATTTCAGCACCACATTATGTGGCCTGCTCCTTCTTCCCATTATAACGGGATGTCAGCACCACATTATGTGACCTGCTCCTTCTTTGCCTCATACAGGGATTTCAGCACCACATTATGCGGCCAGAGCATTCCTCCCCATAAACAGTGGTTTCAACACCACATTATGTGGCCTGCTGCTTCTTCCCCATACACAGTGATTTCAGCACCACATTATGTGGCTTGCTCCTTCTTCCCTATACACTGTGATTTCAGCGCAACATTATGTGGCCTGATCCTTCTTCCCCTTATACAGGGATTTCAGCACCACATGATGTGGTCTGCTCCTTCTTACCCTTATACAGTGAATTCAACACCACATTATGAGGCCTGCTCCTTCTTCCCCATAAATTATGATTTCAGCACCACATTATGTGGCCTGATACTTCTTCCCCTTATAACGGGATGTCAGCACCACATTATGCGGCCTGCTCCTTCTTTGCCTCATACAGGGATTTCAGCACCACATTATGCGGCCAGAGCATTCCACCTCATAAACAGTGGTTGCAACACCACATTATGTGGCCTGCTCCTTCTTCCCATACACAGTGATTTCAGCACCCCATTATGTGGCCTGCTCCTTCTTCCCTATACACTGTGATTTCAGCGCAACATTATGTGGCCTGATCCTTCTTCCCTTTATACAGGGATTTCAGCACCAGATTATGTGGTCTGCTCATTCTTACCCTTATACAGTGAATTCAGCACCACATTATGAGGCCTGCTCCTTCTTCCCCATACACAGTGATCTCAGCGCGACACGATGTGGCCTGCTCTTCCCCCTTTATACAGTGATTTTAGCACCACATTATGTGCCCAGCTCCTCCTTCTCCAAACATAGTGATTTCAGCACCACATTATGCGGCCAGAGCATTCCTCCCCATATACAGTGAATTCAGTACCACATTATGGGCTTGCTCCTTCACCCACCACACACAGTTATTTGAGCACCACATTATGTGGCCAGACCCTTCTTTCCTTATACAGGGATCTCAGTACCACATCATGAGGCCTGCTCCTTCTTGCACATAGACAGGGATTTCAGCACCACTTTATGTGTCCTGCTCCTCCTTCCCCCATACAGGAATTTCAGCACCACATTATGTGGCCTGCTCCTTCTTCCCCATACGCAGTGATTTCAGTACCACATCATGTGGCCACAGCATTCTTCCACTTATACAGTGATTTCAGTAGCACACTATGTGGTCTTCTACTTCCTCAGTCACAGGGATTTCATCACAATATTATATGCCAGCTCCTTCTTCCCCTTATACAGTGATTCCAGCACAACACCATGTGGCCTGCTCCTTTTCCCCCGGTTACAGTGAATTCAACACCACATTATAAGGCCTGCGTCCTTCTTCCCAATACACAGGGATTTCAGCACCACACTATGTGGTCTGATCCTTCTTACCCTTATACAGTGAATTCAGCACCACATTATGAGGCCGGCTCCTTCTTCGCCATACACAGTGATCTTTGCACCAAACGATGTGGCCTGCTCCTTGCCCCCTTTATACAGTGATTTCAGCACCACATTATGTGCCCAGCTCCTCCTTCCCCATACATAGTGATTTCAGCACTACATTATGCGGCCAGAGCATTCCTCCCCATACACAGTAGTTTCAACACCACATTATGTGACCTGTTCCTTCTTCCCCATGTGCAGTGTTTCAGCACCACATTGTGTGGCCTGCTCCTTCTTCCCCATACACTGTGATTTCAGCACCAGATTATGTGGCCTGCTCCTTCTTCCCCATACGCAGTGATTATAGCACCACATCATGTGGCCACAGCATTCTTCCACTTATACAGTGATTTCAGTAGCACACTATGTGGTCTTCTCCTACTTCCTCAGTCACAAGGATTTCATCACCATATTATATGCCAGCTCCTTCTTTCCCTTATACAGTGATTTTAGCACCACACCATGTGGCCTGCTCCTTTTTTCCCAGATACAGTGAATTCAACACCACATTATAAGGCCTGCGTCCTTCTTCCCAATACACAATGATTTCAGCACCACACTATGTGGCCTGCTCCTTCTTACCCTTATACAGTGAATTAGGCACCACATTATGAGGCCGGCTCCTTCTATGCCATACACAGTGATCTTTGCACCAAACGATGTGGCCTGCTCCTTGTCCCCTTTATACAGTGATTTCAGCACCACATTATGTGCCCAGCTCCTCCTTCCCCATACGTAGTGATTTGAGCACTACATTATGCAGCCAGAGCATTCCTCCCCATACACAGTAGTTTCAACACCACATTATGTGACCTGTTCCTTCCCCATGCACAGTGTTTCAGCACCACATTATGTGGCCTGCTCCTTCTTCCCCATACACTGTGATTTCAGCGCCAAATTATGTGGCTTGATCCTTCTTCCCCTTATAACGTGATGTTAGCACCACATTATGTGGCCTGCTCCTTCTTTGCCTTATACAGGGATTTCAGCACCACATTATGCGGCCAGAGCATTCCTCCCCATAAACAGTGATTTCAACCACACATTATGTGGCCGACTCCTTCTTCCCCATACACAGTGATTTCAGCACCACATTATGTGGCCGACTCCTTCTTCCCCATACACAGTGATTTCAGCACCACATTATGTGGCCTGCTCCTTCTCCCCTATACACTGTGATTTCAGCGTGACATTATGTGGCCTGATCCTTCTTCCCCTTATAGTGGGATTTCAGCACAGCATTATGTAGCCTGCTCCTTCTTCCCCTTATGCAGTGATTTCAGCTCCACATTATGTGGCCTGCTCCTACTGCCCCATACACAGTGGTGTCAGTACCACAATATGCAGTTCTCTCCCTTATACCAAGTATTTTGATACACATCATTCACACCTTCCTGTTTACCTTCTGAATTCATATTTTTTCACATAGGTGTGAGAGGGAAGCATAGTCAGTATTGCTCAGATCTGAGTGAGCGGGGAGCACTAGGCACTGCGTTTGATTGGTGTTAATAAGTTAATTAGCTTACTATTCTTCTTTAGTACTCAGTAAGAAACAACATTCGTATAATGAAACAGGTTCATTTGGACGAATCATGGCCCAAAGGCAGGGATCTTTAACCTTTGGCTCTCCAGATGTTTTGGCCTACAACTCCCATCACCAGTAGCCAGCAGAGATCATGCGGCCCTAGTCCAAAACATCTGGAGAGAACCCTGCTCGAATGTTATTCTGGAACAAACATTTCTGTGCGCACATATGTAGTAGTAGTACAATTGCACCATTTCGCTTTTGTGTGATTTTTTTAAAAATTAATTCTCAGAGACAAACCGCTCCCCTTTGCTCCCCAAGTGTCATGCCTGCCAATGGCTTCTCCTCGACGTCTTGTCATTCAGCCCAGCGAACGGCTAGACCATTCTACACTCGCTGGCGGCTGTTTAATAAACTACCCGGCAAAAGAATACATTGACATTATTCGCAAGATTGGTTATGACTTGTATTTTGTTTTCATATCTTCCTTCTATTCCGCCTTCATGTGCGTAGTGCCTCTTTAAGGACCTTCCGGCATACGCGATAGCCAGCTGACAATGCGTTGGTCATGTGTTACGCGCTGATCAGCTGACACGTACTTAAACCCGGAAGTTCCGGTATTCGGCGCTTCTTATCGTCGTTAGTTCTACGTTCCGGAGCCGTTGCTCTTGCTTCTTTCCTTGCTCGTCCACGGAATACGCTGGCTACTCGATCTCCTATTGAGTCGCCGTCCTGGCTTCATTACACTGTGACTGCCATCTGAATATTCCGAACTCTGCAACCTCCCGAAGCGGCACCTGCAGTCTTTCCCCGCTGGGCCATTATCCGGGTATTGGCTGCCCCCGCTGTCTTGGCCGCATTACCCTGCGACTGCCACCTGAATATTCCAAACTCTCTGCAGCCTCCTATTGTTGTACCTGCAGTTCTTTCCGAGGGGCTGCGCTCTGGATTCACCATTCCTCTCCATTGTCTCCAACCAGCTATTCACGGAGCGAACATTCCTACTCCTTCAAAGGTGAGAGAGGTTCCATCTACTCTCTTCTGTTGTACAACCCCTGAGGGCAATTCCTGCAAAGGACTTATAAGCTTGTATTTCGGTTCCTCTCATCCCACGAACTTCCATTGTTACTCCAATCTTTGTCTCTGTTCTTCACCTTCATACATCAAGTGCACTGAGACTTTATGGACGCTATCCTGCGTGCACCATCCCGAATCTAGTGTGGCCCTCGTTTCGTGCGGGTTAGTTTTCCCCTACTAACCTTCCTTTCCCTGTCGTTGGTTAGGAGTCTTCTATTGTGGGGATTACTAAAGACACAACAGTAGCAGGTTGATTGTTCCTACATACCTTTCGTCTTCAAAAGAAAACAGGTCAGTGGCTTTTCGAACCGAAACATACTGTCTTATATTGTTTCCATCAGCTCCTAATATCTTCCTTATCCTTCTCCTAACAGGCTGGTGGTTCCCATGTACTTACTCGCCCTTTCCACTGATTCCTCCCTTGGGCTGTTTCTTTAACAGTCAAAGAGTGCCGTCAGTTGGAAGGTCGCTATTCAACAGATACGAGGTACATCGAGTCATCTCCGGAAGACTCTACGTGTATCCTTTTGGTAAAATCTACCCTACACGTATCCTTTTTTGCTGATATTCTGTACAATTGTTGGTTTATTGTAGTTACCAAATCCGTTTCTCATGTACCTGAGACAGGAATTATAACAGAATCAGAAGCCTAAAATAGAGGGTTCCGATCCCTTAACTGTACTCACTCAGCTGGTGGCTGACCTGAGACAGGAAATGATATCAGCTCAGGATACATTACGCCACCGTATGGACATGTTGCAAGATTCCATGCACGCATCTCCACAGGGGGTGGCAGGCTTGAATCCCGTGGCCTTGGGTTCGGGTCTCCAGGCCACTCAAAGGTACCCCGTACAGGTGCTCATGCCAACCCAGTTTTCATTAGCCCCTCCGGAGAGGTTTATGGGGGAACCTAAGAACTTTCGCACCTTTGTAAACCAGTGTCGGCTTCACTTCCTATGTCGACCCAGCTCTTTCCCAGATTTGACCACTAAAGCTGCGTTCGTGCTGTCCTATCTAGGGGGAACGGCTGCAGCATGGGCTAATCCTTTGCTCGAATCAAACAGTCCTCTGTTGTATGACTCTGACGCTCTATTGTTGGCCATGGGTACAATTTTCGATATGCGACACGCTACCCAGGCTACGGATCTTGAACTATTAAACTTACATCAAGGCAATCAGACCTTATTGACCTACCTTGCTCGTTTCAATCAACTCACAGCAGAAACCCAATGGCCTGAGGACAAGAAGTCAGCAGTCTTCTATAAAGGCTTATCTGAAGAGTTGAAAGACGCCCTGTCAGCGGTCCCTGTGGTTCCGTCAGCGTTTTCGGACCTTCTAGATCTGGTCCTCCAAATAGACGCCCGACGATCCGCCAGGAAAGGAGAAAAGAAACCCTTCATGTCAACACCTGGTCGTTCTGAAGCTTCTCACTCCGCTACTTGCGAACCTGAACCTATGCAAATAGGTGCAGTACGCGGCCCTCTGTCTAATTCTGAACGTGAAAACCGCCGCAAGAACAATTTATGTATGTACTGTGGCTCCTCTGAGCACATATTAGCGTCCTGCCCCAAGAAACCGCCTAGAAAGCCGGGAAACGTCAAAGCTCGGCAATAGCAGGGGTCCCTTTGCCGAGTACCAAACAGGACTCCTCTGTCTACATGGCTTCCTCCATATCAGTACCAGTGTCCTTAGAATTTAACGGGACGACTTTACAATCCCTAGCTATGCTTGATTCAGGCGCCTCTAATTGCTACATGGATGTAACGTTTGTGGCCCGGTCAGCTATACCCACGGTTCCTAAATTGGTTCCAGAAGCAGTTCATAACATTGATGGTTCTTCTTTGTCTTCCGGGTTGGTAACAGAAGAGACCATCCCAATTAAGCTGTCTTTACCTGACGGTCACACGGAACTCTTGGTTTTTGATGTGATAGCTGCACCTCAATACCCATTGATATTGGGATTGTCATGGCTCAAACTGCATACTCCTATCATTGACTGGACCACAGGTCTCATCCAATACCCCTCGGATTATTGCAAAAATAAGTGCCTTCCGGGATCTAAAGGGAGCCGTTCTCCAGTGTTGGCATTCCTAGTGGGGGCTCCTAGCATCGGCTCGCTTACTAACAAGCCCATCCTGGTACCTCGGGAGTATGCGGCATACGACGATGTGTTTGATAAAGGTAAAGCAGAAGTGTTACCACCTCACAGGCCTTATGACTGTCCTATAGAGTTGGTGGCTGGCGCCAAGACCCCTACAGGGCGTGTCTATTCACTTACCCAACGGGAGGATGAAGTACTGAAAGAGTATATCGATAAAGCCCTGGAAAACGGTTTCATTCGCTCTTCCCGGTCACCAGCTTCTTCACCCCTGTTCTTCGTCCCGAAGAAAGAAGGGGACCTACGCCCGTGCATTGACTATAGGGCCCTCAATGCTATCACTGTATAAAATCCGTACCCTTTACCGTTAATCAATGTACTCCTAGACCAACTGGGTGCTTCTGTCATCTTCACTAAACTGGACTTGCGGGGGGCGTACAATCTCGTACGTATTCGCCAGGGCGACGAATGGAAGACCGCTTTTAAGACTCGGTACGGTCTCTATGAGTATTTAGTCATGCCTTTCGGATTGTGCAACGCCCCCGCAACGTTCCAATATTTTATGAATGATATCTTCAGTGACTACATTGACCAATTCATGGTCGTCTACCTAGATGACATCCTGATCTATTCGACCTCCATGGAGGATCACCTCACACATGTTACCAAAGTACTTCAAAGATTGAGAGAAAACCACCTATTCGTTAAGGCCGAAAAATGTGTATTCCACACTCAGGAAGTTGAATTCCTAGGGTATGATATCACCAGTAAGGGGGTGAGAATGAGTCATTCCAAGGTCAAAGCAATCCTAGACTGGCCTGTTCCCAACTCAGTCAAAACCTTACAATCCTTCCTGGGCTTTGCAAATTTTTATCGGAGATTCATCCACTCATTTTCTAAGACAGTAGCACCGCTCACAGCCTTGACCAGTCCTAAAGCTCCATTTCACTGGTCGACAGAGGCACAAAAGGCCTTTGATATGCTGAAAGAGGCCTTTACATCAGCCCCTGTCCTACAGCATCCCGATCCTGATACACCCTTTATAGTAGAGGCTGACGCTTCCAGCTTGGCTATAGGGGCTATCCTCTCACAGGAATGTGCGTACACTAGAGAGGGACACCCAGTGGCGTTTTTCTCACGCAAATTAGCCCCTTATGAAAGGAACTACACTGTCACAGAGAAAGAGCTACTGGCGATAAAAGACAAGTTCTTAACATGGAGACACCATCTTCTTGGGGCAAAACATCCGGTACTTGTGTATTCAGACCATCGCAATCTTCAAGAAATAAAATCGATGAAATGCCTAACTGCTAGACAAGCTTGTTGGCACTCGTTCTTTGCCCAGTTCGACTTCCATATCTCTTATCGTCCAGCCAAAGACCACACCAAAGCAGACGCATTGTCACGTCTCCATTCTCGTCGGGTCGATGGTGTTGACCCAAAACCCACTTTATTGGCAGAAAAGGTTATTTGCAGTTGTTCTGTTCAACCTTCCCTCAAACAGGAAATAACCAAATGGGTCTCGCAAAACCCACAAAAGGTTTTGGAATTGAATCTGAATGTCAACGATGGTCTCCCGTACTACAACGGTCTTTTGTATTTACCCACGGATCAGACCCGTCTCAAGGCAATGGAATGGAGTCATGACTCATTAGTCGCGGCCCATCCTGGTCAAAAGAAGACTTTGGAATTGGTTCAGCGATGGTCTTGGTGGCCAGGTATGTCACGTGATGTCATAGACTACGTTTCTTTATGTGCTGTGTGCGCTCAATGTAAAATCACAACGAGAAAACCCATGGGATTGCTGCAGCCTTTACCAGTGCCACACAAACCTAGGTACATGGTTTCTATGGACTTTGTTGTGGAATTACCTCCCGTACAGGGATTTAACACGGTGTGGGTAGTCGTTGATTACTTCACTAAAATGGCCCTTTTCATCCCATGTCAAGGTATTCCTACTGCCATTGTCTTGGCGGATCTCTTTCTGAAACACGTCTTCCGATTTTTTGGTCTTCCTGCAGTAGTGATCACAGACAGGGGATTGCAGTTCGCTTCTCGTTTCTGGAAGGCTTTAACATCTACACTTTTGATGGACATACGTCTATCTAGTTCTTATCACCCTCAGACTGACGGGCAGACAGAACGGGTAAATGGTGTCATGGAACAGTACCTACGATGTCTATTGCTACAACATCAGACCACCTGGCTTGCAGTTCTGCCTGCGGCCGAATTTGCGTATAATAACTCGGTGCATGCCTCCACTGGTGTATCACCGTTTTACGCACTCTATGGTCAGCATCCTCGTTCCATTCCTGTTCATCCTGAATTGCCCGGTTCTGTCCCTCGGGCGGTCAACAAACTACGGAACATCACTTCCCTACAGACCAGGATCAAAAAGAACCTGGAAGAAGCCCAAGCTCGCTCAAAACAGCATGCTGACAAACACAGACTTGTCGCTCCTCAATACAAAGTTGGTATGTCAGTCTGGCTATCCACCAAACATCTGAAAATACCTGGAAAAAAGAAACTGCTACCCCGTTTTGTAGGTCCTTATAAGATTACTAAAGTAATTAACCCTGTGGCTGTTCGTTTGGAACTGCCTTCTCGTTGGAGCGTTCATCCAGTGTTTCACGTCCCTCTCGTTAAATCTTTGGCCGCTGGAACTCGGTTGCCGGGTAAGCCTCTGGCAGTCTCGGTACGAGGTTCGGAGGAGTACGAGGTGAAGGCTATTCTGGATGTTAGGTTGCGTGCAGGGGTTCCTCACTATCTCATTGATTGGTAGGGTTACAGCCCCGAGGATCGTTCCTGGGAACCATTGACCAACATCCATGCCCCCGCTCTGCTGCGCCGGTTTCACACTTCTAGGAGGGTGGGGCGCTCTTTGGGGGATGGCACTGTCATGCCTGCCAATGGCTTCTCCTCGACGTCTTGTCATTCAGCCCAGCGAACGGCTAGACCGTTCTACACTCGCTGGCGGCTGTTTAATAAACTACCCGGCAAAAGAATACATTGACATTATTCGCAAGATTGGTTATGACTTGTATTTTGTTTTCATACCTTCCTTCTATTCCGCCTTCATGTGCGTAGTGCCTCTTTAAGGACCTTCCGGCATACACGATAGCCAGCTGACAATGCGTTGGTCATGTGTTACACGCTGATCAGCTGACACGTACTTAAACCCGGAAGTTCCGGTATTCGGCGCTTCTGATCGTCGTTAGTTCTACGTTCCGGAGCCGTTGCTCTTGCTTCTTTCCTTGCTCCTCCACAGAATACGCTGGCTACTCGATCTCCTATTGAGTCGCCGTCCTGGCTTCATTACATTGTGACTGCCACCTGAGTATTCCGAACTCTGCAACCTCTCGAAGCGGCACCTGCAGTCTTTCCCCACGGGGCCATTATCCGGGTATTGGCTGCCCCCGCTGTCTTGGCCGCATTACCCTGCGACTGCCACCTGAATATTCCAAACTCTCTGCAGCCTCCTATTATTGTACCTGCAGTTCTTTCCGAGGGGCTGCGCTCTGGATTCACCATTCCTCTCCATTGTCTCCAACCAGCTATTCACGGAGCGAACATTCCTACTCCTTCAAAGGTGAGAGAGGTTCCATCTACTCTCTTCTGTTGTACAACCCCTGAGGGCAATTCCTGCAAAGGACTTACCAGCTTGTATTTCGGTTCCTCTCATCCCACGAACTTCCATTGTTACTCCAATCTTTGTCTCTGTTCTTCACCTTCATACATCAAGTGCACTGAGACTTTATGGACGCTATCCTGCGTGCACCATCCCGAATCTAGTGTGGCCCTCGTTTCGTGCGGGTTAGTTTTCCCCTACTAACCTTCCTTTCCCTGTCGTTGGTTAGGAGTCTTCTATTGTGGGGATTACTAAAGACACAACAGTAGCAGGTTGATCGTTCCTACATACCTTTCGTCTTCAAAAGAAAACAGGTCAGTGGCTTTTCGAACCGAAACATACTGTCTTATATTGTTTCCATCAGCTCCTAATATCTTCCTTATCCTTCTCCTAACAGGCTGGTGGTTCCTATGTACTTACTCGCCCTTTCCACTGATTCCTCCCTTGGGCTGTTTCTTTAACAGTCAAAGAGTGCCGTCAGTTGGAAGGTCGCTATTCAACAGATACGAGGTACATCGAGTCATCTCCGGAAGACTCTACGTGTATCCTTTTGGTAAAATCTACCCTACACGTATCCTTTTATGCTGATATTCTGTACAATTGTTGGTTTATTGTAGTTACCAAATCCGTTTCTCATGTACCTGAGACAGGAATTATAACACCAAGCTCTCCATGTGCCTGTTGAGCTTTTTTGCTTGGTGCAGTATGTGCCTGGCGAAACAACATTTTTGGGGTTGTTTTGGAAGTCGGGCAAGCGGGAGGGTGACGGGGGACGTTGATTAACCAATCCACCTGTCTACGTGAAGAAGTGGATAAACCACTGTAAACAACTGCTGTAGTATTGTGTGTGAATGCCCAACACAGCTGTATTTCAGCCTTGAGATTTTCAATCAAAAATTAGCTGTTCCCGTGCGCATCAGAGATTGTAATTGTAATTGTTTATTTGTAAAGCGCTTGTACACAAGTGAAGTGCTTCACAGCGCTTCAAGGCGGGAAGGGAACAAGGAAATACAGTCATCATTCATAGGCCTTGAAGATTCTGAATGATCTTAACAAAAATAACTAGCATACTAGGCCAGAGATATTTCTACTAGTGCAAGTGCATGACAGGAAGGAATGAGGAGGGGGAGGGGAGGAGTTGAAGAGCATGCAATCAATAAACTACTGCACTATGCCTAACGGCATGTCAGATAGTGCACGTGCATGACAAAGAGTGGGGAGAGGGAAAGGGACATACAGAACGATAAACTACCGTACTAGGCATGGTGACATTTCAGATTGATTGGTCATCAATAATATGTATATGCTCGAGTACAAGCAAGCAGGGGAGGAGAGACAGCGGGAGGACAGGACAGACAAACTTGCTTGGCCTAGTGCATTCAAGTTGGTGCAAATGCACAGACATGAAGTGCAAGGGAGGGAGTGGGAGCAAGTTCACCCTGTCCAGCAAGGGCCTGGGTTAAGTGCAGAGTGGTTGCCCCTCTCATGGAGCATATTCCGAGTGCAGTAGTGCCAAGCTGAGTGCAGAGTCCCATAGGCAAGTGCAGGACTGGAGGGGTAGCCTGGGACCTCTGAGGCTATGGAGGTGCACCAGGTGACCAATCAGTGAACTGAGCAAGTTGGACAGAGAAAGAAGGAGGGAAGCAGGAGAGAAGATAAATGACATTATCAGGGGAGAGGGAGAAAGAAAGAGGAAAAGGAGAGGAATGTCTTGAGGAGTTTCCGGAATTTAAGGAGATCGGCTTAAGATGGAGAGAGGCATGGACGCCTTTCCAGAGGGAGGTAACTGCAGAGGATAAGGATCTACCCCCAAATCTCTGTTTTGAAAAACAGCTATCCAACAGAGAGTTGGAGGAGGCCAGGTAGAGGGCTCCAGAAAGAGAGTATTTAGGAAGAGAGTGCTGTAGATAGAACAGGTCTCAGCACATGCAAGGCTTGTGGATTATGCAGAGAGACTTAAACTTGATCCTTGTGGCCACAGGGAGCCAGTGGAAAGATTTCAGCGGCAGAGAGAGGCGGTCCCTGGGCTTGAGGCCAAGGATAAGTCTTGCGGGGCTGTTCTGGATAAGATAAAGTGGTTGGAGGGGAGCAGTAGGAAGATTGAGAAAGATACTTTTGCAGTAGTCCAGTCTGGAGAGAACCAGGACTCTGCAGGTGATGAGCCTCTGGGAAGGTGAGAAAAGGTAGAATGTGTTTGAGGAGGTCCATCTGATAGTGGGACTTTTTGGAGATGTCCGAGATGTAAGACGAGAAGGAGAGATTAGATTCGAAGATGAACCCCAGACTTTTTGCCTCACCGATGGGTGAGGGCATAGGACCAAGAGAGTCATGCCAGAGTGAAAGTTGGAAAGCAGGAGCAGGGGTCCCAATGAGGATGTTCTGTTTTACTGGCATTAAGGCAAAGATCATTAGCAGCCCACCAGACTGAATTGTGTACAGACAGTCAGGAATGAGTGAGGGGGAGGCTGAGGGAAGCCTGAAAGAGAGCTGTGTGTCATCCGCATAACACTGAAAGCAGTGGTCGAAGTGTACGAAAAGTAGTGGAACTATGTTCCCTGCTTGCCTGCTCCCACTCCCCACAAACCCCATCACCACACCCCTCCCACACACAATACAAACCCCCAAACACATGCACCTGCTGTTTGTGGGAACGTTCAGTGCAGTGCACTGAAAGTGCACGTTTCAACTTCTTCCTATGCTTTCATATTAAAATGAAACCATTCCGGAATGGTTTCTTTTTAAAATATGAAGTATAGGAGCTGTAAAATGTAATTTTAAAAAGTAGAGGAGCACCGCTCCCGATCGCCCCCGCTCACTTCGACCACTGACTTAAAGTTGGAGGTGAGGGCAGAGATCTTGTGGTCCAAAGGGGCCATGTAGACATTGAAAAAGAAGGGGAATATATTAGACCCCTGGGGAACACAACAAGTAGAGAAAGCGATAGCCGGAGAGAAAGGTCCCAAGTTCCACCTGCAAGGACAGTCAGAGAGAAAGGACTATAACCACACCCACCAGAGACTGATCTGTGATGCCCAGGGTCTCACGGAGATGGGAGATCAGGATGTTGTGGTTTACTGTAACGAAAGCAAAGGAGAGGGGGCAAGAAAAATGAGGAGAGAGGGAGAGTTAGAGTCAAGGTTTGAGAGCAGGTCTTCACACATGTTCAGAAGAGCAGTTTCCATGCCTCTGGATACTCTAAAGCCAGACTGATGGTCATGGAGATAACCAACCGATTCAGTGTGGAGGGTAAGCTGAGAGATAGCCAGCGTCCCCAGAGGTTTGCCCAGGAAAAGAGTGATAGAGATTGCTGATAGTTTGCCAGAATAGAAGGGTCGGCAGAGGGTTTTATGAGCAGAGGGTATACAAGAGAATGCTTAAGAGATGTGGGGAAAACTCCAGTGGTGAAGAAGAAGATGCAGAGGTCTGCCAGGGCTGAAGCTAGAGAGTCAATGTTGTCCTTGATGGTTTTGGAGGGGCAAGCGTCCACCTGTTTGGAAGAGGCTTTCACAGACCGGACCTGTCTAGAAACCTCCTAAGGTGTGACATGGGAGAGGGAGGAGAGAAGAGGGGGCATGGTGGGGGCTGCCAAGGGGGGCCCAGAGATGATAGTGCATGAGTGGGTGTGGAGGAGGGAGAGAGAGGACAGGATGTCCTGTGTTTTGGCAGTGTTTTGGTGGTGAAGTGTGCAGCCAAGGCCTTGCAAAAGGCCTGCGTGGGTGCAATAAAGGATGAGGCTGCAGTAGGGTTGGCCAATTCATTGCAGACTTTGAAAAGTTTGGCTGTGTTTTTGGATGCTGTGGAGATGCAGGCTTAAATGTGGACTTTTCTTGCCTTTGCAGAAGGAGGCCAGCCAGCTTGTCAGAGGGTGCACCTGAAAATCCCTATTTCCATTCCGCTGCAGATAAAAAATATAAAAGTATATAAACTATGTGCACCTACCTCAGTGTAGGCGAGTCAATATTTTGTAAATATTGAGGAGAGTTTTAGCTGCATTAGTGATGGGAGAAAATGAATTATTGAGCCGATTGAAAGGAATGGGGGCAGGGATACCCGGAGGTGCCGCCATCCATGACCTCGCTTGACATTGGTTGCCAAGAGTATGTGAAATGGCTACTAATGGATGCCAAGAAGTGTGAATATTTGGCTCAGTCAATCTCCCACTTTCAAGATGGATTCCGAGTGGGCCAGATGACAATAGACATTTGTGCTTCTTTGAAAAGTCTCTTAGAAAAATAAGTGAGGTCAGGAAACTCAGCGTGTTTGTTGCTTTTATTAATTTAGTAAAGACAAAGAGGAGTCGTGCAGAGTCTCGTGAGTCTGCTGTGCCTGCTGGACTGTTTGGAGTATCAGTCCTCTCTCTACTCTTTGCTACAGCTGAGGGGGTGTGTTCTTAAACCCCTGCACACCGCGGAGCGGCGCGGAGTCGTGCAGAGTCTCGTGAGTCTGCTGTGCCTGCTGGACTGTTTGGAGTATCAGTCCTCTCTCTACTCTTTGCTACAGCTGAGGGGGTGTGTTCTTAAACCCCTGCACACCGCGGAGCGGCGCAGAGTCTCGTGAGTCTCTGGAGGCTCTCGAGGCCTGGTAGCCTCAATCTCTACTTATATGGATCCAAGAAAAACGCTCAAGGCTCCCGCAAGGACCATATACCATCCTGTTACCCGACTGCAGCTGAGACGCGCCGAAGAAGTCGAAGGTCCTGAAGGTACCCAAGCCGTCTTCGCCTCTAACACCTCCACTGCCGGGAGAAACCAAGTAAGAAATTACAAACCCCCCTCCTCCCCTGCCGCTCGCATTATATCACTACCACACGCGTTAATGGATGATCTGAGCACCCGCGCCAGCGGTGCGAGAGCCCTGAAAGACACTGTTTCTCCCCCAAATCAACCGCACACTGAGATAGACAGTGAGTTAATCCCCAGTCCTCTTTCCGATAGTTCGTCGGCCCAAAAAAACACAAAATCCCTCAGTAGAGAACTTGAAGGGTATGAAGGGGAGCCCCCTCGCAGTGAATCACGAAGCGACGAATTCGGATTTGCGCCGAGTCACACAAACTCGAGTGCAGATTATCCCGCTGAAAGCGGAGCCCCATCACTGGATGAATCTGCATTCGCCGATGACATTATTAATTTGGTTGTTGACCATTCTTCATGCACACTACCTGCCGACACGGCAAGGCTTGTACATTCATCAGGAGATGTATCGCAAACAGAAGTTTTGCATGTCCCAACCAATCATAAAAATCAACGGCTAACTTCGGATGCCATTGGCTCTTGGTTTGATTGTACTCCTGACACGAACTCCCTGATGCCTACGTCTTCGCCCATTGGACCACCGTCACTGCCCCCCAAGTCCACTTCTGCCCATCTTCTGATAGACAAAGATAGTCCAATCCCTCGTAATAAATTTTTATATGAGACGGAAGAAAGAGTCATTGCTATTAAATCTTAGTCAATCAACTTACCTGTACTCACGATCGAAGCAGAAGAACAAGACCTTAGATTAGCCAAAAATAACCATCCTTTTGCGAACTGCAAAGATCCTAATGGTTCCCAAACACAACACGAACGAAAAAATAATTCCTTGGCTATAGTGAATAAACTCCTTATAGATTTAATAAAAATGAACAGCTCCATAAATGCTAAATCAATAGCCAACGTCAGCGATGCCAATGGTGGTTCTCTTTCCTCTGAACCCTGCCCTATGACAAACGATATTGAGGATAATACGCGACTGGGAAGCGAATGGCTAAAACGCCCCAGAAAAAGAAGACGAATTGCCTCCAGCGTATCTCCTTCTGTACCATGCTCCCAAAACAGGAAACGATGGAATCGAATATCTGGCTCCCAAAACCCATCAACGTCATCATCAGGCTTCAGGAAAAACAACATAGGGTTGATTATCTCGTCATGTAATGAAGAGCCGTCTGATACTTCATCTCTGGATGAATCACTGAATGATTCACCCACCAGACACCAGCCTCCTAAAGGGAAAGCTCATAACCACAAGAAATCTGCGTCTCAAACCTTGAAAGACCTTAAGCTCCAAAACATTGTGAAAGACGCTTTACATGATCTTAGACCTTTTGTTTCGTCCTCGTTGTCTATAGCCATGGCCCCAATGCTCAAACTCTATGAGCAATTAAGCGATAATCTCAAAGATCTAACAGCATTAACAGCCTTGACAAATACCAAACTCGCAACAGTAGAACTGCTGCATATCGGGGAAAACACGAAAATGCTGGCCTATATCCAAAGATTCGAAATTCTAACTAAGGATCTTGCGGACCAAAAACGTTTAAACGTTGACGAGAAACGTTTAATGTCCGAAATAACCTTAGAGGCGTTAAGCCTGCTGAAACAGACCCAACCATCAAAGAGAATGTATGACGAACCTCGTCCCGTCTCCAGTGTTTCTGAGCCAATACCTCAAGTGACAAACATTGCATCAACTTCATGGGAAGGTTGCACTCATCGAAACGATGACCCTGGAATGTCGCAAAGGCCAAACAATGTACTATCAAGATCGAACGGCCAAGAAAAGGTATCGACTTCCATACCTCACTCCACATTGTCGACCAGGAATACTTCCAACAGGGACTCTTTATGCGAGGAAAGACCTACAAAAGAGGGATCCATTATACCTGACGTGTCACGGACAGACCTATCAAAGAACCCACTACTGCCAGCTCGGGCCGCTGTTTCAGATAACCCCCCGCAAGTGGCAAACTTCATATCACTTTCTTCAGAGCAAGCCGAAAACGTAATGAAACCTCCTTCAAATACTTTATCTACCCTTATAGTAGATAGTATTGTGAACATTAATACCCCAGTGCCACCTACTTCTGCTAGTGCAGTAGGTATCACAGGCCTTCCAAACACTCCATCCACTCGTCCCGCTAATAACCTGGCACAGATAAGCCTCCCTGTGCCATCCACGTCAGTTAACACAGAAGGAATTAAAGATCCCTCAGAACAAGAAGTAAACCATTGCACAGTAATGAAAGACAAAACGTATGGAATATTCCAAAAAGCACATCCTACTGATGCAAATAAACAACAGGAAAAAAAACAAAAGAACCAAAAATGCAAACGAAAATGTAACAACACGGGATCAAGAAAGTTTCTAAGAAATCTAAAATCAGTTAATGTATTTGTCAATACAGACAAAGTAAACAATCCATCAAAAAAGATTAATATCGATGCCTTGCAAAAGTGCCCAGATAGACCAGGATCAACAATTGTGCTAGATGAAAGCTCCGAGCCTGATGCGGAAGAGCTCTTAAACTTTTCAGTTCACGAAGACGAGATTAATGCAGAACTAGATGATGAGGAAGTGGCACAAAAGATCCTAAGCCCTGATGACCTGGCTAAAACTGACACGCAAAAATCCGCGATCGAGGCACCGCGAGCTGGTACTGGGCGAGTTTGTGAATTAATACTCCCGTTAACAGAAGCAATCCCGTTGGTCCCTACTGGAAATCCCAATAAATTTGAAACTATGGCTGAAAAAAGAAGACGTCTGGAAGCTCGAAATGGAGCCCAAAAACCAGCCACGGAAAGCAGCCCAACTCGTTGGAATGAGATTTGGAGAACGCAGGATGAAGGAACCTCCAAAATAAAATCAAACACTACCAATACGTCGAGTTCTTCAACTCGGCCCATCCTGAAGGATCACAAGAAAACGGTAACATTCAATCAGGTTAACAAAAATCAACAAAATCTTCACGCAAACAAAGACAAACTCGGAAACTGTGTTAAGCACACGTTAATACTGGAACGAATATTGGACACAAAAGACGGACTAATCCTGAATCGAAATAATGTCCTCAGACTTCTACATCATGTACCAGGACTTCGGTCAATAGAGTCCAATGACATTCAAACAGTAGACTTCATTAATGACAACCAAAATGATAGAGTCCGCTTACACATAAATTCCAGACTTGTCTGCGACTTACTTCTAAATGCAGTTTCGTTCCTGCTGTCCCTAGGCTTCGATATTCATGAAGTGCCTCAAATCAACATTGTGGATACGTGCCCAACAAAAGCAAGAGAAGCAACAGTCAACAATTTGTCTCCATCCTACAAGACTATATTTGGAAACAATGTTAACCCAAATTCTCCCTCTAAAGTTACATCTACGGCACTGCCGAATAAACCGGAACTTAATAAGGAACAAAGTAGTCCAATACTGGAAAAAAACATCCGTAATATGGGAGAAAACATTAAAATTACAATTTTAGGAACAAATACCTCTGCTGCAAATGACCATACCAACGATCAGGAACCTTGGAGAATAATAACACAACAAAAAACTGGAATTGGCTTGCCTGGAGTCCTGGGCGGGCAAACCAGCTAACGCCAGCAGAGATACAGTAGTCCCCATATGCATGTCCTCTCATGGAACACCCGAGGATTCATGCATTTATTCAACAATTCAACTAAAAGCCTCTTGAATCAGTCAGTGATCTGCCTGCAGGAAACGTGGCTTACCCTGTGCCCATTGTCAGACGAATATGAAATAGTCATGAACCCAGCCATATCGAGAAAAAAAGGGCGTCCATCTGCTGGGTTACTAACAATGGTGGCAAAAAACTCGGGATGGAAAGTAAAAAGCTCCCTCAATCTCACTCCCTACATTCAACATACTATCATAGAAGCAATTTCACTGAACTCTGGGACAGAAACCAGAACCGAGCTGAACATAATCAACTTGTACTGGCACCACAAAGAAGCTGGCACAAATAAATTCATGAACATAGTGCTGGATCAAATTGACGCGATTAATAGCGAGCAACATGCATCGAATATAATATGCTGCGGTGACTTGAATCTATCGTGCATAAGGGATGCGCAAGACGTTGTAGCTTCTACCTCATTGCAAAAACTGGCAGCAAAATGGTGCTCAGCTCTATTAGAAAGAGACATTACAATGGTGAATGGGAATATTAGTGGAGATATACCAGCCCAAAAAACATGGAAACGTGAGAAGTCATCATCCATCATTGACTACTTCTTTATTTCTGGAAATCTAAACCATCGAGCAGTGGCACTAACTGTCCTAGAAGATCTCAATAGTGATCATAGCAAATTAACATTGACTCTACTTTGCCCATCCATAGCGAAACCTAACATCTGGAAGAACAACGTCGAAGTAGAATCTAACAGAATTCGCTTAAAAATAAAGCCATTTGAGGTGGAGCGGATAACAGATTCGTATTACAACCTTACAATAAATTCAAGGGACTCCACCCTTGAATACACCGTAATCCTAAAACAGTTCATGACAACTCAGAATGGATTAAAAAAACCGGCCTTTGCACCAAAACACCGCTACAACAATGAAATCGCAGAAAGAAAGAGGCAATTGAGGAAAGAATTAAGACAGCATGCACAATTAGATCGTGACCAATGCCAGCTTGCAAAAAAAGCCTCAAAACAGCGATATAAAAATTGGCTAATTTCGCACAAAGCAATACAATTTCAACTGGACAGCGAAGCCATGTTAGCGGCCCTCAGCAACAAGAACTCAGCTGACTTTTGGAAGTTAATTAATAACATGAATTGTCCACAAAGTGCAATTCAGACAAATATGGTCACACAAGCCGAATGGCTTGCTCATTTTAACTCGATCTACAGAAAAAACAGTTCTACAATCGAACCCGAACTTCCGAAGTTATCCAAGTGGGATTTAAAGTTCAATAAGGAGAGTATAACACAGGCCATACTACGAGCATCCTCCTCAAGAGCACCGGGTCCGGATGGCCTTTCCAACCATCTAATAAAACAAAATCCAGAGGGTTGGTCCAAGTTCCTCATGTTACTCTTCACAAAAATTGCAGACGAAGCCTCCTTACCATCTAGCTGGAAATCTGCAATCATAATTCCCATTTTCAAGAATGGGAACAGAGCAGATCCCAAAAACTACAGGCCTATAGCCTTACTAGATGTCCTCGGAAAAATGTTTGCTACTCAGCTACAAAAGCAACTGAACAAATGGATTGAATCTACAAAACACATTGACCCTCGACAAAGTGGATTCGTCCGAGGTGTCGGCTGTGGCTTAAACCTGCTAATGCTCAATATCTTAAAAATGGACACCATAAGAGCAAATAAGAAAATCTATCTCGCATTTGTGGACTTATCACAGGCATTCGACAGCATCGATCGGGAATTACTGTGGAAGAAAATGGCGACCTGGAACTGCCCTCTTAGTTTACTCCTGGCGATTAAAGCCCTTCACACTGATACAGTGATAAGAGTGAGATTGAATCAACAAGGCCTTCTCTCCGATCCAATAAAAACCTACCGAGGTGTTAAACAGGGTTGCCCACTTGCCGCCATAATTTTTAACCTGTTCATTTCGGACTTGGGGATCGCTTTCAAAAATAACAACGCTTTTGCCCCAAAAATAAATGGAAACGAGGTAAATTGGCTCCTATATGCGGATGATTTAGTCCTACTGGACCTAACCCCAATAGGCCTGCAACGGAAACTGTTTATACTCGATCAATATGTCATGCAAAATGGTCTAACAGTGAACTCCAAAAAATCAGTAATACTAACTCTGCAAGATCTTCAAAAACACAAAAACAGAGAAGGCACGAAAAAGTTCAGATGGCGAATTGGGAATGAGTCATTAACAAGTGTTGATCAAACTATGTATCTCGGTATGTGCATGAACTCCAGCATTAACGACTCACCATGGGTAGCGAAAACAAAGGACAAATGTAAACAACTAACTGCACAAGCCAGCTTACTAAACAAGAAATTTGGTAAACATTCGTTAAAACCAGTTATGGACTTTTTCAAAACGAAATTCATCCCAGTAATAACATATGGAGCCAACTGTACCCTAGGCTGTCCAGACGCCCTATGGTCATCACTCGAACATTATTTCTGGTCCAAAGTCTTGCGCCTTCCAACAGGCGTTCCAACAGCCTGTATAAGATACGAGCTAAGCTTGCTGTCAATTAATGCAATGGTAACATGGTCTACCTTGACTGAATTCAGAAAAATAACCATTGTCCCAACTGTACCTCAATATCAGATTCTGACTAATGCAGATTCAGGTCCGTTAAACTGCATCTTGTCCCAATGGTTAAAACGTTGTGACAATATTCTAAGCGATCTAAGCACTAATAGAGAGCTACTTTATGTGAATCCTGACAAAGTCAAATCCTTATTATGGCAACAAGACTGGATTGACACAGTTGACATACGAGGAGCACATAGAATCATGAAAACTTGCCCAGCAGAAGCAAGAAAACTGAATGCTACTCAATCTTACTTGCTAAAATTTCCAGACATCACACGCAGACTTCTGTATATGAAATTCCGTCTAAATCAATTTCCAACAAGGGAAACGCTAGCAATTCGCCAAATCAATGGCGATCCAATGCTGTCCTGTCGCTTATGTGGGGAAGAACTTGAAACCTTAAAGCATCTCACATTGTTTTGCCCTCAATTGCGACAGGAGCGATCTATTCATTTCAGACGACATATTATGACACGACCAACCATGTCTATTGAGGATTGGTGGGACTTGATGCATCAAGACTTGAACCGCAGCCTAACGCTCGAACTAACTTTTTTTCTGGGAAAAATGAACGATAAGCTGGAAAAATACGAAAAAGACCGTAAAGCTACCCCAACTCCAGCTTGAATCATCAGCAACCGAAAACCAGCGCGGGCTGCAAAGCCATATGTCTTGGTTTTACGCCGCACTCATCCCAATCCCTTTTTTAGTCTTACTGTCTATTTATGTTCTATTCTAAGATTGGAGCTCCTTTTGTGGACTTATTAAGAACAAATTTTCTAATGCTCCTCTTGTCTTTCTTTCTTCTTTTTTTCGCTCTCTCTCATTCCTTTTTCTTCACCTTTTTAAAGGTTTGTAACAAACCAATAAAAAAAAAACAAAAAACAAAAAAAAAACAAAGAGGTAATGGCTGGAAGGTTCAGAATGAATATTAACCAGTGGCATTGCTTTGGGAAACCCTTCAGACCATCGTTTTTCACCTGCCAAGCCATTACAGAAGGGGAAAGACCATTTACAAATCTGGCTGGGCCCCACACCAAAAGGGGCATTCCAGCCCGAACTGCTAGGTCACATCCCTCCTGCACCAGACCACAAGCATCCCCAAACATGTTTCGACCTTGTTGGGCCTCATCCTTGAGAAGTAGCTTGGGTCTCTTTCATTAATTTAGCACAGGTTTTGGGTTCCTGGAGAGGCCCGTTTCATGAGCACATTTTGCAGATTTTAGGTACAAAGTGTGGCCTCTTGTCGCTAATCCAGGTAGTTCACTTGGAATGTGTCACGGTTGTGTGGTGTAGGTCTCCTGGTAAAACAGCACAAGATTGCGGCAAGAGTAAAGTGGTTTGACTGGTTGATCTCCCACCCCTATGCTGTTTTATCTTCATCCCTTGGATTTGTAGGTGCAAACTCTCTATTGTGGTCAAAGGAACATGGGTGGAAGGACATTTAATGCCCTGTTATTTGCAGATGCAGATGTGATAATTGATTAGAGCCTTACATGCTTTCAGCTGACGCAAAAGTACTAACTCAGACTACCTCCTGAAAAGACATTTGATAATAAATTGAGAGAAGCCACTTGAACACTAAGTTCTCAGGGTACATCGTAGCCGTAAACATTGAATGCACATAATAATAATTTCGCATTTATATAGCGCTACGAACCCTCAGGTATCTGAGCACTGCTTATTATTACCCACGGTATGTGGTGCTCATTTATCAACCTCGGAAGGATGAAAGGCTGAGTTTGGCCCTGCCGGGATTTGAACCTGCCAAGCTCTGCACAGATGTCAAAGCGAGCACTCTACTCGCTGTGCCACTTGACCGGCCATTTAGGTGTCTTTTTTCTAGTTATGGGAGCTATGATGCCATAATGCTTGATATGTAAAGGAAAGCGGTATGGGAAGATGCTATGGTAGTTTACTAGAGCTTGTGCAGTATGCATCCTAACAGACACTTCTAATGGTGCCGTTTGGCAAGCTGGCATGCCGAGTTAGATGGGATAGGAATTCTCACCACGTTGTCCCGCATGATAATTAACATTGTAAGCGGCAGTGAAATTAATCAAATGTGTGTTGTGCACTGTCAGGGATTCATGGCTGTCCACCTCTTGCCAAGTTCTCCTTGTATGTTCATACGCCCGGTGTGAAGTAGAAGTGGGACTGCACCAATCTGTTATGATTATCCCTGAGATGACCTGATGAGAGTCTCATTCTTTCTCTCTCTCTCTCTCTCTCTCTCTCTCTCTATCTCTCTCTCTCTCTCTCTCTCTCTCTCTCACACACACACACACACACACACACACACATAGAATGATGAGAGCGAGCAATTATGTCTCAAAAAGGGTTATTCTTCCAAACAGATGCTCACTTTCCCGGGGACTCCATGCCAAAAACACAGTGCACTCGTGTCCTGCCACGTCAGTTTTTTTAGATGCGGCACCTGCTCTAGTCGTGTCACAGAACAGGTTCAATGGTCACATGATGCCCACTTGACAACCGCAGAGACAGCCAAGTCCCGGCGGTACAGGGGCAGAATTTAAGATATGCCCCCCGTACCCAGAATTATGATGATCATGAGTCGCCCATGCTGATGGCAGAGTAAACTATAAATAAAAGCTATGCCTATGTTTAGGCAAAGTGCATGGTGCTGCTTATGATCGCAACTGCCACATTCAATTGATATCACACGTGTGTTAGCTCGTGTGACCCAGCTCCACTATGGAAGGTGATGTGTATTCTGGTCAGCCAGGTATAACCCTCCAAATGGCAGGACGACAAACTGAAAGGCCAGGCCTTCTCTTTGATCTCTTTTGTGAGGGCAGGTAACACCCTTCACCCGAGACAGCCACATAGCCGGTAGCTGTCCTGGGCCAGAGGATCAAGGGGCACACCCATTCAAACAGAGTAGCCTCACACATGGTGCTGCATCTCTAAATGTCTTTGTTTTCAATAAGAAGGAAAGGGGACCATGTTATTACAGGCAATAGGGCTCTGGTTATTGGGAGAATGTTTCGACCATTTTGATTTTCACTGTACCTCTCTCACTTTCCTGTCCCCTCCATTTCCTCTGGAGCAACAGGGCAAAATCTACTCTATCCCGGAGCAGGGAATGGACCCCTAAGACAGGCTAGCTTTAGTCCAATCACCTGTGGACTTTTTCCTTTAAAAGAAGGGTCTTCCACCCCTTCATCAGATTTGCTCATTTCCTCTTGGATCGCTTAAGGCTGCAGATTTGTTCTGAAGATTTCCCTGGACTTCCTTTGAGAGAGTTGTACTTTTCAAGACCCTCAGTCTTAGGTGAAGAAGGAATCATCCAAAGCAAAAGGAAGATAGGTACCCTACCACTGCCAGGGCACATCAGGGGTAACCTCTGCTGTGCATCAGGACATACCACTCTGCACTGGAATCTTCTGAGCTGTGAGAGTATACCCTAAATGGAATCAGCCTGTCCTCAAGTCCCCCTGAAAGGACTTCACAGCAATCCGAGGACCAACCCAGGTGAACAGGTGAAGCTCCCTGTCCGCTAAACCGAACCGGACACTCTGTGTTCACAGCATCTGGAACAAGAGTGAAGTTGCTTGCGCTGGCTGCTGTGTTGCTCCTCTAATTGAACATTTGCTTTCATGTTTGACCAGCTCGACACAGCATTGTGTCCCAGCGAAAGCTTGTCACCTGGTAGATTTGAGGCAATTGTTGGACGCCGTGACTTAAACCGAATCACTGGAGAGTCCCTAGATGACTCTAACCAGGGAGTACAACCACGGCTCAGGCCAGCTAGAACTTGAACTGCCGCCTCATCAAAATCACATCGATGCACCACAGATCACCACTCTGATGACTGTCGCCCGCCAACTAGAACTGCTGGAGTGTCAATTATTGACCCCTCCCAGTGGATAAAGACCAAATTGGCTTGGCCAACTCTGAAGCATTCCAGGTACCGCCCGACCTGCATCATTGAAGAGCTGCTGTTCTAGCACACGGAGCACCCACATTCACCCCTACTCGATGCCTGCTTGCACCCGGGGCCTCCTCGATCCTATGTGCTCAAACTGAGCCTGATCAGATAGCATGTATGTTCGATCCTGGGTCTGACTGCATCAGTCCACTACGAACGGAATCCAGGTCCTATTGACTCTGAACTGCCCCCTCAGTCCACTTGGACCCCAAAAACTGGCTAGGTCACAATTGCTCCTGTTTTCTACAAAGGTATCATGTTTACCTACCACCCCTGGAACTACACTCTGAGTGCTACTTTCCCTAGTCTGTCGCATCTTCTCTGTTCTTCCTTTGTGGTGGGTTTTTGTGCGGTATTCTCTATTCTTTCTATGTGCAGATGATGTGTTTGATTAAAGTGTTTATATTTGTGTAGGACCTTGATTGGACATTTCCTTTATTTTGGACTGTGATACTGTGTTGTTGGAGTCATTACTGGTTCACCTTCACACCCCTCTGAAGAGCATAGCATTCTCCCGGCCCACATTAACACAAAAGGCAAAGGAGGTGTATCGCTTAATTGTCCCTGTTTTACATTTATGATTGTGTTGTGTTTAGGTTTGTAGAAGTGTGGGGGCTGAGTCGGCCATTTTACCCATACTCATCCTTGTACACCTGTGGAGCAGTATACAATTAGTCACACATACAAACCCACGTCCATCACTCATTTTCTCCATTACACCCACGTCCACACACCCTCCACTGCCCACCCTACCTGAGACTGGGTGATCTGATCTCTGCGGTCTCGTTCCCTGGTTGCTCGTAGATCCCTTGCTGACAAATTGCCCCCCTCCCCTGGTGATAGCCCCCCAGCCTCCTGTTTCTCTGCTTCCCTCACCATCTTCTTCCCCTATGACTGTAAAACGCTCTGCTGCTTCTCTTTGTCACTCTGTCTCTCTCTCCCCTCTCTCTCCTTCTCTTCATGACTCTCTCACTCTCTCTCTCTCTCTCTCTCTCTCTCTCCTTCTGCCTCTCTGTCCCACTCTATCTGTATATATCTCTTTCCCTAACTGACTCTGTCTCCCTGTCTCCCTCTCTGTCTCTTTCTTTCTATGACTCTCTCTCTCGTTCTCCCTATCTATTCTCTATCCCTCTGTGTGTCTCTCTCTCTGTTTCTGCCTCTCTCTCTATCCCTGCCTCACTATGTCTCCCTTTGTGTGTCTCTCTCTCTCTGTCCCTCTCCCTCTCCGCCTCTCTCGCTGTCTCCCACTCCCCCATCTCTCCGCCATTTGATCGTGTCCTCTGCCACTATCTCTCTCTCTCTCTACGTCCCTCTCTTCTCTGCCTCTTGCTTTTTCTCTCACTCCATCTCTCAGACACTCTCTCGCCCTCTGTCTCTCCCTCTCTCTGTCTCTCACTCCTCTCTCTGACCTTCGAGTACGCCGTCTGTCTCTATCTCTCCCTCTATCTCTCTGACTCTCTCTCTGTCGTTCTCTTTCTCGTTCTGTCTCTTGGCTCTAATTCTGTCTCTTCTGATATTGCGGCACGGGAGCAAGGACATTTTTCTAAATAAATCACTCGAAGTCGGTGGTAAAGACGCGTCAGAATTTTTTTCTGGCGACAGCATTGAACACAGGAGCTGGGATCTGTCCTGGGTACCAATGAGGCTTCATGGACGGACGCAGGTGGCCTGTGATGCCCACTTGGTATTTCTTGTCCTGCATACTAGGTTGGTACTCTCACTGTAGCCGTTTCAGAGGCAGTCGTTGAGAAATCTGGAGCTTTCATGACACACCCCTGCCTCACACATCCCATTAGGGATGGGGCAGAGCCAGATGTATGCCCGACTAAACATCAGGGCATGTCACCTGGCCCACTGGCAGAAGTAGCGCCAGCGTACATTGATAAAGTACAAGTAAATGCAACCTTTCAGCTTTCTGAGATAAGCAACATGAGTACAACAACAGCGCATATTATTGCGGTTTGACACTCAACACGAGGTTAAATGCACGTCTCTTATTCCCGCTCTTGAACACCACCACCTATTATTTTAGCCTGACCATCAACACACCCTTGAAAGCATTTCTGCACTTGCAGGCTTCCGATCTCCTGAATATGTGTTCGCCCCGTTTTTTTTCTAAATGTTACCTTCTAGGTGGCGTGGATGTCCCCCCATGTGATGCCTGCCTTCGGCATACAGTATGTTCTGCTGAAGCGGCGGAAGGCGGCGATGATGGGGACTGCGGTGTGCACGTTGTGCATTATAAATGCACATTACAAGACAAACAATTTTAGATGGACGGAATCCCCGGTCGTTGGATTGCTTCAAAGACGATTGGTCGTTCATGTCCCCAAACGGCGTCGCCGCCGCGGCGCATTAAAACGGACCTATGAAAGCCTGCCCGCTCTGCGCGAAATCCCACTCCCTTTCATCCAATTTCCTGCACGCAGTGGAGTATGTAAATGTGAAAATGCTCCGCGCCCCGGCTCGCGCGGAAACATCGGGCTGGTGATTAGAGTAATGGCTCCGGCCCACAGGGCCTTCCCTGCACCCAAACCCCGCATGGGCCCAGGACTCGGTGACACCATCACAGAGACGACGGAGACACGTGTTTATTTTAGGGAGGGTCTCATGGGGAACCTGTAAAGACCTCGATGTTGGGGTTTGGGCACCATGCATCACACACAATCCCAAGAGAAGTATATAGCACATCATTTTGAAGAGATACACAACGTTTTGAAATGGTCAGCTACCTATCTATTGAAAGAAGAGCATCATTACACGAGGCAAAGCAGCACCTGGACACGTCTGTGACGTCCGAAAAGAGATGTGTTAAAGACAGCCTACTTTTGGGATCGCTTAATGAATGGCAAACAAATGGGTACAACGTTGTTACATCGGCAGGTAGTTTTTTCGCTGAGTTTTTTTGCCGAAAATTTTCAGCCGAAAAATCGAATCGCACAATATGGGGTGTGGGGGGCGATAAGGGGATGTAAGGGGTAGGGGTGACTGTGGAATAGGACTAGAGAATAGGCAAGGGGGGCTTTTTTCAGCATAAAATAGGTGGCAAAAACCTGGCGATCTAAGAACATAGAACCAACACATCCGGGAGGATAGCTCAGCGGTAATGTGTGCGCCTTGGAAGCAAGACTACACGATTCGATTCCTGGTCTGTGCTTAGAAACCTCTGGGTGTTTAAGCGCGTTATAAGTACGCAAATAAGATAAAAACAATTACGCAACTAAAAAACAATTCCTGTAACAGCGCCTCGATGCCTGCGGGCTGTTTGAGCGCTTTAAAA
Organism: Ambystoma mexicanum; assembly: GCF_040938575.1. Taxonomy (NCBI): domain Eukaryota; kingdom Metazoa; phylum Chordata; class Amphibia; order Caudata; family Ambystomatidae; genus Ambystoma; species Ambystoma mexicanum. The sequence goes on from NC_090938.1 coordinate 194,918,064, forward strand.
ATGTAAAATAAATAAATAACACGTGGGCAATAATTGCTACTGTTTATATTTGTAAAAGGATTGGTATTGTAGAAATGATATAACGATTTAAAGTCAGTGAAAGGTTTCCTGAAAACCAGAACACTGTTTTAATAAGTAAATAGCACAGCTGAACATTACGTCCACTCCCCTTCTTCCTCGTACCACTTACGCTTGAAGGCTTTCTGACAGTTATCCAAGTTTTGCCACCAAACGCTGAACATTACTCGTACCTGCCAATAGGGGGGGGGCAAGCACTTCCTGTTTTTAGTTCTGTGAGTGGGATGGGTCATCCCGAAGGTCGTTCTAGGATTGTCCTTCTATAGAAGTGGATGCTGCGCCCCCCCGCCCCCCTGTTTCTGGGCATCTCAAAGAGGACCCCCCCTGCTCATCCTGCTGGGTCAGTAGAGTAGGAGAAGAGGGACAGACCGGCGGGTGAGTAGGGACCACTGCAGTGTCCGAGCTGGGCTAGTCCCAAAGATTGGTCTGGGTATCCCACTCTCCTGCAGCGTGTAGTTGCAGGAGCACAGCCAGCGGCCTACACATCTCTCACGGCGGATTGAGTACCTGGATGCTGATGCGTCTATTGCCCAATCCCGCCTGCGGTGTGCGGTCGCTGCGTGGAGCCGTAGTCAATGAGTGGCAGTACGATGTGTTGCAGCGGTTGTATGTGATTTCAGAGAGGTGGTACGTGGGATCTGCACCACGCAGGTAGAAGGTGAGAGTTGCCCATTCATGCACAGTGGCACAGGTGTACGTGTTCGCACCCAACACCACTTTAAGTTGAGCAGTGGGTTGAGTGCCCCTGTTTCTCCCAGGGCCTGCTCCATTCAATGATCTGGGTGCGTCGCTTGTTTCTGTTGCTGTGACTCAGTGACATTTATAAGAGTTTCTCCACCTGTTATTTTTTGAGATCATGGGGAAACACCCTGACAGAAAGGAAGCATCAGGAGGCTTCATCCTCCTCTGACACAGAAGATCCTCCTTCCAGGAAAATGTCTGGAAGAAGTCATTCTAGTTCAGATGAGTGCATCCTGAAACTCATTAAAGTGGCACTGAAGGAAGAAAGAGCAGAGGGGGCAGAAGCACAGAGCCCTACTCCCTTTTGACACCCTCAGAAGACGGGAAGCAGAGGGGAACTCTACTTGGACATAAAATTGCAGAGAAAGTTTAAAGAGGGTTGCAGACTGTCTCAAATGCAAAGACTATGCACCCGCCGTATGAGAAGAAGCCCTCACAGTTTTAGGAGGGTCCAAGGAGGGCATTCCAACGTTCCCGGTATTAAAGAAAAAACTAATGAAGAAAGTAAAAGACTCTCGCTTTATCCTCTGGGGCAGGAAGCATCTTGGGCCAGTTCAATTCAGGAGGCATCTTTGTTGGCCAGCTTGGCAGGAAGACCCTCTATGTCACCTGAGAAAGCTGCAGTACAAGACACCATGGACCTCTGTTAGGATCCATCCCTCAAGAACAACTATGTCGGGCTCCATCTTTCTTCTAGCACACGTCTTTCAGCATTCTACCTGACCAAGTCCCGCTGAGGACTTCAGTCCCTGTATTGCAAGATGGAGACGGGAGCTGGTTTCCCTGGGGGGAATGAGGGTATGCACCTACAAGTTTAAGTATTGTCAGGCCTGGCTTTCGATGGATTTGTGCTGCCATCCTGTCTATGGCTGCTTCCATTGCGGTCACATGACATATACACATCCATGCCTGGAAAACAGAAAATGCCCAAACATCTCTAGCTCCTCATCTTCTCCTTCAGGAGCATAAGCATTTTGGAGACAGCCTGGAGAGCAAAACTGGCCATGTACATAAGCAGGCTTAAGCCTGTTGGCACTTTAAAACATCATCCCAGCCACCTTCCTCAAGATTATATTGGAGCACCACAGAGGCCCCAGGTATAGGGAAAGAGCAGGCGGTGTCAAGCCTCTCTTCAAGCCGGAAACATGAAGCTCCACCTTCAGGCAGCCATGAGCCATCCCAAAGTAAAACACAACACACATTGCCATGTCGTGGTTCTTCGGGTGGCAGCCATATTGTTATTTTTTCGCCAGTTTCGGAAGGCTGGATCCTATTTAGTGTTTGTGGAACACAGGGACGGACTGGAACTCTATTCACCAGTTCCCAAGACTGGCAGAAAATACATCATCCCTACCCTCTGAGTTTCACCAGCTTCTTCAGAAGACTGTCACCATGAGGGCTCCTTTGGGCAAGGGGTGCTTGGGTTGTTACTCTTCATGTTTCTAGTTTGCGAGGGCTCTTGGGACTCCTCCTAGCTCTCAATCTAAAGAGGTCAACCGTTTCGTTTGGAAGATTTCTTTCTAAATGGAAAATCTTGAGAGGATTAATCCCCCCATCTCCGGCTGGGAATGCCTGGTACCCCTGGACTTTCTTGACACCTAAGCCCCATGTCCTAATCTAGCCTGCTTCTTTCCAGGGATTGAGATTCACAGTGGGACCTGCATACTTTCCATTCAAGTTGTGCATATGAGCTCTGTTCTTCTCCAATGGTCTTCACCAAGGTCATGGCACTGTTGATGGGTTGCTTCACAAGCAGGGGGTGATGATCTACCACTCTATGGCCAAGGAATCATCTTGTCTGGACACAGAAAGAAGGGTACAAATCTTGACGAATCATTGGTTTCTTCTCAACCACAAGAAGTTGCAGCTGGTTCTGACTCAGAGACTACAATTCATTGGCAATGTTTTTTGCACAGACAAAGGATTGGTGCATTGTCGGAAGGACTATGCCATTGCACCATGTGTCAGCATGTCTAGGGTCACCTCCATCGACACCCACTGCAGCCTTACCTTCATAGGTACCAGGTGCATTTTCCATGGATTCCGAGGCACAATGTCCCATGACCAGACAACTTGTATCACAACTGCAATAGAAGCCTGCTGTCACGACCCTCGCCCAAAACCCCCTCTGGCAAATCCATTGGCCAGGTGGAGTCAGGACTCGGGCCTCTAGAGCCTGGCATCCTCTTCAAAAGCCCTCATGGGGCCAGTCCTGGTGCCTATGGTGCCAGGCTCATACACCATGAAAAACAATGTGCTTGGGAACTACTTTATTGTATTTTCAGCCAACATGGAGGCATCCACATAGCTTGGTTCCTAAAAACCAAGCTATGCGGTCTAGTGTTTTGGGTGTGGTAGCCTAGGGACTACTTTACCTGGACTATTTTGTTGGGGCTATTTAAACCACATCCGAGCAAGACAACACGCTTCGCGTTACTTTGCAGCATGCAACGTGGTGGGCGCTCACCGTGTCCAGCTATTCCCTCGAACCTCGGAGAAGCAGAACCTGCAAGCAGACAAAAGGAACATCATTAGCAGCAGCAGCATCTTACCTGCAGTCTTCATCTTCAAACACTCGCAGCTACTGAGAACAGCTTCCTCGAATCTGCACGCCTCCCAGACAGAACGACCTGAAAGAGGAAGACAGAGGCAACATTAAAGAAAGCAGTAGAGACATTTACAAATTACGAACTGCTCAAAAGGGTTACCTGGTTGGTCGCCTCTCGGCTGGCACCACTCCGAACACCGCGACCTACAAGGAAGGAAAACACATGTTAGCAAAGGCAAGACTTCGCAGCACTGCGCATAGCGCTTACTTACCGCATCATGGCGCTCTTAATGCGCCATCATTTACCAGCAGGGCTCAACCAAGCCAGTTCACCGCGCTGAAGCTCTGCATACCTAAGGGAGAAAAAAGAGACATTTTAAACAAAGAAAGGCATGCAGGATAGCAACAAAACTAAAGAACAGCAATAAGACCTACCTGAACAATATCAAACGGGCCGGCGTCAGTGAAGTAACTGGACCGCACTCGCCCATGAAAGACAACCTACCCCTGCAAAGAAGGCAGGACGGAGAGCACGCCTAATTCTACCACAAGGCAGAAATTTCCCCGCAGACCACATCATGGAAAAGCTGAGAACCATACCAGCGAGTAACACGGCTGGGTGGCGTCCCTGTGGATACCAGGTGAGCGTACACCTTACCCAGTGGACCTGTGGAGGGTTTTCTCGCTCTACCCACTCCAGCTCTGGTAATCACCATAAAAGTGGGGTGATACCCCCTGTGAATAGGCAGGAGGATGGGCCAGGGGAAATGCCACATCCGAAAACTAGAAGAGTCCAAATACTTGACAACAAACTGTTTTATTTAACAAAATCTATATAAACCAGGGACAGCTATGGACATCAAGGCGATCGTCAGTCTCTTGGCTAACTCTGGGCTTGTCATTGACATAACAAGATGGGTAGGGATTGCTTAGGGGAATCAAATAGATATACATTCCATACAGGTCAATAACATTGGCTGTATTCTATCTGGTGGCTCCGCCTGGGACCACCTACTAAACCGATACAAGCAAGACATGTCATCATAATGCAAGTACTGCACCAAGGTGTTACTTTTCCCAATAAGGTTACCATTTCTGATTCTCTAGGCCATGAGCCAGGACGTTTAGCTTTCAACATTGCACTATCTTGTATCGTTTATCCCGAGAACTGTATGGGAACAAAGGTTTCTGGCCCTCATTACGACCCAGGCGGTAAGTTACCGCCTGGGCCGTGACTTTACCACCATGGCGTAAACTACGTTTACGCCATGGTGGTTGGCGGACTTACCGCCCCATTCCGACCTCGGCGGGGCGGTAAGTCCCCAATCCCCATTTACCCTTCCCCATTCCCATTTTTGCCCCATAGGGCATAATGGGAGTGGGGAAGGCGTTAATTACGCCACCGTAAATTACGGTGGCGTAATTAACTCCATGGTCCCTTAGCGCCATGGATTTTAACACCTGCTAAAAGCAGGTGTTAAATCCGCCATGGCGCTAAGGGACCTCGTACTCAGGCGGTAAGGGTCGGCGCTGTTTAGGCCGTCGTTAAACCCTTACCGCCTGAGTTGTAATGAGGCCCTCTGTCTGCCTATCTCTGAATCTAATGAGAAGGCATTGTCCTCCAACCATGTGCCACATGTGTGGTGACCACATTTTAGATTAACCTGCTCCTTATTTATAGGATTTTAGTCCTTATTATTGCGAGTGATATTGCCTTCCTTGGCCTCTAGAGACTTGTTTGAGCTATTCTCTTCCCCTATTAAGTCTGAGACAGTGGGAATCCGACCTTCCAACACTGCTTGATTTTTTGCTTAATCTTAAAGGAATGTATCTCTCATCTGCGAACTTTCCTTCCACAGTAACCCTGTCTAGACATGTGCAACTACTGCTTGTGCTGTTCAACTTTGGCTTTTCTGAAAACTCAACGAAGCAGGCCCCTGCAGCTTCGAGGCTTTTCAATTTTTCCTCTTCTCCCAACTGTGGCTGCGCCATCCATCTTGGTGTCCATGCCACTCATTTTAGTTGCGTTCTACATTGAGCAAGCTTTGTTTGTATTCTTTCGTGTCTTGCGTGTGTCAGTGTTCAGCAGTGATGTCATTTTGTTACGTCATCTCGATCACAGCATGTTCATGTCCTCCAAAGCCTGCAGAGTCATCTGTTCTCCAATTTCTCCAGGGTAGGGTCAGTTTGGCTATCTCAGTGAGTACCATCCCTCACACCTGTGATATGGTGGTAGGGAGGAGTCAGATGTCATAAGGCATGCAGACCTTCTGTTTCTATAGCATCGAGACAGGTGAGGGGCCAACCTTAATAAATGGCACATTCATTTGTCTTCATCACTATGGATGCAAGCTCGATGAGTTGGGTTTCCTTCCAGGGACAAAGGACTGCTCCATTTCATTGGGATGGTTGAGGCAAGACCATGTCTTTAAAAATGCAAGAACCTGGAGGTGCTCTACGAGGCTCATCATTTCTTCACCCTGGACATTTTGAAGCAACTGGTATTGAGCAGAACTGACAACCCATCAGCCCATGCCTATATCAATTGCCAGGGAGGGACAAGATACAGGACCTTGGAAGAATAGCCTGCTCCATAGCCTTGTGGGTTGGCACCCATCTCCTGTTGCTCAGTGTGGTTCACATATGTGGAATGGAGACCTCCATGGCAGACCCCTAGAGCTGATTTTTCCCAACGTCACCAGAGTGGCAACTGTTTTAAGTAGCATTCAATTTAATCACCCAGACATTTTACCAGCCCAAAGCAGACAGGTTTGACTAAGCCAAGAACACCCAAATCCCTTTTTATTTAATATTCTGGGTCCAGTGGACATGGTGGAAAGATGATCTATCCATGTGTTGACAAGAGACTTTAGTTTACAGCTTTCACCTGATCCCTCTGATCACCCAGGAACTGCAGGCGACCAATGGGAGCAGCTCATCACTTCCCTTTGGGACCCTCTTGGTGACCATGGTTTATGCGCATCAGATGACGTGCACTGTGCCTCCGTTAAGGCTTCGCCACATCCCCTGTGGTTCTGGGCCCTGAAGACTCACTGCTTCCTAAGCAATTGGCATTGTGCCGCCTGGTGGTTCCTGCTCCAGAAGGCTTGATGATGCAGGGTTTCAGAACATGGTCTTTGCAGACCTCGCAGAAACCAGCTACTTTGAAATCCTTTGCCCGTCACTGGGATGTCTTTGTATCTAGGTGTAGATGGGTCATGCCCCTGGATCGTGGGGTGGTCAGGTTCTATCAGTGTTTTCAGGAAGGTTGACATGGGGTTACCACATACTTCCATTCGGGTGCTGTGGACTGTGATACAGCTTGTCCTCCCACTTTGGGAGGCTTGATGTAGTCAATACTATTTGAGGAGCCCCTCTCTCACTCAACCCAGAGTCCATTCCTTGACTCTGCACTGAAACCTCAGCACAGTTTTACAGGAACTCCATCCCCCTCACCCGCACTCACCCCCCAGCCTTGGGATTTAAGTTGTTCAGCAGAAAGAGTTGAGTTGAGAACCCTCTTCTGCTCTCTCTCCGAGGGCTTTCATTTTGAAAAGGGACCCTGTATTTAGACCTAAGGTGGTTTCCTTCTTCCACTTAAACCTGGAAATCGCCATCCCGTCTCCATTCTTTTCCAGGCAGTCAGAGGTTGAAGTTCATTGCCACAGCAAACCTGATTCATGGAATTTGCACGGTGCAAAGTGACTTTATTTATTGATTTAATTCAATTTTCTTTTTAATAACATGCCTAATACCGCACCTGAGTTCGGTTTCTAGGCGTGGATTCGGGATTCAAACCTCTGTTGCTCTGCGTGGCCTTGCTTGCAAGACCAGCGCATTGCCCCAGTGCTATCCTCTGTTCACCTTGCACTGCCAAGAAACACATGCTTCATGGAACAGTGCAAAGTGTCTTTTCTGCCGTGCAAAAAGACACTTTGCCCTGTTCCATGAATCAGGGTGTTTACTGGCAGCGCTAAATGACTTTTCACCAGTGGAAAGCCACTTTGCACAGTGCGGAAAACACCATGAATCAGGCCCCTAGACATCAGACAAATCATTTTGCCCTATTTGGAGGGGGCAGTGTTACTGTGGTCCTCAGGAAGTCTCTTTGTGACATATAAGGCCTGCAGTAGAGGTCAGAGGGCCTGTCTGGCAACTCTCAGTCGATGACTGAAGAAAGATAACTCTGGCTTATACTTTAGAAGGCATACAGTTTCCCCCTTGGGTCATGGGGATTTCTAGCAGGGTTATGGCGGCTTACTGGATGCAGGGAGCGGGCCTCCATTCTGCAGGCCTGTAAGGCGGCCATTTGGGCATCCCCCTTTCTCAGCATTATCCTGCTATTCTCCCAGGTCAGGAGGGTCAGAGGTGTGCCCACTTTGTCTTGGGTGTGGAGCCATCCTGGTGGACTGGAGCTGCTTTAGTAAACAGTTCACAGTGCGTGTGCACTTCTTCTTCTGTTTCTGGTTTGGTTCTTATGCCGGAGCACTTCTGCTTCCTCCTTTGTTCTACTTCAAGAGTAAGGACTGGGACAAGAAAGAGGCACACGGGGTGGTACTCTGATGATTTACCAGCAATATTCATTGCTCGTGAGTCTGTCCTCCCAGTACATATACACACACCCTCCCCCCGGGGCTTCGGCACATCAGGAGTGTTTGGGTAGGAAATCCTTGAGTGAGCACCTACTTCGTTTAGGGCCTAATAGGGTGGAGTTTATGTATTTGGTGGAAACATTTGAATAACTGTTGGGAAGGTAAGGTGCCTTCTATTGTAAATACTGGGATGAAGACCGGTTGCACTAGGAGTAATGAAAGTTACCAGTAAGTAATTCAAACATACCCATACATCTTACATTTCAGTGAAGCATAGCACAGCACAGTTGAGTTTAGCTTAACCGTTAAATATCCTAGCCCAGTGAAGCCTAGAGCACCATAACCTAGCATAAAGGAGTGGAGTGAAGTATACCAGCATATCCTTACATCACATAGACTAGCAGAACTCAGAATAGAATAACATATGAGAGTTGAGTTTAGCTTAAATAACCATTGCACATCATAGCCCAGTGAATAGTATAGCTTTAAAGCCCTGCTCTGGGGGGCAGACATGGCTTTAATGGCCCCAGCCTCAGCCTAGGTAGGCCGCAGTGGTGCGAATGCCTCAGAGAGGGCTGGGGGTCATTAATGGCCATGTCCCCCCCACAGATCAAGGGTGAATGCCAGTAACAACCCAGGGTTTATCCGGGGTCTGAATGGCTTTTCCTTTCCTTGGGAGATTGACGTGCAAGCAACACCAATCACGTGAGGAAAAGAAAACAAAAAAAAAGATGGCTACCACCTTAGGGAAAATTGACTAAATGGCTTTTCTAGTTATATGGCAGCGGCCGGGACCGGGAGGAGCGACTGGACCAGAACATAAAGCTCTGGTCCAGCTGGTAAGTGGCGAGGGAGGGGGTGGAGAAGGGGTTGGGTTTGAAATCGGGGGTATGGGCACAACAGGGAGATGCTCCTGGTTGCCTCCACACATTCAGAAAAAAAGATGGGGCCACTCGGGGTATTGCCTCTGTTGGCTGGAAAAGTGAGCGGAGAAGGTATATTCTTGCCCATTATTCCAGCCACCTGATTGGCTAATGGCACTTAACCAGGTGCGAATACTGCATTGTAGTGAAGTTGAGATTCGCTTAGCATGCATTGCCTAAAATAGCCCAGAGAACCATAGCAGAAGCATAGCACAGCACAACTGAGTTTATCTTACAGTACATAACAGAGCATATCAAATAGCATTTTCTAGTGAAGCATAGCAGTGCGCAGACGGGTTAATCTTAACACACCATTACATATCATAGCCCAGTTAAGCATGTGACACTGTAAAAAAATACACCACAGCTTATTTTAGCACACCTCACATACCATAGTAAGAATAATTTATTTATTGGTGTTGTTACGCTTAATCTAGTTTAGCACAGTATTGCATAGTTTAGGTTAGTATAGCATTTGATATCATAGCATAGTAAAGCATAATGTAGAGAAACAGATGCATAATCTCTAGTACCTGCCCCCTCACCTCCGTCATACTGGAAAAATAGCAGGAAGACTGTGCATGACACCAGGTATTATCCCAATACTGAATCGAAGATATGAGAGATGTTACACACTCAGACAACTGTATCAAATGTACCCTCACACTGGTGTGGTGGAAAGATGTTGGCATACACCATTGGGCATGGAAGAGCTGTAAGTGAAAACTGACAAGAGTAAAGTGACGTCATAAAGAGAAGACATGAGGACGCATAGAAACGATATGCAGATGCTTAAAGAGCAAAGATGTAATCAAGGAAGTAAAGTTAATCCAATCTAGAGAGACGGAGAAATTATCTATGCTGAGAAGACGAGTAAGATGAAACTCAGGGATTGTACAGATGCAGAAACACAAGGTAGATAAGCTATATAGATGCTTTCTGCAGTAGGAACTATAATGTAAGGAAAGCAGCAGCCATGATGGAAAGATGGAGGTTGGATCATGTCAAACCAGGGCTGTACGGCTGAAAGACGCTGAAGAAACACTTTCGAGCAAGGAAAAAAGGATATCTGTTTCTCTGAGACTGAGGATGACACATCATGAAATAATTGGAAGGTAAAGTGGGAATCAACATGGATGAGCTATGAATAAAGGATACATTTCTTTTAAGATTAAGCAGAGGTGAAAATATTTTCAAGTGCCAAGTATTGAACAATCAAGGATGCAGAAAGCATATGCAAGACGGAGCAACCAAGTCTCTAGAGGCCAAAAGGAGTAATAACACCCAGTATAACTGAATCAAATAGCACAAAATAAAAGGTTGAAATAGACAAATGTGTGGTCTCCTCACATGTGGTGAAAAACTCGAAAACAAGGCCTTTTCATTAAGCTCCAACAGAAGATAGCGATGTAACTAAACTCCATTAAAGGTCCTAGAGAAGAGAACAGTCAGCAAGGCCAGCTACAAAGGAGAAACATTGACTCATGCTCTAGCTTATGAGAGATGGTAGACTATTTGACCAATGTGGGCAGTGGTCTGACGTTGTTGCCGCACCTGGGTTTCGTTTTGCTTACGTGCTGCGAACGAACCAAATGTCCAACGTTAGGATAGCATGCCAACCAATCATAAGGGGCTATGCAGTGGAATGCTATACAATGTTGCAGATGCCAGTCCACTATTATTTTTCTATAATCTGTGTTATAGGTATTTAGAGATAGTAGTTCGAGGCGTGCCTACCAAACAGGGGGCAGCCAATGATGTTATTAACGCTTATGCATACTAGAGGTAATTGTGTTCCCTTAACCAATCCCTTCCTTCAATAGGTTTTATTGTTTGCCACGTAGGATGACATCATAGCTGACGTACATCGCAGTGTAAAGCCTTTGTGTAATGGAAAAGTAACTGAGAGTGAGTAAGTTGCAATCGTATGGTCGCCAGATTTCCCTACTTTATTTGAGCTGACAATAAAGTAGTACTTTGCCATATTCTTCGAGTCTGTCTGATTATTTCGGTCCAGGATCATTTATTATGGTAATTCCATTCTGCGCATGAGAAACGCCCGAACGTGGTACTGCAAAATAACATTGTTTGCAGTGGGTTATCTTAGTGTAGCATTGTAGAGCATAATGAATCGAACATAGTGACGCTGAATGCACTTTGTCTTAGTGTAGCTGAGCAGAGCATTGCAAAGGCTCAAACATAGCGTGCTTTAGTTTCATTTAACACAGTCATGGCATTTCATAGGAAAGCATGGCAGTTTCTCTTAGATTAGCACAGCAAAACAATGCATAGTATACTGGTGCTTATTTTAACTGTGCTTAGCATAATAAACATAGCAGACATTAGCTACAGTTTAGCATAGCTAAGCAGGTAGAGTTTACATTATTATAGTGTAGCGTTTCATAGTAAGATTAAGGGTTATCTGCTTTAGTTCAGCATAATATTTTTAAAAAAGGGATTTGAAATAACTGTTTTGAACTAAGCAATGCTTAGCATATTCAGATACTGTTTAGCTGAGCGTGGAATTACATAGCATAGCACCCTTTTGAAAATATTGGCTTATGTTACCATAGCATAACATCCCATGACATACCACAATGTTCATTGACCTTTTACACCATCTGCATTGAGTGAGCCTCAGTAAAGTGTTGGGTGTATATTAAGTAGTCAAAGGGCTGCTACCATGTTCATTAATAACTGTTAATTGACCATTTAAAAGTTACTGCCCTTAAGCGAAGCAAGGGCTGGTAATGCAGAATAGATCTATGAAGAAATCGTTGACGACGGCAAATGCTGTCAACCATATACTATTGCAGGGTGATTTATGCTTCCAAACACATAGTGAGCTGCATATCTCTAGAGCAGGGAAACTGAACATGTCTGGAGCTGCCAAACACATTAAAGGAGATTGATGCCTGCGCACTGGAGTACGACCACCTGCTGTTTTTCTGAGCAGTCAGATGCATCATTCTGTGCCTTGTTTTTGGTAATTTCTTGAAGGGCTTGCGTTTTTTTGTGCTGAACAGGCAGCATCTATTTTTCGGGGATATGAGCAGGTCGGCCATGTTCTGCTTCACGCGGCAGCATTGTGGAATGAGGTCAAATGCAGGGCAGTTATTGACGGTCGTTCTGAAAATCTGAATGGCAGGGGGAATCCGCTATCTATCAGATTTCACTACGTGCTTAGGACCTATCTAGACGTGTTTCTTATGCCGGCCCCTCCACTTCCCTCTGAAATCAATCTTAATTGACGGGACACTGTTTTCCTTGAACAGGTCTCTGTGTGTGATTCCTCGCTCTGGAATACCACGTGCGATTTGGAATGCAGAGAACATCTTAGCGTTTTGCCACCTGCAACTTCCCTTCTCATTTTCAGCCCTCTTCTAGAGCTATTTTGGCAACCAAGTGCCTTAAAGAGTTGTACCCATACTTCTGTTACTGGGGACTAGTCCTGTCCTTCTTCAACAAATAGGGAAGTGCAGCTGCTGGTTCTGGATATTATATGATATGATGGGTTATTTATAACGCGCTTAATCCCCAGAGGTTTCTAGGCGCGGACTCGGGGATCGAACCTGTGTTGCTGATTTCGTCTTGCTTCCAAGGCGAGCATTTTGCTGCTGAGTTATCCTCTCGAGACCCGAGGAAAGGAGGGAATTAATCCATCTCTCCTTTGTTAGTTGTTCCCAAAACACATTCTTGTTATAAAAACCCGTAGAAACCCCGAGGTGGGAGGTAAAAAGATTCTGTTTTTTAAGCAGATATATGAATTCATTTTTTTGCATTCACACGATCCAAAAACCGCCTGACTGGGGCATAATATAGGACCGGGCAGCAATCAAACATGTGTTCCCATAATAGCCAATGGTAATTGGTTACTTTTCGTGACAAACTGTTTGAGTAATGGAGGCGTTTCTTGTGAAATGTGGTGCAGACAGTGAATTTTCAAGCACACCTTGTCAGCTTCATTGGCCATAACTAGCAGCTGCACGGTGCAATAACTTACCAAACTGGCCCACTTTGGCCCAAGGGACTGGCCTGTTGGCCCAGCAGTTCATGTGTTGCCGCTAGCCACTGTGAGCCTGCGGAATCTGTCCACATCTTTTCTCCCACAAGCGCTTGGATGCCCAATAGGTTTTTGATATTTTCACATTCCAAATCCTAGTCTTTCCCTGGCCGAGGCCTAAGACAACAACCCTGGTCTTTCCCTGCTAAGCAACCAGTGGTGCCCCTGGCCTTATCCTTCTAGCTCGAGGAATGGTAACTGACCCAACTTAAGCAACTACTAGTAACACCTAACTCTCTCGGGAGGATAGTACAGGGGCAACGCGCTCGTCTTGGAAGCAAGACAATGCTGAGCAACACAGGTTCAATCCAGCGCTTAGAAATCTCTGGGTATTAAGCGCATTATAAATAACCCATTACCATTACATTACAACACTACAGCAAGTACTGCGACGGATGCAGTGCTGAGGAGAAGAAACGCTGGTCACTTATCTGATCGCTTCCAGTTTCTAATCCCAGCGCCCATGGAAAGTCAGGTGGATCTTGAGCAAGTCTGGGGATTAAACACAAATTAGATTAGTGCTTAAGAAACGAGCTCTGCTGGCATACAATGTGACGCCAGTAAATCTGTTTGTTGTATTTGCAAGTCCTAAAGTTAGTAGGGTAGGTGTTGCAGGGACGTAATTTCACCAAAATGCCAGGGGTAGTGGAAGTGACATCACACGACCCTTGACCTCTGAGGACATCACATGAAGTGATGTCATTTGACCCCACCTCGAAGTGACATCACAGGAAGTGATGGAACACGACCATTCACCCCTCAACAAAACAGGAAGTGGCATTACAGAACATTGTTTATGAGTGCACTACGAAATAAATATGGTTACAATATCACTGTAAAGTGATATACATTTCATGCAAGAATGGCTCACCATATGTATCGTTAATATCAGCGCATATAGGCCCATATTACCAAAATCACTGTGAATGCAAGCAGACGTCCAATGCCAAACGATAATGATGTGTTATTATATTGCACTTACGCGTAAGCGAATTGTAGAGAACAAATATATTATACATACAATATCACCCAACCTGTGTTGGTACTCATTTATCAACCTCAGCAGGATGAAAGGCTGAATTGACCGTGCTGGGAGTCAAACCTGCAGATCACACACACACACATTGCAGCAGCCAGCGCTCAGCCCACTGAGCTACCTTACTGGCTATAGCTATCAGAAGACCAGCCATTCCAGAAACAAAGAGTCACATGCTGCTGGCCACAGCCTGTGAGCCTTAATGTAAAAAAAAGAAGAAAACACAAAATCAGATTTATTTTTAGGGGTAGCAAGGGAGACCTAAGGGGTCGCAGTTGTGACCCCGGGCGACCCCTAAATGACGTTGATGAGGTGTAGGGGAATTTCTAAAATCCTAGCGCTTATTTTGCTACTTAATTTAAAATTCCTTTGAAAATGAAATGGTTGTTCGAGGCTAATAACTCCTTCCTTTGGAGGGCGTATTTCATATTAGTACCCGTCGAGAGTCAAGCAGAATGCAACACTGGGTCGAGGGATTCTCGGCTGGGATTCCAGCCTCCTTGTCCATGGCGCAGGGCGTGGCAGCCCTTCAGCCAATGAGGAAGCTCGAAGCGGGGCCATCTGCGTTCCGAGCCTCCCCACGGGTGAGAGGCTGCCTTTGACCCCCACCGGGTGTGGAAACAGAGAAATTGATATGAGGCCGGGAAGCCCAAAGGAAACACACCAACACAGGTTACAAAGAACATACAAAGCGCTTTATTCAAAAGATACAACAATTACCAAAAGTCAATTGACAAACGGATAGCTATTCGGCCCTCAGAGTAACAGAACAAACTATCAACGGTAGTTCGCCGTGTTAGTGTGAGAGACCGTACATTGGGATTCTCGGGTTTTTATACTTTTTATCCAGCTCTGGCCAACCCCCTCGCGGGTTAACCATTCTTAGAACCAGGCCTAGAGTTCGTTGCCAGGTCAATCCCATAATGTATGCATTTTGATCAGTTCCGCTGATACAGTTGTTCATTTACACATAGTCAGGGATAGGACAAGGTCTCAGTTCGCGACCCCAACAAGTGGCCTTCGGGCATATTACTTATTCATGTGTGCGGAGGTCACAACGGCCAGAATCCCACTCGAAATGTCATTCGGCCTCCATTTTGTTGTTCAGGGTGACTTCCACACTAAAAGAGAACCTAAAATGGCGGCTAAATCCAAGATGGCGATTTACACAATACATTAAGGTCAAGACCTTGCTGTGGAATCTACTTACACAATGTTTTTAGACAACTTGGCGTAGGCCAGCACACATTCAAACAATGCGATAGGAGGTATAATATTATTTCGATTTCGACAGACCCTCCTTTTGGCCTATGCCAAGTGCTAAACATCATTCCTAATACTTTTGAAAATAACTCCATGTGTTATCATCCATAGATTCTGCATCATTGTCTGTAATGTCTATAGCCATAAGGTCGTTCATAAAAACTTCTTGTAACATGAATTCTTTAGATGCTGTATCTGGGGTATATATTGTATGCCCTATTGTGCTCACTGCTTGAGCGCAACACCCCCCTATCATTCCACATATGCTTGGGAGGCATTGAAAACAGCAACAAAGGAATAACAGAATCCCTAAAATAACCAGAATAATGGAAAGCACCTTCCAACCCCAAGATCGCAAAGAATCCGAGAAACCAAGTACTAAGGTTCCAGTCTCCTACAGGGATATGGACTTCAGAACTGAGAGTATGCAAGTTCTGAATTGCTTTAAAAATTGTTGGCGAGGAGTCTGGTACGAAAACACAACAAGCGGACCCCACTAATTTGCATACTCCACCTCGTTCTGCCAAGATGACATCTAATGCCATCCGATTTTGAAGTGCTACCAATCTTATTGCCTTTTGCTCTAAGGTCATATTGTAGAGTATGTCCGTGGTCCGGTTGATCGTTCTCTCCAGTACCCTTGCTAATCCCCTAATGTTCGCTGAGTTTGCTATTTGTCCCCAAAAGGGCACAACCGATTTAGCGATGTCCCCCAATACTTGCCCAGGGGTATCTCCGTTGTTGTCTCGCCGTGGGCGAGCCTTAGAAACCTCCAATGTACTAGCTACAAATACCCCAGGTAACAATATTCCTAAATAACAAGTTCCCTGCCAATCCTTGGGCAACCAGGGAAATGCTAAACTACCACAAACAAAATAAACAGGCCCCCCTACATACAGAGGCCTGTTTTCCCCAGTCAAATTTACAATGTTTTTACAAGCTTCAAAATCTCCCATTGGCCTAATGCAATTTCTCTGTACACAGAAGGGAACTGAGTCAGGACTATGATTTATAGAATAAGAAGGAGGTACAGCGTCCTTATTGCCTATCAAAGCCATTTTAAAGGAAATCAGAGTTTGAAAAGGAAGAGATAGTTTGTCAGACGGCCTAATAGAAGCAACGTTAGGTTTACTTCTATTTGCGAAAAGAGAGCATCCCAGGGGAGTCAATTCACGTTTCTCTAAATCATTTAAATTAGTTCCATCAAAGTTCCCTGAGATGCTATCATTCCATCGGCCAAAGAATAGTGCTCTAAGTGAGGCATAGCAAGCAGTCGTTAAAGGTAGAGGATGTATATACCATCCCAGACCCTTGTACCCATGTTGCGGTAAATGAGTACAAATCCAACAATTACTCTTGTTAAAAATGGCATGAGTAGCATTCATTACTATCATCAGAGTGTTATTATGATACTTTTGTCTATGTTGGGAGTCTCTAGGGGACAGAGTATGAAGGTGTACAGAGGGAGTCAAAACAGTTGGTACGATCTCGGTCGGTAATAAAGGTTTCAAAGGATAGATTTCTTCGAAATACCAAAGTCCTACAGTAGCAGTTGCAAAAATAACAATATTCATTATCAAAACACAACAGTACGTTTTCGGGGCCCATGCACATTGTTCATTGTTCGATTTGGTCACCCCCTTATTTACAAGTTCAGTACGGTACGGGGAGCAGCGGTGAAGGTTGCAGGCATCGTAGTTTCTCAATCGACGGCCCCAATGTTCGTTGCTGGCGACACTACGGTCGCGTGATTTCTTAGTCCTTCCCAACCCTAGCCAGCAGAATCCCTTTTTGTTCAACAAAACTTTTTCATAACAAGACAATTTTCCAATCACTTCCTTTTTCCAGATGCACGAAACTCGTGCCGTAGTTCTATTTCCTTGGTCGAAGGTTGTGCCTGATGGTACCCAAAATTGTCTTGTCCGGAAGCAAAGTATCGTCACTTCCTGAGGGAAGCGACGTGTCGGTGGCGACAGAAGTTTCAGAGCTCGAAACAGTGTTTTCCGGAAGTGATTTTTCAAGAGTGCGGAGACGAAATGGACTGTTCCCCAAGCTCCACAGGCTCAGAGAACTTCTCCGACGCACTCACAGCGCTGTTTGCTACTCCAAGATCAGAGACTGTAGCATCAGCGAGGGGTTCTGCTTCTTCTGTAACGTGTGGCGTCGGATGAGGAAGTTTCTTGACGTGCGTCGCGTGAATCCAGTTCTTCCTTCCAGCCACCCGCACTGCTGTCCTGGTGACCAATAACACCTGATGGGGTCCCCGCCAGCGAGGCGCGAGACAGGAAGACCTCTCGTAGGCCTTCACGAGGACCCAACTTCCAGGCTGTATATCGTGTCCTGGGCCCGTGAACCGTACAGGTAAAGCAGAATACACCTCGTGATAAATGAAATACAGGTTTTTAGTTAACTTGTTACAGTAGTCTACAAGCAATACATTTTCCACCTCCCTCAGGGCTTTAGGTTTCGGGAGACCCCAAATGTTAGCAGGTCTCCCCATTACTACTTCAAATGGAGAAAGCCCCGTTCTAGTCTGAGGTGTGGTACGCATAGCTAATAACACAATAGGCAAAGCATCTGGCCATTTTAGTTTGGTATCAGCACATGTTTTTGCAAGTTTATTCTTTAAAATACCGTTGTGTCTTTCTACCAACCCAGCACTTTGAGGATGCCTAGCTGAATGAAATCGTTTCTCAATACATAGGGCTGTGCATATTTGCAAAATTACTGCTGCGATAAAGAGGGGACCATTATCCGACCAGATTATCCTCGGGAGCCCAAATCGAGGAAAGAATTCTTTTACCATAATCTTTGCAGTGGTCATGGCGGTAGCATCTTTGACGGGGAAAGCCTCGACCCATTTACTAAATAATTACAAGAACATATTTTAGATTATTAAATCGTTCCATCTCAATAAAATCAAAGTGAATAACCTCAATGGGGACAGAAGGGGGCCCGAAACTTCCCCTTGGAGTCACTGTCCCCTTACCCACATTGTGCTGCAGGCAGATCATACAGTTCTGGACGTGCCTCTTTGCAGTTTCCAGAATCTTGTCATTTACCCAAACCTGTTCTAACATTTTCGTGATCTGCTGGGCCACACATGCATAGGACCGTGTGCCATCGTAACCATTGCCAATACATAAGAATCAGGAAGCAACCATTTCCCTTTGGATGTATCCACCCAACACCCTTCGTCATCCAGTTTCCCCATTCCTTCAGCCCACTTTTTAGATTCTTCCATTGTGGCATCAGTTTGAATATCTCGCACAGACCCAATACCTTCATCCATTATGCAAGCATCTCTCATTTCCCTCGAGGCATACATGTCCGTGCTAAGGTCTGTGGCCGTTTGTCTGGCTATCAAATCCGCAAAAGCGTTCCCTTTGCCCACATCATCTATGACCTTGCGATGTGCTGCACATTTCATGATCGCTAACTGTTTAGGGAGTGAGAGTGCTGAAAGTAATTGCACTATCAAGGGGCCATGCTGAATCTTGGTCCTATGTGAGGTCAGGAACCCTCTTTCCAACCAAAGCTTTCCGAAGTTGTGAGCCACCCCAAATGCGTACTGGCTATCAGTATATTTATTGACTCTATGCCCCTGGGAAAGTTCACAAGCTCGGGTCAACGCTATAATCGCTGCGGCCTGCGGGGAGTTATGCGAAATTCTCTTAGTTTTGACAACTTTACTCAATGTAGTAACTGCATAAGCAGCTGTAGATGTACCATTCGAAAGTTTGAAGCAGGAGCCATCGCAAAACAGCTCCCCTTCTGCATTATCCAAAGGAGTATCTATGAGATCTATCCTGCCCTTCGTTTCTTGTTCAGTGGTATACAGGCAGTCATGTAATTCTTCGTCACCGCAAACAGTGTTTTGCGGGAAAGGTAAGAGTTCAGCCGGATTAAGAACACAACACCTCTTAATTTGAATATGAGGGACAAACAGAATTAGTTCATACCTTGTTAACCGTGCTTAGGTGAGGTGTTGCGTTTGAGTTTTGTTCAATAGAATATCAACAGAGTGAGGTACCATCAAAATTAAATCATGGCCTAGGACCATTCCCTCACTCTGTTTTACAGACGCGGCAGCAGCAGCGACAGCGCGCAAACATCTTGGCAAAGCGCATGTGACAGGATCAAGGGTGGAGGAGTAGTAGCCGCACGGCCTATTCTTCCCTCCGTGTTCCTGTGTTAACTCAGCCAAAGCACATCCATCACATTCATGCACAAACAACACAAAGGCCTTGTCATAATTTGGAGTACCCAGAACCGGTGCCGAACATGGCGCGGTTTTGAGAAGCTCATAAGATCGTTGATGTTCCGATTCCCATGGCAGTGGCAGAGAAATGCCCTTCTTCGTCAAAGCAAACATCGGTTTTATCACTAGTGCGAAATTCGGGATCCACAACCTACAGTAAGAAGCCATACCTATCAGGGCTCTGACTTCCTTCTGTGTATTTGGAACAGACATGCCAGAAATGTGTTTTATTCTTTCAGGTGTCAATCTTCTCCCCTCCTTTGACAGGAGGTAGCCTAGATAGGCAACCTCCTGACAACAATATTGAAATTTTTTAAGCAAAGCTTTGTGACCATTTTTAGCTAGATGAACAAGCAACAGTACAGTGCCTTCTTTACAGGCACTCTCAGAGTCTGCAGCCAAAAGTAAATCGTCAACATATTGAAGCAGCGTGCAAGTAGGTGGCAATTCAAGGGTGTCAAGCTGCTCTTTCAAGGCTCTACTATAAATACTAGGACTTTCAGTATACCCTTGAGGTTCCCTTTTAAATGTAAATGAGCGTCCCCCAAGGTGAACGCAAACAGATATCTGCTTTCTTTATGTATAGGGATACTAAAGAAAGCGTTTTTTAGATCCACAACGCTGAAGTGCGTAGCCATAGCAGGGATCATTGTTAATATCGTCGTCACATCAGGCACAATTGGAAATTGTGGGGCGACCACTCAGTTAATAGCACGAAGATCAATTATAAACCGGTATGGAATTGCATTGTCGCCTTTCTTATATACGGGTAAGATCGGACTGTTACACAAACTTCCTGTAATCTCCTCGATCACCCCACAATGTACAAAATCGGAGACAATGCATTTCAAAGCACGTTCGCCTTCGACTGATATTTTATACTGCGGGATGCGTGGCAGTTTCACCCCATGTTTCAGAACTATTTTACCGGGGTCAATCTGTAACACTCCAACATCATTGTCGTCCACCGCCCACAAACATTCCGGGACAATGCTGAACTCGGGAGGTAAAGGTCGAATCAAGAACTAGGAGAATTAGGAAGTTGCTGTGGTGAAACCGTTAGCCGTACTCCATCTGAAGAACAATGAATTACTGCGTTCAATTTCTTTAACAAATTCAACCCCAGCAAATTCTCTCCACAGTTCGAAGTGAGAAGAAAGGGACAATGGTCCATGAAAGGACCCAAAGAAACGGATACCGGCGCAGAAACCGGACAGACAGCTGGTACCCCAGAAAACCCTACGGAAACATTTGTTTGCCCTGACAGTGGGATGTTTGGAACCCGAGAATGATCAATGGAGCACTTCTGTGCTCCAGTGTCAATCAAAAACTGGTGTTTCCTATTCCCTACTAATAATTAAACGTAGGGGCCTTTCTGATTAACGGGAATAGGCGAAGGTTCCAAACCCTGCTTCGGGCAATCCTAATGAAATAGAGCCTCATCAGAAGGAAGCTCTTCGGAAAGGTAGGCAGCAGAAGGGTGATCAAATATGTTCCTCGAGTCCATACTCGAGGTCTGATTTCCCCGTGAAAAAGGTTGCTGAGAATCTTGTAAAAGCTGACCTCTGTCAGGGCCCCCTGCTCCAGGGCAGCCCCTAGGTCGTCTACCCATACCCCCAAACGCACTGTTTGACCTCTGGCGAAGGACAGGGCACTGTGCTCGCCAATGACCTTCCTGGCGGCAATAAGCACATTGATTAATATTTAAAGGACTCAAAGGAGTATTTCCTTTTGGGACGTACTGACCTCTAGTCTGTGTCGTACCTCCTCTGGGGTTTCTAACAATTTGCTGTAATAATACTTTGGTTTTCAAATCTCCCTTTCTCTTTTCAATTTTTTCCTTCTCATTATTAATACGGTTCTCATAATACTGAGCCATGTGCAAAACCTCAGATTGAGATTTTGCCTGCCAAGCGCTCTCAGAGGACATAATTTGTGACTGGATGTCAGGTAACAAACCACGTACAAATTTGTCCACGAACAACCTTTTCCCCGACTCTGTACCTAAATCCTGTCCAATGAAGTCAGAAAATACCTGCTCGAATCTATTAAAAAATTCGGTGGCGCCTTCAGTTTTCCCTTGGACACAGGCCGTAAGCTTGTCCCAAATAATCCTTTTCTCTGGAATTATAGTTTTTAGTTTAGCGACAATCCTATCAGGTAAAGTAAGTATTACCTGTGGTGGTTTCTCACCAGCTGGTCTTTCTCCATCAATTCTAATCATATTAGCCCATGTATCTCCCAACCCCGGCACATCGTCTATTGTCAGAACCTGTTTCCATACATCTACGGGTAGGAGTACAGGGAATAACAAGTCAATGTCACTCAAGGTGAACACAGAGGATTGTAAAACGGACTCTATTTCTTTGTAAAACCCCGTCGGGTTTTTCCTGATATCGGGAACTGATTGTCTAATTGTGTTCACTTCCTGTCGTGAAAATGGGACGTGAACAAATTGCGATACATAATGTGCAGGGATATCCACAGCGGGGGCACCAGTCCCAGCGTTGGCGGGGATCTCAACTTTTGGGACAAAGGTCAGAGGAACCTCTCTGATAGGCAACTAAGATATAGGTACCTCCGGACGCTTACTAAGCAATAGAGCCAGGTCGAGCGCTAAGGCAGCTGTAGAAGTGTCAGGTGAAAAAGCCCTTTTACAAATCCCCAATAATTCTATGGGGCAACTAACCCTCTTCCTTACACATTCCTCTTGCAGGTGCTGTACCATCACCTGAATTACCTTTCTTTGCATTTCTACTGTATACTGACTATACGTGTCATACACTTCGTCTGGCGGTATCGATGAATCCGAGATCCATCGAACCGCCTCTTTGGTACAAATTCGTACTTCCTCAGGTGCTGCTCTACGGCACGGAAGTAACCGTTTCTGTACATATATTCTATCGTCTTCATCATCCTCATCTCGTGATTTTTCAAAGTCTTTCCTAAACTCAAACAATCTTTCAACATGTCCATATACTTTCTGCTCTGTGTCCCTCGAAAGTGCCAAAGCATTCAGATCTCACACCCCTTGTGGAAGATCCGAATTTTGTAATCTACCCCACATCACACACAAATGAGTCCCCAAACCTTCGATAAAAACATTTTTCTCGTGAAAACTATTCAAATTAGATAATGTGGAAAAAACATTAGCTTGATCACCTTTCTCCATGCAATGCTTAGCCCATGCAAACAATTCCTGTTTCTTATCTGCAGAAACAGTACTACGAGTCACAATCTTTGACCCTGCACCTGGATCGACTTCAATCAATACGAGGCCACTCGGGAGCGGAGGTATAGGTAAATTTAACAAAGGTGCAACTATCGGTGCAGGGGGAAGGGGCGGTGCGATAGGCGGAGGAACAACAACTAAAGGACTAGGAACAATAGGTTGTATAGGGGGAACAGGAGTAACAACAGGCGCGACAACAGGAATAGGCAGAACGCCCAAAATAGGAGCATACGGAGGTGGTGCTGAGGCATCGGGCCTGCGTTCATTTAATAACTTCTCAATAAATTCCTCAGAAACATGAAAATCTTTAGAGGGGTAAATTTTCTGGATCCCGAGTGAAAAGGCTCAATCCATATTTTTAACTGATTCTGACCGCTTTTCTTTATCATATAATAATGCTTTTTCAGCGTTTGTTTTATGACGACGTGCATGTTTATCCCCACTTTTAAGCAGCTGTAGTGCTTTTTTCTTCCAGTTCTGTAACACATCAAAGGCTGCTGGTCTAGCCTTTTTCTTTAACAAGATCAATTCTAAGTATTCAATACGGGGGATCTCAAAACTACCGTTGATTGGCCAGTGAAATTCGGAGGCATGTCTGGTCTGTCTGTGCCAAATATCATTAAATACTATACTTCCAATGCCATACTTACAGTACATAGTACACGCCGGCGACCCCTCCTGTGGTGCCGGGCGGCTAAATTCCAAGGATTGTCGATCGCCGCGGAACAGAGCCCTAAAGCAGCTAGATAATTTCCCAGGCATTTCACAAAAAAATTGGTGTTACCTGGTTCAATAATTGTGTCTGCAGATACAATACGCCAAATTCAAATTGTCAGGGTTAAATTAAGAGCCGGGTCACGACTGCACCTGACCAAACCTAAGGAGGACCCTACGGTTTACCAAAGAACTTACCTAACGAATTTTACCTTGTGTTTGGTGGTTTCGGCAAATCTGCCCGCCTCAAAATTGGACCCTCGTCCAAGGATCGGATCGTGCAGCGCTGCCGAGGTATCGCGTCTCGATCGGTCGGGCCCGCAGAATCACACCGTCCGATCCCGGTTCGATAGTCTGCGTCAACCTTCAATGATCCAGCATCAATCTTGAGGGTCCCTATTCGGGCGCCAACTGTGGAAACAGAGAAATTGATATGAGGCCGGGAAGCCCAAAGGAAACACACCAACACAGGTTACAAAGAACATACAAAGCGCTTTATTCAAAAGATACAACAATTACCAAAAGTCAATTGACAAACGGATAGCTATTCGGCCCTCAGAGTAACAGAACGAACTATCAACGGTAGTTTGCCGTGTTAGTGTGAGAGACCGTACATTGGGATACTCGGGTTTTTATACTTTTTATCTAGCTCTGGCCAACCCCCTCGCGGGTTAACCATTCTTAGAACCAGGCCTAGAGTTCATTGCCAGGTCAATCCCATAATGTATGCATTTTGATCAGTTCCGCTGATACAGTTGTTCATTTACACATAGGTCAGGGATAGGACAAGGTCTCAGTTCGCGACCAACACAAGTGGCCTGCGGGCATATTACTTATTCATGTGTGCGGAGGTCACGCCGTCCAGAATCCCACTCGAAATGTCATTCGGCCTCCATTTTGTTGTTCAGGGTGACTTCCACACTACAAGAGAACCTAAAATGGTGGCTAAATCCAAGATGGCGATTTACACAATAAATTAAGGTCAAGACCTTGCCGCGGAATCTATTTACACAATGTTTTTAGACAACTTGGCAAAGGCCAACACACATTCAAACAATGCGATAGGAGGTATAATATTATTTCGATTTCGACACGGGGACTCAGGTAAGGTTATTTTTTTTGTTTTCCCTCCCCATTCCTCCCTCCCCACCCCACTTACCTTCTTTCTCCTTTTACCCCGGTGGGGGACGATGGCAGCCTCCAGCCGTGTGGAGACTCAGAGCGGGGCCATCCCCGCTCGGTGCCTCCACACGGCTGGATGCTTCCATCATTCCCCGCCGGGGACGGAGGTAGGTTTTTTTTTTTTTTTTTTCCCTCCCTCCCTTCCGCCCTCCCAACCCCACTTACCGTCTTCTCCTTTTTTTTTTCGGGAGCAGACACGTTGGAAACACTTCTGTTCCCAGCGAGTTCGCTCCCGATGGCCACCATGGAAAGGGAAAATGGACTCAGTTTTCCCTTTCCCGGAGGCCATTTTCTTGGTAGTTTTTCATTTTTTTCTGTCCCGAAACGCTGCAGCGTTTCGGGACAGAAAAAAATGCTTTTAGTGCTCTGGTCACGTAGATCTTGTGTGCCGAGATACTAATAGCAATATGACCCTCGCCGAGGGGGCATTACCGACTCAGGTAATGCTCAGGGGCCTTTCTTAAGGCCTTTGCTTCGCTCGGGCCTATAACTATGGACCCCGGGGCATTACCTGAGTCGGTAATGCCACCGCCTCTCGGGTCATATTGCTTAATTAGCACATGGAAATCGTTTTTGACCTCTTCTGAGTCAATCAGCAACTGCTGGTATTGACTGCATTCTGAACAGTCTGGGCCTGATTCATGGAAATGAGCGCATAAATCCCACAAGGGCTACCTGCCGAGAAGGACACTGCGCGAGCCTGCGCACAGAGTAAAAAATGTGCACCCGCATATTCATGGAATTTACTGCGAAAAGTAACCAAATTCGCAAGTCGCACCCGGAATGCTCCTGACATGCCCCCAAGCATAGCATAAACAGTCAGAACAGCTACCTTTGCTTGCTCTCCCGGAAGCGAATACACGCACCCCTCAAACAGTGCGTGGTGTCCCCCGCAAGCAGGCCTGCATCTCAGGGACCCTGCGAAGGGTCCCCCATAACTGTTGCTGGCACCCCGACAGCAGGCGTATGAAAAAACATAACTCAGTAAAAACTGGGAAAATCGGTGTGCGAACCAGCGTAAACCATTCCTGCACCCCGCTACACTGCGAATGTGCACCCCTAAGTTAGATCGGAACCCCGGTTGCATGCATGCACCGCTAAATCTGACATGCAAATCCACCTCCGCTCTGTGATTCCTACGCGCAAGTGTCTTTACGTCTGCCTTTGGGTGGCGTAGAGATCGAGGAATTTTTGTGCTGATTACTATACCAAGAGGCTTTGTGGGTGGTTCCATAAATACATGTCGTTTGGCGCAACTGTGGGCGTGCAAGGGATTGCCTGCGGGCCTTCTCTCGGAATGGCCACTTTTTTGCATGTTCGTTCCCAGACCTCTGCGCATTCATGCTCTCGCAGAGACATGCCGTGCCTGCGTGAACTCCACGCAAGTCCAGGAAAAGTTGCACGCATTCGATTCAATTAATCGACGAACAGGATTTTGCACGCAGTTTGGTGCGCAAGTTCACTATTTTCTGTGCAAATAATTCCACGAATCAGAGTATCAGCGAAACAATGAAAAATACCAGGCAAGATTTTGTTACAACAAGCCCTTCCTCTCTTGCAGGACCTTTTGTTTTGCTGCAAGATGCTATTTATCACATGAAAGAGAAAGATAAAACATTGCAAAATACTTTCCTTTTCTTAAAGATTTACTTTTACATGACACCCAATGCATGCCTATGTTAAACCTGTTCCATTTCAACAAGGTTGCAATTAAAATGATAAACTTATGAAGACAACCATGTTATTTTAATTCTACAAAATAAAACCACATTTAATTTACTAACTCTGTTTTTCTGTTCACTTTATTCACTCCTAAAGCACACTTTTTCACTTCAACAAAGAGAATTCAAAAATATTACTACTACAATCATTTGCCACTAGCTTTATAGACGTTGGGAGTAGTTATTATCTCTTGAGATAATGACCGTAATCCAATTTACGTGCTTCGGGTTCACCTCAGGCCATAACTTGGCATCGGGTCATTATCCCACGATAACGACTCTTGCCTCAATGTATAAAGGCTATATTAATTTTATTGGCCCATTATTGTGAGCAAACCCCTCTTTTAAGCCCTAATTCTTCTATTTCGAGTCCATTATGCATAGAGCTGGAAAGGGATGCTCCCAAGATCACCTGTGGGTCAATGGCAAACTGGGGATTCAGTTCTCAATTTTTGGCTCACAATTCACTGTTCTTGCCATTCGACTGCAGGGTATGAAACATCTATGCAAATGTTCTTAAGAATTAGATGGTCTACAATTCTGCAGAAGAGAAATATAGGATAGATAACAGGCGAAGCACCCTCTCCTCCCCCGACCTGCCACAAAAACAAACACACAATAGCCTTCACACAGAAGATGAGAACCGAGACACCCATACCATTTCCAAGTGGGATTTAATTATGCAGCCAAGCGCAACTTAAAGACCTTACCCACTGGGAAGCCTCAGCTGGAAGTCTGACACTAGAACGTGAAGCAGCCAATTGCAAAAAGGCCCATAATCTGCAGAGATGAATGATGATAATTTGCAAACAGAAAAAGCGATGGCTGATGGGGAACTGTAAGGCAGCCAAGACCCACGCATGCCAGCTGCTCATTGGAGGTTGTCCTTTGGCCGGGCGACCAGAGGAGAAAGTCTTCGATACTATTTAATGCAGACAGCTTGGCAATGGTAGTCAAGTTGGCAACTAGGATGGGTGTTGGCATTCCACATTGGCATACGCCAAATTCTCCGAGCCTCGCCTCCACAGGGAACGGGCGGGATGTGGGGCTTCGTAAAATGATTGCCAAAACAGAGACATGCTTGAACTCTTGTGGGTGACCCCAAAATCCAATTTGAACCAATTTCAACAAGGGGCTCAAATCGTCTTGAATAATGTTAATGTTAATGTTAAAGGTATTTGTACCGTGCACCGTCACCACCGGAGTGGTCCTCAATAATAAAAACTGGTAGGATATGAAACTCAGAAGGATTTGATCCCCACTTTATGTGACTCGAATAGATGAGAGCGCCTGCTTGCTTAACTCAACCAGACATTGGAGAC
This sequence comes from Ambystoma mexicanum, assembly GCF_040938575.1. Taxonomy (NCBI): domain Eukaryota; kingdom Metazoa; phylum Chordata; class Amphibia; order Caudata; family Ambystomatidae; genus Ambystoma; species Ambystoma mexicanum. Next base: position 194,945,740 of record NC_090938.1, read on the forward strand.
AGCATTTTATATTTTTACATAATGTATTATGATTTATTTTTGTAGACTCATTTTATTTGGTTTGTTTCTCTTAATATTCTTTTCTCAGATTCATATCACTTCAACCAGATTTGAGTAATAGGCGCCTATGGTTTGAACTGATTCGAACCACACATGGAGTGAATACAGACTAGCCCGTGCAAATGGCAGCGGGGCGCCCCATACGTCCACGAAACATACCATAACATAACATTGCCAGTCTAGGTTTGCATCCTGGGATGGGAGGATAGCTCTGTGGCAACGCGCAGGTCTTTGAAGCAAAACCACGCCTAGCAAACACAGATTCGCATCCCGGACCTACGCCCGAATTTATTTATTTTGAAAACGAGCGCGTTAATAATAACCTGCCCTTCCACAATGAAACTAGCACCTACATACCTACAGGTTATGTGTGCTATAAATAAATGAATAAATAAATAAATAAATAAATCCATAGACCAGTCAGATCTCTCTGTGATCCAACCATTAGTTCAATGTTTCAAACCATGAGTAGAGGCCAGCACTTTAAAGCTTGCCCATACTATGTTCATAGGCAAACGGCCTATCAGGAAAAGTTTACAATTTTAAAAAGGTCTACACCAGCAGCATCATTTTGATGCAAGTGCAAAATTAAACGGATCGGGAAAACGTGGTGAAAAGCTCCCTACAATTTTTCACCCATCTGTGCCATTATGGCCAAGATTTTTCGGAAGGAGTGGGGGACAGAGAGAGAGATTGTGAGGAAATGATAATTGCTCTGCAGGAGGACAGCGATGAGTAGTGGCTAAACTGCCTATTCAGCCTCACACTACAACCCAACTGTGACCCCAATCACAAATATACCTCCCTTGCCTTTTGTGATAACATGGGGTAAGGGAACGCTTTACTCTTAAGAGGGGTGTAAATATGAGAACAGCAGCAACTCAAACGGTAATAGTACAGACTAAAAACAAAAGAAATAAAAAGTCTTATCACGGTTCTGTAAAAATATATGTATTTTAATGAAACTTTCAAAAAAGGTCATCCTGCAGAGAGCAGCTGAGAAAGGAAGGGTGTGTCTGAAGACAGCATCTAAAGCGGTTGTAGCTCTCGGCTGCCGTGCAGCTTGACGCTATGTTAGGTCCTTTCCTTTGACGGTGGCTGTGTGCTGTGTGCAGCGGGTGTCTGCTGCTGCTGTTGCTCGCCTACGGCGGAAAAACTTGGGAGTGCCGCAACTTTGAGGAGTTATCCCCTCATCCACCATATGCCACCATACACCCCTGGCAGCTCAGGCTTTCTGGCATACCAGCTTTCTGGACACCTGCGCGGGAGGAGTGCGGAGGAGTGTGGAATTTCTCCGCTGGGCTGCCTGCAGGGGACCTGCTGTTGCCGCATGGCGTGGTGTGTCTTGCTGCAGTAAGAGTCCCGCGTTGTTGTTTCTCTACTGGGGACATAGCCCTCCCTGTAGGAGGGTAGTTTCAAGTCGGGTTTTTTCAGCTAAGGCTGGCGATGTGTCTGGCTGACGTTTTTATGAATACTAGGATGGCTGCACAGAAGAAGACTGGGGTTAACTCAAAGTTGGATATGGGGTCTTAGTAGACTCCATAGCCTCATCCGCAGTGATTAACAGGGATCAGGTATCAGAGGTTTTAGCGCTGAGTGAGCGCAGGAGACTGAGAGTGCAAAATAAAAAGCTCATCTCCCCATATGTGTCTCTGTGAAGACCCTGCTGCACATCATGAAATATTAAGCCCTACACAGGATCTGGAGACCCCCTTTGGGAAGTCCAGTCGAGTAGTACAAGTAACCCCGACAAGCACTACGGACCCCTTGGCGCCTGTATCGACTTTAGATGTCTCACTCGTGGTAAGGTATGAGATGCCCACAATACCACAAACACCTGCCCATCGAGTTCAGCTTGAGTCTACTGGTTCTCCCCAGTGGTCGGAGATCATGGGCAACATTGCCAAAGAACTACTCTTATGTAAGGATCCATTTGACCTTGGTTTGTTGTCCGATGCCTTGAATGATTGGCCACGGAACCGACGGCCACTTAAAGTGAACACTGCCTCCCAGACGCATAAGCCTACTAGGACAGGTGTACCGTTACAGGCATCCAGAGTGAACATGGCCTGTCAAGCCCTCATTCAAAGGGAATCGATAGACCAGGCCACTCAAACTGACTTGTGCAGTATGGAATCTCTGATGCCCTCTGGGGTTGGCCTGACTCATAAGGAAAAAGTCTTTATCCCTAAAGTAGTTGGTATATAGGAAACCTCCCCATCGTCATTGCTACCAAAGTCTAATCATTACCATAAAGAGGTTAAACAACCTACAACATTGAACTCTAAATTGAAGAGGACTCTCTCACGGAACTTTCAAATTAAAAAGTCACAAATGCCACCACTAAAGGATTCGATCATATATGACTTTATTATGGATCAGAGAAACTTTATCATTATCAATATTCTGAAAATTGAAGTTAAAGAGTCGAAAGAAGCCTTGCGCAACAAGGTTCTTGCCTGGTTGCGTCAGAGAACAGGGCAAGGTGTGGTCAGACGGTCTGACTTGACGATCATTCGTAGGATAGATCTGAGCGATTGGTGCTCGCAACTTAACTCTGATTGTATCATAGTGGGCTGTGGGGCTAGTACCGTGCCTGTCTTTCTCAGAAGTTGTAATTACCTGCCCAAAGGTGCATCATACTGCAATTTTATTCTTTAATTGTTCTATTCATGTCAGGAATTTCTCCTTTGTGCTCTCTACTATTGCTTTAATTGTGATGAGGATTAATTGTCTGATAGCTGTTTTTAGGGAATCGTTGCTGTCATGTTTACAGTTGATTACCGTGTTCCCCATGCTGAATTTATTCTTCATTCCTTGCACCGTTTGTGTTGTATGTTGTTTGTGTTGTCTGCGCCGAACGCCTACGGGGTCATTGTGTGCATTATAAATGCAATAAAGTAAAAGTAAAAAAGCAAATAGCTAAAGTAAACCTTAAACACTAACCAATCTGGAGAGAACACAGAAAATGCAGTATACATCTCTAACATAACTCTGGGTACCTGAGCAGGGGTGGACAGGCCAGGAATTGCAGCAACGTTTCTGGCAAAGGATATATATGACTTGTTTTTAAAAGGTATAAAAGGGTGGCTTACTGGTCACTAGGATCCGAAAGCGTTAGGTCTTGATGTTTAGGAGTTCTTGATGTTTAGGAGTTCGGTCGGGCATATTAATGGCAGGCCCAAGACAGATTTGCAAGCAATGTTTGGGACGGCTAAGCAGACCAATGCCAGGGATTATGATTAATTCAACGCGGTATATACGTTCCTTTTTAGTTTTGGGCTAGGCAGTTCTAAGCCCTATCTGTAAGCCAAAACGATTGCACTTCAGTACAGAAAGGAGGGGCATGAGATGTCGGGATCATTGATCGGACATTAAGGACAGCTAAAGAGTGCATGTAATTCAGACTTGCAAGACAGTCCACCCATGACCTGAAAATGCACTCTTTGTACGGGCCTTTCGCACCAGCGACAGCTTATTTTAGCATCAAGGTCAGGCGTCAATATTTCATTCTCTATTAATACTTCTGCATAAAGTTGCCCCCGCTACCACCATTGATCTGCAGCTGGAATTATTTAGGAGTGTTTCTGTTACCTTTATAATCCCCTTCAAAACACACAGCGGCATTCGAACAAAGCACGACCCTGGTTACAGTGCCACTTGCCATATGGAGGAAAACACATCCAGAAATACCAACCCATGCATCTCTTACCATCAAAACTGCTTTAGAATCAGTCAGGACATCCTTTTCACAGTATCTATCGATGCGGCCATTGGTGTTATGGGCTATTATAGACTCTGAGATCAGGGCATCACTACTAAATCAAAGAGCAATGCCACCGGAAGCCGCCAAATAATTGAATTCATAAATATTGTATTGAATTACTTTTTCTTGTTGTGTATTTATTGTTATTTGGTTACAACGAATTAACCTTTAACTTTTTAAGAATAGAACATTTTGATTGACGAGCTAATAATTATTTATGGTGATTGTTGGGACCCAAGGACTTTCAGGAGAGCGCGTGACAGCAACTAGAAACAGGTACTGCCACACAGTGATACACATGCAGTGCGTGTGCAGTAACACAAACTGAACCACGGCTGTAAGCAGAACATTTTGTAGATACAAAACAAATGCCACTGCACGAACACACTCATGATGGCTTTATCTAACGATTGCCAGCATGTGACACACCTACGATGGCTTTCCACATATTAGAAGCATGTTTCCCAGTGGGTAAACAACTGTGATGTCTTTGCCCAAAAATATCAGCAGTTACGTCTTTATTGACACAACTGTGATGGCTTTGCCCCAACATGTCAGGGTATGTCCCTGTAAGGACACACCTACAATGCTTCTGCCTCAACATGCCAGCATTTGCCCTTAAAAGGGTACACTTTTGATGCCTTTGCCCCAATATGCCAACAATTGCCCCAGTGGGACGATACCTTTTGTGGGTAGCTGTGCCACTGACAAGTTTAATTCTAGTGGCAGGACTTGGCCCTGCACTGTAAGCATAAGGTTGCTGGCACTTTGAAATGTCCACTCGATAATGAGACAACATTATCTGTGAGAATTGTTCCTAAAGACACACTTAGGGCCCGATTCATGGAATCCGGCGCAGAACGGTGCAAGAGCTGCTCGCCGAGAAGGAACCTGCGTGAGCCGTGGCGCAGAAAAAATATTGCGCGCCCCGCATGTTCATGGATTCCAAGACGTGTTACTAGCCGTTCTGCAAGTCACAACAAGCTGCGCGAGGAACGCCTTCAACACGCCCCCACGTGCACCAAAAAGCAAGCCAAAAGACTAACACAGCGCAAGCCTCAGCGCCAACCCTGGCCCAGCATCCAGTACCCCATCGAAATTGCATGCTTCACCTCGTAATCCCAGGCCGCACCCCAGAGAAAATGCGTGCCCTCCCTCAGAATCCCATGCTGCACCCCAGCGAAATCGTGCACTTCACCTCGCAATGCCAGGCCTCACCACACAGAAAACCTGTGCCCTCCCTCACAAGCCCAGGCCACATCCCAGCAAAATCACGAGCTTTACTACGCAATCCCAGGCTGCACCCCAGAGAAAACGCGTGCCTCCCTCACAAGCCCAGGCCGCACCCCACCGAAATTGCGCACCTCACCTTGCAATCCCAGGCTGCACAACAGAGAAAATGCTTGCCCTCCCTTGCAAGCCCAGGCCGCACCCCAGCAAAATCACGTGCCTCACCTCGCAATCCCAGTTGCCACCCCAGAGAAAACACGTGCCCTCCCTTGCAAGCCCAACCTGTACCCCAGCGAAATTGTATGCCCCCTTGTAAGTGTAAGCTACACCCCTTACAAAAATGTGAGTCCCCCCTACACCCTCGGCACCCAGCATGTCCACATACCCCCCTACTGCACATGAACCACTGTAGTCCACACACCACCCTCCAGCCCCCCTCACCTGTGACATCACCCCTCGACAGCCCACTCCAGACTGGACACCACCCACAGGCAGGCCCCTCCAGAGTGGACACCACCACCAGCACCCCTCACCTGTGACACCCCCCACAGACAGCCCCCTCCAGACTGGACAACACCTATAGGCAGCCCCCTCCAGACTGGACACCCCCCACAGGCAGCCCACTCCAGACTGGACAGCCCCACAGGCAGCCCCCTCCAGACTGAACAACACCCACAGGCAGCCCCCTCCAAACTGGACACCACACCCCAGCCCCCTCCAGACTGGACACCCCCCACAGACAGCCCACTCCAGACTGGACACCACCCACAGGCATCCCCCTCCAGACTGGACAACAACTACAGGCAGCCCCCTCCAGACTGGACAACCTCCCTCGAGCACCCTCCTCCAGAATGGACAACACCCACAGGCAGCCCCCTCCAGACTGGACAACACCCACAGGCAGCCCCCTCCAGACTGGACACCACCCCCAGCGCCCCTCACCTGTGACACCCCCACAGGGAGCCCCCTGTAGACTGGACAACACCCATAAACAGTCCCCGCCAGACTGGACAACACCACAGGCAGCCCCCTCCAGACTGGACACTACCCCCTAGTCCCCCTCACATGTGACACCCCCCCACAGGCAGCCCCCTCCAGACTGGATACCCCTCAAAGGCACCCCCCTCCAGACTGGACACCACCCCAGTCCCCCCTCACCTGTGAGTGACACCCACAGGCAGCACCCTGACAGTCTGACACATTACCAGTGCAATGCATGCTTGTTGCACACCTGAACCGGTCTGACAGCACCATGAATTGCAATACCAACAAGTATTCCACAAATCCAACCAACTGGAATCACTGGAGGTGCATCCATGAGTGGAGCATCTGCTCAGACACCCTTCCAGGCCTTAATAACCCCCACCATACACATGTGAGGAGTGAGTGCAAAAACATGTGCCTGCTGGCCATGGGACATTGTCAAGGCATCAAACCACAGTGACAGAATGTGTGGCCACAACAGAAGCAAACATACCAAAAGTTGTTGCAAGATCCACAAACAATTGGCAGGCATGTCACAGCCTGAGCACGAGTGAGATGGGTGGCAAAATACACATGTGTTTTACACTGAAATGACAAAATAATGTGCTATGAATGTGACCATGGAACACTCCGACAGTGAGCCGAGCTCCCTCCACCCCAACCACCCTGATGCCAAACACAGAGTGATGCAGCACAGGTAAATGCAAATAAAAAAATATAGTGCACACCCATTCTTCTGATGGACCCATCACCACATGTCAGGCGCATGTGCATCCTGCCATCCGCAACCATCCTTGAAACAACAATACACAAGCATGCACGCAACAAGACACATGACTTGAAATGGAGAGATACACTGGCTGAAAATAGAACGACCAAACAGGTCGACACACAAATGAACTGCACGAAGCGTGCAATGTAGCAATCCGAACAATGTATAACAAAGAAATATGTACTAAAATAAACTTCGAATGAAGGTAAAAGTAGTCCATGTAAAATCATTTCCTTAAGCCTAAACAACTATATTCAATAAAAACGGGTAAGGAATGTCTGAAAGGTTTGGGTAAAATAGTAAATAAAGAAAGGAAACCTACACCTAAATTACTATGTACACAGGCAGCGGGCTAGTCCAACTCCTCACCAATCTCACTTAGGTTCTCTACCAGTCCTGAGTCCAGCATCACGTCCTCACTCCTCAAGCGGGCCTCTGTTCTTGCCTGGGGGGCTTGCAGCGTCCACAGCATCTGTGTCTCTATCACCTTGGCTTCCCAGCAAGTGTCCTTCAGGATGGCAGCCCCCTCCTCGCCCGACACAGTGTAATCCCAGCCCTGGCCAACACAATCCAGCTTCCCATGCCTGCTGCCTCTCTGCTCGGATCTGCTGCCCATATCTCCAGAACACAGAAGACATCCTGTCCCTCAGGTCCATGTGTACCTCCCGCATCACACTGCACACCTGCCCCCTTTGGATGTTCTGCTCTGAGAAATGTTGCCACTGCCTGGTTGCCAGCTGCTGCCACAGTGCCTACTGCCTGCTTTGTGTGTACGCCCTCTGAGCTGATGATGCTACCTGGGGGCGTACGGCCCGTACCCTGCTTCTGGGTGCCTGCTGTCCCTTCATTGCCAGTGACCCTGTCGGTGCCTGGGTAGGCACGGTGACCACCTCAGTTGATTGACCTAGGACTCTCAACTCAGGCAGGGAAGTTGGACTGGACAATGTGGGTGGAACTGGTGCACAGGGGGCCCTGGTGGTATCTGGGCCAGAAGTCACCCCGAAGGACAACTGGGCACAGAGGAGGAAGACGAGGAGTGGGTTGCATTGGTGAACAGCCCATGGAGCACAACACGGAACATGCATGTTTCAAGCCAGGTGAAGAGGCGGCATACCTCACTGTGATGATGTGCAAGCAGACTACGTGTGGCCTATACATCATCACGGATGGTGGCAGCACACCTCGCCACCCCGGTCTGCAGCGGTAGCACATAGGCCCGGATGGACACACAAGATGGTAAGGGGTGTCGATATCAGTGGATGCCAGCCGACATCGGGTGGTGAGTCTGGGTGAAGGCATCCCAGCAGGCGCATACAGCTGCATCCGATGGCCCAGGGACTAGAATTTGCACAGGCAACACCACGATGGCCTGCACAGCCTTATGCCCCTGGGACAGGACTGCAGTAGACACACCCTCCTCAACACCCCCACCTGACCCCATGGATTGGACTGAAAAAGCCACCTCCTCTCCCTCCCCGCACCAACCTGTATGACTCCGGGGTGTCTTCTGCCATGGATGGCCCCTGTGTGGCATCTCCTGTCCCCACCACTGCTTAGGAGTACGTTCCCACCTTCACCTTCTTGAACTTACCCCCAGCAGCCAAGGCCGATGTCACCGGCGCGGCCACTGCCACATCACTTCCTGAAGATGTGCTTTCTTGGGGGCGTGGCTGGGCCTTGCGCCTCTGTCTGGTAGAGGCTTCCCTGCTACCATACTCCACAGCATTGGTTTCGCCCTCTTTATCAGATGCAACTGTGGAAAAGGACACACAGAACAGAAACATCAGTGTACTGCACCAATTTGTGCATGGCAATACCAACATTCAAATGAACATGACCAGTCAAGGGAACAACCATCAACCTCCAGCCCCACACACCTGGACATGTGCTCCACATTCATGTAGATACATGCCTGGCCATCACTCCAGACATTCACATCAAGCTACTTGCCACTATCATCACCTATCAATTGTGTATGCTCCACACACATGCATCATGTGCACATGCACATGTCAGGATGCCACATCAACATGCACATGCACATGTCATTCACACACATCAACTAGGAGGCCACAGTGTGATGAACAATCACATCAGAGTCCAGTTAACTGTTCTCCCTCTACAAGACTATGTCAGACATCCAAATACACGTGTTGCATCCATGCATGAGTGATGGCCAGTCACACCTTCACATCTTTGGCACATACACATGAACATCATTCATGCACATGGCGCGGGCAACACTACCTCAACTGTCACACTGGTCACAGTGGTACGTCTCAGACATAAGTAACAACACATGTGCACGGTCTGAAAGGCAGCACTACCACACACAACATGTATTATCTCATTCAAAATACATATGGTCTGAAAGCACACATGGAGAGCAATGTCTGGGGCAATACACGCAGACATCTGTCTCAGAGGCATACTTGCTAAGGGGCTCACTGCCAACAAGCAGCAACATGCACATGCACCGTAGAGCATAGCAACATATGTATACTCACCAGTCGACTCCAGACGTTCACATAACCCGCAGACGTGGGTGTGCAGCGCTGGTGGATTTCTGGTCCTCCCAGCACTTGTGCAGTCTTGAAGGTGCAGGATGCCACCCCCTCCACATTGATAGCTTCCATAATTCTGTCCCAGATCTGCTGACGCCCATCCTTGCCGCGTTGCAGCACTGGGTTGAAGAGAGCATCATATTCTCTAGGACCTTCTCCAACAGGATGTCACCTTCCCTGGCAGTTAAGTTGACAGCCCTCTGCCTCGCTGCCATGGGGCTGCCGCCCTAATCTGAAGATGACGGTGCAGACATGGCAACCCCCAAGGCAGGTATGGGTGAGCAAGGTGGTCCTGGAGCTGGGCTGTGGAAGGGTGGAGGTGGTATGGCATGGCGGGAATCCGATGAAGAGGCTGAGGTGGTCACAGGGCCAAGGACAGGAGCACTAGCAATGGCGGTACAGCAGGCACTCCAAATGCAGTTCGGGTGGGCAGCAAGCACACACACTGGACAGGCAGCAGCAGATGGGTAAGTAGGAGGCCGCTTAGGGCAGTAGGAGGCAGGTACAAAAGGATTGGAGGGAGGAGTATGGGTCTTCTGTGTATTCATCGTAGGACAGCCGGAAACAGAGTGACAGGACTTTGCATGAAAAAAATTAGTGTGGGCACATGAAATCCAAGGAAAGGCCCTCAGCGTGTAACCTACGTGACACACGATGCACGCTGGCGTTGAGCACGCCCGAATCGGGGCTACATAAGTACGTGTAGAAGCTACTCCAACTGTACGTTCGAAGAGGAGGAGACGGACAAGTGGAATACTGCGAATTTACAGGTTGTCACGCAATTCTTTCTCTCCAGGGACCGCACAACTTCTTATTTTGGTGGGGGAATTGCCTCTGTGCATACGGGCGTCTACTTTTGTATTTTTAGAGGCTAATGGTGATCACATACTCATTTTTCCTACTCTGGGTGCCCCTGTCTATCGCACACCTCTATTCTTACTTTTAGTGTAGCTTTCAAGGGTTCGCACAGGCATTTTTGTGTTGCTGGGTGCCACTGTGTATTACGTAACATTTTTTCTTTTTACGGAAGCTATCATGGTCTTGCGTATGCAATTCTTCAGTTTTTGGGGTGCCTGTGCATTATGCATCCCGTATTTTTGTCACCTGGGGTACTTTTGAGCCTTGCTGGACCACAGAAGTATGTCTTATATCAAGTACACTGCCCCCTCACTCTATTCGCCCAGGACAATTGGTTGGTGTTCCTTCCATTGCTCACTTACACCTGTAACATGAGTGGAAAGGCCCCAAGAGGGAAAGGGGGCAGAGGTGGCCGGGTCAGGGACGTCCTCTGGAAGCAGCTGTCCCAGGCCCAAGGGACCAGGGACCACTTGCGGAAGCAGCTGTCCCAGTCCCAAAGGCCCAGGGACGTTCAACTGAAGCAGCTGGCCAAGGCCTAGGGGACCAGGGACCTCCTGTGGAAGCAGCTGTCCCAGTCCCAAGGGTCCAGGAACATGCAGCTGAATCAGCTGTCCCAGACTAGGAGGGTAAGGGACGTGCAGCTGAAGCAGCTGTCCCATCCCAGAAGAGTAAGGGACGTGCAGCTGAGGCAGCTGTCCCAGCTCAGAAGGGTAAGGGACGTGCAGCAAAAGCAGCTGTCCCAGTCCAGACGGTTAAGGGACGTACAGCAGAAGATTTTTATACATTTGTTTGTGTGCACCTTGACGTTTATGCCTGCTATCGCATGGCATAGGTGTTTCGGGATTTGCACGTGGTTTTTCGAGTGCCGGCAATGCCTGTTCAATTCCATGAATCCGGTTGTTTTGCACACGTATGTGTGATGTGATTGTTTGACGGTGCAACATCACTCTTAATGCTTACATTTTTGCTTCTTCCTCCTCATTCCACGTGTTCTGCCACCTTTTTAGGTCGCTGTGCTGCCCTGTGCGGCCCTACCCTAGGAGTCTCACGCAAGACATTTGTGGGGTTGCAGTGACATGTTGGACAGGTGCGAGTCCCAGGTAAACTCGGCGCTTTGTGTTCCATGAATCGACGACGAGGACTTGCGCACGATTTCACGTGCAATTCCCGTTTTTACAGTGCAGATTATTCCATGAATTAGGCCCTTCGTCATGACATAGGTCCAGCCACTGGATCAATGCCAAGGAGGGCACCTTCAAAATTCTAGCAGAGGTGAATCAGGAAGATCTGTGTCATGACCAATTGGATTTTGGAATCCTGTGAAACTCGCTGGAAGACTCTCAGTACCTATTTGTTATTAGTTCTGGATGAAAAAATACGTCTGAACATTGAATCACCTGACTTTCACGGGATTTGTGTGATTCAGGTTCGGCAAACTTTTAAGATGGGTGACAGATTTGGGTTAAGTTTATGATAATTCATGCTAATGAAATGTTGCTCTAAATATTGGGTTGTAACGATCAACATTTTCCTGCCAGCACACGTTCAAAGTAAACAAAGTATGAAGTTAATGCAATAAGACTGCAGTTTAGAAACTTTCCTCACAGGGCTGCTAAAATAAAGCAACATTTCTTAATGTCTTGCACCTGGCGATTTCTTTAATATAGAAACCAAATGTAACTGTTTGTTTTCAGCTGTCAAAAAATCGCTAATATTTAAAAAAACACTTATTGCCAGATTAACCAATACTACTGCAAATAAAAAATGTGCAGGGGTTGCATGTTATATTTGCATTACTCTGGGAAACATGCAGGTCTCCTTATTCATTAACATGGTGCTATGCCGTGGCACAAATAATGCACTGGCAAGCAACCTAAGGAGCATGTAACTTGCTGTCTGTACCCATAGGCCTCTTAATGTATCTACATGCCATGTGCTTTCCCACACACAGAGCTCATAACATTGCAATCCTACCTTACTAAATTGTATTGCTTTAAGGAATATCACACTCTCCATGGTGAATGCTTGGCGTTCGACTGACTCTGCCTCAGCCATATTGGTTGAGGGCTGAGGTCACTTACCTGCAGCCATGGACTCTCCATATTATTAAATAAATAACTTTAGTAGACACATGGAATCAATCGCAGCAGGATAAACGTCTTGCACCCCTAGTGCATGTTTGAATATTCCCTGGCCTATAGGATTTTAAGAGGCAACTCGGTTATGAATTCTCTATATTTTAATAACATAGAACTCAATAATACACAAATTGGCAACTTTTTAATGCTAAAACGTAGCACGAGGCATGCCTGACACGTAACTGACTCTGCTAATCTGACATGCAATCTTACAATTCTTCAGTTACATTTTAGGATTTTGATCAAATTCAGAAGGATGAAAGGCTGCGCTTTTCTGGACCAGATTCACGCCTGGGACCTAGAGGTGGCACATAGCACTCTGCAGTAAGAACATTAATCTACTGAGATACCTTACTGCAGAGTTTACTGTGCTGTCCTACTTGAATAACATTCATAGATGTACAGGACCCCATTTCCTCTTGCCAACCACCCAACCGACCCCTCACCCTACCACTCCCTTCCGTGGCCTTTCTCTCCCTCCCTGAAGACTTTTAAGTTACGTTTTGCAGGCTTAACCGGTTTGGACTTCCCTGAAGGTGTATAGCTTTTAAATAATATTTTGGCAGATTTGGCCGCTTGAGAAAGTTTGCTTGTGGCTGCTCTTTAAGCATTTTGGCATCTGGCATCAAGCTCATCTGGGTTATATGTATTGATAGATATTCGTTTATTGTAAAAAAAAAAAAAATCCGATTTAAAGTGAAAATCAATGGTGATGTATATGAAAGTCAGTTAAGCACAACAGAAGCAGTGGCTTAAATTGAAGACCACCAGTAAAGTACTAAACTCAGGAACTAGTCGTTGAAAATTTAATTCTGTAGGAATAATGCAACAAAGCTTTTTTTTAATCTCTACAATTTAATACATTTAATGAAAAAAAATAAACAATAAAATAGAACATACATGTGAGGGTTTAGCCCCAACGTGGCAGCCTTTGATCATGTAAAAACATGCAATGTCTTCCATAAAACATAGACATAGCAGAAAGACATCTGTTGTCCCCTGTGAACAGAAGACTTTTTACTACACCTATTATTAAAACAATAGTGTGCAAACTGTAACTTGCACCTGCTTTTCTGTGTGTAAAGGTATTAACTGTGTATATGGACTTGAACTGAGTATAAATACTATTCGTAATATTACAGCGCATTCAGAGACTGTGATCTCACCATGTCAAAATGAAGTATAATGTTAAAAATAGTACATACATTATCTAGTGAATACTTTTGAATACTAAATAATGTCTGCAAGATAGTGTTTGAACACTATTACATGTATCAAGGCCACAGTCAAAGCACTTGCAATAACTGTGATGAACTGAAGGCTTTTTTTTCTATGGTTGCTTAACGCAATAGTGTTCAAATACTAACTTTTATGCACCCCCTCAAACTATCCCCCATGCCTCTCAGTTACGACTACGTGCTTGTCCAGGGCATGGAGTAGCTCCTGCATCATCTCTCCAACTGGTATACTGCTGCTTCTGAAATGGGACACCCTTGCCTATATCATTCAATGTAGGTGTGATATTACTATTGCATTCAATGGCTAGTAGTGTTTCCACATCTGCTGGGAGAAATGACTGCAGATCATAACACAGGGCTCCATAGCTTTGCTGTTGGCCTCTGAACATGGTGCTAAACAAGAACACTGCCGCTTCTCTTAACGGATGCACCAGGTCTACACGAGAAATGTGGTGTTAAGGTGCACCACAGGGCATCAGTGACACCCAAATCACCACCTTAGCCCTGAGACACCAGAGCTATGTGTCTGGGACCACAAACATGGCATGTTCACGAGCCAGAGAACAACAATATCCCTCAGGGCACAGTGATATTAATTGCTGACTCTTTGGACAACTGCTGCATGATGAATGATGATGAATGATGATGATGGTCTAAATGACGGCGAGCTCCACCTGCATAGTGCTCGGTGTGCATTTAGTCATCTCTAGGCACACTGAATCCAGGGAAATTGTGTTTTCTAGAGCTGGTCTACACGTCGGCCTACATTTCCCACAATCTGGAAGGGAATTTCTTTATTTTTGGAACTTTAACAACCTATGGGCCACCATCTTCAGTGACAAATGTAAAACCGTTTCCCAATAGGAGATTGGCAACCATTGATTGATTGGTTATTTATAACGCGCTTAATACCCATGGGTTTCTAAGCGCGGACCCGGGGATCGAACCTGTGTTGCTCCATGTCGTCTTGCTTCCAAGGAGAGCATGGTGCTGCTGAGCTAACCTCACTGACCTAAGAGTGCAAGTTAGCATCTATTCATTATTTGCACCCCATAGCGCTCTGGTAGAGTGGGTAGAAAAATGCCTTTCTTGCTTCACAGAGGCAAAATCCTACTAATTCAAAGAACTTTCGCCCTTGAGCAAACTTTGCCCTAGTGCTAATACTGGTTAAAGTTGCACTTGCACCGGTGAAAGGTTTCTGTGATCTGGTTCCAGGGGTGGTCTGGCGTTTTGACCGTTTTCTAGCTCATCCTTTCTAGGGTTTGACAGTACAGAGCATTAATATGAATAAACTATGAATTTAACCACAATCCAAGTTCTCTTTTCTATGGTTGGATGGGATAAGGGGGTAATTAAAGGCATCTGTAATCTTGAAAGGCAATATGTTTAGGCTGTGGCTCATGGGTGTCACTATAACAGCCACTTAAGTCGAAGGATATGTGTCCTGAGGCTAAAACTTATGAAACACTTGTGTATGAGCGCGATATAAATGAAACATCATATCATATCATAAAGGGGACTGCACAGATCCCACAGGCTCAGAGCTATTCCTGAGGATGCAGAGCTATCGTAAGTACGGACCTGGGCAGCAGAATCTTCCATGGACTACACAGGAATCACAGGACTAGGACTCGGAAATCAAGGTTACCTCTCAGGCTATGATGAGGATAAAGGTATCATGCCTCAGGCAGCACAGTGATCCTTAACTTGCCCTCGCCACATATAGTCTCAATCCTTAGACAGAAGAGCTGTTACTCAGGCTCCCCTAGCCCCGCAAATCCAGAATTTATTACAGCAGAGTTATCCTTCACACTATGGGAATCTTTCAGGTGCAGGTCCTAGATATCAGAAATAGGAGCTCATTACAAGTTGGGCGGTATTCCAGCGGGAAATCCACCAGACTAACACCCAATGGAATTACCGTTACGGCCAATTGGTCTGATGAAATTACCTCCATATTGCAAGTGGCAGTGCTTTAAGTGGGCTGAGCCAGGGCATTGCCGGGGCCCCCCGGTCCTACCACAACATTGGCGGGACACATTATCCCGCTGCAGCAGCGATGGGAGATTCACCCACCATTAAGTCAAACAAGCTGACAGAAGTGGCACTGACCTGGCTAGCACTTCTGTCAGTCACTGTAACTTCCTCTGATGAACCCTTGCGCGAGGGGTCACCAGAGGAAGTTACTGTCCCTTTGTTTCCCCAGATCGCTGAGGCGTCTTTAACTCTCGGTGAACCTCGGAATTCCTTGACATATTTCAAGGTTTATAAAAGATGGCTTGAAAAGTACACAATTCAAGACATTTTTTATTAAGCTTTGCTGATGGAGAAAGACGCCTCTGGCTTTGTCGGTCGTCAAAGCTTTATAGAAAATGACTCGAATTGTGTACTTTTTAAGCCATCTTTTAGAAACATTCAAATGTTTTAAAAATATGTCTTGAAAAGTACGCAAACCATAATGCATGCACACAAATATATATAAATGTTATATATTTGTGTGCGTACCTTACTACGGTTTGTGTACTATGCAAGTCATCTGGAAGTACATAAATCATAGTAAGGCACGCATAGAAATATATAAATGTAAGCATTTATATATTTATGTGCGTGCCTTACTATGGCTTGTGTACTTTTCAAATCATCTTTTATAAACATAGGCATATGTTACACATGTCTATGTTTAGAAAAGATGGCGTGTATAGTACACAAACCATAGTAAGGTACGCACATAAATATATAACATTTATATATATTTGTGTGCATACCTTACGGTCTGCGTACTTTCTTAGGCCACACCCATCCCACAAGCAACGCCCCAAAATGAGGCCCCCCCCTCGATTTTTTATCCCACTTAAAGCCCTGGTGTTAGGTGTACTGCACCACGCATCTTACAGGCTTGGTTCTCAAACAGTACTGTCTCTTGGCATACGCACACTGTTCTATGCACCCTACAGGCTGAGTACTCAACAGTTGCACAAGCGAGCCTGCTACCCGTGGGACAAGCCCCCCACCCCCCAGACCCAACTTCCCTTCCGGCACGCCAGAACACAGTACACATGAATACCTGAGAAAGGAAACAGTGGGGGCGGGGGGGCTGCCTCTCACGACTCCCTGGACGCACCACTGGCAGTGTCTCAGAATTGACGTATACTTGCCCCCGGGCGTGTTATTTTGAACCCATCAACACCCTGGGCACGCGCATCCAGAAAAATGCGAAACAAGGCGCCGTGAACTTGACCCCAGCAGCCATCCTCCTTCCCTCTGATTAGCCGGTAAAAAAATAAGCCTCTTCGATGTAATAACATGGCTGATTGAAAACAATTTCGCAGCCCCTTCCGCCGGCTTTGAATGGATTTGCGGCTAATCAGCTCTCAGAGCTGCCGAGGCTGTGAGCGCTTAACACCGTTCAACGACTTTAAAACAATGCAGCGAGCAGCTCAGCGGCATTAGGGCAACACAGCTTTCCCCTGGCAGTTTATAAAAAGGATTAACGGCGGCCAGGCGTGTACTTGCCGCCTGTTTGGAGATCCCCCGCCCTGGCATGTCAGAGACTGGCACGCGCTCTCTTCGGTGTGTCTTGCTATGTTCTGAACAGGTCAATAGACAGGGTCGGACTGGGGCATACAAGTACAATGGGAAAGTGGCCAACAGTTGCACATTTGCAATTCATTCCTTTTGTGGCTGGATGTTTGAGTATTGCCCAAGGGGGATATTTTTTGGTAAAATGTGATGGGACTTGTCCAATGTAAAGATTGTTTATTGAGCAACAATGGTTAAAACTACTAGCCGCATAGCAAAGTATCTTATCCAACTGGCCCACATGGACCAATAAAGTGGCCCACTTTGGCCAAAACACCGGCCCACGATAGCAATTTGTGTTTTGGTTCGGGCATTGCCCTACAGGCCACTCTGAGCCTGGCAATAGATCAGAGACTGGCACGTAGCAGCAGCAGCCCACACTTGACCCGTCTGCGCCCAAACCTAGACACCCTTAACCACCCTAGTACCCCAATGCCAGCGACCCATTATGCCCATAGAGACATCCCTTCCCAGGAAGAGACACCGACCAATATTTGTGGGAAAGAATAACGCCTCAGGTGATTTAATTAGGTAGGAGTTAACTTATAGGTGCTCTGTAACAAAAGTTCAAAGCTTCTGGATTCTACTGAGTATGAGACTCATTCCTCACACAATTACTTTACTTTTTCGTTTTACGTTTCACTTGTACTTTACGTTGTTGTACTTTCCACTTTACATTTGATAATATTGTCACTTGTCTTCTACCCTTTGCTTTTCACTTTATTTCTCTGTCCAAACATTTGGGGGTCGGGAAGGAATTCCCAGCCTTCAGTCCTCCCTCTCATGTTCTGCAGCCTCCCTGCGGTCAGGGCCAGCCTTAGGGATGGGCTGCACGGGCGACCATCTGGGGCAGCCGTTAGTACCCCGCGACCCCAGCTCGGGGGATTCTTTCAAGGCCTCCCCGAGCTGGCGTAGTGGGAGAAGTCGCGGTATGAGCCCTATTGTTATTAAATGCGTCAGCACCCTATTGAGATGATTACCTCCCTGCTCGTTAAACCACCCGGGGTGCTGCTGCCGCTAAGCCGACACTGCCTGCGGTCTTGAGACCGTAAGTTCCATTTTCGAAGTGTGCGGCTGCGCAGTATCCCTGTGGTATGTCAGTGTTTGATGCCCCATGTAACTCCACCACAGTGAGTTTTACCCCGGCACGATTCCCGGTAGGCGATACTTTACTTGAAATGCTAAATCTGGACAACGAGTACTTACCCAGTATAAAACTCTGCCACCCAGAAAGAAACTCCTCAAGAACCCAAGCCCACTCCTCTGATAAGGCTCCTCCTTTCTGCTCCAGACTGCAACCCCAAGTAGCAGCTTCCCTTATTACTCCCAAGACACTTGGCCTCATTATGACGAGTGCGGCCGTGGAATGAACGGTGTCGGTAAGGGTCCGGCATCGTTCATTCCGGGCCGCCTCATTACGTGGGTGCCGCTAAGGACGTCTGGTTAGACCAGACGTCGTTAGCGGAACCTGCGAGCAGACCAGGATGCTAACAACGGGCCCGTCATTAACGGTCCCGTTGTTAGCATCCTCCCCATTCCCATTGAGCCCTATGGGGGCTGAAATGGGAATGGGGATGTATTGTGTCCGGGTCCCGCGAAAGGGAATTACCGGGCCCTCCAAGGTCGGATTGGCCCGGTAAGTTCCCTTTTACGGGACCCGGACCTGAGTTTGGAGGTAGCCATGCCGCTAAAAACAGCATGGCTACCTCCAAACTCGTAATGAGGCCCACTGTGCCTACTTCCCAACTAAGCTTCCCTTCCTTTGCCACAAATGTTTATGGTAAGGAAGACAACCTTTGGACAATGTGTAATCCCTCAACAAATTCCCAGACTCATTCCTCCCAGTGCCAGCACACTGCACATCAGTAGCAACGGCCGGCCAGTAAAATTGGCCCACCTGGCCACCACATATCGCAGTGGCATATTCCAACTCCAATGATCCCAATCTCCCAGCCTAGTGTGTACCATGGTAGTGTCTTTCTCTTCCATTCTCCTCTCTTATCGCTCGGCCGATTTCTGTAGAGGCATATTCCTGCTCGTAGCTTCCCTATCCTTTCCCCAGCCCACTACCCTTTGTAAATGTGTGTTTCTGGCCCTGCCTCTTTCCCCCACTGTTCACTTAAACGTTGCAATGCCGATAATTCTTTGTGTGACCAATTAGACCTCTTCAGAATAGTACTTGCTAATAGCAGAGAATCACAATTCACAAAAAGCAGGAAACTAGATCTGCACCAGGATTACCAATGTGGGGTCCAACCTAAGTGCAGCACAGAAACGGTCACCATCCAGGTGATTGACAACACCCTTCAGATGATTGATAAAGGGGACTCTTGCCTACTAGTCCTTCTGTACCTCAGAGCTATGTTCAACATTATCGATCATCTCACGCTACTTTCCCTTCTTGCAGGCAGGGTGGGTTTCTCTGGCACCGATCTGAAATGGTTCACTTCCTACCTACATGGCATACATCAGGCTGTCCAGATGTCTCCCTCAGGTCCGGACGCTGCCCCATCACATGTGGAGTCCCTCACGGTTCCATACTCTCCCTAGTCATATTCAACCTAAACCTTGCATATCCTGCAATTTCTGCGCCCTGTTACGCTTGGGGCTGGTGCACATTACAAATGAATAAACAAACAAACAAGCAAACCTATATATGGAAGCACTCCTAAATGACCCCCAACATCTCTATAAGCAGATGATACACAGTTGTACCCAAAGATCAAGGTTCCACAGGAAATCACATCTGGATATTGTAGTGTGAACATTATTACAAATGTTTACTTGATGACTTGTTAAATTCTTGCTACCATTGTTTTACCGTATCAGCACTCCTGTTGCTACTGAGCTAGGTACACACCACAAAAATGTTTATAAATAATAATAATAATAATAATACTTAATATCATGCATAATACTTGAATGGGAATAATAGAAAAATGTCACCCCAAAAATTGCGACTTGTTCATTACTGCACCTTTGCGCGGTAATAACATGCCGACCCCGACTATACCGACTAATGGGAGCATGGGTTGCAGTGGTGTCCCCCTCTCACCTTTGTCAGTGTAGTGGAGGTCAGAGGTTGCGGGGTTGTCCCCCACTTCCATTAGATTGTAGCGGGGGGGACAATAAAGAAAAAAAAGTTTAAGAAAAGAAAAAAAGGACCCTGCAACGCCAGTTCAGACCAACGTTAGTGGGCGACATCTGATGACACAGGGTCGGAGGAGAGAGGGCGGCACACTTCACTGTGTGCTGCCAAAAAGGTAAGTAGTTAGGGGGGAGGTGGCTAAGGGGATGCAGGGCACAGTGATCTATGTGATCACTGCTCCTCGCCGTAATGAAAGTTGGGTCATGAGGAGTGATTATTTGGAAGGGGGGCTATGCGACATATCAGTCCTGACTATGGGTGTTTTCAAGCTTGGAGCAAGGGCTAAATTTCCTTTCGAACTAAAGGAGAGAGGGTGCCGCTCTGTTGTGCCTGGGATCTTGTTGCCTGTTGCTCTTGTCTAACACAAGAAAGCTGGACACTAGTGGCTTTTGCTACACTCCTTTGTGTGGCAGTTGTGGCTCCTCGTGAGGTGTGATTCGTCTAATGGGTTTGACGGCACAGTAGGGATGGGTCTTGGAAGTGAGGGCCGTGAAGGTGATTTCAGATGGATCATGAGGGGATTCAGTTGAAGAACTCCCTTTTATTGTCCTATGATTAGTCATTTACATGCGTGTTGGACTTCTATGATTGGGATCATGTTTAATGTTTCTTTGTGTCATTAGTGAACTTATATGTTGTATTTTAATGGTGATTATACAGGCAGGGTGCCAATTATATATTCTCTTGGTACTTTTTTCACTTTGTTTGTATGTGTAATATATTGTCCTATCCACTTTTTGTCTTTTTAACTTCCAAAGATGATTTCTATTGACTAATACATAACATATTTTAATAATTGACTATGATCCATCAGACTTTGATTTCTTCCATGCTCCAGTAGATGAATGATTCAGTCATTATATATAAGAATTAAGAGACCACCTTGAGAGACTACCTTGAATTAGTATCATTGTTGACCGCAGGTGTCTACGAATCAAGCAGTATACCCATCTAAAGTCTATAATGGTGTCAGGTGCGAGCAAGGAGTTGCATTCATCCAGGTCTGAAATGACCAGGACTTGGACAGTTCTGAAGGCATCTTGTGGGAGAAAGAGTTTTCTTGTGCATAAATGTCAGCTTGTCCCAAGTAGTTGGGGGTTTCTTGTTAGTATGCTGTTAAAAGGGTTGTGTATTGTCGGTGGTTAACCTGATGGGGTTGTACCTTGGGGACAGCTTATGCGTGAATCCTTCTAGGCTCACTTTGCATAACCAGTCTTGAATCATTTATTGTTTGCCTTGTCCGGATAGATTGCGGAGTCGTAGAATTCTTTCTTATTTGATTACGTTTTTGATATGCTAGAGCAGGAAGACCCAGTACAGACAGAGTCTCTCTCTCTCTATCTCTCCCTCTCTCTCTCTCTCTCTCTCTCTCTCTCTCTCCTTCTCTCTCTCTCTCTCTCTCTCTTTCTCTCTCTCTCTCTCTCTCTCTCTCTCCCTCTCTCTCTCTCTCTCTCCTCTCTCTCTCTCTCTCTCTTTCTCTCTCTCTCTCTCTCTCTCTCTCTCTCTCTCTCAGGACTGGCTTAAATTGGCCACTTGGCAGCTATGCGTTCACACCAGATATCTAGTTATCATTTATTGCCACATGCACCATGTAATTCACAGGTGATCATCCAGGCCTGTTTGTTTGTTTATTTGTTTGTTTATTTATTTGGCAATGCGCACCAAACCCGTAGGTAACCGGGCGCAGCAGATAAGAATACTTAAGACTTAGTTACAACATGGAATCAATACAGTGCAAACAAGAAAGATACAATAGGGTTACAGTGAAAGATAAAGTAGGTTACATGGATTCAAGTAGGAGTGGTACAGTGGAAATAAGTACATTCATGGTCAGGTATATGAGTAAGTACTACAAGGTGTCCAAGGGTCATATGTCATTGGACCTCAGCTAGTTTAGGGAGTTGTGTCTGAAGCTGAGATAAGACTGATTAGTTCTGAGGCTCAGAGGTAGTGCATGCCAGTGTTGTGTAGCATTCACTGGGAAACTGCCTCCTCCTGATTTGGTTAACTTGAATCTAAGTATCTCTAGACAGTGGGAGTTGGCTGCTCTGGATGGGCGAGTCGAGGTTTTTCTGGTCATTCTCTCTGTAACGTCTGGAGTAGCAGCGTTATTGAGGTATTTGAAGGTGAGTGATATGGTTTTAAGGAAGATCCTGTCACTTATCTTTAACCAGTGTTGGTCTCTTCTAAAATCAGAAATGTTTTCTTCATTGGTTGGATTTAGGGAAGTTCTCAAGGCATTATTTTGAAGTGTTCGTAGTTTGTTAAGGATATGTTTGTTGGCTCCTAGATATAGGGCATTGCAATAATCCAGTTTTGACAATATTAGAGCATTGGCGAGGGTGATACAGCTTGCTTCTGTTAGATATTGTCGGCAGGCCCTGATAAGTTTGCATGTGTAGGCAGTAGAGGAAGCCAAGGAATTGACCTGTTTTCTTAATAATAGGGTGGAGTCGAGATAAAAACCTAGTATTTTTACCTTGTTTACTACTTTGATTGTGTTCCCATCTATGTTAAATGAAGCATAGATGGGATTTAGTTTTTTTAGGTTGGCTTTGGAACCAAGGATCAGGATCTCTGTTTTATCGTCATTCAGGCAGAAGCCATGGGATGCCATCCATGCCTCAATGAGGAGGTATATTTCATTTACCAAGGCTGTGTCCTTATCAAAATTGCCCGAAAGGGGAATGAGGATCTTGGTGTCATCTGCATAGTTAGTGTAGGTGACACCCAGTCTGTCCAATTTATCGAATAGGGGCTTGGTAAATATATTATACATAGTGGGCGAGACACAAGATCTTTGTGGGACACCACAAGTGGTTTGAATCGGGGCAGCCGATGTCGAGGGGAAGAAAACTCTAATTGTTCTGTTTGCTAAAAAGGACTGGACCCAGGCTATTGCGTCACTCGAGAAGTGGGCCGCAGATGCTAGGTGTTTGCACAGGACTGCATGGTCCACCAAGTCGAAGGCCGCCGACAGGTCGAGGAGGAGTATCATGCCAGTTTAGCATTTGTCCTTAAGCTCGTCTATTTGGGTCTTTAGTTCTATTAGCTCTGTTTCAGTATCATGTTGTGGTCTGAATCCGGATTGGCGGGATCCTAGTAGATGTTGGCTTCAAGGTAGTCCTGAATTTGCAGGTATGCTACTCTGTCAATTATTTTAAGGTGAAAGGGTACCGTGGTGATGGGTCTGTACTTGGTAGGGATGGAGGGCTCGAGAGTCTGTTTCTTGAGGAGCGGTAGAACCCAAGACTCTTTTAGGCTCTTTGGGACAGTGTTGGTTTTGAAGGTGGCATTGATTAGTTTTAATAATAAATGGCGCTAGGTCTCTTGCTGAATCTTTGACTATTTGGGCAGGACAGTTGACACCCTGGCCTGTTCATTTCTTTGTTTTCTAGGATTTCAAATTATGACATTTTTTAAAGGGACAATCAAAATCACAATTTTTAGAATGCAAAGGCAAAAAAGGGACTGAAAGAGCATCTTAGAAATGGCATAAGGCATGTTGGTAGTTATGACACATTCTCTATTCCAGGAATATACTCTAACCGGCATAACTCTAAGCCACACATTAAAAGCAGAAAGTGTATTTATTTGTATTTGTTTAAGGAAAATTAAAAGTGCTCCAAGAAGAAGCTATGGCTGACTGTAGTAATCTCATTGCTAGTTTATATGTTAGTTAAGACCATAAATGGTCTGGTGGTGGTGATTGAGCTGAGAAAATCAATGGAGACCGAACAAGACAGACAATAAATATATGTTCAGAAATGTGACGAAACCACTGTGAAAAGCGTGTTTCCTGCCCAGTGTTTGCTTGACAGTAAGACTGAGAGTGCTCTGGCACGTTTCACAACCTGACATGTTAAGCATTCTAGGCAGTCAGTCAGTCCGTTTATTTCGGCCATGAGGCCATAAAAGTACATCCTAACACATACAAGGTAACAATGAAAGAAATAACAGTAACAATGCATCCTCATAAGGTAATGTGACAATTACTATAGCCTGAAAGCCCCCCTGTTAGCCATCAAGCCCATGTCGCAGTTGAATTTTGTTCAGATCGACTAGAGGTCCATATACCCCTGTCCAACCGGGGTTACCCAAAGTCCTTTTCCCCAGCAGCACTACGTCGCGCCGGATAGCAGAGGATGCTAAGGCCTGGTTTCAGAGAGGTAGTCGTCAATCGTACTATTCAGTATTGGGCAACCTCTCATATTGATGCCCAAAATTCAATTGGCCCCTGAATTCCTACTGTAGGAAGAAAAAGCACTCTCCCCCTGGTCTGGGGCAATTTAAGATATTCTCAAGGATTACGGATAGGCAGCCACGTACACGGCAGAGCCAGTGCATGCATTTGTTTACAAGTGATTCCCTGGTTTCTAGGTGGCTAGGGGCCAATTTGGGGACCCTCTGCAAGAATACTGTTCCCCTCGTATAGCCCCCACTCAACTTACTGTTTATCACACCCTGCCCAGACTGTGTTCTCTGAACCCTAGGGAAAGCATTATTGGGGGCAGGGTTTTGTGCTGCATAACCAGTCCTACCGACTGGCTTGTCAGTCGTTGGATTAGTGCTAAATGCACAGTCTGCCCTCTTGGCTTTGGACTGCTTGGATAATTGCACTGCTTGGTTCCATAATCTTCTTGGGATGGAAACGGGGGGGGGCAGAGTGGTTTAGAGACTGGGACACCTTATCGACCACAGCACTAATAGGACCAGTGCTCTCTCCAGTTACGCTGATGGGCCCCGATCCAATGGTGCTCATCATGTTTGTGGGTGCCTCAAATTTATGGTGAGCTATCTCTTCTGGTGGTTGGAGAAACCCCATGTCATCCTGCAGTCTGGTTGATGACCCCCCTGTGGCTAATCCTCTCCCCTGGGCCTCTGAGGGCCAAAGGCAGCCTCTTTAGGTCTGCTAACTCGGCCAAAACAAGGTTGCATTTACATCCACTAGTCACAAGTGCCACCTTGGCAGCTGGATCAGCAATGTGCAAAATCGGTGAGCCAGGCAGAGTGGGTGGACAAGGGGGGACTGGAATGCAACAGGGAGCCACTGCCAGCACACATGGCTGGCTCCTTCTGGTTTAGGGCTATGCTAGACCATGCACACCAAATATGGAAACTAATGCACAATAATGATATACACTAGTGACACGACAGACACGAGGTTCGATTTCCAAACAAGTCTGGTTTATTTCAAAGTATCTCAGTCGGCCGACTGGGTGTCTATGTCTCGCAATGTGTGTTCCCAGACCTCGTGAGATGCAAGAGCGCGAGCAACGTTCAAGAAACAATATATATACATAACATGTAATCATTATGAAGGGAATTCGATCCGCCCATAAATGTATCGTTCAGGCTAGGGTTTGGTGATTGACAATAATGACAATTATGACACATTATGACAAATCTCTATTCAGTCTAAATATAGTTATTCTAGCAATAGTAGCAGAGACAGCTTTCTGTTATGGGGAACATAGAGCTCTTAGTTCGGCAAGGCTATCATGTTTGTAGGAGAGAAAAATTCCTTAGCACATTATCTTTGTGTTTCGATTCATGGGTCAGACAGTTCTGGAGCAGAAATACCTGTCTCCGCGAAGGAGTGCCGCTAAAAGAATATAATTCATGCTTTAACTGCCTTTTGCTACAGTGTTTGCAAGACAGGCTGGCACCTGGACTGCTGATTACATGCAGCTTCTGCTCGCCTCCAAGGACTTTGTGAGGGAGGAAAATAATGTATCTCTGTATAGTTTCACATTCCTGTCTGTGTTAGTCTTTCAGCATTCAGGCCGTGGCCTTGCACAGTGTGTGAGTTTGAAGCATAGAATACATTTTGCAAAGTATTTTGACAGAAAGGAAAACATAAATGGCTGACATTTCACAAAATGGATGCCCTCTGGTTACATTGACGATTCTGCGATTGCGATGTTTGTCATATGATGCGATTGGTTTCTGGCCAACATAATATACATACTATACATACTATAGGGTCGTTTCTGGTCTAACAAACCCTCCTTTTGGCCATAAGCCAAGAGCATCATCCATACATCACATTTTCATCAGACCATATGTCTGATTCTGAACTACCCATACTACTATAATCGTCATCAGAAATATGAATTGCCATAAATTCTTTGATTATTTCATTTTCGTGTTGTGCACCTTCACTTAATGTCCGAGGAGGTTTCATTTTAATTGCGTGTACACACTCATTTGTAATTTGGGAGCAGAGGATTGGCAGGCATTGTATGCAACAACATCAGAACATGAGGATTCCAAATATCATGACCAACATTGCAATTAGTTTCCATCCCCATGATCGCAGCAGTTCCCAAAACCATGAACTTATATTCAGATTCCAACCACCTATGGGGACACGAATATCAGAACTCAGGACATGCTATTTCTTGATTGCTTCAAATATCATGGGGGAGGAGTCACTTACGAATACACAGCACACTGACCCCACGATTTTGCATACCCCTCCACGATCAGCCAAAATTATATCAAGGACCATTCTATTCTGAAGTGCAGTTAATCTAATTGCTTTCTGTTCTAGGGTCGCATTATAGTATATCTGTAGTTCCATTTATCGTCTTTTCTAACACCTTAGACAGTTTCCTTATATTCCATGAATGTATTGCTTGTCCCCAAAATGGTATGAATGACTTCGCCATATCCCCTACAATCTGTCCTGCGGTATCATCTCGGCGTGGCCTAGATCTGGATAGTTTTGATATTTCAGAAGTTTTGGAAAGAAATACAACAGGAAAAAGTATACCTACATAACAGGTCCCTTCCCAAGTTCTAGGTAATTATAGATAGGCCTGATCTCCACATACAAAATAAACAGAACCTCCAATATATAATGGTTTCTCTTCTTGCTCAAGTACGGCAGTATTCATGCATCTAGTAAACGTTCCCACTGGATAGGAACCCCTTTTCCCTAAGCAAAACGGGACAGAATGTGGACTATGATTAATAGTATAGGAGGGAGGATTAGCATCTTTGTTTCCTACTGGAGCCATTTTAAAAGTGATTAGGGACTTGTGAGGTTTTGAGAGCCTATCTACTGGAGTTGTTGTTACTGTGTTGATTTTGCTTCTGCTTGTAAACACATAACAACCTAGTGGTTCCAATACCACTCTTTTAAACTTGTTTATGTCTGTTTCATAAAACTGACCAGTAACACTGTCGTTCCACTTTTCATAAAATAACGCTCTCAATGATGCATAACATGCGGTATTAAGTGACAACGGATGTACATACCAACCCATTCCTTTTCCACCATGCTGGGGTAAATGGGAACAGACCCAACAATTGGACCTATTCAAGATAGCATGTGTGATATTCATAATCAACAGCAATGTATTATTGTCATAACCTTTTCACATCTGGTGAGGGGGGAGTATAAGAGAGCACATGCACTGGGCTGCTCGTAGTAGGAGCATTGGTAGCAGGCAAAAGAAAGTTCAAAGGATACACAGTTTCCAGATACCAGAATATTGAGAACAGTGTAATCAAAACGCAAAGCGGTATCATAATCATTAGCATATTCTTTTTTCCTAACCAAGTTTTTCTAAGAGTAGGCTTAGTCTGTATTTCTACAATATCAACAGCATTGGTGCAGGAGGGAGCAGGAGGGAGTGTAGGCATTGTCTGTAATGTTGATCTCAGGAAAAGTTTTCAATGTTCGTCACGGAAATGTTATTCACAGCAACACACGTTAGCAGCAAAGCATTGTAGCAGCAAAGCATTCAGGCCAGTTCAGGCTAGCCTTCTTAATAAATGACAGCAGGCTGATGTGATTTTGTACAGAGCTCCAAAAAGGCAGGAGCAAGCATCAATTGTGTCGGTACCATATGCCCCCTGCTCGTCCCCACGGGGTTGCACTGGTCCTTCACTTTTCAATGGTAGCATCGGGAAACAGTGTGTAAGAGCTTTCAATTTGATGCAGATTGATACAGCACATATGCTCCTTTTCCCTAGGCTTCCGTTTTCACTTCATCCATGTTGGGAACAAAGGCAAAACAAAACGCAGATCACTTCCGATTTTGTGAACGTAGATTGTACCTTATGGCTCCAAGTACAGTATGATCGATGAACAATGCACTCTCATTTCCAGATGCAAGAGCAGTGCCAGCTTGCGATGCAATGAGTGATGATGCGGCAGCAGTCGGACAAGGTTGAAGCACCTTTGGCCTTTCGATCTTTGTTGCAAACTCCCCAGGCACTTTCTCGGGCTTAGGAAGCACTTCTGGCAGAGAACTAGCGAGGGTATCTTTGAGATCAAGTGCAGCTGTTTTTCCTTCGATGTCAGGATCAGGCTCTTTCAAAGGAAACAGAATTCTTTCTGTGTGTGTTGCGTGGATCCAGGACTAGCGGCCATCCACTAGGACTGCAGTCTGTGTAGCCAGTAGCACCTGATAGGGCCCCTTACATTGTGGTGCAAGTGAAGATTTTCTCTCGAAATCTTTAATTAGTGTCCAGTCCCCAGGCTGCCGACAATATCCTGGGCCGGTATATCTGACAGGAAGAGCCTCCTGCACCTGCTGATGAATTAAACGCAAGTTTTGAGTTAACTGTCTACAATAGTTAATAAGGAACAGGCATTCTATATCTCAGCGTTTCGGCTGCGGAGCATTCCAAACATTTTCTGGTCTCCCCATTACGATCTCGTAATGGGAGAGACCAGTCCTTGCTTGTACAGATGTTCTCATACAAAACAAAGCGAGTGGCAATGCATCAGGCCATTTCAAATTACTCCCTTCGCAGAGTTTACTAAATTTATTTTTCAAGATGCCATTCTGATGTTCCATCAAACCAGCACTCATCGGGTGTCTGGCCGAATGGAATCATTTGTCAATTTGGAGGCCTGCACAAATTTGTAGTATCACGGCTGCATTAAAGTACGGACCATTATCTGACCATTTGACATGGGGTAGGCCAAAACGGAAAAGGTACTCTTTTAGCATAACTTTAGCTGTGGACATAGCTGTACAATCTTTCAGGGGATAGGCCTCTACCCATTTGCTGAATGCGCAGACCACCACAAGGACACATTTATAGTTTTGGCACCTTTCCATTTCTATGAAATCAAAATGGATGACTTCAAATGGCATAGAGGGGGGGCCAAAACTTCCTACTGGCGTTGCTGTTCCTTTTCCAATGTTATGTTGTAAACAAGTTATGCAATTCTGAACCAATCTGTGAGCAGTTTTTCTAATGTGTGGCTTCAGACATACGGAATCTTAATGTTGAATCATTTTCCTAGCACATATGTGTGTTTGACTGTGGGCCATTGTGATCATTGCCATTACATAGGCATTTGGCAACATCCATCTTTTGTTCTCTTTGTCCACCCAACAACCTTCAGAGTCTAATTCTGCTGGACCCTCAGACCAGGTTTTTATTTCATCGACAGTAGCTTCTGCTTGCATTTAATTAACTGTGGCAATCCCATTTTCTATCATGCAGGGTACTTCTTTCATTTTTTCAATGTATATTTTTGTGGGCAAATCAGTGGCAGTTTGTTTCGCAATTCAGTCTGCAAATGCGTTTCCCTTTCCAACATTACATGTTACTTTTTTATGTGCTTCACATTTCATTATTTCTAATCGTTTGGGAAGCGCAAGTGCTGACAACAGTCTCACTATCAAAGTGTCATGTTAGATTTTAGTTCCATGTGATGTCAGGAAACCCCTTTCAGCCCACAATCGACCAAAATTGTATACCACCCCAAATGCATACTGACTGTTAGTGTATATGTTTATATTAACATTTGCAGAAATTTCACATGCTCTGGTTTACCCCTATTATCTCTGCGGCTTGTGCTGAGTTGTATGGGATTCTTTTGCTTTTCTAGAATACTTTTCAGTGTAGTGATGGCATTTGCAGCAGTTGATTTACCATTG
Source organism: Ambystoma mexicanum (assembly GCF_040938575.1). Classification (NCBI taxonomy): domain Eukaryota; kingdom Metazoa; phylum Chordata; class Amphibia; order Caudata; family Ambystomatidae; genus Ambystoma; species Ambystoma mexicanum. Next base: position 194,975,988 of record NC_090938.1, read on the forward strand.
GGTAATTTAAAACAAGAACCTTCACAAAACAGTTCTCCCTCTGGCTCTTTCCGTGTCATTGAGAGGGGGCATTAACTTGGCTGGATTTAAAGCGCAACACCTCATAATTTGGATATGTGGTGCAAATAGAACTATTTCATACCTTGTTAATCTGGCTGATGTAAGGTGTTGCATTTGTGTTCTATTTAAAAGAACGTCCACTGAATGGGGCACCATGATGGTTAATATCTTTCCTTGTCAATGCCACTCGGTTTCACAATCATAGAGAAATTAGCGATCCACTGCCTACAATATGAAGCCATAACAATTAAAGCCCTGACTTCTTTCTGTGTTTTTGGAATAGGCATATCAGAGATGCTTTCTATTATTTCTGGTTTCAATCTCCTTCCTTCCTTCGAAAGGAGGTAACCCAAGTAGGTCACTTCCTTTCGACAATATTGGAATTTCTTTAACGAAGCTTTATGTCCATGTGCTGCTAAATGTGTCAACAGTGCAACTGTACTTTCTTTACAATTTTCTTCTGTGTTTGCTGCTATCAATATATCGTCTATATATTGTAACAAAACACAACCTTTTGGAAGTTCTAGCATATCTATTTGTTCCTTTAATGCTCTACTGTAAATGCTCTGACTTTCAGTGTAGCCCTGTGGAATTTGTGTGAATGAAAATGAACGTCCTCCTAGAGTAAAAGCAAATAAATATCTGCTAACTGGATGTACTGGAATACTGAAAAACGCATTCTTCAAATCTACAACACTAAAATACGATGCAGATGCTGGAATCATAGTAAAATTGTATTCACATCCGGGACTAACGGAAATTGCGGATCAACAACTTTATTCACTGCGTGCAAATCAATTATGAAACGGTACAGTATATCATTACCTCCTTTCTTATAAACCGTAAGGAGCGGACTTGCAAGTGCTACCAGAAGTTTCTTCAATTACGCTTCTTTTAATCAAACCTGACACAATGCATTTCAATGTTTTCTCTCCTTCGGCCGAAATTTTATATTGCAGAATACGCGGCAATGTAATTCCTTCTTTCAAAACAATTTTCACTGGCTCTACTTTTAAACAACCAACATCATTGTCGTTCACTGCCCATATACAAGCTGGTACTTTACTCAATTCAGTCGGTAATGGCTTAGATAAAAATTGTGATACAGGAGTCTTTTGTGACGATATCGTCAAATACACTCCATCAGGAGAACAATAAATAACGGCATTCAATTTCTTCAACAAATATTATCCCAGAAAATTTTCACCGCAATTGTTTGTCAAAAGAAATGGGCAAGATTCAGTGAATGGACCTAGTGTTATAGGTACTGGTTGTGACACTGGACTAATTACTGGTGTACCTGAGAACCCAACTGAGACATTGTTATGCCCTGGCAGTGGTATATCTGAAACCTGCTGATGGTCAATTGAACATTTTTGTGCACCTGTGTCCACTAGAAAAATGTGTTCCCTATTCCCAACCTTCATTTCTACGTAGGGCCCTTTCTGGTCTACGGTAATAGATACTGTTTCCAACCCCTGTCTCGGGCTGTCCTAGTAAAACAATACATCGTCAGATGTAAAGTCGCCAGTGTAATATGCATTGGACTGATTGTCAAAAATATTTCCATCACTTGTGCTGTTTCACTGTTGGTTCTGATTCTGATTCTAATTCCCCTGGTTATTTTGAAATTGTTGTGCTCTTTGATTTCTATTCTGTCCATGTGTTCCCGGTTGACCTCTATTCTGTCTTCTCGAGAAAGTCGCATTTTGATTCTGTATCCGCAGGCACTGTGCTCGCCAATGGCCTTCTTGTCTACAATAGGCATATTGATTAATCCCTATTGGACCACTTTACATGTTGGAAAATTGGACTCTGGATGGTGCGTTCCCGCCACCTCTATTATTGTTTGCTACTTGCTGCAACAATACTCTTGTTTTCAAATTCCCTTTGTCCCTTATTTCTTTGTCCTTATCTGCATTTACTCTATTTTCATAATACTGGGCCATGTGTAATACTTCACTTTGTGTTTTTGCTTTCCATGCACTTTCAGATGTCATTATTAAATTTTTAATTTTCGGTAACAACCCTTGCACAAACTTATCAACAAACCATCTCTTCCCAGGTTCAGTAGTCAAGTCTTGACAACTAAAATCTGCAAATGCTTCTTCAAATCGATTAAAATAATCCATTGCTCCTTCATCTTTGCTCTATAAACAAGCAGTCAATTTATCCCAAACTATTGTCTTTTCGGGTACTAAAGTGTTACGCTCACCTGGTATCCACAGGGACGCCACCCAGCCGGGTTACTCACTGGTATGCTTCTCAGCTTTGCCCAGATGTGGTCTGCGGGGAAGGTTCTGCCTGAAAATACAGGAGGACTGTGCTCAAGGCTGACCGACCGGGGTGAGTATCCTCCCTCCACCCCCGTATGATTTCAGCCCCGCTGGAGCCCTCTCCTCACCTTGTGGTAGAGTTAGGCGTGCTCTCCGTCCTACCTTCTTTGCAGGGGCGCATTGTCTTTCATGGGCGTGTGCGGTCCAGTTACTTCACAGACGCTTGCCCGTTTGATATTTTTCAGGTAGGTCTTATTGCTGTTCTTTAGTTTTGTTGCTATCCTGCATTCCTTTCTTTGTTTAAAATGTCTCTTTTTTCTCCCTTATGTATGCGGAGCTTCAGCACGGCGAACTGGCTTGGTTGAGCCCCGCTGGTAAATTATGGTGTATTAAGAGTGCTATGATGCAGTAAGTAAGTGCTATGCGCAGCGCTGCAAAGTCTTGCCTTTGCTAACCTGTGTTATCCTTTCTTGTAGGTCGCGGTGTTCTTCAGCACGAGTGGAATGTCCGGAGTGGTGCCAGCCGAGAGGCGACCAGCCAGGTAAGCCTTTTGGGCAGTTCGTAATTTGTAAATGTCTCTACTGCTTTCTTTAATGTTGCCTCTATCTTCCTCTTTCAGGTCGTTCTGTCCGGGAGGCATGCAGATTCGAGAAAGCTGTTCTCAGTAGCTTTGAGTGTTTAAAGATGAAGACTGCATGTAAGATGCTGCTGCTAATGATGTTCCTTTTGTCTCCTTGCAGGTTCTGCTTCTCCGAGGTTCGAGGGAATAGCTGGACACGGTGAGCGTCACGTTGCAAGATGCAAAGCAACGCGAAGCGTGTTGTCTTGCTCGGGTGTGGTTTAAATAGCCCCAACAAAATAGTCCAGGTAAAGTAGTCCCTAGGCTACCACACCCAAAACACTAGACCGCATAGCTTGGTTCCTTGGAACCAAGCTATGTGGAAGCCTCCATGTTGGCTGACAACACATTAAGTAGTTCCTAAGCACATTGTTTTTCATGGTGTATGAGCCTGGCGCCATAGGTGCCAGGAGTGGCCCCAAGAGAGTTTTGGAAAAGGATGCCAGGTTCTAGAGGCCCGAGTCCTGACTTCACCTGGCCAATGGGTTTGCCAGAGGGGGTTTTGGGCGAGGGCCGTGACAGCACTCCCCCCTAAGGCCCCTCCCAAGGTGTTCCTTCTGTCTGGCCCAGGTTTGGTTGGGAAGTTCCAATGGAATTTTCTGATTAGACGTGGTGTGTGGATATTCTCACTGGGCTCCCAGGATCTATCTTGTGGTCCAAATCCTTTCCAATCGACGAGATAGTATAGCTTGGTCCTAGAGTATTTAGAGTCCAAGATATCTTGGACTTCGAATTCAGGTTCTCCGTCAACAAGTATGGATTTAGGTGGTGTCCCAATCCGTGTGCCGGGTTGCATTGGTTTCAGGAGGGACACATGAAATACCGGGTGGATTTGTAGATTAGGTGGTAAATCCAGTTTCACGGCTACTGGGTTGATAATTGCCTTAATGGTATAGGGTCCTGCTATGACCCAGTCTGGGTCATAGTGATATAACAGGATACAGTTACAGGTATGCTTAATGGTTGCTTTATTCAGGTTCTTCAGTTACAGGTACAAATCAGGTCTCATCAAGTCCATAAGGAGATAGGAGGAAATCATGAGGGAAACCCACTGGCTCCCACCACTCAGGCTTCCTTAGATCAACTGCCTGGGTTATAACCCATTCATACACAAACACTTCAAGCTGGCTCATGCATTCCACAAATGACATTACCACATACATACAGCATTCAGAAGGTGAACCATAGAAAGGAAGGCTAATCCTAACACCTCCTTCCCTTACAAACCATAGAAGGGAAGGCTAATCCTAACACCTCCTTCCTTTACAATCCCAAACAATCCAGTCTCACACCTCAAGCACACCGTGACGTAAAGCCGTCATCACACCTAACCATCAGAAGGGCCTCAAGCACAAATACCCTGCCAGTTACTCTAAAAGACCAAGAAATTAACAGCTGGACAAACAGGCGTAACTAACAATCCGGTAACGGCACCCCACCAGCTAAACAACAAAAACTTCTGTCCTTCAAGAAATCACGCATCACCTTCCACCCGTCGCCACCACCAACGGGTCACCAGCCTGCCATGCTGGAGCACAGACCTGCCCCTCTGGGCTACTAACCAGCATTCCATACACAACCTGAGGAAAACAAAACACCTCCCGTCCACCACTGCCACTGGTAGACCTTAGGGCTGCCACACCTGAGCACAAACGGCCACCTATATGGGCTGGCACGAAGTCCGCTACACACCTACAAGGAACATGTCTAACCTACTACACCAGACCATAGACTCATGGCAACTAAAGAGACAGGCGCCTCCAATCAACCAAAACACACTCACCTGACTCATCTTCAACCACTCAACATTCATAGTAACACTCACAACAGAGGCAACCAGTGGAGAACCAGTCAACCATACAATCATATTTACTCGAGGTGTTGGCCAGACACCTTGAGCCCGCATAGGTACTAAAAACAACCAGGTAACCCACTACCAAGATGTTCTGTTGCCATGCTCCCAGAACCATCCAGAACCAAATCCAGGACGACCCCAGAAGCAACACTTCAAGGAAAAACAATAATAATCAATCACTCACCATCATGGCTCAACACAAAACACTATCCTGACTCCTTTGAGCCACTCAAATCACTACCCTGACTCCTCTGAGCCACTCAATTTACCATCATGACTCTGCAAAGCCACACAAATTACTATCATGACTCCGCAGAGCCACACAAATTACTAACATGACTCCGCAGAGCCGCTTGACCAGACTACCACTAGTAACACAAATCACTAACATGACTCCGCAGAGCCGCTTGACCAGACTACCACTAGTCACACAATTCACTATCATGACTCCGCAGAGCCACTTGACCAGACTACCACTAGTCACACAAATCACTATCAAGACTCCTCTGAGCCACTTGACTAGACTACCACTACTCACATACACAATGACTCCGCAGAGTCGCTAGATTAGCCACAACCAGTCAGTGCACACACATTTCACACTGGTTACATGTACGCCATGCATCTTCAAACAATTCTTCAACATAACCACTCAACACCGAAGAAAAGACATGTTGATTACTAACAGGTGGAAATAGTGGGGTGTGGGCAGGGCCCTACCCACACTCCAAATCAAAAGAAAATGTTCCTAAAATTCACTTAGCAAAACCAAATACATCAATTTGACATTACTCTGAAATAATGTCTGTAGAGTCAAAATCTATAAGTCCATGTTGTCCAATCCAGGAAACAACGCTACAAGCTGCAAAACCTCAAAATCATTAAACACTACATATTAGGCAGCATAAAAATAAACACTTTAAACACACACCACAAATTGTTACCCAGTCGTCCACAAATACTCAAACCTGCATCAAACCTAAACTTTTAAAATTCCTTGTAATATGTTTAAAAAATGTAACCTAATACACTCTGCAAATCTCAGCCAACTTTATTAAGAGTGTAAGCATCCATACCCATTGTGAAATTAAAAAGTCCAAAGCTGCAACATTGTAACATAACCCTCCTGCAAAGCCTCACAAAGGTTAAACTCATGACCTAAAAATGCAATACCCTCAATTTCAATCGTTATCAACTAATCTGACATGAATCAGATCGCTGTCCGACTCACTAATACACCCTGCTCATTTCCATTACTAGTGATACAAACCATCAGGGAAATGACCTTGGCATTAATACTATCAACAGCAGGTAAGAAACGCTTAAAATCATGTCAGCATAGCGTCCTTCAAACGGTAAAATAGTGATGGCTCATTCCTTCTCACTTTTTTTCCTGATGTCGACTTACATCACAGAGACGCCGCCCCACACAGGTATGCTCCCTTACTCACTTGTCCAGCGATGCCAAGGTTGTTTAGATGAGTAGATCTTAATTCCATAGCCGCTCAATAATATCACCCCGAACACAAAACCTCACTTCTTTTGGCTGCCTACCATGAAAGGCCACATCACTTAAGTTAATTGATTTTTATTGAAAGTTAAGAATAATTAAGTAGACATTACAGCAAGTTGTATGAAAAGTGAAATACATCATAGTAAATATGATAATTGATGATGCTGTAGTTAACTACATACAATATTAAATATAATAAACCTTATAAAAATATGAAGTAAAATCATAGCATGGTTTGGGAGAAACAGGGGAGGACGGACACGACACAGTAAGGGAAGAGTAGGGAGAGGGAATAAATGGAATAAAAGGAGCATTTTATGTTAAGTAATCATTAAAGGCAATCCATTTGTTCGGAAACTTAGGTAGAGTTTTTGTTGATAAGGCATACATTTTTTCAATTCTGTGAAAAGAGCAAACAGAGTTCCACCATAAATCATAAGTTGACTTTTGAGCATTTTTCCAATTAGTCACAATGAGATGGAAGGCAAAGTTTAGGCCACATCACTTCTAAACGATCCGTAAACTCAGCGGGAATCGAACACAGAGGATCACTTCCTAGTCACGTTTGACGTTTTGGAAGGTGCCTTCCTCTAATCCTTTATTTCATGGTGTTGGCTAATCCTGACTCTACTCGCATCCGCATGCTCGCAGAACAACAAACGTTTCAGGCATATGGCTGCACTATTTGACCAGTGTCAACATTCCAAGTAATCGCCGAGTCCCCAGCTGCTTGGCTGATGTCATCATTGCAGCAACGAGCACAGAGCCTGAGAGAGCTCTACATCCCTAACGGTCGCCTCGGCCGCCCAGCGGATCGCGTATCACCACGCCCATCATCCACTTCACTGGGACACACCTGAATCCAGGGCAGCACAAAGAGCAAAATCTCTCTGATGGATCGGACAGTAGGTAGAATACCTTTCCTTTACCAGCAGGTTTGCTGTAAAATGTCTGCGCCCAATATTAGATGGCTGTACTGCACTCTTGATCTAAAAAAACTTTGAGCATTTGGGTGCCCCTTCCACTTAGTACAGGACCTAGGTTCTAGAGGCCCAACAAACATCAGGTGCGCCCATAAATCAGTAGCACCAACATTTCCCCAGAGTGCTCTCACTCTTCACTGAGCGCCTGCTCTGGGAGCCTACCTGGGCTGCTAGGTTCTCTCAGCCCTGGGTGATGGGACGCTTCCTGGACCATGGGGGGCAGTGGGATCCCTCTCTACAGTCTCTCACTTGAGCTTCCCTCCTGCTCTGCACCCCCCGCAGCAGTATCTCCTTTTCTCCTTATCCTGGACCACACACACACACACAGGTACCTGTAGCCTTGTTGCCTTCAGGGTCCATCCAACCAGTCCTCTTGGAGACCAGACCTCGTTGCCAATTGTTATGACCCAGTCTGGGTCATAGTGATATAACAGGATACAGTTGCAGGTATGCTTAATGGTTGCTTTATTCAGGTTCTTCAGTAACAGGTACAAGTCAGGTCTCATCAAGTCCATAAGGATATAGGAGGAAATCATGAGGGAAACCCACTGGCTCCCACCACCCAGGCTTCCTTAGATCAACTGCCTGGGTTAGAACCCATTCATACAGAAACACTCCAAGCTGGCTCATGCATTCCACAAATGAAATCACCACATACATACAGCATTCAGAAGGTGAACCATAGAAGGGAAGGCTAATCCTAACACCTCCTTCCCTTACAAACCTTTGAAGGGAAGGCTAATCCTGACAGGTCCTTAGAATCTGGGATGAAAGGTCTTGGTTCCCTTGATGGGTACGAATTTAGCAGCTAACCAAACTTTGTCTTCTACTTGATAATCAGGGGCCTTTTTCCGGTGTTGGTCGGCAAATCTCTCTTGTTTTTCTTTGGCATGAGTAAGGTGTTCCTTTGCCCTTTTGAAAGCCTGAGTAATGGTTGTGTGTAGAGTCTTTACCGCTGGCATTTCCAAGCTGGCTGGAAGGTCTAGTTCAGAGGTACGTGGATGTCTGCCATAAAGGGTATAGAAGGGCGTTTGTCCCGTGCTTGAATGCAAAGAATTGTTATATGCATATTCGGCTATCCATAGTAGGTCTTTCCAATTCCTTTATTCATGGTGCAGCAGGCACCGTAAATATTGCTTGAGTGTCTGACTGGTTCTCTCGGTTTGGCCGTCCGTTTGGGGATGGTGACTGGTAGATAACAGAACGTCTATCTGCACCATTGCACAACATTTTTTCCAGAAGTTTGAAACAAACTGCCTGCCTCGATCTGAGACCAGAACCGAAGGGAAGTCATGTAGCTTAACCACGCCCTGCAGGAACACTTTTGCTAAAGTGGCTGCGTCTGGGAGGCCTTTGAGAGGAATAAAATGGGCCATCTTCGAGAATAAGTCCACAACTACAAGGATGGTGTTGAACCCTTGGCTTGGAGGTAGATCAGTGATGAAGTCAAGGGAACGAGTGTGCCATGGAACCGGAGGAATGTCCAATGGTTGTAGGAGACCAGATGGTTTTTGTTTCTGAGATTTATTTTGTGCATAGACACCGCAGGACTGAATATACTGAATGATGTCCTTACGCCAGGTAGGCCACCAAAAGTTCTCTTTCACCTTAGCTAGGGTTTTGGCGATCCCAGGATGCCCTTCGATCAGTGAATCATGATAGTTTGAAATAATATGCTGTTGTAATTCCTTCTTGGGTACATATAGGCGATCCCTAAAAAAGGGTAGATGGTCCTTGATGGTATATTGTTCTCCTTGAGTTTGCCATGCGAGGAAGGCATCAGGACTCATTGTCCGTTGCATTTCTTTCTGTAGTTCTGCTTGTGTTAAGGCTGTCGTGATACCCAAGAGTTTGTCTTCAGGTATAATAGGTACTGGGTCTGGAGTTGTATATACTATTTCATCTATGCCCATGCGAAATAAGGCATCCGCCTTTCCGTTTCTGACTCCTGGTCGAAATGTGATTACATAATCATATTCGGTGAAGAAAAGGGCCCACCGTAATTGGCGCGAGGACTGGTCCTTGGCTGTTTTGAGATATTGCAGGTTTCGGTGGTCTGTGATGACTGTAATGGTGTGTCTGGCCCCCAGAGGGTAGTGCCTCCAGGCTTTAAAGGCGGATTTCATAGCCAGGAGTTCCTTGTCCGTGATGGCATAATTAATCTCTGGAGGTGAGAACTTTTTTGACCAGAAAGCCACAGGTTGTAGCTGGCCGGTTTCCGGGTCTCTCTGTGAAAGGACAGCCCCCATTGTGAGACTGGACGCATCAGTTTCAACGACATAAGGGTGGTCTGGACTAGGATGTCACAGGATTGGAGCGGAGGTAAATCTTTGTTTAAGTTCCTGAAAGGCTTCTTCTGCTTCTTCAGTCCAAGTAAACTTTTTATTGTTTTTTCGTAATAGTACCGTGATTGGGGGCACAACCTGAGAGAAGCCAGGGATGAACCGGAAGTAGATGTTCGCAAAGCCGAGCATGCTTTGTACCCTTTTCAGAGACGTCGGTGAAGGCCATTTCAGAATGGCATCTACCTTGTGCACGTCCATTCTGATGCCTCCTGGAGTAAGGATATAACTAAGAAACTCTACTTCGGTGATGTGAAAAAAGCATTTTTCAAGCTTTGCAAACAAGGGATGTTGACGGAGCTTGGTGAGGACTGAACGAACATGATATTGTTTCGAGGCTGAGTATACTAAGATGTCGTCTATGTACACTAAGGCGCTCACATCAATTAACTCCCTTAAGACGTCAATCATGAAATATTGGAATGCCGCAGGAGCCTTGCATAACCCGAAGGGCATGACTTAATATTCAAACACGCCATACTTAGTACGGAAGGCGGTTTTCCATTCATCTCTTTTTCTGACTCGGACCAGGTGGTACGCTCCTCGAAGGTCCAATTTGGTATAAATCTGGGCATCTTTAACTTGGTCTAGCATCTCAGGGACAAGTGGCAAGGGATAGCGGTTCTTCACGGTGATCTGGTTCAATGCGCGGAAGTCAATACAGGTTCTCAAGTCTCCTTCCTTTTTCGGTACGAAGAACAAAGGACTGGCTGCGGGGGTCTTCGAAGGACGGATAAATCCGTTTGCAAGGTACTGGTCTAAATAGGATTTCAAATGAAGGTTTTCTGGTTCTGTGAGAGCGTAGATCCTGCCGCAAGGGATTTGTGCCCCAGGAACATGGTCGATCTGACAGGCATAGGGCCTGTGCGGCGGCAATGTATTGGCTTGGTCCTTTCGGAAAACATCCTGGAAATCATGGTATTCACTGGACAAGGTATTAGTTGCTCCTAGGGTTGATACTGTTGCTCCGGGAGTCATGGGGATACACACGTCGGCTTTCTCCTCTTGGTAATAGCAGGCAGGGGAGCAGTCACAGTGGAAGGTTAATTTTCGTACCCGCCAGTCTATCAAAGTGTTGTGAGCAACCAACCATGGCATCCCTAGTATTAGCCTGAACTGAGGTGCCTTGATGAGATCAAATGAAATAGACTCCCGATGTCCGTCCTGGCACAGCAAGGTTACTCTGGCTGTGCACTGGGTTACTGGTCCGGAAGCAATTTCTGTCCCATCCACAGTGGTTACCTTGTCCATAGTTGGCTTAGAACACAAGGGTGTGAAAACAAAATCAAAATATCGAGGCTGAGTACCCCAAAAGGAAATACACCGAACACGGGTTACAAAGGAACATAAAAAGATCTTTATTTTATACTGAACAGTTTTCCAAGAAAAGTAACAGATAGCTATCGGCCCTCAGTACAACACAACGAACTCCAGCGTGGTTCAGTGTGCTGAGTCAGGGACGCTGTACATTAGAATTCGTTGCTCTTTTATACCATCTGCGAACATGATGTCCAAACCTACTTCGGATTAATATTCCTCTAATTCATTACTGATCTAGGGTTCATGCCGAGTTCATACCACTAAATGCACAGGGATTGCCTTTAATACATTCGCCAACAGAATATTTTAGGATTTCTCATAAAGGACTTCTCAAAGATTAATACAATGTAGTTAAACAAGTGTTCTTAGTTCAGTATTTGGATACATTGTTCTTAACATATGCTCGTGGATTAGTTTCATTGCACGAGTAATCCTTTACACACAAGTCAGCGAAGGACAAGGTCTCAGTTCACGACCCCAACAAGTGGCCTGCAGGCAAGTTACATATTAATTACACACAGAGGTCAAGACGGACATGTTGTATTTCGGAGACGGCCATGTTGTATTTCGGAATGACATCGTCCACCATTTTAACTCACAGGGTGACTATACAGAGAGAACCTAAAATGGCAGGTTGACCTAAAATGGCGGTTAACATTGATTCTAAGGTTAGGACCTTGCAACAAGGATTCCTTCTCAAGTGGCTTATAAGCAGCTTGGCGTAGGCCAATATACATTTATTCATTGCAATAGGAGGTACGATATAATTTCCTGTTTGAGAAAGGAAGCCCCATCTCTGCTGCCAGTTCTTGATCAATATAATTTCCAACTGCTCCGTTATCGATGTATGCTTAAAAGGCATGCATTCTTGATGACTGTTGGTGGCTAATTAAGATCATTGGTATTGCAAAGTGCGGGGTCAGCAACTCTTTCTTCTCACTCGACAAACTGACCTCTACGTTAGTCGAGCTTGGTAGTTTTCCGATTCCTTAGCTTCATCCTTCTCTGTGGCCCGACTGTTCTTCTTGGGGTTTTACTGGACAGTCCTTCAGGAAATGTCCTGGTTTGCCACAATACAAACAAAGCTGTTGCTATCTTCTTTTGTCCCGCTCTTGTTTTGTTAATGGAGGCCGTATCCCTCCAATCTGCATGGGTTCTACAGCATTTTCAGGTACATGGGGTGTGTTTTCCCTTGGTCGAACATACACGTTCCGAGGCTCTGTCTTTCGGTCCTGCAACCGGTGGTCTAGCTGCACGACCAGATTTATGAATTCTGCACAGTCTCTGGGTGGATCAACCACCTGGGCTAAGACATCCTTTAATTCGCCTCATAAGCCTCGATGGAATAACGTGGTTCTTTTGTTTTCTGGCCACCTAGCTCCGGCAACCAGTCTGTTGAAGGTAGCAATGTACATTAACAAGTCCTGATTCCCCTGTCGGAGGGACAAGAGTTCATTGTCTACTGCTTGTTCCTCGGTATGGCGAGCAAAATGTTTTTCCATTTCTCTCTGGAACCCGACAGCCTCATTACGACTTTGGCGGTAACCCTTAAATCCGGCGGTAGCGCTATTACCGCTGGATTTAAGGGTCCGCCAAAGCAGGACTTCGGCAGATTTCTCCCCTGCTCTGAGCTGGGGGGAAATCTGCCGAAAATGTGCGCTATTACCGCTGGCGGGAAATCCGCCGGCGGTATTAGCGCGAAATTTCCCCATTGAGCCCAATGGGGAATGGGGCATTCCCGAATGGGCTCAATGGGGAATGGGGATTGACATTACTGCTGAACTCGTGATCCGGTGCTATTAGCGCCGGGGAGTTCGGCAGTAGGGCTAATACTGCCGGCGTTACCGCCCAAGTTGTGATGAGGCCCAAAGTCATGGGTTTCCAACGGCACCGACCAATCTGCTGCACTACCACTCAAGTATGATAAAACAAAAAGTAACCCGAGCTTGGTCGTTTGGAAATGCTCCAGGCCTACAAAGAAAATGAAGGCGACACTGATTGATGAATGCCGCATACTACCATGGGTCACCTGAGAACCTTTCTGGTGGTGCCAGGGGAACTGTTCCAGGTAACTTGATCTGTACCGGAGTGGTTGGTATTGCAGGGTTTTCCATCATTGGATCGCTTCCAGGTAGAGGCGTCTGTCCTGCCTGTGATTGCAAGTATTGCCTGCTAATCTCTTCAGTGCGTTCTTTGGTCACTATTAGGTCTCTCCGGAGGGCATTATTCTCTTGTCGGGCAGAATGAACCTCAGCACGAAGCTCCCCAAGTAATTGGGCCAATTGGTCCATTTCTGATGTATCCATGGTGAAGTGGGAGAATGGAAGACCAGGCTCCCGTCCTTCGCCTCTCGCGCATGGCCTAGAGGGTCACGACCCAAACACCCGCCACGAGAAGAGTTTGTCCATTTGCCAGACGACCAGATACCCTGGTACAGGAACATACGGATGTGTCCATCTGCCTGCCCAGCAGCCCGCACTGGCCATGCCGACACCTGCAGCACGGATCAACTAGACTAATATCTACACGTCGTTAGAGATGCCATGACGACCTAGACAACGGGAAGCACATCTGTACAAATGTACACACTGGACATTCCCACACCAACCTACACGAAGAATATACTCAGTGCTATGACGTAGGCGACAGGCATATTCACGGACGTGCATCTTTATTATTTTTACATAGGCTTTCAGAATGCAGAAACGCAAGACGCGTCATGAACTCTTCTACTAGCTTGCTCACGCTTCTCTTGAAACAAGTTACCGCCATAAGAAGTATAATGAAGACAATACTGGTCATGAAATTATATGCTCCTATAACCTAAAGCACCTGTACACCAAACGGACAACTTATGCACCAGGCCCAAGGAGGCCTCAAACAAGAGCTCCCGTGGACATTAACAAGGCAAGAGTCAGTTGCTGATCCTGCAGAATGAGCTTGGCGAAGCAACCAGCCAAGGTCGCAATGTTGCAAACCTACGTTCCAAGAGCAAATCATCAAAGGCACGATGTTGCAACCTCGTACTCCACGCACCAACGTTAAAGTCACCCCGACAAATTAAACCAGACGCGCAGTAGAAAAACAATATTAATTGTGCAGAATTCTGCCTCTTTCACGGTCCCTCCCCACGTGACCAAGCCGAACCTGACGAGATGCCAGACCCAGGAGAACAGAGGCGTCTGGATCCCTCGCTACGAGACACTGGCAGATATACTTGAAAGGCTCAATGGACATCTGCAACAGTGGGAGCGGTCCCCCGTCCAGCTATGAATAAGTCCTCACATTGTCTGCATGTACCCATAGTGAAACATTGTTACAACTTACAGGTACACCGAGAGCTGGGAACGACGGTGGTCCCAGGCTGGGAAGCTCACGGGCGCACCAATCAGAACATGGGGCTCTTATCACTGACGCCAGCAAATTTAGCCAATCCCCAGGAGTCTTCATGTAACAATTCTCATGTATCTAATTGTAGGGACAACCCAGATATACCACCTGACTACACCTTGTCCACTAATATCATTTTCTATATGTGTGCTATACTAACCCTACCACTCGAACACCCAATTAAGAGTGGCGATAGGTTTTTTGTTAACTTTCTGAAGTGACACAAGTAGCGCGTCATAATACCGTAAAAAGGGCCTGCGAGCCCCACGATTGTGTGTGTGTCAGGACGAACGCGTACGCTCCTTGACCCATCCCTGCCGTTTGTCTAATAAACATCAGAGTCACCTTGCTCCTTGTGTGCGTCTCATACTCTATCTCACCTCATCTGGGATATACACGGGAGGAGTTGGGGCCTCCCTGCCTGGAGGTCCGCGGACGGCCCGGCCGACCCCGGCAGAATTTCCCCCCGACAAGTTGGAGGCACTGCTGAGATCTGTTTAAGATCGACTTTTTATTTTTTTTTACTTTTTCCAAGCACTCACATTGCGAGGAGGCACGGCGGCGCGGCCCCCTCTGCCGTTGCCCCCTTCTGAGGACTACAGGACCATCGCGGAGCTGCGAGAAGACCGGACAGCGCAATCCGGATATTGGCCCTCGGGAGCCGGTTGAGAAGTATCCCGCCCGCGGTTGGCGAGTGTCCAGACGTGGTCCAGACGAGGGGAGGTGGCGAGCCGCTTGGAGGGGTGCACGCAGTCGAGCGGCCCTGCATCGAGAGAACTTGGTGAGCATGACACGCACAACGAGCAATGCGAAATTGTGAGGGAGGGGGAGGGAGTAAATAAGGGAGGAGGGAGGTATTGTACAGAGGCGCGGCGAAGGTTTAACTGAGTGTTGCTAATGGAATGAATAGGTGACGAGACGAGTGCGAGAGCAGTCGGCTACGTCACGCAAAAAGAGGGGGGCGGAGCACGAAAACATCACGTGTGACCGCTCGTAGACACTGATTGGCCTAAATCGCGACTAACGTGTAGGGGTGGGTGTGTGTGGTTTCCTACGATTTGACATTTATTGATCAATGAGTAGATGAGGTTCCCTATTGTTCGAGCAAGAAACTCGATAGGTAGATGACGAGGTTCCCTATTGTTCGAGCAAGAAACTCGATAGGTAGATGACGTTTCCCTGTAGGCGGTAGCTAGTTACATAGTTGCTCAAATACGGAAGATAATTGGCTGGTTAAGCCCTCCTGTTGAGGGGCGTATCACACGCGAGGCGACGCAGCGTGCGCAGTCCGGTTATATTATTGATGAGATTACCTTGTTACAGGAGAGACAGGAAGACAGCTGTAGGGTTAGCGGGGTAGATTGCAAGTGTATTTTGAACTTAAAGAACATAATAAGAATGTACCAGTAGCTCGAAGAAATCGGTGACGTCACCAGTAGGAATTTAATAGGATATCGCGAGCACAAGGAACTTTGGGTTTGAGAGTGATGGGGAAGAGAAACATGATAAAGGAGCGGATACGGAGATAAACGATAAACGAGTGGATCGAAAGAGGAGAAGGGGAAAGGGGCGTGGCTGCGCACGGAGAACACCGGCCACGGCAAGTGTAAAAGGGGGAGGAGAACGGGGAAACAGGACGACTGTATAAGATCGTCGTAAGGGGTACGCAGCCGCGGGGGGCTGCGTGCGCTTCGGCCGCAGGGGGCCGTAGGGGAAGGAATATAATATAACATCATACATATATACATATATATTTGTTTTTATTATTATTTTTTTTTAATATTATTATTGCATAATTTGTCAAAGGATTGTCGTAAGTCCCCACACTTGCGGGGCAAGGTAAGCAATACAAGGTTGTATATTGTAACTGCTAGTAAAGGGAAGGGTAACAAGGGGAGTGCCACTATGTCATACGGGAGAGGGTCGGGAGGGTGGGGGAACACCCTCACTACCCCACTACAACACATATGCACCACACTGCCACCACATAGGGAGAAATTAATTAAGTACAGCATAGAGTGGACCCAGGGGACGGACAACAAAATGTTAACACCATGGCCGCCTAATGGTAGTTTCGATCCATATGCCCAACATTCACTGCTAAACCATCTGCACAATACATACAAGGGGAAGAAGTTGGCAAACCATGTGGAGGTGTTTAACTTATGGAGGATGTTCCAGGGGTCCAGACCAGGACAAAATGGAATGTTCACTGTGGGGGAAACACCGGAAGAAAAGGAGATTAAGAAAGAAGGAACGGATGGGGAAAAGGGGTGTGAAAGGACAAAGAATACGGGGAATGAAGGAGAGGGAGGAGAAAAAATTGATAAATTAGACAACATAAAAAAGGAACCGAGCAACGAGATACCCATAACACCGGGAGTGAAAATAGGGGGAGAAGGGTTATACCCTCTAAGAGAATTAGGAGAAATAGAAGGACAGTTAAGGGCGGCTGAAGGATACTCGAACCCGGCATACAGCCCTCCACCATATGTGGTTAATAGGAAGATGACAGTGGGGGAGGGGAGGATTGGAGAAGAGCAGATTGTAGAGATAGGACATGATGAGTGGGTAGCTGCACAGATATTATTAAAATTACGGGGCTCACTAACGGGAGAAGAGAGGGAGGCAGTAAAGAGAACAGATGAGGATAGTACAAGGGAGAGTGAGATGAAGGGGGAGGAGCTATTACGACAAAGAGAAGAGATTTTGGAGGAAAAACTGGCAAAGCTAAGGGATGAGCAGAACGAATTAATAAAACAGCTTGAGAAGGAGGAAAAGGAGAGAGTGAGGAGAAAGAAAGAGGGTAAAGACGAATTGGACAAATTAAGGGAACGAAATGAGGAGCAAAGGATAGAAGCTGAAAGGGTAAAAGCAGCAGCAGACAGGGTGTCAAGAGTAGTGTTGAGAGAAAAAAAGAAGGAAGAAGAAGATAAAGAAAGGGAAATGGAAATATGGAGGAGGAGGGTAGTATCAGAGGCAGCTAAGAAATATGAAGAGGGGAAAGCACTAGAAAGAGAAAGGGTGAAATGGGAAAGGAAGAAAGAGGATGAAAGAATATTGGAACAGATGAGCAACGAAGTAATGGAGGAATTAAAAAGGAAAAGAGAGGAAAATAGTAGGGAGATGGAGGAGAGGAGTGAAGGGGAAAGAGAAGGGAGTAATAGGGAGAGTGAAAAATGGGGGGATGTATATAGAAGTAGAGAAGTAGCAACAACATCGACACCAGGGGGAGCAGTTGGTAACAAAGGAAGAGGAGAAATGGAGCTAATAGACTTAGAAACAGTAACAGTAAAAGGGAAAAAGGCAGAGTGGGGGATACCATTTATGACTGATTTTTGCAGTGAGGAGGAAGAAGGAGTAGAGAGGGGAGGAAGAAAGAGTGAAAGGGAAAGCTTAGATAAGCTGTACCTCACTAGAACAAACATAGACTCGCCATGGATCAGTAAGAGAAGGGAGGAGCTAGAACGAAGTGAGGAGAGGGTGTACGAACTAGTGGAAAAACAAACCCATGAAGCCACACTATCACCATCTCCATCACGCCCTCCCCCATCGCACCCTACATGCTCAACCGCCACACGCTCGCTGCGCACAATAAAGCTTGCGCCCTTCATGGACGAATTGACTCCCTATGCATGTCGGCTTAGAGACCTCCCTAGCCGCAGGCAAGACAGACAAATAAACATACCCATATTAAACACAGGAAATGACGAAAAAAGGGGAAAGGAAGAAGAGGGTAGTACAGGGGTAGTAAGGAAGAATTTGAAGTGGTAAAGGAAACGGGGGAAGAGGAGGGGTGTGAAGACTCAATATTATGGAGCGTAAAGGGTGACACAAGACACAACTTAATGCCACTGTTGGAGAGAGGAGGGGTTAGACCGCAGTATGTACCTTGGAAGCATACGGATAAAGAAAATATAAAATGTAGGCTCCCATCACTAAGTGGAGGTGCGGGTAAGTGGATATATGAAATGGAAAAACACACCGCAGGACAGAAACTAGCAGTAGGAGATGTGAAGGGCCTGTTAATATCAATATTAGGGGATAGAGCGGACGACATCTGGAAGAGAGCAGGATTTCATGGGGTAACAATAACGAACACATCGCATGATGGGGCGCCATTTGCAAACTGCAGGCATGCGTTATGGCAGGCACTGAGAGTACAGTACCCAGATACATCAGACATAGGAGCAATTACTTCCCGTAAGATGCGTGAGAATGAGGATCCTGTTGATTATATCCAGGATATTCAAGAGAAGTGGCGCATGGAAACTAGAGAACAATGGGATAAAACACCAGCCATATTTTATCATATACTAGTACAAGGGCTCCCAGAAGGAGTTCAGAAACAACTAAAGAAAGTAGTGGGAATGGAAGCAAAACCGTGGCCAGAAATACAGCTGACTATAGTACATCACTGCAGGATATGGCAGGGAAAAATTAAACAAAAGGAAGAGGACAGGAAAACAGAAGAGGCCAAACTAGTACAGAAAAAACTTACTAAATACACTATGGAGGGGGCACTAATAACTACGCCCACACCAATGGCCCAAAGCCCCACACAAGTAGTGGCTGCACAAGATCCAGCTCAAATAGCACCCCCACAAAGTATAACACAGCAAGTGCCGCCACTACAATTACACGCACCAAACGTGGGAGGAGGGTACCCAATGCAAGGAGCTGGGTATTATAGTTATAACAGAGGGAGAGGAGGATTTATGAGAGGAAGAGGATACGGATATAATACCCAACAGCAGGTGGGGGGACGAAATCCCTACCCCACAGGGCAACCGGTATACCAGGACAACACAGGGAGCTTCCCATGGCAGAGTAGGGAACCACCCGTGTGTTGGAGTTGTGGATTATTAGGACACATGTCACGTACGGGTAGGGTCAGGCCAGGAACACCAGCATGGAATGAACAGGCACAACCTAGGCCATCACAAGAACAGCAGGGCATACAACAACAACAAATAAAGCAACAACAGCCACAAACATATTCACTGCCACAACAACAAGTAGCGCTAACACAGCAACCCCAAACTGAACAAACGCAATTGGGTAGGGTGACGGTCTTGGGACACAACCCTTACACAGGGAATGGCCAATCATTGTACCCCCAATAGGACAGCCCACAGACGGCTTTGGTGTGTCCCATCCTGTCAGTAACACCTAATAGTGCGGAGGAGCCACGCATAGAGGTAACGATAGGTGACAAAAAGTTATCATTCCTTGTTGACACCGGGGCAACCCGGTCTTGCATAAGGGAAGGTAAATTTAAGATGTCAGGCGAAGCCATGAACACCCAAGGATTTTCTGGGGCTAAAGGGTTGGTTCCTTTTACTGATAACGTTCCTTTATCTATCGGAGATTATGATCTGTCAGTTCCACTTTTATATTATAGTGCCTCACCAGTAAATATACTGGGGAGGGACATAATGAATAGGTTAAATATGACAATCTCCTTTACAGAGGATGGTATAATTTGCTCTACTCCAGGGATTAACATGCTAGCAGCACGACAGATTATGCAAGCATACTGCGGACAGACAGCGATTAGGGCGGAACCAGTAGATGGCGAGCTATTCCAGTATGGAACAGACATGGCATTTGCATGGATGCCAGGGATAGAAGGGAAAATATGGAGGAGGCCAGCAGCCTATCTATTCCGACCAGAAACACCTGTTAATGAACAAGAAGGAAAGGTGTTTGTAATGGACATTGAGAGCATTATTGCTACAGCTGAGTATATTGCTGTGCACGCCCAAGACAAAGAAGGAAGAGCATGGAGGGCAGTGATAGCACTAGCAGAAGGATGTAGGTTGACACAGGTGTCAGATGAGGAGCTGTTCTCAGAAGAAAAGGAGGAGGGGGAAATGGTGTTCATGATGAGTGTAGAAATATGGCTAAGAGTGGCTCACAAACAAATAGCACAGAAAATTGCGATGGCACTTGAGGCACCTGCATGCACCCCAGTCCCTTTCTTTAAGGAGGATATGTCAAAGGTGCCCAAATCATTATGGACCATTAGCCCTTATGACGTAGGATGCATAAAAAGCATAGGGGGTGTACGGATAAAATTGAAAAAAGGTGCCATACTACCAAGAGTAAAGCAGTACCCACTGTCAAAAGAGGCAGATGAGGGCATATATGAAACTATAACGGCCCTTATAAACAATGGCATATTGGTCCCCTCAGAATCACCATGTAACACGGCTGTGTACCCAGTGCGCAAGGCTAAAGGAGGGTCTTGGCGCTTCATACAGGACCTCAGGCCCTTGAACAACATAGTAGAAGCAGAATATCCAGTAACAGCAAACCCGGCCACAATATTGTGTGGCATCCCAGCAGAAGCATCACGATTTACAGTAATAGACCTTAAAAATGCATTTTTCTCAATACCTTTACACCCCGACTCACAAGATTTGACAAGTTTCACTTACCGAAATACAAAATGGAAACATACCAGGTTACCACAGGGGTATTGTGAATCACCCTCAATTTTCAATAGAGTAATACAGATGGATTTGGGTAACGTTGAGGTGGAAAGCACAGTGTTACAGTATGTGGATGACATAATAATTTGCAGTATAAATGAAAGTAAATGTAGAGAGGACTCCTTAAAAATGTTGACTATATTGGCTGAAAAGGGGTACAAGGTAGACATGGAAAAAATACAATACTGTCAGGAACAGGTACTTTACATTGGCCAACTGATATCCCAACATGGAAGAAAGATTGCACCACAAAGAGCACAGGCCATCTCAAGCACTCCCATGCCACAGACTGTGAGAGAACTGCAGCAATTTCTGGGGCTGTGCAACTACTGTAGAGCATGGGTATTTGATTACAGTTCATACATAGGACCCCGGCTTGAGGGTTTGAAGGAAGCAAATAAAGGGGAGAAAAAGTTGGGGTGGACTATGGAAATGAGGGAGGCATTTGACGAACTGAAGGACGCGATATCAACAGCTCCAGTACTGGCATCCCCAGACTATGAGCGACGCTTTTTTATATTTTCACATTGCGACTCAGCAGTAATGAAAGCAGTATTGGCCCAAAAAACAAGCATGGGCTATAAACCAGTAGCCTTTTACAGCGGTCACTTAGACCCCGTGATGTTAGGCCACTTCCCTTGCGAACAAGGTCTCGCTGCAGCTGCTTTTGCAGTAGAAAAAGCATCAGCGATAACGATGGGGTGTCCAACTACACTGTTTGTGGAACATGCACTATTTGCAATATTGAATAAACCCAAGTCCACACTAACTACACAAAGGGCATCAGGTTATGAGATCATTTTGTCTAGGGCTGAACTAGCAATTGTTAGATGTAGCACTGTTAACCCAGCAAGGTTCCTAGCAGAAATAATTGAGGAGGGAGATTACGCCCACGACTGCACCGAACTAAATGAAATATATTCATGTACTAGAAAAGTTGAAGAAAATGAACTAGAGGGAGGTGAGCTTTTGTTTATTGATGGGTCATCAACTATTGATCAAGGAGATGGGATACGGAGGACTGGGGCAGCAGTGGTAAAAATGATGGAGGCGCCAGTGTGTGTGGCTATGAAGTGTGTACAGTTACCACAGCATTACTCTGCTCAAGCCGCAGAACTAGTTGCACTAATATTAGCATTAAAGGAAAGTTTTAACAAACGTGTAACAATATATTCCGACAGTGCATATGTTACATCCACTGTTCACTCAGGGCTATCAAAATGGAGAAGGAGAGGGTTTAGGAGAGCTGATGGCACTCCAGTGCAACATGCCCTCTTGTTGGCTGAGTTAATTGAAGTAATAAACGACCCCCAAGAGCTAGCCCTAGTAAAATGCACCGCACACACCAATGGTGAAGACCACGTCTCAAAAGGGAATGCAGCAGCAGACGCACATGCGAAATATGCTGCATACTTTGGTGAGATATGGAACCCCACAGACTCACAGAGAGGGAGAGGGAGGGGAATGGCTAGGGAGATGTTAATAAAAGAAGGGTACACCCATCTCCCAGCCACACAGATTAAGGAACTACAAGCGGCTGCACCAATGGCTGAAAAGGAAATATGGGTAAAAAGAGGATGTACAATGTCACCAACCGACGCACTATGGCGCCAGGGTGGTACTGGGAAAGTTGTAATACCATTGGCACTTTTAAATACCGCCCTGAGCCAATTACATCACCCAGCCCATACAGGCAAGGAAATAATTGCAGCACGAATTAGAGAAGATTGGTTTTGTCCCGAGTTGAATTCTCATGTGTCAAATTTTATCAGCAATTGTCTCACATGTCAACAGTTTACGGCCGGTCATACCCTAAAAGTGATAAGAGGTACCATACCCCGGCCAGAAGGACCTTTTCGGCACCTTCACATTGACTATGTTGATATGATCAACATATGTCAAGGTAATAGGTATATGATTGTAGTAGTATGCCCATTTTCTAGGTGGATTGAAGCAGGGCCCTGTTCACACCCAGATGCATTTAGAGCAGCCAAATTCCTAGTAAGGGAGGTCTTCCCCAGGTGGGGAGTGTGCGAGGTGTTAAGATCAGACAACGGCCCGCATTTCGCAAACGAAATGTTCCAACATATCACAGCCCTGCTGAGCATAAAGCACAAATTTGCATGTGCATATCACCCACAGGCTAACGGTGTATGTGAACGCCTGAATGGCTTATTGAAGGAGGCAGTTGCAAAGATACAACAAACAACAAAGAAAAGTTGGTTGTATTGCCTTCCGTTAGCCTTATTCGAACTAAGGAACAGGCCAGGGTCCGACCACCACCTCACCCCACACGAGGTGGTTACTGGACGTCAAATGCGCCTTCCCCTAACGCCAACGTCAAGGGCATTCACTGACCACGAAAGTTCAGCGAGTGTACTAGGTGATGAAATGTATCAATATGTGTCGTCTTTGATTACTAGTGTTGTGTTTGTGTCTCAACAGCTCGAGCGCACGCGGGGCGGGTCCACCAGAAATAAAGAAGAAGGCGCCAGTACAGAATTAGAAAAAGAGAACTTGTGCAAACTTGCCAAAGGTGACCACGTGCTACTTCGCAATTTCAATAGGAAGTGGAACGACAAAAGGTTCACCGGCCCACATCTGGTAGAAGACGTATCACCAAGAGCAGCAAAACTAAAGGACAAGCGTGCCTGGAACCACCTACATGACGTAAAGATATATAAACTGCAGACCCGCCCCAGCGCCAACGACAGGTCCATTGGAAGAACAGCAACAACATCCCCGACGGCGGAAGGAAGTTCTACCACAGACAACGATCCAATTCACTACCCAGCTACCCCAGAGACAACAACTGACGAAGAAAGGGGTGATCCCTACACTGCCCACCCCATGGTCACACGTTCAAAGAGTAAAAATACTTCCGACATCTGAGCGCAAAAAACCCCCCCCGCCCATTGACTGCCAAGGACAGTTGTAACTTAAACTGAAAGCCACTGGCCGCACAAATACACATGTAAACACATGAATGTTCTCTTTTTTTCTCGCACATACAGGAACTGCGTATTATTGTATAATTGCAATTAAACTGAATGATTATCTCGCACAAATACACATGTAAACACATGAATGTTCTCTTTTTTCTCTCGCACATACAGGAACTGCGTATTATTGTATTGTTAAGTAGAGAGCTAATTAACAAGTCCACTGTCCAGGCGTAGATGGTACTCCCAGACGATAATTACCCAGAAGAATTGTCACACCAATTTGTATACGAAATAAAAAGGCCAACATACCTAAAAAGAAGAAGGGTACGTGTCTACTACACAGCCTTTCTCCTGGCCATAGAATATTACATGCCCCACCTCCGCCCATACTTGCCGGTCCTAAGAGACCGATCACTTAGAGTAGCGTGGGAACAGCTCTTCGCCTGGGCACTGAATGACTATTTGATAGGGAGAGCTTAAATAACACAAAATTAACATCTAAAAACGAGCATTTCTGAGAATTTTTAGGAGGGCAACTTTAACGTCGCAAGAAT
Source organism: Ambystoma mexicanum (assembly GCF_040938575.1). Lineage (NCBI taxonomy): Eukaryota > Metazoa > Chordata > Amphibia > Caudata > Ambystomatidae > Ambystoma > Ambystoma mexicanum. The sequence goes on from NC_090938.1 coordinate 195,000,342, forward strand.
ACGCTGCCAGGACTGCAGCAAGGTAAGAGCAAAATGCCGGTGAAATTAGCAGTTGTAATAAAAATAATAGGGATTTTGATGATCACCGGATTTTTGGCTGCCTCTGTCTGGCAGTACAGCTGTGCTATCAATTTTATTGCTGCACCCAAACCTAATATACCCCCGTTCCTTGCTGCAACAGGTGTTACGTCAGGTGGTAGTAGTAACATTGCACCCAAGCAAAATAGAGTTAAACGCAGCACATACTCATACAATAAAGGTATTGATAATTATGTACAAGATTCAGCACACGTCACAAACAACATATGGTACCAGCACATGACCCGCATTGGTAAGCAGACAACTGAGGATAGCTGCTACGTCTGCTCATTAATACCATACGCCATGAGTGCTTCACGAACATTTGTTGCCACAGAAATAAATGAGAAGATAGCGCAGTGCATAATATACTTGGCACTGTTCCAGACGAAAGGAAGATTCCAAGGAACTGTAGTGCACATGACATGGAAAACACGAGACTCATACCCATATGAAAACAACTTCCTCAAGACCTACTTGAGTTATCACAAGACCAGTTTACATGCTGAAGCATTCAAATATATAACAAGTGGCCCTGCAAAAGGAGAAACACAGAAAGTAACACTGCAGTATTTACCATGTGATTGGTACGCCACTGAAGTTCCGGGTAAACAAGGATGCTGGGAGAGGCCGCTACTGACGATAACAGGAAAGGTGTATCTGGACAACAGTTGGGAGATAGGAGTGATTGGCAGCAACATGGTAACAAAAGAAACTATCTCAACCATCGAGGCACACAATCACCGATGTTGGACGACGTGGATCAAGTATGTACCAAGGCTCACGTGGGTAGAAGAAGATGAAGACCCAATAACGATACTACCGTTGACTGCGCCCAAGGTATGCTACCAGCATAAAGGAGAGGTGGACGTAGGATATAACACCAATTGTGCAAGTGTGACGGAGTTACCTGAGGGGGGAGCGGGAACAGCAGTAATAATGGACCATTATTGGGACTGTGGAGAAAAGGCATACCATACGCTGCCTCCCCTGTGGAATGGTGAGTGCACAATGGTACACGTCAATGTGCCATCACTAGTGGTACCTAAGAAGCATGTCAATGTGGCGAAATTTCCTAGAATGACTGAAGGGGATAAGAGAAGAAAGAGATCTGCACCACTTCGGGAGGAGCAAGGGAACAGGACCAACAGCAATGACACTGTCCTAAATAGAAGAAAAAGACAAGGAGAGCCGCTGACAGGAAATTACCTGTGGGGAAGGTCGGAAACGGCACTAACATCAATACCGCCAGAACACAGACTATTTAGCAGAGCAGCAATGTTCTTCTCCTCAATAATACACCCGGGACTACAGGCTTACGCAAACGCAAAATGGCTCCAAATAACTAGATGGGAACTAATGATGACCATCAATTCTACAGTAAATGGGTTCAACGCAATAAAAGAGGAGCTGCGAGCTGTAAGGATGGTAGCACTACAGAACAGATATGTATTGGACCTTCTCACAGCAATGGAAGGAGGAGTTTGTGCAAAGATAGGACAATCATGCTGCACGTTCATACCTGCCAATGATGCTGACAATGGTACACTGACAGAAGCAGTTTCGCAATTGGCCCAGATGCACTCCAAAATGATGGATGAAAGCAACGGTGTGAACAAGGATAAGAGCTGGTTTTCACTGTTATGGTCATGGATGCCATCTTGGCTGTCAGATGGACTGAAAATAATAGTGGGCTGTACTATATTGGCTGGAGCTACCCTGATCATAATTAGATTTTGGAAGGCACGGAAGGCACGCACTACTGACGAGTTGCTGGAAATGGTGGGAATGCACCCCTTGATGCCAACAGATGACGGCCAGCATACAGGTGTAATAATACAGGAGAGGGAGAAGCTGCGCACCCAAATTATCACCAACCATCTAGACCCACCATCCGTGAAGATCGAGAACCCAAGAAACCCCAGGAGCTACATAGGAAGATGGGTATACTGTACTCCTGGAGGTACCTGTGAGTATATGTATTGGTCCTTTGAAGATCATGTAAACCACTATGGACATCTCGGAGGAATAACTAAGATATGGCGAGTAAGAGGAGATAACGAGAAGGATATGTTTGTGGTCGACAAGTCGACCAGAGGGGGGACTGAAGTGGGAGAATGGAAGACCAGGCTCCCGTCCTTCGCCTCTCGCGCATGGCCTAGAGGGTCACGACCCAAACACCCGCCACGAGAAGAGTTCGTCCATTTGCCAGACGACCAGATACCCTGGTACAGGAACATACGGATGTGTCCATCTGCCTGCCCAGCAGCCCGCACTGGCCATGCCGACACCTGCGGCACGGATCAACTAGACTAAAATCTACACGTCGTTAGAGATGCCATGACGACCTAGACAACGGGAAGCACATCTGTACAAATGTACACACTGGACATTCCCACACCAACCTACACGAAGAATATACTCAGTGCTATGACGTAGGCGACAGGCATATTCACGGACGTGCATCTTTATTATTTTTACATAGGCTTTCAGAATGCAGAAACGCAAGACGCGTCATGAACTCTTCTACTAGCTTGCTCACGCTTCTCTTGAAACCAGTTACCGCCATAAGAAGTATAATGAAGACAATACTGGTCATGAAATTATATGCTCCTATAACCTAAAGCACCTGTACACCAAACGGACAACTTATGCACCAGGCCCAAGGAGGCCTCAAACAAGAGCTCCCGTGGACATTAACAAGGCAAGAGTCAGTTGCTGATCCTGCAGAATGAGCTTGGCGAAGCAACCAGCCAAGGTCGCAATGTTGCAAACCTACGTTCCAAGAGCAAATCATCAAAGGCACGATGTTGCAACCTCGTACTCCACGCACCAACGTTAAAGTCACCCCGACAAATTAAACCAGACGCGCAGTAGAAAAACAATATTAATTGTGCAGAATTCTGCCTCTTTCACGGTCCCTCCCCACGTGACCAAGCCGAACCTGACGAGATGCCAGACCCAGGAGAACAGAGGCGTCTGGATCCCTCGCTACGAGACACTGGCAGATATACTTGAAAGGCTCAATGGACATCTGCAACAGTGGGAGCGGTCCCCCGTCCAGCTATGAATAAGTCCTCACATTGTCTGCATGTACCCATAGTGAAACATTGTTACAACTTACAGGTACACCGAGAGCTGGGAACGACGGTGGTCCCAGGCTGGGAAGCTCACGGGCGCACCAATCAGAACATGGGGCTCTTATCACTGACGCCAGCAAATTTAGCCAATCCCCAGGAGTCTTCATGTAACAATTCTCATGTATCTAATTGTAGGGACAACCCAGATATACCACCTGACTACACCTTGTCCACTAATATCATTTTCTATATGTGTGCTATACTAACCCTACCACTCGAACACCCAATTAAGAGTGGCGATAGGTTTTTTGTTAACTTTCTGAAGTGACGCAAGTAGCGCGTCATAATACCGTAAAAAGGGCCTGCGAGCCCCACGATTGTGTGTGTGTCAGGACGAACGCGTACGCTCCTTGACCCATCCCTGCCGTTTGTCTAATAAACAGCAGAGTCACCTTGCTCCTTGTGTGCGTCTCATACTCTATCTCACCTCATCTGGGATATACACGGGAGGAGTTGGGGCCTCCCTGCCTGGAGGTCCGCGGACGGCCCGGCCGACCCCGGCAGAATTTCCCCCCGACAATGGTGCCCAGGTGGATATGTTATGGTAGGCTTCGTGTTATGTTATGCTCACCTGGTATCCACAGGGACGCCACCCAGCCAGGTTACTCGCTGGTATGCTTCTCAGCTTTGCCCAGATGTGGTCTGCGGGGAAGGTTCTGCCTGAAAATACAGGAGGACTGTGTTCAAGGCTGACCGACCGGGGTTAATATCCTCCCTCCACCGACATATGTTCTTTCATGGGCGTGTGCGGTCCAGTTACTTCACTGACGCCGGCCCGTTTGATATTGTTCAGGTAGGTCTTATTGCTGTTCTTTAGTTTTGTTGCTATACTGCATGCCTTTCTTTGTTTAAAATGTCTCTTTTTTCTCCCTTAGGTATGCGGAGCTTCAGCGCGGCGAACTGGCTTGGTTGAGCCCCGCTGGTAACTGATGGCGTATTAAGAGCGCTATGATGTGGTAAGCAAGCGCTATGCACAGCGCTGCGAAGTCTTGCCTTTGCTAACCTGTGTTTTCCTTCCTTGTAGGTTGCGATGTTCTTCAGCGCTAGTGGAATGTCCGGAGTGGTGCCAGCCGAGAGTCGACCAGCCAGGTAAGCCTTTAGGGCAGTTCGTAATTTGTAAATGTCTCTACTGTTTTCTTTAATGTTGCCTCTATCTTCCTCTTTCAGGTTGTTCTGTCCGGGAGGCATGCAGATTCCAGGAAGCTGTTCTCAGTAGCTGCGAGTGTTTAAAGATGAAGACTGCAGGTAAGATGCTGCTGCTAATGATGTTCCTTTTGTCTCCTTGCAGGCTCTGCTTCTCCGAGGTTCGAGGGAATAGCCGGACACGGTGAGCGTCACGTTGCAAGCTGCAAGTCACGTTGCAAGCTGCAAAGTAATGTGAAGCGTGTTGTCTTGCGCGGGTGTGGTTTAAATAGCCCCAACAAAATAGTCCAGGTAAAGTAGTCCCTAGGCTACCACACCCAAAACACTAGACTGCATAGCTTGGTTCATTGGAACCAAGCTATGTGGAAGCCTCCATGTTGGCTGACAACACATTAAGTAGTTCCCAAGCACATGTTTTTCATGGTGTATGAGCCTGGTGCCATAGGTGCCAGGAGTGGCCCCAAGAGAGTTTTGGGAAAGGATGCCAGGTTCTAGAGGCCCGAGTCCTGACTCCACCTGGCCAATGGGTTTGGCAGGGGTGGTTTTGGGCGAGGGACGTGACATAAAGTTTTCATTTTCTCTACTATTCCTGATGGTAAAGCCAACATTACTTGCGGCGGTTTTTCTCCAGCTTTTCTCTCATCATTAATTCTAATCATATTCTCCCATGTTTCACCTAATATCGGCATGTCATTTATATTTCTAACCTGTTTCCATATATCTACAGGAAGAATCACGGAAAACAATAAATCAATGTCACTCAATGTAAAAACAGATTCAATTTCTTTATAGAATCCTGATGGGTTTTTCCTAATATCAGGGAGCGTCTGCCTGAAATTATTTAACTCTTGCCTAGAAAAAGGGACTATAACAAACTGTGCAGTATAATGGGCTTCTATCGTTTCGCTGGAGTTGTTGCATTGGCAGCAACTTCTACTTTTGGGACAAACGTGGGAGGCACTTCCCTCATGGGTAATTGCCAATTAGGTGTTTCTACATTTGTTCATTTATTAAGCAACAAAGCTAAATCAAGAGAAAAAAGCAGTTGTTCCAGTTTCAGGCGAAAATGCTCTTTTGTAAATCGTCATTAAATCAGCAGGACAACATGTCTTATTCTTCATACATTCATCTTGCAAATACTCTACCATGACCTGTAATACCTTTCTTTGCATTTCTGGTGTATACTGACTAAACGTATCATGCACTTCCATTGGAGAAATTGAGGCATCTGTAATCCATCTAAGCGCATCTGGCGTAAAAATTCTCATCTCTTCACTAACCGGTTTCAACGGCGGAAAAAATCGTTTTGCTGGACACATGACATATGCGGTTAATCTTTCTTCCTTAATTCTCTAGGAAATTGATCAAGCTCGTGCTTAAACACAAATAATTGGCCTAGATGTTCTCGTACTTTCGTCGCATTATCTCGCAAATGAGAAAAAACAACCAAATCACGCAACTCTTGCGGTGCCAATGTGTCAGTCAAATCACTCCATATTTTCACAAGATAATTCCCCATGCATTCTAACAATACCTGCGGTTCATCAAGGCTTCTATGATCAGATATAGAACTTTGCACAGCTGCTTCATCGCCACCATCAACATAGGTTTCTGCCCAATTTCTCTGCTCTTCTTTCCTGTCTTTGCTAACCGTACTACGAGTCACTCTACTGTTTCCTTGCACAGGCCCCATCACTGTAGAGCTGCCTACTAAAGCGGCTAACTCATGCTCTGAAGGCGGTGGAGGAAATGATGTGAAAAGCACAGGGGGAAAGGAACTTGCTACTAGTGCAGATGGAACAACTGGAATGGGAGGTACAATAGGAGGAGGTGCAACTGGGTCAGTACTTTGATGCTCATTTCTTCGCTCATTCAATATTTTGTTTATTAGCTCATCTGATGTATGCAAATCTTGCTGCGGATATATTTTCTGTACACCTAATTGGAAATCCCTGTCCATGTTCCTAAGGGCCTCTGTCTGTTGATGCTGATCATGCTCTAGCGCTTTCTCTGCATTTGTTTTATGTCTGCGTACGTGTTTCTCTCTACTTCTCAAAGGGAGATTAGTTTCCTTCCTCCAGTCTCTCACGACGTCAAATGCTGCTGGTCTGGCCTTCTTGTGTAGCAATACTGATTCTAGGTGTTCTATACGCGCCAATTCAAAACTCCCATTATCATGCCAATGTAGGTCTGATACATGTCTGGTCTACCTATGCCAAATCGCATTAAACACTATTGCCCCTATACTGTATTTTACATACATTTCATATGCCGGCGACCCTGTGGGTGGCGTGACCTGGCCTGTTTCCAAAGATTGTCTACCGCAGTGGAAAAATCCCACTAAGCAGGAAGACAATTTCCCAGGCATAGTTAATCCTTACTATTCTCTTACCCTGGGCTTTTGATCTTGCAAGAGCAACTGTCGACCAAATCAGGACGTTTAAGAATCGGGCATGACTCACCTGATCAGTCAATTTGTCACTCAGGATGCAATTCGTCCGTATACAGACGCAAACAAGAATCGGAGTGACTGCGTGTCTGGCTCAATCTGCCTCGTTCCAGGACCCTCACCTCGATGCTCTCTGGGAGCTGCTCGTCGATCAGGGATCGGCTGTGTACAGATCTGCAAAGGAGTCTCTCATCACTTATACAGGGGTGCCCCAAACACCTTTCGATCCCAGCTCGACAGCTTCGTCACCGACTCATTTTTGCCTTCTTCAAACTCAACGTATACGATGGAGCAAAAGGGGGAGCGTCCCTATTCGGGCACCATATTTGCTATGCCATATAGACCGCATATGGAAACTAAGGCACAATAACCATATACACTAGTGACACGACAGATATGAGGTTTGATTTCCAAACAAGTCTGGTTTATTTCAAAGTATTTCAGTCGGCCGACTGGGTCTCTACGTCTCGCAAATTGTGTTCCCAGACCTCGTGGGATGAAGAGCGCGAGCAACTCTTAAGCAACAATATATATACATAACATGCAATCTTTACAAAGGCAATTCGATCCGCCAATAAATGTATCGTTCAGGCTAGGGTTCGGTGATTGACAATCATGACAATTATGACACGTTATGACAAATCTCTATTCAGTCTAAATATAGTTATTCTAGCAATAATAGCAGAGACAGCTTTCTGTTATGGGGAACATAGAGCTCTTAATTCAGCAAGGATATCATGTTCGTAGGAGAGAAACATTTCTTAGCCGTTATCTGTGTGTTTCGATTTATGAACCAAGGGTCAGACAGTTCTGAAGCAGAAATACCAGTCTCCGCGAAGGAGTACCGCTAAAAGAATATTATTCGTGCTTTAACTGCCTTTTGCTACAGTGTTTGCAAGACAGGCTGGCACCTGGACTGCTGATTAGATGCGGCTTCTGCTCGCCTCCAAGGACTTCGTGAGGCAGGAACACAATGTATCTCTGTATAGGTGACATTCCTGTCTGTGTTAGTCTTTCAGCGTTCAGGCCGTGGCCTTGCACCGTGTTGCGAGTTCAGAGCATAGAATACATTTTGCAAAGCGTTTAGACAGAAAGGAAAAAGCAAAATCGCCAACATTTCACAAAATGGACGCCCTCTGGTTACATTGACGATTCTGCGATTGGGATGTTTGTCATATGATGTGATTGGTTTCTGGCCAACATAATATACATACTATAGATACTGGTCTAACAGCTATGACTATTAGGGGGGGACTAGTTTCAGAGGCAGCACACTGTGTATCCTCAGCGCCCTCGGTTTCTGCTATGGAGTCTGCCCCATGCACACGCTCCAGCAGCGGACACTCTACTAATCTTGTGAGGTGATAACGGCTGTAACAGTCACTCTAATATCTCTGGAACCTGCAGTGCACATACACTCCAGCAAGGGGGCTCTCAGAATCGGTATTAGTGTCAGGTGATAATGGATGAACCAGTCACCCTAAGACCTGGGGAAGCTGCATGCTCACATGCCCCAGCAGGGGGAGCTCCCCTAATCTTGTGACGTGAAAATGGCTTTACCACTCACTCATCTGAGATCTGTGGAAGCTGCAGTGCACACACACTGCAGCAGGGGGAACTTTCATATTTGCAGCCGGGGAAGACCGCTCAGCCAATCAGGTGGCTGGAGCAGCAGGCAACAATACACAGTCTGTGCCTGCTGCTTCCAGACTCCCGAGGTCCATCCCCGGGAGACACCATCCTTTTGTTTTGGAACTTTTTGTATGTGTTGAGGCAACAGGGCGCCTCTCCCTGTTGCCTCCCCACCTTCCCAAAACAAACCAAGTCTCTTCCCTGCCCCTCTCCCCTCCCCACTTACCTGCTGGACCGGAACGTTGTGCTCTGGTCCTGGCAATCCCCCTACTCCTGGGCGCCACCTACGCAATGGAAAATTCAATGGCGCTGCCCATCTTGTTTTTTTTTTTCTCGGGAGATTGGGGTTCTGCAATAAGCACAGCCAATCTCTTGAGGAAAAAAAAAAACAGGGTTCGAATAGCAATCATGACACAGCAGGTGGGCGTACATGCTGGTCCTCACGATTTCTGGGAGCTGCTGTGCACCCGCGCTTCATCAAGGGGAGCCCTAAATATCATGCGCTTTGATAGGTCAATCCAAAATCTGTGGAAGGTGTGTGCTCACACAGACCCGCAGAGGGATTTCCCATAATCTCGCGAGATGATAACAGCCATGCAAACCTGTTTGAGATGTGTTGAAGACACGGAGCACAACTGCGCTTGGGGGAGGATGGGGGGGGGGGGCGGTGGTGATATTCTGGGGGTAGTGTCGGCGAGATCCATCACGCCTGTGCCTCTTAATGCAGTCGCGAGAGCCTGCGGGATCCCGCTGTCTTGTAAGATGCTTTTAAGTGGATTAAGCCATGCGCGCGTTGCCTGAAGTGAATCTGTCACCATAAATGGGCGAAAAAATCAACACACTGCGCCATTTACAGCCGCAAAACAAAGTCAGCCTTCTGTTATCTCTGTGCAGGCTTCGAACGGCTCATCAGTCAAGGCATGCTATCTGCACAGCTTTACACTCCATCCCAGCCTCTGCCGCTCCAAGACCAATTACGGATGTTGTGAACGAGGGAGGCACAGGGAGAACGACTCTTTCCCCAGATCACACCTTGCCACAGCAGGAAGCCGGGATCCAGTGAACACGTGAACTTTGATCTCGCAAATTTAGAAATGACAAGATCAGAGGTGTGGGTGTGAGGGGTTGGTACACATACAAAATTGACACACCACGCACATGTACTAAGCGTAATCGCACTAAAAGGGCTGAGGAGTACCCATGTTTCAACATACAGATAAAAAAGGCGACTCAATGGGACATGTTTAATAATCTAGATTACCTAAATATACAAAGAAAAGGTATGCACATTATACCATGCAGGGTTTTAAGATAGGTAAACCACGTGATTAAAAATTTAAGTATGATAATTATGGTTTCAATATACTTCCCTGAAATGAGTACACTGGGGCATGGACATTTGTCCCTCATGCAGGGCCGGCCCTAGGATTTGCGTGGCACAAGACAATAACCACTACGTATGTAGGCAGCAGCGAAAACATGGTGATCTGAAAGGAGAAGTTCCAATAGATACACTAGCAAAGTATAAAAGGTGCGCACCTTTTAAGCCTAACAATTTATAATGAAATATTCAATAGAAAACAAAATCCAAACATGAGACGTGTGCTTTAATGGAACTTGTATGTGTTCCCGTGGGTAAGCGTTTGCATGGCGACCTGGTGTAAAATCCTAGTAGCTGAACACTTGAGCAAGCACACTTGTTTTTAATGCTGGCCTCAAAAACACAGCTGTCCACCCGCATGTATCGACTTGTGTCTTGAAAATCAATACATGGCCAGAACCAGAGAAAATATCCCCTCCAGTCTCCTGGATGACAACCTCTTGTCATTTGCTTGGTCAATATTCATGGCTCACTTGAATGCTTCATGTATAATGTGAGGAAAATGTTACATTCTATTTAAACGCTTTTGGGCTTGTGAAATATAAACATGTGGAAATAAGGCAAATAGCTAAAATGGTTTTGTGCAACATGTTTAATTGTGCTGGAGGAAGGCACATATTGTAGGCAGCAAACTGCTGCTTTGCAAGTGGTTTCAAAATAAAAATGCCCCTTTGCAGTTCTTAACACAATGGTCTCTTAAATAGGCCATTAATAGTAAATTGCACCCACTTTAAACGCTTTAAAAGTGATCAGCAGTGCTTATGAGGCCCTCAGCCCCTTTGGGAGGGGCGGGGGGCATTTTTTTCTCCAGAGTCGCAGCAGGAGGTTTACAGGTGACAAGTTGCCTCACAAGAAACAACAAAAGGGAGACAAACTTCGAGGCACAGCCACTTTTGAAAAAGATTTGCCGGCAAGATTCCTTGTCATCATGCAGGCTGCAGCGTGTGCCGGTTGTGCGCTCAGAGGGGACTGCAGCAAGCTTAAGGACTCTGAGCACACAGCCCACGCTGCAGCCTGAAAAAGGGAGTCAACGGCTCCATAGGCGCGGGATCTAGCAGGTGCGGGCCCAAGAGCAGCCGCACATGCTGCACACGCCTCGCGCCAGCCTTGCCCTTATGAATGTAGAACATTTTGATTTTGCTAACACAGTATAGAAACAGCAAGACACCTACTTACTGCATGCCATCCAGCTCAAATGTCTCTATGATAACCTGGGTATCACTGGTCAGGCCCTGCAGTGGCTGACTTCTTTCCTCTCTGAACGACCCTCCCAGTTCCAACTTGGGTCCTTCCTCTCTGCTATCTTTTTTTCTACCTGTGGTGTCCCCCAGGGGTCTAACCTCTCTCCCTGGCTGTTCAACCTATACCTGGCACGCCTTGCACACTGCATTGCTGCCCCCTGCCCCAACTTTCAATGTTATGCGGATGACACTCAGCTCATTTTCAGGCTACCCTCGGCCACCTCCTCTCTGTTTCTCATCTCTGACTGTTTATCTGCTCTCCATGAGTGATGTGCCACCAATGACCTCTGCCTCAATGCCAGTAAGACTAAGATTCTCCTTATCGGCACACCCGTTCCCTCCTTTCCTGTCGCCCTCTCCTTTCCTGTCGCCCTATGGCCGGCCACTCTTGGCCCCCCTCCTGCTCCTCCTTGGGGTTATCTTCGACTCCACACTCTCCTTCTCTCCTCACATCTCATACGTCTCTAAAAGTCACACTACCAGCTACACCTCCTCAGAGGTATTCTACCTTTCCTCTCCTTCCCCCAGAAGCTCAATGTCTCCAGAGCTCTGGTTCTAGCTAGGCTGGACTACAGCAACAACCTCTTTCTTAACCTGCCTGCCTCTACTCTCTGTCCTCTGCAACTCATCCAGAACAGGACTGCGGGACTTGTCCTTGACCTTAAGCCCAGAGATCGTATCTCTTCAGGACTGAAATCTCTGCACTAGCTCCCAGTGGCTGCGAGGATCAAGTTAAAAACCCTCTGCATTGTCCACAAGGCCTTCTGGGGGCTCAATACCTTCAACTCTCTCTTCCTAAATATTTTCCCTCTCGAGCTCTTCACTCATCCGCCTCCAACTCCCTTAGGGTCAGTCACTTCTCCAAGCAACGAGTTGGTGGTAGATCTCTTTCTTTGGCTGGGGCCTCCCTCTGGAAGAGCCTCCCTGCCTCCCTGAAACCTGAGGAGAACCATCTCTGGTTCTGGAAGCACCTCAAAACCTTTCTCTTTGCCTCTGCCTTTTCTCCTCCTCTCCCCTGCTGACCTCCTGATTGAATCTGTATCTGCAGTGGCTACCTGGCCTCCCTCTGTTCTCGGGCCCAGGTCCCACCCTCGCCAGTCATACACTCCAGCACTGCCTGTCGGCAACCACCGCACTTGGGGACTGTTTCTGTATCCCTCCAGTCCCACGACCAGCACTTGACACCTAATGTCTGCACTTACCTTTGCACTTTGAACTTGCCACCTTGGCCGTTACTTTACTATTGTCATTATTCTATTCCCATGTACTGCACTGTCCCTTCCCCCTTCACCCTGCACTTTCCACCGTCCCCATCCCATGCACTTGTGCGATCTGAATGACACCTGGCTTAGTAGGATTGTTGTCTGTCCTCCCTTTGTTCCCCCCTCCCTTGACTCGTTGTGCCTTGAAACACTTGTGTATTGGCGCGTTATAAATGCCATATCATATCATACATGCCCAAGACTGATTCATCTTTACCACAGGGGCTATAAGGACTTGGTTCATAATGTTGCCATGATTTTATCTGACCAATTCTGGGCTGTTTTATATGCTGCTGACTGATTGGTAATTACCGAATTATCGGGGCTGCATATTTTATATGGAAAATAATTTTAAATTAAGTAATTGTATGATTGTTTGATATGAAGTATTGCAATGTGATTTACTTTTTACTCTGTATGGAAATGTACAATGTATGTTTTTTTAAAGTTCATTGGGCTTTATTATTTGTGAATATGTTTCAATTGCAGGTTAAAAAATAAGAAAATAGCCCTAAAAGTAGAGCAATGGGACGGCAGCACACGACCCTAAGGCAGAGGCAGCACAGGCCCCAGGGGTAGTCAATATTTCTAGAACAGCAGAAGAAGAGACAAAACAGGGAATCTACAAGACAGACAGCTCAGTGCCTAGGTAGTTAAGGAACTAATCAAGAGTTCTGTGGTAGCGGTAAAAACAGATACTGATACATTACCACCTGTTTCATTTTTCTACCAGATTATTGGTTTGTAAGCTTATATTTGGGAAAAACACTTGCATTTGCAAGCCGGTATTAATTCTAAAAGATGGTGGTATTTGTAGCAGTGGTATTACCAAAGTAGGAAGCATTTAAATTCCCCAATGAAGTACAATGGGACTTTTGAATGGATAATACTCGTGATCTCATAATTGGGGGAAGACATCATTCAGTTTTGTGGTACCACTGCCAATAAACTTGTAATGAAGCCCGCAGTCTGCACAGAGCAAAATAACAGTTTGGTTTAGAGCTCTAACTCTGAGACAATACACACAAAAAAAGCAAAGAATTTGATGCAAAATATGTTATTACCTGCAGACATTTTTCGATGAGTTCGAGTTCATAGTCACTCTGAACAGCATAGAAAAGCCACTGGCAACATAAAATCCTGATTAATCAATTGAGGTCCCAACCCTACTAAGAAAAGCACACACTAGTAAGCAAAGACACCCTATAAATGCCGATCACCAACTAGGCATTGCCTGTCCTGATGATGGCGGTTGCAGGATTAGGCACACATGAAAAGCCAACAAGCACCGCTTGAAACACGTGTCGACAGACAAACCAACTCATTATTTGTAATTTCTTGTGAAAACCCACGTGGATCGGGGTGTGTAAAGATCTAGTACAAACTTAAATAAATGTGTATTAATGATTGGTATGCATGGATGTATTAACCCAAAATAGTGTGATTGTTTTATAGGTCAATAAAATTGTTATATGGTGTTACAAAAAAATGTGACTTTTTACAACAAAATTGAATTTAATAAACGTATAAGTTATTGAAATCCTAAGTTACAGTATTTGGTGCTCTATTAGTTGATAACACTTATTAACTAAGGGTTGTTAGTCCTGTATGACACAACATTGGTCTTGAATTGATCCATTTTTCTTTTATAAATGTTAGGAAAGCCTGTATGGTCTACACCCGAATCACGAAACCCTATGTTTATGCTCTGGGTGGACGCAGCCTACAGGCACAGTCCACCGTAGTCGCATTGAGCTTACCTTCATTTTGTAGTTTTCACCCTGTCATATTTAGTTGGAAGGTGACAGCAGGACTGCACTATGTCATCTTCAGGAAGAGGGAGGACCAAACTTTCACCATGCCATGGTCAGCCTGATTAACTAGCAAAGGCTCCATGGATCTGCCCTGCTCTTGTTAGGCCCTGCAGCCTGGACCTGGCTGCCGAGGTAAACAAAGGAGACCGGAAATCCAACAACATTTCATCTGTCACTGTGTCAACCTGAAGCCAGCTCCCGCCCTCATTGTCAATGATAGTGAGCTGTCATGCCTGGGACTGCTGTTTACAGTAAGCCTCCCACGCCCTGCTATGGGGACCCCATTCATAAGGTACAAGACTGTGGTTTGCAGGAGCCAGAGAGTCTGTTCTCGCTGCAGCTTCAAGAGAGACCTCCCACTTTAACAGGCCCACATAGAGAGGACCATTAACCAGACAGACTCTTTGATCAACAACAGACAGGAATCTGGTTGTGATTTAGTATCACAAGACAGTGTGACCGGAGAGATTTCTGTTGAGAGAATGTTTCCACCATTTTAGTTCTGGGGTACACCATGTTCCTGTTTTCACCCTCTGGTTATAACCTCAAGCATACAGGAGATTATTGGTAGGGTATTGATTGGCCATCTCTGCTTTTGAGTCAATCCCCTTCCATGTGGCCTCTGTTTGGTCCAGGGAATATAATTGGATCTTATCTGAAAATACTTTTCTCCCCACGAACAACTCATGTGATGTGCACCTTGTAAATGTACATAAGCTCAATGGATACTCTCAAGGTCAAATTGGCCCTCTGAAATGAGATGCGCTTCTTTGGATCCCTGACACGCAGAGTCCCCACCATGCCTCCCAGGCACTGACCTAGATTTGTTATCCTCACCCTGTGCACCTCACAGTACAAATCACAAGACATATGGTCTGCTAACACAGCGAGTAGAGCGCTTGCTTTAACATCTGAGCAGAGCCTGCTCACACAGGTTCGAAACCTGGCAAGGCAAAACTCAGTCTTTCACCCTTGTGAGGTCGAAAAATGAGCACTACATACCGTGGATAATAATAAGCAGCACTCAGATACCAGAGGGTTTGTTGTGCTATATAAATGCTAAATTATTATTATTATTATTATCCTGCCCTGTGCATCCCACTTGGCAGCAGTCCCCTCGACAAATCTTCACCTGGGCACTGTCAGGACCACACAAATCAGTCACCTTGTGAGGGATTTAGGGTTCTAAAGTTGGGCAAGTGGTAGATCAAAAAGAGTGACCATAATCATCATGGAGGCACTGGGGCCCTAAATGTGAGCAGGGTTGTTTTGGCAGCCCAGGACCTCTGCTCTGGCTCCCAGGAGATAGGCCTTCAGCACAGTCCTGCTCGCGCTTGGCTATTCACGTTCCTTTCTAGTTGCACAGGTCGCCGCATGGGGCAATGGGATAGTTGCATCTATTCGGTGTGAAGGCCTTCCATTCTCACGCCTAAGCTGGGAACGGAGATGGGGAAAAAGTGTATTGGCGCTAATATTGCAAAAGTGGGCCTGGCCTTCTTAGACCTCAATCTGGTAAAATGGTAATAGTTCCGTTTTTATAGTTGCAGAGCTGTAATGACTCTCCAATCCTCCGTAACAGTGAGCTAGACTATTATCTTGCCCCTACAAGGTGCCCACCACCCTCCTGCAGTTGTCTTTGATATGGCCCCATACCCCAATATATTTTCCTTAACGTAAATCGTTTTGGTGGGCAGGGAACTTGGATATGCATCCCAACAGTAGGGACCCCAGGATTGTTTCATTAAGGTAGGCCTACACCACTCACCACTCACTGTGGGCCACTTGGCTTTAAAAGAGGGCAGAGCCCCTCTTTGGGAGATTATCTGAAGGCTTCACCAGAAGCAGAAAGAAGATCTCATCCTTGGACCCTGGCTGAAGGTACTGTCTGTCTTATATCTTCCGCCAGTGAAGGAAGGCCAGGATTTACAAAGAGGGAAGCAAGATCCCTCCCCCAAACATCTCCCAGTAACAGACAGAGATACCGAAATCAGAGAACCATCCTGCCGCTCCAGAACCAGTACCAGCCAGCACACAGCGTGCCCTGCTAGGCTCAGCAGCAATGTTCCTGGTTAGGAAGTGCCAGAAGGTCTCTGAACCTACAACCGAGGACAAGGCAGCTTCCTTCGGCACACTGCACAGTTAAATGTTAAATGTTAAAGGTATTTGAATAGCACACTGTCACCAACGGAATTGGTCCCCAGGCGCTCAGGCGGACCTGTTAACAAGAAGGCAGGAGGGTTAGTAAGGGGAAGAGGGAGTCGGATAGTGGGAGAAGTGGTGTCCTGTTGGTGGCTTCAGTTCGGTATACACTGTGCGCTGAGCTTTGGTGTATCGGATCGATGTCAGGCCTTGTGTGCTGTTGGTGCGGCTTAGGTGTTGTTTGCTTGTTTTTGCGGTGTAGTGAAGTGCATGCGGCTTGCTGTGGGAGAGGTGGTTGTGTAGGCTTTTGTATGAGTTAGGTATGCAGAATTTTTGAGCTTTTTTTGGTTAGTGGGTTATATGTCTCGCAGCTGACCTTTGCAGTTTGGCTAAATGCCTAGGGTTAAGAATCCTGTGTGGTGGGTCAGAGGCCCAGGTCTCCCAATACACTATGTTTCACCTTACAATAGACAGAGATGTAGGCCATACCTAGAATTGAGTGTCCTGTACAGAGGGCAGAGGTGTTGGTTACACAGTAAGTGGATTTCCGCATATGATAGACAGAGGTGGGGGCTACACCTGGAATCGAGGATTCTGAGAGTGGGGGAGAGGCCTAGGTTTCACAATACATTACACCATACAATAGACATCGATGGGTGTAATACCTGGATTGAGTGTCCTTTGTTGTCGTATGAAAGGCCTAGGTTCCGTAGTGAGTAGGTTTTAACATGTAGTAGACAGGGATGGAGGCTACACCTAGATTTGAGAATCCTGCAGGGAGGACGTAGGCTAATGTTCACAATTCCGTCTGAGTGTGGC
Source organism: Ambystoma mexicanum (assembly GCF_040938575.1). Lineage (NCBI taxonomy): Eukaryota > Metazoa > Chordata > Amphibia > Caudata > Ambystomatidae > Ambystoma > Ambystoma mexicanum. The sequence continues at coordinate 195,017,440 of NC_090938.1, forward strand.
AGTTGCCAACATTCACAAATATACCTAGATGCGACACAGGCTAATGTTCACATTAGTATGACAGACATTAGAGGTTAATGTTCACAATTGTATCTTAATGTGGCAGATGCTAATATTCACAGTTCTAAGTGTGGCACTTGTTAAAATTCATATTCCTATCTAGATGCGATGCAGACTAAAGTTCACTATTCTGTCTAGGTGTGGCTCATTGCTGACATTCACAGTCATATCTAGATGTGACATAGGCTTAAGTTCACAAACTGTCTAGGTGTGGCACATTGCTTACATTCACAGTCTTGTAGAGGAGGTCCCAGACATGGCCTGCACCCCTGCCCCCCATTTCGAGGCACCAGGAGTGTACTCGCCAAGGTATGTGACATATGAGGAGCAAATGAACCAACAGAGAGCTGCACTGGGACTCTGCCCGGTGTACATCAGAAGAGCCATACCTGTTGAAGCGCCCATAACCAGACAGCCCTGGCCAGCAAGGTACCCTATCAGACAGCCGTACCAGCCGCTGAGATGAAATGAAGAGTACCTACAGATGGTCCATGAAGAGACCCAAAGAGCCTTAATGGAAGGCCAGTGGAAATGACACAAGGGCCTGATCAGACTCGCAAATGAACGAAAACAGCTATCGAAGATAGCACGCCAGTGCGAGTAGCTATGAAAATAGAGGTAATGGACACAGGAAAGAGACGATGTTAAAACGTAAGGAAACATTGTTATGAGACAAGATGAAAGTAACCAACCAATAAATGCGTGTAAATAGGCTTGGAACGCAAGAACCTAAGAAAACGATACTGCTTGCAATTCTTAATAGAACAATAGAGCTGCAAGCGCCAACTATATCTACCTCAAGTGAAACAGCCTACCTTAGACGATTTCACTAAAACTCCCCCGAGCCAGGACACTACCAAAAGTAAGGATGCGCTGGCTGGGAGTGGCACGACGTCCTCGTGCACCAACCAAGAAATCCTGGCGGCGATTGTGGAACTGAGGGCGGCCTGGGAATCAAAGCTGGAACTGGCCGTTACTGAACTAAAGACTGCACTGGACCGCAAGGTTGGGGAGGTCCAAGAGGACGTTAATCTGCTACGACAAGATGTCAGGGCCCTGGTGGAGCGCACAGAGTCCCTTGAAAAAGAAGTTGGCCCGAACACAGCAGATTGCGCCACTCATAAGGCCGATTTGCATGCCCTGACACAAAGGATTGGCAACCTGGAGAGCAGAGCGGAGGAGGCTGAGGGACGAGCCCGTCGCAACAACATCCGCATCGCGGGCCTACCGGAGGGGATAGAGGGCCGTGACCCTACGGATTTCATAGAATCCATGTTCTTACAGGAGATACCTGGAGGGGCCCTATCTCAAGGATTTGCAGTAGAAAGAGCACATAGAGCCCTAACTAGGAGGCCACCTCCGGGGAACCCGCCTAGGCCTGTGATCGCCAAAATCCTTAACTACCGCGACCGGGAGAGGATACTGGAATACTTCCGTAAAGGAGGGACAATCACGAGAGGAGCGGCAAACATCACGGCTTATCCAGATTATACTCTGACTGTACAACGTAGTCGCTTGAACTTCGGGTCTGTAAAGCGAAGGCTGCGAGAAGCGGGCCACGAATATATGTTACTCTATCCAGCAAAATTGAAGGTCTTCCATGCACATAAAACTTTGTTTTTTGAGACCCCGGAGGATGCTATGGGATGGCTCGATGCGCAAGGATGCCCCCAGGAATCGGACGTTCGGCCCAGATAGGGCTCTGAAGAGATACGGGAATCGTAAAATGGCGTCGCAAGATGGCGTGGCTCGAGGGACTTGAATATAGTCGGTGTGACACCTTCGGTAAAGAAGGTCAGATGATTGCACTATTTTGTCAAGACACTGTGAATGTTTATCTGATCGGGAGCCCTACGGGGCGATACTCTCTACCCCACAATAGTTTTAGTTGGGTGGCCGTTAGGGTGACCTCACCCTACTGGGCTCCGTTCACCGACCGGTGCTTGCGGAGCTAGATGTGGGGGTGCCTGAGCTCTGATGCTGGAGCTGGGCAGCAGTTGGGGTGTGTGATGTTGGGGGAGGCACGGGTGGGGGGAGGGGAGGGAAGCTGGGGTTTAGTTGTGTATATAGTTGAAGGGAGTTTGAGCTTATATAAGGAGTTACTGGACCGAAACGCTATCTGTGTCATGTGGGCGGTTGGGGGTCGCTACATGGGAGGCAGGGAGGAACGTACTTGCCATGGGAGACCTTAAGATTGCCACCTGGAATGTCAGGGGACTTAATAGTTATTTAAAAAGGAATAAAGTTATGTTGTACCTCAAAAGGCAGAGGATTGACATTGCACTATTGCAAGAAACACACCTGAACCGGCACAAGTTAGAACTGGTTGAGAAAAAGTGGAGTGGCATGGTGGTGGGCTCCCCGTACTCTGCCTATGCCAGGGGAGTGCTAATCTGGATAGCACCGCACGTTCCGTTCAGAGTCACGTGGCAGGAGGTGGACACGGAGGGCAGGCTGGTTATGCTCAGAGCCCTGGTTGAGGATAGAGAGGTTTGCATTATTAACACATACGCCCCCAATCAAAATGCTGCTGCATACTTCAGGACCCTATGCACCCGTCTGGGCACATGCGTGGGGGGAGCGATCATTTGGGGAGGGGACTTTAACTGTGTTCTCGACCCAAGGGCAGATAGGTCCGATGATAGGATTGATCGGCCCACCCCGGCGGCCAGAGTATTACAGACGTTGCTGGGCGACTTTGGGCTGGCGGATGTTTGGCGACTGAAATACCCTGATACCTCGCAGTATTCTCACTACTCTGCTCCACAGCGCCTGCACACGAGATTGGATTACTTCTTTGCCACGTAAGAAGTGGTGATGGCGACCACTCAAATTGAATATAAAGCGAGGGTCCTGTCAGACCACTCGTCCTTAGTGTTGACCTGGCAGTATGGCCGCCCTCGTGCACGGATACCTACATGGCGCCTCCGTGCGGAGGCGCTTAGGGACACTGTTTTTAGGGAGGATATCAGGGAGGCGATCCAGCGGTACTTTGAGGTTAACACGGGCAGTGTAGATTCGGCTGGTACACTTTGGGAGGCATTCAAGGTTGTGTTACGAGGGGACGCTATTTCCAAGTCGAAGGGCCTGCAGGGTGGGGTTCTGATGGAGCTAGAGAAGGCGGAGAGACAATTGGAGCGCGAATGTAGCGAAGCAGGAGGGGACGCAGACCTAGTACTTGCGCTGCAGCAGCGGTGTTCGGAGCTTTGGGAAAGGCTCTGTAACCTTAACTATAGGAAATATGTTGAGAGGCAGCATGCGGGTGGAGACAAAACTGGCCGCCTACTGGCATGGCTATATAAGAGAGAAACCCCTAGGCCCCCGATCAGAATGATAGTTGGAGAGGACGGAGAGGAGGTAGACACCCAGGAAGGAGTTAATGCAGCCTTCCTTGATTATTATAGAGCACTGTATGAGGACAAAGGGGGAGAATATCAGGCAGAGATCAGAACTACATTGGAAGACATAGAGCTGCCCAAGATTAGTGATGAAGAAAGAGAGGAGCTGGACGCACCTATCACTCTAGAGGAACTGGAGGAGGTTCTGAAGGGATTGCCCACTTGTAAGACTCCGGGCACGGACGGACTCCCGAGTGAGTTTTATAAAGTGTATGGGGCAGAGATACTCCCCCCGATGCTAGAAATGTTCAATGAATCTTTTGAGAAGGGTCGGTTACCGGAAACGCTCAGAGAAGCGCTGATAGTGCCGCTCCCCAAGCCTAATAAACCCCGACAAAGCTGTGGATCGTATAGGCCGCTGTCGATGTTGAACCAGGACAGCAAGATCCTGACGGCGGTCCTGGCCAACAGGCTACGAAGGGTCATCAGTAAACTGATACACCCGGATCAGACGGGCTATGTCCCCAACAGAAACATAACTCACAATCACAGGCGACTTCACCGGGTGATTGAAGAGGGGAACAGAAGTGATGAAGAGATGGTGGTGGTGTCCCTAGATGCAGTTAAGGCATTTGATTCAGTGAGGTGGGCGTGGTTCCTGGCAGCCTTGGAGGGGTACGGGTTTGGGCCTGGCTACGTGAGGTGGGCGAAACTACTGTACAGCGAGCCACTGGCCAGGGTGCGCACGGGATCTGTGATATCCAAAAGGTGGCGACTTAGCAGAGGCACCAGACAGGGATGCCCCTGGTCCCCGATGCTGTACATACTGGCCCTGGAGCCCCTGGCGGTGTACCTCAGACAACAATATGACTTGGTTGGCATCGAGGTGGGAGGAGAGAACCATCTGATATCCCTATATGCTGACGACCTGTTGTTGTACCTGAAGTATCCGGAGGAAAACCTCCAGTACATTTTAGAGGTCATGGAAAAGTATGCAGAGCTGTCCGGCATAGCGGTTAATCCCAGTAAATCGAGCATGTTCCCGCTGGGGAGCTTCATTGGGGTCCCTCTGGAACGGTTGCCGGTGTTGCCCGTGCCCTGGGCAACTGAGTTTTTCCGTTACCTCGGAATTGATGTATATCATGCTGTGAAGGAAGAACACTTGCACAATACCGAGGCGGCGGTAAAGAAAATCCGCGATAGTATGCGGTTTTGGGAGAAGCTGCCGCTGGCAATGGTGGGCCGGGGGGCGATGCTCAAAATGGTGGTCCTGCCCAGGCTTTTGCACTTTTTCAGCAATATACCATACTTGATACCCAGGAAGTTCTTTGTCAAACTTGATAGTGTATGTAGGGACTTCTTGTGGCACGGCATCCGTAACAGGGTGGCCTTGTGGAAACTGCAAAATTTCCACGATAGGGGAGGCATCAAGCTGCCGAACTTTGAGGCCTATTATGTGGCCAGCCAGCTGCAATACGTGACCAAATGGCTCTCTGATGAGGAAACTCCTGAGTCTAGGCTGGTTGGGAGGGACTGCGCCCCGTTTTATCTAAAGGAGGTCGTCTGGGTCCCTAGGTCGGACTTGCAAGGACGCCCATGAATGTTGCTGTTGGGGTGGAGAATTTGGCGCAGAATGTGTCAGTTGATTGAGAACCCGTGCCCGTGTTCCCCGCATGTGCCACTGGCCGCCCTAACTATGGGGGACAGCCAGCTCAGGAAAATAATCAGGACATATTGGGAAACGGTTGGGCTGGCCACATTGGGAGACATATGGCAGGATGGGGCCATTAGAGAATTTGTAGACCTGGGTGAAGAAACAGGGCTGCACGGGGGCCAATATGTTACATATCTAAGGCTGGTACAGATCATCCGCAAGACTTGGCCGGAGACGGTGCTAGCGGAAGATCCGGACGCACTGATCGGAACAATATATGATATATCAGAGGGCGGGCATGAGATCTCCAGATTATATGAGGTGGTGATGACCCGGGTGGGGAAGGACTTGATGGATTTGAGGCTCGATTGGGAAGCGGAAGTGGGGGGCACAGATGACTGATGGGATGTGGGAACGGGCCATGGGATACCATAAGAAAGTGTCTAGGAATGCTGATTGCAGCAAATACAGCTGTACATCACGCACAGAGCATATATGACCCCGAAGAAAATAGCCAAGTTTGCGAGCGCAGGTAGACAAGCATGCCCGAAATGCGATGAAGAAGACGCAGGTATGACACATATGTTCTGGTCCTGCCCAGTGATTGAAGGCTTTTGGGGGGAAGTGGCACAGAAATTAGCAGATAAGGGTGTTCTGCTACGCATTGACACGGCCTGGGCCTGCCTCCTGGGAGGGTTCCCTAGACCACGGAACACCAAACATCTCGGGAAACTGAGAGACCTGGCGTATGTACTTGCTAAGAGAAGGATAGCTATGAGTTGGAAGCAACGCCATGGGCCAAGAATAGAGATATGGTGGCGGGACCTGCAGAAGTGGGCGGAGGCTGAAACGGTGGTATGGCAGGAAGCGTGTGGTAATTGTGGGGAGGAAGAAGTGGGCAACCTGGCGGCTTGGAGAATGTTAATTACGGGACTGTTTGGCACGGAGATGGACCCTGCTGCTTCCGAGAGGGACGACGCCCGGCCCCACCAAGTGTACACAGAACTGTAAGGTTGATAAGCTCTTGGGGGAGGGGGGAGGGTTTGAAGTGCAGTAACATGGCATTAATTGATGTTTACAGTGTGTAATGAATAATGCTGCAAGTTTGGTTTGTAATGTTTTATTTTGAAAATAAAAAATATTTTAATTAAAAAAAAAAAAAAAGATTTAGAACCGCATGTAAGAACTGGTGGGGGCATGTGAGAGTTACAGTTGATTGTTGTATAATGAGGATAAGTAATGTGTTATGAGGATTCTTGTCTGGAGAAGTACGTTGACTATATATGTGAACATTGTTGAATGAATAAAGATCTGGTTAAACTATATCTACCTCAATAAGGTACGCTATACAAGTGCGACTCCATTTTGTCTAAACAGAAGTATGCCCAGGCGGCCAGAGGCTTAACAGGCCTGGTTTCATATCCCAGCCAAAGCCAGGAGAAGGAGCGGAATTGAAACTCAACAAAGAGCAGCTCATGCCTGGAAAATCGAGGTCAACCAGAGAAAGGGAGAAGAGCGTCAGCTAACAGGAATTGAAACTTCAGAGCATACCAGCCTGCCCCGTGAAGGTCAAGATAAGGGAGGCCCATTCAGGTGGCAGGGCTGAAGCAGAATTAAATACACTAAAAGCTGGAAACTGAAGCAGATTCATGGTGAACTAACACGTGACCAGCCAGGCGCGAAGAGGTGCCACCGCCTGATGTCATCCAGAACCCGAGGATGCCATAACCTTTCCTGATAAGAGGCTACAGTTTCGAGGCCATACCCAGCCAACTAATTGACACATAGTCCTATGATACTGATTGATGGAAGGGAGGCAAGGTGAATCTTGGGACACCAGGCACCTGGGTGTCAATTCTGCATGCTGCTAATTAAAATGGGGATTTATGTCTAGGGGTGTAAACTGCCCAATCACAATGAACCATGTAATCTAGGGTCCTATAGATAGTAGAACCAATAGGACGTTGTACTTGTAGTGACGTCTATCACGTGTGATGTAGAGGGAGGGGCATAGACGCCCACCCGATAAGAGTTATCCAATCTGCATTCTCTATTATCATATACAGACATAGCACCTATACTTAAGTTACCTTTCCTAACCAATTATATTGCATGACGAGTTTTTGTAGATTTAGACGTCAATGGTGATGAGTTTTATGCATAAAAGTTGCTGTTCAACTGAAGTTCGAGGAAGTTGGAGCGAGACAGGTGATCGCAATGATGCTGATTTCCGATTGTTTCCCTGTTTGATGTACATGTCATTAAACGGACTTCCCTTTGCCAAATTACTGAGTCCTCTTTATTGAGTTGTGTGGAGTAAGTGAATCCTGCACCCCCATCCCTCACATGGTGCAGCTATCTTGTCTTAAAGGTACTAGAGGGTGAGCACTGACCTATGGGCCCATCAGTGAATATCCCGCCCTCCTGTACACTTGGTAGCAAAGGATGGTTACGGCCCTTAACTATTGATTATATCATTTAAAGACACCTTTAGAACGACGCCACGAAGTAACTCTAGGCCTTTGGCAATATCACAAGTCCTTTCGCCATTCCGACTGAGTAGCTTCCCGTGGAAAATGATAGTGTAAGTCCATAAAAATCTGCAGTGGGTCTGAAGGAACCCGCCTTTCCAAGCATAACCCTTCTCACTTCCACGGGCAGCCAATCGGACGAAAAGACTGCAAGAGGCTGAAGAAGAAGGGGCGGTGATCCCGAAGCTCCAGAGAGGAAAAAGATGCGATCAGTGAGTCAAACAATAAACTCGTTACTTTGGCAAATGTCTTGCAGGCATTAGAACAAGTAAGGGAAAGGTAACAGAGGGGGGCAGAGAAAAAATAAAATAGTCAGACGTAGAGAAGACTTTATATATATATAAGGGGTTAATGACTCAAGTATAAGAGATAAAAAGTGGTTACCGGGGGGGCACCCGAGAGAAAAACTTAAGGTTACCGTGGATGCACCAGAGAGAAAAACGTAAGGTTACCGGGGGGGAGCACCTGAAAGAAAAACATAAGGTTACCGGGGGGGCATCTGAGAGAAAAACATAAAGATTTGCCTTGTTCTTGCGCTTTAATACAGCGGTCAGAAGAAACGTGAACTCATAGCCCACATAATGAGGGACAATTAGACTACGGTGACGTTTAAAGACGCATCAAAGGAGTTTGTTTAAACTCCATGACAGGGTATTGATTAGAAGGCAGATATATGTATGACCAGCTGGTGTCCGTCTAATCTGTCAAATGTCTGTCATATGTGTTCTGTTGTACGTCAAATGCAAAGGAACTGTATCGTTGATTGTTTGAAATGAAATTTGATTGTACGCGATTCTGTAAAGAAGAGCAAATCGCCAATGAATTGATGGTATTGAGTTTATTGATAGTATATATTTTGGCGGGAAAAGATTGGATTGGAGCTTCCGTATCTGGTGCTCGCTCATACTAGCAGAAGGATAAACTGTATAAATACTGTTGGTGACGGAATTGAAAATGGAGGAGGTTACCCCACTTGTGCATCTGTGCAAACAACTACCTAAGCATGCACCTAAACTAAAAAAGTACAGCACAGAATGGGTTAAGGGTACCACCCACAAGATGTTTATGCCTTGGCCACAGAATGGGTCCCTATCTAAAGCCGTCTTAAAAAATATGACGACTTATCTACATGCCACATACACAGGCAAAAAATTAGAGAAACGCCTCGCTGTTCTGGAACTTTGGAAGATGTTCAAACAGACAAAGGAGGAAGAACCACCTGCAGAATGGATATTAAACATATGCATGGAGGGGGGTGAGACGCCTACCGCGCCACCAGCCCGGCCTGAGCCAGTCATCGAGGGAAATAAGTCAGAGGGACTCTACCCGCTAAGAGAATTTAAGGCAGCCACGGGGTATAGCAATCCCGCATATGAGTCGCCTACGTACAGTAGCGACGACAATAAGGGAAAGGAACAGGAAAACAATCTTGCCTCCGAGGTCCAGAGGAACAAGGAGAGACGCGAAGATGAAAAGAAGGACCAGGCACTGATTAGTGCACCTCTTGATAAGGAGAGAGAGGGAATGAAATGAAAGGGAAACAAAGGTAGAACTGATGAGATAACATTCGCAAAAGATGAATGGATGGGAGGACAGATACTGTTGAAACTAGATGGAAAAGGAAGTGATGATGTAAGACCGAGAGAGAGGTCTGATGAGACGCAAAGGAGAGAGAGAGAGAAAAAGAGATGGAAATAAGGGATGAAAGGACAAGAAGGAAGGATAGGCTGAAGCGAGAACAACTATATCGCGAAGAGCAAGAGAAACAGCTCGATCGCAAACAGAAGGCAGACTACAACTAGTACAAACAAAATAAGCAAAGGTTGGAAGAAGAGCAAACGATACGTGAGAATAGAGTGAAGAGAAGAGAAAATGAGGAAATTAGAAGAGCAAAGGAACGTAGAAACGAACGGATGAGGGAAGTAGACAAGGCTAGAGAAGAAGCGAGGAAGCGCAGGGAAGTAGATGAGGAAGCAGAACGTAAGCACAGACAGAAGGCACGGGATCTTGAACATTTGGAGCGGGAAGTTAAAAAACCCAATCCTGTTGTAGAATGGGAAGACATAGAAGAATTCTTTCCTGCAAATGACTTGGTGCAAGGTATAAGAGGGACAAATATTGAAGATGACATCGACACCAGAAGCATCGGGGAAACGATTGATAAAATATACAATGAGATGGGGCTAGAACAGATATCCTATAGGGGAAGGGAATATGAGCGCTTGGAGAGCACTCAACTGTATGAGGAGGTCACTCTAAGTAGTGGGAACAGGGGACTGTCCCTAGACAGACTGGAGATTAGGCAGAACGAAGAAGATGCAAGGAGTTGCGTAAACTGGGAGTATTCAGAATCTGACTCTGGTGGGGAATCGGAGGATGAGGCGCACGAGGAAGGGAGACGCTGCGAAAAACGTCTCCCAGGGGACCGAGAGGTACGATGGTCAGACGCTAGCGATTCCGCAACTAGGACACCGAAGTCTGCCGCGCAGTCGGCCGACATGAAGGAACACCCGACGTTCAGAGGGGGGTGTTAGCACCCGCCTATGCAGACAGATTAGGGAGACGGCAAGGCAGGAATGCCACCCCAGGAGTAGACAGGAGAGCTATGGGGAAAGAAAATGAAGCCTGCACATTCCAATTCCCGCTGCTAGAAAAAGGGGGAGCAAGACCACAATATATACCATGGTCACACATGGATTGAGAGTACCCAAAAAATAAGCTTCCAATGCTAACATCGGGAGCTGGGAAGTGGATACATGAGTTAGAGAAAATGACAGGGGGTGTCACCTTAGCTATAGGGGATATTAAGGGCCTCCTGATCACCATACTTGGTGAAAGGGCAGACGATGTATGGAAACGAGCTGGATACCCTACGGTAACCATAATTAACACGTCCCATGACGGAGCGCCATTTAACAATTGGAGGGCAGCAGTGTGGAAAGCGCTACGAACATTATACCCAGACACTTCTGATATGGGGGCCATAATGACTCGAAAAATGAAAGAGTCAGAGGATCCGTTGATTTATATCCAGAATTTTCAAGATGCGTGGGTGCTCGAAACGCATGTGTCTTGGACGAAAACTATCCCTGTATTCTACCATATATTGTGCCAAGGGTTGCCTGAACTGATGCAAAAACAGCTCAAGAAATTGGTAGGAATAGAAACTAAACCATGGGCCGAAATACAGTTGACAATTGCACACTACTGTAGATTGTTGCAAGAAAAGAACCGAAAAAAGGAGGCAACTCGTAAGGGTGAGGAGGCGAAGCTGGTGCAAAAGAAACTCTCAAAGTATGCTCTCGAGGGAGCCATGTTGACAAGTCCAGCTGCACCAAGCGCACAGCAAGCGACTAACCCATCGCAGAACAATCAGGGTAGCATGGGATTTTATCCGAGGGGAAGGGGTTTTGGAGGAAGAGGATGGCAGAGTGATCAGGGAGGGTTTCGAGGTAACCAATGAGGGTTTCGAGGTAACCAGGGAGGTTTTCAGACCAACCAAGGTGAGTTTCAAAGTGCACAGATTGGCAGTCCAGCTTCGCCAGATGGACAGATGGCCCGACCACTGCCAGCGTGTTGGCTGTGTGGAATGACAGGACATGTGGTGCGCGTGTGCAGAAGCCAAGGGATGTGGCAAAATAGCCAAGGAATGGGGCAGGCATGGTGAATCAGCCTGCCATCCCGCAACCGGGAAATGCACAGAATCACTCAGTGCAGCAGCAGACATCTGGTTTGCAGCAAGGTGCACAACAAGGGGTTCAACCCACGAACATGGGGAACTTGCCACAGGGACAATCCCAGCAGGCACCGCCACAAATGTCTCAGGGCACTAACTCCGGAGGGGGAGTCAACCCTGGAAATGGGGGAAATCCACAAGTATACAGTGGGCCAAACATATATATGAAATAGGACAGCTCACAGGAGATTCTGATGTGCTCTATCCTATCAGTGACACCAGACCCTAATAGGGAACCTAGGGTGAATGTCGTCATAAGGGGTAAAGAATATTCCTTCCTAGTTGACACGGGTGTGACACGCTCGTGCATACGAGAAGGCAAGTTTTCCTTGTCCGGCGAGGCCATAGATACTCAAGAGTTTCACAGGAGCTCACAGTAGAGTTCCCTTTACAGACGCGCTCCAGTCTCTGTGGGAGAGTGCGGAATGAATGTACCCTTATTGTATTCACGTCAGTCCCCAGTAAACATCCTGGGTCAGGACTTAATGACTAAGTTGAAAATGACAATCTTGTTTACCGAGAATGGTATAGTGTGCTCCACTACAGGAATGCATTATTCAAACGTGTGCGAAATGCTCAGAGCATACCCAGGACGTATAGCCATGAGAGCTATACCGTTAGAGCCAGAAGTCTTCGCATATGGCGTGTGGGTCCTCATGGCAAGATTGCCAGGCCTCGCTGATAGAACTATGAGGACACCTGATGAGTTCCTATTCAGACCAAGAATACCTGTGCATGAAGAAGAGGGAGAAGTATTTTCCTTAATGATACAATCTGCCGCAGTGTGAGGGGAAGTGGTATTGGTCGAAGGATATGATGACGAAGGCAGACAATGGTGCGTGATTATCGCCATCGAAGAAGGGTATCGAGTGACTGACGTCACCGATGACGATCTGTTCGAAGAGAACCCTGACCTAGAAGAGAAAGGGTGGAAGTGAGTCTCATATCTTGGGTCAAAATTATCAAACGGGAGGTGCCACAGAGAATGATGCTGGCACTGATACGTCCAGAAAACTTCGAAGATGACATGGCCCAAGTGCCTGTCGCAGTATGGCGTAGGCCTCCTGAAGGGGGGCAGGGGAAGTGAAAATTAAACTGAAACCAGGAGCACTTTTACCACGAGCGCGACAATATCCCATGTCCAGAGAAGCAGATGAAGGGATCGCAAAGACAATCTCCGCCATGATGGAGCATGGCATCCTAGTGACGTCAGAATCACCGTGCAACACAGTGATTTACCCTGTCAAGAAATCAAAGGGAGGGTCTTGGCATTTAATCCAAGATTTAAGAGCATTAAACGATATTGTTGAAGTCGGGTTCCCTCTAGTCCCTAATCCATCCACAATTCTATGCAACAAACCCACTGAGGCAAAATATTTCACGGTGAAAAATGTGTTTTTCTCATTCCCGTTGCACCGTGACTCACAAGACCTGACGTCATTTACTTTCAGACAAATGCGCCTGAAAAGCACAAGGTTGTCGCAGGGGTACTGTGAGTCTCCATCCATTTTCAACAGAGTCCTGCAGATGGACCTAAGCAAAATTGCAGTAGACAGTGTTGTTTTGCAGTATGTGGATGACATTCTGATCTGCAGCATCACTGAGGAACAATGCAGGCGCGACTCTGTCCAGCTACTGACTATCCTGGCTGAGAAAGGATATAAAGTTGATAAGGAAAAGTTGCAATACTGTCTACAAGAGGTGCTGTACATAGGCCAGCTAATCTCACATGAAGGGAGAAAGGTAACCCCAGAAAGGGCTGAAGCTATCATGAACACGGCTAAACCGCTCACGATAAAACAAATGCAAAGCTTCTTAGGCCTGTGCAATTCTGTCGGAGCATGGGTCTTCGACTACAGCTCGTACACCAAGCCCTTGCTTCAGGCCCTAAAAAAGGCCCAGGTGACAAAGGAAAAATCAAATGGACTGAGGCAATGGAAAAAAGGGGTTTGCAGAACTCAAGGGGGTGGTTTGTAAGGCTCCAGTTCTCGGGATTCCTAATTATGCAGAGGAATTCTACCTGTTCTCACATACTGATGGCAATTTTATGACGGCAGTGCTCGCTCAGCGAACCTCACTGGGGTACAAGCCCCTAGCGTATTACAGCAGGAGTTTGGATCCGGAAATGAGGGGCCACTTCCCATGCAAACAAAATCCAGCTGCTGCCGCGTTCGCCATTGAAAAGGCGTCATCCATTGTGATGGGGTGCTCCATGACATTGTACGTTGAGCACTCGCTATTCGCCATACTAGAGAAGCCAAAGGGCACACTGACATCTCAGAGAACATCCGCATATGAGGTGATTATCTCCAACCCACCGATCAAAATAGTGCAATGTAAAACTGTGAATCCAGCTAAGTTCATAGCAGAGCCAGTCACAGAGCGAGAACCTATGCACGACTGTGCGAATTATGAGGAATTCTATGATGAAATCCCCAGGGTAAAGGAAAATGCCCTGGCAGGTGGTGAGATCGTGTTCATTGATGGTTCATCAAGAATCGATCAAGAGGATGGACTAAGGTATACAGGCGTAAAACACCTAGCGAATGGAGAGTTTCAGGTACTCGTCAGTGCGCGAATACCATCTCACTATTCTGCGCAACCAGCAGACCTATTGGCGCTGATACTCGCCATTGAGAATCATGCAGACCAGGAAGTAACGGTGTACAGTGACTCTGCCTATGTGAGATCTACCGTGCACACAGGCTTAGCACGCTGGAAAAGGAGGTGCTACCTCCCAGCGGAGGGCACGCCAGTGCAACATGCAGCCTTATTGGACAGGTTGATAAAAGCACTACAGCTCCCAGTGGGCATAGCGGTCGTGAAATGTGCCGCCCACACCAAAGGGATGGATTTCATGTAACGTTGAAACCATGAAGCAGACACAGAAGCCAAACGGATGGCATCCAAGAATGAAACAATCATGGACGTGGAGGTGGCACGTACCCATTAACGTATGATGGTAGCACGAGCCACACCCGAGGCCTATAGCAACATGGGGCAGACTCATCTAATGGAGCTCCAGGGGGAGGCACCTCAGGTGGAGAAGAATTTATGGAAGCATTGTGGGTGCTCTTTAAGCCCCTCTGATGGATTGTGGAGGCAAGACAGCACTTGTAAACCAGTAATGCCTGTCACCCTACTGAAGGTAGCATTGGAGCAATTATATTACCCTATACATATGACAAAAGAAAATCTCGCTGCAACGCTCGCAGAAGACTGGTTTACACCGAATTTAGCAGAGCATGTTGCATTTCTCATGATGAACTACATTAACTGCCAGCAGTTCACCGCTGGGCACACATTAAAGGTAATGAGAGGAGGTATCCCCCGGCCAAATGGGCCTTTTCAGCATCTGCATGTCGATTACTTCGACATGATTCAAATGTGCAATGGGTACAGGTATTTAATTGTGGTGGTGTGTCCATTCTCTAGATGGATAGCAGCAGGTCCCTGTACACACCCAGACTCTACCTGTGCTTCCAAATTTCTAGTGAGGGAAGTGTTCCCTAGATGGGGGGTGTGTGAGGTAATGAGGTCAGACAACGGGGCTCACTTTGTCAATGAAGTTTTCGAGCAGATCAGCTTGTTGCTTGGTATAAAGCACAAGTTCTTGTCGGCGTATCATCCGGAGGGGAATGGCATATGTCAGAGGCTCAACGGCTTGCTAAAGGAGAGGATAGCCAAGTTGAAGCTCAAACTAAAAAAGGGATGGTTGCACTGTCTACCACTGGCATTGTATGCACTATGGAACCAACCAGGCTCCGACCATCATCTCACACCGCACGAGATAGTCACGGGCAGAAGAATGAGGACCCCTCTTACCTGCCGAGATAGAGCTAGATATGATGCCCAGCCAACAAAGGAGGTCTTGGGCACAGAGATGTAGGATTACTTGAACTGTATGACATCCAGCGTCTCTGTCATTTCAGGCCAGCTGCAGCGACGGCGAAAAGAGTGCAGCGCAGCACCTAACACAACGGGAAGTGCTGAAACAGACACGGCACAAAGTCTACGTGCGCCTCTCGTCTTCCCTGGTGATGCTGTACTTATAAGGAACTTTACAAAGAAAAGGTGGGACGAGCCACGGTTCAATGGCCGTTTCATCATGGAGGACTGCACTCCTTCAGCCGTCAAGGTCCAGAGCAGAAGGGCATGGCTCTTCCTGAATGACATTAAACCTTATATAGGAGAGAGCCCTCCAGCTGCATCCAACTGCGAAGAAACCACAGACAACAGGGAAGAACCTCAGCACGTGCAGACAAGATTTATGGCGAGGAAGAAGGACGCAAGAGCAGCAAAATCTAGGCAAAGGAACTCTCTTTAAGATTGTGGCGTTCAAAACTAGACAGTTTCTTGAGAAAAGAAAAAAGAGAAAGATGATACAGGACAAAAAACGGACATTCTGTGCATCCTAGTTGCAGGGTAAAGAGAAGCGCATCCGAAGCCACAATAACGTTGATAACACAAACTTTTGAATCAAATCACACAAAGCATTGTAAAAACTAAGACACTGATCAACTACAAATAAGACATTTCTGAGAACTTGACACAGTATCCTGAAGCAACCAGTATCAAGACTTTGTTCACAGATCTAATGGTAGCTCCGAGCAGAAATCTCACGTGGGATGTGCTCACCTACTTCCAGCTGGTGGTAATATCATATCCGTCGCTCATAGGGAGAGAAACCAGTGTAACAGACTGTATCCATGATCCTGCTAACAAGAAAGTAATCTGGCAACTGCTGTCTGTCATCGCAGAAGCCTTCGCCGAGCTACCCGAGCACAGCGAAAAGGACACAAATGCTTCCACCACCAATAGACATTGATGAACTCACCTTCACTTTGTTCTTTCTAATAATCGAGAAATGCCCAGCACTCGTCTGGAGAACAACTGATACACACACTTTCATCAGAGACCCAAGAAACTTAACACAATTGAACCAAATGTGGACTAAACAGAATCACCTAGTGGTAATCCACGAAACAGGAAAGTGCAGAGACTGTTTGAATCAAAAGAAAAGCGTGTGATCAGGACCCAGCAAAACAGGACAAATGTCCCTATCACCCGAGGACACCCAGCTGGCGCACAGCGTCCTGGTCAGACTAGTCACAGATTATCCAGAAATGGTGGGAAGGCCTGCAGATGTTGACGTCATCACCTTCCTCGGAAATCCAGCCAATATCTAACACATGGGCAAACTCCTCCACGGCATAATGCTCCAGGTGGAGCTATCTAACTTCCAGCGAGAATACCTAAGGAGGTTCCAGTGAGACTTTCCGCCGTGGGACAGATCGAGGAGACAGAGAGACAGTGCTTTATCTTTCCACCGTGGGACAGACCAAGAGAAAGAGACACAGTGCCTTATTTTCCGCCAAAGGACAGACCGAGAAGAGCAGAAACAAGAAAGTTCACCATCTTATTTTTCCTTTTTCCTTTTTCATCTATTTTTCCTTATTTATATTCTTATTTTTTCCATGTTCACTTTTATTTTTATTTTTACGTCAATTTACTTTTGTGTGATTTTTAGCAGTTCCATCTTTTCATTCCTTCGTATTGAACAGGTTTCAGCATGTCCACAAGACCGAGGCAAATTTGAGGAGTGCACTGGGACTTTGCCTATTATAGACATGCATTATGAATGTGATGTACCTGTTGATGCCAGCCTAACCCTTTTGCCATAGTCTAGCAAATGGAACTGTACTGCATACCCAGAGATTACCGTCATCACCCGCAAGAGGGGGGACACTTGAAAAACATTCGTCAATTTAGTAGTAATGAACTCTTGAGCTACGAGATCAGAGCAAGAGAAGGAATAAATAACTGACTATGGACTTGTTCGAAATGGGGACCCAGAACAGTAACTTAGTTTTACCACCAGCAGAGTGGCGCCCATGTTTCTCTGGGAGGAAATGCTGCCAGATGTCCTACAAGTCTATCATGTGTGTATGCTTAGTAATTATCATTGTCTTTCTGTCGTTGACTATCAGAACTGCTTTCTTTATTGGTGCACGAGGCGTCCCATTTTCAGTGCATCCACCAGATAATGAACGTTTGGGGCCTACGAAAGCACCCACACCCTATATAGTGATCCCAGTTCCCAGAAAAGCTGATGGAAAAACAAACGAGATAAAACTAAATGTAATTAGCAGTGATTCATACACACTTGAGGTAATGAATGAAGGAAAAGGCTGGAGACAGGGTCAGCACGGAGTGAATTAAAATGTAGCACTGACCACTGCACACACACGAACACTGAACGCACACAAACAAGGGCAAGTGTCAATCACAACAGGGCCTCAAACAAGGGCAACGAAGAAGGAGAAACTGCCTACCGAACGAACAGCCACAGAAAATAGTGGAAGTAACCAAGAGGAGTCAAGTGAGAAACCAAAGAGAGAGGGCATAGCAAAATCCCACAAAAAAACAGAAGTAACCACAAAGGAACTCACAGGGAAACACAGATGCTGATAGATCATTTGTTCCCATTCATAGTTAGAGTAAAGAAACTGCATGAGGAGCTGAGAATTAGAACTCCAGAAACTATAGCAGCAAGCACACCAGCTCCACCACAAGGAGCAAACACCAGGCCCACAACACAGCCACGCGTTGGGAAGTTGGTGAGCCAATGGTGGTTAGAGGAAGCCAAAGGGAAGGAAAGGAAACACAAAACCTTCTCCTACCACAGCGATACAGCCAAGGCAACCTGCTCCACCGAGACACCCAGAGTGGAAAAGCAGCATGGACGCATTCAAGGACA
Source organism: Ambystoma mexicanum (assembly GCF_040938575.1). NCBI lineage: Eukaryota > Metazoa > Chordata > Amphibia > Caudata > Ambystomatidae > Ambystoma > Ambystoma mexicanum. The sequence goes on from NC_090938.1 coordinate 195,035,519, forward strand.
TAGTTCTAGCAAACTACAGAAGAACGCTGAGAATCAAGAGGAGCCCACACGAAGATAACAATGAACTCAATGATTACTTGGATAGCACGGCACATCTCGGAAATAACATATGGCAAACGAAGTAAGTAGGACGAAGCAAGTCAGAAGGAGAATGCTTCATCTGTGCACTTCTACCGTACAGCATGGGAAAATCCAAGATCTTCGTTGCTGCAGAAATTGCCCACTGCATGTCACACGTAGCAATGTGCAACACCAGAGGAAAGTTCATGTGAAGAGACGCCTCGTTGATATGGGCCAATGAAAAGGATTACCCCGATGAAGATGGCTACATCCAGGACATTAAAACAAGAAACAGGGCGCATACCAGGAATCACGTGATCAGATATGAGAATCCTGACGTCAAAGGATCAGGAACACGATGGGTAATAAACCCGAGACTGAACGTTCAAGGAAAAACTGCAGAGGAGGCTCAAATTTGGAAGAACAGAGGCCAAATGCAGATCTGGGGAACAGTGGTTTCCCCTAATGGATGGAAAGAAGGAGTAGTGATCTGCCAAGCTTGGATGGTCTTTGGAGCCTGCCGAAAAGCAATAGAGAATTCACAGAGGTTATGCAAACCTCTATGGCTGAAGTTGGTCAAACTGCTGACATGGGTCGAAGACAGAGGAAGGCCCCTGCAAATAGTACCACTGGAAAGCCCGAAACTATGCTTCAGAAGTAACAGCACAAGGAAGATGGGAGAAAATGTAAACTGCGGAAAAATCTTTGAAGCCCCAGGAATGACACAAGGAACCGCAGTCATCATGGACCATTACTGGGCGTGTGGATCCAAGGCATACATAAGACTGCCGAAAAACTGGGGAGGCATATGCACACTGGTGAGCGTCCAAGTTCCTGCACTAGTGATCCCAAAAAACGACCTGAATTTAGACAGTTTCCTGAAAGCAGATGCTCATCTAAGGAGAAGAAGATCTGTGGAACTGGTATCCAGAATGAAGAGAGAAAACTACTTTTCTGCTAAATCAGAAGAGCCATTCCATGCAATCCCATACGAAAACAGGCTGTTCAGCCTCACCTCAACAGTATTCACAACACTACTCCTGTCGCACATCCAAGTTGGAGTAAATACTAAGTGGTTGCAGATAACCAGATGGCAGTTATTGCAGACAATCAACACTACTATTAAAGGATTCAACACAATCAAAGAAGAACTGAGATCAATCAGATTGATGACCCTCCAGAAAAGACATGTACTAGACATGATCACAGCGATGGATGGAGGTGTTTGCGCAAAAATCGGAGAATCATGTTGCACATTTATATCATAGCATGATGAAGAAAATTGAACTCTAACAGAAGCCATAAGTATGTTGACAACCTAAAGAACCAGATGGTCGATGAAACAAGTGAAGTAGACGATGACAGCTGGTTTGGAGCCCTGTTCTCATGGGTCCCACAATGGATGGCGGATATATTCAAGATTCTGTGAGCCTTACTAGCAATGGTACTGCTAGGATTTTGTGTTATCAAGATAATCACCACACAGTGCCAGAAAACTACAAAGAAAGCCATTGGGTTGAAAATAATGGTCGATGTCGGACCAGGATGGAAACCCAGAGACCTGACTGATGAAGAAATAAGAGACTTTGTGAAGGCCAGCAAATTTGCGCCAGAGGAACAAAGTTCACATATCCTAAGAAACGAAGAAGGTAGGAAGGAAAATAGATCTGCTGCAGTCCAAATGGGCAATGCCAGCTAATGACCTGGAACAAAGATGAACATGTGAAAACAGCAGGAAGTTTGAAAGGCGTGATAAAAATATGGACTCGAAAGGCGCACATGTTCACGCCATCATGTACCAACCCTGAAGACGATGAACAAAACACTGAAGAATCAAAGGAAATTAATACAAAAGATGAAGCAGAAGTGGTCGATGAACCGACCAGAGGGGGGAGTGCAGAGGAGGTCTCATACATGGCCTGCACCCCTGCTTGCCCATTTCGAGGTACCAGGAGCGTACTCGCCAAGGTATGTGACGTATGAGAAGCAAATGAACCAACAGAGAGCTGCACTGGGACTCTGCCCAGTGTACATCAGAAGAGCCATATCTGTTGAACCGCCCATAACCAGACAGCCCTGGGCAGCACAGTACCCTAAAAGACAGCCGTACCAGCCGCTGAGATGAAATGAAGAGTACCTACAGACGGTCCATGAAGAGACCCAATGAGCCTTAATGCAAGGCCAGTGGAAATGACACAAGGGCCTGATTAGACTTGCGAATGAACGAAAACAGCTATCGAAGATAGCACGCCAGTGCGAGCAGCTATGAAAATAGATTTAAGAGACACAGGAAAGAGACAATGTTAAAAAGTAAGGAGTCGTTGTTATGAGACAAGATGGAAGTAACCAACCAGTTAAACACGTGTAAATAGGCTTGGAACGCAAGAAGCTAAGAAAATGATACTGCTTGCAATGCTTAGTAGAAGAATAGAGAGGCAAGCGCCAACTATATCTACCTCAATAAGGCACGCTATACAAGTGCGACTCCATTTTGTATAAACAGAAGTATGCCCAGGCGGCCAGAGGCCTAACAGGCCTGGTTTCATATCCCAGCCAAAGCCAGGAGAAGGAGCGAAATTGAAACTCAACAAAGAGCAGCTCATGCCTGGGAAATCGAGGTCAACCAGAGAAAGGGAGGAGAGCGTCAGCTAACAGGAATCAAAACTTCAGAGCATACCAGCCTGCCCCATTAAGGTCAAGATAAGGGAGGCCCAGGCGGGTGGCAGGGCCAAAGCAGAATTAAATACACTGAAAGCTGGAAACTGAAGCAGATTCATGGTGAACTAACACGTGACCAGCCAGGCGCGAAGAGGTACCACCGCCTGATGTCATCCAAAACCAGAGAATGCCATAACCTTTCCTGATAAGAGGCTACAGTTTCGAGGCCATACCCAGCCAACTAATTGACACATAGTCCTATGATACTGATTGATGGAAGGGAGGCAAGGTGAATCTTGGGACACCAGGCACCTGGGTGTCCATTCTGCATGCTGCTAATTAAAATGGGGATTTATGTCTACGGGTGTAAACTGCCCAATCACAATGAACCATGTAATCTAGGGTCCTATAGATAGTAGAACCAATAGGACGTTGTACTTGTAGTGACGTCTATCACGTGTGATGTAGAAGGAGGGGCATAGATGCCCACCCGATAAGAGTTATCAAATCTGCATGCTCTATTAGCATATACAGACATAACACCTATACTTAAGTTACCTTTCCTAACCAATTATATTGCATGACGAGGTTGTAGATTTAGACGTCAATGATGACAAGTTTTATGCATAAAAGTTGCTGTTCAACTGAAGTTCGAGGAAGTTGGAGCGAGACAGGTGATCGCAACGATGCTGATTTCGGATTGTTTCCCTGTTTGATGTACATGTCTTTAAACAGACTTCCTTTTGCCAAATTACTGAGTCCTCTTTATTGAGTTGTGTGGAGTAAGTGAATCCGCACCCCCATCCCTCACATGGTGCAGCTATCTTGTCTTAAAGGTACTAGAGGGTGAGCACTGACCTATGGGCCGTCAGTGAATATCCCGCCCTCCTGTACAGTCTTATCTAGATGCGATGCAGGCTAATGTTCACAATTCTGTCTAGGTGTGGCACATTGCCAACATTCACAGTCTTAGATTATTATTATTATTATTATTATTATTATTATTATTATTATTGAAATTCACAATTCTGTCTAGGTGTGGCACATTACTGACATTCACAGTCCTATCTGGATCCGACACAGGCTAAAGTTCACAATTCTGTCTAGGTGTGGCACAATGCTAACATTCACTGGGGGTCATTACGACCCTGGCGCTAAGTGGTTAACAGCGCCCTAAAAGGCTGCAGCGCTGTTAACCACTTAGCGCCTTACTATGAGGTCCCTTTGTGGGACCCGACCTTAACGACTGGTCTGGACCAGCCGTTAAAGTAGGGACCCGCAAAGGGACCTCGCAGGCAATTACGGTACCGCAATTTGCGGTACCGTAATTGCCGCCTTCCCCATTCCCATTGAGCCCTATGGGGCAAAAATGGGAATGGGAAAAGGCCATGGGGAAATGGGGAAATACCGCCCCGCCAACCTTGGAATGGGGCGGTATTTCCCCATTTCACCATGGCGGACTCGTTACAACACCGGCACCAACCATGGTGCTAATAGCGCCATGGTTTAGCACCAGTGTTGTAATGAGGGCCACAGTCTTATCTAGATGTGACTCAGGCTAATGTTCACAATTCTGTCTAGGTGTGGCAAATTGCTAACATTCACAGTTCTATCTAGATGTGACACAGGCTAATGTTCACAATTCTGTCTGAGTATGGCACATGCTAATTCACAGTTCCCGGGCTAGGGTAATGTAGAGTGGCAGGGTTTTCTGGAGTAGAGTGATTGCTCTACTCCCCACCCATGTCAGGTAGTTGCTGCTGGTTGATGGCTGGCCACTGGCTTCCCCTGCGGACACCTACAGACACACCTTGGAGCCGGCATTGTTGGAGTCACCCATTGCCTTGGGGGCCCTTAGCCGCAGGGGCTGCATGGGCAGAGGGCTGCCCTGGGTAGGTCGGTTAAGACCACCAACAGAGCCAATCAGAGCATGGGGGAGGGATGGGAGGCGGGAGGAGGTGAAACAGGGATGCAGAGGGTGAGGGACAACATACGGTGCACATGGGGTCTGGGGGGCTGCTAAAATTGCTGCAGCAGGTCACATCAAGACCCAGGAGGGTCTGATGATGACCAATGCTCACCTGCCTTGCCAGGACCAAAAGAGGCAAGCAGGGAGCTCCGTAGCACTGTAGTGCTAACAAACAAGGCTCTAAGAGCCAATCAGAACTTTGGGGAGGGATGGGAGGTGGGAGGAGGTGGAACAGGGAAGCCGAGGTAGAGGGACAACATATGGTGCACAGGAGGTCTGGGGGGCTGGGGACCAAAAGAGGCGAGCATGGCACTCTGCAGCACTGTAGTGCTAACAAACGAGGCTCTAAGAGCCAATCAGAGCACGGGGGAGCGATGGGAGATGGGAAGAGGTGGAACAGGGAAGCTGAGGGTGATGGACAACATTTAGTGCACAGGGGGCTTGGGGAGCTGCTAAAATGGCTGCAGCAGGTCGGATCAAGACCCAGGAGGGTCTGATGCTGCCCAATGATCACCTGCCTCGCCGGGACCAAAAGTGGTGAGCAGGGAGCTCCCTAGCACTGTAGTGTTAACAAACGAGGCTCTAAGAGCCAATCAGAGCATGGGGGAGGGATGGGAGGTGGGAGGAAGAGGAACAGGGAAGCCGAGGTTGAGGGACAACAAACGGTGAACAGGGGGTTTGGGGGCTGCTACAATGGCCGCAGCAGGTCGGATCAAGACCCAGGAGGGTCTGATGCTGCCCAATGCTCACCTGCCTCGTCGGGACCAAAAGTGGTGAGCAGGGAGCTCCCTAGCACTGTAGTGCTAACAAACGAGGCTCTAAGAGCCAATCAGAGCATGGGGGAGGGATGGGAGGTGGGAGGAAGAGGAACAGGGAAGCCGAGGGTGAGGGACAACAAACGGTGCACAGGGGGTTTGGGGGCTGCTACAATGGCCGCAGCAGGTCGGATCAAGACCCAGGAGGGTCTGATTCTGCCCAATTCTCACCTGCCTCGCCGGGGGGATGACAAGCCCAATGAAGAAGCTGGGAGAAGTGCCTCGATGAGCATAGACCGACATCTGCCTTAAAGGACATTTTCAAGCCAGTCGAGTTCCTCGGGGACAACCGACAGCAACACTGACTGTTTTCAAGCCGCAGCTGCTTAAAGAGATCCGAGATGTCTCGACCAGTGCATCAGATTCGCCGATCAGCACTTAGACAACGATTCCTGACCCTGAGCTTTCGTCTAGACCAGCCTGCAGCTGTTTGTTCAGCTTCACTCGCTGAACCGTCTTGCCGCCTGGTACCCGCAGCTCATTCCTATCTTCAACACACAGAAGTCTGCAAAGTGCCCTGAAGCCGACTCGACCCTGTCGAGCACCAAGAACATCTACAGTTAAAAGTAAATTGTGGTCCTACATTGTGGTCCTGTCCCCCTGGTTCTTCCCAGAATGTCCCTGGAGACATTTTAAGCCCCGAATCCCCAAACTTTAGTTTAGCCATACACCCCAAAAAGAAGAGCACATGCATACCTAAAACTGGGGCACCTGCGTTTTCCCAGCCTAAAGGTTGTTTCATGTTTAAGGAACTGGGCCATCGGAAAGGGGATCCTGCTTGCAAGGGCTTACCCAAGCAACCCTTAGTGAATGTTGGACTTATGGAGGAGGCCATCATTAGTCTGGACCTCCTAGAGGAGGACTTCCCACTAGGCCAATGAATGGCTGAATGTGGATTGGTTACACTGAGTGGGAACAGTACCGGGTCTACAGGAGAGATCCCAGTTCCCAATAATACACAACTGTTCTTAGATCATGTGCATAGCAATGGACACAAAACTCCTGCAGTCATAGACACCACGGCTAGCATCACTGCTGTTACCCGACAGTGGGTACAGCCAGGCCAGAATATTGATGGGCCTGGTTATAGCATCAGTTGGTTTGACAGAAAGAGTAAGTGCTCCTTGGAGATATTAACTTTTTAAAAAAAACATTTATTAGGCACCTAAACCCTCAGGCATCAGGCGCTGTTACAAACCAGTTAGATGCGAGTGCTACAGCAAAGTGGACGGACACAAGGTTATATCGTGCAGGGGGAGCCAGTTAGGCAAATAACCACATTTTCAGGGTTTTGTGGGAGGCCCAGTACGAAGTTGCCACTCTAAGCTCCTGAGGGAGAGCATTCCAGTGCCTTGCCATGACTAACGGGAAACTTGCACCCCCTTCTTTGGCTTTTCTGACTTAAGGCTGAGCAAGTCTATGGGCGTAGAGAGGTCTGGTTGGTGTGACGGACTTGGGTCTTTATATTTTCTGTGATAGGTAGTTCTGCTCAGGCATTTGTATGTAATGAACAGGATTTTGAAGATATTCCTTTCCCGTACAAGGAGCCAGTACGCCTTTCTTCTGGCTGAAGTGAGGTGGTCTCTTTTGGGAATGTTTTGTGCTGCATGAAGTGCATTGTTCTGGATAGTCTGCAGTTTATTTATGTTTTGTTTGGAGGTTCCAGTGAATAGCTCATTACAATAGTCCAGTTTAGCACCCGTCATAGCGCTGGTGATGGTCATGAAGCCTTCTGTGGTGAGGAATTGTCTAGCTGCATTGATCAGCTTGGCTGTGTAGGCAGCTGAGGAGGCTATCGAGTTTACTTGTTTGTTGAGGGAGACAGAGGTGTCCAATTGTATACCCAATGTATTTACCACCTCTTGATTTGGATACCATCTATCCAGAATAAAGCAAATTGTGGGCTATGTTTCTTTTAGCACCAGCGGGGAACCCACGAGCAGGATCCCGGTCTTATCATCGTTGAGGCAGAGGTAGTTGGTCACCATCCAGGACTGTATGGTGCTGTAGATCTTGTTGATCATACAGGAGTCTTCTTTGTACAAGCTGGAGAGAGGAAGGGGTATTTGGGTGTCAACTGCATAGTTTGTAAATGATACGCTGAGGTTGTCCAGGAGATGAAATAGTGGCTTCGTGAAAATGTTATATTGGGATAGGGGGACACAAGAATCTTGTGGGACACCACATTGTATGGGGAGAGGGGGTTGCTGCCGTGTCAGAGAAGAATCGCATGGAGAAGCCTTCTAGGAAGGAAGCTATCCATCATGCAGCTTCTCGTGAGAAGATGGCAGCCGATGTGAGGTGGTGGCAGAGGGTGTTGTGATTAACCAAATCAAAGGCTGTGGAGAGGTCTAGCAACAGTAGGTGTGCCGGTGGGCCTTTATCCTTGAAAGTGTCCCCATTTGGATTTTCAGGTCTAATATTGCAGACCTGAGCCAAAGATGTGGTTAGATTCTAGGTAGTGTTGGATCTGGTTGTAGGCGGCACTGTCTAAGATCTTGATGATGAATGGGATTATGGTGATTGGGCTGTAGTTGTTGGGTAAGGCCAGCCTGGACCTTATAAGTGGAGAAGGATGCATTAATGAATTTAGTGATGAATGGAATTAGTGTGTCGAATTGAATTGTGTTACAAAACAATTGCAATTGTTTTTTATAATGCGCTTTATACCAAAGAGGTTTTGCGGGATTCAAACCTTTGTTGCTCTGTGTTGTCTTGCTTCAAAGACTAGTGTGTTGCCCCTGAGCTATCCTCCCAACTTCCTCAAGACAAGTAGAGTTCAGCTGGCGAGGTGAAACGTCTCAGAGCCTTTTAGCGGTGAAAGACTCCATCCTTTGGGCTGTTAGGTAATGATCTTCCCAGGAAACAGAGGGAGATACCAGACTCAGAGGACCCGTCCAGCAGCTCCAGAACCGGTACCCAGCCAGTACACAGCGTGCCCTGCTAGGTTCTGTCAGCAAGCTTCCTAGGTGGGGAGTACCAGAGAGTCTCTGAATCTCTGAACAAAGGACAAGGTGGTTGCCTGCAAACACACTCCTCAGCTTTAGGCCGTCCACCTTAAAGGACGACACAAGCCTAATGAAGAAGCTAGGAGCAGTGCCACAACAGGCATCAACCAGCGTCCATCTTTCGAGGTCATTTCCGAGGTAGTAGAGCCCTCGAACCGCGACCGGCTGCACCACTGACTGTTGTCACGCTGCAGTCACTAAAGGCGTCCGAGTCACCTGGACCAGCATTCCAGATCCATCAACCTGCACAGAGACAACAATTCTTGATTCCGAGCTGCCGTGTAGGCCAGCCTGCAGCTGTCTGTCCAACCTAGCTTGCCATACTGCCTGCCGCCTGATACCCGCAGCTTTCTCCCATCTTGATCTCTGTCGCAGGAGCTGCAAAGCGTCCTGGAACCGACTTGATGCTGTCGAACATCAAGATCATCTCAAGCACCAGGTACATTGTAGTTCTGTCCTCCTGTTCCTTCTCTGAAGGCTCCTCGTGACATATACAACCCCTTGCTTCCTTGCTGCTGAAACCAAATAACATTGAACAGTTAAGACTGATTGCATTACCGACTACCCTCCTGTCAGTATCCACAGTGTATCACTTTCCTTCATGAAACTGTCTGTCCTCTGTGTTCCTTTACAGGGTGGGTTGTATTTTGTAGTGTGCTAGAACTGCCTGTTGTAATAATAATAAAGTAGATATTTGTATACAACCTTGACGGTTAGTCCCTATTATCATTGGTTAATAATTGTATTTTTGCTATGTTGCAACTAACCAACAATCCACGACCTTGCGTAGATAAGCCTGCCATTCCGTCCACGTTAACAAAATTGGACAAGGAGGTTTATAATTTACGTGTGTTTCCAATCCGTTCGGATCCCTTCTGGGGTACTAGAGGTTTGGGGCTGATTGGTGGTTTAGAAACCGATATTCCTCCCTGGAACATTGGTGCCCCGGAAGTTTATTCGTCACACCATCCCAGTACTATAATGAAGCCAAAGTCGTAGAGAGGAGGGAACCTTGATGTCCCCTGGAAGTGTGATCATGAAAAGAGAGTTTGTGCCAGGCTAGCTTAGTGACGGACTGTCCTATTCCTACCCAGTGTGTAGGGTGGGATCCCAGCTTCCAATCCAGGATGTGTGACAGGTTTGCTGCGACAATGTACTTTTGGAAAATGGGAAAGTTGGAACCACCATTAAATCTGTTTGCTTTGGAGACCTGGCATCTCACTCTAGGTTTTCTTGCAGCCCAAATCAGATTCCTTAGCTTTCTATAAAGCCTATTTTTAGAAAGTCTTTATGTGAATCTTTGCAACTGAGAATACAATAGAATGGTAACACACTCCAAAGAGGCATGAGTGTGTAAACACTCATGGGACTCATGCCCACGAAAGTGTGAAGGCGTTGAGGTATTGAGGCCCTCCATCCTATCTCACACACTCACTACACACTACAAATACACACGCACCGTGATTGGTAGATATATCTGCAGAAACAAAAGGCCTCATTACGAGTAAGGTGGTGCAGTAACAAATGGCACTAGTGCAGTCGTAAATCCGTTACTACTGCATTACCACACCACTGTACTATAACTTTGGCAGTGAAGCTGAGGAAAAACCTTCAGCAAAATGCTGGAGGTAAACCTGCCACCTTTCCGCCAAAAAAACGGCCAAATCTGCGGCATTCATCCAAATGGCAACTGATACCACTTTACCACCACTTGTAGTCTGGTAGTAGCTCCTCCAGACCAAGTGGCAGTAACAGTCATTGGCCCTCATTACAACACCGGCGCTAAACCATGGGCTATTAGCACCATGGTTGGTGCCGGTGTTGTAACGAGTCCACCATGGTGAAATGGGGAAATACCACCCCATTCCAAGGTTGGTGGGGCGGTATTTCCGCATGGCCCTTCCCCATTCCCATTTTTGCCCCATAGGGCTCAATAGGAATGGGGAAGGCAGCAATTACGGTACCGCAAATTGCGGTACCGTAATTGCCTGCGAGGTCCCTTTGCGGGTCCCTACAGCCGTTAAGGTCGGGTCCTGCAAAGGGACCTTGTAGTAAGACGCTAAGTGGTTAACGGCGCCACAGCCTTTTACGGCGCCGTTAACCACTTAGCGACAGGGTCGTAATGAGACCCATTCTGTTTGGCGGTATTCCAGCAGATTTACTGTCGGAATACCGCCAAACTTGTAATGAGGCCCTAAGACGGTTTGATTCAGCACTGCCGGTGGAGAGTGTAATAGAGCATGTTTGCAACCTACATTTCTCTTAGTGAAAAGGCCTGCCAGCAGTAGAGCTAAAACCCTCCAAGGAAGGTGGGCATGTAGACCTTCCACTGTGCACTTGGCAGCACAAGGCCAGATGCAGCTAACTTCAGCTTCAAAACAGGGCACTGTTTCTGTGACATGCTGCTACGGGCTGCCTTGGCATACATTGGGGTGAGTGTGGTGCACTCGGTTCCTTCCTTCTTTAAGTCTAGGTGCACCGCAGGTTGGCACAGATGTGAGAGAGCAATCTAAAGGGATTGGCTGGCATGCTCAATAAGCAAATACAGCAACTGGAACTATAAGAACGTAGGTTATTCTCCTGCAATATTGGCACCAGGATTGGGCACTGTGATGGTCACATTTAACAAAATACAGCCCTGGAACTGCTCGCTTGGCTGGGTACCTGGTTCTAGGTGTTTCAAGTCTTTGGTTGGACTTTGTTACTTCCTACGCTGGATGGAGGTTCCATGTTTTTAATAAAGTTGGCCTGGATTAGCATAACACATTGGACCAATGCCCTCTCTCTACAAACAGTCCCTGTGCAGTCGGGACTTTATCTGTGAGTCCCAGGAAGGTTTGGGGAAGTTATAGCCTCTTCCCTGTGGCCTCGCTCTGACCCTAGAACAAGCAAACCTTAATGTAGAGTCAAACGAGGGTGGAAGGGAATGCCAACTTCACCATTGAGGAGTCAGGAGGATACTCGGGCCGGGCTTTGCAGCGAGTAAGTGGGAAGAAGGCTCAGACATCAACAAAGCACATGGACCCAATTGGAAACAAAACATTCGGTTTCAGCATTGTATGATAAAGAAATAGCCTTTTCATAAAGAAAATCACATTTATACTTTAGAAAAAATGCAGATAATAAAAATGCTTGGGATGTAGCCATCCTTAAAACAATAGCATGCATAGGTTCGAAATACAAATTATTTCCACCTATATCGTACTACCACCTACATACTACCACCTATACCGCTTACTTACCTATATATAAGTACGACCACCTATATCGCTTACTTATGTACTACCAAGCACTGAATGTAACTGGTCTGCAGCAGCACCCTGATGCCCTTGGGTTTAGGATGTATGTACACATTGGGTGGTCCTGTCCTCAAAGGATTTCGGCTACTGCACGTGGTTTAGGGCAGTAGGTTATTTAACCTTCCTAGGTGTCCCATGTCAAGGTCCAAGGATCCCTAACATGAGGTGAGAATACTACCATTAGCAATTAGTAGGTTTTTTATGGCAGCCTTTTTTATTTCTTAAGTGGCTTTTTTTCTTTTTTAATATTTATAAAAAGCAGGCATTCAGTTGAAATCCAATGTAAAAATGAAAAAGCATGAAAAAGCATGGAAATACACAGTGAAGCACCAGGATTTTAACATTGCATGATTCAGTCAAAGGCTGGTCTAGGACTGTGTTTTTTTTTAAACAAAAAGAAGAGGTTTGCAATTTCCAAATTCAACCTTACATAAATCAACATTTACAGTGGGCAACAACTTCTTGTGTTTTTAGAAAAAGTTGGTAGGAGGTGTGTACATTATTATTTCATAGCAAAACATATCCTCCTAGCACCATTACTGTAGAGTATTATATTTGAATTCAATTTCTTAGCATATAATACTCTGTTCAAGTGATTAACATTTTGTTCAAGTGATTAACATTTTCTGTGTTGAGGTAGTTCAGAAATAGTGGTGGCCAGCCGAGGCTGGTCCAAGACCGAGAGAGACTGTTTTGCTATGAAATAATAATGTACACACCTCCTACCAACTTTTTCTAAAAACACAAGAAGTTGTTGCACACTGTAAATGTTGATTTATGTAAGGTTGAATTTGGAAATTGCAAACCTCTTCTTTTTGTTTTAAAAAAAAAACAGCCCTAGACCAGCCTTTGACTGAATCATGCAATGTTAAAATCCTGGTGCTTCACTGTGTATTTCCATGCTTTTTCATGCTTTTTCATTTTTACATTGGATTTCAACTGAATGCCTGCTTTTTATAAAGATTAAAAAAGAAAAAAAGCCACTTAAGAAATAAAAAAGGCTGCCATAAAAAACCTACTAATTGCTAATGGTAGTATTCTCACCTCATGTTCGGGATCCTTGGACCTTGACATGGGACACCTCGGAAGGTTAAAAAACTCACTGCCCTAAACCACGTGCAGTACCCGAAATTCTTTGAGGACAGGACCACCCAATGTGTACATACATTTTGATCCCTCAGCCCACTACATCCTGTCCGTTATTAGGGCTGTCCCTCCAGTTACAAATATGCCCTTGGGTTTAGGAGCTTTACAAATGTAAAAATAATAACAATAATAATAACAATAAATAAATAAATATGCAACTAAACCATCATGTGAGGGCTACATTGGTCTCTAGAACTAATTCACATGCTGGGGCTTACAGAGTCCAGTAGGTGATGAGAGGCAAAGCAGAGATTGTGAATTACGTTCACATGTTGAGGTCTTGCCCTAAATTTACACGAATTTGGAGAGAAGGTGAAGAGGAAATTAAATGTGTCTTTTGCAAACCCTCCTAGCGTATTGAACTTTTTTTGTGTGTGAAATGCAGTCAGCGCGCTGAAAGAATTGGGTAATTCCAGAAAGCGATGGGCTGCTAGATCTTTTCTGGCAGGCAACAGTGAGTAAGACTTCCCCGGGGAAAGCAACACATCCGAAGGGAACACACGCAAATATGGTCAAGACCAATACAGGCGCACGCCTCATGCAGATGTGTTAATCTGTGCTTGGCTGCAGAAACTGGTTATAATTCACTAACTGCTGAGAGGATCGTGTTGCATGTATCTTTTAATACATGCATTTACTTTTGTTTCCAGTTCAATGTAAGTAGATGCTTTTTTAAGACGTTGTCTCAGTGGTTATGGTGTTAAATGTTTATTTTGAATATATGTATAGTTTAGTTAAGGGGAACATTGTGTGTTTCCAGATTTCGGAGACTGTTGTTAACAAAATCAAATACACGTGTATATAAAATAAGTGACACAATAAAAGAGACAGAAAAAAGACAACCACATTAGAAATAATTTTATTTTAGAATGACAGATTCCCATTTTTCATTCAACTTTTAAAGCCCCCAAAAAAGGCTCAAGAGTGTCTCACGCCCTCTTTCAAGGAAGCCTTGGTACTTGAGTTTTCCCTTTTTTTGATCCAAAATTGTATTAGCGTGCCAGTGGATGGGTAGTGAGCGATCGCTCACCCGTTACTATGCCTCAATGGTTAAACTAACTTACCATCATCTGAACATCTGCGGTAGGGCCAGGACTGCCACTGCTAGTGTTCACTAACGGGGTCGATACTTCCAGGTCAATGAGGTCAAGGACATCCGACCTGAAGGAGCTAATGTCTGTTACATGTTGAAAGTATTGGGGTTATAGAGTCTTCACTTTTTTTTCTCACCCCGGACAATACAGCATCTCTTGGAATGTCTACAGTCGTCGTGGGGAGTAAGAGTCCTTCTGGCCAGGCTTGGACTTGCCTACAGGGCAATTGGCCCAGGGCCGAACCCAAAACACAAAATGCTGGGTTGAGCCCGTTTTTGGGGTCAAAAAGGATCACTTTTTTAGCCAATTTGTGCCAGTTTGATGAGTTAATTCACTCTGCGGCTCGTAGTTTTAACCAGTGTTGCTGAATAAATATTCTTTATAATGCACAATTTGCATCACACCGTATCAAAAAACTCCCACTTGGTTACGATTCCAACAGTGTCACAAAAGGAATGAATTGCCATTTGCAACTGTGGGACACTTTTTCGTTGGTGGCTGATACAATTGTATGGCCCAGTCCGACCCTGCTTCTGGCTGTTCAGGCTCAGTGTTGGGATTCCCACAGAAAAGTACCAGGGTATCATAGCAAGATGGCGTGATCTTGGGATTCAGAGGCTAAAGGTCACATTATAAGACTGTTAATCAAAATGATGGCCATTATCGTTTAAGAGTGGCACGCTATTCCCTCGCCTGCACGTAGAATTCTTCAGTTAAGTGGAATGTGTTGTACTCTTGACTGTCACTGGTATGGGCTTTTCTCACAAGGGATTTTCTGGGGTGCCTTACTGCACAGCGCTGAAAGGATACTTATTGCATTAATTGGCATCACAACACAGCGCACCTGTGTGTCCCCAGAGATGGCAAGTCATGTCATTGCCCGTGTGAGATAAGCAGGCAGCCGCGCTGTGTGTAGGGCCGGGCTGTGCAGTGTGTTTGGCTGTGCTCCTTGCTTATGCTAGGTGGCTGGTGGCTTGACATGGTTTAGACTGGTAGAAGGGTGAACTTGCTAAATTCGGATCTGTTACTCAGTGGAGCAGAGCAGGCATCCCTTTGGAACCAGGCCCGGCTCCAGGAAATTTTATCTGGGTGGGCCAGGGTTCTGATCTGGGGGGCCCATATTCCATTGGGTGTGGGTCTAGGAGTACCCTCAACAAAGTGCTGGTGTTGATCTTGATTTCACAGATCCATGATCCAGCAAAAAATGTCTTCAAAAGAGAAGCAAGGAAAATAGTGTTGCAACATCAAGCTACCTATCTTCCCTTCCCATCTGCTCTCCCCTTTCTGTTATATCTGATCCTCCTTCACCTTTCACCGTCCAGTCACCTTCCTTTCCCTAACCACAGTTTTCATTTACCTCCCCTCCCACCTATTCACACCAGCACCCAGCATGCCTTTCCTGGACTGGCTTGGGAAGATTGAGGGTGATGCCTCCTCCTCCTCTGTGAGGGCTGAGCAGTGAGGCCCCCCAGTCTTTTTATCATCTCAGATGGTGTCCGCCCAACAATACCTTCCTGAGCACTGTGGCTACTCCCAGCAGGCCCCGGAGGAGATGCTTGTGGTCCCTCCATCTTGTTGTGAAAGATAGACCCCCCCAGAATACTGAAGCAAGGACTAGGAGATTTTGATTCCTACACATTTTTTAAAAAAATTCTAAATTCTAAGAACAGAATATACCATATCCATTCAATACAGGGAGTCTTGTTGATCGTAACAATATTTTGAGCACAATAACATATCCTCCAATGACATACACATGATACAAACCTCTCTTCAAGCACCCATTCCACAAACTCCTTCCCCCCTTCTTTCCAACTGAACCCTTACAGTAGTCCCATTCTGAATGTCTCCCATCAATGGTTCATGTCAAAAATTATATTTGAAACAAAAAATGTTTTTTTGTTGTTGCATTTGTGCAGCACATTTTAATTGCATAGGGAGTGCTAGGGCTGTAAGGGCTGCATCAGGAGGCAGACAGTGCTGGTTGAGGGGTTTGCAGCCTCCTGGTATTGCTCCTGGTGGGCGTGCCCCTGTACATCATTGTCTGGTACATACTGTTTACATACTGGTTACAATATGGAATTGTCCATGATGATTCTTTGTTTGATGTGTTTACTTTGATTTGCTATTGACTGACACAATTGTGTTCAATGAATGTGGCCGGGATATTTTCAAAGTTAGATGTGTGTGTGTGTCCTAATGCCTGTGCTGCCCATATATTAAACCACGAGTTAGGCTTTTTGGAATAGCTTATAATGCGAACTGAATCAGTTCTAGGGGCACCTAATTTTAACAGGTAAGGCATAGTGAAATAAAAAAATATGCCTAGGATCACACACTTTGGTGAAGTGGCAAAGCCTTAATTTGAGCCTAGCCAGAAATTTAGATAGGTGACCACACATTTTCCAAGCTCAAGTTGGTACAAATATGTGTTGAAGTTTGGCTTTGAATAACAAAAATTGTATACAGATTACTTTAAAAAAAAATGCAACAGTCACATGATAAACCAACCTGACAATATATTTTTCATTGTCGAAACATGTTTATGAAAAGATTAAGGGGGCATTTTGTTTTGAATCCTAAATTGCACAGATCAGAATTCTCCTGCAGCCCATTTTTGCAAAAGGGGCCATTCATTAATGTTCATCGTTTCCATCATGTACTGGAAAAGTAAAGAGTAAGAGTAAAACACAGGCGAAAATTGCGTTTGCTATTTACTTTACCGCTAAGTGTCTGGAAAAGTGTAAATTACTTGCACAATTAAGGATTGGGGGATCCATCCAAAATGGATTCCTTTGGACTCTCATGCTTTTTTCAGGTGTAAAAGGTCGGGCAAGTCCCATAAGAACCTATTGGTTTTCCGCCAACGTGAAAAAACATGCTGGTGGACTACCAATTGGATTTGGCAGGGGGAACTTGTTAAATCCTATCTGCTCTCCAACTTCACCTGTCAAATCATACAAAATCCTGCAGCTCATAAAAATTGAAGCTACATGTATTTAGCGCCACTTCTTCCACTCCGCTTGACCTGGAACATGATCCTCTATGACTGTAGCTTTATTTTCCCCATCCTGAATGGATGCCTACAAGCTCCAGCATAGAAATTAATGAGAACTTAAAAAAATCTTATACAGACACAAAGTGAAATGAAATGCATGACAAGGTTATTGTTTCACAGAGCTTGTTCTGTATCCCCTTACTTACTAATCACCCAACAATCACACTTAAATAGCTTCTTAAAATCCTATATATTTTTTTTTTAAAGTGGCACAGCAATGGTCACTGCCTTTTTACCTTTTCTTATCTCTAATCACTACCTTTTGTAAATAATCTTCCTCTGAGACACGTTAAAAAGATAGGATCTCACTGGTAGAGCCTGATCAGCCCTGGCTGTTTCTATTTGAGGGGAGAGAGTAGAGCAGGGGGGCATTGGCATTTGTCCCTTGTCCAAATGTTAAATCCACCTCTGATTGCACTCTTTAGAAAATATTTAAATACTGCTTTTTAGTTATAAAAGATGTTCACATTTTATACTTTGACCGCAGCATTATAGAAAACGCTCTTTTTTTTGTTATTTTACGGGTGTTCATGTTTCATTTCCGGCACTGCCTAAACACCCAGCACCCAGGATTTACATCATACTTTCCAAACAAATCCCACAACACACATGACATATTCTGTTTGCATGCAAACTCTGTAAAGTTGTTCAAACAGAATGAGGTTATCAAGTCAGTACTTCTCAGTTTGAATCATGAAACGTTCTGTCAGAGTAGACTAGCCTTCCAAACAAAGATACATTCTATTTAGGTCGGAGCTCCACTGGTAAGTATACATGAGAAGATCTGAAACTGGTCAATACTTGCCAACCTAGCCTCATCATTTTCAGGTAGGGCCTTGTTGGACCAGCTCAGTGAGGTGCAGCTTGATTCCCCAGTCGTAGCAAGCAAGACACCCACACCTGGACATATACACATTCACTGAGGGAGACAAACGGAAGCCAAAATGCATTGGCAAAGCCAACGTCTTGGCCTTTTGATTAGGGATGGATAGGCATTTGCCAGGCACTGCCATAAGGGTACCACCTGGCCATAAGATGGGAACAGCTGGAAAGTGGTGCCAGTAACTGGGCATATGATGGCATTCGATGGCAAATGTCTGCTAACACCTATACGCAAGCCAAAACTGCTGGCTTCATGATTGCTTGTTTAAGACAGGATTTCAGTGCAAGTCACAGAGCCATTGACAAATATATTGTTTATAAAATCAACTGGCTGAAGACACATTAAGAGAATGTTATTACACCAGGAGCTCATTTACAGAGGTAATTAAACACTCAAAAGAATGCTTAGATATAACAGTGGCAGGCCCTATACAGCAAGATGTTTGGTGTTACTTTGTGATGGAGCTTGCTCAAAGAGTTCTAGAAAGGTTAGGTTTTTGGTGGTGAGGCATTGACATAGCCACGTCTAGTCGTTAGGTGGGTAAATGACCAGACACACCTATAGGATGTGTGTTTCTACTCACATTTTATTGCCATCCTATCTGTGTTCCACATCGTGCATTCTGGTTGTACCTAACAGGTAAAAAGTCTCTGAATCAATTAGAACCACCCTCATTGCTCTGGCCAGCCTTCCGTACCATTTGCATATCAGCCATGACTCTGTCACTAATGTCAGAAGCCCTTCCCAAACTGCTAGACCACAGGGCCTAACATTCATATGGTTGCTTGTGTTCCAGTCCAGATGGAACACGGCCTAGCAATTGAGATTGAACTGCTCCTTTTGGTGGCAGCACCAAAAGTAATTTGCTAATGGCTTGTCGGCTTCTCTAATTGCACTGACATACTAGAGAATTATGGCATGGAATGTTGCGCAGAGCAATGGTAGTGATAATGTTTAATTCAAAGCCTTGCATGTATCACTTTTTGATTGTACTCTCCCCCCTCCATAATTACATTTTTGTTACTACCAACCTTATCTTTTCACTTATACTCAAGTAGTTAATGCAGCAGAATATATACTTTGAATGTCATTTGTAAGCGCCCCCAGTCAGTTGACGCACCTTCTGCAGAAATCTGTTTCAAGCAACTTTACCTGTCATTTATTGTTTGATATAGTTAACCATTTTATTAAGCATGATGTGAAAAAACACTATATTACCACAAAAAATAAACATACTTGAAATTACAAAAACCAAAATTGTGATTTTAGGTTTGAGAAAATAGTTGTAGGCAGCCTGCTTGAATAAGTGTGCTACCTCACTTAGAGGTGTGAATGGCCCCCATATCCCTGGTCATTTGCACTTTCATGGCGTGGGCCATAAATCATTGTCTAGGGCAAGAGAACAAATCCTGGCCAGGCCTCCTGCAATTCAGCCTCTCAGAATGATGTTTCTGAGGTTGCTGCTGAATATTAAGAGTGACATCCACCCCCCACTCCCTCGGTTACCAGTGGTGCATAACACCACTGACATGGCCTCCTTTCGAGGGGGGGGGCAGAGGCTGGCTCTGGGGGTGGCCTGGCCCCCTTGGCCCCCCTGCTGGAGCCGGGCCTGATTGGAACTAGCTGCAACGCAGGCTCCATCGATGTGCGCAGGGCCAAATTTAAGCACTTTGGGGGCCCGGGGCATGAACACCTTTGGGGGGCCCCCATCCATCAAGCCAAATGAATTAAGGTATCCAGAATATCTGGTCATGCCACCGTCATCGCGATCACAACACATAGCTTGGCATGTTACCTCACAGCTATTAAAATAGCCAATGGTATTAACTTTCAGTCCCCTTACCCTCTTCATTCTTGCTGTAATAAGAATGATAAAGAAGTAGCATTTCAAGACCAACATCAGCCGTCCACGACAAGGCTACTTGCGTTCTAGCATAGGTACAGGCCATTTTTCATCATTAGCAGTAACGAGGAAGGTACACCAGTCATAGTATACATGATTCAGGACACAGATCGTTTGTAAAAGGCACACATAATTCAGAATAGACAGCGCCCTCACATAATGCAACAATGCTCAAGCATGGATACAGGAGACCAATGAGAAGCAATGAGAAAGATACACCTACCATAGAATAGGTAGTGGATGAAGATTAGAAGCTACCAGGAAGGTACACGCATCCAGACAGATTGAGATTAGAAGAGGGACATGGTTTACATTAGCTTCCCATTTCACCGCACCAATACACTTTTTCAGTCGTTTGTAATCATGTTAAGTGAAATTAGCAATGTTCCACCTCTGTCGAACTTCCGCCACCGAAATCCATTTTCCCCTCCACCACAAATCACTAATCCAACATACTCCACCAATAAACCAATCTGCCCAAAATAACACCTTTCCTTTCTCTCGAATAGTAGCATTCATCCAAATAGAAGCAATGGGTGACTTTAAGACATCTGAGCCCAAATGGGCAGAAAGATTTTTCCAGCATTTTCTAAGAAATTCAGTAAGTGGATTTCTTTTTCTTGTAGCATTTGTAGTGGTAAGAATTGCCCTTGGTAAAAGTGGTCTAGCAAGACCAGCCTCTCAAATAGCCCAAACATCTGGTTCTTCTTCAAGAAATGGAATAATGAATTGACATGTATATGCTAGATGATAGGCTTGAAAGTTAGGAATGCCACGGCCACCCTTTCCCGATGGAAGTTGAAGCTTCCATTGTTGAAATCTCGGTGGTTTCTTATCCCGTATGAACTTTTGAATGAAATATTGCACCTCCTTCCGGTAGGAAATTTTGATTTCTAGCGGAAGCATGCTGAGGATATAATTGATTTTCGGCGCATCAGACATTTTCAATGCATTAGCCTTACCCCATAACGATAACTACACCATGTCCTCAATCCGTGGAGTTAACCACACACCCGGATGTTTCATTCTCTTTTCACACCATTGGAAGCCCCACGACATAATTAAATATTTATCACAGGTGAAAGTTAATGGCATTACTTCAGATTTAGACCAATTTATTTTATAGGCCGCAACTTTATAAAATGTACCCAACGTTTCCAACAGTATCGGTAATGAACTATCTAAATTCTTTATTATCAACAAAAGATCGTCCGCATAGAACCAAATTTTCTGCATAGCCCCTTGAAAACCACTTCCACAGAGATTTGGACTATATCTTAAAGCAATTGCCAATGGCTCAACTGCTAAAATGAAAAGCAAAGGAGAGAGGACAACCTTGTCTGGTGCCACTATGCAAATTAAACTAATTTGATCGTAAGCCGTCAAATTATAGGAAGCGTATATAGTAGACTGATCCATGAAATAAAGCTTTCACCAAAGTTAATTTCCCTCAAGCCTGAAAAGAGATAATTCCAATTTATCCTGTCAAACGCCTTTTCAGCGTCAAGTGAAAAGGCTGCAATGTCCTCATTTGGGGGCTGATTCGTGGAATTATTTGAGCCGAAAAAACGGGGATTTGTGGGCCATTCTGCCCGCAAATCCCTGTTTAACAAATGGGGATTTGCCGGCAGAATGGCGCCCAAATCTCCGTTTTTCGGCGCAAGTAATTCCATGAATCAGTCCCTTGATGTCTGAGCATTAAATATTGTCAATAACAATTTCTGTATATTACTAGAAGTCTTTCGATTCTTAACGAAACCTGATCATCATGGATTAGGGCTCCTATTAAATTATCTATTCTTAAGGCAAAGATCTTTGCCACAATTTTGCTGTCAGTATTGATTAAACTTATTGGACATAACTTGATGGTAAGTTACCATCCTTTCCCTTCTTTAAAAAAACTGAAATTGTGGCATGCATAGTTGAAGGTAGTAAAAGGCCTTCAGACTTTGAGGTAATGTACATATCATTTGTTTAATGCTTAATCAGGTAAAATTTTATATAACTCTACCGGTAACCCATCTGGACCTGGTGCATTACCACTATTCAATTTGTGAATTGCCATTTTGAATTTGTCCATTGTTATTGGATTTCCAAGACCCTCTTTAACATCATCTGATATTTTTGGGATCATTAAGGACTCAAAAAATGATTCCCCATAACCCGTAATATCAGATTTATTTTGATATAAATGTGTGTAATAATTTCTGAAAATATCATTTATTTCGACAGGGTCAAATGTAGTATGACCTTCAGGGCTACATATAGAAGTGATAGCTCCTTCAAAATTTTGCTGATGAAGTCTAAAGGTTCTCCATCTTTTTCCTCTTCCCATTTTCCCACTCGACAGACCTAAGACTAGGCCCCTCATCGAGCACTTAAATGCTTCCCAAATGATTTTAATAGTCTACCCATCAGGACGATTTTCTCTTACAAAATGGTCAGCCTCTGTTCTAATTTTATCAAGTAACTCCTCGTCATGCAAAATAGAGGTGTTCATCCTCCAGGTGAAGGATTTATGAAGTTTAAAATCAAGTTTCACTGACAAAGAAATAGGGGCATGGTATGAGAAAACAATATTTCCAATTTCCCCAGCCTGGAAATTTTCTTTCATCTTACCAATAGTTAGAAAGATATCAATGCGAGATTAGGTACAGTGTGAATTGGAAAAAAAACTGAACTCCTTCAAGAGTGGATGCGTTATACGCCAACAATCTTTTAGATAATTTTCATCTATTAGTGACTGAAAAGATCTGAAATGTGCATCTTTTCTAATTTCGATACTACCACAACTTCGGTCTAATCTTGAATCTATTACCAAGTTGAAGTCCCCACCTAAAACTACATTAGGTGAATCAAAGTCTTGTAACAGTTGTAACACTGTCCTAAAAAAGAACCGTCATCAATAGACGGTGCATAGATGTTGCACAGAAACACCTTTAAATTCTGTATTTCCACCAACAAAACAATAAATCTCCCGTTGTTGTCAGATTTGTGTCTCAAAACCTTAATTGGTGCATTTTTACGAATTAATATTGCTACTCCCCTAGACCTGGAGGAATAGCAAGAGCCAAACACACCATCAACCCATTTTTCTGTAAACTGTTGATTTCCTCTTTCAACAAATGTGTCTCTTGCAGGAAATAAATACTACACTATCTCCCATATAATTAAAAATTCTCTGGCTTTTGCACAAATTATTCAATCCATTTACATTCCAAGATATTGTTGTCAAGTCTTGTTTCACCAGTAATGTCATCTCCTTAAAATACTCTGGAAGTATACTAGTAGCTTGAATATTTACAAATAGAAAAAATAAAGAAATAAGAAATGTAGACCCCCCCCTTCGCTCAGAAAGCTGATAGCCAGCACTTCAGCACATAGAAACCCAAGCACCCCCAGCACACCTCCCAAATGAAAATAAGAACCCCATCTCTTAAATTAAAGAATGGTATGGCATCAATGAGTCGAACACCATATACACTGCAATCATACCATCCTGCCTGCAATAGAGTTAAGCAGAACCACACATGTAACCCATGCATAATCAACATGAATAATGCAATTTGAAATTTGAGTCAGACACATCAGCTGTTGCGCATTGCCCATTCCCAACTAAGACATAACATGTTTGTGGAATAACTCCTAAAAGAGAATATGTTGTAGAGAAAATAAAGCAGTAATATCATGTTATACCTGGTCCTTAAATGAAACCCAAAACGTAAGTCATAAAACATAAATGAACATATCACAGTAAAATCTATAGCATGACCCAAAGTCATTCAATTTCTGCCATCAAATATATCCTATACAACTAAGCTATCACTCATCAGTAGGTGGAACATATAAGGAGCACCTATATTCACTACTGCCTCAACAAACAACTGTTAAAACATGTGCCTCTAATTCCTGGACCCCAAGCCTTCCCACCAAACTCATTGACTCACAACCATTATCGGATAGCAAGCCCCCAAATGTCACAACCATTCTAAAACCTAAAAGCTTCTTAATCAAATGTAACTCAGGCCAAAACAATATCAAATTTAACAATGAAAGTCGGATAGTGTTTCATAAGAATTCTCCTTGAAAGGGTCATTAAGATTATAGGCCAGATCCGTATGACCGTAATGTTAAACAAATCCATTGATGAAGCCTTCAGACGTAGCCATTTCTGCAAAATCGACCTTACCAATGAAATATCCATGGTCCAAAGAGAATTACTGATAATGCTGAGTAGCCGCTTGAAGCCCTGATTCGCATTATGGTAAGGACGCGTTCCGCCATAACAATTAAAGTAATCCCCGCACCGAGCCAAAGCCGAAACCATTCTGTGTGTCATTTTCATTTCCATTTCGCGACGCATATCTTCCAGGTGTAAGGGCCGAAATATACACACAGCATCGACACATGCAAAAGCGTTACCCATCATGTAGGACGTGGCAAATCAGCTGACCAAGCCTCAGGATTGAAGGTCCTTTTTTCTCAAGCAAGGAATATGATGTCACGTTCTCCCATACAAGTATTTGTTTAAAGAATGAACGTTTAACTGAAACGTTGAGACAGCGCCATTTTTGGCACAGTTAACCAAACAAAAATGCTAATATTTTAGTAAACACTCAAATGTCAGCGAAAACATAGTCACAGAATAGACTGAAAATTACCATAAAATCGATTAATCCATATTAGAAGTACCTCCAGTCACCACCACATTACTATCACAAAACTTTTCCAGCCAAGAGGTCACTTCCTTCGGTTCATTGGTGGACTTTTCTCCAGTTGGTAGAGAGAGTGTCATAGAATTGAATTTATTGAGAAAAACCTTCATATACCTTCAGAGTTTTAGCCAGATCTTTGACACACTTAAATGATTTCCTGATTTCCAAATGTTCCTTTGGGTAATCCGGATATATAAAAAAAGGTTTTCCTTTAAAGGTGGTAGGATCTTTGGTTCTTGCAGCGTTTAAAACCAATTCTTTCTTCTTAGAGCACACAAAAGGAAACAAGAATGTGTCTCTGTCTGGATCCCATAGACCTGCCAACTCGGTATATATTATCAAAATCAGTCTCAACAATTGAATTCACACCAAAGCAGTCTTTGAAGAGTAGCAAAACCAATCAAGGTAGATTTTCACCAGCTGGATCTGCATTATCCTCCTCTCCAATTATCCAGATATTTTTGTCTCTTAGTTTCAAGTCCATTTCCAAGTGCTTCTCCTCATCCTTAAGCATGTCCTGCTTCAGGATGTTGTAGGCTCTGAAGCTGCCAGCCATTTCTGCGCCCATATTTGAGGAAGTCTTTTCCAGGTCAGAAACCCTGACATCCAAATGTGATACTTTGGAGTTTAGTTCAACCCTAGTCACTTTAACCGCAATTATATCCTGGGCAACTTATCTGAGCAACTTGTAGATAGCCTGAGGGCTATGATCTTTCTCATCCTCCATTTCAAGTTGTTTCTGTTTCTTAGGAATAGGATTTGTAGGTTCCTGAATGTTCTTCTTCGAGTTCATAATTATAGTGTAATATCTTTAGGGAGAAGGCCAGGAGCAGCAGGCTCAAGCTGCTGCTGCTAGGACCAACATTACGGAATCTGTAGTGATGTATTGACTGGCATAGACTGCCATACACATGTCTCAGGACCCTATGCCATGTCTGCTGACAGTGAGGTGAATCTTTCGGCCCAATTTCTCTTTGACTTCCGCTCCAATACAATCTCACCTCCTACGTCCTTTCCATTTCCTCACGTTCACTCTGCGGAACCCACCCACAGCTCTTTTCTTTCCTATAGTGTGTTGCTGTCTGTTCAGCATGTGACCTAACCTTACTTAATAAAGCCTGGCTGTGGCTCCTTTTCCTGTCCTTCTAACTTACCTTTCTCCCACGCCCCTTCTCTTTTTCTCACAGAGAGGTTTACGTCTACTGTATAACTAACACAGCGTAATGGGACGCCACATGACCTTTCCATAGCAGCCTTTAATGGAGACAATCTACCCACACCACACCCGATAATAATGTGTACACACACACACAAACACACAGGATACACACACACAAACACACACAAACACACAGGAGACACACAGGATACATGCACACACACAAAAAATACACACGCACACACACACAGGACACCCAGGAGGATACACACACACAGAGGGCACACACACACACAATGCACACTCACTCAAACACACATGTACACACACACGATACACACACACACACACACCGGATACCCACACACACTCTCTCTCACACAAACAAACACAAACACACACATAGGACACACCCACACACAGGAGGATACACACACACACACACACACAAGGCACACACACACACACGATACACACACACACACAATACACACACACTCGCACACACAAACATACCTGACACACACATGATACACACACACACACGGAGCGGATGCACGCACACACTCTCACACAAACACGCACACACACACTCACAGAGGACACGCCCACACACCGGAGGATACACACACATACAGAGGGCACACACACACACACACCTAACAGCAATCCCAGCCTTTCAACCATCCTAGTCAACTGCCAATACATATTTGTTTATTTTATTATTTATAATGCACCAATAACAAGCCCGTAGGCATAAGGGCGCAGCTCAGCTCAGCTAAGTGACTCTCAGTACAACGTATGCTTCAAGTAATTAACACTGCTTACATTGTCACACTCACTTCATCCACAGCCAACAGATTCATCCTTCATGCAGTTGCATGATCACCTATAAAACACATTACACTCGGACATAGATGAGACCAACTGCCCAAGGCTGCAGCTGGAGACAATGCCTGAAAAGCTATGCACCTTCAATCTGTGACCATCTTCTATCACACAGTAAACAGAAACCAACACCCACCCAACTCATCAGTGGTGCCCATCCCTTGCGCTCATGTCGCCACTCTCAATGGTTACCACAAATCAAGCACCCACTCAAAAATTATAGCCTCCACATCACCTACTGCTGCCTCGTGCCTCAACATGCGAATACAGTAGCTTGCAGACAGTGGGCTTGATAATCAGCATCCCCCCTACTTACCTTGCCTCCGACACTTCAGTGATCAGGAACCGGAGCCACAGGGTCCTTTCCTTTTTTTTCTTTTTTTTCTGGACTTCGGGACAGCTGCGGGGGTCACCCCCGCAGCCCCCACACTCCTTTTTTCAAAAGATGCAAGTCAATATTTTGGAGTGTAGAACATTTGTTGGTACCTTTTTTAGAAGATTTGGTTGGGTAGGTCAATTAAATTCAGTCTTTTTGGATGAAACCCTCAAAGACACACTTCCCATGAGGACTCAACCCCACCAACAACCAGTCAACAGCTTTGACCTGCTGACCACCAGCACCGAACAAACAGTCGGGCACATACTCACTCAGCAAAGTCAGGACCCTCATTTTCCCACTCATAGGCAGCACAATGCCCCTGCTTGCCAGCAGCCAAACAACAGCATGCGGTGGCCTCACTGCTCCCAACCTACTGAGCCACGCTGGAAAATAGGAACCATATATCACAATACATCAGGTGAAATTTGGTAGTTTTTAGGACAGCTACGCTGCACTTCTTTATTCTGTGTTACCTGCCAGAATCCCCACAACCATTGCCACATGACCGTTCAGGCCATCCCTTAATTAAGTCCTCTACCAGGCTGGATCACTATGTGCTATATCCTGTGATGAATTTCTGTGGGGTGTGGATGCGAGCCAAGACCTGCTTTGTGCATTATTAGCAGACCATGTTTTGCAAGGTGTGCAACTCTAATCTGTGTCTAACCAGTAACTCTCAAATGCCTCCCAATACCAACATCTCAGCGGCTTCACACTACCACATGTCCCTGACTTCAACCAGCATGCACACGACAAATCAAACACAACAGCTGCTTTTGCCACCTCAACCACACCCACTACAACTTTGGCTCTCCACATGCTTTGGACTACCACTCCTGTCAGCCCAAGGCAGCATACCCCCTGCCAGATACCCTGGGGCATCAATGAGTCCCTCAAAGAAAATTACAGAGTAACGTAAAGAAAGGACTCCAGCAGACGTACGACAGGACCCGTGCCATGTAAACGAAACAAGAAACCAACGAGGGCTCATGGGTACGTATCACACCCCATGTTGATGCAAGATAGCCACATGCAAGGACACCTGTAGTGTTATATTGAGAGTCCACCTTTATCCTGGGGAGGGCCTGCCCCCACCAATCAAGGAGTCCTACAACAATTTGCATACGTTTATTTAGCACTGGCCCTATTTCCGACTCATATAGAGCAATATGACTCCCCTCCCCCCCCCCCCGAACCAACAGTTATCCAAGATCCAGGCTGGTGTATAGCTAGAATATTATTATGCATGCCACTTTCTCTGTGGGAGGAAATACAGCTTCAATTATAAAACACACTTTTTAGAATGTTACTTTTGAACGCACTTCTTCAGCATTTTCTTTGGTCTCACAAACATGGAACACAGTCTAAATACCTGGTTCAACCCTCTTGTGCCATGAGCCCCTTTTGTCACATTAAAGGATAATTAGTAAAATGAATAGATCATAAACATCAGCTCTTCTTGATAAGGGTAGACTTTTAAATCACATACACATTTCGATTTTCAAAGCAATCTTTCAGCAACATTTGTTAAGTTAATTTCGCTGCCCGCTTGAAATTGCCGAAAGTTTTGGAAACATAGATTTGAACAAATGCATGTGGCAAATAGCACCCTGCCTCCTTTCCACCCACAGGGAGTGCAAAATCCTTCTGCTATCAGGGTCACTAACTCATGTGAGAAACCTGAAGGTGTCTCACCCGTTGGTCCCGGAGATCTGTCATCCAGGTGTCCAGGACACAGCCATCGCTATTGAATCCAGATCCTGGCAGTGAAACAGTGGCAGAGGATCACCTGAATGGGTTTTGTTCAGGGAGTGGAAGTGGGACACTGACGGGCGAGACATGGTTCCCCCTTCCTTCTAACCTCTTTTGCCCATCCTACCCCAGAGGATACTTAGAAGCTCTCCCCCCTTTTCCGACACAAACACTTTCCTACACCATAAAAGACAATGGACTAACACCAGAGTCGTTTACCTGACATGTCCCAACACAAGGTTGGATATTTTTGAAATTTATAATTTACTTATTATGTGTCTGAAAAAATAAATATATTCAGAACACACATTCAAGACCGGACTCACCTATCACAATAGACTACCACTCATTCTCTCTCATTCTTCATTACATTCATACTTTCTATATTCTCAGTCTAACCCTATTTGGTTAGGTATTGCCACTCTACTGTTGTAAATTATCTGGGCTCAGATTTATTCCTAAATAAACCCATCTGTGCAGAAATTACTCTCACAGATCAAATGTCTACACGTGTTTCGGTTGTTCTCATAACCACTCTTAGGGTCTTCTTAGAGTAGTATTATACACAGATGCGGTGCCGAGGTAACAACACACGCGTCGGAAGCAGACGGAAATAAGAGAATTGGATTCCAATTAATTCACAAGGGACGGATTAGCGAGGACCATCTGCACATCCTGGTCAAAATAAGGAAAGGGTTGTGATTAGAATAAAACACAGTCTATCAAGCTATGCGATTGTGGGAAATAAGGACCCATATAGTATTATAGACTGATGCCAAGATCTGACCTACCTGCGCTGATTGCTAAGTGCAGAGACCTGGGCTTACCCTACCGGAAATACACAACATACAGAAGCCTTGTTGTTGTTTTGTCCTGAAGAAGGTTGCTACACTGGTCCACCCGCCACCCTGGTCGAGGCTAGGAGGTATGCAAGGTGGAGTTTTCTTTTTACCCCATAGGATCTCCCATATCTTTGCCGTAATCTCAATGGTGAAATGACTTCTTCGATCCGACTCAATCTTTTGAAGGTAGAAGGTCTAACTTGCCCAATACTAAGGTGGGATTTCCCTACCTGAATGAAACTAAGGAAATTCTGAGCCAAAGAATTCAATTTAATAGTCTGTCTGTATCCATGATCTATCATTGCCCTCACAACTAAAGCTAAACAATGTGTAGGGGTGTCAATAATACATGAAATGGTGATCAACACAAAGTTCTGAGCGTCTTTCAGGTTTTAGCTCCTTCTTCAGCTCTCCTCTCCAAATTCAAGAAACTTCCACAAAAGTCTCAAAATGATCTTGCTCAACTCAAGTTCAAGTAGTTCCACACAATCCTCAGTGTTCCCTTCCCCAGGTTCAAGGCAATACAGTTAAAAAGAAAAGGGGATTAGAGGCTCTGTCCTCAAGACAGCATTTTGCAGATCACCATGTCTCAAGGTTCCCTTCCACAAGACTTTAACGTAGCAATCAATCTTTGTTTTAGCATATCAAAGTTTAACTTAACTCTAGGTCAACCTGACCCTCTTTCAAGTTTGTGTCACCAGCTCAGTTACATTGCTTCTTCTTGGTTCTTCTTCTTGGTTTGTCTCACAATGTCTTTGGCTTTCACAGTGCAGGGCTCACTGGTCTAGACGCAGTTTTCAGAGCACCTGGTTCACCCATCACAGGTCGCACAACCAGGGCCCCTAAGCTCTTCAGCCCACACAGGTTCTTCTGCATTTGCCCATGTGTACAGATTCCCATTCACTTAGTCACTCTTTGTCGGGCCCCTTGAATTTATGTGCAGTTTTATACACTTCTGGATTCTCTTAGTTAGCCTTGTGTCTTTGCCATAACGTATAACACACCTCTTGTTAATCTTTGGCTTTGCTGCACTGCATTAATTCATAGGATTCACTTTATGGTGGTCTTGTTCATGCTCCACCTTTTTGCTTCTCTCTTTCACAATTGTTCTTTTTCCCATAGGTTGCCTTTATATGAGCAGTCTCCCTTTTGACTTTCATTAGCTATTTGTTTTGCACATAAAATTGTATTTCAGCTCAGTATCCAATATGTTAAATTTCAAGTTTTTAGTCAATCCAGTATTCTATGTGCATAGTTTAGCGTAGTTTCACACTTTCATTCAGTGCACTATGCATAGTTCAACTTTGTTTTAAACGTTCATTCAGTTCGGTATTCAATATGCATAGTTCAGCTTGGGTTAAAGCTTTCATTCATTGGGCGCTTTGTTATTCATGCACAACACATCCGGAGCGCCCCAGCTTTTGAGTGGCTTTCCCAGACAATCACTGGTCTTCGGCGTCCTGCTCTGCCGACTCCGCAGCTTCTTTTCTGCTTTTCAGGCTGACGCTCAGACCTCAGTGAGCCCCACTCGCACATCGGATGGAATCCCGCAAACGCTGGCAACTTTGTTTCTTCTGTGAGGCCGCAGACGGCATCCTCCTTCTCTCCTGCTTGCTCGCAGCCCCTGCTGCTCGATCTCCACCACATATGCTCCTACACTTGTGTTAGCCCCATGGCCCAACTCACCTTGGGCTTAACAAGTCATCGGGCATGTAAGCCATTGTCCTGGCTCCTCCTCAGATCCCACCACATCTGCCTCCTTACAGAAAGGGTCCCCTGTACTCTCCCAAACAGGCCTCCCTGGTCCTCTCTTCTCTGTTCCATGAGTCTCCCTTTATACACCTGCAACCACTTGACAGGTTGCAGTTGTGGATTCCCAAATGGGTTTGCCTATCATCAAAGGGACATGTCTGACCTTGCAAGGACTCTGCAGACATCTTCCTTGTCCCAGTACTAGAGAAGTGAAAAGAGGTCTTAGTGAACATTACTCTTAGTCGCCACTTCCTTGTCTCAGTACCATCAAATATATAAGGTGGGGAAATGAGGGGAGAGGTTCTATAATAGCTCATAAAGGCTGGGGGGGTAGGTTGGTCTTCCACAGGGAAAGGGGATACCATGTCTTGCCAGCCTTACCCTTAACCCCTCTCTTTTCCACCCTCTTTCTGATGCTTCTGGGTTTATAATATCTCTTGCCCTTTTCTTGGTCAGTGGGACAGGAATAACAATATCCTATAACTGCCTCTGGAATAGTGTATTCTTTACAAAAGGGAACTGCAGAATACCGTGTCTCACCTGAGGACGTTGCGTCCCAAATCCCCAAAGACCCTCTTCCCAGATGATCCTCCCTCACTTCATCACCTCCAGGGTCATGATCCAAATGCAATGGTCTTTCCCTGGCCACCTGAGAAGTGGACCCAAGGGGAGTAGATGTGAGTACGCCCTAAGATTTCTCACATACCCTTCCAGCACGAGGGAAAGGTGTTGTTAGGTTTTGAGGGGTTGGTTCATGCTGCTTTCTTTTCTGGATCACAGTCCAATCCCATACAGCATTATTGGTTTCAAATGGGTCTTCTTGCCAAGTGTTAGATGGTGAAGAGGATGTCTCGAGGGATCTGACTTTGTGTAGTAATGATGGGAAATCGGGGAAGTCATTTCAGATAATGGCTTCTTCGGGTAACCCAGGGATCATGGCAGAAGGAAAGCTGGTAGTTATTCCTTTCACTTGAATGGGGAAAGCTGCTTTACGGTAGATTTACTGAGTCCCATGTACACATATTAGTTATAACAGGGAAGCCCCTTTTAACTTTTCAGGTGGCGCTAGGTCAGCCCTAACCGAGGTCTGTTTGCTCCCAGAATCCACTAGGGCCTGTGCTGGGATTCCATTAACCACTGCTGGTTCATAGGTGGATTTAGAAGAGGTGCCACAAAAAAATTACTTTGAACTTCTACTTCTTCACTATATTCTGGATTGTCCCACTCTTCTGCCACCACACACCCGATCTCCATGGGTTCCTCTTTGCTATTCTGTGGGCAAGTTATAGCCAAAGCCCTGGTTCCTTACAAGAAAAGCATGTCGGAATTAGGGGTTTCGTGGTTCTAATAGCCTTCCTTTTTAGTTCCTCTCTGGGTCTGGGTCCTGTTCCTTCTCTGTCTTTGCCTTCTCCCCCGCTATGCGGATCTCGGAACCGATATTGGAATTCGACCCTCTCTTTAGGGACAGAAGGAGGTTTAGGAGGTCTGTTTTCTCTCCCTTCTTCAGGTCTATGCAAAGAATGGAAATATCTATTTGCATCAGAGACATTTTAGGCAGTCTCAATGGCTAGTGAAAGGTTAGGTTTATTCAATTGTAACACAGCATGTTAGAGTGAGGCAGGCAAAGAATGAATACACTGCTCCAGGCTTAAAGCTTCTAATACCTTGTGCAATCTTTTCCTTCCCAACCACAGTGATAGAGTGTTTTTAACCAGCTATCAGGGTTCAATTGGTGCTTCTCCGGGACCCAATTTTAAATTCCAGAACTTTTGGCGGTAAAATTGCTTGTTTGGCCTACCCGTTGTAGGAGCCCTTCTTTGATATCATCAAAGAGGCAGTTCCTGCGAGGTTCAACAGTTGGTGTGAGGTCTGTAACTCTCCTTTCAAGACAGGTCCCAAATAACATATTTCAGCGTATCCGCCCATTGAAATTGCTGTGCAAGTCGTTCAAAGTTTAAAAAGAAGTTCCCTAGATCATCTCCCTCCTTGTAGGGTTGTAAGCCTCCCTGGGGAATGTTGGGTTTTTCTAGGGTGGCTATTAGTCTTTCCAACCTTGTTTGTAGTTTTGTTCAGCTTCTATCAGATGGGTTGCTAGTTGAGCTGTGACGGCTTCTAATGATGTCACTGTGTTTGGGGAGGATAGGGTGGCACGTGAAGCCTCTTTGGATTCAGACATTGAAACAAAAGCAGCTTCTTCAGTGATGTCAGATCTCCCTTCCACATCCCTTTGAAGTGGTGTCCTCTATTATTGCCTGTCCAGGAGATGAAATTAAATAGATGGAAGATGAGTCCTCTTTTATGGCCTCTCCAGTAGAGGAAGAAAAAGAGATGGAAGGGTTCCCCTCCTCTAACCTTAAAACATTGGTTTACCTCATTGTCTGTATGTATGTTTTATGATGACTGCAACTAAACTTCGAAAATTCTTGTAAATGCTGCGCCCTGATACCCTTGGGTACTCTCGCGCATTATTAATAATAAACATAACATAACATGGGACCTAATGGTCCAGGTCGAATATAGGTTTGGGATTCTCTGACTGATCAAGTAATCTTATCTCTGTGCTTTAAGTGATATGTGGCCTGGGGCAGGGTGTCAAAGAGGACCTGGGACTTATAGAGTAAGTCTTGCTATTAAACGGGAATGTGCAGCTGTAAAGTAATAGCCCTCTTCGCTGTTTATTTATTTTATTTCTTATTTTCTTTTTATTTTTTTATTTTTATGTTGGTTCTCGATCCTGAACCTTTACAATAATGTCCTTCCCTATTTTTTGATGTAATACCACTCACATAGGGGTTCCTCAGTTTGTATCAATAGAGTGAATCCCACTTCTCACACCATTTGTGAAGACATCCTGAGGCAGTACACAGACAACAGATTAAAAATTCAAATTGAAATTATTTATTAAATCAAATGTCAGAATGGTATAAGGCCTAACTTGCCCTATCCTAAGGTGGGATTTCCCTACCTGAATGAAACTAAAGAAAGCCTGAGTCAAAGAGTTCAACTTAAAAGTCTGATGGTGTCCTAAACCTACCCTTGTCCTCACACCTAGAACTAAAGAATGGGTAGGGATGTCAATAATAAAAGAAATGGTGATCAACACAAAGTTCTGGGTTTCTTCCAACTTTAAGCTCCTTCTTCAGCTCCCCTTCTTCAAATTCAAGAAAATTCCACAAATGTCCCAAGATTACCTCAGTCAACTCAAGTTCAAACAGTTATTACTATATTATATTAAAAGTGTTTATTTATAACATGCTTATTACCAATGAAATGGTTTCTAAGAGTGGGTTCAACACAATCGTCCGTGTTCCCTTCAACAAGTTCAAGGCAACACAGTTAAAAAGAAAATGGGTCTTGAGGCTTTGTCCTCAAGACAGCATTTTGCAGATCACAAAGTCTCAGGGTTCCATTGACCAAGACTTCAACGTAGCAACCAATGTTCATTTTAGTCTTTCAAAGTTTAATTTAACTCTAGGCCAACCTGATCCTCTTTCTGGTTTGCTTCACCAGCTCAGTTTCAGTGCTTTGACTTGGTTTTTCTCACAATGTCTTTAGCTTTCACAATGCAGGGCTCACTGGCCTAGGCGCAGTTGTCAGACCACACACTGTCCACCCATCACAGGTGGGGCAACCAGGACCCCTAGGTTCTTCAGCCCACACAGGTTCTTCTGCTTTTGCCGCTGTGTACAGATTCCTAGTCACTTAGTCCCTCTTTGTCGACCTCTTGACTTTATGTGCAGTGTTGTACTCTTCTGGCTTCTCCTAGTTAGCCTTGTGGCTTTTTCATAACATATTAGACACCTCTTGTCAATATTTGACCTTTCCGCACTGCATCCATTCATAGGATTCACTTTGTGGTGGTCTTGTTCATGCCCCACCTTTTTACTGCACTCTTTCACGCTTGCTGTTTTTCCCATAGGTTGCTTGTATGTGTGCACTCTTCCTTTTGACTTTCATTAGCTATTTGCTTTGGCCATAAAATTGTATTTCAACTGAGCATTCAATATGTTTAATTTTAAGTTTTCCATACATTTTGTATTCAATATGCATAGTTTAGCGTAGTTTCAAACTTTCGTTCAGTTCACTATTCACTATGCATAGTTCAGCTTTGTTTTAACTTTCATTTAGTTTGGTATTCAATATGCATAGTCAGCTTGGGTTGAAGCTTTTATTCATACAGCAATTCATTATATATGCACAGCCCGGAGCACCCTTGCTTTTGAGTGGCTTTCCTAGACAATCACCGGTTTTTAGCATCCCGCTCCACAGGTTCCTGCAGCTTCCTTTTTGTTCTTCAGGCTGGCACTCCAGCCTCAGTGAGCCTTGCTTGCATACCAGATGGAGTCCCGCACATGCTGGCAACTTTGTTGATTTTGCGAGTATGTAGATGGTGTCCTCCTTCTGTCCTGCTAGCTTGCAGCCCCTGCTGCTCGATCTCCACCACACAGGCTTCCACACTTGTGTTAGCCTGATGGCCCGAATCGCCTTGGGCTTCAAAAGTCCTCTGTGATGTCTGCTGGCATCCTGGCTCCTCCTCAGGTCCCACCATAGCCGCCTCCTTACTGAAAGGGTCCCCTGGTCCCTCATACATAGGCCTACCTGTTCCTCTCTTCTCTGTTCCACGGGTCTGACTTTATACACCTGAAACCACTTGACAGGTTGCAGGTGTGGATTCCCGATTGGGTTTGCCTGACTATCATTAAAAGGAAATGCCTGACCTTGCAAGTACTCTACAGGCATCTTCGTTGTCTCAGTAGTAGAGGAGTGAAAAGAGTTCTTAGTGTTCATTACTCTTAGTCGCTCTTCCTCGTCTCAGTACTATCAAAGGAACAAGGTGGGGAAAAGAGGGCAGAGGTTCTACAATAGACCATAAAGGCTGGTGAAGCGTTAGGTTGGTCTTCAATAGGGAAAGGGGGATACCATGTCTTGCCCACCTTACCTTTAACGCCTCTCTTTTCCACCCTCTTTCTTATTCTTCTGGGTTGATATTGCTTGTCCTTTTCTTGGTCAGTGGGACGGGGATAATAATATCCCATAACTTCCCCTGGGATAGAGGATTCTTTATAGAAGTGAAATGCGTAATACCGTGTCTCACCTGAGAATGTCTCATCCCCAATCCCCAAGGACCCTCTACCCAGATGATCCTCCCTTGCTTCTCCACTCCCAGGGTCAGTATCCAATAGCGATGGCCTTTCCCTGGCCACTTGAGAAGAGGACCCAAGGGGAGTAGATGTGACGATGCCCTCAGTATTCTCACACCATATAGGTTTCATTTTATTGAACTGGTGCAGCCACTTGGGCTGAATGTTAGTTTAATGCTGGGTAAAATCCATTAGCTTGTTGTTCTTTGAAAGTTGATGGACTGAGGAGATCCTTATCATGCAGCAGACCGTTCACTTCTGCCCTCAATGCCACGAGGCCATGCTGACATCTGGCATTTTGTCCTGTAATCTGAAATTCACCACAATTTTGATACAAACTTTATATTTTCCCCAGCCAGGGCTGGGTCTGTGTTGATCTGGCCCCGTCGTAAAACGTTGGTTGTACATCAGCTTCACAGAGATTTCCCTTCCAGAGAAGGAGCTAGGCAGACCTTGAAAATCTGCCCAACAACAACAAACATGGTCTGTCTCGGGCCTAAATGAGATTTACATGTGACCCATGGAAACAAAATAGCCTTTTTCAATTGTTGCCGCTATTTGCACGTGAAGCATATTACACATTTGAATACATGGCATCTTGCCACCAGACACCAAGTCTTTTCCCTGATATAATTATTTTAGCAGGGAAACTTTTTTCTCATGTCTTGATTTAAAACTGCAAAAAGCACATGCAAGGCCATTTTAGTTTCAGCATTTGAAACCCCGGCTTTTTATGTAGAATGGGCCTTTGATTTTCTCTTGCAAATGCCAATTAAAGGCTGCCTTTTCAGTTCGACCTTTCCCTTTGTAATGAAAGATAGGTCTTTTTATTTCCAGCCCTTGGCCATTCGCATAGCATTTGTATTTTATCACAACTCTTCCTTGTGTTACTTGCAGAAACACACACAGTCTGCAGACTAGGTCCATTTTCACTGTGGACATGTTTGAAGGCTGGCAGTTAATTTTTCATGTGCGTCTTTCAGTAATATTGGTTTTGGCTGTGATTAAACACCAAACACCCACCTACACTTATCTGGAATCATCTGCTACTTGAAGACACATCGCACGACTTCTTAGCTACTAGAATGCAGTTAAGTCCCACGACATAAATTCGGTCAAGCTGGACACATAGGGGTCGATTCATGGAAATAATGTGCGCCAAAAATTCCCGCGCAGAGGTGCCAAAACGTGTGAATCGCAGAAAAAGTGCAAAAATCGCAATGCAAGTGCGAAAATCGCAGGGAAACCAGCGCACATCGATTCATGGAAGTCCGTGCGCGAGAAAAACATTGGATGTGCGCTAAAAATGTGCGCCGCGCACGCTGGTGCACAGGTCATCCAACAGCGTGCGCCACAGCCACTGCGAAATCGCACATAGCGCGGCGCACATCACAAAAGTAGGCGGAACACGGGGCGTAACACTCGGAATGGGGAACAATGCGTGAAAATATGGGCATCACGGGGGAAGTACAGGAGGCAAGTGCGCGGAACGCCCACACGCTCGCCTACAACCCGTATTCATGGAATCGAATAGGGCAAACCAGCGCACGGTCAAAGACGCGCACAGGGCCAAACAAGAACGCCACAAGAAAGCAGGCGGTAGCGCCGCTGCGACTGAAAAAAATGTGCGCCAAAATGTGCGCTAACAAAAAGCACCCATATACAGCCATGATGAATGGGCCATACAGTGGCCCTCTAGGACAAATGAGGTGCAAAGGGGCACCGACAAACACGGACACCCGCTGTGTGAAAAATAGCGTGTGCGCGGGAAGTTCCACACGCGATTGGCCTGGGTACGTGTACTTCGGGAAGCCCCCACTCATGTCTACCACCACCCCCACACACCAGCCACCAGGGGCAGCCTCCACCAGGCCCACACCCATGTCTACCACCACCCCCACCCCCCAGCAGTGCAGGGACAGCCACCATCAGGCCCCCACTTATGTCTACCACCACCCCCACCCCCCAGCCACCAGGGGCAGCCTCCACCAGGCCCCCACTCATGTCTCCCATGACCCCCACCCCCCAGCAGTGCAGGGGCAGCCTCCACCAGGCCCCCACTCATGTCTACCACCACCCCCACTCCCCAGCCACCAGGGGCAGCCTCCACCAGGCCCCCACCCATGTCTACCACCACCCCCACCCCCAGCAGTGCAGGGGCAGCCTCCACCAGGCCCCCACTCATGTCTACCACCACCCCCACCCACCAGCCACCAGGGGTAGCCTCCACCAGGCCCCCACTCATGTCCAACTCATGTCTCCCTGCACCCCCACCGCCCAGCCACCAGGGGCAGCCTCCACCAGGCCGCCCCCACTCATGTCCCCTATCACCCCCACCCCCCAGCAGTGCAGGCGCAGCCTCCACCAGGCCCCCACTCATGTGTACCAACACCCCCACCCCCCAGGGGCAGCCTACACCAGGCCCCCACTCATGTCTCCCATCACCCCACCCACCAGCAGTGCAGGGGAAGCCTCCACCAGGCTCCCACACATGTCCCCCTGCACCCCCACCCCCCAGCCA
Source organism: Ambystoma mexicanum (assembly GCF_040938575.1). Classification (NCBI taxonomy): domain Eukaryota; kingdom Metazoa; phylum Chordata; class Amphibia; order Caudata; family Ambystomatidae; genus Ambystoma; species Ambystoma mexicanum. The sequence continues at coordinate 195,074,561 of NC_090938.1, forward strand.
CCAGGGGCAGCCTCCACCAGGCCCCCACTCATGTCTCCCATCACCCCCACCCACCAGCAGTGCAGGGGGAGCCTCCACCAGGCCCACACTCATGTCTACCACCACTCCCACCCCCCAGCCACCGGGGGCAGCCTCCACCAGGCCCCCACTCATGTCTACCACCACCCCCACCCCCCAGCAGTACAGGGGCAGCCTCCACCAGGCTCCCACACATGTCCCCCTGCACCCCCACCCCCCAGCCACCAGGGGCAGCCTCCACCAGGCCCCCACTCATGTCTCCCATCACCCCCACCCCCCAGCCACCAGGGGCAGCTTCCACCAGGCCCTCACTCATGTCTCCCATCACCCCCACCCCCCAGCCACAAGGGGCAGCCTCCACCAGGCCCCCACTCATGTCTCCCACCACCCCCACCCCCCAGCAGTGCAGGGTCAGCCTCCACCAGGCCCCCACTCATGTCTACCACCACCCCCACCCCCCAGCAGTGCAGGGGCAGCCTCCACCAGGCCCCCACTCATGTCTCCCATCACCCCCATCCCCCAGCAGTGCAGGGTCAGCCTCCACCAGGCCCCCACTCATGTCTCCCACCACCCCCACCCCCCAGCAGTGCAGGGGCAGCCTCCACCAGGCCCCCACCCATGTCTACCACCACCCCCACCCCCCAGCCACCAGGGGCAGCCTCCACCAGGCCCCCACTCATGTCTACCACCACCCCCACCCCCCAGCAGTGCAGGGGCAGCCTCCACCAGGCCCCCACTCATGTCTACCACCACCCCCACCCCCCAGCCACCAGGGGCAGCCTCCACTAGGCCCCCACCTATGTCTCCCTGCACCCCCACCCCCCAGCAGTGCAGGGGCAGCCTCCACCTTCTCCCACACATGTCCCCCTGCACCCCCACCCCCCAGCCACCAGTGGCAGCCTCCACCAGGCCCCCACTCATGTCTCCCATCACCCCAACCCCCCAGCAGTGCAGGGTCAGCCTCCACCAGGCCCCCACTCATGTTTACCAGCCCCCACACCCCCAGCCACCAGGGGCAGCCTCCACCAGGCCCCCACTCATGTCTCCCATCACCCCACCCCCCAGCAGTGCAGGGGCAGCCTCCACCAGGCTCCCACACATGTCCCCCTGCACCCCCACCCCCCAGCCACCAGGGGCAGCCTCCACCAGGCCCCCACTCATGTCTCCCATCACCCCACCCCCCAGCAGTGCAGGGGCAGCCTCCACCAGGCTCCCACACATGTCCCCCTGTACCCCCACCCCCAGCCACCAGGGGCAGCCTCCACCAGGCCCCCACTCATGTCCCCTATCACCCCCACCCCTCAGCAGTGCAGGGGCAGCCTCCACCAGGCCCCCACTCATGTCTCCCATCACCCCCAGCATTGCAGGGGCAGGCTCCACCAGGCCCCCACTCATGTCTACCCCCACCCCCCAGCCACCAGGGGCAGCCTCCACCAGGCCCCCACCCATGACTACCACCACCCCCACCCCCCAGCAGTGCAGGGGCAGCCTCCACCAGGCCCCCACTCATGTCCCCTATCACCCCCACCCCCCAGCCACCAGGGGCAGCCTACACCAGGCCCCCACTCATGTCTCCCATCACCCCCACCCCCCAGCCACCAGGGGCAGCCTCCACCAGGCCCCCACTCATGTCCCCATCACCCCCACCACCCAGCCACCGGGGGCAGCCTCCACCAGGCCCCCACTCATGTCTCCCATCACCCCCACCCCCCAGCAGTGCAGGGGCAGCCTCCACCAGGCCCCCACTCATGTCTACCACCACCCCCACCCCCCAGCCACCAGGGGCAGCCTCCGCCAGGCCCCCACTCATGTCTCCCATCACCCCCACCCCCCTGCAGTGCAGGGGCAGCCTCCACCAGGCTCCCACACATGTCCCCCTGCACCTGCACCCCCCTGCCACCAGGGGCAGCCTCCACCAGGCCCCCACTCATGTCTCCCATCACCGCCACCCGCCAGCAGTGCAGGGGCAGCCTCCACCAGGCTCCCACACATGTCCCACTGCACCCCCACCCCCCAGCCACCAGGGGCAGCCTCCACCAGGCTCCCACACATGTACCCCTTCACCCCACCCCCCAGCAGTGCAGGGGCATCCTCCACCAGGCCCCCACTCATGTCTACCACCACCCCCACCCCCCAGCCACCAGGGGCAGCCTCCACCAGGCCCCCACTCATGTCTCCCATCACCCCCACCTCCCAGCAGTGCAGGGGCAGCCTCCACCAGGCCTCCACTCATGTCTACCACCACCCCCACCCCCCAGCCACCAGGGGCAGCCTCCACCAGGCCCCCACTCATGTCTACCACCACCCCCACCCCCCAGCCACCAAGGGCAGCCTCCACCAGGCCCCCACTCATGTCTACCACCACCCCCACCCCCCAGCAGTGCAGGGGCAGCCTCCACCAGGCTCCCACCCATGTCTACCACCACCCACACCCCCCAGCCACCAGGGGCAGCCTCCACCAGGCCCCCATTCATGTCTACCACCACCCCCACCCCCCAGCAGTGCAGGGGCAGCCTCCACCAGGCCCCCACTCATGTCTCCCATCACCCCCACGCCCCAGCCACCAGGGTCAGCCTCCACCAGGCCCCCACTCATGTCTCCCATCACCCCCACCCCCCAGCCACCAGGGGCAGCCTCCACCAGGCCCCCACCCATGTCTCCCATCACCCCCACCCCGCAGGCACCAGGGGCAGCCTCCACCGGGCCTCCACTCATGTCTCCCATCACCCCCACCCCCAGCAGTGCAGGGGCAGCCTCCACCAGGCCCCCACTCATGTATCCCATCACCCCTAACCCACAGCAGTGCAGGGTCAGCCTCCACCAGGCCCCCACCCATGTCTACCACCACCCCCACCCCCAGCCACCAGGGGCAGCCTCCACCACGCCCCCTCTCATGTCTCCCTGCACCCCCACCCCACAGCAGTGCAGGGGCAGCCTCCACCAGGCTCCCACACATGTCCCCCTGCACCCCCCCCCCAGCCACCAGGGGCAGCCTCCACCAGGCCCCCACTCATGTCTCCCTGCACCCCCACCCCCCAGCCACCAGGGCCAGCCTCCACCAGGCCCCCACTCATGTCTACCACCACCCCCCCAGCCACCAGGGGCAGCCTCCACCAGGCCCCCACTCATGTCTCCCATCACCCCCACCCCCCAGCAGTGCAGGGGCAGCCTCCACCAGGCTCCCACACATGTCCCACTGCACCCCCACCCCCCAGCCACCAGGGGCAGCCTCCACCAGGCTCCCACACATGTACCCCTTCACCCCACCCCCCAGCAGTGCAGGGGCATCCTCCACCAGGCCCCCACTCATGTCTACCACCACCCCCACCCCCCAGCCACCAGGGGCAGCCTCCACCAGGCCCCCACTCATGTCTCCCATCACCCCCACCTCCCAGCAGTGCAGGGGCAGCCTCCACCAGGCCTCCACTCATGTCTACCACCACCCCCACCCCCCAGCCACCAGGGGCAGCCTCCACCAGGCCCCCACTCATGTCTACCACCACCCCCACCCCCCAGCCACCAGGGGCAGCCTCCACCAGGCCCCCACTCATGTCTACCACCACCCCCACCCCCCAGCAGTGCAGGGGCAGCCTCCACCAGGCCCCCACCCATGTCTACCACCACCCACACCCCCCAGCCACCAGGGGCAGCCTCCACCAGGCCCCCATTCATGTCTACCACCACCCCCACCCCCCAGCAGTGCAGGGGCAGCCTCCACCAGGCCCCCACTCATGTCTCCCATCACCCCCACGCCCCAGCCACCAGGGTCAGCCTCCACCAGGCCCCCACTCATGTCTCCCATCACCCCCACCCCCCAGCCACCAGGGGCAGCCTCCACCAGGCCCCCACCCATGTCTCCCATCACCCCCACCCCGCAGGCACCAGGGGCAGCCTCCACCGGGCCTCCACTCATGTCTCCCATCACCCCCACCCCCCAGCAGTGCAGGGGCAGCCTCCACCAGGCCCCCACTCATGTATCCCATCACCCCTAACCCACAGCAGTGCAGGGTCAGCCTCCACCAGGCCCCCACCCATGTCTACCACCACCCCCACCCCCAGCCACCAGGGGCAGCCTCCACCACGCCCCCTCTCATGTCTCCCTGCACCCCCACCCCACAGCAGTGCAGGGGCAGCCTCCACCAGGCTCCCACACATGTCCCCCTGCACCCCCCCCCCCAGCCACCAGGGGCAGCCTCCACCAGGCCCCCACTCATGTCTCCCTGCACCCCCACCCCCCAGCCACCAGGGCCAGCCTCCACCAGGCCCCCACTCATGTCTACCACCACCCCCCCAGCCACCAGGGGCAGCCTCCACCAGGCCCCCACTCATGTCTCCCATCACCCCCACCCCCCAGCAGTGCAGGGGCAGCCTCCACCAGGCTCCCACACATGTCCCCCTGGACCCCCACACCCCAGCCACCAGGGGCAGCCTCCACCAGGCCCCCACTCATGTCTCCCATCACCCCCACCCCCCAGCAGAGCAGGGGCAGCCTCCACCAGGCTCCCACACATGTCCCCCTGCACCCCCACCCCCAGCCACCAGGGGCAGCCTCCACCAGGCCCCCACTCATGTCTCCCATCACCCCCACCCCCCAGCAGTGCAGGGGCAGCCTCCACCAGGCCCCCACTCATGTCTACCACAACCCCCACCCCCCAGCCACCAGGGGCAGCCTCCACCAGGCCCCCACACATGTCCCCCTGCACCCCCACCCCCCAGCCACCAGGGGCAGCCTCCACCAGGCCCCCACTCATGTCTCCCTTCACCCCCACCCCCCCAGCAGTGCAGGGGCAGCCTCCACCAGGCCCCCACTCATGTCTACCACCACCACCCCCAGCCACCATGGGCAGCCTTCACCAGGCCTCCACTCATGTCCCCTATCACCCCCACCCCCCAGCAGTGCAGGGGCAGCCTCCACCAGGCCCCCACACATGTCTACCACCACCCCCACCCCCCAGCAGTGCAGGGGCAGCCTCCACCAGGCCCTCACTCATGTCTACCACCACCCCCACCCCCCAGCCACCAGGGGCAGCCTCCACCAGGCCCCCACTCATGTCTCCCATCACCCCCACCCCCCAACCGTGCGATTTGCCTGGGTACGTGTACTTCGGGGTACGCCTGAACTTCCACACGCGATTGGCCTGGATACGTGCACTACGGGGTGCGCGGGAAGTTCCACACGCGATTGGCCTGGGTACGTGTACTACGGGGTGCGCAGGAGGTTCCACACGCGACTGGGACTGTGAGAGTGGGGTACATGTATTCCAGGGGTGGGCGGGAATATTTACCCGCGACTGGGCCTGGGAGAGCGTGCTACATGTATTCCTGGGGTGGGCAGGAAGATACACACGTTCGCCTACGACGTGCCAAAAAAAAATGGTCCAATCCTGAAACACGTACGCCCGCATGAAGCAGGCGTACGTCGACCCGCGCAGCATAAAAGTGCGTGCAAACAACAAACAAGCTCATACGCCAAGATGAATATACCGTTCCTAGCAGCAGTGGCCGTGGGTTACCAAAGGAGGAGGAGGAGGATAGTGAGGGCCCGAATTTTCACTCCCAGAACCAGCCTTTTTGGGATGCCTGATGAGTGAGTGGGAGGATGACCTCACATCACCCACCCTGTGCTCCCAAGCACTCAGCCCCCTGGAGAAGGTCCTCAATGTACTGCACTTCTTGGCCACAGGATCATTTCAGCGGACAAGTGCCATAGTGGGTGGGGTGTCACAGGCCACGCAGTCACGCTGCCTACACCAGGTCTTAAACATCATCACTGCACGCCCATCAGTCCGTAGGCACATATACCTGCCCAGGACACCTGCAGAAAGGCAGGCTGCCACCCTCAATTTCTACGGTATGGCACAATTCCCAAAAGTGCTAGGTGCCATTGACTGCACCCATGTGGCACTACGTCCCCCGAGGGCATCTGAGCACATCTATAGGAACCGCAAGCACTGGCATTCCATCAACGTGCAGGTAGTATGTAATGCTAAGGGAATCATCACCTCAGTATATGCCAACTGTCCAGGGTCCACCCACGACAGCTTCATTTACCGAATGTCTACCCTAAACCGGGACCTAGAAGCTGGGCGGCATGGCGATACATGGCTGCTTGGTGAGTATGAATGCCACTGCACATGCATGCATGTCAGATGCAGAGTTATGTCACTACCCCAATAATGATACCCATCCCCTCCTCACCAGGGGACAGTGCCTACCCTCTGAGCACCCACATGATGACGCCAATTCGGAACCCCATCACACCTCCAGAGGTAAGATACAACACATCCCATATTGCAACCCGGGGCATAGTGGAGCGCACATTCGGAGTGCTCAAGTCACGCTTTCGCTCCCTTGACCGTTCTGGTGGGCAGCTGTTATATGTGCCCCCAGTAGTGTGCAGGATCATAGTGGCAGCATGTGTCCAGCACAATGTTGCAAAACGCAGGGGCGTGGCTGTGGACATGATGGTGCCCCCACATCCCCAACCACATGCATGCCCGCTGCGCATGGGAGGGGAGAGGGCACGGGGTGAGGCAGCCCGTACGCAGCTGGTGGCTAATTACTTCACATAGAAATCACACCCCAGTGGAGTGCACACAGGCCTGGCACATACCATCTGATAAGCAATGATGACTCGACCTGACAATTAAGACGAACAAAGGGACAGTCAACTGTCAGAACCATAGCAGCCTGAGATTGTTCATGTGGAAGTGTCACAATGTGTGCATCCCTACCTACACAAACACCACCAATGCAGTGTCATCAAAAGACACTTCCATGCTGCAGAAATGAATACCCACTCGCAAAATACTACATGAAAACAGTGCCATGTCACCCAACCCCTCGCCGCCACGGCCACACAACACACCATGGCATGTCATGCAATGTGAGAGGAAAGAAATTAATCCCCACAACATGCCCCAAGTGTCACCAGCTACAGTGTCCCTAATGGAAACATGTCCACACATGAAATGCTCACAGTAATGCAGGACCTACAACCCACATTACAAAATACTTACCAAGAATACCAATCACCTACACAACCTCCAACCTACCTTAAACATGTCATTACAGACTTAAACATTTGCTAGCCTCACTACCTGATGACAGCCCTCCGAACACTTCCAAGTATACAGTGTTAGCGCCACGCCAGAGTGTAGGTGCACTGCTTACAACATGGACTCCAGTTCCAAGGTGGACCGCATTGTGAAGACATGAGGAATGGACCTGCAAATTAGGAGGATGAGATGGATGCAGAGGCACATATCAATACACCATGCAGTGTACAATACATCAACAATATGCACTATGAATGTATACACAGTATTGACTACAGACTGCCCACACAGCTCATGGGAGTCCAATGTCACCATGTACGTCAATGTCACTTGGGCACACCCTTTGCAAGCCCATGGAAACGGGAAGCAGGAGGGGTGTGTGTGACAAAAACCCAAGCATCTGAACCAAATCCATGACAAGCCTGCATGTGCCCAGCCACAATGCAGAGTATGCCCACGGGAGCCACACAAGGCAACACACTGTCCCAAAAAAAAAAAAAAAAAATCAAAAATGGCCATTAATGGAGGTCCGAGGACAGGGTGCACACCAAAACCCACCTTCTGTGGATCTTGCAAAAAAAAAACACCTCCATGGGCTCATGGCCTACACGGCTACCCTATTGTGGGAGCATCACTGCTGTCGCTCTCCTCACCCTCTGCAGCTGCATCAGGAGGTGGTGGCACTATGGGAGGCAGCCCACGCAAAGCCCTAGTCTGTTCCTCCATGGCTGCAAGCATGCGGGTGTGGTAGGTCTCGTTCTGGAGGATAAGTGTGCAGAGGTCCCCATGCAACAACTCACGGGATGCCCGGACCTCCGCCCTAGTTGCCTGCATCTCAGCTGAGAGCGTACGGGTGAGACGCTCCAGCTGCTGTTCTGTCCTTCTGTTTGTTGAAGCCTCAAGCTCAACAAGAGTCGTCCTGAGGTGAAGGAGTTCCACCCTCAGGGCTTCCCTGTGGCCCTGGGACTCTATGGAGATGGCTTCCTGCAGAGTCGCCAGTGCCGCCCGCCTGTCCCTGTCGGACGCCAACATGTCCTCCCTGTGTGACTGGCAGATGGAGTCGGTTGCCTGCTGTAGTCGCTCCATCAGCCTTTCGGGGGGGACAATGGAAGTGGCCACCCTATCCATGGCCTGAGCCATCATCTCTGATGATGCTGCCTGTTGGGTTGCCATGCCGTATATGGATTGCTCCCATGCGGTATTGACAGGTGGCTGACGGCCACCATGTCGGCGGGCACCACACCTGTCTGGGGCAAGGCGAACTGCGCCTTGCTGTGCCGGCACTGCCTGAGGTTGCAGGACTGCATTCCCCCTCTGATCTGAAGGCCCAGGAACAGGATCAGATGTTGCGGAGTGTGACCCTGCATCCGTAACCACCAAAGGCGTACCTGCCAACACTGACATCCCCATTGAGGGTTCTAACCCTGGTGCAGGTGGGTCGGACAGAACAGAATCCCTCCCAGGAACACTCACCTGCGACGGCACATAGGTCTCATCATCCGAATCGACACCTGAATACAGCTCGGGGGAGGTGCAGCCAGAGACACCCCTTGAGAGCACGACCTGCAGCAGTTGTGGGTTCTCACCCACCACGACACCACGTCCCTCACTGGTGGTCGGTCGGCCCTCAGACCCCTCCTGGGTCTGCACCATCTCCACAACCCCAGCAGTATCAAGTGCGTCATCCCCTGCAAAGACATAAAAGAAAACAAATGGAAACAGGCATTAGCACTATGGCACACAATTAGGGCTGATAGGCTACAGAAACAGTACTTGATTGACACATGTCCCACATGACTAAAACCCTCCCATGCATGCACCGTCACTGCGTGTGATGGGGAGGCAGATGGCACACATTGATGACACCAAGATGGAAGGTGAACACATTTGCTGCATGCTGCCTAGCAGTGGCATCACACATTGGCCAGTGATTGGCAGGTCAAATGCACATGCCATCACACAGATGGCATGTACCCTAGCCATGAAGTGAAGAGGGAGAGGAGGTCACCAATTGTTCATTCAGTCCAGTTTGCTCATATAATTGATCTTTTCATTGCAATGGTTCAAATGTTTAACCTACAGCTGCCAGTCCAAAATGGTCCTATAGTACAGGGACATGTCTAAACTAATCATGTCCAGGAAACTAAGCCAGTCCACTGTACCATAGCCATGTCATACATGTGACAATAGGACTGAGAAATCCTGAGTAAAAGTGGTGGTATGCAAACAATCTGCCTGAATAAACAGAGGCAAATAAGCAGCAGTGTAGTGGCAAGATGACACTCCAAGGGCAACTGGCGTGGTTTTGGGCTGGATGTCTAATGTTGGCAGAAGGGATGCTGCTATACCCAAATGCTGGTGCCAAGAATGTATAGGAAGAGGCACATGTGTGACCCGAACCACTCAGGCACACACACCCTCACCTGGCACCCAAACAGAAGCCCTCCCACACACACCATGCACATGATGACACACACATGCATGTGCACTCACCAGACAATGCCTCGTAATCTGCCAGTTCTCCCACGCCTTGGATCTGTTCCTCCGTGACGTAGGTCCCAGCAACCTGCTCATGTGGAATGAGTTCTATGTCGTCTGCTGGAGACCCACCTCCAGTCACTAGAGTTGCGGCATGACTTGAGGCCAGCTTATTCTTTGCACTGCGCTTCAGGTCATTCCAGAGCTTGTAGCATTCATTAGCTGTGCGCCTCACGATTCCAAGGGCACTTATGATGTCCGCAATGGTCTGCCAGTGTGCCTGACGTTGTGCAGGTGTGGTCTTGGATCCTGCAACAATCACCATTTCGCGGTCATGTGCGGACACATACTCTACAAGTGCATTCAGTTCGGCCTCATTGAAGCTGGGCTTCCTTGACGGGCCAGACTGTGTAGCCGTGTCGGGGGCATCAGCCTCTACTGGATGAGCACTCTTCCTCTTCCGCTTGGAAGGTGGTGGGGATCCTGAGTGTCCTACGCCACTCTGGACACTAGGGGCAGGAGCGTGGGATTTCACACTCAGCATGGGAGTTGGTGCAGGCATTAGCTCAAGTGTGATGGTGTCAGGAGGAATGTCAGCATGATGGACTTGGACCGACACTGTCCTGGCTGGGTGTGTGAGAGGTGGGGTGGATGGAGCCGCAGTTGCCCCTGCAGCCTCCCCAGCCTGCCTACGAGGGGCAGCAGATGACCTAGCTGCCCCTGATCCACGTGGCCTGATGACACCAACGTTCACCGGTGCACGTGGCCTAGACCTGCTGACCTGGAAGTCAGCCATGGAGTCACCCTGTGCCAGGTCTGGTTCCACAGTGGGCTGGTCCAACAAGGGCTGAGCATGGATGGTGTCAGCCACGTTAACCTCAACCGGGGGGGGCATGGGTGTCCCTGACTGCTCCTCCACACATGGGGGGCTAGGGGCACCCTGCAAGTCACAGCCACATCCCCTACTGGATCCACCACGACCACCACTTGGGGCTCGGCCACCTTTGCCACCCTTACGGCTTGGTCCCCTCCCAGCCATGGCACTGATGTTATTGTGCGTATGGGAGTCGATGTGAACTATTGTCCTGGGCAATTGGGGGCTAAAGGGGTTGGGTACCAGATGGTAATCGTACCCTAGTGCTCTAGCAAGGCTGTATGTCACCCCTGGGGAAAGATGACGGGTCACGCAATGGACAGGCACCCCAAAAAAGGGAAGTAAGGTGCACGCAACCCCTCCTAGACCACGTGCGTGGAAAAATAAACCTACACTACGCTGTAGCACCCAGAAACACAAGAATGAACCTATGCGTGTCACACGCAGCCTAGAATGACCTCTGATGGGGTACACCACACACGGGGCAAGCACAGATGTAAAATACGTGCGTGACTCACCGTCTGCCAGGAACAAAAGCGTGAAAAATATGGGCGTGTGTTCATTGGCAACACCCCCGCCAAAAGAAGAATTGTACGCTGTCTGAGGAGACAGGACAACAGTAGAAGGGAACGCTGTTTGAGGAAACAGGCCCAGGAAAAAGAGGAAAAGAGAAAAAGCTGTCAGAGGTAACAGGGAGTATGAACTGGAAACGCTGTGAAGTAAATCGCGTGTGAACCGACACGAAGTACAGATTTCACCCACTCACTCTCCATGAAAAGCACGTACAAGGAAATGGCGTTCTACGCGTACCTTTTATACACACGTCACAGACGCGCATACGCGATGAGGCCATTTCCACCAATTACGCGCTTTGACACTCGGACGTGTATCTCTTCATTTTTACACGCGCCATTCTCTACGGCCATGCGCGTGACGTCACAGCTGCGCATGGTGGCCTTTGGGCCAATGAAATCGTATATGTTGCACACGTGGTAAAACTGCACGTCCGAGTGTCATCGCGTGTAATCGGAGGGAATTGAGCGTACACACGATTGGCCTGGGTACGTGTATTTCTGGGGTGCGCAGGAAGTTTCACACGCGATTGGTGGAAATCCACGTGTGCTCTGTCATCACGTGTAATGAGGGAAACACCCGCGCGCGTCACGTCACAGACGCGCTTCCGCGCTAAGGGCCTTTGGTCCAATGAAATCGCATATGCGTGCTGACCTGCATACGCGCTAAGGGCCTTTCCTCGATTTACACGCAGACGTGCAGGATTTTCACATGCCAAATCACTCCGTATCAAGCTGGCCACGCGTAAGCACACGGAAGACCACGCTCCTGCCCAGAAGGCCAAATTACTGCCCCCCAGAGCCCTGAGCACGCTCCCACCTGCCATCTGCTGCTGCCTGACTGCCTGCTGCCCACGTGCCCTGCCATTTGCTGCCTGCACATCAGCCAGGGGTGCTGTTGCTGTGACCACCCCTGCTGGAACCGAAGACTCCCGACTGCGATTCCATCGCTCCACAGCCCAGCCCCAGGACCCAGTTGCCCACCCACTCCTGCCTCTGGGGTTGTCATGTCGGGCACTGCAACATCTGGCACCACTGACAACCCCCGTGGTGGTAGACATGAGTGGGGGCCTGGTGGAGGCTGCCCCTGCACTGCTGGGGGGTGGGGGTGGTGGTAGACATGGGTGGGGGCCTGGTGGAGGCTGCCCCTGCACTGCTGGGGGGTGGGGGTGGTGGTAGACATGGGTGGGGGCCTGGTGGAGGCTGCCCTGGTGGCTGGGGGGTGGGGGTGATGGTAGACATGGGTGGGGGCCTGGTGGAGGCTGCCCCTGGTGGCTGGGGGGTGGGGGTGCAGGAAGACATGAGTGGGGGCCTGGTGGAGGCTGCCCCTGGTGGCTGGGTGGTGGGGGTGGTGGTAGACATGGGTGGGGGCCTGGTGGAGGCTGCCCCTGCACTGCTGGGGGGTGGGGGTGGTGGTAGACATGAGTGGGGGCCTGGTGGAGGCTGACCCTGCACTGCTGGGGGGTGGGGGTGGTGGTAGACATGGGTGGGGGCCTGGTGGAGGCTGCCCCTGCACTGCTGGGGGGTGAGGGTGGTGGTAGACATGCGTGGGGGCCTGGTGGAGGCTGCCCCTGGTGGCTGGGGGGTGGGGGTGTTGGGAGACATGAGTGGGGGCCTGGTGGAGGCTGCCCCTGGTGGCTGGGGGGTGGGGGTGATGGGAGACATGTGTGGGGGCCTGGTGGAGGCTGCCCCTGGTGGCTGGGGGTGGGGTGATGGGAGACATGAGTGGGGGCCTGGTGGAGGCTGCCCCTGCACTGCTGGGGGGTGGGGGTGATGGTAGACATGATTGGGGGCCTGTGGAGGCTGCCCCTGCACTGCTGGAGGGTGGGGTGGTGGTAGACATGAGTGGGGGCCTGGTGGAGGCTGGCCCTGCACTGCTGGGGGATGGGGTGATGGGAGACATGAGTGGGGGCCTGGTGGAGGCTGCCCCTGCACTTCTGGGGGGTGGGGGTGATGGGAGACATGAGTGGGGGCCTGGTGGAGGCTGTCCCTGCACTGCTGGGGGGTGGGGGGTGGTAGACATGAGTGGGGGCCTGGTGGAGGCTGACCCTGGTGGCTGGGGGTGGTGGGTGACATGAGTGGGGGCCTGGTGGAGGCTGCCCCTGCACTGCTGGGGGGTGGGGGTGATGGTAGACATGGGTGGGGGCCTGGTGGAGGCTGCCCCTGGTGGCTGGGGGGTGGAGGTGCAGGGAGACATGAGTGGGGGCCTGGTGGAGGCTGCCCCTGGTGGCTGGGGGGTGGGGGTGGTGGTAGACATGGGTGGGGGCCTGGTGGTGGCTGCCCCTGCACTGCTGGGGGGTGGGGGTGGTGGTAGACATGAGTGGGGGCCTGGTGGAGGCTGACCCTGCACTGCTGGGGGGTGGGGGTGATGGGAGACATGAGTGGGGGCCTGGTGGAGGCTGCCCCTGGTGCCTGGGGGGTGGGGGTGGTGGTAGACATGAGTGGGGCCTGGTGGAGGCTGCCCCTGGTGGCTGGGGGGTGGGGGTGCAGGAAGACATGAGTGGGGGCCTGGTGGAGGCTGCCCCTGGTGGCTGGGTGGTGGGGGTGGTGGTAGATATGGGTGGGGGCCTGGTGGAGGCTGCCCCTGCACTGCTGGGGGGTGGGGGTGGTGGTAGACATGAGTGGGGGCCTGGTGGAGGCTGACCCTGCACGGCTGGGGGTGGGGGGTGGTAGACATGGGTGGGGGCCTGGTGGAGGCTGCCCCTGCACTGCTGGGGGGTGGGGGTGGTGGTAGACATGAGTGGGGGCCTGGTGGAGGCTGCCCCTGGTGGCTGGGGGGTGGGGGTGATGGGAGACATGAGTGGGGGCCTGGTGGAGGCTGCCCCTGGTGGCTGGGGGGTGGGGGTGATGAGAGACATGTGTGGGGGCCTGGTGGAGGCTGCCCCTGGTGGCTGGGGGGTGGGGGTGATGGGAGACATGAGTGGGGCCTGTTGGAGGCTGCCCCTGCACTGCTGGGGGTGATGGTAGACATGAGTGGGGGCCTGGTGGAGGCTGCCCCTGCACTGCTGGGGCGTGGGGGTGGTGGTAGACATGAGTGGGGGCCTGGTGGAGGTTGGCCCTGCACTGATGGGGGGTGGGGGTGATGGGAGACATGAGTGGGGGCCTGGTGGAGGCTGCCCCTGCACTTCTGGGGAGGTGGGGGTGATGGGAGACATGAGTGGGGGCCTGGTGGAGGCTGCCTCTGCACTGCTGGGGGGTGGGGGGTGGTAGACATGAGTGGGGGCCTGGTGGAGGCTGACCCTGGTGGCTGGGGGTGGTGGTAGACATGAGTGGGGGCCTGGTGGAGGCTGCCCCTGGTGGCTGGGGGGTGGAGGTGCAGGGAGACATGAGTGGGGGCCTGGTGGAGGCTGCCCCTGGTGGCTGGGGGGTGGGGGTGGTGGTAGACATGGGTGGGGGCCTGGTGGAGGCTGCCCCTGCACTGCTGGGGGGTGGGGGTGGTGGTAGACATGAGTGGGGGCCTGGTGGAGGCTGACCCTGCAGTGCTGGGGGGTGATGGGAGACATGAGTGGGGGCCTGGTGGAGGCTGCCCCTGGTGGCTGGGGGGTGGGGGTGGTGGTAGACATGAGTGGGGGCCTGGTGGAGGCTGCCCCTGGTGGCTGGGGGTGCAGGGGGACATGTGTGTGAGCCTGGTGGAGGCTGCCCCTGCACTGCTGGGGGGTGGGGGTGCAGGGAGACATGGGTGGGTGCCTGGTGGAGGCTGCCCCTGGTGGCTGGGGGTGGGGGTGGTGGTAGACATGAGTGGGGGCCTGGTGGAGGCTGCCCCTGCACTGCTGAGGGGTGGGGGTGGTGGTAGACATGAGTGGGGGCCTGGTGGAGGCTGCCCCTGGTGGCTGGGGGGTGGGGGTGGTCGTAGACATGGGTGGGGGCCTGGTGGAGGCTGCCCCTGCACTGCTGGTGGGTGGAGGTGGAAGTAGACATGAGTGGGGGCCTGGTGGAGGCTGACCCTGGTGGCTGGGGGTTGGGGTGGTGGTAGACAAGGGTGGGGGCCTGTTGGAGGCTGCCCCTGCACTGCTTGGGGCTGGGGGTGGTGGGAGACATGAGTGGGGGCCTGGTGGAGGCTGACCCTGCACTGCTGGGGGGTTCGGGGTGATGGGAGACATGAGTGGGGGCCTGGTGGAGGCTGCCCCTGCACTGCTGGGGGGTGGGGGTGGAAGTAGACATGAGTGGGGGCCTGGTGGAGGCTGACCCTGGTGGCTGGGGGTTGGGGTGGTGGTAGACATGAGTGGGGGCCTGGTGGAGGCTGCCCCTGCACTGCTGGGGGGTGGGGGTGGTGGTAGACATGAGTGGGGGCCTGGTGGAGGCTGCCCCTGGTGGCTGGGGGTGATGGGAGACATGAGTGGGGGCCTGGTGGAGGCTGCCCCTGCACTGCTGGGGGGTGGGGGTGGTGGTAGACATGGACATGAGTGGGGGCCTGGTGGAGGCTGGACCTGGTGGCTGGGGGGTGGGGGTGGTGGGAGACATGGGTAGGGGCCTGGTGGAGGCTGCCCCTGCACTGCAGGGGGGTGGGGGTGGTGGGAGACATGAGTGGGGGCCTGGTGGAGGCTGACCCTGCACTGCTGGGGGGTGGAGGTGATGGGAGACATGAGTGGGGGCCTGGTGGAGGCTGCCCCTGCACTGCTGGTGGGTGGGGGTGGTGGTAGACATGAGTGGGGGCCTGGTGGAGGCTGACCCTGCACTGCTGGGGGGTGGGGGTGATGGGAGACATGAGTGGGGGCCTGGTGGAGGCTGCCCCTGCACTGCTGGGGGGTGGGGGTGGTGGTAGACATGAGTGGGGGCCTGGTGGAGGCTGCCCCTGGTGGCTGGGGGGTGGGGTGATGGGAGACATGAGTGGGGGCCTGGTGGAGGCTGCCCCTGGTGGCTGGGGGTGATGGGAGACATGAGTGGGGGCCTGGTGGAGGCTGCCCCTGCACTGCTGGGGGGTGGGGGTGATGGAAGACATGGGTGGGGGCCTGGTGGAGGCCGCCCCTGGTGGCTGAGGGTGGGGGTGATGGTAGACATGGGTGGGGGCCTGGTGGAGGCTGCCCCTGGTGGCTGGGGGTGGTGGTAGACATGAGTGGGGGCCTGGTGGAGGCTGACCCTGCACTGCTGGGGGGTGGGGGTGATGGGAGGCATGAGTGGGGGCCTGGTGGAGGCTGCCCCTGCACTGCTGGGGGGTGGGGGTGGTGGTAGACATGAGTGGGGGCCTGGTGGAGGCTGCCCCTGCACTGCTGGGGGGTGGGGGTGGTGGTAGACATGAGTGGGGGCCTGGTGGAGGCTGACCCTGCACTGCTGGGGGGTGGGGGTGGTGGTAGACATGAGTGGGGGCCTGGTGGAGGCTGCCTCTGGTGGCTGGGGGTGATGGGAGACATGAGTGGGGGCCTGGTGGAGGCTGCCCCTGGTGGCTGGGGGGTGGGGGTGGTGGTAGACATGGGTGGGGGCCTGGTGGAGGCTGCCCCTGCACTGCTGGGGGTGGGGGTAGACATGAGTGGGGGCCTGGTGGAGGCTGGCCCTCGTGGCTGGGGGGTGGAGGTGGTGTGAGACATGGGTGGGGGCCCGGTGGAGGCTGCCCCTGCACTGCTGGGGGGTGGGGGTGGTGGGAGACATGAGTGGGGGCCTGGTGGAGGCTGACCCTGCACTGCTGGGGAGTGGGGGTGATGGGAGACATGAGTGGGGGCCTGGTGGAGGTTGCCCCTGCACTGCTGGGGGGTGGGGGTGGTGGTAGACATGAGTGGGGGCCTGGTGGAGGCTGACCCTGCACTGCTGGGGGGTGGGGGTGATGGGAGACATGAGTGGGGGCCTGGTGGAGGCTGCCCCTGCACTGCTGGGGGGTGGGGGTGGTGGTAGACATGAGTGGGGGCCTGGTGGAGGCTGCCCCTGCACTGCTGGGGGGTTGGGGTGGTGGTAGACATGAGTGGGGGCCTGGTGGAGGCTGCCCCTGGTGGCTGGGGGTAGGGTGATGGGAGACATGAGTGGGGGCCTGGTGGAGGCTGCCCCTGGTGGCTCGGGGGTGGGGGTGATGGGAGACATGAGTGGGGGCCTGGTGGAGGCTGCCCCTGCACTGCTAGGGGGTGATGGAAGACATGGGTGGGGGCCTGGTGGAGGCAGCCCCTGGTGGCTGGGGTGGGGGTGATGGTAGACATGGGTGGGGGCCCGGTGGAGGCTGCCCCTGGTGGCTGGGGTGTGGGGGTGCAGGGAGACATGAGTGGGGGCCTGGTGGAGGATGCCCCTGGTGGCTGGGGGGTGGGGGTGGTGGTAGAGATGGGGGCCTGGTGGTGGTAGACATGGGGGCCTGGTGGAGGCTGCCCCTGCACTGCTGGGGGGTGGGGGTGATGGTAGACATGAGTGGGGGCCTGGTGGAGGCTGCCCCTGGTGGCTGGGGGGAGACATGAGTGGGGGCCTGGTGGAGGCTGCCCCTGCACTGCTGGGGGGTGGGGGTGGTGGTAGACATGAGTGGGGGCCTGGAGGAAGCTGACCCTGCACTGTTGGGGGGTGGGGGTGATGGTAGACATGAGTGGGGGCCTGGTGGAAGCTGACCCTGCACTGCTGGGGGGTGGGGGTGATGGGAGACATGAGTGGGGGCCTGGTGGAGGCTGCCCCTGCACTGCTGGGGGGTGGGGGTGATGGGAGACACGAGTGGGGGCCTGGTGGAAGCTGCCCCTGCACTGCTGGGGGGAGAGGGTGATGGTAGACATGGGTGGGGGCCTGGTGGAGGCTGCCCCTGGTGGCTGGTGGGTGGGGGTGCAGGGAGACATGAGTGGGGGCCTGGTTTAGACTGCCCCTGGTGGCTGGAGGGTGGGGGTGGTGGTAGACATGAGTGGGGGCCTGGTGGAGGCTATCCCAGCACTGCTGGGGGTGGGGATGATGGGAGACATGAGTGGGGGCCTGATGGAGGCTGCCCCTGCACTGCTGGGGGGTGGGGGTGATGGGAGACATGAGTGGGGGCCTGGTGGAGGCTGACCCTGCACTGCTGGGGGGTGGGGTGATGGTAGACATGAGTGGGGGCCTGGTGGAAGCTGACCCTGCACTGCTGGGGGGTGGGGGTGATGGGAGACATGAGTGGGGGCCTGGTGGAGGCTGCCCCTGCACTGCTGGGGGGTGGGGGTGATGGGAGACACGAGTGGGGGCCTGGTGGAAGCTGCCCCTGCACTGCTGGGGGGAGAGGGTGATGGTAGACATGGGTGGGGGCCTGGTGGAGGCTGCCCCTGGTGGCTGGTGGGTGGGGGTGCAGGGAGACATGAGTGGGGGCCTGGTGGAGACTGCCCCTGGTGGCTGGAGGGTGGGGGTGGTGCTAGACATGAGTGGGGGCCTGGTGGAAGCTGACCCTGCACTGCTGGGGGTGGGGATGATGGGAGACATGAGTGGGGGCCTGATGAAGGCTGCCCCTGCACTGCTGGGGGGTGGGGGTGATGGGAGACATGAGTGGGGGCCTGGTGGAGGCTGCCCCTTCACTGCTGGCGGGTGGGGGTGATTGTAGACATGGGTGGGGGCCTGGTGGAGGCTGCCCCTGGTGGCTGGGGGTGAAGGGAGACATGAGTGGGGGCCTGGTGGAGGCTGCCCCTGCACTGCTG
Organism: Ambystoma mexicanum; assembly: GCF_040938575.1. Classification (NCBI taxonomy): domain Eukaryota; kingdom Metazoa; phylum Chordata; class Amphibia; order Caudata; family Ambystomatidae; genus Ambystoma; species Ambystoma mexicanum. Next base: position 195,093,108 of record NC_090938.1, read on the forward strand.
GGGGGTGGGGGTGGTGGTAGACATGAGTGGGGGCCTGGTGGAGGCTGCCCCTGCACTGCTGGATGGTGGGATTGTGGTAGACATGAGTGGGGGCCTGGTGGAGGCTGACCCTGCACTGCTGGGGGGTGGGGGTGATGGGAGACATGAGTGGGGTCCTGGTGGAGGCTGCCCTGGGGGGTGGGGGTGCAGGGAGACATGCGTTGGTGGGCAGGAGTGCAAGGTGACATGTGGGTTGGCTGGGGGGCATGGCCATGGTGGATGGGGTGCCTGCAGGACATGTGCAGGGTAGGTCCCTGTGGTGTGGGCCACCTGCAGGGGCCATGGAGGGTGTAGAGGGTACACCTGGGAGGACCCACACGTGCAATTCATGTGTGGTGCTCCCCGCGCACCCCTGTAATACACGTACCCTGATGGAATCACGTGTGATACTTCCCGCGCACCCCTGAAATACACGTACCCTGCTGATTTTGCGTGTGATACTTCCAGCGCACCCCTGAAATACACGTACCCTGCTGCTTTTGCGTGTGACACTTCCCGTGCACCCCTAGAATACACGTACCCTGCTGTTTTTGCATGTGATACTTCCCGCGCACCCCTGGAATACACGTACCCTGATGGAATCGTGTTGATACTTCCCGCGCACCCCTAAGATACACGTACCCTGCTGCTTTTGCGTGTGATACTTCCCATGCACCCCTGAAATACACGTACCCTGCTGTTTTTGCGTGTGATACTTCCTGCGCACCCCTGGAATACACGTACCTTGATGGAATCGCGTATGATACTTCCCGCGCACCCCTGACATACACGTACCCTGCTGCTTTTGCGTGTGATACTTCCCGCGCACCCCTGAAATACACGTACCCTGCTGCTTTTGCGTGTGTTACTTCCCACGCACCCCTGATGCACACGTACACAGGACAATCGCGTGTGGAACTTCCCGCAAACCACTGAAATACACGTTCCCCGCTTGGCGTTTGCTGTTTGCCAGCCCTGTGAACTGGTCCAGGGTTAGCGCAGCCCTTTGCGATTATTTGGGGATTTTGGAGGCTTTTCCTTGCGCGAGGGCATTCTTGGGAGCGTAACTGGCGCTGCTGCAGGGTCGCTGCGCCACGCTGCGCCACGGCTGGTTTTGGATGCGAAAATCCATGAATACGCTGTGCGTGGAAATCAATTTTAGCGCACGCGGCTGGCGCAGACATTCGCACGGCCACGCTGTGCGCCAGCCGCGTGCGCAACTTTTGTGTGAATTTCTATGAATTACCCTCATAGTCTCCTGTACTTCCATACTCTCCTGACAACCTCACAACAACCATCCAGAAATCAACTCGACATGGGTCGCTAACAGGGACCAGGCCACCACTATTGGCTACAATGCACACAAAAACACACACACAACAGACTCATTCTAAACTCCTCTGACAAGTCTCTCATGCCACAGACTTAGTCCCTACAGGACGTTCACCTACAGCGCTTTGAGGCCATACCAATGGGAATAGGCACTAAACAAATGTCATATTACATTACATTGTCAATAATGAGGCATTATGGGAGTTGGAGTCCAGCCACAGCAAATTGCTGACGGTTACCCTAAATCAGGATGGAAACTGAATACATAAGAAAATCTTCAGAAGAAAACCATAAATAGACAATTTTAACTTCTGCCTGCCTCGTAGCAACAACAAATATCAACCACTGTCACTACTCACTTACACACAACCCTGCATCTTTTCTTTCATCCTAATAAGTCACAATGTAACAAGACCCAGTCACATAACAGATTCAAAGCACAACAACATCTGTGTATGGGGTCTACCTGGATCCCTCTGTCTTGAACTGCAAATGACACTTGTGTGCAGTGCAGGGACAATTCTCGGGGTTTATGCGGTTAACAATAATAATGTCAGGTTTTAATATAGTGTATTTGTATTTTATTGGATTTATATCGCGCTTGCACCAAAGCTCTTCATGCCGACTTCCTCCTGTTTCTATGGTTTGTAATCCTAGCCAATAATGTTATTTATTTAAATTGAAGTAAATTCTGCAAGCTGGGCCGGATGAAAGGCGAAGACTGCACTGCAGAGAATTGAATTTGTAAATTGAGAGCTTGAATGCCGGAAGTAAACTCTTAATGTGCAGTTACCCACCTGGTTTATAGGTTCAAAGCATTTGTTTTGTATCCGTCTGCCATTATAATGATCCCTTTATTGGACGTCATATGGAATGTTGAAGTCCTCACACCATCGCTATCCGAGCAATAATGCACTTGATACATGATATGATATGATAAGGCATTTATACTTGATACATGATATGATATGATAAGGCATTTATAACGCGCTTATACACGACGACTATACTGGGCCAGGTGTCATTCAGATCACGCAAATGCCAACTTCTGCCTAAACAGTGGTCGGCGGCCCGCGGGGTCTTTTTGGATGTCCTTGATGTTCTTCATAAACTTCACGATACTGGTTGTAGACAGAGCTGCCGAGACAGATTGATGAATAAAGCACCTACCGTGGCGATCCGGGAGTGCAGGTTAAATGCCTGAATGAAGTCAGCGTAAACTCAGCATTTCATCCACTGAAGGCGAATGAAATAAGGACGTTTTGCTACAAACTGAAACAAGTGTGTGACTACAATCTAAACGTTTACTGTAGAATTGTTTAGGCTAATACATATATAACACTAAAAAATATATAACCATGCCCACAGATGATGGGACAACGGTAGGGTGCTCTTCTGTGAGTCGGAAATAGAGGTCAGGAGGGCGCGAGACGGCTGGGCCCAAGGAGCTGATGGCGTGGGGGGCGGCAGGGAAGTACCATTTGATCGTAGAGGGGAGGGGCGGCACTGCTTCGTGGACTTTAATGCAGAATGCCAGACTCGTTCATCAGAGCTGTCAGCGCAGCACTGCAGAGAAAGGTTTTTTTTCTCCGTTTTTGTCGCAATGACGGCTCAGAGAGTTTGTCACCTGCTGGAACAAAGTGGTGACAGGACTCGCAACTGATACGAGGGGAAAAGAAACCAGGACGGCGTGTGTTTTAACGACATCTCTGCAAATGAGGCCGTTTTACAAACCCGGAAATGAAGCCGACTTTGGCATCTTTAGCTGGGCTGCTTGCTAAACCATTAATGTATTGTTGCTTGCACCAGAGGTGTACTGTTGTGATATAATTTTGGCCTTGTACTTGTTACATTAAATTGACATGGCTCGAGCGAGTTCTGAATAAAAAAGTGGCGGAACTGTGATGCAAGCATGGGAAAGTGACGTCACATGAAGTGAACATAGCAGATATTTTTCTTTGTCTTGCACACTTCATCTGGTCTTGCGGCTAACAGCGTTGCATTTCAACATGTGACCTGGGGTTCAGACTGTGACAAATCAACTTCTGGGGCACCAATGGTCTATCGGTTTCTAAACCATCAATCAGCCGCACACCTCTAGTACACCAGAAGGGATTCGACAGATTAGAAACACAAGTCAATTATAAACCTCCTTGTCCAAAATGGGTAACGTGGATGGAACGGCAGGCTTATCTCTGAAAAGGTTGCTTATTTGCACCACGGCGAAAAATACAATTCTTACCCACTGATAAACGGGACTGTCCCATCAAGGTTGTATAAACAAATCTACTTTATTGTTATCACAACAGACAGTTCGAGCACATTACAAAATACAACCCAACCTGTAAAGGAATGCAGAGGAAAGACAGTTTCAAAGAAGGAAAAGGGATGCACTCTGGATACTGGTAGGAGGGTAGTCGGTATAGTAATTAATCGCAATAGTTCAAGTATACTTGGATTCAATACAAAGGGAGGAATTGGTCATAAAATGTCACTAAGGGCCTTCGGAGAAGGACCAGGGGGACAGAACCATAATGTACATTGTGCTGTAGAAGTTCCTGATGCTCGACAGGATCAAGTCGGGCTTTGCAGCTTCTGATATAGTTCAAGACGGGAGACAGCTGCGGGTATCAGGGGGCAGGGAGTTCGGTGAGTGAGGCTGGATGGATAGCTGCAGGCTGGCCTACACAGCTGCTCGGTGTCAGGAATCTTTATCTCAGTGCTGGTCAGCAGTTCTGAAGCACTGATCGAGGCATCTTGGACGGTGTTAGTGACTGCGGTGAAACAACGTGTAGCAGTGCAGTCAGTTGCAGCTTGAGGGGTTCGACTGGCTCAAAAATGTCCTTTTTGGTGGACACCGGTAGATGCTTGTCGATGCACTACTCCTGGCTTCTTCACTAGGCTTGTGTCGTCCTTTAAGACGGATAGCTCAAAGCTGAGGAGAATGCCTTGTCCTTGTTTTGGTTCAAAGACTCTCTGGCACTTCCCACTAATGAAGCTTGCTGCATACCTTAGGTGTGTGATGGCTGGGTGATGGCTGGGTATCGGTTCTGGAGCTGCTGCAGGGTCCTCTGGATTCAGTATCTTCCTCTGTTCCATGGGAGATGTTTAGGGAGGGATCTGGCTTCCTTCTTGGCAGTCCTGGCCTTCCTTCACTGGCGGAAGATGTTAGGCAGACTGTGCCCTCATCCAGGGTCCAATGCTGAGTTCTTCTTGTTACTCCCTGCAAAGGCTTCAGGTGATCAGCCAAAAAGAGGGGCTTATCCCTCTTTTAAAACAAATGGGCCACAGTGATTGCTGTAGGCTGAGGCTACCTTAATGAACTGATCCTGGGTGCCCACCAACAATCTCATGTATGCATGAGGTCATAACCAGAGTGCTTTGCAACAGAAAAGGTAAAAGGGTGAAAACATGTCATACTAAGTCCCACCCATCTTCCTGTATGTTGTGGATCAAAGGGTCTCTCTAGTTAATGTAGCTCTCTGTAGTTCCTGATTAAAGCGGCAGGTCTCCCTTGAAGCTTTGACAGGACCAGATTTTTCTGTCGCCGTCAATCCACATACTCGTACCTTCTGAATGTGGTCCCCCTACCGGGATGACTACTGTAATACACGCAGTCCCAGACATGACATGTCACTGTCCATTGGTACTAAGGACAGGAGCTGGCTTCAGGTTGACAAAGTGCATATCAAATGTTGTTAGGGTTTCCTGTCTCCTTTGTTAACCTCTGCAGCCAGGCCCCATGTGGGCCTGTTCGAAGTATACCCTATTAGTATGTTAATTATGTTAATTTCTGCCATCATCTGCAGTGCCACACAAAAGAACAGAGCGGATCCACAGAGCCTTTCATAGGTAATTAGGCTGGCCATGGCAGGGGGGAAATGCGCCTGTAGGCTGTGTCCACCCACGGTGCACAGCTCTATGTGTATGCTGTGCGGTGAGCATAGGAAAATGTCCGCGGATTAGCTCCACACATTTTCCGGAGGTTGATCTACCATCATTCAATTTCATTTAAAAGTTCAGTTCTCCCACCACTGGTCTTTTTAGGGACCAGTACCACTGTGCTACCCCGGGGGGCGGTGGGATGGTGCTATCACTCCAAGGGACAGCATCTTGGAAACATCCTCCTTGATATGTCCCTGACCATATAGGTCATGCGTTGAATCCTACTCTTCACCGGCTTACTGTCTCCAGTGTCCACATCATGGGTGCACCAATCTGCATGACCTGGAGTCAGTGAAAACAGACGGCAAACTGTCCCAGTAACCGGCGACAGTCTGTCAGTTGCTGCTCTGACAGGTCTGTTGCAAGGCTGACACCTTTTGCCCTCCCCCTTCTGAGATGACATGGTGTAATCCTGGCTGTCATATCGCAACTAAATATGACTGAGGTACTGCGCCTGTAGGATCGTATTGTAAAGTGGGTCCCAAAGATTTAATGTTTCAGCTTCTTTACGACCCACACAAATGCGTAAGAATCTTTTGCAACAATGGCCCAGTTCCTTTCCCTTTTTGTAAATCACCTGCTAATGTAGCTGATAGGTTGCTCTACCCCTTGAGAGTTCAGCCGCGCTAACACTGCTCCAATCCCAAAATCACAGGCGTCTGTCTGGATAATGAACTCCTGACCATAGTCTGGCACTTTCAGAACTGAGGCCCTGCACAATCCATCCTTTATTCCTGAAAGGAGGATTGACAGGCGGGGTCCAAGTTACCTTCTTCTGCATTTTCTTGGAAGTTACATCATTCAGTGGCATGGCAATGGTTGCATACCCCTTGATGAACTACCAGTAGTACCTGGTGAGACCCAAAAAGGCTCTCACCTGCGTCTCTGTTCGGTGGGGATGTATCAATCCTTCAAAGCCTGTACCTTCACTTCAAAAGGTTTCTTTCCTCTGCCAACCAGGTCTTCTTTGTTAACCTCTGCAGCCAGGCCTCATGTGGGCCTGTTTGACGTATACTCTATTAGTATGTTAATTATGTTAATTGCTGCCAACATCTGCAGTGCTACACAAAAGGACTGGGCAGATCCATGGAGCCTTTGATAGTTAATTAGCCTGAACATGGCAGGGGGAAGGTTTTTCCCTCCTTCTTCTGAGATGACATTGTGTATTCCTGGCTGTCATATCCCAACTAAATATGACAGGGGGACTTTGCCTGTAGGCTGTGTCCACCCAGAGTACACACGTCTATGTGTATGTTGTGCAGTGAGCAAGGGAAAATGTGTGCGGACTAGACCCACACATTTTCCAGAGGTTGATCTCTCATCATTCAATTTCATGTAAAATTTCCAAAAACCCAGGTGAGCGCACACCCACCGTGCGGATGGTCGAATTCCTCATAGAGACCGGCAGCATAAAAAAGGAAGAATGGTTGCTGAAGAACTTTTATGTCTTGTTAAAATTTCTTAAAAACACAGGTGGGGCATCCAACCCCTCAAAAAAGTGTACGCCCACCCGCGCGCTCCCTCGACTTGAGCCCTGGTTATAGTGCTGTATTTGCCATTTGCATTGTCTCTTGTTCAGGTTTTGAAGATAAAACTGTTTCTAGCCCCGATTTCGCCTTCAATGTATTATATTTATGTGTGTGTTTTTTGTCGTGGTAAATATCCACTCCTAGGTGACGGTATGGACCTTCCATTGTAACCCCTTTACTTTACTTTATTGCATCTATAACACGCACCACTGACTTGGATGCGCAGCGACACAAACAAACATAAAAACTAAAACAACTATGACAAACACGAAGCTGAATACAACAAAGGTGTCCCGATAGGAAAAGCGTGAAATTATTAGCAGTGAGCTGAATCACTGTATGTGTGAGTGAATGTAAGCATTTGGTAATATTATTTTACACGCCTTGCAAGTCCTCATACTTGTTCTGTATCTTATCAGAACAAGGCACACTACGCTGTGCCTCCAAAATGTGCATTTATTAGATACAATTAAGTTGATCTGTGTAAGGATTGGCCTCTGTAAATTTGTAAATAAATACACTGCGCCGGTAAGTAGGTGTTATATTTGTTTCCGAAACAACTTTTATTAAAATAACTTTCTACTCTTTTGTTTTCTCTTAGGAAAAAGAATACGTGTCTTGACTTCTTGAAGACTGTTCCTCAGATGTCGGACGTCTATACAGTTCAGAAAAGGTTATACTCAGGTAAGTCCCTGTTCACAATTGGTATCTCCTTTTCTTTCCCAGTAACATTTAGGTGTTATTCGTTAAATCTATTCAGTTCACGTTTTAACAATTGTTCTTCTAGGTTTATTCTCTTCCTTTCTTCGTGACTCTAAAGTCCATTCAGTCTCTAGTCTCTGTTTTACTGTTCTTATATATATATTCTCTGACTGGTCTTCCTCTCTTAACTATTCTTGGAACTCTTTCTTTTTTTTATAACTCTATTTATTGGGCTTAAAAAGCATAACATAACAATAAACATGAATCATCGGCATACAACAAATGAGAGAGGCATAGCAATATCAAGAGCAAGAGGGGCCCCGCAGGGTCAAGAGCCCAGGACAGTTGCAGGACAAGGCAGGCAAATAGTGTTATTCGAGGTGTTGACCGGCATCCATCGGCAGGCTTCAATGGGCATCAAGCCATTTGCCCCATATTTTTTCGAATTTGCGGGGGCAACCCCGTGTATTATAGATCTGGCGTTCTGAAGCCGCGCATCTGTCCAGTTCATTACTCCAGCGGTTCAGGCACAGTAGGTCTGCAGAACCCCATTTAGCCGCGATAAGTCTCTTGCCTGCCCCTAACGCTATTGACAGGAACATTTTTTCATATTTTGTCAGGTCTACTTCTCCCCAGATGCCTAAGAGTACCATTTTGGGATCCCTAGGGATTGGCGTTGCCAGGGCAGCAGAGATCATATTAATACAGTCCTCCCAGAAGGCCTGTAGAACTGGGCAGTCCCATATCATATGGTTGAAGGTGGCTGGCTCAGTTTTGATCTGATGCATGTCCCATCTTCTAGCCCCCCCATCTGGCGATTGCAGTACATGAGTGATAAGAGCGGTGAAGGATTCTCAGTTGTATTAGTCTGAGTTTATTTTCTATCCCGATTTCCCTGGGGGACATTAATGCATCAACCCAGTCTTCCGGCTCCAGTTGGCCCACATCCTTCTCCCACTTTGCTTTGAGCCCGTTGAGCTGTGTAGCCCCGAAAGAGTTGAGGGCCTGATAGAGAGTGGAGGTGACCTTCGAAGGGATGCGTTGCGGGAGGATATTGGTCTCAATGGGAGAACATGGCGGTATGTTTGTCGTGTCTGGAAATTGGGTGTGGGCGGCGTGGGCCAGCTGCGCATGCCGATTGGAACTCTTTCTTTAGTTGCTTTTAGCTTTCATCTGGAATAAGTATGACTGATTCTTTATGGCTCTCTGTAAGTCAATCCCTCTCTTTCTTTCATCACCATTATGTAGTCTTTCTTTTCTCTTAAACACTTTCAATCAGTCTTTCCAATATTTTCACCTTCAATTCTCCATTCTGTCTTTATAACTGTTGTCTTTTAATCAGGACGCTTTCTCTCCAGCCTGCATCCAATCTTTTACTTCCCTCTTCTCCCTCTCTCACATACACGTACGTTCTGCTTCTGCTTCTACTGTAGTCTTCGCTCTGCACTCGGATGTAAACTCGCTCCTCGCTCATATTGCCAGATCAGCTGCTCATTCACCGGCGTTGACTCGTCTCCGCCCTCATACAGCTGATCGTCAGTACGCGGTGACCTCCTATGAGCTCTGCCGCTCCTTCTTCAGCTTCGCAGCCGATGGGAGTTGGCGTCCGCAGTGTTTTCCTCACCCAGCTTCGTACAGAGTGAACCGATATTCATTAGTTTCACAATCTCAATTTAACACTCATTCCGGTATGGAGCCCTGCTTCTACGTATCTTGAGCGGGTCGGCCTTTCTGACCTGGTGCTGTCCTTCACCTCTCTGTCTTCACTCAGCGCTATGAACCTGAGGACTTCAGGGTTCCAAAAATAAATTAAACTATGTTGCGATTTACAAACGATCGCTTTAAAGAGGCAACACTAAATTGGTTATAGCGCAACAGAATTTCTTTACAAGTCAACGTAATTTTTCTCCTTCACGACAGGTCCTCAGTACAACCAAACTCATAACCGTCACTTTTCGTCTCCTCCGGCTCCGTATCCTGGCAATGACAATATAAACAAAACAATCATTTGTTGACAGAATCATACAGCTGGATATAGTATCGAGTCTCTGATTGGACAATTGCTCTGTCATTTACTCATTTCTTCCTGACAGTCTTGTTAACCCTTCACATGGAACTTTTGGCTTAGTATTGCCAGAGCCTAAGCTAGATGGTGTCCTCTTTGAATATTTTCCCTTAGATTTATCACAAACCCCCTCCTTCTAGGCCCTTACGCTCGGGAAGGGAAGTGTTACGGGATAAGTACTCTGCCTGGGCCAATAATTTTCCGGAAGATGTATTGTCTTGAAAGTAAAAGGTTGAAGTGAAAGAAACCACCTTAGCACCCTGGGACTGGTGTCCTTATTTCGAGCCAACCATATAAGAGGCGCATGATCTGTCACCAGGGTGAATTCTCTGCCTAATAGGTAGTAACGTAATGCTTCTATGGCCCATTTTACAGCCAGACATTCTTTCTCAATCATAGCGTAGTGTAGTTCATGAGGTAGAAGCCTCCTGCTTATGAAAAGAACAGGTCTTTCCAGTTCACCTTGATTTTGGAACAACACAGCTCCAAGGCCTGTCCCAGACGCATCTGTGTGTAGATAAAATGGAGCTGAAAAATCCGGACAATGTAAAACTGCTTTTTCGGATAGAGCATTTTTCAGATTATTGAAAGCATTCTCTGTCTCGTTTGAATACCACTTTTTTTTTTCATGGCCGACGTCTTCAGGAGATTGGTCAGAGGAGTAGCCAACGTTGAAAAATGTGGAATGAATCTCCTGTAATATCCGACATAAACAAGAAAAGCTCGGACCTGACGGACATTCGTAGGAAATTGTGAATTTTTTATAGCGTTCAATTTTTCTTCTTGTGGTTTAATCACCCCTTGTCCTGCAAAGTAGCCCAAATATTTGGTGTAAAAATTGGCTACAAAAGTCTTTTTAGGATTTATGTGAAGACCAGATCTCTGTAATAGCTGAAGTACAGTTTCCAAATCAACCAAATGTTCACTACAAGACTGACTAAAGACAATAATATCATCAAGGTATGCTCCCACATAGTTTTTATGCCCTTCAATAATTGAATTCATAAGCCTCTGGAATGTTGCTGGTGCACCATGTAGGCCAAAAGGTAACACAGTAAATTGAAATAAACCGGTTGGTGTATCAAAAGCCGTTTTCTCTTTGTCGTCTGGCTGGAGAGGTATTTGCCAGTACCCTTTAGTCAGATCTATGGTGGTCAAAAGTTTTGCTTTGCCTAACTTGTCAAGCAAATCCTCTATCCTTGGCAAGGGGTAGGCATCAAACTTAGAGATCTCATTCAACTTAGTAAAATCCATGCAAAAACGGGCTGTACCATCAGGTTTCGAAACCAACACTATGGGTGATGACCATTCACTATGTGAAGGTTCTATCACTCCAGTTTCCAACATCTCCTTAATCTCATTATTAATTGATTGTAACTTTGCTTCTGGAATTCTATAAGGTCTTATCCTTACTAGATCTCCGGGTTGGGTTACAATACAGTGGCACGCCATGGTTGTTCTCCCCGGTAAAGTAGAAAATACCTTTGAATAACTTTTGACAAGATTCATGAGTTCTTCCTTCTGATTTTCAGCTAAACCTTGATTTATGTTTAAGGCTTCCAGTCCAAGTTCTTTTAACTGTGGGAAGTTTTCGATATGAACTTCTTTGGTATTGATCAATGCCACAGTGGGTATGGGTTCTATCCATTTTTTAAGTAAGTTCACATGATAAGTTTGTTTTGGAAATCTTCTGTCATTCTGTCTCACCTTATAGGTCAGTGGACCTAGGACTTCTTCAACTACATACGGACCCCTCCAAGCTGCCAACATTTTATTTTAGGACGTCGGTAGTAACACTAACACCTTATCGCCCTTATTGAAGGTTCTCAATTGAGTGTTCCGATTATAATAATGTTCTTGCTTTGTTTGGGCTTGTAACAAGTTTTCTCGGGTGATGTTTTGTAACTTTTCCACCCTTTCTCTAAATTGATAGGCATATTCGGTTAAGGAGATCTCTTGAATAGGCTCTTCTTTCCATCTTTCTCTCAAGATGTCTAGTAGCGTTCTTACTGATCTTCCGAACAAAAGCTCAAATGGTGAAAACCCAGTTGAAGATTGTGGTGTATTCCGGAGTGTGAGAAGTATCCAGGGTAATAAGCGGTACCAATTCTTGCCCCCTGGGTCTTCCGTTTTATGAAGCATCTGTTTAATCATTTGATTATACCTTTCAACAAGGCCATCGGTTTGGGGGTGATAAAGAGCCGTTTTCAAATGTTTCATTTGCAGAATCCCACAAACATGCTGCATAACGGCTGACATAAAATTAGAAGCACGATGTGTGACAATCTCTTTTGAAATCCCCACTCTGCTGATAAAAGGTATTAATACATCACAGATATTCTGAGCACTAGTAGATCTAAGAGGAACCGCTTCTGGGTATGTAGTGGTGTAGTTTACAATCGCCAATATATACTTATGCCCTCTTGAATAGGCTTCTAAAGGGCCAACGATATCTAAACCGATCCTGTTAAAAAGTTCTAATACCACCGGCATTGGTTGTAGAGCTGCTTTCTTTATATTTGCTTTATTATTTTACTGACACTCCGGACAGGCCTGACAGAAACGAGCTACTTGGGCATACAGACCTGGCCAATAAAACCTTGCCAACATTTTCTGCGTGGTCTTCTCAGTCCCAAAATGTCCTTCACCCAACTCTAGGTGTGCCACTTCCAAGACTGTTTGATAGTACTTACTGGGGACTAGCAACTGTTTTACAGTAGCTCCTGTGGTATCCTTGCCGACTCGATAGTAGAGACCTTTTTCTTGAATAAAGCAGGGTCCATTCCCGGTCACTTCAGTTTGAACAGCTGCTCTAGCATTTCCTAACAGTGGGTCTATTTCTTGGGCCATTCTGAAACTATCACCCATTCATCAATTTTCCAGCCGACTGCAACTGGACAAACATTTTTCTCTGTCCAGTCTTTCCTCAGATGTCGGACGTCTATTCAGTTCAGAAAAGGTTATACTCAGGTAAGTCTCTGTTCAGAATTGATATCTCCTTTTCTTTCACAGTAAAATGTAGGTGTTATTCGTTAAATCTATTCAGTTCACGTTTTAACAATTGTTTTTCTAGGTTTATTCTCTTCCTTTCTTCGTGACTCTAAAGTCCATTGAGTCTCTAGTCTCTGTTTTACTGTTCTTATACATATATTCTCTGACTGGTCTTCCTTTCTTAACTATTCTTGGAACTCTTTCTTTAATTGCTTTTAGCTTTCATCTGGAATAAGTATGACTGATTTTTTATGGCTTTCTGTAAGTCAATCCCTCTCTTTCTTGGATCACCATTATGTAGTCTTTCTTTTCTCTTAAACACTTTCAATCAGTCTTTCCAATATTTTCACCTTCAATTCTCCATTCTGTCTCTGCCCCTCCTTCTCCAGCTTCGTGGCCGATGGGAGTTGGCGTCCGCAGTGTTTTTCTCACCCAGCTTCGTACGGAGTGAAACGATATTCGTTCGAAACACAATCTCAATTGCTTCTACGTATATTCAGGGGGTCGGCTTTTCTGACCCGGTGTCGTCCTTTACATCTCTGTCTTCACTCAGCGCTATGAATCCGAGGACTTCAGGGATCCAAAAATAAACAAAACTACGTTGCAATTTACAAACGATCGCTTGAAGGGGACAAAACTAAATTGGTTATAGCGCAACGGCGCAACAGGATTTCTTTACAAGTCGACGTTATTTTTCTCCTTCACGACGTGTCCTCAGTACGCCCACTCATAACCATCACTTTTCGTCTCCTCCGGCTCCGTATCCTGGCAACAACAGTATAAACAAAACAATCATTTGTTGACAGAATCATACAACTGGATATAGTATCGAGTCTCTGATTGGACAATTGCTCTGTCATTTACTCATTTCTTCCTGACAGCCTTGTTAACCCTTCACATGGACGTTTTGGCTTAGTATTGCCAGAGCCTAAACTAGATGGTGTCCTCTTTGAATATTTTTCCTTAGATTTATCACAATCTGGCAAAGAAAACATACACAAATTGTTGTACACATGGAATTATGCTAAATGCAAGTGACAGAAATAACATTGAAAAAACAACAAAGCTTTAACACTGTACAAAAGCACATAGACACAATGTCATCACATCCTGTAAGAACCATTATAACTGATACCATTCTCAGATGTGACATCGGTAGGATTACCAATAAATCTTAATCCAAAACATACATCGTGTATACAATGTAGCTAGAGCATAGCAGTTCTATTGTAGCACTCATCGACCACTGTGAGTCAGTCAGCTAGTTGTAATATGTGCATTAGGTATTGGTAATTCTAAAGTTCAGGGATAAACATGAAGCTGAGTCAGAAATTACAGAGACATGAATCAGAAACAGGTCAAAAGACAATGCTGGAATCCTCCACTATCTGAACAGAAAAGCCTTTAGTCTTTTCCTAAACAGGGCCATTGATTTCCCTTCCCTAATATCAGGGGGAATAGTTTTCCATGCCAAGGCAACCGCCAAAAAGAACGCAAGGAAGCCTCTTCTCCTCCACCCTCATTCATCCTGCTGTTGGAAAGAGGCAGGATTTTGTCTGGCTGATCGTGCTCGCCGACATTGTGGCAACATCCTCCAACACCTCTAGATATAACTCGAGGTTTTCTTCAGGGTGTTTTATGTATAATAGCATATCATCTGCATATAGGGCTATCACATGATGTACCCCGTCTACATAGAGCCCAGTATCTTTGGAATGTTTTCCTAATAAATACGACTAGGGGTTCCAATGCCAGGATGTGCAGCAAGGGGGGCAAGGGATAGCCTTGTTTAGCTCCTCAGTGTATTGTGAACTACTGCCAACCAACTGCCTGTTGGTAATCTCGCAGTCAGACTAGATTAAAGCATTTGGACCCACCTCATGAAGTTGTCCCCTATGCTAAAGCTTCGTAGGGATGCAACCAGCTGTTCCCACCTGACCGAGTCAACCGCCTTGGGGCATCTAGTGCCACCACTGCGCAGCCCTCCGGCCATTTCCGGGTTCTATATATAACGGCATGTAGCCTTGTTAGGTTTTCTGTTGTAGCTCTGCCTGGGACATAATCCATTTGGTCCGGGTGTATTAGTGTTGTAATCAGTCTTTTCAATCTCTCAGCTAGCATTGCTGCAAGGATTTTGGTGTCTTGGTTTATCAATGATATCGGTTTGCAGGATTCACAGAATTTCCCTTCCTTGCCGGGTTTCAAAATTGGAAGTATTATTGCTCTTCCATGCTAACAGGTAGTTTCCCTGTTTCATATGCCTCTTCCAAGGTCAAGAATATTTTTGGGGCCACTAGGTCTGCAAATTATCTATAAAACTCTGCTGGGAGGTCGTCTCCCCCTGGAGATTTGCCTGCTGGGAGTGTGGCTATCACTTCCCTTAACTCCTCTACTGTGAGTGGCGCAACCAGCATTTCCCTTTGCTCTGTGTTAAATGTGGTCAAACCGATAGCTGTCAGAGTCTCTGCTATCTCCCTATCTTTGGGGTCTCCCGCATCCCCAAAGACGTTTTGGTAGAAGGATCGAAAGGTCTCATTTATTTCTTTTTGTGACCTTCAGTTTACCCAACATTCATCTGTTATCTCAGCAATCATCCCTTCTGCAGCTCCCCGTCTCTGGGTAGCCATGCTAGCATCCTATCTGGTTTATCGCCCTGCCCGTGCAATTTCTCTGTGTACTTTGCGTAGTTCTATCTCCCCAGTGTTCTACGCATTCCTGTCTAAGTTCGATAAGTCTACTCTCTGGTTCTGTCATCTTGGTTATGTCTTAGAACCCACTATCAGTTTAATTTTAACCTCTTTATTTGCTAGTTGTTGTTCCAGCTCTCTCCGGACCCCACTATCTTGGCTACGGCTGCCCCCATAATCACTATGTTGAAGGCGTCCCATACAATGCCCATTCTCTTAATGCTGTCTATATTGAAGCTGAAGTAGTCTTCTATCTGCCGACCTAGTTCTTCCCTGAAGGGTCCGTCTTTTAGGGTTTTTGCTCCCAGTTTCCACGTGGGTATTGGGGCAGGATGGCTGCTGAGTATCCTCTTAACACTAGGGGTGAGTGATCTGGGAGAGTTCTACCCTCATATGAGGCATCTGCAATGTCTCCCAGCTGGTGTGCCCTGTTAAAATGTAATCTATTCCCGTATATAGTTTATGCACACTTGAATAGAATGCGGCCTCTTTTTTAAGCCCATGTACCCATCGCAAGAGCTCCTGTAGTTCTAGTTCTTCTATCAGTGTTCGCAGGGCTCTGGTCAGGGGGGACAGGGATAAAGCCTTATCTGACCAGTCAAGGTCTGGATCCAATGTATAATTGAAGTCCCCACCCCAGATCCATGCCATGCCTCTAAAGGGGGCTAGTTTAGCATATAGGGAAGGAATAAAAGTGACTGCGCTATAGTTGGGGGCATAAGTCTTAATCAAACAAACTTCCCTTTTGTCAAGGAACCCGTGCACCACCACCATGCTCCTCTCAGCATCAGTTTGCACTCCTATCAGTCGGAAAGGCACCGTGGTGGCCACCTAGATGAGAACTCCCCTAGCATAGTTAGACTATGTCAATCTGTACCCTTTACCTCCCCATTTTCTCAGTACTTGTGATTGTATTGTGTAAAATGCATTTCTTGCAAATAGGGCAATCTGAATCCCCTTCTGACATAGGTACATAACCACCCTTATACTTTTGACATAGTTGTTTAACACTCTTACGTTCCAGGGGGAGATTGCAAGTGTTTTTGCCATTGCGTGTCACCTTACCCCTCGCCAAACTACTCCTCCCATTGGAGAGATCACCCTACTCTTACCCCTTTACAGTTGACTTATGGGTTTCTGCCATGTTTCTCCCTATGTGCGTAATGATGCCGTCTTGTAACTTGAAGCAACTTACCCCAACATAAACTTTAACATACCGCCCACCGGTGTTTCCCGGTAGAGTCCCCAGCACCATTTGTCTCCAGCTCCATCGGCTTGGTGATCAAGTACATTTAGCACTGTAACTGCTCCTTGGTAGAGGAGCACAACAGAACTCCCCAGCCCATTGCGTGATGGAACAAGACTTGGAATTAGAAATTCTAGTCATTGTACTTTCCTCATAGTTCTTGTTGGGGGATTGTCTGTCCAAATAAAGTCTTCTGTCTCTAGTTCCTGGGTTCTTTGCCATATCTCCATATCCGTGTCGTGCGTCCAATGCCAAGTATGTGTCCTGATGTAACTTTTCACCTGTTTGCCCCTATGTGGCCTTCTCTTCTCTCTGGCATCTTTGCCATGCCACGTTCGTCCATCCAGGCATTCACTTCTTTCGGGGGGTTAAAAAAAGAGGGATTTTCCATTGTGGATTATTTTTAATTTTGTGGGGTAGATGCTCTGGCACTGTAGTCTTTCCTTTGTTGGGATAAATTTGCCAATCCTCCTCTGAACCTCCATGGTATAGTCTGGGTAGATTGCCAGTAGTGCTGATTCCCAGCAGATCTCTCCCCCCAACCTGGAGAAGGCTAGGATCATCTCTTTGTCTCTGTAATTTAGGATTTTTGCTATGATGGGTCACAGGGCTTCTCCAGGGGACTCGGGGGGGTTCTTGTTAGCACCCTGTGGGGTCTCTTTCTACTGTGAACTCTTTCAAACCCAGGCCTATTTCTTGGAGAAGCATGTTTTCAATGTAGGTGGTGGGATCTCTACCTTCGCTCCATCAGGCAGCCCCAGGATTTGGATATTGCTCCTTATCACACTCCCTTCTGCGTACTCGGCCCTGTGCTGCAGCATCCAGACTTTTGCCTTCAAATCTTGGACCGTTTCTTGCAATTCCTTTGTGGAGACAGAGACATCCTCCAGTTTCTCCCACTCTGCCAGCTCGGTTGCATACATCTTAACGCAGGAGTGGTCATGTCGCTTTTTACTTCTCCAATGTGGGTCTCCATGGACAATCGCAGTGCCGCTATCGCCTTCAGGATTTTGTTGTCAGTGTTGTCTTGTTGTGTCACCTGTTCCTTTCCCCTGTGCTTGTCCATCCGAGGCTTTGGAATCTAGCCTCTGGTCACTTTTTTTGCAAACGTTTCCATTGTGGTATGGTTTGGCTGTGCTGCCATCTTTTCCCTCCCCCTTTCCGGCATCTGACTCTCTTGAGGTTTGTCGGTTCTTCTTGTGATCAAATCGTTTGACTGTATCTCTTCCTTAGTTCCTTGGGCCTTCTTGACGCTTGTAGCAGGACTGTATTCTACTACTCGGTTCTGCCCTCTGCTTTGCGTGCTGTTTGCCTTCTCACTGTGTTTCCAGGTGGCCACTTCCCCCAGTCTGTGCCCTTCCTGGCTGATGTACAAAGGCTCTCGTTGCTGTGATGTGGAGGTAGCTTCTATGCCTCTGCCTTAGAGTGGCTCAGTGTCATACCTCTGCTCGGGCTGGTGTGGAGATAGCTGGAGGGAGGCAGCTCTAAACTGCTGTGAGCTACTATCTACAAACCGGTCTCTGGAGTGCTGTTGTTGGCTGGGTGGGGTAAGTCTCTGCAGCCGGGCTCACTCCGGGTTGCTCCGGGCTGCTCTTTCCCTTTCGATCCCTGGGTTGTTATATGGCCCTCGGCAGGGGGTATTGATGTCTCTTACCTTTGCCGCCGCAATCCTCTCACTGTGCTTCTCCGGGGTCAGCGTCACCCTTCCTTCCTCAATGATGGTGTCGGCAGTTGCTGTTGGACTTTGATCTATCCAGATCCGTCCCGCAGAGCAGGAGAGGCTCTTCATGTTGGGCTTCTTCTACATCTTTTCTTTCTACAGAGTAGCACCTGCCATTTTGGCGACGGCCACCTCCACGCTGGCTCCGCTGGTTCTTACTCTTCCCGGCGGGCGATTCCACACTGAGCGCTGCTGCTGCTGCCCAGTGTCTGTGTGCAAATTTGGCATTTCTGTAGCTTTTGGTGCACTAAAGTATTTTGTTTGGTAGGATCAGGTTGAGAGCTCACTCGGAACATGCCTTGCTCACATCGCGGTAAACCACGCGCCCCAAGTTAATCACAATCTTAACAACAAAAAGAAAAGAGGATATCAGGAATTTGGCCAGAGAACATACCCCCCGCCCCACAGTTTAGGACTGAACATCAGAGCACTCATAATGAGGAATAAATCTTATATGAAATTAAGCTGTCCTCTGATTATGGAAGAATCACTAAAACATTGGATTCATTATCTCAATTACAAGAATCAAAGAAGCAATGCGTGGAAACTTAACAATGATTAACACTGGGAAAAGGGACTTTTTGATTGATACAAAAGGAGAAGTGAACACAGAACAAACTGTAACTATAATCTAGACCATGATCTGCAATCTTTGGCGCCCCAGATGTTTTGAACTACAACTCCCATCATCCCTAAAAATCATAGTCAATAGCTAGATATTATGGGAATTGTAGCCCACAAAACCTCGAAAGTCAAAGGTTGCAGACCCTCTCCTCTAGACCTTAGAAAGAGTCATAAAAGACCAACAAGACCTACAAGTCCAAGAAACGACACCAAGATAAACAATTTCCAGAAACTAAAAGCTGACTGGTCCAGATGCACAGACACTGCACTAGGGAGATTTAAAATCAAATACAAAAATTATTCAACCACATTCTTTAGTGCAGACATTTTTCCGCAGCACCAAACCAAGCCTCCCCCTCACATATAGGCAAGGTAAAATCAGCAAGGCATAGGAAACACATTTGTCAGGCACTGCCATAATGGTACTACGTGGAAATAAGATGGTAACATGATGGTGATAGAATCCGAGAATATGATAGCAGTGTCTGGCAAATGCCTACCTAGCACTGAACATAGGCCTAAACTGTTAGATTTGACAATACTTGTTTTTAACAGGGCTTCAGTGCAAGGGGCCTCATATTGCATATGCATCAACGGCTGAAGGCCCACTGCTTAAGCCATTTTTATTACACCAGATACATATTTATAACTTCAATTTAGCCATTAAATATCATAAGATTGCTTTGAAATGTTACTACATGATAAAGCTAGCTCAACAAGACTCCAGGTGTATGTGCTTTGGGCATGAAGGAGCAGGTAGTGAGATGGAATGGTCATATGGATTGACATGGACATGGCCAATCACTGGGTGAGTAAGTAACCAAAAGATAACCACAAGGTGTGTGTACATCCACACATCCTATCTTTCTCATTGCTGTATTACAATTCAATAGTTTCAGCGCTTTAGTGCCACATAATAGCCCAAACTAAAAACCAGTGAGAGGCTACACCAAAGAAAGTACTGACGTGTAAAGAAAGTATGGGGCGTAAAATGGGGAATCTAGTCTGTACCATTCAAATGATAGTATATAAAATTCTTTCATTTTAGAGAAAGATGTGCTACATCGGAGCCACACGTATTAATTCCCCTAAAACAGCAGACCACATATACCCTCCACACATACACTTCTAGATAAATATGTACCAAGAGCACACCGGAAAAGTCTTTGCATATTTTGTAGACTTGCAGAAAAGTCTTTGCATGTTTTTTAGACCAGCAGAAAGCCTTTGACTTTGTCTAGCATCCTGAAATAGCATAGGGAGAAATGTGGTTTAAGGAATCTTCTCAGCGGCAAAGGGGGCGGCATCACAGTGTCACACACATGAAAAATGTGGACATATAAAATTGATGATCGACCCTAATACCACACTTAATATCTTTTCGTTATAATGCCCCCGCCCAGAGTATGCCTGTGTTCTTATCCAATTCAGTGATTGGATCTCATCTTCACTGAAACCTCATTCTAAGGTGCTTGTACTTCGGGATTTGAACCTGGGCGACAATGAACCTGATGACACCCTGGCTAAATCTACTCAAGACCACACTAGAGAACTTGAATTTATCTCAACGCATTAAACAGTCATCACATAGTGGTGGTAGGATTCTGTAGTGGGTGGCTTCCCATAGTGTTAGATCACTTTGAAGCGAATCCCTGCCCTTGGTATGACCACTTCTTCATCTCTTTACAGCAGCCGAAATGTATGCCACTTGAAAAAAAGAGGAACTCTCTAGTGAAGGATGTTTGTCGTAATTTGCATAAACTAACTCCCATCTCCATGCGCCCTCTCTTTGCCCCTTTAATAGACAACCTTGCTTGATTTGACTCTGCCTCAAAAATTGCATCAGCCTATGACAATGTGACAATATGATGACTATTGCATTGAACAATCTTGTTCCATTAAAACAAAGACTGGTAAAGATGCAACCACCAAAACTGTGCTATTCCTCCGACACCCAGAAATTAAAATCACTGAAAGACAGGGCCTTCAAGAGATGGCGCGAGTCCCGCTCTGTTGGCAGTCAAGACTCATAAGCAGTCCATCTGTGAGGCCAAGGAATTGTTTTATGAGATGAGAATTAAGGGTGCCTCTTCCAACTCAAGGGAACTTTTTAAGATCTTAAAAGAACTAGAGGACCCATGTCCATCTTCCTCTTCAGCCACAAAGGATGTGAAGTGGAATTTGGATATCCAGAACTCAATGCGGCTAAAAATCAAGAACATCAAAAGTGACATCTTGGTCAACATGAATGCCATATCAGACAGCAATATAGAAAGACCAGTTGATCATACACCTTGCTTTATCTTCTCTAAAGTAACAGATTTGGTTATCTTGGAGATGCTAACAAACTGGAGCCAACCAATTGAAGGGGGACGTTTGCCCCACGGCTATTGTTAATTGTTGTGCCCACCTTCTTGCCCCTCTTATTACTAAATTTGTTAATCTATCCTTCTATGAAAACTATGACCCCACTACCATTACATAAGCATGGACACCCCTGCTAAAAAAAACAACTGGATCCGTCTTTGGCAGGCAACTATTACCCCATAGCCAACATGCCTTTTCTTCTAAGAACATTAGATAAGATCGCCCACCAACAAATACAAAACTTTCTTGGCCATCACAATATTCTAGGCCCAAAACAGTCAGGTTTCCGAAGCCATCATCGTAGGGAGTCCACCTTATTAGATATTAAAACAAATATCTTGCAACATATGCATAAAGGACAAATAACTCTTCTGGTGCTTCTGCACTTGACTGCAGCATTCCGTCTGGTGGACCATGGTACGCACATTTCCAGAATTCAAGATTCTTTCGCCTTTTCTCTTGGAGCTTCAAGCTGGGTTCTTTCTTGTTGGATGAAGCAAACAGCAAGAGTCCACTGTGACAATGCCATCACAGAGGGCTTTGCCCTGCCCTGTTGTGTCTCACAGGGTTTATGGATGCCCCCTATGCTCTTCAACATTTTCACCTTGCCTCTCTTTGAACTGTTGGAATCCAATCGTGTAATTTATGCAAATTATGCAGATAACACTCAGTGTCTCATTCCCCTTACAGCTTATTATGTGGACGACTCTCTGACAATCAACATCACATACAATCTCATACATGGGTGGATGGTATTTAATGGCTTAGCCCTTAACAACTCAAAACCAGAGATTATTATTGTCAGCACTACCTACAAGTAATATGGACCCTGCATTTCAAACTTAAGTGACCAAATGTTCGCTTAAAACTCTTCCAAAGGTCAAGACTCTAGGAGTTGTTTTGGATCAGGAGTTGAGCATGAAACCTCATGTTAGCCATCTTGTTTCTTGCTCTTCCTATTATCTCAAGCTCCTGGTGCATATTCGTCCTTTTTAAGACCCATGCTCTTGTGCCACCCTGACTCGGGCCATTATTGACTCCTGTTTAGATTACTTCTGAAGCCTATTATAGGGCATAGGAAAGGGGGAACTTAATAGCCTCCAGGCTGTTCAGACCAATGCGGTCAGAGTGGTGTGTGGTCTGCATAAATCAGACCATGTATCTGTGGCAAGAAAATCCTTGCATTGGCTTCCCATTAGTAAACACATTATCTTCTGCACTCTGTGTATTGCACACTCCTGTCTCTTTGGAAAAAGTCAAATCTACCTTTCATCTCTGCTGGGATGACTCCCAGCTAGACGCACTTTGAGGTCCAACAACTCAGGCCTCGTGCTGACCCCAAAGGCAAAACTGACCATGGTATTGGATGGATGCTTACCAGTAACATTCCCTCACCTTTGGAATGCACTACCACCAGATCTAAGGTCTTGCTCCTCCTTAGCATCGTTCAAACGTAAACCCAAGACCCTATTGTTTGAATGACAAACTTTCCAAGCTAATATTCCCTTGACAGTTAGGACACCTTTTGATTACTCTATCTTTGTCTAGTCCTGCACGTCCATGCCCAAGGGCCTAGTTCCAGCTCATTACAAATAAAATAAATAAATCAATGTTGTTGATATGTACATTGGAAGAATCATGTAGAAATAATCTACCCAGGCCCAGCCATGGACTAGTCTACAGGGCAATAGGACAATGCCCAAACCAAAAACGCGAACTGCTAGTGTGGGCCAGTTTTTTGGGTCAAAGCGGGCCACATTTTTGGCCCGTGTGGGCCAGTTTGATAAGTCACTTAACCACGTGGTAGTTTTGATCAGTGTTACTGAAAAATGCACAATTAACATCACATTTTATCGAAAACCACCCACTTGGGTACTACCCAAGCAGTCTGTCACAAAAGGACTGAATTGGCATTTGCAAATGTGGGAAATGTTTTCATTGGTGCCTGAGACCATTTTATGCTTCAGGCCGAGCCTGCCCAAGCCTAATAATAGCGAGACAATGATAAACTGCCTATTCAATGCTGATGACCTAGTGTTACTGTCACTCACAAAAGAAGGATTACACCGGCCTACAAATCATGTTCAGTGAATCAGAAAGCTGATCACTGGCCATGCAATGGATGATGGCATACTCTGTATAAAACTCAAATGGACGCATGTTACACTGACTACACAATTGGACTCTACACTGAAACCAATCCTTCCATATGAAGGTGAAGTATGCAGGGCAAACCAAAATCACAACCCAGATACTCAAAGTCCACCGAACGTCTAAGAAGACGCCCGCCCAGTGAACTGTAGAAATATAAACAAGATCAACTAAATTCTTGAACTACCTCACAGACAGTGATTTTTGGACATATGACTCTAAGCAAGCCATGAAACATGTATAGATGGCAGAAGACATGACAACAACACTGAAAAAGAAAAAGTACAGCTCAAACCCAAAGAAGCTGAAGCACAATACATGACACACTGGGCATCCTAGAAGTATGCACAGAGCAGGACAAGATTCTACAAACTACTAAAATAAGACTACAACCTCACAAACAGTATAATGAAATACGCCGCTGCAAAAAGGAATGGATCCGAATACAAGCCTTCTCTGCCTATGCCCCAAGACTATGGAACATCCTCCCCATAGGTATCAGACTTGCCCCCATGCTCCTACAATTCAGAAAATAATTCAAGACTCACCTCTTCAAGGAGTCTGTCCACCTCAACACTGAGGCCATCATGTCGCCCCTCGTGCCTCCTGACTTGCTAGACGCCGCCCGCCCCTCTCCTCCCACCACACGGTACAGATGTTCCCCTCCTCTGTGCCCCTCTGTATCCTACCCCCCACTCACTCTATATCTGTTCTGTTGTTACCTCTGAATGGCACTCAATTATGTATCTGTAATGTTGTACACCTCTGTAAAGTGCTCCGTTATGTATCTGTATTGTTGTATACCTCTGTAAAGCACTTTGTTGCTTCTAGAAGCTATGTCCGCACTCAATAAATACAATAAAAATAATAATAATAAAAATAATTGTGACCGCTAAACATACTAAATTAAGTCAATGAATGACCAAATAGAGGAGTGGCCATAGACAAGAGATTCAAACAGGCCTACATAAACAGGCCTGACAAAATTAGAGCGACACAACAAGACCGGTAGATAATGTAATGTGGTACGTGTCGAACATGGAAAACACTTATTAATCCACTTAACCAAACATGAAGCCATGAGGAGTTGCTTTTTCAGAGGCATCCACAAACATCAGAGACCTCTCATTTTTAGAGAATGAACAAACGTTGTGAATCCTGTTTGTTGAGAACTGTAATACCACAGAAAAAAGCAAAAGAATACCTGACAGAAAGTCACAACATAAGGAACTCAATGGATCAGGGTCATACAGGTAAACCATGTGTGACAATATAGATCTTACAGAAAAGCTCATATGGAAATATAAAATAGTGCTAGGCGATATGGACCAAAGATCATATCTCAATATTTTTGGCCTGAGTGGCGATATACGATATATATATATCTCGATATTGTTTATCTGGGTGAAATGCTCGGACTTAAGCCAACAACTACATGTGAGATGTCACAAACACCTTTATTTATCAGACATTGATCAAAATAAAACGCAAATACAGGGTTCCTCTTCCTGTTTGAGAATACACACAGCTGTGAAAATATCAAAACGTAAATAAGAAATTGTAGCATATGTAATAATGTATATATATGTATATATCTCAATGTTACCGACATTGTCTCATTCTATATTGATTTTGAAAATATATCAATATATCTCCAAACTCAGCCATAATTAGAGGGCAGCAATATTTAAGGTGAGTCGGAGACACATAGGAACCCCTCAAAATTCTATTGTTAAAACTTTTGATTCGAGTAACGGATTATGCAGAAATGTCAAAAGCGGCCCCCATAGAATGCAAAGTTTCATAAAGATTCATTAAAAAAAATAAAAGTTAAAAAACATTTTTTTCCAAAAGTGCAGCCTACATCCTATTCATTTTCCCATAGACAAAAAAGGTAGATTTTTGTGAAAGCGCACAGCCCAAACCGCTGGACGGATTTGGACCAGGTCCGAAACATCGTTGACTCGCGATCATGCATGGTTTTGGGTTATTCGGTGCTGTTGTTATTTTAAAATTTGACGGAGAAGGGTTGCCCCCCTTCTCCAAAAATTGTAGTTATAGCTCCCATGGTGCATTGCAGGATCATGGTTTTTAGAAATGAAACGACTGCCGTCTTGTTTTTCTCTCGATGCAAGAGATATTCACGGCTGTAGGTCTCCATTGGTAATTTTTTATGTTTACCCACTGTTTCTGCTGGTCCATCCTAAGGTGGGGAATCAGGACCCTAAATTGGGCTGCCCTATAGTAAGTGTGCATGTCTGGGAGCCCAACTCCTCCTCTCTCCTTCGACTGCACCAGACCCTCTGCTTCTGCCCTTGCCATATACATTTACTGATCCTCTTTTTTAGTTCCACAAAGTGGAGATCGGGCATCTCAATCGGGAGTGCCTGGTACAGGTACATGACTTGGGAAAGCAGAGTCATCTTTACGGACTTCAATCTGCCCAACCAAGATATTGTAGGTCTCGACCATGTCTCTAGGTCCCCAAAGAGCCTGTGTAGCAGTGGGGGGAAGTTAAATTCGTATAACTTATCTAGGTCCTTGGGTATTTAAATCCCTAAATACCTAATACATTCATCTTCTATTGGGATTCCCAAGTCACTTCATTCCCTACTTTTCTCAACTGCTTCCCCTCCCAGGGGAGGAGCACTGACTTTCTCACATTAACTTGGAATCCCGATACCCGCCCGTAGCCCTCCAGTATCCAGAGGGTACTATGGACCGCCGTAGCTACGTCTGAGACGTACAGCAGAACATCATCTGCATACATGCTTATTTTATAGCTCTCCTCCCCCACCCTGATGCTTCTTATCAGGTCTTCCTCCCTCACCTTCATGCCCACGGGATCCATTGTCAGCGCAAAGAGCAGGGGGGGATAGAGGGCATGCCTGCCAACTACCTCAGCTGAGTCAGATTTTTCTGGACATTTTCACATTCACCACTATCCGTGCTGTGGGCTCGGCATAGATCGCTCTAATAGCTTGGCACATTCTGTCCCCAAAGCCTGTCTTCTGAAGCACTGCAAACAAAAAAGCCCACACCACCCGGTAAAAGGCTTTTTCACTGCCTAAACTCAGTAATGCGTAGTCACCAAGTTCCCCGGAGACAAGGTCCATGAGATCTGTATCGCGTTGGGGCTCTGCCTGCCTGCAATGAATCCCATTTGATCTGGGTGTATTATGCATGGCATTTTTTCTTCAAGTCGGGTTGTTAGAATGCAGGTAAAGATCTTTTCATCCACATTTATTTAATAGCGAGATGGGCCAGTAGGAGTGGCAGTAGGCTGCGTCCTCCCCTTCTTAGGTATCACTGTTATTAATGCCTTGCTGAAGGTTTCTGGGGGTTTCCCTGTCTCTAGTATGTTGTTATAGAGTTTTACCATATGTCTCATAAGTACCCCTGCAAACCTTTTGTATAATCCTGTGATGTAGCCGTCTTCTCCCGGGGCTTTTCTGCTCGGGAGGCGGGTGATTGCCTATTGCACTTCTTCTATGGTGATCGGGCCCTCTAGTCGGTCTATCTCTTTTTCCGTGAGTCGGATCATATTAATTCTGCTTAATTATTCCTCTACCTCTGCAGTCGCTCCAGATCTTTCCGAATCGTAGAGTACCTCGTATTAATGTGCAAAGCCTTCCGCTATTTCTACCAGTGTGTTCCTGGGACTCCCTCTCGGGTCCTCCAGGGTGGTCACCCATCTTTCTGCCTTCTGTGCCTGGAGGTTCGCTGCCAGGAGCGTATCTGCTTTATCCCCTTTTTCGTAAAACCTCTGTTTCAGGTACCTTAGCTTGCCCAGGGTTTCCCTTGCCCTTAGCACTTTCAGTTCTGCTGTTTTTGCCTGCAGTGCCTTCTGTATCCCTTCCATGTCTTCACCCTTGGCATGCATCCGTACCTCTCCCTCTATTATTTCCTTATACATTTTTTCCTTTTGAAGCCGCCTTTTGTTTTTCTTTTGTGCACCCTCCCTGATCAGGAGCCCTCTCCATGTGGCTTTCCCAGCATCCGATACCTGTTCATGCCTACCTCCCCATTGTCATTTATCTCAAAGTATTCGGCTATGTCTTTGGTAAGCTGGTCTGCAAATATAGGGTCCTTCCAGGGGAGCTCATTGCATCGCCAGCTACTATCTGGCCTGTGGATCTCGTCTATGTCTAAAAACATATGGACCATATCGAGGTCGGTCCACCCCACTGGCCTAATGTCGCAGCTCGTTACTCTAGCCCCCTAGAAAGTGTAACCCCTCCCTCTTGAATATTTTTGCATCCACTAGTCCACACACCTCTACTGCCCATCCTAAATGCCCAAGTCTTTCTACTTATTCCGGGATCTCCCACCTCCCTATGCCCTCCTTTCCAACACCTCATTCACCCCATCTATATCTGATTCCTTTCTCTTGTGACCATTTTGTGAGGGGTCTGCAGTCCTGTCTTTTCGAGAGCGTGAGATTGGACAAGTCTTGATATATTGTCACCTGTGATCCTTCAAAGTCCACTTCTCTGCACTGCTTTGCCCTGATCAGCACCTTTGTCTTATCCTTGTACCTCAAGAATTTGGCTACTTTAGAGCGAGGGCCACGGCCATAGGGTCGTCCACCCCTGTGTGCTCTCTCCAGTGGCACCACTTTGCCTCCTTCAGCTTCAAAAAAGGTGGTTGATGAGGGCCTGCACCTTCTCCTTCACTCGTCTTGGGCTCTCTTCCGCAATGTCTCTGAGTCCCAGTTTCTGGACGTTATTTCTCATTTCTCAATTTTCTAAATCGTCCATTTTTTAGCATCACCTCTTCTTCCCTCAGCTCCAGTTCTGTCATTCTTGCATCAAAACACATCTCCACCAGGCCCGCATTGAGCTGATTATCTTGAGACCCTCCACCTTGCTTTCGACAGTGCCCATTCTGCTCGTTAGGCCCGCCAATGAGGCATGTATATCCCCTCTAAGGGCCTTGATTTCTGCTAAAATGTGCCCCATGTCCTCCTTTGTAGAGAAAGGGGACATATTCACTTCCGTTAGTACCCTTCCCTCAGGTGCCTTCCTTGATGGCCCCCCTCTGTTTTGCAGGCTGCATCGCTGTTGGGTCCATCGTCTATTTCCACTGGTTCGGGCTCCCCTTTTCCTTTTTACTTTCTTTTTATCCTCCTTTCTTCTCTCCCCCCGATTGTCTCTGTCCTTTATTTTCACAGCGGTTTCCCCCTCCTGTGCGCAACTTTTTGTCGTCTAGGGGTTATCTCCTTATCGCATTTACCCCCATCTCTTGGGTCCCTGTCGTTGTGGCAGTCTGGTGTGGACTCTTTGCTCACTTCCTCTGGCTTTCGGGAGTGGGGTGTCAGAGTGGCCTTGTCACTGCGTTGCTTAGCATGTCCCTTGGCTCCCTTGTTTCAACTTGAAAGTGTCCCGGGGTGCCTCACAGCTTGCTTCCCTCTAATTGGGCATTTATTTTCATGTTTTTGCCCTTTAGTCCTAGCACCTTCTCTTCTACTTGTGGTCCCTCTTTTGCAAACACCCTCTTGCTCTCCACTGGTCATACAGGCCTCCCTCGGGCCCCGGTCCTCTCTCCTGCATGTTCCTTTCTATGGAGAGTGGGACTTCGTGCCTCACCTGCAGCCCCAATCTGGGTCACAATCCCCAGCTGCAGACTCACCTCTGCGCGCTGGGTCTGTAGTTGTCCCCGGAATGAATGCTCCTCTGGAGGACGGGGCTGCCCTCCCTCACTGCCTGCTCCTCCTCCTCCTCGATATGGTGTCTGCATGCTCTGGTTCCGCTGCACTAACACCTCGCAGCGGGCCTCTCTTTCTTCTCGTTCCTCTGACTTGGGAGGGCATTCGAGGCTCGCACCTTCCCACGCCGGTGACCGGACCTCTTCCGGGGGGCCGGAAGTGAGTACAGCAGCGTCGCAACACTGCCCTCACTAGGCTGCCGGGCCGATGGGCGATTATCTGGGGTCTCTGTCGTCGTGGCAGTCTGGTGTGGACTCTCTGCTCATTTCCTCTGGCGTTGGTGGGGTGTCAGAGTGGCCGGGTTACTGTGGTTCCTTAGCCTGCTTCTTGGCTTCCTTGTTCCCACTTCAAAGTGTCCCGGGGTGCCTCACAGCTCGCTTCCCTCTAAGTGGGCCTTGTTTTTCTTTTTTTGCCATTTAGTCCTACCACCTTCTCTTCTATCCGGGGTCCCTATTTTGCAGTGCCTGGCGTGCCTTCCTGTGTGGTCAGAAAACCTTCTTGCTCTCCCCTGGTCGTTCAGGCCTCCCTCAGGCTCGGTCCTCACTCCTGCAGGTGCCTTTCTTTGGTGAGGGGGGCTTCGTGCCTCACCTGCAGCCCCAATATGGGACACTCTCCCCAGCTGCAGGCTCACCTCTGCGCACTGGGTCTGTAGTTGTCCCAAGCATGAATGCTCCTCGGGAGGCCCAAGCTGCCCTCCCTCACTGCCTGCTTCTCCTCCTCCCTGATCACGGTGTCTGCATGCTCTGGTTCCGCTGCAGTAACACCTCGCAGCGGGTCTCTCTTTCTTCTTGTTCCTCTGACTTGGGGAGGGCCTTCGGGGGCGCGCACCTTCCCACGCTGGTGTCCGGACCTCTTCCCGGGAGCCGGGGCTCTCGGCATTCGGGAGTGCAGCAGGGCCGCACCACTGCCCTCACTAGACTGCTGGGCCGATGGGCGATTATTTGTGCCAGTGCTGAGTTACGCTTCCTCACTTCGTTTGAGGGCTGGCCCATCCTTCTGCCGCAGTTTTGTGCCACTTAACAGTGTGTAGGCAGAGGGAAACCACTCTTCCTCATTGCCTTTGTGCTGGAGGGAGCAGGTGCCGAAGTTCAGGTAGCCATGTTTCCCCGCACCCCCTGGTGGTCTCGGCGGTGTCAGTGTTTTATATTTTTTTTAAAGTTGTGTGTTTAGGTATAGTGACATCAGGGGTGAAAAATCAATGCCAAGTTCAGTGATCTGGTAGGTATTAGAGACTATTTTGTCTATTGAATTGTGTTTTCAGACGTTTGAGCATGTGAGACTTTGGAGAAAGACAGAAGAAAATAGTTTAACAAAATTAATATAAAAAGCAGCAATTGTAGTCTAGTTTTAGATGCGCCACACAATGTATTTTAGGTTGTGTATTCTCACTTATGATATTATGTTGTGTGGGTGTGCAATGTTTGCCTAGCTAGTTTACTGTTATGTCTTTTTTCATGATTCTTATTTTTCAGTTACTTTACATTAGTACACAAGTAGTGTTGTTCTGTATGCATCATTTAAGTTGGATTGTAGTATAAAACTTGAAGTCAGTCTCCCTTTTAAGTGACTTTTTGTAGCCGGTTCTATGGTAAAAGTCAATGAACTGTAGTCGCGGGTATAATAAAAAAATGTTTTATTTATTGTATTTGTGTATTTATGTATGAGTAGTCTTTAAAAGGATTGTTTTGGGGTACACTGAGTGTATAACTTTAGCACATCAGGAGTACTGTTTTGATATTATGAAGGAACACTGCATTTCGGTGTACTCTGTCTTGCCTATAAAAATTGGCCATGTAGAACTGACTTATTAGTACGCGCGGGTTACTTCAAATGGCATGGGTATACTTGCGTCCATACTTCGCAACGTGTGATTGGATGGTTCGTTGACGCATCTACAAGTCACATGTAGGCACAGAACCGCAGCGCGTGAAACCATTGGCTGGAGTATTAGGCACAAAGATGCGTAGCATCGTCAAAGGATGCAGACGTTCTATTGACTCATTTAGCACACGCAGGTTACTCCTGCCCCCCCCCCATGCATTGCTGTGCGTAGCCAAGCATGTATCCTTAGTAAACGAGGCTATAAAAAAACATGAATATATCTACATATATATGGGCAGAGTCTGGAAAATATATATTTTAAAATATATTGCCAGTTCTAAGATTGTATTAACTATTCATGAACAGTACATATACATGTAAATACTTTAACAAGTTAAGTACATACACAAACTCATTTTTTGTAACAAAAGGTTTATTTGGGGGTATGTGGTTGTCCAGTTGCTTTTTATTTTACTTTCTAGACCTAATACAGTGTTCTCAAACAGTCTGTAATTAGTGATGTCATCAGTGATGTGATCTGTGATGTCATCATTGTGGTCATAGGCTGCGCAACACGGGGCGCGAAATAAGGTGGCTTTAACTGAATTTCCAGGGTTTCAGTGCATTAAGTTCTCGCCTTAACGTCCCTGCAACTAAAGTTTGTTCCTTGAATATAATATATACAGAAACTTGCAAGTTCGTAGCTATCATATATGGCAGGGGTCTGCAACCATTGGCTTGTCGGATGTTTTGGACTACAGCTCCCATCATCCATAGCCAGCATAGTTAATGGTGAGGAATCATGGGAGTTGTAGTCTAAAACATATGGACAGCTGCATGTTGCAGGCCCCTGAACTACGTGGATGTGACATTTGATAGACATTGAAAATGATGCTTGCATTGTCTGTGCTGTCACTTGGAACTGGAGGTGGAATACATACAGACCATAACTGAAAGTCGCTGTAAAGCGCTCCACTGCTGTTGAGTAATAGGTACGCTCTTTAAGCAATAAAATACTAAATAAAATAAGCTACCATCTATTATTCTATGTTTTATATGTCCTCTCTTATGAATCTCTGCTGACGACCCCACCAAACAGTACAATAAGTAAATAAATAAATATGCGTATAGAGGTTGATTGTGAATTCCATATCCGCTGGATGCATTCAGAGAGGGAAATAGTAGCTAATGGTGTCCTATGGTGAATAAAATAATAATTATGTGTAACATGTAACAGCGTTGACAATAGCTGCATCTTCAGTCATGCCGAATTGTGTTGTATTGCTCAAGATGCTGAGTAAACAGGCTTGATGAAAGCCAACCCCGACAGGAAAGCATGTGCGTGCATTGCAGGAAACAGCCATTTCTGTGTGCTGGTACTTTAACGCCAGCAGCAAAACATATGCAATCAATCCATATGAGACTGCACGGGTGGGGGGAGGGGGAGGCGTGGGGTGTCTGTTCTATGCGCTCTGAGACCCCAGGACTGCCAAGCAGTGCAATGCCGCTGACTGTGGCCAGGGAAGCGAGGAATGCTGAGGCTGCAGCTTGAGCCCAGGCGCCAGAGGCTGGCCCAAACACAAGCGCCATCCAACCGGTGCCCGGCAGCGGGCAAAGGGGTGTGGCCAGGAACACGGTAACGCTCCCAAAGGAAATTAGCAGTCAGTCCGTTTCAGATGCACCGACTGTGCTTTTGACTTCCGGGAAAGGGCCTTCTGCTCGGACACTATCACCAGCTTCCTCGCGCTATCAGTTTCCCAGGGACTTAGCGAGCAAGCGACTGATCGAATCCAGATGCATATCACTGCACTGCTGTCATCTTTCACCTTTCAGCAGAAATGTTGCTTTATTTGTTTACAAGTCTTTTGCATTTGAAGGGCAGTGCCCAAGAGATGGGCCAGCAGGGGTGGACTGGGAACCAGAGAGTCTTAGCAAGTCAACCCCTTTCCCATAAGAACATTTGGAAATAAAATAGGTGATCACACAAAAGAGGCCCGTGATGCCGAGGCCCACCTGGAAATCTCCAGAGTTCCCCTAAGGCAAGTGCACCCCTGTGTGCCCGAACAATGCTAAATGCCTTCTCTGAAAATGCATGCACAGTCAAAGCAGCCAAACAGATAGCTCAGCGTGTTACGTGCTTGCTGCTGTGATTCGGGTAGGGTGCAATCAACCTGTCAACCCCGCGAGATCGATAGCAACACCTGCCAATTACAGAGCAACAGAACTGTAAAAACTCTGAAAGCAAGCAATGTGTATGAAAACAGGTGATGATGCTGCTGTATTTGTAGTATACAAATTCAGCTGTGAGCCCCACACACTAATGCTCCTATGACCTGTCCTTGCCAAGAGGGTCTATCCTCACTCTCGCTGAAAGGCCTGTCTGGAGTAAATCATTTTGCCGTTGCTTTAAGTCGCTATGACCATATTTTATGTCCATAGCGATACAAATGTGAGTCCTGCATTGATGTGGTTGGGGCTTGCCGCAGGGTTAACTCCGACGGTCCATCAGTTCAACAGCAGACCTCCCCCACTAAATCCTTCGTATTGTTCCCCCATTGTCTATATTTCACACATGCAATGGCCATTTTACTTTGATGTTATCCCCGCCTATAGAACTGTATCAGCATGCTATTTACCACCATAGCATAATAACTGGGTGCATATTTATTAAGGGAATGTCCAAAAAAGTAACCACTTCTTTGCTGAACATTTTATCTTAATTGCATGCAACTAAAATCTATTGGTGAATGATCAAGAGGAGCCAGCCAATCAGTTGACTAGGAACGAGGGTTGACGTTGACCATGTCCGCGCGCAACTCTAACGCAGGTACACTGAGTTGAGGTATGAGAAAGTGGTGGTGTTCTCAGATTCATTGAGTGGGTTACAGGCGATTGTGGCAGGGGATGGTGATAGGAAGGATGTGATTTTGGACATTAGGATGAAGATTGATCGGTGTGTGCGTGGGGGTATGGATTTGGAGTTGGCGTGGGTTCCAAGTCACAGTGGCATTTTGGGAAATGAGTTGGTGGATCTGGCGGCGGGTGAGGGTATGAGGAGGGGAGCGATTGATGTGAGGTTGCCTTTGAGTGTGGATGAGGTGAAGGCTGTGATGATGAGACGGGTCCTGGATGAGTGGCAGGAGAGGTGGGTGAATGGGGTGAAGGGCAGGTGGATGTTCGGTGTTCGTGGGAAAGTGTCGGTGAAGGTGGATGCAGAGAGTTCAGAATGGAGGAGGGGGGAGGAGGTGATGCTGAATCGGTTGAAGATAGGTCATGTGGGGCTGAACGACTGTCTATTTCGAATAGGGAAGCGTGAATCAAGGGATTGTGCGGTATGTGGAGTACCTGAAACGGTAGGACATTTTTTGATTAGGTGTGAAAGACATGTTACGGAGAGAGAATTGGTGAGGGTTCGGTTGAATGAGATGGGAGTGGCTGAGCTGAGTGAGAGGATTATACTGGGAGGTGATGGGGAGAGAGGCAGGAGGAGGAGTAGTGTGATGTTGGATTTTGTGAGACAGACGGGGAGGTGGGAGGAGTTGTGAGCTTAAATGGAGCCAAATAATAATCAGTGGGTACGGTGCACATCATCCTATAGGATGGGGAAGCGCCTGCGTGGGTCCGCCCACGCTTCCGATAATTAAGAAGAAGAAGAAGAACGCAGGTACACCAGCTTTTCTTTTGCTGAGTGCCCCGGCCCCATAGCACCCATTGACACTTCCAGAAATCCCACACTCCTTCCCTACCCTCTCTCTACTTCCGCAGCACTTAACACTCCTCCGGCTCTTTGGCTGCTTCATGCATATAGAGAAAGGTCTTGCTGCAAGCGCCTGTCATTATTTCCAGGGACATTTTTGCTTGTAGATTTTTTTTAATACAATCTAGTGTGTGCAGTAAGCCCTAATGCAATTTCCCTTTAAAAAAAAACAAATATTAGCACCCTGGATTTTAGCCTGGGCATTAATGGCTGCTCTGGGGAATAAGATGCAGGGTGTCCAACTCCATGGCCAAAGTGGCCGATTCATGTCGGGTTTTCAGGATACCCCTCATTAATATTCTTGAGATAAATGTACATACAATGATTGTAAATGTATGCACATTTTTCCTCATGAATATTAATGAGGGAGTTCCTGAAACCCCATCAAGATCACGGGCCTCGAGGCCTGGAGGGGGACAACTAGCCTCCCTGCCCATTGCTGCCATTAACCTTATATTTAAAAAAGTGACCATAATCAGAAGTTCACAATACATCCAGACTTTTTTCTTAAGCTGGTAAACATTGTCATGGAAAAATGTGTCTTTAAATTCCTCAATGTCTTGCCCTCCATCTAGGAGATTTGCATAGGTAAAGGCACAGAAAAGGGGGAGGAGTTGCTAAAGGACTCACGGACTTTGGGATCTTATAGGGGTGTATTAAAAGGAACACACTTGTCTTCCATTCTCCTAGCAGGAAAAGGGAAAGGTCCAGAATTGCTGATGGAGACTCCAGGCCCGGCTCCAGGTATTTTTAACTGGGTGGGCCAGGTTTGTGACCAGGGGGGCCCAAATTCCAATGGGTGTGGGTCTAGGAGTACCCTAAATAATGTGGTGGCGTTGAACCAGATTTCCCACATCCGTGACCCAGTAAAAAATGTATTTCCAAGTCTGGAAAAATGCATTTGCACCCCTCTATAAAAAACAGTACAGAGCAATAAGAGCAGCAAGGAACATAGTGTTGCAACATCAAGCTACCTATCTTCCCTTCACATCCGCTCTTCCCTTTCTATTATATCCAATCCTCCTTCACCTTTCACCCCAATTCACCTTCCTTCAGCTCCTCTAACCACCATTCCCATTTACCTCCACTCCCACCAGCCCCCAGCATGCATTTCTTGGCCTGGCTGGGGAAAATCGAGGGTGATGCATCCTCCTCCCCCTCTGAAAGGGCGGAGCAGTGAGGCCCCCAGTCTTTGTACCATCTCAGATGGTGTTCGCCCCAACAATGCCTTTCTGAACACTGTGGCTACTCCCAGCAGGCCAGGGGAGTTGCTAGGTCTGGAAAAGACCCGGGGCTAAGCTGATGTCGGAACTGTTGGGACTGGGGGCTAGCTAGTCTTTTGGCTGTAGCTCCTGAGATTCTATCCTGGGCTACAACCAAAAGATCAGGGGCTATAGCCCCCTTAGCCCCCCCTAGCAACGCCCCTGCAGCAGGCCCAGGAGGAGGTGCTTGTGCTACCTCCATCTTGTTGTGAAAGATTGACCCTCCCCCCTCCAGAATACTGAAGCAAGGAATAGGAGATTTTGTTTCTTACAAAATTAAATTTTAAATATAACATCTTATAAGTTGTTGCATTTCTGCAGCACATTTTAATTAAGTTGAGGGTGCGAGGGAGTGATGGCATGTAGGATAGAATGCTAGGGCTTGGAGAGCTGCATCAGGAGGCAGACGATGCAGGTTGAGGTGTTTCTAGCCTCTTGGTATTGCTCCTGGTGGGGTGTGGCAGGGAGGAGACTACCTTGCTCACCTGACATGCCCCTGTGCATCATTGTCTGGTACATACTATATAAATACTGTTTATAATATGCAACTTTCCATGATGACTTTTTGTTTGATGTATTTACTTTGATTTGTTATTGAATTACACCATTTTGTTCAATAAATTTCGCATATTTTCAAAGAATGATGTGGATGTGTTTTGTTAGTGGGTCCTAATGCCTGTGCTGCCCATCTATTAAACCTTTAGCAAGACTTTTTGGAATAGCTTATAATGCGAACTGAATCACTTCTAGGGCCACCTATTTTTAGCAGGCAAGGCATAGTAAAATTAAATAATTTGCCCAGGATCACACACTTTGGTTAAATGGTAAAGCCAGAATTTGAGCCTAGCCTGAAATTTAGATTCTTAACCACACATCTTCCAAGCTCAAGTTGGTACAAATATGTGTTGAAGTTTGGTTTTGAATGCCTAAAATAATACTCAATTTGATACAGATTACTTAAAACATGCACAAGTCACTTGATAAATCAACCTGACAATGTATTCATCATTGTAGAAACGTGTTGATGAAAAGAGTAAGGGGGCCTTTTATTTTGAATCTTAAATTGTACAGGAAGGGACCACTCCTGTTTCCACTTTTTTTCAAAAGGGACCATTCATTAATGTTCATGTTTCCACTAACTACTGGAAAAGTAAAGAGTAAAACACAGGTGAAAATCACCTTTGCTCTTCACCTTTCCACCATGTGTCTGGAAAAGTGTAAATCACTTCCACAATTAACGATTGTGGGAGTCATCCACAATGAATTCCTTTGGAATCTGCCTGCTTTTACAAGTTGTAAAAGTCAGGCAGATCCCATAGGAATCCATTGGTTTTCCGCCAACTTAAAAATACATGCTGGTGGAAAGCCAATTGGATTTGGTAGGGGGGCCTTGTTAACTCTCATCTTCTCTCCAACTTCGCATGCCAAATCATACAAAATCCTGCAGCTCATAACAAGTGGTGATAAATACATCCACTCCGCTTGACTTGGAAAATGACCCCCTATGATTGTAGCTTTATTTCCCCCTCCTGATTGGGATCCTACAAGCTGCAGCATAGAAATCAATGAGAACATACAAAACATCTCATACAGACACAACAAACAAACAAACAAGCAAACAATGAATTGCATGACAAGGTTGTTGTTTCACACAGCTTGTTCTTTGTCCCCTTAGTTTCTAATCACCCAACAATCACACTTAAATAGCTTGTTAAAACCCTATATAATTTTAATAAAAAAACTGCCACAGCAATGGCCACTGCCTTTTACCTTTTATCATCTCCAATCACTTCCTGTTGTAAATAATCTGCATCTGATACATGTTAAAAAGATAACACCTAACTGCGTGGGCCTGTGCACCCTTGGCTGTTTGTATTTGAGGGGAGAAAGGCAAAGCAGGGGGGGATGGGCATTGTCCAAATGTTAAATCCATAAATGTATTCTGTTTGAATGCAAACTCGTAAGTTACTAAAACAGTAGGAGGTTATCAAGTCAGTTTGAATCATGAACCATTTCTGCAGAGTAGACTAGGCTTCCACACAGACCAAGATACATTCTATTTAGGTCAGACTCCCACTGAAAAGTAATCATGAGAAGATCTGAAACTGGTCCATACTTGCCATGCTAGCCTTATCATTTTCAGGCAGGGTCTTGTTGGACCAACTCAGTGATGCGCAGCTTGATTTCCTAGGCGTAGCAAGCAAGGCACCCGCATCTGGGCATATACACGTTCACTTAGGGAGACAAATTGAAGACAACATGTATTGGTGAAGCGAACAGCTTTGAGGTTTGATTAGGCATGGATAGGCATTTGCCAGGCACTGCCATAAGGGTATGTGGCGTGATGGAGTACGAAGATGGACAAGGTGGTATCATTTTGGCTATAGACTTGTATTCAAATAAAGAAAAGAACCTGTCTCTCCCTATTTGAAGAGGGGTTTTCCCTACCTCAAACACAAAATAACTTGAGTGCTCGTCAGTATGTAAGTCAAAAGAACCCATAATACTGTTCTCTGTCCGAACCACCTACTCTATCCCCGACACTAACAAATAAACCAAGAAGAAAAGGGTTCAATGAACTTAGGTTAACTTAAACGCAGTCTCTTATATCAAGGTCTGATTTACCAAATATACTTAGACCAGGAAAATTACTTTTCCCGGTCTATCTGGAAGAGCCTTGGAGACTGTTCCTTGATAGTTCTGTGTACAAGTCTTTATATGTCTATTTACTTACTCCCAATAATTGGTGAACAACAGAGGTAAGACTTTATCAACTCTTCTTCTTATTGCTGGCACTTTGTCAGGAATTTTATATCTTGACTATTGGGGAGATTACTCCCTGCAAGTTCTTGATCCTTTAGGTACCTTTCACATGTGTTGAGTTGCCCACTGTGGTGAGGGAGTGGGAGTTCATTCCTGAGGCACTCTTGAGATTTATGCTGTCTTCTGTCACCAGTGTGATGAAGGAGATCACTCCAGAGGAATACTTGTCTCTTGGTTCTTTCGGTATCACTACTGTGATAGAAGTCACTCCTGAAGAATACTTGACTCTTTGCGCTCCCTGGACCCCACCCAGCTTTCTCGCTCCTGTTACTAGTATCTTCATGGGGACCGCAACTTGTTCTTCGCAGGGTCTCAGATCACTGTCGGTTCAACACGTGTTCAGTGCGTATTCCTGCTTTGCTCCTCTTTGGTCTGTATGGCTCCGCTGAGCTGTTACTGTGGCATTGTCGATTTGTTTTATGGACCACACAGTGCACGTCCAGGCCCCCCCATGCTGAATTCTTCCTGCTTCAGCAGCCAGTTGGGTTTGCTCCGGCTCATGCAATTCCTTTCAGCTTCTTCTTCGGAGACCAACTGTCTCTCAGCGCTTCGGGCAGCGTGGGTTTGAATTTCCCAGACCCTGCACTATGGACACCAGGGTCCCTTACTACTCTTCCTGCTCCCGAACACACTTAGTCCTTCCTTGGTCTTTACTTTATATTGCTGGGCCTGCCCCAACGTAGCGGCAATGTTTGTCGTAAATGCCTTTGAAGTTACCTTCAAGCCTAACAGTGGCCACCTCATCATGGTTCTTTGGTAATTTCTTCTGCTGTTGTTCTGAATGTTTCTTTGGCTCTTCCTCATCTCAGTCCTGTCTGGCCTTACATATGCAATAGTAGAGACTTAACAATAACATACATTAGTAGCTTCAGGTTGGGAGGAAGAAGGAGGTAATAGGGCCATGGCTCCAGGGAACAAGGGTGGAGGGCGGCCTTTTACGGACGGGAGTCCTCATCCCCATGAGCGGAGTCTCCCCATATGAGGTCCTCCCACTTTGTACCACCCCTAGAGGGACCAATGGGTTGGGGCCTCACCTCCCTATCCTCATAGGGGAGGGCTACCCTCTGGGGAGATGTGATGAGAACCTGTGAATCATCACAAGTACTGCCTGGCCATAGGATGGGAAAAGCTGGAAAACGGAGCGTACCAGGGCATATAATGGCATTGCTTGGCAAATGTCGGTCTAATACCTATCTGCAAGCCAAAACTGTTGCCTTTGTGGTTGCTTGCTTTAGACAGGACTTCAGTGCAAGGAATAGAGGCATTGACAAAGATATTGCTTATAAAATCAACTGGCTGAAGGCACACATTAATCAATTTTTATTACACCAGGAGCTCATTTACATAGGCAATTAAGTAATTAAAAACACTCAAAATAATGCTTTGCTATAACATTGGACAGCACTATACAGCAACACGTGTTCCAGAAAGGGTATGTTTTGGTGGCGAGGGGCAGGAAGTTGGCGGTAATGCCATAGGCATTAACATAGACCTGGCTAGTCATTGGGTGGGTAAGTCACCAAACTGACTCATAGGATGTGTCTTTCTCCAGACATTTTATCTCCATCCTATATGTGTTCCACTGCATGAGTTCTGGCTTGTACCTAGTAGGCAAATATCTCTGAATCAATCATAACCACTGGCATTGTTCTGGCCAGCCACCCATACCATTGTTTTTAGATCATCCTTGACCATGTCACTAATCCCAAACTACTAGACCACAAAGCCTACACATGCATGTGGCTTGTGTTCCAGTGCAGAGGGGACATGGCCTAGCAATTGAGATTGGACTGCACCTTTTGGTGGCAGCACCAGGAGTCATTTGCTAATGGCTTGTCCCCTTCTGTAATGGCACACAAATACTCCAGAATAATGGCATGGAATGTTGCGCAACGGTAGTGGTAATTTTGAATTCAAAGCCTTGCACATATCACTATTTGATTTTACTACACTCTCCCCTCCTGAATTACATTTTTATTACTACCAACTGTATCTTTTCACTTATACTCAAGTAGTTAATTCAGCAGAATATATACTTTGAATGTCATTTGTAAGGGCCTCCAGTTAGATGATTCACCTTCCGCTAAAAGTAAGTGTCGGCAGCTGACATGTCAAGCTTCCATGATAATTAAACAATATGGAAAATGTTCTCTAAGGCCAACCATTGCCTTTTATCAACAAAAGGCAGTGCCGGTCCTAATCTATGGTGTGGAAAATGCATCGGGGTGTTCACACGACTTGTGGAACACACTGGAAAACATTTTCTGGGTCAGGGTCCTACAATTACCTAAAGGAACTTTGACTGTTTGCATACGTTACAAATTGGGTCTGATCTCAATCCATGCAAGAGTATGCTGTAACTTTCTAAACTTATTCAGGAAAACGATGGTAACAACACCAGTAAATCAAGTAAAAATACTGCATAACCCTGGTAATGATAAAGTGTATACCGTGTTATCAATGTGGAACAAGCAATGTCTTGAAGTCCTGAAAGAACATGACATTGCCTTAAAACCCCTTATTGACAACCCGGACTCGGCCAAGAAGAAGCCATGGAGATCTGACTGCCGCCAAACATGTGACTCAAGGCGAACATCAAGACTGAATAAGGTCTGCAGTGAAGCAAGAGCATATCGGTAGCTGCAAGCCTACTTTATCTCGATTTCCTGAGCAAAAATCGAGATCTCTCTATATGCAGTTCAGGCTTAACGTGCTGACAACCAAAGAACGCCTAAGCACATGGGCGCTTTATGCCGAACTGGACCCGACGTGTCGCTTCTGCAATCTACACAAGGAGACACTGAAGCATCTAACGCTGTTTTGTCCAAAGTTTCGGAACCTGAGAATACAAATCTTGGGTCCAGTGATCAGTAGGTACCATACATTGAATGCTGACGACTGGTGGCAAGCCATGTTTGACGTGGCAGACAGAAAACTGATGTTTGCACTGGTTGCCTTCTTGCAGGCCTTGAAGGAATGTCTTGACGACAATTGAACAAGACTCTGAACTTAGTCACCAACGTGAGCGCCTGGTCGGAAACTGAACTGAAAGTTAATATGGTGTTAATTCTAACAGATGACGCGAAGTGTCTGAGTGTAAGAAGACTGATCTTGTTTGTTTTCTTTCACTTTTTAAAGGTTGGAATAAACCAAATAAGAATAATAATAATAAAAAAAGATGATGCACCTTCTGCAGAAATCTGTGTTCAGGCAACATCACCTGTCATTGATTGTTTGATATGGTTAACCATATTATTAAGCATGATGTGAAAAGATGCTATATACCCACAAAAGAGAAACTTACTTTAAATTACAGAAACTGAAATTGTGATTTTAGTTTTGAGAAAATAGTAGGCAGCATGCTTGAATAAGTGTGCTACCCCACTTAAAGATGTGAATGGCCCTCCAA
Organism: Ambystoma mexicanum; assembly: GCF_040938575.1. Classification (NCBI taxonomy): domain Eukaryota; kingdom Metazoa; phylum Chordata; class Amphibia; order Caudata; family Ambystomatidae; genus Ambystoma; species Ambystoma mexicanum. The sequence goes on from NC_090938.1 coordinate 195,135,264, forward strand.
CTCCCTGGTCATTTGTGCTTTTATGTTGTGGAGCATGAATCATTGTCTAGAGCAAACAAAATCCTGGCCGGTCCTCCTGCAGTTCAGCCTCTCAGAATGATGTCTCTGAAATTGGTGCAAGGCTCGGACTGGCCTATAGGGCAGTAGGCCCATGGCCAAACCAAAAACGCAAAATGCTTGCTTGGGGTAGTTTTTTTGGGTCAAAGTGGGCCCGTTTTTGGCCCAATGTGGGCCAGTTTGATAAGTTGCTTCACTATGCGGTTAGTAGTTTTAACCAGTGTTGCTGAATAAATATTCTTTTAAATGCACAATTTGCATCACATTTTATCAACAACAAAAAAACTTGGGTACTACTCAAAACAGTGTCACAAAAGGAATGAATTTCCATTTTCCACTGAGGCCCACTTTTACATTGGTGCCCGAGACAATGTTATGCCCCAGTTCGACCCTGGTTGCTGCTGCATGTGTAGAGTGAAATCCACCACTCAGGCCCATACTCCCTCGGGATTCCAGTGCTGTTTACCACCACTGGCATTGCCCCCTTTCTAGGGGGGAGCCAAGGGTGGCCTTGGGGGGGGCCTGGACCCCCTGCCCCCCTGCTAGAGCCGGGCCTGGGAGACTCCGGGACTTAACAGTGAAGTCAGAAAGTTCAGATTATATGAAACTCACACTAATAAAGCATCAACAGGAGCACAGCTGCAGATCCACAAACAAATGAATGAAGACTGTTTCTGCCTTACCCCCCTTAAACTGTATCTTCTTCCAGTAGCCCCATTTTGCCATTTCCCCATGTCCTTCCAAGAGTACCATAATAGTCAATCCTGCTAATTGTATCCATTTTGTTTCCATATCATCCATATTATTGTACCTTCTCTGTGTGCATCCTGGTTGTAGAGCGTTCGTTTACTTCACAGGAATGTCTCTGTGCCAGGGTCTGAACTGGAAGGAGTGTTCTGCTCCTCCTTTTGCTCGTGTTTGATGACAGTGCCCATGCTCACTCCCTAGGAGTTACTCCATTTGATTTAGAAGCGCTACAAATATTGACACACAGTCATTTTTGGACTTAAACTCTTAAACTCCCGGAAACTATTATTAAGCTCCTGTCCGTTCACAAACCTCCAGGGTATGCATAGCTGCCAAGTGGCCCCATCTCATGACACCTTGAGCCAGTCCTGTCTTTTTAACTTATTGTTGTGTTCTTGTTGAAACCAGCTCTTCCTCCGGTGTGCGTGTGTATGTGCTTGAAGTGTCGTGGGTAGAAAGTGAAAGGTGAGGCTCGAGAGGGAGTATGAGGATGGTTGAGAGAGAGAGAGAGAGAGAGAGAGGGAGAGAGAGAGAGAGAGAGAGAGTGGATGCGGAGGAGGTATAACATTTTGGCGACAAGGCCGACGACCCACGGAACCCACGCATAGGGCAATGCAGCCACAGACAAGCAGAGTCTTCCTTCGAGTGAATCCACATAAAGGCCAAGAGTCATTGATCTACAAATAAGGTGCGCAATGCTAACCATCCAACTGAAGCGATCAGATGTAAAATATAAACAATTCTCCCATTAATCATTTTGAGCGTGAGCGCAGCAAATGAATTAGTCAAACAAGACAACGTCTTGTATACACATTAGAAAAAAGGACCTTAAAGCATCACAAAAACGTGCCGCCATCTTGGAAACAGTAAAATAGAAGTTAGGCGGTAATCAGAATTTTTTTTCTCTTCCTATTCTTATACAAATATGTGTCATACAGAAACAATACAAGACTTGAACATTACAGAAGAAGGACATTATAGCAAATAAGATAATGGATGCAAGGAAAAACAGTACATCCCCTGGAAAGTTTTTTTACCAAATCCTGGTCAACCAAGTGTGGTGTGGCCAGAATGGAGGGAGTATTGGAAAAACACTATATGAAGACAGTAGAACAAGATGGGTTGTCCCACATGAAGAAAAAGTTATTATATGCGTTGGGGCTTGAAAGACAGCGTAAATATAGAGAGTTACCTGAACTGTCGGGCGATGAAGCTGGTGATGTGGAGTATGAACGTGAACTAAGACAATTAGACACATTTTATGCCCCAGAGGTAAATGTTGCAATAAATAGGTACAACTTTTACACCAGAGCACAAAAGGAGAATGAAACAATTGAAGAGTAAGTGTCAGCTCTAAGGAATTGTCTCAGACTCTCTGTTTCAGAACAGGCAGCATGCTGGATGAGCTGATTAGAGACAAAATTATTATACACACACCAGAGACCCGTTGATACAAGACAGATTGTGGATGGTGGCTAACCGCACATTGGATGGTGGTTAACCCCACATTGCCGGAAGCTGAAGCTATGGCTAAAAGAGTAGAACACACACATCTCTGTTCGAAAGAGATGAAGAGCAAGAATATGGAAGCAATTCAAGCTCAAAGTGTCAGACATAGTCAAGCTAAGCCAGCTCAAGAGTACAGAGAGAACTCTTCTGTGAGTGTGGTCAGAAGCAAAAGAGAAAAAGCAGAAACGGATGAATCAAATGGGAGAAGTTATAAGCCTAAAGATCAAGATCATAAAGAAACCAAAGGAAACATGAGAAAGCCTTGGTTGAGGAATGAAGGCAGAGACAAGGACAGATGCTATAAAAGTGGCAGAGTGGGACATTATGCCAATTCAAGTAACTGTCCGGCACTCAATCAAATCTGTGTGATTTGAAGGATGAGGGGACATTTTGCAGTGGTGGGTAGGAATAAGAAAAGGGTGTCGGTGATACAAGATGATGAGGAATCTGACAAAGAGATAGTAGTGGTGGTTCGTGAATGATCTGGCAAGGAATTAAAGTGTCCCAGATGTGACATTTTGTTGGAGAATTGTAAGCTCTCCTTGATGGTGGACTGTTGCTACTTGCATACTATAATTACGAGCAAGACATGGGAAAGAATGGCATACAAAGTATTGAAAGCGAAGGTGCATCCACCAGATATTAAGAATCCTGGAGGATTCGAGGGTTCAAAAATTCACATCACAGGCTGGTTCAAGAGTGCGGTACAGTTCAAAGATCGTCAAGCAGATGTCAAAGTATGAACTTTAGCTAAGAAGGGTGTAAATGTACTTGGCTGGAGGGATCAAGCAGCATGGAAAATATGACAAGATCATGCAAAGAAGAACCAGTGTTATTAATGAAGAGCAGCAGTCCTGGTGTGGAAGGGAACTCAAGAGAGGACACCAGTGACGTATTTCAGAAGCGGTTGTGATTATTGAAAAACCATGCCCACAAGATAGTGTTGAAACCGAGAGCAAGACCTGTTGCGCACAGCAAAGCTAGGCCCATATCATTTGCTTTAGTGGATAGGGTTGAACACGAGTTGAACAGACTTGAGAAGGAGAATGTTATAGAGAAAATTGAATCATCTCAATGGATGAGTCCCATTGTGGTTGCAGTGAAGAAGAACCGGAAGTTGAGGATTTGTGTGGACCTAAGAGATGTCAATAAGAACATATTGGTGGACAGGTATCCCCTGCTCATCATTTCAGAGATGTTGAATTGCATCAAAGGAGCAGATACATTTACCACGTTGGATTTATCCAATGCATATCATGAAATTAGTTTTACTGAAGACTGCAGAGATCTTACAGCATTTATTTCACCATTTGGGTTGTAGCGGTACAAAAGGATGCCATTTGGATTGGCCTCTGCTGCCTCAGTGTTTCAAAGGGTCATGACCCAAGTACTTAAAGGAGTTATGGGCACATTAGTTTACCACTATGATATCATTATATTTGGAAGAGGAGAGCGTGAATATGATGAGAGGTTACAGAGTGTGTTGACAAGATTAAATAAAAAAGGATTGAAAGTGAAGAAGAGCAAATGTGAGTTTAAAGAGATGAAGGTTGAGTATTTAGGACATGTGGTTAGTGGGAAAGGTTATAGACCCTAACTGGAGGCCATGAAAGCTATCAAAGCGGCACTTGATCCCAAGAGTAAGGAAGAACTCAGATCATTTTTGGGCCTTTGAGAATTCTATAACAAATTTGTATAGAATGTTGCCAGCATAATGGAACCCATGAGAAGGTTACTAAAAACGGAAGTCAAGTTTGATTGGGATACTGAGTGTGAAAAGTCAGCAGAGTGCACTAGGAAAAGCATATGTGAGTCAATTGATCTGGGTGGATTAGTGTTTGGAAACCTAACCAAGATAACTGTAGATACTAGTGGGGTTGGTTTGGGAGCAGTCCTTTCACAGGTTTCGGAGAGTGGAAGTGAAAAGGTCAAATGTCATGCATCGAAAGGAGTAACAGAGATAGAGAGTAGGTACTCTGTAATTAAGAGAGAGATGCTGGCTTGTGTGTGGGCAGTAAAGTACTTCAGAAAATATGTGTGGGGAAGTAAATTTGTTGTTTGTACAGATCATAAGCCTTTGGTGAAAGTGTTGTTGGTGCCAGTAATGTGTAGGGCATCCCCCAGAATAGCTAGGTTAAGTTTGAAATTGCAAGATTATCACTTTGAAGTGAAATATGTTCCTGGGAAGAAGAATCAGGTTGCAGATTTTCTTTCGAAATTACCTCTCAATGTGGAGGCAGAACATGTTGAAGATGTAGGGGGTGTTGCTGTAAATTTGGAAGTCATTTCTAGGGAAAGGTGAATTCAGGAGATTCAAGAGGATGAAGTTTTATGCACATTTATAGAATATACTAGAAAAGGTTGGCCGGATAAGAGGCTAGTAGATGAAAATGGTCTTCTGTTTTGGGAAGTTAAGGACAGATGCTCTATGGAGGATGATTTATTATTGAGGGGAGACAAATTGATACCGCCCCGGAGTCTAAGGGAAGGGTTAATAGAGAGAGCCCATCAGTTGCATTCAGGTTCTTCCAGCAACAAACGCAATGTTCCCTCTAAATATTGGTGGCTTGGGGCTGATCTCATGGTAGAGAGGTTTTTGAGGTGTTGTTGGCCTTGTCAACATTCTGACAAAAGCTGCAAGGTGTTGAAAATGGTGCCCATTACTATGCATAAGCCAGGCCAGCCATGGGATGCAGATAGGTATTGACATAGTTGGTCCTTATGATAATTTGGCGAATGAAAGGATGTTTTAATAGTCATGGTAGACTATTGCTCTAGATGGATGGAGATTAAAATGGTAAATAGAGTTGACAGCCATGAGGTTATTAGACGTATGCAACATGTGTTCAGAAGGGATGGAAATCCCAAGGTGATTATTAGCGATAATGGTGTGCAGTTCAGGAGCAAAGTGATGATGGAATTTGCCAGATTGGTAGGTGTTGACTGGAGATTTTCTGCTAATTATCATCCTCAAATCAATGGGTTAGTGGAGAGATGCAGCAGGGTGATTGTGGAAGCAGTGGAACATGTCGGTTGAGAAGGTTTTAGAGGAGAAGTTGTGGAGTTGCAAGACATCTGTTAGGGCTGATACAGGTAAGTCACTATTTGAGTTAATGAGAGGCAGAGAACCTAATACTGTGTTGAATCCGGTATGGGTGAATCGTAGGAGACCAAAGGATGGTAGCAGTATGAGTTTAGATTATTAGAGGATTGAGCATTCTTTTTGAGTGGAAGTGGTGCCCGGTGATTTTGTCAGAATAAGAAAGGGGATAATGGTGAGAAAGGGGGAGTCAAAGTACTCCAAGCCTGTGAGGGTCAAGGAGGTGTTAAAAAATGCTATCAGGATTCAAGATGTTCCATATGGAATCTAGATCAAGAGAGTAGATAGAGATGGCAAGGAATGACCATGGATGTTGAGGAAAGGGAAGGAACTAAGAGGAATGGCATTGAGTTGTTTGAGGAAGAGTGTGGAATGCAAGGAAGCTGGAGGAGAGGAGAGCATGGCAGTGATTGCAGAAGAGCGGGCAAGAATAATGTGAATGAGAGGACAAGTATCTCGAGGAGTAGGGTCAGGAAATTACCAGCGTGGTGAAGAGACTACGTCATGAACTGATGATGAAGAACCATAATATCATTTTCTACATGATTTGTTTTAGTTGTTAATTTTACTGTAAATGTTCACAAATTTTTAGGAGTCATTGAATTTGTGTTTAAGAGACTACGTCATGAACTGATGATGAAGAATCATAATATCATTTTCTACATGATTTGTTTTAGTTGTTAATTTTACTGTAAATGTTCACATATTTTTAGGAGTCATTGAATTTGTGTTTAAGAGACTACGTCATGAACTGATGATGAAGAACCATAATATCATTTTCTACATGATTTGTTTTAGTTGTTAATTTTACTGTAAATGTTCACATATTTTTAGGAGTCATTGAATTTGTGTTTAAGAGACTACGTCATGAACTGATGATGAAGAACCATAATATCATTCTTCACAAGATTTGTTTTGCTTCTCAGTTTACTGCAGATTTTCACATATTTTTAGTTGTTAAGGTTTTTGCCTTTCAAGTTCTTTTGTGTTGTTAGGTTGGGAAAGGGGGGGATGCGTTGTGTCCTTGTTGATACCGACACTTCCTCCGGTGTACGTGTGTATGGAGCTTGGAGTGTTGGGGGTAGAATGTGGAATGTGAGGATCGAGAGGGAGTATGAAGACGGTTGAGAGAGAGAGAGAGAGAGAGAGAGTGTATGCGGAGGAAGCGCTGGGTTGTTGAGGAAATAAAGACCTTGAATTTCCCGTTCGGCTTGCTCCAGTCATTTGATAGGTACTACACTTATCATGCTGAGGCTTGTAGGGCAATACTTACAATGAGCAAACGAAACTATAAGTCCCAGGATGCAATAGAAAAACACAGTCCGGGATCGGGGTGTCACGCATTTAACAGCTATGCTCCGCAAAAAGACACGTCTTTGCATACGTTTTCCACCATGAAGTTTCAGGGAGCATTATGAAGGATAGCTTAAATGAAATGAGCACCCTTTGTGGGTGCAGCAGCCAATCAGGTTGCTCCAAACGTGGGCTGAATCTACCAATGCAAGCCTGGGTGCGGAGCAACCCGAGTGGACACCGCACCCAGCGCTGCTGTTTTCCTCCCTCCCCTGCCTCCCACTCCCATATCCAACCCCTCAACAGCCCCCCACCAAGCCCTTACCTGAAATGGGCTCCTCCGCCTGGGCCACACCCTCCGACTAATTTCTTGGTCATTGCTATGGAAATGGAAGAGGGGCTCCAAGGGGAGCCCCACCTTCCATCTCTATGGCAATCCTGACTCTCTCCGGCCGCTACTGCGAACAAAGCAGTGCAGGCGTTTTAAATAACAAATGCTATAAGCACCTCCAGGGATTCCCTCAGGTTGCTAATAGCAATAATCTCAGGTTCTGAGTGTTTCACCGGCCCGGCAACGGCCAGGGGCTCATCGTTAAGGTGCTTTCTTCACTCAGGCCTGAAACTTGGGCCCTTGGATGTACTCGCAGTGAAACCCATGGAACACGTTATTATTGCTTAAATGTAATCAAGGATACATCAAGGAATAACCATCTTGGCTGGTGTTAGTCAACTTCTTCTGCATTAATGCACTATATGAACACTCAAAATATTGTTAGACACCATATACTTATTTGCCTTGAAGGAGCTCGATTTGAGAGATGCACCTGCCAGCATGACCTTGTCAACACTGGCCCATCACACTTTTTCATTCCTAATTAGCACCCGGGCCGGGGAGCGCAGTCAATCATGTTCCTTGATTCTCACGCTGATACTCCTGATCTCAGCCCAAATTCCATGGAACCCAATAACTGCTCATCCGCCTGCTCTGCCATCTTCTCAACACCTACCCAACCTTTCCCCCTTTGTTTACTAATCCCAACCCTGCTCCTCTGCCAAACTTACCTGATTGTGGCAGTGGTGCCGCCCGCATCCACAGCAGCAGCAGCTTCCCTGCATCTTGCTTTTACGACTGCTGTGAAAATGGAAGAGGGGCTCCATACACAATCATGGTGGCCATCTTGGCACAGTATTTTCATTCATTGATTGGGACACCGTGCGCATCCCGTTCTTTGATGAAAATACGTTTTTAACACCTCAGGTTACTACTTTGGTAACCTGGGGTGCTAATAGCGTTAGTAAACCGTTCCAGGGGCTATACCGGGGGTAACGTCCGGTTCCCTTATTAAACATCTTCACTTTGCTCTGTCCTTTGACTCAGGCTACCTGGTTTATACCCCTGGTATAGCCTGTGGAATGGGTTACTAATGCTGTAGTGTGTGGCGCTTGCTTCTAGAGTTCCTTGAGTACACATTAACATAAAAATAGGGTGCCAGTGATAAAGTCGCCAGGGAAAAGGTCGCCAGGGGGACAAATTTGCACTGCCATGAAAATCATGCACTTTCCGAAATATACTAAGACTGGAGTTAGAAAAGTAATAAATACCCATTCTAAAATATTTCAGGTAGGGCTCGTAGGGGTGCAGGGAAAAAAATTGTCTACCTGGCAACTTTTTCCAAGGGAACACACAGAACTAAAGATACTAGGAGACTAGCACAACTTCATTTATAATCAGTTTGCTAAGAAATTACACTTTAAAACACTTATCAGAGACCAGCGAGTATCACACAAGGCTAATCCAAATTCACACCCTCCCAACATTATCTTTCTGGGCTTTTCAAAGAGTGGAACCCTCTTTTTTCAATCTTGCTTTTGGTACTCTTAGCAAGTGGGGTAGGGCTATTAGGAGAGTAGTAGGATAAGAGTAAGGTTGCTAACATGTTAGTGTTGAGCAAACTACTGTGGTTCAACATCAACATTTAAGAATCATGAGTTGTTGCATGTGTTCCAGGGTGTGATCTCAAGGTGGTTGGGTTGTGGAATGTTGGCTTGACTCTGGAGCCATCGTCCAGAGTGATTGAGTGTAATCATGTGTGGACAGTTTTCATGTTGGCAAGCTTGCAGAGATAAGGTGACCGAGGGGGTCAGCGTGCCAGGTGTTCATGTATACATGCTTCTTTTTGAGGGTAAAGTAGAGCGAAGGACATGTAGGTTGCTAGCAAATATGTGAGTCTAATGCGCTGTAGCACCTTTAAGCGTCTTTTGTACTAGATTGAATTACAATAACAGGTCTCAGACCAAATAATCGGACAGACTCAAAGAATATGCCATAGTACTACTTTATTACCAATTCAATAAAGCAGAGTCCACTGGCAGACATCGGCTTAATGCTTGCACACTCACAAACAAATGTGATTGCATGGAGGTCTTATACCACAATATGCATCATCTATGACGTCATTCTACATGGCAAAATACAAAAGCTATCAAGGGAAGGGATTGGTGAAGGGGACATATATACTTATAGAACATATAACGATTAGTGCATCATTGGCTACCACATACCTGTAGGGCATACCTTGAACTGCCTCTAAATACATATAGTAATGATTATAGTGGGCATAACAACGTTGTATTGGCTTCTGCAACATTGTATATTGGGTTGTCCCCCAAGCCCACTGATTGGTTGGTATTCTATCCCAACCTTGGACTTTTGGCTCCTTTGCAGCACATGCATGAAATCTAGGTGTTTGAATCCCATCAGACTACTCCCAATTTTCCCAATTAGTCCATCATTCAGTAGGTGACAAGCCAAAATCTTCTGTTTGTAGTTGACCTTGTGTCTACTCACTGCTCTGGAACATTCAAGGGAGTGTGAGCACAACACTATCTTAGCTTAAGGCTCTTTGTTTTTGACTTCTGAGTTACATATGAAGAGAACACAAATGTGTGCATTTCATCCTTCCATTACTGCTATTTGATTCAATGTATGCAAGGTGGTGTTGCTCTGCTTGGGCTGTAGGGACCTGCTGACTCTATCTCATATGTTTGGCTCTCACAGATGTTCTCGTCTTCTTCCATCTATGAAGAATATCCAATATTCAGACCTTATCCATGTACTCCCTTTGTGCTCTGTGCTTATCCTTTGAAAATAGCATCATTAACTCGAGCCTAACCTTGACCCATCGTTGGCTCTGTACACAAAACTGTTTTCATGCATTTCCTGATTCTTACAGCTTCAGCCTGTTTCTGAGGTAGCTTGGTTAATGCGAGCCAGCGTCCATTTTCCTAATATGGCCGTCCTTTCCACTTTATATATTCCTCTATATCAAGCTTCTAGTCATTGGGCCTCATTACAGGTCGGGCAGTCCGGAATTAACAGTGGCGGTAAACCCGCCGCCATTGTTAATTCCGGACTGCCCGATCCCGACTCCTACAGGTGGGAGGTGATGTTCCCGCCAGGTCTGACCTGGCGGGTTTAACACCGCCTGCCTGCAGGCGGACGTGGAAACACCAGCACCATCACGAGATGGTGCCGGTGTTTCCACTTCCCCATTGCCATTGAGTCCTATGGGACTCAATAGGAATGGGGATTTACCAAATTCTGCCTCCGGAATCCCCGGGACACCAGGGTCGTAATGCCCTAGTATTTCCAGGAGTCACGGAGGCGGAATGGTAATACGAGTCCGGCAGTAACCAGGCGGTTTTACTGCCTCGGTTACCGCCGGACTCGTAATGAGGCCCATTGTCTTTCTACCTTGCATTACTGTGCATTTAAAGTTATTGGTCAGTGAATTACTTTATTTTATTTAGATCCATAATTACTTTAGCTTTAGGTACATGCTACTCTTAGTGTTTTAATTACATCGATACTTATTATTTTCATTTAGTTTCAGCATAGGTTCATATATCCCCTTCAGGACATCACTTTGTTTTCATCAGATTTTACCTTAACGTACGTCCATGATGTCCACAGGTGCATTCTGGGATCTTGGCAGGTGACATCCTTCCATATAGCATTCTTCCATACAACATGCTTCCACACTTTCAGTGCAAGGGTACATTCTGTATGACTGTATGAGTGCATAATGTCTCTCATACACACATTGCAGTATTGATACAATTTAGGGGGTCCCATCTTTGGCTTTTCTCTGACTGTTCCAGTATGAAAGCGGTGACGGGCAGGAACTGGCAGAGTAGCATCTATCTGCTCCTCTATACACCCCCGGTAGAATTGACAACTAAATTCTCTTCTTCCATGGCCCTTATCTCCTCTTCGTCATTTGTCAACATTTTCTCATCATCCTGCTTCTTTTTTGGGACCCATATCTTTGTCACCCCACTCATGTGACCTGCATTTTTTATATGTTTGTCCACACTCCAGGTCATGCGGCAGCACTCTCCAGATGGTGAACAAAATATCCAACGTCCTACATATCTTTTCCAATCCTTAGGGTTATTGAACTTGGTTCCTGGAGGTGCAATGGAACTTGGTTCCTGGAGGTGCAAGAGTACTGTTCTTTACGTTCTCATGACTACTGGCTTCATTTAGCATCTGATCACCCGTTCCAGTGTAAATGTCAATCGCTATCTTCATTCCAATAGATTTTATAGCTGTCTTTTGGCACTGTCCCAAGATGATCATTATGATACAGAATCCTAGCAATACGAATGACTAGTATTGCCTCAAGTACTTTAAAAGCATTTGCCAGCCAAGTTGGAATCTGCGACAATAAAGATGTAAATCAATCATCTCATGCTGTCTCATTAACTTCAGCCTCCATTTTCGTATGCAGGGTTGTCAACATAGGTATTTGCTGCTGTCATGGTTCTATTTCCTCCATCATAAAATGGTGTAAATGTAAAGCAAGAAGGGCCGATCTTGGTGCACACGCCTCCTTCCATTGCTGTAATCAGATCTAGAACACACCTATTCTGGAGAGTCATCCGCCTGATGGCTCTCAATTCTTCTAAGACTGCATTGAATCCTTTGATTGTTGCATTAATCATCTGCAATAGCTTCCATTTTGTAATCTGCAGCCACTTGGCATTTACTGACGCTTGAAGTCCTGACAAGAAAATAGCTGTCATTATCATTGTCATCTTGCTGAACAGTTTATACTCTCTGGAATATTGTCATAGGCCTGCATTGATTTTACTGAGAAATAAATGCTTCTCATTAGTTGGCGGAGTTCAGGTGATCTCTTCATCCTCAGGTGCTCATACATATTTGCAATTCATTAATATGCAGGTCATTTTGGGGAATCACCAATGCTGGTACATGTAGCATTACCATGGAGAATATTCTGCCCCAATTCTTATGCAACTAAATGTAGGCTCTGGATCCACGCGACCAATATTGATTGATTAATACTGCAGTTCCTTCATTCATTCCTGGAACTTCAATTATCTCTCTGTATCCTTTGTTTTTTTCACACCAGGATCATGCCATCATTCTTGAATAATGTTGTTACATTTCTTAGTGGTATTATATATGCTAGCCCTGCTTCATTGTCAACCCATGTGAGTAGCTCTGAGTACTTGGCCCATGATTCCAGGCATTTGTCACTCACTATCTGCACTATGCGTGCTGATTCTTTCTTCAACAGATGTGCAGGGCAGGCCAGTAGTCCTACTTTCCATCCGATACTGGTGAAAACACATCCCTATATCACTAGCTGAGTTCTTCATCTTGGCTCTCCCAGTTTTTCAGTAATTTCTGAAAAATTCAGCTTCTTCATCTGGACAACCTTTATTTTTTCTCCAATCTGGGATGGATACATACGTTTCTTACTTGTCCACCCTAGTCCATTTTCCATCCTTCTTGTTTTCAGATAGGTGTCTTGTTATGGGAATACCAATTTTGATCGCCATAGTAACATAGACCATTTTCCTTCAAATTATCCTCTGGTTGTGCTTGTTGCTAGATGACTGAGGCATTTTGCATCATGTGAAGACATTTTTCTTGCAATAAATGTTCTTACTGCCTTCGTGGCATATGATATTACGGAACAAACATAACAGATTTTGTCTGACGCTCTTTCGTCCCACCTCTTTCATGTGCTGTACCAAGGGTTATGTTTTAAATTAATTGAATTTTCAAGATATTTATTATTACCTTCATGGGTCTCCTCAGTATCCCTTTTCAATCAAAATAGACTCCTAGTTATATTGTAAAACAGGCTGTTTGTACTTTTAGTGGCAACAATAGTAGATGTTTCATTAAAACCCCCATATCAGTGTGATTTTTTTGCAGCACTTTGTAATGCCATAATAACTAGGAGAAAAACACAAATCATAATACCAGCTGATATCACCATCAAAATTACATAAAAATCTATCAATTTTCTGCATGGGAATGCATTTCTGAAATGTTGAAGCCCCTTCATTTTGTATTTACCTTAATATGCAACTTTGTTATCTCCATTTTAATCACTTCTATATCAAAAACTGGAACATTACTGCAATGATCACTCTCCAGACAATACAATTATTCTTAGGGTCTTCCAAAAACATGATAATATTTATTGCTCTTCGGATTAGACTGGATACGTCTGTAATATATAGGAAAGAAGAACTGATAAAAATGTGTATACTAGTGTGATAATAGGTATCATAAATGATGATCAATACTCTTCTTTCTTCTTCAAAGTCCAGGCTCTTCTCTCATTGTTCCGGTAAGCTTGTCTAAAAAGAGTGTTCCAAGGAAGCTGCAAGTCTATTTTCTCCTTGTCAAATTTGAGAAACGATGATCTTCAGTTAATTTGAAAAATGTTAAATCCTAATCTATAGTGCTTGTGTGCACTTTATTCTCTGTGTTCTCATTTCTAGCCATGTGGTGAGTCTGCATGCACAGAGCTACTTCTCTTGATTCTCTTGGGATGTCCTCGGGAGAGGCCAATGTTTAGCCGTCATAAGGTTTGATGTCATTTAGATGTGGCCATGCTCTTTGCTGCTTCAATTTAACTGTAGTGGGGCTAGCTTGCACCTGGTCTCCTGGATACAACCTTGGAGGTTCAGCAAATCTTCTATTTCATGCAATTGATTGTCTTTGTCACTTCTTTTTGACCCCCTCCCTTCTGTTCTTGAACTGTTGAGACATGAAAGAAATACTTGCAATCATTGTTAAATATTCATGCATCTATCTGTCTTCGCTACACTATGGGCATCAGTTCTTACCCTAGTTGGAGGAATCAATGGATTTCTCATGGAGCGTCCAGTCACCAACTCATGAGGAGTTAAATGGTGTTCTGAACCAGGCTGATTTCTAAGGGCATATAAGGCAAGGGGCAGGAAATGTAGCCATACCTTTTTCAAAGTGATTTTTAACTTCACTATGCATTCCTTTAATAATCCGTTTAACCTCTCACAGGCACCATTCACCTGTGGGTGATAAGCAAGGTGAGCTTGTGTTTTATACAAAAAGCTAGCAGGCGCCACTCTCTCGAAAGAACACGGCATGATAACCTGTTCAGTGGGTTTTTAACCACTTTGAGAGTTTGCGTCCATCTGCTTCTTGCTCACTGTACCTTTCACAGATGGGAAATATCCATTTGCATTTCAGTCTTTGTCCCGCCCACATGGGCAGTCCAGCACCAAAATGCTGTGGCAATTCCCCTCTGAACAAGAGTACCAACAGCAACCCCATACACGTGTTTCAGCCTTGTTGGGCCTCATCAGTGAGGTGAGCTGTGCCTATCTGAGCACAGTGAGCAGGGAGTCCATGTCTGGTTGCCCCAGCTAACATTTTTTTTAACCTTTATTTACATTTGTACACATATAAAACTCGATCAGTACTTGCATTAATTACGAGACGTGCACATTACACCATTACACTTCGTATCATTCTGGAATGTCAGTTGCAGCTTTGTCGGCTAGGTATTTCTATATCTGGCCCATGTTTCTGGGTCTCGAGGTGGGTTGTAAGGAGTCTATGTATAATTCTTTGGTGTCACTTGTCCATATCATATCTTTATCTCAGTCCTGTTTAGTCGGGGGGGGTATTGCATTTCCATTTTAGCAGTATGGCCCTCTTGGCTATCAACAGGTTTAAGTTCAATAGATTTTTCCAGGTTGGATTCATTTTCCCTGTGGCGCCCAGTAAGCATAGCATTGGTATCCATTCCATAGGATGATCTGCCATGTCATCTAAAGCCGCGCATATCTCTGCCCAATATTCCTTCAGATCATTACACGCCCATAGCATATGGTAAATGTTTGCCTCCCCGGAAAGACATCTTGGGCATGTACCTGCCGTTGCTGGATATATACATTTCAGTTTGTAGGGGGTATAATGTGTTCTTTGCACAACCTTGTAATGGATTAGCTTGGATCTGGCGTTGCAAGATATGTTTTTGGTTAATGTGCATATCTGTTGCCATTGATAGTCCTCTATCTGCTGGCCCAGATCTTGTTCCCATTTAGTTTTAGCATTCCGTGTATCTGGTGGGCGAGTTTGGATCATAGTCTTGTACAGCGCGGACGCCAAAACTCTCCCACTGTCTGCAGTGAACATATATCCCATACCCAGGTTTATTGGTGTTTCCGATGGGAAATCAGGCTACAGGCTATCTAGGGATGATTTTATGCGCATGTAATATAATCTATGTTTGGCCACGTCACCTGCTACTTCTTTAAGGTTGTCCCAGGTTGCAAATCGTTTGTCTGGAAATAATTGCCCCCATTGAACGATACCTTTAACGGCCCAATGTGTAGCAGCGTCCCTATCTTGAGTGGGTGGTATTTGGGGATCGTCCCAGATTGGCATGCTCGGGTGGTATAAATGGTCTGTGTTGTGTATCTCACTTTGAGAGTTTGCAGCCATCTGCTTTTTGCTCACTGTACCTTTCCCAAATGGGAAATATCCATTTGCATGTCAGTCTTTGTCCCGCCCACATGGGCAGTCCAGCACCGAAGTGCTATGGCAATTCCCCTCTGAACAAGAGTGCCAACAGCAACCCCATACACGTGTTTCAGCCTTGTTGGGCCTCATCAGTGAGGTGGAGCTGTGCCTATCTGAGCGCACTGAGCAGGGTGCCCAGCTTGTGTTTTTTTACCTAACAGAAATACTATTGGCTCAAACAACTCATTTACAAAATGTGGTCCATTGTCAGACTGCAAAACCTCACACAACCCCCACCGGGGGAACACATCACATACAAGGAACTTGGCGGTGCATGAGGCATCAGGGTGTGTGCATGGAATTGCTTTATCCGTCTAGAGAAATGACATACCACGACCAGCATGTATCTGTAGCCATTGCATATTTGTAGCATACCTACATAATCTATATGCAAATGCTGAAATGAGCTATTGGATTGCTCCTCCCACTGTTTGCCAAGTGTGCCCTGCAGTGAATTTCTGGCACACTATATAATTCACAATGATCTGTGCAACATGTTCCAGAAGATTGGGCGAGAACAGTTCTGCAATTGTTGCAGCTAAACCCTCAAGTCATGTGTGCTGGGTAGTGAAGTTGCTCCAGAGCTGCTCCAGAGCTACTCTCAATAATGCTAGAGGCATAGCTGGCTTTCCAGTGCTGATCTGCCTCCAAATTACCTCAGTGGGAGATAAAGAACACTCCTGCTTTCTTCATAAATACTGTGCTTATTGTGGAGCTGGACCTTGTGTTTCAATTAACTGAACAATAGACAGCATGTTAAAGCCCTCGTTTGCTAACATTAACATGCATCGTCCCGTCATTTGTTTAACATCTTCTTTCTCTAAACTAGATGTGGGTGGATAATAGACTTTTTTTGCCTCTACATCTGCGGCTTCGTTTCTGTGGGAAATTAAATCTACTTGTTTAGAATGTGCTGAGCATCTTTATGACTGCTAGGGTCAATGGGAGACTCGATGCTTCTACAAGCCTATCCAATAGGGCCACATGTTGCACTGGAGTGTCGTCTGCAAAGAGGGAGCCCAGTCCTTTTGAAAGTGGTTGAATATATGTACTGTAATCAAAAACCCAGGCCCTGCAATAATTGCATAAGCCTAGAAACTGTTGCATTTCCCTCACTGTTTTAGGTGCTACAGTTTTCATAATTGCTTCTGATTTTTCAGGTGTCACTCTTCTCCCTCCATGAGGGATCAACTGTCCTATGTACAGGACTTCTTCCTGACATTGTTGTAATTTCTCCTTGTCTACCTTATATCCTTTTTCTGAGAGTATGGTCATGATTTTAACTGTGCCTTCTCTACTCCTTTCATCCGTCGCACTACCCACCAAAATGTCATAAATATACTGAATGATTGCACTTTCAAATCGGACATTACCCAGGTCCATCTGGAGGAGTCTGTTAAAGATGGAAGGGGACTCACAGTACCCCTGTGGCAAACAAGTATGTTTCAGGTGATTGTTCTATAGGAAAAGGAATTCAAATCCTGTGAATCTTCATGAAGGGGAATCCAAAAGAATGCATTTTTTAAATCTATACGTGTAAAATATTTAGCCTTAGATATTGGTGCAGGATTTGGAACTAAAGGAAATTCAGCTTCGACTATATTGTTTAGAGGGTGAAGGTCCTGAATAAATCTCCACAAACCGCCCTTTGATTTTTTCATTTTTTGATGTGATGAATCTGATGGAACCAATATGCCTTGCTTCATTAAAGTGGAAATGGTCTCAAATATACATTAATCCGCCTCTCTGGACACAGGGTATTGCTTTGCTTTTGTTAAAAGAGCTCCTGCTTTTAATTTAATTTTAATGCAACTGTTGCTTTTAATAAACCCACATCATGTGGGCTTGTGGTCCATAAGATCTCTGGCACTCACGCTAAGTCTTCTTGAAAGAATAACTATCTTATTTTTACCAATGTCATTCTCTGTGGTATTTCTATATTCTTTACTTTAATCCAATAAGTGATACTCTTAAAAAACACTAGTTCATCGTCACAATAGTCATCTCTAAACAGTTCTTCATCTGTCAAATCTGTGACCTGTATCCTTCACTAAAAGCTTTCACCGTCCTCCATACCCTTTCTTCATCATCTGCCCCATGAAACATCACCAGATGCCTGCAGGTTTACGGCACGGTACAAATAAATAAATGCATACATAAATAAATCATCCTTTCTTCTCTGATCACTGCTGCTTCTAACTCTAAAGGAATGATCTGCCTTTCCTCATCGTCCATGGGGATTTCTGGCCTGACCAAAAATTAATCAGGTATTCTCAATATTTTACCTGCCAACCTGGGTAACCATGACATACTTCCAAATCTAAAGGCACTCCTCGTAATGCTTTCTGGTCTGTACAGGCTAATATAAACTCTCCCACATACATATAGTGCATCCCTGAAGTAGAGCACACTATTCCTTTGTCAGTGAAAGATATCGTCATGTTCAGCTTTGTCATTATGTCACATCCCAATATGTTAACTGGCATCTGCCTAGAGTATAACAATGGCATTGACATATCATGTTCTCTTATAGAAATTGGTAATTTTTCTGTAAAAGGAACTAAACTCATCGCCGCAAAGAACCCTTGAACATTCATGGCAGTGCTTGACATCGGGTATTTTTCCTCGCAGACATAGGAACGAGTGGCTCCAGTGTCTACTACAAATTAAAACATCTTGCCCCCCATACTCAACTTGACCCTTGGTTCCTCTTAGGGGTCTGGTTTCACTGATAGTACTGAACATATCAAGTCACTCTGTGGGCTGTCCTATTGTGGATATAAATGCATCCCTGTACCTGTGAAAAAATGTCCTCTTATCACAGTCACACTCCCCATTTTGAGAGCAGGTACCTGTTGGACTCCTGGGGTCATGTTACATTGTGTTAGCACAGCCTGCTGTATCTGGGCTCTAGTGTCTGGCAGCTGATGACTTCTGTTCCCGGCAGTTCCTGCAGATCTCGCTGTTCCTGTGCCTCAGTCGTGGGGACAAGAGGGAGGGCGTTGGGGGACTCCTGCACTGGGACTGGTCAAAAAGCTTGCAACTGGCAAACTTTAATTCAAACTTTAATTCCGGTGGCTGTAAGTAACGCACAAAAGCTTGTGTGCCTCTCCCTGGTTATACGGTTTCCTGCAGCACTCTGAGGAAAATGCAACCAGCTCCGAGATAGGTATCCAGGTGGCTTACTGTTGAGTTGATTGGTCCAACCAAC
Source organism: Ambystoma mexicanum (assembly GCF_040938575.1). Classification (NCBI taxonomy): domain Eukaryota; kingdom Metazoa; phylum Chordata; class Amphibia; order Caudata; family Ambystomatidae; genus Ambystoma; species Ambystoma mexicanum. The sequence goes on from NC_090938.1 coordinate 195,154,080, forward strand.
TCCAATGGAGAAGGCATCCTTGCAGGACTTCTCTGTCGAGGTGAACTTGGCGATTCGAACCTGCAGCAGGGCTTCACCGGCCAAACCAATGGTCCAGGAGTTGCAGCAGCCGTCCTCTTCAAGCTCTTCTTCGGTTCCTTCGTTCCAGTCGTCGACTCTGCCTTCCAAGCCAAGAGACTTGTCTTTTATTCAGTTCTCTCCCATTCATTCCAGCCTAGCTGTCACTCACCCAGAAGGGTGGCTGTCCTTGCCGGACAGTCAGCCAGCCAATCCCACCAGAGTGCATTTGGGTCTCCTAGAAGACTAAGCGCAGGGAGTTTCGGGCACCTCACTCACTTCCTGCCCACCCAAGACACTCGGGAGCCAGAGGCGGTCTTCACTCTTGAAGCCTGCGAAAGGTGAATGAACAAAGAGACCAAACTAGGTTTGGCATGCAGACACAAACTCTAGAAGGACCTTTCCTCAAAGAAATGGCCAAAAAAAGACTGGGACCTGTTTTTACAGAGGGGGCTCAGTCGCCATCTTGAAAAACATGGCTTCCGCGATTTAACGTTACCGGAGCTACAAATAGTTTGCGGTCGGAGAAAAAATCATGGTAGTTCGTTGTAAAACCACTGCCACCAGCCATTCTAAGAGGAAAGGGTAGCATTTGACGGCTACATGAGTATTTAGACACAGGGGATACTAAGTAACCCATCCAGCACTCTATTGTAAGATGGGGTGCGCTGGGTCTAGGAATTTAAAAGACTAGTAAAGTCAATTTCACTTTACTTACTCTGGGAAACAGTAGTTTATTCCAGAGAAGGTATTTAAACCTTGGGAAAGCTTCAAAGGCTTCCCTGTGTCACTGCACTGAGGGTGCTGTGTGACACAAATGAAAAGATGATGCCTATGGAGTTGTTTAAACTCCATAACCAAAGAAAAAGGTAAAACACATATCAAAATACATGAGAGGGTGGGAAAAAGGGTCGCACTCTCGCCAGGTAAAAAAATCAAGTCCTCAAAAGCCTGCAAAGTTTCTGGGGGTCTCTAAGGTGAAGGGAATTTAAACACACAGATAACTCCTGTCTGTAGCCCCGCTTCCAAATCTTGGATTGATATGCATCCGTCTCTTTGATTTTTCCCACTCTTTACAGGCCTGCTTCGTACCATTGCTGGTAGCGACTTGGTTCTTGACAAACTCCACAAGCATCTACATTTGTATTCTGACACACAGCACCTTCAGTGCAGTGTCACAGAGGTCCCTGGGATAGCTTATAAGGTTTACATACCTTCTCTTGGGTGAACTATTGTTCCAAATAGTAGTAAAGTAAAATTGACTTAACTTACCTTTTTCCTATGTAGATCCAGCACACCCCATCTTATGTGGAGTGCTGGGGGATTAATTAGTAGCCCCTTTTCCTACTTACTCAGGTAACATTTTATGTTATCCTCACTACTTTTAATGGCTGGTGTCCGTGGTTTAATTTTCCTACCCTTGTGCTTTTCTACCACAGGCTGACTCTTCAGCTGCCATTTCTTGCTGTGAGTTCTTTCTTGGGTTTTACTCTGCACCCCAAACCAGGTGAACCCTTTTGTTCATTGAACCTGTAGTGTTTTTATGGTTACCTGCTTTGGTTGCCCTTGCGGCAATCACATTTGCAGTGATTCTGGCTGCATTTGTTGGTGTTGCGGTGCATATGTCTGAGCATACGTGTGATCTGTGGAACAATATTCCTGCTGTTTTGCATCATATTATGGAGCATAACCCATCCCACCTCTTGGAACCTTCCAATTGTTGTTGCATGCCTCCTGTTCTTCTGCATGTCTTAGCTAATATGCTCCACTATTCCAGAGTTCCACCATTTTTGTGGCTATCCACCATTAAATCCTCCTCTTCCTTGAGAGTTTTGAAATCCACATTGTCCTACTCCTGTAGGCCCATTCCCTCTTGGCCAATAATTGTACCCACTCTGATCTACGGTATATCTTGTGCTTTTTGCTGCCCTAACTGTGTCTCCTGTGCCACCCTCCTTTATTTCTTGTCAATACCATTCCCTCAATTGCTATTTTGGACAACTTCTTCTCAACTAACTTTTCTTCCTCCTGCTTTCTGTACTCAGCGTTCTTATTTTTCCCCTGCATTAATCGGCATGATCCACGATTGTCAATTGTATTTCTGGCAATGATTTCGCTTACATTCAAACCTGTTTTTTCAATTGTCTTTGCACTGATTCAGTCAGTCCCTGACACAAAATATGGTAAAATAATGCTACCTTTTTATCTCATGGTCCACAAGTCTCCTGACACCATCTGTCTTAAATGTCTTGAAAAAAGGCAACAAGCTCTTCATCTTCTCCCATCTTCCTGGTAATAATTGCACCCATATCGGATGTATTGGGATATTGCACTCTGAGGGTTCGCAATACGCCTGCTCTGCAATTATTAAATGGCGCTCCATCATGCATCATGTTTTGCGCAGTCACACCTGCATGTCCTGCTAGTTTCCAAATGTCGTCAGCTCTCTGCCCTAGAATAGCCGCTAGCAGCCCTTTTACATCACCTACATCTAACGTCATTCCTGAAGTCATCCTTTCTAACACATAAATCAATTTTTCCGCACCAGAGGTTAAATTCAGTAGTTTACATCTTAAATTATGTTTATCCATCTGTGGCCATGGTATATGTTGTGGTCGTCCTCCCCCTTTCTCCGATAATGGAAATTGTGAAAATCCTGATTCCTAATCATATTTACCTACACTCCATGTGTTCAAAATAGAGCTAGCCTCGCCCATTTGTTTCCTTCCTGTTAATTATCTTACCCTGCTCACATATGGCCGTGATATATCCACTGTACTACGCAATCGTGCTGGTGGTCGCTCAGTATGTTGTGTTGGTTCTGGTGTCCTCTCTTTAGGGTCCCCTAAATATGACAATTGTATCCCTTTCTCTGCACTTCATTCTTTCTTAAAGCCTGCAGGTACCCTCTCTTTGGGCCCACTCATTCTCCTCCCTCTCTTCCTCTGACATCGTTATGCCACAGCTCGGGTGACTATTATGCCCTTCCGCATCGTCAAGATCCAATCTATTTAAAGACAATGCACCATACTGGTCTGTTATGATGTTACCTGCTCTACATTCAGTTCCCTTTAAGAGGGATCCTTCCACATTCTCTTAGGCTCTGTACCTTTCTCTCTCCCTCATTTGCCTATATAGCTTCCCAAGCCTTTGCTCCATATCGTCTGCATCTGCCCACCGGCCCATGCTGATCTTGGCATTCCTTGCAGCTCCCTAAGGGGCTGCTGTGACTCTCTCTCTTCCTCCCTTTGTTCTAGTGCATCAATCTGCACTATGCTCCCATGGCATAAATATTATATTTCATCATCTATTAATCCCATACACTTTGAAATGTTTTCTTCTCTTCTCACATCTCCCTCAATTCATTTTCCACTCGCCTTTGTTGCAACCTACATTTTTTCATTCGCTGGGCTTCTATTGCTTCTCGTTCCTTCTCTTCTAATCTCTGCTTTTCTTTCTTTGCCTCATTTTTTCTTCGCTCTTCCCTTTCCTTGCATTCTCTATCCCTCTCTTCTTTGTATGCTCTATCTTCTTCCTTCTCTCACTCTTTTCTCTCCTCTCTTTCTCGAACCACATCAAACCCTTATTGTCTAGTTTAAGTAATTTTTGTCCCTGCTTTTTCCTCTATCTCTATTTGTCTCTCTTGTCTGCCCTTTCTCTCATCACGCTGTTTACTTTCATCAAGTGCTGATATATCCTTGCGTTCTCTGTTCTTGCTCTCTTCCTCATTATCCTTGCTACAGTAAGCGAGGGCACATATATTGGATTAACATACCCTGCAGGTGCTTTTAATTCCTTTAAAGGGTAAAATCCCTTCTGCTTTGGATTAACATACCCTGCAGCTGCTTTTCACTCCTTTAAAGGGTAAAATCCCTTCTCCTCTGTGTCTGAACTCTTCTCTTCAGGAAGGGAAAGGGGAGCCAAAGGCGTTTTATCCTCCACTTTATGCTGATTGAACATCCACTCCCTATAGGCTGGTTCTTCCATCTCACTGGTACATTTTCCAAAGTTCTAACATAGCTCGTCTTTTCTGCAGATTTTTCCCTCATATGTGGCATGCAAATATGTCATTATATGACCTAATGCGTCTTTTGATAGCAACTCTCCTGAGGCCACGGCAAGAGTGACTTATTGGTCGTGCCTGTAACCCTCTAACAAATTCCGAGTGGTATTTCCTTATTTTTCACTGTATATTTCTGTAATATCCTACATAAATGTAAAATAAGTATATCCCCCATGAGGACAAATCAATTTGTCTGAGGAGGATAGCTCAGGGGCAACGTGCTCGCCTTGGAAGCAAGACAACACGGAACAACACAGGTTTGATCCCCAGGTTTGCGCTTAGAAACCTCTGGGTATTAAGCACGATAAATAAATAGCCTATCATACCAATACTTACCCGTTGCTTTATTCGGTTCTTTATTTTATCAAATGTAGCATGCCGATCAATTGGCGCAGGCTCTATCACTATATAGAATCCCATTTGAGGATCCTATGCAATGATATTTTGGGTCCTCCTTTGTTTGCACTTTCCTTCAAGTTTTATTATATCGTTCTTGTATGATTAGTATGTTAAGAGTCTCTTCTTTATTTATGTATTTCTTTCCTTTGATTTTTCCTTTCCTGATTGATGTCAATCTCTTGGTCCACATTTTTCACCACACTCTTTAACTTTTTACTCTCATTTTATATTCATCAGTCTAGACACAACACCAGATTTATATTAACAATTGTATAACCCCACACATGTGCACTTTACATTTTTCTTTTACTGCATACCCCTTCCTTTACTATCTTAGTAAATGTACCTCTTCTCTGTTTCACTCCCTTCTGGATTTCGATACACGCTCTACTGTGGACCTTGCTTCGGGAATCCTTAATACCCTTCTGTCTCCTTGGAACCAGGAATCGAGGTATCAATTTCTCTTCATAATTTCCCCATGAAATGCTGGTACCATTTACACTTATCATTTACAACAGAATCTCTCTTCCTATTTTGCCACTTTCTTTGTTCTACTTACATCTGTGACTCAGTTCGAGCCCTCCGGCATCGACTCTCCCTCAACCAATGAGTTTGCCCTCCATCCACAGGGCACCTGCGGGGACTGGAAAGGGATTTCATGAAAGGGGAACCTGCAAACCAAATCTTCTTCACACGTGACTCTTCACTCTGATCTCCACTGGAAACTCTGCAGTCTTTTGGCTAATGGCAGAGTAGCCGAGCGTCCGGGGTTCTGGGTCTGGATCTGGCCAAAGTCAACTAGACTGCAACCATCCGCACCACTACCAAATGTGCTGTAGCACCTTGAAGCCTCTTCAGTGCTAGATGGAATTACAATAATAGATCTCAGGCCAAATAATGGGACAGACTAAAAGAATATGGCAAAGTACTACTATAATAACAAGTAAATAAAGCAGACTGAAATGGCAGACATCTAATGCTTGCACACTCAAACAAATCTGATTGCATGGAGGTCTTATACCCCAATATGCATCATCTATGACATCATTCTATGTGGCAAATTACAAAAACTATCAAGGGACGATATTGGTGAAGGTAACATATCTACCTGTAGAACATATAAGGATTAGTGCATCATGCCTTGCACTACCTCTGAATACATATAGTACTGATTGTAGTGCACATAACAGCAGTGGATTGGCTTCTGCAACATTGTACATCAGGCTGTCCCCCAACCCCACTGGGCATGCTATCCCAACCTTGGACTTTTGGCTCCTTAGCAGCACTTACACGTGTTTGAATCCTATCAGACTACTCCCCATTTTCTCAATTAGTCCATCATCTCTCCTCAGTAGGCCGCAAGTAAAAAAAATCCTCTGTTTGTAGTTGACCTTGTTGCTGGACACTGCCCTGGGAGTGTGAGCACACAACTATCTTATCTTGAGGCTCTAACGAATATCCTTTGTTTTCGACTTGTGAGTCACATGTGAAGAGACCACAAACTTGTCAATTTCAGACTTCTACTTGCTGCTGTTTGATTTAATTATGCAGGGTGATATTGCTCATTTTGGGCTCTAGAGACTTGCTCACTCAAAATAGCACCTTTGCTCTGGGGGAACCTTGACTCATCGTCGGGTCTGATCAAGGGGCAATTTTCCTTCATATCATGATTCTTACAGCCTTTGCCTGTCTCTGAGGTAGCTTAGTTATATTCAACTTAAGCTAACGTCCATTTTTCTAAAATGGCTGTCCTTGCCATGTTATAAATAGTCTTCTATAGCAAGCTTCTATACGTTGTCTTTCTACCTTGCATTACTGCATATTTACAGTTATTGGTCAGTGAGGTCCTTTATTTTCTTTAGATCCATGATCACTTTAGCTTTAGGTACATGTTACTCTTAGTGCTTTAATTACATTGTGACTTAGTATTTTCATATCGTTTCAACATAGGTTCATATATCTCCTTCATGACATCACTTTGGCCACGTCAGATTTCACCTTAACTTACATCCATGATGTCCACGTGTGCTTTGCGACATCTTGGCAGTCGTATCCTTCCATATAGCATTCTTCCATACCACATCCCTCTGCACTAAAAGTGCAGAGGGTACATTCTATATGGCTGTCTGAGTTCATAATGTCTCTCGTACACTCGATACAGTGTAGGAAATATGTAGGGGGTCCCGTCTGTGGATTTTCTCTGACTGTTCCAATATGACAGCTGTGAGGGGGCGGGAACTGACTGGATAGCATCCACCTGCTCCTCTACACTTTAGAGTGCTGTGAGAGGTAACATTGGTGCTGGTTAGGGTAGGAGGCTGAGAGTTCGCGGTGGCTCAATAGACGCATCAGATCTGATACAGGGCCCTATATGAGGGATGTTACGTTACATCACTGTCTTGTTAGCTTGTAGCCCTAAATTCTAGCACTGCTTGGAGGCAGTCTCAGGAGCTAAGGGCACATTGGCTTTTTGCTCAGAAGATTTTTCCTTAAGCCTCTTTCTGTATCATGGCACCTGCAGGAAGGCAGTGTTTCTCTTTCTGAACTTTCTTTCTGACATTTTCTAACTAACACTAAGAGAGTCATTACGAGTACGGTGGATTTATTGGTAGGAAATACCATCAGAGGAAACCACCTCTATGGCTGTATTTTCTGAAAGCTCATTCTAAGTTACTGTGTAACTGCGCAACTATTTCTGGAATACCACCTAGGGTAGCCAGGAAATGTCACCTCTGTCAGTGATATCCTCTGAAGTAATGTTTGTGTGACTTCTTTTCTGTGTCCATTTCCTACTTTAATGGGAAAGTGGGAATGGGGGATTTACTGGTTTATGCCACTATTGCGCACTTTGAATGTGGAAAAAGTTTAGAAATTGACCCTTTCATACATTTTGTGGGCTAGGTGGTGAGAGGGAGTCCTACAAAGTACTACATTTTCAACCCTTAACATGGGCGAGGGTCACTTAACGAGGGTGGTGGGCCATTCCATTGAGGGTGGGCCAGCCATCGAGGGGCATATCACCATTAGCACCTATGTAGTTGTCAACACGGGTGCTAATGGTGTATATTGAAAATAAAAAATAAACTTAACTTAGAAGCGCGGCCGATCGACGTGCAGTCCTGTTGGACAGGAAGTCTGTTTTCTATGTTGATGATGTTGGATGTCATCAACATTGAAAACGGGCTTCCTGTCCAACAGGACTGCACGACATCAGGGCACACTTCTAATGTAAGCATTTCTTTATAAAAGAAACAAAAAAAAACACTCTTAGTACCCACGTAGGAAACTACCTGGGTGCTGAGAGATGAAGTATGAGGAGGAGCGGGGAACGGGGCACCTGATGCCCAGGCCCCTCAGAACGCAAGCTTGTACCATACAGTTCAGCAGGCGTTCTGAGCCTCCTAATTGCCTGGCGCCCACTGCAGGCTGCTGATGAATGGAAGTACCTGCATTCCCTTCTGTCCATTAAGTCAGAAGTATTTTTGGGCCATTTTGGAATTTTTCCGCTCACTTCCAATTTTCGGGATGAAAATCTGCATTATTTGCCACTAGTTGTAGTGCCAAAGGTAAATGTACCTCCCAACCCCAAATAGTGTAGACAGTTACTATGGCGGTGTTTAGCAAATTCCTATTAACTACTACGACCAAACTCGTTATGACCCCCTATTTCACCACTGTGCATAGACAAACATACACCAGTCAAACAAAGCCTCCACAAAGGCATCCTTAAACGTTCAACCAACAGTGATACTCCCATCAAACACAGACGCATGCACCCAAATATATCCTAATTATATGTTCTACACACCAACCCATACGTTCCACACACACCCCACAAACAACCGCACACCTTCCCAACACCCAAACATACATCCTTACCAATACATTTCATCATTTTCCATACAGACACACAAGATCCTCGCAATGCAAATACCTAAACACACATTGTTCAAGCATACAAACACTATACTATGTGTACATACGTACCATCATGCATTGTACAAAGATACACCAGCATATGAATCCTTCACACAATCAAGGCCACACTCACACAGAAAGGCACTCTTCAAATATAGTTACTGTACACAAAAAAGGTATATCTTTCACCCATTAATAAACACTAGGGCTCAATTCCAGGACGTCTGGTCACCCTGTCTAGTATGCACAAAATAGAAAGATGATTTTGTTGGCTAAGGGCTGGTTGACCACCAAAAACAAAAGGCACTCACGCACGCACGCACGCGCGTGCGTGCTCTGACTGGCAAACTGGTTAACAGGCTGAGCATCCCTGGGAGAGCCACCAGGCCTGCAAGGCTACCCGTCTGCCTGTCAGAGGCAGGAAGGCATATGCTCCCTCTCATTACTGATTGGCTGACTTCTCTGAGCAGCCGTTCTGCATCCCAGCAATTACAGGGCATTCTGATCCCTGCTCCCCGAGGCCAGCATCGGTCATTAATAATTCTCCTTTTCAGTTGAGTAGTTTAAAAAACAAGAACTGCCAGTGGTCAAAGAGGGCCAGCTGGTGAGTGGCCGGGGGAATCACAGAGAACCTGCAACTGGAAAAATAGTAAGGGGGAAGGTGGCGTGGAGTGTAGTATAAAAGATGGAGCGAGCCGTAACAGGAGAATAGAGGGAATCAAACTAAAGGGGAAATAAAGACAGGATGGGGAAGAGGGGGATCAGGTGGTGTGAGTGTGAAGCAAAACAGATGTATAGAGAATTGGGGCGCTATTAGGTGACAGAGCAAAGGCAAGCGTGAAGGAGAAGTAAAGCGATATGGATAGCTCAAGATAGAGGCAATGAATCCAATGGCCAGCAATAGGTAAAGGAAGAGCAAGTGCTTCTAGGCACTATGCCTAGCCTTATACTACAATTGAGCTAAGCAGTGTCCTAGCATAAATGAAACAGAGGCAGAAAGTGAATTGTATATCTTTTTTTAAAGTACTTTGCTGAAAACACAAATAACTTACTAAAACATATTAAACTCCCAGACACGTAAGGCAAGTAGACAGAACAATCTGAGTCAATATAGATAGACTGTATACTCGGGGGATAGATTAACAGGATGGAAACCCATAGGCAGGGATCAAGAAATGTATGCAAAGGGAAGCTGATAACTTTAGGGTCTTGTGAAGGCAGGCTTGTGGTCTTAAACCAACTCTAGTTGACACAGTATAAGACAATGCGGCCAGAACATAGATAGTCCTTGTTAATAGCCTCTAGGCCGCTTTAACAGTACCTTTTTCTCAGTTTGGTATCTCAATGGAATTGAGATGGTATCATAGATGCTTTCCAATGGTTTTATTCAATTGAAAAAAGCAGGCGATAAAGTTCCACCTTTCGATGCACGGATTGCTTGAAGGTCTTCATTGGCTTTGACAATGGCGGTTCGACTGGTCTTGAAGGCGGCTTGATGAAGTGATATTGTCACTTGCGTCACATGCAGGGGACAGAGATGAGAAGCTTTGGTGTCTCAACAGCAGTTCCGCTCTTGCTCAATGTGGCTGAGAGTGTCTTCAATGCAAGAAGCTGTATCGGTGGGTACCCGCAATGTCAGGGTTAGTAGAATCCATACAGGGCTCGAAATTGAGATTTGATGAGCAGGAGCTAAAACCAGCTCCTGGGTGTCAGACATCACCCAATAGGTAGGAGCTACCGGTGGGGAACCAAGGGCGAATATACAGCGCACCACAAATCTAACTGCCACATAAGTTGCACACAAACATTCAGCCTTAAATGTATGATCCAGATAGGATATGTACTAGATGTGTTTCAATTCTTATTTATTAATATTATTCAATTCTTAAAGTTAATGTGTCATATGCATGTTCTTAAAGTTAACGTGTCATATGCATGTTTGTAAGGGACCACTTGGCCTCCGGAGCCAAAAAGTTGCTCAGCTCCTGGTAGATTTTGGTTTCAAGCCAACCAGGCTCTCCAAGCTAGAAACAGGCTAGAAACAGGTGCTAAATAGCTCCTAGCTCCCCTCAATTTTGTACCCCGCCATAGCATATTTTCTCTTATATTCTGAATCTTGGTTAATAGGCTAAGGGGCATCAAAATATATCATCATTGTATGAAATGGGTTCACTTAGCTCCAAATAGCTTTTAAGCAATGTTGTCTTTAATATGGACTCCCAGAATGATGGGCTTGCATTTTCTTATGAAGAGATTCTAAGGTGCCAAAGCTTCAGGTCATAGGTCTGACATTTGAGTGTTGTTTTTCAGTCTGATTATCCCTTTGTTAACGAAAGGTTGCACATTAGGACTGTACTGCTACCTGCCCTTCTCCCTTTTTGATGTATCTAGCAAAATCTTTAGTCAATGTCTCCTGTTCAGGATGGAAGATTGTGCCAAAGCTAATCATTTTCATCTCCTTGACGCTAGAGATATCTACACAAATTTTGCTGATGATACGCAAATCCTCATACCCCTCTCCGGTTATTACAGATTGGACTCTCTAACTATCAATGAGGTATACAGCATAATACAGAACTGGATGACCACTCACAATCTCTGCCTTAATGATGAGAAAACTGAGCTTCTCATCATAGGCATACTGCACTGCCTTAAGAACCTGGACTCCTCCTTCTCTTCCTTCTGTATCGTAGGCACTCCTATCCCGGTCCCGAAGAACATCCAAACACTTGAGTTCACCTCGAAGCTAATCTTTCTATGGCTAGACTCATCAACTCCTTAGCCTTGTCCACAGCCTACACTGAAAGACTCATTTGACTCAGTAGACAATTCCTCTACCCCAGTAACTGTCTCACTCTTGCACGTGCCCAAACTCGACTACGGCAACATTCTGCTGATGGGTACTTCCTCTGCCAACCTAAGCAAACTACAGCTGCTTCAGAATAAAGCTCTCCATTCTGCCCTTGCGCTCTTGCGCTCAGATCACATATCAGACACCAGACGCGCGGCACACTGGCTCCCGATTAAAGCGCGGGTTGAGTTCAAGAAACTCTTCCTCATGAACCACTGTGTTCATAGTGTGGCCCTGCAATACCTCACCAATTGCATCTCCATAACAACTCACAGACGTGCCCTCAGATCCAGCGCCAGCATCTCCCTGCACATGCCCTGTTTCAGCTCGAAAAAAGCAGACAGAGTGAGTTTCTTTGTTACTGCACCGGCTCTTTGGAACTCCCTCCCACTATCTATCAGAAGTAAGGAATCTTTCACTACCATTAAAAAACTCGCCAAGACTTGCTTATTTGACAAACTGAGTACCATTTCCGATTGTCTTCAACTCTACAGTAACAACGCATTGATACCTCCGGGTCTGGGCGTTACATAAATGTAATACATAAATAAATAAACACTGTAATTCATAAAAACAGAGCTTGGTCTGAATATGAATCAAATATTAACAATGGAGTGTTGGATATCGCTTATTTCCTGGCCAGGGGTAGGTTTTAATGGTATCCTCTAGGCTTTAATGGTATTCTGGAGGCTGTTCGTTATTAGCTATGTGGGGCCGTGCAAGCAGACCCCTATTGATACAGCACTCCTGTACCAAATGTAAGGCTCTACCAAAAGGTCACTTGTCAACAGTCTATTTTTCCTGGCATTTTACGGCAAGCTGTGCAGCCCTTCAGAAGTAGGATGTAAAATATATGAGATCTGTTCACGGGATTGTAGGAGATCCACATTGTCTATATGTTTAAAGGAGTTCTCTTTAGGAGCTCACGATAGGTTTTAATCCTAGGTGCGCCTCTGGCATTGGCATTTATGAAGATCTCTGTCACTTCCCTTTACTCTGCGGTAGAAGTAAAGATATACAACGGCAAAGTCCCCATTTTATTTTAAATAATGATTGAAACTATACAGATGCTATGTCGTTGCTATTGAGAAGCAATGATATAAGCATTCTCAATGATATTCATTAATATGTTGACACGTTTATGCCCTTTTGGAAGATAAGGTGCTTTTTATGATGTGTTTTTGTTTGATCTCGTTTTAGTGTGGAAAATGTGTTTATATTTGTTTTGCTTTTTTATTTTATTTTTTTTGCTTCTATGGTACAGTTCAAATCTTAATGGAGAAAGCTGTATAAAAAATGACTAACTGTGTGGAGCCCGAAAGCCCCAAATGGGAAAGCAGCTTTAGGCAGAAACACAACGCGGTTGTGTTTCGAAAACGCTGCAGTTTTTCTTTCTAAGTTTCTCAGGATCCTCTGGCTCGGAGGAGCCTGAGAAACTTAGAAAGAAAAACCACAGCGTTTTCAAACACAATAACGTTGTATTTATGTTTGCGGTAGCTGTAAAAGCTACCGCAAACATAAATACAACGTTTTTAAAGCTGCAGTTTTATTTCTAGGTTTTCTGGGCTTCTCCAGCCCGGAAAACTTAGAAGAAAAAAACGCAGCTAGTGCTTATTTTAAAAAAAATAAATAGCACTTACCGAAATGTAGCTGCAGCTTTTCTGCCTGTAGTCTCCGATCTGCGTCCTCCGAGTCCCGGCACCAATGAAGGAAAAGTCACCCAGTGGTAGCTTTTGTTTACTACAGTTGGCTGGCTTTTCCTTCATTAGTGCTGCAAAAGCAAGCACAGGCGGGCATCGATTTCACAAAATGGATGCCCCATGTGCTTCCTTTTGTAAATTTTGAGCTTCATTTGCTCAAAAGTTTACATAGGGACTTAAAAAAAAAAAGTGCCAATCTATTTTTTTTTATTATTGCCCATCTTTTTTTGCAATAACATTTTTGGGCGAACCATTCCTTTAATTTGGGAAACTGATAATACATTTAGATATTAATGTTTTTGCGAAGTTTGGTGGGATTTTGTGAAGAGGGGGCAAAATTAGAGGGGGGTTCCCAAAATAATGTAAAGGCTTATAAATGAGGTGCCATTTGACGAATCTACACTTCGTTTGGAAAACTGATAATAGATCAAGATATACATGTTTTTGCGAAGTTTGGTGGGATTCTGTCAAGAGGGAGCAAATTTAAAAGCGGGTCCCAAAATATTGTAAAGGCTTATACATGTTGTGCATTTGACACATCTACAAAAAGGTTTGCAAAACGATTATATATCTAGATATAGATGTTTTTATAAAGTCTGAATGGATTTTGTCAAGTGGGGGCTAGGTTATATGACGATTGTATGTGCATACATTTGACACTTTTGAAAAAATAAAACATGGGTGGATTTCCAGCAAACTTGTTTAAGGAGCATTCGCAAGGACCTACAAGCATGGTTTTGCAAATGCGCCAGTGTTTTATTATTTGACAAGTGTCATAATGTAGCTACGAAAAATAGCGGTATACCTTTAGTGACTGAGGGGTAGCCTGTGGCCATGGGCAGTGGCCAGATTGTCCGGGTCATGGAATAGGGTCATGATCCGGACAATCTGGCTACTGGCCATGACCACAACGGACAAAACATAGGTTTAAAGTGGCCATGTCCACCTGGGACTGGCTTTGTGGTAAAGTTATTCAAAATTAGGATAGATGTGAAAGGGAAAAAAATGTGCCCGTGGTAACATGGTCATACGGTTCTCTTTTTGCCTTCTGCAGGCTGCCATGGAAAGTGAAGAGGGGCCCTGTATGGAACCCTCGCATTCCCTTTCCATGGTGGCCATCTTGGAAAAGGATTTTCCTTTCTACACTGGGACGCCGCATGCATCCCGGTGTAGGAAGAAAAAACCTCTTGTTTAGCACCTAGGGTGCTAATGGCCTTCATCCCCCATTTCACAGGCTGGAATGGAGGGATAATGGTCCAGAGACCTTGTTATCCACCCTCGCTTCGCCTGGGCTGATAACTTGGGCTGCTGGGCCGGTATCCACCGTTCCAGTCCCTGGAACGGAGGATGAACGCCACAATATTCTCATTAGCATTACACTAAATGGAAATGGAAATGTTGGAAAATCTTATTGAGTCTATGTACTATACTGAGAAATTTAAAGTAGATGGAGTCTATTGTTGTTTTTGGATGTATTATTTTTGGCAGGAGAGCTGAGAACGAAAGGTGGGGAGGGAAATGAGGGAAGAGGGACCAAACACTAATATGGGGGGTAGGTGGACAAGGGAAAATGTTGCGCGTGTGTTATTTCTAAGGTAGGGGGCAGTGTTTCTCATGCTCCTTGATTACTGCAGTGGTGGTGGCTCTTGGGGAGGAGGGATGGCATTAGCTGATGCCATTGTAAGATAAATAGGAGCTTTGGTAAAAGTATGTACTGTGTACTAGATTGTTAATGGATCATGAGTGGGAATAGGTGTTGGAGCTGTGCAAGGGAAATTTTGAAGTTGAAAGTTCCTAGACCAGTAGAAAATGCAGTTCTGAACTGTCCGCGAAGCAGAGATCTTATCGTGAAGTGCAGACGGGTTCTCGGACACGTCATCATGCAACGCGCCAGCGTATGGTCATGTGGCACTGTCCGAAAGGTCCGCTATGAAGTCAGATGTTCGTAGACATCTATAGATGCAAAACTAGTTGAATTAGTTGCAAGAAGTGTATAGAAGTTTTAAAAATTATTCCAGAAGGTGGGAAAAGTTTTAAGGTGACACTTTGTAAATGGGACACAAATATTGCTATATTGGGTAAGTATGATATTAGTAAGTTGTAGGAAAATAGCATGTACTGGTAAAAACCCATGAAATTCACTGAAAAAACTGTTAAAGGGGCGTTATGGTTAAGTTGCACTAATAAAAACCTATGAAATTCAATGAAAAACATTTCTTAAAGGGACGTTATGGTTAAGTTGCATTAATAAAAACCTTTGAAATTCAGTGAGAAAACTTTGTTAAAGGGACGTTATGTTTATGTTGGACTAATAAAAACCTATGAAATTCAAAGAAAACTTTGTTAAAGGGACGTTATGGTTTATGGTTAAGTAAAATCGAAAAACCCCAGAAATTCGCCAGTTATGGTAAGCTAAGCAACCATACCTCGCGCCACCACCGTGCACTGCTAAGACTAACACCCAGGACATCAAAGATGACATCACAAATGTCATTGATGACATCCTTGTGAATAGAAAGAAAGCCCAAATCCTGCCACAGTGCTTTGCACCTCCGCTGATGTTTCTGATTAATACATTATTTTCTCTTGATCCTTACCTTTTAGTGGCGATAGGTTCAGAGAAGCCCAAAATGAATCTATATAATTTTGGACCATCTGTATATTGCCAATGGGTCCAAAGTTGCTAAATTGCCTTTATCTTTCTTTACATATGTGAATATTGTAGTCTCTGGCGCCTCCTAGCTCCTTTATCTGCCTTTATCGTCTTTATCTCTGCCATTATTGCACTTCCCCATTCCCTCTCGCTGGCATTTACCCTCCCCCGACCCCCGCACTTTGCGTTATCGCACTTGCATGATCTGAATGACACAAGGCCTAGTAAGATCACTGTTTTGTCTTCCTTCTGTCTTCCCTTCCTTGTCTTGTCGTACCTGTAAAGACTTGTGTACAGGCGCGTTATAAACAACTTATCATCTCATATCATATTTGGCTATGACAGCTACCCTGTATGCTGAAGGTGCTGTTGTTCCTTCGGTCACATTTCCCTTCCACCCAGCACCACATTTCCTATTAATCCATGCCTCTCCTTGCATAAAGGCATTAATGCATCATACAGGCCCGATTCTCTTTTGATGTTTTTCCTGGAAGCTGGAGCCAAAGCTCAGGAGCAAGGCCAAGAAGACCAGCCAGAGAATGAGCACAGAGGGAGACGGCCAGAGCTAAAAATAAGATTGCTAACTCCCAAGAATTAGATTGCAAAGGCAGGTATTTACACTGTGTCTGCGACTCCTTGCAAAAGGGCAGAGGAAGGTGAAACGCGCTGCAATAAAGCCGGAGCAGCGTCATCCCAGTGGGAGCCAGAAGACAGGGAATCAATTCCACGTGAGGGATTGTGGTCCGGAACGGAGGACGCTGAAGTGCCTATGAGTGCTGCCGCGTCTGCGACCGCTCGAACTGCCAGTGTTTCCGCAAGATTGCGCAGAGGTTCCTGGCCGTCCTCCCAGCGGCAGAGCGTAGCGGTCGGGGATGATTCTCCGGCAGCCGCCTTCTCATGGACTCCGCCTATGGACGCTGCCTATTCAATTACAAGCCACACTCAAACATGGGATGATAGCAACATTCTTAATTAATCTTTGATAACACGCTTAATACCGGAGACCAGACCCAAAGCAGACGGATATATTTTATACCAAATCATTAATTTCCGCCATTGTGTTTTATGAACTTATTTCAAATAGTTGTGGGGTCCCTTTGCTTGCAGGCATTTTCTTGACACATTATTGTTGGTCGACAGTAACCAGGGGTCAAGTCCTAAAAACTAAAGTGGGGGGCCTCATCAACAAACACAATGGGATCTGACGCCACCAGAAATTAGCATAATGAGGTGAAATATGCACATTTGATTAAATTGTATTTACATAACCACCCAAATTGAAAAAGACGAATGGCATTTGCCTTTCATAAAATCAACACACACACAAAACCAAGGGGGAATATTTTCTTCTAATAGTGTTTTTGAAAACGTTAAAAGGTGAGCATGTTTTAAACTCCAAGAACCAATACAATAGTTTTCCCTGGAACTTGGAGTTAAAACATACCAAAATGGGACATTTCACCCTTAGTTGTTTGCTATTTTTCCTTAGGTTATATAGTGCAGTGGTGAAGTGTTCGACCTGCAAACCAGATAACTGCGGTTTGATCCCCGATGGTAGCTTTACTTCATAAATTGAAGGAGGACATTCAATGCTTCTCATTTTAGCTGGGGGCAGGGGGACTGAATTCATCCTCTGGAAAAAGTGGGTGGACTCTGTCCACCTGCGTGTACCCGCGACATGAGCTCTGACAGTAACTGATCGACATGTCCTTTGCTAGGCATGTCCCTCTACTTGTAATGCTTGCTTGTCAAAATTACTTTGGCATTCTTTTGGCAAATAATCCCAGACATTTTCCCTGACCCATTTTGTCAAGCTCCTTCGGCATCTTTGACTCCAATTCTCGGCACCCTTTTGTTTTCCATCCGGCATCACCCAATCTTTCATTCACTGACATGGCCGCATTCAGTTGTCTATATAGCTCACCGCTTCCTGTGCATTGCTACAGCCTCACACCTGTAAGTGCCCGAAGCAGTGAGAGAGCATACAAGAGCAGCATGGCCCACCTTGTTCCTTTGCAGATCCCCCCACGTGGTGGCAGAAGGTAGCAGGGAAGGGTGCCTAGGATCACTGTAGGGTGGAAGGAAGTCACCAGAAGGAGAGAACAGAATCCCACCTTGAGGAGAGATGCATGGCAGAGTTATATGATATGATTAGATGGGTTATTTATAACACGCTTAACACCCAGAGGTTTCTAAGCATGGACCCGGGGATCGAACCTGTGTTGCTCCGTGTCGTCTTGCTTCCAAGGCGAGCACATTGCCCCTTAGCTATCCTCCCAGACTGAAAGAAACTCCAAAGGGCATGGTCCAAAAAGTTTGAGCGAGGAAAGAAATAGCTAAGTATGGGTTTTTACTCGGGGGTACCCAATATAAAAGATTTGAGCAATGTTGATCACTTGGCTATGGTGAACCTTCAACCAATGAGGTACCAAAGATTTCATGTGTGCGCCCTGTCGACGAGCCGGACATGAGGGAGAAAATGTGTTTATAAAGGTATGGGGAACAAAAGGAGGGATTTACTAAGAGGCAGGGAAATGGACCGATTGGGCCTAATCATAAGTTGTGTGGTCATTTTGCTAACTTTGAGTGGAATTGCAACCAAATTCAATTACCATAACCACCACGCAGAGTTACAGCAGGATTCTTAGTGGCGGTCTACTACCTTCTAGACAAACAGATCCTCATTTCTTCACATGAACATACTTTCTCTTCACAAGAGCTGTTTCACAAAACAGCTCTAACAAATTAATTTGATTAAGGCTAAGTTTGTTTGACAAGGTGTTACACGGGCAGATCCCGTAAGAAGGACGTGATTGGATCTATGCATAATAAATGCCTATGATTTTACATAACTGAAGATTAGAGTAGCATCAATTAAAAAAAACATTCTGTGAACAAATCTATAACTTAGGTTGTATACATTTTCTTTTTTACAAGAGATGGAGTCACAGTAATTGACTATGGCTTTGTCCATTTAGGGTTCCCCCAGTCACTGACGAGCTAGTAACCAGTGTATAGATTGTGTTTACTTGCAAGGTCCTCAGTGAAGTGGGATTTATGAAGCCAAATAAGCAGTTCTAACCAAAGCACTGCAAACTGCAAGAGGTGCCCTCTCACTACTCTTTTCCCACAGTATTGTTAATCCCCATGTTCAGAGTCCATAAGGATTTCTGTAGATTTACCATGAGTGGTAGTTCCTCTGCTATGATTATGATGATTTTTGGCCTCGACGCGGAGGATTTACGTCCTGTGGTTCACCCCCAGAATCTTGCTGGCTGTAAATCCCCCACTTCAGGGCCACAAGTATAATTCAGTGGTGCAATAAAAGTAGTAGTAACCCCATTACCACAAGAAAATTGGCGGTGGTGGGATTTCTGCTTCTCTTTATTGCCATGCCACACGTGCAAGGTGGCCTCTTGAGAGTATCCATTCTTGTAAACGAATAAGACGTGAGGAAGTAAAAACATTGCTTTGTAGCTCCAGCGAGGATGAAAAGCCTTACATCCTTTCTAACAATATCCGCCTTTGCAATTTAGGCTTATCACTGTATCAACCTGCAAAGTTCTCGCCTGTTTATCTCTGTGGCCTAAATGGCAGCGACCACAGTGTGCATCTGAAGCTACAGATGATTGGCATTAAATCATGAAACGCCCCCAAACTGTATTTACACGTACCATAAAAAATAGATTGAGCGTTAGGTGGATATATGATCCAAGGATGTGATGGCCTTTTACAGCAATTTTTCCCTTGATATTTTGCAATGCTCTAAATGGGGTGCTGTTATAAATGGAAGTTTCTCTCATTCTATAGAAATGCACTAGTTCCTCTTCCAGACTCACTTCATGCAGATATAAAACAAATTGAGGATGCGGATACTTCCGGCCCAGTCATTAATTGTATGGATTTTGCAGAATCAATCCTTGAGGATAGCAACCAGTCATCTAAGGTGCTGGCTATGATTCCAATATTAACATAAAAACATGGTTTCAGGAAGATTGGATAAAGACGATCAGGTACATGTGCACTTACAAATTATACAAGTGTTTGTCTAAAGGGGATAAACCACTAGGAACCTTGCAGATGCACTTAAAAAATGTCCCCAACTCCTATTGGAGAAACCAATTCGTCTGCTTCAGAATGAATTTGCTTTTAACCAGTGAAATACAGGTATTACGTTAAAAAACAATTACAATATAATGTTTTGCGACTTCTGCAACATTCTGGGGACTTGATGCACCATCACCCCTCAGCACTCAAAAGACTCTATTAATGCTTTCACTTGTTAAGTTTAAGTACCCACCCTTTGCAACTATTCATTTCCCAGGTTGGGGAAACAACCAGAAACCGACATTTACACCTAAAGATTTCCTCATGATAAAACCTGCTGGAAATTCTGCCATAGGCAAAAATCATGTGCAACAACAGCCTACTCATTTTAATGGCATTCATATAATTCCATTGCTACCCGCCTGTGTCATTGAAGTGTGATGTAGCTGTCTTGAAATCATTATTAAAATCTTATGCCGTTTAAATTCAGTGCTTAATTAAATCATAAGGGCTCTGCAGAGAATAACTCCTTGGGAGCTACAGAGTATAGGTACCTCCGTTATGGTCAATACTGCAGTATCACTCATAAGTGTCTCTCCCAGTGAACATCACAACCTTTATGTACACATTGCAGATGTCTAATATCACAAAACATCTGCAAATCTAAAAACAACACTCCTAATGTTAGTAGAGGAGAAGCAAGTTCATGTTTTGTTATTATCTAAATAACTGTTCCTCATTGCAGACATTGGGGGTCATTCCAACCCAGGCGTTAAGGGTTTAACGGCGCCGTAAAAGGTGTCGGCGCCGTTAAACCCTTAACGCCTGATTACGAGGTCCCTTTGCGGGACCCGACCTTAATGGCTGGTTTTACCAGCCGTTAAAGTAGGGTGCCGCAAAGGGACCTCGGTGCTAATTACTGTACCGCAATTTGCGGTACCGTACTTAGCGCCTTCCCCAGTCCCATTGAGCCCTATGGGGCGAAAATGGGGAAGGGCCATGGTGAAATGGGGAAATACCGCCCCGCCAACCTTGGAATGGGGCGGTATTTCCCCATTCCACCATGGTGGACTCGTTACAACACCGGCACCAACAATGGTGCTAATGATTTAGCGCCGGGGTTGTAATGAGGGCCATTCACATAGTTCTTTGCTAACAGTGAGTAGGTGTGGGTGAGCTCACAACTGGCAAAATGGATATTTGGCAAAAATTCTCTAATTTCGCTACACTGGTGGACAGGATTATTTTCCAATTTTCATCTTGTAGATGACTTTCTTTCACCACCAAAATCTTGCATTTTTTGATAGAAATTATGCTTTTTTACAACATTTCTTTTTCCCCCACACAATTTCAGGCAATAAACAAATTATTTTTTTGTTTTAAACGAGATTTTAGGTAGGAAAACATCAGAAGTAGCCAATATTGTATAATGGTCCAAATTGGTGAAGCTTGCACATTTTACTCAGAATAATGTGGCAGAGTTGCTCTCAGCTCCTCTTTAGCAAATTGCACCCAAGGGATTGATATCTACAAAGCATATGTTGCTTTTTCACCTGGAAGCACTAGACATTAGTAGTGGTTAATGGCTGAACACACCTGAGTGCCAGCAATCGTATTTTTAAATCCAATTGCTCATGCTGTCAATGGATCCTTATGTTGGTTCCATATGTTTCTGCCTCAATACAATCTTAGGATTTCTACTACAATATTACTTCAAACATGAACTGTGGTATTGTGCTGGGATCACCATGATCCCATCCTTGACTTAACATGCATTGATTTTCACTCCCAAAGCTCCATAAATGTCTTGAAATATGTTACCACTTTTAAGTGTATGTTATGCAAATTATCTACCTGTAAATATACCTAAATTCTCATTTTTTTCATCTGGGCCGAAGTTACTAAATAGGTGGATGAGGTGCAGAGATTTGAAATTGAAGGAATAAAAAACAGTGGCATGCTTCATTAGACTAGCCATCATCTTCATGGCCATAGCTGTCTACCTGTTCCCAGGCTCTGTTCATCCTGCAACTCAAATGCCCAAAACGTTTGGCATTGTTGGAGAATCCCAAAAATGAAAAAAATATCTGGAATTTGTGGGCCGCAAATCTTACTTTAAAAGCCCAGATATGTGCCATGGGCCTAGAGGACTCTTTAAACTTCAGAACTTACTGCAGACCCTTCTTTTAATCCTACAAAAATCACCATTCTTTTCTGGGTATCTAATTAGTTTAAGGTATGGATTTGTACATTATTGTAATGTAGAACTTCCAGCATTTCAATGTCTTCTCAATCTGCAGAATGCTTTTGTATGGATTAGCTTTGTTTTACAAAGTGTGGAATCATCACTCTTTTTTGCACTGATGATGCTCAGTGAGGAAGAGTTGCTTGTGGTCTCATTCAGAAGGGATGTGGCCTAGCAGCTGAGTCTGGACTGCCCCTATTGTGGTTGGATCAAGCCTGATATGCATATGGTCTTTTCCCTTTCTATAATGGCTTGACAGACAAGGAATTGATGGTCTGGAGTGTTACCTAGTGCGATGACAGAGGTTAAGATTCATTCTAAACCTTCCAACCATTACCTCTCTTGTTTCTTTTTTTTTGTTATTTGTTTTTTTTTGCATTTTGGTTTATTACAAACCTTTTTGCATTTTGTTTACTACAAATCATTTTAAGATTTTAATTCCTTTAAAAACATCATCTGACAATATAAACATTTCAGCATAAAAGTTCCTTAAAATTTCCTATCACACCATTTTTAAGAATGTTACTGTTGCTAAAACCAGCTATGTCTTTTCCTCAATAAAAGAACCCACAAATCATCAGGTATTAAAGTGCTTAAATTGTCCAGAAAGGTCTTAGAGTGCAGACCCAAAACCCTCTTGCAGAAAATACCTTCGACAACACACCATAGAGTGTGTGTAATAAAAAACAGAGTCAATACGGCTGTTACCTTATAAACCTCCACTATCTATGAAATAGAGAAGCAGCAAAGCATTTTTGTCAAGAGCCCTTGCCTGATTTGCCAGCATTTTTGCTTTGTTTCTTACTAGTATTTTGGTGTTAGGCTCTATCTTACTCATATTAATACACCTTCCCAAGTATTTAAAAACCTCCACTTGCTCAATCCGACTTGTCCCCAAACGCTAGGAGATCTGCGACCTTACTCTTATTTGAGCTTTTTCTAAAACTATAATCTTTGTTTTCTAAGTCTTTATTGCCAGCTCATTTTCTTCAACATATTCTTTTAGTTTCTTTAACTGGCGCTGGAGTCCAATCGCTGTTTGGTCCCTCAGCACTAAATCATCTGCATATAGCAGCCAACTAATTGGACTGCCTCCGAATCTTGGTGAAAAGATTTTTGCCTGGGTTAATTTCTCACCCACCTCTGAAATATAGAGGTTAAAAAGTGCTGGGGCTAGCGGGCAATCTTGTTTAAGCCCTCGAAATGTGCTTATCTTCTCTGATAACAACCCCATAGCATTCAGCCTGACCCTGAAACCTGTCCCTCTGTGCAGAGCCTTCAATTGCTCTAAAGGTCTTCTCGGCAATTCCACTTAGCAAGCTTGGCTCACAACAGAGACCTGTTGACACTATCAAAGGCCTGTACCAGATCTACAAAGGCTACATAGATCCTTGACTTTCCTTCCAGGGCAATATCCTTTAACAAGTTTATCAAGGCGATATTTGGGCTAGTTCCTAAACCTCCTACAAATCCCATTTGGCAGATGTCGAGGTAGTTCTCCCTTCCCTACCACTCATTCAACCTTGAGAGTAGAAGCGACCCAAAGATATTCCCAACGATATCCAAAAGGGCAGAAGAGTGATCGTTTTTGGGATTGTCCCTATTGCCCCCCTTTTTTAAAATGGTTTTTATTCAGATCTGGCGGAAAAAGCACAAACTTCATAGCTACAACAACATGGTAAAGATCATCAATATTGGATTTTTAACATTTTCTCATATAACAGAAAGGATAGAGAGAAAAAGGACAGGTAGGGATCCAGAGCGACGAAGGAGGAAGAAGGAGACAAACCTCCGGTTGCATGTCTTCTTTTTGCCAATGTCTCGGCTGAGAGATCCTGGTATATTCGCACCTTAGAGTCCTCAAAATCAATGGAGCCTTGCTCTCTGGCCAACTGAACTATTTCAGCTTTATGTTTAAAGTGATGGCATTTCGCTAGGACCGAGCGGGGACCGCCTGGTGGGCCTCCCGCCCGATTAACCCTTTCGAAACGGAGCTCTGGAATAATCGGGGCTGGCAGCAGACTGGCAATTAAGTTCATCACTCGCCATTCCAGGGAGGACAGGGACTCGTTAGGGGGTTCCTTTAGGCCATGAATCCTGATATTTGCTCTTCTCTCCCTGTTCTCCAGGTCATCGATCTTCGTCTCTAGGTCCTTGTTCCTCTGCTCTAGGTCCTGCAACCTGCCTTCGGTCCTCATTTCCACAATGTCCACCGATTGTTGATTGTTCTCAAGTGCTTCTATCTTGTCCTCGATCTGTGGACTTTTTCCTGCAAAGCTGAAACAGTGGTTGTCATACTTGACATGAAAGCACAGATCTTGTCGAGGAGAAGGTGTATATTGGCCTTGGTTGCAGTCTCTTGGTCCCCTCCTGGGATCAGCGGAATGTTTTGAGGCTGGAATGCTTGCATGCTTGCCGGAGACCGCCGGAACTCCTGCAAGTGCTGAATAGCAGATGAAGTCACCGATCACTGCATACACCAAGAGTGGAGGCGCGCAGCCTCTGTGAACTTCACTCCCTATTCCTTGATGTCTGGCATAAAATCCCTGACCGCAAGGTGCTGGAGCCATTTAGTGGTGGGTTTCTGCTAAACCATGACAGACCCCAGGGCCCAGAACCCCCTCACGATACTGCCAGTAGCTGTTGGAGGCAAGGGTGGGGGGGGCGCAGCTCGTCTAAGCAGCAGGCCCGAGGACTGGGAATGTAGAGCTGCTGTCTTGGGGGCTAAGCAATCAATCGGGGCCCCCCCTCCTCTTCACCTAGCTCGATCTTGTGCTCCTCTGGATCTCCTCAGTGAAGGCAGGTACCTGCGTCCGGCCTTCTCCGACTTATTGGGCGTGCACCTGGCTCCTCATTGGGGTAGGTCACTATGAGGTAGGCCACTACCTACTGTGGGTGCTCTTTTGAGCAGTGGAGCTGTAGGCGGTCAGTTCTGGAACCCTCCCGCTGCTGTTCCGATGCGCTGCGACAGGTGACTCTGCTCGTGGCCTACCCCCCGCAATAAAAAAGAAGCGGTGTGGGCCCCGTCTGCGCCGAATGTCCCATGCTTCAAGGTGATCAAATGCTATCCCGGAGGTGTTAACCAACACTTCAAGATCTCGCCTCCGCTGCCATCTGCAGTTTTGGAGGGGACGGGTGACTTCCGGCCTATTCACTCCAGATTGTAGAGCAGCAGAGCTGGTTAAGCCGTAGAGCGTTCAATTCACCGCGGCCGAGAAGTGCTTCAACTGACACTCCTGTCGCTGCGATAACTGGAGTGCAGATGGATCTCGTAGATCAGGGAGAAAGTGGGGTGGTCGGGCCCAGCTAAGGTGGCCCAGGGGGCCTGGAGAGTGTATCTGTGCCGTTGCTTCTGCATAGAGTCACACCATGTGTCCCGCAGCAATCGCTGCGCCGGAGGGGCGTGTGGGGAGTATTCAGTCTGCTGGTCTTGAATGTGCGCCACAGGTAGACGAAGCGCAGCTATGTCCTGACTCTCACGCTGAGCCAATGACTAAATGTGCTCTCTGGCCAAACGGGGGGCCACCCCAGGCCGCTGCTCTGACCCTGAGGCAGAAGTTTTAAGAATCCAGCCCTCCCCAGGGTGAGGAGGTTGATGTGTTGCTGCGGGCTATGTGGTCCTGCCTGGCCCAGCTCTCCTCCGGCTTATCATGCAGGAGGCAGGGGGGAAGACCCTGCGACAGTCTCTCCACTCAGAGGTCTCTTGTGTGATTAGGGTCCCCAGGCATGCCCCCTCTGCTGGATATGCGGGAAGGAAGGGAGGGGACACTCGCCCGATCCACACCCCCCTCTCCTTACCTGCCGCAACTTATAATGTCTTTCAGAGGCGTCTGCTGCAGGGCCCAGCAGGAGACTCAACGGCCGGACCTCCCTGGAGTCACTGATACAGGTGTGGCTGGCAAGGCCCTCCCGGGCCTGCAAAGCTGCTTCTCTTTAGGAGCCGGCGTGGGTGGGAGGACTCTGCATGCCCCCGCTGGTAACTGCTTCTCACTGAAGGGCTGCTTCTCCCCCTGGGTCGCCGGACCCCCACGGGGGAACGTGGTGTGCGCTGTTCACTGACCCAATGGGAGGAGGGGGGACCACCCATCTCCCCCTGCATCACCGCTGCTTGCTATGTGTCATCATACGCCAGCGACTCGCGAGATGGCGCTCCTGCCGGGATGAGCCACAACACCCCCTCGGCGAGCTTCAGCTGTCCTTGGCGGGCATCGGCTCACCCCAGGGGCAGCGCCAAACAAAGGATATCTCCGGCTCCGGACTGGAGCCCTTAGCATGTTCGCTGAGGCTGCTGCTCCTCTCGGCCTCCACTCATCCGGCTGCACAAACCACGAGGCCGATGATGCCGGAGTCGCTCCTGGGGGAGGAGCACAGTATCCCGGGCTGTGTTATCTGAGCCCCCGTTACCGTTTTCTTTCAGGAAGGCAGCAATCTGTTCCTCCCTCCTTCCCCTGCTCCTTCACGGGATCAGTGGGTCTTGCGGGCTGGGCAAGCTGATATGATTCACTTCTATCCATAGGTTCCGACGGAGCTCTTCCCTCAGGCAGCCATTTCGCCTGCGCCCCCTGGTGGTCTCCCTCCCTACATTCTATTGCCCCTTTTAAATATTGGCACTACATTTTGCTCTCCTCCAAGAATCAGGTATATTACATGAGCTTTCGATTTGCTCCAATCGGGCATGTAAAAAGTGAGCCCACACCTCCATTTCTTGTTTTAACATGACGTTGGTTAGGCCGCAAGGCCACGGAGCTCAGGAAGTACTTGCTTTCATGATTAGTGTTATGGGGGATGTGCCATTGTACCAACGCCCGGTTTTCACCTCCCACTTGTGGTTTACTTTTGTCAGAATATAGAGTTTTGAAATGTTCCTCTCAAGTAGAATTTGAGACACTATTTGCTTGAACGGCCATTTGAGGGGTTCCCGATGTCCCCTGGATTTTCTTTACAAATTACCCTTAGCATCTCTTCTTCATTTTGCTGAAGCATCGTGGCCACGTACCAGCGAAGCCATTTTTTATATGATTTATTTAACTTATTGGCAGCTAAATTAGAGGCCTCAGGTTTTAAGAGTGGTAACCGTCTAAGGTTGCTCAATTCCCTTCTTTTTTGCACAACCACTCTGTCATAAACATGGCAAAGTTTAAACACACTGCCCTTTTGTCCCTGTCTTGCAACCACCAAACTTAGCAAAATCAGAGTATAGTCTAAAAGCTTTCTGAAATCCAACCCCTTGCATAAATGAACCCTCCATGTATATTGGGCTACCAAGTCTCGATTTTCTTCCTAGGCATCTTGAGGCGGTTGCCCTTGTTCACAACATCCACATCAACTTTCATCGTGGCTCCCCCCTTTCTGTCCCTCCCCACCAACACATTGTGAAAAGGTTATGGTGGCTAGCCAATGTATTTCCACCTCAAGAGATTTA
This sequence comes from Ambystoma mexicanum, assembly GCF_040938575.1. Lineage (NCBI taxonomy): Eukaryota > Metazoa > Chordata > Amphibia > Caudata > Ambystomatidae > Ambystoma > Ambystoma mexicanum. The sequence continues at coordinate 195,181,435 of NC_090938.1, forward strand.
GGGCCCGATTCACAGAACGTTGTCCTATGCAACATGTCTTGTGAAACAAATACATAGTTAAATGTTGCCACTTGCGAGCCACGGCACCATGTTGGCCTACAAGGCATATCTCCTTCTATTTGTCCATTTAATATATGTAGGCCACTTGAGTCCATTAAGGCAATCCATGCCAAACCTCTTTTTCCCGATGGGTTTAAGCAGTCGCATCTCGATTGATTTTTCCTATCTTATTTAGGCATGTGTTGTTCAGGTCTCGGCAAATTATCAAGGAACCCTTGATATCCATAATGTATGTATCATCAATCAATTCTGAGACATTCTCAATAAACTCAGTGCCATCCCCTTCTGTCGGGTTCCAATACAGGTTAGTGATTGTCAGGGCTTTCCTTCCACTGTTTATGGACAATGTTTGTTTGTTTGTTTGTTTATTTATAGCGCGCGTCAGACCCGAAGGTATCCGTGCGCGTGTACAAGAATACTTTAAGCTTACAAGCTACAGTTACACATTCCAAGTAGATACAGGATACATTGACAGTAGGATAATGATTACCCTACAAGTTTGTACACAGGGTTATATACAGAGTTATATACACAGGTATTTGTACACAGAGATGTACAAATACAGTGAAAGCAAGGTGGAATAGGCGGGGGAGAAGAGCATGTAAGCATGCGTTCAACTACAGATTAACAGATGGGTAAGACGTAGGTAGTCCTGGTGTCGGTCAGTTACAGGTCGTTTTCTTTGAGCCATTTAATACAGTTAAGTCTGAAGTGTGGATAGGATTGGTCAGACCTTAAAGAGGTTGGGAGGGAGTTCTACAACTGGACTGCTTTGACAGGGAAGCTGTTGCCTCCGGCAGTGCTCAGTTTAAATGGGGGCACAACTAGCTGGTTGGTGTATGCTTCTCTGGTAGGTCTATTGGAAGTTCTTCTTTTGAACCTTTCTGTTAGGTATTTGGGGGCTAAATCATTAAGACATTTGAATGTTAGTGATACTGTTTTAAGTTGAATTTTGTCCGCTGCAGAGAGCTAATTAGATTGTCTTCTGACGTCTGAGATATGCTCTCTTCTTGGAATTCCTAAGGCGGCTCTGAGGGCATTGTTCTGCAAGGTTTGGATTTTTTGCAGCGTGTGTTTATTAGACCCTATATATAGTGCGTTCCAATAGTCCAATTTGGATAATACCAGAGCTCTTGATAAGGTGAGGCAGCTGCTAGTGGACAGGAATGGTTTTGCTGCCCTAATCAACTTACAGGTTTATGCGGTACTAGAGGCCATCATACTCACCTGCTTTGTTAGAGAGAGGCAGGAGTCGAGGTAAAAACCTAATGTTTTTACCACTTTTGCTACTTTAATGGTGTTGCCATCTATAGCAAATGAAGAATAGTCATTGTTCAGTCTTTTGATATTTTGTGTATTCCCCAGTATGATGAGTTTTGTTTTGTCATCATTCAGGCATAGACCATGACGGGCCATCCATGCCTGGATGATGAGGTATATCTCATTCAATATACTTTGGGGTCCCAGTGCAATCCCCACTTTTTGTATATATGGACTTGGGTTTTCCATATTGGTTACTTCTAGTCCCATTCCGGTTCTGACGGCCATTAAGAGAACCAGATATCGGTCTTCCTTTCAGGCCACCAATTGCTTGGTTTAGAAAGACTGAAAAGCCATCCAGGTTTCATGGAGTCTTATTAAATCGAAATCTCGCAATTTGACTTTTCCTTTTTCAAGCAAGTGGGAAAAGCCTCTGGTGTTCCATGAAGCCATTAATACAAGTTTGGGACCCCCCAACCTTTACCAGCTACTGTGGTTTAGGCTCCATCGGGACTTAGGCAACCATGACTAGGAGCTTTCTCAGCTGTGTCTAAACCTGTCTTCTTTGGCCTCTCAACCATCCTCTCGTTATCAGGCCACCTTGGCAGAACACTATCATAGTGAGGGCTCTCCCTCTCACCTTCCACTTCCCTAAGTTCTGGCTCTCTGCTCAGCAACGGCTGCCTGAATGTAATGCGGAAGGGTGCCCCTTTTCCACTTTTACCTTCCAGTTCCTCTGAACAATTTCCCAATAAAGCAGTTAAGTCAAAACCCAATAGCCGAAGGATGAGTGTTGTTTCTAGTAATGTATATTTAACAACTAGGGATTGAATGTGAAGATACACCGAGTCCAAACAGGCCTGTTCCATAAATTCAATCAGAGACCGATCATCAGAGCGAATTTGTCTGAGATTTGGGATGCAGTCAAGGAGGTCCAAGACATTTCTTCTGTTCAAGGTAAGGTTGTCTTCTCTGTCCACCAATCTTTCTAACTTTAAGCACCTAGGGCCTCATTCCGACCCTGGCGCAAAGGGATACCGGGCACCGGTAATGACACTGGTGCCGCTAATCCCTTTGTACCCTATTCCGAGGTCCCTTAGCGGGAGCCGCAAAGGGACCAGGGAGAAAATAACGGTGCCGCAAATTGTGGCACCGTTATTAGCTCCCTCCCCATTCCCATTGAGCCCTATCCGGGCTCAAATGGGAATGGGGATTGCCTTTTCAATGGGGACTTACCAGTCCCGCAAAGGTCCGACTAGACTGGTAAGTCCCCATTGATCGAGGGCGGACTCGCTAATAGCGCTATGACTACCTCCAATTGACTCATCTCTTGTATTTGTTTTTTTTTAACCATTTTGCCCCGTTCTTATTGGGCAAATGGGACGTTTATTGGGCCCTGAAAGCTTTTTTTTGTTCATGCATATAGATGTAGTCCATTGAAAACCTCTTTTGGGCTAGTGTCATGAAACGTTCCATACTGGAATGGCACCGGGCTCCGGACCGGCCCTCAGCTCTTCACCACTGTGTAGAGTTGCATGTGCAGCTTTGGTTTCAAAGTCATCAAACTCCAATGCTTTTACGTTAGTGGCTAGTGGGTCCTTTTTTACGGAAGCAGCTTTCTGATTCAACAGGAATCTGGTGTCTACTGCATGCTGTTTTTCTGCTTAGGTTTCAAACCTTACTTCTTGCTTCACACCCTCTGTTCTAGTGCTTCCGAACAGTCAACCCAGATTTTTATGTTGTTAGTTGTTGGTTCCCATTGGGTCTCCTCATTTTTCATTCAATGGACGGACAGGTCCATTAGGGAATTTGAGGGGGCTCTGTCCATGGGCCCGTCTGAATTGTCTGGCTCCACTAGTGGCTTCGGGTTTTGTCTTGTGGTTTCTCCCATGTTCTTTTCATTAGGTTTCCTCTTGTTTTTCTCACAATGCCCCAATGTTTGAGTCGGATCTGATACATTTTGCAGAAACTTTCCTTGAATTGGTTGATTTTACCGTAAGCTACGGTTTCTGTTTCTTCAACTTGCAGTCTGTGACGATCTTCCGGTTCGTTTTCCTTCATCTCCACCTAAATATTGGGTAGGGCCTTGATGTTTCTGATGACCCGTGGGCTGCACAGTTTTCCATGTCGGTTAGGGTCTCAGTACACAGGTTAGAGCTGAGCTTTGTCGGTTCCACCGATCCTCCTAGAGTAGCTTTATCCAACACTAGGTCTTCCAGTGACTTCCCCAAATTTAGAGCTTTCAGAGTTCTTTCTCTAGTTGGGCTCTAGTTGCTATCTGCACTTGATATACAATACTAATTGCAGTCAATACTAATTTTGGCGCTACCAGGGATCTTGTACTCCCTGCCCTCTCACCGTTTGGACTCAGAGCTATACAAAGATGATCACTTAAGGTGTCATTTTCCCCTTGATCTCTCTGGGGTGTCTCCCTTTTTCTTAATCCACGATCTTCGACCACCTTGACAGCAGTAATTGTAACCTTCGAGTAATCCAATTTTGCAGTGTAACATGGCGATCAAAGTCGCCTGGTCCTTCTTGTTATCGTTGACGGATTAATAAAGTTTCAAGAACAGGGCCAAGGCAATGGTCAAAATAGTAATACAATTGCGCCGATCCGGCATAGTGAGGGGTTCAACTGAGGCATGGCCTTCTCTGAGTCTATTCCCCCCAATGCAATCTTGTATTGAGTATGAGGAATCTGATGATGTTGATTTGGAGTTAAGTGAGGGTGATTCCCATTCCCCCTCACAATTCCTTTCGTCAGGACTTATAAGGGGAATGTCCTTTCCTAGGTCCCCCAGGATTTTCTTAAAAGCCCCACAAATGCCCTTAGTTTGCAGTCCACCTTCAATCGACTTTGCATATGGGACTGTCCCTGATGGATCGATTAGGTTAGCAGAAGATATTAAATGGCCAGAGTCAACCATGAGAATCATGTCTTCAATTCTAGCTATATCCCTCCCTAGGGATGTTTCAAATGCTCTTTCAGTTGCCTTTGCCACTGGAAAGGTTGCATGACCAGGAGTGCCAGTATGGATGGCTGTGAGATCCGAAAGACCCTCTCCAAGGGGTAATTTCCTTCCTGCAGAGTTTGTGGAGCTCAAACTTCTCCGCCAACCACTCTAACCTTTTCAGAGTTTGCAGATACAGGTCCATTGTTGGTCCATTTATTTTTCAGAAGGATCGTTGGGGGTGGCAGTGGGGTACTCTTTGCTGTCATCATGGGATTGGGGTCCATCACTAACACCTCCTCCACCCTTTCCAACATTTAAGCATCTGTTACTTCGCCTAATTCTTTTGACCATTGGTGCAATTAGGTATTCTGTTTTGCGAAAAATTGTGTTTTTTCCACCCTGATGCATTTCCCTGCCACAGCAGGTTTTGGAATTAGATTCTTAGGGTTAATCATAGGTATCAGGGTCTCGCAGTGCATTGCTGGAAAAGATTCCCGGCCCCACTTGCCAATCACCCCCCCAACCACCCTAGTTGGTTGGGCTCTTGGGTTCATTGCAAGAATTTGAGTCTCCTTCTTCACCTTCCGGGGGTCAATGGGAAGACAAACTTCTCCTGGTGCCTCTCTTGGCTCCAGCACTTCTGTCTCTGCAGCCAATACAACTTGACTTAAATTTCCAGGGCCTTTTCTCTCCATGCCCCCCTCAAGCCATTCAGAAATTTCGCCCAGACTGGCTTTCCTGTAGCTCTTCCATCCCAATCGCACGGGAGAGGGTCCGATTTGTGGGAGGGAGACTCCTTTACCTCCGCTTGTACTTCAACTTCCATCACCACGCTAGTTTTTTTTTAATTTGACACGGCACTCACACTGAGGATTGGGCTGAGACTCAGGCTGGGAGCATGCTCTTGGGGAGTACTGCCCAGGCTACCATGTGTCAGTTGTCCGTGGTTTCCGTAGCAGAGTCAGTTTCACCAACTCCCAAACCTTCCCAACGTCCATGTTCTCCATATTCTCAGAGGGCTCAGGGGCGGGGGGAATGGTAAGGGGAGGGGTGGACAGTGTCAGTTAAAGCAGGTGGAGCAGGTGAAGCGGGTGGAGCAAGTGGAGTGCGGGCGGTCTTACCTCCCATAACGCCGGTCAGAAGCGCCGGCTGGCCTGGCCCCGATCCTGCTCCAGTGCCCGCTCCCACTCCATGCCTCTGACGATTGCTTCTGAGGCTGCAACACTCCGCCATAGCGCTCGTGACTACAGTAACTCCCAGCGACTCACAGCTGACTGGGGAGTGACTTGACCCGTCACCGTAATACGCTCTGGCGCTTCGCTCCCTTCAGTCGGGTTTTATAATGTTCTTTAAAGGTGCAGCAATTCAGCAGCTGAGCACTCCAGCTTCTCTGCTCCAGCAAATACTTGTGTTTCCCTTTAGTCACTGCGAGTGCAACGGTATTCCCAAGTTGTGAGTCTTGAGCCTGCTGAGTCTATAAACCCAACCTACACCTCACTGATGACACCCAATGAGGCCGGCACATGTAAGGGGATGCTTATGATCTTGTGCAGAAGGGATGTGACTAAACAGTTTGGGCTTTATGTGCTTTTTGGGGTGGGGCCAAGTCTGGTTTGCATATGGTCTTTCCCCTTTTGTAATGGTTTGGCAGGTGAAGAACGATGGTCTGGAGGGTTGCCCAGAGCAATGCCACAGGTTAAGATTCATTCTAAACCTTCCAGAATCACCCCTTTTGTTGTGCATTGACTACCAGTCCAGTGAAACATCACTTCTTTCAGTTGTCAGGTTCTGTTATAGCTCCTTGAAGAGGCACAAGATGATTTTGCTTTTTGAAAATTCTTCATTCTTTGTCGCCTAATGTGTAGCTTCCGGCCAGTCTTTAAATACAGTGCAGGTACAAGAGATAAAAGCAGTATCTGGGGTACAAGGAAACCATATTTATCGCCAGGCGGTTATGTTACAAATGTAGTACTGTGTGGCTGCATCCTGTGTCACCGTCAGCATGTGCTGATCTGACATTTCAGCAAACAGCCATTCAGCCATTTGAATTCTGGGATTTGTTTTTTTGTTTGTTTGTTTTATTACTTGTATTGCGCACCAGACCCAGGAGTAACCGGGCACATTGCACATGACAACTTACAGCTTAGTTACAACTTACAACTTAGTTACAGAAACACAGGGCAAATATGAGGACAAAATGCAAAGGCAAAGAAATAATGGTACAAGTATTTACAGTCCTTTTGTAGTTCAGTTTCTCCATTCATTGTAGGCCAGAGTTCACAAAATCCATCGACCAGAACTTTTCCATTTGTGCTTTTTTGGGGAGCACTCTGCGGCTTCCCAACCTGTTTTCCAAAAGCACATTCACCAAAATGAAAAGCATTTAATCTGAGTGAAATGAACACCCGTGCCAATTTGCAAGCTCTATGACATCTATCAATGGTCGAGTTCAGGGCTGGTCAATAGGCTGGATTTTGACGGGCCGAGGTCTGGAATCATATGTCTATCCGGATCTCAGACCCGGCCTGCCTCAGCCCTGACCTAAACAGGTCAGTGCACATCCTGCCATCCACAAGCAGTGGACAGGCCGCTAGGATCCGTAGGTAGGCTCCGGGCCTGTCTCATGCACATGGCAGCTTGACCCACAGCCACATTGCATACGAGGCAATTAAAGCACCAGCGCGGCACCTGGGTAGACTGGTCTGTTGTATGTCAACCCTCCTGGGAGCATGGTAGCTCCCAGGATTTGTGTAATGGTCATATGGTGGTAACCATATGACCAACCCAATAAAAGGGACAAGCAGTTTCCGGCTCGTCAGTCGAACAAGAGCTGACTCCTGCACCATTCTTTGTTAAGCACGATGCTGGTGCTGCGTGGTATGCTGAGGCCCTGTCCGCGTGGCCCCGCATCCCGACGGTGTCCCTGCCGAGCAACATCCGTCCAAGGGGTTTGGACTGCCATGTGATCATGGCCAATTGGTGCCAACTCGGCCTGGGTTCCCCCAAAGCCGAGGCTGCTGTTTGCTGGGTGCTTCCAGCTGTGGTGTATGGCTCTGGTGATCTGGATGTCGCAGGGTGCCCCCTGCGGCTCATACGCTGCATGATTGCAGTGCGGTCATAAGGCCGGGTGATCCCATTATTTGGTGCGGCCCACCCTGGTGACTGGTGGCGGGCCGCCACATTGGCGACGAGGATGGGATCGCGGTCCAGGGCCCTGCACCTAGCTACTGTGCGGGCTGCCTGGTTCCCATGATGATGAAGAAGCGGCGTCGCCCGCTGGTGCTGCGGTGGCCCAAGGCCCCGTGCTTGGTTATAACACGGGCCGTCTGGTGCCCGTGAGGAGGAGGCGACGGTGGCTATTAACACAAAGGAGAGCAGCTGGTTGCCGCGTGATGAGGGGGTTTGGCCGAGGAACACCTGGGCCTGGCAGGCGCTGAGCGCGAAGCAAGGAGGGGAGGCACGGAAGAGCTGTGGGCTCCCACCGTGATCCCTGAACGAAAATGAAGGAGGAGCAGCGGTTATGGTAGTGTGGATGGAGGGTTGCCTATGCTTGGTCACCCTGGCCCTTATCAAAGAGGGTGCTTGTGCGGCCGGGGTTGGTGGGTGCTCGCACCCCTGCCGTGTCCACTGCATGATGAAGGGTGGAGAAATGGAGCAAAGGTAGAACACTCCGCCTGTTGTGAAAGAGGCCACGGGTGGCCGGGGTCAGAGCTGCCAAAACAAAAATAGAAAAAGGGCACGGGGCCCTGAAAGTATCCCGGCCCGAGGTGCACAACATCAGGCTCCGTGCTGGAGCAGGGCAAGAAAAGGGGAGCAACACCAGGCCGTTTTCACCAGCCCTCTGGGACACGCCAAGTGAGGATGTGGGTGCGTGCCCACCCCAGGTCAGGAAAACCCGTGCACGGGGGAAGCCAGTGGGCCCTGTCTTCCGCCACAGCATCAAGGGGGAGGAGCAGACAGGCTGATCCAGTAGCCCACAGAATGGGAAGGGCGAAGATGAGGACCTGCATCCAGTACTTGGCCCACGGAATACACAGCGCTGCAGCGTTGTTAGCGCTGCCCATATACTGGCCTGTGCACACCCATTGGCCGTGAAGGCCCATCTATTAGGGGTGTTAGCTGCATATTAAGCATGATGCCGGACGTGCTTAAAATGGCCCTGCCAAGTTGGTGTGAGAAGCTGTGCTCCTGCAATTGTGTTTTTTTTTGTGTGTTGAGGGGTGCCAGGTGCGAGCAATGGTGTTGTGTCAGTGGTGGAAGGTCCACTCACCCAGGTTAATAAAGGGTGTGCTTGCATGTGGAGTTTCCAACGTGTCACCATTAACCCACCAACCCTGATTGTCACCCCCACGAGTAACCTGGGCTCCGAAAGAGTGTGAAACGTAGTTGCACCTATATTCCTAGTATTATTGTGTGTATTGTGGTGTGATGTCACGTTTATGTGTTGTTTTGTTTTTTATGAAAAATGAGGAGTGTTGCATGTCACCCTTCCTGGGAGCATGGTAGCTCCCAGGATTTGTGAAAGGGTCACATGGTGGCAACCATGTGACCTACCCAATAAAAGGGATGAGCAGTCGAACAAGAGCTGACTCTTGTGCCATTCTTTGTTAAGCGCAATGCTATGATATGAAAGTTTATTTGTATAGCGCCTATACACAATGTGTTTCAAAGCGCTTCAAGGCAAGGGAGGGAACAAGGGAAAATACAATGACATTCTTACAGACCATGAACAGTAAGGATGTGAAATTAACTATCGTACTCGGCCTGACGACATTTCAGAGAGTGCAAGAGCTAAGACATAGATAAGGAAAGGAGGGGGAGAGTGGGAAGGAAATGGAAACAGACAGGCGACTACCATACTGCTGGTGCTGCGCAGCATGTTGAGGTCCTGTCCAGGTAGGAGCAACATCATGGACATGCACAGTGAAGACAGTGGGGGGGGATGCCCATGATCACCATACTGGTCGCCACCCCCGAGCCAGCTAGCAGTGACTCTCAAGAGGAAAAGAAGGAGTGGAGGAGTGTTACATCTCTAACGAGTGCTTGTACGCCCTATGCTGTTAGCGGTGTCCTGCATCAGCCCCTCTCTGGAGGTGGAAGGGACGTGAGTGGCCCATCACCCAACATCTGCACTTTGCCATCGTGCTGCCACAGTCTTCCTGCCCCGATCTAGAGACTAGGCAGAGGTGGCCCCTGGGAACCCCAGGCGTGACTTTGCCGGTCCTGAACTTTGAACTGGCCTGTCATCTTGCACTAGCATCCTGCCATGGTCTTTGCCCCACCAGCTAAGGACTAGGCCAATTTGGCCCCTGGTGACCCCAGGTGCGGCTTTGCTGGCCCTGAACTCTGAACTCTCCTGAAGAGATCCTAGTGACTCCTCGCCCCTAACATCACGGCCTGACTCGCTTCCTCCCTGGAATAACCCAGTGCGCTCGGTTTGCTATCTGCAGAGCATGTCCCAAGCAGCCCGAGTCTCGATCCAGTGCGTGCGCAGACACAAACCTCCACCATGCCTTCCAGACTCTTGCCCTGCTGGCAGCGTGTGCACGGCCTGTCATCAGCACCTAGACCACCGTGCCCCCTCCTGTGGTTCTCTATGGAAAGAGGCCCCCTCCTAGCTGCCCAACAAAGGGTGCAGGCCCCATAATTACAGCTTATCACTTTCTTTCTTCTAGCAGAGCTTTTAAAGTAGGAGTGGTTTATAAATCATGGTTCGTTTAAATGACTATTGTTTTGGATAAGTCGTTCGTAATGGTTCCTTGTTAAGAAATGCAAATGCAACTGGGCATTTTAATTCCGAAAACACACCGGAAGCAACAGTTAGCTGCCTAAATCTATACCCTCCTCCAAGCCAACTCGATTATATCACACAAAACAGTTTTAAAATAACAGTATTTCTAGATGTTCACGTTTAACACACCAAAAAGTGTTTCTTTTTGTTATGATATAATATGTTCATCATATATGAACCCTGGATTTGTCAAACACTTGAACATAAACAGGTAACCTTTTCACACATTACATTTTGTTATAAGTCTTGGAAGTACATTTCAAACCCCAATGGCCATTATTTTGCATTTTGCTGAATTGGATTCTGGTTCTTGTAGTCTCCCAGTCAAGATTAGGGGAATAATGTCACAATAAGACCCGTTTTTCCTAACATATTTCTATAAGGATTCATATATTTGTGGGGGGGTCCTTCTATGATTTGTGTCCTTTTCAAGCCATCTTTATAAAGAAGAGTACTGTTGAAAGCCAAACGGGGGGTAAAGAGGGGAGGTGATGAGAGTGCAAGTGTGCCACAAATATCTCCCAGGATGTGCAAGAGAGTTTGCAATCTTGGAGACTGAAGCGGTTATTTTTCCTTGATTGTGGCCGTGTGCTGCTTTTCGGGGCACAGAGAAAGGATACATGTGTGTGGACAGTGTCGCTTGCCGGGCACGGGAGAACAATGCAGATGTGGATGAAAAATAAAATGCTTGGTATCTACTATAAACTATTGCTGCAGCCTTACATGTGTTAAGCATTTTGGTCAGAAGTAACCAGTGCATCTTCATAATGGCTAGTGCAATATTTGTGTGGCAGCCCCACAAGACAATGGGCCTCATTACACGGTAGGCGGAGGACCAAGGTGCTATTAGCACCTTGGTCCATGCCGGTAAAATACCGGCACCGCCTTGGTGGAAAGGGGAATTACCGCCCTATCCAAGGTTGGCGGGGCGGTAATTCCCCCTTCCCCCATTGCCCTTCCCCATTCCCATTTTTGCCCCATAGGGCTCTATGGGAATGGGGAAGGCGCAAATTACGGTGCCGCAAATTGCGGTACCGTAATTAGCACCCTGGTCCCTTTGCGGGTTGGTTTTTAACGCCTGCTAAACAGAAGGCGTTAAAGTACCTACCCGCAAAGGGACCTCGTAGTAAGGCGGTAAGGGTTAACGGTCACCGGTACCATTACCGGTGACCTTTAACCCTTACCGCCTTCCGTGTAATGAGGCCCAATGTACACTTTGGACACTGAGCATGTAAAATGTCTATTTGGAGCAATAAAGTAAATCTGAGCAACACCATTTGCCAAGTTGTTTGGTTTGGAGATGGAAATAGACTCTGTAAAGAATGTAAATGAAAGTACACTTAAGTGTTGTACAAAAACTAAAGTAACATAAATTCAGTCTGGCTCCACCCTTGATACTGACTGTACGCTCGCAGCTTGCCTTTCTACTCCACCCCTCATCAGATGATGGGATCCAAAAGCGATTTTAAAGTGGAAATGAAAACATATTTTGGGTGCACCACTTCCATAGAAGTGATTTAAAGTGAAATGGATGTACCGTGTGGAGTTTGGAAACAAGCAGCATGAAAGACATTGTACCATTTTCAAACTATTATTTTGAACATTTCCTTTGAGCGTAGTTCAACTGCCAGCTCCACTCACTCCTCCAAACTCTGCCCCCCACCCCGACCCTTGTGGAATCCCTCTTTACATTTTTTTCATTTCCTCCACTGGTCGAGTTCACATATCACATGAAACGTATGACTGGATAAACTATCATTGAAACTTTTTAATTGATAATAATTCAATTGATAATAAATATCATTGTTCTCTATGTTTTCTCTCCTTCTTTAACATGTGTGGCTCCAGATTTGTGTTAAAAATCCTTTTAGTCTAATTTCAATCCTGATTAAGAAGACTGGGTGCAAGTGACGCTAATGACAACTGACCAATAGGCAGCTATGATGCTAAACATGCACATTTAATATGCAGATACCAGCCACGAGATCACCTCTAATGCACAGTGAACTGGGGTTCTCGACCCAGCCTTTAACCCTAGGTAGCCATACTTTGAGATGGATGGGGATGCAGAAGATACTCAAACATCAATAATCAAATTAACTCAGGAAGTTGGCAAATCAAAGCTGTTTTATTTGCAGTTGTCTAAAACAGGGAGTAACAACGAACATCAACAATTTGTTCGATCTTCTCGTGCTCTCTCAATCTTATAAAAGAGCATCTTATATAGCAAAAACTCATCATTGCTGACATCATCCTACGTGGTTACTAACGTCATCTTATGTGGCAAACTAAAAAAAACCTATTGGAGAAAGTGATTGGGTCTAAGGGAACATCTAGGTGTAAGTTCTATACTTGTCTAAGAGAGTGATAGGGTCTCTAGTATCAGGTGGAGCAACTAAACCCTCCCCTCAAACTGGTCACTATGAACATCATCAAATACACAACGTCCCATTGGTTACACAAACTATAGGGCTCCTTACTACGTGGCCCTCTATAATTGGTTGGTACACCCTTACATCTGTCAGTACTTTTCCACATATGACAGCAGCACGCATTCTGGCCTCCAGATGCTGGTGGGTTGGTCTTGGCCACAGCTTCTCACCAATTAGTATTCTATACATCATCACAGTGCTGTCTGCCAGTCAATTAGCCCTTTGAAGATTGGCCTTGAGTTTGTTCTTCATGCCTGAGAATAAAAGGGAGTATAGCATACTCTATTTCCTTGCATAGGCGCAGCACGTCACGATTGTCCATTTTCAGCCCTCCACGTGACAGAATACCATGTTTTTGAGCTTTGGTGAATTTTAAAATACTATTTTATAATCAACCTCTGACGTCTTCTGAACAGGAGTTTGTTCTTTCACACGTTTGTAGCCACCGTCTGATCATTCTGGCCCAGAGCGGCCTTGGCTTCTTGGGGCTGGTCCAGCCCCACCCTTCTTTTATTCACTTCTGTAATTCGATTGCTTTTCAGCTGCGACACACTGGAAAAGCCTTCCATTTCTGGTCCAGCTCTGCTTAAATGCATAGTGGAATCGTCCATAGTCCACTCACATATATATAAATATATGTATCAATGTCATCAATGATATTTGTGATGTCATCTTTGATGTCCTGGGTGTTAGTCTTAGCAGTGCACAGTGGTGGCGCAAGTTATGGTTGCTTAGCTTACCATAACTGGCGAATTTCAGGGGTTTTTCGATTTTACTTGTAACCATAACGTCCTTTTAATGTTTTTTTACAGAATTTCATAGGTTTTTATTAGTGCAACTTAACCCTAACGTCCCTTTAACAAAGTTTTTTCAGTGAATTTCATAGGTTTTTATTAGTTCAACTTAACCATAACGTCCCTTTAACAAAGTTTTTTCAAGGAATTTCATAGGTTTTTATTAGTGCAACTTATCCATAACGTCCCCTTAACAACATTTTTTCATTGAATTTCATTGTGTTTTATTAGTGCAACTTAACCATAACGTTCCTTTAACAAAGTTTTTTCATTGAATTTCATAGGTTTTTATTAGTGCAACTTAACCATAATGTCCCTTAAACAAAGTTTTTTTATTGAATTTCATCGGTTTTTATTAGTTCAACTTAACCATAACGTTCCTTTAACAAAGTTTTTTCATTGAATTTCATAGGTTTTTATTAGTGCAACTTAACCATAACGTCCCTTTAACAACGTTTTTTTCAGGCAATTTCATGGGTTTTTACCAGTGCATGCTATTTTCCTACAACATACTAATATCATACTTACCAAATATAACAATATTTGTGTCTAATTTACAAAGTGTCACCTTAAAACCCAGCCATTTCCCACCTTCTAGAATCATTTTTAACACTTCTATGCACTTTTTGCAATCATTTCAACTAGTTTTACATCCATAGACGTCTACGAACATCTGACTTCATTGCGGACCTTCCGGACAGTGCCACATGACAATACGCTGGCGCGCGGCATGATGACGTGTCCGAGAACCCGTCCGCACTTCACTATAAGATCTGTCCTTTGCAGACAGTTCGGAACTGCATTTTCTACTGATCTAGGAACTTTGAACTTCAAAATTTCCCTTGCACACCTCCTACACCTTTTCGTACTCATTATCCATTACCAATCTAGTACACAGTACATACTTGGAAGAATTTTATCAAAACTGCTATTTATCTTAAAAATGGCATCAGTTATTGCCATCCCTCCTCCCCAAGAGCCACCACCACCAGCTGGTGGACCTTCACAACAAAAAAAGCACAGTACTTTCAAAGACAATGGAGAGGACCAAGAAGATGAGGTAGAGGAAGTGCCTACTTCTAGCACCAAGATCGAATCATGGGTGTGACAGTTCTTTACTACTGTTGGGAGTATACCAAAGGCTAAAGCTACCAAAGTGAAATGCACTGAGTGCAATTTTGTACTCAGTCACAGACTACCGGGACAGTTCTCCTACGGGACCACCTCCATGTGCCACCACACCAAATCCAATGACCGCAATGCTCTCAGAAAGGTTGTTCCTTTCTCAGCAAGTAGTAAGCAGTCTTCCTCCACCTCATCGTCTTTAACAAATACTGTAACCACAAAGCCTGATGTCTGCGGGCATTGGTGCATTATAAATAATTAAATAACGAGGACTACAGACCATTATCGTCCATTGCAGCCCCTGAAATGGGGTATAAAGGCCATTAGCATCCCTGGTTCCCAAAGCGGGACCACAGGGTGCTAAAACATAGATTTTTCTTCCTATAGCGGGACGCCTGCAGCGTCCCGCTGTAAAAAGGAAGGATTATTCTTCCTACGGCGGGACACCTGTGGTGTCCCGCCGTAGGAAGGAAAATCCTTTTCCAAGCCAGCCAACACGGAAAGAGAAGGCGGGGCTCTGTACACAGCCCCTCTTCCCTTGCCATGGCAGCCTGCAAAAGCCTATGAACATATTACCACAAGCACTTTTTTCCCCTTTCAAACCTATCCTACCTTTGAATAACTTTACCACATAGCCGGTCCCAGGTAGACATAGCCACTTTAACACCATTTTTCATCCCTAGCGGTCATGGCCAGTAGCCAGATTGTCCGCGTCATGACCTTATGCCATGACCCAGACAAACTGGCTACTGCCCACGGCAACAGGCTATACCTCAGTCACCAAAGGTATATGACTATTTTTTGTACCTACATTATTACACTTGTCAAAAAATAAAACACAGGCACATTTGCAAAACCATGCTTTAATGTCCTTGCCAGTGCTCCTCACGAGTTTGCTCGAAATCCACCCATGTTTTATTTTTTAAAAAGTGCCAAAATGTATGTACATACAATAGTCATATAATTTAGCCCCCACTTGACAAAATCCATTCAGTCTTTACACAAACATTGAAGGTTGGGTCTATAATCTTTCTCAAAATCTTTTGTCCACATTCGTCAAATAGCAACAAAGTTATACCATCTAAAAATGTTGAGACTCTCCCTCTAATGTCGCCCCCTCTTGAGAAAATACCACTTTAGAAAACCATTTCTATCTAGATCCAAAATCGTTTTGCCAAATGTTGTGCAGATTTGTCAAATGAAACCACATGTATATGCCTTTAAAATATTTTGGGACCCCCCCTCTAATTTTGCCCCCTCTTGACAGAATCCCACAAAGCTTTGCAAAACCATTCAGGATTAGTCCTAGAATAAAACTGCAAAATTACATCCAGTTTCACTGAGTGGCACAAAAGTTGTAAACCATCCAAAAACTGCTTTTCCCCAACCCTGTAATGCAAGAATAGGTACAGATGTCCTAGGACATTTGAAGTGTCCCCTAACAGCACTTTTGTCTGCACTTACCTTGCACTTGTCACCTGCAGCCGTTTTATTTATCTTTTGTTCCTACTTTCCCATGTACTGCACTTTTCCCTTCCCCCTGCACTTTTCCCTTTCCCCCTCCTCATGCACTTGCGCGATCTAAATGATACCTGGCCTAGTAGGATCGTTGTTCTGTCTTCCCTTTGTTCCCCCTCCCCTGCCTCGTCGCGCCTTGAAACACTTGTGTATAGGCGCATTATAAATGCTATATCATATCATATCACCACAGGACTGCCCCAGGACATCTGGAGTGTTCGCAGACTTTCGAGGGGTGAAACAACCCATTTATTGGCTTCTAATGGCCATATCCAATCCAATCCTCATCCCCCCACATCCCCAGAGATTGTTTGTTGACTTAGACAAGTGAAATGCTGCTTTTAAAAAAAAAGTTTTCACTGCGCTGTCCTCGGACACTAAAAAGTCTGCGAATCTAAGATGGCGGGCATTTCAGGAAAACCGACTCATTTCACATTTTCCCACCAGCCAACCAGCGAGTGTGTCCAGATGTCTGCTGACCACGCAAAAGTCAGTGAATGTTCTACCCAATCAGAGGCCAGTCCGCAGACAGAACTGCCAATCAGAGGCCAGTCCGCGGACCGAACAGGGAAGTGAGTCCGCGGAGCGGACATAGATATCACTAATTTTTTTGCCTTACGTTTTGGTTGTTTAAAAAAAAAACTACTGGACGGATTAACACCAAATAAACAAAAGCACGCTTCTGGGACCAAGCTGCCGCTCCTGCCGTAAAGTTGATGGAAATCCGTCCATCGCCTGGGCTGTAGGCGTGAGCAAAGTTTTTTCCCATTATGTCTATGGGAAAAAAATACATTTTGAGACCCCCTATAACTTTACCCCCCTTGACCAAACCTCACCAAACATTGCAAAAAGATTCAGAGTGGTCCATATACGTATTTTGCAAAGTTTGGTGAGGATTCGTCCAGGGGGAGCGAAGTTATAAGCCACCCAAAAAGTGCTCTTCCTATGGGTTTAGCAACTTAACCATAACTACATGGCCGCTACCTCAGGCCATGTAATATATATGTTGGCGGATGCAGCAATCTATTCACTACATAGCTAGCTTTACGAATGTCTATTTGTGGTGTTTCTTTGCATCTGTACACATGTAAAATGACTTGATATCTTCATCATTTTTGTAACATAACCTTCTTCATCTCGATCCCAAATGTTACTGGTCTTTGATACTTTCTTGATGCCTATAAAATATCTATGTTCTCTTGTCTCTGCATCTCTTCTGGGTGCGTCAGTCTTGCTTCATGTGACGTCACCAATCTGACCTTTTGATCACTTGTCATACTTCTTCTGGCATTTCATTCAAATGGCCGTCATATTGTTGCGTATGCAAGTCTGGCTTTCTTGATGGGAACCTTGCTTCCAGGATTCTCCTTGGTATTGGTATCTTCACTGGCACTGCACGTATTTCACATTCTGGTTCCCAGCATCTAGGCAACACGGACGCGATGCTCGAGGTTGGGGTACTTGGCTCCTTCTCTTCAACAGCCTGGGGTGAGTATGTGTACAGTCTCTGCTTTGTAGATTCCAGGCTGCAATGCATCCCCAATCCATTCATCTAGATGATAGTAAGAGGAGTGCAATTTTTGTAGCTCAAAGACACAGGTGTCTTGACTGAGCAATGTTGCTTTTGGTTTCTTTATGTTGTAACACATAAGGTATTGTGTGTGTGTACCCCAATTATCTCCTCCATACATCATTTGTACTATTATTGTTTTCTTATAACTAAAAAAATGCTGATTTCTTTCTCCCACTATCTGCCCTAATACTAAATTCAAGTTTGCGTAACTTTTATTTAGACATTGTGTAAAGTCAGATTCAAAAGGAAGATACAAAAGACAAGGTTGCACGCAGAGGTGAACTACATGAATGTTTGCATGAATGTTATAAAACAACAACAGCACAAACCAAGATTTGTATTGATCTTGCTGGACCATGACTATGTGCCTTCTAATGATTCACTGCTGTTTGTCTTTTGTGTCTGCACTAAGGCCTACAGGCATGAAGTGCGGTGTAATAATAATGACAAAGTAATTAAAGAGCTCACCTCCAGAAGGGCCTCCAGAAGCCATCAGAACATGTTTACACCCAGGAGTAAAACAACCACGAACTAAACCACAGACTGACAAATTGACAGTCCCAAACCAAATTATTATCATTATTGTATATTATTTATTTCTTAAACTGTGAAGCCAACCATACTCCAGGAAGTCCTTACCCTTCCCTTTTGTAGTGCAAAGGGCTTTTTGTGAGTGGATCAAATGCTTTCTAAGCATATAAGCCTTGTCAGCAAGTCCCTATACCTGCCTTTGAATTATATGAATACTGCATAGCTGCCTGTGCCATGGTTCATGCCTTAGCACTTGTGCAGAGCTCTCTAATGAGCTCTGGCAGATATCAGTGACCTGCAAGTGCAGGAGCTGTTGAACATGTAAGTGTTGTTGAACGGCTCACCCTACTTCCAAACCTCCTTCTTTTACTGCCAGCATGTTTCTCTTCATCTTCCTGCAGCTGCAGATGCAGCGACCCCAAAAGGACAAGGGACTGTGCACCCAGCTGAGTAGAGCACTTTAAGGAATCCACAATCCACCTTTTGTCTTCCCTAATTTTCAGCGCATTGAACTCCCCATGAAAAATCCCATGCAGAATTTGGCATCGTTCTGACACCAAGGTTGTAAAGCTTGCACCGACCCAGGTGATGGAAATTGGGGGAAGGCATGGGCATCACATTTAGCCCTTGGCTGTGTGTGTGTGTGTGTACCAGATATTCAAAAGGCAATAAGGACCCCGGGAGGAATGAAAAAGGATTCTTGGCAGTGCCCTTATTGCCTTTTGAATACCTGGCAAATGCTATTCATGGTCTTGGTGGGCAAAACACCCAGCACACCCACCTAAAGCAGCACCTGAGCAAGTTAGAGTGAGGTTTGAGGTGGCTCCCAGCCAACATATTAAGGAAGATGAATTGAGCACCTGGAGCCTTCATCTCTCAGGCAGCCTTTTCTCTGAACCAAAGGTCCATGCGTCCCATAACCGACAGCCCTTTAGGTGCAGTAATTGGGGGAGCCTGCAGACTGTCCCGTCCCCTCATTTGCCGTTTTCTAGAGAAATGTTGTAAACAGTATCCACTTGGGAGAAATAATTGACAGTGACAAAAGAAGAAAGCGAATGGGAGCTGTCTGCAGAGGCCACTGGTAAGAGTGTGGAAAGGAGACGGATTGTTCAGTCTTCTTATGACTTGTCTGTGCTTAGTTTAGACTTCTAATATTATGATATGTTATGTTATGTTATTTTATGTTAAAGAGTCTTATATCGCACACTGTTGCCACCTTCGTGGTCTCTTGGCACTTGGGCATATCTTAAAAGCAAGAGGGGGTAAGTTAGTAGGGCTGAGCGGGAGAAAAGAGCAAGAGAGCTATGATATGCTGTTGGCAGTTTCAGTTCGCTTGACACCATTCACTGAGCGTATGTGTGTATCTTGGTTGGAAGCCGCCAGTTGCTGTTGGGGGTTTGGCTATGTGTGGTTTCTTTCGTTGTTGTGGTATTGTGAAATTCGTGCAGTTTGTTGTGCTGTAAAGGTATGGTTGTATTTAGTTCAGAGTTTGAGAAGGTGTACGCAGAGGGGTGGGTTTTTAGTAGGATAAGTATGCAGCAGTACCCTCTCCCACGCCACTGTTCTGACTAACTTTGGCCCATATCCCTTCCCCTGTCGTACATTCTGATAAGCAGCAATTAACACCCCAACAGGTTCTTCCGGGGATGATGTGTTCCCTGTCAATCCATGCAAGAAATTGCTGCCTTACACAGATGGCCCAAATGCAAGATAAGGATCACTAACACAGATGGGTTACACCCATGAGAATCACCTACATTTAGGATACCTGAGCAGTGGGATAAGCACCGCAATTTAAGACAAAGAAATAAATTGAGAACACCTAAATATGAGACAGCAATAAACAGAGGCGTAGCCAGAATTGTCTAACACATGGGGTCTGAAGCTAATTTAGTTGGGCCCACCGCAGTGACATCAACATCAGTAAATGCCCACACAGCGCTGCTGAGTGGGCATTGACATATTTTTGGTGGGCCTTGCCCGCTCAGGCCCTACCCTGTCTACGCCTCTGGCAATAAATAGAAAAAGCCTATATTTGAGACAACAGTATATCAAGAATAACGACGTTTGAGACAAAATAAATGCTTTGTATGCATTTGATGCATTATAATGTCTTTTTATGCAATGTTATTGTTTTATGTATTTGGCTTCAAGAGAGTCTGAGCTGCACACAAAGCTGCCCATTGAACTATACAATGGCTGCTCTGTGCACTAACTTACTACATAATTACGCCGTATGACACAGTACTCATACCAACCCAGGCACCCCAAACCCCACAATAGAAAACCCCTCTTACCCGACAACAAACAGCAGAACTCTACACCTCTACAACTAACCTTAATTCCCCAGCCGTGGCCTATTCATCTTGCGCAATGAGAAGACAATGTTCCGCTCCGTTGTAAATGCCTCTGTGCTCTCGACACAGAACACCTAGAAATAGGCCAGCACACGCGCAAAGGATACGTCCGGTCTGCTCACAAAAACGTAGCAGCAAAGCTATCTTGAATTGTCCCACTCTCCCCACTAACATAACCCACCTCCTTCTCTTTCAGATCTGTCAAAGTACCTGTGGGCCAGACAAATGAGTGCAGTATACACCCCAGTAACATAACATGACTTGACTTGACATAGCATGAGTCGTGCCTACCATGGAAAAATCTCTTGAACTGAAAATTACGTGGTGGGATTAAAGCACACAAAACGACAACCTTTCTTATGCACTGGCAAATTTGGCATCCAAATGCCAGCCACAATTTAAAATATGCTTGGTAATAACATCATACAGCATTTATCTTCATTTTATTTTCTATTGTATTTGGTTAGTAAAATATCAACCTTTTACAATTCATCAGCCAAAAAGACACACACATTGGGATCATTGAATAACACAATAGTAAACCTCAATGACATGATCTAATTCAAAATAACTTTAAAATAGTTTTAGTTGTGCAAGATATCTCAAGACAGAAATTGTCAGAGTTGTGCAATTATCTCTGAAGAGACCTTTCCGTATATGTTCTACATCTATGTGGTCCAAACTATGTACAAGGTCCATAAAGTTCAATGTGCATAGCGCAATTAACGCAGGACATGTCATTACCAGATGTTTCAAGTTTTCAATTTCATTCTCATTCCCACAGAACGACGGTAAAACACATCTTTTGGTAACAAGTTTCTAATAGTTAAAATGTCTATCGTTGAGGGTAAATTAAACCTAAATATCATAAAATATCTCTGCAATTTGTTTATTAGCACATCTCTTAATGCAATATGGTAAGACACCCATCTTTTTATGTTCATTTCTCAATAGAGTACAATTATCGTATTTGTGCATTAAATCACACCCAATCCTTACTATAAATAGTTACTTTGACTGTACCTGGATTGTGTTTATACAAAGCTGATGGAAACGTATAACAGAGTTATCAGTCATAGAACTTAAAAAGCTCTTCAGGTCAAGAAATAAAGAATCATTAGGAGGGTCTAATTTGTCCCATAAAACAACACACACTTCTATTTAACTTATAAGGGATATTATACCTAATTCACATCGAATAACTGCTGCAGGAACACAGTTTTGAAGCCTCAGGGCCTTCCGCCATATCTTCGCATCAAGTACATCAAGATTATCCGTCACCCAAAGTTGCATACTCTCAACCCATACATTAGTTTTGGTACAACTTTCCCTTTCATTAATAGTAAGACAGAAAACTTGTCATATTAGGCATTGATTTTAGCCATTTGAGCCACAAGAACATTATTTTTATGTATCAGCAATTCCCAGATATGTGTTTTATTCTGTTTAGAGATGATCGGAAACCTAAGGTAAATAAAGTTATCATTCGTTTCCAAATTTTCATTGTTTGCTGACCATGTAACTCCCAGAGGTTTATTTGAAGCTCTAATTCCCCAAATTGTACTTTTTTTGAAGGATTGCTATTGAGGTGATTGTCATTTATATAGGCGTGAAGCGTACTAATTAGTCTCTGGAGGCCAATCTTTGTGTTATTAAAGAGAAGGAAATCCTCAGCATAGGTCAACCATGAGAATCTAAAATCACCAAGTTTGGGGAAATGAAGGCAATCTTCTCTGGAGACTCAGTAGTATTGGAAACATATAGGTTGAAGAAGCAGGGGCTAGAATGCAGCCCTACGTCAACCCTGAACAATTCAGCCACAGAAAAGTATCATGTGGTTGATCAAAAGATATGCATGTAATAAAGCTGTAAAAGATACTAAAATAGGGGCAACATGGGTTTAAGTTCCAAATACAGGAGTGCCTCCATCCTACATTTCACTCTTAGCATAGCAGATGTGAATGGCATGCCTTCCATACAGTAAATAAATGCAAGTCTAAAGTAAAGTGGGAGACTGGCGTACCGACAACTAAACCGGCTGCTTCTGGCCAAGAAATTGCTTGAATTATATTAAACTGACCTTCTGTGCACCAAGAAATCTTTGTTTATGGCAGATATATTGCCAAATGTCTTAAATAACCCCCAATAACTAATTGATAGAATTTAAAGTTGTATAGGTTCTCTCTTGTTCTTAAATCTCAATGACTGACATTCAGGAACCTTGCAGCAGTCTGTAACTTTTCTCTCCAGGGAAAGAGTCAAGTGGATTGCATCTCATTCCAATACTCTTTTGAGTATTCTTGTACATAGTCCCTTGTGGACCACCTTTCTCTTTCTTAGATATTGCTTCAAGCGCTATCTTTCATCTTCTCTGTTCTCTTCGAACAACTGTGAATCATGGTGACATTAAAACTGCACATTACATTTTTTTATTTTTTATTATGTGTCGAAATAAATTCAACCTTTAATAACATACACAATAATAAGAATACATACAACATAACAAGATAATTACAAACAACCATTGAATCAATTAATCAGTCCGGACATAAAACATAATAGAAAAAAGTCTTTACAAAAATAAAAGAAAGTTATTCCTCAGCACAGATTCCTGAGTTCTTCCGATTCTTAATTACATGAAGCAAAGTTCATCAACCCCCAATCACAGTCGTAAGGGAGCCACGATCTAGGGCACACAGAACCAAGCATTATATTGATAAAATTCCAGTAAACTGAGGTGCGAGGTAAATAATGTTTTTTTTTTTACAAGAATATTTTAGAGGCAATTACAGTCTGAAGGAGTTTTGCTAAATTACCAAACGTGGGTAGTTCATTTTCAGGTGCTGCTCAGAGCAATTGCAATATTTCAAGGGCTTTTCATAAGTGCATTTTGCAGACAGTCCGAGCCTAGAAAAGTGTGTTCACATTCTTAAATGTAGACAGCTATTTTTCATATGTTTTTCACCGTTCATGTAGAAAGCTTCAGATCTAACAGGAGGTTTATAAACTGCCAAGATTGTGACAAATTTCAAGGTCAGTTATAGCAGTCTTCTGCCCATCTATCCTCGAATGGCCTTCCCCAACTACGGTAAAGGAAGTTCAGAGATTTCTTGGGCTCGCAAATTTTTACCGTAAGTTCATACCCGGATTCTCTCAGATGGTTTTGCCAATCACCATCCTGCTTAAGAAGACTTCTGTTCCCTTTAGATGGTCACAAGCCGCCAAAGACAGTTTCAGTAATCTTAGGCATTCTTTTTGTTCTGGGCCTATTTTACAACAGCCGGACCAAGGTCTACCCTTCATTTTGGAAACTGATGCAATCGCAGCGGCGGTAAAAGCAGCCCTTCTACAGAGGTATGAAGACAAGGAACATCCCATAGCCTACTTCTCAAACACGCTCACTGTCAGCCAGAAGAATTACTCAGTGATAAAATGGGAACTCTGGCAATGAAGTTGGCCTGCCTGGAATGGAGACATTTACTCCAAGGAGGGAAACACCCCTTTACAATCCGCACTGACCACAAGAATCTGCAAGTGCTGAGACAATTTGAGTGCTACAACACCCGACAGGCTAGATGGGCACATTATTTTGCTCAATTTGATTTCAGTATCACCTACATTCCGGGATCTCAAAACCTATTGGCTGATGCTCTATCACGTCGATGTGACTACACTTCCAATGAAGAATCATTAAAAGAATTAATGTTCCCCCCGACTAAGAACATTTCTGCACTCTCATCTTTTCTACAACAAGTAAGATAAGCTTCTATTGGACCCACTGGTATTGAAGACCTTCCCAAGAATACCCATTATGAAGTAAAGTGAAGGACTCTACATGGTGGAAGGGAAGCTGTACCTACCAACTGGGGCGTTGAGAAAATTGGCGCTTAAATGGTGTCACGACTCAAGAATAGCCGGACATTGCGGTCTCAAGGGAACAGTAGATCTTCTTAAAAGGTCATTCTATTGGCCAAATATGAAGGAAGATACTGCTCAATATCTTCAGTCTTGTACCACTTGCCTTCGGAGCATGTATCAGATGCAAAAACCTTTGGGACTACTGGAACCTAGTTCTGTACCATCTGGTCGATGGAACCATATCTCCACAGACTTTATCGTTGACTTGCCGATGTCTCAAGGGTTTTCTTGTATAATGGTGACAGTAGATTCCTTTTCAAAGTTACCCTACTTTTCCCCCTTACCCGGGATTCCTACTGCAGCTGAAATGGCAGAAGTTTTTCACAAAGACGTGTTTCGCCTCCACAGTATCCCTACCATGATAGTATCAGACCGTGGGAGCCAATATACTTCTCGCTTCTGGAGGGATTTCTGTGAAGGTCTGGGTATCGAGAGGGCTCTATCATCGGGTTTCCATCCCCAGACAAATGGGCAGACGTAGCGCCTCAATGGCACTCTAGAACAATACCTCTGTTGTTTTATAAACCAACAACAAGACAACTGGGTGGCATTATTACCTACTGCAGAGTTTTCTTATAATAATTCGGTTCAAGCTGCTCTGGGGATCAGTCAATTCTTCTGCACTTATGGTTATCACCCGCATTCTATCTTACCGTCCTTTAGGGCCGGCTCCAAGGTCCCATCTGTTGAAGCCTCCTTGGCTCTCATTCAGGAAGCCCATGGTAGGGCCAGGATAAGTCTCCAGGAGGCGTGTAACCGGAATAAATCCCAGGCCGACAAACACCGCAGGCCGGTACCAGATTGGAGGGCTGGGTCTAAGGTTATGCTCTCCACCAAATACTTTCCCTGGTGGGTACACCCATCCAAGCTGTCACCCAGATATATAGGACCCTATGAAATAACACATTAGGTCAACCCTGTGTCTTTTCGGCTCAAGCTTCCAAATTGCCTGCAGCGTGTTCATCCTGTATTTCGCTCCTCTCAGCTACGCACATTTCAACCTGATCTGTGGGGCTGCACGACTAAGAAAGTAAGGGTACCTCCTGGCCCCTCCGGTGATGAGTACAATGTCGCCCATATTTGTGGCTCCAGGTATCATCAAGGGAGGTTGGAATACTTAGTCAACTGGAAGGGTTACCCCTGGTCAGAAAACTCTTGGAAGCCAAAATCTAATGTACATGCCCCTCTCTTGGTGTAGAGGTTTCACCGATGTCATCCAGGCAAGCCAGGGGGGGTGAGCCTTAGGAGGGGGCATACTGTCATGCCCTCGGGGAGGTGGCGTGTTTGGAACAGATGGAGGAGGTGCTTCCATTGAATTACCCATCACGTTTTCACTAGCGTCTGTTCCCGGTCTAGTTGTTATTTTTTTTCTCCCTGCTATGCGACCGCCGTCAGAAGTATTTCTCCAGTTCCTTCCCGACGGCGGATGCGTTGCAACATCCTGGATTTCCTCCTATGTTGTTACACTCTTGGTAATTTCTCTTTGGCGGTGCTCCACTCGCTTTCCCTCTCCGTTTTCCCTCTTTGTTTACTTATTCCTTTGCTTCTCCTCACGCTACTATTCCTTTTGTCTGCCCGCGGCCCCCAGTTGCAGCTCCTCCTACTTTTGCTCTCTCCTCCTGTCTGCTCTCTCCTTTCGCTGACTATTCCAGCCAGCTTAACTTACCTCTGTACTCTCTGTATCATTTACCCCGCTGCCTCAGTTTGTCCATTGATGTTTCTGCCATTTGTTGAGTCGGAGTCCTTTGGTCTGAGTCCTTCCCTCTTCCGGCTATACTTCAATTGTCGCACTCTCCTCCGGAAGTGTTGCCAGATCCATTAGATGACTCATCCTACTACTCTTCCGTTTTTTGTTTTTTTTTTGTGCCTAAGGCTTTTTCCCCAGATCCACTGCTTGCAAGTGGCCAATGTGGCTTCCTTCTGGGGCAGGCCATTTCTTCATAAAAAAAGGAGAGACTGTTACAAAGAAGAAAGAAGAAACCAGACTCCAAGTGGAAATCATCAGGTGAGGAGGAAGGGGAGGAAAGGATGACAGAGTCCTCAGAGGAAGAGAAGGACATATATGACCCGATTGACACTCTTAAAGTGAAGTACACCTCCATGCTCTGCAAGCTGGGCTTCCTTCTGGTCCAGCTTTTTTTTCCTGGGGACTCGTTTCTGAGGTGGTCTCCTCTAGATCTGGCTGCCTCCAATCCCCAGAGCGCTGGCGGGGACAGTAGTTAGTATCTAAAGTAAAAGAGAAAAAAAATGATTAAGAACCAAGCACAGCAATTAAATGCATTCCTCTTTTCTTTTGGAGTCTACCTGAAATAAAGATGTGAATTATGCACATATGATATCATGCATACAATAATGTAATCTGTATCAAACACCAAAGTTTCACAACAACCTAGAAATAAGCCTGGATCATGCATGGAAAATACATAACAACAAACCCCTCTTTTTATTTTTTAACGAGTTGGAAATAAACATACGGATTACGAATGGATATCATACCGTAACTGTATCTCCTTGGATGATTGTTTGGGAGCATATGGCATTTTTACCCACAACAATGGAAACACATTGATCATTGACTGCAAGAATTCAACATTCCTCAAAAACCTACTATACATCATTGTCCCGGGAGGATAGCACAGGGGCAACGTGCTCACCTTGGAAGCAAGACAACACAGAGCAACACAGGTTCCATCCCCGGGTCTGCACTTAGAAACCTCTGGGTATTAAGCGTGTTATGAATAACCTATCATATCATAACCAGAGATACTTACCAATTTAATAAATGCCAATCTGGAAATCTTGACTTATTTTTATTTTATTATCTCACACTCATATTCCATTTTTATACTCACCTGTGTTTCATCCCCTTTTTCATATACATCTTAAAATGTATTCACAGTTACTCCCCTGATGTATCTCTCTTTTTATCCCCCTTTTCCTTACACTTTAAGTTGATATTATTTTTTGTATATTATTCTTACCTACTTAAAGGCTATGGTGAGTCTCTTTGAGGTAAAAGTGGTTCATTTTCTGAATGCAAATACACTTTTCATTCCTTATTGGTTTCTCCAATTTGTTTTAAACTCCTCACCTCATGCTTCAGGTGGAACGGTTTAATCTGGTTGACATGGACAAATTGTTCCGGAGTAAACTCTCCTTCTTTTATATCTGTAAACTACAGGTGAAGCCTTATCCACAATCCCAAATGGCCCGCACCATGATGCGAGGAACTGGGTTTTTGTGTTTTTGTGTTTACCTTTTCCAAAATTGAACTTATATACTTGGTCGCCTATCTCCCCTCAGAAATGGTTTCTTGTCATATTATGATTTTGCACTATCAGCATTTTAT
This sequence comes from Ambystoma mexicanum, assembly GCF_040938575.1. Lineage (NCBI taxonomy): Eukaryota > Metazoa > Chordata > Amphibia > Caudata > Ambystomatidae > Ambystoma > Ambystoma mexicanum. The sequence continues at coordinate 195,209,100 of NC_090938.1, forward strand.
TTCACAATTTTGCTGTGCAAACGCAAATGCATGTTGCAAGTGATTTTGCAGCTCTTCCACATATTTGTGGATTGTGGCTGTATTTACCAGGATCTACTCATTGGTCCTGTAAAGCAGGTGTTGTGGCAAAACCATGTTCCAACCTCTCAAAATGTAATGTGGCCTGAGATTTGTTGATCTAGATGGTGTTGACTTAATAGCAATTAGCACCAGAGGGAGAGATACATCCCAGCTAGATCCTGCTTCACCTACAAACTTTTCAATATAGCAACTATTGACCTGTTGCAACGTTCCACACCCTAGAAGAAGAGGGTGGTATGAAATGTGCAGTTTGCTCTTTACACCCAAGATTTGCCAGGCTTTTGTCATTGTTGCACCAGTGAAATGACTCCCACAGTGTGGTTCTATTCTCTGAGGTAAACCAAATCTTAAACAAATATGGTTGACCAGCAAAGTGGCTGCCGTTTGCACACTTCAGTCAGGGGATGTGATGTATTTCACCCACTTGGACATCAAACAAGTGACTGTCAGCAAATACCTGTTTCCCCGTGCTGACCTTGGCAAGGGCCCAATGAAGTCGATTTGTAAATCTGACCATGGGAGTGTCAGACCTCTTTTCATTAATGGCGCCGTGTGTGTTGGGGAAGTAGGTTGGAACTGTGCGCACACCAAACATCCCCCTGTATAGAGTTCTACATCCTTTGATATGTGTGGTCAATAGGTATAATCTTTTAAAATGTCCAAAGTTTTCTGAGAAACCTTGTGGCCTGAATTTATGGCGTCATGGGCATGATTTAGCATCAACCCCCAAAATGACAAAGGTACTACCCATTGAATTTGGCCTGACACAGATTCCCAAATCATCAGTCTATCTTGTAAACAAATTCTCTTTTTGTTTTTTAACAACAGCCTCAGCTCTTCTTTCGTTTTGCAATCTTCTTCAGTCAGAGCATTTTGCTCTGCGTATATCAAGTGGTTATAAAATGGGCCTAAAATAAGATCTTGCTTTTGTGCTTTATTTAAGTCTTGATCAGGAGTATCAAAGCTCCACTGTGCCACATGGTGATCAACTGTTCCTTGAGATTTGAGCGTGTTATTGCATCCACCTGGATTTCACCAAGCAGGTGCTCTTTAGAAAACAACTCTCCCATCAGAGCTCCAATTTTGGCTAATTTATCTGCCTTGTCATTTCCTTCCTTATCATCCCCTGGTATTTTCAAATGACCACATATCTTCCTTGAAGGGATGATCAGGTCATTTTCTGAAACACGTTTGTCTATAGCGTTGATCATTTTACCAATTTTAAATGGTTTCTTATTACATGTGAACATTCCTCTAAATTTCCACCCGGGTAAGTATTCCACAAAACTATTTTGGGCCTAATATGAATCAGTGACTAAAACTATTTCTTTAAGTTTATTTTCTACTGCTGTAGATATTGCCTTATAAATTGCAGGTAATTCTGCAACTTGACTGCTTTTGGATTCTAACCTCATGCTTACTCTTGGGATGCCATCACCTTTTATCCACCAGTTCCCTATTCCTGCCACTAGTTCTTTTTTAGAATCATCTCCCATGTGATATGCACTCCAATCTACATACACAGTTTGGAGATCCTTACATGTTTCTTCATTGAAAGGCTTGTGTGGGGATTGCTCAAGTTCATTTAATTTGTTTCTGATTCTGTGTCTTCAGGTTCACAGACAGCTGCACAGTCACTGCTATCCCTTGAGTGACTGGGCTCTTTTTGTTCTGTCCATATCTCACTTCCAATGGGAATCCATGTAATACTGACATTCATAAAGTAATTCCTAATTGGACAAAATGCCCTGATCTGATCTTTTTACTTTACAAGAATTGTAGAGGCTGGTGATTTTCTCAATAATCACCCACTCTCCTTGAATTATGGGGTGGAAATTTGCAATGCCCAGACAGTGGTGAAAAGTGCCTTTTAACATTCACTATTTGCATCTTGGATTTGGTATAGCACTGCTGACATACATTTATCTGCAAATACTATTTCTATAAAAAAAAGTCTTGTTTTTTATTGAATATGCTAAATATGGTGCTTTTATCAAACCGTTTTTTAACTTGGCCACTGCCTCACTTTGTACCTTTTCCCATTTCCAGGGAACACCCAGCTTCAGTAATTTAGTCAAAGGCTGCATAATCTCTGCATAATTTTCAATAAATTACCTGTTACAACTTGTAATTCCTGGAAAGTCCTTTAGACCTTTTAGGTTGGCGGGATCGTTTAATTTTTTAATTGCTTCCACTTTTTTATTTTGCGGTTTAAACCCATGTTCTGTCACTTCATGGGCTAGAAAATGTACCCTTTTTCTACACCACTGTACTTTCTGTAAAGATACTTTTGTCCCACGTCTTTTGTAATTGACCGGGCACATGCCTAATTTCATTGAAGTTACTTTTTAAATCTTACTTTTTTTTGGTTAGCATAACATCTACATAAACTATGGTTCTTCTCTCAGCTGCATGTGGGAGTGCCTTACTCAGGAATATTCCAAATTCACTCCCACTATTGACATATACAAAGGGAGTCAGGGACCATGCATATTGTAATTTGTCAAAGAAAAATGCAAATAGATTTTGTATATCTTCAGCTAGTGGTACACAACGTACTCTGCTGTGAGATCGAAAGTGGTAAACACCTTTGACCCTTGAATCTGCAAGGCCTTGATCAATAAATTGAAGTTGCCATTGTGAAACAGCTACCCTGTTATTCAATTATCTTAAGTCTGCACACAAGCGCCATTGGCGATTGGGCTTTAGCACACCTAATATGGGAGTATTTGAAGTCCCACGAATGCCTCTCGATTCCAAATTTGTAATTATTTCAGCCAGTGACCGCAGACATGCCAGTAGTAACCTATATTGTAGGACACATACCAGCCCCCAAACATATCCTTCTCACAGTGTGGCAACATGTAAATCAGTCAGCCCACAATCATAGGCATCTTTGGCAAAACCCTCTTTAAATTCCATAAAAATCTGCCTCAACTGATCTCTTTCCTCTTCATTTGTGCAAGCATCTGCAGCTTGAATCTGCTCCTCTACCATTTTAGAACATTCTGGGTAATCCTCAAAGGGCAGAACCTCTGTACTTTCTTCTAGTTGTGTGGCAGTGTCTCTTTGTAGAGCTGCTACCCTCAAATATTTTGGCATTTTGGGCCTCTTCTTCAATTTGCTGTTTTATTGTGTTGCTTTTCTCTTTCAGATTCACCCCCTTCAAGTAGGACACAATTATCCTGATGACAGCATATCACTTCATTTGGCTCATAGGGGTATACAGACTGAATTCTAAAAATTCCCTTTGGTTTAGAATCCAATGACTCAGGTAATTCACCTTGTGAAGTCACATAGCTCAAAGGGATGTCCCCAATCAATTGGATGCTTAAATCAGCAGTGTAGTAAGATTCTTGCACTGCCATCCATAACGCTTTGTTTTCCAGATGAATGTCCTGACAACCTTTGTTATTCATGAGTATTCAACTGGGTCCATCCCCAACCTCTACCAATGGTGTGTACCCGCATTCTAACCCCTTTGTGTCTCATGGATTCATTTATGCACACAAATGCATCAGGCCCTTTCATCTGTTGTCCCTTTCTGTACTTTAATGCTATTGCCACCTGTCTGGTAAACACACCCTTCTTCACCTGAAGCTTAATTGCTATGGCGTAATTTGGGCACAATGATAAGCTTGTTTTTTGTTTTCAAATTCAGGTGCAGCACCACCCAGTCTAAACCAGGCCGTTTTGATTTAAGAAGTCTAACACCATATGCATTCTGTGCATGACAATTCCACAAAATAATTTATTTTGGGTTCCGCTTACAACCCAAATATTGTGGTGAATGCTCTTAGAGCCAATTGTAATCTTTAACATGCATCTTCCCACAATTGATTGTGCCCATTCAGGGTCATCCAGCCCAAAAAAACGTTGATTTCTAATTTTAAAATGTGGTGTTTCCTCTTTGCCAAGTATTTGTCTAGACACCTTTTCGTTAATGAAACTTTCCGTGCTCTAGAGCCCAAGTGGCTTCAATCATTTCAAGATACCCATTTACATGGATAGGGATCCATGGCTGTCCTTCTTCTATGAGTATCTCCGCAATTGTTGAAATATATTTTTCCTGATCTGGCTCAGCAGCAATATCTGGTCTGCAATTTTCCTCATCTAGATACAAATGCAAGGTGTTTTCATCTATTTGTGTCTGGCAGTTCATCTTGGGCTCCAAAGAAATCTCTAAAGACTGTTTCTCTTTATCTCCTCGCATTTCATCCTGACACATGAGAATGACAATGACACTAGAAAAACAGCCATTCTGAAGATATACTTCCGCTGCACTTTCTGATTTAGCAATGCTGTGGCATCCTTTTGCGCTGTTGCTCTGAGTCCTTATTTTCTAAGATGTCAGTGTTTCTTTGGCTAAAGACCACAACACACCATTCATGGCATCAATGAGGGTGACAACGTCTTCAGGCAATTTGTCCTTATAAGGAATGGATAATGGGTGTGACCAACACTTCCTGTCTCATCCTATGCCTCCTTATCTTTATGTCAACTTCAGTGACACCTTCCACAGGTATTTCTTTGCCATTGATATTATGAATATGGCCTTCACTCTGCCTCACCCTCCTTGTTGACATATGCAATCAAATCAATTTTCTGTTTTTGGTGAAATGCTGACCTGGCTAAAATGTGGATCCTCTGTTAAAATTTGCAGCCTCCTCTTTTCCTACATACTCATGGATGAATTCAGTGTAGCCAGCCTGCGCAGACGCTCTCAGCAAATGCCACACACTGACTCAGAGCCAGAGAGCCTGAAAGAGAGAGCAAGTGACAGAGTGACCCGTCTGATAGGCAGCTCTTTTTACACTCTTTTTCCGTGACCGGCCCATATACCAGCTTCAGCACTTGCATACAATACAAGATTCTGGAGCGTGTCCGTTTTTTCCACTTCTTAAATTCTGCTTGGTGTCCTTATCTCAATGCCAACCATGTTTGCTGCATTGTTCTTTGTTTTTAAGTGTGTGTATTGCAATATAACTCAATACCTTGCCTTTATTAGTTCTCACCACTTTCCACCTAGAGATCTGCACTCATCAGAGGCTGCCCTGTTGGTTGCATTGCGCTTCAAATTGTACCACTGGCGGCAGGAGATTTTCAGCACAAGTCCCAAAGATCTGGAATTTGCTTTGATTTGCAACTGTTCTTATGTTCAGTTTTCCACGCTCTTTGAACATCCCTGAAAACAGCCTTATTTCTTTACTAATAATCCTCCATTTTGGACATAGCTTTATTGGCTTTGAGCTGTTTATTTGTGTGTACTGCTAGTGGAAATTCAGTTTGCTCTATCTGTTACTATGTGCAGTTTAGTATGCAGCTACTATGCAGTTATGCAGTTACTATGCAATTACTATGCAGTTACTATGCAGTTACTATGTGTAGTCTAATATAAACATTCTAATCAAATCACAGCATTATTAATTCTTCCATAGGGAGTTGATTTTGTCTCATGCCAACATGGAGTGTTAAAAAAGGGGCTCATTATGATTAAGGTGGTATTAGTAGTTCTATTACCACCAAATAAAATTACCAGTAGGAGTGGTGGTATCAGTGGCATCTCGTCTAATTCTGAGATTACTGTTATTCCCCATTTCGGAAAGTTGCATTGGACTTCATTGAAGACTAGGGGCCTCGTTATACATTTGGTGGTATCACGGCAGCAAATCCACTGAGATACCACCAAATGGAATTACCGTTATGCCACTTGGTTTAGCGGTAATACCACCAGATTACAAGTGGTGGTGGTGCAAGTCCATGGACTTTATGACGGTAATTCCACTGGTGGTAATTCGGCCAATATTTGGCAGAAAGGTGGCAGATTTACCTCTAGCTCAGAGCTGGAGGTGAATCATCCAACTTAATGCCAAACTCATAGTTGGGCGGCGAAGTAATGCGGCAGTTATGGTATTATTGCCACATTTTACCTGCACCGCCCAACTTGCAATGAGTCCCTAGGGGTATTAATGCTGATGGAAATACAGTCTGCATCACTTTTGCTTTAATTGGAAGTAATACCGCTATGCACATGGGGGTGGTTTTGCCATGTGTACATTGACAAAACCACAATCAGACAGATCTGTAAAATATATGGTAACAGTGTTTCCCCCTGTTTCTACTACTCCCGCTAAAGGCAAAGTGATGTCCTATGGGAGTCAGCAAAAAAGGTAATTATTTTCAGCAACACCTCAGTCAATTATCCAAATTATTGTTCACAAAAAGAGAAACAGCCTATGGGCTGTCCAAAAAGTGACAGTAGACCGAAAGTCACATTATTGCAATTGCCCCACGTGAGCTGGTCATAGATGCTGCTTCTTGGAGTTTATTGAAGGATCTGCTTCAGAAAATCCAGCAGGAAAGAACACTGGTTTTGTGGATGTGATCTCTTGATCCTTCAAGGACAAAACGACTACCCCACCACAACCTTAAATCCTTGGGAAAGTGGTGACTCAGAAGAAAGGCCATCAAGGAGCACAATGCAGAAGACTTTCATGGCACCTTCAGTCTCCCAAGGGAAAGCACCTCCATTTTACTATTATTGATGTGTGGATATTAATGGTTTCAGCGATAGTACAGATTTGGTGGCAGACATGTTTGAAGTGTGTTATTGGCTGGGGGGCCGTGCTCCAAGTGGGTTAGTCCTTCATTTTGTGCACGCACATGGCAGTTCAGACCACAGGAGGTGATAGGTTGGATGCAATGGGCCTTGTTAATGGTAAACAGAGATTATAATATTATGGATCTTATGGTACAAGCTCTTGTTCAAGGCGAGCTGAAAATTATTGGGTCCTACTCTTCCCGTGAAGGAAGCATCTTAGCCAGGTAAGCACAGAGGAGGGGATTTTGGCCAACTCCAATAACCGTGTGATACGAATGGTGTGGTCTGCAGTTACCAAGGACACTGATTGGACTCAGCTCAGAAGAATACATTGTTTCCAGAGTCAGTGGTGGCAAGAATGGGATAGGTAGAATACTGCACGGGAGAATTTCATCAAATTTGTTTCAACAAATTGTGCCGGAAATATATGGGTGGGCTTTAGGGTAATGCATAATGTGGGGTACTTATGGGAAATGGCTAAGGGGGTCTTCACCCTGCATATATTTGCAGCAAAATGTATCCCCACAAAAAATAGATTCAATCGAATTTGATGAAAGGACTGAATTCGTCCAGATCACATAGAATCAGTAAGAATGTTTTATCGTAGGATGGCTTGGTTCGGTAATTAGAGCAGATGGTCCATTAAATGCCATTGGTGGGAGTGCTTACCCAATAACTCCTCGAGTTGGCCCAACATTACTATTTTAAGCACTTTGGCTAAGGAGTGAACATTTTCAGTTGCCGGAAGTTGCCAAGCATATTTAGTTGAAGTGAGTCTTCTTTCTCAAGAGTTAGTTAAAGAATCGAGGCTCCTGCGACTAATTCCTACGTTAAGGCGGGATGGATCAATTTCAAATCATTGGTGTTCAGCTCACAGGCTTGCAGGTACATTCCACAATGGGGTCTAGTGGAGAATCCTACCTTTAATGGCAAGAAGCAGCAATGCTGAATTTGGGGTCTACCCTAGATCGGTCTGCTTGTAAGCAAGGATTATTTTAGTAAAATATTCTCTCGATATTCATGGGCAAAAGGTGCAATGACAATTGTCCTTTGGCAGTTTAGTGGTAAACCATCAAGAGCCATGATCTTGACCTGTGGGAGGCCGGGCCTTTGCATGCCACAGTCACCATCTTCACCATGTCATTCTGCTCCCATCCACTCCTCACAGGCAGCAGCATCTGCTGCAGTTGGGTGGGCACTCACCCCATTCTTCAGGGGACTGGAGATGCTGCTACACGAACCCCTCCAGAGCTCAATGCCACTTTTGATCTAGATTGTGCAACACATGGCCTGCCCGCACGCTCGCCAGTGTCACTCGCAGTGCCTTAGAATGTGCTATCAATTTGTCATGAGCCTTGGCCGCTTACCCTTTAAAGACTGCTGATTCCGGGAATCATTTGATGAGATCTCCCATCTGCTTAATGCTTGTCCAAGAATCACACGGCATATTTCCTACTGGGATCTAATATCCATCCTGAACCATGGATGCTTGCAAACCTAGCTGGTGGTGCTCTGCACATGGGCACACAGTATTACTTGCCGGGCCATGCCCGTTGCTTAGATTGCTGCCTGCTCTGACCACCCTGCCAACCATTCTCCGTTGGGTAGTTGTGCGCTACGAAAGATTGGCAGAAAATTAAAGGTTTCCTCTATGTATAGATAGTGGGGCCTCAAATTGTACTCATCATGAATAGATTTGTTCAAAAGCAATAGAATGCCAGCTACCAGGATGCTCAATGCACGCGCGGCCACAGGCCAACCCTTCAGCTATATTTAGAGCTAGACTCAATGCCAGGCCGAGACAAAAATCAATGCTATTGACTGCCATTCTTGCAGTTTGCCATTGCCGCTCCCCCTGGAGTCCCTCCAGTACTCTGCGTTTCCTTCTATTTCAGCTTAGTGTGGAAGTAAAGCTGGCACTGGCTCATCAGAATAAAGGGCGAGATGGGAAAGGTTCTCTGTGGTGTGGGGGTTGGTCAGTAGGTAGTCATTGTGCAGAGTATCTCCTGCGCCTGTCACTTCCCTCAGTGGTCCAAGTGGGCGGTAGTGGTTGGAAACGTATTCCTCTACTTTTTTAAATTACAGTTTACTGTTTCTATAGTTCTATTTTGAAAAGAAACCATTCAGGAATGGTTTTGTTTTAAAATAAAAGTGTAGGAAGGAGTTGAAACGTGCTCTTCAGTGCACTGCGCCCCTTAAACAGCTGACGTGTTTGTTTTTGGTATTCACCTTACTGGTCACACTGAGCTATCTTAGAACTGCTCGGGTCCAGTTCTTTGTTCAGTGTCCTTCTTGGGATAAAGCCCAGTCCCACGTCCCATCATAGCCCTGCTTCCCCAGTAATCAGAATAGTTATTTTGCATTTAAGTAACTTAACGTGAAAAATACTGCAGCACAGCTGTACGTGCAATTAATGGGCTGGTGGCAGTGGTGGCTTTAATCTTTGGATGTGCGATTGGTGGGTGATTAGAAAGGGGTAGGTGCATAAAGCTGCATGCTGTGGGGGGCAATAAATAAAGGTATGGGGTTTATTTAAAATGCATTTAGCATTTTCTTTCACTGTGTTTGTTTCAGCCCTTACATAGTGCCTCATACTCCCTCTGCACTGCATTTGTGAAGGAAGCTGCTGTTTCTGCACGCATTGTACCCGATGCGTGTGGGAAAAGCTTGCATTGCTGATGCCCACAATGCCCTTGCAAGGTAACAATTACAAGCTCTATAAACAATGATGTATGCATTCAATGATTGCAAAGCACAAGTGTTTAATTATCGTGTTGTCGAAAAGGCACCGTGGAATTGGAGGACGCCTCCGCTAAGGTTTCTGGCTATTACATTTCAAGTGCCTGACAAAGGACTGCAAGAAAAGCAACAATTTCCTGGTGGAAAAATGCATTGAAAGCCTTTTTTCAGATGTTAACAGACAGAATTTGGATGGGTCGGGGGGGGGGTGGTGGGGAGGGGGGCTATTATGAAGGTTTTACCAAGGCTGCCATGCATGAAATGTAGTGCTGTGATGATCTTATCTAAGAGTTGTGAATATACACCACAGAACCATTAGCTTGCAGACTAAGTAATTAGAAGCAGTACCATACAGTGTTTAAAGCAAAGGTTCATTTACATAATTGAGGCGATCCATTGTTTGTGCTTCCCCACACAGTTGAGAAGTGCTTTCTAAAATGGAGGCCTTCCAGTATACATTGGTCCTCATTACAACTCAGGCGTTAAGGGTTAACGCCGTCGTTAACCCTTAAAGCCTGATTCCGATTTTAACGGCTGCTTTTAGCAGCCGTTAAAATCCATGGCGCTAAACCGCCTTGGTGCTAATTACGCCACCGTAATTTACGGTGGCGTAATTAGCGCCTTCCCCACTCCCATTATGCCCTATGGGGCAAAAATGGGAATGGGGAAGGGTAAAATGGGAAATGGGGATTAACCGCCCCACTCACCTTGGAATGGGGCGGTAAATCCGCCATCCACCATGGTGTAAACGCAGTTTACACCATGGTGGTAAAGTTGGCGTACTTACCGCCTGGGTCGTAATGACCCCCATTGTAGGCAGAACAAGACTGTTTTACTTCTCTTACTGATTAATGCACATGATCAAAATACTGAATACTCATACATTATTTTCTGAAAGAAAGTTATCATTGCAAGAAGGGGAGTTGGGCACACTCCTTGTGTACTCTTGTCTACTCTTCTCGCACACGTGTTGCCTGTTTTGATTGATTCTTCTTCCCTGCTCCCCCACCCCCTCCAGCCTACTTCTGCAGGAGTCTGTCCTGATACATTCTGTTTCACCATCACTGTCCTGTGGCCAATGCTGGATTTGACTTCTATGGACTTCATTGATTCACGGTGCGTCACCCTTTCTCAACTCTCATGCTGGACTTCCTTTGCATCTTGTTCTCACTGTGGCCCTGAATCGTGCTGTTCCCATCTTCATCTTGTATCCTGGCTTGCAACATTATGTGTTTCTACTGACTTCTGCAATTGTATTCACTCTCCCCTCTTGCTTCTACACTCTATTTGACTGCTTACTCTCTGCTCTCTCTTCCTCTCTCTTTTCATATATCCTCCCCTCCTCTCTTACTTTCTTCTATGCACTTACTCTATCAGAAGTGTCCCTGGACCTAGCATGAAGGCAACCTTGTATGTCTCCTCCCCATCCCCTTACTTGTTTTCCCCTCTCCCCCTCCAGCAAGCACTATCTGAAATGTCATCAGGCTAGTATGATAGTTGCATGTTTTGTTCCACCCCTCCCTTTTTTCACCCCACTCCCTCACCTTTTGTTTTCTCTAGTTCTACCAGAAATGTCATCAGGCCTAGTACGTCAGTCGCGTGTCTGTTTCAATTTCCTTCCCACTTTCCCACTCCCTTCCTTATCTATGTCTTAGCTCTGGCACTATCTGAAATGTCGTCAGGCCAAGTACGATAATCGCTTGTTTTGTTCCTCCCCTCCCTTTCTGCACCACTCCCCCACTCCTTTTGTTTTTCTCCGGTTGTAGCAGAAACGGTGTCAGGCCTAGTACGATAGTCGCCTTCCTGTTTCAATTTCCTTCCCACTCTCCCTCTCCCTTCCTTATCTATGTCTTAGCTCTTGCACTGTCAGGCCAAGTACGATAGTTAATTTCACATCCTTACTGTTCATGGCCTGTAAGAATGTCATTGTGTTTTTCCTTGGTCCCTCCCTTGCCTTGAAGAGCTTTGAAACACATTGTGTATAAGCGCTATATAAATAAACTATCATGTCATATCATTTCATATCAATACCTGCTATGAAAAAAGGGAAGGGGACAAATAACATTGGGTAGGTGACCGAGTGTGTTGCATAAAATCAAAGAGCATTTTGGGAATATAAGAATGAGCACAGATCTTTATAGTTGTATAAGATGCCAAAAGAGTTCACTTTCTTCAAAAAGGGGCGCGTGTTTAAGCCTGACAACTACTGCCTGGTTTCCCTAGACGATTGTTCTGTCAACATTATTGGCAAAGTTCGATTAGAAGATTAGCTCGATTAGAAGATTGGGTCAAAGAAAATAAGTTTATTTCAGATTTACAGGTTTTTGTAGGACGAATAAGAGCGCACTGCAAATTTGATTTTTCCTTTGGCTGATTTGAACATACCTTCTCAATTCAAAAGAAAATACTCTTTTTATTTTGGGCTATTAGGTGGCACCGTACAAGCAGGAACTATTACATTACAGTACAGATAGGGAGGGATAAGGGGCATATGAGGAGGGACACACAGTTTGTAGGTGTTATTTGGCCCACCCATTGACTCCCCATGCTTATCACTAGGCCATTCCCACCCAGTTCCTGCCCCTCCCTACCTAAAACCCCCTCCTCATGGGACACCTTTGAGCTCACTTTAATCAAGCCTTACCATCAAATGTTGCACTCAAAGTGCCTGCCAGTGTTTTTTCAAAGCTGTCTTCTGAGAGTTAATTACTCAGTTGGAGCTGTAAACCTGGTACAGGTGTAATAAATATGTCTTAACCAGGTATACCTCCAGCCACTCGATTAATAAGCACTATGCATGATCTCCAATGAAGTCCTTTTAAAAACGAGCATTGGCAAAGCCAACAGTTTTAGCTTGTGTATAGGTATTAGCCATTTGCCAGGCACTGCTATTAGATGCCCAGGTGCTCACACCATGTTGCACCTGCTACCATCAATAGTCAGTTATTACCACTACGGCAGTGCCTGGCAAATGCCTTTCCCATGCCAGCACTAATGCTAAAACGGTTGGCATTACCATTCTTGTTTTAGAGTTCACAGACAGAGCCCCTCTTCCATATCCATGGTGGCCCGGGATGTGTGATCTGATGTGGTATTGCTGTCGCTGGAGGAATCAGGTAAGCAGGGTGCTGGGAAGGAGGAGCGAGAGTGGTGGCAGGTGCGGAGATCAGAGGTGGGGTGGAGGAAGATGGCAGGGTGGGTGTGAGCAGCCTCCACGTTACTAGGAACACAGGTATGGATTCTGGGATTGGCTGCGGCACCCACCCTGGTTGCTGGCGTTTATTTCTTCTCGGTTCTGGTACAAGTATGAGGTATAGAAATCCATTGGTGCTGCAAAGAGTTCAAGATACATGGACGTTAAGGAAACCAATAGTAAAGACGTATATGAGGAGGTGATGGGTAACCAAAATGTGGGGCTATTGCATTTAACGTTTTGATTAGGCCTTCCTTTGAAAGTCGACATAGCCAGGTTGATTAAGGCTGATCTGTACACGATTTTGTTTTATTGGGTAAATTTGGGATTTGGTAGTATTTTCTTACCGTAAAAATATTGGCAGTATTATTTCGGTAAACTAGTCGTACATTTAGAGTGGATTTGGTATCACACTATTTTAGTAACCGTACCTAGTTAGCTTGTATTGGTGGTCATTTTAGTGGTATCTTGTTTTGCGGTATTTTATTCCTGTGGTATAGTGGTATGCATGGTTTCTTTTTTTATACTATAACCCCATCATAAAACAAACCTTTCCTTTCTATTAGAATACCTTCTAGTTATCTGTAGAGAGCCCCAGACTTATGCACTTTAGTAGAACCCAATTATTTTATTCATAGCACCACCTACAGTTTGTGGCTGGTATTACTGGCTTATGTACATCCAGTAAACTATGTGCCATTAGGCATTGCTGGCTTATGTACATCCAGTAATCTATGTGTCAGATCAGACACCTTCCCATCAGCATGCAAGGAAGGAAACATTCATCACACCGCACACAAACGTCTGCTTTATAGCTGTTTATTACTAGCTTTCTCTTGTTTGCTATTTTACTTGCAGTGGTAAATTGGCAAATGCACTACTGCACTGATATGAGTCTCCCATTTATACATCACTTATGTAAATAATTCACAGATGCATGAATGACTCAAAAATCCCATTTGTTTTTATAATTACTTCTTGTACTGTATCTTATTTACAACTCACCAAATCTTACCATGGCTTAATTGCAGCATCATCTGCAATACAAGAGAACAAAACAGAACAAGCAGATATTTTTGGAAACATGGATTAATGTTCCCACATTCTGAAAATAATGAAAAATAAACATGCAATGATTTCCTAACTCCCTACACTGCAATAAATCTTAGTCACACATACGGCATTTTATCTCGTCCTCACTTAGCACTTATCTTACCAAGGTCAGCCTTTCTTGACCCAGTGTCAGCACAAAACTCTTTCGAAATCTTGTGTGGGGAGCGGCAGCTGATTATGTCCCACAGCTAGCGCTCTACACCCTGGAACCTCCGTCTGTCTCCTCAGCCCAGCATGAACTAACTGCTCTCCTCATTTCTTGTTACTAAGAAAACTGTTATCCATCCCCTTATTAACGTGGCTTGTCTGCCTACAATTTCCACCCATCATAGTAAAAAAAATGTGCTCCGTACCAGCCCTCATTTTCAGAACAATGAAAGCTTTAGGCTCAGAGATACTGTTTCACTTTGCTTCCTGCAGCTTGCGTTTTTATGTTCTCCACAAGCTGAAGAAAACGCTAGTGTGCATTTAAAAATGAATCTCAGCAGTGCCACCAAAACATGGATTTAATCTCATTTTGCATATGAGACTGCATTTTAATGTTAGAGAAGTTAGAATTAGTCGGTTATGTATTATAATGTAGTCTCCATACATGAAGCATCCAAAAAAAACATGGTGCACTTCATTATTTGAACCTGGCAGTGCACTAAGTGTTTCTATGTGTGCTCTGAACATCTGCAGTTTCAAATTGGGCCTGGTTGTGTTGTAAATCCTGTACTTGCATATTACTAATAATGCTATATATTATACTGACAAAAAAAATTGCTTTATTACATACTGGCAAAATTCTATACATGTCCTTACAGATCCCTACAAATTCCTATGCGGGTGTGGTAAAAATAGGATAGAGTTGCAAATTAACTTCATATTGAATGAAAAGGAACTGGCTTCATTTCAGCTGGAATTTGTTATGTTATGTTATCAAATATGTATACTATGTCCATCATCAACATTGGTGAAAAGTACACCGTCCACCCTAGTGTTTTTTCCTACCTTATATGCAAGGGCTGAAACCTCAAGCACAGGTGCCTTATAGAATGTAAGAGTGATATAAACATAGGGCATTACGAGTAAATGTCAAATATTTGTACCCCAAAGGATAGTACACTCAAGATAATTTAGTGATAGAGATTACGTTTTGAATACATTTATAGAAGGATTATTGTCATTAATGTGCTATGGAGTGTGTTTTTAAATATTTTTTAAGATATGTATTGTTTGTGCAAAAACATTTTCTCTTTTCAAAAAAGCTTGGTGTTGAACAAATAAACTCAATTTGAATATAGATTATCTTATACATTTTGTTATTTTCACTGCCACTCAAACACCAAAAGGAGGCACAACCGGTAGATGCACACATCTATAATACATTATTTTTTTATTTTTGGTCTTTACATTACAGCATGCATGTGTAGAAACACATCAACTCATGTCAAGCAAATTACTCCCCTGTTTAGAACAGGCAGAGAGGACTGCACAACACAATGAAGGATGAATAAATGCCCATTTTGTTAACTGTGTGAACCACTGCTGCCTTGCATGCTGTTAAGGTGGGCTAGAAGTCCAAGATAGGCCCATGGGAAACAGAATCAATCCAAACCAGACTCAATGACAGAGTAGACAGAATGCACAGCAAAACCCAACTTTATTCACTTCAAAACCAAGGCGGGACACCATAAAAGCACTGAAATGTCGTTGCTCTTGACATACTCATCAAAATCTCTTGCTTTAATACTACAATGGTTTCATCAATGATGTTGTAACATAATATCAGTTTACAAATTCTATGGAGAGCGTGCATAAGCTAGTGGGTTTGGCTACATATACATTCCATAAGTGTTAAACATTTTCATTGGGTTACGCATATCTGACGGTTCCACCTGGCACCACCCCTATATTGATGAAGGTTAAACGACATCAACTTCATGGCAAGAGGTTGGTTGGCATACCACTTGATGGGCAGCATATCTCTAAGGATGTTGATAGGTTGTCACATTGCTTACCAACCTTGGACACTTGGCAGGTCATTAGGATTTGAGCCAAATATAGAATAGGGAGGTGAGAGGCCCATGGAACATTCTTCCCTCAATTAAAAGTAGCATCCCTCATCCTCAGGCTACGAGACCTGGCAATCCCTTGTACTTACCCTTGTGTTGGGCCTCATATCGATGTGCATGGGTATGGAGTATTGCAGGTGTCCTATCTGTGTTTGTTTCTAATGAATGGCCAATTTTCTCTAAAGATGGGCCACGAGCGATGGGACCGTGCTTGGAATAGATGTACTCCTTTTTTATTGAGATTTTCATCTAATATTAATGTGTGTGTCTTGTTTTCTATTACCACTGACGACACTCTGAGCTACTCTTCATGGAGTCTTTTGGCTTACTATTATATAGCACCTGGCTAACAAAGGCTGGTTGTATTCTTGTAAAACTTTAATTAATCTGTGAAGAATACTGCTTGTATCTTGCAAATTGCTATCTTGTGCCTTTGCGCCGTCTTTCCGTCCTTTATAATTTCACTGTAACCATGGCACTAGTTGCCATCTACTGTCTGAGTTTTCATGGATAAATATTTCTGTGGATGCAGCCTTTCTGATTTTTCCCAAGGCTTTGAGGCCTGTGCTCATTCAGAGATGTGCTGCGGCTTCCATTTTTAATAAAATGGCTGCCCCACTACACTCTTGCTTCTATGTTAGCTAGCTATATTCTCGTGCCGTCCATGTTATATTCACCTTATACATTTATCACGTTAGTGTTCTTCATGGCTGTGGATGCTATGTGAGTATTAGTCATGTCTAAATGCATGTATTACATACTGTACATCTTCTTCATATGGAGTGCTTATTTGCTTTGTGTCTAATGCATGCTCTGTTACTGTTAAAACATTGGTTCGAATGCTTGTGCCAACGTCCACTCACATTGTTCCAAAACCCTGCTGTACCTGTGGTGATAAGGGCGGAAAGTCTGTCTCAGTAAGTAACATCTTTCGCATTTGTGATATTGATGTGGTGGAGGGGCAAAAGCTATGGATGACGTATCCACCTGCCTCCAAACAATTTGTTTCCATGTTCATGCATTGTTTTTATTTTTAATATTCTACACATTTTGGTCAAATAAAGTGTGGTAAATCTATGTTATCGACAGTGAATTTATTTTTTTCTGCCACAAAGGTAGTACAGCTTTTACTGCCCATTGACACAAAAAAATAGCACATGTAGTTTAAGAACTTTTGCATTTTTACTGGAACTGGCATAATGCGTGCCAGAGCTTTAGATTGATAGGCAACCTCTTACCCCCTCCGACTTTCAATCCTGGCAGACCTTCCACTTTTTTACCTGGTGCGTGAATGAGCACAGATCCTAGGCCATGACTAGTGAGAACACTTGTTCTAGAGTACTACAAGTGCACTTAAGAAGGTAGTGAAAGCCCAATGTACTGTCTACAATTCTCTCGATTACCCCACACCTGAAGGATCTGGAAAGAATATGGGTAAGTGGGAATAAAAGCATGGTCAAATGTGGGTGGGACTGGGCCTGTAGATCTCCTGGTGCAATTCTGTAATTGTGGCATTGGTCTAGGTTAGTTCTAGAAGTGTTATTGGGATGGGTGTAGGAAACTATGCCCATTTAATGTTGACAAATGAAGTCAGCCCATTGCTCTATGATGTGCACTGAGGTTTATGGCAATACAAATGACATACTCAACACAAAAGGCTATGGAGGGAGTCCATTCTTACCATCCATGCTTAAGTGCGTGCATGTGTGTGCCCATGTCTGTAGGTGTGTATGTGTGTGCGTATGAAAGTGTGTGTGTGTGCATATGTGTGTACATGCACGTGTGTATTTACAAGAGCAGGTATGTGTGTGTGTGCACGCATGTGTGCAAACATGCATGCATGCTTCTCTTTCTGTGTGTGTTGCAACTGAAGTGAGCGAAGCAATGTTTTAACGCCATGCTGAGGAATTCCTCAAGCTTTGACTGAGCCAAAGATGTAATATTTTGCACAACCAACTGAGGCCTGTATCCCCCACGCCCCATTCTTATGTTGAATATCATTCTTTTAAATATTATTATTACCATATTCCAACATGTTTTTTGGCCTGATGTGGCTGGCATCTCTGGCGGGTTGCAAGAAGGGGTCAGACAGTTTCAGGACATTATTTTAAATTAAATTATATGAATAAAGCCAAACTTTACCTATCGTTGAGGGGGGGTTCACCCTATCTATTGAAAAGAACTAAGGGTGCTTGTCAGTTGCCAGGAAGTCTCAAAGTAAGATGCCCGCGGTCCAAACCTATCCCTAACTGATCCTACCACTAAGAGAAACAACTTAGAGTCATCTGAAAGAAGATCCTTATTTTCATAGGTTGGTAATTTCTTCAATAGTCTCTGGATGAAATGTCTCTGTTTCAGCTGTTCCCTTTCATTATAATCTTCCTCAATTGTAATGTAATTTTAATTGTAATGGTAATGGGTTATTTATAACACACTTAATACCCAGAGGTTTCTAAGCCCGGACCGAGTATCGAACCTGTGTTGCTCCGCGTCGTCTTGCTTACAAGACGAGCGTGTTGCCCCTGAGCTATGCTCCCGAGACACACCCTGGAAGTCTCCTCATGAGCTCTTTTAATTCTTGAACAACAGTCCTGAGTTGTGTATTTTCTTTAAAGATATAATGCAGACAGCAAGCCTTTACATTCTTTCTCACACTCTTATCTCTCGTTTTATAGTCCCTCAATTCGTCCTTGGTTATATTGCATGGAACAAGCCCCCCTTGTATAATGTCTCTCTCCTGGGATCTTTCTTTACTGATTTCCCTTCTATTCCCATACCTCTTGCCACTAATATATCATATTTTTAAGGCCCTGTTTTGGGTCGTGCTTTCTCCAGTCTTACTCTCTTGGATTTTCCTCCAGGATAGTGGACTCCTGTCTCTCTCTATTACCCTTTTGTGGTTATTTGATATTCTCTCTTCTAGCTCTTCACTTTGCCAGTTAAATAGCTTTAGTCCTTCTGTCTCCTCTTTGGGACTAGGACGAGTTACACTCTTCATGTACATTATTCTCCTCACAGGGTTGCTGGTTATTGGCTGTAAACACCTTTTGCATTGGTAATTCAATAACTGCGTTCCTCTCAACTCATCTTTATGACTGGGACGAGTCATACTCTTGATATGCTCCTTCCCCGTCTGCCTACTGCTTTTATCCTGCTCCCCAGTACCTTCAGATGAGCAGGGGAACATGGCAGGTGTCGGCACGCGCTCAGGTATCCTTTTCGATACACAGTTTCTTCTCTCCCAGCTTTCATCGGTGTCCTGTTCTCAGCTCCCTCTCGGGATGCTGCCTGCTACGGACACAGATGACAGGGAGCTCTGCTCGCTGGCAGCAGTGATTGTCTCGGAGTAGTTGCACGGGTGCTCTGCCCACCACGATTCTCTGCTGGTCACGCCACCACCAGCTCCTGACACCTCATCACTCTCAGGCAGCAGTTTCCCCAGTGCCCTGTTCACCAACCTCCCAGCGTCTAACTTTGTCAATCCACTGTGGTTTGAAAGTCACGGGCTCCACCTCTTCTTGGTGCAATCACATCAGGGCGCTTCGCATGCGTCCAATACGCTCTCTCTCGTCCTCTCCTCTACTCATCTCAGTTAAGTGCAAGTCTATTAAAAAGACACTCACTTTTTTTTTGCTTCTATATTGCCTGCAGGCACATATACAGATGTTGAACTCTTCTTGCCAGTTGGCAGTACCACATAGGCTGATAGTGTGGCTGATTGAGGGAGTTCCTCACAGGAATGGGAGTCATTGGGCCTCATTACGAGGTTGGAGGTAGCCAGGTCCGTAATACGGGCATGGCTACCCCCAAACTTGGAACCGGCACCGGGTCCCGCGAAAGGGGAATTACCAGGCCATTTTGCCTTGGAGGGCCCAGTAATTTCCCTTTTGCGGGACCCGTAGCCGGTATGTCCCCATTCCCATTTGAGCCCCCATAGGGCTCAATAGGAATGGGGAGGATGGTAGCAGTGGTACCTTTCATAACGGTACCGTTGCTACCATCCTGTACTGCACGTGGGTGCCGCTCTGCACGCCTGGTCTGACCGGACGTTCAGATCGGAATCCACGAGCAAACTCGTAATGTTGTGGCATGGCAACAAACGGCGCCGGTAGCACTATCGGCGCCGTTGTTGCCTCACCGCAACAGTCAGAAGGAGGCCCATTGTCCCCTTAGGGGGAGTCACTCCCAGTGAGGTCCCACTTGCCAGACCCCTAGGGAGGGTATTGCGGAGTGGGCTTACCTACCTAGCCTCAAAGAGGGCGTCTCCCCTTTGTGGAGAAAGGACGAGTACTCTTGATTAGGCACACTTCACAGCACCCTTCTCATTTTCTCACCCTGCTTTTTAATGTCCCTTTAAATATGTGAATTGAAATGTGATGAGTTTAATGCAAAGGCGCAGACAGTGAGTGGGCTTTGCTGAGGTGAACTATAACACCATCCATACATGCTGTCTAACTTCAGAATGGTAGCTCTGTAGCCTCACAGAGCCATGTGGAAGTGCATTCCCAGGGAAGAATCTTAATAGTAATCATTGAGTTTCTGTTAACAGTTTTAATGAGGACATAAACATGTTTTATATTCACGGCACTATCATAGAGAACTAAAACGAGTACCTTTATGAGAATCAAGCCCCTCGCTTTGACATAGTAGGTTTCCGTGGCAAGCTTTGAACAGCTTCCATACACCCGTTCCTTCAAGCCCGGCGATTGTAATCACTTCCTCATCGGCATTCCCTGTGGGTGATCTAACACGGCCCAATGGGAGAACAAAGGGCCCTTCAAGTCAAGCATGCTAGTATGGCTAAAGAATGCTCTGCACATAGGAAGTGCCGGCAACCATGTTAGGACATAAAGGAAGCGGGTATGTATGGGTATGTTCTATACCTAAAATAATGTTGCACCTTGGAAATAACTTTACTTCATTGCCTTGGGACCTAGGAAGAGTGGTACTCCACTTGCCCGCAAAAGAGACTTTCAGCCAGTGTTGGGCACAGCCACTCTCTCCCCTTCATGACCACTGGCGGGATTCTAAGCTTGAGTTTGGGCCCTTCCACTTGAAAGTGTCCAGTAGGGCCCTCTTTGCTACCTGTAGATCTCCAGATGTTTTGTACTACGAATCCCATCACTGTGCTGCCAAGGGCTGGTGAGAGTTACAGTCCAAACATCTGGAGAGTCAAAGATTGCAGATCCCTGTCCTCGAGGAAAAAAAGGTAAATGCTTCATGTCAACTCGTTCTCGCCCCCCCCCCAAGACACCCATGCAATCTCAGGGGGGTGAGCTCGGAGCCCTTTCATTCTCGGATTCAAAAGTTCAATGGGCGACCCCACTTGGAAGAAAACCTCAGTAAGGGGTTTGACTGTGAAATCTAAGAAAAGGTCTGGGAAGACAACAATATACAGGAGGGCATCATGGAACCTGCTTTCTGTGTCTGGAAAGTGAAAGTGTATGTATATGTGTCCATCCTTACAAGACAAGGAGCGAAACGTCATCGCCCAACCTCTGAACCGAGAGCCAGAAGGTACGTTCTGCATTAGGTGGCCTGGGCCGACGACATCCGAGCCCACACAGGCCGTGTGCAGAAGCAGCTGACGGATATCCTCGAGTGCATATTTAGAATGTATTAACAGTGCTCTTTTAATCTGATTTTGAGAGAAACATACGTGAAGATCTGTTTATCCAAAACGTTGGCTCTTTTTTTACAGAATGGGCCTCATACTAAGTGCGCCGGTCGGAAACAACAGTGCTGGTAAGATTACCGGTACCGTTGTTTCCGGACTGGCACACTACAACTCTGGATGCGGGTGCCGTGCCGCCTGGCAGGTCAGACCGGCCGGGCGGGATGGCACCCACTCGCAGAGTTTTCGTGGGAGTACCGGCACAGTTATTAACGGTGCCGGTGCTTCCGTGGTCCCCACTCCATGGGGACTTACAATTTACTGGTGCCTGAGTTTCCGGACCGCTGGGTTTGTAATCCCTGCTGGCACTGGGAAGTCAGGCACCGGTAAATAGTTACGGGTAAGGTGGCAACCCGCCGGTATCACCGGCATGTTATCGCCACACCCGTAATGAGGCCCAATGTATTGCATTTTAATTAATTTGCCATAATTTTGAAGTTACATCATTACTTGTGGGAATTATTGAACCTAGAAATATAAATGTGTATTTCTTTAGGTTTAGATATTACATTATTTAACTAATAACTGTTTGAAAAGATACAGCTGCTGTCACCCAGCACCTTTGGCTGAGTTTAACCCATTGAGCTTCAATTAGATACCACTAGTGAACCAAAAGCCACGTCAAGGAGACCTATTGTCACACCTCAGTCTGCAAACCTTGGGATAAGAGGTTTTTTAAGGACAAGTAATCTCTGCAGCAGCCCACCCAACCCATTCCCTCTCTGTGGTTTTGAACACCGCAATGCATTTGATTTGTATTTTGGGGCAGTGAGCAAGGGTACTATTGAGCAGTTACCTCTTCAGTGTTTAAGAGAACTTTGCACCTGTACCTGTTCTGTTTGTGTGAGAAGCTTGTCATGCTCTGTTTGGGCTGTACCTGTTCTGTATCTGAAGGAATCCTACTTGAATGGCTTCTGAGTGCGAACTTGCTCCAAAATCTAGACTCTTCACATAATCAAAACCCTTCATCGCACCACAGGACTGTCTGACCATAGTACAGGCCCTTGTGGTCTTGCACATTGAAGTGGGGAATGCCTTTGTAATGGGGCACCCAACTGATCACTTGGCTCCCATAAAAGATGTTCACCATGCTGCACCGTGTCTTATTATAGGTGCACAGAAATTTGACTGCATCACCCCTGTCCTATGTCAACTATATTGGCCCCTTCTCCAGGCCAAGATACTGCTCAAGACTGCATGTATCATTGACAAAGCAGTCAGCGTACTTGGCAGCTAAGCACCACGTATCTGCTGGCACAGACTCCTCGTTCATCAAAGCCACCAACTGCCTTGAATCACAACATGTCCGCAAAGATAGGACGCCGAACCAATCTTTCTCTTGTCATACCCCACTCTCTGGACCTCAATCCCGGTATCAGCTCGAAATCCCACCATAATTCTCCAATTTTGAAAATCTCTCAAACATGGCTTTTTTAACAACACTTGACTAAGGACTAATCCTAATGGACCCTCATACTGATGCATTACATGGGCCCATTGTGAGTTTGTTGGTATCTCAGAGGTAAATCTGCTGAGATACCACCAAAAGGATTTACTGTTCCAGCCACTTGGTCCAGAAGAATTACTGATGTATTACAAGTGTCTGTGTGGTGGTGTTCGTCCCCATTTATTGAGTCCATAGGATTCCATGGGGATTTCAGCTGAATTAAAACCAGTGGTAATCCCACCGAAATTGCCATTTTTTGGCAGTAAGGTGTGGAATTACCTACAGCATTTTGCTGGAGGTTTGTCCTCCACCTTACCTCCAACCCCATGTTCTGCGTTGCGGTAATGCAGTGCTAATGCAGAGTTAACGCCATTACCACTGCATTACCATCGTTTTTGGCCACACTGCCAAACTCATAATCAGGCCCATAGAAAGCAACTCACAGTACTGCGCTACTGTTATAAGATTCCAAAAAAGGAAGTAGGCGCCCCTCTTTAGATAGAACATAGCATGATAACCTATCCTGTGGTTTTCTTTCCCACTTTGAGAGTCCGCAGCCATCACTTTTGGCTCACTGTACTTTTAACAAAGGAGGAATATCCATTTGCATATCAGTCTTTGTCCCGCTCAAGAAATGCCAGGCAAACCTTTTTTGTAATTTTTGCAAGGAACTTGGGGTTGGTCACCCTAAGTTACCTGGGGGAAGCCAGACGTGGACCCCTTGCTCATTGTGCTCAAAGAGGCACAGCTCCACTTCACTGATGAGGCCCAACAAGGCTGAAACACGTGTATGGGGTTGCTGTTGGTACTCTTGTTCAAAGGTCGTTTGCCTGGCATTTCGGTATTGGACTGCCCTTGTGGGCGGGACAGCGACGGATATGCAAATGGATATTCCTCCTTTGTGAGAAGTACAGTTAGCTAAAAGTGATGGCTGCGTACTCTCAAAGTGGGAAAAAACCACAGATCAGGTTATCATGCCATGTTCTTTCTAGAGAGGGGCGCCTGCTACCTTTTTTGTATTTTTGTAAGGAACTTGGGGTTGGTCACCCTAAGTTTCCTGGGGGAACCTAGAAGTGGACCCCTTGCTCACTGTGCTCAGAGAAGCACAGCTCCACCTCACTGTTGAGGTCCAACAAGGCTGAAACACGTGTCTGGGGTTGCTGTTGATACTCTTGTTCACAGAAGGTTTGCCTGGCATTCAGTGCTGGACTGCCCTAGACTGATATGCAAATGGATATTCATCCTTTGTGAAAATTACAGTGAGCTAAAAGCGATGGCTGCTGACTCTCAAAGTGGGAAAAAAACCACAGAACAGGGTATCATGCCATGTTCTTTCTAGAAAGGGGCGCCTGCTACCTTTTTTGTATTACTGTTAAAAGATGCCAGCCCAAATACTGGCTACCCACACCCTGTACACGTCTCTGCTGCCCTTGAGCTAAGTCTGTGCTTTAAATAATGAAATAAAAAGAAATGTGTGTGTTTTAGAGAAGTCTGCACTACTCTACAACTTATCGTGTTGTTGCAATGCTCTGACTGCCTGGAGGGAAATGTTAGAATAATGTTCACATACACAAAATTCCCTTATTCATCAAAAGAAATAACCCTTTCCGGTCAGTGGCAGAGCCAGGGTGGGGGTGACTCCCAGGTGCTCAGTGCACCCCCCAACCTCCCACTTGTACCCTATTACCCCCCCCCTATATCCCCTCTCCCACCCCCTCACCCCCCTGGAACCAAAAGCTGCCTCTGCTACTGTTTCCAGTACGACTGTTGTTGCAGGTGAGGAACCTTCCACCTGCTTAGTTCCTTGGTTGGATCAGAGAAATGCTTCCTGGTTAATGTGCTGCATCAGCAAAAGAGCAGAGCACCGTCTGCTCTGGGCTGCAGATCTTGTTAAATTACAGTTTGCCGGCAACACTATTGAGCTGCAGATTCTTGGAACATTCAGAACAGAATCTCAGTGCTGCATAGCTCTCAACTCTCACGCTTTTGGCGGGTGTCACCCGCCTTGTAAACAGCTGACTCACCCGCCAAGCCTCCAGCACGCCCATTCATTTCAATGGGCGTCTCACCCGCCAAAACTAAAATCGGGTGTTTTCACCCGCCTTCGCGACCCAAATGGTTGAGAGCTATGGTGCTGCATATACCACTAATGAGCTCTACAACACACAGACACGCACAGTCCTACCGTGCTGTGACGCACCGATTCCAAAGGTCCTTCATTCCAGCAAATCATCCTTGAAGAAGAGCAACCACCAAGCAGATTTGCACCTGTTGGGTACTCCATGACTCCACCATCCTTCCCATTCCTTCCCCTCCACTCTTTCCCATGGTTCCCTATTTGTGTTACAGCATCACCGGGCCCTTCACAGGTCACAAAGGGCGCATTCATCTTCCCTCTACGTACGGGATGCCCAGGAGCCAAATTTTCCAATCCAGTGGGTGCCCTTTCTAAGGGGACACCTTGTGACCAACATCATTTTATTATAACATTTACCCTTTGGGGTGCCCACTTTACCCCATCACTTTCTTTTTCTTCTGTCCCTTTTTACGCCCCCAACCTCTTTCCTGCTGTGACGACACCCCCGGCTGCCATGGAAACCTTCTCCATGTGAAATGCCATGTGGAAATGACCCTCTCCCATGATGCACAGAAGTCCTGTTGAAGAGTGTGTGCCTAAATGTGGACAGTTTTGTTGTTTTTTGGGGCCCAACGGAATATGATGCTGCTGCTGCTGTGGCCTATGATTGGGAGACTGGACAACTCTTTCACTCATTCCAGATGTGTATTTGTATTTATTTGTTATTTAAATAGCGCCTGACAACAAGGTTTGGAGTGGAAGGAGTTTTTCAGAAATTGAGCTTGAAAATACATCACTTCGGTAGACTCAATGCCCATCAGGTTCATTTAACAAAGACACATTTGTTTCTAGGGCTGATGCCTAGTACATTAGATATGCAAAGGTTTCATATTTTTTTTGTCCAAAAGGAACCAAACTTGACTGGCTTGGCCAGAGATGGGAATGTGGGGCTCTTGACCTCGTAGCCTCACTGTGAAGAGGTGTGTCTTCAGAATGATTATCTATTGGTTAGTGTTGTGGCAGGACCTTTTTTGCCCCATGCATACAGAAACATGTGGTCATGGCAATGTGCGGAGATGTCTTCTCAGTTTGAAGCAGATCTGCCTGTCTTTGCCTTCCATGCCTGATTTCAGATGGAAGTTTTGGTGGTGGATGCCAAGAGGCAAATATGTAAATATTTTTAGCACCTGGGGCACGGATGGCAGTCAATCAGAGTTCTCATATCGTTGAATGAATTCCATGATCCAAGCCCACGTTCCAAGCAACCTGAAGGGTGCTCGCCCGCCCCACCATCTTCCCCCCACCCTCCACTTCCCTCTGGTCCGCCAACCCTTTCCTGCCCACCACTTAACCCACTTTCCTGATTTTTTTCGGCGGAGGTGCAACCTCTGGTGTCGCTCCACATCCCCACTGTTGCCATGGAAAGGAAGGGGGACTTTGTATGGAGCCCCTCCTTCCATCTCCATGGTGGCCATCTTATTTTCTTTGAATGAATGGGGAGCGGGCTGCTAATAGCAATACGGCCCTCTTTGGCAGGGTGGACTGGGTGGTAACGGAGACGGGGGGGCTTCAGTCAGGCCTGTACCTTTGGCCCTATTCTGTTACCACCCAATCCAGCCCCCTGGCTCGGTTCTTATTGCTTCAATAATATTGCGTGAAGGGTGATGTTTTAGCGACTTAGCAGTTCCAGAAACTGAAGGAACCTTTAAGGATACCTGTGCAATTTCTGAATAGGAAAATGCTGTTCCTTATTTGTCTTTTAATTACTCGCGTGAAACTAGAACTAGGTCAAATGTAAACTACTCTTACAAACTGCATCAAAAAAAGCGGTCAATTCACAAAGGTGTATCTTAGGCTGATGGAAGTTACATGGATTCATAGTTACGCATACACCCAAGTCAGAATATGAACATTTCAGACATGTTGCCAAATGTTAATCTCTGTAACTCGCCTGAAACAGCCGTAAGATCAGTTGTGTCCTTGTGCTTTGGGTGCGTCAAGGCTATGTGCGATTGGACCTTAACCCGTTAACTGCCAGGCTATTATGCAAGTCTACGCAAAAAGGACAAGAAAACGAGTAACTTACATAGTATTTACTGACATGAAGAACAGGGGGCCAATTTCACAAAGAGGTAACACAGAGTAACTCTGATTTACATCTGACTTACACCTGAAGCGGACAATGCGAATAATAAGTCAGGTGTGAGTCAGTTGTAGCTCAGTTACTCCATGTCATTTCCTTGTGCTTGTGGCCTCTGCATATTAACTTGCATCTAATAGTTGATGGTGTGAGTTTAGGTTGAGGATAGTGAGGGTGGGATAGAAATGAGTGAGTTCGGTGGGGTAAGTCAATATGTGTAAGAGAAAAATGGGTGCGAAAAAGTGTTTTGGCGCTTTCTTACTACAGTTTTACTTACAGCTGTGAATTTGCCGGCGGGTCTTCCGCCAGCTGGGTCTCAGACATACATGTACTTTTTAATTAATCAGACGGAACATATGCTAAGGAATCACTTGGCAGTGCAGTAAATCAAATGTTGGAGCAAAAGTTACACCGCACCTTCGGGGAACATACCCAAGGCCCAATTTAGTCCGAACGAGGGTTTATAGGCGAATTGACTCCCACGTGTTTACATTTCAGCACGATTGCATAAAGCTATCGAATGATCTGCCCCATATTCAAAATATAAATGGACACTAATTTAGGCAATAAGTAACTAAACGTTCAGGTGATCGACCTAAGCACAGTCCGACGTTAATTATTAACTTAATGAAAGTGCAAAACTGGAATTTCAAAGACTTTAGCAACTTATGCAAAGCCCGGATGTGATGATGTGGCTCTTACTGTCTGTCTTTGTATTGTTTGTAGGTACGACCTTGAAATGGATAGCGCCAAGAGGGCTGTCTCCTATGCTTAGAAATAGATGCATACAATCCCAATAGAATTCTCACTCATTCGTGCTGGACAAAAAAGCTTGCATCACTCAATTTGGATGTGGATCAGCTGTTAGAGCTTCCTCTGCCCCACCCCCATATCACCTGCAGTAACAAAGAGGATGCTTGAAAGTGGCATAAGCACTGACTCCACCACCATCTCAAGGGTGGTAGGCGTCTCCCTCATACCCACCTCCCAAGCCGCGGGAAACCAAAGTAACTCCCTCATTTGCCTGCTCATGTGCAACCAGGCAAATGGAATCTACTTGATGCTCCAAGATCAGGGAAAGGTGGGAGGGGACTGACCCTGCACCTCTGTGCAGTGGTGGAGGGCAGGCCTTGCCACTCTTGATAGGCTCCGGACCAGCCGTGGGTGTAGTAGGGAGAAGTCTAGGGCCTGAAAGCACTATGATCCTTAATGACCAAATAAAGTAAGCTTTCCTCTTTAGAGGGAGTTGAGGAATCTTTCGCTGGAAGTGGAAGAACGCCCAGTGTGGCTGGTAGTGACTTGCTTCAAGGATGCCAAGAGAAAAGCATTCCTTGGAGACACTATTCCAAGGGACAGCAGATATATGGACGATGTAGATGAACAGCAACCTGCTCCTTAGCAGCCACCTGGTGGTACTGGGGATCTTTCAGACTGAAATGCTTCTGCCAGGTGGATTACTGCCTATGGGTCATTTTTGGGGCTTGAGAAGAAAAACTTCAGGTGTCACCACCTGTTGGCCTTGTGGCCAGGAGGCCAAGGAGACCTGGAAGAAGCGCTGTTTACACCCACTTCCTATGTGTGGCAATAGTCTCTAGAGACTTGAGCTTCAAGGA
Organism: Ambystoma mexicanum; assembly: GCF_040938575.1. Taxonomy (NCBI): domain Eukaryota; kingdom Metazoa; phylum Chordata; class Amphibia; order Caudata; family Ambystomatidae; genus Ambystoma; species Ambystoma mexicanum. Next base: position 195,237,835 of record NC_090938.1, read on the forward strand.
GGCCGGCCACCACAGCAGTCCACAACCTCAACAGGACCTAAGACTATGGGCCTCATTCCGAGTTTGCGCCATGGCTGCCTCCAAAATCGTGTCTGGGTCCGATCTGGTGGAGTGGGGACTTACCGGGACATTCCGCCCTAGGCGGACCCGGTAAGTCCCCATTCCAAATGCCATTGCACATTCCCATTTGAGCCCCTATAGGGCTCAATGGGAATGGGGAAGGCGCTAATTACGGGCCTGCTAATGGCAGGCCCGTAATTAGCGCCCTGGTCCCCTAATGGGACCCGTAACGGACATGTGGTCCGACCACACATCCCTTGCGGTTCCCGCTAAGGGACCTCAGAAGTGGGCAGTAAGGGATTACCGGCACCGGCCTCCTTACTGGTGCCCGGTATCCCTTACCGCCCACCTCGAAATGAGGCCCTATGTCTGAAAACTGGTTGGCTACTTCTGGTTGCAAGTACTGAGTACAGGGCAGGGCGCACAAAAGAGAGCCGCTTTTCTTGGTGTGTTCACTGAAGGCATATGTATAGTTTTCCCCATGGCTTGTTAATGATTCGATTGACACCTCTTGGCAATTTAGTGAACACAACCTTAATCATATGGTGCATATTTGGTTTGCTGAGCTGCCCTGTATACTTATTTAATACACCTCCAAATAATGAGGGTGAGTGCATACTTGTTTTGTGTCTGTTGCATGCACGTGTATCAGTTTGCAGTGAGCTTGCCTATTCTCGCCATCTTTAGTAACATTAAGTCCATTTCCTGCAGTAGCTGCCTGGGATAAGGCTGGCATAGTCACCTTAGTGAGTAACGTTTCTCACCTGTGCAATATTGGGGAGGGGCAGAAGCTATGAATGACATATTCATCTGCTTGTCCACACTTTTGGGTACTCGGGCTGACACAGAAACATGGTTTTCAATGGTGCCCTTTGTGGCAATCATGCTGTGCCTGCGAAGATGAGAGGGGAGCTAGAATCAGGCTGGGATGAGGAGGAGGAGGAGCGGAATTTCTTTGCCAGGAAGAGAAGGAGGATTCTTCCAAGATGGATAACAGATGGGGCCCGTGTACTCATTGTGGGCACTGGTTATAAGCTCGGGTCAATTTGCCTCACAGATCTTCCTTGTTGGTGTGGGAGGCTGAAGCATTATGGGGGCCTCAGGAGTGTGAGAGAAAGCCTTGCTTTTGGAGGATACCTGAATGGTAACAGAGTCAAAGTGGCATTTTGATGCAGCACAGAGGAAGGGGAAGCAGGGCCCCATGTGGGTGCGCCCACAGATGCAGGAGACATGAGGCCTCATGTGGACTCCCACACAGAGATATTGGAGTAGAAAGAGCTTATGTTACTCATGCAGAAGGAGGGGTTGATCACGTTGAAACCACAAGACGGGGAGATTGGCATTGATTTTCTCTGGGCGGGGACCTAGAGGAGGAAGCAGTCCCCACCCTGAAGTCCAAGGGTGCTGAAACGGACCAATGGAAGGCATGTGCGGAGGAAGCCCTGAGGGAGTAACATATGTGGGAACTGGCCCATTGACAGGCCTCTTGTTGAAAGCTGTCTGGCCCCTGAAACAGTAAGAATGGAACATATTGTATCAGTGGCAGTCAGTGTGACATCATTCCGTCTCAATTTGCTTCCTACAAAAGAAATTTTAGCCATCCGAGCTGCCACTAACGAGAAAACATGTCGTCTCTGTAAAAATCTTGAAACTACAGAATCTATAAGACATCTCCTGATGGTTTGCCCGGCGATCGCACAGGAAAGGAACGCCTTTTTTGGTCCCTTGCTTATAAACTCTTTCATCAATGACGAAGACACGTGGTGGAACCGCTTAATTACAGGAGCTCAAACTAGATGGCTAATCCCGACGGCAAAACTACTAAATATCATCATGGAAAAGATCACCCATCTCTGACATTTAACGAGAAATTCCCCTCAACTTTGATAAACCTTGGACGGCGTAAACAATACTATTGCTTTAAACACCTATTAGCTCGCAACTTTCTACATTTCTTTTGTTAGCTATACGTAATCATGAGAACTTCTTTTGTAAAAATCTAACAAACATTATATACAAAAAAAAAAAAAATTAAAAAAAAAAACATCATTCTGCCAAATGTAGCATAGACTCAGGGTCGGGACACTCAGCCTTCTCTGCTACCCTCGGGTTCCACAGAGACAGAGGAAAACTATAGTCACTGTTGTGATGCCAAGCCAGTGAAATATTACTTTTTTCACCGTGACATCAGAGTATAGGAAATTACAATGGAAAGTGCATTTTGCCGATAATGGATTTCCATGGAAGCCATGCACAGTAGAAGGGTACTACGGCAGCCATGCAAAGTATCAGGGTAAGCCATCAGCCAAGCACAATATCAGGATACACTGGGCCTCATTACGAGATTGGTGGTAGCCATGACTGCCACCAATAACATGTCCAGCACCGGTCTCGTTCAATGGGGATTTACCGGTGTAGTCTGACCTTTGCGGGACCGGTAAGTCCGCATTGAAAAAGCCATTCCCCATCCCCATTTGAGCCCCTATAGGGCTCAATGGGAATAGGGAAGGCGCTAATAAAGGTACCATACCGGTGCCGGTAATCCCTTACCGCCCACTTCATAATGAGGCCCACTCTCATTCATGCACATTATCGGGGTAGACCATCAACTATGCACTGTATCAGGGTAAGCAAGCAACTATGCATAGTATCAGGGAACACCATCAGCCATGCACAGTATCAGGGTAAGCCAGCAACCATGCAAAATATCAGGGTAAGCACACAACCATGCATCGTATCTGACAACACCATCAGCCATGCACAATATCAGGGTAAGCAAGCAACCATGCATAGTATCAGGGTACACCATCAGCCATGCACGGTATCAGGGTTAGCCAGCAACCATGCAAAATATCAGGGTAAGCACACAACCATGCATCGTATCTGACAACACCATCAGCCATGCACAGTATCAGGGTGAGCCAGCAGCTATGCACAATATCAGGATATACTGTCATTCATGCACATTATCAGGGTATACCAGGAGCCATGCACAGTATCTGGGTAAACCAACAGGCCATGCATGGTATCAGGGTGCACCATCAGGCATTCCCATTTTCAGGATGAGCCTGCAACTGTGAACAGTATTGGCGTGTACCAGCAGCTATGGGTACTAGCAGGGTATACCATCAGCCATGCACAGAATCAAGCCACAATCATGCATTGTAGCAGGGTACACCGTCAGCCATTTACAAAATCAGGGTGAGTGAACAGCCTTGCATGGCCCAAGGGAATACAGTCAACGATGCATGGTATCCGGGGACATAATCAGCCATGCAGAGTATCAGGGTAACGCAGCAATCATGCATAGTATCAGGGTACATTGTCATCGATGCATAGCATCTGGGTGAGACAGCAGCTATGCACAGTAACACGATACACAGGCAGCCATGCATAGTACCCCGGGATACCATCCCCCATTCACAGTGTCAGGATGAGTGAGCAGCCATGCATAGTACCCCGGTGTGACATCGCCCATTCACAGTATCAGGATGAGTGAGCAGCCATGCATGGTACCCCAGTATACCATCATCCATCCACAGTATCAGTATGAGTGTGCAGTTATGCATAGTACCCCGGTATACCATCACCAATTCACAGTATCAGGATGAGCGAGCAGCCACACATAGTACCCCGGTAGACCATCACACATTGAAAGTATAAGGATGAGCAAGCAGCCACGCATAGTACCCCGGTATACCATCACCCATTCACAGTATTAGAATAAGTGAGCAGTCACGCATAGTACTTTGGTAAACCATCACCCATTTGCAGTATCAGGCTGAGCGAGCAGCCATGCTTAGTACCCCGGAATACATTCACAGTATCAGGATAAGTGAGCAGCCATGCATAGTACCGCGTATACCACCACCCATTCACAGTACCAGGATGAGCGAGCAGCCACACATAGTATCATGGTATACCATCACCCATTCACAGTATCATGATGAGCAAGCAGCCACACATAGTACCCCGGTATACCATCACACATTGAAAGTATAAGTATGACCAAGCAGCCACGCATAGTACCCCAGTATACCATCACCCATTTGCAGTATCAGGTTGAGCGAGCAGCCATGTATAGTACCCAAGAATACATTCACAGTATCAGGATAAGTAGCAGCCATGCATAGTACGCCATATACCATCACCCATTCACAGTATCAGCATGAGCTAGCAGCCCTGTATAGTACCCCGATATACCATCACCCACACATAGTACCATGGTATACCATCACCCATTCAGTATCATGATGAGCAAGCAGCCACACATCGTACCCCGGTATACCATCACACATTCACAGTATTAGATTAAGCGAGCAGTCACGCATAGTACCCGGTATACCATCACCCATTCACAGTATTAGATTAAGTGAGCAGTCACGCATAGTACCCCGGTATACCATCACCCATTCACAGTATCAGCATGAGTGAGCAGACATGCATAGTACTCCGGTATAACATCACCCATTCACAGTATCAGGATGAGCAAGCCACCATGCATAATACCCCGGTATACCATCACCCATTCACACTACCACGATGACCGGGCAGCCATGCATAGTGCCCCGGTATGCCATCACTCATTCACAGTACCAGGGTGAGCGAAGCAGACATGCATAGTACCCCGGTATACCATCACCCATTCACAGTACCATGAAGAGCGAAGCAGACATGAGTAGTACTCCGGTATACCATCACCCATTCACAGTGTCAGGATGAGTGAGCAGCCATGCATGGTACCCCAGTATACCATCATCCATCCATAGTATCAGGATGAGTGTGCAGTCATGCATAATACCCCGGTATACCATCACCCATTCAAAGTATCAGGATGAGCGAGCAGCCCTGCATAGTATCCTGATATACCATCACCCATTCACAGTATCAGGATGAGCGAGCAGCCCTGCATAGTATCATGATATACCATCACCCATTCAAAGTACCAGGATGAGCGAGCAGCCATGCATCGTACCCCAGTATACCATCACCCATTCACAGTATCAGGAACTGCGAGCAGCCACACATAGTACCCCGGTATACCATCACACATTGAAAGTATAAGTATGACCAAGCAGCCACGCATAGTACCCCAGTATACCATCACCCATTTGCAGTATCAGGTTGAGCGAGTAGCCATGTATAGTACCCAAGAATACATTCACAGTATCAGGATAAGTAGCAGCCATGCATAGTACGCCATATACCATCACCCATTCACAGTATCAGCATGAGCTAGCAGCCCTGTATAGTACCCCGAATTACCATCACCCACACATAGTACCATGGTATACCATCACCCATTCAGTATCATGATGAGCAAGCAGCCACACATAGTACCCCGGTAGACCATCACACATTGAAAGTATAAGGATGAGCAAGCAGCCACGCATAGTACCCCGGTATACCATCACCCATTCACAGTATTAGATTAAGCGAGCAGTCACGCATAGTACCCCGGTATACCATCACCCATTCACAGTATCAGCATGAGTGAGCAGACATGCATAGTACTCTCCGGTATACCATCACCCATTCACAGTATCAAGATGAGCAAGCCACCATGCATAATACCCCGGTATACCATCACCCATTCACACTACCAGGATGACCGGGCAGCCATGCATAGTACCGCGGCATACCATCACCCATTCAGAGTACCATGAAGAGCGAAGCAGACATGAGTAGTTCCCCGGTATACCATCACCCATTCACAGTGTCAGCATGAACGAGTGGACATGCATAGTACCCTGGAATACCATCACCCATTCATACTACCAGGATGAGTGAGCAGCCATGCATAGTACCCCGGTATACCATCACCCATTCACAGTGTCAGGATGAGCGAGCAGCCATGAATAGAATCCCGGTATATCTTCACCCATTCACAGGGTCAGGATGAGCAAGCAGCAACGCATATTACCCAGGTATACCATCACAGATTCATAGTGTCAGGATGAGCGAGCAGCCACGCATAGTACCCCGGTATACCATCACCCATTCGCAGTGTCAGGACGAGCGAGCCGCCACTCATAGTACCCTGGTATACCATTACCCATTCGCAGTGTGCTCCGGGACCCCCAACTGGCTCATAGAGTCAGGGTTTGCCCAGAAACACTTTAAGACAAGATAGCAGCACCGTGAGATGGATGGGGGTGCAGATTCAATACTCCAACACCAAATCAAATGACAACTCAACGGTTTGGCAAAGGGAGTCCGTTTAATGACAAGTACAGAAAACAGGGAATCTCATGAACATCAGCAGATGGGTGATCGTCCTTCTCGCTTCACAACTCCAATGAACTTCATAAAAATCATAACATTTTTACTGAAAACTCGTCATCATTGATGTGTAATGCTTAAAAGTTGTCATACAATTCTATTGCTTCAGGAAAGGTAACTTTACTATGGGTACTATACCTGTATATGGTAACGGAGCAAGGGGATTGGGTAAACACGGTCAGGTGGGGCATCTAAACCCTACCTTCAAACTAGCAACTGTAGATGTCACTAAGAGTACAACGTCTCATTGGTTCTACTAACTATAGGACCCTAGTTTACTTGGTCCCTTGTGATTGGGCTAGCACCAACCCCACCCGTACTTTTCCACTACACTTAGCAGTATGCAGAATAATGAGGCCAGGTGCAGGGAGTAAGCCTGTACCCCAGCCTTCCTTCAATTTATGTTACAGCCATTCATCACCTTAGAGGCCGTGTGTCAATTACTGCCTTGTAGTTTGGCCTTGTGTCTGCCTCTTGGTCTGAGAAAGTTTAAGGAGGATGGGTAAGATAAGGCTCCATGCATAGGTGTGAAAGGCTTACTTTTGCTCGCTCGGCTGGTCACGTGGTTCAGACACAGTGAATTTGCCTCTTGTTTGTACAATTTGTGTGTTTGACCTTCGTTACACCCATCTCCTGCCTCTGGCTTCTTATCTTGGCCCTTCAGAGCAGTGCATTCTGTTCTTTGCTTCAATGAATTGTGGCCACTGTACGTCCATCTTGACAGATACTACCTTGATTCTCCAGGCACGGTGTGCCTCTGCTGAGTTTCGTTTCTGCCGCTATAGTCTCGATTTCACCAAACATGAAACTCTTCTTGTGTGGCCATTTAGTAACATTTTGGTTGATTCTGCTTCTTATGCAAAGTGGAAGTATACTTATATAACATACTTCTTTGAGGTAGATTATATATAGTGGTGCTTGCCGCACTATCTTTCTACTAAGCATAGTAAGCTGCACGATTTTCTTGGCTTTCTTGTGGTTCTTTGGTTGAATATCTTCATTTTGCTTGTGGATTAAGCTTCTTACATTTAACATCATCCTTTCACTTTACGTTCACGATATCCTTGTCTCATGGCGTTTTGCCTCTTTACGTCATTCTCTGGTCGTCATTTCTTACATATGTGGGTCAGTCTGGGTTCTCGTGACGTCACCATTCGTCTTTTATTCAGGCCTTTTTGGTTTCTTCTGGGACTGTACACAGACGATCTTCATTTTGTTTTATTGGTTGATATTGCTTCCTCAATGGATACCTTACTATCCATGGTTTCCTTGGTACTGATACTTCAATAGGTGCTGTTCTTCTGATAGGTACTGGACAGAGCCCCACTGCGGCTCTCTGCTGATTTATTTTCCTATCATATGTCACATATCTCGAACGTTCCTGGTACTTCAAAATGGATGGTTGGAGTGCGGCTGTATTTGGGACCTCCTCTACAGCATTATCAGGATGAGTGAGCAGCCCCGCATAGTACTCCGGTAGACCATCACCCATTCACGGTGTCAGGATGAGCGAGCAGCCACGCACACACACAGTCCCCCGGTATACCATCCCCCATTCACAGTATCAGGATGAGCGAGCAGCCACGCACAATATCCCGGTATACCATCCCCCATTCACAGTGTCAGGATGAGCGAGCAGCCACGCACAGTACCCCGGTATACCATCCCCCATTCACAGTATCAGGATGAGCGAGCAGCCACGCACAGTACCCCGGTATACCATCCCCCATTCACAGTGTCAGGATGAGCGAGCAGCCACGCACAATACCCCGGTATACCATCCCCCATTCACAGTGTCAGGATGAGCGAGCAGCCACGCACAGTACCCCGGTATACCATCCCCCATTCACAGTATTAGGATGAGCGAGCAGCCACGCACAGTACCCCGGTATACCATCCCCCATTCACAGTGTCAGGATGAGCGAGCAGCCACGCACAATACCCCGGTATACCATCCCCCATTCACAGTGTCAGGATGAGCGAGCAGCCACGCACAGTACCCCGGTATACCATCAGCCATGCACAATATCAGAGTACACCAGCAGAACTGGATCCATGTACTCTAGCAGCATTCGACCTTTCCTTCTGCTAATTTGATAGCCCCAATGACAGCTGCGAAGAAAGAGAGAGCGCACGAGAAAGGCCTGCAGAAAAGGAAAGGCGCCATGTCAGCTGTAGAGGAACAGGCGCCACCCACATCCCTCCTCCCACCCTTCTAGCCGCTAGCATAAGCAGCGTGAGACCTAGGACTCCTGCACGCTTAGCCCCCCTCTACTCCTCTAGTTCTATGCAGCTACAGTTCCATGGGGTTCCCATCCCTGGAACCCCAGGCTGCATCCAGATTTCCATGGGGCAGTCCTTTTCTTTTGTACATTAAAAACGTATTTGCTTTCCGCTTTGTACCATATGCCATACAACTCCTCTATCACACATTAAAATGTTATTTGCATAACTATTCCAAGCAGAGTTGTGCTTTATGGAGGAAAATAATAACATCCTTAACACCCTGAGCAATATTTTACAAATGACAACAAAGGCTAACATTGCAGATTTGAATTTAATGAACTGTAAAGTGTAATACAGTGTGCACTATGTGGAAATTATACAAAGAAGCAGAGATGAAAAGAGGACTAGTGGCAAGGAGAGCAGGGAGAAACTTAGAAAGAAGGGTAGGGAGAGAGGAAGAATAAGAAAGAGAGAGAATCAAGTGCTGAGAGAGAGAGAGCGAGAGGAGAGAGAGCGAAAGGGAGAAGAGAGAGAGAGGGGGAGCGAGAGCGAGAGGAGAGAGAGAGAGCGAGAGGAGAGAGAGCGAGAGGAGAGAGAGAGGGGAGAGAGAGAGCGAGAGGAGAGAAAGGAAGAGAGAGGAAGAGATAGAGAGAGAGAAAGGGAGGAAGAGAGAGAGAGAGGAGGAGAGAGAGAGCGAGAGAAGAGAGAGATAGAGAAGAGAGAGAGAGAGAGGGAGCGAGAGAGAGAGAGCGAGAGGAGAGAGAGTGAGAGGAGAGAGAGAGGAGAGAGTGAGAGAGGGGAGAGAGAGCGAGAGGAGAGAGAGAGGAAATAGAGAGAGAGGGGAGAGAGATAGCGAGAGGAAAGAGAGAGAGAGAGAGCAAGAGGAGAGAGAGTGAGAGGAGGGGGAGAGAGAGGAGAGAGAGAGAGCAAGAGGAGAGAGAGAGAGAGTGAGAGGAGAGAGAGAGAGCGAGAGGAGAGAGAGTGAGAGGAGAGAGAGAGAGCAAGAGGAGAGAGAGCGAGAGGAGAAAGAGAGAGAGGACAGAAAGAGAGAGAGAGAGAGAAAGAGAGAGAGAGAGAGAGAGAGAGGAGAGAGAGCGAGAGGAAAGAGAGAGAGCGAGAGGAGAGAGAGTGAGAGGAGAGAGAGAGAGCAAGAGGAGAGAGAGCGAGAGGAGAAAGAGAGAGAGGACATTTAGAGAGAGAGAGAGAGAGAAAGAGAGAGAGAGAGAAAGAGAGGGAGAGAGTGAGAGGAGAGAGAGAAAGAGAGAGAGCGGGCGGAAGAGAGAGAGAGAGAGAGAGAGAGAGAGAGAGAAAGAGAAAGATACAGTGAGAGGAGAGAGAGAGAGAGAAGAGAGAAAGAGAGGGAGAGAGAGAAAGAGAAGAGAGAGAGAGAGAGAGAGAGAAAGAGAGAGAGAGAGAGAGAGAGAGAAAGAGAGAGCAGGAGGAAGAGAGAGAGAGAGAGAGGAGAGAAAGACAGAGAGAGAGAGAGGAGAGAGAGAGAGGAGAGAGAGAGAGAGAGAGAAAGAAAGAGAGAGAGAGAGAGAGAGAGAGAGAGAGAGAGAGAGAGAGAGAGAGAATGCGCCGCAGAAAAAAGAGACCACGTATGTCATTCTGTATCCAGTTTGGGGCAGAGCGAGGGTTGTTTTTTTTTATTTATTTTTATTAACATTTTTAAAACATGAACATCTCCAACAGTCCCCCCCCCCTTCCCCTTGTCTTCCCCCCCCAAGAAAACCAGAACAAGCCACTTCCCAGTGTTCCTTGATTCTCCAGAATGCTGTCAGTCTCCCCCACTGAGGGTTGGGTTTTAATCCCCAAAAGAATAATGAAATATTGAGTAGTTGAGAGGGATCCTCACGCACTAGGCAACCCGCCCTGCTGAAAGGGCGCAAGCTGGCATGTTAACTATTGAAATAAATGCAGACTCGCCTCAGTCCTTCAAACATTTGAGTTTGTCAAACTGGGTACCATAGTATTACAGTGCTTAGACGCTGGAGGAATCTGACATGCAGTGCTATAACAAACCTGATATTATTACTTTTAAGACCGTCCCAAGATTGGTAATTAAAATGCTGCAAGTCCCCTCCGAGTCACGTGCCACCAGCCATGGTTCCTATCAAGCCTGGGTGCATTCATTTGAATAAAATAAGAATGCTCTGCATTTTGGGGTGATTCGTGGTTTGGTGGATCTCCTTAACTTTTTGCAAGTTTGTAGAAGGCGTTTTAGGCTTAATTGGTTACGGGAGAAGGGCGCGCAGTCTATAAGGTGGATGGAAATGCGGGCGAGAACACCAAGTGCAGCCGCCTGCATTTTCCAGCCACCCCAGGCCCTTCCCTGGGTGACACCATCTTGATTGTGGGGAGGCAGCAGTGAGCCTCTACCTTGTGTCTCCCCATGTTCCCACCCTCCGCACCACCCCCACCGACATCCCCCCCCCTTTACACGCCCCATCCATCCTTCCACCTCTTTCCTGCTGGAACGGAGCTTTGTAACAATCGTACACACCTTATTTGTGGGACATGGATTCAGACAGACTCGGAGAAATTGAGCTCTCCACACCGAGGTCGGGAAATTCTTCAAATAATCTGGCTCTGTATTCACTGCTTTTTTTTCTAATTTCTAATATAAGTAAATAAGCTATATTTTGTTGCAATAAGTTCTTGTAAGAATCCAGTCATCCAACCAGAGTTTCTTTTTCATGACAGTGGGAATAACTGTTCACATATCAATGGAAGCTTCTGTAGAGCTTAAGATGTTTGAGGAAAGCTTTAACCATACAGACATAATCTCCTCTTTCTGATTTAGGCGACCATGGTTGAGTAAAGCAAACAAAAGGCTCTCTTTGGCCATTACCAGCTTTCTGAATAAAGAAAGGATTTTCTAATTCACAAGGGCACTCAGGGATAAGAGACCTAAGATTGCTAACTTCAGATTTAAGTATGATGCCTCACCTCCTGTGACCGCTTGCCCATTCTTTGAGCTCCCCCATTGCATCCTCTGTTCCTCCACCATTTACTTTTAACAGTGCAGTAACATAGCATATATATGAATGAGAAAAACAGGGAATGCGTGTGTGGGGTATATGGTTAGACTTCAATAAGTGTTAAGGGTTATTATTTATGTTCAGCAAGGTCTAGGACCTTACTATCAGCAAATCCAGCTCAGATTATCTATCACAAAGAGGGCAATTAGGTTTCAGAAGTACAGCCAACTGGTCATTTGGCAGCAAGCAATAGCAGTCACTTCTACTGGAGAACAAGCAGCTGGCCATACATTTAAGGAATGGAGGAAATAAGCAATACACTTAGAAAACAGTGACAAATCTATCTATAGTTAAAGATTGGTGATCGCAGCCAATGGCGGCAACACTTAGCTTGGAGGTGAAATTCCATTATAAAATTCCACAAGTGCATAACATGCTCCTTATATGGATCTATCTTGGAAAAGTATCAAATGAAATCAAGCAATGCATCTAAAGTATCAAGGTCAGAGACAAATCTCTGTCATTTAGTGCCTGGTAGAGCCAGGGCATTCACCCAATGCCTCGATATAGGAAAAGCATAAGACAAGACTGTCTTCGATGGTAACATGGGGCGTCCAAGGGTTCCCCCCTTGGGTCCAACAAGGAGTTGATAATCTCAGATCATCACAGGGTAGACAGCAGGTCTCTTCTTCCATGTTCTTGTTCTAGCAACTAGCAGCCAGAGTCATCAGGCGTGGGCAAACAAGCCATGGCCCAGTGTTTATTTAGGCCCCTGGACTGGGTTAGCAGTTGTGGACTACATGTCCAAGGAAGTCAAGCAGCACGCCACACATCGGCGCAGCACGTGCATAGGTGGCGTGATACGTTGAGGTCCTTCCGTTAAAGGCTCCACCCTCGCCCGTGCTAATAATTGATGGCATTCGCACGACATGGGCAAGGGAGCGGATCAAGCTGGACTGGTCAGTGGACCTGTACCAGCGGGAGACTATGCTTGCCCATTCGCTTGCGGTTTGCAGGAAGGTGCCAGGAGACGGCGCCTGTCCCACCACTGACGGGCTGGCAGACAGCCGTGCAGGCTCATAGGAGGGCGTCAGGAGATGGTGTCTGTCCCGCGACCACCACACAGAGCATGCATGCCCGTAGCTACGTGTTCAGAGAGACCTCACAAGGCTCTTTGACCCTAATATAAGTACTGTGGGAAGTTGTCATCGTTTTGCTGAGGGAGGTTGCCATAGTTTAGCTTGTAGTAGTGAGTACCCCATGAAGCAACAGAGTCTGTTACGATTAGGGACTAGTGATGCCCCACAGGCAACCTTGAGCTTCGAGGCAGTAGTGTTCCTGTATTTTATGTTTGAGTTAATTGTCCTGCTGGTGAACCTCATTTGCTCACCTTGTCATGTCTTACATATCATGCAATGCGTCTGATTTACATATCATGTAACTCATCTGTCATTGATATCATGCAACCCATTTGTCTTTTATGTCATGCAATTCATGTGTTTATGAGGCTTAACAGCACTGCTAACACTGGGCAGACACCTGTAACGTGGTCCCAGTAGAGTGGGCTCTGCTACCTATGGGCCTTGAACTCGGTCAATATAGTCATTTGGCCATTACACTGCCTGGAATGAGCGGGCATTGAGGGGTGTGCTGGCGGTATAACGTTTCCAGTACAAGAATGAGTTGCCAAGCAGCATTTCATGAAGCACAGAACTAAGGGATGTGCTCTTTCAGGCACATGCTAGTAGTACAGAGTCAGAGCAGTGTGCTATCTGGAGCATGGGGAATCTGTTAAAGGGTTACATGTCTTATTAACAAATTCATTAATAACGAATGAATCTATAATGAAACAAAAATCATGACAAAAAATAACACTTGTTCTTTCTTTTTTGGGTTGGTCCCCCCAAAACCCACGTTTACTCCAGATAAAAATCCACCCCAACCATTTCCCCAAAGGATTTAACCCTTTACTCCACCCCCACATATATTTTCGTTATTCATTTTTCGTTATAAATTCCATTCGTTATTTATTGTTCGTTATAAAGACTGTATACCCTGTTAAAGGTGTCATATGGAAGTTTTCCCTGTTTTTCCCTTATTCCTATCCCTGTTCTTCCCTTATTCCTATCCACTCAAGTGACTCTAACTCTCTTTCTGGTTTCCCTAACTCCCCCTCCCCATCCACAACCTCTCCATAACTCTCTTCCCTCATTGGCTGCCCCATGGAGACCTGTTATTCATAACCCAGGAGCTTGTGACACCCAAGGTGGGAGGGGTCGTATTTCACTTGGCTTGCGTGGTTAGGGAGGGGGGATGGTTACACCCTTCCACTCTTGACACCCTCTGGCTGCCTGGTGTGAAGTTCCAGACACTTTTGCAGTTGGTTTTAGTATATTCTCTTCAGACCAAGGACCCCGCCAGGAGATTTCTTGATCACCTTCGATTACCGCAAAGAGATGGGCTCGATAAATAAGATGGGGTTCCTCACATGCAAGAAGACAATCCAAGCAGACGTTTGCATCATGCTGATGGTGATAGCAAGCTCGCACTATCAATCGTCCAATCGTAAATAGGGTCAGTGGACGGGGAATATGGTGAGGAGGAATGTACATGTGTCCATCCACATGGATAAGGAATATCAAATCAACCCAAAACAAGAGATACTGGGGACTGCCAATGCTTCAAAATGAAGTATTGTAGATCCAGTCTGACCCCAGATTCAAAACTTACATAACAACAACAAAAGAACTAGATCCGTGTGGTTGTGAGCGTAGGAAACCCTTCTACTCTACTCTCAATTCATGGTTAAAAACTATATTGAATCCATTAAAACCTCTACAACAATTTCTAAAATGTGTGATGGAAAGTCAGAATTCAACCTCACATATAACTACAAATCAATAAAGCGTTCACACAACCATTATGGGCTTTCCTTTTCAAATAATTGCATTAAATGATTTCATAAACTCATACTGATAGTTCATATCATCCAATTCGAACACAAGACAAATTAATTGTTTGCATCATTGCCCTAGAATATACAACTTAATTGTTTGCATCAGGTTTTAAATGATTCAATAAAGATATTTTTATGCCGTAAACTGAGAGTTGAGTAGATGTGTTCCCTACGCACACAACAACACTGATCCCGTTCTTTTGCTGGTGTTATAGTAAATAATATTAAATGCCTTGATATGATATGATATGGCATTTATAACGCGCCTATACACAAGCGTATGAAGGCGCGACGAGGCAAGGGAGGGGGAACAGAGGGAAAGACAGAGACAATGATCCTTCTAGGCCAGGTGACATTGAGATTGCGCAAGTGCAGGGGAGCGGGGAAGGGGAAAAAGAGGAGTGGAAATGGGAGGGGCAGTGCAGTAAATAGGATAACAGTAAGAAAGATGAGAGAATAAATAATAAATAAAGGGACGACTATGCTACATCCCACTTACACTTCCCCACCAAACAGAAGCTATATTTATCAGGTTTGCTTAACACCACCAAAAATATGGGCCAAGGCGAATCTGTCTGCTAAGAGACAACCTCTAAACAAAGAGCCTTTCATCCAGCTCACACATATATTAATAGGTTAAGCATTAGTAGATGACTATGGGGTGTGTGTTTGAGTATCAGTGGGTCTGCAACCGTTGGCTTTCCAGATGATTTGGACTATGATTCCCATGATCCCTCACTATTGACTATGCTGGCTAGGGCTGATGGGAGTTGATGTCTACATCATCATTATTTATCTGTAAAGCCAAAGGTTGCCCACCCATGGCCTATCAAGTGGGTAGATTCCATGAATATGAAGGTCCAGTGACCATTATTCATTAAGTTATATATTTCTAATGTGCTACATGCCACGGGTGGCCTAGAAGAGCGCTTAGTTCGGATCCTTTCACTGTAGGAGCTACAGCACATCACAGACGGTCTCTCCTTATTCACCCTATATATCTGGATCAAATAGTGTGCCACCCCATACTAAGGGCAATGGCCAAGTAGTAAGTAATGCTGAAAAGGCCAGAATGAATCTTAATAAATCTGAAGACCGCTGGGATCACTTTAAGTGGGTTGTACAAGGCCCATGGCAATGGGACCATAGCATAGGAAATAAGCAGTCCTCCTGTATCATACACACCATGCCATTCTAATGCATTTAGAGGACAGATCTTGGTGATGGAGCAATACATCCATTCACCCTTTGCACCAGCTCAGCGCTGCAAATATGCCTGTGTCCCTATGTCCATACAGATTCACATTTTTTTTTTGCAACTGTAAAAAAAAAAAAATAGGTGGCATTCATAGGGCTTCTTGCTGAAACCCTCCATGGTGAACGCACATGTATAAACGATAGTTTTTTTCTAAAAAGGTATTACACAGTCCGAAAAATCACAAACTGCTCAGAATCCCATTCCTTAAATACAGGCCTATGAAAAAAACAATCAAAATGGCAGTCACGGCTTTCAAATACCAATTATTTACAACCAAATTAAAAGGATCCTCCATTTAGGGTCTCTGTTTCTAGAAGAGAGAGGGAGAAAAAAAGGCTCACTTCCAGACTGGAATCTCATGGACCGGACGCTGCAACCAGCGACAGATGAGGTCTACCAGCCTCAACTCAGCAGCCTACTAAGGGGTATTTGCCGACCTGCTCCACCACGAGCCGGCTGGACTTCTTTCTTTTTGCCTTGTTAAAGACTACGGTCGAAATGCGCGTCGGCTATTTTGTTTTCACCTTTAATGGCATGAGATGCCATAACTGCAATGTTGTATCAGAACAATAAAAACACCATGTACAACAACTCATGACTGAATCATCACCTATTCTCAACTAAAAACTAGAGTACCAAATTTTGGATCACCAAGAATTGCCAGCGCCAAAACTAAACAAGGTTTTGTCAACCCCCTCCCCCCAAGTACCTAACCACTCGGGAACCCTGGAGTTTGGTTCCCTGACAAACCATGTGCCAGGCTGCAGGCAAAAACATGACCACTAACTAATCGTGCGTAGGGGGGCCGGCGGTCCGGACACCACACTCCAAATTTCTTGGAAAACAAAAAAAAAAATAGGTTGCATTCATAGGGCTTCTTGCTAAAACCAACCATGATGAACGCATATGGCAGCTGCATAAAGGATTGTTTTTTCTGAATAGGTATTACGGAGTCCGAAAAATCACAAACTGCTCAGAATCCCATTTCTTAAATACAGGCCTATGAAAAAACAACAAAAATGGCAGTCACGGCTTTTCATATACCAATTATTTACAACCGAATTAAAAGGACCCTCCATGTAGGGTCTCTGTTTCTAGAAGAGAGAGAGAGAGAGAAAAAGGCTGATAGAATGATTTTGAGTTAAGAATAAAGAAAGGTTTTTTTTCCAAAAAAAGTTACAAGCAGAAGATATAGGGCCTCATTACGACCCAGGCGGTAAGGGGTTTACGGCAGCGTAAACAGCGCCGACCCTTACCGCCTGATTCCGAGGTCCCTTAGCGCCATGGAGGATTTAACACCTGCTTTTAGCAGGGGTTAAAATCCATGGCGCTAAGGGACCTTGTTGTTAATTACGCCACCGTAATTTACGGTGGCGTAATTAACGCCTTCCCCACTCCCATTATGCCCTATGGGGCAAAAATGGGAATGGGGAAGGGTAAATGGGGATTGGGGACTTACCGCCCCGCCAACCTCGGAATGGGGCGGTAAGTCCGCCAACCACCATGGCGTAAACGTAGTTTACGCCATGGTGGTAAAGGTACGACCCAGGCGGTAACTTACCGCCTGGGTCGGAATGAGGCCCATAGAGAAGGATGGATGAGATTGAAATACGTATGGACAAATTATTTTCTGGTAAGAAGACACTTGCGCAAGTAAAGGAGGCTTTTCTGACAACATAATGCATCGCACCTGAAGCTCATTAGCCCCACCTACTGATACATCCAGAGAAACCTTATAAAAAGAGAAGCATGTCTGGGCCCCTTGAGCGCATGATTCCAAAAACAGATTTAACCCTTCCTCTAGGGAGGAACCGTTAATGAAAAACAGAATATGGTCAAAAGAGGTAGAACTTCTCTAGGGAGAGGCGGCTCCATGCAGGTTTTTGTCAGGTGGGTGTCAGGGGGACGCTCCTGCTAAGAAGAATTGCTTCTATACATGGAGAGGCACATGATAACTGGGAAAGATGTTTCACCTAGAGGCATGTTTCAATAAAGCGTGATGACTTGCAGCGGGATGGAGATGTAGAGGACGCTGATCTCACAAATTACGTTTGTTATTTTATGTTATATGAGCTTATATAGCGGTGATAGACCAGGTTTATTACAGCACGGAAGGAATATGAAATTGTACAAAAAAAACATACTGCACAAATACTGCACAAACTTTATGGTTAAGCTGCAATAATAAAAACCTATGACATTCAGTGAAAACACTTTTTTAAAGGGTCGTTATGGTTAAGTTGCACTAATATCAAAACTTTGTTAAAGGGGTGTTATTGTTACAATATCGAAAAACCCAAGGAATTCACCAGTTATAGTAAGCTATACAACCATAACTCACACCACCGCCTTCTACTATTAACACCCAGCACATCAAATATGACATCACAAATTATATCATCAATGACATCACTGATGACATCACATATATGGGGTGGTTATTTTTGTTCAGTTATAGTAATAATTTTAAGCTGAGGACTTCATGTGGTTATACTACATTGAACCATGATACACATACTATAAAAGGTACTGTGCATGTAGAGCTTGACCTTGTTCTATAATCTTAAGTTATTTTCCCTAGGGTTTACCCTGAGGTCACAATGCAGATACATAGAACAAGAGGCAGGTCCATGCAGATAATACATTTCTCAGGAATGGGATATGCTTCGACTTATCGTTATACAACCTAAACATACCATCGTAAGAATATTTTAGTTCTATGATCCATACTGCATTCATTGTTTCTCTTTTTGTAATATTTGATTGCCTTATTCACAAAATAACTTCACTACAACGTTTATTTTTGAATAAGCACCATTTATGTGATATGGAGTAGTTTATTACAAGGCTACTGATCACCTTTGATATGTTGTAAATGAGACTGTAAGCGGTACTCCTTATGCTGATGTTGCATTTGCATTGTTACGCAATAGTAATATCATATGTGATGTCATCAGTGATGTCATTGATGAAAACAAACAACATTTTTTATAGGTTTTATCAGTGCAACTTAACCATAATGTCCTTTTAACAATGTTTTTCACTGCATTTCATAGGCTTTTCTGAGTGAAAATGTTTCATGATGTTACATCACTGTATATACATTATTAATAATTCCTCTTTTAACATATATGAAAGAACTATAAAGCTCCTTTAACAAACATACTTTTTTAAATGCATACAGATGTGTGTCGTTATCAGCAGCACATGCTGGGGATCCAAGTCTTGGCTGAATTGCCTAGGGCATGAGGCTGGACCATGACCCCAGCCCCACCAAACCACCCCCGTTATCCACTGCACCTACCCTGCATCCTAGTTCAGTGTCCACTATACCCTCATAATGTGACCAATGGCCAGTGCTCATGCCTTGCAGCCATGGTCAGTCTTCACAATCAATGGGGCATGGGCTTCGGCCATGCTGCATTCACCAATAAGGAAATAAGAGTAGACATGTGTCCTTGCCAAGGGCCAGGCCCACTGCTCGGGCAGCAAAGTTATAATACTATTTTTTGTACTTACATTTTGACACTTTCAAAAAAGTAAAGCACAGGACATATTTGCAAAGGCATGCTTTCAGGCCATGGCAGATGCTCCTCGCGCAGGTTTGCTCCAATCGCGCCCAGCACTAGGAGCTGCAGCCCCAAGCAGAAATGTTTTTCCCATTTAAAACTAGAGGTTCGACCATGCTGCATGCCCCAAAAAGTAAATCACAGTGGGCATTCGTCGTTGATCAGGGCCAGACCCACAACCCAAGCAGTAAAGCTATTTCACCATTTTTTGTACTTCCATTTTGACACTTTGGACAAAATAAAACACAGGACACATTTGCAAAAGCATGCTTTCAGGTTCTTGCTAATGCTCCTCGTGAACGTTTGCTGCAATCCCATCCAGTACTTCAGTCTGCAGCCGCAACCAGAATTTCTTTTCCCGATCAAAACTAGGGCTTAAGCCATGCTGCATGACCCAATAAGCAAATCAGAGCAGACATTTCTCCTTGCCGAGGGCCAGGCCCACTGCCCAGACATCGAAGTTATATCACCAGTTTTTGTACTTACATTCTGACACTTTCGAAAAGGATCTACGTTATAAAATTGATTTCAAAAAGCTTGAATTACAAAATTGCGAATCCCTCTGTAATTCGAGCTTTTCCAATTTCAGTTGTTTGCCCCCTGCTGGGCATCTAATGTATGCGGGGGAAACCCCGCAAGCCTGCGGCCCATATAACTGAACTAGCGGAGCGGGGGCACATGCCTGCCATCCCTCCTCCCCTTGTTCATTATGAAGGGATTCAGTCTTTTATACCAGGCCGAATGCGCACTAAGGGCCTGATTCGCAGAGTGTTTTCCTATGGGATTGCGCTATTATAAAACGCTTCCATAAATCAGGCCCTTAATGTGCATTCAGCCTTTTTTCCCCAGTATTTTGGGGTAAATCCTTTGAAAAAATAAAACACAAGGCAGATTTGCAAATGCATGCATTCAGGTCCTTGATAATGCTGCTCGCGCATGTTTGCTGCAATCATGCCCAACTCTGTGACTGTAACCACGAGTGGAATTCCACATTCACACCTATCCCGATTTTGAAAAACATTACCACATATCTGGCCCCTGGTGGCCATGCCTGCTTTAAACCCATTGCCGGTCCCTCGTTGTCCCTCGTGCAGAGGCGTTGCTAGGTCGGGGGGCTGGGCGGCTATATCCCCAGGTCTTTTAGGTGTAGCCTCGGATAGAAGCTTGGGGGCTCCAACCAAAAGGCTAGCTAGCCCCGAGTCCCGGCAGTCCCAACATTAGCGCATTAGGGTAGCCCTGGATTGTTTCCAGACTTAGCAACACCCCTGCCCTCGTGGTCATGGCCAGTAGCCACATTGTCTGGAACATGGCCGGACAATATGGCCACTGGCCATGGCCACAAGCTATACCTCAGTCAAAGGTATATCCATAGTTTTTGTTCCTACATTATGACACTTTTAAGAAAATTTAACACTGACACATTTGCAAAACCATTCTTTTGGGTCCTTGCCAATGCCCCTTGCACAAGTCTGCTGCAAATCCGTCCATGTTTTATTTTTTGAAAAGTTTCAAAATGTACATACAAAAATAAGTCATATAACTCAGCACCCACTTGACAAAATCAGTTCAGACATTGCACAAACATTCAAGGTTGTGTATGAATGTGTCTGCAGACTTCTGTGGATATTCGTCAAACCGCACCAACGTTATAACCCATCTAAAAATGTTGAAACAGCCTGTAATGTTGCCCCCTGTGACAAATTTCCCCCAGACTTTGCAAAACCATTTAGATGTGGGTCTAGAATCTTTTTGTAAACTTTTGTGCATATTCGTCAAACTGCCCCAAATCAATAAGCATTTAAATTATGTTGGAAGCCATGTCTAATTTTGCCCCGTCTTGGCGGAACAGCACCAAACTTTACAGATCTATTCAGGGTCGGGTCTTAAAAGATATTGCAAAACTTCATGCAGTTTCTTTGAATGGCGCCAAAGTAATAAGCCATTCAAAAACTGCTTTTCACTGAACCTATAATGCAGAAATATGTATGGACGTCCGTGAACATCTGAGATGTTTGCAAACATCACAGGACTGCCCCAAACATCTGCGGACTTTGGAGAAGAAAGTCACCCGTTTTGTTTGCTTTTTATGGCAATATCCCATCCCATCCTCATCACCCCTCAACTCCCCAGACATTTTTTAATTAGTTTGACAAGTGAAATGTTGTGTTTATTAATATGTATTTACTGCGATGTTCGCGAACTACGGGCGCAGTCTGCGAATCCAACATGGTGACCATTTCAAAAGTTTTGACGCACCTCACGTTTTTAATTGACCAATCAATGTGCGCGTTTGATGTCTGCGAACGTCACGTAGCTCCCTGATTGGTCTAGAAGTGTCTGCGTTCTCCGAATCAGGAAATGAGTCTGTGGACTGCACCAAGATATAACTCTTTTTTTATACCTACTTTTGGCCTATTTTTTAAAAAAAATACAGGACATATTTGCACCAAATTAGCAAAAGGATGCTTTCTGGACCAAGCTGCCACTTCTTGTGCATATTTGGTGAAAATCCGTTCAGCAGTTTGGGCTGTAGGCACAAGCAAAACATGTTTTCCATTGTGTCTATGTGGATTTCAAAAAATGTGGGACCACCCCTTTTAACTTCGCCCGCCTGGAAGAAAACACACCAACCTTCGCAAAATCATTCCGAGATGGCCAAATACCTTTTTTGCAAAGTTTGGTGAGGATTCATTGAAAGTTATAAGCCACCCTAAAAAGAGTTGAGCATCTTAATCATAACTACATGGCCGCTACCGCAGGCTGTGTAATGTAAAAAGGGATTTTTTGTTCTGAAACAGGTCCACATTTTACTGTGTTCGATGGTTGAGAGGGAAGTCCCCTATTTGAGAAGACTAACGGAGCAGGAGCGTAAGACTCAATTTGCAGAAGCCTGCCCATGAATGCCATCCCCACATGTTCAGACTTTTGTTCCGTGACCCCTCTCTTGTCCTTTTTTCAGGTAGTCCACCCCCCAAACTCCACACCTCCACTCTACGGCCCAACCCTCCCTCTCGCACACCTCCATTTGCCTGCTGGTGTGCTGATCCACGCCCAGTTGCAATCAGCTGGCTGTGACGACAGAAACCCAATGTACTGTACTTTATGATTCTGTACCAACTTTCTGTAAAACTGTCTTCCGTCTTCGGGGCGTATAGAGGGCGAACGGCTCTAAAATCAGGCTTCAGAATTCCTATTGCATAACCAAATGACTAATTGAGCAAACATTTTTAATGACATATGTCTGGCGTCCTGCCACCCCACCACATTTATTTCAATTCAAACACTTAGGAAATATATTTGAATGAAACACATTTCTTTGAAAATTCAAGTAAATTAACCTTAAATTCAGTGAAATAACAGATTTAAAATATGAAAAAATCACCCAGCATATAAAAATTCTAATATTAATTAAAAATAATAAATTCAATTAAACAACAAGGTGTTAATTAAAAGGTATGATAGGGTGCGATAAGTGAACGCAGTGTGTGTTGCAGAGTGGCACCACAGGTACCTATTCTATACCTAGGTTCTTTTCCTAAAAAATGGTATTTGCTAATAGTAAGAACTTTATATTTCTGTGACATTTAGAGTAAGACTAAAATGATAAAAATAGCAACAGCAGATGCATGTATCTTACATAGCCCTCCTGCCTGACATGCAATTTATTGCAGGGTCCTCAGCCTTTGCGAGTTGTTCTTGGTTTGTTTGCAGATATTTATGGTGTGTTTGCACATCATTCACACCTTCACCTCAAACTGGCCACGAGGGGGGGTGCCGTTGCCTGGAGCTACTGTGGGTGTGAATTGTGGCTCATCGTTTTGTGATACCCCAGCGCACATTTCATCTAAATCACTGAAAAGCAAGGCAGACACCTGTAACGTGGTCCCAGTAGAGTGGGCTCTGCTACCTATGGGCCTTGAACTCGGTCAATATAGTCATTTGGCCATTACACTGCCTGGAATGAGCGGGCATTGAGGGGTGTGCTGGCGGTATAACGTTCATTCATCGCCAGTTTTTTCCCCGCTGCATTGAATGCTGAAAATGGTTGCCCAAAAAGCTCATTAAAAAATATGTGTGTGTGTGGGGGGGAGGGGTGGCATGGGCACATAAAAACTGGGGATGCATGAACATAGAACCTTGCAGTCAGAGTGATAAACAGTGCTTACTGCAAACGCTCTCGAGAGGCTCACCCAAATTGCCTCTGAAGCTGCGGCAACTTCCATGGGGAGGAAAGCCATGAGCAAGGATTCAGGTTGTAGCGTGACACATGTGGTTTTGGGCTGATCCTATTCATGCCGAGTTCTTGTATTCAATATGAACGTGTTATTTGATGCATTAAATACATTATTCAAAACTGATAATATCTTAACTGCAAATAGTAAAATCGCATATTTTAAATAAATTCCAAACATTTGAGTGCCTTGCCTTCTCCCCCTCTGTGTAGCGTTATTTTGAGAAGTGAGAATCTGACCTGGGGCTCTCACAAATAATTCTGCAAGCTTGGCTCCTCTGTGCCAGTTCATCTGAAGGCTGGTAGGTCTGGGGAGGAGTCAATCACATAATCACCTGACATTTGAAAAGTTAACCCCGGCAGCCGCTCAGAACAAGCGGGCCTATCAGGAACTCCCAACATACCCCTAAGGACAAATGTAACCCCTGGCCCAATTTGGGCCTAGCTAGATGGGATACAGAGCCCTGTGCTCCTGCAGGCAGCTGCTTAAATACTGTCCTGCCCTGTGCTGATGCAGGCTCATTAGCAGCACCTGGAGAACCACAGCTGAAGGTAATCTGCCAACACGATTTTTGGTCCTGGGAAAGTGAAAGCAGCACTGATCTCTAAGGCTTCTTGGAATTATAGTTCATAGACACCTGCATAGATATAGCCTGGGAACGTGCACTGCCACGAGGTGAATTATGGGTTCGCCGCCATAAAGAGGTGTTCGCTGCGCCAGGGGGGTATGTCTGGAGTCTACTCACTGCATGGTGAGTTGGGGCATGTGGAAGCCCCGCCCAAGAAAACACCGGTGGAAAAGCCCTTCTACTTCCTTCCCTAGGGCCCCCAACATTTGCCAGGGCTTGTATTACAGATATCCGAATTTTGCAGCAGCTCCCTGAAAAGTTAGATAAAAAATCTCAATTCTTTTGGTTTCCTTGTTTATTTATGTCATGGTTGCCAAAGCCCTAGACTTGTGCACAAACTGCTTAATAACACCACGCCTGTCTATGGCTTAGCAGTGGCCAGACTGCTGAGTCTTCCACAGTGCCCCGGTGAGCATGGCCCAAGAAAACACAGCATACAAATCCCCTCTATTCACTTCCCCTCGGCCACGAATGGCCATGTTCCATAGATTGGGAAAGCTGGAAGGAAATATGTGCACATTTACTGAGGGTGAGATTGCAACCACAGCTTCCTTGGGAGCAGAAGCCCCCGCCCGGCCTTCTCTGGGGGTTCCCGAGTCCTCCTGAGTCCTCCTACGACTTTTAAGGTTTTGGTGTCATTGGTGTGTGGCCTCGCTGCGTCATGCTAAGTCCCACTATCATAAGTTATGTTGTGCAATGCCGCTGTGAGATTGTGTACTGTATTTTATAATATATTGCAGTGTGGGCCATTATTTTTCATTATGCTATTATGCTGCATTGTGGTACCTCGCCCTGTGGTAAATTAGACTAGGTTAAGTTTCATTGGGGTATGGAACTGGATTCTGTAATAAGTTGTTGTGTGACTCAATGTGATGCAACACCTCGTGGTATGTTATACTATCACGGTGTGTGTTAGCCATAACATCATACACTGTTCTATACTATATCATGCTCTGCTCAAGAGGATAGCTCAGCGGCAACGTGCTCACCTTGGAAGCAAAGCAACACAGGTTCAAATCCCAGGTCCACACTTAGAAACCTCTGGGTATTAAGCGTGTTATAAATAACCTATCATATCAGCTACCAAGGTGCCTCTACACTACCATACTTTATGTTTTTTTTTTTTATTGTTACATTTTAGCCGGTCCGATAGAACAGCAGTAGAGCGCTCGCTTTGACATCCGTGCCGAACCTGCTAATGCAGGTTCGAATCCTGGCAGGGCCAAGCTCAGCCTTTCATCCTTCCAAGGTCGATAAATTAGCACCACACACCGTGGGTAATAATAAGCAGCGCTCAGATACCTGAGGGTTCGTAGCGCTATATAAATGCGAAATTATTATTATTATTATTATTACTATTATTATTAAACTAGTGGGGGTAAAAACGGTTACCATACTGGTATGTGCAGGTAGGTTAGCGCAAAGTATCCTTCGATACTAGAAGGTGGCAACATGGCGCCTTAGGTTGGCATTGAAGTCTGCATCCAGCCTCCGCACTGGGACGCCGCTCTGTCTTCTCCCTCTGGCATCATAAGGAGGGCCCTAAACATCGCCCCCACTCTTCCCAGCCTCCCAGTTCCTTAATTGAGCCTCGCCACCTTCTGGGAGGGAGGCGAGATGGATTTGCATAACGTCCCATCAGCAGCGGAGGCAAGAGCTGTCTCAGAGGGGAGGAAGGGGCGAGGAGGAGAGAGAGAGAGAGAAGGAGGCAGACGGGAGAGTGCTAAAAAGTGATTAACGTCGCCCGGCATCTGTGCTTAGGAAAAACAATCTACAAACGAGTGCCCCAAATCATTGCCATGGGCCAGCTGTGGCACCTGTATATGGCCTGGCCTCTGCAAAGCTCTTCCCAAGCGCCCCCCTCCCCCACTCCACCGGCGCGGGATAACATCTCCCATCCCTGGCTGTGACACAGGCTGTTGAGCTGCCTCAGCTTCTCTGCAGCAACTTTCCGAGGAAGGAAAGACTGATTCTTTTTTTTTTTTTTTTTTTTTTTACAACATACCACTGCATTGCAGTGTTATCAGCAGCTCTGAGATGGCATGTGGTGTTGGGTCTGATTTCAGCTGGGTTCTCCCAAGTGCTTCAAGCCAAAGCTGTACATGTCTTGCACAAACACTGACGCACAAACACACACCTTTCATCTACAATGGTTCTCCTCTCACATAGGGCTGATGTAGATGAAAGAAGCCCTTTTCGTGATGACCTTTCTTAAGGTCCTCCTAACATTTCTGAGCTCATGCGCGTTTAGGGTGCAGTGATGGGGGAGGGGGTAGCGAAGCCGGCTATTGGTGATGGGAACGGCCCAGTGGCAGCACATCACTGACTGATCCCCCCAAGTTCAAAGGTCTAAGCCAACCTTCAATTCTGCGGCTGCAGCAGCCAATCAGGCAGCTCCAAACCCGGGCTGAATCTACCGATGCAAGCGCTACGCGAGTGGTCAACGCACCCAGCGCTTCTGTTATCCCTCCTCTCCTGCCTCCCAGCTCCAAATCCAGCCCCTCCACACCCCCCGCCCCACCAATTTACCTTAAATGGGCTCCACCGTCTTGTTCCTGAGCCACACTCCGCTCCGTCAGCTTGGCTTCATGTTATGCCATGGAAATGGTTGAGGGACTGCGAGCGGAGCCCCGTCTTCCATGTCCATGGCAACCCTGACTCTCTCCGGCCGCACTTGCTAATGAAGCAGCGTGGTCGGATTTTTTTTTTTTTATTGCTATTAGCACCTCAAGGGTTTGCCTCGGGGTTCTAACAGCAATAATCCCACGTTCTGCGGGATTCACCGGCCCGGTAATGGCCGTGGGGCCTGGCGTTAAGGTGCTCGCATCGCTCAGGCCCGTAACTTGAGGCCCAGGCCCTTACCGTCCGGTGAAGTCCACAGAACGCAGGATTACTGCTTAATGAAAACCCCACCCTGACTATAAAGGTCACAGGGATTCTAAATCTACCGCCACCTCTGGTATACCGGTGAACTCCTTGTTTACTTTGCGATAAAGAATCAACTCGAATCAATAATTATGAGATCTTCGAGTATGAGATATGCATTATATATTCATAAGATGCATTTCCCTAATCAGAGATACATTGGGCCTTCGATATCTCTTAACTTATTATTTTCAGCTGACGAAAGTAATCTTTAAAAAGAAATTGTGCAAACATTAACATTTCTTTGAGGATGCGCCTTTGCATTTGCATTACTTTAAGAAAGGCACTGGTTACCTTATTAATAAAGGTGACCTGAGTGTTTCCAGGGGGTGTCCAGTCATTTGGTCGACAGACAAATGGTCGACGCAATTTGGTCGAAAGACAAATGGTCGATTTTTTTATTTTATTTATATATTTATTTTTCAGGTTTTCGTTTAGAAAAAAAAGTTTTTTTTTACCAAAAAAAGGGGGTTGAGGGGGACCCCCCCCAAAAAAAGTGAAAATACAAACAAAAAAAAAATTCGACCATTTGTCTTTCGACCAAATTGCGTCGACCATTTGTCCTGTCGACCATTTATTTTTGACCAAATGACCTGTAACCTTTCCAGGGGTCTGTGCTGCAGCGCAATTCATGTGCTGGCCTGCACTCTTGCAGACATTAGTGTTGGTAGCGTGCTCCAGAAACGAATGTACGACCTGCCTCCAGCACAGCCGGGCGTGTCATTGTGAAATGTGTAAAAAAGAAAAATCTGTCTATCTATATCCATAGACTTGAGAGGATAGCTCAGGGGCTACGTGATCGCCTTGAAAGCAAGCCGACAGAGCAACAGAGGTTCAATCCCCGGGTCCACTTAAGCGTGTTATAAATAACATATCATATTTGGGGTTTACTAATGAAAGTAGGTCTTTTACATGAACAAGACATGCATAAAAGGGTCAGAAATTCCTCTTTTATGCTTTATAATTCCCTTGTGCCTGTTCTTAACATGTGCAAAATGTTTTGAAGTGCTTGTGAGTCATGAGGAAGCGCTATGGTGTAATAGCATTCTATTTTGCAGCTGTACCTTGTGAGTAGGAGTGTGGCACTTGTGCCATTGGGTCCATATTATGGATGCAGTATTTGTGTCAGTGCAATGGCAACGAGCATGCCGGTCTGGTAACAACGGTGCCGGTAAGCCAACTCTGAGTCTGCGGCCGGCTGCCATCCCGCCTGCCAGGCCTGACATGGCAGTTACCCGCAGACTTTCCGGGAAGCACTGGACAGTGCCGATGCTTCTGTCATCCCATTCCCATTGAATCCTAAGGGATTCAAATGGGAATGTAGTTCAGCAATTTTCCAGTGCCTGACGTCCAGGAACACTGGGGTCGTAATCCCCCAGTGTTTCCATGGAGCTAGGCGCTGGAAAAATGAATGAGTCCGGCGAACTCGTAATGAGGCAAGTGCTCAGCAGTGCTGTAAGGGCTATGTTGTGAGCCCAAACACAATATAAAGGCTACAAAATGAATGGAAGTCTGCAGTGCCGAGGTTTGGTCCACTCGGTTAGGCGACACGTTATGGAGTGATGGAGTGGTGGCACGCGAGAGTGGTTGAGTGGCCTACAACAACATTTGAAATGGTGCCGATGGAATGGCACGTATTGGGATAGACTGCGCGGGTCCCATCGTGGTATAGAGTAAAGGACCCTACAATGGAGGAGACACCTTTTGAGATGTGCCTTCTGAACAGGCTTGATGAGTGTAGGGAGGCACGTTAAGGAGTGTGATTCGCATTAACCAAGTGGGTGGCAGGAGTGCCAAGAGCCCATGGGTGCTTGGGAAGTCAAGGGAGCAGCAAGACCATGCTGCACCGGGTAACTCCCTCCAGATGATTGGAAGAAGTGGTGTTCCATGAGGTGCCACTTTCATATTAATGGAGATAAGGGTTGTGGTTTAGCTTCATCTTTAGAGCATGGCTATTATAAAATAACTGTTACTGTTTAGATAAAGCGACTCTGCAAATCACATGTCATGGAACACAAGCATTTGGATGAAAGGGAGAAGGCCGTGGTACACAATGTGATGTGACAAGTGAGTGCATGTGGTTAGAGTAGTAACTAGTTACGTTTATGGTGTAACGTTAACCCTTTTGAGGATTTGCAAGATTAGCGCTGCATAGCAGCAATGGATTTATAGGAAAAGGCCTGCACTGCATAGCAATAACGGTACTTTCTAGGAAAATGCATGCAGTGCTTAGCAGAAAATTAACTAATAGGAAAGTGAATTCTGTGCGAGATAGGAATGTAAAATATAATCGTAGCAACAATTTTGGTGCAGATTTAGATTTGCTAAAATGCAAGGTGGATATTTTGCATAAGACTAAAATGTGAAGATTGGTTATGTCATGGAATTGTGCTAGAGATATGGGCCTCATTACAAGTATGCCGGTGTGGAATTAACATATCTGTAATTCAGTTTACCGGCACGTTTCCGCACTGGCATACTCGCATTTGGTGGTGGGTTTGCCTAATTTACTTGCAGTTAGGGCACCCCACAACCAAAAAATGCTGGTATTACCGGTGCCAGTAATACCAGCAATTCCCCCCATGGAGTTCTATGGGACTCCATGGAATGGGGAATTCCCACCCTTCCTGCCACTTGTAATCTGCAGGTAATTCCAGCAGACCAAGTGGCGGAACTGTATTACTGTTTGGTTATATGATATGATATGATATGATAGTTTATTTATATAGCGCCTATGCACAATGTGTTTCAAAGCGCTTCAAGGTAAGGGAGGGAACAAGGGAAAATACAACCACATTCTTACAGGCCATGAACAGTAAGGATGTGAAATTAACTATCTTACTCGGCCTGACGACATTTCAGATAGTGCAAGAGCTAAGACATAGATAAGGAAGGGAGGGGGAGAGTGGGAATGAAATGGAAACAGACAAGCGACTACCGTACTAGGCCTGACGACATTTCTGCTAGAGCCGGAGAAAAACAAAAGATGAGGGAGAGGGGTGCAGAAAGGGAGGGGAGGAACAAAACAAACGACTATCATACTAGGCCTGACGACATTTCAGATAGTGCTGGAGGGGTGATGGGGGGTTAAAAAACTGTAATGGGAGGGTGGAGGAAACAGAGAGGTTGCTATCATATTAGCTCCAGGGACAATTCTGATAGAGTAAGTGCATATAAGAAAGCAAGGGGAGGAGATAGGAAAAGGGAGAAGGGAAAGGAGGGGAGAACAGAGAGTAAGCAGTCAAAAAGAGTGGAGAAGCAAGAGGGGAGAGCGAATACAATTGCAGAAGTCAGTAGTAACACAATGTTACAAGCCAGGATACAAGATGAAGATGGGAACAGCATGATTCAGGGCCACCATGAGTACAAGATGAGTTGGATTTACCAATGGGATACCTCCAAACTTATAACGAGGCCATTACGGTGGTAATTACAATTGGCTTGAATATTATTGCTGACTAACAACAGGTGTGAGGATGTTAAAGTGGAGCGTGCGACACAAATAGCACCGGTTATGAATTGTGTGCTGCTTTGGTCGGATGTATGTACTGCATGTGTGGCAATGTAAGAAGTTGTACTATGCGAGTAGCTAGCGATGTATGTTGACGGTGTGCTATGTATAGTAGCACCAAATGTGAGTGCCATTTGAGTGGTACCAGAAATGTATGTGCCATGTGAGTGATGCTGGAGATTTTGTGCCATGTGTAATGTATAATCGTAGCCACGATTTTGGTACAGATTTAGAATTGGAAAAATGGAAGGCGGATATTACACATTTGACAAAAATGTAAAGATTGGTTATGTTATGGAATTGTGGTAGAGATATTGAGATGACAGATACAATTGGATTGCATAATATTGCTGAATATCAGCAGGAGTGTGGATATTCAATTGGAGTGTGTGACCCGAATTGCCCTGGTTATGAATTTTGTTGTGCTTTGGTCAGATGTATGTACTGCTTGTGTGGCAACGATAGAATTTGTACTATATAAGCAGCACCGATATAAATTGATTTTGCGCTACGTAGAGTAGTACCGAATGTATGTACCATTTGAGTGGTACCAGAAAGGTATGTGCAATACCAACAGTACCAAAAATATATGTACCATGTAAGTGGTACCAGAAATGTATGTGCCGTGTGAATGTTACCAGAAAAGTATGTGCTGTGTGAGTGGTATCGTAGATATATGTCGCACGCGACTGGTACATGAACGTTTGTACTATGTGAGTTTTAGTACCGGATGAATTTGTGCTATGTGAATGTAGTATCGAATGAATGTGTGCTATATGAGTAGTGCCGGAAATTGAAGTAGAACTACTCTGAGGGCAGAACTGGATCCTTGAATGGAGAGTGTAAGGTTGTTGATGTACCAATTTGGTTTACTGGTGTATGGATGAGTGGCACGTGTGCCCATGAGCATAGAGCAGAGAAAGTTCTCTCGGAGAAGGAGGGTTGATTAAACATGGATGTGGGTCAAGATGGGCAAAAGAGGTGAAAGGGGGCCTCCAAACACGCGCATCTTTGATGGACAGGTCGAAATGCCCTTTGTGAATTATTCCCAGGCACAGAGCTCATTTCGTTTCAGTGCCAACTGCCTAAATTGTATTTATTCAAGCAATGAAAGAGGAATTGATGTCTACATCAAGAATGCTTGACAAGTTACTGTCCCTGGCATTTCTGAGGTTGTTGACCTGCATCCACCGACTGGCCAGTTATAAAATAATGAACCTCGGTGATCCGGATAGAAAGAAGCCCATGGGATTAACATCCATACACACATGAATTCATGACTGTTTGAGGTCAGACTTGCAGTGTTTCCTATCCTGCAAAAGCACCTCCATGGTAATTGTTCGGATATATTTTAAACTTCCATAGATATACTAACACCCGTCACTATGTATAGACATGCATGCAGTTTCGGAGGTGTTTGTGTGTGTGTGTGTTCATTGATGTGCAGTGTCAGTTCCTTTGAACATAGTGTGTAGAGATACTTAATGCATACTTGACTTTTGTCTCTGGAATTAATGAGCCAAGTCACTGGATTACAACTTCTATGTTGGGGCAGAGGGTGTTTAATTCAAATAACGTACAAAGTTAAAATAACCAAAAAGGACCTGGTATTATTGTGCACATCAGAACCCTAGAAACTCGACAAACACAGCTGCAACGTCTTCTGCACAATGCAAAGTCAACATCTGGCTTTCGGAGAAGGCTGAGAAAGGATTCATTCAAAAGGAACTTTGGGCTAATGGAAAATAGGGCCTTTCAAAAATGAGTCCTTCAGAAGGTGAATGTTCTGTATTGGTTCAGAGAAGAAGAAACACAAGGTCTGGAGCTCACTTAGAAATGCCTGTTCAACTCCTGCTCCCTTCTGGGCCCTTTTGATGCCCCTGATCCCTTGATTGCCAGGTTTCCTTGGTAACTCCCGCTCTACCTGAAACGGATATGGCAACCTTGATTTGTAACTTTTTCTGAAGAACCTACCGATTGTTGAAAGTTGGAATGAATATGGCTTCACTCCCCCTGTAGTGGGCAGCCATGGTCTTTTAATGCCTGCTAGCCCAGCCAGGTAGGCCTTATATTTGTTTTTTTATAACGTGCTTAATACCGAAAATGTTTCTAAGCGCAGACCCGGGATTCAAACCTGTGTTGCTCTGCGTCTTCTTGCTTCCAAAACGAGCATGTTGCCCCTGAGCTATCCTCCTGATTGTAGGAATGGCCTCTGTGAGGGCTGTGGGCTGTTAAAAGTCATTTCCTTCTGCCATAGCGGGAGTGAAAGCCATTCGCAACCCTGGTTTAATCCAGGGTGCAAATGCTGTTGTTTTGTTTCCTCAGGAAATTGGCGTCATTTGCACAGCCAATCATCTGACAAAAAAAAGAATGAAAATAAGATGGCCGCTGCCATACGGAAAAGGAGTCAAATTTCTTTTTATATTCTATTGCCACGGCCGGTGGACAGAGAAGCACCAGGACAGGAATGCAAACCGCTGGGCAAGCAGGCAAGTGGGGATGGTAAAGAATTGTTTTCTGTGGGAGGCAATGCCATACACATTAAAACAAAACAAAACATGCGCCACCCGGAGAAGAGCCTCGGATGGCTGGAAGCAGCAGGTGGAGAATGTGTATTCTTACGCACTCTTCACACCACCTGATTGGCTAAGAACCCTTCCCCAGATGCTCATGCTCTATGTTTACATGGTTCTGGGATGTGGTGACAGCGTCCAGCATAGGGATATACACTTCTAATTCCTAGCCATTTTTTGTTTCTTCCAAAGTAAGCATGACATTTCTGCTTACAGCTCCCACAGGAACTTCCAGGCCCCAAGATCCCATTTGGATTGGCGGCAGCTGCAAGTACTATCATTGAGGTGCCCTGCAAAAGCTGCAATTTTTAAATCCGAAGGACACCCAGGATACTGCAACTGCGTATGCAGAGAGTTTTAACCTTGTGTGCTGGGATAACTCTGTCCATGTGTACGTTTCCAGAAACAAGGTATCTTAAGTTTTATGATCACAGGAAATGGTATCTTCTGTGTTGTAAATAAAGGGCACAATGGCAGAAGCGCACAATATCAGGCTCCGGATCATGGCATTTGAAATATAAAAAAAGGGAGCATCTTGGTGTCAACATTCCAAATCATCCTATTAGATCATGGTACATCAGGAGGTCAGATCATTCCTCCCCAGATGAGTGCAATTAACAACAGTTTATAATAAAATGCAAATGACAGTGTTTATCAATTGTACCATCCTTGTGTTCATTATTAAATGCAATTGGTCGAAGGGATTTTTTAGTCGAATTGTAAAGATGGCCAGATTTTTACCTTTGTTGAATAAGCCTTGACTTGATCCCTCGCTCTACTCTATTTGCACCTGGAGATATCCAAGCCATTAGCCAATCTGGTGGCTGGAACAACAGGCAGGAATATACATTCTCAGCCTGTTGTTCCAGCCACTCGAGGCCCTTCCTTGAGTGGCGCCATCTTTTTTTGTTCCAAATGTGCGGGAGGCAGAAGGGAGCTAAACCCTGTTGCCTCCTACCTCCACACGCCCCCATAACAAACCCCACCCATTCCCCAATCCCTCTCTCCCTCCACACTTACCTGATTTATAGTCCCAGCGCTTCCTTCTGCTCCCGGCTACCGTCATAAATATGGAAAAGGGACGTAGTCCCGTTTCCGCATGGCTTCGATTCGCTCAGGCCTACCTAGGCTCGGGCCGGGGGGCCATTAAAGGCCATGTCTGTCCTCCATAATGGGGGTGAAAGCCATAATCTTTGTCTATTATGTTTCTCCCATTCCCCGGCAAATGTCTAGAGAGATAGGTTGGCTTGCAGTTCATCCACTCTTCTACATATGCTCTGCTTCAGAATTCTCAATTAGGCTCCCAGTCGAGCTGTGACATGGAATCAGCCTCCGTTCAGGTGGCGGATGATGCCATGCACATGTTTGATGGGGGTGTGCATGTCTGACAAGCCTCCTTGATTTGTTACTGTTCTTCGACACTGTTAACCACGGGGGACTTCTAAATACTCTACCCTCCCACAAAGTTTCTAGCCAGCAGGCTCTGAAATGTTTTTCCACATTGTGTCGGCAATCTCAGGATTTGTTGCGGTGCGCCTTTCGTGATCGGACTCAATTCCCATGCAGGGTGGTAGGCCCCCAGTGGTCAAGACTGTCACCTATGTCCTTCAACATCTACATTGAGTTGCTGGGGGATCTTGGCGATGGGGCTAGAATCTGTATCCACCGATGTGCCTAAAGGTCTATATATAGGGTGTCTTCTTCACTGGACATATAACACCTGGTGAAATAGAGGAAAGGATCTAAACACATTTTATTACGTTAAATCCAACTAAAATGCAACTTTAGCTGATTCTGTATTCTTCTTTTCAATCTTTAAATAAAGTTCACCTTTGGTTTCATGTTTATCATCTGAAACACTTGTGTATGAGCGTGATATAAATAAAATATCATATCATATCTAGGAATATCGCCTGCAGCTCGCTCCGTTCGCTCATTACCATATCATTGATGATCATGATTCTTCCCTTAATTTACACTCCCACTTCTTGAAAGTAACCGAGTCTTCATTCTCTTCAATCAGCTGATTTGAAATGGATAAAAAACAACTTGTATTCCATCATTCGAGTTCTTTACAGTAGCTCGGTCATTGGTTATTTCAGGAATGGATGGTGGAAAGAGTATTCTTTTTGGGCTTCTACTCTCTTCATGGTGCAGCTTAGTTATTGTACATTTGAACATATCATTCTACTATTTTTTACTTCCCTGGTTCATCTTGGATTTTCATATCCAACTTGGACTGAAAATGTTGTCCACGGCAGGTAGTTGCAGGGGCACCCACCGTGATGCTATCAGATGATTGGCCATACATTCTTGCCATATCATTTAAGCAGATCAAGTCCAGTGAATGCATTTCCCCCATTGTTATTTTACGGTTCAGATCCTCATTGCTTGAGTTTCTGTAGATGCTAAAAAGTTGCGATGTTCTTCATCTGGTTTTGTTGAAAAGAATTTTTTTCTTCTACTGTAAGGTGATTTCCTACAGAGTTTCTTATTTTTATGTTTACTTTTATTAGTACGCCGGTGGGTGGCGGTCTTCCAGCCAAACAGGAGGCTCAGAACGGGAGCTTTACGACATGTTAAAACCCCTGCAACGAGCCTCCGCGGAAGTGGGAGGCCGCCATCTTTTCCACCGGGTATCAGGTAAGTTTGCCATCCTGAACCCCTTTCCCTTACTCCAAGTTGTCTCTGTCTGCCCTCTGTTCCCCCTCCCTTACCTCGATGCGCCTTGAAACACTTGTGTAGCGGTGCGCTATAAATGCCATATCATATCATACATTTCCCCCACCCCAACCCCAATTTCCACATCCCCCACACACCTCACCCCTCCCCACATACCTTGCGCTTCTTTTTCCCTCACCGATGCCAGTAACACTCTGTGTTCCTGCACAGCTCTGTCGTGGCAATGGTAGCAGGGAAAGGGAGACGGAACTACGCCAGTTGTGTATTAATTTTGTATGCCCAACAGTATGCACGGTTGGTGAAATTACTCAGTATTTTTCCCTTCTCACCGATCCATAGCAGCCATCTTGTTTTGTAGTTTTTCTCAAGTTGAGAGTCGGCAAACATGACATTTTTTTCTACTTAAAAAAATAAATAAACCACTATTAGTATCCCGGTACAACCTGCCGGGATACTAATCGTAATAAACCACATCTGGGCCAGGGCTTTACTGGTGCAGGTCATGCCCCGGGCTATCGTTAAAGCCCTGGCTTCTGCATGGCCCGGGGCATTACCTGGCCCAGTAATGACCCCGCCCATCAGTGTTTATTGCTAAAGTAGTAGTTTCATCTGTTCAACATTTGATATAGATTTTGTGAGATAGTTTCCTTCTGTTTATAGTGCACGTTACCTTCGGGTGAGGGAGCACTTCAGAAGAACTTTTCAATACAAAAATAAATCAACAGGACTGCTGTTTACATTAGTAGTTGATATCCAGGAATGTCTTGGACTGAACATAAGACATTTCAGTGATGGGACTTGACCAGACTTAGGAGCGAAGATTTTGAAAGCCAGAAGGCTGACAGTCAGTAGCTTCAGCTGCTGAGAGTCAATAACATTGGGTGGTAGGAGAAAAACATGCCCAAAATCAAATGGAAATCAGCCCCTAGTGGTTAATTTCAGGAGTTTCTCTGCCAATAAGATTATGGCATTCAGCACCACAGCGGGGGGCAGACATGGCCTGTAACGGCCGGCCAGCCTGAACCTATGTTAACAGTCATGTCCACTGAGGGGGTGAAAGTCATTTGCACCCTGGATTTATCCAGGGTGCGAAAGTTTTTTTTTTCCCTTGGGAAATTAGCTGCGTTTATTGCGCTTCGGCAATCTGTGATGAAAAAAAAACCAACACAACATGTCCACCACCATCATTTCTATGGTGGCCGGGAGCAGGAGGAGCGCAGAACTGGAGAACAAAGCTCCAATCCAGCAGGTAAATTGGTAGGAAGGGAGCAGGTGGGGAAGGGGAATGGTCAGTTTTGGGGCGGTGGGGAGGCAACAGGGAGAGGCTTCAGGGTTCATCTGGGGTGTGAATGGCTTTCCTTTTTTCCCTTCAGGAGATGCATGCTGCTTGCCCACCTTTGTGGGAAAAAATGAAAAGAAGATGGCCGCTACCATAGGGAAAAGGAACTAACTCCCTTTTCCATTAGTATGGCGGGCGAGAGCGGGAGGTGCCATGGACCGGAGTTCGTAGCTTCAGTCCCGCGGGTAAGTGTGGAGGGAGGAGGTTGGGGAGAGGTTATGTTTGGTTTGTTGATTTGGGGATCGGGAGGCTACAGGGAGACAAATAAAAAATGGCACCACTCGGGGAAGGGCCTCGGGTGGCTTGGACATCTGGTGGAAAATGTAGATTCTCAGCCGCTGATCTAGCGACCTGTTGGCCAATGGCCCTTCCCTGGGTGCGAATATGTGCATTTAGTGACAATTTTCATTATTAGCAAATGTGTCACACCTGCATAAAAAAAACCTAACCCGAGTTCCAAACAACCAAGATGGTACAAGTCTACTGGTAGCTTGCTCAGGGTTGCAAATATAATTGAGGCGCACATGGAATCAAAGGTTGATTGTTGCAAGTCAAGTATCTGGGAAAAGTTATTTTTAGGGTTTCAGCAACGCATGCACATTTGTCTGGGCATACAGTAAACATAAGCACAAATAATGCTACAGGCTGGTAGACAAAGAGATGGGCCATTACTAACACACCCGAGAAGTCCAGAAAGGCCATTCTCCCAAGCGATAATGACTCCTCTCCAGGCAATGAGCACATTGTGGTAATGTTTTGTAGTTGAGGTGGTGAATTAACAAAATGTTAGCCGAGTAGCGAGTAAAGTGTATGAATAAATGTGTCAGTAAATTTAATGTGATTTTATTTTGCAGTAGTTAAACAACAAAAAGGTAAACATTTTAATAGAAAGCTCTGTTTAGCTGGCATGTTTTTTCCCTGCGCATGCATTAGATGTGATGTAAAAGTAAATGGTTCCTCTACACAAAAGTGAAAGCATTTCTTCATATTTTAGCTTTCACTTTAATGTGTTAAATTGGATGTTGCCTGTCCTGTTGAAGGTGGAGGGAAAAGAGATACTCACAGATAGGAAGTGGCTTGTTGAAATACATCCTACTCCGAAATTGCATTGAAGGTTCTTGAATGCAGAGACATGCTTCCTGTTGTTCCTGTACTTCTGGAATCAAAATGCTCAGAAAGGGCTCCATAAAAGTAATTATTGACTGTGTTTTGAACACTCTGATTGGCTCAGATGCGGTCAATAACGACATCCATGTACTAATACGAGGAAACGTGTAAAAGTAAGTGTAAGAAAGTATGTTCAGTCTGGAACATGGTCCACATGATTTTGTTATCCGTTCCACTGACTCGTGGCATTCATCCTTCTCGGCAGTAAACTTTGAAGACGGAATGCACAAGACAGACTGACTGATATTAACTGGTAAGGAATCCTAATAGTAGAATCAAGATAAACCCTCCAATTAAGGATAAAAATATGCCAGGCCTCAAAAGGATCTGGAATAAATGTCATGTCCTTTTTCCATCTCCATCCTTCTCCCCTTGTGTTCGTCTCAGAAGCTCAGTTTTGCCCTAAAGTTCTACACTCACCGTGTGAGCCTCGATCAAACGCATCAGTGAAGAGTTGTGGTTTATCATAGTCGATGCCCCTCCACTGTGAGTAGGAGAAACCTGGCAAGCCCAGCTAGAAGATTAAACACCTTAACCCACATGTGTTATATGGTATTGCAGAAAAATAATGGAGGAAAAAAACTGAATGCACGTTTACTGCGCATTCGGCAGTAAAGAAAATGTACCCCATTATACCAAACAAGGGGAGCAGGAGTTGCAGGGGTGTCATCACTCGCTTTGTGCAGTATAATGGGTTCGGGGCTGTGGGTGGTGACCCCCGCAGTCAGAAGGCAGGGATTGGCGCACGTCACATAGATGTGGATATATGTGATCAGTGTGCCGGTCCATTTTCGCACAGGTAATTTCTTTTTGCCTTATTTTGGGGCGTGAAGCAATCACATCGATCCTGTTATGTTAGCGGGATTTATACTGTGCATCTCTGCCATTTCAATGTTCTGCATCTGCTCATATCCACACTTTTATTCATCGGACTCCCATTATGGTCAGTTTCCATTTCCCAATCATCATTTGCCAATACTCCATCCAATATCGAATGTAGAAGATACTTTTAGGGACTGCATGAATGGCTGCCAGAATACAGGAAGAGAAATCAGGGGCGTTCCTGATAAGATATTGTATATTTTACAAATAAAGATTAGCCAGACCAAATCTTTTCCCGCAGATTTTCCTTCACACCTGAACTTCCATCATCACCCGCCTCTCTTCGCCACATTTCTCCACATGCAATTGGGTTTGGAGGCCAAGCACGCTCTCATTCTAAATGGTTAGACATTGGGGATGAAAATATATCCACAACGGGAGAAGGGCGCTCAGTCAAATAGGTGGCTGGAACAGCGGGCGAGGATACACAGTGTACCGCCCACTGTTTTCAGCCACCCGCTACCCCTTCCCTGGGTGGTGTAATGTTGATTGTGGGGAGGCAACAGGAGGACTCTCCCGAGAAAGTAAAACAATTTGCACCCAGGGTGAACTCCGGGGTGCGAAAGGCTATCACCACCGTGTCGGGGGCGAACATAGATGGTAACGGCCCACAGCCCTCACAGAGGCCCTCGCAGAGGATCTGCCTAGGCTGGGACTGGTGGGCCATTACCAGCCATGTCCACCACCCAACGCATGGGTGATTGCCATAATGTGGCCATGCAACACATGTAGATGAGGCACACATTGTCCTATAGATTCTGTGGCCAGTGAGCCAAAGCCCAGGTCCAATAGATAATGAAAAAAAGGTCAGCTGAAAACATGGACCTATTGGAGATAAATAGAATGTGAACACCCAAATTCCCATCTGGGATTAAGCACTTGCCCACATTTTACAATGGGGTAAAATGCAATAAATAAATAAATAAATGCAGACTATACCGTCTAGTTCTGGCAGACACATAGTAAATGAGCCAGATGGAACTCACCTGGTTTCAACCCGAGACACATGAATGCCTGGCTCTAAGAGTGGGCTGTTTCCACCAAGTTCATTCTAGCCTTTGGAATCTAGGGCGTGTCAGGTAAATGGATAAGGAACACCGGGTGTTGAGAGCAAGGAGACCCAGGCCATAGGATCTGAGAATCTCAAGTGTAATTGGGATAGAAAGAGCAGAAGCTGAGCGCAAGCGAGGTAAGGCGATGAGAGCAAGGAACATCAGGTTCTTAGGGATAGGAGCACCAGATGATGAGAGCAAGCAACATCAGGTTCTGAGGGATAGGAGCACCAGATGATGAGAGGAAGGAGTCAATAGGAGCTGGCATCATCAGCTGGGGTTAGCAACACGAGGTGATGGGAGCAAGGAACATCAGGTTCTGAGGGATAGGAGCACCAGATGATGAGAGCAAGGAGTCACTAGGAGCTGGAATCATCAGGTGGGGTTAACAACACGAGGTGATGGGAGCAAGGTATGTCATGTAGTCGGGAGCTTGCACGTGATGGGGCCAGGAATGGCCGGTCGTGAGAGTGAGGAATATCAGTAATAGGATTGGGAACATTGTGTGATGGTGGTCGGAATGCAAGATGATTCAGGCATTCAGCGTCACACAATAAGAGCTGGGACCTCAAAATGTGGGTGCAACAAACACTTAATGATGATGATGATGTCAGGTGATCGGAGCAGAAATCATCAGGTGATGTGGCTAGGAATTCCATGTGCTCTAATCGGAGCTGAGATCTTTGGGTCATGGGGGCTAGGAACATCTGATGATGAGAGGAAGCGGTAGTTTCTGAGAATATTAGTCGATGAGAGTATGGAATGGTGGCAGGAGCAGAGAAGTGCAGGTGATGTCAGCTAGGAATGTCAGGTGCTGAGGGTAAAGAATGTCAGACAACAAGAGGTGGGATGATCAGGCGGGGGTCTAAAAACAGCAGGTGATCAGAACAAGGAATTCCAGACAAGGTGGGGGGGGTGAGGTTGGCCACACCGGTGATGAGAGCAAGGTATTTCAGTTGGTAGGTACTTTGAACCTCATAGAATGGGTGCAAGGAAGGCACTGTGTTAAAGTGATTACATGATTGATTTATTTATATAGCGCCAAGAAAGCCCATGGGCATCAGAGCGCTCACAACAACATACAACATACATTAATTCAAAAGCCTACATAAGGATGATTAAGTGCTATTTTCTCATACACGTCCCGGCTTATCCCATCGGGGACTCTGAAGACTTGCTTGGGTTGCGGAGTGACTGCTACATTGCTTGCCAAATATTCAAGAGAATTTGCAAACTTTCTGAAGTCGCTCAGAGGAGGCTCAGTAAGTTGGGAGCGCAGTGTGAGGAATAGGGCAGGTGACACTCAAAGCACCCATTTAAACTAATCAAACGCTTTGGAGCAATCTGTGCACCACTTGGATTTGACCAGTCGGAGACCTAACTCTTCAATCTACTGGGATCCTTTTGGCCAATTCTCTAAGCCACCCTCTGTCGTATCATGTTTATGCTCCGCTGACTTAACAGGGATATCTGCCCCAAATGCAGAAATTCACAAAGTGCCCATACAGTATGCATTTCCCTCTAATAAACTTTGACACCAATGCCTCATGGCATTATGAGAAAGTACACAAAGTTCCCCTTGAAGAGAAAAGCTTGCTTGGAGGTACATAATTGAAGCTTTAAGAAACTACATCCTCTTAAAACAGAATAATGTATGCTTGAACTGTTCCCCCATTTTAATATAGCGTATTTGTCTTTAAAGTTTGAGATTACCTGGGGTCAACGCTAAAAGGTTTTAAGAAGAGTTAGTGTGACTTATGGCTGCAAGAAGTAGAAATATAAGCCAATTGCACATATTCACTAAGGGCTTTATGCATGATTCACTCAAAAACTCACATTTACATAAACGGGTAAGGCCTAAAAGAATGCGATCTAATGTGTTGTGAGTTTTCAAAGTTGTCCCAGAAAAGTTAGAAACGCATTCAGCTTGAAGATGTAAGGGTTGAGTGTGTTGGCAATGCCGCAGGGCCACCCAAGGCGAGGCAGGGTAACTGATGTTACCATTCAGCAGGCCAGGAGAGGGGCAGCCCCCACCCCCCATGCCTGCTCCTCTCCCCCACAGCTGCAGAGACACTCAGTCTCTGCCATACAAAGCCAGGGAAGGGTGAGGTGTGAACAATCACCTCACCCTTCCTCTAAGCAACAGGGTGCTAAGCACCTAAGAAAAACCAACAGTCAGGCACAGGTTCAAAGATCTGCTCCCCCTCAGGGGACAAGACAGTCGGCTACCAGGCCTGGGGGCTGGAGCACAGCCCCCACCACTAAACACATCAAAGACCCAGGGCTCCCCTGGGTCTTATAAATAAGAGCAGCATGCTCTAAGAAAACACAATCTGTTTGTGGGCCCTGAACGGGGACCCAAACAAACAGTAGGTTCGCTGTTCACTCAGCGTCTTCCACTTTTTGCTTCTTTAGCAATCTTTAAAAAGTTCACTGCACCCGCAGCACCTGTTTCCCCTCCAATATGAACATTGTCATTGTTCAGAACTTTCCATCCTGCAAGGTGAGCGGCGACAATCTTGGACCAAAAAGAAAGAGACTCCAGGGATTTACACGAGCAGAACTAGGACTCCAAGTCAGCCCAAGCAAGCGAAGGATAAACAAACAAAGCACCCCGTCTTAGGCGGCCGTGTCAATGTCAACAGTTTTCAGGTGAGCCGCTATACCCGGTTGCGAGGGAGGGGAATGTTATTGTTACAACGCAGCGCTAATATAAACATCCCGCGGGCAGTCGGCGAAAAGAAGATCCCCGGCAGCCGTGGAACACATGTTTTTCTAGTCAATTGCAAAAGTATAAGTAGCAAGTTTTCATCCCCCAGCAGCTGCAGAACGCCTGCCGTGTTTGTCAATTACAAAAGTGAAAGTAGCTAGTCTTGATCCAGGCCGCTTGAAATTTAGCAGTGTAAACCTCTCACATGAGACCGTAACTATACAGGTAAAAGGGCCATGGATAAGAATAAGCAGCGCTCAGATGCCCAAGTCCTCATAGCACTATATAAAGGCAGAAATGTTAAAATCCAGATAACGGACCACAACTTTACATCGTCCTGGTCACTTGAGCTAATACATGAATTAGGTGACTCGGGTAAGGATCCTGGGTAATAAGCAGCGCTCAGACACCCAAGTTTGTATAGCACAATAAATATAACATTTGAGCTTAGGGGGGCAACCCAGGGGCAACAAAGATGCTGGGAAATAAGCCAGCTCAGGAACAACATGGGTCCAAGGCTTGCAACCACCACACGGGGCAAAAAATAAAATGCACAGGGGCACAGGGGCTGAACCAAAATTGTTGGTCACACAAAAGATTTTTCTTGTAATCAAACAGGCCAAATAATCATGGGTCCGAAGCGAAAATCACAGGAACCTCCAACACCTTCCCAGAAGCCCAAATCACCCCACCTACTGTCAGCCATGGAGGCAGCTGAACATTATGGCTGGGCCTGGGTCAGAGAAAATATGTATGGCCTACCAAAAGAAGGGGTGCCCATACCACCTGGTTGGGAGGATGACACAACACCACCGAAGAGAAGGAAGTCAACAGAAAACACAGGAAAAGGTAACAAAACACTGTCTAAATTATGCGAGAACATGAGTGAGATGTAGCAATTATTGCTTAAAATCAGGAGCAAACAAATACTTCCCACAGCCGAGACTAGGCCCGCAAACCACACCATACCTTTAGAACCAGACATCACGGTGACCACCCCCCCACCAGCAACAACTACAACAGAACCAGCCCCAGAAACACCAATAGCACAGGTGCCAACAACACCAGCAGCAGCCACCACAGTTTTACCTACGCCAACAGCGGCAGCTCCAGACACAACAGGTGCTTTAAAGGCTTGGACAATCCCCAATACAAACACAGCGGGGCAGACAGGTGCGAGCAACAACAACTCACCAGACATGTTAATGATTAGCAGTATCCAATTAGACCTAAAACTTAAATATTTTCAGACAGAAATACTGAACAGATACAAAAGGTGCTTAGCATGGAACATTGACATTACAATCAAAGAAGCCATATGGGCCAAAGAGTTCATCGAAATCTTTTCACTCATAGAAGCACAACGGAAAGGGAGAGATGCTTTTAGGGATTCCAAAAAGATAGAGGAGAAAGCCATAGCCAGAAACGCCCAGGTAAAACAGAATTGGGACAACTGGCTACAGGCCTTTGCCATCTTGGCAACTACATATGAAGAAAAA
The DNA here is from genome assembly GCF_040938575.1 of Ambystoma mexicanum. Classification (NCBI taxonomy): domain Eukaryota; kingdom Metazoa; phylum Chordata; class Amphibia; order Caudata; family Ambystomatidae; genus Ambystoma; species Ambystoma mexicanum. The sequence goes on from NC_090938.1 coordinate 195,282,367, forward strand.
TTCCCCAATGATGCCAGAAAAATATGGGCATACATGGATAAAATCAGAGAAGTAAAAATCGCTCAAAAAGCGAAGACCTGGCTAGCATATGATATTAGATTTAGGAGAAGCATGTCAGAGAGGCCAGCCATAGAATGGGACAAGGTCCAGAATGACTTATACATGCTTAACGCCGAGCCTCCAACAGAGGAAGAGGCCGCACAAGCAAACCTCAAAAATAGCAAAAATCCACAGGGCCCCAGATTTGCTTACAATGAAAAGCACAAAAAGGGGGAGCAGCCCTTTTGGAAGAATCAGCCATGGGCGGCTAAGCCTAACAACCACAGGCAGAACAAGAACCACTCTCCAAAAGCCAACAACCCATACACGAATTTTGGGAAAAACCTGTGCACCTGGGGGAAGGAATGCTGGTACAAACACACTTGCACAAACTGCAACGGTGACCACGCAGCAAGCAACTGCATCAGACTTCCAGCCAAAAATACAAAGATTAGCACCAAACCCACCCCGCCAACCCCACGGTTAGCACCGGGCCGAACCCCCATCAATCCAAACAATTTTAGAGAAGCACTCATGAACTACCCAGACAGAGAAACCAGCAAGGCAATCCGTCAAGGTTTCACCAAGGGTTTCACCATCCCTTTCAAGGGCACAGGGTCTCAGTATCTCCCAAAGAACCTGAAGTCAGCCAGGGACAACCCTCAAATGGTGGAGAGCAAAATCAAGAAAGAATTACTACTAGGCAGGATTGCAGGACCCACGGACTGCATGCCCCTCAAGGATTACATACTATCCCCGCTAGGACTGGTCCCCAAATAAGAACCTGGAAAAATGAGGCTAATACATCACTTGTCCTATCCTAAGGGCCAATCACTGAATGACGGCATTCCACACACGAAATCCGCGGTATCCTACACGCATTTTCAAGAGGCGGTAAGACTCATACAGGAATGTGGCAGGAACTCCCTGATGGCCAAACTGGACATCAAATCTGCTTTTAGGTTACTGCCAGTCCACCCAGACTCTCAGCAATGGCTAGGTTTCACTTTTAAAAACAAATTCTATGTAGACAGATGCCTCTCCATGGGGTGCGCAGTATCCTGCGTCCTATTTGAGCAATTCAGCTCCTTTTTCCAATGGGCTTTCCAAAAGCAGAGACCAGGGACCAAAATAGTACACTACCTCGATGATTTCATGGTAACAGGACCAGCGAAATCTGAAGAATGCAGCAGAGCCCTGGCGAAGTTAGAAGGAATGGCCTCACAATGGGGCACCCCCCTCGCAACAGAAAAAACAACCAAACCAGCCACCAACATAATTTTTCTGGGTATTGAGACTCTGCAAGGGGCTTATGCAGAATCCCAGAAACAAAAATAGCAGAACTCCTGGAGAAAATACAAGGCCTGACAAAAAAAGACAAGGGCACAGTAAAAGAAATACAGTCATTAGCAGGAAGTCTCAACTTCGCAGCCAGAATCATCCCTCAGGGGAGGATATTTTCCAGAAGTTTGGAACTCAAAATCAAATCATACACCAAACCCCACCTGCACATCCGGCTAGGCACAGAGGTGAAACAAGATCTGGAACTTTGGGGGAATTTTCTGAAAGAATTCAACGGGACCTCACTTTGGCGCACGACATTGAATACCTGGACAAAAAGGGTCCTTTTCACTGGTGCAGCCGGGAGCAGGGGGTTTGGAGCCATAGTAGACTCAGAATGGGTGGCAGGACACTGGCCCAAATCATGGCAATCTGCAGAGTGGACAAAAAACATCACCCTCCTAGAAATATTTCCCATTTGGCTAACCTTACACATCTGGGGCAGACAGCTAGCTAACACGGAACTCTTCGTCGGGTGCGACAAAATGGCCATGGTAGGCTCCATAAACAGAAGATCTACCAAATGCCCTTTAGTGCTGCAAGTCCTACGAGCCATTACAGCAGTCACACTATAAGAAAACATTGTGGTCAAAGCAAAGCACATCTCGGGGACGGATAATAACATTGCAGATGCTTTATCTCACTTTCAGTGGCCAAGATTCCGGGAGCTAGCACCACACGCCCAGGAACAGATGACGCCAATACCAGCGGAATGCTGGGCAATAGTGGGAATACAAGAATAACGGCGTCAGCGCCAGAGCCAGAGAGCCCAGGCCGAGATGCCCAACAAGAACCAGGCACCTCAAAAACGGGTGACAACAACTCGCTGCCCACAGAAATCACGAACCCTGGCTCGGGGTTCCTAACAGAGATGGCAGAGAAAGCACTGGCAAGCACTACCGCAGCTCAGTACAGTAAGTGCTTACAAACAGTATTTAGAGCCACAGGTTTAAACCCTGTAGAGTTGATAACGATTAAAGATATCGAAATATTTTTTTAAATGGGAGCTGATCAGGGCTTTAAGAGATATTGGGCAAAAAGACACCTAGTAGCAATCTCATATTTCTAAAAATACGGCTGACTCAGATCCCACCCAGAACGCCCTTATCTCCTACACCATGAAAGGCTGGGCCAGAATAGAGGGAACCCAGGTAGACACCCGCCGCCCCCCGCGGCACCCATATGAGATCACACTATTCAAAACAGCATTTTTTCTTGCCTACTTCGGGGCTTTCCGGGTTGGAGAACTCATCGCCTCCAGGACCAAGGCCACAAACAGATTAGGCATCATGGAGGTCAGGATCAGACAGGACAGCGTCAGCATAGAAATCCAACAGTCCAAACCAGGGGCCAAAAGAACCATCAACATTTGTTGCATTGATGATGCAACAAACTGTCCAGTGTGCATCACCGACCTTTATTACGCGCAAAGGCCCAGAGTGAGGGGGGTATCTAATCCACAAGGATGCCTCGGCACTAAGCCGCTACCAATTTAAAGGGGTGTTGATGAAGGCAATCAGCAAAGCAGGGTGGGACCCCAAGGGTTTTGGCACCCACTCCTTTAGAATAGGGACCGCCACCTCAGCATGGCAAGGAGGCCTGGCACCACAACAGCTAAAAAACATGGGGGGAGGAAGTCAGATTGCTACAAAAGATACATCAGACCACAGCTAATATAGCCATCCCCCCATTTTTTTTCTCTCCACCCCTGCAGAAGAAACAGGCGAAGTGAGGACCTCACTTCGATCAGCATGGATAGTCGGGCACTCATTCGTCTTCAGGACAGGCTGATGGGCAGAAGAAACCAAGGAAGGGCCACCCTTCGGGAACACCATTGTTTCCTGGTGGGGATACAGAGGCCTACGCTAGGCCAACATCCACGAAACACTAGCAGAGCTGGTCGCATACAGAGACCCGCCAGAATTCCTGATAATACGCCTAGGGGGCAATGACCTGGTGAACACAGGAAGGAGAAACTTATTCGAAGAAATTTGCTCCTCCCTAGCGGGCATTTCACACAACAGGAGGGAAACAGAAATATACTTCTCGGCCATCCTACCCAGAAAGAAATTGCAGGGGGCCACCTGTTACAAACCAGTAGACATTTCTAGAAGAAAACTCAACTGGGGGTTAGAGAAATTCTGTACAGCAAGAGGCCTGGGCTTCATAAAGCATCCGTCCATTACCCTGGGTGACCCGGAACCTTTTCTCAAAGACGGCAATCACTTATCAGACCAGGGTATGGAACATTTCTTTCGAGAACTTTCAGCTACCCTAGCCTCCAGGGGTTGTCACTAAGAGATACTTTCGGGGGAACACAGTCAGCTGGAAACCTGCCTGTATGTGGCGGCACGGGCCAGAGGGGGTAACCTCAGGACCCGTTGCGCAAAAGTATGATACTATTATGATATGTCATTATTGTTATCTCCACAACCATATCTGTACAATAAAATCCTACGGCCTTTTATTGCCAACACTTGACGAATTTGTGAGCCAAATTATTTACTGGTGAGGGTAAGGGGTCGGCTAACACAAGTTGCATGCATATGGGTTCAGCAGTTATGGGCAATGCCGCAGGGCCGCCCAAGGCGAGGCAGGGTAACTGATGTTACCATTCAGCAGGCCAGGAGAGGGGCAGCCCCCACCCCCATGCCTGTTCCTCTCGCCCCACAGCTGCAGAGACATGCAGTCTCTGCCATACAAAGCCAGGGAAGGGTGAGGTGTGAACAACCACCTCACCCTTCCTCTAAGCAACAAGGTGCTAAGCTCCTAAGAAAAACCAACAGTCAGGCAGGGCACAGGTTCAAAGACCTGCTCCCCCTTAGGGGGCCAGACAGGAGGCTACCCGGCCTGGGGGGTAGAGCACAGCCCCCACTACTATACACATCAAAGACCCAGGGCTCCCCTGAGTCTTATAAATAAGAGCAGCAAGCTCTAAGAAAACACAATCTGTGGACCCTGAACAGGGACCCAAACAAACAGGAGGTTCGCTGTTCACTCAGCGTCTTCCACTCTTTGCTTCTTTACCACAAAACCCTCCCAGCCTACAAAGAAGGGAGAATAACAAAGGAAAAGAGGTACAGGGCACTGTACGGTGTCCACAACAGGTCGTGGGACAAGAAAAGGCGGCACGGGCTAGAGGGGGTAACCTCAGGACCCGGTGCCCAAAAGTATGATACTATTATGATATGTGATTATTGTTATCTCCATAACCATATCTGTACAATAAAATCCTACGGCCTTTTATTGACAACACTTGACAAATTTCTGAACCAAATTAATTACTGGTGAGAGTAAGGGGTCGGCTAACACAAGTTGCATGCATATGGGTTTAGCAGTTAGTGTGGCAGTGGCTTAGGGTTTTTGTAAATGTGTACAATGTGTGGGTTGTTGACAGCATGAAGGGGCATGTGCTTCAAACGAATTCTGAATTCAGAGTAATAATGTTTTATACACGTTTTTGCAATATTGTTCATGTTTGCCTGTCTAAAATAGCTATTACATGTCAGACCCGGAGATGTTAGCAATAACTATTATTGGACTGTTTTGTTTATATCATGTGTGCTTGAATGTTCGACCACTGTAGGCCTTAACTTTTGACTAGTGCCCAAAACAGTGTTACCTGTGTATTGCCCCCAGATCCCACTGTTAGGTAGTACTAGGTGATATGATCTAATATTGAAAATATTACATTTTTATATAGCGCCTCAGGGCAGACCCCTTCCGCTTCTAACCGGCGGTCCCTTTATGGCCCTAAGAATAACACAGGGTTGCGTGAGCCTTGTTCGCCACTTAAACTAAAGGCAGATGTCAGAGCGAGCCCTTAACCTGCTGTGCTATCTTGCCGGCTATAATTTAAAGTGCTAACTTATATGTTTTATTTTCAGCAGTTGATGTATTGCATGTTAGGTTAAAAATCATTTGCATGAAGACAGTGGTGCATTTGCGCCTCGTGCACCCGAGTCTGCAGGGGGCGAGAGATACTGAGGGAAACCGAAACCAGGGAGCAGTTTAAGAAAAATCATTTGCATTTTAATTGCTCGCAGAAAGATAAGGCTTTAATTATTTTATCATGCACCAGCTTTTCATTAATGCAGTGGGTAACCCCGTTTCTACCACACCATCACATCTTAAGACACAAACACAAATTACATTTTCGACAGCAATTTTGTCGAGAAAGAAGGAAAGTTTGTAAATTGATTTTTAAATCACTGAGGTGAGAATGAAGAGAGGCGGGCAAATCCATCGAGTATGTTATCACTTGGCCCCTCTAGAGCAATGCAGGGTGTATGGCACGCTTTATGGAGACAATAGATGTTGTGCCCACAGCAGATTGTGCCAGGTAGCAGAATGAGCCCCAGGCAGTATATGCAGATATTGCCCTGTAGCAGATGATGCCTCGTAGTAGAATGAGCCACGGACAGTAAATGCAGATATTGCCCTGTAGCAGACGTGCCCGCAGAGCACGAGCACCAGGCAATATATGAAGATAGTGCCCCGTAGTAGATGAAGCCATGTAGTAGAATGAGCCCCAGGCCGTATATGCAGATATTGACCTGTAGCAGATGATGCCTCGCAGTAGAATGAGCCCTAGGCAGTATATGCACATATTGCCCTGTAGCAGATGATGCCTAGTAGTAGAATGAGCCCCAGGCAGTATATGCACATATTGCCCTGTATTAGATGATGCCTCGCAGTAGAATGAGCCCCAGGCAGTATATGGACATATGGCCCTGTATTAGATGATGCCTCGCAGTAGAATGAGCCCCAGGCAGTATATGCACTTATTGCCCTGTAGTAGATGATGCAACGCAGTAGAATGAGCCCCAGGCAATAAATGCAGATATTGCCCTTTAGCAGATGATGCCTCGCAGTAGAATGAGCCCCAGGCAGTATATGCACATATTGCCCTGTAGCAGATGATGCCTCGCAGTAGAATGAGACCCAGGCAGTATATACACATATTGCCCTGTATTAGATGATGCCTTGTAGTAGAATGAGCCCCAGGCAATAAATGCAGATGTTGCCCTGTAGTAGATGATGCCTCGCAGTAGAATGAGCCCCAGGCAGTATATGCACATATTGCCCTGTAGTAGATGATGCAACGCAGTAGAATGAGCCCCAGGCAATAAATGCAGATATTGCCCTTTAGCAGATGATGCCTCGCAGTAGAATGAGCCCCAGGCAGTATATGCACATATTGCCCTGTATTAGATGATGCCTCGTAGTAGAATGAGCCCCAGGCAATAAATGCAGATGTTGCCCTGTAGCAGATGATGCCTCGCAGTAGAATGAGCCACAGGCAGTATATACACATATTGCCCTGTATTAGATGATGCCTTGTAGTAGAATGAGCCCCAGGCAATAAATGCAGATATTGCCCTGTAGCAGATGATGCCTCGCAGTAGAATGAGCCCCATGCAGTATATGCACATATTGCCCTGTATTAGATGATGCCTCGCAGTACAATGAGCCCCAGGCAGTATATGCACATATTGCCCTGTATTAGATGATGCCTCACAGTAGAATGAGCCCCAGGCAGTATATGCAGATATTGCCCTGTATTAGATGATGCCTCGCAGTAGAATGAGCCCCAGGCAGTATATGCACATATTGCCCTGTAGTTGATGATGCCTCGCAGTAGAATTAGCCCCAGGCAGTATATGCACATATTGCCCTGTAGTAGATGATGCTGCGCAGTAGAATGAGCCCCAGGCAGTATATGCACATATTGCCCTGTAGCAGATGATGCCTCGCAGTAGAATGAGCCCCAGGCAATAAATGCAGATGTTGCCCTGTAGCAGATGATGCCTCGCAGTAGAATGAGCCCCAGGCAGTATATGCACATATTGCCCTGTATTAGATGATGCCTCGTAGTAGAATGAGCCCCAGGCAATAAATACAGATGTTGCCCTGTAGTAGATGATGCCTCGCAGTAGAATGAGCCCCAGGCAGTATATGCATATATTGCCCTGTATTAGACAATGCCTTGTAGTAGAATGAGCCCCAGGCAATAAATGCAGATGTTGCCCTGTAGTAGATGCCTCGCAGTAGAATGAGCCCCAGGCAGTATATGCAAATATTGCCCTGTATTAGATGATGCCTTGTAGTAGAATGAGCCCCAGGCAATAAATGCAGATGTTGCCCTGTAGCAGATGATGCCTTGCAGTAGAATGATCCCCAGGCAGTGTATGCAGATATTGCCCTGTAGCAGATGTGCCCAGGGACGTCAATTGGGGGTCGCAAATGCGACCCCTATGGCCTCCCTTGCTACCCCTGTGGTCACCTTTGCTACCCCTGAGAATCTTTTTTTTTTTTTTTACAAACGGAAGTTCCTGGGCTGCGGCCAGCACCATGTGGCTCTTTGTTTCTGAAGTGACTGGCTTTCTTGTCCAGGTCTCTTACAAAAACAGGGGATTCCACCAATGTAACAGTGACCATAAATAAGAAAGAATAAGAATAGTAAATAATTTGTCTTTCTGGAATTCTACACAATAATTGCTAGACTCATTAAAGGTTTATTTTAGGCACACTTCAGGGGTTGAGTCACTGAGTTAGTCTGTTCTTAAACACCTCAAATTCAATGAAAGGTCATGTGCCATCGCATCCCATGATGGCACTTTGGGGCGGGGTCAAATGACATCACTTCCTGTGATGTCATCAGAGGTCAAGGGTCATGTGATGTCACTTCCGCTACCGCTCGCATGTTGGTGAAATGACATCCCTGGAGGTGCCCCAGAACACGAGCCCCAGGCAGTATATGCAGATATTGCCCTGTAGCAGATGATGCCTTGTAGTAGAATGAGCCCCAGGCAGCAAATGCAGATATTGCCCTGTAGGAGATGACGCCTCGTAGCAAAATGAGCCCCAGGCAGCAAATGCAGATATTGCCCTGTAGGAGATGACGCCTCGTAGCAAAATGAGCCCTAGGCAGCAAATGCAGATATTGCCCTGTAGCAGATGATGCCTCGTAGTAGAATGAGTCCCAGGCAGTATATGCAGATATTGCCCTGTAGCAGATGATGCCTCGTAGTAGAATGAGCCCCAGGCAGCAAATGCAGATATTGCCCTGTAGGAGATGACGCCTCGTAGCAAAATGAGCCCCAGGCAGCAAATGCAGATATTGCCCTGTAGGAGATGACGCCTCGTAGCAAAATGAGCCCCAGGCAGCAAATGGCAGATATTGCCCTGTAGCAGATGATGCCTCGTAGTAGAATGAGCCCAGGGCAGTACATGCAGATATTGCCCTGTAGCAGATGATGCCTCGTATTAGAATGAGCCCCAGGCAGTATATGCAGATATTGCCTTGTAGCAGATGATGCCTCGTAGTAGAATGAGCCCCAGACAGTGAATGCAGATATTGCTCTGTAGCAGATGAAGCCTCGTAATGGAATGAGTCCCAGGCAGTACATGCAGATATTGCCCTGTAGCAGATGATGCCTCGTAGTAGAATGAGCCCTAGGCAGTATATGCAGATATAGCCATGTAGCAGATGATGCCTTGGAGCAGAATGGGCCCCAGGCAGTATATGCAGATATTGCCCCGTAGCAGATGATGCCTCGTAGTAGAATGAGCCCCAGGCAGTATATGCAGATATTGCACTGTAGCAGATGATGCCTCGTAGTAGAATGAGCCCTAGGAAGTATATGCAGATATAGCCATGTAGCAGATGATGCCTTGTAGCAGAATGAGCCCCAGACAGTATATGCAGATATTGGTCTGTAGCAGATGATGCCTCATAGTAGAATGAGCCCCAGAGAGTGAATGCAGATATTGCTCTGTAGCAGATGAAGCCTCGTAATAGAATGAGTCCCAGGCAGTATATGCAGATATTGCCCTGTAGCAGATGATGCCTTGTAGCAGCATGAAGCCCCAGACAGCATATGAAGATATTGCCATGTAGCAGATGATGTCTCGAAGCAGAATGAGCCACAGACAGTATATGCAGATATTGCCCTGTTGCAGATGTGCCCGCAGAGCACGAACCCCAAGCAGTAAATGTAGATATTGCCCTGTAGCAGATGATGCCTCGTAGCAGAATGAGGTCCAGGCAGAATATGCAGATATTGACCTGTAGCAGACGTGCCTGCAGAGCACAAGCCCCAGGCAGTATATGCAGATATTGCCCTGTAGCAGATGACGCCTCGTAGCAGAATGAGCCCCAGGCAGCAAATGCAGATATTGCCCTGTAGCAGATGAGGCCTCGTAGCAGAATGAGCCCCAGGCAGCAAAGGCAGATATTGCCCTGTAGCAGATGATGCCTCGTAACAGAATGAGCCCTCGCAGTATATGAAGATATTGACATGTAGCAGATGATGCCTTGCAGCAGTATGAGCCCTATGAAGCATATGAAGATATTGCCCTGTAGCATATGAGGCCTCGCAGCAGAATGAGCCACAGGCAGTATATGCAAATATTGCCCTGTAGCAGCTGATGCCTTGTAGTAGAATGAGCCTCAGGCAGAATATGCAGATATTGCCCCGTAGCAGCTGATGCCTTGTAGCAGAATGAGCCCCAAGCAGCATATGCAGATATTGTCCTGTAGCAGATGATGCCTCGTAGTAGAATGAGCCCCAGGTGGTATCTGCAGATATAGCCATGTAGCAGTTGATGCCTTGTAGCAGAATGAGCCCCAAGCAGCATATGCAGATATTGCTCTGTAGCAGATGATGCCTCGTAGTAGAATGAGCCCCAGGTGGTATCTGCAGATATAGCCATGTAGCAGTTGATGCCTTGTAGCAGAATGAGCCCCAAGCAGCATATGCAGATATTGCTCTGTAGCAGATGATGCCTTGTAGCAGAATGAGCCCCAAGCAGCATATACAGATATTGCCCTGTAGCAGATGATGCCTCGTAACAGAATGAGCCTTTGAGGTATATGCAGATATTGCCTTGTAGCAGATGATGCCTCGTAGTAGAATGAGCCCCATGCAGTATATGCAGATATTGCTCTGTAGCAGATGATGCCTCGTAGTAGAATGAGTCCCAGGCAGAACATGCAGATATTGCCCTGTAGCAGATGATGCCTCGCAGTACAATGAGCCCAAGGCAGTATATGCAGATATAGCAATTTAGCAGATGATGCCTCGTAGTAGAATGAGCCCCAGGCAGCATATGAAGATATTGACCTGGAGCAGATGATGCCTCACAGCAGAATGAGCAACAGGCAGTATATGCAGATATTACCCTGTAGCAGATGATGCCTCGTAACAGAATGAGCCTTTGCAGTATATGCAGATATTGCCCTGTAGCAGATGATGCCTCCTAGTAGAATGAGCCCCAGGCAGTATATGCAGATATATCCCTGTAGCAGCTGATGCCTTGTAGCAGAATGAGCCCCAAGCAGCATAAGCGGGTATTGCCCTGTAGCAGATGATGCCTCGTAACAGAATGAGCCTTTGCAGTATATGCAGATATTGCCCTGTAGCAGATGATGCCTCGTAGTAGATTGAGCCCCAGGCAGTATATGCAGATATTGCCCTGTAGCAGATGATGCCTTGTAGTAGAATGAGCCCCAGGCAGTATATGCAGATATTGCCCTGTAGCAGATGATGCCTTGTAGCAGCATGAAGCCCCAGACAGCATATGAAGATATTGCCCTGTAGCAGATGATGCCTTGTAGCAGCATGAAGCCCCAGACAGCATATGAAGATATTGCCCTGTAGCAGATGATGCCTTGTAGTAGAATGAGCCACAGGCAGTATATGCAAATATTGCCCTGTAGCAGCTGATGCCTTGTAGTAGAATGAGCCTCAGGCAGAATATGCAGATATTGCCCTGTAGCAGCTGATGCCTTGTAGCAGAATGAGCCCCAAGCAGCATAAGCAGATATTGCCCTGTAGCAGATGATCCCTCGTAACAGAATGAGCCTTTGCAGTATATGCAGATATTGCCCTGTAGCAGATCATGCTTCGTAGTAGAATGAGCCCCATGCAGTATATGCAGATATTGCCCTGTAGCAGATGATGCCTCGTAGTAGAATGAACCCCAGGCAGTATATGCAGATATTGCCCTGTAGCAGATGATGCCTCGTAGTAGAATGAGCCCCAGGCAGTATATGCAGATATTGCCCTGTAGCAGATGATGCCTTGTAGCAGCATGAAGCCACAGACAGCATATGAAGATATTGCCCTGTAGCAGATGATGTCTCGAAGCAGAATGAGCCACAGACAGTATATGCAGATATTGCCCTGTTGCAGATGTGCCCGCAGAGCACGAGCCCCAGGCAGTAAATGCAGATATTGCCCTGTAGCAGATGATGCCTCGTAGCAGAATGAGTTCCAGGCAGAATATGCAGATATTGACCTGTAGCAGACGTGCCCGCAGATCACGAGCCCCAGGCAGTATATGCAGATATTGCCCTGTAGCAGATGACGCCTCGTAGCAGAATGAGCCCCAGGCAGCAAATGCAGATATTGCCCTGTAGCAGATGAGGCCTCGTAGCAGAATGAGCCCTCTCAGTACATGCAGATACTGACATGTAGCAGATGATGCCTTGCAGCAGAATGAGCCCCAGGAAGCATATGAAGATATTGCCCTGTAGCATATGAGGCCTCGCAGCAGAATGAGCCACAGGCAGTATATGCAGATATTGCCCTGTAGCAGATGATGCCTCGTAACAGAATGAGCCTTTGCAGTATATGCAGATATTGCCCTGTAGCAGATGATGCCTCGTAGTAGAATGAGCCCCAGGCAGTATGTGCAGATATTGCCCTGTAGCAGCTGATGCCTTGTAGCAGAATGAGCCCCAAGCAGCATAAGCAGATATTGCCCTGTAGCAGATGATGCCTCGTAACAGAATGAGCCTTTGCAGTATATGCAGATATTGCCCTGTAGCAGATCATGCTTCGTAGTAGAATGAGCCCCATGCAGTATATGCAGATATTGCCCTGTAGCAGATGATGCCTCGTAGTAGAATGAGCCCCAGGCAGTTTATGCAGATATTGCCCTGTAGCAGATGATGCCTCATAGTAGAATGAGCCCCAGGCAGTATATGCAGATATTGCCCTGTAGCAGATGATGCCTCGTAGCAGCATGAATCCCCAGACAGCATATGAAGATATTGCTCTGTAGCAGATGATGTCTCGAAGCAGAATGAGCCACAGACAGTATATGCAGATATTGCCCTGTTGCAGGTGTGCCCGCAGAGCACGAGCCCCAGGCATTAAATGCAGATATTGCCCTGTAGCAGATGACGCCTCGTAGCAGAATGAGCCCCATGCAGTATATGCAGATATTGCCCTGTAGCAGATGATGCCTCGTAGTAGAAGGAGCCCCAGGCAGTATATGCAGATATTGCCCTGTAGCAGATGATGCCTCGTAGTAGAATGAGCCCCAGTCAGTATATGCAGATATTGCCCTGTAGCAGATGGTCCTTGTAGCAGCATGAAGCCCCAGACAGCATATGAAGATATTGCCCTGTAGTAGATGTCTCGAAGCTGAATGAGCCACAGACAGTATATGCAGATATTGCCCTGTTGCAGATGTGCCCGCAGAGCACGAGCCCCAGACAGTAAATGCAGATATTGCCCTGTAGCAGATGACGCCTCGTAGCAGAATGAGGTCCAGGCAGAATATGCAGATATTGACCTGTAGCAGACGTGCCCGCAGAGCACGAGCCCCAGGCAGTATATGCAGATATTGCCCTGTAGCAGATGACGCCTCGTAGCAGAATGAGCCCCAGGCAGCAAATGCAGATATTGCCCTTTAGCAGATGATGCCTCGTAACAGAATGAGCCTTTGCAGTATATGCAGATATTGCCCTGTAGCAGATGATGCCTCGTAGTAGATTGAGCCCCAGGCAGTATATGCAGATATTGCCCTGTAGCAGATGATGCCTTGTAGTAGAATGAGCCCCAGGCAGTATATGCAGATATTGCCCTGTAGCAGATGATGCCTTGTAGCAGCATGAAGCCCCAGACAGCATATGAAGATATTGCCCTGTAGCAGATGATGCCTTGTAGCAGCATGAAGCCCCAGACAGCATATGAAGATATTGCCCTGTAGCAGATGATGCCTTGTAGCAGCATGAAGCCCCAGACAGCATATGAAGATATTGCCCTGTAGCAGATGATGCCTTGTAGTAGAATGAGCCACAGGCAGTATATGCAAATATTGCCCTGTAGCAGCTGATGCCTTGTAGTAGAATGAGCCTCAGGCAGAATATGCAGATATTGCCCTGTAGCAGCTGATGCCTTGTAGCAGAATGAGCCCCAAGCAGCATAAGCAGATATTGCCCTGTAGCAGATGATCCCTCGTAACAGAATGAGCCTTTGCAGTATATGCAGACATTGCCCTGTAGCAGATCATGCTTCGTAGTAGAATGAGCCCCATGCAGTATATGCAGATATTGCCCTGTAGCAGATGATGCCTCGTAGTAGAATGAACCCCAGGCAGTATATGCAGATATTGCCCTGTAGCAGATGATGCCTCGTAGTAGAATGAGCCCCAGGCAGTATATGCAGATATTGCCCTGTAGCAGATGATGCCTTGTAGCAGCATGAAGCCACAGACAGCATATGAAGATATTGCCCTGTAGCAGATGATGTCTCGAAGCAGAATGAGCCACAGACAGTATATGCAGATATTGCCCTGTTGCAGATGTGCCCGCAGAGCACGAGCCCCAGGCAGTAAATGCAGATATTGCCCTGTAGCAGATGATGCCTCGTAGCAGAATGAGTTCCAGGCAGAATATGCAGATATTGACCTGTAGCAGACGTGCCCGCAGATCACGAGCCCCAGGCAGTATATGCAGATATTGCCCTGTAGCAGATGACGCCTCGTAGCAGAATGAGCCCCAGGCAGCAAATGCAGATATTGCCCTGTAGCAGATGAGGCCTCGTAGCAGAATGAGCCCTCTCAGTATATGCAGATACTGAAATGTAGCAGATGATGCCTTGCAGCAGAATGAGCCCCAGGAAGCATATGGAGATATTGCCCTGTAGCATATGAGGCCTCGCAGCAGAATGAGCCACAGGCAGTATATGCAGATATTGCCCTGTAGCAGATGATGCCTCGTAACAGAATGAGCCTTTGCAGTATATGCAGATGTTGCCCTGTAGCAGATGATGCCTCGTAGTAGAATGAGCTCCAGGCAGTATGTGCAGATATTGCCCTGTAGCAGCTGATGCCTTGTAGCAGAATGAGCCCCCAGCAGCATAAGCAGATATTGCCCTGTAGCAGATGATGCCTCGTAACAGAATGAGCCTTTGCAGTATATGCAGATATTGCCCTGTAGCAGATCATGCTTCGTAGTAGAATGAGCCCCATGCAGTATATGCAGATATTGCCCTGTAGCAGATGATGCCTCGTAGTAGAATGAGCCCCAGGCAGTATATGCAGATATTGCCCTCTAGCAGATGATGCCTCATAGTAGAATGAGCCCCAGGCAGTATTTGCAGATATTGCCCTGTAGCAGATGATGCCTCGTAGCAGCATGAATCCCCAGACAGCATATGAAGATATTGCTCTGTAGCAGGTGATGTCTCGAAGCAGAATGAGCCACAGACAGTATATGCAGATATTGCCCTGTTGCAGGTGTGCCCGCAGAGCACGAGCCCCAGGCATTAAATGCAGATATTGCCCTGTAGCAGATGACGCCTCGTAGCAGAATGAGCCCCATGCAGTATATGCAGATATTGCCCTGTAGCAGATGATGCCTCGTAGTAGAATGAGCCCCAGGCAGTATATGCAGATATTGCCCTGTAGCAGATGATGCCTCGTAGTAGAATGAGCCCCAGTCAGTATATGCAGATATTGCCCTGTAGCAGATGGTCCTTGTAGCAGCATGAAGCCCCAGACAGCATATGAAGATATTGCCCTGTAGTAGATGATGTCTCGAAGCTGAATGAGCCACCGACAGTATATGCAGATATTGCCCTGTTGCAGATGTGCCCGCAGAGCACGAGCCCCAGACAGTAAATGCAGATATTGCCCTGTAGCAGATGACGCCTCGTAGCAGAATGAGGTCCAGGCAGAATATGCAGATATTGACCTGTAGCAGACGTGCCCGCAGAGCACGAGCCCCAGGCAGTATATGCAGATATTGCCCTGTAGCAGATGACGCCTCGTAGCAGAATGAGCCCAGGCAGCAAATGCAGATATTGCCCTGTAGCAGATGAGGCCTCGTAGCAGAATGAGCCCCGGGCAGCAAATGCAGATATTGCCCTGTAGCAGATGATGCCTCGTAACAGAATGTGCCACAGGCAGTATATGCAGAAATTGACATGTAGCAGATGATGCCTTGCAGCAGAATGAGCCCCAGGAAGCATTTGAAGATATTGCCCTGTAGCATATGAGGCCTCGCAGCAGAATGAGCCACAGGCAGTATATGCAGATATTGCCCTGTAGCAGATGATGCCTAGTAGTAGAATGAGCCTCAGGCAGCAAATGTAGATATTGCCCTGTAGCAGATGATGCCTCATAGCATAATGAGCCCTGGCAGTATATGCAGATATTTCCCTGTAGCAGGTGATGCCTCGAAGTAGAATGAGCCCCAGGCAGTATATGCAGATATTGCTCTATAGCAGATGATGCCTCGTAGTAGAATGAGTCCCATGCAGCACATGCAGATATTGCACTGTAGCAGATGATGCCTCGTAGTAGAATGAGCTGTGACCACAAAAGTGGTGGGTGCAAGGTTTCGAATGGATCTGAAACACTGGCAATTGCTCTGGGCAACCTTCCACACCACCGTTTTTTAGCACGTCTGTGCCATTGCAAAAGGGGTCCAGCCATGGGCAAATCAGTCAGGTACTGCCACCAATGGGAGCAGCCCAGCCCGAACTGCTACGCCAGGTCCCCTCTGCACGGAAACACAAGCAACCCCAGACATGTTTCGGGCTTGTTGAACCTCCTCAGTGAGGTGCAGCCTGGTTCCCTATGGCGCAGTGAGCAAGGGACCCACGTCTGGGCATACCCTCTCTCACATGGAGAGACAAACTGTGACCACAAAAGTGATGGGTTGAAGGTTTCGAATGAATCTGAACCACTGGCAATTGCTCTGGGCAGCCTTCCACACCACCGTTTTTAGCCCGTCTGTGCCATTGCAAAAGGGGTCCAGCCATGTGCAAATCAGTCAGCTGCCGCCACCAATAGTAGCAGCCCAGCCCGAACTGCTAGGCTAGGTCCCCTCTGCACAGAAAACCAAGCAACCCCAGACATGTTTCGGCCTTGTTGGACCTCCTCAGTGAGGTGCAGCCTGGTTCCCTTTGGCGCAGCGAGCAAGGGACCCACATCTGGGCATACCCTCTCACACATGGAGAGACAAACTGTGACCAAAAAAGTGATGTGTGAAAGGTTTCGAATGAATCTGAACCACTGGCAGGCAATTGCTCTGGGCAACCTTCCACGCCACCGTTTTTTAGCCCGTCTATGCCATTGCAAAAGGGGTCCAGCCATGTGCAAATCAGTCAGCTGCCGCCACCAATAGTAGTAGCCCAGCCCGAACTGCTAGGCCAGGTCCCCTCTGCACAAAAAACCAAGAAACCCCAGACATGTTTCGGCCTTGTTGGACCTCCTCAGTGAGGTTCAGCCTGGTTCCCTATGGCACAGCGAGCAAGGGACCCACGTCTGGACATACCCTCTCTCACATGGAGAGACAAACTGTGACCACAAAAGTGATGGGTGGAAGGTTTCGAATGAATCTGAACCACTGGCAATTGACCTGGGTCCCTTGCTCGCTGCGCCATAGGGAACCAGGCTGCACCTCACTGAGGAGTTCCAACAAGGCCGAAACATGTCTGGGGTTGCTTGGTTTTCTGTGCAGAGGGGACCTGGCCTAGCAGTTCGGGCTGGGCTGCTACCATTGGTGGCGCAGCTGACTGATTTGCACATGGCTGGACCCCTTTTGCAATGGTGTAGACGGGCTAAAAAACGGTGATGTGGAAGGTTGCGCAGAGCAATTGCCAGTGGTTCAGATTCATTTGAAACCTTCCACCCATCACTTTTGTGGTCACTCGTAGTAGAATGAGCCCCAGGCAGTATATGCAGATATTGCCCTGTAGCAGATGATGCCTCGTAGTAGAATGAGCCCCAGGCAGTAAATGCAGATATTGCTCTGTAGCAGATGATGCCTCGTAGTAGAATGAGTCCCAGGCAGTAGATGCAGATATTGCCCTGTAGCAGATGTGCCCGCAGAGCACGAGCCCCAGGCAGTAAATGCAGATATTGCCCTGTAGCAGATGACGCCTCGTAGTAGAATGAGCCCCAGGCAGTATATGCAGATATTGCCCTGTAGCAGATGATGCCTCGTAGTAGAATGAGCCCCAGGCAGTAAATGCAGATATTGCTCTGTAGCAGATGACGCCTCGTAGCAGAATGAGCCCCAGGCAGCAAATGCAGATATTGCCCTGTAGCAGATGATGCCTCGTAGCAGAATATAAAGATATTGCCCCGTAGCAGATGATGTCTCGTAACAGAATGTGCCCCAGGAAGTATATGCAGATATTGCCCTGTAGCAGATGATGCCTTGTCGCAGAATGAGCCCCAAGCAGTATATGAAGATATTGCCCTTTAGCAGATCTGCCCACAGAGCACGAGCCTCAGGCAGTATGTGCAGATATTGCCCTGTAGCAAATGATGCCTCGTAGTAGAATGAACCCTAAGCAGTATATTCAGATATTGCCCTGCAGCAGATGATGCCTTGTAGCAGAATGAGCCCCAAGCAGTATATGCAGATATTGCCCTGTATTAGATGATGCCTCGCAGCAGAATGAGCTCCAGGCAGTATATGCAGGCATTGCCCTGTAGCAGATGACGCCTTGTTGCAGAATGAGCCCCAGGCAGTATATGCAGATATTGCCCTGTAGCAGATGATGCCTTTTAGCAGAATGAGCCCCAGGCAGTATATGCAGATATTGCCCTGTAGCAGATGACGCCTTGTTGCAGAATGAGCCCCAGGCAGTATATGCAGATATTGCCCTGTAGCAGATGATGCCTTTTAGCAGAATGAGCCCCAGGCAGTATATGCAGATATTGCCCTGTAGCAGATGACGCCTTGTTGCAGAATGAGCCCCAGGCAGTATATGCAGATATTGCCCTGTAGCAGATGACGCCTTTTAGCAGAATGAGCCCCAGGCAGTATATGCAGATATTGCCCTGTAGCAGATGACGCCTTGTTGCAGAATGAGCCCCAGGCAGTATATGCAGATATTGCCCTGTAGCAGATGACGCCTTGTTGCAGAATGAGCCCCAGGCAGTATATGCAGATATTGCCCTGTAGCAGATGATGCCTCTCCGCAGAATGAGCCCCAGGCAGCGTATGCAGATATTGCACTTCTGCAGATAGTGAACACGAACTGGGAACAGGCTACCCCTCACTTCTACGTATTCACTAATACAATATTACAACTTCCAACAGCAGGAGTTAATCAAACACCTGCACCTGTGCAGAGAGCGTGTTAGAAAAACAGTTTATTTATTCACTTTTTTATATAAAAATAATGCAGAAAACATTACTCATATGGAAAACAAAACGCGAAAGTGCAAACTACTTCCTGTGAAAACAATTATTTCAAAATACATGTCGAGAAAGCAATGTTCACACCGGGGGTTAGTACATCCAATGTGTAAAAGTACCATTTTTAGACACCAAAAAAATAACACTATAGTTAAATATAATGACAGATGGATCACACGGTCCACACCTAATGTACTGGACATATACAATGGTCTGATATGTAACACTTTTTTAAACCTTCCAATAGGTGATGATTGATTACACATTACAGAGGTGTGGCACGTTTTGATGCAGGAGTTTAGTCCTTAATGGAGCAGACTAGTAAGCAAGCAATATCTAGTCACACTACGGGTTGACACACTGCGTTTCGGCCCATGTTCAAGATGCATCTATCCTGGGATGTTCTTGCTGGAGATCAAGGAGGGCCTTCATCAGGACATGGCATATATTTAGGTGTGCTAACAAATATGACAACCCCGTTTTCTTGAGAATGGGAAACTCTGTCTTGTTGAAGAGGGTGTTGGGCTGTTTTTTAAAAGCTTCTTTTTCTTGATATCAATTGAGAGAGCTGTGATCTCCGACTTGATGTGAACACCTGAAATTCTTTGCAGGTCTCGAGGCACGTTCATTGTGACCAATCCTCAGGTATCGGCTCATGCTATGTAACTACGGGTAGCATACTCTTCACTGAAGCGAACATGGATTCAAGCTCAGTCGGCTCTGCGTGTAGTATCGAGTCCCATAGCAGAAGGTGCTATTGGACCCTATGGATTTAGACACATCCCCATGGACCGCTACTTTGGCTCTTGGAGTGTGATATTGCCCTGTAGCAGACTGTGCCTGCAGAGCAGGAGCCCCAGGGAGCATATGCCGATATTGCCCAGTAGCAGAATATGAGTGATAGCAGAATGAGCCCCAGGTAGTATATGCCGATATTGCTCCGTAGCAGAATATGCGTGATAGCAGAATGAGCCCCAGGCAGCATATGCAGATATTGCCCTGTAGCAGATGATGCCTCTTAGCAGAATAAGCCCCAGCGATCAGTGGGTCTCCATATTTCATTTATTGCAAAACAATTCTATTGTGTACAAAAATAATCAGGTGACCTGCTATAGAAAATCACAAAATATTACCAAGTTTTGCATGCAAGCCCAAGTTCAGAACAACTCGAGTGCTCTGCGCATCTGCCCGACACCCAGCACTGTCCGTTCTCCTTCCTCCCCTGACCCCCATCCAGCCCATCAATACCCCCACACCCACTCGCCTTACCTTAACATGGCTCCTCAGCCTGGGTCGCACTGCTTTGCTTCCCGTTTACGCCATAGAAATAGATGAGGGCTCCGAGTGAAGCCCCGCCTTCCATTTCCATGGTAATCCTGACTCTCCCCAGCCGCCGCTGCGAACGAAGCAGCGTAGGCGTTTTTTACATTTTTTTATTGCTATGAGCACCTCAAGGGTTTGCCTCGGGGTGCTAATGGCAATAATAACACGTTCGGTGGGCTTCACCGGCCCGGTTACGGCACCAGAGCCCGGTGTTAAGTCCCCCCTTTCGCTCAGGCCTATAACCTGGGCCCTGAGCTGTAAACGGCTGGTGAAGTGCACCAAACTTTGTATTATTGCCATAACAGTCTTGATCATCTCAGTTATTGCTTTAGTTTAAATGTAGTTTAGTGTGTGTTAAGGATCAAGAACTTGCATTTAAAACACACATACCTGTTTGTTGTTATTTCTTCAACAACCCCCACGCCAACCCTGACGCAATGTCTATGATGGGGGGGAGTCGAAGAGGGGACAGTATTGGGAGGGAATAAAGACACGTGAGTCAATTTCTTGGAATGTAGAAGTATGGCCTAAAAGCAAGGCATGAACCGATTATGCCCGGCTTGTAAACGCCCGGGCATTTGGTACCCTTCCACAGCGTAGGAGGGACACAAAGTAGAGCGGAGGATAAAAGTGAAGAGCGAAGGCCATGTTGCCTCGATTTACTCTTCAGAATACACTCCACTTTGTAAAGGATGAAAATAGCATGCTGGGGACCAACGACATGTAAGTGCAAAGATTGGTAGACCTCTGCAAGCTATTATCATATACTTTAAATGGACCCCCTTATCGCTTCTCAGCCTTTTGGCTAAGATCAAGTGTAGTGGACAATTGTGTGCTGTAGTAGCACTAAGGCAAACATTGCCCTAATGTAGGTACATTTCTTTCATTACATTTTTGCACCGAACGGGACAAGGATTCCAGATTTATTAGGAGCACATGCATAAAAGCCTAATCTAGAGCTAATGCCAGGAATTATTATCATTAGGGCTGTAGAGGTGCAAATATGCATTTAAAGAAGATGATATTTGCACTGAGTACTATTGCTGTGCAAAACTGCACTTTCACACCTTGTGCTAATACACAAATAGCGTAAGGATTGCGATACACAAATAGCGTAAGGATTGCCAATGTGCAAAATATGCGTGAAAAGATCTTCTTTGCACAAGAAAATGTTTTCCCTGAGTACTGTTACTGTGCAAAATTGCACATGCACTGATGGAATGTTTCTGCAATGGACCCCTTCAGTCCACATGATGGGAGATGCAGAGAAGCTGACAGTTTTGGGAGGAAATAAAGACACAGTGATTGTGTGATGGAGAAATAAGGGACTGACGCGGAGAAGAGAGAGAATGAAGGACTCAGTGCTTTATGATGGCTGCTGTAGAAATGGAGAGAAATAAGGATTCATTATCTGAGTGATGGAGAAATGGGAGAGAAGGGTCGTGTAGAGAGAGAGAGAATGAAAGACCAGTGCCTGTGCAATGGCAACTCCAAAGGTGGGAGGGAAATAAAGGCTAAGGCCAGATTCATGTAAAAGTGTGCAGTTCTGCCACAAATTGCAGCGCACCGAGAACGACACTGCACAAGCCTGTGTGCAGAATAAAGATTGTGCACCCCACGTATTCATGGAATTTACTGTGCAAAGTAACCGTATTCGCAATTTGTGACTGGAACGCCCCCGGCATGCCCCCACGCGAATCATAAAAAGTGAGAACAGCTACCTTTGCATGCTCCCCTGGGCGCCAATACACACATCCTTCAAACAGTGCGTGGGGTCCCCCGGAATCTCGGGGACCCGGTTCATTGTAACTGTTGCCAGCACCCTGACAACATGCGTATGTTACTTCGTAACTAAGGTTAAACTCAGAAAACCAGCATGCGAACCCCCGTAAACTGTTCCTGCACTCCATAACACTGCGTACGCACACCCCTAAGTTGGATTGGAACACCGGTTGCATACACGCACCCCTAAATCCGACATGCAAACCCACCTCTGCGCTGCAATTCCTATGCGCAAGTGTCTTTACGCCTGCCTTCAAGTGGCATATTGATCGAGGGATTTGCTTGGCAATTTCTATCCGAGAGGCTGCATGGTTGGTTCCATGAATACGTGTCATTTGGCACAATTGTGGGTGTGCGAAGGACAGCCTGCAGGCCATCCCTCGTAATGCCCACTTTTTTGCATGTTCTTTCCCATTTTCTGTGTTCCGCCCCCTTCCCAACCCTCTGCACAAGCCACGCCCACGTTCTGCGTGTTGTCTCGCGCACAGCGCTCGATGGCTCGCAGAGATGTGCCGAGCCTGTGCAAACTCCACGCAAGTCCTGGAAAAGTCCAGCGCATTCGATTCCATGAATCGACAAAGGAGATTTTGCATGCAGGTTGGCGTGCAAGTTTCCTTTTTCACGTGCAACTAATTACATGAATTGAACCCTAATGTCTGTTTGAGGACAGAAACAAGCAGCAATGAGAGAATGAACGACCAGATGTCTGTGTGATGAAGAATAGAGAGGATGATGCAGAGAAATACACACACGACATCTGGATTCAATGTGACGCCCAGTACAGCACTTAGTCAATTACAAGCAGGTGGCCAGGGCACCACCAGCAGAGGGGCAACAGAGAACCACATCCTGGGCCTAAAAAGTAAACTCTGGCCTCGTTGTTATGTCATGGCACGTGATATCATGTTTGTTTTCTTATTAGGCTATACGCAGCACATCACTGCTATTTGCATGGTCTCCAGATGTGCCACGCATGCGAGGGCATCAGGGCAGGAGAATAGCTCAGAGACAACGTGCGTGCTTCGGTAGCAAGACAACGGAGAGCAACTCAAATTCGAATCATGGTCCTGCCCTTAGAGACTAGTCTCCGGTGTTAAGCGCGTGATGAAAGATGAATTAAAGTGACACCTGGTGCAGCATACCTTCTTGCCCCCACCCGGCCCGGTGTCTATGTGAGGGGCTCATGGAGAAGCAGGCCCTTGCTGACGGCACAGAAAGACTAAGCACCTGTGAATGGGGAAAAGGTATCAGTAAGGAGGAGGGTAAAGGACAGGAGAGAGACCAGAAGTCTGTTGGGTGGGTGAGGAAGGAAGAGAAGAACGTAGAGTAGAAGCACTGGGGAGAAGAAGGCAATCACATGCCTATGTGAATCGAGAGGATACCGAGATATGCAAGGATCGAAGGGGCTAAAGGGCCAGGTCTGTGTCGCATAAAAATGCACAGGAAGAACAGTTCCTTAGCACGTTCCTTTCCTCTGCTACTATAACCATTCAGGATAAGGTCAACAATGGGTCCGTGCAGCATTAAGCAGTGCTCGTTTTTTAGTTCTCTTATTGTGCGCTGCCTTGCAGCAGTGTTAGTATGAGGCTGCGGCAGGGATTCCTATTATCCAAACAGTATAATTTTATAGGTCCCAACTAGGGCCCGATTCTGCATGAGCCTTTCCCTCATTTCCATCTTTAATTCACTTTCCTCTTTGAATCATTGTTCCTCTCTCTCCTCCCCTCTCTCCCTCTCCCCCTCTCCCCTCCCTCCCTCCCTCCATCCCTCCCTCCCTCCCTCCCTCCCTCCCTTCCTTCCTTCCTTCCTTCCTTCCTTCCTTCCTTCCTTCCTTCCTTCCTTCCTTCCTTCCTTCCTTCCTTCCTTCCTTCCTTCCTTCCTTCCTTCCTTCCTTCCTTCCTCCCTCCCCCCTCCCTCACTCTCCCCTTCCTTCCTTCCTTCCTTCCTTCCTTCCTTCCTTCCTTCCTTCCTTCCTTCCTTCCTTCCTTCCTTCCTTCCTTCCTTCCTTCCTTCCTTCCTTCCTTCCTTCCTTCCTTCCTTCCTTCCTTCCTTCCTCCCTTCCTTCCTTCCTTCCTTCCTCCCTCCCTCCCTCCCTCCTTTCTTTCTTTCTTTCTTTCTTTCTTTCTTTCTTTCTTTCTTTCTTTCTTTCTTTCTTTCTTTCTTTCTTTCTTCCTTCCTTCCTTCCTTCCTTCCTTCCTTCTCTTTCTTTCTTTCTTTCTTTCTTTCTTTCTTTCTTTCTTTCTTTCTTTCTTTCTTTCTTTCTTTCTTTCTTTCTTTCTTTCTTTCCTTCTCCCCATCTATTCCCCACTTGTTTTTTACATTCCACTCTCGCACTGTTATCCACGTTTTTCTCTTCCCTTTTCCCAAACCTATCCCCAGGAAGAGAAGGAAAGATGGAAAGAAGAACCAAGGAATGGAAGATACCAAAGAAACAGAAAGGCTGATACATGCGCTGATCCATGGATTGAATTTACATGTAGCCTCTGCGTCTCTCTTGCCTCAATGCACCCTGTAGTGAAATGGTTGGAGGAACCGCTGTGTTCAATGTGTGCTAACTTACATAAAATTAAGGTGGTAATTCATGGAATTAATGTGTGCCGAAAACTGGTGCGCAAGTGTGAAAATCGTAGCGCAGGCGTGCGAAAGCCACACAAGTGCCCGTTTGGTGATTCACGGAAGGCACTGTGCGTGGCTTACCTGTGACCTGCGCCGAATCCACTTGTGGTGCACACGTCATTGCGATATCCCAAAGGCTGTGCGCGAGATGCCCAGTGAAGGCGCACATCGCCCAGCGCACACACCTAAAAAGGGGGCGGATCACGCGGAATGGGGAAAAACACACGAAGATGTGGGCGTTGCGGGGAAAGTACTGCCACGAAATCATCGCAACGCCCACACGCGCGTTAACAATATGTATACATAGAATCGAACAGGTGAAACCAGCGTGCCACAAAAGACGCTCATTGTACTGCATTTCTTGGCCACTGGGTTTTTTCAGCGGATAACTGCCATAGTTGGTGGTGTGTCACAGCCCACGCAGTCACGCTGCCTACACCAGGTGTTGGCAATCATGACTGCATGCCCCTCAGTCCGTAGGCACAGAACAGCCGCAGAAAGGCAGGCCGTGGTACAAGACTTTTACAGGGTGGCACACTTCCTCAAAGTGCTTGGTGCCATTGATTGCACCTATGTGGCTCTACATCCACCTACGTCCACTGAGCACATCTATCTTAACCACAAGTACTGGCATTCCATCAACGTGCAAGTGGTATGTGATGCCAAGGGTATAATCACCACTGTCTACTATCCAAGGTCCACCCATGATAGTTTCATATTCAGAATGTCACCCCTAAACCAGGACCTGGAAGTTGGAAGGCATGGCGAACGTGGCTCATTGGTGAGTACAAATGTCTGTGCACATGAATGCATGTCACACACAGAGAAATGGAGAAACCCAACTTATCACAACCATTATCACCTCCACAGGGGACACTGCATACCCTCTGAGCACATGATGACACCAATATGGAACCCCACCACACCACCCGAGGTAAGATACAACGCAGCCCATATTGCAACCCGGGGCATAGTGGAGCGCACATTTGGAGTGCTGAATTCATGTTTCCGCTCCCTTGACCTCTCTGGTGGACATGGTGGTGCCCCCACATCCCAACCACATGCACTGCCCCTGCACATGGGAGGGAAAGGTTATGTGGAGAGGCAGCCCGTACCCAGCTTGTGGCTACATTTGTTACCTAAAATCCCACCCCTGTGGAGTGCACACAGGCCTGGCACATACCAAGTGACAACCGATGATGAGAAAGGGAAATGAACTGTCACAACCTTACCAACCTGAGAATTTGTCCCTGGAAGTGCTACAATGTGTACATCCCTAGCTACTTAAAGAAACCCAAGGCACACATTCATGCTGCATAATCCACTACTCCCTTGCAAATCAGCACAGCCAAATACTGGTATGTCACCTAACACCTCCCAAAGCCCATGTCACCTGTCCAACACACCATGCCATGGCATGCAATGTGAAAGCAACCAAATAAATGCACAACACATGACACACTGTCACAAAGTGCACCGTCAGAAATCGAAACAGGCCACAGATAATTCCCTCTCACATATCAAAATGAAGCTGTACACATGAACATATATTTACCTGAATGACAAATCATGAATACAGGACCCAACAGTGGCAACATCAGACAGTGACCAATCACAATAGCCCAAGTGTCACAATCTGAGAAAGCCACCACATGGACCCTTCCCATCTTCAGTGTGTTGCTGGTAGGCAAATGTTGCAGGGTACTGCACACAGCATGAACTGCATCTGCAATAGAGACAGGCAAGGTAACACATGAAGAAGCAACATGTAAATATGTACAATGAGCAATATGAAAAGCAATATACATATCAACCATGCAGTGGAGAAACCATCATGAATCCCCACCAGGGGTGTATACACAGTTTGGACTACAGACTGGCCACACAACTGATGGAAGCCCAATGCCTCTGTGTAAGTTACTATCACACGGTGCCATCCTTGCAAGCCCATGGAAAGCGGAAGCAGGAGTGGCATATGTGTCTGCACCCCAAGCCTGAAACACAAACACAAGACAAGCCTGTATGGGCCCAGCTGGAACACACAGTGGATGCCTTCGGGTGCCACACAAAGCAGCACACTGTCACATAAATGCACAATAGACAGAAAAAGTGAAAAAAGAAAGCGAAAAATAAAAATAAAAAAAATATAAAATGGCCATGGTTGACCGGGGGAGACCAACCAGGAGGGAGGAGGTGCAGGGTGCACCTCAACACCCACATGCGTGGATGTTGGAAAAAAAAAAACTCCATGGGCTCATGGCCTGAACGGCTAGCCAATCCTGGGAGAACTGCTGTCACTGTCGTCATCCTCTGATGGAATATGAGATGGTGTGCATGGTACAAGAGGCAGACCACGCAAAGCCCTGGCATGCTCCTCCATGGCAGCAAGCATGCGGGTATGAAAGGTTTGGTTCTGCAGGATGATGGTCCGAAGGTCCCCATGCAGCACCTCACGTGTAGCATGGAGTTCTGCCTGCAAGGCCTCATGTGATGCACGGACCTCCTCATGGGTTGCCTGGAACTCAGCTGAGATGTTGCGTGTTAGCTGTTCCAGCTGCTGTTCTGACCGTCTACTCCGGGCCATCTCAAGTGCACCCAGAGTATCTCTGAGGGAGGTGTGATCTTCCCTCAGGGCATCCCTGTGGGCCTGTGCCTCTGCAGATATGGCTGTGTGCAGAACCCCAAGTTCAGCCCGTCGGTCCCTGTTGGCAGCCAACATGTCCTACTTGTGTGAGTGGCACGTGGACTGCGGTTCATGCTGCTGGAGCTCCACCTGCCTTTCGGGGGGGAGAATGGAAGTGGCCACCCTTTCCACAGCCTGAGCCATCATCTCACATGATGTCCCCTGTTGTTGTGCAATTGCATAAATGGAGTTCTCCCACACAGTATTGCCCGGTGGCGCATGACCACCGCATTGCTGGACATGACACCTATTGGGTCCAAGGAGACGTGCACCTTGCTTTGCTGGCGCTGCCTGTGGATGCAGGGCTGCATTCCTCCTTTGATCTGCTGCCCCAGGAACAGGAGCAAATAGTGTGGAGTGTGGCCCTGCATCCGTCATAGCCACAGGTGGACAATCCAACACTGAATGGCCCATTGATGGGTCTACCCCCAGTGCAGGTGCATTGGACAGAACAGCATCCCTGCCAGAAACACTCACCTGCGACGGGACATGTGTGTCAATGTCTGATTCAGCACCTGACCCATAGAGATCCTCAGATGTGTACCCAGAGACACCCATGGACAGAACGGTCTGTAGGAGCAATGAATTCTCATGCAGCACCACCCCACGTCCTCCACTGGTGGTTCGTTGGGGATCTGAGTACTCCTGTCCCTGCGCCATCTCCTCCTCCTCCACAGCTTCCAGTGCCTCATCACCTGAACAAAATGAAAAAGAAGTAATGAATGCACACGTGCACAGCATAGCCCACACACATAGGCATCACAATGTTGACATCCAATACATTAATCAGACATGTCACACATGACACAAACTCAGCAATGCATGCAGTGGCAATGAAGTGGAAGGGGACCCTGAAAGCAGACATGTATCACTCTAAAATGGATAAGCAACACATGTGCTGCATGGTTCATAGCACCTGCATCAAACATAAGCCTGTGAGTGGCATGGATCTTCCACAATCATGACAAATGCCAGCACACATATGGCACGTAGCATAGCCATGGCAGAACTGACAAGGACACCCAGATGGGAGTGAAGCACTACTTTCCCCCATCTATGTAAAATGTATTTCATCGAACAGAACATGCAAAAGAGTGGGAGAAAACACACATGTGTCACACGCTGCAACAACGCCAGTGTGTTGAAAAACAGTGATAGGAGGCACATGGATACATCAATGGTAGGTCACTTTGACATGACACAAGTCAATTGGCATGTTGAAGGTTGAAACAGGGCTCAGAAGTGAGCTGGCCCAGTACATGTGTAGGTTCTCAGCAGTCAATAAAGATAAAAAAACATAATTATAATGTTGTGTAATGATGGCAATTTAAGGGCAAGTGCAATGATCATTTGCAAAGTGTTTGCAGTGGTAAGTAGGGATAGAGT
Organism: Ambystoma mexicanum; assembly: GCF_040938575.1. Lineage (NCBI taxonomy): Eukaryota > Metazoa > Chordata > Amphibia > Caudata > Ambystomatidae > Ambystoma > Ambystoma mexicanum. The sequence continues at coordinate 195,310,995 of NC_090938.1, forward strand.
GAACCCCAAACCCAAGGGCTGGGGATAGCTTGGAGGCAATACATGGGTCACATATGGCATTTATGACTACATAGCCTGACCTGGCACTCGATCACAACAGATCACCCAAGCAACATACACATGGTCTGGACACACACGCATGGACTTTCACCAGACATTGCCTCAAGATCTGAGAGGTCTCCCACACCTTGGATCTGATCCTCTGCAATGAACCCTCCAGGGATTGTCTCATGTTCTGTGAGGTCATCCTCCTCTGGTGGTGACCCACTGCCAGTCAGCAGAGTAGAGGCGTAATTACAAGACAGCTTGTTTTTAGCTCGGCGTTTGAGGTTATTCCAACGCTTTGAGAAATCATCAGCTGTGCACCTCACAAATCCCAAGGAACTAATGTGGTCCGCGATGCACTGCCAGTGGGCCCTACGCTGAGCAGAACCCTGCCGTCACCAGCATGTCGCAGCCATGTTCCGACACATAGCCCATAAGTGCGTCCAGCTCCACATTATTGAAACTCTGCTTCCTTGACGTGCCGAAGGGCCGAGCCGTGTCTGGGGTCCCAGCCTGTCCGCAACAGCATGCATCTTCCTCTTGAGAGGTGGTGCGGACCCTGAGTGTCTTAAGCCACTCCGGTCTGTAGGGGCTGAAGCGCAGGTGGACTGGCCACTGGAAGCAGGCACTGGCATGATGACCAAAGGTCTCACTGTAGGCATTGGCTGCTGGGTGCTGTTGCCAGGACCAAGCGCCACAACTGCCTCGGTGTGAGTGGCCGGGACCAACACTGTCCCGGCTGGGTGACTCACCACCAGGGTAGTGTCAGCTGCAGCTACCCCTGCAGCCTCCACGTGACCTGGTGACAACAACTTTCACCGCCACATGTGGCTTGGACTTCATGACACGGAAGTTAGCCTGTGAGTCATTTCGTGCCTGTTCTATGACCAATGCCCATGTCGCCCACTGCTGCCACCTTGGCCGCCTTGGTCCTCCTGGCCACCTCCCCTACAGCGGATACCTCTGGGAGGTCGCACAGCTTTGCCTCCCTTTCCACTTCATGGCATCCCAACCATGGCACTGATGTACATGTGCGAATGGTAGGTGCAGAAAAAAATTGTTCTGGGCAACTGGGGTGAAGGGGGCAGGGTACTAGATGGAATAGGTACCCCTGTGCTCCTGCAAGACTGTCTGTGACCCCTGGGGAAAAATGCCGGGCCACGCAATGCTCAGGCAGCCCAAAAACAAAAACTAACGTGCACATACCCCTCAGTACCCCACGTGCGTGAAAATAAGGTCCTGCCATACGCTTTGGCATCCAGAAACACAAAAAATGGAACTGGTGGAACACACAGGCTACTATGACCTCGTGAATGGGGTACACGACACACGGGGGAAACCACAGTGGAAAGAATACACGCGCGAATCACTGTCTGCCTGGAAAAAGTACGAAAAAAATATGCCTGTGTGTGCATTGGCAACTCCCCCGCCAAAACAAGAAGTACACGCTACTACTGTTGTGAAGTAATCGCATGTAAACCCACAAGAAATAGAAGAATGACATGCTCGCTATCCACAATAAGCACATAAAGCAAAAATGGCGTACTACACGCACCGTTCGGAAAGTGACGCCTGCGTCACATCACTTATGTGCTTACGCGCTAAGGGCCTTTCCTCGAATTACACACTCACGTGCTGTTTTTTCACGTCCAGACTCACTCTGCATCAAGCTAGCCACACGACAACACACGGAAGACCACGCTCCTGCCCAGAAGGCCATTTACCTGCCCTCAAAAGCCCCGAGCAGCCTCCTATGAGCCATCTGCTGCTGCCAGCCTGCCTGCTGCCAACGTGCTCTGCTATTTGGTGCCTGAACAGAAGCCATTGCCAGGGATCCTGCTCCTGAGACCACCTCTGCTGACCCAGAAGACTCCCGACTGGTGTGCCATTACTCCACAGCCCAGTCCCAGGACCCAGTTGCCCACCCACACCTGCCTCGGGGGTTGCCATGTCAGACCAAACACCATCCGGGGCCAGTGGCAACCCCCGACAGACAGGCAGAGAGCTGTCAGCTTTTGAGCAAATGAAGTTGGCATCCTGGTGGAGGAAGTCCTGGGGCATTATGATGCCCTCTTCTCAGCAACATCATACCTCGACAAGGATGGACGGAGGAGGATCTAGTCCGACATCGTGGATTCCATCAACGTGGAGGGGGTGGCATCCCTTGACTACCATTGCGTCCTGAAGCGCTGGGAGGACTTCAGGTCCAGGACCCACAGCAAGGGCCAGTGCCTCATAAAATCTTGTGGAGAAGTGGGGCGCCGGGACCAGTTGTCCAACATCCAAATGCGGATCCTGGGGCGCACGCACCCAGTGCTTCACCACCAGCTCCTCAAGCGGCAGACCCGTCTGGAGTCGAGTGGTAAGTGTCGATGTGTTCTTGTCCAGCGTAATGCATGTTGAGGTGTGGCAGGAGTGTGCAACTTGGCACTTTGGCCTCATATCTAGCATGCCCCATGTATGTATGTCTGTGTGCAGGGCCATGACAGTGCTGCATGTGAGTCCACTGAAGCTTGTTCCATGTCAATGGTGTCTGTGCTACAATGCATGATGTGCACCAGCATGTGACGATGCAGAAATGTTTGCATGCCTGTGTCTGGACTTGGCCATGTTTGGGGTGTGAGACATGGATGCTAATGTCACCGTCATGGTCATTTATGGTGTACATGTGCATGTGTCTGAGTAGTGTTAGTGTGTGACTGGGAAACACCATGGATGCATGACACATGACCATCACGATGTGTGAATTTACTGATGCTGCCTAGTTGTGCATGAATCCACTGTGTCGGTAGGTAGACATGGCCAGATGCATGACTGTCCATTGGTGTGTGTGCATGTGATCAGCATGTGCCATGATGGATGTGACATTCAGTCCCCCATTGGATGTTCCAATGGTGCCTTGGACATGGATGCAAACATCTGTTGCACATACCATGACTGTTTCTGCATGTATGTTGCTTGCACTGACCCGTGTGTTGTGGAAGGTGATGATGGAAGTGACGTTTCACAGTGCCACTCATGTGCAATTGCTTTGTGTCTAGCAGACTATTGTTCAGTACCCTGATGCTTGTGTTCAATCTCTCCCTATCTACAGCGGCGACTGAGGAAGAGGGCGGAGACAGCGCTGTGGAGCAGAGTGGCGGGGATGTCTCCACTAGGCAGGGACAAAAGGCCCGGTCACCCTCCCAGGACATGTCCTCTTCTGGGAGCGAGGGGACTTGTGCCGTATCCAAGTCAGGGCCAGCCGAGGGGATGCCCAAGAGGTGGAAGTTGGAAGAGGGCTCGTCGGCAGCGATAGGGGCAGGTGAGCCCACACAGGGGCTGTCCTCAGCGGGAGACGGTGCAGAGACATCCAGGATGGTGGTGGGTGAGGAGGAGGAGGCCGCATTAGAACCACACCTGGGGCCTGTTGGGTGCGGTTCCACTGGTGCAAGTGTTGCCGTCCAGGGGCAGGGGCAGGAGGCAGCACTGGTCGCCGCAGAGGGGCCTGTGCCTAATCCTTTCCCTGATACTGAGACTGCATCACCATGCACAAGCAGGGATGCCCTGTCCCAGGCTCGTCCACAGATAGGGGATAGGCCCACGTCAACTGGCACTCCTCTACCCGCAGACATGGCGATCCGTGACAGGGTTGAGCCCGTCCTAATTGGTATTGCATCATGCACACGTGACATCCGTGATGAAGTGTGTGCTTCCTGGGGGGACCACGCACATCATCAGGAACAGTTGTGTGCCAACGTGAATCAGCTAGGAGGGCTCATGGTCGGGGGTTTCCTCCATGTGCAGGGTGCTCTTACGACCCTCTCCTCCTCTTTACACACTATGCGCCAGTCGTACTCCATGCCGTTTTTCCGGCCCAGATTCCACCAGGGCCTGCTGTGGACCTGCCCAAGCCACCACGGCCATGCTGGTGGAGATCCCATCCCTGCCACAGTCAGGAGTCGGCGGTCCAGCAGAGGTAGTCACCCAAGCAACTGGACCCCTGGCAACGGAGGTTGTGCAGGCACCATCAGGCAGTGCACATGCACAATCAGGCAGTGCACATGCACCACGGCCCTGAGTGTTGCCATCTTCCCAGAGGCAGCCGTAGTTGCAGGGGCATTTGGCATCAAGGCGGCAGCAGGCTCGATGTGGGTGGTGTCAGGCCTCGGGGCAGACTACATCACGGGGGCAGGCATTTGCCAATGGGCAGGAGGACCCTGGACAAAGTGTGTCTTCCGTGTGACAGCGGTTGGGCCAGATGATAGGTGCAGAGCGGCGGCGGGCAGAGAGGGCATGGCTCCCTATGGTCAGGGTGGAGAACTCCAACACCCCTGACCATGCCGCACAGGCAGCCCACCACACCTGACCATGACCCGAAGGCAGCCCATCACCCCGGATCATGCCACACTGCCGGCAGCCCACACCACAGGGGACCACCCATCAACCCTGACCATGCCCCACACACAGCCCCACCACAGGGGGGATCCCCAACACCTGTCACCACATGTACAGCCCTTTCCATGCGTTTTGGCTGCTGCCTGAGGGTACGCGTATTCAAGGGGGTGCACAGGGATGTTTTCACGCTTTTTGGCTGCTGCGAGCAGGGTACACATATTCAAGGGTGTGTGGAGGGATATTTTCATGCGTTTTGTCTGCCGCGAGAGGGGTATGCATATTCAAGGGGGTGCGCTGGGATATTTTCATGCGTTTTGGCTGCCGCGAGCAGGCTACGCGTATTCAAAGGGGTGCGCAAGTAGATTTTCACGTGTTTTGGCTGTTGTGAGCGGGGTACGCATATTGAAGGGGGTGCGCTGGGATATTTTCATGCGTTTTGGTTGCCGTGAGCGGGGTATGCGTACTTTTTCACACGATTACAGTGTAGGGGCCCTGTAAGCTGGTCCAGGGTTAGCGTGGCCCTTCGTGCCGTATTGGGGATTTCTATGCCTTTTTCTGGTGCAAGGGGCGTTCTTGGGGGCGTAACTGGCGCTGCTAGATGTTTGCTTCGCCACAGCTGCAAATGGCATGGGAAATCCATGAATATGCGGTGGGCCTGAATGCTGTTTTCTGCACACGGCTAGCACATGCTGGTGCACGCCCCCTCTCTGCGCCAGCTGTGTGCGTTGCATCTGCGTCTGATCTGCGCCTGATTCCATGAATTACCCCGTAAATGTTTGAAAAATAGCAGCAGTCAGCATAAGTGCCATGTAACACAGTGCAAAGTTTGCACAAATTCAATTGATCGGAAATCAAAAAAAGACTAGTAACACCCAAAATAGGTAATGCTGGTGAGAGAGGGAGACAAATATAAATGAAGAAAACATAATTACAAGATATGACACCCTGACAAGGGTAGGGAAGCCCTTGTTTTTTAAATGTGTATCAATGATGACATGATGCAGGTAATCTGCTAACAAGACACCCCTCTAATAAGATTCCATGCCAAAAGCATAGGGTACACCTTTGGCCTGCTACATCAGTATTCTGGTACATTATCATGATAAACTATCATCCTGGTGGCGGGATCATTTGGAAAAATAAAGCAGGCATAGTGTGTGGTATGGTGAATGATGGCTCACATAACTTGTAATATTCACATCTAATTTTTAACATACCATTGCCAATCCAGTTAGCTCATTCTAGCTTTGAGAGGTTATGTGAATTCCAGTCTGCTTTCCAGTGAATCAGATACAAGGAAGGATTCATGCCTCTGTTGACTCTCGGTGGGGGGGGGGAGGACACTTCTCCCTTGCAAGCTGGAGATGACCAGAGACCCCGGTTTCAAAGGGACAGTTCCATAACAACAGCCTTTGTTATAATAAGGGTTGCATACCAAAGGGCCTTTGGAGTGCAGGGCTAGAGAAGGGGGTGGTTTAGGCAGTCGGAGCAGAGCACAATGGAGAAAGGGTTCCGCTATCTTGATTTTCTTTCTGCTTTTCTTTCCTTCCTGTCTACCACACTCTGCAGTACAAAGCACTTTGGGCATGATGCAACAAGGCACAAGCCATTTGCTTTCTTTTAACTTAAAAGGTATTGGACCCATTAAAGTAGTCTTGTTTTGAATTAATGTGCTGTGGCTTGTTGCCATAATATAAGGGGATCCCCTTCTTTCTTGGATTCATTTTGGACCTTTCAGACTACAAGAAGAAGGCATATGGACCTCTTTTGGTATGGTTGAGGTGAAGAAGGAGTGATTCAAGGCAGATGCTAGCTCTGCTTCCTACCCATCCAAGGGCACACTGGGGTGAATGGCTGCTGGAGCAATACCTGCCTCTCTGCCAGCGGGAGTAATAAGCAAATCCTGGTACTCAGGTCCTCACTGGAGGTGAATGACCCTGTAGGTGTTTACCAACCTCTCCTGGGTTATGAGAACAGGAGCAAGGAACCATCTTGATCCTGAGCCACTGGATTGGGACTCACAGCACTGAAAAAGCAAAGCAGCTGGTTTCCTGCATTCTAACATCTTGAACCAGCAACAGACCATCAGCGTCCGTGTTTGAGTGCATCCGAACCAACAGAGCCTGCAGTACCATCTTTGGCACTTCTTGGAACCCTTTTTAAACTGCTGTTGGACCTCCTCTAACCAGTTCGCCGCCACACCGCTCCAGCAGAGCGCATCGATTGCCCACGGCTCAAACAGGAAGCTCACCACTGTGTAAGTCTTCAAATGGCTACTTCTCAAACTGCGCCATCTAAACCACCAAAAAATCATCACAAACCACCAGCATCTGCATCATTGAACCCTGCTCGAATTCCACGCTGGCCCTGGTGGCCCCATCGGCCTGCATGCTTTGCACACGGAATGAACCTCATCGACCTTTATCTTGAACCCAACTCGACCCCTTCTTCAGGTCTGGATCAACGTGGCTCACCATATCAGCCTGTCCCATTTGTTGGGACCCCAGAAACTGGCTATGCCTGCTTTTGCACATTTTTCCCAAAGACACATCCTTTTCAAAAAGATTGAAGTGATGTATTGTTGTTTTTCCCAGCAAAGTATCCCGGGTGCCTACATCCTTGCATTCTGCATTTCTCTGTCCTCCTTTTCAGGGGTGGGTTTTTGGTAGTGTTTTCTAGTTTTTATTGCATATTGCTGTGTTTAATTAAAGTATATGTATGTTTAATGAACTTTGATTGGACATTCCCTTTATTTTGGACTGTTCTACTTTGCTGCGTGGGTTGCTACGGTCTCAAATGCATACCCCTCTTCAGAGTATAGTCTTCTCCTCTGCCCATGGATGCGCAAGAGGCGAAGGAGGTATTTCTCTTACCTGCAGCGGTTTCACCTTTATGATTGGGACTCCTGTTTTCTGTAGAAATCTGAGAGCTGAGTAGGCAGTTTAGGCAGTACTCACACTTACACTCCTATGGGGCAGCAGTAATTTCATCACATAGGGTGATGGTGACATGAGATAAGGTGAAAGAGAGAGGTGAGGGGGCAAAAAGTGGGCTCCGAGAGGGAGGCACGTTTAGGTGTAATAGTGACAGGGTATAATTGGGCAATGGTGAGGAAGGAAAGGCTTGCATATTGCTGATAATAGAAAGGAAGTATAATAATTTTAGGTGTTTTCTGTAGAACAAATTAATTAGCTGTTTGTTAAATCTACGGTTTTATTTATTTATTTATTTTGCCATTTGTATAGCGCACCTAACCCTGATGCATCTGGCAACCTGAGGCAATCTTTATGAAGATGTGTGTGTTCCTTCTTCTCTTAATGTTTTGATTTATTTTCAATTGTTATTAAAGTATATTTTGTGTAAGGTATGATTTGGGCCATAAACTGAATAAAAAAAATATATATATAAAAACAAAGGGCGGCAGAGCACAGGACACCCAGAACACACGTCAGCATCACAAGGAAAGAAAGGGGGTGTGATGGGGATGGGAAGTAGAGCAGAGAGGCGGCCAGGCCTTATCTTTTTCCCATTATAATTGTGAAATGTTTATTTTGACTGTTCCCACTTCTCACGGAGAACATCATGAACTTGCTCTCCCTTAAATTAGAATTCGGGGCCCCAGGGCACCCAGCAGCGCTGGCTTCCAGTGAGCTACTGCCGACTGCGCTCATTTTCAGGCCTGCGACTCCCTGGAGTTAAGCAAATTGCAGAATTCCACAGGCACCGGGGAGGGAGGAAAGGAGGGAAGTCAATGCACAGTAATTCACTTATATGAAGCAATTAATTCCTGCTCTTTCTAATTAAATGATACCATTACCCACCTGGTTTTGTGGCGGTGAGGGTAGAGGACGAGCCAAAAAGCAGAAAAGGGGACCGTGATGTCACACGCGATATCGGAAAGGTCCAAACCGCAGCGGTCTAAGGAGCCAATCACAGCCCTCACGGCGTGACCTTGAGTAGATATTGATCGAGGCCGCCGCTAACTGCTTCCAATCAAAAAAGATAACAGCATCAAGCTCTGACTTAAATGTGAAGAAATTCCGAGGTAAGAGACCGGTTAAAAATATTGGTGACCCTTCCTCTCTATGCTCGGTCGCCATGGAATATCTGAGGGAAATATTTATGTCACTCCACTTAAAAAATGTCTGTAAACCACGAAAAAGTGCTTAATTTGTAAAATAAATAAGTGCCAGTACTTAAATATTTTTGAACACGTCAGGATGGGCAGCTGCGCACCCGCTGTTGCCACCACCGACGACTGCTCCCCATGCTGGCAACCTAAATGAGGCTAAGGCTGTAACACCCACCGTCTTAGTGTGGTTTGAGGACGTACTGGGTCACCACGGCAGATGTGCTATTTACAAATACCAATCAACATACACATACAATAACATACTTGTGTCTTGACATGAGATTAATGTTTAAGCGTGTCTTTAAACATAATCATCACATAGATTGTGCTATGATTCTACAGGTGTTTATTATGTGACTGAGCACCGGCAAACACCGCCATAAAATACCGCCAATAAGTAAAAGTAGAATTGTGTCTGACATGAGCTTTCAATTTTATATAGAGAACATTGGATGTCCATTTTGGGGGTCTTCATAGCAAATGGCCAGGTCAGGGTTCTTCAAGTCTGGTCTTGATTCCTCTACTCCATAATTTCAGGATAGCCACACAAAATATTTTTGAATAGGAAACATCTAAATTCAAATTATTTACATAGCCTGGGGGTATCCTGAACGCCAGGTGTGGCTGGGGAACCCTGGGACATGGCTTGGAGACCCAACGCCTCAGCGTCTCTAGTGGATCGGGGTGCATTAGTCACTTAGGGGTATGGAATGGTAGTGGCTGCTTAAAAACACAGTCAACCGCCTGTGGGTGGGGGGTCATTCGGAGTAAGGTGGATTTTTGTTATAAACTACCGCAAGCGGAAGATGCCAACTGCGCCAGCGGTGTTTCTGAAAATCCATCCTATTAAGAGTTTAGCACTAGCAAAGGTGGTACTTATGGAATACCTTAAGAAATAGCACATCTGCCATTTCCACCTTCAATGTAAAGGTGGACATTGATTATGTACGGTAGTGGTGTATACTGCTACTGTACATTTGTTTTTTAAGCAAAAAAGGGTCAATTCTGTTGCTTGCCTCCATTCCATGGTAAGGTGATAAGCGGGGCAGCAGTTTCCCACCTTTTCACCCCTTCTAATGGCACTTTTGCAAAGTTTTTTCGGTATATTGAAGGGAAGCACGTTGCAATCTGGATGTTTTATTTCCACCGCTTAGCAGAACGTCTATCTAACATAACACTTGAGTATTAACGTGGAATTCCGCCGGTGGTATTTGATCAAATGCTGTATTGGGTTGATGTCAAAAGTGTCCGTTTTTGCAAAATACTGCTGATTTTACAGTTTTCACCCAACTCTGGAGGACCCCGTTATTCTAGTTGCTTTATATCTCCTTCAAGGAAATCTCACACCGCAGAGAAATCAAGGCAACGAAAGTAACCTCGGGTTGGGGCTGTCACTAGGGTCTAGATTGTCAAAGCTTTGCACCTGTGCCAGAAATAAAGCAAATACATTTAGCACCACTTTTGCTGCTTAGAAAATAAATGGCGCAAACAGGCTTAGCCGCGAGCTATATCATGCACAAATGTTTTCAAAAGAAGGAACGTTGAGCAGACTGCTTATATGTAGTGTATCTACTTCGTAAACTTGAAAACGAATGTAGTAAAACATTTCTTTTCATGCTATGCAGCAAACAATGCACAAAAAACAGTTTGGCTCATTGTTGCAATAGTGCAAACGTTTTTAGGTATTATGGATTGTGACAAATCCTGTCTGACCCATTCCATTATCAGAGCCTTTACCAAATGCCAGCACAGCTGCAAATGTTCGATGATCTGGCCCGGAACACCAAATCCCCAGTCTTTGTTTTTAGACCGAAGTTCCTTCAGGGGGTCAATAGCCAGTCACATCAACAAGGAGCACTATTTATTATGCATTTATTTATTTATTTATTTATTTATTTATTTTTATCTTCAATATTTATGCAGATAAGTAGTTCAGATCGGTGTATCAGTTTAACACCCACCAAGGTCATCTGACCTCACAGTCACCTTTTTATTCTGCCAATACAAGAACAATTGTACGCCACACGCACACAGCCCGCACTTCTCACACGCATCCATGTCAGCATTCCCTGTTCTGCTCACGAGAAATTCCTCCAGTCCTGTGGAGTGAGACTTGGACCACTTGCTTGCCGGGCCATTGGAAACCAGGTTTCATTTCACCTGGGAGGTCCAAAAAGGCTAAAGCATGTCTGGGTCGCTTATGTTTCCATGCATTGGAGGCGTGGCCTAGCAGTTAGCATGGGCTGCTCCTATGGGTCGAAGTACCAATACTAATTTGCTTATGGCTGCTCTCTTCTGCCATGACAGAGATATGATATGATATAGCATTTATAACATGCCTAACAAGTGTTTCAAGGCGCGACGAGGCGAGGGAGGGGGAACAGTGGGAAGACAGAGAGAACGATCTTACTAGGCCAGGTGTTGTTCAGATCGCGCAAGTGCAGGGGAAGGGGTAGGGGACAGTGCCGGAGGGAGGATGAAGGGGGAGAGGACAGTGCAGTACATGGGATAACATAGAATAAATAAGAGCAATAAGTAAAAGTGTGGCCAGCTGGTGGCAAGTGCGAGGGTAAGTGCAGACATCAGGTGTCAAGTGCTGTTAGGGGACTGTAGCGATACAAAAAACAGTCCCCAAGTGCGTGAGTTGTCAGGGAGGCAGTGCAGGTGTGCAACTGGAGGGGGAGGGGACCTGGGCCTGAGATTAGAGGGTGGCCAGGTAAACAGTGCAGTTTCAGCTTCAGCCAGGAGTTCAGCAGGGGAGAGGAGGAGAGAAAGCAGAAGCAAAGAGGAAGGTTTTGAGGTGCTTCTGGAACGGGAGATGGTTCTCCTCAATTTTCAGGGAGGCAGGGAGGCTGTTCCTAAGGGAGGCCCCAGCCGAAGGGAGAGATCTACTCTCAACTCATTGCTTGGAGAAGCGACTAACCCTGAGGGAGTTGTAGGGGGATGAGCAAAGAGCTCGAGAAGGAAGATATTTAGGAAGAGAGAGTTGAAGTTATTGAGGCCCAAGGCCCCAGAAGGCCTTGTGAATAATGCAGAGGGTTTTTAACTTAATCCTAGCAGCCACTGTGAGCCAGTGCAAAGATTTCCGTCCTGGAGAGATACGATCCCTGGGCTTGAGGCCATGGACAAGTCTCGCAGTCCTGTTCTGGATGAGTTGCAGGGGGCGGAGAGTTGAAGCAGGCAGATTTAGAAAGATGCTGTTGCAGTAGTCCAGCCTAGAGCAAACAAGAGCTCTGGAGACAGTGAGCTTCTGGAGGAAGGAGAGAAAAGGAAGAATACCTCTGAGGAGGTACAGCTGGTAGTGTGACTTCTTAGAGACGTCAGAGATGTGAGGAGAGAAGGAGAGTGTGGAGTAAAAGATGACACTGAGGTTTTTAGCCTCGCAGTTGGGAGCAGGAAAAGGGCAAGAGAGGCCGGCATGAGAGTGACAGTAAAGGAGGGTGTGGGTGTGCTGATTAGAAGAATCTCAGTCTTACTGGCATTAAGGCAAATATCATTGGCAGCACACCTCTCCTGGAAAGCAGACAGACAGTCAGGGATGAGAGAAGGAGAAGAGGTGGCTGAGGGTAGCCTTAAAATGAGCTGAGTGTCATTCGCACAGCACTGAAAGTTTGGGCAGAGAGCGGCAATGGGGTGGGCAAGAAGTGGCAGATATTGGTTGAACAGCCAGGGAGAGAGGTTAGACCCCTGCGGAACACCAGAAGTAGAGATAGAGATAGAGGAGAAAAGGGACCCAAGTTGGACCTGGGTGGGTCGATCAGAGAGGAAAGAAGTCAGCCATGACAGGGCCTGACCGGTGATACCCAGGTTATCACAGAGATGGTTGAGCAGGATGGCATGGTTGACTGTGTCAAAGGCAGATGAGAGATCAAGTAAGATGAGGACACAGGGGGTGTTGGAATCAAGGTTAGAGAGCAGGTCTTCGTGGATGTTCAGGAGAGCAGTTTCTGTGCTTCTGGCCACTTGGAAGCCAGACTGATGGTCATGAAGAAGACCAACAGATTCAGTGTGAAGATTAAGCTGGGAGATGGCCAGCTTTTCTAGGTGTTAGCCCAGGAAATGAGTGATGGAGATTGGGCGATAGTTAGCCAGGCAGGACGGGTCGGCAGAGGGTTTCTTAAGAAGATGGTGCACAAGGGAGTGCTTCAGGGGGGATGGGAAGGCACTAGTGATGAAGGAGTGGTTGCAGAGGTCGGCGAGAAAAGGAGCAAGGGAGTGAATGTGGTCCTTGATGGTTTTGGAGGAACAGGGGCGAACCTGTTTTGATGAGACTTTCATAGATCAGACTTGTCTAGAAACCTTGTCAGGGGGGAAAAGGGGAAAGGAAGAGAAGGAGGGAGTTGAGGTGGCCGAAGAAGGGCCAGAGGAAGAGCACGGAGTAGAGGGAGGGGGAGAGAGAGGACAGGATGTCCAGAGTTTTAGAGATGAAATGAGAAGCCAGTGCCTTGCAGAGGGCCTGGGAGGGGACAGTAGAGGCACAGACTGCTGCAGAATTGGCCAGTTCCTTGCAGATTTGAAAGAGTTCAGCTGAGTTGTTAGATGCCGCAGAGACGCAGGCTTGAATGTGTGCTCTCTTCTTGGTGCGGACAGAGAGCCTGTATTGCCTTTGGAGCAGACGGCAGGCCAGTTTGTCAGAGGATGTATCAGAAGCACACCATTTCCTCTCAGCCACCCTGCACTTGCGTTTGAGGATGACGAGTTCTGAGTCATAGCAGGAGTTGCACTTGGCTTTGGCCTTCAATCGGACCCTCATTACAGGGGCAAGAAATGCAGGTTTGACCAGAGTAATGCCAGTGATTATGATTAATTTTAAATCTTCTAGTTTATGTCAATTGAAGTGTTCTCTAAATTAGGTTGTTTGTTGGTGCTCGAATAGTAGATATTCCAGAGACCATTACTTCTGAGTTAATCAGTCTTAAAAAACTCATAGTCTTAGTTTATAATAGGAAATTATTATTATTCCAGTAAAAACATGGTTAAACTGAGGATATCTGGTATTGCTTTGACTCATGAGCAACAACCACTACTTGGGATGGTGCAGCACCTATGATATGCAGCCCGTAGACTAACCTATGGCTGAGCATGGTAAAGCTCTTCCTCCCTTAGCCTGGATGTTCTTTTGCATTTAAAGCACAAATAAAGAAACTGGGATGCAAAGGCTCCCAAATGTTCTTTAATATGTCTCTTTGATACTAACACTGCGTGCAGAATGACAAGCAATTAGCAGAAGATATCTGCAAAAACATCAGCGAGGGTGTAGTCGGGAATTCAAATGATCTGTGGCACATCCCCTAAGTAGCGTGAATGTCATGTGATAAGAAAAGGGAGGTTTGCCTGACAATCTGTGTAAAACAATGGCTTCAAGTAGATGACTATATCATCCATTTATTTGATTTCATTCTTGAATGTACAGACATAGGGCCACTGTGTGTATGCTGGCACTTGCTCGAGATGGGGAAATAAAGCTTCAATCATACTTTGTTTAGCATGTTGAAATTGAATTTCTTTTTGTTTGCTGCTTTGTCATGTTTTAATTGTATGCACTTTGATTAAAAGTTCAACAACACGATCTTTTATTTATATTGCCCTGATTTAATTACTTGCAGTTTCCATTCAGGAAAGGGAAAATAAACCAACAGTAGCTCCTTGTAGTCCTGCGTTGAGTTATTACCTGAGCTGCGAACTTGCCAAGCCTCCTCTATGAAACAGAGTATTATTATTGCATTTGAAAGTCATACATTCATATATATATATATATATATATATATATATATTCAGTGAAAAACTTTGTTAAAGGGACGTTATGGTTAAGTTGCGCTACTAAAAACCTATGAAATTCAGTGAAAAAACTTTGTCAAAGGGACGTTATGGTTCCAAGTAAAACCGAAAACCCTTGAAATTCGCCAGTTATGGTAAGCTAAGCAACCATAACTCGCGCCACCACCGTGCAATGCTAAGACTAACACCCAGGACATCAAAGATGACATCACACATGTCATTGATGACATCACTGATGACATCACATGTCTGGCTCACTCTTTTTTCTTTTGCTGACATATCTAGGCCACAAGGTTTTCTTCAGTAACAGTCAGAAACAGTCAGAAAAGGGAGAGAGACACATGGGCATGAGCGGGGGGTGGGCGGGAGGGGGAGAGACACACGGGGCCTGAGCGAGGGGGAGGGAGAGAGACACATGGGGCATGAGCGGGGGTGGGGGGAGGAAGAGAGACACACGGGGCATGAGTGGTGGGTGTGGGGGGGAGAGAGACACACGGGGCATGAGAGGGGGGTGGGGGGGTGGGAGAGAGACACACGGGACATGAGCGGGGGGTGGGCGGGAGGGGGAGAGACACACAGGGCATGAGCGGGGGTGGGGGGAGGGAGAGAGACACACGGGGCATGAGGGGGGGTGGGGGGAGGGAGAGAGACACACGGAGCATGAGCGAGGGTGGGGGGAGGGAGAGAGACACATGGGGCATGAGCGGGGGTGGGGGGAGGAAGAGAGACACACGGGGCATGAGTGGTGGGTGTGGGGGGGAGAGAGACACACGGGGCATGAGAGGGGGGTGGAGGGGTGGGAGAGAGACACACGGGACATGAGCGGGGGGTGGGCGGGAGGGGGAGAGACACACGGGGCATGAGCGGGGCTGGGGGGAGGGAGAGAGACACACGGGGCATGAGGGGGGGTGGGGGGAGGGAGAGAGACACACGGAGCATGAGCGAGGGTGGGGGGGAGGGAGAGAGACACACGGGGCATGAGCGGGGGTGGGGGGGAGAGACACACGGCGTTCGTGTGCAGGCGGCAGATCCTGCTCCTCGGCCCTCCGCTGGCCACCGTGTGCCGATGGCGTGAGTGCGGGGCTGGAGGAACAGGGGAGACACGGAGCATGAGTGGGGGGGACAAGAAGGACACACGGGGCATGAGCAGGGGTGGGAGGAACAGGAGACAGACACAAAAGACTTACTCTGCAGGCGGCAGATCCCGTTCCTGCTGACAAAGCCCCTCATGCGAGGAACAAAGATGGCGGGCGTCTCTGAAGCCAGACACACTGCACGCTTTCACTGCATCCAATGAGCAAACAGGGAAGTGTGTCCGCGAAGCGAAGACAGATATCACTAATTTTTTTCACTTACATTTTTGTCATTTTTTTTTAAAACTACTGCACGAATTTACACCAAATAAAGCAAAGCATGCTTTCGGGACCAAGCCGCCGCTCCTGCCACAAATTTGGTGTAAATCCGTCCAGCGGTTTGGGCTGTAGGCATGAGCAAAGTTTTTTCCCATTATGTCTATGGGAAAAAAAAAGTTTTGGGACTCCCCCTATAACTTTGCCCCCCTGCACGAATCCTCACCAAACTCTGCAGAAAACATCAGAGTGGCTCAAATACTTTTTTTGTAAAGTTTTGTGAGGATTCGTCCAGGGAGAGCGAAGTTATAAGCCGCCCAAAAAGTGCTCTTCCTATCTAAACACCAACTTAACCATAACTACATGGCCACTTGGCCACTACCGTGGCCATATAATATATATATATATATTATTGTGATTCTGGCAGTAGAGAGACTACCTACCCTAACATGAATATTTGTACCAACTAGAGCTGTGGAGATATGTTACAAAGTGCCTAAATTGCAGACTGGCCTCAAATTCCAGCTTCACCACTTGATCAAAGTGTGATTATAGGTGTTAGGGAGAATTTTCTGTTTAGTGCTAAATTCCTCCAACCTTAGGGACACCCCCCCCCCCTCCCACGGCTCTTTTGCTGAAGTTTGGGAATTTAAACTTTTAATTCAATGTGTTTTCTGTGTTTCTTCTTTTGGTTTTGGAGTCTGACAAACTCCATAGGCATCAGCCTTTACATTGTGTCACACAACACCTTCTGTGCAGTGACACAGGGAAGCAGCCCCTTTGTCTAGCTTCTCATGTAACATTTTTGTGGTACCCTTTCCTCACTGAATGGCTATTGGCAGTGGTTTACTTTTAAGTACTCTGGTGTGCATTTACCGCAGGCTGCGTCCACAGCTGGAATAAAACACCCAAGGGGGCCATTTTTGTCAAAATGGCCCATGTCTTCTTTTGATTTACCCTAAATCCCCATAGCCCTGCTGCTATGCTGAAACTCCAAATTCGTATCGACAGAGAAGCCCCTGCAAGAACGACTTCTCCCCTTGAGTTGGTGGGACCAATCAACTCCAAAGTAAACCACCTGGACATCCTCCTGGTGCTGGTTGAAATTCCACTGCAGTTGTGGCTGGAACCGAATAACCAGGGAGAGGGACACCAGATTGTGTGCATTGCTTTTAGACTGACCAAGAGCTGCAGGAAGATTATCTGGACTCCCAGGAAGCAGGACTGACCAAGCCTCAGCCACCTCAACAGAGTGCTGTACCCCAGATGCAAGGAAAGTCCATCTCGACAGCCAGGAACCGCAGTGTTGCTATTTGCGTGAGAAGTAAAGAGCTGAAACATCGAAATGCCACTTATTTGAAGATTGTCGGTTGCGGTCGGTCACCGTCCCATTGCAGTGCAGTAGTCCCTGATGTCCTCCCTCTTATCCCATGACCTTGGCCCAGGAACACCAGGATCTGCAGAGCTGCACAGGAGCTGAAGTCATCTGCTGCCCTTTTTCTTCAACCTAAAGGTACTGTACAGTCTAAGAGAACTTACCTCTTGTTGTGTAACTGCACTTGTTCTCTGTTGGAGAGACCTGTTTTGGTTGATCTGGAGAGTTGCTGATAGCTCCTTTACTTCACAAGTCTAAACAGCTGTTGACCCTACCTTGAATTCTTCTTTTCTACAAAGACTTCTAAAACACTGTGCAAGACCTTTACTTACCTGCAAGAAGTGCTTCAGCTCATCTAGACTTTTGCCTAATCGACTTTGGCCTAGCCTGGCTCCCTGAATGACTCTTCTGCCATCTGACATTGTGTTTTATCCTCCTTCCAGGAATGGGTTAACTAACTTTGCATTGGGGGTTACCAAAAGTACCTGCTTCAGAATATTTGTGTGATCTCGTGTTCTGTTATAATAATCCTTTTCTTTGCCAAACTCTTATGTTTGATTCTAAATGCAACCAGGGGTATATTAATGTCCACATTGTCCTAGTTACTAAAGTTACCTGAGGGTGTAGGAAGTGTCTGTGTGCCATCCCAAAAGGGTACTTACTTATTTATAAATATGAAGAGTGTGTATTTTGGAGTGTATTTGTGTGTTACTATTATATTGCCCCTTCTGAAGAAGGGTTACTCTAACTGACTGTTAAATAAATTATTTTTTTAATCAAGAAACCTTGTGTGTAAGAGTTTATTTGAATACTTGTCACTGTGAATCTCTGTGTAACTCTCCTACAGATCACATTGACCCTGCTTGAGATAAGCCTTGCTGCTCAACACACAACCAACCTTTATAGTACAGACTTACACCAAAGGTTGGGTTCCTATTGCCAGGGGGTCAGGGTTGTTGTAGTGCACCCAAAGGGTACTGCATACAATCTTGCCTTAAAATAGGCAAAATATTTAATATCACTTTGCTCTTTGCTTTATCTGCCAAAAAGGTTCGTGGCTAAATGTGATTCTATCTACGTTACATGCTATTTGAAAAGCCTGTTTCGCTCTTTACGAGGCTATAGTTAGCAATGACAAAGAAAACAATCATTGCTACTGGACAGTGAAAACTTTTTTTGTTGTTGTTGCAACAAATGCACTGTACAAAGAAACCATTTTGCTCAAATATTGAGGGCAGCCTGGGGATTTTGATTACATGTACAATTATTATTGCTGATGAGAGGCGATCCAATACATTAAAACCGAAAGACACATGTTCATGTTACTTAATGCAAGGCTGTTGGCTATTGTCATACTTTCAAGTGAGAGCAAAATGGAATCTTTTTTTTACACGTCAGCAATAGAAGCTTTTTCTAAAGCATGGACACGACCAGTGCACTTTATTAGACAAATAACAAATTCGAGGTGTTTTAAAGTGAATTATTGTTTGTAATATTGTATTATACTATGCTGTGTCTACTGGTTACTATGGAGTACCCTAATTATAAGTTAATAAAACAAATGTTTGTTTATTCGCAGAGCAACACAGGTTCGAATCCCGAATCCACGCGTAGAAACTGAACTCAGGTACGAAATTTGACACATTATAAATAAACAATTAAAATATATATATATATATATATATATATAGTGCAATGATTTCATAATGTTGAGGCAGTCCAGGGTTTGAGGTATGGGGGGTGGGAGAGCGCATCTGGTCTTTCACTCTGCATGCTACCTTGTCTAGAAAGTGCCCTGTTCATCGAGATAATGAAACTGCAAATACCATCATGCAAAGCGCTTGTTGCTGTAATTCAAGGACTGAAGGTGTCCCCATGACATGTAGTCATCAATTGGCAGCTTTATGCCTGCACAGGTGCATTCTCCCATTAAGCATCCAGCAATGCAGAAGCGCACTTTTGTATGGGCCTGCTGCAATTCTTGCAAAGTCATTTGCTAATGGTGATGTCAGTAATTCATATAAATTAGCCTAGAGGTAATACACGTCATATGTATGTGTGTGTGTGTACTCTCTTGTTGTTTGGCTGGAAGATGGAGGCCGGAACAGCTGCTGCTGATGTTCCAGCTGATATCCAGCCAGCATCCTGCATTCCCCCCCTCTCCCGCCCACACCCCTGCACCCACCGGCACAATCAATCTCCTTGGTCGTAAATTAGCGCATACATTAATGTCAGGCCCCCGAAAATCTTCAATTATTCAGAGCTGTTTGAACAGCACTGATGAAAGAGAGGCGGAGACGGGGGAAGGGAAGGTAGGACAACGCTAACAACCCGGAGGCACTCCCGAAGGGTGAGAGGTCGTGCGGATGGGCGGCTGCTGCTTTGTTTTTAAGACTCTTGGAAAAAAAAAAGGTGCAGAGTTGAAATCAATGATAACAAAAGCGCTGTTTTAATACCCGCATCAGGGGTTTTTGTAATAAAAAAAGAATGCAAGGTTCCTGTGATGAATTGACTTCTGCCCTTGAGGGATACACAGATGAGTAGAGGTTAAAGCTCACACTCACACTTCTACAAACCAAGAGCCCACAGAATCATAAAGGTAAAACAGGCACAGTTAAGAGCTATTCCTCCTTCACCTTTTGTGGTAACGTGGGCTGAGTGAAGGGTGTGCTCTTGAGAGGGGTGAGAATGTGGTTCAGTAGCAACCCAAATAGTGAAGTATTACCGTCCAAAATAAAGGAGTGTCCAATCAAGGTTCTATCAAAACGTATGCTTTAATTAAACACAGCATGCACAATAATAACTAACTAGAAAACACTGTAACAGCCCACCGCTGCAGAAGAAACACGGAATATGCACAGATAGAAAAGGTGGAGCTCACTGGATGATGAGACACGGGAGTAAAGGTGTTCAAAAGACCACAATGTTAAAAAAGGATGGTTCCTCTTGTTGCAAGAAGGGATACAAATGACCTAACCTGTCTCTAGGGCCTAAAGATGGACCTGGGGCAGTTATAAGTCAAGTACCTTCTTCAAATGTCTTGAGTGTTCGACGGTGTCAAACCAGGCTTTTAGGTGTCATCCATGGTGTCGGCTCGAGCCGCAGGTGCAACAGTCGCAGTGGTCCTGAGGCAAGCTCGTGTCGAGGCAGGGTCGAGTGGTAGGGGGCTGCAGCATCAAAGGGTCTCCTCGAACTGGGCAAATCGGGTGGTTACTAGATCTGGTTCAGTGGTGCAAGATCGACTGCGGTCGGGCTGGCATCAAGATGCAAGGATGAGTCCGTTCGATGCACAGGCTTGGAGGTCACAGTTTGGGGAATACCAACATTGGGTCGGCTGTTTTACAGGAGCAGCAATGCAGAGGCTGGTATTTCCGATGGCGACTAGTGAAAGGCAAGGCACCAGTTTTCCTTTGTACAAGCAGAGACAACATTTTTACTGGTGGAGTGTAGCAGCGAACAGTGTCGAACAGCAGACGGCGGTTTGGATAACAGTGTAGACCAAGGGGCATCAACGACAGGTTCTGCTGGATTGCTTGGCAGCAAGGTGCGCTCGAATCACCACTTTGAGCAGATCATCCTTGACAATAGGGATCATGAGTGTTTTGGCTGTAACTCCCAATCCAGGGTTTCGAGAGCCAATGTCAGGCCGTTCTCGAGCTCCCAAACAAGGGGTAGGCTGGCACACACCTTCATGGAACCTGCAGCACAGTGATGTCCTAGGCACAGGGTGGCTGGCAGATGGGCAGATTTCTGGACCAACAGCAGTTCTCATCCCAAACGGTCCCTGCCAATTGTTAGGGAGCAGATCTTGCTACTACCTTTGGAACCCAAGCGTTTACCCCACAACTGGACGACTTTAGAAAAGCCTGCTCTCCCAGCAGGGTCCATCAAAATCTTGAGGAGGGTTCAAGGTGAGGCCAGATGATTCAAAGAAGTGGTGGGAAAGCCCTTCTTTTATAGGCAAAATACCCCAGATCATCAGACTAAAGCCAGCCTGGAAGGAGTGGACTTTGCCATTATGATGTCACATCCAAAAGTGCTTTTCTCCAGAGGAAGTGGACGGGACAGTAAAGAGAAAAAGAATCAGAAAGAGAATCAAGATGGCAGAACCTTCCAGAAACTGGACAGACCCCTCTCTGGCTATCCTAGTTCCGTCCCCACCCTTTCTCAATAGGATCAAACGGCCTTTAGAAATGTAGCACCCTGGTTTGAGGCCTGGCTTTCTGTGAATGGGTGCGTCTCTTGGTTTTGGCTCCCATGCCAACATCCTGTGTGAATGGCTGTCCTGGGGGAAAGGGTGTCACCTACCCTTACAAACGAACACAAATAACCAATACCCCAAACTAGCCAAGGCTAGTACTGTCAGCGGAAAAGATGATACTTGTCTGGGAGGAATACATAATACCTCCACAGCTGAACTGGGCCCTCAGGGCTGACACATGTGTGAAGCCAATTTACTGTGGCTTGGCTAACTCTGAAAGATGCTGGACACAATATCCTAACATGAGAGTACAACATCTTCAGGGTTATGTCGTTTTTGGAACAGGGATGCATATTATAAATGCATCCCCTGCACTGTAGCTATTTTGGTGTCTCTGCTGCTGTAAGAGGGCACATTTGACCTTTGAACCTGCTCTTTGACACTGGTAGAGCAAGTGCTGCGAATCAGGATACTGATGCAACAAGGCACAAGTACACACTATGCTTTTGAAATGGAGCTTATGTAAGGTGAATCGGATTACCAGATTTCCCTTTCAAAGATGGACTTATCTAAGTCATTTTATTATTTAATACAAATCAAAAAAGCCAGGGCTTTCCCACCATTGCCAGATGACAATTCATTGAACACACTTGCAGCCAAAAAGGACGAGTCTCATCCGTCTAAGGGTATGAGTCATCCTCCAGGCAAAAGTATCTACCGAGACCATCTGTATTAGAGTGCTACAACCCTGGTTTGTGTTGGATGTCCCTGTCCAATCCCTGTAGGGACACGGCCCAATGCAATAACTTGGGATTCTTACCCTACATACCCATTAGCCAACTCAGAGGTCTGTGGTCTATTTGGACGGTAAAATGAGAACCACTCTCATGACGACAAATGCCTCCTTTTGAATTGTGACATAGTTGGGCTCTCGCTTGGTCAAGGACGTACTAAGATACACAAAAAGTTTCTCTATCCGCTCAGAGTTTAAATGTGCCAACACTGCACCAATTCCAAACTCACAATCATCTGTCTGTATCATGAACTCTTGCCCATAGTTCGCGACCTTCAGAACTGGGGATTAGCGCAAGCCATCTTTCAAGCTCTGGAAGGAGTCTTGCAGGCAGTGGTCCAAGTGTCCTTCTTTGCGATCATCCTGGCGGTTCCATCATTCAAGGGAAGTACCAGAGTCCTATACCCCTTGATGAAAGGTCAAGAATCAAGTAAACTTCTCACCTCCGCCTGGGTAGTGTGGATATCCCAATCCACATAAAGCCTGGACTTTGGCCTGGAAAGGCTGTTTCTTACAGCCATCTAAGAAAGACCTCGGCACTCTGCCCATGGCGAGGCTTGAACACTCTGTGGCAATACTGCCAAAACACTTTAAATATCCTGTAAATGTCTAGAGTAGTTATATTGAACAGTATACAACATTGTACTCAGAAAATAATTCAAGTGCTGAAAATAGTGTCCAGATTTAATGAGATATGCAGGCAGATGCCAATGGGCAGTGCATTTCGGGCCATCAGGTCCTTATTCAGGGCACATTATATTACAGTGATATACAAGTGCTCACATACACAATATATTACAGGGACATACAAGGGCACATAATCATCATATGCAAAGTGTTGGGAACAAGAAAACAAATGCAAAACCAGAGCAAAAAGAGGAAAAAAGAAACCAGGAATTAAACAGTGCATCCAAATACATGAGATAATTGAAAGTGTAGAGGAGCAGCTTGATGCCTCTGCAGGAAGTCCCACCACCCTGCTTCCAGTATGTTGGGAACCTGACAATACACCACACTTGACACCAGTAGTTATGACCATACCACGAAGAGTGTTTGAGAAAAGTTATCCACTGAGAAAACCATACCAGATGTATGCCCGAAGAGATGACAATCTAAGAGAGGAACTACCGAAGGAATCTGAGAAAGAGGGAAAGAGGTGTTAGTGACGTCACGAGGGACAAGAAGTGATGCACTAAGAAGGTCGGCTGAAGAGAATGTATCGATCATATCGAAACTGATGACAAAGTCAAGAATCAAGTAAACTTCCATATGCGGAAAGAAGATTGCATTTGTATGATGCACTGAAGAGAAATTAACTGTCCAATAATTGTTTAGATGCAGTAACGTAAGTAGACTAAACAATCATAGAAGCTGGCTTTACATAGTAAATAGACTGCCAGCGAAGCCATCATTGTATAGAAACTAGACATCGGAGTCATATATTAGTAAATTCAAACCCAGGGAGAAAGAAGGATCGGCAGCTGTGTCACAGGAAGAAATTAGCGGAGACCACAAACATGGATGGTGAAGCTGTCTGGCCTGGTATCAAAGTTGGAGCAAGCCAAGGCCGGTTATCTGTTCTCAAAGGACGTGAACGTGAGAAGCTGAATCCTCCCATGTTAAGCGGAGAGAAAAGAACACCATGTATGTCAAGTCTATTTGTTTAAAAGAAAACATTGACCAGATCAAGGTGTTCTGTCACTTGAGCCAAGGATGAAAATAGAGATGCACATGCAGTTCTAGAACTAAGATAAGTGTTTGCCTGTACTCTTTTATATTCCCCTGCAATGAGAATACACTACAAGGCCAAGTTCAAAGACAATCTCTGTGGCAGAAGGCATGGGTGATGATAGATGATGGACTTATCGGGTGGGGAGGTGAAGCCAAGTTCACCCCCTAACACCTGGGTATGAGCTTACATGCTGCTAAGTGAACCAAATTTTCCTGACATGGCACGAGCGTGCCAACCAATTGTAGAGGGCCATATAAAAAAGAACCCTATAGTGTGAGAGCGAATGATAAGTTGCTTTCTTAATAGTGTTGAAAGTGACTTGCAGTGGAGGAGGGCCCAAGTTGTCCACCTGATGTTAGAGACCCAATCACATCCCGATTCCTGTAGAGGTTATACTTAGATGTTTCCCTTAGTCCTATCACAATCCACCATAGGTTTTTCTTATTTGACACTAATTTTTTTCATAGAAGTGTGTTTTTATGTGATTTGCACTGAGAGCTCGAGCAAACTTCCGTTGATGTCCGTTGTAACTCCCTGTTTTAGATAATTGATAATAAAACTGAAATACTTTGCCAACTTCCTGAGTCGGTCCGATTATTTGGCATCAGAATTATTCTGTCTCCATCCACTGCGTGAGTGTTACCAAGAAGTGAACTAACACGCAAATGAAAAATGAAAAACATAAGTTATAAAATGCATGCCAACAATAAAAGTAATAAATAAACAAAAATGAAAGAATAAATAAACATGAGGCTTTTAACATAGCCTGCATCAATTATACAGTTAGACACCAACGGAAACCTTCGGAGACCTGTGTGTAACAAGAAAGTGAACAAAATAGAACACAAACATAGTTATAATATGGAATCTATGGATCTACATGTATATTAATAAGAGAATGAGATGGTTGTCAGAACTGATTAGGCTGCACCACCCTAAAGTGAGTGTGTGGGTACTGTAATAAAGAGGAACTGCTTTACTGTGACGATATTAGCAAACACCCATGTGCTATTCCAAAAGAACGAAGAAAGTAATGCCTATACAATATACAAGCGGTCTGATCAAAAGCATATATAAAACATATAAACTAGACAGTTATGGATTACTAAGAAAGTGTGTTTACTATTATGGTACAATTATACACAAGTCAAACAAAGGATAAAGCATTGGCTTGATAGTACGATGAAAACATTGTTCAGTCTGATAACTCTCGAAAAAACAGAACAATGGAGTTCTTTGCCCATTGTCCCCATACAAAAATCATTGTTGCCGACTACATGGCCATGAGTTTCACTCTCCAGGGCTTTAGCAAGGCATTGGTTATTTCTGTTGGAATGTCGATTTCCACATTTTTATTGTGAAAACATTCTTTAACTTGAGCTTTCTCACAAATTTAAACAGATCAATTTGTGTTTCCATGTAGTCAATCCGTTTGGTAAGTGCAAATAATAACCTGTTATTGATTACCTGTATTTTATGCACCTAAAGTATCCTATCTGATTAGGTTCACCTTGAGCTTGTTGTTTGCTGGTTCTTGTGATCTACCCTCGTCCTTAGCCTTCTTGTGTGCTCTATCTCTTCTTCCTTCTCCTCCTCCTCCTCCGCCACCTCTTTCTCTGCAACCCCCGAGTTTGTGTTTCCCACTATAATATCTTTTGTAATTGGTTCTGCGAATCTCACATGTTTTGTTGCTTCCTGGTTGTTGCCACATTTGAAACATTTTATTTGATCTAAAAAAAATATTTTTTCTTCAGTAGTTGGTGACATGCTGGTTTTGCTTAGTTGTTGTGTGCTTGTGGTTGCCTCAGTACTTGGTGTCATGCTGGTTGTGTTTGGTTGTTGTTTGCTTGTGGTTGCCTCAGTACTTGGTGTCATGCTGGTTTTGTTTGGTTGTTGTTTGCTTGTGGTTGCCTCAGTACTTGGTGTCATGCTGGTTGTTATGGTTGTTGTTTGCTTGTGGTTGCCTCAGTACTTGAGTCATGGCTGGTTTTGTTTGGTTGTTGTTTGCTTGTGGTTGCCTCAGTACTTCTGTCATGGCTGGTTTTGTTTGGTTGTTGTTGGCTTGTGGTTGCCTCAGTACTTGTGTCATGGCTGGTTTTGTTTGGGTGTTGTTGGCTTGTGGTTGCCTCAGTATGAGTGTCATGGCTGGTTTTGTTTGGTTGTTGTTTGCTTGTGGTTGCCTCAGTACTTAGTGTCATGCTGGTTTTGTTTGGTTGTTGTTTGCTGCAGTTGCCTCAGTACTTGGTGTCATGCTGGTTTTGTTTGGTTGTTGTTTGCTTGTGGTTGTCTCAGTACTTGGTGTCATGCTGGTGTGTGTTGTTTGGTTGTTGTTTGCTTTTGGTTGCCTCAGTACTTAGTGTCATGCTGGTTTTGTTTGGTTGCTGTTTGCTTGTGGTCGCCTCAGTACTTGGTGTCATGCTGGTTTGTATGGTTGTTGTTTGCTTGTGGTTGCCTCAGTACTTGTGTCATGGCTGGTTTTGTTTGGGTGTTGTTGGCTTGTGGTTGGCTCAGTACTTGTGTCATGGCTGGTTTTGTTTGGGTGTTGTTGGCTTGTGGTTGCCTCAGTACTTGTGTCATGGCTGGTTTTGTTTGGTTGTTGTTTGCTTGTGGTTGCCTCAGTATGAGTGTCATGGCTGGTCTGTCAGTTTCATTTTCTGTATCTGAACTAGCAGGTGAGGAGTTAGCTCTACTGTCTTAATATCGTAGTGTTCTGACACTATCATTATATTTAGGGTTGAAACGTGTACACTCTGTCATCCCTGTAATCTCTGTCATCCTTGTTTTGTGTAGTTTAACTTCATCTTGCTGTTTTCATAGACTATCTTTTAAAGGCTTATGGTTCTATGCTTTGGTTGCTTCTGGAGCTGGCACGTTCACGATTTCTATTTTAATGATCTCTATTTGTGCCTCAATCCTTTTGTGCTTCCTGTCCGCATGCTCAATGAGTAGCACAGACATATTTCTAGAACTCATTTTAAGATTCTCCTCCCACTTATCAGCTAAGTCTGCATCATCACAATTATGGAAATAGGGCAAAATACAAATCCTAAGGCACTTGGTATTCTTTTTTGCTCTTAATATTTGCACATTGTACCACGTTCCCAATACTTGTTAATCACCTTAATAGACAATCTCTCTAGTTTAACAAATGTATCCCTTAGCATCTCTTAACTGCTAGACGTACTTCTAAATGCATGGTTAGTGCTTCCTCTAGGTTAGAAAAGTGCTACAGTGTGGTACAATGTGGTAAGATGGTGTCCCCGGTCACATGGAGCAACCGGATAACATTACTTCAGAGAACATGTAAATAAGCTCTTATTAAGGAGAAATTGACCATTGTTCATATTTGTGTTTATTTAAAAAAGTAAACCTTTACAAAAGACTCAAAGTAAAAATTCAAACAATGATTAAGAAAAATTACATTCATCACAAATCAAATTCATTTAGAATTTAACTTTTAAAAGTTTTAAAACACTTAAAACATAAAATTCATCGAAACGATTCTTTCAATTTCGTTTCAACTCCTAGTTGAAAGACATAAAATGAGTTAAACAGGTAAATAATTAAATAAAAGTGTATAATTCACGACTATTTAAAATTGTAGCCCAGAACCACTCTGTATGCATTCATATTTGACGAACCAATCATTCTATTCCAAAGGAAGTGACGGTGCAGGAAGTGAGGTATGATGCAATGCAATTCAAAGGATGAGTAGTGGTGTTCCTGGTAGTCTAGGATCCTTTCCCCACCAATGCACTTAAACAAGCAATACCTGTGTTGTGCTCTTTGTGGATGTGGCTTTTTGCTACTAGAGCACACCATGTCTGCATGCTTGACACAGACCTCCATTCTCATCTAATGCCTTTCTATGCACAGTACACTACATCTCATCTCCTCCGCACTCCAGGCTCTGTCTGCATTGCCTTTCTTGTAATTTTCTTTACTTATCTCCATTTTCTGCCTGGAGCCCCATTTCTTTCAATCCATTTCTGGGAGATGGTTGGCATGGGAGCTGGTCCTGGGCAGGTTCCGGCAGAGGTCATTGTGACATCACAATTAAGTCGTATTACCTTCATACAGTTGTGTAGTGATGTTATTTTCTTATTATAGGTAATCTAAGTCATTATTTGGGTGATTCATATAGCACTCCATGCGTCTAAGTGCTATAATACCCAATGTCACTATAATTAGCACACTTGGTCCTCAAATGAACGACCTGGGGCAAAGGGTTGGTTAAGGTCTGTGCCAGCCTAAGTAGAGTACTAAACTCAGGGCGCACATATTCGTCTTGTGCCACAGGTGATTGCATTGGGCTTGAGCCATCACCATGCCTGACATTACAGGTGAGTAATGATGTCACTACTTGCATGCAATGCAATATGGTTCAGGGTTTTATATACATATTGCCTTCATCCATGTATTAATCATCTGCAGCTGTCTATTTTAAGGGAATCACAAGTGATTGAGCCTTTCTAGGTCTTCTAATGGGCGGGGCTGCAGGCAGAGTTCTGCATGTAGATGTTTACCTTCAAGGTGAGTAATAAAAACCTTAAAACATATTTTATTGTTGTGTCTTGTTATGCATAATATCAAATACCAAAAATTGCCATTTGGTGTCTTGAAAGTCAGACATATTGAAGTGTTTAGAAGTGGCAACCTTTCCTTTTAGAAAGTGCAGCTCCCCGCAAGTGTATGCCTCAGAGTGTAGAATTGACCACTACAAGGTTGCAGCCAGCCTTAGAGATACGTGGGGTACCAGCCACTTATACTCCATAAAAAAGGGCAAAAAAACTCCCATCCAAAATAAAGGAGTAAAAATGATGTCCACATAAAATAGGAAGCAATGAATACCGAGGCAGCTGCGCCCTGCTACCTCTCACTCAACTCCATGTTTGCATCTGTAATAACAATCAATATTAAACCTTTGCCCGATTGAGTTTCAATGAAAAATATCCATCGATTAAATTGCCTGAATTTGTGGGGCAAATAAATCAAAGGTTACTCCCTGTAGTGACTGAAGTACTCCTAGTCCATAGTTCACTTTGCTCTATACTGTAAGGGTGTCTCGGTACATGGACGAGACCGTTACAATTTTTCTATGCAAAAAGAAGCTTCCCCTTTAACTTTAGAGAGTGGCGGCGGGCTTAACCACATCCCGCTATTTCTGCCTACCGGCACCTCATCTAAGTCCCCTTTGTAGCATCAAACTAGAGATGGACTAGCTTAATAGCTGTTATTT
Source organism: Ambystoma mexicanum (assembly GCF_040938575.1). Taxonomy (NCBI): domain Eukaryota; kingdom Metazoa; phylum Chordata; class Amphibia; order Caudata; family Ambystomatidae; genus Ambystoma; species Ambystoma mexicanum. The sequence goes on from NC_090938.1 coordinate 195,340,016, forward strand.
TGGGGGAACGTGGTAGGTCGTATGGTGGTAAAGGGTCTATAGACTAGGAGTACTTTAATCACTAGAGTGAGTAACTTTTTATTACTCCTACGTCCAGTCCCATTTCTTCCATACTGTATGGGTGAATATAACACACCATTTTTCAGGGAGGAGGACCAGATATTACTAAGTATTTGAGAGCAGGTTTTGGAGTACAGATTAACCGAATACCGCATCTGACCTCGCACTAGTGTCGAAGCAGTACTGTTTGCAGAATTCTGAAGGCGATGCCCAAGTGGCATATATGACATCCCATGGTACATGTCGCCAGTGGCGTAACACAAAATGTGGGGGCCCCCCTGCGAACCATGCTGCGCCCCCCCCCCAACTCAGCAACAAATCACGGGTCATGCCACACTCTGGGCGAGCTTAGATTATACTGCTTGCACAATACGCACAAACGTGCTGCTGAAGGGGTATGCTGCACACTGTACTATGAGAAAGATAAAAATGGGCCTCATTACGGGTCTGGCGGTAACACTGCCGATGATACCGACAGGTTGCCACCAGACCAAAAAAAATGACCTGCGCCTGACTTCCCGGTAACACCAAGCCCAGCAGCTCGGAAGTCAGGTGGCGGTAATTCTGTAAATCCCCATTCCCATAGAATCACAAAGGACTATATGGGAATGGGGAACACAGAAGCACCAGCACTGTTGCTAACAGTGCCGGTGCCTCTGTTATGGTCTGCTTACCGTGGCCGCTGTGCCCGGCAGGGTCAGACCTGCCGGGCACATCAACTCTGGCAGGCAGACCTGTAGTGTGCCAGTCCAGTAACAATGGTGCCGGTAAGCTTAAGGGCAATGTTGTTACCGGACCGGCACACTTGTAATGAGGCTCGATGTATGTTTTAATGCAATATACAGCACACTTGCTGAGAAAAATTGGCTAAAAAGCAACAGTGTTTACAATTGTTTTGTAGAGTAACACCAATTCAGTACAAGGAAGTCACCAACAATGCACAGGAACATTAATGCTTTGCTATTAAAAATGCCATGCCACATCAAAAACCTGCCCCACTGGCTGCACAATGCAGACTAGTGTAGACACGTTATAACATCTACCTCTCCTGTTCCCTCCCAGGCCCTCTGTATGGCTCTGGCTAAAACTCAGGACATCCTGCTCTCTATCTCCTCGTCCTCTACCTCTTCCTCTCTCTGCCCCCATTTGGCCATCTCTACCTCTCCTCCTCCTTGCTCCTCTTTCTCTCTGACAACACCTGACAAGTCCGATCTATGAAAGTGTTGTCCAAACAGGTGCTCTCCTGCTCCTCCAGAACCATCAAAGACCATGTTGACACCTTGGCTCCAGCTTTGGCCACTTTCTGTAATCACTCTTTTTCCCCTATAATGTTCCTCTCTCCCCTTGAGCACTCCCTTGTGCACCCACTCCTCAAGAAGCCGTCTGCTGATCCTATCTGCCCGGCAAACTATTACCCAATATCCATCAGCTCTTTCCTAGCCAAACTCTTGGAAACACTGGCCGTCTCCCAGCTTACTCTCCACACTGAATATGTTGGTTGCCTCCATGACCATCAGTCTGGCTTAAAAGCTGCCAGAGGCAAATAAATTGCTCTCCTGAACACCCGTGAAGATCTGTTCTCTAACCTTGATTCCAGCATTCCTTCTGTCCTAATCCTCCTTGATCTTTCCTCTACTTTCGACACAGTCAACCACGCCATCCTGATCAATTGACTAGGTGAGAACCTGGGCATCATGGATCAGGCCCTGGAGTGGCTGACCTCCTTCCTCTTGGACTGGCTCTCTCAGGTCCAACTTGGTTCCTTTCTCTCTGCCACCTCTCTGTCTACTTGTGGCATTCCCCAGGGCTCTATTCTCTCACCCTGGTTTTTCAACTTCTACTTGGCTCCTTTGGCCATCTGGTCTCTACCTGCTCCTCGAACTTTCAGTGTTATGTGGATGTCACTCAGCTTTCCTTCAGACTTCTTTCCTCCCTCACTCATTACTGAATGTCTATCCGCGATTCAGTTTTGGTGCGCCTCCAACAATCTCTGCCTTAATGCCAGTAAGACACAGATCCTTCTCACTGGGAACCCTGCCATTGCTTTCCCTCTCTCACTCTGTCCATCCACCTTGAGTCCTCTTCCTTTGCCTTCCTGCAAGGCAAACAACTTGGTGCCATCTTCGACTCCACTCTTTCTCTCCTCACATCTTGGATGTTGCCAAGAAGTCCCACTACCAGCGGCTACTCCTCAAAGGGACTCTTCCCTTTCTCACTTTCCCCCAGAAGCTCACTGTCTCCAGAGCCATGTTTCTCTCGTGGCTGGACCACTGCAACATACTCTTTCTCAATCTGCCTTCCTCTACTCTCTGCCCTCTGCAACAAATAATCCAGAACAGGACTGCGAGAATTATCCTTGACCTCAAGCCCAGGTATCATATCTCTCCAGCCCTGAAACCTCTCCACTGGCTCCCAGTGGCTGAAAGGAACAAGTTCAAGACCCTTTGCATTGTCCACAAGGCTTTCTGGGGTCGGGCTCCATACTACATCCAACGCACTCTTCCAAAATACCTTCTTCCTCAAGCCCTTCCCCCAGCTCCCTCCAACTCTCTAAGGGTTAGATGCTTTTCCAGGCAGAGAGTGGGGGGGTAGATCTCTCATTTGCAGCTGCCTCTCTCTGGAATGGCCTCCCTGCCCCTCTCAAATTTGAGCAGACCACCTGAAGTTCCGGAAGCAGCTCAAAATGTTCCTCTTCTCCTGTGCTTTCTCTCTCTCCCTCCCCTGCTGACCTACCTGTCTGATGGACCGACTGGTTGCTTGGCTACCCTCAGAGTCATACTGAGTCCAGGCTCTTTCTTGATCAGTCACCCTTGCACTGCATCCAGGCCTACCATGTACTTAGGGGCTGTAATTGTAACCCTACAGTCCCTTGTTCTCCTTGAACTACCCAGAGCTGAGCTGCACTTACTCAGAGCATTACTGCCCTGTTTCCCCCTCCCCTCTTGCTTGTACTTCCCCCCTACTTTTGACCTTCAATTTCTCGCAGTTGCTCGATCTGAATGACACAAGGCTCAGTAAGATTGTTTGTCTTGTCCTCCTTCTGTCTTCCCTCCCTTGTCTTGTCGTGCCTAGAAATATTTGTGTACAGGCATGTTATAAATGACTTATATCATATAATTTTTATCACAGATGCCCAGAAAAATATACAATGCCGCATTAAGAAATGGCGAGACTGGTAGTACCCAAATGCCAGTCTAGCCAGGTCCTCAAACTTAGCAGGACTGCTTTATCAGAAATGCGGAGTAAAAAAAAAAAGTCATACTAAACTGAGGAATGACTAGACTGACTGCACCAAAATGACTCTAGCCACCAATACCACATATCATGCCTTCTTGGACTGCCCATGGACAACCATTATGATTTAACACACAATCCTGCCACCCACACATCCCCTCTCCCTCCCACCCCCTACCCCAACCTCCAAAAACAACTCCTTGGCACAGAATTACCTTCACGTCCCTCTTCCTTGACCCAGAGCTTACATATTGGGCTCCTTGCCTCATGGGTAAGTACTTGGATGAGGAAGAGTTGGACTAGGAGTAATGAATATTACAGGTAGAGGAGTCAGGCATTACCTCCATGCACCTCTACCTCATCCCAGTACTTGTGTATGAGGCAGAGCGCCTCATACACAAGTACTGCCTCATACACAAGTACAGGAACGAGGAAGAATAGAGCTAGGAGTAATGACGCTTACCAATAAGTAATCAAGGCATTAAACACAAGTAGTGGTGCAACACCATTGAGTTTACTGGGTTTCAGCACCCCCCCCCTGCTGAAATTTAGGGCTATGTTGACTCAAGCTGGCTGACATTCAGAGCAGTTGCCAGACAGAACGGGACACGTATGTTAAACGGCACCTGGGTTTTGCTGTTAACAAGAGCCCAGCTATTACTAATGTAAAGCATTTCACTGTTAGTACCTGCATTCAAACACCACATTGTATAGGCAATTTAAATTGTGATGTGGATTTAGTACTTGAATGCCAGGGGAGTGATTAGAAAGGTAGAGAGGGAACAGGAGACTGCTCATTCTCACAGCAGTCCATAAGTGGGTGCTTTCAGACTTACAGTCTTGTAACATTGAAGTTGCACTAGAATAGTCTCATTAAAGTGCGTAAAGAAGTTAGATGTCCCCACACAAATAACTTTGCCCCTCCCCCACCACCTGTGAAGTTAGCGCCTCTCCCAACATTTGAAGGATCTGCCCCTTGAAATGTAGGTTTTGTTGCTCCCCTGAACACAGGCACACACACAATTTACCATACACACACACACACACCCAGCCATCCATACATTTAAGTGTGCACTCTTTCACCATACAGGCACATCCAGTGTGCACCCTTTCACCGAACAAGCACACCCAAGCAGTCACCCATAAATTTAAGTGCGCCCCCTTTCACCATAGAGGCACACCCACCCAGGCACCCACCCATACATTTAAATGTGCACCCTTTCACCATACACTGACACAGGCAGCCACCTATACATGGAAGTGTGCAACCTTTCACCATGCAGGCCCATTCAGGCAGCCACCCTAAGTGTGCACCCTTTCAATGTACACACACACACACCCGTCATAGGGTTGAGGGGAGCCCTATTACTTCAAAAAGGAATTGTTTATTTTTGAAGTCACTCTGACTTCATAAAAAAATTATTTCTGTTAAGGACTAAACTATAACAGAAATAATTTCTTTATGAAGGCAGAGGGACTTCAAAAATAAACTATTTCTTTTTGAAGTCATAGGGCTCCCCCGACCCCATGAAATGGAGGCCTCCAGCCTGGGGTCTTCCATGTAATGGGGTTTGGGGATCCCTCAGACTTCAAAAAGAAAGTTTCTATTTGTACACACTCTGCCTTCATAAAACATTATTTCTGTTACAGAAATAATTTCTTTATGAAGGCAGAGTGAATTCAAAAAGAAAAATTAAAAAATTAAAAAAATGTGAAAAAATATTTTTTTCATTTGTTTTTCTCCAAGTGGGGTCCCCTCCCAGGACATGTGCTAGAAGGGCCCCCTGCACCGCAGGGGATGCGGGGCTCTGTTACGCCAGTGCATGTCTCTGAAATTTCACCTCTTTCGCTTTAGCCCTGACCATATGTGCACAAATTCATGCTGGTGGTCGTGTACCGCGTAACTTGTAGGATTCTGCGATAGCCGCTACCATCCATCTGGCTATGGATGCCTTGTATGGTTGCATCCATGGAGATGCACCCTCAAAGGTTATGAATAGGGCATCTGACATTCTACACATGTTTGGTCCTGTCCAAATAGAAATTCAGTGCTCTAAGCACATCTAGGAAATCCAACACTTTATCCGCCTCCAAGGTGGGATTCGGATAAAAATATTGGAAGGAACCCCGGGTTTGTCCTGAGCATTACCTTATCCTTATCAAATATTGTGTATGGCTCATTATTCTCTAGTGCCTGAATTTCACTGTCCCTTCGCTCTGATGTGAGGGCTACTAGTATAGTTGTCTTCTACATCACCAACATAATGTTCCTGTATACGGTTAAGTCCATCATGTGCACAATAAAAATCAAATAAAATCTTAGTGGACACCATTGGCTTAAAGGGTTTATGGGCCAGAGCAGCAAGAACAATATTTAAGGCCCATATTGGGTGTCGCAGAGATATAGGAGGATATATTCTTGTAAGCCATTGAAGACTCCTCTTTACTCTTGGATTAGCTGATGATACCAGAATGAAATGGTGTTTAAGGTTTTAGACACATGATTCAGACAAATGAATCACGCTTAATTTTTAAGCATTTGTTATATATGTTGGTGTTTTATGAACATTAAAATATGTATATTTTTTTCAAAAACCATGCATCCGCACCTATCTCCATGTTGAATAAGTGTGTGTAAAAGTGTCAGGGGAGACTTGAAACTACCTTCTAGCTGGAAGGGAGGAAGGTGTTTTGTGGAATATTGTATACATTATATTTTCTAGTCCTCACCCACACTGCCCCTAAAAAGAGGACTTTACAGTTCTTTATAGCTGATGTTAATGGACAACCCTTTGGTTGGTAGAGCAGACATTGTTGTAACATGGAGAATGTAAACATAGTCTCATTTACAGACAAACAATTTAAAGGTTTTTTTGATCTGCCGTCGATATTATGACAACCCACAAAGGCAGCGCCCACGGGCACACCATCTAATACGAACCATTTTGATCTTTTGACCCAACAAAAAAAATAAATGATCCGTTCACAATCTCATGGCCAGCTAATGGTAGAATACCTCAAGTCGGGAGTGATCCCAGAGGGTTTGCAAGTTAAAAATATTCCAAGGTCTGTTCTTGGATGACCCTAAATTTATGGCCGATTTTAGCAGTGTAGTAATAAATGCTCCCGGGACTGGGTAATCCTTGTGATATCCATGGCAGAAGAGGAATCTAAAAAACAGAAAGAGGAATTAAACAACCTTGACAAAAAAATCCGAGAGGCACATTGTTTCTCCTTAGAAAGAGATAGCTATAATGGCACATGATTGACTAATTGTTTTCTAATCTTGACAAATAATGAATTTGGTTGTTATCATGTATATATACCAGAATGAAATGGTGTTTAAGATTTTAGACACATGATTCAGACTAATGAATCGCACTTAATTTTTAAGCATTTGTTATATGTGGGTGTTTTATGAACATTCAAATATATATCTTTTTTTCAAAAACCATGCATCCGCACCTATCTCCATGTTGAATAAGTGTGTGTAAAAGTTACAGGGGGAGACTTGAAACTACCTTCTAGCTGGAAGGGAGGAAGCTGTTTTGTGGAATATTGTATACATTATAGGACTTTACAGCTCTTTATAGCTGATGTTAGCTGATGATAGCGACACATGTTCAGAGTTCCTGTAGGCACCTATGGCCACCAGATAGGTCTTACATGTAGCCACCTGCACTCCTGAGTGTGTGGGGTGAGACAAACAAGATAAGATGTTGTCTAAAGAACACAGGAGTGGATTGACATTATTGTCTTTCGCCCAGAAGCAACACCTTGACAATTTCCTTTTATATTGGGATCTATTCAACTCCTTTCTGTCCGGCTGAATGATTTGCACATTCTTCTGAGAGAGACCTAAGTAACCCGACATCAGCTTCTAAGGAACTCAGCCCTGTGGGCTACCTTCTCTGGGGCTGGATGAATCACTGCTTCCTCTAGTTGCTTTAATATGTGAAGATGCCCTGTATGTACATGAGTAGGCTCTTCGTGGGCTAGCTGAAGGAGCTCTCAGTACCACACTCACGTTGGCCATTGAGGGACTATCATTATCATCTTGCTATTTGTTAAGTTGCTGAGCTTGCGATAGAAGGATCTTTTGAATCAACGGAGTTGTCCGAAATGCATAACACCACATCCCATCTCACGGAATGTGAAACACATCTCCCAGGGAGTATGATATGATATGATAGGTTATTTATAATGAGCTTTATACCTAGAGGTTTCTAAGCACGGACCTGGGGATCGAACCTGTGTTGCTCTGTGTCGTATTGCTTCCAAGGTGAGCACGTTGCCGCTGTGCTGTCCTCACGAGACAGTATACACTCTGATCTGTACATCAGACATAAAGAGTACATTTTTGTGTTCTCCTGTGTTGCAAACAGGTCTACCTCTGGGTGACCCCATCATCTGAATACTGTGCAGAGCACCATTAGGTTTAGTTCCTATTCGTAGGATGTGGAACCTAGTCTGCTGAGTCTGTCTACTTCCATGTTCTCATCCCCTGGAAGATGCACCGACTGGCTTACTGCCCAGTTTCCAAGTGTCTACTGCTAATCTGCAGACAGTCAGGGACCTCGTCCACCCGACTTGTTTATGGAGTACATTGCTGTGTAACCATCTGTCATGATGAGGATGGTTGCGCTGCTTATGAGCCGCTGGAACGCTTTTAACGCTAGTGAGATTGCTAACAGCGCCAGGGAGTTCATGTGAAAGCTCTTTTCTTAAAGACTCCATTTCCTATGAATGGTAAAAGTGCTCAAGGTCACGTCACACCCCAGCCTTCTGAGAAGGAATCTGTGGTAATCATCACTGTATGAGGGGTTTCACAGAACAGAGCCCCCTTTATGACTTTGGACTCCTGCTTCCACTGTGAGATGTCCTGATGCAGAAAGGAGGGGATTGAGATGTTGTCTGATTGGCTCCCCTACTTCTGGTCCCATGAATTTGCGAAATTCATTTGAAGTTCCCTCATCTTTAGTCTGGCCAGTGGCACTGTGTGGACACACAACACCAACAACCCCAGAATATGCTGGTACCACCATGGTGACGTGGACTGTCTCAATACAAAGAGATTGATTGCCAGAACAATATAACTGAACCTGTACGGGTTGGGAACTTCTTGTCCCATAGAGTGTCTGATCTGATTCCTAGAAAAACGAAATCTTGCGCAGGAGCTACCTCTGACTTCTTCAGTTTGATTGAAAACCCCAGGTCGACAGTAAATGAATCAGCCTGTGACATGAGGATGCCACCTTTTGTGGGGAACTGTCCCGAATGAGCCAGTCTGCGAGATAGGGATATATGTGGTGGCCCTCTATTCTGAGAACAGAGGCAATGGCATTCATTATCTTTGTGAACACACAAGGAGCAGCGTTCAAACTGAACAGGAGAACGTTGTACTGAAAGTGATGGCCCATTACAGTAAATCGTAATATTTGCCAGTGCACAGGCCAGATGGGGATATAAAAATACATGTCCTCCATGTCCAGGGAGCACATCCAATTTCCCATGCAGAGCGCCACGTCTATGTGTGCTGCGTCACCATCTTGAACATTTATACGAGGAGGAAAAAGGTTTAGTTATGGTAAATCCAGGACTACTCTCAGGTCAGCCTGGCACTTCCTGTCCTGTGAATAGCAAATACTCTTGAATAGTAGCCCAGACCAATCTCCTTCTGTACAACTTTTTCCACTGCTTGGCTGTGAACCAGAGTAACTTGATAGGAGAGCTGGTGATCAAATTTGAAAGAGGGGAGATGCAGTAGGGTAGTCGGAGGAAAGTGGAAGTCAAAACCGGCTGAAACGACAGAAATGAGTCACATGTCTTCAAAGAGATGACACCATGCTGAGGGTGAGTTGATAACACAGCTTCCCCCTCCATTTGTCTGAACCTGGCACCCAGAGCCTGGTTTGTAGCCAATGTAGAGTGGGGACCAAGGCACACCTTTTTTGCTTCCACTAAAACATTCTTTTGCAAACCCCAACTTCCTGTTGCTCATGGTGAGGAGCAGGTACTGCCAAGAAACTCTTCAAGACCTAACATACAGTCGTGAAATGCTTTCGGCGAGTATGAAGTTTCTTCCTCATCATCTGTTTTTCCCCGAGGAGACTTTACTGCTTGAGCATTCAATCCTGTAGGCACATTGTGACTCATGTCTAGTGGCTGGGCGGACGCAGTAGGTGGGCCGCTACCAACACCAGAGGAGGCAATGGAGGAGGAGGCAGGGTGCAGGTGGAGGTGGGGGAGATGGAAAAGGAGGAGGCGAAGGCAGAGGTATCAGAACCAGTAGTTGAGGATATGGGTGCAGCACCAGCATCTGAACTTGTGGAACCACCTCCCTGATCACATTTTGCAAAATGCCTGTCACCTGTTGGGACTTCATTAGTAACATAAACCAGTCAAAGAACCATTCCTTAGATGTTGCTTGGGACGCTGATTGTCTCTGGGACACAGATGAAGCTGCCACAGACACTGGTTTATAAGTGGTGGAAGCAATTGCTGTCTAAGTGGTAGCAGCTGTTGGTGCGTAAGTGGCAGCAACTGTTGATGTCTAAGTGGTGGAAGCCGTTGGTGTTTAAGTGGTGGAAGGCCTGTCTGAAGATTGTCTGACCTGGTAGCCTCTAGACTCAGGTCTATGCCCTGATGGCAAACGATATGATGTAACCCAGGGAACAGGGCACCGCTCAACCTTTGAGTCACCAAAGGCCAATGGTGGATTACTGCCTAGATGAGGGACCCCCTCTGAAGGAGAGTATCCCACTGAGTATTGCGACTCTTCCCTGGGGAATGCTCTGGTGTCTCAATCTGTTTGGTCGCCATAAATGGACAAGGTCGAATTGGGTTACTCAGAGTCTGGTTGCTCGGTGTGAAGCACCGACCAGTAGGCTCTTTACTGTCTTCGAGACATAGCTCGGTATTGTGAATTACCTCAGATGTGGGTCCGAAAGGCTCAGTGCCCTCAGCCATGGCATAGGCCTGGTAGTGTTTTCGTATGTAGGTGCCCACTCAGGTGTAGACCTTGTAAGAGGATTCAATTCAACACTACAGCTAAGTCAACGCCTAGTCTATAATACTGAATGAAAACCCTTATTGATATATCTTTATGTCCAGTTCATGCGTTCTGGATGACTACCCCTATATAACACCCCTCTCTTGGAATCCCCCTGGCCCCACTGAGCCAAGAAGTAGTTCTGTTTTGCAAGTTAAAAGGTTTATTTGATAATTTAAAATATATATATATCCCACTTTATAATAAATTAATAATTGAATAGCACACTTAATCTGATATGATAAATATTAACAACGGAGAATCTGGCACTAGCACACTTCTTATAATCACTAATGAGTTGACATGAAATGGATAAGGTAGCACACTGGTAAATAGGAACAAAAGTATAATGTGGTAGAGGATGCTTTATGTAAGCTCAGGTGGATGCAATATTCAATGAATGCAGTACAGAAAATACTCAATGTGATTTCAACCAAACAATGTAATCACTTTTCTCTGGCAATCCCCTCCCCCCCTTGATGCAAGGCAAGGAAATGGAAGGAAAACACACAGTTCTCAGAAATGCAATCAATGTAAATCAGTTCACCCCAGCAAGCTTACACTACAGAAAACAGATAGGAGTTTTGAAAACACAGGCAAAATGCTTTGATATGTGCTAGCAATGGATGAGAAATATGCTGGAAATGCTTTTAATTCCCTTTCAGAGGTTCAGGGTGAGTGGTATCTAGTTAATACTAGTCCCGGCTCACACTAGCAATGATGCAGGGATAGTTAGCAGGTTAAACGAATTTCTGGCAAATGGAAGGCAAAACTGCTGTCTTTTTACACGTTGAGAAATTTGCAAATCGCGGCAAAATTTGCGGATGCGCCGAGCGCTATTACAGAGGAACCACAAGGACTATCTCTATCGTTTTGGGGTCCTAGGAAAGCCTAGGATCTCATCTTCCAAATGAAAGTTACTGCAAGTCTCTAGCACAAACGGTTGCGGAGATATGAGCGATTAAATAAAGGTCGTTTTTCAGATTTGAAATTTTAAAGTTCAAAAAGACAAGTGCAGCTTGCAACTAGAAAATGACAAGTGACAGCTTTACAACGACAGGTGACAGTTAGGAGACAGTTCTACTTAGATTAAAATAGGATTGAATTATATTATTTTAACTAGGAGATTGGTTCTGCACAGTTTTCTAGGTACTCACACTATATTCTTGAGTGAAATGGGCCTCGTCACGGATCTGGTCAGGGTTTTAAACTGGACTCTGGTCTGGTCTGGTCTGGCCTCTGCACTTCACTCAGCTCTCTGGGTCAGCTCTCTCTGCTGGTCTGGGTCTCTCTGGGTACAGCACTGCTTTCTCTCTGGTCTGGTCTCTTAGTTCTGGATAGATTGAAGTCTCTAGTTTGGCTCTCTGGAGGTTTGATGAATTTGAAGTCTGGATCTCTGGATGTTGTATGGTCCGGCAGAGTGCGTTGCAGCAAATGGAATTGAAGGTCCCTATCTGTCCTGTCTGTCTGATTTTATGTGTTTAGAATGTGGGTGTGTTCTAGCATCACTGACCCTACCTCTCTCTCAGCTTCTAATTGGTCAAACTTCCATTTATCATTTGATTGGGGAATGAACTGTGAGTCAGAGGGATGTCATTTTATGGCTTGCAGATAGGACACTCCTCTGTCAGATTGCACACATTCTATATTTGATAATAAAAGACATATTTCACAGTAACACAGTTGCTTGAAATTACATATACATGGTGTGGCTGAATTTAGCCATGTCTCTGTCCAAATCTGCTGTTTCTAAGAGCTTGCATTCAGAAATGGCACATAATTGACTTTTTAACTGATTTTTCACTTTCTGACATTGACCCAACTTTACATACATGTGTGCAGGGAGTATGGACATTAACTGATGAAGTTTCAGATTTTTAACATGCATACATTTAGAGTAATATCCACTTTTCCGCTGACACCCCCCTGAACATACCACCGGTTCTAAAAACCTCTTAAACTGTGGGCAGAAAAATCACAAGAATTATGGTATCATTTATAAAATTTTCACATGTCCGCTCTATGAGTTATTCATCTTTTTAAAGTTATGTTCTGGCTCCAAAGGGGTGTGGTTTCCTCTCAGCACAAGGTAGAAATACTGGTTTATCCAGTTCTGCCAAGCCAGCTTGCTCTCACAGGCAGTGCTCCTCCCCTTTCCTCAGGAGGAAGCCACTTTTTACGACCATTTACGACTCCTGCCAATAAAACCTTTGCCTGAGCCAGGACAGGGCTTTGTTCACTTTCCTGCAGAGCACAGGTAATTCAATTATCAGATAGATGGCATATCCTTAGTGTGAGCAGCAAAAAGGCAGCTAGGCCTGGGAACACAGCTGTGACTCAAGTTTCACTCCTGATGGGGGTAGTTGCCAGGCAGAATTCAGTTCCTTAAGCCAGTTTCAGATAAAATGTCACTTTTTGTTCCCCAGTTCCTGCATTCAAATAAAACTAAACATTTTTACATATGCAGCTAGAATGCTGATTCTAAGTGCAAAACTATGGCATTTCAACAGTTACAAAGGCATGTGACACCAAACATAGGTCACTCATTTCATCTAAACATTTTCGATTTTAGTGTCTTTAAATCCAGTGCAACTTAAACTGCTGACTCCATAGCAGTTTTGTTATAAGCACTGTTTTGGGCTCTTCATTTCCCAGATTTTGTAAGCACACAAAACCTCATTCTGCCAAATGTCTGCTGGTGTTCAGTGAATATTTTGCACATGTTGCAATGTTTAAAATAGACACTTTGGCTTGCCTTCAGAGAAACACAGGGTGGTTTTAAAACGCCGGCTTTTGGATAGTGGTGAGTACTGGTACTGCACCCATTTTTGGGATTTAAGAATGAATTCCCCACAATTCTAGGTTGCATTTGGCAATCAGCATTGCCATTCCCAATGGTTTCAGACTACTGTGCGGGTAGTCCAATGGTGGTTTTAGGCAGTGTCCTTCTGTGCCCATAACATCGGCGAAAATGGGTGGCAGCCTATTCTTCCTGCATTTCCCTGTGCATTTTCTGGGAAGCTCTGGCCATCATGATGTTTTCATGTCAGTACTGCACAGTTTTGAGGTAGGGCTCGGATGCATGGGTAAATACATCCCACAAGCCCCCCTCTTGCGATGGCCATTCGGTTTCACTGATGGGACTCGCAAGATCTGGGATGTTTCCTCATCTTCTTCCAATAGATGGCACAGTTCAGCATCTTTTCCTCCATCCGGTCGGATCGATCGGTTCTCCTCGCCGGTCCTGATGGGAATATTGGGTGGTACCCCGAGCCCGTTGCGTCTCAGCTCCCGGTCTCCGGATCGTCCTCCTTGGCCCGTCTCAAGGTTTTCTTTCTCCTAGGACGACAAAGGAAGAGCGGCAATACCTATTCATAGACGTTTTTCCACCACCGTTGAGATAGTGGGGCAGCATATGCATTTCATCATCACGAAACATTACATTCTTATTTTGAAAAAAAAAACAGTATAACTAAGAGACAGTTTCATGCAAATCACAATATTTTAGAGACTAGATGTGGTATGTTTTATGATTGGAACAGAATTAGTCTGAGACAGTACCCGCTAGGATTCCAGAGGATTCCTCCAGTTGTTGCAGAGTGTGCCTGGGATGGCAACATTTCAACTGGTTTATGTGGACCCACTTGTCTTCCCCCGCTGCCAAAGGACCTTTGGGGGTGTGGATTTTATAGGCCACAGGGGAGATCTTATCGACGATCTCAAAGGGTCCCTTCCATGTAGGCAAAAATTTGCGCTGCTTGGCCTGGTTCCTTTGGAAGTTGTATAGATAGACCCGGTCTACCACCTGATATTCCTTCCTGGAAGTTTTCAGGTCATAATGGGTCTTCATGCTATCAGCTGATCTTTCTAGATTCCGCTGAGCATAAGCAAAAGCATGTTGGAGGTGTTTCCTTAAATTCTCTACATACTCATGAGTAGTGGAGGCATTTATCAGTGTCTGCTCTTGGGTCCTGTAGAGCAAATGCTGAGGAAGCACCATCTTGCGCCCAGTCATCAACTCAAATGGTGACATTTTGGTTGCAGATGAAGGGGTAGATCTGATGGCCATTAGGACCAGAGGTAATCGGATATCCCAACTTGGCCCAGAATCTGCCACAAACTTCTTTAATATGCTCACAATTGTCCGGTTATATCTCTCTACTGCCCCAGAAGAAGCTGGTCTATAAGCAATATGCAGCTTTCTCTTGACCCCCAGTATCTCCCACATCTTTGTCATTACTTCACTGGTGAAGTGGCTACCCCTGTCTGACTCAATCCTTTGAGGTAGACCAAAACGGGAAAAGATGTGGTTAATCATCAAGGCAGCTGCCGTTTCTGCCTTGCAGTTTGGGGCTGGGAGACATTCCACCCACTTGGTAAACAAGCATGTCACGGTCAACATGTACTTATTCCCCCTAGCCGAGCGAATCACAGGGCCTACAAAGTCGATTTGTAAATCTGACCATGGCAGTGTCATCCCCCTCTTTTGGAGAGGCGCACGGTGCGTGAGGGATGATGGCTGAAATTGTGCACACACAAGACACCCCTTCAAGTATTGGTCGAGGTCCTGCCCCATGTGTGGCCAGCATGCAACCTCTCTTAAGATTTCCAATGTTGTGTGAAACCCCCTATGACCGGCAGTGGCCGCATCATGGGCGTGACTTAACATCAGGCTTCGGAATGAGGTAGGAACCACCCACTGATCGTGGCCAGCTTTGGATTTCCTTACCAGCAAACCGTCTTGAATCCGGAACATTTTTGGACATTTCATCAACACTCTTAGGTCCTCTTTCCCAATGTAATCGGTATCCGTCAGGGGAAAGTTCTCAGGGTCCTCAAGGTGCTGGTAAAATTTACCAATAATTGGATCCCCCTTCTGAGCAGTAATCAAATCAGCATCAGGGGTCTCCTTACTCCATTGTACAATTGAAAGGTCGTTGTGAGCATTTGTCTGGGACCTAGTGATGGCAGTGACCTGGATTTCCCCCAACAGGGACTCAATCTCAATGAGATCCCCTTGGATGGCCCCGGTTTTGGCCAGCTGATCAGCTAAGTCATTTCCAGTTTTGTCTGGTCCCTCTACTTTGGAATGACCCTTAATCTTCTTCCAATAGATGGTCATCCCATTCGATGTGACCAGATCATCAATGTTTTGGATCAACTTCCCATGTTTCAAGGGTTTGTTGTTAGCACATAACATGCCTCTGGTTTTCCAATTAACCAGGTGCTCCACGAACCCGTTCCGTACATAATCCGAATCTGTGATTATGACCAGTTCGTGGAGTTGATGCTGGACAGCAGTGAGGATGGCCTGATGCACAGCCATCAATTCTGCCACCTGACTACTTCGGGGACCAATTTTGTATCCAGCGGAGGGTTCTGGGGACTCATTCACCCATGCAATCCCTACGCCGGCCACCAGTTCTTTCTCCCCGTCGTTGTCAACATGGTAAGAGCATCCATCCACATAGACAGTGGGCATTCCCTCACACTTGTCCTCTTCAAAGACTTTGTGGGGGGAATTAAGGTATGCCTCCATGTTGTCCTTTATTTTTAGACTTTCGTCCTCGAGACAGTTTTCTCTGGCACAATCATGCAAGTCAGCCAGACCTTGCGCGAGGGGACTCTTCTTGTTTTGGCCATATCTGACTTCCACAGGAAAGCCTTGCATTGACAGAATCCAGGAAGTAATTCGGGAATTACTCACATTTCCGGCCCGGATTCTGTCACTTTGGAGATATTGCAGAGGCTGGTGTGGAGTCTCCACTATGATGTGCTCCCCCTGGATAAACGGGCGGTAATTCTTCAATGCCCACACCGTTGCCAGGAGTGCCTTCTCACAATCGTTGAATTTTTCCTCCACAGAGGATAAAGTTTTGCTCGCATAGGAGATTACTTTATTGACCTTGTCATGCTTTTGGTATAATACTGCCGTCAAGCACGTATCAGAGAACCCCGTCTCCAGGAAGAACTCCTTGTTTCTGACAGGGTAAGCTAGGCAAGGCGCTTGTGAGAGGCTTCTTTTGAGTTGTTTTACCGCCTTGGCTTGTTCTGGACCCCATTCCCACTTGACCCCCCCCTTCAGGAGATGAATCAGGGGTCTGGTGATCTCTGCGTAGCCCTCAATGAACTTTCTGCTGTAATTAGTCAGTCCAAGGAGGCTCCTTAGTTCTCGCAGAGTTGTGGGGTCTTTCAGTTTCTGAAGTGCTTCCACTTTCTTTTCCTGGGGACAGAGGCCCTGAGGAGTAATCTCATGCCCCAAGAAATTAACACGGGTTCTACACCACTGTGCTTTCTGAAAGGAAAGTTTTGCTCCGGCAGCCCTCAACTGTGTCAGAACATAACGGATCTCCGCTATGTGTTCCTCCACAGATGAACTTTTGATGAGGACATCATCTACATAAGCCAGGTTACCCCTCGCACCCAGGTCGGGCATGGCCTTATGTAGGAAAATGTTGAATTCATTACCGGAGTTAAGGTATCCGAAGGGAGTCCGGGTCCATGTGTACTGCTGGCCCCCAAAGGTAAAAGCCAGTTTGTATTGGTCCTCCCTGCTGACAGGCACGGTCCAGTATCCATTGGTCAGGTCTATTGCTGTGAATACCTGTGACCCCTGAATCTGGGCCAGCCTTTGGTCAATGTAGGGCAGAGGCCATCGGGAAGTATGGACCCGTTTGTTGAGCTCCCTAAGGTCGGCGCAGAGTCTCCACTGGCCGTTTGGCTTCAATATTCCCAGCACCGGATTATTGAAGGTGCTGTGGACTGGACGGATTATTCCCCGGGACTCAAGGTTCTTAATTATTTCAGTAAGGGACTCCATTGATGCGAGAGGCAAGCGATATTGCTTCACAAACACTGGGGTCATGCCAGGGTCCGTGGGGATTGTTGTTGTGTGGATGTCGGTACGACCACAGTCATATGAGTCTACCGCAAAGAGATCTTGGAAATCCAAGAAAACTTGTTTCAACTTTTGCTTTTGTTCCAGAGTCACACAGGCATCAGCTAGGTTGACTCTCTCTTCCACCATCTGCCTGAAGCCTGGAAAGACTTCTGGTTTGGCTATCTCCGCGGCCTCCTCCAGCTGGGTGGAGAAGTCCCTGGTCAGAGTGCTGATTTGGACCGGAGGCTTCAGGTGGGAAAGGCAGCCCTCATGGACCTGGAAAATCACCTCATCCCTCCTGAAGTCACACGTCACATCTTCCTTACCATAAGGGCAGGAAGTGTACACCAGGAAGTTCCCCCCATGCCGGGTAAAAATCCTGTCTGGTGTTGTATTGTCCTCACTGTCACTGTCAACACAGTCCTTGGGGATTGGTCCTAACAGTTCATTTACAAGATCAATGGAGAAATGTCGGTCATCAACCGCCATTCCAATAATGGTGCCTGCGGCTAGAGTAATACTCTTTAAGTCGCTGTTATCCACCTCTATTAGAATGGTGTCATGTTCTATGTTGACTAATGGAGTTGGGTTTACCCCCAACCCTTGCTGTTGGAGAGAAGCATTTAGATGTGTGTAAGCATCAGGGTTTTTCAACTCTTGTCCCCTTTTAACTTTCACTTCCAGGGAGAATTGTCGGGTCCTTTCTGGGATGGTGACTTCCTCTTTAACCTGAATTTCGACTGCATAAGGTAGCAATTGAGCTGACCTAAATGCTTTTTCTGGATCAACAAAGCCCATGGGATTATCCGCTAATCGGGACCAAGCTTTGAAGTTTATTAGGTCCAAACTAATGGCAAAGCGATTGAGAATGTCACTGCCTAAGTAAAAGGCGGCAGTGACGTCTCGCACGACCCAACATTTATGGACTATGCTCTTGTTGCCAATGGAGATTTTGAGCATACACCTGCTTGGCAGGAGATGTTTTGAATTGGGTGCTTCCAGGTACATTTCCCATTTGTCTATCAGTTTGAATGTGGGAATGGCTGGATCTTTTGGGAGTTGGCAGAACATGGCTTCGCTGATGAAGCTCTTACCGTTGCTCACACACACTCGAGCGAGAACAGAGTCCTTCCCCTCATTTAACTGAACAGGGATGAACAACTGCTCTCCAATTTGCTGAATATCAGCCAGGCTCTGAGCTGATTTCACATCTTTCTGGACTATAGGAGTGGGAGTTTCTGATTGTGGATTAGTATAGAATTTCAGAGTGTTTCCTTCCAGTGTGGAATACCACTTTAAACTGGGAGGAAGGTTGATTTTCAGAAATAGAGAGGACCCCCCATCACCAGTCTGTTGTCCTACTGCTATTACTGTCACATCTGGAATTTGGCTATTCTGGAAGTGAAATTCTACTTGGTCAGATTTTTGTTCAACCATGTGGCATGTGCCGTTTAAACTAACATGGTTGACACTCTGTTTTAATTTTATTGGTCGGCTAGTCTGGGTCCAGAGGACCTTGTTTACACAATCTATTAGGGGTGACAACCTTCTCAGGAGGTCATTCCCTAGTAAACAAGGGGTGCCCTCTGGGGTCACAACTATGACCGGGTGTTTCAACTTATGTCGCCCAATTTTAATGTCCAAATCTGCCGTCCCCTCGACAGGAATTTCCTTCCCGTCAAAGTTCTGCAGTTGTCCAGGAAGAGAGGTGAGAGGAATTTGGTAATTCTCTCCCCTTCCTGCATTCAGTTCATCAAAGGCCCTTCTGGACAGAAGGGTAGCTTGAGATCCAGTGTCCACCAGTGCCGAGATTGTACCCTGCCCCTGTACTTGTACCGGGGCATAATATCTTCCCTCCTTCTCCTCAAGGGGGCACAGATAATGTACATTTTTGGACAACTGGTGGGCTAACTTTCTGGTTTTGGACATTGCTAGCGAAGAGATTTGGGCAGAATTCTGTGGAGAGTCTTGGGAATCTGAAAGAAAAAGTTGGCAACTGGAGATCAGAGCCATTGTGGGTTCCCCTGGTTCTGGTTCTGGGCTGCCCCCCCCTTTTTGGAGGCAGTCCCCAGGATGGGTTTGAACCAGGGGATTTTCTTGCTGTTGGTTCTGGGATGAGATGGTGGGCAGCGGTAGCTCAGTCTCCACATCTCCCCAGTCTGGATTTGCATCCCTAGGGACCCATTTTTCTTTGGGGGGAGTTCCCCCCTCTCTGAAGGAGAAGATCCTTTTCCCAGGATCCTCTGAGGATCCCTCTCCCTCAAATTGGAAGATCTGTACCTCCTCCTCAAACTGAGTCTGTTTGGGTCTTTTGTTTCTCCTACCCCCCCTCTGCTCCTTAGGAGGCAGATTTTCAGGGGCAAGAGATTTTGTTTCCGGTTCCTGGGTTTCCAGGGGCTGTTTACAAGTGAGGAAGGAAGCTTCCTCCAAGGCTTTACACCCCCCTTCCCTTTGTGCCTCCTCCCTGGGAACCGGTGAGTTATCGGGGTGCTGCCCCTGTCATTGTTCTGGGGCACCAGGTCCAGAGTTGGGTGCGTTCTGCGCCGGCATGCCCATCTGAATGTTCTGCTGAGCCCTCAGTATGTGCCCCAGATCCCGCGCCATGTTTTGAACCTGGCGCTCTAACTGGGAAACCCGCTCAGGCTGATACGGGGCCCTGTTTTCTCCCCTGGGCTGATCCCGGGAAGGGTAGCTGTCCCTCCTCTGGTAATACCCCGGGTTGGGAAGATTTGGGTACCCCTCCACCCTTGGCCTCCCCTCTCCCGGATTCAGTGGTCTGGGCTCAGGGAATTGGGGAAAGAAGGATGGATGGTTTTGGGGCTGAAAGTTGGGTGGATACCTGGGGAAAAAGTTCTGCCCAGGATTTGAAGAGTTTCTGCCCTCCGGTGGGAAGTTAGAAGGGAAGTTCCCTGGGTTAGGTGCTTGGCTGGATCCCCCCCTTGGGCTGGAGGAGTCCACACATAACCCAGGATGGGTCTGTTTCCCTTGTAACGGGGACTTACATAATCAGGAGAGCGAGGGACCCCATTTGTGGGGCTGCCTCCCTGGCTCCCTGTCTGTGACTGGCCCGAGGACCTTCTGGGCCTAGCATTATTAGGTGCAGGTAGGTTTTTAGGCCCCCCCATCTCCAAATCTAAAACGGGGGTGACCTTTACCTCTGCCACCTTGGCAGCAGCAGGGGTGGTGTTGGCTTTGGGGTTTTTCTGGGCATTACTTTTGCTATCTATCGGTTTCTGCACCTCATAGATCCGGGTAGCCTGTTCAATGACCCAATCTAAGGATCTTTTCTCGTGAAAATCCCTCACGAGCTGGGTCATGATGTATTTGGGCAAGGCATGGAAAAACGTATTTATGAACTCTCTACTATCTGTGCGCACCCTTCTTGTGGTCTGTGCAAAAGCACGCTTTAACTCCTGCACAAATTCTTGTGGGGCCTGATCCTCCCCACATTGCAAATTGTAGGCTGCCTTGCGAGCCTCTTGAGGATTTCTGTGAACAGAAAAATGTTTCAGGATGGCCGCCTTATATGTGGACCATCTTAAATGATTTTGATCCTCCAGCCCCGCAAAGAAACTGGAGTATTCCGGGGAGAATGTCCACTTTACATTTTGAATACAGCTTTGGCTGTCCTTCAAATGGAAAGTCTCCATCATTTGTTCAAACAACTCTAAGTGCTCCCAAACAGAATACTTAGCGTTCTTATGGTAAGGCGTGATGACGCTCCTGATCGCCTTAATCTGCTTTAAGGGGTCCTTAAGCAAGGCCCTTTTTGCCTTATTGGCCTTTTTGGTTCGGGTAAGCCTTGTCCATTCATCCTCGGACTCAGAGGCACTGCTCCCAGAGGTTCCCGTCTGATCTTCCAGGTTTTCCCGGATTCTGCGAGCCTGGGAATGGCTGGCAGAATGTGGGGACCTGGTTTCCTGTGTCCTGCGCAGTTCAGAGGAGTCTTCAGATTCCTCCTTGCTGCCAGGATTTGATGGGTACCCCCTCCACTGACCTAACTGGGCAGAGGTTTTCAGGATGCCCTTAATGGGCCTACTCTCCTGGGGTTCCCCACTGAACTGTACTGTACTTGGGTGCCCATACCCGGATGTCCACCCCTCCATTCCTGAGTGGTACTGGCCTATGAGCCCCATACTTTTAGCTGGATAGTAATCTGCCATCCCTGTGGCCCTGTGCTCATGTGCACCAGGGGACATGGGGGTGGCAGAGTCCAGGGACTGAGAGGTATGAGGGCCTCTGGTACTAGGGCTCCTGAGGTTATGCTCCGGAGTTTCCATTTCCCAGCGAACCTCATCTCTATCCGCCCCTGCTCCCTGTTGCAATGCAAGAGCCTGCATTTGTGCCTTCAGTTCCTCTGTTAAGGCCTTACTCGACTCTATCAGTTTCTCCTGCATCGCTACCTGTTGCTGGAGCCTATCATTGTGTTGACAGAGGGCCTCATTCTCCCTCTGTGCTTCCTGGTTGGTCCTGGAGAACTGGGCCAGTCTTTGCTGCAGGAGGTTTACCTCCTGGGCAATGTCCCTATTGGCCTGCTCCTTTCTTGCTAGAGCATCTTCCACCCTTCTGGTGTGCTCTACCAAGTTCTGGTTTTCTTTTTGGAGATCACCCAGCCCCTGGAGGGCCAGGTGATTTTCTTCAATTTCCTTTTTTAAGTGGCAGACTTCCTGGCCTATGGCGTCTCTTTCCTGACTAAGAGCCTGCATTTGTGCCGCCAGGTCGTCCCTCTGCCTTTGAAAGGCACCAGCTTTCTGGCGTTCTTCATCAAACTCTGCCTGGGTATCCAGGTCTTTCAAGATCAGCTTGTTGCTCTCTACCTTCACTCTATCTAGATGACTTTGCAGGGTGGCTACCTGCTCCGTGCATGCCCTGTTAAAGTCTAATTGTTGCTCCAGCTTTTTCTGGCTCTGCAGTAAGGAGTCCAAACTGTCTTGGTGCTCCTTCTGCAGGGCCAGAAATCTAGTATCCTGTTCTATCTTTTCCTGTTGCAGTATATCCATATCCTCCTTTATTTTAGTGATGTACCGTCTGCTGTCATTTTCTGACTCCTGGCTCCTCTGCAGCCTCTGCTCAGAAGAGACCAGGTCAGATTGGACCTTCTCTAACACCATCTGTTGCCTATTTGCCAGATTTTGGCTTTCAGCACATCTATCCTGCATGTCTCCCATATATAGGTACAGGTATGCTGCTATCCTGGCAATCTTATTGTGTTCCTCTTTGGCTTTAGGAGCCATATATAGTTCACTCAGGGCCACATGTAATGGACCCTGATCTCTCCATAAGTCTGACCCTGTTTCAGTGACCTGTCGCGTGATGGCCTGCAACCAGGCATCCTGGCCCTGTTCGGTCCATTCACCTCTCACAAACAGCTTATGCAAGAGGTGCTCTCTGGCTATTTTCATGTCTACTAAGGTCGTCATTCTAGAGATTGGTCTCTGTCCTGACTTACAGAAGTTAGTATTTTATTTTTTGCAGAACAGAACTTTTCTTGGAGTGTCCCTTTTGAGGAATGCTTCACAGCGTAATGCAGCGTGGTGATCCGACCGGATGTATGTATCCCGTCAGTTAGCACACTGTATTAAGCTGCACAAGTGGTAAATCTAACCCAACGTCTCGGCTCGAGCCCCCAATTTGTAAGAGGATTCAATTCAACACTACAGCTAAGTCAACGCCTAGTCTATAATACTGAATGAAAACCCTTATTGATATATCTTTATGTCCAGTTCATGCGTTCTGGATGACTACCCCTATATAACACCCCTCTCTTGGAATCCCCCTGACCCCACTGAGCCAAGAAGTAGTTCTGTTTTGCAAGTTAAAAGGTTTATTTGATCATTTAAAATATATATATATCCCACTTTATAATAAATTAATAATTGAATAGCACACTTAATCTGATATGATAAATATTAACAACGGAGAATCTGGCACTAGCACACTTCTTATAATCACTAATGAGTTGACATGAAATGGATAAGGTAGCACACTGGTAAATAGGAACAAACGTATAATGTGGTAGAGGATGCTTTATGTAAGCTCAGGTGGATGCAATATTCAATGAATGCAGTACAGAAAATACTCAATGTGATTTCAACCAAACAATGTAATCACTTTTCTCTGGCAATCCCCTCCCCCCCTTGATGCAAGGCAAGGAAATGGAAGGAAAACACACAGTTCTCAGAAATGCAATCAATGTAAATCAGTTCACCCCAGCAAGCTTACACTACAGAAAACAGATAGGAGTTTTGAAAACACAGGCAAAATGCTTTGATATGTGCTAGCAATGGATGAGAAATATGCTGGAAATGCTTTTAATTCCCTTTCAGAGGTTCAGGGTGAGTGGTATCTAGTTAATACTAGTCCCGGCTCACACTAGCAATGATGCAGGGATAGTTAGCAGGTTAAACGAATTTCTGGCAAATGGAAGGCAAAACTGCTGTCTTTTTACACGTTGAGAAATTTGCAAATCGCGGCAAAATTCGCGGATGCGCCGAGCGCTATTACAGAGGAACCACAAGGACTATCTCTATCGTTTTGGGGTCCTAGGAAAGCCTAGGATCTCATCTTCCAAATGAAAGTTACTGCAAGTCTCTAGCACAAACGGTTGCGGAGATATGAGCGATTAAATAAAGGTCGTTTTTCAGATTTGAAATTTTAAAGTTCAAAAAGACAAGTGCAGCTTGCAACTAGAAAATGACAAGTGACAGCTTTACAACGACAGGTGACAGTTAGGAGACAGTTCTACTTAGATTAAAATAGGATTGAATTATATTATTTTAACTAGGAGATTGGTTCTGCACAGTTTTCTAGGTACTCACACTATATTCTTGAGTGAAATGGGCCTCGTCACGGATCTGGTCAGGGTTTTAAACTGGACTCTGGTCTGGTCTGGTCTGGCCTCTGCACTTCACTCAGCTCTCTGGGTCAGCTCTCTCTGCTGGTCTGGGTCTCTCTGGGTACAGCACTGCTTTCTCTCTGGTCTGGTCTCTTAGTTCTGGATAGATTGAAGTCTCTAGTTTGGCTCTCTGGAGGTTTGATGAATTTGAAGTCTGGATCTCTGGATGTTGTATGGTCCGGCAGAGTGCGTTGCAGCAAATGGAATTGAAGGTCCCTATCTGTCCTGTCTGTCTGATTTTATGTGTTTCGAATGTGGGTGTGTTCTAGCATCACTGACCCTACCTCTCTCTCAGCTTCTAATTGGTCAAACTTCCATTTATCATTTGATTGGGGAATGAACTGTGAGTCAGAGGGATGTCATTTTATGGCTTGCAGATAGGACACTCCTCTGTCAGATTGCACACATTCTATATTTGATAATAAAAGACATATTTCACAGTAACACAGTTGCTTGAAATTACATATACATGGTGTGGCTGAATTTAGCCATGTCTCTGTCCAAATCTGCTGTTTCTAAGAGCTTGCATTCAGAAATGGCACATAATTGACTTTTTAACTGATTTTTCACTTTCTGACATTGACCCAACTTTACATACATGTGTGCAGGGAGTATGGACATTAACTGATGAAGTTTCAGATTTTTAACATGCATACATTTAGAGTAATATCCACTTTTCCGCTGACACCCCCCTGAACATACCACCGGTTCTAAAAACCTCTTAAACTGTGGGCAGAAAAATCACAAGAATTATGGTATCATTTATAAAATTTTCACATGTCCGCTCTATGAGTTATTCATCTTTTTAAAGTTATGTTCTGGCTCCAAAGGGGTGTGGTTTCCTCTCAGCACAAGGTAGAAATACTGGTTTATCCAGTTCTGCCAAGCCAGCTTGCTCTCACA
Source organism: Ambystoma mexicanum (assembly GCF_040938575.1). Classification (NCBI taxonomy): domain Eukaryota; kingdom Metazoa; phylum Chordata; class Amphibia; order Caudata; family Ambystomatidae; genus Ambystoma; species Ambystoma mexicanum. The sequence goes on from NC_090938.1 coordinate 195,365,039, forward strand.
GGCAGTGCTCCTCCCCTTTCCTCAGGAGGAAGCCACTTTTTACGACCATTTACGACTCCTGCCAATAAAACCTTTGCCTGAGCCAGGACAGGGCTTTGTTCACTTTCCTGCAGAGCACAGGTAATTCAATTATCAGATAGATGGCATATCCTTAGTGTGAGCAGCAAAAAGGCAGCTAGGCCTGGGAACACAGCTGTGACTCAAGTTTCACTCCTGATGGGGGTAGTTGCCAGGCAGAATTCAGTTCCTTAAGCCAGTTTCAGATAAAATGTCACTTTTTGTTCCCCAGTTCCTGCATTCAAATAAAACTAAACATTTTTACATATGCAGCTAGAATGCTGATTCTAAGTGCAAAACTATGGCATTTCAACAGTTACAAAGGCATGTGACACCAAACATAGGTCACTCATTTCATCTAAACATTTTCGATTTTAGTGTCTTTAAATCCAGTGCAACTTAAACTGCTGACTCCATAGCAGTTTTGTTATAAGCACTGTTTTGGGCTCTTCATTTCCCAGATTTTGTAAGCACACAAAACCTCATTCTGCCAAATGTCTGCTGGTGTTCAGTGAATATTTTGCACATGTTGCAATGTTTAAAATAGACACTTTGGCTTGCCTTCAGAGAAACACAGGGTGGTTTTAAAACGCCGGCTTTTGGATAGTGGTGAGTACTGGTACTGCACCCATTTTTGGGATTTAAGAATGAATTCCCCACAATTCTAGGTTGCATTTGGCAATCAGCATTGCCATTCCCAATGGTTTCAGACTACTGTGCGGGTAGTCCAATGGTGGTTTTAGGCAGTGTCCTTCTGTGCCCATAACATCGGCGAAAATGGGTGGCAGCCTATTCTTCCTGCATTTCCCTGTGCATTTTCTGGGAAGCTCTGGCCATCATGATGTTTTCATGTCAGTACTGCACAGTTTTGAGGTAGGGCTCGGATGCATGGGTAAATACATCCCACAACCTGGTAGTAGAGCTTTACATCCTCTCAGACTGGCATTTGGTACAAGGACTTTTAAGCCCCATAGCAAGTGACCTGGTAGAGTCAGACGACCTTCCGGGACATGTACCGGTAGCCCCAGGGTCCTCAGGTGCACCGCCGGTATGAGAGTCTTCAGGACTCCTTTCAGCCGAAGAGCTTCCCGGGATGGAGTCTCCGAGATGAGGTGAAGTGGAGAAGATGCGATTTACCTGCTTCTTGAATTTCTGTCGAGTGAAGACTTTGAGGTGCTCCTGCGGTGACCGCAAGAAGATTTCTTTTTGCCATGCCAGACGATATTTCAGGCACCGCTGTGTTAAGGCGTAACACACCGTGCACGAATCCCACTGGTGTTCAGCCTCCAGATATTCTAAACAGTGCGATTGGGGATCTGTTTGAAGTAGGATCTCTCGCAGGACGAGCATCTGGATAACCCACTCTCAGCCAGTGAATTGAAGAAACACAAGGAGAAAAAGGTGTTGCACAGCAGAAAATGCATGCGCTAGGCGAGGTAGGCCTGATCCTGTCATCACGTAAAAGAGGACGCAGGGGAGGGGCCAGTGGGCAAGGCTAGCAGTGCATGGTTATGCCCGTAGCGGTGCACTTGCACACTCTAAATGTAAAGGGCAAGCTTATTTTTTGCGAGGCAAAATGATGCGGTCTTGTCCTGCACCGGGACACCCACACAGTATGGGGGAAAGGGGACAGGATGTAGAAGTATTACCAATTACAAAAAGAATGTAAATTTTACAATCACATTTTATTTTTACCTGCCTGTGAAACACCTTGATTGTTTAATGGAAATTACTTTTAAAGTCCTTTCAACAGATAGGGCAGTAAAATACTCCCACATTAAAATCTTCTCTGTAGCCCTGGTGGCTGACTTTACTTTTCAATTACATCAACGCTGAAGGCATAATCAGTGGTGATCTTCCAAGTAGAGGTTCAGTGCCACGAGGCAGCTGATTTGGCAGTGCGCACTGTACAAGTAATTTGAAACAGCAAGTTGAGTCACATTAGAGGGTTTGAACTGATACACAGCTAGAAACAAATCATAAAGGTGATAAGGGCATTGGAGTCGTGGTTGCGTCCCACATAAAGAGTCAAGTTCTAACTGCCCACAATCCTTGTAGCCGGCTAGCTGCATTCTGTTAACAAGCAGACCGAGTCATCTGGAAACCTTCCCCTCGTGGTCGGCCATGATTGGCTGAGAGTCAGGCACTGTATTAGTAATTGGCGAGAGGGGTGTGGCAGTCTCCCAGCAAGTGGGGAGACTTAGAATGCAGGCCTTACCAGATGGTAATTCCAAAGCCCTGAGCGTCCTCAGGGTTGGCGGCCGCAATCTCCCATCACTGTGGAATGAGGTAAGTTCCTCCACTCCCCCTCCCTACATTTCCCTTCCTTACCCCCCCCCAAATGTTCCTTCCTTCCTTCCCTTACTACCTCGTCAACACTAACCTGCTTTTAAGGATCTGACGGGCTGAAAACACTTCTGTCTCCAGCGTGTCTGCTCCCGATCTGCAACAGGCCGCCATGGAAAGTGAAGTCCCTTCTCTCCTTTCCATGGCAGTCATTTTTTTTGTTTACTTTTTTCCTTATTTGTCAATGGCCACCATGGAAAGGGAGAAGGGACTACGTGTAGTCCTTTCTCCCTTTCCATGGTGGTCATTTTGTTTGTTTACATTTTTGTTTTTGTTTTCAATGGCTGCCATGGAAAGGGAAAATGGACTACATTTAACCTTATCCGTCAGCCATTTTTTTACTTTTTGTTCTGTTTCGAAATACTGGAGCGTTTCGCAACAAAAAAAAAATGCTTTTAATACCCCAGTATTACTTGCCAGGGTACTTACAGCAATGAGCCTGTCGCCGGTGGGGGGCTTACCACAGAAGTAAGATGAACAGTCAACAGAAGCCCTTTGCCCCTCCAATCTCACTCTTATTTTCCGGTTCCACCATTTACGTGGGTAGCTTGCTTCTGAATTTTACTCAGGATTCAAAATCTACATAAAGTCAGCACATGCAACATATCTCCTCCCCTTACTCCAACATATGCAAACTATGTTAATCTTACTTCTGAATAAAAGAAGACTTTGTTCATATCTGAAGTGTGCTGCCTCAGCTTCCATGAGGACATAATACAGGCGATGAGGATGATAGTTCGTGTCAGCAGCCCCAGCCCTGCAGTGTGCATCTGAGTGGTACATGGAGCCACCGAGGACCGACTCACAATGAGGTGGCCTTTAAGGGGCAATCCTGTGCTGCATCGGCGAGACGTATGCGGGGGCATTGCTGTGTCTTCTCAGCGTGTTATGCAGAGACCTGTCTCGGTAGGGTGACCACATTTAAAAAGTAAAAAACTGGGACAGGGCAACTAACATAAAAGTAGGACTAACTCTTGAAAGTGGATGGTAAGGCACTACATTTCAGTAGCGTTTGGAAGAGAAGTGGGTTTAAGTGATACTGTTCAAATAAACACAAATTGTAATTAATGTGTCACAAACTAACACTATGGTAAGTTGCAAAATGAAGCATGTCTTCTGTGCGAGATTGTTCATTCCTGCCTGCCAGCTATGAAGACCTACTACCAAAAACCAGGACCACTGCACTTTCAAATGGAACATAATCTTGACTATGGGGGACGGACCTCCAAATTCCATGACAGTCCCAGCAAAACCAGGACATCTGGTCACCCTATGTCTCGGACATTGGAGCCTGTCACTACCTGATCACAGCTCTTCATCCCGACATCATGGTGAGTGAACCGTTGTTGGAAACTCTATTGTGCGTTACATGCATGTGCACAGAGATGCCATCTTTAAATCAGGCAGAGCACTAGGAGAGTACCATAAGGAAGGTTGACTTGTCATTTTGAGGTCAGGCACGGCAGTTTTGATTGGTAAAACTGCGACCTGAAAAATCGGGCAGCCTGCATCACTTTATTAACAGTACGTATAGTATAACTGGTAGGCACCAAAGACACACTTAAACTGGACCCTCAATACAAGACCTTCAACATTAACGACACTCCTATTACTGTGGCACAAGCAGTCAAAACTCTAGGAGTTTTTATTGACTCTTCTATGTCCATGACGCGCCAAGTCAGCGCCATTGCCTCCTCTGTAGCACTCACCGCAAAAATCATTAATGCGGTCAACCCCTCCCTTTGAACCACAACCCGCCTAGCAATAGCCATGGCTACAGGTGGGGCCAAACTGGACCACTGCAATGCCCTACTCCTGCAAACTTCCTCTAAAAACCTCCATAGGTTACAAGTCGCTCAAAACAATGCTCTCAGAGCTGCGCTGGGCATACCAAAAACGGAACATATATCACAGAGCGCATTCTTTTTAAAACCATGGCATTCACACTCAATTGCCTCGCCCGCACTGCCCCCCCTATTTATCGGAAAGCATTACTCCTGTCACATCGGTCAGACCCATAAGAACGCACCACTGCAACCGGATGTTCAGTTTACCTCCAAGTACCTCCCTATCGCGTCCCAGTTTCTACCCCGCACAACACACCACTATCTAGTTCCACTGAAACCAGGCACTCACTGTAACGTGTAATGCCACTGCTGAGTGTATCCTGTATTGTCTTTACTGTTCATTTTTCTCGCAACTAAGTAAGTCTACTGTAACAGCGCCATGATGCCCAAGGGCCATTTTTTGCGCTTTATAAATGTGAGTAAATAAATAAATAACGAATCAGCGCTCTGCAAGCAAAAGAAAAGGGGAAAAAAACGGTTGCAGGTATACAGGCACAGTGCAAGGAGCATGAGCCTGGGAAAGAGGGGGACAAGTTGAAAAATGACAACCATTCATGTTCTTTCCTGCTGTGGGAAAACCCATGATAAAATGACAAGGCTGGAAGATATTAACATGGCGTGTACGGTACCAATTTTTACGGCTGACCACAAGGACTCCCTCTTATACCGTTGTTTAGCACATGAACTTCAAGAAATGTAAAGACGATTGCTGGATATTTCGACATAATGTTTTCGACTTATTCACTGCACACCGATTAAAAGGCCAACGAGACAACTGAAGAGTTCATAACATCACTGGGGGGTTTGGCTATTAAATGCAATTTTGACCCTTCTAGAGATGAACATGTACGTGACCAGCTGATGATACGTTATAAGGACCATAAAGTGAGGGAGACACTTTGGTGAGAAGGAGGTAGTGGAGGAGAAATAACTCGGGAAAGACTGATAGAGAGTGCCGATATTGTCGAACACAAAGAGACAGGCATAATAGAACTTGATAATGAAGCTGGAAAAAGGACGGCAAGTACTACAAACCAAGTTGAGCGCAGTAAGGAGTGGAAGGAGTGTAAACATATAGAGGAAGGCAAACAATTGTTTAGGAAGAAGCCAGAGTCAAGTGAAAAGCTTGATGGGAAGACTAATATGAAAAGGTGTTTCCGATGTGGGAGCATGGAGCATTTGGCCAATGACAAACGTTGTTCTGCACAGCATATTATTTGTAGGGAATGTGGAAGAAAGGGCCATCTTGCTCAGTGTTGTAGACAGTGGTCGAAATTTGGGAGTGTAAAGTACGTGCAGGATGATATGGTTGGATGGAACAACTTTAACGACTGAGGGAAAAAGGATGAAGTATGAGTGGTAAATGCTGTTTACACAGGACCCAAAAGGATACTGCCACATGCAGAGACTCAGGTCAACGGTGTGTATGTGAAACTGTTAATTGATAGTGGGGCTGATAATACCCTGATCAATATGCAGAAAAGGAGGAGCAAGTTTCATTGTTGGTAACTGCAGGAGGCCACTGTGGCAGCACATGTGTATGGAGCGGCTCCGTTTGACATTGTAGGTGAGTTTTAGGAACAGATCAGAATCAAAGGACGCATTGCGGTGGGAATGGGCAGAGTGATGAGTAAGGGTGAAAATGTGTTATCTTGATACACACAGGCTGACTTCGGTATAAGGTTGGATCTGCTGTCACAGGTTCTGGTGGTATAGAAAAGTGATATAGACTGGCAGAAGTTGGATGTGAAGGAATGGTACCCGCAGGTGTTTGAGGAGGGGACTGGCTGTTTGAAGGGATTTGTGCATTTAATAAGAGTAAAGCCAAGACCGATACAGTGCGAGCGAAGTCACACAAGATACCAGTTACATTGAGGTCGGAGATAGAAGGGTGAACTGAAATGCATGATGGGAGAAGGCATCATAGAAGAAGCAGAAGCCGCTGAATGGGTTAGTTCAGTGGTGGCTGCGCGAAAAACCCAATGGTAGGGTGAGACTATTGTGCACTAGAACCCCAACCGGCCCATAGAGCTGGGGGTTTCCCAATAGCACCTTAAGATGAGTCAGCAGCACCCGTGAGATGGATGGGGATGCAGATTAATACTCTCGCATCAAATCAATCAAACCCAATAGTTTGGCAAAGGGAGTCCGCTTAATGACAAGTACCAAAAACAGGGAATTCACGAATATCAGCAATAGCTCGATCTTCCTTCTCGCTTCAACAACTCCAATGAACTTCATAAAAAACACATAATTTATAGTAAAAACTCTTCATCACTTACATGTAACGTTTAAAATTAGGCATTCAATTCTATTGGTTCTAGGAAGGTAACTTTAATATAGGTGCAATATCTGTATATGGTAACAGAGTGAGGGGGTTGGACAAACACTGTCAGTTGGGGCATCTAAGCCCTACCTTCAAAATGGCTACTGTAAACGTCACTAAAAGTACAACGTCTCATTGGTTCTACTCACTATATGACCCTATATTACTTGGTCCACTATGATTGGGTTGGCACCAAACCCACTAATATTTTTCCACTTGCCTAGCAGCATGCAGAATAGCTGGCCAGGTGCAGGGAGTTTGTCTGCACCCCCAGCTTCCCTCCAATTATTGCTGCAATCAATCATCACCTCAGTGGTCATGTATCAATTATTTCTTTGTGGTTGGCCTCAAGGCTGCTTAATGGTCTGGAAAAACTATGATATCTGTGCATGGCACAAGGCCATGCGCAGGTGTGAAAGTTTCGTCCTGTCTCGCTTGGCTCGTCGCGTGATTCCGACACCGTGAAATCGTCTTATTCTTCATGTAATTTGTGTATTTGATTTAATTCTGCCAGTCATCTGCCTTCAGTGGCTTATCTTGACCTTTCTGAACAGGCTACTCTGTTCTTCTTTCATAAATTGTATCCACGGTTGGTCTATTTTAGCCGATACGACCTTGGCTTGCTGGCGCGATTTGCTCTCGTCTGAGCTTCTCTCTGTCTTTAATTCTCGATTTGTTTTCTGCTGAGCTCTTCTCTTGAGACCTTTAGTAACCTTTGGTTGGTTTTGCTCTTGTGCATAGTGGAAGTATACTTATATAAAGTGCTCCTTTTGAGGTAGATATGTATATTTGCCGCTTGATGCAATCTATTTTACTACTAATCATAAGCAAGCCTCACGATTCTTTGCTTCTTGCGGTTACATGCATATGTGCACGTTTAAACGAACTGAATATCTTCATTGCGCTCACGGCATAAGTTTCTGACATTGGACATCGATTATTTCACTTTAGGTTCAGGATGTCACTTATCCATGGTGTTTCGTCTCTTTTCATCATTCGTAGGTCATCATATCTTCTATATGTGAGTCTGTCTGGATTTTTGCAACGTCATCATTCATCTTCCTTCAGTATCTTTTTAGCTTCTTCAGGTATTGCATTCTGACAATCTTCATTCTGTTTCATTTGTCAATATGGTTTTCTCAATGGGTACTTTACTGTCCAGGTTTTCTTAGGGGTCAGTACTTCAACAGGTGCTGTTCTTCTGATAGGTACTGGACAGAGCCCCACTGAAGCACTCTGCTGGTTTATTTGCTCATCATACATCACATATAATAATAATAATAATTTAGCATTTATATAGCGCTACGAACCCTCAGGTATCTGAGCGCTCCTTATTATTACCCACGATGTTTATCGACCTCGGAAGGATAAAAGGCTGAGTTGAGCCCTGCCTGGATTCGAACCTGCAACAGCAGGCTCTGCACAGATATCAAAGCGAGCGCTCTACTCGCTGTGCTATCGGATTGGCTAATTTCAGCACAAACGTTCCTGGTACTTCAAAATGGACGTCTGGAGTGCGAGTCGTGCTTGGGACCTCCTCTACACTATGCGCAGACGCTAGAGCACTGAATTAAAATGTAGTTCGAGACAGATTGCCATTTCCAGATTTAACAGGGATTTCAGATGCAGGTGTGTTTTTGACAATAGGCCTGAAGGCGGCATACTGTTCGGCTGCACCCTGCTTCAATGGATTTGACAAAATGTGTGATGCCTGCTGGACTTTATTGGTTTAAGAGGATGCCAATTGGCTTAATATCTGCATCGAGTGTCTTTCAAAGGGTGATGAGCAAAATATTTGGAAGACTTTCTGGAGTGTGCTGTTATCTGGATGACACATTGGTGTGGGTGGGTAAAAGGTGTGAAGGAACACGGCACAAGACTTAAAGAATTCCTGAGAAGATTGTGGGAGGCTGGTTTGACAATTTCCATGGAAAAAATTTAACTTTCGGATGGAAAAGGTACAATACCTAGGACATGAGTTAACAGCCGAAGGCATTAAACTCAAGGTTGGTGCGCTACCGGCGATAAAACAAATGGAAATGCCTAAAAACAAGGCAGAGTTGTCATCGTCTTTTGGTCTGGTCAAGTATTGGGGAGAATGTGCCAAGAATATTGCAGATGGACCAAAAACCATGAGAGATTTCACCAGAAGGAGTATGAGATTTTTGTGGAGTGAGGGATTTCAAATGGAGTTTGAGGATGTAAGGCGATGTCTGATAGATCATTCCATGTTGAAAGGGTTTAAAGAAGATTGGGATGTGATACTGATGCCAGTGAAAGGGTTCTGGGCTGTGTGCTTAGGCTGCGACATGCAGACGGTGGCGTTTGCCAGATGCTGAAAAACAATCTCCTGCGGTGGAGCGAGAAGCTTTGACTGGTGTGTGGGGAGTAGAGAAATTCAAGAACTTTGTTTGGTGAAGGAGATTTTTTATGGTGCCAGATCACAAGCCGTTGTTAGGAATCTTCAACAGGATGGGCTTAGAAGCCGTGTCTAGAAGAATAATGAAGTGGATTACAGGCATGCAAGGGTTGGACTTCGAAGTTCAATATATAAAAGGCGAGCAAAACGGGGTGGCAGACGCGCTGTCGCGCAATGCTGTGGTAGATGGCGAAGACGGTGCGGGAGGAGAGGTAATGGAGACGGGCACAGAGTTAGCACGCTTCAGGAGTGAACAAAGTCTTCTCTCAGTCAGAAGTCAGATGAACAGTCAGCAGCCCCATATGGCCACTCCCTCTCACTCTTCCTTTCCTTTTCAAAACCCAACAATCCGCTTCCGCCTTCTACGTGGGCAGCTTGCGTCTGAATCTTACTCAAGATTCTAAATCCACAAGTCAGTACATGCAACTGGCTTTTCTGCAATCCACGTAGGTGGTTCTCCTTTATAAAGAATCGACCAGGCAGGGGAGTTGCTAGGTCTGGAAAAGACCCGGGGCTAAACTGATGTTGGAACTGTTGGGACTGGGGGCTAGCTAGTCTTTTGGCCTCAGCTCCTGAGATTCTATCCGGGGCTACAACCAGCAACGCCCCTAGCAACGCCCCTGCGACCAGGCTCTCGCCTTACCGGCTATAGCCACGGCTTCTCACTGACTCATGAATAAAATATACAGGCTGTTCTGTCATTCTCTGCTATCCTCGTACTCGCCTCTTCCGGGCTCCCTTAGGGAAGGAGTGGGGGGGTGAATGGGGGCAAAATGTGTATATTTACTCTGAGCCTGCAGGCCTCTCCCTGCCACTGATGGCCTCTTCTAATCACACAGCTGCACACACTGTAGGCTCCCCTCCCCCCCTGCACACCCAGCTATTGATCCGTGCTCGGCACAGCTGGGGTTAATAAGCGAGAGTGGACTGCACTGTATTGCTTCAGACTGAATAATGAAACCGCTGTGCAGGCCTCGACTGAAGGCGCGCAGGCTCATATTATGGGCTGTTCCTCCTAATCAACTCTCCACGTGTGGTGCACGTTCCCGTCCATGCGGCACGTGCCGCCTTCGCCCAGACTCCGCGTGCAGGCAGTCCACGCACTGCATATCGCCCTACCCACAGTTCACAAGGCACACATTGCTATAATCCACTGCCGACCCACTGTACGGATGTGCACGATTAACACTCACTGCTTACATGCATGGGCAAATCCACTGCCCACATTCTGCACACACGTCCACCCGCTTTCCAGATGCTGCTTTTAGGTGGTGTAAGGTGCTTTACCAATAATCAACACAATTTAACCTTTCCTAAGGACACAACCACTGGTCAAGTGGCCTGCATGCACATACCCACCGTTCACATGTCAGTCATTCCACTGCAGGTGGGCCAACTCTCTGTCAATAATTATTGACCCACCCATAGCAACCACCGCACACATGTTGCATAAGTGCTCACTCACTAGCCAAATGAGGGCCAACCGCACGAACAGCGGCACATGCAATGAGGAGCACCACCCATCAGTCCGGACATTGTCCCACTGGTGCACATATGCAGTCCATGCAGCACGCAGTGACCCACTCATATCCACACACTGTGCTTACCCCCAGACAGTGCCCACATACAGCACCAGCACTCACACACTATAAATGTACCCCACATGACCATGGTTCATCCACAGGAAAAGTCATAGGGCCTCCTTATAGGTGAGCCGGTTGGGAAATAAAGGTGCCGGTAACAAGTTACCGGCACCTTTTCCAGACCACCTCACTTCGAGTCTGCCGGTAGTCCAGGCTCCCTACCGGCAGGTTTTTCACTGAAGTACCGGCACCGTTAACAGCGGTGCCGATGCTTCAGGGTTCCCATTCCCATGGCAATGTGAACTTACCGCCCCCTGTGATATACTGGTAGCACCAGGATGCCAGCCAGCAGTAACGGTAATACGAGGTTGCTGGCAACCTCGTAATGAGGCCAACAGTCCCATATGCTTTTCATGTGCTGTGCCTGGTGTTGCCCACTGTTCTGGTGCCCACACATGTCCTCCTACTGTATAAATGCTGCATATTTGGGCACCTGCTCCGCCAGTGCCACATGTAGTGTACGCCAACGTCCAATCACAATGCATAGTTAAAACCCCTATTCACATTCCTTGTTTAATGTGCTCCATAGGATCATCTCCTTCTTAGAGAAGTAATAATTGAAGTCTTCATTTCATTGTATTAATGCCTACTAAGCAAACCTTGTGGCTATCTTCTATCCAAGGACTGATGGCTCCATGCCTCGCCATGCCTGGATCTGCACACAAAGCTAGGGTGTTGCTTTGTGTGCGAGTTTATGAAGGAGCAAGGTGTTGCATCCTGTGAAAGGATGGTGGTGGTGTGATCAAATGACACAGCTCTATGATGGTAGCCTGAGCAAATGTTCCATAAGGTAGTCACGTGGAGTTGTATCTGATTGCGTGTGTGCTCACTGCGTGTGCTTCTCACTGTATCTAATCCAAGATCCCTCTGTAACCTACAACTTAAGAAGGTGAAACGTTGATGTTGTAAATATACCGGAGAAGCCTGCTTCGATCCTTGCAGCCTGACTTCTAGAGCCCCCTGGCTAGTTCCTGTGGTTTCATCTCCTACTTGCTGGTGTCTGAGTCAGCAGGTAAGGCAGCTTGAAGCAGCTCCAGCATTTTGAACACTCAGATAAAAATTAAGAATACTCGCCATCAGCTGTTATAGGCTGCACTATTATGCACCTTGAAACAGCTGTGGAGAAAATTAATGAGGCACACTGACAAATCCCTTTGTGATCGAGGAACATGGTAGTGGCGTAAGCGGCGCGTCCCGAATAAGGCACATCGTTAGTAATCCTGTGGTACGAAGCTAGGGAGGCTATCGGTCAGCCTGCACTGGCAGTGCTGAGCAGGACCTAGGAATGGACAGCAAGTATGCTGTGATTAATGAATTAGGTGCTGAATACTGCATGGTGCCTGGATAACATCAGATCTTGAGGGTCAGCAATGAGGGCTCATAGCAGATCATTTTGGGATCTCGGTCCTGGAACAATACTGTCCAGATGGGGCTATGCTGGGCTTCTCCAGCAAAGAGTGGGGGCGGGGGGGGGCAGTGCTACTGCGTAAGCATGATCGTGCACGCAATTCACACCTTTTGAGTGAAGAACACTTTATGGGGATGAGCTATAGTGACAGTAAGCGCAAGGGGTTTGAAGAAGCTTCCTCTGCTATTTCACAATCAAGACTTGTGTGGACCAACCTCAAAGTGCTTACCTCAAATCCTGAGTCAGGGAGTCATCAATAAGATGGTGTGAACCACTCCAAATAACTGGATTCCTTATAGAGTGGATTCAGTCCAAACCTCAAAGAGGAGCATGGCCCACCTGAGCCAGAAAGGCTTGTGACTAGGTAGTCTGATATTTGGGATGTAGCGGCCTAGTAGCCAGTGTAATTCTATTAGGATGAAGATGTGGTCACATTGCTTAGTTCCCATTAGGAGGCGTGCAATGGTTTGTTTAACAGCCTTAAGGGGCTTCAGGTGTGTCCAGAATGCCATCGAGGAGGACCCCATTGAGGTGTGAGATTTTCAAGGCCTTGACAGTGCATCTGAAATCCTATGGTGGCAGGAAGGATTTTATCTTCCAGAGGAGTACAAGTTGATATTGTTGCTCCTTTTTTGTTTGAGCTAAGATACATAAATACAAAACATAAATACACACCCATGCACACCTAACACAAACTCATCGCCAACCTCTCGCCCTTCAGCGTAGAAACGTTCTGGTCTGTTCTGTCGCCACGCATCGCATCGCGGCATGTGTTCAAATTCATCGCTGAGCTGAATGGTGCTGTCCTCACTCTGCCTCACCTTGTGCTGCTACTCATCTTGCTGTTGACCAGAGGTTTCATGACCCCGGTCCGACCCCCCGTGCGGATCTTGCTGCCTGCCAAGGCCTTTACAAGTATTAAATTAACCTCCCCTTGACCTTATAGATCCCACATCGGCTCCTGTCTGTGACTAATTGCCCTCTCCTCTGGCTGTCACAGGGCCAGTAAATTAGATGAGATTCGCTCCTCTGCTTTACTTCATGCGGGCCTGAGAACTTGGTCGAAAGCCAGCCGGGGTAAATTTGGCAAGGCGAAAGAGCAGGGAAGGAGTCAGTTCTGATATGACACCAAATCTTCTGCATTCCACCTGGTCATCCAGAGATCCCAATCGCCCAATTTCTCAACCAGTTCAGCCCAACTCTGCTGTGGGAAAGGACTCATGCCCTGATGGTGGGCCATAAGATGCACACAGACATGTTCTGCTCCAGTTATGCGCTTGCCCCACATGTGCAACATCTTCATGTGCCAAGAAACCACCCTCTATATCACCCTGACACAATCATTCGCCAACATCCTTCTTCTGGATCTCCCAATCTCACATTATTTGACAAACACCCAATTGGAAATTGCTGCCCCTTGTACCGAGCTTAAAACAATTGCTTGTTCACCTGGACTTTCACAAAGAACTTTAAAATTGCAAATGCAGTCTACCAGCTCATGTCAGAGTGTAGATGTCGGCCTCAATCGTCCTCCAACCCAATGGCCCTCATTACGACCCAGGCGGTAATGGTTTAACGGCGCCGTAAAAGGCGGCGGCGCCGTTAAACCATTGCCGCCTGATTACAAGGTCCCTTTGCGGGACCCATACTTAATGGCTGGTATAGACCAGCCGTTAAAGTGGGTGCCGCAAAGGGACCTTGGCGATAATTACGGCAACCGCTATTAGCGGTGCCGTAATTATCGCCTTCCCCATCCCCATTATGCCCTATGGGGCAAAACGGGAATGGGGAAGGGCAAATGGTGGAAGGGGGAATTACCGCCCCCGCCAACCTTGTGATGGGGCGGTAATTCCGCCATCCACCATGGCGGAGACCGGCATGGACCATGGTGAATAGCACCATGGTCCAACGCCAGGATCGTAATGAGGGCAAATGTCTTGGGAAGCCTTGTTCGCCATTGTGATCTGACAGAGCTTCGCCGTTCGTTTCTTTTTCTCCTGCCACATTTCTAACAGACAAGTGCTACAGCATCCATGCATGACAAGCATATTGAGAATTGATCAGTTGCATGTCCCACTCTACTCCTTTCCCCATATCTTTGTACGGCCCAATCAGGAGAAGCCAACCTCTTTATAGAGCCAGTTTTCCAACATGGAGAAATACTCTACAGCCCATTCCATGTTAGTTTTCAGACATGTTATGGGCCACTAGTTTTGATGGGGCCATCTTTCCCGACGTATACACTTGTCTTGTCATCCCCTACTGGTCTCATTCCTTTTCGATAAAGTCTCCACGACTATCGTCCAGGCTCATTATAAACCACACAAACCAAATCGCTGGCTGCATGTGATCTCCTATTATATCTGATTATACAATGAAAATAAAGTGGGACTTCTTTCACAATTACCTCTGACCCTTCTGGATTGCAAACGATAACTAAAAAAGTGGTTGGTGGGAGGTTTTGAATCAACTGAACTACTGGCAATGCTATGAGCATCCTCCCACACCACCGTTTTTAAGCCTGGCTGTACCATTGCAAAAGTGGTCCATCCATATGCAAATCAGCCAGTGCCACCAATAAATATAATTATAATTATAATGGGAGCCGCCCAGCCCAAACTGCTAGGCCAGATCCCCACTGCATGAAAACACAAGCAACCTCAGACATGTTTCGGGCTTGTTGGGCCTCATCAGTGAGGTGATTGCACCATCAATCTTCTTGTTCCACAAATCTCAGGATTTGTCCTATGAGTGGCCCTGTGCATGGGTGTGGCTTATTACTGTCATTGCATGCTGCTTCAACAGAAGCTGATCCAACGCGTACCTATGGTCCCAACCAGTGCAAGGCGCCGTACGGGGAAAAGTAGTACAATAAAATGTATGATAATAAATACAATCTGTCATATTGGCATAAAAGAGCAAGTGGGACTTCAACGATTTATGGAAAACAGATTAGATTGAAATAAAGCGAAGAGAATAATGAAGGACATTCCAGTGGGATGGAGCTAGGAGAGAAAATGATCAGAAATGAGACTGATCACAAGGAGGGCGTGGGACAACAAGAAGAAATTGAGAAGACAATTGAAGAGAACGGGAAGGAATGTAAAATTAAACCAAAGAGGAAAGATAATCAGGTGCAAGACCAGAGAGGGATTTGAAAAGAAGTCAGAACACATTCAATTTGAGATGAGAATGAAAATGTGACTAACCAAGAGTTAGAAGGGAGGAGGAAATAGAATCACAAAAGAGAGAAGATGAATGCAAGCTTTAAAAGCAGATTCCAGAGGAGCAAGATGAGAGGGCAGAAGACCAAAGAGAGCAGTGGAACAGTAAAAGAGTATAGAGAAACTCAGAGAAGATATGATCAATTTTGTAGCAAGAAACATAGGAAAGGGACGGGCTTCACGGACGTTGTATAAATGGAAGCATCAGGTGCGCGAGGACAGAGAGATATGATGAGCAAAAGATAAGGTAGAGTCAAAATGAAGGCCCAGATTACGAGCATTGGGGGAAATAGCTTGGATGGGGAAATAAGAGAAAAGAAGGAGAGCTGGCGGGAGGAAGAGTATTAACTGGAAAAAAGAGAACCTTAGTTTTAGTAGCATTGAGAGTAAGGTAAAGAGATGACATCCAGGATTTAATAGCTAGCAAGCAGGCTGAGAGACGGAGGTGAATGTCAGCGGAAAAGGAAGAGAAGAACAAGAAGAGCTGAGTATCATCAGCGTAAATCTGATGGGATAGACCAAAGGAAGTAATATCTGCAGCAAGAGGAGAAGAGTAGAAGTAAAACAGGAAAGGGCCCAGAACTGAGCCTTGCGGGTCACCATGATCTTGCGGAACAGTGTCAGGTGTTTTACCGGCTCAGGACGCTGAGAAGGTCCTTTGGGATAGGTATGATCGGAACAAGGCAAGAAAGAATGAGAAAAAACAAAAGATGAAAGAGAAGCCAATACAATAGAAGTGAGTGATCAACTGTGTCAAAGGCAGCGGAAAGATCCAACAGAACAAGAAGAGATGAATGTTTAGAGTAGCGTTCAGTAAGTAAAGAATTCAGAACAGAGAGGAGAGCAGTTTCAGTAGAGTGAGAAGGGCGAAAGCCCGACTGAAAATGGGGAAGAATCCAAGAATTAGAGACAAAAGTAAAGACTTGAGAATACACTGAACGCTCGAGTAGTTTAGAGAGATAGGGCAATAAGGAGATAGGATGAAATTTGAAAGAAGCAAGCGATCAGCGGTCAGTTTCTTTAGAATTGGAAGAATGGAGACGTGCTTAAAGGATAGAGGGAATGTTGATGTTGAAAGCAAACATTAAAGAAAGAAGTAAGATAGGAAACCAGGTATGAATACACTTTGTGAATTAGTGCTGCAGGAAGGGATCAGTGGGAGAAGCAGTAGGATGAACTTTAGCGAGTAAGAGAGAGGTCTGTTCTTTAGTAATAAGTGTGAAACAAGAGATCAAAATCGAGGAGGCAGTGATGGAAGAAATGTGGAAAGCTGGCACTGCTGTTGCAGTAATGTTCACACACCCACACACATACACATCGCCACATGGGGATCAGTGGGATCATCCTCAGCTCACTCAAATCCTACCTTGATAATCGCCATGAGTTTGTGCAAATGAATTCCTCCATATCAGCAAATCTACCCATCATCTGTGGAGTCCTACAAGGATCATCCACTCCCTTGTGATCTTCCATATTTACATCGAACCACTCAATCGCCTGACGCTCCATACAACATCCCCTCACACCATTATGCAGATGACACGCAGCTATACCTCAATATATCCTCCATTGAAGACATCCTCAGGCTCATGGCCTGCCTCACAATGATCAATCGCTCAGAGACTGAATTCCTACTGCTGACCAACAGCACGGAACATCCTTACATCCAGGCCTGTCCCTCTATTATGACCTTTGAGGGCTTAACACCCCAGCTGGTCACCTGCACCAAGTCTCTTGGGTTCAACATCGACAGACACCTCTCCTTCAAACGTCAAATAGCAAGGAAGACACATTCAGCTAAGTACCAACTTTCTCTACTTTGGAAAATCAAGCCCTTCATTGTAGATAACATCTGTATATCTGCTGTTCACGCCTTAGTCATCTCCCACCTGGATGGTGGCAATGTTCTTTTGAAAGGCCTCCCAAAGTCTACCATAGAACACCTGAGCTGTGTCCTGCATGCTGCAGCATGATTCATCGAAGTACTCTTCCCGTTTGACCACATCACCCCAACCCTCATCGAACTGCAGTGGCTCCTGCTGCAAACCTGAATCATCTTAAAATTCTGCTGCATCACCTACAAGGCTGTCACCCTGGAGTCCACAAGCTACTTCACTTCACTGAGAAATTCAGCTTCACCAGCATTGGATCTTTCATAAATTCACATGCTGTGAATATTCCCTGTTGTTAGGCTGGTAATCCTTGGTAACATGGAGCAGTTTAACTTGAAACTGAAAACCTCAGTCATTTTAGTGCTCTATTGTAGTAATTGTGGGTCGTACTGCCCACAGCCAATACGAAAGACTCCCTAAACTCCACCCCAGGAGGCCATCTTCACATTTTTACTGCACATTTTCGAGTTGCGAGTCTGCAATTTATCTCTCTTCTTTTTGAAATTCTTAACTCTTAAACAAATATAAAATGTGACTGTGTTTCGACAACAGATACAAGATTGTCTACCTGAAGACACTTGCTCAGAGTTTACAGCTTTCTGTGGATTTTCCCACTCCCGGTAGCCCCATCTTCGGACCAATCGACATTTGGGCCTACAAGAATGTCTGTGGCCAGGAGGAAATGTCTTTTTAAGGCCTGCACCTGTTGTGGCTGAAAGAACGTTTTGTGGTGGAAGACCTACACGTGAAATGCCTTTATTTCCACCATCCACACCACATCATGGAGGAGTTTGACACATGTCAAACCTTTTCTAATTAAACCTTGAAGAGGCCATCATCAAAGACTCATGGCATGGCTCGACAATGCCGGGGGGGGCCTCCAACTCTGCTTTGGTACAGCGTCATGCTTCTCTTAGGCAGGGTGGGACTACCCAGAGAACCACCTCTAATAAGAGGTCTAGAATGCACAACGAACCATCAAATAGCAGAAAAAGGGCACACAAATCACCCCTTGCAAGTTTCCCTTCAGAGACGACCATAGCGCCTTCCAAAACATCAGAGACATCTCCATGTTCTTCCACAGCATCCATGCAAGGTAGACCATCATCTTCATCTTCAAAAGTCAGAGGGCCTACACCTGTACCTGCTACGCCAAGATCTTTGACACCATCATCTGCGATAATCATTCCACCCTCAGCCACCACACTGTCTACAACCACGAAGGCCTCATCATCGTCGACTATGCAGACAATGACCACAAAGGCCTCGTCGTGGTCAACAAAGACCTCATTTTCAACAGCGTCAAAGTCCTCGTCGACGTCTACAAAACTTTCCCCATAAATGACCGTAATAGTTCTGTCTACAACGGCAAGTCCCATCACGTTGATGGCCACAACATCCTCATTGACAGCCACTAAATTTCCATCATATTCGTCGTCCAAAGCAGCAAAATCTGATTCGATCACACTTCCACCTCTTAAATCATCAGCCTTAGTGGCACTCCTATGACCACTTTATCCTCTGGTCTTTGGGATTATAGCAGAAACAACCCTGCAAGCTTCTGCTATGGTGGAAGATGACCCTCAAGGGGAACCATTATTTGTGTCATCAGGGGGCGACTTCAGCCCTTCCAACACACAGGTGGACATGCCGCCTTCTAAGGCCATGCCACTACAAGTAGTATCATACTGAGAGCCATACAGTTCCAGTCGGGATCCAAGCTCCACGGGCACACAGAGAAGTCTCACTCGACATTCAAACCACCCTTCAAACTCTAGTGTCACAGCTTTGCCAAAAAACTACGAGACCCGTTGGCACATCACACATACCAGGTGTTATTGATGCAGCAGCCAGGGCTCAATGGAATTCCAGCTTCTCCTCACCCCACAAGGGAGAAACTGCATCTCCAAAGGCTGCTGCAGTTGTCAAGACACAGAATCTGAGGATGACCATCACGATCAGCACCAATTCGTCCACACCACAGACCTGTCAGACGAGTTTGATGACATAGTCTCATCAGGTGGTGAACCAGAGGAGGCCCCCACCAGGGATTCATCTCCTTAAAAGATTGGTTACTTTCCCGCCCTAATGGGTAGGGCCACCAAAATGTTCGGCCTAGTACCAGAGGAACCAAAGGCATGAGCAGCACAGAAAGTCTGCTCAGTCCCACCTGATAAGAAGGGTAAACATCTCGACGCCTTCGGGAAAAGTATAATCACTACGGCTGCCAATATCATCAATGCGGCTAATGTAATGGCCATCCTCTGCATATATGACTGAGAATTGTGGTTCATATTGGGGTCAATTCTCAAGATCCTTCTGGAGGACAAAAGACAAGAGGCTTTAGACATCCTCTATGAGGGTGAGTCAGCATCCGACCATGCCTCATCAGTCTCTCTGAATATTGCAGAAACAGGATTCTGCCAAATAGAAAATGGGGCTGTCCTGTGTAGGCATGGCTGGTTGAAGGCTACAAACATCTGACCTGATGTACACACTAAGGTTGTCGACATGGTTTTTAACTGATTAGATCTGTATGGGAAGAAGGTGGATGAAATCCTGCACACCATCAAAATGGATACTGACACTGCATGCTCCCTAGGGAATTTGCAAAAAAAAGTGCCAGTCCTTCCATTCTGGGAAATCTCACTTCTCAGGACATCACAGGAATACTGCCCGACCTACCAGTCTCATCCTATAAAACACCATCCTGTGTCACTTCAGATTTGTATAGAAACAAATCCCAATAATGCTGAGGAAATCAACCCAGGCGAGGCTTGTCTAAAAACCGAGGTCAGTCATCCAAGCAGCCCTGACCCACCCAGGGTCGTACCCTCCCACTTCAGCACCCCAGTGCGAGTAATTCTGCGACAATTAATCCAGGAGTGGAGAAACCTCACCACTGACAAATGGATGCTATCCTTCATCCAGCAGAGCCATACTCCGGAGTTTGCAAAACAGCCACCTACCATCCCTCCAGTCAAGAAAGCAGATACGTTTCATCATCTGCTCCAGCAGGAAGTTCATTCTCTACTGTCCAAAGGGGTCATACAAAGAGTTCTGCCCAATCAGTGAGGTCAAGGAGTGCACTCCAGACACTTACTGTAAAGAAAAAAGACTGGTGAGTGGAGACCTATTTCAGATCTCAGAATATTGAACAAATATCTAAGAACCCAAACTTTCCGGATGATCACACTACAGCAGGCACTGCCACAACTTCAGCACAGCAAATATCTGGCATCTCTAGATCTAGAGGATGCCTATTTTCACATCCCTATTCATTGGAAACCCCATCGCTACCTGCGTATTCTAGTGGCAGGTCTGCCCTAAAGTTATTTATCAAATGCCTCACTCCGGTAGCAGCACATCTCTGCTGGGCAGGGGCGGCACACAGTACTGCTCTAACCAGTCACTGCCTGCAGTTCCTGGGGTTTTCCATCAACTATCCAAAATCATGTCTCGTTCCCTCTCAGCAGGCACTGTACCTGGGTGCACATCTCGACACGCTATCTTGTAAAGCAACTCCATCAAGGGTAAGGGTGCTTACCTTCCTTGCCAAAGTACAACGCATCTCGGTGTCATCAGCAGTATCTGTCTGCAGCGACAAGTCCTTGTTGGTCATGATGTCCTCCGGCATCCCTCTGATACCTCACTGCAGCCCCTGCAAAAGTATCTCGACGCTCGCTGGAAAGAGGCTTCAGGGTCTTGGCAGGATCACATTCTGGTTCAGGGTGCTCCCTTTTAGCTCCCCCTCCACCAAGTCACATTCACATCAGACACTTCCCTAGAAGGGCTGGGGCACACATTCCGATGACCTACATGCCAGAGGCCTGTGGACAGAAGAGGAGAAAGCTCTGTACATCAATCTCCTGGAGCTGCGCACCATTTATCAAGTCAAACTTCCAAGACTTAACAGGGAGGTGGTGCGCATCTTTACGGACAACACCACCACGATGTTCTACATACGAAAGCAGCAGAGAACAAGATCTCCATCCCTGTCATCAGCAACACAATCATTGTGGCACTGGGCATTGCAGCTTCACATGTTTCTCATTCCTCTTCACCTCCCAGGGCTTCTAAACACCATGGCAGAATCCCTCATCAGAGAACTTCACTTCTGTCACAAGTGGGAGTTATAGGAGGAGCAGCTCCAACAAGTATTCTCTGGGGAACCCGACAGAGAAAGACGTTTTTCCACCTACAGCGACAAACAGTGCAAAGCCTTTGCCAGTTTCCTCACTCAGAGAGCCTAGGGGAAATCACTCTATGAATACCAGGTTCTAAGTGTCTTCAGACAACATCAGTGCAGACTGATCTTAGTGACCCCTGCTTGGCAGAGGCAGTGCTGGTACTCAAACCTTTTGGAGCTCTCGTTGCCCCCCACCCCCATTGAGGCTCTACCTTAATCGCAAAATGCTGTCCAGAAACAAAGCGGACATTCTCCATCCTGATCTGGCCTCCCTCAGCCTGACAGCCTGGCTCCTGTGTTCCTAGAATTGGGTTCTATCCCGCTATCTGAAGACGGCAGGGACGTTCTAGCCAGCCCCGGTGCCTTCCACGTTACATCTCAATTAACCTGTTGTGTTGCCAGTGTTCTTTGGATCCCTGCTTACCCTGGCAGAGTGCTCTTTGCACACTTTAGACACTGTGCAAGCTTTAAAACACGATGTCTCCTGCACCAAACCTTGCGGCAGACTTCACAGCTTTTCATAACTTTGGACCGGCTGGCATTGGGAAAGCACTGCCTATGCCTTCTATTGCCAGATGGATTGCCTCCTGTATTTCTTTCTGCCATCAACAAGCTGACAGACCTTTCCCTGGTAAACCCAGGGCTCACTCCACCATATCGGTGGCTGCTACTATGGAGTTCCTTCTGGCGTCCCACTTCTGGACAACTGCAAGGTAGTGAAATGGAGGTCGGTGAACACTTTTACTTAGTGTTACTGCATTGACAGGGATTCTACCACAGAATCTAGAGTCGACAAGGCGTTACTACGTAACCTGTTTGTGAGAGGTAAGTGTCTCCTGTGCTGTATGTTTTCTACAAGGAACTTGCCTCTGCCCGTTATTGTCATATGGTACTGCTTTGTAATCTATTCACAGCATGTGAATCTATGAAAGATCCAATGCTGGACAAGGAATTACTTACTTACCCGTAACTCCTGTTCTCCAGCATTTGTATCATTAATAGATTCACATGCAACCCTACCGCCTACTCTGGTTGGCTCTTCTTGGCTCATACTGCCACTTTACGTGCGCTATGCCAAAGTCTGAAGATGACCTCCTGGAGTGAAGTTAAGGGAGCCTTTCCTGTTGACTGTGGGCAGTCGGATCCAAAAATTACTACAATAGAGCACTAAAGTGACTGAAGTTTTTAGTGTAAAGTTAAACTGCTCTATGCTACCAAGGATTCCTTGCCTAACGACAGGGAATATTCCCAGCATGTGAATTTATGAAAGATACCAATGCTGGAGAATACGAGTTACAGGTAAGTAACTAGTTCCATCTCTGGAGGCCTACGATGCACCTGATGTAAGGGCATGTGCAGACCTGAACTCCACTGGTGCAGGAATAAAAAAAAAAAAAAAAACATTAAGCAGGACTTCTCTGTTTATGCTCCAAGGCTCTGGATCCTCCTCCCTGTAAACATCAGACTTGCCACGTCACTTCTACACCTAAATCCACAAACTTTACACACCCCCCACCCTACCTGAGACTTGCCAATCTTCTCCCCACTATTTTGTCGCCTGGTAGCTTGTAGATCCATTGCTGCCAGTTAGCCACCTACCACCTCCCTTGTTGTTAGCTCCCCATTCCCTTGTTTTTCGCTTCCCTCACCTGGTTCTTCACCCTATGATTGTAAAATGTTCTGTTGCTTCCCGAAGTCAGGTCTGAGCTCAATACACACCTTATATTAGTACCCGGCGAGGGTCAATCGGATTGTTACAATCAATCAGATTGGCCCACGCCGGGTCATTACCAGGCCCACAAAGATTTACCCACTGTGCGCCGCCTACATCGCTGATCATTCTGATCTGCAACTGGCCGTCATCGAAAGGGCGATGGGACTTTGTGTAGTCCCTGTGCTCCTTTCCAAGCCAGTTATTATCACTATTAACTTTTTAAAAATATTTTTCATGACTGCGATGGAAATGGAGAAGGGACTACGTGTTGTCCCTTCTCCCTAATCCATGTCAGACATTTTTCTTTCTCGAGTTGCAAAATGGTTTCCACGCCATTTCCCAACTCCAGAAAAATATACTATTAGTATCACGTACAACATACTGGAGTACTAGTAGCAAGAGAACCTTCAGAGGTGGGACATTACTGGTTGGGTAATACCCCCTTGGCTATGTTATAGACCTCACTTCACTCGGATTGTAACTCTCGCCCCCCTCCTCGGTTTCTATTGCTTTAATAATAATGTACAAAAAATAAAATCCTCAGGTCAAAATTGTAAGAGCCGCCAGTGGCAATTTGGAGGATTCAGGGTTTACCAAAATAAGTTCCCCCAGGCTTTTCCTGGAAAGCCCATCTTGGCCCTTGTCACGATGCAATCCCTCGCTCATCATGAGTGAATGTTGCCTATGTATCCCACACAATAAAGGAGAAAAGAATGCATTTCAGTCAGCGCAGAAGAATTGTGCTACTGTTGAGCTCGGCGGAGATTAGGCCCTTTTCTGAGGAGGAAGTAAACCCATTAATTCCCACTTGCATTTCAGGAGATCGTCATTCAGAAGCCCAACTGTTCTGAATGCAGTCTAAAGATCAGTGAAGGTGACTAATTATTCTGCTAATACTTTGTACTGCAACGAGGCACCTTTCATCGACAACAGAGGCATCTGT
Organism: Ambystoma mexicanum; assembly: GCF_040938575.1. Taxonomy (NCBI): domain Eukaryota; kingdom Metazoa; phylum Chordata; class Amphibia; order Caudata; family Ambystomatidae; genus Ambystoma; species Ambystoma mexicanum. The sequence goes on from NC_090938.1 coordinate 195,389,047, forward strand.
GATTTACAGACACTATTGTTTCCATTCACTAACATGGTGTGAGCTTTGTTCAACCCTAAGTGCCCTTTGCACCTAAAAGATAGGGGATGCTGGTGAAAACAGACAGGACTTGTAGACAGGTCTTGACCCTGGGAGACAATAACATCCAGAGAAAGGCACTGTAAGCCACGGTAGAAGAGATATTGGCAGCTCTTTGGTTTTCAGTCCAACAAAAAAGGTTTCAAGGAAGAGATCACTACAAGAATCAAATGGAACTGCTGGGAGGAGCTGCTTCCGAACTCGTAACACTGTACCGCCGCCTGATATCCTGGTGCCACCGGGACCCAAGTCCTGGCGGCCCGGGATATCAGGTGTCAGAAAGTGTAAGATCACATTCCTGGGGAGTCCATGGGAATGGGGATATGGAAGCACTGTCACCGGTGCTAATGGTGCCAGTGCTTCTGTGAAAACCATGCCCGCAGGGGCCGGTGCCCCCGGCAGGTCAGACCTGCCGGTTACAATGGCCCCTGCAGGCATACTCAGAGTCTGGCTGTCCGAAAATGATGCTGGTGCGTTGCTACCGGCAACCTTATTTCCGGACCGCCAGGCTCCTAATGAGGTCCACTAGGTATTTTCAGAGTTTGAATCCCATCTCCCTAACGTCACCAAATGGGCTGATCCAGGGCAACTCAACTGCCAATCCATCTGTCTATCACGGTTCCCATATCTGCAAACATTTGAAGCAATTTGAATTGGATCATTGCTATTAAGGACTATATGATTAATTAAACATACACCTGAACACTTGTACTTTCTATTACACATATTGAGAGAAAATGAGACATAAATAGCGGATTGGAAAACCACATAATCTAGCAAAGGATAGTGTGCGGTGTCAAGACCCTTGTAACATCTGCCCCAAACTAGGGATTTGTGGTAGGTCCTACTGCGGAACTAGAAATGTCTAAAGAGACAGTCTGAAACTTTAACAAAGTAAGCAAGCAATGAGCAACCTCAAATTGATGTTCTCTTTATTAAGCTAGCACATATTTGGTTTTGCGGGCTTCCATTATGTCATAGGTCAATTATTCAGAAAATTGATGAGTTTCAGAAATATGCAATTACATTTGATCAGTTACCTATATGCGCAGCAGTTGCTGCACTTAGCTTGAATGTTGCTTCTTCTCATCTCTGTCCATGTTGGACTTTTCAATCCCTAGAAAAATGTGGTTTGCAAAGACATGTGTGTGTTTGGTTTTATGTAACACACAGGGAGTGTGCGGCATACTGAGGATCACAGCCATGAAGATCCAAGTTAGGGCGGGTGAGGCAGACCCACTTTTGATTAACTTTTTGGTGGGTGTGCAGCTGTGCTGCCATTGAAACTATGTGCCTGAGAGTTTCACACAATATGACATGCCTAAATGTACACTTACAGTTATGGGCCTGCATGAGCAATTCTATGGCTTTAGTGGATGAAGCATAGTCTGTTACACACTTTATGTCACATCTGCTTTTTCTGCTGGAACATAGTGACCAGTGTTAATTGGAGTGAACTGTCATGTCTTCAGGTTGGCATCCTAGGGTGCTTAAGAAATCGACCTGACGACTTAGTTATTTCTTCACTGGCGATGGTTGAATCGCAGCGCCATGGTGCAGAATACCCTAAGTGGTTTCTGCTCAGGAACTAAGGGCAAATGCAAACAACGTATACGCTTAACAGAGGCAGGAGCATTGATGGATGAGTTTGGCTTCTACCAGCAAAAAGAGAGTGTGTTGGGCCAGTGTATTACTCAGCAATAGACATTGGCCATGGTAGAAAGTGCTGTTTAGATGGGGAGGAATCCCCCCTCGAGGCATGCTGTAAATGGTGTACGGCATCTCCCACGGCCAAAAAATGAAGAGTCGAGTAATGTGGCAAAGTACTGTTTTATTAACAAAATACAGATACAACAGGTTCAGCAAAGGATATCACAGCTATTTCCACATCTCTCTCAGCTTGGTACACGCTTGCCACTGGGTTTTAATCAAATATGACGTCACACACAAATGATACATCGCGCAAACCTAAGGTGGGATGGGATTGAGTGAGTGAGGTGGTTGCGTATGGATTCTATATGGGGATAGTAGTCTAATTGTTTAGGTCATATCTGGTAGCTCCGCTTGGGACCACCTACAAAAGGAAACATGGGGAGACATGTCATGAGGGTATTTAGTGAATGGTGGATACAACACTGCTGAGGTGCACATTAGTGGTGAACAGGATTGGTCAGGGATGGCTTTCTCAGCCTTGGCATCCTGGATGGTTACCAGCACATGAGCAATAATTTAAGGTGATGAGAATGGCCCCAAGGCGCTGCTTGTCCCACTAAGGTTACCATTCTTTGATTTCCTAGGCAGCAAGCCAGGACATGTAGCTTTAAATTTGACACTATATTGTATCTTTCACCTCAAACAGATGCATGGGAACGGAGGTCTCTGTCAATCCCTGTTTGGCTCTAATGAATAGGCATTCTCTGCCAGCTGCAAGTCACGTGTGTAGGGACCACATTTTGAATTACTCTGCTCAGTAATTTATAAGGATTTTAGCTTTTTTTACTATGTAATTACTTCCCTGGCCTCTAGTTAAAGCTTGTTCAAGCTACTTTCCTCTCGATTTCAGGTCTGAGCCGATGGGAATCTAACCTTCCCACAACATTTGATTCTTTGCTTCTCCTGAGAGAACTATGTTCATCGTCCGGGACCTGTTATCTTCTGTTCTTTTTGAATACTGGTGCAAGCCTGTCTTTCCCTGAAAACCTTGGATCAGCAAGACTGGGTCTCCCTGTCCCTTTCAGACCTGGGGGCCAGAAAGGCACCCGCATGCACAATTCGTAGTTTGCCGGTCCGATAGTAATGGCACTGGTAGCTTACTGGCGCCGTTACTACTGGACCGGCAAACTTATAATGAGGCCCATAGTGCGAAATTGATGCTTATTCTACTCTAAATGCTTTTTGCAGGATTTGTTTCCATTGTGAATTTGAGGTGTTTAAAAACAGACTAAATCAGTGATTCACGCCCTGAAGTGTGCCTGAAATGAACCTTTAATGAGTCTAGCGATTATTGTATGGAATTCCAGAAAGACAAATAGCTCAAATAGCCACATGGCATTGCCCACAGAAAAGGAGCCTCAATTTGTAAAAAAGAAATACATTTTCTTTTCTTTTCATTTTTTTAGGGGTAGCAAGGGAGACCTCAGGAGTCACAAGTGCGACCCCTGGTGAGCCCTAAATGACATCTCTCAGGGAGTACGTCTCTCTCATTGGCGATGCAATGGTGGCGATGGGGTAGATGCAAAGAGAGAGGTGCACCGTTCATGTCTGTGACCTCTAAAATGCAGGGGATGGGCTGAAACAATGATGGACACGACGTTCATCTGCCTCTCTTCAGCGCAACCAGCATTATGCAAGAGAATCATACATTGAGCAGCAGGTCTATGAGTGCTGACCTCAAGAAAGAGTGCGCAGCCATCCAATCGAAAGATGGAGATGGCAGGTGAAAGTCATGTTTCGCGATCCGAGCCCATGCCTCACAATATCAGACTCTGGCATTATTGACTGCGAAATGTATGATGAGGTTGAGGAGTAGAATGAAACTTGCATTCCAAGTAATTGACTGATTAACAGCTTTGTGCCTGAAATATGGAGTATGTCGGAAGTGCATCTGCATGCTGGTTCCTTTGTGTTCCAAGGAACCTCAAATTGAACAATTGGTTCTAGGCCATCTAGATTTGTGGTTCCTGGGTTTGTACTAATTGTGTGGACAAGTGGCAATAATTTCAAGGAAACACCATCATCACCCTCCAGCATTGATACATTTTAAAGTTAGTGTACCAATGTAGATAGGGGCTGACGACTTGACGACAAAGACTTCTTCCTCTTGGATGATGGCCTGAAAAATATGGTTACACCTCCAAGTATTCTTAGCACTCTGTTAGATCCGTTTTTTGTTTAGTAACAATGGATTGACATTTTCTAGGTATATCTAGGAGCTGAGTGTGATTCACAGGTGGTAGACAGGAATCAACATTTTTGAACTATTTCTTCCCAGGAGGAGTGAGGCTAATCACACACGTCTCAAAGGATGTGGTACAAGATGAGGTTGGGGATGCTGAACGGAATTGTGAGAGTATGTTGACCAAGATTTGGGAAGGAAATTAATATTGGGTTGAAAAGGAAACATACCTTGGTTCAATTCAATGTGGAGTCAGTGGACCACTGTGTGCCAGCCCCAAGAGCACTGATGACTACTTCAAAGTTCACAGTTGTAATTGACATTTACATCTGAGATCAATTAATTTACTTAATGTTTATGATATTGCTTATAATGCAAACACAGCTTGAAAGCTGCGGAGCACATTACAAATGGAGGGTGCCGGCATTAACCTTGGCATTTTATGCAATGGTGCAGTGCTGTTGGTGGAAAGAGGGAGGGATTATTGAGAAAGGCAAGCCTCTTTTTTTGTGTTTTGCAGAACTTTAGAATGGTAAGGGGCCCTCCAAGCTCTCCCGGATTGGATCCAAGATGGTTGGGGCATGGTAACTAATGATGACAATAACAAACACTGAAATTCATAAGCACTTGTAGACTGCCAGAACTGCAACATTTCATGCAGAAGGTGATAGAATTGGCCCAAACAACAACTTTGTTAAGCAAGTTTGTAAATGTGACTAAAAAGTGGTAACTTGATGATGGAGGAGGTGCAGTTTGTTCAATCTTGAAATGTGAGAAATAGCAAAGGATCACCCAGGCAAGGCAAGGAGGAAGGTTAAAACAGTTACATATTAGGTGGGTGGCTAAGGCTTGGCACACATCGAAGATAATGTTCTGTCCTGAGGGTAGAATGCGGAAAATGTGATCTGAAGGGGCATTTTGCCCACATGTGTAAGGGAAAATCCATAATTTGCAACAAATTCTTCAATGAGGGTGGTGGAGTGTGAAAGTGACAATGATAAACTCATGCTGCTAATTTTTTAGAAAGAAATGTAAGGGATTGGGAACATGTTGTGGCTCAATGGTGAGGAATTAGAGATATTGGGCCTCATTACACGGTAGGCGGTAAGGGTTTACCGGTACCGGTATTTTACCGGTACCGGTAAATCCTTACCGCCTAACTACGAGGTCCCTTTGCGGGTTGGGGGTTGCTTTTTGCAGGCGTTAAAAACCAACCCGCAAAGGGACCCAGGGAGCTAATTACGGTACCGCAATTTGCTGTGCCGTAATTAGTGCCTTCCCCATTCCCATTCCCAGTCCCTATGGGGCAAAAATGGGAATGGGGAAGGGCAATGGTGGAAGGGGGAATTACCGGCACTCCAACCTTGGAATGGGGCGGTAATTCCCCTTTCCACCAAGGCGGTGCCGGTATTTTACCGGCATGAACCATGGCGCTAATTGCGCCATGGTTCACCGCCTACCGTGTAATGAGGCCCATTGACTTAACTTAATGTCTAAAAATGTATAGGCATACAGTTTTAATGCGGAAATGTTGTTGCTCACACCAGTAGTTCTAGCACAAAAGTAAGATGGAGAGCTGCTAACGTGTGTGGACATCTGGGGTTGAAGTCTAACATGTGGGTCGATAGACATCCTCTTCCCAAAATATCAGATCTACTTCTAAAACTTGGACCACAGAAGTGGTTTAAGACTTTTGATGTTTAGCACCGGTATCAATTCATAAACTTGTATTGGGCTTGCAGGATTTTCGGTCTTTGTTACTTCTTTTGGTGCATTTAATTTTTGTTGTATCTTGTTTTGCTTGGCTTCGGCCTCCACAGTATTTCAGAGCCTTATGTAGGAATTAGTTGGTGATATGCCACAAACCATTGATTTTCACGAGGGCATACGTAGGTGGTGTCAGACAGAAGATGGACATAATTTTAGGAAGCATTCACGCATGTTTTGCAAAAACTGGAATTGACATTTTTGATAGCTAAGGGTCCACTTATAGTGAATCCAACTTAAATTGGTTGTACTATTGATAAATGGGTCTTCAAACCAAGAAAAGGTATAGTGTGTGTTATGGTGGGAGTACAATCCCAGACAAGCAAGCAAGGCGCAACTATGGTCATTACTAGGTTTATAGAATACCAGAATACTGGTTGTTCACCTGTGAAGTTTTATTTTAAAATCACTATGTTAAATTTGTATGGCATGATTATTGTCAAGAGAATTTCAAAGGATACAGCAAAAAATTTGTGAAAAATCTGGATTGGCAACTTAGAACAAAACATCGAAAACAGTGCTCAGCATTAATGCCAGCAATAGTGCTCAGCATTAATGCCAGCAATGTGAGTTTGGATGCTGCGTTGTCAAATCTTCTTTTGCAGAGAATTGTGACCCAATGCTCTCGGGGTGATTTCCCGGGGATCGGCAGGGCCGTCCATGGACTTCCATGGTTGGGGAGGCCCCAACTCCTCCCGCGTCCCAAAAGAGTATGAGGCACAATCAAGAGCAAAGAGTTACTGCTGTTTATTGCACAAAACAGACAAGGACAGGTTCACGGAGCGTAGGTACCCAAGGAACATCTTCGCTGTGATGGGCTCGCAGGCCATTTTTCTAACCGGATGACGCTACTATGTGCGTCACCTGGGAAAACTTGCCACGAAACCTAACGCTACCCGTGGTTGGCTCCCCGAGTGGTAGGGTCAGTATGGATCAGTATAGGAGGGAATATTAGTGGTGGAGAGGAGGTCAGGTGGTACGCTTGGGTCGTCCCTAAAAATGGTTACATAGAAAGTGTTACATGAAGAAAGTTAGTGATTGGTTGAATTATGGTGTTGTCAGTGATGAGCCCTTTGTATTCTGATTGGTTCATCCGCGAGCCCCCAAGCCTGGGACCATCGTCATTCCCAGCTTGCGATGTACCTGGTGTTGGCAACAATGTATGACTATGTGTCAGTGGTGTACAATGGACAGGTCTTACTACTGACTGTTGGGTGCTCCTTTCACATTGCTGGCGGTGTCCAATTTGTAATTTTGTTGTTGCAATCCGGGTCCCAGACATGAGACCCCAGAGCTTGTCTAGTCCTTGGAGTTTGGCATCGCATCAGGTCGGCCTGGTCACGTGTTGAGAGACCGTGGCTGAAGCAGAATTATGGGGATTTGATTTGTATTTCTGCTCCGAGGAGTGTTTAGCAGTGGCAGGTGTAACCTTGGCACTGAGAGCGTGGCATGTAGATTGCAACTTTGGGCCTTGGCTGTGGAGCTCCTGTCAGGGTTTGTTCTGCATGATCATCACCTTGCCGCTCCGTCTGAGCTGCTAAGGGGCTGGGGGCTCTGGTTTGCGGCTTACCTTGGTAAAATTTCCATAATGTAAGGGTTACGAGGATGCGACTTGGGTCCTTATACATTAATCCATCTACAGGGTGACATCTTCAGGGTTTTAGTAGCAAAAGTTTCTGCAAGCATATACACAAGCTCTTCTGGCGTCTTGCGTTTCTGCGGTGCGGTAGTTAGCCTATGTGAAAAATAACAGCAATGCACGTCTGTGAGTGTACGCGGTCCTCTACGTCATAGCAATGAGTATGTTCTTTGTGTGGGTTGGCATGTGTCTGATCCAGGTGCTTGGCAGCACGTGTGTTCCTGTCTGTTGTGGCTATGTCATCATGTCATCTCTAGGGGTGTCATGGTATTAGTTTTATGATGGTACGATAACCTTCTTGCCAAATGACGGTATATCATGGTTATCGCGGTATAGTAGGTGGAGTTAACCAATCTTAACAAATATTTTCTAAAAGGTCATAAATTGTCAGATTTATCATCACAAACAAAACCAGGCACCCAGGGCCAGAATTGGGCTTTTCAACATACTTTCCACTGAAATGCAACCTCTTGCTTCCACCAAACGCAAACACACGTGTGGAGAGGAGGAAGGGGGGGGGCCCTGCTGTGACTGGCAAAGCAAATTAAATAGCTTTTCTTAAGTGGTCATTTAGGCTTTTAGCTCCCTCACTGGCTACTGGTGAAGATGAACATGTTGCCATCTTTATAACCTGCATGCCGCAGATCAATGGAAGCTGATGGTAGTATACGCTTTTGCGCATACACACAAACACACGCACGCACGCACGCACGCACACTCTCTTTATGTTACAGCCTTTAGTTTACTTGTGGGCCAAAAGGTGTTCAGTAAACATGGACATGTTACCCTTTGGTATGGCAGCAGGGAATACCCACAGAGATGAGTGAATTTCGCAGTGTGACTTAATATATGTAAATTCAATGATAGAACCAGGGAAATCCCCCATTGTCATATGTTTAGGAAACATTATCCATTATAAATATATAAACCCCAAAGCCGACAACCCAAAGTAAACCCTTTTCCTTCTTGGCACTGTATGTATTCTTCCTTTTGCTAACATATTGATTTTCTGTCAGGCACGTGTGGTTTATGGAATGGCATTAAAAACTGTTCCAACTGAAACTATTGGAAGATGGCACATCCAACAGTGCAAGACCAAGACTGCGCAGCACTTACTTACTGCAGCCTTTCCAAATCAGATTGAGAAGCACACTTAACTGGAATACCGGCATAAACAATGTGACGGTTATTATTGTTCAATTGAGTGGTTCACGGTATCTTTAACGGTATACCGTTATACCGTTACATACCTAGTCATCTCTAACAATGGCGATATTGGTTGGTGACATCTAGTCAAGTTGGTCCATAGGGTCAGTCTCAGCTCCACCTGAGGTCCCACCACGTGCTTTGGGTGGTGTGCAGCTGGCCGGTGGGTGTGGCGCATTGCCACAGTGGATCTTGACCTCTGTGGCAGCAGTCAGAGGGCTGAACTCATCCCGCGGTGGGTGCTTAGGTCGTGACATCATAGGCCATGGTTTGGACGGGAATTTGGGAAAGGGATCATCCCATTTTCCCTCCTCATTCCTCCCTCTGGTCGACTTGTTGAACACAAAATTACCCACTATTTTATCTCCTCTTACTCACCATACCTTTGTTAATCCTGCCAGGTGACCGTATCGGTCCACGTGATCTTCGAATGACTAGTACATATATACACATCCACCACCGGGCTTGCAATAAACCCATTTTCCAACATAGCTCTTTGGGTTTCGTGGATTCTCAACTTTTATCGATGTCGGGTATACATATGCTTCCACTATCTGTTACGGAAGCCTTTCATGTTCCTTGATGATGATATCTGCGTTTTTGTCGTCTTCAGCGGGAATTAGCACACGCATTCCTATCATTTCCTAGGCAGGTCTCTTCGACCTTGCCATCCATAGTTTTATCCCCATCAATGAAGCCATTCCCAGGATCATGCATCCTGCCACAACCTTGAGGCAGTCCGACACCCATGACGGCAGCCAAGACCAGATGTATGAAAACCAGCTACCATCCTTCTTCACCCCCTTTGCTTCTTCTTCCATTTTGGCATGCATCTTGGCCAGCTGTGATACTGCTGCAGATAAAGTGCTGTTGTCCCCGTCGTTTGCAGGAATGAACGTGCAGCAGGAACTTCCAATTTTTGTGCAAACACCTCCTTCCATTGCTGTTAAAAGGTATAGCAAATACCTATTCTGTAGGGCCACCATCCTTATTGCTCTCAGTTCCTCTTTGATGGCCTTGAATTCGTTAACGGTGGAGTTAATCGTCATCATTAGCTCCCATCTTGTTATCTGTAGCCATTTTGCCTTCACATACGCCTGCACTCCTGGGTGTATCATGGAGGAAAATAACATTGTCACTCTGCTAAATAGTCTCTGTGCTGGTGGAATCTCACTCAGTGCTGTTTCTGACCTTCCCCATAGGTAATTTCCAGTGAATGGTTCTCCTTGTCTTTTTACTCTGGATAGTTTATTGTCTTCAGTAGCGTCACTCCTTGAGGCGCTCCTTGTTTCTTCCAGGAACCTTCTTTTCCTTTTGTTTCCTTCGTCCATCTTAGGGAAATTCTCCAGGTTGATGTGTTTTTGCAGCACTACCAGGGATGGTACATTGACGTATACCATGGTACATACCCCATTCCATGATTGTGGTAGGCTGTTATAAGCTTTTGCTCAGCTGGCCCAATATTGGTCCATCAGCATGGCTGTTCCTGCTTCCCCCTCAGGAATCTTTATTGTTCTTTTACATCCTTTGTTTACTCCAACATCAACTTCACCATCGTGCTGGTAAAATAGTGTAGGTGATGCAACTGGTATTATTGTTGGTTCCTCCTCCTTATCCAACCATGTTAGCAGTGCCGCACTCTTTATCCATTGCTTGTAGTACTTGTCATTTTGCTCTTGTACTGTCATTACTGATGATTTTGCCAATGTCACTTTCTTGCTTCCTACTACTCCATCCACCCATTTGTTCTTTGTATATACTTTTCCACATACTAATATTAGTGGTCTTTCCCAGCACCCTGGTTCATCTCCAACTTCTCTAGCATTCCATTTAGATGGCAGGTAGTTTAATGTCACTTCTTTTGTGTCTTCCTTGTCAGGTCCATTGGTTATGTATTGAAGCCCTTCAGTCAGCTGCCAATAATTGTCATATATCGGTAGTGCCTTGAGGAAGTTGTCTTCCTAGGGGTATGTTGACCTTGACTTCCATCTTAGTGTTGCCTGTTTTCCTTTAAATCGTCCACGTGTTTTGAATACTGCTAAATATAAGAGACATTCTGCTGTCGTTGCTGGTACTTCATTAGCCACGAATGTTCTGGAGGCACTCATAGCGTATGGGATAAACAGGCACACATAGCAGTTGTCCTTTGTCGTGTCCTTACCAATTTTGAACATGTGTTTATACCACATGTTGTTAGAGACATGTGCGGATTCTGTAAGATATGTGTCCACCCCATGTACATCTATAGACACACTATATTTACCTCTTTTTACGTTAGGTCCTGTGCTACTTGTACCACCTGACACAGTTCTCCTTGCAGCATGGGTAGGGGAAATGTTTGTATTGGAAGTTGTAGTCACGTGTAAAGCATAGTAGTCCTGCCAGACAGCGGCAGTTATCAGACCAGTGATTAAAAATATCCCCAAAATCTTTATTACAGTTGCTATTACCACTGGTATTTTTATCTTACCTGTGCTCCCGTCCTGCAGCTAATGTACTTTAGATGATATAGGTGCCCGACTGAAAATCTCTAAAAATGTTGCTTTATTTCCGTTAGTGTTTGTTATTCAAGCCCTGCATATCAAGTGATCGTTCAATGCCCAGGTGAAAAGCTCCTCCCACGCCTTCCTTACCGTCCTATCTCTCAAGGCAGGTAATGCTGCGTAGAGGTGTAGAAATGAACGTACTATTAGCATGAGAAACGCATTATAATAGATGAGTATTCTCCTGGGCCTCAAGTACTTTGGCCTTTTAATTATGTATACAAATTGGTGTGACAGTGCTTCTGGGATATCGTCTGTGGGTAGCATTTGCCCCTGGGCAGTGGAGTATGTTCTTTATCAGATATTTGCATACAACAATTACAATGCTCGCTACCTGCATGTGCGAGACAAAAAGAGAAGAGAGCATGCACGTGTTTACACAGTGTGGTGTATATTACAGAGCTCTTTAACAGTGTTCTTCTTTTACTGTTGGCGGGTGCCTTTAAGTTAAACTTATTTTCCTAGTCCTAGTGGCAGTATCTTAATTAAAACATTTTATGGTTCTGGCGTGGGGGTGTATTTGGTCTGTGACCTTGTGACCATGGGGTGGGCTATGGGTGGTTGTTCGTTTGTGTCCTTTGGGGTATCTGGCGTTTGTGCTGTGTTGTTGTTGTTGTTGTTTGTCGTTGCTGAAGCGTTGGACCTGTCGCTGTAGGGATAGGGCCAGGTCTGTGCTTTGTAGGGTTGATGTCGTGAATGTATGTCCAAATGTCCTTATCGGACAGTTTAACAGCCCTAGGGGCTACTTGCTGGACAGTGTGAGGCCATGTAAATCTAGGGGCGTTCCACTTCTGCCGATAGTTTCTAAGGAGTACTGTGTCACCTTCTTTCACTGTCCACTGTCCAGTCAGCTCCTGTTCCTTGTTGGTTGCTGGTTCCCGTTGGTTGTTCTCTGACCTGCCCTGCATCCGTTGAATCTGTTGAGAGATAAAAGCGGCACTAGTAACCAGGGAAGAGACATACTCATGCATTTCTTCACCAAAAACAGTACTTGCTGCATCACACTGGTACATTGCCCTTGCTGGTGGTGTGAGGGGATGGTGCATTTGACGGCCGGTCACCACCTCATGGGATGTGAGGTGGTGGTCCGAACCTGGTTTATTTCTCAATTTAAACAAAGCCAGAGGGAGGCAATAGAGCCAGCTCTTTTTGGTTGTTTGCTTGATCTTTGCTATCGTTTCTTGCAGGAGGCCGTTGAGACATTCACAAATGCCATTGGCTTGTGGGTGAAATGCACAGGCAAATGTATGCTTAATCCCCAGAAGGGCAGTTACATGCTGAAATAATTAATTTGCAAAATGGGGACCGTTCTCTGACCTTAATACTTCACAAACCCCCCACCTCGGGAAGACCTCCCTTACTAAAGATCTAGCTGCTTTAAATGCATCTGCATGGGAGCACTGGCCGGCCTCAATCCACCATGAAAATGGGCATACTACCACAATCATGTATCTGTATGCTTGACATACGTTGATCATGTTGATGTAGTCAATGTGTAGGTGCAAAAAGGGTCCTTCAGGCCGGGGTATTGCACCTTTTATCACTTGCAGCATGTGACCGGCCCTAAATTGTTGGCATGTGAGGCAATTTCTAATAAAATTTGCAATGTGTGAGTTTAGCTCGGGGCAGAACCATGATTCTTTTATTCGTGCTGCAATTACTTCCTTTCCTGTATGAGTGGGGTGTTGTAGTTGGGCCAGAGATGTTTTTAGTAGGGCCAGAGGCATCACAGCTTTCCCTGTGTTATTCTGTCTCCATAGTGCATCTGTGGGGGGCATAGTGCATCCTCCTTTAACCCACAGTTCCTTTTCTGCCATTAGAGCTGCCGCCTGCAGTTCTATAATCTGTGTCTCTGGAATGTGTGTGTACCCATCCTTCATTATCATCTGTCCTACCCTCTCCTTATCTTTTTGATTTTCTTGTAGGTCCCATGTCTCACCAAAGTACGCAGCATATTTTGCATGTGCATCTGCCATTTCGTTACCTCTTGATATTGGATCTTCCCCATTCATGTGTGCCTGACATTTCACCAGTGGCACCTCTGCTGGGTATGCTATTACTTCTATTAGTTCACCCAGGAGGAGAGCATGTTGCATGGTGTACCATCTGCTCTCATAAACCCTCTTCTGAGCCATTTTATTAATCCTGAGTGTACTGTTGAAGTGACATATGCACTGTCAGAATATATTGTAACTCTCTGTCCATTGCTTTCCTTTAAAGCTATTATCAGAGCTACCAATTCTGCTGCTTGTGCTGAGTATTGTTGGGGTAATTTAACACATTTGACCAGAACGTACGTCCAATCCTCCCTCAATCGCACTACAGCTGCACCAGTCCTCCTTATACCATCACTTTGGTCAATTGTTGATGACCCATCAATGTATAACATCTCACCCCCCTCTAGGGCATTTTCTTCTACCTTTCGGGTGGATGAGAAGAATTCAATTGCATGTGTACAGTCATGCACATATTCTCCTTCGGCCACTTGCTCTGCTAAGAACTGCGCTGGATTGAAATTACTACACCTTACTATTTTCAACTCAGGTCTAGAGAGAATAATTTCATACCCTGTTGATCTCTGGGTTGTCAGGGTGGATTTTGGTTTGTTTAGTATCGCGAAGAGGGCGTGTTCAACGTATAGTGTGGAAAGATGATTTTTCTACTGCAAAAGCTGCTGCAGCTAAGTGTTGTTCGCACGGGAAGTGTCCCATCATTACTGATCCAAATGGCCGCTGTAAAATGCTATTGGTGTGTGTCCCATGCTTTTTTTGTGTTAGCACTGCTTTCATTACTGCACCATCACAATGTGAGAATATGTAGAACTCATTATCATAGTTAGGGGTACTCAGAACTGGTGCCATTGAAATGGCCTCTTTAAGTTCATTAAATGCATCAGTCACCTCTCTTGTCCATCCCAACTTTCTCGTCTCCCTTTGTGCCTCTTTGAGAGCCTCTAATAGGGGTCCTATGCATGTGCTGTAGTCAAAAACCCATGCTCTGCAATAGTTGCACAGGCCAAGAAATTGTTGCAGTTCTCTTATTGTTTGTGGCTCTGGTGTGTTCTTTATTGCTCGCGCCCTTTGTGGTGAATGTTCCTTCCTTTCTGTGAGATGATCTGCCCTATGTATAGTACTTGCTCCTGACAGTACTGCAGTTTTCCTTGTCAACCCTGTACCCTTTCTCAGCAGCACCGGGAGCATCTTTACAGAGTCCCTCCTGCACTTTTCCACAGTGGTGCTGCAGATGATTATATCATCCACATACTGCAGCACTGTGCTCTCCAAGTCGATGTTCCCTAGGTCCATTTGTATTACTCAGTTAAAGATGAATGACGACTCGCAGTACCCTTGGGGGAGTCTAGTGTGTTTCCATTTTGTGTTGCGGTATGTGAAACTTGTTAAATCTTGTGAGTCAGGGTGCAGTGGTATTGAGAAGAACGCATTCTTGAGCTCGATCACAGTGAACCATGATGCCTCTGCTGGTATTCCGCACAGCATTGTGGCTGGGTTAGCTGGTATCTGGTACTCTGCCTCCACAATGTGGTTAAGAGGTCTCACATCTTGTATGAAACACCACAACCCTCCCTTCACCTTGCGCACTGAGCATCGCCTTGCACACTGGGTATACCGCACTGCCCTCCATGCCTTCCCTTCTCCATCCTGAGCGTGGACTGCAATGTAGTCTTTGGTTGCCACAATACTTTCGATGTCCACTGATATTATTGCTCCTTCTTCCTCACTAGTGGGCATTTCCGGTCTGAAAAGGTATGCTGCCGGACTCCAACACACCTAAACCTCAATCCCTGGTAGCCATGCTATTGACATGTCTTTTCCATACTGGAAGATGCCCCCATCCACTTGTTTTGCCCTTGCCACTGTCTTGCCACAGTAAGCCTGAAGTATGTGTTGTGCGGTGAGCATGTGTATGCCTGGTGTCGAGCATACTATTCCCTTGTCATTGAAGGATATAGTCATGTTCAATCTGCTCATGTTGTTTCTCCCTAGTATATTTACTGGTGATTGTTTTGAGTATAGCAGTGGCAGAGATAGGTCGTGATCTCCGACAGATAAGGAGATGTTATCAGTAAAAGGAACCAGCTCTTGAGCCCAGAGACTCCTTGAGTGTGCATGGCATCACCTGACAAGTTGAACTTCCCTTTCCTAATATAGGATCTAGTTGCCCCTGTGCCAACTAGGAAAGAAAATGTTTTGTCACCTATTGCCACCTTTATGCGTGGTTCCTCCGCAGGGTTAGGTGTTACCGACAGGATGGGACACAACAAGGACGTCTGTGGGCAGTCCTATTGGGGCTATAATGATTGTCTGTTCCCTGTGAATGGGTTGTGACCCAGTATCGTCACTTTCCCCATTTGCGTCTAAGGTATTGGCGTGTCCGTAGGCAGTTGTGAATTATCTTGTATTTGTGTGAGCTGTTGTACCGTTTGGATGTGTTGTTGTTGTTCCACCGTCATTTGTTGTTGTGCTTGGTGTTGTGCCGGTTGGTGCTGGACCTGCTGTACGGTGGGTGGCACATATTTTTGCTGCTGTAGTTGTGGCGCTGGTTGTGTCAGTCCTCCTTGCTGTTCCATGTGTATGTCACTTGTTTGTGTTAGTTGAGGTTGTTGGTAATTATTTTGTCCCTCATTGTAACCCTGTTGCCCTTGCTCTCCCCATTTTGCTTATGTCGGCCGTGCCCTGTATATGCGTGATACATGTCCTACTAGTCCACTAGTCCAGCGTGTTGCGGCTCTCGTGCTTGCCGCGGGGATCCTCCAGTGTTGTTTAAATACCCCTTCTGTCCATATTGGTTATACCCTCAGAACCCTCCCCATGGCATATGTCCCGCTGGACCAAATCCCCTCCCTCTTCTTAACCCACCTCTCCCTCTGTAGTTGTTTGTGTAACCATTACCCATTGGCGTGCATCCTCCCGCCATTGGTGATGCGTATATGTGTTGCGCTGTGTATGGAGGCAGTGGTGGCAGTTGCTGTGTCGTAATTGGTACTTGCTGTGACAGTGTTGCTAGCGGTTGTGGCTGCTGCGCAGTGGCTGGTGTCGGAGGGGCGGGGCTGGTTATTAGTGCACCTTCCATGGCATATTTTGACAGCTTCTTCTGGACCAGTTTTGCCTCATCTGCCTTCCTATCTTCTTCTTTCTGTTTCATCTTTTCTTGCCATAACCTACAATGGTGTACTATTGTTAGCTGTATTTCTGGCCATGCTTTTGCTTCCATTCCTACCAATTGTACTGGTTCTGGGAGCCCCTATATCAGAATGTGGTAAAATATGGCTAATGCTTGTGTCCCATGGCTCCCGTGTTTCCAGGCGCCACTTGTCCTGAATTTCCTGAATGTAATTAACAGGGTCCTCGTTCTCGCGCATTTTGCGTGATGTTATTGCCCCTATGTCTGAGGTGTCTGGATATTGTACCCTCAGCGCTTCCCATAGTGTGTGTCTGCAATTTGCAAATGGTGCCCCGTCATGCGAGGTGTCACTGATGGTCACCCCTGGGAATCCCACCCTCTTCCAAATATCATCTGCTGCGTCACCCAAAATTGAAATGAATAACCCCTTGACATCTCCAACCGCTAATTTGTGCCCTGCAGTTAGGTTCTCCATTTCATATATCCATTTTACCGCCCCTCCGCTCAAGGATGGTAGTTTGCATTTAATATTCTCTTTGTCTGCATGCTTCCATGGGACGTATTGTGGCCTTGTCCCCCCACTCTCTAATAATGGAACCTTTGTGTATTCTGTTATTTCCTCTGGCGTGCGTCGGTGTGGTGTGATGTGTGTGTGGTCAGTCTCCTCCTCCTTGTCAGAAAATTCTTCAATAAATTCAGTAAGGTGTTGTGGAAGCCGTGTGTGCCCTACGCCCTCATGACCTCTCCATTGACCCGTTTGGTCCTTGTTGTGTGTGGTTGCTGATCTCTCCATTCTGCATCCTGGGAGGTCTCTACGCCTGTTGACATATGGTGTGTACTGGGCTGGTGTCGTCACTGTTCATAGTGTCCCCTCCCTTTGTGAGTTTTTGCCCTCTGTCCTGTTGTTTCTTCTTCTTCTTGTGTCCTGCATTCCCATGATGACCCGCAGCCTGTGCGTGTGATATATAGGGCCTCATTACACGGATGGCGGAGAACCATGGTGCTATTAGCGCCATGGTTCATGCCGGTAAAATACCGGCACCGCCTTGGCGGAAAGGGAAATTACCGCCCCATTCCAAGGTTGGCGGGGCGGTAATTCCCCCTTCCACCATTGCCCTTCCCCATTCCCATTTTTGCCCCATAGGGCTCAATGGGAATGGGGAAGGCGCTAATTACGGTACCGCAAATTGCGGTACCGTAATTAGCTCCCTGGGTCCCTTTTTGGGTTGGTTTTTAACGCCTGCAAAAAGCAGGCGTTAAATCCCCCAACCCGCAAAGGGACCTCGTAGTAAGGCAGTAAGGATTTACCGGTACCGGTATTTTACTGGTACCGGTAAATCCTTACCGCCATCCGTGTAATGAGGCCCATAGTTTATTTCGCCCTTCTCCACTCCCATCACTCTGTCCTCCGCAAGATCCCTCCTCCTCTTCATCACTACAAAAGCCGTCTGAGAATGTCAATTTTGGGCGTGGGCGGGTTCCTGCCACTGTTACTGTCTCCAAGTCTATATCTGTGTACTCACCTGTCCCCTCCGTGTCTCCCCTCACTTGCGGTGTCGCTACCTCTTTACTACTACATGCGTTGATCTTACTCCTAGGTGCTTGGCTGCTGCCTCTTAGCCGTTGATTGCTTAATTGGTCATCTTCACTCCCTAAATCCGTTCTTGCCCTGCAAAGTTCCTTCATTATCGCATTAATTACCTGTCCTAACACCCTTGCGTCTCCCCATATGGCGTCACTTACCTGTCCTAGCACCCTTGCATCTCTGTCCTTGTCGTTCCATGTCACGCCTTCTTTTGCCAGTGTACTCCCTATTATTCTCCCTTCCTCGTACTTACGTGCGCTCTCTGATATAATCTTCTTCTTCCACAGCGTCATCTCCTTGTCGTTCTCTTCTCTTTCCTTTCTTTCCTCCTGATCTCACTTTACTCCATACGTGCTATTTTTTCTGCAATCCCTCTTATGCGGTCCTCTTCCTTTTTCCTTTTCTCTTCCTCTTGCTGATTTAATTTCGCTTGCGCTTCCCTTCCTTCTCACGTCTTCACCTTCCTCTCCCGTTCTTTTTGCTCGAGCTGTCTAATAAATGCGCTTTGCGCGTCCCTCAGCTCTGCTAGTTGTTCCTCCAGTACCACCATTTCTACCTTCATCATGCTTCCTGTTTCCCTGGTGCTCACCTCACTCCCTCTCTGAGTGTGTCCTACCTCCTCCTTATCTACCTTCTTTATCACCTCCTCCTCTTTTCCTGTTACTGTCCCGAAGCTTCAATAACACCTGTGCTGCTATCCACTCGTCTGGTCCTATACTCGCCAAATCCATTTGGGTATTTTTTAGGCCACCAGAGTTCACCTGTGTCTGTTTGATGTCTACTGCACTCCCTGCACCCAAACCCTTTTGGTAGTGGTCTTCTGGTGCGTATGGCGGTGGGCTGTATGCAGGGTTTGAGTATCCCTCAGCAGCTGTTAATTGTGGTTGTGTTGCTTCTCTTAATTCCCTTATTGGATACAAACCTTTGGTTTCTTTCTTCAGCTCTTTAATTGGGGGTGTCTCTCCCTCACTCTCATTTATTACCTCTGCAATGGGGTATGATCCTTCTGCCTCTTCCTCGCTCTCCTCAGCACTGGGAGGAGCTTGGGGTACGCTGCACCCTTCCCCCTCGTACACCTCCTCCTTCTTTACCTTCTACATGCTCATCATCCCAGGGGTATACCCATGAAACATTCTCCAGAGGTTGAAAACTTCTAGGTGGCCTGCTAACTTCTTCTCCTTGTAGGTGTTATGTAGATATGCTAGCAGTGAATGTTGAGTTGTCATGTCAAAGCTGCCGTTGGACGGCTATGGTATCCTGATCCTTTCATCCGTCCCTTGAGTCTATTCAATACTGTACTTTACTATTTTATCTCTGTGCGGTAGTAGTGTTGCGCAGATGTGCTGGAGTGGTGTTGTTAATGTGTGGGCCCCAAAGGCCTGCCCCTATCCCGTAATACACTGACATTTTAAAATGTGCACATTTGTGTTCCACCGTTACCTGGCCCCGTAACTTGGGGGACTTCCGACTTTCCGCTGCAAGAAAAGCAGTGTTGTTATTACAATACTTTTGTGCTGGTCACCACTGCTCTCCTGTTCTTCACAGTGCTGTCACCCCCTTAATATCCCTCCTTTCAGAGCTAGGGCCCTCTTTGACCCGTGACGCGCAAGGTCCCCTGCACCCTTGCGCCCAAGGGGGCGTGCTCTTCAGCCGCCCCTCATTGTCAGTGCGGCTGCTACCCGGTACGCCTGTGATATTCTTCTAACCCCTCCTCCTTCTTTTTGTCCCCACTGCCTGCGCAGTGTATGCCAGTCTCTTCCCCCTCCCACTGATCGCACCGCTGCTCAGTGCGACCCCCTTGGTCGAGGACGTGCCAGCAACCTCTGTGCACGGCCGCCTGTCCCCCTTCACCCCTCCTTAACCGCGTGCCGCTGCTCCAATTACGCTGAAGAAGAACGCTGTGTGCTATGCAAGCCCTATGGGTGACGTCACCATCTAGTACAACGTGCTACCGGTACATACAGTTGCAACATAAAATGCGTGCCAATTTTGACAATGTTATTCCCCACAATCCTCACAGCTGTCTTCCCACCGCGCCTGGAGTGGAGTATTCATTAATCACTTTCGTTATCATAATTGTGCTGCACCCGCTGCGTCGCCTCGTGTGTGATACGCCCCCTCCCTAGCGGAGCTTAACCAGCCAACTATCTTCCACAATGAGAAACAAGCTAGCTACCTCTTGTGGGAATACATCATCCATTCACCGAGCTAAAACACTCAATTAATAGGAATCCTCATCTATTCATCGAACTACAACGCCGATTCATAGGAATGCCACACACCCTGTACAGGTGTCCGCAATCTAGACCAATCAGCGCGACCCGCCAGTCTACAAGTGGGAGTCCAAAGCCCCACCCAGCATGCTCCGTAACACCAGAAGGGATGGCCTTTGTTCCGTTCCCCACTACACCTTACATATCGATTGCTGCTAAATGACCAAAATCTTTTCTTAGCACACTGTAAAACCACCCGCCACCCTATTCACAATTCCTCCCGCCACCCGCACAACATTACACTGCTGGTTGCGTGTGCCATACTCACATCGGGCTCTTGCTTGCCGGTGCCGCTCGGCTGCGGGCATTCCTCCCAATCAGCTTGCCGCCTCCCCTCATCTGGACCACGTCTTGACACTCGCTAACCGCGGGCAGGACATTTCTGAAGTCGGCTCCGGGCGGCCAATCTCCGGATTGCGCTGTCCGGTCATCTCGCATCTCGCAGAAAGAAAGAAAGGAAGGAAGGAAGGAAGGAGCTAGGGTGAGAGGAAGGAAGGAAGGAAGGAAGGAAGGAAGGAAGGAAGGAAGGAAGGAAGGAAGGAAGGAAGGAAGGAAGGAAGGAAGGAAGGAAGGAAGGAAGGAAGGAAGGAAGGAAGGAAGGATAGAATACATAGATGGAGAAAGTAGGGAAGTAAGATTAGAAGATATTGAGAACGGAAGAAGAACAGGTGGAAGGTAGTTATGGGAGAATTAATGAAGGGAGAGAAGGGACGAAGGTGAATGAGAACAGGGAGTGGGAGGGGATGGAAGAGAAGAGAAGAGAGCGGAGGGGATAAGAAGGAAGGAAGGAACGAAGGCGGGAAGGAATGAAGGAAGGCACATTTCCTTAACTTCTCTATGGTTGTTTTAGAAACGCTGTCAATTTTTTTTGTTTTATGCCTACCGCCTTTCTTAGCTAATTATGCTCCAAATGGGTTTCTTTCTGGGACATGATCCAGAAGCCACTGAGGTGCAGTTTTAATGGGAGAGTGAGAGCTGGGTACATTCTTCCCTGTTTCTGAAACTCCCAGGAGAGCAGGTCTAATGACAAGGTAACAGGAGACAGTAGAGCGGCCCCGGGAAAGGGAGAGAAGCAGGATAAATATAGAAATCACTGCCAAATGCCTGCGGCAGTGTGGGCAAATATGAGGCTGTGACAAAGGGGTGAGAGAAAGATAGTACAGAGATGTATAGATAGATGATATGCAGATAGAGAGGGTGACAGATAGGTAGAGAGAAAGAACAAAAATAGATAGATAGATAGATAAATAGATCGAGTAGCTCGCCAGAGAAATAGTGATCGCCGCACTATATTTAAGGTGAGTCAGAGACACAAAGGACTCCTCAGAATTCTATTGTTAATAACTTTTAATTCGAGCAACGCATTTGGCCGAAATTTTTAAAGAGATTAAACGTCCGAGGGTGGGGGGTGGTCTACCCAGACTGCAAAGTTTTGTAAAGATATATTAAAAACTCAAAGTTATTAATCGTCAATTCATTATTTATTTTTAATAGTGCGGCCTTCCCCCCATTCATTTTCCCATAGACAAAAAGGTACAATTTTCCAAAGCGCACAGCCCAAACCGCTGGACGGATTTGGACTAGGTCTGAAACAACTTGGTCACAAAGCGTTGACTCGCACGTCATGCATGGTTTGCGGTTATTCCACGCTGTGATTATTTCAAAATTTGACAGAGAATGGGGTGTCCCCTTCTTCAAAAATTATAGTTATATCTCCCATGGTGCATTTCAGGATCATGGTTGTCAGAAATGAAACGACCGACAATACAAGAGATATTCGAGGCTATAGCCAAGGTTATGGGAAATTGAAAAGCAGCAAAAAACTATTTGCAGGTCAAAAACATACAAATGCCATCTGGGTAACAGTGGGGGAATGGCTAAAAAGAACTGAGTGAAATATGGGAGTTTGAGGGGGTCCAGGGACCAAGTTTGCAAAACAAAGCTTTCTGTAGCCTTGGCTATAGCTGACATCTTAAAGCAAACTGCTGTTTCCTTCTGTTTTGCAGATATTGGCGGCTATATCCGAGGTTACAAAGGACTACATATAACCGTGGGTATGTGTAGTTCGTTACCTGCAGTTGCATTTTTTAATACATTTTTTAAAGAAATTTTGTCGGGTTGAAAAATGACTGGCCATGGCCAGTGACTCAATTGCCATCAAGGTCTCCCAATCATGCCGTA
Organism: Ambystoma mexicanum; assembly: GCF_040938575.1. Taxonomy (NCBI): domain Eukaryota; kingdom Metazoa; phylum Chordata; class Amphibia; order Caudata; family Ambystomatidae; genus Ambystoma; species Ambystoma mexicanum. The sequence continues at coordinate 195,411,356 of NC_090938.1, forward strand.
ACCAGGACAGACACTGCTTAGATTCAAATTTGGGAAGGGGCCAGACTTCCTCAGGCCATGTTGCCTGTCAAAAGAGCCAAACTTACAAGACCACTTAGAAAAATGGGCCGGCCCTTTTCTTTCTTTGACGCTAAGCAGGGTCAGCACCGCTTTGAAGTTTAGCAGGGTCAGTCCCCGTTACAATACGGATGAGCGACCGAATGAACATCTGAATTATTTCCTTCTTTCAAGCTGCACTACAGTCAGTCTTTGAAGGTTTAGCAACTCCGAGACAATTTTTTGCTTTTTGCTGAATTGCATTCTGGTGTTTGTAGTCTGCCAGTCAATAATAAAACATAAAAAAACAGGAATTGTTACAGCAACAGTGGGTTTCCTATCCCTGCAGTAACTTTGACGAACCGTGCTTAGCTTCAAAGTGAGGAAGGGGTCAGCCCACTAAGGCCATGTTGCCTTATATATGGGCTCCCTGTGACAAATCAACTTCCGAGGCACCAGTGGTCAGGGATGAATATCGGTTTCTAAACCATCAATTAACCCCACACCTCTAGTACACCAGAAGGGATACAAACAGATTGGAATACAAGTGAATTATAAGACCGCCTTGGCCAGTTTTGGTAACGTGGATGGAACGGCAGGGTTATCTCCGCAAGGTCGTGGATAGTTGGGTAGTTGCAACACAGCAAATATACAATTCTTACCCAATGATAAAAGGGACTGTCCAGTCAAGGTTGTATACAAATATTGACTTTATTTTTACTACAACAGACAGTTCTACCACACTACAATTACAACCCACACTGTAAAGGAACATGGAGGACAGACAGTTTCACAAAGGAAATGAATGCACTCTGGATACTGACAGGAGGGTAGTTGGTAAAGCAATCAGCCTTACTGTTCAAGATTATTTGGTTTCAACACCAAAGGGGCAAAGGGCCGTAACTGTCTCTAGGGGCCTTCGGAGAAGGATCAAGGGGGCAGAACCATAATGTATCTGGTGCTGAAGACGTTCTTGGTGCTTGACAGTGTCGAGGTGGTTCCAGGGTGCATCTCAGCCCAGGCAACAGAGTTAGAGGCGGGAGACAGCTGCGGGTACAAGGCGGCAGGCAGTTCGGCAGGCGAGGCTGGAAGAATGTCTGCAGGCTGTCCGGCGCGGCATCTCAGGGCCAAGAATCGTTGTCTCTGTGCTGGTTGGCAGATTTGGAATGATGGTCGAGGCATATCGGATGGCTCTGGTGATTGCGGCATAACAACAGTCATGGGTGCAGCCAGATACGGTTCAAGGACTCGACTGTCTCGAAATTGTCCTTAAGAAGATGGGCGCTGGATGATGTTTGTGTGGCACTCCTCATAGCTTTTTCCCAGGGCTTGTGTCCTTGCAAGGCGGATGGCCCAAAGCTTAGGAGGGTGTTAGCAGGCAATGGCCTTTTCCTTTGTCCAGAGACTCTCTGGCACTTCCCAGCTTAGGAGGCTTGCTGTCAGAACCTAGCAGGGCACTCTGTGTGCTGGCTGGGTAGACATTCTGGATCTGCTCGACGGGTCCTCTGAGTCGGGTATCTCCTTCTGTTCCATTGGAGATATTTAGGCAAAGGATCTTACTCCCTCTTGGGACTCTTGGCCTTCCTTCACTGGCCGAAGATGTAAGGTAGACTGTACCTCCATATCAGGTCCAAATGAGTCCTTATTCTTACTCCTTGCAAAGTCTTCAGATGATGTGATCAGCGAGGGGCTCACCCCTTTTTTAAAGCCAAATGGACCCCAGTCATTGGTGTAAGCTAAGCCCACCTTAATGAACCAATCCTGGGTCCCACCAACAAACTTCAGTGATGCTTCAAGTCAGAATCAGAGTGCTTGGCAACAGACAGGGGAAGGATGACAATATTTATACTTCTAAGTCCCACCCATCTTCCTGTCTGCTGTACAATAATTTGTCTCCCTAATTAACTGAGCCCAATGCAGCGCTTTGTCACAACATGGGCCTCCTTTAAAGTAGGGGTGTTGCAGGCAGACTTTCGTCTCCTACAATTCATACATTTCCCTGCTCTGAAAGGAGTGGTTCCAGACAGGGCATTCAGTGCCCTTTCATACCAAGAAGGGGTATTAATACTAAGTTGACACCTTGCATTACAAAGAGGTTTTGGTCTCTGGTCTCCATTGTCACCTACTGCACCCAGGCCTTCCCTGAGGCCTGCTAATTAACATTCTTCAGTATTCACCACCACCACCAAGGTGTAACAATGGAGAAGCAAATCCATGGGGCCTGGAAATGCTAATCAGGCTGCCCATGGCCAGAGGCTTTTGATGTACCCACAGCTGTCAAGTGTCAGCTACACATGACAGTCGAGGGCGGCGCTGGTAAGCTGTGTCCTCCCAGAGTACATAACTATTTTTCTGCTGCGCGGTGAGCGTGGATAATATGTGTGGGATTGGCCCCAAATATTTTCTGGAGGTTGATCTTCCATCATTCATTCTTTTTAAATAAACAAAAATCAAAAAAGCCCAGGCAAGCGCACTCTCCCGGTGCAGAAGTTCAAATTCCTCACATGCCCCCAGCGTCAACATGTGAACCACCACCCTACTGAGGGTCTGGTTCATCATCAAGGCAAAGGTACCGGCTGAGGCCATCTGCATGTTCATGCTTGGAGCCTGGCTTGTGCAGGATGTCGATATCTAATCCCTGACGGGATTTGGCCTACTGCAAAAGCTTAGGATTCCCCCCTTGCATGGCCATTAAACTTTGCAGAGGCCTGTGGTCCGTCTGGATCGTAAAGTGAGACCCGAAAATGTAGTGTTTCAGCTTCTTTATGGCCCACACAACCGCATACGCCTCTTTTCCTATGACAGCCCAATTTCTTTCCCTTTTTGCAAACCACCTGATAATGTAGGCGACAGATTGCTTTACCCCTAACACTGCTCCAATACCAAAATCACAGGCGTCTGTCTGGATAATGAATTCCTGACCATAGTCTAGCACAACTGGCACTTTAAGAACTGGGGCCCTGCACAATCCATCCTTTAAATCCTGAAAGTAGGTTTGACAGGCAGGAGGCCAAGTTACCTTTTTTGGCATCTTTTTGGACGTTACATCATTCAGGGGCATGGGAATGGTCCCATACCATTTGATGAACGACCAGTAGTACCCAGTGAGACCTAAAAAGGCTATCACTGTGTCTGTGTGGTGGAGATGTCCCCATCCTTCACAGCCTGTACCTTCGCTTCAAGAGGTTGTTTCTTACCTCCTCCGACCAGGTGGCCTAGGTAAGTCACGGTTCCCAGCGCTATATGGTACTTCGTGGCCTTGATAGTCAGGCCTGCATTCTGCCGCACCTGAAGCACTTGTTTCAGGTCAGATAAATGAATCTCCCAGGTGTGACTGAACACAGCAATGTCACCTAGATATGTAACGCTGAAGTTTTCCAGTCTGGAAAAACCTGGTTAACCATCCTCTGAAAAGTGGAAGGGGGCATTCTTCAATCCGAAGGGCATCAAAGTCAACTGATAATGTCCTTCCGGGGTTGAGAGTGCTGACCTCTCTCTCGCTCCATCTATCAAGCAGACCTGCCAATATTCTGCTGTGAGGTCAAAAGTACTCATGTACTTGGCAGCATCAAGCTTGTCAATGAGCGCATCTGCCCGAGGAATGGGGTGAGCATCTGTCTTTGTGACAGAATTGAGCCCTCTGTAGACCACACAAAAGTGAACTTCAGTTTTCCCACTACTGTTTTTTTTAGGGACCAGTACCACTGGGCTAGCCCAGGGGCTGTGGGATTGCTCTAACAATCCTAGGGAAAAAATCTTGGAAACTTCTTCCTTGATGGTGTCCCTGACCTTATCAGACATTCCGGTGAATTGTACTTTTCACCGGCTTACTATCTCCAGTGTCTACATCATGGGTGCACCAATCTGCGTGACCGGGAGTCAGAAAAAACAGATCGGCAAACTGTCTCAGTAAATAGCGACATTCTGTCAGTTGTTGTTCTGACAGGTCCGTTGCAAGGTTGACATCAGTGTGCAAGTGGTCTGGGAGGGGATTGGTCTCCTTCTGAGTCTCTCTGTCAGTCACTACTGCCATGACCAAGTCATCCCGGCCATACTGGGGTTTTAGCCGGTTGAGGTGAAAGACCCTGCATATCTGTTTAGGTCCTTTCACCTCAACGATGTAATTCACCTCAATGACCTTATCCAGCACACAGTATGACCCAGTCCACTTGTCCTGAAGGGAACTGGGCTTGACAGGCTCCATAATTCACACCCACTGGCCTGGAGAATAGACTGTCACTGTCGCCTTTTGGTCGTGCCAGTGCTTCATCAGCTCTTGACTGGCCTTCAGATTCTTTGTTGACTGTTCCATGAACTTTGCCATTCTAGACCAAAGGGCGAGCACATAGTCCACTACATCTCATTACAGGGATGAGGGTTTGCTTTCCCATCCCTCCTTCACTAGACTGGGTGACCTCTTACAGGCCATCCAAACAGAAGCTCAAAATGGCGAAACCCTCCTCCGTTCTGTGGAACTTCCCTATAAGCGAACAGAAGGCATGGCAGGAGAATATCCCATTTTCTCCTCAGTTGCTCTTCCAAGCCACCTATCATGCCTTTCAGGGTCTTGTTGAACCACTCAACAAGCCCATTGGTTTGTGGATGAAAGGAGGTAGAGAACCGGTAGGTGACTCCACGCTCTTCTCACATAGTCTTCATATATGCTGATATGAAGTTTGATCCCCTGTCAGAAACAACTTCCTTGGGAATCCAACACAGGAGAATATCCCAATCAGAGCCTTCGCCACAACAGGGGCTTTGATGCTCTTCAGAGGGACAGCACCAGGGTATCTCATGGCGTGGTCCACCACCACCAAGATATATTGGCTCCCTGAGCTGGTTTGAGGATTTAAAGGACCCACAACATCCATGCCTATTCTCTCAAAAGGCCGCCCGACCACAGGTTATGGAATGAAGGGGGCCTTTGTGGCACCACCTGATTTACCAGAAGCTTGACAAATCAGGCCGGACGTACAAATTCCTTAACTTTTATGCCAAACTGCAGCCAGTAAAAGTGCGCAGACAACCGGTCCTATGTCTTAGTCCCTCCTAAGTGACCCGCTAAAGGAATTTGGTGAGCCAAATGCAATAGGAACTTTTTGTGGCTTTGGGGAACCAACAACCTTCTGGTGCCCTTGCCCTTAGAGTCTTTTGACTCACTGTACAGGAGTCCATCCTCCCAGTACACTTTGAATAGTCCAGGAGCATCCCCCTTAGCCTGCTTCTGCAGACCCGCCAGAGTGGGACACTCTTTCTGGGATGTATAAAAGTCAGTCTGATCTGGGCCCCAGGCTGATGCGAACTTATTCAGCTTGGGCAGACCCTTCAGATCTGCGCCCACCTGGTCCTCCACCTGAAGTTTCAGCGGTGTGCCAGGCAACTCTGAAGTCACTGGGTCCCCTGCTACAAAAGTATGGTCTTCTGTGGCTACTAGACCCTCTCCCTCAGGAGCAGGCAACTCAGCAGTCTGTGGAACTGGACTAGAGGCTACCGGCCAGGCCAGTCCTTCCAACAAGCCCTCTGTAAGCACTCCAGGCCCCAAGGCTTTCAGAGCATTCTATCTGGCATTCTCTTTGGCCCTTGATCATGTAGCTGCTGAAACTATTTCGGGATCAGGAAGATCATTACCCAACAGACATGGGACAGGGAAGGAGTCTTTCACCACTACACGGCGCGTGGTCATTACACCTCGCGAGCCAAACTCACCTATTGCAAAGGGGCACTTACTCTTACCATCAAATCCACTTATGCACAACTCAGGCCCATCAGTATACTCTGGCCTGGATTTACCCACTGCCGGGTGACAGATGTGACGCTAGCCACAGTGTCTCAGACCGCAGGAGTTTTGTGTCCATTGATGTACACATGCTCTAGATAGAGTTAAGTATTATTGGGAACTGTGGTCTCTTCTGGGGATCCGGTACTGTTCCCACTCAGTGTAACCAATCCACATCCAGCCACTCCCTGGCCTAATGGGAAATCCTCCTCTGAGAGGCACACACTAATGATGGCCTCCTCCATGAGTCAAACATTCACTATGGCTTGCTTGGGTAAGCCCTTGCTAGCAGGATCCCGTTTCCTTTGGCCCAACTCCTTACACACAAAACAACCTTTTGGTGGTGAGAACGTATGTGTGCCAGTGTTGGGGGTGCCTCTGCTCTTCTTTTTCGGTGTGCACAGCTAAATGACAGTTTGGGGGTTTCCCTTCGCTCTTTTGGGGACCAGATTTTGAACAGGATTGGGTTGGACTTTTGTCCTTCTCATCCTTGCTTACTTTTTTGTCCACCAATTTCTCTTCCGGGTTGGGTGTGCTTGCCTGAGCCTTTTTCTGGACTCAAGTACTCACAGACCTGTTGACAGCCATTGCAAGCTCCCTAGGATCTGTGATACTCTTGTCCTCTAGATGCTGGTGTAGATCAACCTCACAATTTTTCAACACATGCTCACACACAATGAAATTGTACATCCCTTTAAATGTGTCAACTTTGTCACCAGTAACCCACCCACTCAGATATTTCAACAAGTGTGTGAATGCTTCAAATGTCTGCCCACTTTTCTTTCTGAGCTCTTTGCAGGTCTTTAGATACTGGTCTGTGGTTTTAAGGAACTTCCTGAGGAGGGCTGCCTTCATGCTCTCATAAACAGGTCTTTCCTCAGGAGTTCACTGAAGAATTGCATCAGTCCCTGGTGTCAGTAAACGACTCATCAGGGCTGCACCCCACAGTACCTAATCCACCTCCTGCAGCTGGAATACCGGCTTGAGCGCTTCAAACCAGTCGGAAATATCCTTCCACACCTCATAAACCGGTACTCAATCTTTGGGTATGTGCCGTTGGGGCTTATCCCGGGCACTCTGGTTTGAGCCACTACTGCTGTTCTTATTAGAGGTGGACCTGTTGGCCTCTTTCTGCTCTTCAAGCACAAGCTTGCGCAGCTCTATGGTGACCTTGTCCTGCTGTTTCTGGTCCTCTAGCACTAGTCTCCTCTCCTCGAGCAGGAGCTTGCTAGCCGCTATCTTATTTACAGCCGGAAACAATTACTGGGCCACTTATAGACTGTGCTGAGGCCTGGGACCTGCGGGATGCCACACTAGCCCTTGTCCTCACTGACACTCTTGAGTGTAGAGAAACCACACTTGACCCCTGGCGGGGTGATTGGCGAGAGACACTGCTCATGCAGTCGTCCTCGTCATTTACCCCCTCCGGAAAGGTCTTGTCCCTTCAGGTGCACGCGGCCTAGACTGTCTCCTGGGGTCTACTCCACAACCACCATCGCTTCTACCCAAGCTTGGAGGCTGGTCAGCAACTCAGATTACTAACCTTAGTGCTGTGGGAAAGTCCCCTCTCTTGTCATAAGACGCATAGGACATCCTTGGTCATGCCTTTTATAGTCTCCATGTCAAGCTCCATGACTATTACTATTACCTAGCAGTGACTAAACGTTTCCTGCAACAATACTTTTATTGATGGCTGACTAAGCTGTGTGCAAGGCTGAAACTGATCCGACAGCTTGCCACCAATGTGACAAATCAACTTCCAGGGTACCAGTGGTGCAAGGATGAATATCGGTTTCTAAACCATCAATCAACACCACACCTCTACTACACCAGAAGGGATCTGAACAGATTGGAATACAAGTGAATTATAAGAGATCCTTGTCCAATTTTGGTAATGTGGACAGAACGGCAGGCTTATCTCTGCAAGGTCGTGGACCCTTGGTTAGTTGCAACACAGCTAAAATACTATTATTACCCAATGATAAAAGGGACTGTCCATTCATGGTTGTATAAAAATATCTACGTTATTATTACTACAACAGACATTCTAGCACACTACAATTACAATCCACACTGTAAAGGAACACAAAGGACAGACAGTTTCACAAAGGAAAGGGATGCACTCTGGATACTGAACAGAGGGTAGTTGGTAAAGCAATCAGTCTTACTGTTCAACATGATTTGGTTTCAATAGCAAAGGTGCAAAGGGTCGTAACTGTCTCTAGGGGCCTTCAGAGAAGGACCAGTGGGGCAGACCACAATGTACCTGGTGTTTTAGAAGTTCCTGGTGCTCGACAGCATAGAGGCAGTTCCAGGGTGCTTTGCAGCCCGAGAGAAAGAGATAGTGGCGGGAGACAGCTGCGGGTATCAGACGGCAGGCAGTTTGGCAAGAGAGGCTGGACGGATGTCTGCAGGCAGTCGGCGCAGCAGCTCAGAGCCAAGAATTGTTGTATATGTGCTGGTTGACGGATCTGGAATGCTGGTCGAGGCGTCTCAGACAGCTCTGGTGACTGCAGCGTGACAACAGTCAGCGGTGCAGCCGGATGCAGTTTGAGGACTCTAGTGTCTCGAAATTGTCCTTACAAAGATGGACGCTGGATGATGCTTGCGTAGTGCTCCTCGTAGCTTCTTTGCAGGACTCATGTCCTTTCAAGGCAGATGGCCCAAAGCTCGGGTGGGTGTTAGCAGGCAAAGGCCTTGTCCATTGTCCAGAGACTCTCCTGCACTTCCCGTCTAGGACGTTTGCTGTCAGAACCTAGCAAGGCACGCTGTGTGCTGGCTGGGTACCATTTCTGGAGCTGCATGACTGGTCCTCTGAGTCCAGTATCTCCCTCTGTTATCTGGGAGAAGTTTAGGGGAGAGATCTTGCTTCCCTCTTGGAACTCCTGGCCTTCCTTCACTGGCAGAAGATGCAAGGTAGACTGTATCTTCAGCTCGGGTCCAAATGAGTCCTTCTTCCTACTCCTTGCAAAGTCTTCAAATGATCTGATTAGTGAGGGACTCAGCCCCTTTTTAAAGCCAAATGGGCCCCAATGATTGGTACAGGCTAAACCCACCTTAATGAACCAACCCAGGGTCCCCACCAACAATCTTCAGTGATGATTCAGGTCAGAATCAGAGCGCTTGGCAACAGACAGGGGAAGGCTGACAACATATACTTCTAAGTCCCACCCATCTTACTGTCTGCTGTACACCAAGGTGTCTCCCTAATTAACCGAGTCCTATGCGACACCTGATCACAACATGGGCCTCCTTTGAAGTAGGGGGTTGCAGGAGACCTTTGTCTCCTACAATTCATATACTTCCCTGCTCTGAAAGGAGTGGTTCCAGACAGGACATTCACTGCCCTTTCTTACCAAGGAAGGGTGTTAGTACCAAGTTGACACATTGCATTACAAAGAGGTGTTGGTCTCTGGTCTCCAATGTCACTTCCGGCACCCAGGCCTTCCCTGAGGCCTGCTAATTCACATTCTTCATTATTCGTCGCCACCAGCAAGGTCTAACAATGGAGATGCAAATCCATGCAGCCTTGAAATGCTAATCAGGCTGCCCACGGCCAGAGGCTTTTGATGTACCCAGAGCTGTCAGGTGTCAGCTACATATGGCAGGGGAGGGAGGCACTGGTAAGCTGTTGTCTCCCAGACTATTTTTCTGCTGTGCTGTGAGTGTGGAAAATATGTGCGGGAATGGCCCCACATATTTTCCGTTGGTTGATCTCCCATCATTCTTTCTTTTGAAATAAACAAACATCTAAAAAGCCCAGTCGAGCGCAATCCCCCTGTGTGGATGGTCGAATTCTGGACCGCTCCCCCCCACACCCCTTAGAAGAACACTTAGAGAAACATGGCCTAAGGAGCCTGGATCCTTTCTCGCTTTGAAACTAAGCAGGGTCTGGCCCTGTTATTGCATAGATGGCAGCCAGTTCACAGGCCTGAATGCTGTGTGTTTTCTTAGTTCTAAATATCTCATGAAACACAGCATCCACATTTTTATAAAACAGAAAAAAATAAATTTAAAAAATCACATTTATGCTGAATACTGCTATCAGAGAACCGTGGTCTTAAGGAGTTTGAGACACAGCACTTAACCATTATGCTACAATGATGTTATTGCTTGGATTTTCACAAGTTTCAATGCTAGCCTTTTATCATTGAACATATTAAATTCTAGGCTAAATATGAAATGTATGCCACATGAAGCAGCGAGTCATTGCGGCTTAGTGGATATATGCTGGGCCTCCAACTGTGGCAGACCCGGGTTCAAGGCTGTTTTTTTAAAAAAAATTAACTAATTTAATTTAATTTAAGGAAAAGAAAAACAAGTGGGAGGTGGCGAGGTTTGTTGCAGTGCTGCCATGTGATCTTATTTAGCATAAGGTCATTTAGAGGTGGCTGCAATGTCAGCCATGTCCAAACATACTGCGCAACAAAATAACAGAGCCGGAATGGCTTTCGTGCCGTAAAGGGCACACCAAAATGGGTGCTGCGGCAGAATGCTTGTGCCAAATTGGCTTCCACCAAAAATGGTCGTGCCGAAAAGGGGTGTATCGCTTGCAGAACGCTGCTTAACACAAGTGTGTGCTCCATGGCAAATAATTGAATCTCACTGCGCATTGCCTAAAAACATTGTTTATAACACATGGCATCCGCATTATTTTTTTTTAAACCATGTTGCTGTCAGTCCTTTAACAGTTTGCAGTCAGAGACAATTTGTGTGCCTTTTGCTGTGTGACTTTTGCTGAATAGCATTCTACACTTACCTGGTAACCTGGCAGGGAAGATGGCGGCCTGCCGCACTGAGGAGGCTAGGAACGGCAGGGTTACTGTATGGTAATGCCCCCGCTCCAAGCCTCCTCATTGGCTGGGAGGCCTAAGCCATGCCCCCGACGGGTACTAATAAGAGTTAGTGGTGGCTCTGTGTGGGATGGAGCTATGCCTCAGCACCCAGTCAAATCATGGTTGCTTTTTTACCCCAAGACTACCACTTAATTTTTTTCGATAGGGCAAAACGTCTGAATAGTATTTCAGGTCTGTCAGCTGGGAAGCCAGATGTGGCCCGGTCTAGAACAGGCTGTGTGGAAGGGGAATTACCAAGAAAACAAATGGGAAGTGCAGGCTGGCGAAGATCTGTAGACTCAATCTAGAATATGTTGCAAACCTGGCACTCAGAAAGAGGGTGAAACCCTTTGTTATTTTGATAATTTGTTTTCTGCGAATGTAACTGCTGCACAGTCCAGAGTTCCCGCCCCAGGGGCTGTGCGTGTTACCTGACTGTTAGCACAAGCCTATGGTCCTTTTATTTGCTTGTTTAGCTCTTTATGCCATAGGGGAGTGGAATGCCCATGCTGTCATCCACCAATGTCATCATAAAAAAGTGTATCCATTTGAGCACTTCCGGAATTAGCAGTCACGTTCCTCCCATTGGGTTACAAGCGGGGCCTGTGAGCTCAAAGCAATGCATTCTCTTTTCACTATGTAGAATGCACTTTTTATGTGTTCTTTGGCTGAAGATTCACAATCAGAGAATATTGTACATATGTATTTTCAAGTGCCTGCTTTTTCTTTATGGAAATGATCACAGGAATTAACCTAATTATATTTCTTTCATTTGAAGTGTCTTGTGATGTATCTGAAGTGTTTTCTCTTTTACTTTTGGACTTCAGAAAAATGTACCACAAAAATATAGTAGACATGGACATTTATTTTCCTGTTTCGGATCTGCTTTTTCTGTATCATGTATTGATATTGTGAACAACATAAACACGTGTAAATCAACTGATCTCCCTAGGAACATCCTTTCTTGTTAGTTGATGTTACCTTGATGAAGGTCAGGGTACCTGCACACAGAAACCCTAGCTGCTGAAACCTAACTACTGGCCGAACAATCATTGGGCCCTACAAGCAAACCTTTGGGGAGTCTTGGGGCAATGTGGATGCTGGGCTCCTCTTAGGTGGTTGCTGGGATCCTCTGAGAAAAACATGCATTTAAACAAACCCTTTACAGCGAATTTCCCTGAGGTAAATTTGCCTGCCTGGTTACGTCGACAAATTGCAGGAGGGTGAACTGAGATGGCCTGAGAAAACAGCACCGTTTTCAGTTTAAACCTTTCTTTGTAGAGGACTTGAGAAGTCTTTAGGACCAGAGCAGTCCTCAGGTCCAAAGTGGAGAGAATGGGTATGAAACAAAACGGAATTTGCTCCTAAACACAGTCACAGGCAAGGTAAATGTTAATATTGGCACCTTACCCAACTGGAAATCCTTTCAATAACAATAGCCTGGGTTGTTTGAATGCCAGAAATACAAACTTTCCATTTTGTTCAAATGTTTGCAACATTTTCCTTTTTTTTTCTTTATGTGTTGTTGCAACATTTTTATACTGCATCAAATCACACCAGGGCAGTCTCAAAGCATCGAGGATTGACCAGAAAGTGCTGCTTTGGGCTTCCGCAAGAGATTTCTAAACAGTTGTCTGCAAGGAAAGGGAAAAGGGGAGAAAGTGAACGGTGGGAAAAAAACAGTTATCGGGGGACAAACAGGTAACAACATAATAAACAAGCAGGTAGAAATGAGAGGGGAATTTCTCTGCAAATGTAGGTGCATGCTACTCTAAGAGGAAAGGTGTCATTCTACTAGAGGGCAGTTTTAATTTTGAATATTACAAATCTATGTTATCTAATGACATAATATTATACAATATTATGTAAACCTGATGGATTCTTTTTAAATGTGGTAAATGTACAATATTCCCATCTACATTAGATAAATCAAAAACGTTAAATTATGAAACATACATGAAAAAAGAACTAAATCATGTATGAACTGTGCCACCAAACTTGTGGTCTATGGAGTGAGCTGTATTTCTTCTAAAATGTGCATTGGCAGTACAATATGCAAGTTAAAAGAACCTATACAGGAACATTTTAGAGGAATACGTAATAAGAATGAACGTCAACCAATAATTGTTCACTGGGCGAAGGAATTTACAATGGAAATCTAGAGGATAGCAAATGTATGGGTATGAAATTATTAAACCGCTTGAAAGAAACGGAAACAGGAGATGTGTACTTACTGAGGGTGCCACTTGAGAGGGGTTAATAATGCTGATGAATACTAATATGCAGGAAGGTGCCACTTAAATATGGTGCTTATATTTTTTAACTCTGTTTAGATACAGTGACGAAACGCAATGACATCATCATATGTTATGATATCATTATTTGCTCAGTCGTGAAAACACAGGCCTTTTTAGTATAAAAACAATGGAAATACAGATGCAGGAAACATCAACACACTACTGGGTGCAGACACCTACGAGGACCCCAAAGAGTTCAACCAATGGCTAACTAATTGAAATCATTTTTTATTATTATTTTTTGTTTGATTGCATCTCCTGAGTTTTTGTTATGTGTGAAAACACTGAACAGGGTACATCTGAGGTGCAGTTTACGACTCGGTCAATTGATATGTTTATACTCGGAACACGTGACCCAGCCGACGCAGACAGTAGACAGCAACCAGTGCTGGGAAAGGGAGTTGATCTCATACTAGCAGACAGAAGCTCGCAACAAAGATGTTACCATGTGAGACACGTGTTGCACGGAGCGAAAGAGCAGTCTCAAAGACTAAGGTGGTACACAAGAGTTACAATGCAGACACATAGTCGTTCTTATTACCTTTAAAAGGTACACCAAGAACTGAGAGCCTTTACAGATCCCAGGCCTAGTAAGTGTGAAAAGGCAGCAATTAAGGGCCTCCTTGACAATAAGTTTATTGTCATTCGCAAAGCTGACAAGGGTGGTGCGACTGTAATTCAGGATCGTGAGGCTTATGTTCTCGAATGCAATCGACAACTTTTAGATCTCAGTTGTTATATACCTCTTTCTGCAGATCCCACCCTATCCTTAAAACAGCGAATCACTACCAAAGTAACCAAAGCGAAAGAACGCGGCTGGATTTCAGCCAAAGAAGCCGATTTTTTGTGTGCCTCTAAACCTCGGATTCCTCAGTTTTACACTTTACCCAAAATCCACAAGGACATGACACATCCACCAGGCAGGCCAATTGTGTCTGGAGTAAACTCTGTGTTGGAACCTTTGTCTCGTTTTACAGATTTTTTCCTTCAGCCTTTGGTGCAGAAAATGGAATCATATGTACAAGATACCATCCAAATGATTAATCTAGTTGAAGGCCTAACATTTGACCCTAATACTGAATTGCTGGTGGGATTTGATGTAGTTGCCCTATATACTAGTATACCCCAAAGAGCCTCCCTTGAAATGCTTGAAGAGCGCCTTCTTTCTGAACATCCAGACTCTTCGACCCCGATGTCGTTTGTACTTTGGTGTGCCGAAATGGCACTGACAGAAAGTTACTTCCATTTTAATGGTGAGTACTTTAGACAAATACAGGGCACCGCAATGGGTGCTACTTTAGCACCCAGCGTAGCTAACTTATATATGGAGAACTTTGAAGTTAATAAGATCTTATCGATAAATAATCCATTTAAGTCAAATATCCGTATATGGAAACGGTATATCGATGATATATTCCTTATATGGTCAGGCAACTTTCAAGAACTGAACCAATTTTTTGATTGGCTGAACTTACAAGACCGGTTCCTCAAATTCACTTTTACCCAGAGTAACTGTGAACTTAATTTTTTAGACATTACGATCATGTCTAATCCCATTGATAATCAGCTTAGCGTGAGGCCATTTCATAAAAATACAGATAGGAATTCCCTATTACATTACGAGAGTTTTCACCCTCGTCATGTTCGGGATAACTTACCTCTGGGACAGTTTTTACGCCTGAAACGTAATAGTACTAAAACACAGGATTTTAAGAATGAAGCTGAGATCCTGAGTACCAAACTGCTCGAGAGGGGGTACCCCAAAAAAGTAACTCTCTCTGCGAAGAAACGTGCCCAGAACAACAATAGACAGGCCCTTCTGGAGTATTCAACTGACTCCAAGAAGGATGGAGATGATAACCTTGTATTCGTCAACACCTTTAGCCATTTGTCTAATAAAATCAAAACTATGCTGCTTAAAAATTGGAATATTCTGCAACAAGGCCCCAAACCACTACCTAAACCGATTGTTGCCTTTAAAAGGAGCCGCAACTTGAAAGAATTGATCTCACGAAATGACGTGAGTTTAAGACCCAACAGACAGACCACACTCCCCGAAAGATGGGGTATTCCAAAACTAACTGGCCATTCGGCGTGTGGACACTGTTCTTGTTGTAACTCCACTTTTAGGAGCACAGAATTGAACCTGGGCCTCCCGACACCATGGCGCCAGCAACACTTCAGTAATTGTAACTCTAATATGCTTATTTACGCGATTTGGTGCCCGTGCAATCGTATGTATGTTGGCAAAACCGAACGTAAGATTAAAATCAGGATTGGGGAACATAAAAGTTGTATTCGGAATAGGACTCCGAATGCCCCCTTAGTCGATCATTGGATTGAATACATTCACAAAGTGGAAGATCTACAATGGAGCGTGATTTTGAGAATCAATCCTACTGGTGATGGCAATGGAGATAAAATTAAGCTACTCCAAAAGGAACAACATCTGATATTCCTGACCCGCAGCGCTGAGATTGGGCTTAATGAAAAAATAGAGTGGGATGTGTGAACATGTGATGCCACTCCAGCCTTGTTTTGACCAACTTTATGACGAGTTGAGTGAGGCAAATTTCTTACTCATGTATAGCAATAAATGTCAAGATGGTTGTACCTTTAGGCACCCGTCTATTCTTTAGTTACAATATTTTATTGTAAGAGGACAGCTACACATTTCGTGATTCTGTTCTCTGTGGACTAGTTTTGTCCTTGCCCGGATATCGTCGTTCGTTAGGGACGCATTTTTTTATTTTTTTCTGCGCATTTTTTTCAGCGTTTGCCTTGGCCATTAGCCTACTGGTGGAGTTGTTGAGCCAGGGACTCCATCTACCAGCAGGCCTAGCGGCAAAATTACATACCCACAAAGCAGTAACTGGCCAGGGTCCCACTCATCAGCAGGCTTAGTGGCAAAACTTTATACCTTTCGATTCTCTATTGTTACAATATTTTATTGTAAGAGGACAGTTATACATTTTGTGATTCTGTTCTTTGTAGACTAGCTTTGCCTTTGTTCGGAAACCGCCGTTCGCTATGGCCATATCTCTCTCTTTTTTTGTGCTGGCCCATGGCCATCAGCCCATTGGTGGATCTGGCGAGCCAGGGACTCCATCTACCAGCAGGCCTAGTGACAACATTACACACCTGCTAAGCGTTAACTCGCCAGGGATCCCATTTACTAGTAGGCCTAGCAGCAAAACTTTACACCTGCAAAGTATTAACCCGCCCTCGACCTTGATAGGCGAGTGCGCACACACCCATGCTGTCGATTGGTCAGTATTTATTTAAAAAGCACCTTTTCCGGGAAGCTCTTTAGAGGACATCCTGCTTCCTTCAGGATTCGAGTGCCGATACGTACCGAGAGCCACAGCGCAATGAGGGGAGTATAATGATCTCGTCCCGAGGACGTTCGGCCACATGAGATTTCAAACTCTCAATAACAGGTAATTGCTGGACGGGGTTGCGGCTTGAGGAGAGCCGTCGTTCTTTTGATATTGTACAACAGCATTGTAATCTATTTACATATTCCTTATTGATCTTGTGCCTTACTGGGTTGATGAAGTACGAGGTTCTGATTTAGACCTTTTGCCTTTTTGTCTTTGCTCTATATAGGACCCGTTGCTTCGACCTTAATTATGATCTGCTTTTGGGATTGTGTACCGTCATTAAATGCCGGGCGGATGTTTAAGTGACTCGATCTAATCCAGCATAACTTTGGGTGCAACCCCCCCCCCCCCCTTTTTGACTGACCGATTTAACATTGCACAGGTATTATTTTAAACGACTTTAAACTACTTTGTGCACACTATACTGCTATGGGTAGGTTACTGACGTCTATGATGTTTTTGTATTTCTGTCTTTTTTAGACCTGATCAACAGTCCTTCTTAATTGTGTGGGAACAGTCCTGATAGGCCTGTCTACACCCAACAATGAGATATTCGTTGAAATGAGTTCAACTGAGATCTAACCCAATTTTAAGAAGGTAGGCACTCGCGTAGGAGTCTGGTTTGCTCCTGGTCTGAGGGGGTCTCTGTTGACATCGGGAGACTGTAGTATTCTCCCCTGACCATAGGAGTGGGTGCTGCAAGATTTATTATCAAGATTTTATACCATGATGCTTTCCAATACCCCGCAAGCATGATGTTGTAGGAACCTTAGATACAGCATTGCCCCTTGTGGGCCGTTGGGTTTTGTTATCATACCTCAAGCTAGAAGGTATAAGTGTATGTGGGGGGTGAGTTAGATTAAGAGAGCGGTGAAGGTTTCGTATATAAAACCAATTCTAATTCGAATAAAGTGGATTAGTACCTGTTCCTCCTTTTCTTCGTTTTTCTCCCCCCCCCCCCCCCCCCCTACCCCTTACTTGTCTCTATGGTGGTTCCTCTTTGTCTTGTTGTATTTTTTACAACTATGGGTAGAAGACTTTTATGTATTAGATTCAGCTATGACAATGGCATTAGGCTCACGATGTGTTTAGGGACTGGAGTTCTTTCAATGAAGTTAAGTATACTCCACAGAATCATAGTTGTTAAAGATTCTGGTGGGACTGAAGTCCATACGTTGAGACTTCGATTTACCCACACCCTATTTTTTGATTGTTTTCAGGTGGCAAGCATCCTCTTTTGGCCTGTTCAGTAAGTGAGGAGCTGGTGACAAGAACAATTTTACTACATCCATCAACCCAGCTCGGCCCTGCACCGTAGCAGCACAATCACAGTGCATATCGGCGACCAGCCTTGGACTATGTCAGAAGGCTTTGCCTAGCCTTTTCTTCATAAATACAACGGCCGTTGAGCCGTCTTGCTTCAACTTTTTACCTATATACATTATTGTTCTCTTGTGAATAGTGTTTGTCCTTGAATATGAGCCCCTGATGAATTTCCCTTGAATTTAGTAGATGAATGTGAATATGTATGAGGAATGAAACATGTCGGGTTGATTGTGTATGACGCAGTGTGAGTACTTTGGTGCAATTTAGCGTGGAGCACAGTGTGGGCGAATCAGCTGACCCTAGACTGTTCAGCTTATTTAATCTAATATTTTCTTATAACTATAGATTCCTTTTTGTATTCTGTAGGGTGGAACCCGAACAATATTGGTTCCTTTTTTATGCCACTGTAACTCATATAGTATCTGTTTGAGGTTGTGTGACGCATTGTTTACATGTTTTTATTGTATTGTGTTTATGAATGATGAATTGTAATTGAGAACAATTCTTTTCTTTTATCTATTGATAAATTATTGAATAAAAACTGTTTTATACTATGACATGATTTTTTTCTCTCTGTAAGTCTACAGAGTAGTACTAACCAGGCTATATGTTTCGATATTCCGTTGTGGAGAATAAAATTCCCTTGATGCGTGGTGCACGATACCTGATTTGGTTTTCGATAGATGCAACACCTGAACAACACACTGCTCACCAAACTTTTTGTATGTTTGTAAAGGGTTGTTTCCCTAGTTTGGAGGAATGTTTGGTGTAGCAGTATAAATATCCTCCTACCTCTCCTTTTTGTGTCAGTATGTCAGATCTAGCCAATAAAAGATTAGCATCCTAGGGGTGGGTAGCAACATGCAAGAAGCAATGACAGGACTCTCACACTGCAACATTGTTATAGATAGTGGTTTGGGGATGGACCAGGCCAGCAGCCTGACATGTGAGGGCCAGTAGACTAACATGTATAGTATCCACTATATTACTCAGTACCCAATCCAGTGGTCCGATAGGTTTTCTGGATAAGGGCCCAGGTTGTAGTGTCACTCTGACGTTATTCGGATACAAAACTGGCCGGCAAGCCAGGAGACATTGAGAAGTCCATGGATTTCTTCTGTCCCTGTAGTGATCCCTGTTTGTTTTGACTGTAATAAACCACAGTTTGAACTTGCCATTTGACTGAGTCCTCAATTTGTCTTGTGAAAGGTGTTGGGCCTTCCAGGAGTCCACAAACTCCTAGTGGCCCTCTGGCATACATGGGAGTGTGTCCCAACACTCTGGAGATACCTTAGGTAAAATACACTTAGTATCTAGCTATGCCTGTTCCTAGATTTCCAGCTAGCTTTGGCTATTCTACGCAATTATTAGCTAGCTATGCCTATTGCATATGATCGGTAGCTAGATATGCCTATTTTATATGATTACATACTAGCTTTGGCTTTTCTATATTATTAGTAGCTAGCTGTGCTTATGCTACCAAAGTTGGAATGCCACACAATGCACTCTTTTTAGGCCTCAATATGTCTATTATGTTGACTGCAATGTTTAAAAGAAATCCACTATATTCTGGTGTGGGTAGCTTTAGTGTGGGTTTCAGGGGTAGACAGAGCCCCTCTGTTTGGACCATATCTTGACCTGTCTATTGCCTTTGGGGGCTGGGAAGGTTTGATTAGCACTTTAGAGGGTTTTCTCTGTGCATCACATGCCAGTGGTGATAACAGAATCCCTAAACTGGGACAGTGAGTCCTCACCTGCCCTGTCAATCCCCACCCTCTACCTGGCACCCAGAGAACTTCTTCATATTAATAGAGAGGGGCTGCACTAAGTCTAACCTAACCAGATATCTGCCTCTTTTGGCCATAATGGCTTGAGAAGCTGGATGATTCCTATATGTGTGGTGTTCTGCTTGAAGACCCCTTGGATGTAAGGATCATCATGCAACTGGAAGATCATGTTTCCTTCCTTCTTGAAAGCGTGATTCCAATGGAGGTACCAGCAACCAGTTCCTGGCCCCAAGTGTATTCATCCTTAAGGAGAAAACACTTCCAATCATATCATTCATAACTTACTGCTCTTATAAGTAATAGATAGAATAGGTGATATTGCCTCCATGAACACTTATCACTGCCAGGTTAATTTCATTCAATTTCATTTCGTCATTTGTATAGCGTCTTTCACCATGAGTATGGTCCCAATGCGCTGTAGTTTGATGGCCCTGGGAGGGGCTGAAGTTCGAAGTATGGGAAAGTTAGGAGGTGCAGGCATGCGTGTGTGCATAATGGCCATTTAAAGGTTATGAGTGCTTGGCTTAAACCCATGTCTAATTGGCATGTGTACAGGTGGACAGAGGTACACTAGGGAAATATGCAGTAGGGGACTGTGTAAGAGGATAGTCAATTATGTGTGTAGCTATAGTTTGAGCTGTTGTCATGAAAGGTAGCTACATTCTTATGACAGCAGTGTTGTGCAAAGTGTAATTCGAGTTGCATGTGAAAGCAGATATATGCAGGAGTGTGCCCATGCTGTCGACTAAATCGATAAAAAGCGCAGAGTGCGAGAGGAAAAAATGCTTTGGTTATAATCAAGTGATACATTCATCAACATTCTAAAACATCTGGGCTGATAAATTATGGTGGGTGCATCCCGCTATCATTAAGTGGCTACATTCAAGACCCCACTCAACTGTAAAGGCAACATAGTGCCAACACATGTATTCCATGTTGTAGTACACATTCTACAATCGCCTAGAAGCCATGACTTGGTTCGCCCTCATGGACTCGACTAAGTGCAGCACCCTGGTCAACTGCACAACCCATCAAGTGCTATACAAGACCATTACCAGAGACTCCATCTAAGTGGAAAACACTGCCCGCTCGCAGTATCAAACTAAGGTTAGGGAAGATTGACTACTGGAAGGATCACCATCGAGGCACCCATCCATTCAGCCCATTAATGTTCCCTCCTCCTCATCTCCACCAACAAGCTGCATGGGTTAGACACCAACCCATAAGACTCATTGACCCATAATGAAGGTTGGGGTCAAAGAGAGTAAATCACTTGGTCGACAAACTGTTGATGTCAGAATTCCCTCACAGATTCTGCAACGGAGCCTGCACTGGAAGCATAGACCATCTCATCAAGCAATAACCCAGACTCTCTACCCATCTAAGTAGCACCACCAATTATCTTTGTTGTTTTTATGAGTAACAAAATGAGAGGGTATTGCCATACATCTGCAGTGGGTAAACGCTGACTGCTTATGCTCAATGACATTCACACAAATGAAAGTGCAGCACCAGTGTATTTCAACTGGTGCTAATGCGATTGCAGGTGTGCAGAAAGCATTTGTACAGAGCAAACGTACCGTCAAACGATCTCAGACCTATGTGCGCCTTTGATGCTTCGCTCCTCTTCAGCACCTTGGACAGTGATCATCCTAGACCTGTCTTAAGCTCTGGCCCAAAGACAGAGCACTGCAATAGGGTAAATGTGCACGTGTCTACGGTATCAGATACAAATTGCAGACTTAGCGAAGGATAAAGGTGGTGGAACTGTGCATACCCACTTATTTTGACATACACGGACACTTGCCTCAAAATAATATTGCAAATATATCCAACTCTACTTTCTAGCATTACATTTTCACAGTAACGTCTTTTACCCTCGATTTTGTTGCTGTTCGAATTAAAATG
The DNA here is from genome assembly GCF_040938575.1 of Ambystoma mexicanum. Taxonomy (NCBI): domain Eukaryota; kingdom Metazoa; phylum Chordata; class Amphibia; order Caudata; family Ambystomatidae; genus Ambystoma; species Ambystoma mexicanum. The sequence continues at coordinate 195,432,704 of NC_090938.1, forward strand.
ACTAGTTCATATGAACAATGTCGGGGTGTTTCTTCTTTTTCACTTCTTTGTGCCCTTAAAGTTCATGCTTTTAAAGTTGTAATGAGGGTCATGTGACATTAAAAGTCTGGTCCAAATGTACCTTTACTTGGGAGAGCTCCGTACTTTAGGCTTATCTTAAAGGACAAGCAGCCTGAAAATTGTCATTTGTAGGCAAAATAAAGAGTCTAACACGTGCCCATATTCACCTAATTGAGGGTCACTTTCGAGGAGATGTCTGGCAGTGAGTCATTTTGCGTTTCCTTAGAATGGATTGGCAGAGGTGGAGTTGCTGCCAGGCTAGGTGTCAGTGCTGCCTGGCGAGCCCGCCGAGGTGTGCTAGGATGCGGTCTCACAATGTATGGACAGCTCTCAACTTGTTAATGAAAGTCCAGTGATATTAAAATTCTGATTACTTCCTTAGAAGGCATACGTTGGAGGGACCAAACAGGAACATGTCTTTTTTAGCCAGAAAGCAGAAAATAAGTCTACAATGTTGCCTGGAGCCAACCAAATGAGGACCACCTGGAACATATGTGTGTGATTAGAGTTACACAGTCAAGAGTGTTTTGCTGCGGTTTTGCGCTATTCTACCCGTCTTTCTACAGCGGCCTTTGCCTGGAGGAGGAGCACTGACCTGTCTCACTGCGAACTGCTTATATTCCCACTCATAGCGTGGAGCGGAGAGAGAGACAAGAGTGGTCTGCTGTGGTGTTGTGCTACTCTCCCAGTCTTTCTACAGTTGCCTTTACCTGGAGGAGGAGCACTGACCTGTCTCACAGCGAACTGCTTATATTCCCACTCATAGCGTGGAGCATGGAGCAGAGAGTGCAAGCAATAGTGTTTTGCTGTAGTTCATTGTGGCAGCGGAGGCCATGTAATCGCCCCCTCCCCAGATGCCAGTTACCCGACAAGCTCCCAGGTGCCCACCAACGGTAACGCTTTGATTTTCTTGACTTTTTCTATTGCACTCCCTACTGCCTGCCTTTCCTGGTTCTAATCAAGGTGATTAAGGCTGCCAGGGGAAGGAAATCTGGCCTGAGAAGTTCGTGGGCGTGGCAGCTGGTCCTGCCGGGTACTGTTGGGGCCCGCACTGCTATTGTGAATTTGCTCAGTCTCAGTGGGGGTCTAGATGATAATGAGTCATTTCATTCCGCTAACCTGATTAGAGTTTACTATGGACAACCAGGGTCAAATCGTCCATCAAGGTGGCTAGTCCCTCCATTCCCCTCACCTCCTCCACCTCCGCCTGGGTGGATCCCGGCGTGAGGGCTATGGAGGGTCAGTAGGTGGTGGTAGGGATAATTCCGGAACCTCCCACATCTGCGAGCTCAATCTGTCCCCCTTACCGAGGAATTTGGGCCAGGAGTGGAACTGTCCGGAAAAGCCAATCTGGGCTACGACTGCTCCACCTCAATCGACAATAACAACTCTCTATTGAAGGCGGTTATGAAATTGCATCAGAGCTCATCTGGGGTGGCCGTGAGAAGTAAAAAGGAGACCAACCCATCTGCTGTTTACGATAATATCATTGGAACTCAGTTGTCCACCACTCAGAACTTGCAGAGGATGCTTTCTAACTCCTTATCATCTAGCAGCTATACCAACGATAGTGATGGCACTTGTGACACAGAGCCTGGTCTTGACCGAAGGGCGATAATAAAGGGCCAAAACATGCATAGGCACCGATAAGCCAGGGAAGGCACCTCTCCACAAAGCTTCTAACTTTGAGTGCCACCTTGGATGTCCTATTACAACTATGCACTGGGCCAGATTGCCACTATGGCCCTATTAACCACTCATTTACACCCCTCCCCCTGGCCAGTGTCTTCACAGAACATGTGGTACTGGCACCAGTGGTAAACCCTGCTCACTCAGCCTGGCCCCTCCAGCCTGATCATTGATCTGACGAGCCAGTCCGAGCGGGCGGGCTGGCTGGATCTGCTCAATGAGGACCACTCTGCTTTACATTCTCCAGTCTCCGGAGAGGAGAATGTTGATGAGGCCTTTGACCCAGGTTTTGATGAGGTTCTAGGCCCTAGCCAATTGCCTGGCTCTATCCAGACTATTGCACCAATGGTGATTGGCCCCTCTTTCCTTCCCACAACTCCTACCCCAGCCCCCCTGGTTGGTGCAGCCAACACTATGGCGATCCCTTCGGCCCTTTTGCCAACTATGTGGGGCAGGAAACACAAGCAGAATTCAGGTAGGAGCCCTACTGAACTGCAGGCCCGTCCCCTTAATAGGATTACCAACACCCTTCTAGACAGATCCAAAAGACAAGTGGACTTACAGAGCCCCTTCCAAGGATGGTTAGTCCCACCCGAGAGAGCCTCCACAGCCGCGGGCCCCCAATGCCTTTACAGCAGCCGGGCATACAGTCCATAATGCAACAAAGAAGGCCAGCAATGACCACTAGTTGCAGGGACTTTGTTCATCACAGTGGGCAGGACGTCTATGGGGTGCAAGGCCCTTGGTCGGAGTGGTTATATGAGGGTTGCACTAGAGGGACCTCCGGCGCAGAACAGGGATTGGCAGTTGGCTGGTGAGATGCCACTTTATGGTTGTGTAACAAAACAGGAGAAACTAACCCCCATAAACTCTAGTCCCTTTATGAACTTGAGCTTTCTGTTGAACCTCTTTCATGGCATCCCTTCACTGAGCAACATCCATAGTGGTGACATCAACAGAATTGGGTTACCAAAAGTCAATAATGTGACCAGTTGGGCCATGTTGGAATTTACTATGCCTGCAATATCAGTCTTGATGAGTCTCCACTACTCGGAACTGTATAAAATGGGCTTTTGGTTAACTGTTTGTAGACAAGCACCTGATATAAGGGGTCCTGTCAATCAGCTCCCTCAGGATCGGCCTAGGTGCGCTACCTATTCGGATGCCTGAGTTGAGGTAAGGGATGGAACTATGGCCTGTGGCTCTGGGGTGACCTAGAGCACAGAGAACTATGGGATCTGGCGAGAGGCCACCCGTCATCATGAAAGGATACGCAGCCCCTTAAGTGGGCCTCTTGGAATTCTAGAGGGTTTAGTTCCTTTCTGGTAAACCCAAATGGCCTAAAACTGTTCTCTTCTTTTTATATATTTCTCTTACAGGAGTCATGGTGCATCGAGAACCTCAAAATGGATGGCTTTCACGTAATCTGTTTGCCTGCTGAGAAACATTTGAGGGGGCAGCCCATGGGTGGGCTGGCTATTGGTGCAAAGTGCAAATTAAACCTAACCTCTCTACACACAGGAAGCAATGGCGTAGAGGTGCTGGCAGCCATCCTAAACGAATCTGAGCTCTTCCTCGAACCCATTTTGACTATTAATCTTTACAAGCCACCATGGGCATCAAATGTGGTGGCTGTTGGTGTGAGAGTGATAAAACTACTTTCCCAGTGGTGTCTCTCATACCCTCAGGGGCAGGGGGATGAGGAGGGTCTCTCATTGCAGGGGATTTTAACAAACATATGCTCACCCGAGTGGGGCGAGGGCCTACTGGAGCGAAACCCGATTGTCAATTTATGCTGGGTGGTCCCAGTGCACACATTTCAGCAAAGGGCTGGTTTGTCAAATTAGATCTCCATAATTTAGTATGCCTTAACAGCAAGCTACTGAGGGATCAAGAGATTGGGCACATTTGTTCTAATGACAAATACCAGTCGTGCATTGATTATGTCTTAGTTTGTCAGGAAATATGGGATGTGCTGAGTCCGATTAAGTTCGTTCAGACGAACCTGAGTGACCACTTGTTGTTGGCCTGGGATTGGTCCTTTGCTAGTGTTAGAAGGGGAACCAGCCCCGCTTGTCCTGGTGTGGAGGTCAGGAATGGTGGGAATCGCTGCGTTGGTCTGGGAGGGGGATGGCTAGGATGAACCTGTTCCTTGAATCAGAGGGCCATCTAGCCCGAATAGTTTGTTATCTGGGGGCTACCTGCGGGCTACCCTATGCCACTTCTTTAACCATCTTAAACTTACTCGAGTTGGGGCCCAGCTGGCCAGAGTTGGGTTGGCCCTTTTGATGCTGCAATTCAACAGAGGAAAAGAGCTTTTAGAGCAAAGGTGACAGCTATTCAGAAATGTGTAGACCTTAATCCCATAGTCCGTGAAAATAAACTTAGAGCATTGACCACAACATAGAAAAACTGGATCCACCAACACAGGGGCTCTCTGCAAAGCACAAGGTGGGTTAATATGTTCAATCAATTGCATACCAGTGATAATGGCAAACCCCAAAGGAATTGAATCCCATCCCAGAGGCAACCTGTCTGACCTGCGTGGGGTCTTTATTCTATGATCTGTCGATAGCCCTCCCAGGGACTGGGGTACTGCCCGCCAACTGTCGAATATTGATTTCCTTTGAGGTTGATGACATTGAGGTAGTTATTAAGAATCTGAAGTCGTACTGGGCGGTTGGCCTGGGTTCAATCCCTAATACAGTATTTAAGGCTAATCTGCCCATAATGGCTTCGATCTTGTCTCCATGGTTTCATAAAATCTGATCTTTGGGAGTCATTCCTAGTAGTTGGAGGGAGTCCATCTTGATAGCGGTGTTCAAGAGGGGTGACCGTGGGGCCCCCTCCAACTATAGGCTCCTTGCTATGTTGGATTCTTGTGGCAAGATTTTTTCTACCTTACTATTAAAGCAACTCACCGCCTGGGCTGAGGCATCCGGCCCTCTGCATTGCTGGCAAACTGGGTTCCGAAGGGGCCACAGTACCTTCCAGAACAACTGTGCGTTGCAGCTCCTATATGCCTATATAATAGCTTCCAAGCAGGGTATCAGAACGATTTTGCCTAGGCTTGGGGGTGTGGCCACCCCTTGGTTAATGTATGTGGATGACCCCAGCATTATGTACCACATGCAAATCACGCTCCATCTAGCCATTAATGTATTGAGGAATATGCCAGCACAAAGACCCTGTTAATAAATGCATCTAAGTCAAAGTTTATGGGGCTGCGCAGAAGGTCAAAACGAGGCCCCCAAATTTGTGTGGACGCTGAAAGGTACTAAGTTAGAGGTAGTGGATGGTTACACTTACCTGGGCTTTCCTGTCTGCTCTAAACCATCTAAGACATTTTACAGTGAAGTCGTTTCCTATCGCACCCTCAAGAAATGGTACCTGATAAAAAGCTCTGTGTCTAGTTCAGGCGGGAACAACATTGAGGGTTTGATCAGGATATTCCAGACTAGAATAATACCTGCACTGTCCTATGGCATGGATCTCTTCTCTGTTGGTCAAGTGGCCTGGTTGGAGATACTGGAGGGGGAGCTATTAAGGTCTATTTTGAATGTCCCCAAGGCCACACCGGTCGAAGCTTTAAGACTAGAGCTGTGGGTATGGTCCCTACGGGTGCATTGGCTTCTTAAGCATTGTAAACTGTACTAGGCCTTGAGATTGTGCCCCTTGGACGATTGTAAGCTCCAGAGTTTGGAAGCACCTTGCTTGGGGGCTGTCTCTGTAAATTCTTTTTCAACTACACTGAGGAAGATGGTGGAGTCATATGGTGATGAGATAGGCTTTCAGCTCACTCAGTTAACTGAAATGCCCGACTACCTGAATTTATTGAAGCGGAAAACTTGGGAGTGGGAAAGAAGAACTACCCTTAATAAACTTGCTCAGAAAAGGTGCTATTCATAATTCACCCAACAGTCACTCAAAATTGATGGTCTGGGCTCTTACCTAACCAGATCTTTCTCCCAAAAAATTAGAGAATTCGTGTTATACTTACGTTTCAGTACCCTACCAACGTACATTGGGAGCTGGTCTGGTGTTGCCCGGGAAGAGCGACATTGCCGGCTGTGTTATGGTCACATTGAATCCAGCCGTCATGTTTTGACCCATTGTAGTATTCTTGAACAAATATACAGAAGGGCCTACTCAAATTTTGTAACGTATCTTGAAAGCTTCCAGGGTGATCAATTTTGGTCCTTATTACGCAGGGCCAACTCTCTTGTTGTTATGGGGGCTGGGTACTATGTTTGGAAGGAGGCTGTAAAATGTTTGGTCGGTGTGGTAGGATGGGCGGCATTCCGGGATAACTGGCAACCACATAATGTCTGATGCTCCAGTTTGTGTTTGTGCTGTGGGTGTGTCTGTATTGTGTGTACACTTTTAACCCTTCCAATTTGATAAAATATGGAATATTGTAATTGTTTTAGGTTGCATTTGTAGCTGTTTTGTGATATTTTTTTTTAAACCTTTCCAGTTGATGAAATGAGGAGTATTGTAATCGCTGTTCGTGATTTTATGTCGAATGTTGTACTCACTAAATTGGTGTTAAGCTTATTTTCTATGAAACAAAATGCACTGATAAAACAAGACAAAAAAAGTTACACACCACAACCCCGATCTCTGACAGTATACTGTGTCACTCTGTACTCTAGTTTCATGTACCAGCCTCAATAACCAGCCCTGTCACAGCCATAGAAAAATCCCCCCTCAAAATGTCTGAGTTCTGTTCAATGTCACTAACTCTTCCAAATGTGAGACAAGTCATTTCAAAAATGGATCCTGTAAGGTTTTACCCGGACCTTAAAACCATCATTGGACATAATACGCAGGAGCCAGCAGAGCCGTTAAACTGCTCTTTATTTTCCTCAGGGAGTAACTGCCAGAACGTCCCCCGACCCCCTCCCTAGCCCAACGTCACTCCGTCAATACGGAAGTGACCACAACTGCAATCAGCCACATAACGATGTGGGAGGCAAACATGAAAGGTAAAACAATCTGACATCTCCCCCCTTTTTAACATTAAAGGTCCTTGTCTTTTTCTCACTCCATCTCTTCAATAAGTCTGTGAGCTTTCATGCAACTTCTTTGTGGTCGCCCCACATTCCTAGGAGTGCCACCAGTCTCTTCATATTGCATCCTGCTGTCCTCTTCTTCTGAGGCCTCACTGTCCCCTAAATAAGGTTCATCACGTGATTTTCTTTCATCATTGTCTTCACCTCTATCTTGAGTGCATTCCGAGGTGGTTATTCTTCGTTTGAAATGTGAAATATTGCGGGTCACTGATGAATGATCCGGTCTCTGTGCCGTGATCATAGTTCCTTTTTTCTGCGTCACGGTCAGTGGTTCTTTTGCAAAAGTGGCATCTTCCTTTCATTGTTTCGGTTGACGCATCCACACCTGGTCTCCAAGATCCATAGTTGACTCCTGCGCTCTCCTTTTGTAATCTGCCAGGTCTTTCATCTTGGTCTTCGCAGATTGATCTCTTTCTCTAGCTTCCTGTTCTAATGGTGTCAATTGGACAGGACTGGGGTCTTCAGGTAAATGAGTATTGACAGGTCTTCGGAAATCAGGTCCGCAGGGTATATCCCCGTCGTGCTGTGAGGCGTATGTCTATAGTCCCTTAGGAATTGGTAGAGAGCTTGTTCAAATGGCTTGTTGAGGATAGCAGCTATTTGTAGTGTTCTTTTAACATTTGCCATAAATCGCTCGACTATGCCATTTGCCTGAGACCATCTGGGCATTATTTTCCTGTGTTGGAAGCCCATATATTTAGAGAAGTTCTCAAAATCTTGGCTCATGAATGGTGCTCCATTGTTAGACTTTATCAATCGTGGGATTCCATATGTGGACAACATGTGATCAGGGGCAGGAATGACACTTGATGCAGATGTGCTGTCAACAATTTGTGCTTCCGGGAATCTTGAATGTTCGTCTATTAACACCAAAACATCTGGAGTGGGTTTGGATGTAGTGGTGGGCTTATTGTGCACAAGTCGGGCATTTACCCACTATTTCTTCCACCATGGCATCGAGCCTTGGGAACCAAACTTTTTGTCGTAATAGTCGCTTGGTGGCAACCACTCCTCGGTGACTTTCATGTGCCAGGTGTATCGTTTTGGCTCGGAATGATTTTGGAATGAGTACTTTGCAACCTTTCAATACAACGTTCTCGTCAACTATGGAGAGTTCATCTCGTACTTAGTCAATCCACTTGATGTCCTCTTGAACCTCCTCCGGTTCCTGTTTTGCTTTTTGTCTCGTGTGCTTTCCTTTCCTCTTGTATGCATTGCCGAACTATTCTGAGGGCCGGGTCCATTTTGATTGTGTGATAATCTGTCCACCCCACTGGCAAAGGTTGTAGGTGATGAACCACATAGTTAAGGTACTCATCTGCGATGGATGGTTGGGGGCTCACTGTTCCTGTCGGGTGACGAGACAGATAGTCTGCCGGATTATCTTCTTTTCCTGGGCGATGTTTAATGGTAAACTTGTAATCCTGTAGGCGCAAACCCCACCGAGCAATCCTCGGGGACATTCTTGCTTTTGGGTCTCCATATATTGTGAGCAGGGCTTGGTGGTCTGTTGTTATGGTGAACTCCTTCCCATACAGGAATAAATGAAAGTACTTGCATGCCCATACCACTGCCAAACTTTCTTTTTCCGCTTGTGAATAAGCCTGTTCTGTGGGAGTTAAACTTCTGCTGGCATATGCTACTATGTATACATTTGTAGGTGCTTCCGGGTCCTTTTGCGTTAGTATGGCTCCCAGTCCCACAGGGCTCGCATCAACTATTACTTCTGTGTCTCTTTTGGTGTCAAAATAGACCATGTCTTCAGCTTTTGCAATAGCATTCCGTATTGTTTCAAATGCATTCTGGCATTCTTCAGACCATACATATGGTTGATCTTTGCTCGTTAGTAGGTGCAGTGGATTGCTGACAGTGGCATAGTCTTTTAAAACACGAGAACAATAACTGGCCAAACCAAGGAACAACCTCAATTCCGTAATTGTCTTTGGAGGTAAAGCTGAATTGAGAGCCGACACTTTGTCAGGGTCTGGTCGCATCCCTTTGTTGGAAAAAATGTGTCCAAAGAAACGTAAGGAACCCTTTCCAAATTCATATTTTGCTTTGTTAAGTGTCAAACCCACCTTTTCCAGTGCCTCACACACTCTGTGTCATGTTCCTCCTGATTTTTCCCAAAAACAAGTACATCATCCGAATAATTTAAACAGTTGGGCACGTGTCTAATGACTCTGTGAATCTCTTCCTGAAAGATTTCAGCAGCAGAAGAGATTCTGAAACTGAGTCTCTTGTATTGGAACAACCCTAAGTGAGTTACAAATGTTGTTATGTACCTTGATGCAGGAGCTATTTCTATCTGATGGTACCCTTTTGTGAGGTCCAGCTTCGAAAAGACTTGTGCTCCATGCAGAAGATGAATCATGTCCGTGATCCTGGGTGCTTGGTGCCCCTCCCTTTCTATTGCTGCATTGGCCCTTCGCATATCAACACACAACCATATTGATCTATCCGGCGACTTTTTTGGAACTGGAACTATGGGAGATACCCAAGGTGTGGGTCCCGAAGTCGGCTCAATGACATTGAGTTTGATGAGCTTATCTAGTTCTTCTTCCACTTGTTGAATGTTCACAGGTATTCCACGATAGTGTTGAGCAACTGGTGGAACTTCTGGGTTGATGTGAAGCTGTACTTTCCTGTGTTTTAGTTTTCCTAATTCTTTGAAGAGGTTTGGAAAAGTTTTTTCTATCGCATCCGTCATGGCAAAATACTTGTGAGCCATTAGTTGATATAATATGTGGACCAAACCCATTTCCACTGACGTATTGAAGCTTAAAATGCATCCACTGTTAGCTCCTGTTTTCATTATGTGTAGAGGAATCTTCGCCGCATGAGCCTTGTGCACACACCATGCTGATATGATCCCTTTGCAGGGTAGCGGGGTCGGTGCTCCGTATGGGTAGATGTTAACTGTTGCTTTACGTATTTTTGGTGGTCTAATGAGAGAGTTGTATGCTTGTTCACTTATGATGTTGACTGTCGCCCCACTGTCTATAAGAAATTCTAAAGGGGTGTTATTGACTTGCAATGTGACTGTGGGGCTGTGCTGGGTGGCCTTGGCATTGTTGAGAGCCCACACATAGCCTTTTTTTCTTTGGTCGTCTTCTGACGACTGAGATTCACTACTGGATGGAGAGCGCATCTCGATGTATCTGACGAACCTTCTTCTCTGTGACCTTCTGGAACCATCTGATGGTCTTTTGTCATCTTGTGCATATAAATTCCTTCTAGTTCTCTCCTCCCGCCTTGATATTGTCTGTTCTCCGTCCCCTCTTCCACCTGGTGGGCTAAGACGTGAACTTCTCCTTCGGTCTTGATGTCTCTGCCTACTGGGTGCTGGTCCTGGTGCCTTCTTACAGACCACTCGGTAATGGTCCATTCCACCACAAGCGGCGCATTGTTGTCCTATTGCAGGACATTCACCTATGTGTGGATATTCATATCCACAGTGATAGCAAGTGGCATCTGCCCTTTTTTCACTTTGAGTGGGGGCGGCGTGCTATTAGTTGATGGTGTCCGTGTTAGGTGTTGGCTGTTGAATAGTGACTTTTCCTAGATTGTCTAACTGCAATTCTACTGCCGCTTCCATCCGAGATAATACAAGAATTTTTTCTAATGACTGTTGTTTTTGAAGCAATTGCTTTCTGGAAGGTTGAGACATGCACCCTGCTATAATCTGTGATCTAGGCGCTTCTTCATTTGAATACTTATGAAATTCACAGTATTTTAACTTTATGCGTAAGCGCATCACAAAACTGTCCAATGATTCCCCCTTTTCTTGTCTCGTAGTGTGAAACACATGACGCTCGTAGTCTATGTTGGTGTGGGGGGCAAAGTATTCTGATAATTTGTCATGAAGTTCTCCATAGGATACGGTTTCTACATTCAACAATTCACCAGCTTTGTCTCCGACGGCGGGACCTACCGCCATGAACAACATGTTTTTAAGTCTGGCTTCTTCTATTAGGCCAATTGCGCCAGCATAAAATTTGAAATCGCGTAGCCTTATGACCCATCTAGGCCCCAGATAAGAAGTGTCTCTGACATCAAACGGGCCTGGCATAGGCATGTTTTGTGAAGCACTAATAGCTCCTTGCATCTGTTGTGCGTCATTAGCAGTTGTATCTGGACCCCTTGATGAAGATGCCACAGGACTGGAAGGCTCTGACATGATGACTGGTTTCGAGTGTTTGAAATTTTAACTTTCTATGTGGAATTAGTTCCAGAACAAACGTGTGTATCTAGTAAAACGTCTCTTGACTTGGCGCAGGTGTCTTGTGAGCTCCCTTGAAGTGCACTGTTATGCCTCCCCTGTTAATTGGTGTCATGCTTCACGCTGAGTGTGGCATTCTTTGATTTCTATAAAACCTCTCTGGGCTGTACAGGGCACCTTTGCCAGGGCCTTTCTATGTTTTAGCAAAAGTTCCTTTATTGCCACCAAATACCTTTGGCAAAGCCTATTTGGCTAAAATAAACCCTCAGAACCGGGCTTTTCTTTGCCTTGGCATGCCTTCCTAGGTTGCTGAGAGGCCCACACAGCCAAACGTAACACTGTGTGTGATGCGACACAGAGGGCTTTCCTCAGCCTCCGTGAATGATGTTAGGCACGCGTGTCTGTGTCCTGCTGCAACACGACAGAAATCCCTGCACCTCCGCCGTACCCCAGTGGCAAGGCTTTTCTTTCACTACACAGGCCACTTGGATTGCCAGCTGTAGTGCGGGATAGGGCTGCCACCAATGCTGTCTGCGTGGCTCTGGCTCTGTTCCTAGGCTAGTGTCCTCTCACCTGAGGAGTGACGATGTGCCAGGCCGCTCGACCGCAGTCCTCAATGCCGTTCCATGCTGCGGGGTCGAGGTGTGCCGACGCGCTAAACCGCTCGACCGCGGACCTCTAACTGACACGGGTGGGTGTTGAACCCCTCGTTGCCAAATGTAAGGTTTTACCCGGACCTTAAAACCGTCATTGGACATAATACGCAGGAGCCAGCAGAGCCGTTAAACTGCTCTTTATTTTCCTCAGGCATTAACTGCCAGAACTTCCCCCAACCCCCTCCCTAGCCCAGCGTCACTCCGTCAATACGGAAGTGACCACAACTGCAATCAGCCCACATAACGATGTGGGAGGCAAACATGAAAGGTAAAACAATCTGACAGAGCCTAAGTCAGGTCTTGACATCTGGAGCAAAGCCTAGTCACCCATGGCTAGTAGTGCCTGATGACCTGGACCAGTTAGCACCGTGGGGTTGAACTGTGATGTGGATCACCTTCCAGGAAACCAGACAGCCCATGGTAATGGAGAGGAGTGTACTACCTCCCTGTAACTTTTCTATGGAACTGCGATTCCGTGCCAGGTAAAGGTGTTCATCAGGAACAGAGCCACAGGACAAGGACAGGTCTGTAGTAGGCCAACAAGTTAAGGGAAGTGGGACGGCACTGCATGTCTAAGGACACAGTACTAGGAGTTAAATGACTGTCGGACCCTGCTTCTGTTCGCAGTCACCTCCAATTTCCCTTCCAATAACATCCAAATGAGGACCCTCCATCCTTCTCCACAGTTTCCCCCTGCCCTTCCTTTCCCCCTCTCTTCTACACTTTATTGAAGTGTCCCAATATTGAGTTAAGCACAATTCAGGAGACAAACGTATATACATGTGGCTATTGCATCTGGTGCAATCCGGACACCACTCCTAGTGACCTCGCTCTGCCACCCCTGACCCCCACATTGAAAAAATCCCAAAGGGAGATTTAGAGAACAGTTTTGAATTTGTTTTAAACAAATTAAAACAGCACAAGATCCTTTTGAGATAATACCTTGCTTGGGCTTGCTCACATGTGTGTCTTCTGTCTTTCAAGACCACATGGCCCGAAGGAAAACCAGTGAGACAATAATCCCATAAGCAGCTAAGACAGCGAAGGAAGGTAGAGTCAGCATGTATTTCCATGCAGACAGGAAACATGGCAGTTAACCTCTGGTCCAAAAGTGGGCCCTGAGAACACACAAGTGGGGCGTTTTATAGGGCCTCCCATGAGGGGGTTTATAGAGAAGAGTCAGTAAGAGACTGGGCCTGATCATGACTTTGGCGGTAACCCTTAAATCCGGTAGTAGCGCTATTACCACCGGATTTAAGGGTCCGCCAAATCAGGACTTCGCCGGATTTCGCCCCAGCTCTTAGCTGGGGGGGAATCCACTGAAAATGTGCGCTATTACCGCCGGAAAATTCCCCATTGAGCCCAATGGGGAATGGGGCATTCCCGAATGGGCTCAATGGGGAATGGGGATTAACATTACCGCCAAACACGTGATCCGGCGCTATTAGCACCGGGGAGTTCGGCGGTAGTGTTAATACTGCTGGCGGTAATACCGCCAGCGTTACCGCCAAAGTTGTGATCAGGCCCATTTGATGGTTATATGTGATTTTACCGACCCTAATTTCAGAGTGGTACATTTCACTGTGACCATAAAACCGACAAACACAGATTTTTTTTTTTTTTATTTGGATCCCCCCAAACCCTTGTTTTTTTACCCTTATAACGCCACCCCCCTTATAATGCCACCCCAACCCCATCCTGACCTATTTAACCCGTTACCCCACTATCCCATAAATATTTAATTAATATTTTAAGTGTTTTTCGGTATTATGTACTTCGATGAAATGTACCACTCAGTTTTGGGTACCCATTTAATCTATTACGTTAACAATTACCTGACTAACGGAACATGATTTGACCTGAAAAGGCATGGTTTTACAACACCATGCTACACATGTGAAATCCAGCCCTGTCCACTCACATGTTAACACCCTCTGCCTATAAGAGATATTTCCTTTATCTAATAAACCCGGATCTGATGTCTGACACACACATGATCGCTGTTCTAGTTCTCAGGCAGGAAACCCCACCTTCAATGGTGACGTCTCATGTGCCCCTGGCCATACCTGCGGGCTGAGTAGTCACATCAAGACCGCAAACTCTGATTGGCGCTTGTGTGCTTGCCAACCAATCAAATCCGTCCCTGTTTCGCTTTAACAACTATGGCTACAGTTCTGCTCTGCCCGGCGCTCATCCAGGTCTATGTGCCGGTGAGAGCCAAACTAATGCCGGTTTCAACCGTTCCCTTCCGTTAGACAGATGGATTTAGATACATTTCGGCCTAAATCAAGGAGTCAGCTTTAGCTACTTCCTGGATAAGGATTAACAATTCCTTACCTACAAAAAATGTTTTTATTTTGGAACCTATAAATTTAGACCATTGCCCAACCAACTTTTCAACGATTTCTTTGAGTACACAATCTTTTGCCAACTTTGGTTCAGAAATACAGCTGAGGCAAGTTCAAGTTCTGCTTTGTTTTGAAGTAAAACGCCATAAAAGCTTGCCAATTCCAATTCAGGAGAATCATAAATGCCAACTTGCATTTAAATACTGCACCACAGGATAACATGTAATGATACAATAGAAAATGAACGGACAAAAATGGTCGAGAAAAACAATTTTTATAATTCATTCAGAAGTTGCATCCCAACAGCAGAACATTCATCAACCTTCACGAGTAATACAATAAGATACACATCGTACGCTAAAGTGACTTGTGCTAGTGTAAGTTAAAATGTCACTTTATTCCATTAAATCACCTTTTCGGCCATTCCCTTGCACATAGTTTGCTACTATAAACAGGTAAATGGTTCAATCCCATTGATTTGCAGACATTAAGGGCTGGCCCTGGATTTCAAATGCATGGGTTTCTTGAAGCAGCTCCCGGCATGCATTATTACTCGATTTATACAATGGACCTAGTGAGTAATATCTTCCTTCACTGTCAGGCAGCGGTGACAGCCGACTCCTTAACCTTGTTACGCATGTGATGTAAAGGCAGCAATGGGCGATGCACTCCGACGACATCGAATAATTATGGTTCGATTTCATTCAGGTTTCCTCAAGGCCAGTTAATCTTTTGTGCAATATACTTTTTTGGGGAGCTAGGAGGATAGCTCAAGCACTTTGTGATAACCTTGGGAACAAGGCAATGGTGTGGGTGGTACGGTGTCCTTTCATCGCGGGATGTTTCTTCGCTGGGTTTTTTACCGTGAATTTTTTGCTGAAAAAACTCATCAAATTGTTTTGGGGTGGGGTTAGAAAAATATACGTTGGTGTGGGTGTACGGTAATATTAAAACAAAATTAAAGGGTATGAGGGTTTGTGGGATGAGTTTTTTTGTAAAAAATATGTGGTAAAAAACCCAGCGAAAAAACATCCCACGATGAAATGACATGGAACCCCCATGGGTTTGATACTCTGGCTGGGCTACTCTTTACAATCCTCCTCTGGCACATGACCCCCATCTGGAAGTCAGGGCCCATCTTTCAAATCTTCCTTCATTGACCCTTAATTGATCCTTAATCCTGCAGTATGGTCTTAAATAAAAGCCAATCCTAGCTCTCTTGCTACGTCCCTAACTTCACATATTTAATCCAGAGACATGATCATGTAACTACTTGCCCCAATGCATTAAATCTACCCTACAGTTTTTCCCCTTAAAGGGTTGTCCCCACATAACTTTGCCCAGTAAACCTCCACTTGCCTGCCCAGGGAGGAGACTACACTTATCAATTTATGGGTGCCAGGAGCAGTCCTGGATGATATTTGCCCCTAAACAGTTAAAGGTACCTACCCACTCAATTAGATGATCCTTGAGAGTATGTTGAAACTTGAGTGTAAGATTAGCACAGATGCCAGGCACTTAGCTGAGTTTAGATTGATGATTAGGGCATTCACTACACATGGGTTTATGAGCCAAATAAAGAGGCTTTGTATACCAGTTAGTGTTTTCGAAAGTAATACTGCATTCTCCGCCAACAAAAGTTTGCCATATTTGGTAGCATTTAGCAAAGGTCCATCAGCATCCAATCCTGACAAGAAGGCTCATTATGTGTGTGCTGGTCGTGCTACGGTAATTTCGGCAGGTTACTGTTAAACCCGGCTTAACATTACTGGCAAATGAGGCCTTTAATTGAAGAGATGCACAAAATAACCGCATTCAGGAGCGGGGGAACATTAACTACCAAGAAAGCATATTTAGTCTACGAAGGTCTATGTTACAGGAGTGGCAAAGGCATATCAGTGTGGAGCAAAGGATAAAACAGAGAGTTAAAAGGGATTCCTGGAAGAAAATCCCTAAAGAGGACGAAAAGTTCAAAGAACTTGTGAAAGAGTTACACAAACTTGTACAGAAGGTGACAAGAGACTATTTAAAGTTAGTCTACTAATAAGAAATCCAAAGCAAAGGAGGAACATTGCAAGAAAAGACAATCGGGAGAAGGTTGGTATTCTCCTGGCCTTATTTTGTTGGCATAGTGGTAAGGACAGTGAGGTTGTATTTTTTTTTTTGGACAGATGACTTTTTCCTTTGTTGATTTCCCGACGACCAACCTTAATTATTTGTATAGGCTGGGAAATCCCACATAGCAATTGGGAGAGTTAGGCTTTTCTTATCATTTAATAAATAAGAAGTGAACATATCAATCCAGTGTCCATGTCCTCTTTCTGACCTGCCACATAACGCAAATGCACATTATGCCTATGAAAGCTTGAAACCACTTTATAAAACTATACTGAACGAGCTACACAGTCATGTATACATAATACACAAATGTATTATTATTATTATTATTATTAGTGTATTTATTGGGTGGAGACCTACCTTTTGGGAGGCAGTCCAAACGCTAGTGTAACAATATGGACATGTGATAAAAGTGTAACAAGAGTTTAATACCGAATCCCCTATATGATATGATGTTTATTTATATAGCGCCTATAAAGAATGTGTTTCAAAGCGCTTCAAGGCAAGGGAGGGAACAACGGAATATACAATGACATTCTTACAGGCCATGACTGTAAGGATGTGAAATTAACTATCGTACTCGGCCTGACGACTTTTCAAGAGCTAAGACATAAATAAGGAAGGGAGGGGGAGAGTGGGAAGGAAATGGAAACAGACAGTTGACTATCATACTAGGCCTGACGACATTTCAGATAGTACAAGAGCTAAGACATAGATAAGGAAGGGAGGGGGAGAGTGGGAAGGAAATGGAAACAGACAGGCGACTACCGTACTGGGCCTGACGACATTTGTGGTAGAGCCGGAGAAAAACAAAAGGTGAGGGAGAGGGTTGCAGAAAGGGAGGGGAGGAACAAAACAAGCGATTATCGTACTAGGCCTGACAACATTTCAGATAGTGCTGGCGAGGGAGCAAAAGAACAAGTTAGGGGAGGGGGTAGGGGGCTGGAGACAGATGACTAGGTCCAAGGACAATTCTGATAGAGTAAGTGTATCGAAGAAAATAAGGGGAGGAGGGGAGGAGATAGGAAAGGGAGAAAGGGAGAGGAGGAGAGAACAGAGAGTAAGCGTCAAAAAGAGTTGAGAAGCAAGAGGGGAGAGTGAATACAATTGCAGAAGCCAGTAGTAATAAATAATGTTGGAAGCCTGGATACAAGGTGAAGATGAGAACAGCATGATTCAGGGCCACTATGGGAAAGTGTGATGCACTGTGGATCAATGAAGTCCATAAAAGTCAAATGCAGCATTGGCCACAAGACGGTGATGGTGAAACCAGAATGTATCAGGACAGACTGCTGCAGAAGTAGCCTGGAGGTGGCTGAGGGGGAGCAGGGTAGAAGAATCAAGCAAAACATGCAACACCTTTGTGTGATAAAGGGGTCATCAGGGAACATCACAGGGTACCAGATGGGTGGGCGATGGCCTGTGGGGACAGAGGAAGTAAACACATGTCGGTGAATGCTTACCTGCTGTCTAGGCAGGGGTTCGGGTACTGGGTCCACCTGGTCTGAACAGGTCCAAACAGGAATTGCCCTTTTCTTTGTCTGCCCTTTGCTTCGGACACCCGGGCAAGAGACACCCTTGATCTAAGAGTTAAGAGCAGGAAGGAAGAGGCAGGGCTAAGAAGGTGGGTGGTGGTTAGGCAGGTGACCTAGATCCACTTGCACCTGCTCCCCATCTGTAAAGAAAAAGAGGCTGGAGTGCTCCGCAGGTAGAGAAAAAGAGCAGCAACTAGGAAGGCACCAGGTGGGTGGGGCTTAGGCCAGGCGACCAAGATCCACTTGCACCTGCTCCCCATCTGCAAAGGAAACGAGGCTGGAGGGCTCCTTAAGTAGGAAAACAGAATGGAAACCAGAAAGGCTCCAGGTGGGAGGGGATTTCTCAATGGTGAAAAGAGCGGCAACCAGGAAGGCGGGCTTAGACCAGGTGACCAAGATCCACTTTCACCAGCTCCCCATCTGAAAAGGCAAAGAGGCTGGAGAGCTCCTTAAGTAGGAAAACAAGAGTGGCAACCAGGAACGCACCAGGTGGGCGGGGCTTAGGCCAGGTGACCAAGATCCACATGCACCTGCTCCCCATCAGCAAAGGAAAAGAGGCTGCAGGGCTCCTTAAGTAGGGAAAAAGAGCGGCAACCAGGAAGGCACCAGGTGGGCGGGGCTTGCTAAGTGGGGAAAAAGAGCAGAAACCAGGAGGGCACCAGGTGGTTGGGGCTCAGGCCAGGTGACCCTGATCCACTTGCACCTGCTGCCCATCTGCAAAGGAAAAGAGTCTGGAGGGCTCCTTAAGTAGGGAGAAAGAGCGCAACCAGGAAGACACCAGGTGGGTGGGGCTTGAAAAGTGGGGATAAAGAGCGACAACCAGGAAGGCATCATATGGGCGGGACTTAGGTCAGGTGACCAAGATCCACTTGCACCTGCTCCCCATCTGCAAAGGAAAAGAGGTTGGAGGGCTCCTTAAGTAGGAAAACAGAATGGAAACCAGAAAGGCTCCAGGTGGGAGGGGATTTCTCAATGGTGAAAAGAGCAGCAACCAGGAAGGCGGGCTTAGACCAGGTGACCAAGATCCACTTTCACCTGCTCCCCATCTGAAAAGGCAAAGAGGCTGGGGAGCTCCTTAAGTAGGAAAACAAAAGTGGCAACCAGGAACGCACCAGGTGGGCGGGGCTTAGGCCAGGTGACCAAGATCCACATGCACCTGCTCCCCATCAGCAAAGGAAAAGAGGCTGCAGATCTCCTTAAGTAGGGAAAAAGAGCGGCAACCAGGAAGGCACCAGGTGGGCGGGGCTTGCTAAGTGGGGAAAAAGAGCAGAAACCAGGAGGGCACCAGGTGGTTGGGGCTCAGGCCAGGTGACCCTGATCCACTTGCACCTGCTGCCCATCTGCAAAGGAAAAGAGTCTGGAGGGCTCCTTAAGTAGGGAGAAAGAGCGCAACCAGGAAGACACCAGGTGGGTGGGGCTTGAAAAGTGGGGATAAAAAGCGACAACCAGGAAGGCATCAGATGGGCGGGACTTAGGTCAGGTGACCAAGATCCACTTGCACCTGCTCCCCATCTGCAAAGGAAAAGAGGTTGGAGGGCTCCTTAAGTGGGGAAAAAGAGCACAACCAGGAAGACACCAGGTGGGTGGGGCTTGCTAAGTGGGGAAAAAGAGCGGCAACAAGGAAGGCTCTGGGTGGGCAGGGTATAGGTAATTATGATTATATATATATATATATATATATATATATATATGCCCCAGGACACCCGCAGCGTCATCTTCTATATACTGCACCCTACAACAACACTTCTAGACCCAGAAGGATTCTCTTGCCCTTTGTCTGCTAAATCTTGTGTTTTTCTCAACAGTGAAGGGTGCCAGTGACGGTAATTGTGTGTCAGAAGGAGATATCAACAATACACATAATAGAAATTAACATAAAATATTAACATTGACAGGTACAGGCTGCAAGGGGTGTATAGGGGTCTCAAAACTGTGTTGTAGTCACAGCCAGCTGGGGTCCCCTCTTTCACACAGGGGAATCAATCATGATTTAATGATGACAGAACCGGCAGTGGTGTGTACATTTGACAATAATTACTAATCATTACTAATCACTTACTTATAGTAAATCTGTTGTTACAATTGTATTGCATATTAATTATATATTCATTAGCGAATAACTTGTGCAGCATTTCCTGAAGAGATATTGAAAACTCAAATTACACATAATTGTTTGACAATTAATGTACACAATATATATTTATATAAAAAGCATCTATAGGGGGCGACAGACCACCCTGATCCCTGTTTCACTGAGTGCTCAAGAGCCCACTGACGGTGTGTGTGGTGTAGAAACCTTTCTCTCCTGTGTGCTTGTGGTGCAAATGGCCTCTTCTTCTCTTTCTCCCAGTCCTGCTAGTCAGCCATACCAGTGTTGGACAACAGCGATACATGAGCAGCGTGAAAACACTGGCGCTTATGCATTGTGCAGAGCTCTGAATGCCCCCATCACATATGGGGAGCAGGAAGGGGGATGGATGCTCGTTGACCCTGGAATTTGTTCAGTGGCTGCTAATGTCAATTTAGTTGCCATTAGCATATTATTATTCGTGTTATTATATTATTATGATAATATTGTTTTTATTTACATAGCACTTTCTCCAAACGATGTACATAGAACGTTTACAACCGAAGTTGGTACTCATTTTCTGACCTCAGAAGGACAGAAGACTGAGTTGGCCTGGCTGGCATTTGGACCTGCAGATCACACACATCTCATAGCACTGAGTGTTCAACCCACTGAGATATATTATAATTATTATCATTATTGTTATTGTTATTATTACTCATATCTGCAGAATGTCAATTTCACCCCTGGGGTCTCCCAGCAGTGAGACAGCAAAAGATCAGTTGCCCAAGATCACAGTTATTGAATGTGGCGATTTTCCAGTGCCTTGCAAGATGGCAACAAAAAAAAAGTGGTTCTGGAAATAGAACATTTCAGAGTATGGGGCCTGAATGACAAAGAGTTGAACGACGAACCTCTTCACACTTCGACTGCATGCCACCTTGCTTGACAGATTCGGGAAACCCTACACACCCACGTTCAGGTGCTCTTGATGGGAAATCTGTTAGGGCCCGATTCATGGAATTATTTGCGCCGGAAATCGGGAACTTGCGCACCAAACTGCATGCAAACTCCTGTTCGTCGATTCATGGAATCTAATGCGCAGGACTTTGCCAGGATGTTGCATGGAGTTTGGGTGGGCTCGGCACGCCTCTGTGGGCCGTCAAGCGCCTTGCGTGAGACACCCCGTAGAGCGTGGGCATGGCTTGCGCAGAGGGCTGCGACTGGGGCGGAACAAAGAAAATGGACAGGCATAAAGACACTTGTGCATGGTAAGTGCATGGGTGTGCATGTTGGATTTCAGGGTACTTGTACACAACCAGGGTTCTGATCTATGTTAGGGGGGCGCGTATGCAGAGTAGAAGGGTGCAGGAATGGTTTATGGGGTTTGTACGCTGATTTTCTGAGTTTAACACGAATTACGAAGTATCATACGCATGTTGTCGGGGTTCTGGCAACAGTTTTAGGGGGAGCCTGAGCAGGGTCCCTGAGATGCAGGCCTGTCTGCGGGGGACCCCACACATTGAAGGGTGCATGTATTCGTACCGGATTGCACGCAAAGATAGCTGTTCTGGCTGTTTATTCTTTGTGTGGGGGCGTGTTAGGGACGTTCTGGCGCGACATGCGAATACGGTTAATTTGCACAGTTAAATCTATGAAAACGCAGTGCGGTGCATTCTCGGCACACGACAATTGCTGGAGAAATGCACACTTTTACATTAATCAGGCCCTTAGTTTGCAGTCCCCGAAGGGGTGAACTGGCTTGTAGGGAACTCTGCAGATTTTCTGTTAGGCCTCTGCACCCTGGCCTTTTAGGGTATTTCCAAATGTTCTCAAAGGAAAAGGTTTTGGCTTGCAGAAAATGTATAATATGGGACCGCTTTGAACATTTGACCAGGGCCACTGTTTGTTCCCAGTCCACCCCTGGTCCCCTCTCTCTGGAATGCTTCATCCCCCGTCCTCATGAAATTTCCCAAAGTCCTGATTCCACATGGATCTAGAAGCCCCCTCCCTTCAGGGACTTCATTTCATCAAAATGCCAAGGGTAGGGGAAGTGACATCACATAACCCTTGCCCTCTGATGACATCACAGGAAGTGATGTGATTTGACCCCACCGTAAGTGACATCACAGGAAGTGATGCAACACAACCGTTCATAGCATTGTTTATAAGTACACTATAATAAATATGCTTATAGTATCAATGTAACGTGATATACATTTCATACAAAAATGGATCATCATATGTATCGGCAGCTAAAACCATGCTATAACTGCAACTTGCGAAAGCAAAATACATAGTCCAACATATTTCTTTTTTAGGGGTATCAAGGGAGACCACAAAGGGAGCAATGGAGACCTCAGGGGTCGCAAGTGCGACCTCTGGCGACCCCTAAATGACATCCCTCCCTCTCTTTTTCGGGACAATCCTTCACAAGGCATTTATCTAAGAGACTCGTGTTTGTGATGGTGTTTTATCTTGTAGCAGCTAAATGGCCTTAGTACACAGCACTTCAGAAACATTAATATTATTTTAACATGTTTTTCCATTGTCTTCACTGAGTAGCCTCACTAATAAAGCAGTGGAAGTCTCTCCTATTGCCATATAGCCTAGCTCATGGGGCTGCACCAATAGAGTGCTTCATTCTTTGGTTTGATAAGATTATTTTAGTTTATTGGTTTAGATCACAGTATAGGAAGCAACACTACAAATACCACAATGCATATGACAGTAATAGGACAGAATGAATAAGTGATGCCTGACTAATTCTCGGTTGATGTCACACCTTTCCTATAGATTTTCTAGCTGCTCAATTAGATATTTCACTGCTGTTTACTTGCCAAACCACTGTGTATTTGCCAAGCCACATCCAATGCACAGGGGACCAATTATATATTTTCTTAAAAATGCATAAATATCAATGCTCCTGCGGTTCTGATTCCCAAAAGCGTAGCAGCTTGCAGTCGGCTTCTGCGTGCATTACTTCTGTTAGGGCTCATTAGCGTGGGTCTCAAGTCAATCTAATTATCTTTCGATTTATGCAACATTGCAAATCATCAGACTCAGACACGTGGTACCATGTGTCCCTCCTGCGGGAAATCGAGTCCTTCCTTCCCGATCTGAGCTTCAGACCCTCCATCAGATCCGGCCCTATCCCATCTCACGGGATGGAGAGAGGGACCTTCTCAATTTCCTACCCCCCACCACCCTTGCACCATGAGAAGCATCCTTAATGCCTGCATCCACCTTGTGAACTAACTGCGCCAGAAAAACATCCCAAGCACTGGACGTTACCCGTCCGGACACAAAACGCCAGTGTGCACAATCCAAACACACCTAGAAAGCCGACTCGCACAAGACGCCAGTTTCTCCTTGTTCTACAAGCAACAACAGAAAAGCACAACCTCTGTCCAGCTCCCTCTTCCCTGACAAACATACCCAACACACTTTCTGAAAGAACCACGTGAGTGCCTGGAGACCATGCCAATGGTAAAGGTGGGTGATATAAGTCAACTTAACATAATATGGAGAGAGGGCCCCTGTCAATTGCCAACCCACCACCACCCATGCACCCACTAGAAACATCCCTAATGCCACTGTCTGCATCTTTCAAGGCCTCTGCATAAACGGGAGGATAGCTGTCAGAAAGCACCAAAGTATTAACCGAAAAGGATACGGTACTCAAAAGGATACAGGTGGTAGGGTCTTCCGGATCCCTGTTCACGCGTTTTGATAGTTGTGAAGTCAAGTTAAGACCTTCCAAATGATACAACTCTCTGACCGGTAAAACAGGCAGAGCGATGGATCACTGGAAAGGGCGTGGGTAAGGTATAGGAAGTCAGCCTAGAACAAAATAAAGTATCATGAATAACTGCCCCAACCTGGGTATGATGGAATAGAAAATGTCATGAATGCACACACTGACCTTGAGTCTAGGGCAGACGAATCCAGCAGAGTCTCTTGAGGAATCCAAGGTAGAACAAACGACAAGGAAGGGAAGATTAGTAAGGGAGACTTATCCCGAACGGAACGAGGCTCACGCTAGATACCGGGTTGATGCACCACAGGATAGCGTCCAAAGTACTGTTCACTGTCACCTTCCAATTATCCTTGAAAGCTTCCTTCCCACGTAGAGTAAAGTATAGAAATGAACCAATCCCCCTGTTAATATCACAGGTACAGGAGTTGGAAATAGCGCTCCTTTTGAGGTATAAACAAAGTTCACTCGGTTCTGCACAGCCGCGAAGAAAAGAACGTGTGCGTGTGGATTTACACGCGATTAGGATTCACGCAGTACAGGCCAGCAGCGCTCGAAGACAATATATGCGTGTGGATTTTACACGCGAGCAGGATTCACGCAGTCCAGGCCAGCAGCGCTTGAAGATAGCGTGCACGTGTGGATTTACACGCGAGCAGGATTCACGCAGTCCAGACCAGCAACGCTTGAAGATAGCGTGCGCGTGTGGATTTACACGCGAGCAGGATTCACGCAGTCCAGACCAGCAGCGCTTGAAGATAGCGTGTGCGTGTGGATTTACACGCGAGCAGGATTCACGCAGTCCAGACCAGCAGCGCTTGCAAGATAGCGTGCGCGTGTGGATTTACACGCGAGCAGGATTCACGCAGTCCAGTCCAGCAGCGCTTGAAGATAGCGTGCGCGTGTGGATTTACACGCGAGCAGGATTCACGCAGTCCAGACCAGCAGCGCTTGAAGATAGCTTGCGCGTGTGGATTTACACGCGAGCAGGATTCACGCAGTCCAGACCAGCAGCGCTTGAAGATAGCATGCGCGTGTGGATTTACACGCGAGCAGGATTCATGCAGTCCAGTCCAGCAGCGCTTGAAGAAAGCATGCGCGTGTGGATTTACACGCAACCAAACAGCTCCAGGATCAGCGTGTGACGGAAAACACGCTATAGAAGGCCCAAAAAGTAGCTGTAGTAACCTGCAAGGATGCAGACCGGAGGTTCAGCTACACAACGCCAAATGATTCGATCAGAAGCAGTGAGTGAAGTTTCCACGCTGCTTAAATACGTAATGCCGTAGTTCACGTGACGAAGCAGAAAACACGTGAAGTTAGCGACGTGAAAAGTGCAAACGTCGTTTTCCCGGCAACGTATCGAACAACTGCCATTTGGAATAGAACGGTCTAGCTGTTCTACGAGCGTAGGAGGTAGGACCACGTCCAGCATGCATGACAGTGCCATCCCCCAAAGGGGCAACCTCTCCCCTTCTCGTGTGAAAACGCTTCAATAAAGCAGGAGCATGAATATTAGAAAGAGGTTCCCAGGACCTTTCTTCGGGACCATAGCACTTCCAGTCCACCAGATAAAACGGCCTACCAGAACGTAGTCTCATATCCAGTATGTCCTGTACTTCGTATTCATCCGAACCCCGCACAGAAATAGCAACAGGCCGGACAGGCAATCTAGTAGCTTCAGAACATGGCTTAATGAGTGACACGTGGAATACGGGATGCACTCGCCATCGTTGTGGCAAAGCCAGACGGACAGCAGCCGGATTGACTACTTGGAGCACTACATACGGACCAATGTATTTAGGCAATAATTTCTTTTTGCCTGGAATTCTCAAGTTCTTAGTGGACAGCCATACTTTCATACCAGCCTTGTAGACGGGTGCGGGTATTCTATGAGCATCGGCATAGAACTTGTCGCGTCTTTTAGCCTGCTCTAATTGCTGCCTCACTTTCCTCTGTAATATCTTCAGATCACGAAAGGTACGACCTGCGGCAGGAGTATCCAAAGACAAGCTGGAATCCAAAGGTATTGATCGGGGGTGCTGTCCATAAAGCGCATAGAACGGTGAAGTGCCTACGGCACTATGATAGGAGTTGTTATAGGCGAATTCAGCTGCCGGCAGGACCGTGAGCCAATCCGATTGGTACTGCAGACACAGACACCACAGATATTGTTCCATAGTGCAGTTGACTCTTTCGGTCTGTCCATCAGTTTGAGGGTGATAAGCACTGGACATTCTATCATCAATCAGTAATGCAGAGGTTAGTGCTCTCCAAAAGCGTGACGCAAACTGTGAGCCCCTGTCCGTAATGATTACTGACGGTAGACCAAAAAAACGAAATACATGTCGGATGAATAGGTCAGCCAGAACAGCAGCGGTTGGTAAACCAATACAGGGAATATAAAGAGCCAATTTAGTGAAATAATCCACTACAACCCATATGGTATCGTATTCCTGGTTTGGTGGGAGTTCTACCACAAAGTCCATAGATATCATGTCCCATGGTTTGTTAGGGACAGGTAGGGACTGGAGTAAGCCCACTGGTTTACCAGGAGTGCTTTTATATTGGATGCATACAGAACAAGTTGATACGTGATCTATGACATCTTTTGACATGGACGGCCACCAGCACCATCTTTTGAGTAGTTCTAGTGTTTTCTTCCGTCCAGGATGGGCTGCGATCAAGGAATCATGATTCCACTTGAGGGCTTTATTCCGCGTTGAAGACGTCGGTAGGTAGAGCACTCCTTCTGTGAATGGTAAACCGTTATGTACGTCCAGATTCATATCCTGGATAACTTGTGGATGGTTTTTTACCCACTCTTGTACTTCGGTTTTTAAGGATGGTTGAACAGAACAACTACATATTACATGATCTGCCAACAACTGATTCTGTACTTGTGCTTCTTCCTTCGCCTCTTCACCCATACGGGACAACGCGTCCGACTTAACGTGTTCTCGGGCAGGACGATATGTGACCTGGAAATCGTATTGGGCAAAAAAGACATGCCATCTGGCCTGTCGGCCGTAAGGCATTTCATGGATTTGAATGCTTGAAGATTCCTATGGTCAGAGTACACTAACACCTGATGCTTGGCCCCAAGAAGATGATGACGCCATTCTCGGAAGGCATCCTTGATAGCCAGCAGTTCCCGCTCAGTGACGGTGTAGTTTCGTTCATATGGGGTAAGTTTGCGAGAGAAGAAAGCCACTGGGTGCTCCTCCTTGGTTTCTGTGCAAACTTGTGAGAGTACCGCTCCAGTAGCGACACTGGATGCATCCGCTTCAACGATAAACTGGCGATCTGGATCTGGATGTTGAAGCACGGGTGCAGTGGTAAATGCTTCTTTCAACTTTTCGAATGATGCTTGGGCATTTGGGTTCCAACAGAAAGGAACTTTAGAACTAGTTAAGGCCGTCAAAGGAGCTACTGTTTTGGAGAAAGAATGAATAAATCTGCGATAAAAATTCGCAAAGCCTAAGAAAGACTGTAATGACTTGACATTGTGCGGAACCGGCCAATTCAATATGGCCTTCACCTTGGAGCGGCTTATTCGAGCCCCTAGATTGGTAATGTCATAGCCCAGGAATTCCACTTCCTGTGAATGAAAGACGCATTTCTCGGCTTTCACATAAAGAAGGTTCTCCCTGAGTCTTTGTAGGACTGTAGAAACGTGTTTGACGTGTTCCGAAAAAGAAGACGAATAGATCAGAATGTCATCCAGATAAATCACCACAAACTGGTCCATTATGTCCCTGAATATATCATTCATGAAGAATTGAAAAGTGGCGGGAGCGTTGCACAGACCAAAAGGCATCACCAAATACTCGTAAAGACCATACCGTGTCTTGAAAGCGGTCTTCCATTCGTCGCCTTCACGAATGCGAACTAAATTGTATGCTCCTCGCAAGTCCAATTTGGTGAAGTAACTGGAAGTACCTAATTGATCCAATAGAACGTTTATCAGTGGTAAATGATATTGGTTTTTTATGGTGATGTCGTTAAGTGCCCTGTAATCAATACAAGGCCTTAGATCTCCCTCTTTCTTCGGAACAAAGAATAGAGGAGACGCAGCAGGTGATTGTGATGGCCGTATGAAACCCATCACTAAAGCTTTGTCAATGTATTCTTTCAACACAACGTCTTCTTTTGGGGTTAGTGAATATAAACGACCTGTAGGGATTTTGGCACCAGGAATCAATTCAATAGGACAGTCGTACTGTCGATGGGGAGGCAATTGTTCTGCCTGGCCCTTGTCAAAGACATCAGCATACTCAGCGTATTCGCATGGTATGGTAGTGTCGCTTTGATGAACCACGCTGATAGTCGAAGCTTCCACCATAGAGGCTAATATGTGTTGCTTGTTTGACACCTCCTGACTGGTAAAGCAATGTTCATTGCAATGAATCGAAGGATACTGGAGCAATCCCGAAACCCAGTCAACGGCGGGATTATGAAGGGTTAACCATGCAAGACCAAGTATGATCTCGTACTGCGGAGCAGCTATGACATCGAAGATGATTTCTTCCGAATGATTATTCGATAATGTCATCTGAACAGATACCGTCTCCTGGGTTACCATACCAGAAGTCAAAACAGATCCGTCCACGGTATTAACCGTTTCAGGTTTGTTCTTGTTTACAAGGGGTATGGAACAATTCTTGGCATACGTGATGTCTATGTAATTGTTGGTGGCTCCGGAATCAACCATGGCCTTGGAAACCAATTCTCGTTCACCACAACGTAACGTCACCTCAACAATTACGGGTGCGTGTTTAGGAATGGTACTGGAGTCCGATGAAACACTCGACATAGGGACTCCTGCTATTGTCGAGTTTTGGCGTTTCCCGAACGCTTGATGGGTTTTTTAGGACATGTCGCCAATAAATGCTCAGATGAACCGCAATACATACATAAATGGTTCTTTCTTCGGTTCTCTCGTTCTGTATTGGACAACCGGCCTCTCACGACGCCAATCTGCATGGGTTCGGGGTCGTTAGAGAGAACTGCCGGTGTCTCTGAACGCCCCGAGGCTTGCATGAAAGGCTTTTTCTCTCCTTTCCGAGCATTCCTTCGGGCATCGATTTGTAAAACCAAATCGAGCAACTCTGTGAATCCCGTAGGAACCACCGGAACTGTTGATTAGGCATCTTTCAGTTCTTCTGAAAGACCCTTGTAGAAAACAGCCGTTTTCTTGCCGTCAGGCCATTGAGTTTCGGCTGTTAGTTGATTGAACCGGGCAATGTAAGGCAAAAGAGGCTGATTGCCTTGTTGTAGATTAAGTAACTCCAGATCCATAGCTTGAGTAGCATAACGCATGTCAAAGACTTTACTCATAGCAGCCAAGAGATCGTCACAGTCGTACAACAAAGGGCTATTTGTTTCCAACAAAGGGTTAGCCCAAGCAGCAGCTGTGCCCCCTAAATGGGAAAGCACAAATGCTGCTTTTGTGGTTAGGTCAGGAAAAGATGTAGGACGGCAAAGAAAATGGAGTCGGCACTGATTAACGAAGGTTCTATAGGTTTTGGGATCACCAGTGAACCGTTCCGGAGGGGCCAAGGGAAACTGAGTGGGCATAACCACATTAATAGTTTCCTGTGGGGGTGTCATAGTCCCCGATCCAGATGCAGTGGCCATTGGAACCTGTGCTCCCTGAGGGCTACCGTGCATGGCGTCTTGCATAACGTCCATACGATGCCGTAACATGTCCTGTGCCGTAACCATTTCATTTCTCAAATCGCTGATCAACTGAGTCAAAACAGCTAAAGGATCCGTACCCTCCATGGCTTCTGATTCTGTCAGAAAGCACCAAAGTATTAACCGAAAAGGATACGGTACTCAAAAGGATACAGGTAGTAGGGTCTTCCGGATCCCTGTTCACGCGTTTTGATAGTTGTGAAGTCAAGTTAAGACCTTCCAAATGATACAACTCTCTGACCGGTAAAACAGGCAGAGCGATGGATCACTGGAAAGGGCGTGGGTAAGGTATAGGAAGTCAGCCTAGAACAAAATAAAGTATCATGAATAACTGCCCCAACCTGGGTATGATGGAATAGAAAATGTCATGAATGCACACACTGACCTTGAGTCTAGGGCAGACGAATCCAGCAGAGTCTCTTGAGGAATCCAAGGTAGAACAAACGACAAGGAAGGGAAGATTAGTAAGTGAGACTTATCCCGAACGGAACGAGGCTCACGCTAGATACCGGGTTGATGCACCACAGGATAGCGTCCAAAGTACTGTTCACTGTCACCTTCCAATTATCCTTGAAAGCTTCCTTCCCACGTAGAGTAAAGTATAGAAATGAACCAATCCCCCTGTTAATATCACAGGTACAGGAATTGGAAATAGCGCTCCTTTTGAGGTATAAACAAAGTTCACGCGGTTCTGCACAGCCGCGAAGAAAAGAACGTGTGCGTGTGGATTTACACGCGATTAGGATTCACGCAGTCCAGGCCAGCAGCGCTCGAAGACAATATATGCGTGTGGATTTTACACGCGAGCAGGATTCACGCAGTCCAGGCCAGCAGCGCTTGAAGATAGTGTGCGCGTGTGGATTTACACGCGAGCAGGATTCACGCAGTCCAGACCAGCAACGCTTGAAGATAGCGTGCGCGTGTGGATTTACACGCGAGCAGGATTCACGCAGTCCAGACCAGCAGCGCTTGAAGATAGCGTGCGCGTGTGGATTTACACGCGAGCAGGATTCACGCAGTCCAGACCAGCAGCGCTTGAAGATAGCGTGCGCGTGTGGATTTACACGCGAGCAGGATTCACGCAGTCCAGACCAGCAGCGCTTGAAGATAGCGTGCGCGTGTGGATTTACACGCAAGCAGGATTCACGCAGTCCAGTCCAGCAGCGCTTGAAGATAGCGTGCGCGTGTGGATTTACACGCAACCAAAGAGCTCCAGGAATCAGCGTGTGACGGAAAACACGCTATAGAAGGCCCAAAAAGTAGCTGTAGTAACCTGCAAGGATGCAGACTGGAGGTTCAGCTACACAACGCCAAATGATTCGATCAGAAGCAGCGAGTGAAGTTTCCACGCTGCTTAAATACGTAATGCCGTAGTTCACGTGACGAAGCAGAAAACACGTGAAGTTAGCGACGTGAAAAGTGCAAACGTCGTTTTCCCGGCAACGTATCGAACAACCGCCATTTGGAATAGAACGGTCTAGCTGTTCTACGAGCGTAGGAGGTAGGACCACGTCCAGCATGCATGACAATAGCTCAGCAGCAATGTGCTTGCCTTGGAAACAAGAGGACACGAAGCAACACAGGTTCGATCCCTGGGTCCGTGCTTAGAAACCTCTGGGTATTAAGCGTGTTATAAATACACAACTAAGAGACATATTCCTGAAACAGCGCCTCGATGCCCTCGGGCTGTGTGAGCGCTTTAAAAATGCAAAAATAAATAAATAAACATATCACTGACCACCACTGACGGCCCTTTTCAAGCACGCATCACCTTCAAACCCAGCTGCATCACATGCAATTTCACCATCTCTGGCAGTCAGAGAGCCTAGCCAGACCAGTTCTAAAGTACAAAAGTGAAAGCACCAGGGGAACAAGAGCATTCCCAATGTGCACCTGTAGCATTCTTCATGTGTGGAATGCTACGCGTGGAATGCTACACATGGAATGCAAGATGAGAATGTTGAGCAGTTAGTCAGTTAGAAGGAGCTTACAGGGAGAACGGCGGGGTGTACACATGATCTGCTGCTACATGAATAAGGACGTTTCCCACATCTTACCAGTGTGGAGGACCATTTCAGCACCCCATGGCTGTAGACCCTCAAACCCACTAACGTCATACTCACCCCACTCGCTTGAAATTCAGCAGAGAATCCAAGAGCAGCTTCTTCACACCCCTAAACCTACAAGCCCACCATCCATCCGCTCAGCACTTTCCACCCCATGTCTGCTTTTCACACTGCTGTTTGTTCCCCACTAACTGTAAATGTTAATTGCTCCCTGCTCCCCTCAATGGTCTGCTACTAATACATGCCATGTTGCAAGGACTCTTTGTCCCGTAACCAGGGGTGTTGCTAGGTCTGGAAAAGGTCCTGGGCTATGCTATTGCCGGGGCTGTCGGGAGTCGGGGTTAGCTAGCCTTTTGTTGTAGCCCCTGAGATTCTATCTGCGGCTACAGCCAAAAGACCAGGGTCTATACTATACCTCTCTCAGCCCCCCATGGCATCGCCTCTGCCCGTAACCATCTGATGTGTACCTCTCAGGCCTACCGAGATTCTGTGCTTCATTGCTTATGGAACTAGGCTTGCGAGCAATGAAGACGCGAAGTGAAATATATCGGCGATGTGACTATGCACACACAAACTGCATAACCTTTCAAATCTCTTTGTTCTTGCTGTCAAAATATGTGGAGTGATAATTGGGCTACAGCTATAAGCATAAAAAGGACAAAGTGCCCCTAGTCTCCCGTGAGTCAAAGACTCTGACGGGCGTCCTCTCCATTGACTAGCAGGGAGCATGACGCAGTTACTGCAGAGCGCTGCGCATGCGCGGTGCTCTGTGGGACTGTGCTGTGTAGCACAGTGCCTGGAAGCATGCAGATCGGCCACAGGGGGTGTTTCTTTCGAAGCCGTGAGAAAGTGTGGCAGCACCTCTCATATCATCCATTCATTTTGTATATGCAAGTGCACATTTTTCGGACACCGAATTTAAACAAACTGTTGCGCAACCTTATGCAAAAGGACAGTATTAAGTTCCCAGATCAGCCGTTACGGACTTACCTGTTTTGCATATTCCCTTCATAATGTGTTCTAGGATATGCGAGTTTGCTTATGTAAAATGGAGGATTTGCAATCGCTCGATGCGTGTTTACAGCTGGATTATTTCAGATCTGAAAGCTAACATTGATTTCGTCATTCATTATTCGCGGATGACAATGTCACTGTTACTTCTATTTTCTTAACTCAGATAATTCTAACTTGCAGTTGTATTTTTTGTCATGCTCAGGTCTGAAGTCTGCTGGTGTCTCGGGCCTCTGGATTATTCAACTCGCGGTGAGTACCAACAGTGTCTTCTACTGTGTCTTTTTTCGTTTTTCCAGATCTTTCTATTGTATGATTTCACTTCCTCCACTGAGGTCCTCATTAGACATGCTCTTCTTATTGGCAGACCTCAAGTTGCCTTCAAATAAATGCAACGGCCAGAAGAAAACCAGCGTGGTTGGCAGTTCCTGTTGTTATATCCGCCCTTCGCCCCGCTACGCGGTGACGTATGGTGTCTGAATAAAAGCCCCGCCCCCGCGCGAGGGAGGCAGTTCCGGGCACAAACCCTAGCAGCGTGTGTCGTGTCGTTCTTTCTCGCTCTGGCTGGAGCTGCGTCATTGAGGCCTACTGCTGCGGCCTACCACGCTATGCCTCCGCGCGGGGCAGGAACATAACACCTGTCTAGTCAACTCTTAGGGTACAGATTGAGAGGAATAGAAGGCAGCCCCTGATACTCCTTCACAAATGGAAATCTCTCTATTCACACACTTCTCTCTCTCCCTCTCTCTCTCTCTCTCTCTCCTCATCATTTCCCCTGGCTCTCCACAGGTTGGCCTCTACTTGCCTCCTGTACTCCTTTCTCTACCATTAGCACCCGGCGGATGGGAGCCAGCCAATCAAAAGGCTGGTAATGCGGGCTGATACTCCCAATCTAGCCCGCGTTTCAAGCCACTTGATGGCAGGCTCCCGAAGCCGCCATCTTCCCTCCACCCTTCAATCCGTTTTATTATTTTTATTTTTCCAACCCACCCAACCATACTTACCTGATTGTGGTGGCTGCCGCTCCGCCTCCACCGTGGTAGTTCCCCTGCCTCTTCTGGCTGCTATTGTAATAGAAGAGGGCCTAGCATGGAGCACCGCCTTCTACTACCGTGGGGGCCATCTTGGAAAAGTATTTTCATTAATTGACCGTGACGAGCACAGTGTCGTTCAATGAATGACAATTATGTTTTTAAGCACACCAGGTTTCCGCTTGAGGTGCTAATGGTGATCTTAACCCATTCCATGGGCCATACCGGGGGTCAAGTCCCAGGGCCCTGGTTAACCACCCTTGCTGCGCTCGGGCCATTAACATGGGTTGCTGGGCGATTATCCCTGGTATGGGCCGTTGAACCGCTTAACAATGCCACAGCAGAACCCAGTGTATGGGTAGCCCTATACAAGCAGTATTTACTGCAGTTGTGTTTTTTGGGGAATCCCCAGCTGGCCTTACTCCTTTAACAAGCCCTGAACTCACAGAATATACTGAAGCCATATCCACTTAAACTGATTAGGATTTAGCTCCTTGAGCTGTCTTAGCCTGTGCTTCTCCCTATGAAGGGCCTAATGATTCATAGGATGTCCCTAGTTGGTCACAACTTCCTGGTCCGCTGCCCTCATATGAGGCAGTTATGATTATCCAGTTTCCAGGGATACATGCACACTCTACACATAGGTGAAAAGAGGTCTTAACCTATAGGCTGTGCACGTGTGGCTTTGAAAGGTTCTGTGGTCAACTCTGGGCCAACGACGGCAATCAGGGTGCATGCTTTTCTGCAGTACCGGAGTGAGCTGTGTGGCATTCCCCAGATACCAATGGTTATGTCTAGTTCTATTAATCATAGACCTAAATGTACCAAATTCAAGACAGTGGCATTCATCCTTCTTCACACTGACGTTCAGCAGTATCAGAAAAGCAATAGCGGTAGAGGTCTGTACGCCAAACCTCTCAGATCATGCAAGAAGGAAGGGTTAGCCAACCTTGGGAAGTAACAGGATGGGAACAGTCAATCCACACCACAGAACACGGGGGCGTAGAAACAGCAAGACAGGAGGATCTCATAACTAGCAACATCCTATAGAGGTAGACCAGGTGGAACAAGGGAGTCAGTCTAGGTCCAAGGGCGGTATAAATGGAAGAAGGTGAAAGTTCACGTGGAAAGTGATGACGACCAAGGTTACTTACAGGCATTATGGTCTGGTAAAAATCTATCCATTTATTAACCAGAATCCTGAAGAGAATTCGACCTTGCCATACTGAAAGAAGTTGTTGAAGCTGGCAGAAAAGAAAAAAATATTTTTCCGGGGACCCACTGCGTTTTTCCTGCCTCTGGGAATGGTTAACTAACACAGCTGAGAATAAAACAAGTTCTGCTGTTATTTTAGTGTCTGAGCCACCGTTGCGGTGCATCCTGGGACAATCACATGCTTGGGACTTCCTCTGTCACATCTCTGCTACTTTAAACCCCCACACCACTACCTCCTTCCATTTACTGGTCCACATATTCATTACCTTAACTCAAGTGTTTTTAAGTCTCACCCAATTCCTTATCCTTCCAACCCTTTCTCTAAAACCCTCTCTCCCTCTTCTACCATTCTTCATGCTGTCCTAAGCCGTTGCTCCCTCCCTTCCGCCCTTCAACACTTCCATTGCAACTGTGACTCCCCCTCAACCCACAGCCAATATTCACTCTTTGTCCTTCCCTTAAATCTCTTACAGTAAAGAAGTTAATAATTTGTTACATCTCTTCCTTCAGCACTTTACTGCCTTTAGAATATTTGCATACTCCTAATTCACATTGGAAACTGATGAGGTCCAAACAGTGAAGGGGTTAATGGTATTGTCTATTTGCCTCAATCCTCCCTCCAGCAGAAGTGTATTCCTCACTCATCATCCATTTGATTCTACTTCCCTTTCTCTGACCACGAATCACAATACTAGGGCAGGAGCTGAACCATCTCCTTGGCAGGACAGCAAGACCTTCTAGGAGAGGCCTTGAAACATGTCAGATAAGAACATTAATGAGGGATCTGCCTCCAACTCCCTCAGGGTCAGGCGCTTCTCCAAGCAATGAGTTGGCGGTAAATCTCTTTCTTCGGCTGGGGCCTTCCTCTGGAACAGCCTCTCTGTCTCTCTGAAAATTGAGGAGAACCATCTCTGGTTTCAGAAGCACCTCAAGTACTTCCTCTTTGGTTCTGCTTTCTCTCCTCCTCTCCCCTGCTGAACTCCTGGCTGAAACTGAAACTGTACTACTGCACTGGCCACCCTCTGTTCTAGGGCCCAGGTCCCCTCCCCGCCAGTTGCACTCCTGCACTGCCCCCCTGGCAACCCTAGCACTCTGGGGTTGTTTCTGTATCCCTACAGCCCCAACTAGTTCTTTCTTGCAATTACCCTTGGACTTGCCATCAGCTGTCTGCACTTCTTATTTATTGTTCTTATTTATTGTTTTTATTTATTTACTGTTTATCCTATGTACTGTACTTCCCCTCACCCTTCCCCCTCTCCCCCCTGCACTTGTGCGATCTCAATGCCACTTGGCCTAGTAAGATCGTTGTCTGTCTTCCCTATGTTGCCCTCCCTTGCCTCGACGCGCCTTGAAACACTTTTGTAAAGTCTCATTATAAATGTAATATCATATAGTTTCATATCATATCCTGAAAACCTGCCTGGTGGTTTCCGGCTCTCTGGCCTGCAGTTGGCCAAGCCTGTACCTAGACACTGAAAATAACATAGCATCATGGCATCCTGCCTTATGGCTCAAACACGAGGCTTTCAACCTTAAAAGACCTGATGCCACACCCTTTCGCACCCGTGCAGTTGGCCAAGCCTGTACCTAGACACTGAAAATAACATAGAATCATGGCATCCTGCCTTATGGCTCAAACACGAGGCTTTCAACCTTAAAAGACCTGATGCCACACCCTTTCGCACCCGTGCAGTTGGCCAAGCCTGTACCTAGACACTGAAAATAACATAGCATCATGGCATCCTGCCTTATGGCTCAAACACGAGGCTTTCAACCTTAAAAGACCTGATGCCACACCCTTTTGCACCCGTGTTACTATTTGATGGGGTCTCACTGAGTACAAAGCCTTCCTGCATCAGAGTTTGGATAAAATTATCCCCTCTAGCAAAGCAATAGTATCTGCTAAGGAAAACCTACGAAATACTGGACTGCAACTAATGGGAAAGGATGATTTCGTTCACAGTCTGGACCTGCGGGTTATAAGGATGCCACTATATCACTATCGCTCGTAGAATCCCTTGGGGAGTCTGCACTGAAAATGGAGAGCATCTTTGGGTCCTAGAATGCAAGTGTGCTCACCTGGAGGGCTATTACAGGACACCTTTGCTGGGTTTTAGCACTGGGGCAAAGTGTTCCCTGTGACAACAAAACTACAAGTTGGCCGGTCCGGTAACTACATACTGGTAAGCTTGCTGGTACCGTAGTTCCCGGACCGGCAAACTACGAATTCTGCTAGCAGGTGACATTACGGCCACCAGGTGTGACCTGACCGCTGTAACGGCACCCGCGAGCAGAGCATGTCGGATGCACCGGTACCATTCTAGGTATCTGAACTCCTGACAGGTCAGGCTTGCCAAGAGCTCACTGGTCCCACCGGCAACCTTGTGTTTCCCGGTCTGGAAAGAATGCAGCTGACGGAATTACCAGCATGTTTTCCAGACTGGGGGAACTCCTACTGAGCCCCAACTTTAGGCATCTGAGGGACTTACGGTCGGAGTCTATTTGCATGCTCACATTGCTAATTTTTTAATTTCAATCAAGTTATTGATGGATGGAATCGCCCACTTTGAGATGGACGCAGCTGGTTGGTGGAGCGGGGGGAGGGGGTGATCCGGCAGGCATTCCCTTTTCACTTGAGGTTGATCATGGACTATCGTCAGAGCACTTGCGCTAGAGATATTTTGATCAATGCCCTTGTCGCAGATTACATTTACAAATCCAAATACTCCTGCATGTGGAAGCAACTTGGAAATGCCTGCCATGAATATATATACCGGGAAAGCATAGACATGCCCCGGGGCTATGTGCGCTATACAAATGACAAATAAATAAATAAATAAAATGGCATCTGAAGTCTCTTACTACTCAAGGTGCATTTTTTTGACTCATAGGCTGGCCTGTAGATTGTGATGGTCCATGAAGATATCCGTGACAGATTTTCATGTGATTAAAAACTCACGTAGATTAGCACGATACATTGCACTCCCGGTCGTGGCAGCATCAGTAGATGGTTGGGAAGAGCCGCTACCTGGAATTTGTGTTTTTTGTGGTCACTCCAGAGTCAAAAGGCTTTTTCCCTGTTGCTAGTTTTTCCTCTGCCATATATTTGTTATCGGACGGCAATGGCTTAACTCAACGGTCCAGATTCACAAAGAAATCCCCTTGCAAATACAAAGTGCAGTCACCACAGCGTGCATGTTGATTCACAACACAAATCCCTTATGCACAACCCCAAATGTGTTTCTGTTTCACCCTTCTCGGCAAATGTGCCGAATTCACAAAATAAAGAGCAACTCACCCGGGGCACGTGTCTGCAATTTCAAATCAAGGCGGGGAAGCCATGGTGAATGGTGTCAGGCTGCGGGAAGTGTGGGCAGCCATGGTGAGTGGTATCAGGATGTGGGAAGTGTGGGGCAGCCCTGGTGAGTGGTATCAGGCTGCGGGAAGTGTGGGGCAGCCATGGTGAATGGTGTCAGGCTGCGGGAAGTGTGGGCAGCCATGGTGAGTGGTATCAGGATGTGGGAAGTGTGGGGCAGCCCTGGTGAGTGGTATCAGGCTGCGGGAAGTGTGGGGCAGCCATGGTGAATGGTATCAGCCTGCGGGAAGTGTGGGCAGCCATGGTGAGTGGTATCAGGCTGTCGGAAGTGTGGGTCAGTCATGGTGAGTGGTATCAGGCTGTGGGAAGTGTGGGGCAGCCCTGGTGAGTGGTATCAGGCTGCGGGAAGTGTGGGGCTGCCATGGTGAGTGGTATCAGGCTGCGGGAAGTGTGGGCAGCCATGGTGAGTGGTATCAGGCTGCGGGAAGTGTGGGACAGCCATGGTGAATGGTATCAGGCTGCGGGAAGTGTGGGGCAGTCATCGTGAGTGGTATCAGGCTGTGGGAAGTGTGGAGCAGTCATCGTGAGTGGTATCAGGCTGTGGGAAGTGTGGGGCAGCCATGGTGAGTGGTATCAGGCTGTGGGAAGTGTGGGGCAGTCATCGTGAGTGGTGTCAGGCTGTGGGAAGTGTGGGGCAGCCATGGTGAATGGTATCAGGATGTGGGAAGTGTGGGGCAGCCATGGTGAATGGTGTCAGGCTGCGGGAAGTGTGGGCAGCCATGGTGAGTGGTATCAGGCTGTGGGAAGTGTGGGGCAGCCATGGTGAGTGGTATCAGGCTGCGGGAAGTGTGGGGCTGCCATGGTGAGTGGTATCAGGCTGCGGGAAGTGTGGGCAGCCATGGTGAGTGGTATCAGGCTGCGGGAAGTGTGGGACAGCCATGGTGAGTGGTATCAGGCTGCGGGAAGTGTGGGGCAGTCATCGTGAGTGGTATCAGGCTGTGGGAAGTGTGGGGCAGTCATCGTGAGTGGTATCAGGCTGTGGGAAGTGTGGGGCAGCCATGGTGAGTGGTATCAGGCTGTGGGAAGTGTGGGGCAGTCATCGTGAGTGGTATCAAGCTGTGGGAAGTGTGGGGCAGCCATGGTGAATGGTATCAGGCTGTGGGAAGTGTGGGGCAGTCATCGTGAGTGGTATCAGGCTGCGGGAAGTGTGGGGCAGCCATGGTGAGTGGTATCAGGCTGCGGGAAGTGTGTGACAGCCATGGTGAGTGGTATCAGGCTGCGGGAAGTGTGGGGCAGCCATGGTGAGTGGTATCAGGCTGTGGGAAGTGTGGGGCAGCCAGAAGTGTGGGGCAGCCATGGTGAGTGGTATCAGGCTGCGGGAAGTGTGGGGCAGCCATAGTGAGTGGTATCAGGCTGCGGGAAGTGTGGGGCAGCCATAGTGAGTGGGATCAGGATGTGGGAAGTGTGGGGCAGCCATGGTGAGTGGTATCAGGCTGCGGGAAGTGTGGGGCAGCCATGGTGAGTGGAATCAGGCTGCGGGAAGTGTGGGGCAGCCATAGTGAGTGGGATCAGGATGCGGGAAGTGTGGGGCAGCCATGGTGAGTGGTATCAGGCTGCGGGAAGTGTGGGGCAGCCATGTGGGGCAATCATGGTAAGTGGTATCAGGCTGCGGGAAGTGTGGGGCAGCCATGGTGAGTGGTATCGAGCTGCGGAAAGTGTGGGGCAGCCATGGTGAGTGGTATCAGGCTATGGGAAGTGTGGGGCAGCCATAGTGAGTGGTATCAGGCTGCGGGAAGTGTGGGGCAGTCATCGTGAGTGGTATCAGGCTGCGGGAAGTGTGGGGCAGCCATGGTAAGTGGTATCAGGCTGTGGGAAGCGTGGGGCAGCCATAGTGAGTGGTATCAGGCTGCGGGAAGTGTGGGGCAGCCATAGTGAGTGGGATCAGGATGTGGGAAGTGTGGGGCAGCCATGGTGAGTGGTATCAGGCTGCAGGAAGTGTGGGGCAGCCATGGTGAGTGGTATCAGGCTGCGGGAAGTGTGGGGCAGCCATGGTGAGTGGTATCGAGCTGCGGAAAGTGTGGGGCAGCCATGGTGAGTGGTATCAGGCTGTGGGAAGTGTGGGGCAGCCAATGTGAGTGGTATCAGGCTGTCGGAAGTGTGGGGCAGCCATGGTGAGTGGTATACGGCTGTGGGAAGTGTGGGACAGCCATGGTGAGTGGGATCAGGATGTGGGAAGTGTGGGGCAGCCATGGTGAGTGGTATCAGGCTGCGGGAAGTGTGGGGCAGCCATGGTGAGTGGTATCAGGCTGTGGGAAGTGTGGGGCAGCCAATGTGAGTGGTATCAGGCTTTGGGAAGTGTGGGGAAGTCATGGTGAGTGGTATCAGGCTGTCGGAAGTGTGGGGCAGCCATGGTGAGTGGTATCAGGCTGTGGGAAGTGTGGGACAGCAATGGTGAATGGTATCAGGCTGCGGGAAGTGTGGGGCAGTCATCGTGAGTGGTATCAGGCTGTGGGAAGTGTGGGGCAGCCATGGTGAGTGGTATCAGGCTGCGGGAAGTGTGGGGCAGCCATGGTGAGTGGTATCAAGCTGCAGGAAGTGTGGGGCAATCATGGTGAGTGGTAGCAGGCTGCGGGAAGTGTGGGGCAGCCATGGTGAGTGGTATCGAGCTGCGGAAAGTGTGGGGCAGCCATGGTGAGTGGTATCAGGCTGTGGGAAGTGTGGGGCAGCCATGGTGAGTGGTATCAGGCTGCGGGAAGTGTGGGGCAGCCATGGTGAATGGTATCAGGCTGTGGGAAGTGTGGGGCAGCCATGGTGAGTGGTATCAGGCTGTGGGAAGTGTGGGGCAGCCATGGTGAGTGGTATCAGGCTGCGGGAAGTGTGGGGAAACCATGGTGAGTGGTATCAGGCTGCGGGAAGTGTGGGGCTGCCATGGTGAGTGGTATCAAGCTGTGGGAAGTGTGGGGCAGCCATGGTGAGTGGTATCAGGCTGCGGGAAGTGTGGGACAGCAATGGTGAATGGTATCAGGCTGCGGGAAGTGTGGGGCAGCCATGGTGAGTGGTATACGGCTGTGGGAAGTGTGGGACAGCCATGGTGAGTGGGATCAGGATGTGGGAAGTGTGGGGCAGCCATGGTGAGTGGTATCAGG
Organism: Ambystoma mexicanum; assembly: GCF_040938575.1. Lineage (NCBI taxonomy): Eukaryota > Metazoa > Chordata > Amphibia > Caudata > Ambystomatidae > Ambystoma > Ambystoma mexicanum. Next base: position 195,473,717 of record NC_090938.1, read on the forward strand.
CTGCGGGAAGTGTGGGGCTGCCATGGTGAGTGGTATCAAGCTGTGGGAAGTGTGGGGCAGCCATGGTGAGTGGTATCAGGCTGCGGGAAGTGTGGGACAGCAATGGTGAATGGTATCAGGCTGCGGGAAGTGTGGGGCAGCCATGGTGAGTGGTATACGGCTGCGGGAAGTGTGGGACAGCCATGGTGAGTGGGATCAGGATGTGGGAAGTGTGGGGCAGCCATGGTGAGTGGTATCAGGCTGCGGGAAGTGTGGGGCAGCCATGGTGAGTGGTGTCAGGCTGTGGGAAGTGTGGGACAGCCATGGTGAGTGGTATCAGGCTGCGGGAAGTGTGGGCAGCCATGGTGAGTGGTATCAGGCTGTCGGAAGTGTGGGGCAGCCATGGTGAGTGGTATCAGGCTGCGGGAAGTGTGGGGCAGCCATGGTGAGTGGTATCTAGCTGCGGGAAGTGTGGGGCAATCATGGTGAGTGGTATCAGGCTGCGGGAAGTGTGGGGCAGCCATGGTGAGTGGTATCAGGCTGCGGGAAGTGTGGGGCAGCCATGGTGAGTGGTATCAAGCTGCGGGAAGTGTGGGGCAATCATGGTGAGTGGTATCAGGCTGCGGGAAGTGTGGGGCAGCCATGGTGAGTGGTATCAAGCTGCGGAAAGTGTGGGGCAGCCATGGTGAGTGGTATCAGGCTGTGGGAAGTGTGGGGCAGCCATGGTGAGTGTTATCAGGCTGTGGGAAGTGTGGGGCAGCCATGGTGAATGGTATCAGGCTGTGGGAAGTGTGGGGCAGCCATGGTGAGTGGTATCAGGCTGTGGGAAGTGTGGGGCAGCCATGGTGAGTGGTATAAGGCTGTGGGAAGTGTGGGGCAGCCATGGTGAGTGGTATCAGGCTGCGGGAAGTGTGGGGAAACCATGGTGAGTGGTATCAGGCTGCGGGAAGTGTGGGGCAATCATGGTGAGTGGTATCAGGCTGCGGGAAGTTTGGGGCAACCATGGTGAGTGGTATCAGGCTGCGCGAAGTGTGGGGCTGCCATGGTGAGTGGGATCAAGCTGTGGGAAGTGTGGGGCAGCCATGGTGAGTGGTATCAGGCTGCGGGAAGTGTGGGGCAATCATGGTGAGTGGTATCAGGCTGCGGGAAGTGTGGGGCAGCCATGGTGAGTGGTATCAAGCTGCAGGAAGTTTGGGGCAGCCATGGCGAGTGGTATCAGCCTGCAGGAATTGTGGGGCAGCCATGGTGAGTCGTATCAGGCTGTGGGAAGTGTGGGGCAGCAATGGTGAATGGTATCGGGCTGCGGGAAGTGTGGGGCAGCCATGGCGAGTGGTATCAGCCTGCAGGAATTGTGGGGCAGCCATGGTGAGTGGTATCAGGCTGTGGGAAGTGTGGGGCAACCATGGTGAGTGGTATACGGCTGTGGGAAGTGTGGGGCAGCCATCGTGAGTGGTATCAGGCTGTGGGAAGTGTGGGGCAGCAATGGTGAATGGTATCGGGCTGCGGGAAGTGTGGGGCAGTCATGGTGAGTGGTATCAGGCTGCGGGAAGTGTGGGGCAGCCATGGTGAGTGGTATCAGGCTGCGGGAAGTGTGGGGCAGCCATGGTGAGTGGTATCAGGCTGCGGGAAGTGTGGGGCAGCCATGGTGAGTGGTATCGAGCTGCGGAAAGTGTGGGGCAGCCATGGTGAGTGGTATCGAGCTGCGGAAAGTGTGGGGCAGCCATGGTGAGTGGTATCGAGCTGTGGGAAGTGTGGGGCAGCCATGGTGAGTGGTATCAGGCTGCGGGAAGTTTGGGGCAGCCATGGTGAGTGGTATCAGGCTGCGGGAAGTTTGGGGCAGCCATGGTGAGTGGTATTAGGCTGCAGGAAGTGTGGGGCAGCCATGGTGAGTGGTATCAGGCTGTGGCAAGTGTGGGGCAACCATGGTGAGTGGTATCAGGCTGTGGGTAGTGTGGGGCAGCAATGGTGAATGGTATCGGGCTGCGGGAAGTGTGGGGCAGCCATGGCGAGTGGTATCAGCCTGCAGGAATTGTGGGGCAGCCATGGTGAGTGGTATCAGGCTGTGGGAAGTGTGGGGCAACCATGGTGAGTGGTATACGGCTGTGGGAAGTGTGGGGCAGCCATCGTGAGTGGTATCAGGCTGTGGGAAGTGTGGGGCAGCAATGGTGAATGGTATCGGGCTGCGGGAAGTGTGGGGCAGTCATGGTGAGTGGTATCAGGCTGCGGGAAGTGTGGGGCAGCCATGGTGAGTGGTATCAGGCTGCGGGAAGTGTGGGGCAGCCATGGTGAGTGGTATCAGGCTGCGGGAAGTGTGGGGCAGCCATGGTGAGTGGTATCGAGCTGCGGAAAGTGTGGGGCAGCCATGGTGAGTGGTATCGAGCTGCGGAAAGTGTGGGGCAGCCATGGTGAGTGGTATCGAGCTGTGGGAAGCGTGGGGCAGCCATGGTGAGTGGTATCAGGCTGCGGGAAGTTTGGGGCAGCCATGGTGAGTGGTATCAGGCTGCGGGAAGTTTGGGGCAGCCATGGTGAGTGGTATTAGGCTGCAGGAAGTGTGGGTCAGCCATGGTGAGTGTTATCGAGCTGCGGGAAGTGTGGGGCAGCCATGGTGAGTGGTATCGAGCTGTGGGAAGTTAACCCCTTTAGCGGACACATTTTAGGAAAAAAAGTTAATTCGTAGAATGATACATTTCCCCCAAAAACAAACACACAAACCCTTACCACAAAACACACAGTGCACTTTGCACACTTAGTTCGTGGGGCTATTTTGACAGCTTAATGACCTTTAAGCACACATAAAGCACCTAATCGTTTCATTTTATATAAATAAATCAGGAGCCATGTGTAGATATGTTTGTCTTTATCCAAAGTCAACCTTCATAATCCCCACATTCCAGAACTTTCCCAACCATTTCTGTATACATTCCACCAGCCAGGATTCCACACTTTCATTAACATAGCAACCTATACTTTAAAATAATAAATAACATTAGACAACCCCCCCACCCTTACTTATCATCTTGTTTCATCTCTATAAGGTAACAAGTAAATTTGTACTTACAAATTAGCAGGTTCACCATTATATCTGCTCAATTAAACGGGCTGGTCTCCGACTCACCCTACACGGACGATTTCCTAACACACTATCTTGCAAATCAGGACTTATATGACCAGTAGATTCACATAACAAAGGATTTTCTAACACAGCATCAAAATCCATAGAGTCATCATTATCAAAAGGAAAACTGTCGTCTTCAGATCCCTTAATCAGGTCTTCATCTGTGTTTTCATCATTTTCATCACAAAATAATTTCCTAAAAAATGACGCATTCCTTGTTATTTCACATTCATCCCCTATAGCAGTTACCATAGGACCCTTGATCTCCACAATCCTCAGCGGCAAAGGCCTATACTTAGAGTCCAATTATTTCCGTTGTCTTTGTTTCACTAAAACAGAATCTCCCACTTTTAGACTATTTTCACGTGAATGTCTCTTAAGATCAGTCCATTCTTTAATTTTCTTCCTCTTTAGCTTGTCTCTTTCGTTGATCTCATCATCCTCAACAGGAGTGTAATCTTCTATTTGTGGAAGCCTGTCTCTCTCCCTTTCACCGGCCACAATATCTATTTTATCCTTTGTAAATGCCATCAATTTCATGCCATTTACCGTCCTTCTTTCCGTTTTTTTTCCTTCTCACGTCGCTTACTCCTTTGCTTCTGCTTTATATTTCCTCTGTTCAAATCCACATCTGCTTCTTTTCTTTTCCTGCTCCGTTTCCCCTCGTCGCCATTGTTATGGTTTCATTTTATATAAATAAATCAGGAGCCATGTATAGATATATCAACCTTCATAATGCCCACATTCCAGAACTTTCCCAACCATTTCTGTATACATTCCACCAGCCAGGATTCCACACTTTCATGAACATAGCAACCTATACTTTTTAATAATAAATAACATTACACAACACCTGGCAACAATGGTATCAGTCATGGCTAGTCCTGTTTTAAAAGTATTATGATGTCACTACTGTGGCAAAGATGAATGGAATCAGAGGGGAATACGTGACAATCCCGTGCGGCCATTGCATGTGACGCATGTTCTTCTGCCATGCGTCAGCGCACAATAGAGACCATCAGGCCTCCAGAAAAGATTTTGAAGTGGAAATATTTTACTCACTGGCGTTTTTTGGTTGGGATAAAAATTATTTTTAGGGAGTGAAAAATATAATTCCCATTCCATTTTGTCCCTGACTGCCTCATGTACCTAATCTATGCATAGGTCTATGAAATCAAATGTATTCATCCCAGCTCTGGTAGCAGTAGCCCTGCTCAGGCGACAACAATATATTTGCATTTTATTAGGATTTTATAGTGCTGTTACCGACTAATTTCTGGAGCATCTCCGGCGGGGGCAAAATATGCTACAGACAAGGATCAGGTTCTCTGAAACTACTATGGTGGTGATTTGGCACAGTAAAAATGCAGAGTGACAGAAAATAATATAGCATAAGAAGAGCACAGTGCACATATAAGTAATGGTGACATTTTATTCAATTGTGAATTAGACGGTTAAAGTGGCTATAGACTATGCGGGTCATTACGGGTTTCCCAGTATCCCTCTGGTAATTCCAGCAGTATACCTGGAAACTGACCCTACCGTTATCAGCGCCTGATATCCCGGTATTACCAGGATATTCCATGTGCCGTCAATGGCCCTAAATCCCCATTCCATTTGAGGGGATTCCCGAATTACCGGCACCGGTAATACTGGTGCCGGTAATTACGGCAGTTATTTGCTTGGCTGGAGGTAAATCAGTGCCGCCAAAGGCACACTTGTGTTTTGCCGGTCTAGGAAAATTGCTGGTGCCGGAATTACCAGCAATTTTACCAGTAATTTTACAAAATCTGAAAACATGTATTTACCCCCCTATGAGTCAGAGATAGTGGAAAAGAGATAAGATTTAAGAGGTAGGTGGAAAAGGCATGGGGAGGACCAGATGGAAAGGGGCTTCCAGTGTTTAGGGGCAAGGAGAGCAAGGATAAAAAAGGGGATTGGGGACAAGGAGGTTGGGAGGAGAGAAAGGAGATATTACGAATGGTGGTTGATAAATGAAGACCAGCGAGGAGTGAGGCCAAGGGCAGATATGCAGACCATGCTTAGAAAGGGGATGAGAAGACGAAGTCAAAGAGGAGTCAAGAGCTAAAGAGAATAAGAGCTGAAGACAGAGCGAAGAGCAGTAAGTTGAGAAGCCGGGAGCCCAACGAAGAGAGCACAGCAGAATTCCAGAATGGAAGAGATAGGAGAGGGAATAAGAAGTTTGATGGTGTTAAATGAAAGTGACGTATAGGGGCAGGGCTATCAAGCCCAGTACCCGCCCACTTCAAAGTGTCCATTTCACTGCACTTGGTGGAACGTCCATTTTGCCACATTAAAAAAAAGATTTTTTAGGGAGCGTTGAGGATTAAATGCCTATGATTTTCAACATTATGGGGCTTGGAGGAGGTGTGGGGGTGGTGAGAGGGATGTGAGGGAGAAGCTTGCCCCCATTAAAAAATGCCACAAGAAATGTACCAAAAAGACCATCCAGCCTTCGTGCCCTTCTTCTGTTGGTATACACTTTCCCTTTACCCCTGGTGTTTAAATGCTAATCTAGGGATCTATGAGTGACAGGTCTTCACAGCAGACTTTTCCATGGCTGCAGCTGCATTCTGAACAGCTCTCATTATTTCTGGGTGTCCGTAATAACGTGTACCGGCACTTTAAGAACGGAGGTATTATTCGCCCCCCTACCAGCGAAAAATGGCCGGTATCACCAGCTCGGTAATACCGTTGCCGGTAATACAGGCAAATCCCCCCATGGAGTCCTATGAGTCCTGTTGGACTCCATGAAATGGGGATTTACCAACGTTTCTGCCACTGGAATCTGCCGGTAATTCCAGCAAATTGGTGGAAACGGTAGTACAGTTTGCCAGTACCCGGCGAACTTAAATTTGTACTGTTTTCTCTTTGGGATTTGTTTTAATTGTGTTGGTCAGTTGTCGGTCGTCGGTGTACCCGCCCCACCCTGGCACAGCGTTTGTAGTGGATCTGTGACTTAGCCTCAATCTGAGCTGCGTGGTCAGCAGCAGTCTCCGTAGTTACCATCAATTAAAGGACATTTCTGCTTCTGATCTTCCTTACAACCACTCCACGTACTATTCTGCATTCCATCCCAACACTTCAACATCCGCTCCTCCTTTTAACCTCCCTTTTATTCTCGGGAGGATAGCTGTGGGGCAACGTGTTTGCCTTGGGAGCAAGACGACACGGAGCAAGACAGGTTCGATCCCCGGGTCTGCGCTTAGAAACCTCTGGGTATTAAGCGCGTTATAAATAACCAATCATATCCTTCTTGTGCATTTGTCTCTTATTCGCTCTCCATTCCTTTGCACTTTTGTCCTTTCTCGTGGTGCTATTTTGCTCCTGACAGTTTAATGCACCCTTCCTCCTCTCACGTGCAACCTTCCGTCCTCCATTATCACCCCCCTTCATCGGGGTGCTCAGTCCCTCCTGCGCTTGTTTGCTTCCCTTCCTCGCATTAATCACGGTTTCTGCCTCATGGAAGAGGGGGCAGCGGCATTCCGAAAGCTGCAAAACTTCCACGCTCCATCGTTTCCGAAGCAGAGACTGATCATTGCAACCATAAGAAGCAAACGCTGGCGGGAGAGTTCCATCCGAAAGCGCATTGAATCTAGGCACTTGGATCTCGGCACTTTAGTATAGTGCACAATCAACAGAGAAAGTGCAAGAGGAACATAGGTGAAGGTGGATGACATGGTGGATTGGTGCAGGGCGGCGAAAGTCGAACTACTTGCAAGTCACTGTTGTAGTACCTTGCGTCCTAGCTGTAGCCCCTGTTTTCCTGCCCTGGTCGGGAGGGTGTACATCTCTCTGAACTGTCTCGGGAGGATAGCTCAAGGGCAACGTGCTCACCTTGGATGCAAGACGACTCGGAGCAACACAGGTTCGATCCCCGGGTCCGTGCTTAGAAATCTCTGGGTATTAAGCAAGATCTAAATACCCTATCATAACACCCAGTCCCCAGGGCAACCACCATCCCACCCACCAGGTTGGCTGGATAGGGAGGGGCGCAGAACCTGCAAATATAATCAATGATTAAGAGGAGAAGACCTACGCCCTGAGTTCTTACCTTATGCATTCTTTGGACATAGACACCAAGGTAGATTGTATAGGGATTAAAACGGGGATCCCTGTTTATTCATACAAAAGTCACCTTTTAAATTGAACATCTATATATATTTCTATCACCTAATTTGCCTTGTTAATTTCCCCTGCCGTGAGTTCTTTCCAAATAGGGATCTGCACCGTCGGGCCATCCTTCATTGGATTGGTCAAAGCAGACTCAGTGCCTAACACCTGCTACCACCCACTGATGCATGAGGCCAGAGGAAGGCCTCCGTGAGTGGATCCCACCCACTTGGTGGCCTCAGGCAGCCTGCCACGTCTCTCAGTTACCTCATGCCAGGGTCCTTGCCTCCTCTATACCGTATACTTACGAACTAGAATCCTACACCCAGATAACAGAACACAACTGATCTAGCCCTCCTACTTAACACTTCAAACATATACCTACACACTTTACGTTTCTATGAATATAAATATGCACTTTAATATCTACATAAATATACACAACCATGACATAAAAATATATAATACACGGCCCTTTTCACAGGGGTCACTGCTGCCACCAGCCACCCCGTATTTGGTTTGTTGATTATTTTAGTATAGAAGTAAGAGGTTACATCATTGACAGAGAGAGAGAGACTCTGGGGGAAATGGAGCAGTTCTTTGGGGAAAGCATGGCCCGGTGGGTGATGCCCAGTTAGCTGCCTTGCAAGAAGATGTTGAAGGGACTGTCCCCTGGTTGGGCTAACAGCAGGCACAGCCATGCTACTCCATCTAGGCCGCTGTGGCGTCTTCCTCTTGCATCCTGCCACGCACACGGCCCAAGGAGACATTTTCCTCAACTGGGCTGGCCCGAGCTGCCCCCTGGGTGGTCCAACAGCAGCCACTGCTCCGTGGGTGCCTGGGCTGCTCTGGGCATGCAGCCCGGGCCCACGGTTCCAACTCTGGGTCTCTTAGGATATGCAGTGTGGCACATAAGTTCAGTGTAGAACCTTTTCTCCCCGGACCAGCCCACTCTGGGCCTGGGAGTTCTGTCTCTTTCTTTTCTTTTCCAGCATTCCATCCAGGCCCATGGCGGGATCGATGGATCAGTCCAAAAACACTTTAACTCACACCCACAAATGCACACTACATTTGACAAGGTATTCATAACCCTGATATCTGTGTCTTAACTTCTATGTTTCCCCTATGGGACAGGCATGTAGCCGTATCTAGCTGGATCATTTTTGAGCAACGGGCTACATGGGCTGGGCATCGCCACCGGGCATGTGTGCAATTCTGGTCACATCCATATCACCCCCAGACTCATTTTCAGTAACAGCAAGTAACAGGAACGGTAAGAGTCCAGTCGGTTCTCTGATCCCCAAAATTCTAAACCTGAAATGTATATTTCTCATGAGGAATTGAATAACTTTGCAATGATGCATGGCAATTATAAAACAATCCTGCTCGAAAGATCCAGGGAGAGTAGGTTTTCTGTGTCCTTACATTGGACTCCTAGGGTCATTGAAAGGTTAGCCTCATGATCCTGGCTTCTTTCCAAAGGAAGATCACTCCTGATTATGTTTAAGCATTACACAGATGAACAGATCAATGATAATCAACTTGTACAATAGGTCAGAAGGTAGAAGGCAGGGCTTGGAGAGCACAGTAGGAGCCGTGCTGGCGGCGGGAGGGAACGGCGGTGGCATGAAGGCATGCAGGCATGCAAGGGTTGAGAAAGCATCGGATCTCAGCTTCACCAAGCGATCATACGGTGCTGCCTAAAGGGACCCTTCTATAGACCATGGCCCTCGTCTAAAAATAAATCCGCCTTATGAGTTCATATCAATGCAACAGCACGAACCCGGTTGTGGGTTCGAGACCTGCTTGGATATGATCAGCCTGCGTATATGCCCGGTCGTTCTACATACAGTTCCGTCTCAACATCCTAAAAGTGGCATCTTTCCCAAAGAATTGGCGAGGCTCAAGTGGCAAAACCTGTTTGTCTGTGGGGCAAATGAAGAATTCACCATCCATTGCTTGTTTTTCGACGAGGGTTACAAGGGCCATCGTGAGAAATATCTGTCCCCACTTCTTAGACTCGTGGAAATCCGCCATGTTGAGGATGCCCTTGTCTATTGTCTCTTGTAAGGATACATCATCATCATCATCATCATCATCATCATAAGCTTTATTTTGAATAAAAATGCATAAAAGCACACACTTCATCACACAGCATAAAAATACATGAAATACAGTGCTTAATTTGTGGGGGTGGTTGCCAGTGCCCAACACCGGTACTCTTTTTTGGGCACCGGAACTCATGCGGGGCCAGTGCACCTGCAATTGCTTTGTTTGTTCTTCCACTTTGCTTTGCTTCGATTATAAATCATTGGGATTTGTCATTCTGATCTCGATCCCGCTCTTGCTTGCAGGCCATGGCTGGCTGGGCCTGGGAGGGGCCAGCAATAGCAATGAACAACAAACTGTTACAAACAACAGCCAATGAAAACTACCATTCTGTTGTTACCATGCAGTATTTGATACTTTCTGTATAGTAACACAGAATGTGCAGTTGTCATTGGCTGTTCTTCTGAGCCAGTGAAATTACATGGTGACATGTTGTTGCCACAGGAGGCGGTCTTGACTTTTGAGAGAGAGACCCTGTCCTGCTGCCCCCTCTGCCTGCTTTTTCATTTGTGCGGGTGCCAGTATGTGCACCCGCCCCCCCAACCCTGAGGCCCCAACAGGAGACCAAGAACCAGCCGGCAAAGCAGGTAAGTCACTTGTTGTTGCGTGCAGTGGAGCCTGAGCCTGTCACAGTCAAGTGATCAAGCAAGGAAGGCCCAGGTCGGGGCCCGGGCGGTGGCGTGTTCCCCTGAGGTGTACTGACTGCCCAGTAGTCAGAACCCCACTAGGGGCCCGTCCGCCCCCAGGCTTCTGTCTGTGTGACCTGTGTGCAGTGTGCTGCTGACTGCAGTCAGTGCCAGGCCTAGGCCAATTTCTGTGACCAGGGGCTGCCGGCTGCCACAGACTGAATCGATGACTCTGCCGCAGACGGCCGGGCCTGTGGATTGTGCCCAAAAGTATATTTTTTACTTTTTTCTTTGAAAACCTGACCTTCCGTGGGACCGGTGGCTGGGGCCCCGCCCCACGGAAGGTAGGTTTTAAAAGAAATAACTTATTTTGAGTGGTGGCTGTGGCCAAGCCGCCCAAATATATGTTTTTTCTTTTAAAATCTTACCTTCCGTGGGGCGCTGCGCTGCACACCTATTTTTGTCATCATCAGGCTCAGCATGGCGGTGGTGGCCCCACGGAAGGTAGCCTAAGTGATTGAGGCAAGGCAGGGCAAAGCCCAGGACCGGGGGGCACGGGCGGCAGCGTGGTCCCACAAGTGTCTGTCACAAAAGGAATGAATTGTGGTTTGCAACTTTGGCCACTTTTTCATTGGTGCCGAGCTCTACTCGAGACAATTGTATGTGCCAGTCCGACCCTGGATAGCATTCATCTAAGCGGAACATGGACTGTGAATTTTTGCCTGGGTGTTTCCCTTCTTCCCTTTAATGTTATCGGCCTCATTAGTTCACAAACGAGCTTCAGCGAGGGGACCCGGAACGGTGCAGGTATTGGGCCGAAACCGAACCGGCTGCACTTCGCGAGAAAAGCCCATGCAAAGACGAACTTCTGAAATGCTATTTCAAGGTTTAAAGATACACACATGGAAACTAGACGGGGATAAACATGGTGCACATGACCACTGATCTGTCATCATTAATAAAAGCACTAGTTGAGTATTCGTGTATAATTCTCAACCGTCTTTTGCTGTCATTGTTTTACATAATTCCAGCACATGTTTTCTATCCTGATGTGTGGTTTATACACCAGATGTGGCCCCTTACCCTGGGTACAATACACTCCGAGCATGTGCTCCGAATGAGAGCACATGCAATCATCAGATAGGAATCCTCAGATAGGGAGGTGGGTGTCTGTTACACCCCGCAGTTTAGTGAAGTATGTCAAGAACATGTCAGTGGGAAGGAGATATCCAAATATGCACTCTCCTCTGGCTCCAGAATTTGGGTGACAAAACATATTTAGTTTTTTAATATGTGTTAAGGTGGAAAGAGGCCCTGAAGCAGAAGTAGCACAGGCCGTTGATTTCACAAAAAAATGTCTTGCAGAAATGACTTTTTCCAAGTAATACAACACCATGCTCATGCTTGAAGGAAGGGTGAAGGGGGATGCATTTCTGAGATGTGATGACTGATAAGGGCTTGAGAGTAAATTGATTACACAAAACACCTGGATGAGGTGACTGAAGAACGGGCTGAGGGGAGGGTGCTCTTCCTGGAGGGAACCGATTAACAATTCTTGGTGTATTTAACTGACTGCCAGATGGGGCAGAAGGGGTAGAGACAAATACAGTGCAACAGTGACTGAAACAGAATGCTTTTTTATTTATTTGCATTTTTAAAGCGCTCACACAGCCCGGTGGCATCGGGCACAGTTACAGGAGGAGCATGCCTTAGTTGCGGATTTACTACTAGCCTGTGCCAGCAGTTGTTGCAGCACCAAACATGTGACATGGAGCAGCAGCTGTGTGATGGGCTGGTGGTGGGCAGATCTAGGTAGGTCTAGCACTGAACTGGTGCAGCAGGTGCGCCCGTGCTGAGGGTTTCTTAGCGCGGACCCAGGGATCGAACCTGTGTTGCTCCGTGTTGTCTTGCTTCCAAGGTGAGCATGTTGCCCCTGAACTATCCTTCCGAGAAATACAGAGAAACTGCTTTGCAATAAAATTACAGACTCAAATTACAAGATTAGTGATTGAGCAAATCATTCTGTTTCTTCTGGTGTACTCTCCATGCCCACTTGAGGTATTGACTAATGACAAACACAGCCGAAAGTACCAACCGAGTCCAGACAGACCTCCATTGCTGCATCAATTGTTCTACACCCGCCACTCAGAAACAGCGGTTTTAGAAAGCGTCTTCTCAAAGGCAATGTCATTGGGCACAGCATTATTTAATGCTTCAAATCCTCAGCTGCCTGGCTACATAACGTGCATACAGGAGATACTCAGTTGTCCCATCTATGCTTCGACACTGCAGTGGGAAAGATCCGAAAACGGAGTTTCACATACAAGGACCTTACAACTTTGGAATGAACATAATCCAAATGGTCCTCATATCCTTCCTGTGTCTTAATAGCAAGGTAACGAGCCAAGGTCTCAGAAGTTGTGGATTTTACCACTACGTGCTTCCGGGTTTTAGCCGTAACAGCATTTCTAACTATAGTTTTTGAATAAATTGAAATGGTACGTGGATTACTCCAATAGCCACGAAGGTCCAAGTCCCCAAGGCACCTCCACCCGTGGGATGCCCACTTCAGATTAGTACCCTCTTGCTGGCACAAGACGTCCAATAATGCTTCTTTACATTTCAGAAAGCCAGTGTTTATCCACAACCGAACCCAATAAAATACTGGCCACATTTGACAAAATAGATCAATCCCCTGGGTACTGGCAGGTTTGGTGTACATAGCAGCAATCCTAATATATTTTTCAAGTACTTGTATTCTACAATTTCCAAAGAATGGGTTTCATGTTCCTCCATAGCTCCGCCCCATAGACCACAGCTTGCCGTGCCTGGGCCTTATATGCTTCAAGTGAAGCACGTACAGCCCCAATTCCATGTTCTGTGGTAAACCTACCAATGGCTCCACTGTACCTGGCCAATGCCAGTAAGGATACCAGTAACCAATAACTTAACAACGGTATACATTGTTTCTAAATATATCCTCTGGGCCTGTTTAAAGGGAAGCAGAGTTGGTGATGTAAGGACATTGCCCCAATTAGACCACGATTTTACATTGGCTTTGAAAGCTGTAGAAACATTGTTGTAATTGAATAATTGTATACTTGCCTATTTCATATTTTATTGATCTTGTTCTTGAATATGGTATTTTAAATACTCTCTGTCATTTCATATTGGATTCCCATTTAAATGTCTAATGTTGTACTTATTTGCTGCTTTTTGGTGGGATGGTCCACTACAAGAAGGCGAGAAAGTTACCCAGCAGAGCAATGATAGGGCTTTCTCATATTTTGTGACCCACTTTGGATTAAATAAAGCTTTTGTGTACATATTTCAATATTTGAATAGCTCCACTACTAGCCAAGTGTTTGCTGAACCATTGTTCCCACAAAGGAGCTAGCTGACATCTTGCACTATACAGGTTGGCCTTATTTGTTTTTGTTCCTGGAGAAATTGAATGAAAACCTTGGGCCGATGTGTGGATAACTTTATGATCATGAAACGAGTAGAGCATGATCACAACCTGGGTGTGTTATCTTTAGTTTTGCCAGAGAAAGAAGAAGATACCAGCAAGAACCAGTTTTATAATACATAGGGCCTCATTCCGAGGTTGGAGGTAGTCATGGCGCTAATAGCGGCCCCGAGTCTGCCCCCGTTCAATGGGGACTTGCTGGTCTATTCCGACCTTTGCGGGACCGGTAAGTCCCCATTGAAAAAGCCATTCCCATTTCAACACCCATAGGGCTCAATGGGAAGGCGCTAATAACGGTACCGCAAATTGCGGTACCGTTATTAGCTCTGAAGTCCCTTAACAGGCCCCGTCCATAATGCCTGGTAAAACCAGTCGTTAAGGAAGGGAGCTGCTGAGGGACCTCAGAATAGGGCGCAAAGGGATTACCGGCACTGATGTCCTTAATGGTGCCCGGTATCCCTTTGCGCCCACCTCATAATGATGCCCATAGTATTCGAATACTATGGGAAAAGCTTAGCAACACGAATACTATCTTGCCTTTATTATAGGTTATCTCACCCTCTGTAGAGGCCACCGTAGGAAACCCTACACAAGACCTGTTGGAAACAGTCTCTTTGTTTCAAGACTTGACGACCACACATTATATCCTCCTTATCGCTAGGTGTCATAAATCGGTAGGAAAAGCGACAAAACAGGGTGAAGGCTGGTATGATAAGGACTGTAGGAAGGGAAAAAGCAGCTGGTGGCACTATGTTAAGATAACCTTGGGCGAGGGGGTGGTAATAAAGAGGGAACAAGAAAAGCAAGACAAGATTTCAAATCCCTATCAGAGAGGGGTGGGGTGGGGCTGAATATGAAAATGTAAGATGGGGCAAATCAATGTTGTAATCCCAAATTAAGATAGTCAACTGGTTTGGAGATTAGCCTACTGCTCATTTAAAGAAGCAAATCTCAAAGCAGGCGGGGATGTGACCGGAAAACAGCGGTATGGCCCCTTCCGTCTTCTGTAAAAAGGGCAAAAAGTAAAAGGCCGGTCAATAAACATTCCAATGCGAGGGCCAGGGAGTTTAAATGAAGAGGAACAATTCTCACTGGAGGAAGTTAGGCGGGCAATTGACTCCAGGCCCTGATAAGATCCGGGTTGTGCTTTTCGAAGCTGATTCTTACAACTGATATTCTCCCATTTGTATATTATTAAGCGCTGCCAGGTGAAGCAGAACAGTAGCTGAATCATGGAGAATGGCAGAAAGGAACCCAATCTATAAAAAGGGGGCTACAACCGACCGATATAATTACCAAGTAATCTCCCCACTAGATGCGATGGGTACAAACTCTGGGAAAGTCCTATAACATGGGCTAGAGGAATGGCCGTGAGGGGTACGCTGCACGGATCAGGTTTTGAGGCTACGCTCAGCAAGCAGTAGAACCTGCATATAAATAAGTGCTGCCTTCATCTTCTTTTTTCTTCAGATTTAAAGGCAGCATTTGACAATGTTCCCAGAAGCGACTTATGGACGTGGCCTACCTAGTGAGGTCGCACCAGCAGGAGCTACCTAAATGATAGCTGAATTCCGAACCTGTCTGGCGGAAAAAAAGATACATAACATCAGCTTTAGAAGCAAATAGCATGATGGGATCAAAGGGTGCAATGTATGGTGCAGAATGTTTGGGGTCTCAAACAATGTGAAAAAATAATAAGAATGCTTGGCTTGCTAGGGAACGCCATCAATGCCCTAATGGACTTAACGTTGTGTCTCATAGACGTGGACGAAAAGGTTAGAGTAAAGCCCCTACCACTATTATTATTATTACGGTATTTATTGAGCGCTGACCTTTCTTTGAGAAGCAATGGAGCGCTTTACAGAAGTATACAACAGTACACATGCACAACGGAGCGCTTTTCAGAGGTATCAACAGAACAGATATACAGCTGGAGGTAAGCGATAGAGGAGCACAGAGGAGGGGTACAGCTGTACTGGGTAGCAGGGATGAGAGGCGCGGGCGGCATCTAGCGAGTCAGGTGGTGTGAGGGGCGATGTGATGGCCTAGGTGTTGGGGAGGAGCTATGCCTTGAAGAGGTGGGTCTTGAGTACTTCTCTAAATTGTGGGAGTGTGGGGGCGAGTCTGATGCTGATGGGGAGGAGGTTACATAGTCTTGTGAGATAGGCAGAGAAAACTTGTTTTCTGGTCCTTTCCTTTTTGCCGTGGCTGATTTTAAGTTGCATGTGTCGAGGCTTTTGGTGGTGTGCTGCCCGCAGGAGATGCTGAGTTTCTCCACGTGGTAGCTGGGTGACTTGAGGGTGGCCGCCTTATAGATGATGCAGCAACACTTGAAGGTTATTCGTGCATGCAGTGGGAGCCAGTGAAGGTCGATGAAGGCCCAGGTTGATGTAGTTGCATCTGCGTAGACCCTTGATGAGATATGCAGCTGCATTTAGGTCACTTCTCTGGGGCACAAGGGAGGACCACGGGAGGCCTTCAAGGAGTGTATTGCCCCATCTAGGTGGGATAGGACTGAAGAGGGGGTCGGGATCCTGGGACCACCCCCTCCCACCAAGTTCATGATGAGACGAAAGGCCAGGAAACACAGAAATCATCCATTCTATTTCAGATGAATCCCAAATGCACCGATGATCGAAAAATACACTGAGAGGTACCCTCTCAGCCAGCCATACTGACCAAGTGCAGAACAAATCTGTCCATGCGTGAGTGAAGAGCCGATGGCCATGGTCATAGACACCTATATGGACAGCCAGGACTAAGCACCAAGAAGCCATGTTACTGACACATTAGAGGCACCACGACATGGCAGCGTAAGACATGAAGCATTGTGCGGTCCACACTGCATAAACACAAACACACACTCACATACATGAAGAACATGAGCGCACATTTCGACAGTTAGGCGACAGATACATAAACATACTGCCTGCTTTTATTTTTTTGTCATTAGCCAAATGCAGCAACACAGAACCCACAAGGCACAAGAGATGCTGAGCAAATACCTCTATGGAACTGCAGGAGCACCTATAGTACCTGACAGAGCCAAGTGCGACTAACCTATGGACAATAAAGTATAACGTTGACAATGTAGAAACCGCATTATAAGTTTTAGGAAAATCACAGCAGGCCTCAAATCATTGAGCAGGAGATGAGCTGAACCGATTCCGACTGAACAGAGAGCAATGAGCATGAGACGAGGCCCACAGCCAATGTTTAGCGAAATGGAGAGACATTCCAATCCCCAGACGACAAAGGGACGAGCTGCAGTGAAAAGGGAATACATCCTCATAATTTGGAGCTGCAAAGCTCAATTGTGTGGTCTCTAAACACGTGGTACAGCCAAATCGAACAATGGACAGTCTTACATGGCGCGAAAAGGGTGCCGATCCCAGCAGAAGCAGAAGCAGATGGAGACATTTGTTGCAATGTTCGGAGCACATTCTCACATGCAAAAGGTGGTGCACACAAGTTACAATACAGACACATAGTTGTTCACATCGCCTTGAAGAGGTGCACAGAGCATTGAGGACTTGTACGAGTCCCAGGCCTGGGGATAGCAGGGCTGACCAATCACAGTTTAGTTTCCAGGAGTGGATGGTGAAGGGTCATGCACCAATGTTAAGCCCACTACTCTGCAACAATTTAGTAGATAAACTCTGTGTATACTGGGAAGGGTGTTGGGCTCTCCTAGGTCTGCAGACTTCCAGCATCACTCCGGCATACCTAGGAGTCGTCCCCAACAAGTTGGTAGCACAGCTGATTGTTTGCTGCGTGAGCCCAGCACAAGGTCATTTCCGCCACTGCAGAACCTAAGAGGCTGCAGGGCCCTTGCATATTTCCAGAAGACACGTACCCGTGGAAAGGCCATCAGGAGCCAGCTTGGAAATCATCCTGCACAAAGTCAGCGAGGAGTACAGGCAGACCAGGATGGGCAAGTGAGCACCTTCTGAGGAAGATGACAGCCGAGCAGTGCCAGCAGACCACAGAGTGTAAGTATTGACCCAGTCGAATGGCAACTGTGGGCGTGAGGAAGGGTATTGAATATTGTGGAGTATTGTTTAGTATCGTCGAGTATTGTCAAAGTATTGTCTAGCATCGTCAAAGTAAGTAGGGACAGGAGCAGAGATAGATTTCCTTCTTCTATGTTTAGGGCACATTCGAGTGTAGAGGTAAAATGTTCCGGTGAATAACCTAGACTATTGATTCGAAGAAACAGATGACAGACGTATGTAAATGAGTGGGTTTCCTGTGGGTTGGGCGTTTTAGCTCGGGCCAAAGCCCAAAGGCATCATGGACTCCACTCTGCGCTCCTTATATAACCTGGGAGGCCAAATTTACCAGAATCTGCAACCTGGATCCTGAAATTAGTCCACAGAGCATAAGTCATATGGAATCGGGGTGTTCAGGTGGTACAGAGTTCACCCGATTAACTTTGCCTGGGACTACTAGTTGCATTCCTCATTTTTTGTGGTTCGTCCAATTTTCAGTGCCAGGAGGAAGCTGCTTGAAAAGTAACTGTTAGAAATACACAGACACCAAGATAAAAAAGTAGCAATGTAGCAGACAAAAACCAGAGGCTCACCTCAGCTTCCATGAGAGACGCCAACTACTTTCACAACTTGAACAGAGATCGATATTGCGCTTCACTCTGTATTCCTCCAGCTTCTATGCACGGGCCAGATATCAAACCCATGTTTCACGGCATTGGTTTGTTCCAAAAGTGAGCGCGCTGCTACGCTGCTTTCCTGCCAACTTACTTGATATGAAAGGTTATTTATAACGCACTTAATACCCAGAGGTTTCTAAGCGTGGACTTGATATGATAGGTAATTTATAACGTGCTTAATATCCAGAGGTTTCTAAGCGTGGACCCAGGGATCGAACCTGTGTTGTTCTGTGTCATTTGGCTTCCAAGGACGAGCACGTTGCCTCTGAGCTATCCTCCCAAGACAAGTTAGTTAACATTATAAAATTCGAACCCTCCCCTCCATCCTGTGCTTTAGGAACGCAAAGAAAACCCTATTCTTCAAAGAACATCTCTCCAAACACTGATCACTCCAATGAACCCTGTTTCTCGCCCTTTGGATTTCTCTCCCTTCTGCTGCTCTACCTTACATAACCCCTCTTCTGCTGTTTACATCCTTAAGGGTACTCTCTTTGCACAGCGTTCAATTGTTTGCCAATTAGATTAGACCAGACAGGTTAGGAGTACTCCCACGTTCGGCTATTTTGCAAGGTTAGACAAAGGTAGGAAAAGTGCAGTTGTGTCACAATTAGACATGTGTATGTGATACAAAAAAATAACCTGAGATGTGAGAGCGCCAGGAAAAGGAATGCTTTTCTAGGGTGCAGCGGTTGCATTCACCCCTGCCAAGCCATGGCAGCCCATGATGGATTGCCTTTTGTGAAACGTCCACCCCGGCCCCTGGATTGAATCCGCCTCCTGAACGCCAAGAGTAACATCTGAGCGAGGCACCTGGGAGAAGCGGAGGGGAGTGAGGCGGCGAACGCATCTCCCTTCCAGCCACTCGCTGGCAGGGAGGACGGCCTGGCGACCACGAGGTCAGCATCCCGGGTGTACATGAAGGCAAGGCGGTGGGGGAGTCTCCCTCCCTCCTGCCAGGAGAGCAAAGCAGAAACCGGGATCCGAGCATAGTGACAGGAACGAGCCTGTGAAAGGCATGGAAGGAGGGGGCGGGTGAGAGACCTATATGTCAACATGTCCTACCCCATTCGGATGACGCTAGTCCGGTCCTGGTTTTAACTTTGCATTCTGGGACTTGTAATTCTGGATTTCCCCATTATAAACACAGGATTATGAGCTTTTGAGGACAAAATTAAAACCAGGACTGGAGTAGTACCTCCCAACTGGAATGGGGCATGTTGGCATGAGTGCAGAGGAGAAGGTAAGATGGGAGATAGGCTGCAAAAAGAAGGATCGAGGGAGAGGGACCAGGCAGGAGGGGGTGGAAATGGAGGATGGCGAGTATGAGGCACAGAAAGGGGAGCAATAAAAAGGGATGGCTGGAGAGTAAGATAGAAGAACATAGGGAAAGGGGGTGTGGGCGACGGGAGCCCTGAACGAGCAAGACTTAATATAAATCAATCAATCAATCAATAATACAAGAGGGAAATCGATTGAGGCAATGAGAGAGGGCGAGGGAAGTGGAAGAAGAATAGAGGGTCTTGGAAAGAAAGCATAGAAGGGATGACGTAGGAAGAGAAGGAGGAAAGAGGTGAGGTGCTTAATGGATCCCGGAGCAATTTAGGAACTTAGAGATAAATAAACTGGAGAAGAAAGAACCAATACAGAAAGTCCATGAAGCGTTGCCTATGGGAGCTCGGAAAAGGAGAGGATAGGTAGGAGAGGAGGGATAAAGGAGACAAATAATGGTGAGATAGAGACAGAGGGGCAGTAAGAAAAAAGAGGTGAGGCGAGGAAGAAAGGAGGAGTAGGGGAGTGGGACAGAGAAAGGGAAGGATGAGAGGAGTGAAGGAAATAATAGCACAAGACAAGATGAAAAACAGAACTGCAAGCAGTGTTGGGGAATTGAGTGAGAGAGGGCGAGCGCCAGGGAGAGAAGCATCAGATGGGAGAGGCAGTAGGAAAGGAAGAAATATGGACAAATGGAAAAAAGGAATGGAGAAGCGGTGTAGCTGAGAATATAGCCATAGAGAAAGGGAAGACGGGGGAAGTGGAGAGGGGGATAAGAGGAAGGCGGGAGGAAAAGGGAACAACTTGGCTGACAGAAAAGGAGGCAGGGAATAATTGTTATTGTACTAGAGTCGTCATTTATATAGCGCCATGTTTCCATTTGTATGGCCTCAATGCGCTTTGTGGTTGGAACGCCCTCGGGGAACAAAGTGTATGCATGGGAACATTTTCTAAGAGTAGACCATAAAAAAGTGTGTGTAGATTCGGATGAAATTAGGACTTATGAGGGCTGGCTAGGCTCCAGTAAGCAACCCAGGAGGGCGGGTACATGGGCGGGTGCTGTCGCTGTAGGGAAGCCTGGACCTGAGTGGGCTTGATGGAGCTGCCACATCATGTCATTGGTGCGAGAAACAATCTAACGAGCGGTAGATTTCTCCTGGATCAATATTTCATTTTCTGTAATACTTTGATTTACATGCAAGGAAGCAAGAGATTTTATGAAAGGGACTTTGCCTTTTTTTTGCCAAGTGAGGGGGGTATCTTACCAAGGTGGTCCAGTAACTGGGGCACAACCTTCAGACCGATGCACTGCTCATGAACCTTAAGTATTTTCCAGAAACTCCTCAAGACTTTCCTCTTCTCCTTCTCTCTTTCCCTAACCTGCTAATTCTCCCCTGCTGGGACGGCTAGCTGCCAGGTCCCTTCTGAGTCCGACAGGGTAAGGCCCT
The DNA here is from genome assembly GCF_040938575.1 of Ambystoma mexicanum. Classification (NCBI taxonomy): domain Eukaryota; kingdom Metazoa; phylum Chordata; class Amphibia; order Caudata; family Ambystomatidae; genus Ambystoma; species Ambystoma mexicanum. The sequence continues at coordinate 195,494,535 of NC_090938.1, forward strand.
CCTCCTACCAGTCTACCGCAGTACCCATTTACCAGCACCTGCCCTTGGGCACCTTCCCCTGACTAGCCTACTAGTCTGGTCCACCCCTGCTCCTCGCATTTTTACCCTTATCCCTGTCTCCCTGCGCACTTGCTCTGCATGTGCTCCCCTTGCACTTAACCCTGCCTCAGCCCTGGGCTCTCCCTCCCTGCACTTTCCTTACTCTACTTGCAAGACCTGAATGTCACAAAGCCTAGTAGGACCGTTTCTTGTGGTTTATCCTCCCCCTGTTCTCCCTCCCCTTTTGTCCTGTGGTGCCTGGAAACACGCTCTGCTGTATAGGCGCCATACACATGTCCAATACATAAAATAAATAAAGAATAGGTGCAAAACGAGCTATCTTCATCATTGCTAATGTAAGTCAGGATTAGCCTTCACACATTATCACATCCATCAGACTTCGCAAGATGAAAAGACACTTCAAAGATTATTGATTGCTTCCTTGATCAATATTAGAAGCTGTGTTAATAGGATTTAAAGACCCTCTGCCCTGACCTCTCTTTGTTTTTCAGGCCCGGATTTCACCAGCTTCTCCTATAATATCCCACCCTCCAGAGTACCCATAATGCATTTCTATTCTCCTTTTTTCTTTTCCTAAAGCAAACAGCTCTCTAGAAAATAAAAACAACTAACATGCCTTTTCCGAGCATTGCGGAGGGACTCTTAAGCCATCACACATTCCCCTCTTTAAAAATCTCCTTTGACAACATTGTGAAGTGTCATCTTTTGGCAATGTTTCGTCAATGATCTACAATCTGAAACACAAAATATGGCAACCACAGATTTACCACCACTTTACAGCACCACCCAATGGTGACTTTGGAGGTCAAGGGAAGGATAAACCTCTAGAACGTGCTTCGACGCGTTTCCTCCTTTTCACCTCCTAGAAAATGCAGGATTTCCTGCAGCCAAAATGATCGCTCGCTGTAAATGTTCCTATCCCCAATGGGGTCCAATAAACCACATCAGTGGTGAGTAACACCATTGATCACCACTCAAAATCTGGCGCATTTACCACCAGGCCCAGTGACTTTAACGGTAGGTTTTTCGGATTTAACACGAATAAGTTCTTCAACACTCCTATGGAAGGCATCTGTTACGGAGTGCGGTGAAAAATGTTAAAAATCATTGCCTGCTCATTTTGTTTTAAAAAATGTATACTATTTCTTTAGTGCTTGCCTCTTTTTAAACACTATTTCGAATGGTGTATTTAACCTTTTCTTTTTAGGTACTTAAAAGGACTCCACAAATAGGAAGACAGTTGAAAAAAGTAGGTAATCATACAATATCCTATAAATAACTAATATAGAAATGAAGACCTCAAAAATAGCTCGACTTGAATATTTAATTTGAAAAAAAACCACAAAATAAATCAATAGAACTAAGGAAAGTGCTTCTGGCCGGGAGTACTGCGGTTTGAAGGAGGTAAGGAGGGCAGAGAAGGGTTGGAGGGAATTTATGGGGATGAGTACTGCCTTCCCTGTTGTGAAAGTATTACTTTGGGATGAAAATATATGTGTGCAAATAAAGGGGCGCTGTTTTGAGCTGGGATGACGGTGTCAGGTCAAAGGATCGAATCAAAAGGATCGAATGACCTTTTGTTCGAATCCAAAATGACCGAAAAAGGTCGAATTTTATTTATTTATTTATTTATATATATTTTTAACTTCAGTGTACAAAAAAAGTTATTTATAAAAAGAAAACGGTGTGGGGGGGGTGGGAAACGCCCTGATTAAAAAAAAAAATCGACTCTTTTTTTTGGTCATTTTGGTGTCGAAAAAAAGGCATGCAAGCCTTTTGTTTTCGAACCATTGACCTACAACCCTGGGATGACATGAGTAGTTTCAACCTATATTATTACTAACTGACAAAGAAAAGAAAAACAGATTTTTAAAACAAATGCATGTATTTGAATAGAATTCCCCCCTCCCCCGTCCCGATTCACAAAATCAGTGTTACTTTTCCACATCCACTGAAATTTCACCCAGTTTTGTGCGGTTTCGCACAGTGAGTGGTGTTTCATCGCTATGTTTCGTGTCACGCGACAAGCAACTTTGCACAAGTGTTTTTTTCTGATGCGTTCTAGTTCTGTTCAGCAGCACATGCAACTTTGGATGGTTTTTTGATTTGTGATCAGTTCGCTCACCGAGACAAGAAACTTTGTGCATGTCTCTCATCGATCTGTGCGAGGTTGGCAACATGAGAAACTTAGTGCTGGTCTCTTTTCGATCCGTATTAGTTTTGTGCAGCGGCCCGAGAAACTTTGTGCAGGTCCTTCTCGTGGCACGAGAGACTTTGCATGCTTTTCCACGATCCGTGCTAGTTTCGTGCAGTGGACCTAGAAAACTCCCAGCAGCTTTTTCATTAGATTCCAGGTAGGTTCGCACAGAGGCACGAGAAATGGTACATTTCAGCAAAACGGATCAACATCTTTCCGAGATTTCCCTTTTACAGCTGGCGGAACGAAATTTCACAATTTCGCCCAACCCTACACCCCCAATTCCAACTTGACATTTTTTTGTGTCACATGGGTTTCAAAACCCATAATTGTGTGGTGCAGTAAAACTGAGTATTCCAAAATACTACCCGTTACACGAATGCTGCGAAACATGTAATGAGGCCCTTTGATTCCCCTGCAGCAGAGATTTTTTACCCCATTGGGGATACATTTTTTATGAACTCCCTGCTCTGGAGGACGGTTGTGAGACAGAAGCATTTCTCCAAAGGGAACTCCAATTGCCAGCATTAATTACTGTGTCAGCCCGCAGTTCACTGTTGTTCTATAACGTGGGGTGAAAATGTCAATGCAGGCCTACAAGAGACTCAATAGTATTGGCACCCGGCACACGGGAGCCGGCCAATCCCGAGGCTGCAAACGTGTGCTGATACTCTCAATCTAGCCCATGTCCCAAGCCGCCTGATGGCTGGCTCCCTAGCCCTCCATCTTCCCCCCACCCTAAGTTGCCCCCCTTTTTTTTGAATTTCCAACCCCCTTTCTCCAACCCCACTTACCTGTTGGTTGGGTCGACACCTCCCGCCACCGTCGCAACAGCTTTGCTTTTCCGGCCACATGGAGCTAGAGCCCCGTACGGAGCCCTGCCTTCTACAACGATGGGGGCCTTACTAGAAAAGTATTTTCAGTCATGGAACAGAATGCACGCGACGTCCCGTTCAATGACTGAAAAAGCTTTCTTCTTGACTTTAACCCCCAGTGTTACCGATTTGGTAACATGGGGTGCAAATAGCAATAGTAACGTGTTCCATGGGATATACTGGGGTAAACGTCCGATTACCCTGCTAACCGCCCTCGCTTCACTCGGGGCGTTAACTCAGGCTGCCGGGCCAGTCACTCCTGGAATAGTCTATGGAGCGTAGCTTGTTACTAGGGTATCAGGTAATATTATACCCATATATGTGGTCGGCGTATATAATATTGGCGGGAAAAGGTTGTGGCGATATTATATGGGTGACCATATATATAGGGACAGGGGCACAGGGGTTGCGGGGGTGTCCCCCGATCCCCACCAAGAAAAATAAAGGGTTTGGGAGTTGCAGGGGTGTCCCCCGCATGTTCCATGTAATAATGTCCCCACAAAAACAGCCTTTTTTCGGCGATTTTTTGCATGGCGATATTTTTGAAGGGACATTATTACATGGAACCGTTACTAGCGCATTATTAAAAGGTTCGGTGTTTCCAAGCGAGAAGTGATAGAGCTGTCTACGGTCTGTTGCAGTTGTTTCTGGGTCAGACTGTGAGTCACTGTTGCATGTTTTGCCTATTTTGGGGGTCTGGTCTGTGGTCACAAATGTGCTTTATCGAGGAACAACCTGTTGAAGGGGGAAAGGCGTGGGCTGTGAATACAATTTAGTAACGTAGCAGCCTATATATCTTTGGTCTGTAGCAAGGTTCTGTGTAATGTTCAGGAATGACTGTTACGGCCAATCCTGGAAAAAATAACCATAGGGTTCCACGGAATAAACACAGCTCCATAACTTGATGAACGTGTCACACATATATGATGCCCACTACACAACCCATTCACAAAAAAATAAAAAGAAAGAAAATCCAAGATGGCCACCAATATAAGATGAAAGGGAGCATGTTGGAAAGAGTAAAAGCCCTTTCTGGTGCAAAAGCAGCACAGAATCAGAGAGAGGAGGCGCCACCACAAGGTAGCTAGGGTGAAAGCAGCAAGGCAGCACCATTATTTAGCAGTTATTGTCACCGACTCTTCACATTCCGGGCACATGGATTAGCACCTTTACGGTGCCAATATGGTCATGCTGCTGTGGGCAGTCCACATGCTGATATCTGATGTCATGAGGGGTTGATGTTGGGCATTCAGTTTGGAGCACCAGCTTTGTGATTAATAATGTATTGTTATGGGTGCTGATAGCAGAAGCATCATCTTAAAGTCTTGTCCACTTCTTTATGTTGTTTTTGGACGTTTTCTGCACCCATCTTCCTCTGGCTTCGACGTGCACGGTCCTGTGTGTGGGATTCTCTTTACCCTCTCTGAAAGGCAGGCAGGCTGGCTGAAAGGAGAGCTGAAGGTGTACAACTGCTCTCTCATTCTCCAGGAAGGGTGACAAGAGGGCCACGGGGATTAGGAAAGCAGAGCAATGGGGTTAGAGAAAAATGTGTGTGTGTTTGTGTGTGTTGTGTCTGCTTGTGCATTTTTTGTGTATGAATGGATCTGAGTGTCAGCAGCTCGTCTAGTAAGGATATACATTTTTGTGGAGTGTTGGCCACCAGAGATGGTGACCTTGTCACCGAAGTAGAAGGGAGCATTAAGGAGAGGGCTCTGCAAATGATGCAGCTGGTCTTCAAGTGGTGCAGACGTGTAGAGCAACCAATGTTCTTCCAGTAGTGTGGGTAAAATGAGGTCAAATTTGTGGAGGTCTTTAAAGAGGTAGACTATGGCAAGGAGGGCACCTCTCATTGCTATCAACGTGGAAGTGACAAGCTGGCGTCTAGGACACTTCTACTGTCCACGCGAGAAAGAGGAGGGGCCTATACCATTGATGGGAAGTTATTGCCTGGAAGGATGTGCTTGATTTTCTACAGGAGAAAGAGTTGATACCAAGCTGTGTTGGTTTTCTTTGCTATTTACAGTTTAAAAGTGCAATGCCTGTCAATGGAATCCCAGAGACTTGGTGCACAGTGTCAGCGGTAAGGGTGAAACCAAAGTTATTGGTGGACAGCCAGGTCTAGATTTCGGTGAGTTCAATGTTATTGCAGAGGGGGAGGAATTAGATTTTTATATTATCGGGGGTGGGGTTAGTTTGAGGTATGTGAACTGCATTCCAGGTTTGTATCAGGACGAGGTTGATGGGAGTCTATCATGGAAGAAATCTTCAAGTAGACTTGCGTATTGTCTGTGTATTGTATGTTTTGGCTGCTAAAAAGGATCCCATTGGCTCCCAGCAGAGATTAAAGAGCAAGGGTTAAAGGATGGATCTTTATGGGATTCCAGAGGTAGCAGGAAAGGGGAGTGATCTGGAGCTATTCATTTAAATTAACTATTATAATTATAATAATTATAGTTAGTTTTTTATATAACGCTTTAATCTAAAGTGCTTTACATAGGACAAATTTACATACATTACTATTATTACCTAATCGAAATTGGTACTCGTCTATCGACCTCGGAAGGATGAAAATCTGAGTGGGCCTTGCCGGGATTCAAACCTACGACCTGCAAATGAAACACAGATCACAGCAACAAGCCAAGGGAGAAGGGTCTCACTGATTCCTGTGAGGCTTTGCAGAATGCAACGGCGAGCTTGATGGTCCACTGTGCCGAAGGCTGCAGAGGGATGAAGGAGTACCATGTTGCAGTAATGGCCATTATTAAGGATGCAGAGGGCTTTGTCTTCCACCTGTCTGGTGGTAGTCTCAGTGCTGCATCTGGATCAGAAGCCATATTTGTACATATGTAGGAATTTGTTGGAGACAACGTATGTTTGAATTTGAGCGGCTATGCCTCTTTGAAGGATGCTGCCAAGGGAAGGAAGGTTGGGTAACAGTTGCTGAGGTTACCCGGTCCAGTATAGAGTTTTTAGCGTAGCGGAAACTGTTCCTTGTGTGATGGATTCATTCATAATAGCCAGGAATTAATTGAGTGCTTCTGTGGCGAGTGTCTTGAGAATGGAGCCTGGCACAATGTTTTTAGATTAGGAAATAGGTTTGAGGGATTCCATGTGTTAGTCAGGCCCTCCTTAGATAGAGTTTTGAAGATGTCCATGATGTTGTTTAGCATGGTGGGATGAGAGGGGCATGTCTGTGATCTGGCTAATGTTGATGTTTTGGCAGTTCGTTCTGATTTGTCAACAGACAAGTTATTGATCATAGTAGATTTCTTGATGGAATGAAGCTTGTAGGGTTGTGGGGGTGCTGGTGAATGGTTTGATTGCCTTGATGGGAGTATTTCTTTCATTGTTGGCTTCGTTTGCCAGTTGTCTGTGGGCAGTCAGGAGTTCTTTAAGTCGAGTTAGAAAAGATAAGGCTTTAAACCTTTGAGAGGTTTACTCTTGTTTTCGGTTGAGTATTTTACTGATAGGATATTTGTGTGGAACAGGGTGTTGATGGATTATGATGATTGGTTAGTTGTTTCTCTGCCGCATGTATGTTGATTTTGTTTTTCACGGTTTTGTTGAGCACTTCTGGAATGCAATTCCAGTACCTAGTCAGGGGTCCTAATAGGCAGGAGTAGGTGAGGTTGGTGAAATCACCAATGAGTGGCTCCATAGGAAATTATTTGAAGGAGCAGAAAGTGTTATTAGTATGGTAAGTCGTTGTGCAATTGGGCACAGTGATCCTATGAATATGGCATGTACCATTCGACCCGATAAAAACAAACACTTAGGCTAATACATACCGAACATGTGGAGCAGGGGTTGCGGGGGTGTCTCCTGCTCCCTATGATCGGTATGTATTAGCCTTGGGGAGTTGTGGGGTGTCCCCCGCTTCCTCAACATGGGAGGTGGGGGACCCTGAAAAAAAAAACACAAACAATGGGAAAAAGGCACCCTGCAGCATCAGATCTGACCTGTGTTAAAAGGACAGATCTGTTGCTGCAGGGGAAAAGCGGACCAGGTGGCATCCAAACAGGTAAGTAGGATAGTGGGGTGGAGGGGTGGTTTGGTGTGCACACATTTGGTTTGTACTTTGTTCATCCGACAATTAATTGCATGCGGTTAGTTTTTTGTCAGTCTTTTTGTCGTGATCAATTGTCAGACGAACAAACACCACCAAACCGATCAGACAAGTCAAGGGTGTTGCCATGGTTTTGAGTTTTCATTTGTTTGCTGGATGAGGTTTAGTGCATCCAATAAGATGAGAAGTACTTTCCTTTCAGTCTTGGGGACGATGCTGCTTTGCAAGTTTCAAGTCCCTGAAGAAGACGATGTTGACGCATGTGAGGGACATGGTGGTGACCAAGTTGGCAACGTCGTCAATGACAGATGTTTATGGTGTAGTGGACTGTGGATGAGGTGAAGGTGACTATTTCAGTCGGTGAGTGTGGGAGGCTGCAGGAGAGTGATCTGAATTGTAGCTGATAGTGGTTATTTCTACTGAAGTGGGGGGCCAGGATGATTTGTGGAGCAGGCGTGTGGGATTGCCGAGTGGGCATTGAAGAGCATTAGCTTCATCTTCTAAGGGTTTGCATGAGGTTCTGTGTGTTGTTTTAAGGGGAATATGGATGGGATTTCTGTGGTGTTGGGTGCATGATATGAGGGAATTATATGCAATTAGTGTAGTCTGAGTAGAGTAGGGATGAGCTGTGAAGAAAAAAGGGTCAGACGCATAATGATTGGCTTAACGCAGGAGGCTGGTTTATCGGTCATGTTTGAGGGCAACTCTTAGAATGCCCGTGCAAGATATAATAAGGCTTAATTAACAGTGGACGAAGAGTGGAGGGTTGAAGTGGAGAGGAAGAAAATTGTACAGAGACGAGACCCCCATGCCCCTCAAACTGAATGTATAAAAGATAGGCCCCACCCCCCTCAAACCGAATGCAGATAACTTGTTGGGTTGATCAATTACTCTAATAATGTGGAAATCAGAAATGTAGTGCCTTTCAGAAAAGCACTTTAAAGGTGATCTATTTTGTGAGGTCAGAATGTCGTGCACAGTAGAGAATATGCTAAGTAGTACATGTTTATCATAAATTATCAAACAAACTAGATTCAAAATTGAGCAGGGACCAAGTTTTGAGTAAAAAATAAGTTGGTCAGGCATTTTGTAAATTGATCGGCCATTTTTGATAAGACAAGTCCGGCAACTCTAAGATGGATGCTTGAGCATATAAAATGGTTGATTTCTGCTAGTCATGATGAGGTCAGTGGATATGTTTTTTCATAGAAGTTCATGAAGAGGCCACTGGTGTAGAATGAGTTAGATTGAACCTGTTCAGACTCGGTCTGAGTGGCAGGTAGGGCAACTAATCACAGGCAGGAAAAGGGGTTGTCTTCAAATACCAAAGCTAATCAGGATGTCTTATGATGATCATTGCATTACCTCACTTTTTAGTTGCAGAGTGTTCTTCAGAATGCTGTATGATGTGTCCTGCTCTGCTGCAAAGAATAAACAGATGCCGTTGAGAATCCAGTCTGAGTGTCTTGATGTGCATCAGCCTCCCTTTCCTGATCCGGGTGCCAAGACCAACAGGAAGTGTTGGGATCTTCGGTACAAAATAGAGGCAGAATAAGCAGGAAAGGAGTGGGGAGGAGCAGCACAAGAGCCGGAAGACAGGAGGGGGATCAAATCATAAAATGGGGTATACAAAGTGGGAAGGAAGAGAAGAGGTGCAGCATAGAAAGACGGGGGTGCATGTGCCAAGAAAGCAGAGACATATTCCAGAGCAGAATTCACAGGGCATGTTGCTACTGAGCCTGGGAGGCCGAGGTGGCTAAGGGAAAGGTGGAAGAGGGGGTGAATAACTGTGAGGTTGAGAATCAGGTGGGCGGAAGAAAACAGAGACTTCTGACAGCAGAAAAAAATGAAAATAGTGAGGTGGAGGAGGGCGGGGGATGAAACCCGTTAGAAAATGTCATAACAAGGGGGTGGGGGGTGGAAGCAGTAAGAATGAAGCAGAACTTAAAAAGGCAATGTTTTGGGGTGAAGATGGAATCAAATGTGAAGGAGTTCATACAGGGTTCCTGGTTGCCTCTTTAAGTGGTGGAGAAGAAGCAGCAGCAATGTGTGAGGGTCTCTGGCTGATTTCTCCACACACCCCCAGCTTCATTCATAAAGCAGAACCACAAGCGCCAATTCAATGTCAGATGTGTGCAACTCTGTGCAGAACGGCGCACTGTGCAAGGTTAAGCACTTTAGGATGGGTGCATTCCCAGCACTCTTCATAGCATAGCACATGCATGTACTTGCTCGGCTAACATCGCACACGGATATATAGTATATGCCTATATATCGCCTATACCCTGCTTCTGCCATTAAAGACACATCTCAGGCACGCTTCACATTACTTGCTGGGGAATGGCGAAGCCTTGCTAAATACATTGAAAGGCACACATCCAACTTTTTTCCCAAACAATAAAAGCATATGAACATTAAGTGTTGCTGAATGATATGCTACCAGGGTTCCATCATTAGATTTTTTGTAACCGTACATTAATACTTCGTAGACATTATGCTTCACCTCAGTAGGCAATTTTCACCAGCATATTCTTAAATGGGACACAACTTCCTAATGTAACATGTTATGTACTTTCATAAACAATTCACCTGTTCAGAATATTAACCCCATAAGTGCTAGGCTACTATGCAAGTCTATGCATAAAGGACAGGCATACTGGTCCTTGGCACTTTAGTTAAAAGATGTGAGCCTGCTTTAGCTTTCTGCCACCGGAAGGTATTGCTTGTGGCATCATTTCAAGGCATGACAGAGGCTGTTTCCACATTCGGTGGGGACCGATATCAGTTGTACCGTGACCTGCAGTGCAGCAGTTTGGGATCCAGATCCTGTCACAGATATAGTTGAAGCTTTGCACATGAAGGCACCCTGACGAGGCGCAAGCAAGTTCGTGACAGCGTGGGTTTTACTCCGTATTGGCGTGCGACATTTCGCCTGCCAAGTCACGAGACAGAAGATCGTGGTCTACTTAAGGGATTTCTTTCTTACATGGTTGTGGGAGAAGAGTTTGCTTGAAGTCCTCCACCTGGATTTTCCAGAAAACAAAGATTCGAAAATCTACCACTCAAAGTATTTAAACTTTGAAGTGAATAACTTAAACTGTGGTAACACAAGACTCTGGTCACTGCTATGATGCAATGATTCCACCTTTTCTGCCCCTGATGAATTTCTATGGAATCACCCGTTAAAAGGAAAGAAACATGTTGGGCTTGCTTTTATGATTGTTGAAATGTATTGATTGTGTATGAATGAATAACGATTCATGAATGAGTGTGTATGGTACGAATGATGATGAGTGGGATAGTAAGTAAATGAATTTTATCATGGATTATCACTCTGTATAAGCCACTTAACCATCTAGGTCCCCATTTTTGGGACTTAAATGTGGAATTGCGTTGGAATGGTAGTGCACTTTATTGTTCTGTGTTTTATCTCTCATTGCTGACTTATAACATGCTAATGTAGTTTATGAGAGGCTATTTACATCAATTTTTGTATTTAACATATCTATTGTACTTGTATAAAATAATAATTAAAATATGCAATTTTTATACCTTTTGACCTTCTTTGTTCTCCATCAGTGATGAGCATGGTGCTTATTGAGGACATGCACTAACATCCTCTGACTCTCCAAGAAAGCGGTAGTTCTTTGAGTCACAAGCTCTTTTGTTGTTGCCAAGGGTTTCAACCTTAATGTGAGGGTTTGCTTGTGATTCTAATTTTTCCCTCAACCTCCTGGTGTTTTGTTGTGATCATTTCAAGGCATGCCACGGTATGTTGTTTTGTCCTGGCATAGAAATCTTTTGCATTCCCTTATAGTTACTTAGACAAGAGCAGCCAATCCACATACGGTCTTAAAGTACATTTTATCCCATGGAAGCCGGCAAGGAGAGCTTAGGGACGACAACGCGGCGGTGCCACACTGATGTGTTTACCGCACTTAGAAACCACTCCCTGCTATTAAGTGGGTTATAAATGAACAGTAACATATATTAGATGCCTAAATGGATGGCTTATTCCGCCAGTTCATAAGGTCTGGTCTATTCTTCTTTTTGATATTAATTTAAGGTGATTTTGCTTTACTGTCTGAGTGGAGACTAGTGAGAAATTCTCCCCAAATATGTGAGGCTTTCTGAGGAAAGAATTGTCAAAAGCATTTTATGGCTGTGACTGAATACAGGGAATCGTGCCTTTATATATATATAAATATATATATATATATATAAATATATATATATATATATATATATATATATATATATATATATATATATATATATATATATATAATTTCTTTTCAATGAAAACACTTTGTTAAAGGGACGTTATGGTTACAAGTAAAACCGAAAAATCCCTAAATTTGCCAGTTATGGTAAGCTAAGTAACCATAAGTCGCGCCACCACCGTGCACTGCTAAGACTAACACCCAGGACATCAAAGATGACATCGCAAATGTCATTGATGACATCACATATCTGGGCCTCTTGTTTTTGTTCACTGACATATGTAGGCCAGGTGGTTTTGTTCACTGACAGTCAGAATATTAAAATTGAAAAGGTGTTCTATATCTAGACGTTAACCTTGTCATGTGTTCTCAAAGTACTTTCCTTAAGGTTTGGTCTCAGCTCATGGTGCACATAAATGTGGAAATTAGCAGGCCTCAAACACACAATTTACTTGTATAGATGAAGATAAACTGATGATGCTGTTTCTTTCTTCCTTACTTTAGTTTCCCTGCATGTGCTTCTGATTTGTATGCATTGTGGTGCTTCATATGTATTGTTTGTACCAGCACAAGTGCTGTAAGTCGTGAATTGTCAGCTAGTTATTACATATTCAACATTACTCAAAAATCTGATAAGGTAGAATTCATTTTTGTAATATCCAAAATTTCAAGATTATAAATATTGTACTTCTATGGTGCATGCTGCAGTCATTGCCTATGTTTATATATGATTAGGTTTTTGTATTAACAACAGCACTCCAATAAAATGATTTTAGATGAGTACATTCTTTAACAGATTAAGTAGTTCATGATAGGTCTCCCGATCACCCCTGACATCTTGTTACCAACAATATAAAAACAACCCCTTGCAGGGACTTTTCATCAACATTTATTTCACATGTGATGTCATCATTGATGTCATCAATGGCATGTGTGATGTCATCTTTGATTTCCTGGGTGTTAGTCTTAGCAGTGCATAGTGGTGGCACAATTTATATTTGCCTAGCTTACCATAACTTGCGAATTTTTGGGGTTTTTCAGTTTTACTTGTAACCATAACGTCCCTTTAACAAAGTTTTGTCATTGAATTTCATAGGTTTTTATTAGTGCAATTTAACCTTAACGTCCCTTTAACAACATTTTTTCATTGAGTTTCATAGGTTTTTATTAGTGAAACTTAACCATAATGTCTGTTTAACAAAGTTTTTTCAATTAATTTCATAGGTTTTTATTAGTGCAACTTAACCATAACGTCCCTTAAACATAGTTTTTTCATTGAAATGTATAGGTTTTTATTAGTGCAACTTAACCATAACGTCCTTTTAACAAAGTTATTTCAGTGAATTTCATTTTACCAGTGCATGCTATTTTCCTACAACTTACTAATATCATACTTAACCAATATAGCTATATATGTGTCCAATTTACAGTGTCATCTTAAAACTCTGCCATTTCCCACCTTCTAGAATCCTTTTGTACACTTCTATACACTTTTTGCAACTATTTCAACTGGTTTGGCATGCATAGACTTCTATGAACATCTGACTTCATTGTGGACCTTCCGGACAGTGTCACATGACCATATGATGGCGCAGCGGCATGATGACGTGTCGGAGGACCCATCCGCACTTCACGATAAGATTTGTGCTTCACAGACAGTTCAGGACTGCATTTTCTACTGATCTAGGAACTTTCAACTTCAAAGTTTCCCTTGCTCAGCTCCTACACCTATTCCTACTCATTATCCATTAACAATCTAGGACACAGTACATACTTTTAGTAAAACTGCTATTTATCTTAAAAAGGCATCAGCTAATGCCATCCCTCCTTCCCAAGAGCCACCAGCACTGCTGTAATCAAGGAGCATGAGAAACACTGCCCCCTACCTTAGAAATAACACACATGCAAAATGTTTCCCTGTCCACCTGCCCCTCCAAAATTCGAATACAACAAAAGAAATGTTCCTTTAGAAAGCCCCTTTCACAGTTAACAAATAGAACTAAAAAGAAAATGTATATACTCCATCTACTTTACATTTCTCAGTAAAGTACATAGACTCAATAAGATTTTCCAACATTTCCATTTGCATTTTGTGTTATGCTAATGGGAATATTATAGCGTTCATCTCCCGGTCCAGGGACTGGAATGGTGGATACCGGCCCGTCAACCCAAGTTATCAGCCCCAGCGAAGGGACGGTGGATAACAAGGTTTCTGGACCATTATCCCCACATTCCAGCCACAGTTATGGGGGATGAAGCCCATTAGCACTGTAGGTTCCCAAAGCGGGAGCCCGGGCTACTAAAAAAGAGGATTTTTCTTCCTACACCACGTCCCGGTGTAGGAAGGGTAATCCTTTTCCAAGATGGCCACCATGGAAAGGGAAGGCAGGGTTCCATACAGAGCCCCTCTTCGCTTTCCATGGCAGCCAGCAGAAGGCAAAAAGAGAACCCTATGACCATATTACCACAAGCACATTTTACTTCCATTTTCAAACCTATATCAATTTTGAATAACTTTACCACAAAGCCAGTCCCAGGTGGACATGGCCACTATAACCCCATATGTTGTCCCTCGTGGTCATGGCCAGTAGCCAGATTGTCTGGATCATGACCATGTTCCATATGACCCGGACAATCTGGCCACTGCCCATGGCTACAGGCTACACCTCAGCCACCAAAGGTATATCACTATTTTGTGTACCTACAGTATGATACTTGTCAAAAAATAAAACACCGGCACATTTGCAAAACCATGCATTCAGGTCCTTGCCAATGCTCCTTACACAAGTTTGCTGGAAATCCACCCATGTTTTATTTTTTCAAAAGTGTCAAATGTATGCACATACAATAGTCATATAACCTAGCCCCCACTTGACAAAATCCATTCAGACTTTATGAAAACATTTATATCTAGATCTATAATCTTTTTGCAAACCTTTGTGTAGATTTGTCAAATGGCACCACATTTATAAGCCTTTACAATATTTTGGGACCCCCCTCTAATTTTGCCCCCTCTTGACAAAATCCCACTAAACTTCACACAAACATTTATATCTAGATCTATTAGCAGTTTGCCAAATTAAGTGTAGATTTGTCAAATGGCACCTCATTTATAAGCCTTTACATTACTTTGAGAAACCCTCTAATTTTGCTCCCATTCGATAGAATCCCAACAAACTTTGCAAACTCAAATATAATTGTTAAATTTCATGCAGTTTCATTAAGTGGCACTAAAGTTATAAACCATCCAAGAACAGCTTTTCACCAACCCTGTAATGGAATGCAGAAGTGTCCGCGAACTTCACAGGACTGTTTGCGGATATTTAGGGTGAAAAAACATTTTTTTTGCTTCTTGCAGCCATATCCCATCCCATCCTCATCACCCCTCACCTTCCCAGAGATTATTTGATGAGTTTGACAAGTGCAACTGCAAAGTCTGTGGGCAGTGGCCGAAGTCTGCAAATCGAAGATGGTGCGCGTTTTCAAAAATATGACGCACTTCACGCTTTTTACCATCCAATCAGTGGGTGTGTCCGATGTCCGTGGACAGCACGTTGCCTTCTAAACCACGCAGAGTCCCGTCCATGGACTGAACCGGGAAATGAGCCAGCGAACCGGACCCGGATATCACACATTTTTTGGGACCTAGTTTTTGGTTGTTTTAAAAAAATCTACTTGACGGATTGCCACCAAATTCCGGGTCTAAGCCACAGCCCGTGCCACAAATTTGGTGAAAATTCGTCCAGCAGTTTGGGCTGTAGGCGTGAGCAATGTTTTTCCCCACTCAGTCTATGGAAAAAAAAATGTGGGGCCCCCTATGACTTTGCCCCCCACCTTGACGAAACCTCACTAAACTTTGCAAAGAAATCCAGAGTGGGCCATATACTTTTTTTGCATAGTTTGACAAGGATTCCTCCAGGGGGAGCGAAATTATAAGCTGCCGAATAAGTGCTCTTCCTATGGGTTTAGCAACTTAACCATAACTACACATCCGCTACCGCAGACAGAAGTGTCATTGGCTCACGATACGGCGTGCTGTCGCAGAAGTTTGGACACAAACGGTGGTTGGCTGGAGAGAAGAGTGGTGTACGACAACATTTTTTAGAAAATCCGCCATGGTGTATCAGAGGTCAGTGCAGCCGCGAAGGGTCTGGAAAATGTACTGTACGGAATACGCTGGTGGCAATAAGGTAGGGAACGGGTTGGGGGGTGAGAAGTGGTTAATGTGACATATCTATGTAAGTACTGTGTGTGGTGATTGGAGGCAGCTGTCGTAACGGCCCCATAGCTCCTGCCACAACCTGTTTGTAGCTACCTCTTTTCGTGGTGTGTGTTGGCAGGTGAATTGCAGAAAGGGAGTGATTTGCACATGACATTGGGTGGGTGGGAGCACGGGTGGCTGTGCAATGTGGCTGGAATGCGGTAGTTGGTGACTTGGTGGCATGCATGGGTGAATGAAGGTGCAGTGGGTCTGTGGAAGCATTGGACTATTGGGTGCATGGGCAAAGGCCGTAGGCAGTAGGGTGTAGGGCATGCACTCAAGAGCGTAGGGCTGCAACATACCCTCCGCAGGAACGCATGTTTGTCTCTGCATTCAAGATAGGGTGGTGCTTGTATAGTGCTTGTAATATGTGCAGATTGGTTGCAGTAGGGCTAGTGTTGCAACCATAATGTGGGTAGGTTGGCAGTGACACAGTACTCTGTGAATGGAAATGGGGACGCCCATAGTAAGTGAATGAATGTGCACAGGGGTGCAGGAGAGAGTGTTTTCTTTGCACATTATATTCACTGTTGCAATTTTTTGCTGCATAGTTGTATGACGGTGTGCAGGTTGAGTAGGAGTGCTAGTGGCAGTTGTGTGTAGGTGGATGGTCGTAGTGGGTGACATGGTGTCATGCATGGTGGCATTACGTTGCTGTGGGTGTGTTCACACCCTATGCTGTGTGCAGATTTCTTCAAGTAGGCCCAATGTTGTGAAAATGTTATGGTTAATGACACAATACTTTGCGAATGTCTGTGGGTAGCGGTGGCGGAGGCTTTGGTGTGTTTTTGGATTCTGGTAATTGTGACCTCTTTTCATGCATGGGTGTTTTGTTTGTGCTTAATGTAAGCTGCCCACATGGGCATTAAGTTAACTGGTGCAATTTGGTGTTGCAGAGTGCCATGGTACTGTACAGGTTGGGTAGGAGTGCTGGTGGCAGTGGTGTGTATGTGGATTGTCGTACTTGCTGACATGGTGAAATGCATGGTGGCATTACGTTGCTGTGGGTGTGTTCAAGGCCTAGACTACTGGGTGCATGGCCGAAGGCCGTAGGCCGTAGTCCATGCACTCAAGAGCCTAGGCCTTGAGGACACCCATGGCAGTAATGCATTTTTGAATGTGCATCACTTAGAGGATGTGACATGTAAGGAATGGCTGTGGAGCACATTTCGGCTGTTATAGACCAGTGTTGCAAACAGATTGTGGGTAGGTTAGAAGTGGCACAATACTTATTGAATGGAAGTGGGCATGCCCATAGTATGTGATTGAAAGTGCACAGGGCTGATGGAGAGATTGTTTTGTTTGTACATTATGGTAACTGTTGCAATTTGTTGCTGCATAGCTGCATGGTGGTGCATTATGTTTGGAGCTGCTGCAGTGAAAAGTCACGCAGTGCGGGCTCTGGGTGCAGTGTTTGCATACTGTCAACATGGTAGAGCTGTGGGTGTGTTCAAGGCCTAGACTATTGGGTGCATGGCTGAAGGCCGTAGGCCGTAGGCCATGCACTCCAAAGCCTAGGCCTTGAGGATACCCATGGCAGTAATGCTTTTTTGAATGTGCATCAGTTAGAGGTTGGTGACATGTAAGGAATGGTTGTGCAGCACATTTCAGCTGTTATAGCCCAGTGTTGCAAACAGATTGTGGGTAGGTTGGAAGTGGCACAATAATCTGTGAATGGAAGTGGTTACGCCCATAGTATGTGATGGAAAGTGCACAGGGATACAGGAGAGATTGTTTTGTTTGTACATTATGGTAACTGTTGCAATTTGTTGCTGCATACCTCCATGGCGGTGTGCTGTGTTTGGAGATGCTGCAGTGAAAAGACACGCAGTGTGGGCTCTGGGTGCAGTGTTTGCATACTGTCAGTATGGTAGAGGGTATGGGTGAAGGGCAGCTTATATGTTCTTAGATAGTGTGCTGTGTGCACACTGCCTGCAGTATGGCAATGTTGTAAACATGTTGTGGTTATGTTGGCAGTGACACACTACCTTCTGAGTAGAATTTGGTAAGGCAATAGTATGTGAATGAAAGGGCGTAAGGGTGCCGGAAACAGTGTAATGTTTATACATTATGGTAACTGTTGTATATAATGCTGTGCATGTCCATTGCTGTGTGGAGGTTGGTTAGGAGTGCTGGTGCCAGTGGTGCATATGTGCATAGTGGTAGTTGGTGACATGCTGACATGCTTGATTGCATTACGGTGCAGGGAATGTGTGCAAGGAGCACAGCCACTGGAGCAATGCAGGTTTGATAGTGCATGAGGCACAGGGTGGTGATCTTTGGAGAATGGGTGTGGAGCACATTGTCGACGTGCTATAGCAGTACAAGTGAGTTGCGAAGTGTGTATTGCGCATTCCATGGTTGTGGTGATAGTTGCTACATGCTACAGTATTTGGTGTGCAGCAGGAGATGGTGCAGTGAGAAGTTGTGCAGTGTGGCCACAGGGTGCAGTGTGTATGTAATGTGAGTATGGAAGTGGGTATGGTTCAAGTGCAACTTATATGTGGTTGGTTACTGTGCTGTGTGCAGATTTATTGAATTAGGTCCAATATTGTGCAGCTGTTGTGCATAGGTTGCCATTTTGACACAATACTTTGTGAATTGCAGTGGTTATGGTGGCAGTGACACAATACCTTCTGAGTGAAATTCGGTAAAACAATAGTATGTGAATGAAAGGGTGTAGGAGTGCCAGAAACAGTGTAATGTTTATACATTATGGTAACTGTTGCATGAAACACTGTGCATGTCCATTGTGGTGTGGAGGTTGGTTAGGAGTGCTGGTGCCAGTGGTGCATATGTGCATAGTGGTAGTTGGTGACATGCTGACATGCATGATTGCATTATGGTGGAGGGAATCTGTGCAAGGAGCACACCCACTGGAGCAATGCAGGTTTGATAGCACATGAGGCACAGGGTGGTGATCTTTGGAGAATGGGTGTGGAGCACATTGTCGACGTGCTATAGCAGTACAAGTGAGTTGCGAAGTGTGTATTGTGCATTCCATGGTTGTGGTGATAGTTGCAACATGCTATAGTATTTGGTGTGCAGCAGGATATGGTGCAGTGAGAAGTTGTGCAGTGTGGTCACAGGGTGCATGCGTATGTAATGTGAGTATGGAAGTGGGCATGGTTGAAGTGCAGCTTATATTTGGTTGGTTACTGTGCTGTGTGCAGATTTATTAAATTAGGTCCAATATTGTGCAGCTGGTGTGCATAGGTTGCTATTGACACAATACTTTGTGAATTGCAGCGGTTATGGTGGCAGTGACACAATACCTTCTAAGTGAAATTCGGTAAGACAATAGTATGTGAATGAAAGGGTGTAGGGGTGCCAGAAACAGTGTAATGTTTATACTTTATGCTAACTGTTGCATGAAACACTGTGCAAGTCCATTGCGGTGTGGAGGTTGGTTAGGAGTGCTGGTGCCAGTGGTGCGTATGTGCATAGTGGTAGTTGGTGACATGCTGACATGCATGATTGCATTACGGTGCAGGGAATTTGTGCAAGCAGCACACCCACTGGAGCAATGCAGGTTTGATAGCGCATGAGGCACAGGGTGGTGATCTTTGGATAGGTGTGGAGCACATTGTCGACATGCTATAGCACTACAAGTGAGTTGCGAAGCATGTATTGTGTATTCAATGGTTGTGGTGATATTTGTAACATCGTACAGCATTTGGTGGCAGCAGAAGATGGTGCAGTGAGAAGTTGTGCAGTGTGGCCACAGGGTGCAGTGTGTACATAATGTGAGTATGGAAGTGGGTATGGTTGAAGTGCAGCTTATATGTGGTTGGTTACTGTGCTGTGTGCAG
This sequence comes from Ambystoma mexicanum, assembly GCF_040938575.1. Lineage (NCBI taxonomy): Eukaryota > Metazoa > Chordata > Amphibia > Caudata > Ambystomatidae > Ambystoma > Ambystoma mexicanum. The sequence continues at coordinate 195,514,029 of NC_090938.1, forward strand.
ATTTATTGAAGTAGGCCCAAAATTGTGCAGCTGTTGTGCATAGGTTGCCAGTGACACGATAATTCATGAGTGGCAGTGTGTAGGGGTGATGCAGGCTGTTGTATGTTTGTGGATTCTGCTAAGTGTGACATGTTTTCATGAATTGGGGGAGTTGGGAAGAAGTGCCGCTACATATGTTACGTTTGTGCATAATGTTAGGTGCCCACATGGTCGCTTGGTTGGATGTGTAGTGTTGCGGTGGGTGTGTAAAGGGCTGCAATGTTGTGTGCATGACCAAAGGTGTGCTGGGTGCCTCTTAGAATCTTTGTGGATGTTGCAATTGTGCATTATTTAGCAGAAGTTTCTGGTGGAGGGACTTTGCAATGAAACAGAACATGTACTCAGAGTGTTCAACGATAAATATGGAGTGCTGTATAGAAATGGCAGTGTGCAATGCAAAGGTTTTGTATGTAATTGCTGCATGCTTGTTCGAAAATTTGACAGCACCCAATGGGGGAGTGCTGCAAAAAGTGACTGTGCATAGGGAAGAAGTATTGTCTCAGCTTTACTGGGCCGTGGCCCTCACTGTAGATGGCAAAGCGCACATGCACATCCTGCCATTATGAGCAGGGTGGAAAGGGAAATGGAATTGTGGGAAATAGGCAAGTAGGAGTTTAGGGCATGGTACACAGGAAGGGGAGGTACCATTTCCTCCCAATACTGTGACGTGAGGGTAGTCGAGATGGAGAGACGCACAGTGCTTATCGTCTTTGTGCGCCATCTGCACAGGTGCTGTGTGCAAAGAGGCGTTGCTGGTAATTTCGGGTTGGAAGGCGTGGACGCTCTATGTGCCTGTCAGCGTGACTGCAGTTTCGGCTGGATGGGTCGCCTTTACAGATATGTGGCGCCATCACAAACGTTGACTTTGTTTTGCTGCACTATGCAAGTCTACATTTGGGTTACATGTCGTGTGGACGATTAATCCGTCACCTGAAGAGGTTGCTGACTGCAGTGATGCGTATTTTTCCTACTGCGAAGGTCGTTTACTCATGCATAACACCAAGAGGAGTTTGGGTCAGAAGGTGTGCTGTAAACAGAATTATGCGTGAGTTTATGCAGACTTCTGGCATGTTCTCCACGCACTATGAGATTGTGAGGTCGCAAAATACGTACTGGTTCCATAGAAATGGCATTTATTTGAGCCCCATTCGCAATGCTGTTTTCTTTTACACTGTGCAAGAAGCATTGACCAGGATGTGGTAAAAATGTGACGAGAGGCAAACAGAAACGCATGTAAAGAGAAAATTAAAAAAAAGTTGCTGGTACGCACGTCACAAAAAACCACAAAAAAAACCATAATACACCTACTATGGAAGACTGAAACCCCTACCCAGTTTGATATTGTTTAGACACACCGCCCCATAATATCACAAAAAGGTAGTGCATTATGCGGTACTTTCAGCATTATACGTGCCACATCCAGGGTGGCTATGTGGATGGATACGGATGGAGAAATCGTGCATACTTTCCTTGAATTTTGTAGTGGATGTGCTTTGGAATGGCACGAGATTTGTACTGTAATTGTCTAACAGTACATTTCAAGTGTTGTACAAGAGTGACAGTGGTGGATGATGGCAGCTTCGATGTGACTGGTGGATGCATGTGTGCTTATTTACCCGTAATTCAATGAAGTAGAGCTGCAGAGAACGTTTTGCAAAGGGAAGACGGACTGCTCCAGGTTTACAGGGGTGCGGTCCTCGCACTACTTTGGGAGGCGCACGTGCCAAAATGGGCCCTTTACACCACCTTGCCCAATTGCCATGGCAGTGTGGGGTTTAGCCAATCAAGTGGTGTAGGTGTGGTTAACAGGAAGGGGAGGAGTAACTGTTGTACATTATATTCTGTGTACTGAGGGTGGCTGAAATGGTGAAACGCATTGTGTTAACTGTAGGTGATCCCTTTGTCATAGATTTGCACAACTATGCACAACTATGCCCTGCAAAAACACTTTGAATGCAATTTTGCTTTGGAAGGAGTGGATGCATCGTGGAACCCTGTGTATGAGTGCAGTTTTGCCGATATGCATGCACTTTGCAAAGACCTTGCCACTTTTCCAGTAGTAGTGGTCATTGTCATCCATTACGGCGGCATCCATATGGGTTACCTGCATTGCTTAGATTTGTTTCTGTAGACTGAGGAGATTGCTGAATGTCGTGAGTATGCTTTTTCCCACCACCAAGGTGCTTTTCTCATCCATAATACCACGAAGAGTATGGCCTGCTGCTCATGGATGTTGTTCCGAGCCAGAAGTAGGAAGGTGTCTCAACAAAAGAAGCATGTATACTTTTTTGTCCCCTCGTGGAATTTTCTTCTGCAACAATGACCCCATTAGTTGTGGAAATGAGGAGTGTTTACAAGAAAATGGCATTTTGTTGTCACCCATTGTCAGTGCCGTTTAGTTTGCTCATCTACAGGCTGCGGTGAAGAGTTTACTGTACTAATGTAAGCAGAAGAACTCACAAAAGCTAATAAAAACCGAAAAAAGTGTTTCTGTAGAAGCATCTAAACAAAAGAAAAACAACTGGCTCTTTGAAGGTCACCCCTTACCATGACCTACCCCTACCCTGGTTGGAAGTTGTACCCCCACGCCCACACACAGCATGAAAGTTACACCCAGTGATTTTGCAAGTGGCGGCCACGATAATGGAACTGTGGGGATTGTCCAATCACATGCTTAGGGTGTGCGTCAATAGGAAGAGGGACCCCTGCTTCACTCGGGCACGGCCCTCAATGTATTTGGGGACCCGCACGTGCCACATTCGGCGCTTCTCACCATGCTGGCCTATGGAAATGGGACTGCAGTGATTGTCCTATCAGGTGGTGCTCAGGGTGTGCGTCACAAGAAAGTGCCCCCATACGAAGAAGGACTCCTCCTGCTATAGTGGGGCGCTGCCCACGCGGTACTTGGAAAATGGCACGTGCCACATTCTGAGCCTCTCAGCATGCTGGCCAATGGAAATGGGACTATGGCCTTTGGCCAATCAGGTGCTCAGGGTGTACGTCCAGGAAAGAGCTCCAATAGGGAGAAGGAATCCTCCTGCCTCACCGGGGCACGGCCCTCACGATCCTTGGGGAAAGGCAAATGGCACATTTTGCGCTTCTCGCCATGGTGGCCAATGGAAATGAGACTATGGATTTTGGCCAATCAGGTGCTCTGGGAAGCGTCACAGGAAAGGGCGGCATTCAGTTTCCCCATTACTTTGTGCACTGCGGCTGGCAAACATGGCAAGACGCACAGTTTTTGTCATGGGTGATGGCTTTGTGGAAGATTTGTGCGTGTACGCCCCCAAGAAGACTTGTCTGGAAATTTCGGTTTGGAGGGAGTGGACGCTTTGTGGTGTAGTGTCGAATCGTGCTGTTTCGGCGGACTGCTTGTAGAATGTCGACGTGTAGCCTCATTGGCAACTGTACATTTTGTGATTGTGCACTTTGGAGCCTTCTTTTTTGGCTACATGTCTTGTTCCCTTTTGTTTAGTCAACTGAAGATTATGATGAAAGCAGTGTAGCACATTTTTCCTACTGGCAATGTGCTTTTCTCTTGTATACCCCCAAGAATAGTGTGGAAGTATTGCAATGATTCCTGTCGCCAGCCAGAGGTCGGAAGGGGTTCATCAACAGAAGCATATGTGACTTCTTGAGTGCTGCTGGGATGTTCTCTTGTGAGAATTAGAACATTGGTTCATGATACATACACCTTTTCAAGACAAATGGCATATCTTTGTCGAACAGTGGCAATGAAATGTTGTTTCACAATCTACACACTGCAGTGAAGACCCTATTATAAGAATGTGAGCTGACGTTGAAAACACACATTTACGTATGAAGACCGCAAAAAAAGTGTTTCCATGGAAGAACCTTGACAAATAAAAAAAATGGTTCTTTTAAGAGCCACCACACCTAATGACGTTTGCTGCCAGGGATGAAAATTATTCGCCCACTACTGTGTGCGCCCAGCAGAAATAGTCTTCGACTATCGCGATAGTTGCAGGGTGGCACGTGTTACATGCGCCCCTTTTGCAGATGACAGCCATAGAAATGGGCCTGCAGAGGCTGCAGGATTGGGCAATAAAGTTTGTGGGTGTGGTGTGTACGGAAAGACTGTGGTAAATGGTGTATTTGTCGACAGAAATGTAGAGGCTGCGGTCATGGCTGTGTGTTCACGAGGCACAGCGTGCAGGTTTTAGGGGATTCCGACATACGTTGAGTGAAAGTGAATGGAAAACACTGTGCAGTGGCTACTCATTTTGCTATCTATCATGTGCATGTGTAGTGCTATGGAGTAGCTACAAGGAAGTGCCAGATTTTGTTTTTTCTGTGTGACACTTTGGTGAAACGCAATCATGCCGATATTATTGCTGTTCTTTTTGCAGGGAAAATGGTGCAGCATGTTACACAACCTTAAGTGCCATTTGAAGGAGGTACTTGCCCAGTTCATGCGTTTGTTTCAGATCCCTTGCACTAGTTTCTATCGCATTATGCAGCCACTGATGTGGCAGCGTCATTTTTTATTTGGTCCGTGAATGCAGACAGCGCGGTACATTGCAAAGAAGAGTATTTGTGTCTTTGTTTGACATGTTCCAATGGCATCCTTCGCCCATGGGACTATGACGTTTCACAGAACAAATACTTTTCCCCAGCTACAAGGTTTTTCATACTATGCCAGCCATCTGGATTTTTGCACAACCCATCTAAATTGGCTTGGTGCCCTTCTTGAAAGTAGTGACATTTTTTGTACTTAGTGTTGCGCTGTGGCTCTCTTGAAAACACTCTGGAACACCTAAAAAACCTCTTTGTACAGCGGCCCCCTTTGTAAACGATTGAACTACAGTGTTTACCGCAGTGCCACACTTCCCGCCCTGCATGCATGCATTGGCAATTCTGTTGTTGATCTGTGAAAGGTGCTTTCTTTATGTACCTTTTTCCCTTTCACAGTTCATTTTCATTTGTTATGGTGTTCTCACACAGGCCACAGAAGGAACACCAGAAAGGTCCGGTACAGAAGGGGCAGCAACTGTCTGGATACTATAGAGGATGTGCCAGGAGACGGAATTATTGGGTGGTCCTCACCTAAATACGTGCCAGTCATTGTAATGCTCCCGTAACGTTCCCATGCCCTTCCAAGTACCTTCCCTCTGTACAGTACTGCATTGCAGTGCATGCACAATACAATGCCCGTTGCTGGGTAAGGGTCTGTAGCGTGGCATATGGTTTGCAAAGGTTGTTTTAAAGCTCTGCTGCCCTACAGGAGTGCCCATCTTGTTGCCCCCAGCAAATGTGCAAAACGCTGTAGATGAAAGTACCCTACATAATTGCTGGAAGGGCGGTAGTCTGCCCACTGTTCCCTTGTGCATTATTTTCAGTTGTTGTCACATGCAGTAGAAACACTTTATGCTACGCCAGAAGTGTTAGGGGTAGCGTTAGCGGATATACATACATTGTGGAATACAAGAATGTTTACAAGGACGGGAAACACAGCTTCATTACGTCCAGCAGGAAGCCATTTATTCTGTGCGATCCATGCAGCTACAGCACTTTTCTAACCGCACTAAGGTTGTTTGCGCTCTGCATATTTTGCTGTTTCCTTACTTGCCTTTAGATGCACTAGTATGTGCGTGCGTGAGGAAGGTGCAGCAGCTTTGCCTTTTTTTAGACTAAGTACAAACTGTCCCACCTGCAGTTCCATGTTATCTTCAAATGTACGATTGGCAGGCGACCTCTTGATACTTTCCGCCACACCAATGAGTACAGACACAATGGCCCTCATTACGACCCTGGCGGAGATCGTGGTGCAAAATGCACCATGGAGCACGGTGGAAAGCTGCCGATACCGCCATGGGGGTTGGCGGATTTACCGCCCCATTCCGACCTTGGCGGGGCGGTAAATCCCCAATCCCCATTTTACCCTTCCCCATTCCCATTTTTGCCCCATAGGGTATAATGGGAGTGGGGAAGGAGTTAATTACGCCACCGTAAATTACGGTGGCGTAATTAACGAGGTCCCGTAGCGCCATGGATTTTTCCGCCCGGAAAAACCGGGCGGAAAACTCACCATGGCGCTACGGGATCTCGTAGTAGGGCGGACGGGTCCGCCGCGAATACCGCTGGCGTAGACCCACTCCGCCAGGGTCGTAATGAGGGCCAATGTATTTGTTTCACGGGTCTGGAAAGGCAAGCAGCAGATAAATGAAAGTAATGCAACATTTAACACGGCGACGTGACAATGCAGGTTGCTTTTTCTCGTTTAACAGTGGCCGTTATACAGTTAGGAGTACTGTAGCCACACATTGGTTGGTTTGCAGAGCCACCCACGAAGACGGCAGCAGTACTTTAAATGTGGTAGCCTACTGCATGATTCAGTAGGGCTGGCGACAGGGGCAGTGTTACCAGCATACAGTGGTCTAGGTGTGGAACGGAAACACGTGTGCTTACACAACTACTTAAAAGTGCATTAGAAGATGTGGCCTGCGGCCACTAATGGAGTCCTACGGATACTTGCAGTTTGATTACACATACGACAACTAGGTGCAGTGTCCCTAGGAAACTTTCATATTGTCTCTGCCAGTAATGTGCGGGACAGATTTATCATGCCCTGTTCACACAAAAAGAGAGCCTACTGCCACACTACACAACATTTACTATGTACATCTATAATTGGAACGAAACGCCAACACTATTCGGAAAAGTAAGGGGTAGCGCAAATGGATACATACACCAGACAATTTGCCCTTTCCACACGTTTATCATGAGGGCAGCCAAGAAATTAGTAACAAACCATTGTTAACAGGACGTTATGGTTATGTTGCCGTACGAAATACCTATCCTCTTTGCAGAAAACGCTAAGCAAATACAGTGCCCTACTAAAAACTTATGAAATTCACTAACAAAAACATTGTTAAAGGGACATTATGGTTAAGTTGCACTAGCAAAAACCTATGAAATTCTATGGAAAAATGTTGTTACAGGGACGTTATGGTTACAGGTAAATCCAAAAAAATACTAAATTCGACAGTTATGATAAGCTAAGCAACCATAACTCGCACCACCACCGTGCACTGCTTAGACTAACAGCAGTAACATTAAAGATGACATCACAAATGTCATTGATGACATCACTGATGACATCACATCTGAAATTAATTTTGATGTAAAGTCCCTACAAGGGCTTGTGTTTATAATGTTGTTAACATGATGTCAGGGGGGTTGTATAATGTTAAAGGTGTAATAACTAGCTAACAATTCAAGTCTTACTACACACTTGTGCTAGTACAAAGTATACATATGATGACCTGCAATGCATATAAATTAGAGGCACATACAGGGAAACTAAAGTAAGGAAGAAAGAAACAGCATCATCAAAAATTGTTAATAGCATTAAAGTTTATTTTCATGTATACAAATGAAGTGTGTGTTTGAGGCCTGCCGATTGCCCAATGTATGTGCACCATGAGCTGAGACCAAATCCTAAGGAAAGTACTTTAAGAACATATGAAAAGGTCAACGTCTAGATATAGAGCACCTTTTGAATTTTAATATTCTGACTCTCAGTGACCAGAACAACAGGCCTAGATATTTCAGTGACCAAAAATAAGTGGCCCACATATGTGATGTCATCAGTGATGTCATCAATGACATTTGTGATGTCATCTTTGATGTCCTGGGTGTTAGTCTTAGCAATGCACGGTAGTGGTGCAAGTTATGGTTGCTTAGCTTACCATAACTAGCGAATTCCAGAGGTTTTTCAGTTTTACTTTGAACCATAATGTCCCTTTAACAAAGTTTTTTTACTGAATTTCATAGGTTTTTATTAGCGCAACTTAACCATAACGTCCCTTTAACAAAGTTTTTTTACTGAATATATATATATATTCCCCTAATAATGTGAGGGCATACACAGGACTGTATACAATTGTACCACTTGTTTGCTTAGAGTTTAAATGTTCAACACCCCCTGACAATACTTAAAGCCCCCTACTTGGTGAACCTTAAAGAATTTGCAAATATGTAGGGGAAAACAAGGCAGCAATAGATACGTGTTTCCTTTACGAAGGCAGTGGGAGAAACTTTGATGTGTTGGAGTTGAGTTAATTAGCTCATTTGTTTCTTAAACCACCCAGGGAGCAGGGAGGCCTGGCAGTGAAGACAATCTCTGCAAAGACTTCTTTACGCCCCTTATGTAGTCTCAGCTCAGTAGGGGAGGCGGGTGAAGTACAGAGTGTACTGTGCCCATGCTGTGTGGCTGGGGATGAGTAATTAAGTGTGATGTGAAAAGAGAGAGAGAGGGGGGAGGGACAGAGAGAGGGGGGAGAGAGAGGGAGAGAGAGAGGGAGAGAGAGCGAGAGAGAGAGAGAGATGGACAAACAGGGAGACAATATGCAGAGAGACAGTACTAATAGGGGAAGAGAGACAGATGACCAGAAGTGGACGCAGCTTCATACAGAGTGACATGCAGCTAGTGAAGTGGTGGCAGACAGACACTCCCAGAGACATTGGCGATAGAGAAACATACAGAGTTAAGGTTACAGGGACAAATAGACAGTATTGGTGTGAGTGAGAAAAGAGAGGAAGGGGAGGAAGGAAAAGTACACAGGGTAATGGAAAAGCAGAGAGAGAGAATGAAAGGGGAGAGTCTTGAGAGGGATAGAGGATTGCAAAGTGACAGACGAATATGAGAGGTTGGGAGGGGAGGACAGAGGGATGGAGGGAAACAGGAAGTGCTGGGTGAGGCATAGAAGGAGCAGCGCTGAAAAGATGTTTCTACGTCATTACAAAGAAGTAAATAACTTTGTGGTAATTTACTTTGTTGCAATAACCTCGATTTATTTTTATTTTTTTAATTTGTTTTTATTTTGAGGGATCCCCCCCACTCACACCCTTTCCCTTCACTCCCACCCTACCCCAAGCCCCAAACCCAGTTTGACCCCTTAGCCCTCAAATACATGTACCGAATTTGAAGTTTTTCTTTTTTTTGCTTATTTGTATTTGATTTAAAAGAAACGTTAATTAAAACCCATTGAAACCTTTACAATCTAAAATCGAACAGCCTCATGATATTTGCATTTTTTAACACTGAAAAAAAGAAACACAAATATAAAAAGTGAGCACGTGGCCCTTTGGGTACCATACATGCAATGGATGGGGATGTAGAATAACTCTGACACCAACTAATCAAACCAACTCAGGAAGATGGCAAGGCTGCTGTTTTATTAACAATTATCTAAAACAGTGGACGTTTGCTCGATCGCTCAGTGAATTTCTCATAACAACATCCTTTTATACAAAAAATACATCATACGTGACGTCATGCTATGTGGCAAATGAGAAAACCTACGAGGGTTTGTGATAACTTCAAGAGAACATCAATGTATCCTTTCTAAATGGACTGAGATTGTGACTGGCTATCGACTGTCAGGTGGACAACATATGCCTACCTCTAAAACATGTCATCTTCAACACTATTAAATTACACAGGTTATAATTGGCTCTCAAACTATAAGGCTCTTCGTTATACGGCCCTCTATAATTGGTTACCATGCTCGCGTTCCATGTCTGGAACGTTCAGTATGTCCTTAGTGGATCGTATATAGCTTGCAAATTAAAGATATAAGAAAGTCCTGAGGAAAACATGCATGTTTATCGGTTGAAACACGTGTTGGCTAACCTTTAAAAAACACAAGTGGATTTATAACTCAAGAAATATTGTTGAATTTTGATTAATTGTGATTAACCAATACTCAATATTTTAGGGTGTACCACTGTGGTTACATAACACTTTATAGGCAGTGTTAGTATATATAATCTTTTTTTATCTTAACCACACTTTACTTGTGAAACTTGTATCAACACAGTTAACAGTACTTTGGATATCTCACCACTCACAAATCATGGCTATTGAGCCTCCTAGCAACATAGACATCCATAGCCTTTCAATGACGACTCTTTCTAGATTTGGAACAAATTTACCAGAGGAAGTGATTCTCAGTTCCGGGAGCCTGGACATTCAAGTAAAAGGTGTTCACATTTTCTACTTTCCCACAGCTCTAACAAAACCAGCACATTGGTGACACCAGGGCCCCTTCTAATACTCAATATTTCACATTAAGTCAGAACCCCATAGAATCATTTCTATAGCCGGCATCATGGAAATTATACACATATTGCTGCGCCAATCCAGCTTTCTTCAAAATTGTAGGCACTTGCCCATAGAGATGGTTTTTATGCAAACAGTCACCTGTTTTTATCCAATCAGTAATACGAATCAGCACCTTCACCCTGCGTGCTTGTTTTGGGTTCAACAGCAGCGTTTTTTGGGCGTGGGTCAATAACATCTAAAACATTCTCACAATACCCCATTCATTCTCCCAAATAATGATTCCCCCTCGAGAGCCTGCCTTGCTCGGATAGGTATACAGCAGGTCCTCTTTAGAGCAGCAAAGTTTCCTAAAAAGCACCAACTGACGCCAAATAACTTGACTTCACGGACTGGAGGCCTAATTCCCAACGGATGGCTGTTAGCAGTATACATTTGGGTAATCAATATAGAATACGTCTCCATATCTGTGTTTCAATACCACCCAGATATTCCAGCTCAAAGCTTGGTAAGAGCTCCAAGCCATACAATAGCTTAGGAGCCACCTTCCAATTATAGTACTTAATGACTGGATTTAGAGAGAATTTACTGAATTTCTTATTAATATATAACGTTTGGGCAGTACGTTTAACCGATTTGATTTTCAATTGTTCCCGAACGGGAAACCTTTCTGGTCAAGCCATTACCTGGAACCATAGGTAAACCAAGGACTCCACCACCTCCAACTCTGTGTTATTAATGGACCATGTGAATGGCTGTTTCCGTTTTTTTCCATTGAAGCATAAGATCTTAGATCTTAGATTTCATAGGGGTGTCATTCATAAAGGCTTCAAATGCCAGCAGAAGCCTCGGTAGGCTGGTCAGGGTCATATTGAACGGGACAAAATCATCTACATATGGGAGCCAGTTTATTCTCTGATCTCCAATTTTGGGTTCTATAATGGATACTTTATCGAGATGGGCCCCAATATCAGACACATACAAGTTGAAGAGACAGGGAGCCAATACGCATCCCTGTCACAACCATATGAATGTGTCAATTTTATTCGGGATATGTTGCCATCACTATCTAACCTGGATAGTGATGTTGCGATGGAGGTAAATTAAGATATTCAAAGGCCATGGTCAATGTCCTAATACTGCATTTTACCTATAGTATGTTCCTATTCACTATATCACAGGACATGGACAGATCCAATGATGCCATGTAAATTACAGGGGCATTTTTTCTCCATGCGGATTTCTGTATGCAGGACATGACTAGACCATTACATGAAGTAATATGAAGTGTTTGAAGTAATTGACTTTGTTGAAACAAAGGGAGACAGAACAGATGAGTGAGAAATACAACAAAGTTGGATGATGCAGAAGGTGAACAAGAGGAGGGTGAGAAGATAATTTGAGAGCAAAGGAGATGCGTAAAGGAAGGAGAAGTATATGGAAAAGAAATTGGTGAAAGAGGAGAAAAGAGATGGTGGAAGTTAAGAAGAGAAATGTAGGTGGCATCTTGTGATTACAAATCTACATGCCCAACAGTTGGGGAGCTACTCAGCGCTGAACGGAAGAGGAAACAATGCGACATTGCTGTGGCCTCATAATGCTGTGAGCTCTCTGGAGCTGCGTGGGGTCTCTCTTATTTTAAAATCTGGCATCTCATTACATGATGTAGATCAGTGGTGTGTAACCCACAGCCCCAAAAATGCGTTAGCCTACAAAATCCATCAGCACATCAGAGGAGCAGGGCAGAACTGAGGAAACAGGGAGTGCAGACGGGGGAGACTCCAGCACGCTAGGGGCACCTAAGAACTACCTAGTGATGTCAGTATGCCCCCATCCTATGGACTACTGACTCACAAACTCAGGCTGGTGGGTACGGCTATAGGGAACACCAGCCAACAGTGGGCTTTTATAACCTGTCCTCACCAAAGCCAACCCTGTTAGTCATGAACACTTTGAAGCTGGTAGTACTAATTATATACCTAAAAGTGATCTTATAATCACCATATTTCTAAGGCCTCTTATACCCTCTGCACAGCATCCGATAGTTTATACTGCTTGCCTGGGTCCATCAACAGAGGCTAGGGCGGGAGGGAGTTAGGGGGCTATAGCCCCGGGTCTTTTGGTTGTAGCCCCGGATCGAAGCTCATGGGTTACAACCAAAAAGGCCAGTTAGCCCCCAGTCCCAAAAGTCCCAAAATTAGCGTAGCCCCGGATCTTTTCCAGACCTAGCAACACCCCTGAGAGGAACATAGGAAATCCCAGCTACGTTTGTGACATGCTATGGGTCCTGAGTAACCTGACACTTGAGTCTTTCGTAGCATAGTGATCTCGAGGGCCAATATGATGTGATATGGCATTTATAATGCACCTATAAACAAGTGTTTCAAGGCGCGACGAGGCAAGGGAGGGGAACAGAGGGAAGACAGAGACAACGATCTTAATAGGCCAGGTGACAATGAAGAAGCGTTACTGCGAAGGAAAAAAAACTCTGCTGGTTGGGAACGATTCAACGAGTTCTTCTTGATCACTGGGACATCCTCTGCACAATATTTCACTCAGTTGTCTTTAGATCACGTACATCCATTTCAAGAGTGGTCCCGCTATTTGCAAATCAATCTGGACCAGGCCCTTCGCGTGCAAATGAGCCGCTACACCCCACTACCTGTGAACGGAACAGAGGCAACCCAGGCATGTTTGTGAAATAAATGGGCCTCCTCCAGCAACACAGCTCTCATGCCTCATCACTGACATGGGTCTGGCATGAAGTTTACAGGCTTGAATCCTGTGGCTTGTCGGCCGTGGCACAGCATCCATCGAGGCACAACAATCATTCCATTATCATTTCATATATAGCGCCTGTCTGCCAATATGTTTGGCCTCGCGGCGCTTTGGTCTGTGAAAGAATAGGGAGTTGGTCTTCACTAGTCGTAGAGTGGGAAAGGCAGATGTAAAACCTGCAGTGTTGATGGGTGCAGGTCAGAAGTGCGGGTTGCCAGTCTGCTTTCGGTGGGTTTAGTGGAAGTGTCTTTGTAGTATGTTTACCATAGGGAGGAGCTGATAGACTGTAGCACTTTGGTGCTGGTTAGCCGCTGATGTGGCCGCGTGTGACAGGGCTAAAGAAGAAAGCTTAGTCTGTTATTACAGAACCTGGAAGCAGGAGGCATTTGAAATGAAGCGCTATATACGAACACAAAATATTATTATGAGTGAAGCCAAAGCCTCATTCCTTGCTAGTGGCCAGATTCAGGTTTTAGGATGATTTAAATGTTATTAACAAACGCAGGTATCTCCTTACACCTACATGAAGTACAGTGAACCAGGGACACCCTGAATCCTCATGTATACCAAAAACACATTCCGCAATGTCTAATAACACACGATCTTGTTGAGGAATCTTTCATGCAGAATGTTGCACTGCCCCTCCGCCACCCACGCCCCCACCATGCGTGCAGGTGTTTCTGAAATTCATTAGACCGCCTGTCGCTGCCGTCTGCCTGCGCATGTTTTCGTTGGTATTAAAGCCGAGACATTCAATTGTGTCCTAAATGGTCTCAGAATGGATCGCCTCGCCCGCCTGCTCAGCAATGATTGTAACTGACGCTTGTCTGGCATGTGACTATGGGCCTGCCTGTCTCCGTGACTTCTCCGCCTGTCCCTGGCCTGTCTCCCGCCCTTGCATCCCTGCTTTCCTCTGCCCGCCTGTCTCTCTCCTCCATCTCCCTCGTTCCCCCTGGTGTTAGTCCATTCCCCCTCGCATGATCTCACTCCTTATCTACATAACTTTCTCTGCCAGGTGTGTCTCTCCTTCTGAGTGCTAACCAGCGGTGTTTCTTGGTCCCTCTCAGAAGGCATTGCCTCTGACACGCTCTTCTCTCAGTGTCTCTTTCTAGCCTTATATTATCCATTGCTCTCTCCAGGCTGTCGCCCGAGCTCTCTCTCTTATATTCACAGTTAATTGAAGTATATGTTTGTTATTTTTTACTTTTTAAAATAATATATTGTAAAGTTGATTTATTTCAGATATATCAATAAAAAAATAAAATATATTCACAAAGCAATGTGACGAGCATGACTCAGGGAGCCACGCGGGCATGGTTAACACTCACACATTAATAGCCTGATTTATGGAATTATTTGCCTGAAAAATGCAGATTTGCACGCCTTTCTTCCCGGAAATCAACCACCAGGAATTTTTGGGCAGAAAGGCATGCAAATCTGCGTTTTTCACGCAAATAATTCCATGAATCAGGCTGTTAGCCGAAACATTCTACAGGGGTCTGCGTCCTTTGGCTTTCCAGATTTTCTGGGCTGCTACTCCCTTGATTCCTCCCCAAACACTTTGATGGCTAGGGCTGTTTGGTTGCGCTCACGATTAGGTCATTGCAGCCTGTTTTATTTGTTGAATAATGTGTCTAGTTAGATAGAGAGGCAACTATAGAGTGTTTGCTGTTTGGACAACTGTCCAAGTCCTCCCTCTAAACTATGTGACGGAGACATGTTCACCATATGTAGAAAGTACTAGTATAATTGTATGTTTATATTGTATCTTGTTCTCTTCTCATATCACATATGAAGTAGCATATATATATGTTTCTTTTTTAATCTTCTAAAGAATTGGTATTTTGATTTGCTATGTCTGCAAATTGATAACTTGCCATATGCAAGACATAAACATATGTTTTTGGACAGGGATGCAGATTTTATTCATACATCAATAATCAAAACGACTCAGGTAGTTAGCAAAAGGAAGACTTTTTTAATATCAATTATCTAAAACAGGGAGCATAACGAACATCAACAAACTTGCTCAATCCTCTTACTCAATTCATTTTAGTAAAAACTAAGACTTTATGCAAAATATTCCTCATCACTGATGTTTACCCCACGTATTAACAACGTCATCCTACGTGGCAAAGTACAAAAACCTATACGAGTGAATGATTGGCTCTGAGTGAACATCTAAGTATATGATCCATACGAGTCTAAAGAAGTGTGACTATGTGATTGGTTACTTAACATCAGGTGGGGCAACTAAGCCCTTCCCTAAAAATGGCCACTATGAACGTCACTAAATACACAACGTCCCATTGGTTAGACAGCTATAGGATCCCTAGTTATGTGGTCCTCTACAATTGGTTGGCACTCTAACCTCCGTCAGTACTCTTCCACCTACGTCTAGCAGCAAGCAGGCTGGACATCCAGGTGCTGGTGAGGCCGCTTTAACTTTAACTTCCCACCAATTAGCATATCAGTCCATCATCATCTCAGTGGTTTATTGGCAATTAGCCTTTAAAGCTCGTCCGTGAGATTGTTCTTAGCTCTCGGAAATTCAGGGAGTAGAGGCACGCTCTGCCGTCATGTGTAGGTGTGACTATCTCGTCCGTCCAACTTCATCCTTCCACTTGACTGGAGACCATGAAATCGAGCTTCTAGTGTATTAAAATACAATTTTTTAATAGACCTCTGGGGTCTTCCTTGTTTTGCTCATGCCATTGGAACTGGAGTTTTGTTCTTTCACATGTTTTGTATCCAATGTCAGTTCATTCCAGTTTGATAAGACCTTGGCTTCTTTGGTTCATCCAGCCTCGTTTGCTGAGATTCACTATGTAAATCAATTTGCCTTTTCAACTGCGATACACTGAAAATGAGGCTTTTCTCTCTGTCTTTTGTTACAGTTCAGCACTGCCATAATGTGTTGTGGAAACATCCATCCTTCACTTATCCATATACATATATATATATATTGGTGCTTGCCGCAATCTATTCACTATAAAGCAGGCGCCTAGCTTCACAATTACTTGGCTTGCTTGAGTTTCTTTTGCATCAGTACACGTGGAAAATAACTTAATGGGCCTCATTACAAGTCAGGCGGTAAGGGGTTAACAACGCCAGTAAAGGTGCTGGTGCCGTCAACCCCGTACCGCCTGATTACGAGGTCCCCTCGCGGGACCCGGTCTGCACGTCTGGTTTTACCAGACGTGCAGAGCGGGTCCCGCGAGAGGAAGAGGGAGCAAACAACGGGCAAACAACGGGTCACTCGTAATCGGCCTGTTGTTTGCTCCCTCTCCCATTCCCATTCAGCCCTATAGGGGCTGAAATGGGAATGGGGAAAGCCTGGGTCCGGGTTCCCAGAGGGAGGAATTAGCGGGCCTTCCGAACTCGGAATGGCCCGGTAATTCCTCATTCTGGGAACCCGGACCCAGACCCGATTTTGGCGGCCCAATGTCTTCATCAATTCTGTGGCATAAGCTTCTTCACCTTGATCCCAAGATGTCACTTATCCTTTATACTTTCTTGATGCCTTATAGAATATCTGCATTCTCTGGGCTGAGATGCAGAGCCCAGTCAGTTCAGCTCTGCATAACGTACACTGGTGAAGGTTGGTGACTTTACCATTCGTCTTTGTCATTTATCGGCTCTGCTTTTTCCGGGATTTCATTCAAACGACTATCATATTTTCTAGTATGCAGGTATGGTTTCCTCAATGGGCATCTTGCCTTTAGGAGTCTCTTTGCTGTCAGTATTTTCACTGGTACTGCACAGAGTCCATACCCTGCCCTTTGTCGGTTCAACTGTTCTGTTTATGCAACATACTCTGGCTTCCAATCTATAGGTTATATGGGTCTGACGGTTGAGATGGGAGTACTTGTCTCCTCCTCTACACTCCCCCCTCTGGCCGATTCATCGACCACTCTCACATCATCCTTCACATCCCGACATCCTGGTCTGAATAGAGACTTCTTTGGAATCCATATCTTTATGACTCTCTTCCAGAAGTGGCTAAATGTTGTTAGTTAGGTGTCGGTTGACTAGAATTGGTTGAATAACCAAGTTTTTAGTATATTTTTCTGATGCAATGGAAAGATTCTTCATTTTTAATGTTTAATGAAAGGGTGTTCCAGTGTTTAGGGGCCATGACTGGGAAGCTACTTCCCACTGCTCTGGAGCTTTTGTAGCGAGGGACCACAAGAAGCAAGTTTTTATTGGATCTGAGCGTTTTATTAGGTTCTTTTTTCTTATTGAGTTGTTTATATAGATGGGAGCTTTCTTGGCGAGGCATTTATGGGTGGCACACTGAGATTTGAAAATAATTCTTACCTTAATAGGTAGCCAGGGAGTCTCCCTCCTGATGTTGGAGATATGGTCGGACTTCTTAATTCCTAGTGCTGCTCGAAGCGCTTTGTTTTGCATTAGTTGTAGTTTCCCTAAATTGGAATTAGAGATCCCTAGTAGGACTATGTTGCAGTAATCCAACTCTGATAGTATTAGGGCTCTCACTAGAGTAATGCAGTTTGTGGGTGTGAGATACTGGCGACTTAGGGCAATTCATTTGGACGTGTAGGAGGTGGATGACGATAGGGCGCTTACGTGTTTTGTCATTGTTAGATTAGCATCTAGATGAATGCCTAGTGTTTTCACCTGTTTTGATACTGAAATCAGTGTACCGTCAGTGTTGATTGATGAATAATCCGAGTGGAGGGTGCTCATTTTAGTTTGGGAGCCCACAATGAGAATCTCAGTTTTCTCATCGTTGAGGCAGAGGCTGTTCAGGGCCATCCAATTTTGAATTATTGCGTATATCTTGTTCATAGTCAACATGTCCTGGACATAGTCCCCTGTGATCGGTATGCAGATCAGGGTGTAACCTACGAAGTTCGTACTCAGTGCCGAGAAGAGAAGCTTGGTGTACGCATTGTATAAGGTGGGTGGGAGACAAGACCCTTGGGGTACCCCAATGGGCACTGGGATAGGATCGGCAGCCTCTTTACCAATGGTTACTCTAGACATACGTTCAAGTAGAAAAGATTTCTCCCAAAGGGTGGCATCTTTAGAAAAGCTAAAATCATTTGCCAGAGTGGCGCAGAGTTTATCATGATCCACGCGATTGAATGCTGCAGACAGATCTAACAGCAAAAGCATACAGAGTTTACCTGAGTCTCTAATGGTATCCATCTGGATTTTCAGATCAAGGAGTGCCGTTTCTGTACTATGGTTAGGCCTGTATCCAGATTGTCTATCTCCTAGGAGCTTGTCTTTTTCAAGATGGGCTTGAATTTGGATGTATGCTGTTTTATCTATGATCTTGAGTACGAACGAGACTGTGGTTATTGGTCGGTAGCTCGTGGGGACTGTCGAGTCAAGGGATATTTTTTTCAGAAATGCGGTCACCCAAGCTTCTTTTATGCTGACCGGGACCATGTTCGTATTGAATGAAGCATTCACAAAGTTAGTGATAATAGGGGTGAGAGTGGAGGCACATAGTTTAGTTTAACTAAATGGGCTGGGAAATTATCCCCTTTACAATTAGAGGCTTTTAGTTTGGCAAAGGTGTCTGTCACTAGATCTTGGGTCTCTGGGGTGAAATGGAATAGCAAATTTGCATTTTCCTTGGTTTTATTAAGAGAACTATTAGGAGTGTTTTTATCAGCTAGGATTGTTCTTTTTATGTGAATTTTCTTTTGTAATAATTCAATTTTAAATGCTACCACATTTGGGATAGTGGTACACCATTCTTTGCCAGAATTAGCCAAAGTGGTGACTGGGGTAGGGTTCTCCAATTCTCTAAAGATGGAGAAGAGCTCTTTATAGTTCGATGTGGCATTGCTAATACGAGTGTTATATGCATTAGCAGGTGTGAATCCCAACAGGGTCAACTCAGCCTTTCATCCTTCCGAGGTCGATAAAGTGAGTACCACTCTGTGGGATAATAATGTCTTCTGTTATTGGAGCGCTCTGAGACCTACGGGTGTGTAGCGCTATAGACAAAATAAATTATTATTATTACCGAGTCAATAGTGGTAGTGAGGCACTTGTGGTAGGTATCTGCCAGGAGACATGGGTTGTCACTAGTGACCATGTTGGAAGACAGTGCTTCACTTAGGATGGGGCTAGGATGTCGGCTGTTAGCTAATGAATGTTCCTTGTTTCATAAGTGTCCATTGCCTTAGTCTTTGAAGGGCATAGCTCGTTGCTATTAAGGGTGAAGTTCACACTGTAGTGATCACACCAGTCAAGGGGTGCAATCGACTCGCTAGATACTTTGGAATTGAGTGTGAGTATCCAATCCAGTGTACGGCCCTTAATGTGAGTGGGGGCATTTACAAGTTGTGTGAAATTCATATAATTGAGTGCAGCATAGAAGGCGTTTGCTTTATGGTCCTGGTTGTCGGTAAAGCCTACATTAATGTCACTAAGGATGATACATTTAGTGTTAGGTTTGATGAAGTGAGCTAATAGTAGAGGTCTGGATGGGTATTACTATTAGGTGATCTGTAAATAACCAAGTTGTTGATAGTTGTTTTCTGGTCTGATGCAAGTTTGGCTAGGAGGAATTTGTAACCCTCAATTTCTTTAAGGGGGCAGGATCTAATTTGCACATTTGTTTTAGCTATTATGGCCACACCACCTCCTTGTGCATTTGGTCTATCATTCCTGAGAATGCTATAATCTGGTGGGATGGCAAGGGCTAGTAATGATCCTGATGCTTGGTGCAACCATGTTTCTGTATCTAATAGGAACTCCAATTGTTGTTCAATGATGAGGTCATGGATTTCAATAGCATGGGCTCCTCGTGAGTGGGCATTGATCAGGGCACATTTACAGTTAAGTGATGGCTCAACTGGAGGCGCAGTGTTTTGAGTCAGTACCTGCGAGTCTGAGGAGCTAAGGGATTGTTTGGCGGTGACCCCAAAAGGTGTCTTATTTTGTTTGTTTTTAGGAGGGGGTTGGGCTGAGGCTGTTTTGGCATGGCTAGCGCAGAATTCTGGTTACAAGGGAACATTTTAGTTTGTGATCTTAAACAATCTAGTCTGGTCTTACCCTGAATATGATAGGAGGTTGAGTCGTCCATTTTATTTAGCAGATGTTCTGGAGCCATCATAGAAGAGATAGTAGTGGGCTCTAAGGTCTTAATGCTTCTTGTAGTGCTTAAGGTATTGATGTAGTCTTGGATAGGCAAACACGGTTGGGTAGAGGGTAGAAATGGGGTGGGACAAGGGATGGGATAATGCCTGTAGCAGCCAATTCTATAGGGGCCATTTCAATACGTTATAAAGGAATTTCCTGTGCAGGATAGACAGTCATTAACAATGCAGAATGGAAACATATTGGTGAATAGAAGGCCTAGCATGACTATATACTCAGTGGGAATGTAGTTGTATAGTGCTGCAACATGCACATCTATAAAGGCTGCCTATATGACTGGTACATTACACTATGATTAGTACGAGTTGAGTGTAATGTACTCAACTCACATCATGGTGTAATGTACCAGTCATATAGGCATCATAGTGTAATGTACCAGTCACATAGGCAGTTGAGATTGATCTAGCACAAACATTCTGTTTCAGCGAATGGCATAGTGGAGTCAAAGGACATTACACAGTCATTGAAGGGAGCAGTCCAAATTAGTAAAGCAAGCTGACGGGCATAATACGTGTTGATATGACTATATGCGTCTTCAACGGATAGGGGCATTTGCACTTTCCCCACTATATTGTGTAAGATTTCCTCAATTATTGCTGTGAGCAGTCTCCTTACAATGGGACTATTTTTTAGGATCTTTCAGGAACACACTTATACAAGTAGTTCTCCCAACGATATTTGGATAAGAGCGCAGAATAAAGAGAAACATTTCAAATATGATCCTTGAGATGTTGTCATTGGGCAATACCATATGTGGCAGGAACTCAGTGGCGAAAGAATCGGGGTACTGCACCCTCTTCCAGTTGTCAAAAGTGAACTCAGAGTTCGGAATTTTCTTCTTCTTATCATGGCTTAAAGCATGCCTCAGTCCAAAGTCAATCGCTCTTGAGGCTTAAAGAACAAAAGATCTTCTTTTCACCCTGAAGTAACTACAAATAGTGTTTGAATCAGCTTCCCATCACTCTTTTATTAGTGGCTAAAAAGAGTGTCCCGAACCAAGCCACAATTCACCAAAAACGTTGTCTTTACTTGTCAGCCTCTGCATGCTTTTTCCTCATCATAGATCTTATCTGCACATGCTCTGGTTCTTCACTGATGCTTGTGCTTGCTTCCGGTGGGGCTGGGGGCAGAGGGGTTTCTCCAGCATAAAATTTGACATCTCCTAGGAAAGTCCAAGCACGTCTGCCCTCCACTTTGACTGCAGACGGCGTGACGGCCTCCACAAAAAAAGGACCATTGATGTGGGGTTTGTCCCACTTCTTCCTTGTATGATTCTGGATTAGAACCACATCCATGGGTAACAGTTGGGGAATACGTAGTTCTTTAGATTTATCTGTTGAAGCATCTCCTTCTGTGTTCCGTGCTGCCCCACACCCTTGTCGCTGCAGCTGGCCTGAAATGACAGAAATACTATGAGTCATACAAGTAAGAGGTAGCCTGAGCATCACTTCTAACTCTGGACAGAGGATTGAGGGGTGTCCTCATTTGTCTCCCTGTCACATTTTCGTGGGGGGTGAGATGATGATCCGAACCTGGTTGATTCCTCAATGCATATAATGCCAGTGGTAGGCAATGCAGCCACCCTTTCTTCAAGGTAAGCTTCAGCCTGGCTATCCTTTCTTTAATCAAACCTTTGAGCCGTTCACAGATCCCATTTCCTTCTGGATGATAGGCCGAAGGAAATGTGTGCTTTACACCAAGCAACAAGCTTATCTGCTGAAATATCTGATTCATAAAATAGGGGCCATGATCTGAGCTCATTATCTCACATACTCCCCATCTAGGAAAGACTTCTCACACCAAAAATGTTGCAGCACAGGTAGAATCTGTGTGCGTACATGGACCAGCCTCAATCCATCTTGAAAATGGGCAAACTACTACAATCATGTATCTGTATCCATTACATACTTGCAGCATGTCGACATAGTCGATATGCAAATGCTTAAAGGGGCCGGTTGGTCTTGGGATAACCCCCTAACTGTGATCAGTGTATACCCAGCCGTATATTTCTGGCACACAATGCAATTTATTACATAAAATGCAACATGCTCTAACAAATTTGGAACAAACCAATCCTCTGCAATATTTGCAGCAAGGTTCTCTCTAGTTGTGTGCACAGGGTACTGTAGGTGCTCCAGCCTCACCCTTAATAAGGCTACAGACATCACTGGTTTATCAGTGCTGTCTTGTCGCCACAATGCTTCAGAGGGGTTTAAAGAACACCCTCTTCACGTCCACAAATCCTTCTCATCTTGAGGTGCCTCCCCCTGGACCTCTATTAGTTGTGTCTTAGGCAGATCACTATATTTCTCAAACACATTCATCATCACCACTATTTTTCTTTTTCATCAGTCATCTCAAATGTCATCATATTTTCTGAACATACAGCGAGTTTTGCCTCATCATCTGCTGCTTGGTTTCCACGTGAGATAAAGTCTGTCTTTTTAGTGTGAGCTTCACATTTAACGACTGTGATGGCCACTGGGAGATGTAGTGCCCTAATAAGCCTGTCCAATAAAGATGCATGCTGCACTGGAGTGTCATCTGCTCAGAGGTAGCCCCTCATTTTGCAACGTGCTAGCCCTGCGTGCACCGTTGACGTCACATAGGCAGAGTCACTGTGCACTGTTACTTCCTGGTCTGCATGATTCTCGAGCGCAACTGTCAACGCCTGTGCTGGGCTTTGTGCTTTATCACAGTGGCACCTGTATATCCTTGAAGAACTGTCAATAAAAACAATATCTCCACTCGCCAAAGCAATTTTTTTTACTCTCAGGATTCATCATAGAACTCTTCATAGTTCGAACAGTCAAGCGCATGCTCATCCTCTGCCAGTGGTTCAGCTACAAACATGGCAGGATTCACTACTTTGCATCAAATTATTTTGATTGCTGGATTCGATATGACTACTTCATAGGCAGAAGCCCTTTGAGAAGTCAATGTTCCATTTGGCTTCTCTAGAATGGCAAATAATGCATGCTCTACATATAACATCATGGAGCATTCCATCACTATACTTGCAGCTTTCTCTATGGCGAACACGGTGGCAGCCAAAGACTATTCCCTCAGAAAATGAACTCTCATGACTGAGTCTAAAATCCCACTGTAATATGCAAGGGGCTTGTAGCCCAGTGTGGTTCTCTGTGTAAGGACTGCTGTCATAAATGTGCCATCTGTGTGCGAGAACAAAAAGAATTCCTCAGCATAATTAGGAATCCCTAAATCTCGAGCTGTGAAAATTGCTTTTTTCAACTCCTCAAACCCTGTTTCCATGTCCTCAGTCCACATGATTTTTTCTTGCTTTGCCTGTTCTTTCTTTAAGGCCCGCTGAAAGGCGTTATGTACGAAATTGTAGTCAAAGAACCATGCCCTGACATAATTACATAGACCCATGTGTGTAGCTTTGCTGTTTTTAGATTGGCCTCAGCCATCTGAGGAGTAACCTTCTTTCCTTCATGTGAAATCAATTGGCCAATGTGCAACACCACCTGTTGACAATATTGTAACTTCTCTTTGTCAACCTTATATCCTTTGTCAGCAAGTATAACCATCAGCTGAACAGAATTGTGCCTGCACTCTTCCTCTGAAGTGCTGCAAACCAAAATGCCATCTACATATTGCAGGACAGCACTTTCTAGATCAATATTGTGGAAGTGCATCATAGCTGGTCAGATAGCGCAGTGAGTAGAGCGCTCGCATTGACATCCGTGCAGCGGCTGCTGATGCAGGTTCGAATCCCTGCAGGGCCAACCTCAGCCTTTCATCCTTCTGAGGTCGATAAATGAGCACCACACACCGTGGGTAATAATAAGCAGCACTCAGATACTTGAGGGCTCATAGTGCTATATAAATGCTAAGTTATTCTTATTATTATCTGGAGGACTCTATTGAAAATCGATCGGGACTCACAATACCCCTGTGGTAAACAAGTGCTTTTAGCTTGATTTGTCTGAATGTAAATGACGACAGATCCTGCAAGTCTTTATGCAATGGGATTGAGAAAAATGCATTGTTCAAATCAATCACAGTGAAATATCGTGCTACAACAGGTATATTACATAGGATCGTAGCCGGATTAGGAACTAGAGGGAACTCGGCCTATACAATCTGGTTTATCGGGTGTAAATCTTGGATTAGTCTTCAAGACCACCCTTTCCCCTTTTTCACAGGATAAATTGCTGTATTACAGGGTGACTCTGACGTCACTAAGATCCCCTGATCCATCATGGCAGAGAATGGCTTAAAAATACCTTCATCTGCCTTTCGAGACATAGGATACTGTCGTGCTCAAAGTAAAATTGCTCCTGGTTTCAATTGAATCTTTACTTCTCCAACACCCTTCAGCAGGCCTACGTCATAGGGGCCTGTTGTCCATAATGAAGCTGGCACTTTAGCCATATCTTCATCAAAATACTCAGGATGCTTTTGTGTTAACATCATTTTCTGTGGCACTTCTCGTTTGATTACTTTTTCCCAATAAGCAATGCTCATCTCAACTATGACTTCGTCAGCAGATGGATGATCTCCAAATATGTCCTCATCAGTGATGTCAGTCAATGTGTAACCTTCCCCGATGGCAATTACTGCACATCATTGTCTGCTCTCATCATCATTCTCATCAAGCAGTGCCATTTCTCCTCACACAATGGCTGCTTGCAGCTCTAAGGGAAAAACCTGTCCCTCTTCTTCAAGCATAGGTATCTGTGGTCTAAATAGAAACTCATCAGGTATTCGCATAGTCCTGTCTACTAGGCCTGGCAGCCATGTCAACAGAACACGTACTCCATAATGGAAAACCTCTGGTTCTAAAGGTATTGCTCTCATGGCTATCCGTCCTGCAAGTGCCATAATAATTTCTCACACATTTATATAATGCATTCCAGGTGTCGAACACACTATACCTTCATCAGTGAACAAAATTGTCATGTTCAACTTTGTCATTAAATCTCAACCTAATATATTAACAGGTGTCTGCCTTGAGTATAGCAGTGGCACTGACATGTCATATTCTCATATAGAGACTGGTAATTCTTCAGTGAAAGGAACTCTGCTTGTAGCTCCTGAAAAACCTGAGTATTCATGGCATTTCCAGACATCGAAAATGTTCCCTCTCGTATGCACGAGTGTGTTGCACCTGTGTCTATTAAAAACAAAAAAGATTTGCCTACTATATTGATTTCTACCCTTGGTTCCTCATGAGGGTTCGGCATCACAGATAGTACTGAACACATGAAGTCTCCCAGTGAGCTGTCCTATCGTGGGTACAGCCTCATCCCATTACCTGTAAACGGATTCCCTTCATTGACAGTGACACCCTCTACTCTAGGAGTCATTAGCTATCCTGTACTTGTGCTTTGTTGAATCTGCATAGGCGAGTGCTGCGACTGCCCTTTTGGCAGATTCACTGCAACTTGCTGCGCTTGCAAGCCTTGCTGCACTGTCGGCGCTTGTTGCTGCTGCATTGTTTGATTCTGAACAAATCTATCCCCATTCTGCTGTGAATATGCAGGCAGGTTTAAAGTCCCCCTCTTGAAAATTGGCCATTATGCACGGACCCTTGACTTCTGCACATACAAGCAAAGTGCCCTGTCATGCCACATGTCCAACATATAGGTGGTCTCCTAATTTGCCCATCCTGCATGTTTTGATTACCATTCTGCATATTCTGAAACTGACCTTGATTATTCTGCAATTCCCTTAATTATTCTGAAAGCCTCTTGCTCGAAATCCACACCTTACTCATAGAACAAATCCACTATTATCCTGATCCAACTGCCTTTGGTCATTCACCTATGGCACATTTGTCATCAGCTGTGAAATTGGTCCCTCTACACTGGTCAACATTGCTCCTTCAATGGCATACTTAGATAACTTTTTCTTACCAATTTTGCCTCTTTGCCTTTCCTAGCATCATCTTTTTTGAGATTCTTTTACTGCAAGAGTCGGCAATAATGGGCAATGGTTAGTTGAATCTCCGACCACGGTTTTGCTTCCATACCCACTAACTTCTTGCAGCCCTTGGCACAATATATGATAAAACACAGGGATAGATTTTCCCCAAGCCTCACGTGTTTCCAGGGCACATGCCTCTTGGAAATTCTGAATATAAACAAGCGGGTTGTCTGCTTCCTTCATCTTTTTAGTCATTATAGCTCCCATATCAGACGTGTCTGGATACCATACTCTTAGCGCTTTCCAGACCGCTGCTCTAAAATATTGAACAGTGCACCATCGTGAGCAGTGTTAACTACAGTAACACCAGCGTACCCTGCTCTCGTCCAAACGTCATCAACTCTCTCTAAGTATGGCGATCAGGAGACCCTTAATGTCCCCTATGGCCAATGTGTTTTCTCCCGTCATCTTCTCTAACTCATGTATCCATTTCCCAACACCCGAAGTTAAACTCAGGAGTTTACACCATACATTGTCTTTGTCTATCTGGGGCCACGGTATATACTGTGGTCTAGCTCACCCTTTCTCTAGCAAGGGAAACTGTGAAGCCCCAAACTCCTCCTCATTGCTCATCATCTGTCTGTCCACCGTAGGGACAATATTCCTGCATCGCCTTCTACCTGGCAATGACCTCAGTCTTCTCACATAAGGTGGCGATTCCCCTCTCTCACCATGCAGCTGCTCTTTAAGTTGGTCTGCCTTCGTCAATGATTTCGATGATTGGGGTACAGGTACATCTAAATCTGACCCTCTTACTTCCTTTTCCAAGGCAAAACATCCCTCAGGACGACACATGTCACCTCTCTCTTCCTCGCGGAAGATATCACTATCTTCATCTGACATTTCTTGTGCCCAACTTGTGCAACTTTTCTCCTCTTTGTCTCTGCTCAGAGGAAGTCTATTTAAAGACAGCTTCTTTTGCCTCTTGCTACATGAGGCTCCCTCTATCCCATATAACTGCATACTCTCGAGCCGATCATTTATTTCCTTCCCTTTTGATTCTTTCTGGGTCCTCATGTCATGATATACTTTATCGATCACTTCCTCAATGCTCCTAGAGTCAAACTCGTCATCTAGATTTTCTCTGGACGGGCCTGGTAATGACTCGTATTCTGGGAAGAATTCCTCTATGTCCTCCCATGCTACCTCTGTCTCCGGACCCCTTACCTCTTTTTCCAGGCAATCGAGATCACATGCTCTCTGCCTCCTTTTTCATTCCATATCATCGTCAAATTCTCTCTGCTTCCTTGCTTCCTCCCTTACCCTGTCTTCCTCTTTTTTCTTCATATACCTTCTCTCGTTTGCTCTGAATATCTCCTCATCTTTTCGTCTTTTTATTCTTTTGTCTCTTAACTTCTGTTCTTCCTCTTCTATCCTTTTCCATTCTAACCTTTCTTGCTCATAGATCGCTTTCTGTTGCGTCTGTTATCATGTTTTCTTTGCTCTTCTGCTCTCTCTTTTTTTTCATTTGTTCATCTTAATACAACTGCTCTCTCCTTTGCCTATCTGTTCTTTTTGCTCCTTCATCTTTCAATCATTCCTCTTTTTATTTGTCTTTTTTATCTTGGTCATCTTGACCTTCTTGTTGCCAAAAATCCTCAATGCCTTTAACATCAAGTTTAAGCAAAATCTGACCACCCATCCATTTGTTCTGTAAGAGTGCTAACTCATCAGCTTTATCTCTTTCTCCCTTCCATCTCTTTATTTCTCTTCTTATATCTAGAGATGGGCTTGCTTGATCACTTCTCTCCTTATTGCGTCTCTCCTTGTCCCTCGCGACCTTACAGATTACATCTCTCTCAGTATTTTTCTCCGGGCCCTAGTCACTGCTTTGCGCACGTGACTCATACGCCTGGTTACTGCACCCTGGTGCTGCTTTAAGCTCTCTCAATTGGTATAACCCATTGTCTTTCTTATTCTCGTCTTTTGTTTCAGACGGGGGTGGGGGGAGCAGAGGGCTCCTCACCTTCCCTCTTTGTATACATTAAGTATCGAATCTATAGGAGGCGGCTAATCTCGCTTCTCTTGGTAGATCTTCCAAAGCTAAAAACGAGGTAATCGCTTCTCTAGCTTCTTTCCCATATATGCTGCATGCAGATATGTCATCATATGCTGCTTGACTGCCTTTGATAGTGACCTCCTTGTGGCCACGGCATAAACATTTTATCTGCTGTTCCTTTAACCCATTCCGCACTATATTGCCTAAGCTTTGGTGCATGCTTTGGTAACTGCTTACAGAGATGCACAAGTGGAGTAATATCCTCCATTCTTGACATTTTTACTCTTAACTTGTCTGACACTCATTTGCTTTATTCACAGATTTAAAGTTGCGTTTCAGAAAAATAACATAATATGAGTGTGCACCACTTGTCGCAGGCTCCAATCCCGGTAATCACAATTTTTTAACTTTATTCTTGCTAAAAAACAACCACCAAGTTCAATTCAAATCAATCAACACATTTTTTCCACCTATGACATAATAATTTTCATAATCACCTAAAATGAACAGATGGACAAAACACACTCGACCGGTCACAAATATCTCTTACCATCGTCTCTCTAAGACTCATCTTGCCCTCTAAAATACTTCATACGAAGTGTAAACTAACCCCTTTAGATTTGCCTTTAATCAAATCCTTTTTCTATGTCATCCACTACGGGACTCTGGGTTCAAATTTCTTCTGTTACATTTGTAAAAAATGCAGGCCAGGGCGTATTCTCTTATCATGGCCTCTCTCACAACAATTTCCTATTTCTTGGCCACATTGAAGTCAATATTTTTCACACTATATATAACACTGTTATTCTCAAATTAATATTTATCCGGCCTCCCTCCGTTACTCACTTTTTCCCTTCACTCATCACCCACTCATTTTGCTAACTGTTTCAGTATTTACTCACCATTCGCTTGCACATCTTCGGACCCTTGGGATCGTACGCCTTTTTTACCGCCTCTTCAACCTTCCGTCCGATCAGCTTCATGTAGACGTGGTAGGGGAGTGGAAACCAGGGGACCCGTCACACCCAACTTTCAAGTTTTGGTAATTATGCTAACGACTATCTACGGGGAGCTTCACGTCCTTTCAGCCCAATGGCAAAGGGCGTCCGATATTACCGGGACTCTATCGTTAACTTAGGTCTATGGATTTGTAACCATCCTCTCCACTACCAAGTGTGCTGGATCGACCAATAATGTAAAATGAGTAGCAATTACTCTGGAGATGGACCGGGATGCAGATTTTATTCATACATCAATAATTGAAACGACTCAGGTAGTTAGCAAAAGGAAGACTGTTTTAATATCGATTATCTAAAACACGGAGCATAACGAACATCAACAAACTCACACAATCCTTTTACTCAGTTCATTTTAGTAAAAACTAAGACTTTATGCAAAATATTCATCATCATTGACGTTTAACCCATGTATTACCAACGTCATCCTACATGGCAAACTCAAAAAACCTATACGAGTGTATGATTGACTCTGAGAGAACATCTAAGTATACAATCCATACTAGTCTATAGAAGTGTGAATATGTGATTGGTTACTTAACATCAGGTGGGGCAACTAAGCCCTCCATTAAAAATTACCACTACGAACGTCACTAAATACATGATGCCCCATTGGTTACACAACTATACGACCCCTAATTATGTGGTCCTCTACAATTGGTTGGCACTCTAATCTCCGTCAGTACTCTTTCACCTACGTCTAGCAGCAAGCAGGTTGGCCATCCAGGTGCTGGTGAGGTCGCCTTCACTTTAGCTTCCAACCAATTAGCATACTAGTCCATCATCACCTCAGTGGTCTATTTGCAATTAGGCTTTGAAGCTCGTCCTTGAGAGTGTTCTTAATCTGGAAAATTCAGGGAGTAGAGGCACGCTCTGCCTTCATGCATAGGTGTGACCATCTCGTCCGTCCAACTTCATCCTTCCACTTGACTGGAGACCAGGATATCAAGCTTCTAGTTTATTAAAATACTATTTTTTGATAGACCTCTTGCATCTTCCTTGTTTTGCTCATGCATTCTGAACAGGAGTTTTGTTCTTTTACACGTTTTGTATCCAATGTCAGTTCATTCCAGTTTGATAAGACCTTGGCTTTTTTGGCTCGTCCAGCCTCATTTGCTGAGATTCACTTTGTAATCAATTTGCTTTTTCAACTGCGACACACTGAAAATTAGGCTTTTCTCTCTACTTTTTGTTAAAGTCCAGCACTGCCATAATGTGTAGTGGAAACATCCATCCTTCACTTATCCATATACATATATATATATATATATATATATATATATATATATATATATATATATATATATATATATATATATATATATATATATTGGTGCTTACCGCTATCTATTCACTATAAAGCTCGATGCTAGCTTCTCGATTACTTTGCTTGCTTGCATTTCTTTTGCATCAGTACACGTGGAAAAAAACTATATGTCTTCATCAATTCTGTCGCATAATAAAGCTTGAGGCTAGCTTCTCGATTACTTTGCTTGCTTGCATTTCTTTTGCATCAGTACACGTGGAAAAAACGTTATGTCTTCATCAATTCTGTGGCATAAGCTTCTTCACCTTGATCCCAAGATTTCACTTATCCTTGACACTTTCTTGATGCCTTATAGAATATCTGCATTCTCAGGGCTGAGATGTGGAGCGCAGTCAGTTCAACTCTACATAATGTATACTGGCGAAGGTTGGTGACTTTACCATTCGTCTATGGCATTTATCTGCGCTGCTTCTTCCGGGCTTTCATTCAAACGACCATCATATTTTCTAGTATGCAGGTATGGTTTCATCAATGGGAATCTTGCCTCTAGGAGTCTCTTTGCTGTCGGTATTTTCACTGGTACTGCACAGAGTCCAAACTCCGCCCTTTGCTTGTTCAACTGTTCCATGTATGTCACATACTCTGGCTTCCAATCTATAGGTAATATGGGTGGGACGGTTGTGGTGGGAGTTCTTTGCTCATCCTCTACACTGCCAGGGACTATTATAACCCACCAAGCATTTCTGCAACCACCTACATTTAGTAGTTATTTGGAATCTGTTTCCCTTCAAAATCATTTCCTGACAGGACACCTTCTCTTTGAAATGGGGCTGATTGAAGTTGCAGACCCCTACTAGCTTTTCATCCCACCCTTTCCCGTTTCTCACATTTTATCACTCCTTTCATCTGGTGTACCAATACCTTCTATCACATTTTCTTTTGTGATAAAAGTTCAAAAGAGTATGTAAGAGGATTCAATCCAGCACTACTGCTAAGTCAATGCCTAGTCTGGGATACTGAATGGAAACCCTTATTGATATATCTTTATGTCCAATTCATGAGTTCTGGATGACTACCCCTATATAACACCCCTCTCTTGGAACCCCCCTGACCCCACTGAGCCAAGAAGTAGTTCTGTTTTGCAAGTTAAAAGGTTTATTTGAGAATGTAAACAATATATATATATACATATATATATACATATATATATATATATATATATATATATATATATATATATATCACACTTTATAATAAATTAATAATTGAATATCACACTTAATCTGAGCAGTAATCAATAATGGATAGTCTGGCACTAGCACACTTCTTTATAATCAATGATGAGTGGTTATAGGATGGATAAGATAGCGACAATACTTTTATGGTTTCAAATGGATGCAATGTGGAATGAAATGCAGTACAGAAAATAACTTGATAGGATTTCAGAAAAAGACAATGTAATCACTTTCTTGGACAATTCACCCCCCCCCCCCCTTAATGCAATGTAAGGAGATGAATAGAATGGGACTCAGTTCTTAGGAATGCAATCAAATAGAATTCAGTTCAATTCCCCCCCAGCAGCTTATACAACAGATAGGAGTTTTAAAACACAGACCCAAGTGCTTTGAATATGGTGGCAATGCAGTGAGAAATGTGCTGAAAATGCTTTTAATTCCCTTCAGGAGGTTCAGGGTGAGTGGTATCTAGTTAATATTATTCCAGGCTCCCTCTAGCAATGATTCAGGGATGGTTCTTAAGAGGCAAACGAATTTTTAGCAAGGAAAGAGATGACTGCTGATGGTTACACGTGGCTGGATTTTTAACCAAATCGCAAATTGCGGTAAAATTCGCGAGTGCGAGAATCGTGATTACGGCAAAAGTGTAAGGAGTAGAAAGTCGGTTCTAAGTTGTTGAAAAGCTGAGATTCTAAGCTTTCAGAGGGAAGTTAAACCAAGTTCCTAGCCCAAACGGTTCCAGAGATATGAACGATTAATTAAAGGTAGTTTTTCAGATTTGAAATTTTAAAAGTTCAAAGCGACAGATTACAGCTTGCAGCTAGAAAATGACAGGTGGCAGTTAGGAGGCAGTTCTGGTTAGATTAAAATAGATTGAATTATATTATTTTAACTAAGAGATTGGTTCTTCACAGTTCTGCTAGGTACTCACAATATATTTTTGAATTAGGCCTCGCCACGGATCTGGTCAGGTTTTGGACTGGACTCCGGTTCTGGTCTCGGCACTTCACAGTGATCTGGGTCAGCTCTCTGGTTCTGCTAACAGCGGTCTGGGTCACTCTGGATCTCTGGCCTCTGGTTCTGGATACTGCTCTGCTTTCTCTGGGTACAGCACTGCTTCTGGATCTTTCTGCACAGCTTTCTCTGGACCCAGCGCTGATCTGCACGGCTCCTGGATGCTGCTACCGCTGTTAGGTTTGCTGGATGCTGAGGCCTACTGAGAAGAGTTCTCAGTTTGTGGGTTTAGGCCCTTGCTTTGAGTTCTGAATCAAGTTCTTTGGAGTTTTAAAGTCTAAGTGTTGAATCTGGTATCTTCTGGATGTTGTATGGTCCGGCAGAGCGCGTTGCAGCAAATGGAATTGAATCTCCTCTCTAGCTTCCAGTGGCTCTTTTTATGTCTTTTGAAAGTGGGTGTGTGTGCAGCATCACTAGCCAGCCCCTCTTTCAACTTGTCATTGGCCCAATTCTCCCCTCTCCCATGATTGGGGAAGGAACTGTGAGTCAGAGTGATGCTGTAGGTTTTATGGGTCAGAGGATCCTCCCCTGGTCAGTTTGCCCACAAATCTATATTTGGTCAAAATACACATTTCTCAAATACATAGTGGTTTGTCATTGCATGTACATATTACCTATCACATGAGGTAGTCTCTGTCCCAAATCTGCTCTTCCTGAGGGCTTGCATTCAGAAACGGCAACATTTTCAATTTTAGTGGGTTATGCAACCTTGGTTCTTCATTAAAAATTATACACATATACACGGCCTGTCCTTACATACTCCAGTAAATTCCCATGTCTCTAGCTTAAACACAGAGTCTGTAGTATCCATAAATAGCGGGGTTTTGTCCCAGAACATCACACAAATTCCCAACGTGTCTTAAAACGTGCACAGAAAATTCACAAGAATTATGGTATCATTTAAATAATTATGACAAGTCCGCACTGTGAGTTATACATCTTTCTTAGAATCATATTCTGGCCAACAGGGGTGTGTCTTTTCAGGTCACATGGTGTAGAAACCAGTTTATCCAGTTTCTGCCAAGCTCAGAGACCCTGCCCCTCCCAGCTTCTGCCAAGAGGAGGCTGTTTTACGGTCCCCCCAATAAACCATCTGCCTGAGTCAAGGAAGGGCTTTGTTCAAAAGGAAGCCATTTACGACTACCCTAATAAACCATCTGCCTGGGCCCAGGACAGGCCTTTGTTCAACTCCCTGTAGCTGCTCCACCCCTAATCTAATCAGAGAGGTGACAACTCCTTTTGGCAAGGGGAAGAGTGGCTGAGCAGATTTTAACTCCTGTGTGGGTAGATGTCAGGCAGAATTCAGTTTCATTAAGCCAGGTTTCAGATAAAATGTCACTTTTTGTTCCCCAGTTTAAGTCAAGACAATTTTTACACATGCAGCTAGAATGCTGATTCTAAGTTCAAAACTATGACATTTCAACAGTGACAAACTATGTGCCACTCAAAGTAGGTCACTCAGTTAATTTAAACATTTTCGATTTTTTGTAGTTTTAAATCCAGTTTCAGTTAGGCTGCTGCAGACCTGCAGAGCTCAGCCAGTCTTGTTATGAACATTGTTTTGGGGCTCTTCAACTTCCCAGATTTAGTATGCACACATACTTCATTCTGCCAGATGTCCGCTGGTGTTCAGTGAGATTTTTGGATGTGTTGCAATGTTTGAAACTAGGCATTTTGAGCTGGCATTCAGGGAAACAAAAGGTGATTTTAAAGTGCGTTTTTTCCTTTGGCACACATTTCACTCATGGCACCCCGGCCCATCCTGCTTGCACTGGTGGGTGGCAATTTAGGCAACCATTTTAGTGTGCACAAACTGCATGGTTCTCCTAGATTCTGGTGCACATGTGGGCTTTTTGGCCATCTTGGATTTTCTAAGCCCACAGCACCAAATGTTGCACTATGATAGCTCAAACGTGGGTCAGGACACCCAACAAAGCAACAGGCAAATGATCCATGAAGTGTGAATGGTGCACTTGTTCCGGGCTCTCTTATAACAGATGGATGCTACAGATGTTGATGTTTTCTTAATTTCCGGATGCAGTCTTAAGTACCGAAAAGGTTGTTAAAAGCGTTAACGACCTTTTCGGTACTTAAGGCCTATTCTGAAGGTGGCACATTCTTCCAAAGTTGGTATGAATGTGCCACTTTTGGAATATATGTGACGATTGCTAGGATGGCGTACATATACGGTACCGGTTCGGTACCGGTATTGTGGAGGAGTGCCACAAGAAGCATTGTTGCAGTGCAGATGGGCACACCAGTAAAGTAAGCAGCTTCAATGTTGTATCCTGCAAAGTTGAACCTGCTTACTTCTTACTGGTGTATATTAAAATGTTCACATACACCCATGCTCTCGGCAGCAGGTTCATAAAATAATGATTATGTTGTTATTTTACAAAAGTGCTGCAGAGATTTCTGCATTGTGCCCATTATGCCCAAAAACAGGCGCAACGACGGTGGTGCACTGTCATGCACTACGAGGACACCCAAGCCCACTTGAGAATAGTGGTGGAGCCAGGACGTCCTGATTTGGCGCAGTGATTCATGCTCTTTAGCACGCTCGCTGTGCCAACTTGAGAATCGGGCCCTCAGAGGAGATCTCTGAATTCAGCCTTTACGAGCCGGTTTAGGTCTAGCAGGACGAGAGTTTGCTCTTTTGGATAGCCTAATGGTGAGGCGATAAGTATGAGCTCACAATATAACTCAACTTTTAATAAGCAAAATGTGAAATCGTTGCGATTTGTCTCTGTTTCTGACGGCATTAACGCAGAATGCAAATCATGATCTTTGCGGCCTGTTCCTAGCTGCACTAAAGATGTGTGCAATCATTCAGTCGGTCTTCATTCCTGAGCGCACTGTGTAAATAACCCACACACTGCAGTTGTCACTGTCTGTTTTTGACTGCACCAAGAATGTTATTCAAATAAAGGTGTCCTGTACAACATATGTTCTGGTTGCAAAAAGCAAATGAAACAGGCATTGCTGTTCTTCGTCTGTATGGTTTTACTAAGTGTAAGATACATTCAAGAGTGAATAGTGTCTGGGTCCGATTCAAGGAAGGGGGCGCCTAAATGGCACAAAGTCTGCTCGCCGAGAAGGACCCAGCATGAGCCGTGGAGCATAAAAATGTCTGCGCGTAATGCGTATTCATAGAACTAAAGACGCATTACTAGCCGTCGCTCAAGTAAAAACAAGCAGTGCAGGGAACACCCACAACACTAGCAAAAGTACAAACACGGGGCAAGCCTCCGCACCACCCCTGGCCCACCATCCAGTACCCATGTGAGAAAGCGCGCCTCACCTCGCAAGCCAAGGCAGCACCCCAGCAAAATCGCATGTCTCACCTCGCAAGCATAGGCTGCACCCCAGTGAAATTGTATCACCTTGCAAGCCCAGGCTGCACCCAGTGAAAAGGAGGACCCCGAATGCAGGAGTCCTCCCTTGCAAGCTCAGGCCACACCTCAGCAAAAACGCGGATCCTCCCTCACAAGCACAGGCTGCACCCCAGTGAAAAAGCGGGTCCTCCCTTGCAAGCCAAGGCTGCACCCAAAACACAGTTCCTCCCTCGCAAGCACAGGATGCATCCCAGTGAAAATGTGGGTCCACCCTCTCAAGCCCAGGCTGCACCCCACCGAAGCAAGGCTCCTCCCTCGCAAGCCCAGACTGCACCCCAGCAAACTCGCGCGCCACACCTTGCAAGCACAGACTGCACCCTCCAGACTGGACACCACCTCCCAGGCCCCCTCACCTGTGACATCCCCCAGGCATCCCACTCCAGACTGGACTCCACCCACAGGCAGCCCCCTCCAGACTGGATACACCCCACAGGCATGCCCCTCCAGACTGGTCACAACCCCCAAACCCCTTCACCTGTGACCCCCCAGGCAGCCCCCGCCCAGACTGGGCACCCCCCACTGACATCCCCTGTCCAGAATGGGCACCCCCCACAGGCTGCTCACCCCAGACTTGCACCGCCCCCCGCCCCCAAACAGCCACCTCCAGACTGGACCCCCACAGGCAGCCCCTCCAGACTGGACACACCCCCAGGCAGTCCCCTCCAGACTTCCCCCCCGGAAGCCCACTCCAGACTGGGCACAACCCAGGCATTCCACTCCAGACAGGACACCCCCCACAGGCAGGACCTGCCAGACTGGACGCACTACACAGGCAACCCACTCCAGATTGGACACCCCCACAGGCAGCCCACTCCAGACTGGACAACCCCCAGGCAGCCCACTCCAGACTGGGCACCACCCTCAGCTAGCCCCCATCCAGACTAGACACTCCTCCCCAGGCAGCCCCCTCCAGACTGGAGACCCCCCCAGGCAGCCCACTCCACACTGGGCACCCCCTGCAGGCAGCCCACTCCAGACTGGACACACCCAACAGGCAGGCCCCTCCAGACTGGTCATCTCCCACAGGCATCCCACTCCAGCCTGGACACCACCCACAGGCAGCCCCCGTCCAGACTGGACACCCCACAGGCAGCCCACTCCAGACTGGACACCACCCACATCAGCCCTCCCAGACTGGGCACCACCCATCAGCCCCCCCTCACCAGTGACACCCCCCAGGTAGCCCCCATCCAGACTGGGCACCCCACCCCCCTCAAGCAGCCCATTCCAGGCTGGACACCCCCTCAGGCAGCCCCCTCCAGACTGGACACCCCCCACTGGCAGCCCACTCCAGACCGAACACACCCCACAGGCAGCCCACTCCAGACTGGACACCATCCACAGGAAGCCCTCTCCAGAGTGGATACCCCCCCAGGCAAACCCCTCCAGACTGGGCACCACCCCTCAGCCCCCCTCACCTCTGACACACTCCAGGCAGCCCCCATCCAGACTGGGCACCCCCAGAGGCATCCCACTCCAGACTGGTCACCTCCACAGGCAGCCCCAATCCAGACTGCCCCCCCTGCCCCCCAGGCATCCCACTCCAGACCGAGCATCCCCCCAGACAGCCCCCTCCAGACTGGACCCCCCTACAGGCAGCCCCCATCCATCTAGACAGGACACCACCCACAGGAAGCCCCCATCCAGTGTGGACCCCCCAGGCAGCCCAATCCAGACTTGGCACCCCTCCCAGGCAGCCCACTCCAGACTGGACACCCCCCACAGGAAGGCCCCTCCAGACTGGACACCCCTTCCCACAGGCAGCCCACTCCAGACTGGACACCACCCACAGGTAGCCGTCTCCAGAGTGGATACCCCCCACAGGCAGGCCCCTCCAGACTGGACACCACCCCTGAGCCCCCCTCACCTGTGACATCCCCCAGACAGCCCTCATCTAGACTGGGCACCCCCACTGGCAGCCCACTCCAGACTGGACACCCCCCACAGGCAGCCCACTCCAGACTGGACACACCCCACAGGCAGCCCCTACTCCAAACTGGACACCCCCACAGGCAGCCCCCATCCAGACTGGACACCCCCCCCCAGGCAGCCAACTCCAGACTGGACACCCCCCCCCCAGGCAGCCAACTCCAGACTGGACACCCCCCACAAACAGCCCCTGTCCAGACAGGACACCCCCCACAGGCATCCCACTCCAGACTGGGCACCCCTCCCCCAGGCAGCCAACTCCAGACTGGACACACCCCACAGGCAGCCCCTGTCCAGACTGGACACACCCCACAGGCAGCCCACTCCACGCTGGACACCACCCACAGGCATCCCCTGTCCATACTGGACACCCCCCCACATGCAGCCACTCCAGACTGGACACCACCCACATGCAGCCCCCTCCAGACTGGATACCCCTCACAAGCAGACTCCTCCAGACTGGGCATCACTCCTCAGCCCCCCTCACCTGTGACAGCCCCCAGGCAGCCCTGTCTAGACTGGGCACTCCCAAATGCAGCCCACTCCAGATTGGACACCCCCACAGGCAGCCCCCTCCAGACTGACACCCCCCAGGCAGCCCCCTCCAGACTGGATCCCCCAGGCAGCCCCTGTCTAGACTGGGCACTCCCAACTGCAGCCCACTCCAGATTGGACACCCCCCTCCAGACTGACACCCCCCAGGCAGCCCCCTCCAGACTGGATCCCCCAGGCAGCCCCCTCCAGACTGGATCCCCCCAGGCAGCCCACTCCCGACTGGACACCACCCACAGGCAGCCCCAGTCCAGACTGCACACCTCACAGGCAGCCCACTGCAGACTCTACATCACCCACAGGCAGCCCCCTCTAGACTGGACCCCCCACAGGCAGCACCCGTCCAGACTGGAAACCCCCCAAAGGCAGCCCACTCCAGACTTGGCACCTCCCCAGGCAGCCAACTCCAGATTGGGCACCACCCCTCAGCCCCCTCACCTGTGACACCCCACCTCCAGGCAAACTCTGTCTAGACTGGGCACCCCCTCCACAGCCCACTCCAGATTGGACACCCCCCACAGGCAGCCCCCCCCGGACTGTATCCCCCCAGGCAGCCCCCTCCAGACTGGACCCCCCCCAGGCAGCCCCGTTTAGACTAGACACCCCCAGGCAGCGCCTTCCAGACTGTACACCCTCCACAGGCAGCCCACCCCAGACTGGACACCCCTATAGGCAGCCCACTCCAGAGTGGAAACCCCCCAGTCAGCCCCCTTCTGACTGAACACTTCCCAGGCAGCCCCATCCTGACTGGACCACTCCCCCCCTAAGGCAGCCCCCTCCAGACTGGACATCCCTGGCAACCCCCATCAGACTGCAAACCCCCCAAGCAGCCCGCTCCAGACTGGACATCACCCCAGGCAGCCCCCTTCAACATGGACACTCCCCACTGGCAGCCCACTAATGTCACTCTACCTGTTTTCTAAGAGTTTGGAGTCATGGTTCTGGAATTAAAGAAGCATGTAGCGATAATGAACGCAGCCTATTTCTTTGTCAGTGACAATGCATTGAGAATTGGGCAGCAGCCACACAGAGAACAATACATTATCCTGTGTGTTGTTTAATTGGTGTGCAGTAATAAAATCGCAGCAAAAAAGTCGTCTGGTTTGACCCGGTAAAGGCCCATTATACCATTTACCATTTAAGGGGAGCGGGCGCTGCAGGGGTGTGTGAGGATGTCCCTGCATACATTACATGGATTGCGGTGGGAAAAGCAAAACTTTTCTCTGCGATTATTTGTGTAAATGGCCATTTTTA
This sequence comes from Ambystoma mexicanum, assembly GCF_040938575.1. NCBI lineage: Eukaryota > Metazoa > Chordata > Amphibia > Caudata > Ambystomatidae > Ambystoma > Ambystoma mexicanum. Next base: position 195,553,692 of record NC_090938.1, read on the forward strand.
CCACGATTTTAACACATGGAACCGTGTAATCTAAAGGTCCTCCACGAAGAAGTGGGTTCTCCTAAGAAGAATTTGGAATAACCCAGAAAAAAAAATGCATTTTTGAAATCAACACATTTTGGGTGTATGAACACATTCACTGCATGAAGAAGTCACTCGTTAAGGTTACTCACTTCTGTCTAGTGTGCGGGTGAAGGCAGCCTTTGTTTGCCAGGACTGCTCCGTTTTGCACTATTTACAAACCCGGTTCTTCACCTGCTCTCTCACGGGCAGGCCGCAACAGCTCCTGTGACTATGCCTACTGGCGATCACTGCGATGTGAATTTTAGTCGTCGATGGGCACAAATAGACCAAAACTTTTGGGGGATAAAACCTCAGAGACTTTGGGTCAGATTCTCAAAACTTGTTCTCTTCTCCTCACTTGCCCTACAAAAAAGAAGAGGCGTCCCAAACTCACGAACAGGATTCCCTTTCAAAGGCCTTGAAATGAGGTTAATTCTCCTGGGCCTTCTGAGACAGACGCAGAGAGAGGGGTTATTTCTGACTCTGTCGTGTTTCCTTTTTTTAGTGTGAATGCCATGGGTTATACGTGGCACTTGCATGACCATTCCCCAAACAGAGGGTCATTTCACAGAGACAGGCCCTTTATGGAACTGTCTCTGTGAAATACGGTCCCAACAAGCACATGGTTGCTGTGAGACTGCATAAGTGTCGAGAGCGTGCTATCGCTCATGCAACATCGCCGCCAGCGCTTGCTTCCTAGAGTATATTCCATCAATTTAAGCACCGTATTTTATGGTTCTTAGAATGGTACAACGTCCTTTCATCGCAGGACGTTTTTTCGCAGGATTTTTTACTGCAAATTTTTTATCAAAAAAAGCCATCGAATTTTTTTTGGGAGGGTTAAAAAAAATATATGTATGGGATGTGGGTGTTTGGTAATAGATAAAAACTGAAAGGAAATGGAGGCTTGGGTGGGAACTCCCAAAACATTCGATGGGTTTTTTCGATAAAAAATTTGCAGTAAAAAACCCTGCAAAAAAACGTCCTGCGATGAAATGACATGGAACCCTAAGAATGACACTTGCAAAGCTGCTGGCCGTTCTCTGCTTGGCCTGTGTGAGCTAGCACAGGTGTGTGTATTCGTGTGAGAGAGCGAGGCAGCCTCAAAAACCTGAAGATACTTTCTTTGAGCATTAGAAAATCGCAGGTGTTACCCAGACTGTACACTATGCAGAAAACGGCCAAAGCCATTTTCACATAGATGACATGCAGGAATTTCGGCTAGGACAAAAAGAATAATGGAACATTTTGTGGGGAAATTGACGCAGAAAAAAACGTGCAAGCATTGTGGGGAAATTGATGACCCAGAAACAGACGTGCAAACATTGTGGGGAAATTGACCCAGAAACAAACGTGCAAACAGTGTGGGGATATTGACCCAGAAACAAGCAGGCACAGATCACAGTGGCAGGTTATGGAGCAGCCTCTTATTCTGCTGAACTATCACTGATTTCGACCCTTGCAGCTCCATCAACGCAGAGCCTGCTAATGCAGGTTCGAATCCCGGCAGTGCCAAACTCAGCCTTTCATCCTTCAGAGGTCCATAAATGAGCACCACACACCGTGGGTAATAATAAGCAGCACTCAGATACCTGAGGGTTCGTAGCGCTATATAAATGCCAAATTATTATTATTATTTCCGCCCTGGCAGCTGCAGAGGGATTTCCACCCTGGCAGCTGCACAGCCCTGAAGGAGGAAAGCACAACAAATACAATCATGGCGCTGTTACCTCAGACAGGCGCCGTCTACCACTCCGCGCGGACAGCAAAGGATGGAGTGATTAGCAAGCAGCGCAAGATCACCTGCATGCTTTTTTTGTCGCCTTCTAAAGAAAATTGATTTTTTCACTACAAGGTTGCCTTCCCACTCAATTACCTTTTTTGTTTCGGTGCAATCAGCAGTAAATCTTTGCGGCCCTTTAAAGAGTGGGTGATGTGTCCAGTCACACCAAGTCACCTGCATACCACCAGTGCCAGGTTAGCAGAGGCTGGAGGTGCACTGCTGCAGGGAGACCTGGCACGATGCAATATAATGCAATGTTGCTTCCAAGAAGAGCTTACATCAGTGGTCTGCAAACTGTGGGCCTGGAGGGTGAGGGTGCTGCGAGGCTCTTCTAAAGATGATCTAATGAGTAGTTTTAATAGACAATATAACAGAAATGGCATCTGGGGGCCCAGTAGCAATATTTTTACTCAAGGGGGCTCAGCAACAAAACATTTACTCGTTGGGAGGGGGCAGGGGGTAGGCATAACAAAGTATGAATACTACTGGCTTATGTTGTATTTCCATTTCAATGTTAATGAGAATAACACAGTGCCTTGTTAAGAGTTGTGCCATAATGCTAAAAGAAGAGGTATTTTGGAATACTGTCCCTTTTACCGGACTGCACAATGAAGGAATTTGGAACCCAGATATATTGATAAAGCGTGAAATAGTAAAGTGTTAAGGACTCATGCAGTATCGCCCCTTGTCCCGAATGGAGTCCAATGGGACACTAAAATGGGGAGTATTACTGTTGCAGGACATGGTAATGGCAACTCAGCTCAGACTTATTACTGTATGTAATTGTGAGGAATTCGACCATCTGCAGAGGGATTGTGCGCTCGCCCAGGCTTTTTTGAAATTTAGTGAGAAATGGAATGATGGGCGATCAACTTCGGAAAAAGTGTGGGGCTATTCCCCACACATTTTCCTATGCTCGCTGCAGAACAAACACATTGTCGAGTGTACTCTGGAGACACAGCCTACAGGCATAGTTCCCTCTGTCACATTAAGCTGGAATGTGACAGCCAGGAGTACATGAAAGCATCTTAGGAAGGGGGGAGGCCTTCCTCCTGCCAGCCTAATTAAGTATCAAAGGCCCCATGGATTCCATGGATTTTCCCTGCCCATTGTAGTTCTGTGTGGTGGCAGCGCATACTGATCAGAGTTAATTGAAACAGGCCTGCAAAGAGGCCTGGTCATGGAACTAACAAAGGGTAGGAAACCCCAACAACTTTTTGATATGCAATGTGTCAGCTTGAAGCTAGCTCACATCCCTCGGTATGAAGGGCAGTGAATATTATATCTGAGACACTGTTTACAGTAGGCAACCCCTGCAAGGGGAACCCCTTTCAGAGAGAAGAAGAATGTGAGTTGATGGAGACAGAAATTCTGTTCTCACCACAAACTTCGGGGGTACCTGTGCTTTGATCAGGAGCCATAGAGAGCTCAATTAACCAGAGAGAGACACTTTTATCCACAACACACACAGGAAGATGCGTGGGACTTAATACTACATGTTGTCACCCCTACATTTCCTGTTGCAAAGCACTCTGGTTATGACCTCACACATAACAGAAGATTGTTGATGGGGACCCAGGATTGGTTAATTAAGGTAGGCTTAGCCCGCACCAATCACTATGACCCATTTGTCTTTAAAGGAGGGTTGAGCCCTTCTTTTTGCAGATCATCTGATGACTTCAACAGGAGTAAGAAGAAGGGCTAATTTGGACCCCGCTTGGAGGTAGAGTCTGACTTACAGTTTCTGCCAGTGAAGGAAGGCCCGGAGATCCAAGAGGGAAGCATGATCCCACCCTGTAACATCTCCCAGGGAACAGAGGTGGATACTGACCTCAGAGGACCCATCCAGCAGTTCCAGAACCGTTACCCAGTCAGCACACAACATGCCCTGCTAGGTTCTGCCAGCAAGCTTCCAGGGTGAGAAGTGCCTCTGACAAAAGGATAAGGCTGTTGCCTGCAAACACTCTTCTCAGCTTTGGGCCATTCGCCTTGGACGTCAGGAGCCCAGCGAAGAAGCTGGGAGGAGTGCCACGGCAAGCACCAACCAGCGTCCATCTTTTAAGGACATTTCCGAGCCATTTGAGTCCTCTGTTAGCGAGAACTTCATTTCTGTGCTAATTACTTTCAACCTTGGAGACCCTCAGCTCTTTTGCTGGATTTAGGGATTGTGATTTTTTTCCTCCCGAGTGAGTGGGACCTGTTTCTCAGTCTGTTCTTGGATTTTTCCTGACTAGGATTTTTGTGTTTTACTGTTTTATGGAGTCTGACTAACTCTCGCGAACATAGCTCAGCGGCAACGTACTTGCCTTGGAAGCAAGACGAGACACAGCACCACAGGCTCGATCCCTGGGTCCATGCTTAGAAACCTCTGGGTATTAAGCGCGTTATAAATAACATCTCATATCATAGGCAACTGCTTTTTGCATAGTGATGCAAAGCACCTTAGGTGCAGTGCCTGTCAGAAGTCCCTTGGACTTCTTTTAACGTTTAATTGCATTTCCTTGGGTGAAATACAGTTCCCAAGAAAAGTAAAATGATCACTGTCTTACTTGCCTTTTTATTTGTGGGACCAGCATACACCACCCTATGTGGAGTACTGGGGGGTTACTTAGTAATTCCCTATTCCACATCTCGTGTGACAATTTCTGTTACACTAACAGACTTTAAATGGCTGGTGGCAGTGGTTTACTTTTACTACGAGTGTGCATTTCTACCACAGGCTGAACCATCAACTGCAGGACAGCACCCACAGGCGACATTTGTTTCCAAAATGGCCCCTGTCTTCTTCTTTCACCATTTTCTGGTTGTTTGTTCTTTCATGGCTTTTACTCTGTACGTTGAAACAGGTTTGCGCCCTTCGTGTGTTTTTTTGGCGGGCTTCAACCCTGAAGCCTGCCCAGGCTCCAGTGTGTCTGGAAAGGCAGGAAGTGAGGGAGGGTCCCAAAACTCCCCTTTCCTTTGTCTCTAGGTGTGCCTGAGTGAAACCAGTCCTGATTGGCAGTGTGATTGACAGCCTAGGCTATGAATGAAAGGGAAATCGCATAAAAAGCAAGGCTTTTGGGACAAGAGGTATAGTCGACCATTGGAGAGGAACAGCTGATGAAGAAGACATGAGATGCCTGCAGCACCCTCCTGGACTGATAAGTGCCCGGTGACGCCCTGCAGCTGTGCTGACCCCGTTTTCAAATTGACTGGGAAGACCTGCATGGAAAGACTTCCTCCCTTAGGCTGGTGGGACCAACTAGCCTCAAGACAAACTTCCATTTGGCTTAACCCTCGACTTGCTGTGCTGCACCAGAGCTGCAGAAGCCCAACACCAGGGTTTCTGTGGCCATTGACGAGTGCATCATCTTGCAAAGTCTGAAACCAGCCAAATCTTCGTGGGCATCCAGAGAACTCTGTAGAAGCAGGAAATCTTGGGCCAAATTTCCCTTACCAGAGTCCAGGACGGAGGGAGCAAGCAACGTCCAACCAGAGCTTTTCGTTCTTGATTGATGCTGAGGAAAAGGCACCAACACATGAAGTGCCACTGGAATAAAGGAAATCCATTGCTGGGGAGCCCCTCTCCTGAGTACTGCTGCAGGAGCCCACCAGACGTCCTCCCTTACGTCACCACAACAAATGTCCAGGAACAAGGGTCTGCCAAACTGTAGCCAGGAGGAATCCAGCTGCAACATTTTTCTTCGAATGACAGGTACGGCGAGGCTTGAGGTGTTCACCTTTTAGCCTTAAATTGTGCTTCCTATTTGGGAAGTGCTTTTCTGGAGTTGATCTCAACTCACCTTCACCGGCCTAACAGCTTGTGCTCTCTACAAAGTAGCTCACTTGAGTTACAGTGATGTATTCTGAACTTACTAACTTTGTCAAGACTTTATCTAAGAAGAAGTGCATCAGAAGTATTAACTCTGGCTGTCCTGGCTCCCTAAAGGCACTCTACTGAACCTACCGGCTTTGGCAGTACTTGTTCCCTCATAGGTTATAATAATTGTTGACACTATTATTGCTGGGATAAAAGTCTACCCGCCTCCCTTTGGGAAATTGTAATATTTTTACAAACTATTGAAAGTATGTTCTAAATTTTATTCTAACCTTTCCTACCTTAAACAACTCAGTAACTGAATATGTAATCGAAATAAGTGCAATACTGACCTTTACTGAAGTCACTCCATGTGCTGGAACATGAGTTAGTATAAGAAAAGTCTTTACCAACTTTTATTGTCTTATAAAAACGGAATCCTAACTTTGATTGAATGTTACTAGTAGATACAGCTTTTTTTAAACAATGCTTATTGAAACCTTGTGTATATTATAAATAAATATGTGTATATATAACTTTAAGTGTGTAAGTGTTTCTTCGTTACTTGTACTTACTGATTTCAATTGTACAGCTCTACAGCTCACATTACTAGTCTTAATATAAGCCTGACTGCTCAGTCAAACTACCAACTTGTGTATTACAGGCCTATATTAAAAGGTAGGTTACCTAATTCCAAGAAGATAAGTCTTGTGTAGTCCTCAAAAAGTGCACTGCACTAATTCTTACCTACCACCCTCGAACTGTGAACGGCTGCACCACTGACTGTCACGCTGCAGTCACTAAAGCCGCCTGAGACTCCTCGACCAGTGTTCGAGATCCACCAACCAGCAAAGAGACAACAATTCTTGACCCTGAGTCGTCGTGTAAACCAGCCTGCAGACGACCATCCAGACTCACTTGTTGAACTGCCTGCCACCAGATACCCGCAGCTGCCTCCTGTCTTGACCTCTGTCGCAGAAGCTGCAAAGCGTCCTGGAACTGACTTGACACTGTTGAACATCAAGATCATCTCAAGCACCAGATACATTGTGGTTCTGTCCCCCTGTTCCTTCCCCAAAGGCCAATAGTGACATTTACATCCCCTTGCTTCCTTGGTGCTGATACCAAATAACCTTGAACAGTTAAGACTGATTGCTCTACCGACTACCATCCTTTCATTATCCAGAGTGCATCCCTTTCCTTCGTGAAACTGTCTGTCCTCTGTGTTACTTTACAGGGTGGGTTGTATTTTGTATTGCGCTAAAACTGTCTGTTGTAATAATAATAAAGTAAATATTGTTATACAACTTTAACTGGACAGTCCCTTTTATCATTGGGTAATAATTGTATTTTCACCTTGTTGCAACTAACCAACGATCTACGACCTTGCTGAGATAAGCCTGCAGTTCCATCCATGTTACCAAAATTGGGCAATGAGGCTTATAATTTACTTGTGTTTCCAATCTGTTCAGATCCCTTCTAGTGTACGAGAGGTGTGGGGCTGATTGATGGTTGTCTAGTCTCATACAACACGTATACACACCACCTCCACTCTCAGTGCCCTGAGGCAGAATGTTTCTACCTGTGGGGTGAGATAAAATACATTACAAAAATAAAAATAATAATAGCAACCTGCTTTAAATGTTGAGCAAATATATTTATAATCAAACCCCTAATTTGTGATGCATTATGCATAATGTGATGCTAGATTTAAAATGCTGTGCAGCTGCAATTTTCCATCATCATTTGAAGTTCACAAAGTAACTATTCTCAGGAAAAAAATGAAAAAAAAGTTTACTTAAAACAACACAGTCTAAAAAATGAAAATGTATCCGGCACAGTCAACAGTCGCCTTCTCTAGCGGTCCTTTGGCCTCAGCATTACACACCGGCCTCCAGTCTCCCGCCTCTATGTTCACAATAGCACTGATGTTGCTGAATGGATACAGGATACAGGAAGTAGCCAATGACAGTGTAGAGTGCCGCACAGAGCTTGGAGGTATGAGACAACTACCACTGATGTCATGGTGAAGACAATCACCTCCCCCAAACTTTCAAAAAGGCAGACCAGGCAGCCGGTCTTACATCTTCTCAAAACAGGACCTACTTAGTTCCGTCTCAGAACCTCATTTAGCTGCTAAGTAGGTAACATGTTTCTAATGAACCATTGGTGGAAAATGAATGCTCTGCCGAGATGGCCTCCCTGTCGGATGGTGGACTTGGCAAAATTTCAATTCAATATTACTATAAGTGTATGACATTACTATGATGCTGAATGCAGCTGGTGCCCATTACTCCCAGGAGTTAAAACAATGATATTTAAACTTTCATCAATGTTGCATCATTTAGGAGTACTCTATAGTCTAATGATGAAAGTGTGCTTTATTCTCCCTCTGCTTCTTGAGGCCGCAACACTCTACAATATCATTATAATAAGCTAAGACTAGGTTCTCCAAAAAGGTATAAGGATTACTACATCACTGACCCCATACAGTCATACACATATCATCCAGGTTTCACAGCATCCATTTTGAATATTACTCATAAAAAGGGACAATGATATATATGCCTAACGCACATTCCATAATTTGAAATGAAAAAGTGTCCACATTCCCCGCCGCAGTAAGGTTCACAAACTGATTTCATGAAGACATTTGGAGAGAGATAAATACTTTATTCGGTTTTCACCATTTACATCAAAATAGGACACAATATAATAAAACAATATAGAAAATGTTTTAAAAGAGAGTCATCGTTGGCCTCAAGTAGAAACAATGCAGTTCATAATAGAGAAAGGGCCTCATTACGACCCTGGCGGAAAGTTACCGCCAGGGCCGTGACTTTACCGCCATGGTGCTAACTACGTTAACACCATGGCGGTAAGGGGATTTACCGCCCCATTCCGACCTTGGCGGGGCGGTAAATCCCCAATCCCCATTTACCCTTCCCCATTCCCATTTTTGCCCCATAGGGCATAATGGGAGTGGGGAAGGCGTTAATTACGCCACCGTAAATTACGGTGGCGTAATTAACACCAAGTTCCCTTACCGCCATGGATTTTTACACCCGCTAGAAGCAGGTGTAAAATCCGCCATGGCGGAAAGGGAACTCGTGATTGGCGGTAAGGGGTCGGCGCAGCTAACGATGGCGCTAACCCCTTACCGCCAGGGTCGTAATGAGGCCCAAAGTGAGCTGTTAAACTACACACGATTTGATAAAGCTTAAAATGTTCTTTCCATGTGTTTAGAAACCTTGCTAATATACTTAGATAAGTCATTAATAAAGCAGCCATCGACGCAAGACAGAACAAAATTCACGGCATCAATCACATGCTTAATATTATTAGCCCTGAAGTGGCTCTTTAGCATTTTACAAATGCCTTATCATATCATATCATGCACGTCTGACATCTAGAAACTTCCAGCTTATAAATAAAACATGAGTTAGATCCACATCCGCCCCACTGCCGCAAGTATTTGGAAGTGTTTGAATGACGTTTTTGAAGGTCTTTCACAGATATTTTTATTTTTATTTCATTGAGCACTTGTATAAGGTGCTTTATACAACATAATTGTGTTTCAAAGCGCCAGATCCTGCCATTATGTGGTTCTACTAATATTTAGCTTAAGGATCATTTTATGACGTGCATTTTACATAACAGCAATGCGTCTACTTTTATCTGTTGAAATGAGTGTACACATGTATAAAACAAGGTACCTTCCTGCACAGGTCTCATTCTTATGATTACAGCTTTTGCTTTGCTGTCCAAATTCGGTTCTTAGCATCATAAAACCCGCATAGCGTTGCCAGCTCACCATTTCCTCTTGACATGTTCCAGCCAACGAAATCTCATCACTTTATACGGTGCACTGGGCCGGCCCAATTGGATATTAATCTTTTTGTTTTGCTTAGCAGCTCTTATGTGACCATAGATTCAATAACTTAATCCGCTGTGATCCGCTGTTAATAAAGCTATTACTTTCAAATGGGTTGTCCGCTCCATTCATTAAGGATTTAGTTCCTCCTTACGAGTTTGCGGTATTAGCAGCTCTAATACTATCCAACTCAATTACCATCACCTCCGGTAGTAAGTATGGTATTTCCGCAAGATTGCTCGGTTTGGTGGTTTCCCTTAATAGAGTTTTATTGGAGGTTTTTGGGGAGATTGTCGGAATTACCTTAGCAGCTGTAATGCTACATTTTCTAGAGGAATACGGACCATGTCCAACGAGGCATTTTTCCATATCTGGTATATATGGGGGTTGAACCCCATAATCAGTCAGAGATGTAAAACATGGAGTATTCTGAAACTACACCTTTCTTACTGGGTCTGTATTGTTGTTTTTTGCTTGAGCTTTATGTGGCTTAACTGATTGTTACAGACATGGATGACCTTGTTCTCGTTCTTAGGGTTTTGCTGTATGCAGCTGCATGTGCATGAGGGCTGAGGTACACTCTACTGCAAATTATAAGGAGTCTGCAGGTCACCAAGGATTTTCTTCATAAGGTGACAGGACTCCAAGGACCCCTGCAATATCCTTACAATGTGTTTGTACTTATTTGAAGAACAGCGATGTACATTTCTATCAGAAGTGGCTTGCAGTAACACACTTACAGATGGCTGAGGCATTCCCACGAAGGATGCCTGTACAATAGCACCTTGTTGATTAAAGGTGTGAGCTCTAGTTTACAAATGTGGAAAAAAGAAGGACATATACCAGGGGCAAAACAAAACAAAGAGAACTATATATATAGGTAACTTAAAAAGGTAACATTTACTTAGGGGCAAGTGCTTCATACTCAAGAGAAGTACAATACCAATATACAAATATACATCACTGGAGAGAGCTATGGGGTTAGGGTAGGGAGGATAGGGGGAGGGCAGAGGGAAATCCCTTTTTAGCAAGTAAATGTAACTAAAGTATCAGAAAGTACTTTGTTCTTTATAATACATGGTCAAACCAGTGTCTTCTTATGTGACCTTTTAATCTGCCTTGTGCAAAAAAATATATTCAAATTGCTAATATGTTGACTAAATGTAGAACCTGAGAAGTTGGTAAAAAATCTAAACTCTGCGCCGTGTGATGTGTTCGAAATATTTTAGATAGATGAATAAACTATCCTTTTAGAAGCTTGTTTTGTGTTTCAGAATAAGCACTACTATGCAACTCGGTTCCCGCTCTCTTGTGGCAAAGACCAGCAGTGCACTAAACAGATATATACCACAAATGCAGCCATATGTACCAACTAATGTCTGTAACTTGACATAAAAGGAAATCAAAAGAACGGAATCTGTAAAGCTTGTCATGGCTTGATGTAGACTGTGGAATTTCTCTTAGAGTTGCCTTGCACACAATCTGCTGTCTCTGGCAGCAGCTATTGTGATGTCACAATTCAACTAGAAACTCACACAGCCACCTCTTGGCACAGCAATCCGTACACACTTCACCACACCACAACAACAGATTATCAACCCATAACCTGGCACAACAGCACATGGGAACTTGTACAGACCCGAAAACCACACTTAAGCTGAACGAACGGTGCAAACCGAACTGAAGCTGCAACAGGACATCACAACTCTCACTTTCCTATTCCCACAAAACTCTACTAACGCCGCCGCCCCCCCCACACCTCCTTTTCTACACACTCTCATTTTCAGATCCACCAGATTGCCAGGGGACCACTTCGGTGGTGACAGTGCCCGTTACAAATATCTTTAACATTAACATTAACATGATATGACTAGTGATATCATTCTTATTACAGATCTAGAACATTACCCACAGGCCTTTATAAAGATTGCAGGCTTCCATGGATTACAAACCTGTTAGTTTATTTTTCTGTGCAACATTTTGCAAGGTCATTCCTGACGGTTCTGTTATTTTTTCAACAGGAATTCTGCTGAAGTACTTTACTTTGCCTGAATTCTGGCCAAAAAAGAAATAGATTTAAAAAAAAAAAATGTGTTTGATGGTGGTTCTGAACCAATGGATTTATTTTACCGTTTGCTTGTTAGGCACTTGTGCAGCAAGTAAAATACTGTTTCAAAGCGCCCACAGGGCAAGGGGAGGGAACAAGGGAGTGAAGTACATTACAAAATCTGCCCTTTCCCTACACTAATCCCCCTACCCCATCCGTTCCCCACCCATTTTAACCCCTTACTCCCATATAATTAGATGAGTTTTTGTCATCAGAATTCTAAAATAAAGTACTTCAGCAGCATTCCTGTCTAAAGAAATGGCTGGATACCTTGCTGACAGCTTCTCTTACCGTCTTTATTGATTTCAACATTTTGAGTTTACCGTATTTCTATGAATTATTTTAGATGTGATTTGACATCCATAGTAAAAAATAATCCAGGTCAGAAAATGTTCTTTGGGTTCACAGAAATTGCCCATTAGGGATAAGGGATATGATTTTTTGATATAATTTAACAGGATCATAACTCACAAATGAAATACAATTAGGAAGTCAGGTTCAAAGTTTAATGTTAAATAAAAAAGTCAGTTTTTTTTTTCTATTCAGGATGGACAGACAGTGCAAGCTTACTCTACATACCTTGTTCCCCAGAATAAATGCATAAGAGATGTAAGGATCCAGCCAAGAGAAATGTCTCTGTGTGAGACAAGTTTGGAAGTCAAACTCACGTTGATTTCACCAAAAATATGAATTATCAAATGAGTATTCTTTTATCTTTTTATTGTTGTATTGTTGTGTGCGCTAGTATTTTAAAAAGTATGTAAATTACTTTTTAAAGTTGCAACTAGCTTTGAATGTGTTGCGGCTGCTAATGGTTATATGCCTATATGTTATCCGAAATAAAGTAATTTTAAGGATAAAAAAAAGATTTTCAGTCTACAGCAAATTACACTTTTCCAGCTGTATGACAGTCTTCAGAAGAGAGAGTACTCGCGGTACCGCAAAGTAAAGATTGTAAAGCGTAGAGTTAGTTCTCTGGTTGTAATGTTTTGTCCCTGGTATATGTCCCACTTTTTACACCCTTATATAAACTTGCTCGCTACTTGTTCTCATCATAGTGCTATTGTACAGGCACTCCTCTGGGGGCACATCCACTATGTTTAAATGTGCTATTGTAATAGTAATTTCTGAAAGAAATTAACAACCCTGTTCCCCCAATAATACAGTAAGCACCCTGTGGTGGCAAAACAAGCCACTTGGGAGGTCAGGAACGCGGGCTGAAACTGTCGATCTCAGCCCGCGTTCCAAGCTGCCTGATGGCTGGTTCGCCAGCCCGCCATCTCCCACCTTACCATGTTCCCCCCCACCCTCCGTTCCCTTTTTCTTTACACTCCCCCCTCCCAACTTACCCCACTGCATCTGCAGCCACTCCTTCTGCTCTGCCCTGCCCTGCCCTGCCCTGGGATGGGCGCCATGGAATGGGAAGAGGGGCTCCGTATGGAGCCCCGCCTTCCCATTCCATGGCGGCCATCTATGACAGTCTTTTCTTACCGTGAATGGGACACCGCGAGGCGACCCACCCACAGAAAGAAAATACTTTGAATTAGCCCTGTCCCAGCCCACGGGACGGGTGCTAATAGTGTTAGCCACCTGTTCCAAGGCATGGAATGGGTGGTAAAGTCCCAGAGCCCTCATTAAAAGCAATCGCTTTGCTCAGGCCTTTAACTCATGCCCCGGGCCATTACCACCCATTGCAGCCCTTGGAACGAGTGGTGAACGCTATGATGTATCATTGGCTTTTGCACATTCTAAGAAGTGGTGGCTTGTGTATGAAATAGCTTTGCCACCAGAGTTTTGCTTATGTGCCAGAGGAGGTTCCTTGGCATTTACTATAGTCTTCAGTTCATTTGACTTATCACATACAATATGCACACTCTCCCAGTTCGAGTACGTCCTACTCATGTGACTCCTGTAAAGGGTTCCATGTCTTAAAAATCACGGCAAAAATGGCTGTGGGTACAAAATATTGCAGCAAAAATGCAGTGGTTTTGCTGCCACAATTATGTAAAGGATGCAGGAGACACCCCCACAACCCCCAGACCCATTATACCATTTAAGAGGTGCGGGGGACACCCCTGCAAACCGCGCTCCCTTTAAATGGTATAATGGGGTAAACCTTTACCGGGTCAAACTACAGCATTTTTGCCAGGATTTTATTACTTGATACCCTGTAAAGGAGTATTGCATCAGCAGTTAATGCATAACAAATATTCTATGTCTTGTGAACCAAAATTAAAAGAAAATGATTACTTGTGATGCTTATGCAATCCGAATATTTTAAATGTGCTCCCTTTGCAGTTTGACCATTAAGCGCAGAGTGAAATACTACAGCACATATATAATACACGGCAGCCGGCAATATCCATACAAGAGCCTATCAATAATGTTCCTATTACAGTCCAGCAGCAGCACAGCGACTGAACTGTAATAACGAAATGATAGCACTACTGCAACTGACCTCACCTATTGCCTGCAACTAGATCCAGCAAAGAGCCGAATCCTAGCCACGACTGGAGAGCATTCCTTCCTGTAGCACCTTTCTGTGAAGACTTTCCAGCCATTCATTGTTAGGGAACTCTTTATAGGAGGGTGCTTATTGTGTGCCCTGCTGTGGTTTAACACTGAGGAGCCAGAATCTACTTGCATGTTTTCGCCTCTTTTAAAACCACAAAACAGCATATTTTATTAAACTGCTTAAAACATCTGCTGACTTTTTAGAAGTTGTTTATTTTTTCATTAGAGTCAGCATTGAAGGGGATTAAGGTGTGAAATAACACACCCCTAATAGTGATAGTGCAAGAGACCTCAGAGCTCCTACACCTTATACTGGAACTCAGTCTTGGCCCTCAGGCTTGCAATATGGTTATCACGTGCATAAGGGGGTGCAGCATGCCACACCCGCAAGGCCAATGCAAGCATTCCACAACATATAACATAATGAACGTGATGTGCCCCTCCTGCAGAGCCTGTTTTCCAGGTGACAGCATTGACTCGCACTTTTGTATAGAATTGAGGAGGAGGGCACAGGGTTCTTTCAGCAACTCGTATTTATTTTTAAATATTTTTTGGGCGTTTAACTTTATTAACAGTTACACAACAACCGTTTAAGGCTTCATTCTTATAAGGAGAAGGGGAATGGGAAACTCTAACAGAAAATACGAAAGGAAAACATAAAAAGCAAATGTAATACACCAAACAATAATTAAACTAACTAAACAACTGGTCTTCTTGCCACTTAAGTGCGCTCGGGGGTCAGCCCTGGATCATTCAGACTGATCATAGGAGTTCGTCAAGTGTTGATTTGGCGGGAATATCTGGTTCTGTAGTTCTGTGGGTGCTTCCGTGGGTATTAGAATTAAGTCTAAGCCAATGGCATTTCTGTAGACGGGGAATGGCTCAGGGGGGCTTGTCATCTGACGGGTGAAATACGTCTTGTATTAGTGCCTTCCAGTCTTCAAACATTGGACTTGCCTCTCGTCCTGCCCTGTTTATCCTGTCTCCCCACACCTTAGTTTCTGCCCCTGACCAGTGTTCTAGCTCTCTGTACCATCTCTCGAAGTGCGGGCTTCTCTGGGATTTCCATGTCATTGCGATGGCTCTCTTGGCTAGCACACACACCATGTCCATAAGTTTCACTATGTGCTTCAATTTGCCTATTTTTGAGTATGCCCCGAGTAGGCATTCCTTCGGGGACCATGTGTATTGTGTCACTCCTGCTCCTCTGCAGGTTTGTTCTATTCTGGACCATAAAGTCTGGATCTTCGGGCATCCCCAGAACATATGCATCATCCCTGCTGCCTCTAATTTACATCAAAGACATAGTGGATCGGCTTCCTTGCTGATTTTGGCTATTTTCCCTGGTGTCATATATGTCCTGTATAATACTTGTAGTTGTGTTAACCTGAATTGGGCATTTCTCGACACCTCTCTAGGGTATGTTAGGATTCTGTCCCATTCCTTCTTGGTGATTTCCTCCCCCAGGTCCTTTTCCCACCTTGCCTTCAAAGTCTCGCTTTTAGGGTTGGGTCTGTCCGACAGTTGGGTGTAAAGCCAGGATATTGGTTTCCAGCCATCCCCTAGGTTGTATAACAGTGTGGTTAGGGGGTCTATCTCTGGTTCTTCTGGCCATTCTTGCCATCGTGTTTTGGTGCTTTCTCTGACTTTTCCATACCATAGGAATTGACCGGTGGGCAGTCTCTCCCTGGCCACCATAGTTTCAAATTCCCTGAAGGTTCCATCTTCATATGCGTCTCCCCAGGTGTAAATGCCGTGCCGCTCCCACTGTCTCATCGGGACTAGGTCTGTTTTCCCTTTGCATTCTCCTGCTGCTATCGGCATGTCTGCTGAGTAGGGGTGCACTCCTCTTTTATGCTTCTGGGTTCTGGCCCAGACCCTCTTGCCCAGTTCTACTAGCATTGGAGTCTCTCCCAAACACTCTGTCGGGATCCACAGTGTCTCCTTCAGGTTCGCTGGAGCTACATGTTGTCTGAGTAGCCTGGTCTCAGGGGTTACCTCATCGGCCATCCATCTAGCCACAAGGCTTAGTTGTGCAGCCAGGTAGTATTTTCCCAGGTCTGGGAGCTGGATTCCGCCTACTGTGTATGATAATGTCAATATGTTTAGGGATATTTTGTGTCTTGAGTTGTTCCACAAAAGCTCTCTCAGTAGTTTCTCCAGGATTCGGAAAAAGGTGAGGGGGATAAGGTAGTGTATGTTGTGGAAGCAATATAGAAATCTTGGTAGCA
Source organism: Ambystoma mexicanum (assembly GCF_040938575.1). Taxonomy (NCBI): domain Eukaryota; kingdom Metazoa; phylum Chordata; class Amphibia; order Caudata; family Ambystomatidae; genus Ambystoma; species Ambystoma mexicanum. Next base: position 195,570,060 of record NC_090938.1, read on the forward strand.
CTATCATTTTAACCACTGCGGCTCTGCCCATCATTGACAATGGCAATCTTGACCAGAATTTCATAGATTTTCTGAGCCCGTGTAGCGCTACTTATGTGTTACCACCGTGTGTCTGTTCTGGTGTGTGCCAGATGTTGACTCCCAGGTACCTAAAGGTGTGGGTCTTTCATTGGATTCCCACCTTTGGGAGGTCGGTTTCAATTCGTGTGGCTAGGTCTGCAAGAGGGAATATGCTAGATTTCTCTTTATTGAAGGATATCCCTGACACCTGGGCAAAATTCTCTAAAATCTCTAGGATTGTTAGCAGGTTGAGGTGGGGGTCTCTCAGATATAATAGGACATTGTCTGCATATAATGAAATAATGTGGTGTTCACCCCCTATTCTAATGCCGGCATCAAAGAATTGCTTTCTCATGTAAATGGCTAGTGGTTCTAGCCCCAGGATTTATAACATTGGTGATAGTGGACAGCCTTGCCTGATGCCTCTTTGAATGTCCCATAACCCCAACACCATCCTCTCAGTCTTGACTCTAGCCACCGGTGACTGATATATTATCTTTACCCATCTAATGAAGGTATTCCCCAACCTGAACTGTCCCAGAACTTCCCACAACCACTCCCAGTATATGGAGTCAAATGCTTTTGTGGCATCCAGGGAGACCACTGCGTACGATTTGCATGAGTCTGTGGTTTGTGCCACTATATGTTGTAGTCGGCGCAGGTTCACAGCAGTGTTTCGGCCTGGTATAAACCCGTTCTGATCTTCGTGTTTTAGTGTGCCTATCACCTTGGGGAGTCTCTGAGCTAACACAGTTGTCAGTATTTTTATGTCGTAGTTAAGCATGGCTAGTGAATTATATGAGCCGCAGTCCTCTCTGGGTTTCCCTGGTTTGGGCATCAGTACTATTGTAGTCTCTCTCATGCTTTTGGGCAATGTTCCTCTCCCGTAGGATTCTTTAAAGACTTCCAACAGGATGGGGGCTAGTATCGCATCATACGTTTTATAAAACTCTGGGGGCAGCCCATCGCTGCCCGGGGTCTTGCAGGTGGACAGGGATTTGATTGCCTCGGTTATGTCTTCTAGTGATAAATCCTCATTTAGGGTGGCTGCCTGATCTTCATTCAGTGTCGGGAGGCCTATTTCTTCAAGTGTGTCTAAAATGTCCCTTTGTGGTATCAGTGTTGCATGGCTGTAGAACTGGGCATAGAATCGGCTAAATGCCTCGTTTATTTCTAGTTGTGATTTATGGATCTCCCTTGTGGTGGTTTTTATTTCAATGATCGGGGGTTTCGGATGTTCTTTTTTGCATAGCCACGATAGGAGTCTGCTTGGTTTATGTAATCAAATTTAGCCAGCCTTGCCCACGCGTTGTGGCAGTCATTCTTGATTGTGGCGAGTTCCTCTTCTATTTCCCCAATTTTGGACACCAAGGTTTCTAGTCTGGTGATCCTCTCTTCCCCAGCTTCTAGCTCTTTTCGTAGGGTTTTTCTTATGCCCCCAGCACTGGCGATTACCTCCCCCCTAATCACTACTTTTAGGGCTTCCCATGTTGTATCGCAGGCCTTCTCAGACCCTACATTAATGTCCAGGTATTCTTGTATTTTGTCCCTGAGGTCCTCCCTAAAGGCCCCATCTGTGAGGATTTCTGCCGACATACGCCACATTGGTATGGGAGGTCTGGGTCCTCTTGCTTTCCATTTCATGAGGAGCAGGGAGTGGTCTAATATCGATCGCCCTAGGTAGGATATTGACTCCACCTGCGATAAGTGTTGCTGGTCTATGAGCAGATAATCAATCCTAGTGTGCAGTGTGTGGGGAGCCGAATAGTACGAATATGCTCTGTTGTTCGGGTGAAGTTCCCTCCTCGGCTAGGTCAAGATTCTCTGTTCAATGCTGCCCTTCAGTATCAGGTACTGTCAAAAGAGAAATTATATCGTGCCTCCTGTTGCAATAAATATATGTATATTGGCCTACGCCAAGCTGCTCGAACGTCGCTTGCGAAAGAATCCGTGTCGCAAGGTCCTGACCTTTAGATCAATGTAAGCTGCCATTTTAGGTCAATCCGCCATTTTAGGTTCGCTTTGTAAAGTCACCCTGTGAGTTAAAATGGTGGACGATGTCATTCCAAAAATACAACATGGCCGTCTTGACCTCTGTACATAGCTAATATGTAACTTGCCTGCAGGCCACTTGTTGAGGTCGTGAACTGAGACCTTGTCCTTCGTTGACCTGTGTGTAAGGGATTACTCGTGTAAAGAAACAAATCCACGAGTATACTATAAAGACAATGTATTCAAATACTGAACATAGAACACTTGTTTAACCACATTGTATTAATGTTTAAGAAGACTAACATGGAAAATCCCAGAATACACAGTTGCTGAATAGGCTTGTTGATACATGTATTAAAAGCAAACCAGTTATATGCGGTTGTTCGAGACTTGGCATGAACCCTAGATCGATGATGTATTAATGGAATATTAACCCGAAGTGGGGCTGGACATCGTGCTCACAAAATGTATAAAAAGCCAATGCATTCTAATGTACAGCGTCTCTCACTGAACACACTGAACCACGCTGGAGTTCGTTGTGTTGTACTGAGGGCCGATAGCTATCTGATTTTGCTCTGTTTTTGTAACTGGATTCAGTATAAAATAAAGTACTTTGTATGTTCCTTTATAACCCGAGTTCGGTGTATTTCCTTTTGGGGTACTCAGCCTCGATATTTTGATTTTGTTTTCACAGTTGGTGCCCGAATAGGGACCCTCAAGATTGATGCCAGATTGTTGAAGTTTGACACACGCTATCGGACCGGGATCGGACGGTGTGACAAAAAGGGGCCCCACTGAATGAGATGCGACACCTCAGAAGCGCTGCACGACCCGATCCCTGGACGATTAGCTTGTGGTCCGAGACGGCATCTTGACCAGGGTCCACTTATCGAGGCGGGCAGATATGCCGAAATCACCATACACGAGGTAAGATTAGTTAGGTAAGATTCTTTGAAATCCGATCAGACCTCCTTAGGTTTGTTCAGGTGAGTTGTGACCCGACTCTTAATTCAACCCTGAAAATTTGAATTTGGCGCATTGTATCTGCAGACACAATTATTGACCAGGTAACACCAATAATTTGATATGCCTGGGAAATTGTCTACCTGCTTCAGGGCGTTGTTCCGCAGTGATAGACAATCTTTGGAATGTAGCCGTCCAGCACCACAGGAGGGGTCGCCGGCATGTACTATGTACTGTAAGCATGGCATTGGAAGTATAGTATTTAATGACATTTGGCACAGACAAACCAGACATGCCTCCGAACTTCAGTGGCCAATCAATGGTAGTTTTGAAATCCCTCGTATTGAGTATTTATAGTCAATTCTATTAAAGAAAAAGGCTAGACCTGCAGCATTTGATGTTTTGCAGCATTGGAAAAAAGAAGCGTTGCAACAACTTAAAAGTAGAGAAAAGCATGCGCGCCGTCATAAGACAAACGCCGAAAAAGCATTATTGTATGACCAAGATAAACATTCTGAATCGACTAGGAATATGGATAGGGCTTTCTCACTTGGAATTCAAAAAATATATCCGTCCAAAGACCTCCATGCTTCCGATGAATTTATAGATAAATTGTTAAATGCCCGAGGGCCTGGTGCCTCTGCGCCACTTCCGTATGTTCCTCTTCCTGCTGCTTTGCCTCTCCCTCCTGTTATTCCTGCTCTATCTACTGTTGTTCCCGTTGTTCCCGCTCCTCCTAATGTTCCCCTTCCTCCAGCTCCTCCACCTCTTCTTATCGCACCAGTTACAGTACCTCCATTGAATTTGCCTGCTCCCTCTCTTCCAAGTGGTCCTGAGCCGCTTGTAATCGATCGAGGTGCAGGGTCAAAGGTTGTTACTCGCAATACTGTACCACCGGAGAAGAAACGTGAGTTAATTGCATGGGCTAAGTATTGTATGGAGAAGGATAATCAAGCTCATGTTTTTGCCACACTTTGTAAAATGGATAATTTTCCTGAGAAAAATGTTTTTATTGAAGGTTTAGGGATTCAATTATGTGTAATGTGGGGAAAGTTAAATAACACAGATCTCCCTCAAGGGTTAAGGGATACTTTAGCGTTTTCTAGAGACACTGTGGAGAAAGTAAATGAGCATGTTGAGAGGTTATTTGGGTATAGAAAGGAGTTAGAAAAGTTGCAGAATGAGGATGACGAGGAGGAAAGCATGTATGTACAGAAACAGTTCCTTCCTTGTCGTAAATCGATTTTCTGAGGAAGTACGAATTTGTACGAAGGACGCACTTAGATTTCAGATATGTCGATAACTCAAGTTGAAGTATATGACACATATAGTCAGTATACGCCAGAAATGCAGAGGAAAGTGATACAGGTAATGATAGAGTACCTACAGGATGATTGTGTAAAAAGAAAGATTAGTTGTCCCACAGAGTTATTGAGTATTTACAAGAGAGCTTTTTCACTTGACACTTCTTCTACTGCTTTAGCGCTCGATTTAGCTCTGTTGCTTACTAAGCGTTCAGAGTCACCTACTTCTCAGTTGCCTATGAGAGAGGTTCCTCCGACATTTGTCCCGAAGGTTGAGGTTGCGGCCGATGCTGCACAGGATGTAGTTGCTGTGAACATTCCTGCACATTATGTATCACAGTTTTTTCACGTCCCGTTCTCAAGACAGGAAGTGAATACTATTAGGCAATCTATTCCTGATATTAGGAAAAATCCGACAGGATTCTCTAAAGAAATAGAGTCCGTCTTGCAATCCTCAGTATTCACCTTAGGCGATATCGATTTGTTATTCCCTGTACTCCTGCCCGTAGATTTGTGGAAGCAAGTTAGATCTATAGACGGTGTGCCAGGGTTGGGAGATACATGGGTAAGTATAACTAGACTCGATGGAGAAAGGCCAGCTAGTGAAAGACCGCCTCAGGTGATATTAACTTTGCCTGATAGAATCATTGCTAAATTGAAAACCATAATTCCAGAGAAAAGAATTATATGGGACAAACTTACGGCCTGTGTCCAAGGAAAGTCTGAGGGTGCTACCGAGTTCTTTAATCGGTTCGAACAGGTATTCTCGGATTTCAGTGGACAAGACCTAGGCACAGATTCTGGGAAAAGGTTATGTGTGGACAAATTTGTGCGTGGATTGCTGCCTGACATCCAGTCACAAATGATGTCTTCTGAGAGCGCTTGGCAGGCGAAATCGCAATCAGAAGTACTGCACATGGCTCAGTACTACGAGAACCGTGTCAATAATGAAAAAGATAGAGTTGAAAAACGAAAAGGTGAATTGAAAACTAAAGTGCTATTGCAGCAAATTGTTAGAGGCCCCAGAGGTGGTAGATTTCAGATTAGAGGGCAGTATGTCCCGCAAGGGAATGTGCCCTTGGGTCCTGTGAACATTAACCAGTGCGCCTATTGTCGCCAAGAGGGTCATTGGCGTGCACAATGCCCCGTCCTTCGACAAAGGTCGAATAACACATTCGGGAATATGGGTAGATGATCCAGAGGTCGCCCGGGTGTAGGGGGCCCTGGTAGAGGTCAGTTTACACAGGATCCTCAGCAACCTTTCTCGCAGGATAATCAGATTTCAAGTGTGGACACCAGGAACATATTTGATCATCCTTCCTCTGCATATTTATCTGAAGAGCTTCCTTTTGATGAGATTCTGTTTCGTTAGGATTGCCCGAATCAGGGTTTGGAACCTACTCCTATTCCCATCAGTCAGAAAGGTCCCTACGTCGAAATGGTGGTGGGAAATAGGAAACATCAGTTTTTGATAGACACTGGAGCACAGAAGTGTTCCATTGATCATTCACGGGTTCCAAACATTCCACTGTCAGGGCAAACCAATGTTTCTGTAGGGTTTTCTGGCACACTAGTTGTTTGTCTGGTTTCTTTGCCGGTACCTATTTCTTTGGGTCCCTTTACGGACCACTGTCCATTTCTGTTGACTTCGAATTGTGGAGAGAACTTGCTGGGGTTGAATTTGTTAAAAGAATTAAATGCAGTGATCTATTGTTCTTCTGATGGAGTGCGCTTGACGATTTCACCATAGCAATTATCTGTCTCGCAATTCTTGACTAGACCTTTGCCGCCAGAATTCATTAATGTACCAGACAGCTTATGGGCTGTTGATGACAATGATGTTGGTGTTTTACAGATTGAACCTGTTAAGATAGTTTTGAAACATGGAATTGAGCTGCCACGCATTCCCCAGTATAAGATTTCAGTTGAGGGCGAGCAAGCTTTGAAATGCATTGTTTCCGATTTTGTGCATCGCGGGGTGATTGAAGAAATTTCAGGAAGTTTGTGTAATAGTCTGATTTTACCCGTGTACAAGAAACGCGATAATGCAATTCCATTCCGTTTCATAATTGATTTACGTGCCATTAATAAAGTCGTGGCTCCACAATTTCCAATTGTGCCTGATGTAACGACAATCCTAACCATGTTTCCAGCTACAGCTACTTACTTTAGTGTGGTGGATCTAAAGAATGCTTTCTTTAGGATTCCTATACACAAGGATAGTAGATACTTGTTCGCGTTCACCTTAGGGGGGCGCTCGTTCACATTTACTCGTGCACCTCAAGGGTACACAGAGAGTCCTAGCATTAATAGTAGGGCTTTGAAAGAACAACTTGATACCCTTGAATTGCCCTCCACCTGTACATTGCTTCAGTACATTGATGAGTTGATTTTAGCTGCTGACTCTGAGAGTTCCTGTAAGGAGGGCACTGTGTTATTGCTTATCTATCTAGCCAATCATGGTCACAAAGCTTCGCTTAAAAAATTTCAATATTGTTGCCAGGAAGTCGCCTATTTAGGCTATCTCCTGTCAAAGGAGGGAAAAAGATTGACACCTGAAAGAATAAAACACATTTCTGGCATGTCTGTCCCAAATACACAGAAGGAAGTTAGAGCCTTGATAGGAATGGCTTCTTACTGTAGGTTGCGGATCCCAAATTTTTCACTAGTGATCAAACCGATGTTGGCTTTGACAAAGAAGGGCATTTCTTCGCCATTGCCATGGAACGCTTTCCCTGTTAAAGATGCTACAGCCATGATTAAAAAACCATGTTAAGGGTATACTTCCCGCGGTTCGGGCTACCAAGAGTTATCTGGTCGGAGAATGGTCCACACTTTGTCGCTGCTGTAATTCTGCAGATATGCGCGGCATTCCAAATTGACAAACGGTTCCATTTGGCCAGACATGCTCAGAGCGCCGGACTAGTAGAAAGACACAACGGTATCATTAAGAACAAGCTCGCTAAATTGTGTGCCGGCACCAAACTAAAATGGCCGGACACCTTACCGATCGTGTTATTATCTAAGCGTACAACCCCTCAAACTAAGACTGGGCTCTCTCCATTTGAGGTGGTAATGGGGAGACCTGCCAATATTTGGAACCTTCCTAAATGCAATTCATTGAGAAATGTTGAAAATGTATTACTTTCAGATTATTGCAGCCAGTTGACTAAAAACCTGTATTTGATTTATCACCAGGTACGAGAAGCTTTACCTGTGTGATACGAGGGCCCAGGCCACAGGATACGGCCTGGAAGCTGGGTGCTCGTCAAAGCATTCGAGCGCTCTTCCTGCCTTGCTCCTCACTGGCATGGGCCGTTTCAAGTCCTGTTGGTCACCCAAACAGCGGTGGGGCTCTCTGGGAGAAAGAAATGGATCCACGCGTCCCACGTCAAGAAACTTCCTCACCCTGTGCCAAACGTTACGGAAGAAACAGAACCCCTCGCTGATACTGCAACCAACGATCCCAAAGCAGTAAGTAGCACTGAGAGTGTGTTGGAGAATCTCTCTGAGCCTGTGAGGCTTGGGGAAGCTGCCATTTTGTCTCCACACTCTCCAATAGTTTTGCATGCGGAAACTGCTATTTCAAATTCAGCATCTTCACTTGTTTCCGACACATTGCTTCCAACAGGAAGTGACAATATATTGTTTCCGGATCAATCAGTACCGAGAAAAGTTAGGTACAATCTGCGTCCAAGAAAATAGACTTACGGCACGGTTCGGCTGTGCATTCGAAGAAGGAAAGGATTATCGAGGGCTTGTTTTTGCCCAAATTTGAGAAAGGGGATTCTGTTGGCTAGGGTTGTGGAAGGACTAAGAAGTCGCTCGACCGGGAGGTCACCAGCAACGAACATTGGGGTATCCATTTGAAGACTACAATGCCTGCTACCACTCGTATGGGACTTGTAAATAAGGGGTGACCAACCAGGACAATAGACAAAATGCCTGGGCCCCGAAAATGTATTGCTGTGTTTTTATAATGATATTTGGGTTTATAATAGTCACTGTTTTAGGATTGTGGTACCTTGAGGAAATGCATCCTTTAGAATCCTTGTTGCCCACTGAAAGTATACCTGCTGTTCCTACTCCCTTTGTACATTTGCATACTCTGTCCCCTAGGGACTCTCAGCATAGACAAAGGTACCACAATAACACTCTGTTACTTATCTGAATGCTACGCATGCCATTTTTAATAAATCTAACTGTTGTGTCTGCTCACATTTACCGCAACACGGGGATAAGGGGCTAGGTTGGTATATTCATCCTTTACCTTTGACAACTGCTTGCTATGCCTCTCTTAGAGCACTGTTCTTTGGCAGTTGGAATGATAGCATCTCTGGGAACTTTGATGGCACCAATTTGAATAGTTTTGAGAAACGTGTTTTGACTCCCCTGGGATGCTCGCTTTTCGCAAACAGGAGTAAACCTAACGTTGCTTCTATTAGGCCTTCTGATAAACTGTCTCGTCCTTTCCAATCTTTGATTTCCTTTAAGATGGCTCCAATAGGCAATAAGGATGCCATGCCTCCTTACATAGCCCCGATTCAGTTTATATTTGCATACAGAGGAATGGAACTCAGTCAATGGGAGATTTTCTAGGTTGTGCCAATGTTGCAAATTTGACTGGGGAAAACAGACCTTTGTATGTAGGCGAACCTGTCTACTTTGTCTGCGGTAATGTAGCATTCCCATGGTTGCCCAGGGATTGGCAGGGAACCTGTTATTTAGGGATCCTGTTACATGGGGTGTTTATAGCTAGTACAAAAGAAGTTACAATGGCTCGTCCATGGCGGGACGAGAATGGTGACACCCCAGCACAAATCTTGGGAGATATAGCAAAATCAGTTGTGCCATTTTGGGGCAGATAGCGAATTCAGAAGATATCAGAAAACTAGCGAGAGTACTGGAGAGAACCATCAACCGGACCACGGGCATACTCTATAATATGACGTTAGAACAGAAGGCAATAAGACTAGTAGCACTTCAAAACCAGATGGCATTAGATGTCATTCTGGCGGAACGTGGTGGAGTGTGTAAATTAGTGTGGTCCGCTTGCTGTGTTTTCGTACCAGATTCCTCCCCAACCATCTTCAAGGCAATACAGAATCTGCACGTCCTTAGTTCAGAAGTGTATGTTCCCGAGGGAAACTGGGATCTTAGCGCTTGGTTCTGGGACTTCTTGCGATCTTGGGGTTGGAAGGTACTTTCGGTCTTGCTGATTATTTTGGGAATCCTGTTGTTTCTTTGTTGCTGTATTCAGTGTCTACCTGGTATGTGTTCGATGCTAGGGGGATGTTGGGCACAAGCGATAGGTTCAATAGGACATAAAGTGTATGCCCCAGATAAAACTTCCAAGGAATATGTGTTGAAAGAAAGTTTAGCGAATGACCTAATGGCAATAGATATTTCCGACAGTGATTCAGGGTGCATGGACGATGATGCAAGAAGATCCAAAGTAGTTTTAGCACTTGGCATAGGCCAAAAGGAGGGTTTGTCAAAAGAGAAATTATATCGTGCCTCCTATTGCAATAAATAAATGTATATTGGCCTACGCCAAGTTGCTCGAAAGTTGTTTGCGAAACCATCCGTGTCGCAAAGTCCTGACCTTTAGATCAATGTAAGTTGCCATTTTAGGTCAATCTGCCATTTTAGGTTTGCTTTGTAAAGTCACCCTGTGAGTTAAAATGGTGGACGATGTCATTCCAAAAACACAACATGGCCGTCTTGACCTCTATACATAGCTAATATGTAACTTGCCTGCAGGCCACTTGTTGAGGTCGTGAACTGAGACCTTGTCCTTCGTTGACCTGTGTGTAAGGGATTACTCATGTAAAGAAACTAATCCACCAGTATACTATAAAGACAATGGCCCTCATTACGACCCTGGCGGAAATCGAAAAACGGTGGCGGAAATGCAATACCGCCATCGAATAGCGCTCGGTGCGATTATGACCTGTCACCGTAAAGTACGATGCCATTAGCGACACCGTAGTGAACGCCAACGCTAACTGCACCAAGTACGCGCACGCGCGCCATGCGAAACCGTAATTACCACCATGGCGCAACGGTACGCGAATTCTGACCCTAGCGGACATTTACCTAAAGCCATCAAGCATGGCGGAAAGTACCATTCCGCCATGGTGAGAAGTACGGCAACGCGAACCAACCGTAAATGGCCCTACTGAGTGCCTGTACACCACTTCCTGGCCACATTGCACAACTCCTCGTAGGTGCAATGAAGTCACACAATGCAACCAGTGAAATGTACAAGTCACCCATGCATGCCAACGAACAAATGAATGTAGGGGCTCCAAGTGCCTTGTGAGTGGCCATCCATATTTGCCATGTCACCATTGCCGTACTGATGCAGCACAGGCATGTGAAGGGTCAAGTACAGCAATATGAACTGAAATATGAGACAAAACAACAACAGGCCCCCATCGCTTGACACCAGTGTAAGGCAACATTCAAAGCAGTAACCTGAGGGAGACTGCACCAGCCCTGTACTCTTGCCAGTAAACAAACCAACCATCAGCATAAGCATGTACCACACAAGTTGGCAGAGTGACTGAGCAGCCAGGCCCATCTCAAGAGGGGCCAATGGGAGCTGCAGGGCACAGATGGCACGAATACAGAAGCTATTCCAATGGACATGACCTCAGTCTCCCTCCAAGAAACGCACGCAAACACAGGCACCTGTGACCAGCCATATTCTGATAATCACATCATTCCACCAATCCACCTGGCTGACCGGCATCTGTTACACAAAAGCTAATCCCCCGCCCCTGAGCATGACATCATTAAAACAGTCATAATGGCAGCCCCTATCCCTGACCTCACTGGGCTTCGTAGGCAAACGCGCCCAGTACAGTACCACGCAACTATAACCAGAAGCCGGAACCCAATGCAGATCTACTCACAATACATCGCTCCACAAATAGGAATATGCTACATTACTTACAAAGAATAACGCTACACGGTTAATATCATAATAGAAATTTAATGCACTACAAAATCACCAAGCCCATACAGCCATTAGGTCATGAACTCCAAAATACATTTCAGTATTGTGGGCTGCATCCGCAATAAATGACCAGCTTCTGCTTGTGTGACGCCCTGTTCCTTCATGGTACACAGGGGCTACATACACGTTCAAAAAGGCAACATGGAAGCGCCTAGAACCGCAGGGCCGTCCCATTAGGTAGGCACTAGTCCAGCTGAAAGGTCGATATGTTGCTCCTAGCCACTAGTACTGCGTAAGGGCATGTGGCCCATTGGCGATCGTCCCATAAGATCGTAATGGTGCTCCACTGATTAACACGAAGCAGCAGGTGTCGGGAGTAAAAGCCATCTGCAGGAGTGGCATACAGATGGCAGCGGCAAAAGGGGAGGAGATACCTGTCACCCAAATGAAATGAAAAAGAATGGTATGGGCATCAGAACTTAATTTGAATTACTCACTTCAATGATCACACTAAATCTACAGCCATATGCATGTTAGCCCACTCAAAAGGATTATTCCCACCCAAAAATCACTTGCGAATCATAACTATATAAATCGAGGTGAATACACTATTACAAACGAGTCTTTGTGTGCATGCGTCTGTTAAAACAGAATCCATTAGATGGGATTAGTAACGTGCATAGACACAAGTGTTTGAAGGCGCGTCGAAACAGGGAGGGTTCAACAAGGGCAGATAGACGATGGTCCCACTATGGCAGCTCTGCATCACATAGCGCAGGGGAAGTGGATAGATTCCAAAAAGCCATGTACATGGTAAACTCTCAATTAAATCATCTGTCCATGCATCCATACATCATACCCTCATCCCGGTATGAAAACGCCTGATTATTTACTCACATAACATGTGAAATTTCCATTGAGTCTGTGCGTAATGCAGTCTGCAAAATCCACTGTGCTCCAGCCCGGAATTCTAGTGTTGTGAAGTAACATGTATTTGGGAACGTCCTGCCTTATCGTCCACTACGCTATTGCGCATCCCATACTATTCATATCAATCATTGCATTCTCGCCCTGGCCCCTGTCCCATGGACATTAAACAATAGAACTTAATATCTGCAGTCAGACCTGTGGGCGTCTCCTCGCCGCTAGCTGAAAACCGAAAGCGCTGTCCTTCGAATTCCACATTTGCAACATCACGTCGAAAAGGCATCTGTGACCGCTTGAAATCACAAATTCATCCATGTAGTGCGGCAGTGTGTGAAAATGGCAACTGGCTTCACTCACAAATGGGTCGCCCCGCCCGTCGGTGAACCTCGGTACAGTGCTGCATGAGGGTCCAGCGTTAATCGAGTACTACATTCCACTGATCCTTCACAAGTTTGTTCGCGACTGTAAAGATAGTATGTGAAACAATGGGACCATAGCAGAATGAACATATGAACCAATATTCCACTGCCATCGGGATTAAATACATGATTGTAATAGCAAGATGCCATGCGTCGAATTGCAGCGTTGTGTGCGGGACGTGCTCGCCCAAAGGGGATTGCAGCTTGCACAGGTGGAATGAATCACCACAGGTGGAGGCTATACAGCCTGAAAACACATAAATTGCACACCCAACCCCCTCCCACAACCACACCCACTCCAAAATGCTACCGGCAGGACTAGCGATGTTGGCCCTGGGGGACCTGATAGCACTGCAAGTACTCCAACTTCAAGAAGAAGACGAACACCAACTACTACAACAACCGGCCGCACAGAGGAGACGGAGGAGGAGGAGGAGGGCAAGGCAGGGCCAGCAAGGCCCACCAGCACAGCCACTACCACCACGCAGTCAGCCCGCAATCCCACGCCTCCGAGCTCATCCGTTCAACCTCACTGATGAGCAGATCCACACCCTCTACCGTTTGGACCGGGACACCATAACCGCCATTGTGGACATGACACACGCTGACCTTGCCAGCATGATAGATAGCCCAACCGCCATCCCACCCCTACTGAAGGTGGTGTCTGTACTACACTTCCTGGTCACAGGCACCTACCAGCACACAGTCGGACAGTTGCATGGCATTTCACAGCCACTGTTGTCACGGACACTATCGCAAGTGCTCGATGCCCTCCTGAAGCACGCAGACGACTACATCTCTCTACCACGCTCGGAGCAGGAAATTACGAACACAAAAGTGGGATTCCATGCACTTGCCGGCATACCGGGTTGCATTGGTGCCATCGACTGCACCCAGGTGGAATTGGTTGTGCCACATGCCATGGAGGCCCAGTACCGCAACCGAAAACAATATCATTCTCTTAATGTACAAATGGTGTGTGACTCCAACAGGATCATTACACATTGTTGTGCCCGATTTCCTGGATCAACCCATGATTCTATGGTCTTGAGGAACTCTACAATACCACGCTACATGGAGCGACACGCAGGGAACAGATCCTGGCTACTCGGTGAGTCTCATTTCATGCATGATAATGTGGGGTATGTGATGCGGCAATGACCTGGCAGGAAGGGGGGGGGGGATGCGTACGTAGCTATGTCATTCCACAAACATCCTTTATTGTCCACATACAGGTGATGCCGGGTATCCACTGAAGAGATGGCTCCTTACACCACTCCGGAACCCACAGAACCAGCATGAGGAGGACTACAACCATGCCCACTCACGTACCCGTGTAGTCATAGAACAGGCATTCGGCCTACTGAAGACTCGTTTCCGCTGCCTCAGCAGGTCTGGCGGGGCACTCCTGTACCGCCATGAGAAGGTTGCAAAGATGGTCATGGCATGTGTCATGCTACACAACATGTGCGTACGTAGAAATGTGCCCATGCCCCCTGACGCAGGACTGCAAGCACCTGAAGATGGTCATGATGAGGGTGAGGATGTGGCAGCACCTCAAGGAGTCCGCGAGGCACAGGAGGGCCGTGAAATTCGTCAGATTCTCATAGATTCATGCTTCTAGCACTCACGCCTGGTGGCTGATACATGGACACGGGACTTGTGGCACTGTGTGTGTCTGGAACATGCACAATATGGACTGTACGCCTATAAAGGCCTCGTACACATAGATCAATGTCCACACATCTCATTGGATGATTGTGAAATGTTTATAGCATATGTGAAATTATGTTACACACCCCATCGACCCGCCACCCAAGAAAGCCCAACACACCCCCTCCACCCTCCTACCTCCCCCCGAACACCAGTGTCCAAAGATGCTCATTGTCAGTGGGCAGACGCTATTGCAAGCCCCCTCTCCGGGTGTCAGGGGCACCCCTGCCTGTGGAGCGCAGGTTCCTCCCAGATCTACGTTGGGGGCTGCCCTGGACGGAACTTGCAACGGATGATGTCTCTGCCTGCTCACGTCCATGCATGTCCCTAAGGGTTTGTGAGAGTTCAGTGAGCACACGGCGCACAGCGGCAAGTTCAGCACATACGTCTTTGGACGTTGCATGCAGTTCCCCCCTCAGGATCTCGGTGCTTCTCTCCATTTGTACCCTCAGGCTCTCGGTGCTTCTCTCCATTTGTGCCCTTAGTGTCTCTGTGCTTCTCTCCATTTGTGCCCTTAGTGTCTCTGTGCTTCTCTCCATTTCTGACCTAAGTGTCTCAGTTGATGTTTCTATGGCTGCCTTAGTACCCCCACATTCATCAGCATGCTCCTTGAGGAGCGTGGCCAGTTGCTGCTGTTGCACGATCACCTGTAATAGCCTCTATGTAGGTGCCAACAAAACAGTAATCAATAAATTGCAAGTTTTACAAAATAACGCACTCCGTGCCGCCCTCAATATTCCTAGAAGGGAACACATCTCCGCCACCAGAACTGCCTGCAAATGGTTGTCCATCCAACAGAAAATTGATTTGAAAACCATATGCCTTACTTACAAAGCCCTCAATCATCTTGCCCCACCCTACCTCTCGAACAAATTTACACTAAGACAGAACACTAGAACCACCAGATCGTCAAACTCATTACAACTAACAGTTCCCAAATACTCCCTCAAAAGAGCTGGAGGATCCAGCTTCCCAACCTTGGCATCACAACTCTGGAATTCCATCCCACTGGATATTAAATCCACACCTACTTTCCAACCTTTCAGAACCAAAGTCATTTCCTGGTTAACCAACAAATAACTGTCCTACCACATATATATGCACTCCGAATGTCCAATTTTATGTATATTGTTTGAATACTATTATCTATGCCCTATCAATACTGTACTATTGTCTTTTACCTGTAACCTGATGTTCAAAGCGCATATATACCCCCGGGTCAAGAGCGCTATATAAATAAATAAACAAACAAAACAAACAAACCTGGTCGAGGGACTGTTGCCTCTGCTGGGCCATGGCCATTTGCGGTGGTGTCACAGAGGGTCTGATCACCTCATGTTGCCTTGCCACAGGGCTTGTGGGGGATGGCCAGTCGTCGTCTTGTGGGTGCCCCTGCGTGGTATCCTCATGGTGTACGGGATGAAACAAACAGGGGGATTGAGACAGGTCATGGATGGATCCTACATCGACAGCACCGTTTTCTGTGTCGGAGCATGCTGCCATTAATGCAGTGTCACCTATGGTGCTGCTGCCACCAGAAGCAGTGCCTTCTGTGGCATCCATTGGGGGGACCTGTGGTGCTGCTGTTGTGGGCATGCTGGCTGCTGGGGTGCCTGTTGAAGTCCCCTCCTGTGTGCTGCCACTTGATTTGTGCTGCTGCCGTGTCTTGATCCGTGCAGCTGAGGTGGAGGGTCTTTGGCCGTTGGTCTTGGCCCTCTTTGCAGGTGTGCTGGTAGGGGTGTCCTGAAGCTCGTCGTTTGAATCGGACCCTGTGGTGGAGTAAAGGAGGGCGAGCGTTATTTATGGGTCTGTGGAAATTGGAATGGCAATGTATCACATGCATTGGGGTGGTACCTGAGGGTGATTTGGGTCAGGGCCTTGGAGGTGGTTTCATTTTTGTGTGGATTGAGGATGCAGTTGTTTTGCAGCCTGCAGTTAGGGTGTGCATGCTGCACGTGTAGAGGGTGTTTTTAGGATTTTTAATTATTTATGTATTTAATGTGAGTTTTAAAGTGCGCTATCAGGCCAATGTATGTGGACGTTCTCCTGGACATGTGTTTCTGTTGCACTATGTGGACACATGGTACTTCACATGATTGGACATTGTGGATTTAGCATTGTTTTATTTGGCCCACCTACCTGATTCTTCGGATGTCTGCACTCCTTTCTCCATCCCTCCGACTCCCTCTATACTCTCCATTCCAATGGTGGAGGCACAGATTTCTTCCCAGGGGGTCAACTTGATGGGTGATTCCGATCCTCCCCCGGTAGCTGTGGCAATGTTACGGTTGGCTGATAGTATGCTCCGTACGCTTATCCGCAAGTCGTCCCATCGCTTTCTGCATTGCTGTGGGTTGCGGGGTGCGGTCCCCAACGCACTTACCCGCTGTGCCACCAGGGCCCATATGGCCTTCTTGTTCGCAAGTGCCGTCCTGGTCATTTGCGTCGAGAAGACGACGGCAGCATTCTCCTGGAGGGTCTCTGTGAGCACGGTGAGTTCCTCATGGGAGAAGTGGACCTGCCGCTTGCGGTCGCACGCTTTTTTCGCAACTTTTCCCATTTTTATTGTTTTCACTAGGGTGGCTAACGGGTTGGGATGTGTCTCAGGGTAGGATTTTTGATGCTTGTGTTGGGATTCTGATTTTATAGGTGTACGGCGTGCTGTTTCCCGTTCCGGGACCATGTTTTTACTTCCGTTTCCGTATATTTACGGTCACCGTATTTTGCGATTACCGCTCATTACGGTGACCGCTATGATGGGTGGCGGAATTGCACCTAGGGCGCCGTACGACGGCGGTGAGGGGCGTTTTGGGGACATTTCCGCCATCGCGGACTTTGCACTTCCGCCATGGCGTAGTGCTCGTGCCCGATGGGTCAGAATTAGCCGCACTTTACTCCGTCGTGCAATGGCGGAAACGCTATTTACGCTATGGCGGTCAGGTCAGTTACTTTCCGCCAGGGTCGTAATGAGGGCCAATGTATTCAAATACTGAACATAGAACACTTGTTTAACCACATTGTATTAATGTTTAAGAAGACTAACATGGAAAATCCCAGACCACACAGTTGCTGAATAGGCTTGTTGATACATGTATTAAAAGACAACCAGTTATATGCGGTTGTTCGAGACTTGGCATAAACCCTAGATCGATGATGTATTAATGGAATATTAACCCGAAGTGGGGCTGGATATCGTGCTCACAAAATGTATAAAAAGCCAATGCATTCTAATGTACAGCGTCTCTCACTGAACACACTGAACCACGCTGGAGTTCGTTGTGTTGTACTGAGGTCCGATAGATGATTTCCCTCGAGTGTAGCTTGAAGGGCACTGAATTATGAATCCATGTGTAGACTCCACGTGCATATTTAGAGTAGGGGGCACCAAAGCCCTGTCCCCCACGCCATTCAGTCATTTTAGCGTTGTCTTCTATTGTGAGATGTGTTTCTTGCAACAGTGAAATAGAGATGTGGTTCCGTCTCAGGTATGATTTGATTCTGTTCCTGCGCATGTATGAGCCCATTCCTCTGACATTACACGTCATTACCTTGATGTTAGCTGCCATCCTCGTGTTGCATTATCCCGATTTGTGCCTCCGATATTTTTTGTTTCCGCATTTGAGTTGTGGCAAGAAGTGCAGAACTTTTTGAACAATAACTTAACAAACTCAACCAGCTGCACCCAGCAGATGCGCCGTGCCGGCGGTGCTTGGGTGCCCCCACCATCTCTTGGCCTCTCCAAGCCATCCTTGGTGGGTAGTGATGCAATGGCAAGAGGCCTGCATCTGTCCTTTCTTGGGGTCGTGTCGTTTTGCACCAGTCAGTCTGCGTGGCGGCTCTCCTGTCCTTGTTGATACGTGTTCTGGCAAAAATGATTGCATAGCCTGAGTAGAATTGTCTTCCAGGGCCCAATTATATCAGTGTTGCAATCGTGCTGTCGCCTCATCACCGTCGGCCAGGTTGTTGTGTTTGAGCCACATGTTTGCCGCTGCTGGAGTCTCCAGGAAAATGGCTCGTCCTTTATGTATGATCTTGAGCCTGGAATGGTAGAGTAGCATGTATTTGAGGTCCAGTTGTCTGAGACTGGCTTTAATCGGAATATAGGAGTTTCTCGCCCTTTGGACCGCAGGGGTGTAGTCGGGGTATATTGTGATCTTTGCGTTGCCTTTGTTTATTGAGCCTTCCTCGCGCGAATATCGTAGTATCACCTCTCTGTCTTGTAAGTTCAAAATTCTTGCTATGATCGGGTTGGGGTATGAGACTGGTGGCAGATTTTTCTGGAGTGCTCTGTGTGCTCTTTCGACGGCGAACCCCTGGGAGAGTCTGCCGGCCCCTACTTCTTGTTGCAATAGTGTCTCCACGAAGTTCATGAGGTTGCGGCCCTCGAGTCCCTCCGGCACCTCCAGTAGGTATACGTTGTTGCGCCTAGATCTTCCCTCTGCGTCCTCTGCCCTTTTCTCTAGCGTTCTGTTGTGCTTTTCTAGCACCTCCACCTTGGTCTGGACCTCTTTCAGTGTTGTAATCATCTCCTGTTGGTTCGATTCCGTGGTTGTCACCCTTTCTGCAAGATTGCGCATATCCTGGTGCATTAACTGCATGTCTGATTTGACTTCCTCAATCTTGGTATTAATGAATGAGCGGAGCCCCAATATTGCTTCTAGTATCTGCTCATCCTTAGTGTGCTCCTCAGGGGTTCCCTGGGCTGGTTCAGGTGCTTTGGTTTCCAGCCCCTGTTCTTTCGAGCGGGCCACCATGAAGGATTCCATGGTGCTAGCTTTAGGCTTTCCTTTTGGGGGAGACATGCCTCTCCTTGCTAATTGGGTATTCAGGTGGTCACCAGGCAGTGCCAATCTTCCTGTACTTCGGGCCTGCGTGTATGTGTGGCTCTGTGATGCGGCCCAGCTTGTGTCTGGTTTACCTTCCCTTTGTGCTTTTGGGCAGTTGAAAGTCCCTTAGTGGTGCCCCGCAGGCGGCGGGCTGATGGCAGCGGGCAATTATTGATATTTAACACGATAATGTTCGTTTTAGGGTTCTGCGGGGCTCAAATGTTTTTTTATTGTAAGCAGGTGCAGTGGCATTTCCTATGTCGCTGTAGCTGTCGATCCTGCTGCCCCACAGCTACTCTCGCCAGGTGCTGGCCTGCTCCATCTGGGTTGTGCAGCCCCCAGTTCCCTTACTATTTTCTTTCACTTGATGGGTGACAATGCAGACTCTTTCTCATCCCAGGTCCGCAATGCGCCAGCTCATTCTGAGGCGTAGGTCTATGGTATGACGTGGCCCGGCCCAATCGCTTCTCTTGCAGGGGCTGCTTTTGAGTTTGGTGGTGCCCCTGCTCTGACCTTTGACTCCCTCTTAGTGTCCCTTGTGGTGCTGGCCAGATGCTGCCAGTGCGCCTTGTGTACTGTGCTTGGTGCCGCTTTGTTTCCGCCTACATATACTGCCTCCTCTCCCGTGGGGGTCCTCTCTTGTACTTCTCCCCCACCTCGCTGGGTGTCCCTCGAGTGGGGAGGGCAGCGGGCGCAGGGCCCCGACTGTTCAACCACCCTCTGCGTGTTACCGGGGGGCATTTCTGGTTTGTCCCCTCCCGGGTACCGTCCTGGACCTTTCCAACCGCCACCCAGCTCACCTCGCATCAATAACGGTCCTCCTCCAGGGCCAGAAGGCTCGTCTCTTGCTCTTATGCAGCCTGTTCCTGCTCCAGATGCTCTCGATCGGGACCGCCGCTGGGCGTCTGCTCCTGGGCGCCTCCGGTGCAGCCTGACGGCAGGCCGCCGCCTCCTCCCTTCTGTGTCGCTGCTGTTCGCGCTGCCTGGTCCTTTCCCGGCGGCCCCGATCTCCTCCGCCTCAGTCCTCAGCAATATCGGGTGCTTCTGTGCAGCGTTGGGTCTCACTGTAGCAGCGCTCGCCCCCTCTTCACTGTGCCTCCTCCAGTTGGCGTGCAGTGAGAGTGCCCCGCCTGTATGCCTAGGCTGTTGTGCCGTCCGCCATTTTGGACAGCCCAGGGGGTCACACTTCAGTTGCGCTCTGTAGGGCTTTAGAAGCTGCAGTTTCCTCTCTTTCTTGGCACCGAGTGTGCGGGATCGCTTCTTCTGCTATAACGTTCATTAACTGTTTGCCTGATTCTATTTTGCCTTATTTTGGACGATCTGCGAAGGATCAGGACGGGGAGCTCGGTCCCAGTGCGTCCTCACATCGCGTGCGCAGGCCACGCCCCTCTCCTACAACTCGTATATGCATAGACAGCAGCTGCTGAGGGCTGTGCATTCCCAGGCGCGGGTGCCTGACAGTAGAAGATGATTTGTTAATGAGCAGTTCCTGATCCAGGGGATGTGGGGAAGCTACAAGTCTAGGGCACACGCGGGTGGATGGCAGGGGAGTTGCTAGGTCTGGAAAAGACCCGGGGCTAAGCTGATGTCAGAACTGTTGGGTCTGGGGGCTAGCTAGTCTTTTGGCTGTAGTTCCTGAGATTCTATCCGGGGCTACAACCAAAAGATCAGGGGCTATAGCCCCCTTAGCCCCCCCCCGCCTAGCAACGCCCCTGGTGGACGGAGTCCACACACTTTTTTTAAATGGTGGACTCACCCGCCCCCTCCCAGCTAAAACGAGAAACATTGAAGGTCTCATCTTTCATTCATGAATTAACCCCGACCTCAGGGCTCAAACCATCTTCCTCCGGTTCGCAGACGAGACGCTTCACCGCTGCACTACATCATCTGATGGAGAAAGGAAAAAAAAAGAAAAAAAAAATAAGTGATATGTCGCATTTCGGTACTGCATATCCCGAGGAAAACAGTGGTATTGGTTCTTGGAGATTAAACTAAAACACCTTTAAAAGTTTTCAAAAACACTATTAGTAGAAAATATCCTCTCTTGGTTTTGTATGTGTGTTGATTTTTAAGAAAGGCAAATGCCATTCGTCCTATGCTATTTGGCTGGTTATGCAAAGCCACTTCAACTAATTGTGTGCATATTTCACCGTCATATGCTAATTCCTGGCAATCTCACACCCCATTGCGTTTGTTAATGAGTCCACCCACTTCTTTTTTTAGGACTTGACCCCTGAACATGGATGGAGAGGACTTGGCCGACTGACAACCCACTGTGTGCATTAATTACGGATATGTATAATGCGGCCCATGAAGGAGGATATTGCCACATTAGGAGGAGAAGCATGGCATGGCAGTTCTCAATGCCCAGGCCATGTCTCGGAGGTGACTCCAAAGAGCAGCCTGTAGGGCAAGAACAGTGGCAATGTTCTGAATGTTTACATTAGGTATTCTACTGGTGGGCACCAGGCGACTGATAGATTGAGCAGGTTGCAATCACTGAGTGAGATGTGGGGGTTAGGGGGGGACACAATTGGCGGGGGAGGGAGAGCAGCTAGGACATAGTTGTAACAGTGAAGAGATGCAGGAGGACTGAGTGGGAGGAGAGTGAATTGCAAAGGTTAGCATTTACTTCAGGAGAGGGGGAACGCAGCGAAAGGGCTAGGAGGAGTCTAAAGCAACATCCAAATCAGTGGAATGTAAAAGGGGAAACCAGGGTTTTTAGGAAAGGGCAGTCTGGTGCATGCAGATCTTATGTTCCTGAAGTCTGTTTCTTCTTGAAGTCATAGCAACGGAGGTGAGAAATAGCGGGAGCATTCACTTACTGCCAAAGAGTAAGCGTAAGGCTGTGAGTTTACCAGCACGGGGTGAGGAGGCCGAAAGGAGGGCGGAGCTGGGAGTGCGGGGAATAGTCTGCGAAATGAGTGCTAGATCACTGCAGTCATAAACGATTAGAGCGTAAAGCACCGAAGTGCCCTCCATGGGTCATAGAAGACCAAGAGTTAGCAGACGGGGAGTCAGAAGACGAGGAGTTATGTAAAACGGGGAGTTAGAAGATGGAGAGTTAGAAGACGGGGGGTTAGAAGATTGAGAGTTAGAAGACGTGGAGTTAAAAGACGGGGAGTTAGAAGACAGAGAGTTAGAATTCAGGGAGTTAGAAAATTGAGTGTTAGAAGGCGGGAGTTAGAAGACAGGGAGTTATGAAAGACGGGGAGTCAGAAGACAGAGAGTTAGAAGATGGAGATTTAGAAGACAGGGAGTTAGAAAATGGAGAGTTAGAAGACGGGGAGTTAGAAGACGGGGAGTTAGAAGACAGAGAGTTAGAATTCAGGGAGTTAGAAAATTGAGAGTTAGAAGGCAGGAGTTAGAAGACAGAGAGTTAGAAGACGGGAGTTATAAAAGACAGGGAGTTATGAAAGACGGGGAGTCAGAAGACAGAGAGTTAGAAGATGGAGAGTTAGAAGACAGGGAGTTAGAAAATGGAGAGTTAGAAGACGGGGAGTTAGAAGACGGAGAGTTATGAAATACGTGGAGTTAGAAGATGGAGCATTAGAAGACAGGGAGTTAGAAGACGAAGAGTTAGAAGATGGGGAGTTAGAAAACAGAGAGTTAGAAGACGGGGAGTTTGAAGAAGGGGAGTTATGGAAGACGGGGAGTTAGAAGACGGAGAGTTAGAAGACAGGGAGTTAAAAGACGGAGAGTTAGAAGACTGGGAGATAGAAGATGGGAGTTAGAAGACGGGAACTTAGATATCCGAGAAAACAGGAGTGGACTAAAGAGGGAAGGAGAAGAGGGCTTGAGTGTCGTAATAGATGCACATATTGCTCTGGAGACACATTTTCCCTTTTACAGTCCTTTTGTTTTAATTGTATTTCAAATATTTTCATTCAGTTGTGTTTGTGAACACAACTGAATATACATTTTTAAAATAAAATAGCTTTTAATACAACGTTTTATAATGCACAGCTAGTAGAAACCTTTTGGCTCCATTACATCTTCCTAGGCAGAGGATATAGGAATGCCAGCAACCATGGGGATTAATTAATAGATTCAAGACTGACTTGAACCTTAAGGTCACCTTACAATGCTTACTTCAGATTGAAGTGCTTCACTGGAGCTTTAGATGACCCAGTTTCGGGGCATCCCTGTACCTCTGAAACCTGGGAGAACAAACAGACTCATCCTGCTTTATAACTCATGCTTGCATGGCTGGATGCTACACCAAGTATTTGCTGGGCTGTCAAGGGATTTCTTTGTCACGACCTGCAGTTGATGATTGAACTTACTCTGCCAACTCACATAATACTACGGCATAACGTAAGCAGAAGTATAGCTGCTTCATCTCTATGTGCTCAATGAGTGAGTAGTACATTTTAATCACCCGGGCCACAAATTCTCAAATGTAATTTTCATCACATTTGGTGCTTAATGGAGTAAGGGGTCGCAGAGAAGTCATGGAGTGCATGGTTAGGGCTGCTCTACCCACGAGTGGCGTTGTTGGCTATGACATGCGGCACATGGAATATGTACGCAAGGTGGGTTGCCCATGAAATCAATTTTTGAGGGATTAAGGGGCTTAGTTACCATTGAGAGAAATCACCAATTGAATGAAAGTTACTAAAATTTGGGAATTTGTCTAATCAAGACCCCCACATTTTCCTAAATAAGACACTGCTTCCAGCAGAAGACCATCTATAATGTTATGTTTGGTGAACATTGAGGTATTATAACAAGTAATTGACTACACAGTCAATGTCATTCTTGATCCTGGCTAGTATTTGTCTCACATCACAACCTACTTGACCTAAACCTCTTATTTGTGGTTTGCTTCCTCGTCTCCATAAAGGACGCGGCCCGTATTCACGCCACCAGCGCAGAGCGGTCCAGAGGTTCCGCTGCTTCCTTAAACAGTTTTGCTTGCTTCACCGTAGCTGCAGTTCTCCTGGCCTTCCCCCACCCTCCGCTTGTGGTCTGCTGATATCCTGAACACGAGGTTAATCCCCACACTGGATTAAGTGCTCGAGATAAGGCCCCAGTAATGCCTGAAACAAGAGATTTCTGGTATCACTTGATCTCTCTGGGACACTGTACTTTCGAAAGAACCAGTGACTCATACCGCAAGCTCGGTTATCTTATGCCTTTGGTTGGATTGATATAGCACTTAAACCTTGCTACGTGAACATTGGCTCATCAACATCATATAATCAACTCATTTTATAATGAGGAAACCAATATGCCATTTTCAAACAGGAATCATAAGCATTTGGCAGAAAGTAGAGCTTAGTCTCTAGTTTGTGAGCAGAGAGCATAGAACGATGCAGTGTGGGATTTTGTGTAGACACGAGAAAGGCATTTCTGAGGTACTGTCATAGGCGCAATCAAGCGCCATTGATAGAAGACGCTGCAAAATTGTGTGAGTACCTGGGCGTATAACAGTTCCTGGCAAATGCCTAATACTTACAAACAAGCTAAAACAGTTGGCTTTGCCAATGCTTGTTTTTGACAGGACTTTAGTGAGACACACGGATAGTGCTTATAAATCAAGTGGCTGAAGGCAGATCTGGTTAAGACATTTGTATTACAACAGTAGCTTTAACAGCTCCAAATCATTAGCTCTCAGAAGACTGAATTAAAAAAACACTGGCAGGCACCCCAAGCATAAACTTGGATGGCTTGATAAAGATAGATCAAAGAGCTCAGGAGGATGTGTTTATGGCACGGAGTGGCAGGAAGTGGGTCGAATGGCCATAAGGATGATCATGGCCATGGGTAGTCAATGGGCGATATATGGCCAACCATCACCTACAAGCTTTCTTTCCCTCCTCAAATGCCACTAGCTGTACTCTAATGGAATAGTTTCGGTTTATAGGTTGAGCTTCAGTGCCACCTAACAGCCTAAACTAATAAAAACTGGCTGCTCTCTCATATGTTAGGTTGAGCTTCCATGTGACCTTTTGGAAGGAGCTAGTGACACAACTATCCCTTCGCTTGCTTTAGGACAACATATTGGATAACGCCAACCACCGCAACCACCAGGTGGGGAAGGGGGTTTTGGGTGTTTCTTTGAAATGCGTGGGGCTTTAGGGAATGCAGAGAAAAATGAGGTTTCTTATTGGGATATGAAGGTGATTGAGAGAAAATATACTCCTCCGCCCGTGTTTTCTAGGTGCTTTATATGTAACAACAAGCAACGAATAATCAGCTTGCATTCATTCATTCATGAATTCACGGAAGCCAACCTAAATCCGCAACAGTGCACCTTGATGTCCGGTCAGTTGTTTTCCTGCATATCCCACTCGCTCAGTGTCACTCTCAACAGACAGCCTTTTGGCACACCTGCGGCTTATCAGTAGTGTTGCATTTTGAACTTGTACCAACTAGCAGCATGTGTGAGCGCGAATGGCATGCACAAAGATACCATGAACATAAACATAGTCATGTACCCACAATGCCATGGGAATTATTCCTAATGTGGAAGCACAAGGACGGTCTGACCTAGCCCACTAGTGTCAGAAGTCTCCCACAGCCTCACACCTAACGGTCCAACCGGAGGCTGATTTCCTTGATCTTGCTGGGAGCTTGCATGCTTCAATTGACTCGAAGACCTTGTTCTCCAGATATGAAGAGGAACACATGCTCTCTGTGCCTTCTGCATCCAGTTGTGAGTAGAGATTACTCGGTGGGCCACCTGATATAGAAGTCTGACACCCGATACGGCCTCCACCAGGGCCCACCGCCCTCCAGACTCCTCACAGTACACACCCACAAGCCAGCTCAACATGGGTCGCTAGCCGGGACTTGGCCACGCCTCACTACCTTCCTATTGGCTAAAAGGCACACACGCGTTCTAAAGTCCTCTGACGAATCTCCCACACCGTGGACTTCGCTCCCCTGTGGCATTCAGCACCAGCCCTTTTTCAGGATATACCAATGGGAAAAGGCGCTATTCAAATGACAAAGTACAGTACATTACATGCTAGTTATTGGTGTCTGAGGTCCACTTCTTCTTTGGTTCTCCAGGTCTTTGACTTGAAATGGGGAATGGGTGGCACAGCCCTCTCTACACACTAGGTTGTGCAGTAAATAGGTTCAATGTGCTGAGCTCTTAGAGTGGGGGCAAATATTGGGGTAGCACCTGCACTTGGTAGAGCTGGACTGAGCCAGCCTGACAGCACTTCCCCTTCCAGACGCCCACTCAGATCCGGCCTGGCAGGTTGGGAAAATTGAAAAGACACAAGTCAAGGGCATGAACACGCCCATGACATGTCTGGACGGGCAGCTCCCCGGCTACTGTTTCCACCACCCGGGGCTTCACTCATGGTGTCAACACATATGACAACATGCATGGTGTTAAAGCTGCAACTCCGACCGGCTTATTGTGGTTGATGGATGTACTCGGTCACTATTGCAGATGTGTGATTTACAAATACCAATCAATGTACACATAAAATCACACACTCGTGTCTTGACATGAGACACATGTTTAAGTGTGGCTGGCAGTTGCAATAATGAAGTTGCCAAAACACCACAGGAGAATAAAACTGAGTCTGAGACAATAAGTGCCAGGGCTGAGCACTGGTGACCAGTGGTACAATCATCTAAGCCTGTGTATCCTGATTTGGGCAGACATGGCAGAGATGCGAAACGCCAAACTGAACACTTTGCAGCTTCTTAATTACTACCAGTGCTGACCTGTGCATTCTGGGCGCTAGAGCGGTGCCCCTCTAATTATGCACTCGCTGTATCTGCAAATGCCATTCAGTGCGCTATACTGTAAACCATACTGGAGCACTCTGTATGGCACACCGCCCCATAGTGCCTGATACAGATCAGGGCAGTTGTCAATCAGCAACTTGCGTCCCTGCTTGCTATTTCCACGAAGAGGGACCAGCGATGTGCAAAGTCGAAGGACCAGGCTCAATGAGAAAAAATACCTTTTTATTTATTTTTGAAAGTTACCTTGTGGAAGTGCATGTGTGTATATGAGTGCTTGTGTGTATCGGTGCATACGTGTGTCGGTGGGGGTGGGAAGACAATGTGATGGAGGCAATGGGTAGAATATGGGCGCAAAAATAAAGAGGAAGCTATCCTTCATTAGCCCCCTTGCACTGGATGGCTTGGGAACGGCCTGGCAGGGCTTTAAGTGGGCTGGGGCTAGCCGGAGGTGGGTTCCCGGCAGTCTCTAGAAAGGGCTCCCGAGCCAGGGTCTTGCCAGGGCCAACCTTTCAATTAGCCCCTGCCACACTGATAACTCAGGCAGCTTGTGTAGCGGCTGCACGGTTACACGAGCTGCCTGCAGGTGTCAGCCCTTTGGAATAAAAAAAGAAAATGCATCGCCTTTTCTAATTTTCTAAACCGCTGTACTGACACCTGCAAGCAGCCCATGTAACCGTGCAGCACTTCGGTTACATGGGTTTACTGGTATCTATGTACTCAAACAAGAAATGAGCTGGACTGCCCAGCTCTACTTTAGTTTACGAGTAAACAGTCCTCACCCAGCATGAAGACCCTTTGCTTCGTGATGACTTGAGCTGGACAGTCCATCCCTCCTCCTGTTTCTGAGTACAGGGACATCAGCAGCAGGCAGACTTTTCATTCAAAGAGACTGTGTTTAGAGGGTGGCCTCCCATGCAGCTCCTTGAATGAAAGGGCTGCCTGCTGCGTGTGAGCTGGGGCACACTGATGTCACATCTTTGGTGCGCCCAGCACATTCTTTTGTTTGAAAAGAGGGGATGGGTGCTTCAAAGGTAATAATGCCAGTGCACCCTAGCTCTACTTCTTTTACCAACCAGGGGACGGGGGGAGGCTCTCGTTAGGAGGCGTGGCCTAAGTGCATCTGTAACAAGAGCCCCCACAATTTCTGATCCCACTTAAAGCACTGCGGTCTGCCATCGCCACGTGCAGCACGTTTACTGAGCAGTGATCCTGTTAGGCTAATTGCTAAACTGAGGAGACTTTCCTCTGTCAGCTGTTTTAATGGAGAGAGGAATCAATTCAGTGTTGCGATTTCTCAAGATCACTGCCCTGTACAAGTGGGAAGCAGCTCATTGCTGGTGGAAGTCACTCTATTGTACTTAGACTCCAATCACACCCCACCGCATCACGAGCCCATTGGTGGGAACGCCCACAGCGTGCTAAAAGTCAGGGATGTCATTTCACCAAAATGGCAGCGGTGCGGACGTGATATCACATGACCCTTCACCTCTGGTGACCTCACAAGAAGTGATGTCATTTGACCCCACCCCGAAGTGTCAGCGGGGAAAGCGATGGAACATGACCTTTCACCCCTTGACAAAACAGGAAGTGGCATCACATAGCATTTTTCATAAGTACACTATGAAAAATATGGTTATGATATCACTGTAATGTGATATACATTTCACACAAGAATGGGTCACCATATTTATTGTTAATATCAGTGCGTATAAGCCCACATTACCAACTTACTGTGAATGCAAGCAGACGTCCAAGGCCAAATGATAATGATGTGTTATTATATAGCACTTAAGCTTAAGCGGTTTATGTAGAACAAATATACATACAATATCACCCAACCTGTGCTTTTACTCATTTATCGATCACAGAAGGATGAAAGGCTGTGTTGGCATTGCCGGGTTTCGAACCTGCAACCTGTAGATCACACACACATGGCAGCAGCGAACACTCAACCTACTGAGCTATCATACCGGCTTCAGCTATCTTACCAGTTATAGTAAAATGAGCAATTACATGTCTGAATGTTCTCAAAATCAGAAAGCAAATTACACTCTGTAGTGGATACCATTGAACTGGTAACTGAGATTTAACAGCAGGCAAGTTCATCAGCAGGTCGGTGCAAAGTTGGCTACATGTCAAGCCTGCAGGCTTCATAGGTTGCCAAAAGACATACCATCGGGAGGGTTCATAACTGTGTATTAAAGAATTTAGAGTAGTGCAGGGCCAGCAGAGCACTCACATGGCATCCCGTACTCTGGGCACTTGATACCTCATACATGTAAACATCCTGAACAACATGCCAGGGAGATAGGAAAGATAGACCAATTACAACAAAGCATTATTTGTGGCACAATGAAATCAAGGGCCACTTTATGTGCTATGGTCAAACATCCCTACACTGTGCACAAGCTTTTAGGCACAAGGATTTTGTAAAGTGACCGAGAACACTGATATGGAATGTCTTGGGATGATCGTAACATAGACAACGGCAGAAAAAAGCATGCTATAACTGCAAATACATTGGCCAAAATGAATGCTTATTTTACTCTAAATGCTTTTTGTAAGTTTTTGACTGCATTGTGAAATTGAGGTGTTTAAGAGCAGGTTAAACCTTTAATGAGTCTAACAATTATTATATAGAATTCCAGAAAGACAAATTATTTGTTATTCCGATACTTATTTATTTAGGGTCACTGTTCAAAATGTTACACTTGTGAAGCCCCTTGTTTTTTTCCAGAGGCCTGAAAAAGGAAGCCAGCCACTCCAGAAACAAAAAAGAGTGCTGGCCACAGCCCAGAAGCTTCCCTTTAACAAAAAACAAAAAAAAAAAAAAAATATATATATATATATATTTCATTTGTTTAGGAGTAGCAGGGGGAGACCTCAGGGGTCTCCGTTGCAACCCCTGGCGACCCCCAAATGACATCTCTGCTAAACGCACCTGCATATGATTAC
Organism: Ambystoma mexicanum; assembly: GCF_040938575.1. Classification (NCBI taxonomy): domain Eukaryota; kingdom Metazoa; phylum Chordata; class Amphibia; order Caudata; family Ambystomatidae; genus Ambystoma; species Ambystoma mexicanum. Next base: position 195,599,899 of record NC_090938.1, read on the forward strand.
AAACATGCATTGAGTTGGCATGGTTTAAGATTTGCATGTGCAAAAAGGCAGTGGAATGGTGACTATGTTTTTTAGGGTGCAAGCAGTTTTATATCCTAGGAACACTGCCTGGAATGCACTGCCATCTAGCATTAGACTAACTGATGCAACTTCAAAGACAAGAAGGATCGGAAAACACCTCTTCAATCTCTCGCCTGATTAGCCCTATGCTGCTCCTCGGGTCTGCTTCCATGACTTTTGAGCTTCGCCCCTGGTTTTTCTTAACATCTTGCCATGCATCTTCTGGTTTGATTGTCTGTCTCTCTTTGTTGTTTGCGCGCCCTGAGGCCTGCAGGCTGGTGGCGCGATGGACTACACATTTTCCATAAATAAATTAATAAATACATAAGCAAGAAATGAATGAATCCAAAAATGTCCAAAGGATAAAAAACGGAAAGTTATTTTACCGAAAATAGCTTTCGGTTTTCTCTGCCCCGGACATTTCAGAGTACCCCCTTAGTTTTCTGTGGGCGGCACACCCCCTTCTGTGCCGCCCTGTCTGCATCCCTTTGCAACGCTGGTTCTCTTCACTAGCTTGCATGGGAACCGGAGCCACGCGGCCATATTTTGTTTTCTTTTTTTAAACTTTATTTCGACGGGTGCCAGGGACACCCCCGCAACCCCTGCTGACATTACAGTGAACATTACCGATATTCGGTCAAATCTATTTGTTTTTTTTCTTTTCATTTGTATGTACGGATTCCCTTTGCATGCAAAGGTATGCCTTTTATTTTCATGGTCACGGTCTTCCGAATGGCCCACCACAGTGCTTTGAAGTCATAACAATGGTGATAGGTTCTATACAAATATCAAATAACATAACATATCATATCACAACCTATATGGTATGCGAATAAGTAAGGGGCTTTTGCTGGGGAGGCACAGGTGCACTGCCAATGGAGAACAGGTTTCCTAATAAAAAGTCCCTGGGTTTTATCATTAAAGTTTCATAACATGAGCCACAACTTGAACCTCAATAATCCCCAACGCAGGGAACAAACATGTCTGTGATTATTGAGCAGCTTTAGGTGGGGTCTGTCTGTGACCAGCAAACGCACATTTAAAGTGGCACATTATTTAGTTTGGCAACTATGATGCCTCTTTTGGGAACTATGATGCCTCTTTGGGGAACTATGATGCCTCTTTGGGGAACTATGATGCCTCTTTGGGGAACTATGATGCCTCTTTGGGGAACTATGATTCCTCTTTGGGTAATAAGTGCATGTCAAAAGCTCCATCTTGGGGCTCCATTCTGCAGCAAAGTATTAGCTCAAGCAGTGAATGGAGGGGGTGAATGGCTGCAGATTGTCACGTGGCCGATGGTAATGGGTAGGTCACCAAAACCCTGCATGACAACTTAAAAGCTATTACTCTTTCTTTGTCTGAGTCAAAGGGACGCCCAGAGTATGGGACCTATTTCAATTGAAAAGCTTGAAAGGCCCTAATATTAGGCCTGACCACCCACGCCCACAAAGGTGGGTGGGCAACTGAGTACAACGCAGATGCCTTCCTGGCGACGCAGCATCTGACAGCATGTTTTTCAGAGGCAATTGAAAAGGAGCAATATAGTTTTAGAGGCAGATCTAAACATATAAATGGTCTCTCAGTTACAGTCACTCAACCGACTGTATTACCTTAAAAGCACTTGTTACACAACTTGCATGATATTCAGCACCTCAAGCCCATCCCTGATGCGGCTCAAAATAAGTGCATTGCCGTTTAAGTACCTGACTTAAGAACAGCAGTATTTCATACCTGTTGACATTAACACTGCACACATCTCTTTTGGGCTGCGAAGAAATCTGGAAGCTGTACACATCCCTACTGGCAAGAGTCAGGTATGATATATGTTATTTATAACGCGCTCAATATCCAAAGGTTTCTAAGCGCAGACCCGGGGATTGAACCTGTGTTGTTCCGTGTCATCTTGCTTCCAAGGCGAGCACATAGCCCCTGAGCTATCCTCCCGAGCTCCACATTGCTAAGGAACCAAGGAGGCAGTTGCCCCTGTGTACGCACCTTGTTTGGAGAGAATTCTTCTTCTTTTTTTAAATTGCTGTGTACTTTGGACTAACTACCAAAGATGAATACATCCTCTCCACATGTATCAAACAGTGCTGCAAAGCCAAACATGAATGTAAATGCAAGCAGGAATATGCAGACGAATGGAGTCAATAAACGAAAAGGAGCAGGTTCGTTAGGGGCTACCGCGCCGCTAAAAGGTAGCAGAGCATAGTGTGTGTAAGTGTAGTGTGTGCTGTTGATGACCTTGCATCTATTGAATTTTGTTCATGTGTTAAGCCCACAGAACTGCTTGGAAATTGCATGCATTTTTATGGACATTTTAGCAAAAATGTGCTGTAGAATTGTGCGATTTTAACGCATAATTTTAAATCAATTCCGGGTGGGGAACACCCCATCCCCGAGCCTCACTAGGTAGGTTCAGGCTTCCTCTCGATGCTCAATGATTCATATTAACTCCTGGGAAACATGTATGCACCTCCACACTAGACTTTCAACAGACACCACTGGCTATTCTTTAAATGACTTGACATCTGCTGCTGCAAAAAGGAACAGACCAGAATACAAGCCTTCTCTGCCTAAACACCAAGATTATGGAACCTCCTCCCCATCCGTCCCCACACTCTAACAATTCAGAAAAGAACCCCAGACCCACCTCTTCAAGGAGTTTCTCCTCCTCAACACCTAAGCCATCACATCGCTCGTCGTGCCACCTGACTCTCTAGACACCGCCCACCCCTCTCCATCACACCACTCGGGACATCTGTACCCCTCCTCTGTGCCTCTCTGTATCCTACCGCTGCTGTATATCTGTTCTGTTGTTACTGCTGAAAAGTGCTCTGTTATGCATCTGTAAGGTTGTATACCTATGTAAAGCTCTCCATAGCTTATCGAAGCTAGGTCCATGCTCAATAAATACCATAATAATATGGAGTCTTCCTGGGGGCAATAACATTATTAATGGACCAGTCCCTAGGTGCAGGACTGGGATTGGAACCTGTGTTGCTCTGCATTATCTTGCTTCCAATACAAACACATTGCCCCTGAGCTAGCCTCCTGGCCTGCTAGCTACGTATGTAAGTTAGGGCTACTTTAATAAATCATGTGATCAAAGAATGTTTAGTGAACACATAGACCATACCTAATTAAGAATAATGGAAACAAAAGCAGTATATTAATTGAGTAAGGTCTGCCACAGACACATAGAGCCTCCTTACGACTTTTGAGGTAATCGTGTCCGGGTCCGGGTTCCCTGAATGGGGAATTACCGGCCCATTCCGAGTTTGGAGGGCCCGGTGATTCCCCCTTCAGGTAACCCAGGCCGAGTCCTTCCCCATTCCCATTCGATCCCCCATAGGGCTCAATGGGAATGGGGAGGGAGCTAACAACGGGCCTGTTAATAACAGGCCCGTTATTAGCTCCCTGGTTCCCTCGAGGAACCCGCAATGGACGTGTGGAAAAACCAGACGTCCAGAGCGGGTCCCGCGAGGGAACCTTGTAATAGTGCGGAATGGGTTTAACGGCTCCGGCACCATTACCGGCGCCATTAAACCCATTCCACAGTACTCGTAATGAGGCCCATAGAATGTGGACATCGGAGCTACGAAAGCAAAGGGTAAAGCTGGAGACGATGTAAGGTTGGTGTGTGAAGAGCAGACATGAAAGAGGGAGGATTGAGTGGCCTGCCGGCTCTTATATTCCATCAAATTCCAAATTCCGATATTTTTACAAAGAGGAGGCTTTCCATAGCATTGATGGGTGATCGCTGAACCTGCTCACACATCAAGGGCTCTAAGGCCCCCGTGGCGGCTTTATGGACATTAAGTACGCAGAAGGCGTCAGTGCAGGATAATGATTGTTTCAACGCCTTTGCGAAGTACAACATAAAGTCAGAATGATCGGGAACCATAAACGTGTTTATGCTGATAATCAATTATCCCACTCCTCCTCAGCCAATAATCACCAGTCTCCAATGCAACATGTTCTGAGGCGGCCAATCAAAGCAAAAAGAAGCAGAGGGTTGGCCATGTTCAATTGGTGGGTTTGCTCTCATTTGCGGTGATCAAGCTGATATGCACCCCGAGAGAATCAGCTTCGAGTACCCGAAACACTCCCACATTCAATGTATAGAACATTGGTATCATGTAAATAGCACAGTAGGAGTTCTTTTCCAGCTCAACTCTGAATCACATCAAATTATGTGGATTTTGAACTACTTGAATAAGTGGGGCAGTCAGAGAAAAATGTTTCCAGGATTCTTTTTGTTTTAAATGTAAAAGATGCGCAGGGAAGGCACGCATGCCAGCGCAGGATTTTTAAATATTGAGGCAAGTAGGATACCCAGTAAATGGTTAATTATACTTTTAAAAAACCCACCCAACTTTCAATAGACATAGAAGAACGACTTCCTCCTTGTATCTATATATAGAGATTGCTAGCACGTGGCAGTCTTATTTTGATTCTACACAATGCTAAAAAAATACACTTTTGAAGACAACTGTGTTTTCAAATAAAAGTGAAATATACCTGAAATTAAAGGTTAGATTAAACAAAACAGAGAGAAGCAAAACCATACAAAGTAAATATGCAGACGTATTATACTGAAAAAAAGTTTACAAAAGACAGAACTGGCTCTGCTGAATTAGCTGAAAAAAATGATTAATTTCACTGTTCTGTTGTGAATAAAGATGAGCGTTAAGTTGTACAAATGAATCAAGTTTTAGGAATGTGAATATAATAGCCAGCAGATAATGTATTGTTTATGAAGGACTAAAACGCATAACAAGAAGGTGCTACAGAGACAATCTACGAGGTTTTGAGACAGGTAAAAAAAAGGGATGCATAATACATTCTTACTCTATTTCAACTGCATAGACATTAAACAGACAGTTTAACATTGTTCTTGAATGCTTTTAAAACCCCCTTGTGCCTTAATGAAACATTCTATTTGTGTGTGTTACTTAGGTTTGACGTTTTCCATAAAACAGGGACAAACCATTCTTCAATACCCTTGGGGGTTCACTTCAATCTCTTTTATACATAAGCATGGGATTCCAAATTGTATCTGTGTTCTTGATACAGAATATAAGAACAGCAACATCTTTTATAAAACTGTGATTATGAAATGCACTAAGAGTTTCAAATAGCATGATGATTATAATCCAAGTGAATATTAGAATTCAAAAGAAATAAGTGCAACATCGATTGGACTAACTTGATAAATGTGTGCTAGCCGATGGCAAGGGTTCTGCACATCAATCTTGTTTTTTATTATTATTTTATTTATTTAATTTTAATGTGATGTTTATACATAGGCTTTTCGCTTGCAAATACAATATTTTCAACAATACTAAAAAGATATACATCATATTTGCTTCATTATACATTTAAAAATTAGTAATAATTTCATTAATTCATATTTCATACATAATTACATATCAAAATCACAATTCATAAAATTGTTTATATTCAATAAAAAGCATTTACGTTTATATCTATATATATATATTAGCTTTGTTCTGCCATTTCATTATAATATATACGAAAAAACAAGAGTAACACATATTCAACATCGCTCTAGACATTTAACAGCCTCACACCAAACTCTATCAAATGCAGTCTGCCATGCCATATTGTTTGTGTTTAAGCAATATTTCCAGAAGGACTCACTTTGTACAGATTCCAATTCCTGGACAAATTGCCCTAGGTTACACATGTAAACAAGACCAAACTCCTTACATTCAGTTAAGACATATTTCCTAGTTTCAATCACAGTATTTATCTTGCATATTCGACAGTATCTCTTATCATTATCTAATTTCAACTCTGAGCCTAGTACAGACAAGACTGGGAGTCAATGAATACGCATTAACAAAAGAAATCTGCACGTGACCGGTGAAGGACAAAGAAGCAGGTTGCTTTGTGAAGCTTTTAATTTATACATCCTCTCTTTTGTACCTGCAAAATTCTTCATCCCTGATAAACAATAACAATTTTGAAACCAGTCCAATCTCTCAGCTGTCCTTACAAAAGATCTCTTTGAGATATACAAATTTGTATTCCAATTTAGATATCAACTGATCCTATTGAAAAAATCTGCTACAGTCGCCACAAATTGTTCATTTCTGTTTAGCTGCATAGTGTCCTCCAATCAATGATGTCATTGGGCAGATAAGGTTTGTCAGATGTTATATATAGGACACATTGTTTTATAAGTACATTACTTGGAAGGGAGATGAGACCCAGCTCCAATCTAAATATAGCAGGTGGGATAAAGACAGGCAGCGCCAGGATTTTTTCCTCCAAACATTACCCTCTAAAACATTCAACCACTCTAAATCTTTAAGTGTAAGTGCCTTTAGGCCATACGTTATTGTAGTGGAAAAATATTGCCTGTATAGACAAAATATTCAATCAAAGCTAATACCTGCTGTTTGGTTACTACATTTGAATATAGTTTGCATAAGCAGAGCTGCATTTATTTTCTTAAAACCAAAACATTGATGGTATCCTTGCATGGAATCAATATTGATGGCAGGTATCTATGGCTCTTTGTATATTCAACTGTACCCTTGGGTGACATAAGCCGAGTTGTTTTTGGGCTCTTATTTACAAATAGTAACCGTTGGATCTTCTCTATTGATAATTAAATTGGCTTCCGTTGCATATCACCATAGTTCCCAATGGACCTGTTAAGATACGCAAGGGGACAATTTTCGGTTGACAGCTAGAGACTCGCTTGAGTCACGAGAGCAGGTCTGCGATATAATGGTTGCACATAAGGGAGTCACAGTCACAGCCCTGCCTGGCCCCGTTTTGGTTTTAAAAGGATTTAACATGCCCCCCCTGCTGTCCAGCCAAATCTGCACACTAGTCTATCCACAAAGAAATCTCAGAAAATAAAGCAAGAACTGAGGACAACCATAATAAGCCAGTTCTTACCAACGTTTTTCTCTATTGACAGAGTCTAAATCAGCTTTAAAATCAACAAATAAAGCATAAGGAACTAGATATTCCTACGTATTTATCTTTTCAATTAACATATCTAACAATCTCAAGTTATGAGTTGTAGAGGAGCCAGCCCTGTACCCCGTTTGGTACGGATCAAGAATTTCGGCACTGTTAGCCCACTAAGTGAGCTCATACAATACAAAAGATGCAAACATCTTCCCTGTACTGTCTAACATTGACATGAGTCAATAGTTCGATGACCCTGCTCGTGAGCCTTTCTTAAAGATAGGCATTAGTATCACTTTTCTGCATGTCATATGGATGCATCCAGTGCTGGAAATGTACTTTCAAGTTCAAATTCATGGTAAGTGTAGCGTGGTTACTAAAATTGTTTTCACTTCCTCATAAATCAGTATCATTTTTTGCTAGCAAAATCAATATTCTGATGTGGCTTTTTCCTAACGCTTAACCAAGTATATTTGTCTGGCATATCTCCCCAAGTGCGACCGTTCAACAAAATAAGGTCCCACTCACTCAGGAGGTCATGCCACAAATTGTCCATGTCTATTATGTTTTATCTGCAGCATCACACTTTTACTTTTTCTGTTACACGCTTCCATATAGTTATTACTAGAAATGCAATGGGCATCTAGATCCCCACCAAGGATTATTAAATCACTGTTTTCACTATCACTGTATTCCACAAATATTTCTGTCATGATTTCAAAAAGGGATTCGTTGTAGGCTCCTCCAGGGTTGGGGGGACGTAGATATTTACAAAGAAGTCTCTAGATGGTGAGGCAGGGTCAAGCGCCTTTACCTCTACGGCTAAGATGTTTGCTGTTGATTTAGTTGTTATAATTCGATTAACACATTGTTTGTTTCTCACACAGACTACCAAAACTCCATAGGGTCTTCCAAAATCTCCCTTACTAGCATGCATTTGAAATTTACAGTAGCCATCTATATAGACGTTATTCAATAGCCAACTTTCCTGGAAAAGACATAGTGTGTTAGCAGTCACGTTATCAAGCGAGCCATTTTACTTAGCAAATGTGAAAATCTCCTGGTATTCCATGTTAAAATTGAATCTTTTCACAAAGGAGCAACAGTTCTAGCTGGCAAATACCCGACAGCCATTTCAACACAGATTGGGCATTGTCTCTCGTTAGCCCTCGCCTCACTACCTTCCCATTTATCTTTCTTGCAATTGGCACACCCGATATTCCCGCCCTCATTCGCATTTGTTTTAATAAGTAGGTCCTCGTCTACATCAATTTCAAATCCCAATTTAAGACATTTTTCAGAATGGTCACGTATCATGTCAACAGTTTCAGAACTGAGACAGTGGATGCTTGACATGTTCAGATTGGTGCAGTGAAGTGACTCCACAAATTCAAAATTATCAGAGTCTAAAACTCTTAATGGTGGTATTTGCTTCAACATAGTTAGAAAATCGTATCTATTTATCCTCTTATTTTTGTTGCTTTGTCCAAGCAATTTGATAGTAAGCACTTTACTGTTGAAAATAGGATATTTATCCCTGTTCTTACTCAATCTGGATTGTTTTCTTGTGTTTATGTTAGGCATTGTTTGAAACTTAGTATGATGCTTTGGGGTGGAACAAATATCTTCATACTCTTCCCTACTATCATCAACAATTTCTCAAACAGTAGCTGTTTCGTTTTCTTGAGCAGAACTCGTAACTGATGTATTTCCATTTGTCAGCCTACTAGTCAGAGTGCCATTCTTTTTAATGATGTCGTTTACTTTCGGTTTGCCTTCTTACAGGATCTTTTTGTATTTTTCATATTAGAAGATACCCTTTTTTTGAGAAACTGGCACCATCCACTTCAATTTGACGTAATACAGGGACAGTACGGTTCACTGCTTGCACCTTTAATTTGTCTCCTCCATTTTCTTGGCAAATATATAGAGGAGCAATCAGTATCTGGTAATACGTTACCCTCATGATTTACCTCACTTGAGGACTCACCTCTTTTTTTTGCAATGGTGTAAGTGTAGGTGGTAGAACTTTGTAGGATTGTCACAAGACCAATATAACTGTTCCTGTGTTGTTAGTCTCATGATTTCCTATGTCCCCCCCTTCTTGTCTTGTGGCACCTGGAAACACCTGTGTATAGGCAACATACAAATGTCCAATGTAATAAAATTAAAATAAACTTTGCTCAAATTATCATGGATTGTTTTATCTTGATCATCAGGTTTGTGCACATGGGGATAAACTACATTCCCCCTAAACATGTGCTGGTTAACAGGGCCAAACTCTTTGACTTTTTCATTAATATTGCCACATAGCTTAAGAAAAATCTTCATGGTCAATTGTAACATAGCCATCGAAGCCTGTATTTCGGCTTGGCCGTTGCTATCGATCCGTGATACACTCGGACCTTCCACTGAGTAAGTTGATACATATAAGATGGGAGATGCAGACAGTCTTCAGTTCAAGTCTTTAGCCAATGAAGGGCCATCCCCCGATTCATTCGGAATTAACCCGTGCGCCTCACCAAGTGGCGTAGGATCTGCTACAGCCTCAGCCGCGATTCGCTGCTGGAGAAGTAACACATTTCCAGCAGAGAGTTATTGTCAATATCACCAGAGTTTGAAAGTTAATGGCAGGCCAGAGACTCGAGTCCTTGGTTGCCGTTGCCAATTCCAATTTCATTAGCATCTCTGTCAGTGATGTTTATCGGATTAGCTTGAAAGAAAGCTGTAATTTTACCTTTTTATCATTGCGCAGAGGCATTCTTGTGCCTCAGTTCTTTCAGAATTATTATCAGGTAGATTATTTGCATTGTCTGGAACAATTTTGGTAGATTTGTTCTTCCACAGATCATATAATTGTTGCTTTTTATTTATTTATTTATTTTTTAATTGTTGTTTTAGTTGGTCATAACTTTTTCAAAATAAAAAAAAATGCAAATTGTTGCTTTTTGACTTGACTTTAGGCAGCATTTTGAATATAAAACTTGAAGATAATGCGGGGTCTAGTTGCTGTGCCAGTTCTGATTATGTTATATGATGGGTGTATATTCAGAAAAATGCTCAACACTTGCTCAGTTGATATAATTATTGTTTACTATGTATCACTTGTTGGTTCCAGGTTCTATATACTTTATATGTTACTCCACATAATCTTTCTTGGCACTTAAGAATTCCGAATTGTGTGGACTTCATATGTTGTTCCACATATTTTTCATTAGTCCTTGATATTTAGGCAGTGGGCCTCATTACGACCCAGGCGGTAAGGGGTTTACGGCAGCGTTAACAGCGCCGACCCTTACCGCCTGAGTACGAGGTCCCCTAGCGCCATGGTGCTTTTAACACCTGCTTTTAGCAGGTGTTAAAATCCATGGCGCTAAGGGACCATGGAGTTAATTACGCCACCGTAATTTACGGTGGCGTAATTAACGCCTTCCCCACTCCCATTATGCCCTATGGGGCAAAAATGGGAATGGGGAAGGGTAAATGGGGATTGGGGACTTACCGCCCCGCCTAGGTCGGAATGGGGCGGTAAGTCCGCCAACCACCATGGCATAAACGTAGTTTACGCCATGGTGGTAAAGTCACGGCCCAGGCGGTAACTTACCGCCTGGGTCGTAATGAGGCCCAGTGTCTCTTATATCAATGAAATCTAGACCCCACAACATCTTCAGGTTTTGCATCTGTTATTGGATAGGCACAATGCCTGGGGATAGACACTAGCGACGGTTCTAGGGTGACCAGACGTCGGTTTTGCTCGGACTATCCTTGTATTTGCAGCTCCGTTAAAAGGTCCCAAGACATTTTAAGTTTAAAAACTCCATCCCGGGATTTGGGGATCGGGTGGATACCATCCCGGTTTTTGGTCAGATATCATGATTTTTCCACTAGTTTTCCAAAACAACGGTATGGTATCCAACCGATCCCCATATCCCAGACAGGTTTTTTTTTAACTTAAAATAGCCTCGGGACTCTGGACGCTGCAACAAGACACTGGACAGGCCACCCACATAGAAGTAGGACTACAGTTTCACCGCTGAAATCTTTTTGAAATCTGGTCCCCCTAGACGGTTCACAATTAGAAAAGTGGGAAAAGAATGTGTCGCCACAGCACATGACATTTGCCTCTCAATCATCTATTGTGGCCTTTTGAATGTAACAATCTTTAAGTATAGATAATATATGTGCACTGGGGTCAATTTAAGTAAGTTTAAAATAATGACAGTAACTTGCAGTTCGAGGGTAGAAGCTCAACAGGCTGTTGCAACACACAGTCTGTAGATCCACAGGACTTCAAGTCTGTCCACTTCCACCACACTTCTCATCGTACACAATTATATCCACAAGACCTCTGAGTTCTCTTACAAGGGCGGTTGGCTTGGTTAGGCAGAGGGTGTGTCTTCAATCGCCACGGCACAGGTCCTAGCCCACTCGCCCGAACGTAGAACTCAAAAACTTGGCAAACTTCACACTGGATGCCATTTTTGAAGTAGTGGACGCACAACCATGCAAGGTGTAGGCAGGGCTTCGCTCCGAAACAGCTGATGCTGTAGAATGTAACAATATGCGGTCAGCGTCGCGCCAACACCGAACACTCGGCATACTGAGGATTATATGAAATTTGGGGGGAGGCATGCCAAGAATTATAATAATACCCAGAAATGATGATGCTATACACATACTGATCTTAATAGAAGGGATACTAGTAGATAACGTGTAGGTTGATATTAATGTAGCACACATCAGAATGGAAAGACTCGGACAACTCAGATACTATTCATATCCTCACTATTAGTGGGCCAGGGTAACATTAATATGCCAAGCTTGGCTGATATGAATACCATGCCTGATAAAGAGTATTGACAGCCTGACATTAATTCCATTTCTTTTATTAGAAGCTATTGAAATTCCTATTAATGTAATAAGTATGTGGATGGCTTCTCCCATTAAGACATGATTTAACTATATAACACAAACAACATACATTTCTAGCTAATAGTATATTATATTAGGCAATTTCTCCCAAGGCTACATTAATTCCCTGAGGGATTTACAAGTGTGCAGGCAGACTGATATTATGAAGCTGGGAATTAGAAACCCTTAGCCAGGCTCATGATAATAGTCTGGAATTATTTAGAGGATGTCCAGCAGAGCTGCATTTAACAGTCATAGCATAAACCAGGGTACTGTTAATAATTTGTCAAGATTACAGCCAGAATAATGTAGAAAAAGTGAAGTACGAAGTGCGGGGAAGTGCAACTGCTGCAGGACTACTAGCAGCGTTTAACTGTCTTACTACGTCTCTTTTGCCTGGTGAAGCTGTGTTCTTGTGGACTAGCGAGTGGACTTGTCAGGATTACTGGAAGTCTTACTTTTGTTTTGGTGAATTTGACTGGTGACGATCAGAGGAAGGCCATACTGCACTTAAACCCTGGTGTGGCATGAGGCGCCTGCGAAGTGAAAGAAAGTGCAGTTGTTGCAGGACCACTAGCGGCGTTCTACTGTCCTACTGTGTCTCTCTCACCTGGTGGAGCTGATTTCTCTTGGAGCAGTGAGCAGACTTGTCAGGACTACTGGAAGTCCTGTTTTTGTTTTGGCGACCTTCACTTGTCAAACGAGAAATTATATTGTGCCTCCTATTGCAATGAATATGTGTATATTGGCCTACGCCAAGCCACTTGCGAAGAAATCCATGTTGTAAGGTCCTGACCTTAGAATCAATGTAAGCCGCCATTTTAGGTCAATCCGCCATTTTAGGTTCACTTTGTAAAGTCACCCTGTGAGTTAAAATGGTGGAGGACGTCATTCCAAAATACAACATGGCCGTCTTGACCTCTGTGTGTAATTAATATGTAACTTGCCTGCAGGCCACTTGTTGAGGTCGTGAACTGAGGCCTTGTCCTTCGTTGACCTGTGTGTAAAGGATTACTCGCGCCAATGAAACTAATTTGCGAGTATATGTTAAGAACAATGTATTCAAATACTGAACTAAGAACACTTGTTTAAACTACATTGTATTAATGTTTGAGAAGACCTGTATGAGAAGTCCCAAAATACACAGTTGCCGTGTAGGCTTGTTGACGTATGTATTAAAGGCAAACTAGTTGCATGTGGATATGCGAACTCGGCATGAACCCTAGATCAGTAATGTATTAGAGGAATATTAACAGAAGTAGGGTTGGACATCATGTTCGCAAATGGTATAAAAGAGCAACAAATTCTAATGTACAACATCTCTCACTGAACACACTGAACCACGCTGGAGTTAGCTGTGTTGTACTGAGGGCCGATAGCTATCTGATTTTGTTTTGTTCTTTGTAACTGATTCAGTATAAATTAAAGAACTTTATATGTTCCTTTGTAACCCGTGTTTGGTGTATTTCCTTTTGGGGTACTCAGCTTCGATATTTTGATTTTGTTTTCACAGTTGGCGCTCGAATTGGGACCCTCAAGATTGATGCCGGATTATCGAAGGTTGACCCTCGCTATCGGACCGGGATCGGGCGGTGTGACAAAAAGGGGCCCCCACTGAATGAGACGCGACACCTCAGCAGCGCTGCATGATCCGATCCCTAGACGATTAGCTTGTGGTCCGAGACAGCATCTTGACGAGGGTCCACTTATCGAGGTGGGCAGATTTGCGGAAATCACCAAACACGAGGTAAGATTAGTTAGGTAAGATTCTTTGTAATCTGATCGGACCTCCTTAGGAATCGATCAGGTGAGTCATGACCCGACTCTTAAATAATCCTGATAATTTGATTTTGGCGTATTGTATCTGCAGACACAATTATTGACCAGGTAACACCAATAATTTGATATGTCTGGGAAATTGTCTACCTGCTTCAGGGCGTTGTTCCGCAGCGATAGAGAATCTTTGGAATTTAGCCGTCCAGCACCACAGGAGGGGTCGCCGGCGTGTACTATGTACTGCAAGCATGGCATTGGAAGTATAGTGTTTAATGATATTTGGCACAGACAAACCAGACATGCCTCCAAACTTCAGTGGCCAATCAATGGTAGTTTTGAAATCCCTCGTATTGAGTATTTAGAGTCGATTCTATTAAAGAAAAAGGCTAGACCTGCAGCATTTGATGTTTTGCAGAATTGGAAAAAAGAAGCATTGCAGCAACTTAAGAGTAGAGAAAAACATGTGCGCCGTCATAAAACGAACACCGAAAAAGCATTATTGTTTGACCAAGATAAACATTCTGAGTCAACTAAGAATATGGATAGGGCTTTCTCACTTGGCATTCAGAAAATCTATCCTTCTAAAGACCTTCATGTTAACGATGAATTCATAGACAAATTGTTAAATGAACGAAGGCCTGGTGCCTCTGCGCCACCTCTGTATGTTCCTCTTCCTGCTGCTTTGCCTCTTCCTCTTGTTATTCCTGCTCTTCCTGCTGTTGTTCCTGTTGTTCCTGCTCCTCCTAATGTTCCTCTTCCTCCAGTTACTGTTCCTCTACCTATTCCTCCACCCTTCCTATTGCACCAGTAACAGTTCCTCCATTGAATTTACCTGCTCCCTCTCTTCCAAGTGGTCCTGTGCCGCTTGTAGTTGATCAGAGTGCGGGGTCAAGGGTTGTCACTCACAAATCTGTACAGCCAGAGAAAAAACATGATTTGATTGCATGGTCTAAGCATTGTATGGAGAGGGTTGATCAAGCTAATGTTTTTGCCACACTTTTTAATATGGATAATTTTCCTGAAAACATTTTTTTATTGAAGGTTTAGGGATTCATTTATGTGTAATGTGGGGTAAATTGAATAATACAGATCTCCCGCAAGGGTTAAGGGATCTAAACACTTTAGCGTTTTCAAGAGACACTGTGGAGAAAGTAAATGAGCATGTCGAGAGGTTATTTGAGTATAGAAAGGAGTTGGAAAGGTTACAGAATGAGGATGACGAGGGGGAAAGTATGTATGTACAGAAAATGTTCCTTCCTTGTCGTAAATCAATATCTGAGGAAGCACGAATTTGTACGAAGGACGCGCTTAGATGGATTTCAGATATCTTGATAAATCCAGTTGAGGTATATGACACATATAGTCAGTATATGCCAGAAATGCAGAGGAAAATGATACAGGTAATGATAGAGAACCTACAGGATGATTGTGTAAAGAGAAAAATTAGTTGTCCCACAGAGTTATTGAGTATTTATAAGAGAGCTTTTTCACTTGACACTTCTTCGATTGCTTTAGTGCTCGACTTAGCACTGTTGCTTAGTAAGCGTTCGGAGTTGCCTACTTCTCAGTTGCCTATGAGAGAGGCTCCTCCGACATTTGTCCCGTAGGTTGAGATTGCGGCTGATCCTGTAGCAAATGTAGTCGCTGTGAACATTCCTGCACATTATGTATCACAGTTTGTTCATGTCCCGTTCTCAAGACAGGAAGTGAATATTATTAGACAATCTATTCCTGATATTAGGAAAAATCGGACAGGATTCTATAAAGAAATAGAGTCCGTCTTGCAGTCCTCAGTGTTCACCCTAGGCGATATCGATTTACTATTTCCTGTACTCCTGCCTGTAGATTTGTGGAAACAAGTTAGGACTATAGACGACGTGCCAGGTTTAGGAGATCCATGGGCGAATATAACTAGATTCGATGGAGAAAGGCCAGCTGGTGAAAGACCGCCCCATGTAATACTAACTTTGCCTGATAGAATCATTGCAAAATTGAAAACCATAATTCCCGAGAAGACAATTAATTGGGACAAACTTACGGCCTGTGCCCAAGGGAAGTCTGAGGCTGCTACCGAGTTCTTGAATCGGTTCGAACAGGTATTCTCGGATTTCGGCGGACAAGACTTAGGCACAGAGTCTGGGAAAAGATTATTTGTGGACAAATTTGTGCATGGATTGCTGCCTGACATCCAGTCACAAATTATGTCTTCTGAGAGCGCTTGGCAGGCAAACTCCCAATCAGAAGTACTGCACATAGCTCAATACTACGAGAATCGTGTCAATAATGAAAAAGATAGAGTCGATAAGCGAAATGGTGATTTAAAGACTAAAGTATTATTACAGCAAATTGTTAGAGGCTGCAGAGGGGGTAGTTCGCAGATTAGAGGTCAGTATGTTCCACAAGGGAATGTGCCCTTGAGTCCTGTGAACATTAACCAGTGTGCCTATTGTTGACAAGAGAGTCATTGGCGTGCACAATGCCCCGTCCTTCGACAGAGGTCGAATAACACATTTGGGAATATGGGTAGATGATCCAGAGGTCGCCCGGGTGTAAGGGGCCCTGGTAGAGGTCAGTTTTCACAGGATCCTCAGCAACCTTTTCACAGGATAATCAGACTTTGAGTGTGGATACTAGGAACATATTTGATCATCCTTCTGCTGCATATCTATCTGAAGAGCTTCCTTTTGATGATATTCTGTCTCGTTAGGATTGCCCGAAGCAGGGTTTGGAACCTACACCTATTCCCGTCAATCAGAAAGGTCCCTACATTGAAATGGTAGTGGGAAATAGGAAACATCCATTTTTGATAGATACTGGAGCACAGAAGTGTTCCATTGATCATTCACGGGTTCCAAACATTCCACTGTCAGGGCAAACCAATGTTTCTGTAGGGTTTTCTGGCACACCAGTTGTTTGTCCAGTTTCCTCTCCAGTATCTATTTCTTTGGGTCCCTTTACGGACCATTGTCCATTCCTTTTGACTTCAAATTGTGGAGAAAATTTGCTGGGTTTAAATCTATTGAAAGAATTAAATGCAATAATGTATTGTTCTTCCGATGGAGTGCGCTTGATGATTTCACCACAGCAACTTTCTGTCTCTCAATTCTTAACTAGACTTTTGCCACCAGAATTCAGTGATGTACCAGAGTACTTATGGGCTGTTGACGACAATGATGTCGGTGTTTTGCAGATTGAGCCTGTTAAGATAGTCTTGAAACATGGAATTGAGCTGCCACACATTCCCCAGTATAAGATTTCAGTGGAGGGCGAGCGAGCTTTGAAATGCATTGTTTCCGATTTTGTGCATCGCGGGGTGATTGAGGTAATTTCAGGAAGTTTGTGCAATAGTCCGATTTTACCCATGTACAAAAAAGGTGATAATTCAATTCCTTTCCGTTTCATAATTGATCTACGTGCCATTAATAAAGTCGTCGCTCCACAATTTCCAATTGTGCCTGATGTGACGACAATATTGACCATGATTCCAGCTACAGCTACTTACTTTATTGTTGTGGATCTGAAGAATGCTTTCTTTAGTATTCCTATACACAAGGATAGTAGATACTTGTTCGCGTTCACCATAGGGGGACGCTCATTCACAGTTACTCGTGCACCTCAAGGGTACACAGAGAGTCCTAGCATCTACAGTAGGGCTTTGAAAGAACAGCTTGATACCCTTGAATTGCCCTCTACTTGTACATTGCTTCAGTATGTTGATGCTTTGCTTTTAGCTGCTGATTCTGAGCGCGCCTGTAAGGAGGGCACTGTGTTGTTGCTTATTCATCTAGCTAAACATGGTCACAAAGCTTCGCTTAACAAGTTTCAATATTGTTACCAGGAGGTTGCCTATTTAGGCTATCTCCTGTCAAAGGAGGGAAGAAGATTGACACCTGAACGAATAAAACACAATTCAGGCATGTCTGTCCCAAATACACAGAAGGAAGTTAGAGACTTGATAGGAATGGCTTCTTACTGTAGGTTGTGGATCCCAAATGTTTCACGAGTGATCAAACCGATGTTGTCTTTGACAAAGAAGGGCATTTCTTCGCCATTGCCGTGGAACGCGGAACACCAGCAATCGTTTGATTTGCTGAAGAATGCATTATGCTCAGCACCAGTTTTGGGCGCACCAAACTATGAAAAGGCCTTTGTGTTATTTGTGCATGAATGTGATGGATGTGCTCTGGCTGTATTAACGCAGGAACATGGAGGGAAGAATAGGCCGTGCGGTTACTTTTCTTCCGCCCTTGATCCTGTAGCATGCACTTTGCCAAGATGTTTGTGAGCTGTCGCTGCTGCTGCTGCGTCTGTAAAACAGAGTGAGGGAATGGTCCTAGGCCATGATCTAACCCTGATGGTGCCTCACTCTGTAGATGTTCTACTGAACCGAACCCAAACGCAACACCTCACTTCCACACGGTTGACAAGATATTAATTGATCTTGTTTGCTCCTCACATCCAAATTAAGAGGTATTGTGTTCTTAATCCGGCTGAACCTCTACCTTTCCCGCAAGGTACTACTTGCGGCGATGAAGAGTCACATGACTGTCTGTATACTACCGAACAAGAGACCAAGACACTGATTTGAAAGACACTCCTTTGGATAATCCGCAAGGAGAGCTGTTTTGTGATGGCTCCTGCTTCAAACTTCCGGATGGTACATCCACAGCTGCTTATGCAATCACCACATTAAGCACGGTCGTGGAAACCAAGAGAATCACGCATAACTCTGCGCAGGCCGCAGAGATTATAGAATTGACCCGAGCTTGTGAACTTTCCGAAGGCTTACAGTAAACATATATACTGATAGTCAGTATGCCTTTGGGGTGGTTCACAACTTTGGGAGACTTTGGTCAGAGAGAGGGTTCTTAACTTCACATGGTACCAAGATCCAATATGGCTCCCTAATAGTACAACTGCTCTCAGCGCTTGTGCTCCCTATTCAGTTAGCCATTATGAAATGTGCAGCATATCAAAAGATTAGAGATGACAAAGGAAAAGGTAATGCTTTCGCTGATCAGATAGCTAGACAAACTGCTACCGATCTCTTTACGGAGATGTATGTTTCAAGGGCGACCGTAAATACCTATGCAATGGACGAGGGTGTTGGGTCTGTACAGGATATCCAACGTTAGAAGAATCTAAGAGGTGGGCTGAAGGCTTGGGGAAACTCGATGATGACGGGTGTTGGGTGGACATAGTTGAAGGAAAATGGCTACTCCCTGATGCTTATGTAGTGATGATGGTCATCATGGCCCATGGTCCTATGCATATATTTGCCCAGAAGGTCACGAAAATGTTAGAGAAAGTTTGGGCAAATGACAACATTTCGAAAATTGCCCAGCGCTAAGTTCAGGACTGCATGATTTGCCTACAACACAATGTGGGAAACGGGACAGCAACTCCAAGGGCACGTTTTGTGCCACCCTATGTCCCCTTCGAAGTCATCCACTTTGATTTTATTGAAATGGAACGCTGTAATAATATAAAGTACGTATTAGTGGTCATCTGTGCTTTTAGTAAATGGGTTGAGGCTTTCCTGTCAAAGATGCTACAGCCATGACTACTGCGAAAACCCTTTTAAAAGAATACTTCCCGCGGGCTACCAAGAGTCATCTGGTCGGACAATGGTCCACATTTTGTCACTGCTGTAATTCTGCAGACATGTGCAGCATTGCAGATCGACAAACGGTTCCATTCGGCCAGACACGCTCAGAGCGCCGGACTAGTAGAAAGACACAATGGTATCATCAAGAACAAGCTCGCTAAGACGTGTGCCGGCACTAAATTAAAATGGCTGGACGCCTTACCGATCGTGTTATTAGCCATGCGTACAACCCCTCAAACTAAGACTGGGCTCTCTCCATTTGAGGTGGTAATGGGGAGACCTGCCAATATCTGGAACCTATCTAAATGTAGATCTTTGAGAAATGTTGAAAATGTATTACTTTCAGATTATTGCAGCCAGTTGACTAAAAACCTGTATTTGATTTATCACCAGGTGCGAGAGGCTTTACCTGTGCGATACGAGGACCCAGGCCACAGTATACGGCCTGGGAGTTGGGTGCTCATCTAGGCATTTGAGCGGTATTCCTGCCTTGCACCTCACTGGCGGGGCCCATTCCAGGTCCTGTTGGTCACACAGACGGCAGAGCGGGTTTCTGGAAGAAAGAACTGGATCCACACGTCGCACGTCAAGAAACTTCCTCACCCAGTGCCACAAGATACAGAAGAAACAGAACCCCTCGCTAACGTTGCAACCAACGATCCCAAAGCAGTAGATAGCGCTGAGAATGTATCGGAGAATCTTTCTGAGCCCGTGAGGCTTGGGAAACCAGCCATTTCGTCTCCACACTCTCCAACAATTTTGCATCCGGAAACTGCTGTTTCAAATTCGGCATCTACACTTCACTCTGATACGTTGCTTCCAACGGGAAGTGACGACACATTGTTTCCAGATCAATCAGTACCGGGAAAAGCAAGGTACAATCTGCGTCCAAGAAAATAGACTTACGGCACGGTTTTGCTGTGCATCTGATAGACTTACGGCACGGTTTCGCTGTGCATCTGATAGACTTACGGCACGGTTCGGCTGTGTATTCGGAGAAGGAAAGGATTGTCGAGGGCTCGTTTTTGCCCAAATTTGAGAAAGGGGATTCTGTTGGCTAGGGTTGTGGAAGGGATAAGAAGTTGCGCAGCCGGGAGTTCGCCAGCAACGAACATTGGGGGTTTCCGTTTGAAGAATACAATGTCTGCCATTGCTACCGCTTGTATGGGACTTGTAAATGATTGTGTGACCAACCGGGATAATGGACATAGAGCTTGGGCCCTGAAAACGTATTGCTGTGTTTTTATAATAATATTTGGTTTTATAATAGTCACTGTCTTAGGCTTATGGTACCTCGAGGAAACTCATCCTTTAGAGTCCTTGTTACCGACTGAAAATGTACCTACTGTTCCTACTCCCTTTGTACATTTGCATAGTCTGTCCCCTAAGGACTCCCAGCATAGACAAAGTGACCACAATAATACTCTGTTACTTATCATGAATGCCACGCATGCCATTTTTAATAAGTCCAACTGTTGGGTCTGCTCACATTTACCGCAACACGGGATAAGGGGCTAGGTTGGTATATTCATCCTTTACCTTTGACAACTGCTTGTTATGCTTCTCTTAGAGCACTATTCTTTGGCCATTGGAATGACAGCATCTAGGGGAACTTTGATGGTACTAATTTGAATAGCTTTGAGAAACGTGTTCTGACTCCCCTGGGATGCTCGCTTTTCGCAAATAGGAGTAAGCTCAGTGTTGCTTCTATTAGGCCTTCTGACAGACTGTCTCGTCCTTTCCAATCTTTGATTTCCTTCAAGATGGCTCCGATAGGCAATAAGGATGCCATGCCTCCTTCTCACACTGTTAACCATAGCCCCGATTCAGTTTCTTTCTGCATACAGAGGAATGGTACTCAGTCAATGGGAGATTTTAGAGGTTGTGCCAACGTTGCAAATTTGACTGGAAGACAGATCTTTGTATGTAGGTGAACCTGTCTACTTTGTTTGCGGTAATGTAGCATTTCCATTGTTGCCCAGGGATTTGCAGGGAACTTGTTATTTAGGGATCCTGTTACCTGGGGTGTTTATAGCTAGTACAGTAGAGGTTTCAAAGGCTCATCCACGACGAGACGAAAATGGTGACATTCCAGCACAGGTCTTGGGAGATATAGCAAAATCAGTTGTGCCATTTTGGGGGTAGATAGCGAATTCTGAAGATATCAGAAGACTAGCGAGAGTACTGGAGAGAACCAGCAACCGGACCACAGACATACTCTATAATATGACATTAGAAGAGAAAGAGATAAGACTAGTAGCGCTTCAGAACCGGATGGCATTAGATGTCATTCTGGCCGAACGTGGTGGTGTGTGTAAATTAGTGGGGTCCGCTTGCTGTGTTTTCGTGCCAGATTCCTCCCTAACTATCTTCAAGGCAATACAGAATCTGCACGTCCTTAGTTCAGAAGTGCATGTTCCCGAGGGAAACTGGGATGTTAGCGCTTGGTTCTGGAACTTCATGGATCTTGGGGTTGGAAGGTACTTTCGGTCTTACTGATTATTTTGGGAATTCTGTTGTTCCTCTGTTGTTGTATCCAGTGTCTACCTAGTATATGTTCAATGCTAGGGGGATGTTGCGCACAAGCAATAGGTATGATAGGACATAAAGTGTATGCCCCATATACAACTCCAAAGGAATACGTGTTAAAGGAAATGTTAGCGAATGACCTGATGGCAATAGATATTTCTGATAGCGATTCAGGGTGCATGGACGATGATGCATGGAGTTATTTGCAAGAAGATCAGAAGTAGTTTAGCACTTGGCATAGGCCAAAAGGAGGGTTTGTCAAACGAGAAATTATATTGTGCCTCCTATTGCAACGAATATGTGTATATTGGCCTACGCCAAGCCGCTTATAAGCCACTTGCAAAGGAATCCGTGTTGTAAGGTCCTGACCTTAGAATCAATGTAAGCCGCCATTTTAGGTCAAACCGCCATTTTAGGTTCGTTTTGTAAAGTCACCCTGTGAGTTAAAATGGTGGACGATGTCATTGCAAAATACAACATGGCTGTCTTGACCTCTGTGCGTAATTAACATGTAACTTGCCTGCAGGCCACTTGTTGAGGTCGTGAACTGAGACCTTGTCCTTCGTTGACCTGTGTGTAAAGGATTACTCGCGCCAATGAAACTAATTTGCGGCCATATGTTAAGAACAATGTATTCAAATACTGAACTAAGAACACTTGTTTAACTACATTGTATTAATGTTTGAGAAGACCTGTATGAGAAGTCCCAAAAGACACAGCTGCCATGTAGGCTTGTTGACGTATGTATTAAAGGCAAACTAGTTGCATGTGGATATGCAAACTCGGCATGAACCCTAGATCAGTAATGTATTAGAGGAATATTAATCCGAAGTAGGGTTGGGCATCATGTTCGTAAATGGTATAAAAGAGCAACGAATTCTAATGTAAAACGTCTCTCGCTGAACACACTGAACCACACTGGAGTTCGCTGTTTTGTACTGAGGGCTGATAGCTATCTGATTTTGTTTTGTTCTTTGTAACTGATTCAGTATAAATTAAAGATCTTTGTAGCTTCCTTTGTAACCCGTGTTCAGTGTATTTCCTTTTGGGGTACTCAGCCTCGATATTTTGATTTTGTTTTCACACACTGGTGACGATCAGAGGAAGAGGAGCGCCATACTGCACTTCAATCCTGGGGTGGCGCGAAGTGACCGTGAAGTACATGGAATTGCTATTGTTGCATTTGCTGCAGTTAGGCAGGAAGGAAATCTAATCCTGGTAAAACACTGCAATTGAAAGGACAATGTATGCTCTTAGAAATAAAACTAAATGTCTGAAAAGTGGATGAATGTCTGATTGATGGAAGATCTAGTACCGTGCTTGGAGGGTGCACTCCAAATGCCCCTTAGCTTTGTTGATGGAAATCCCTTTCAGATATCTCAGAAGGGGATGATCACAGCCAGATAACAAGTAATAGTTAGAAAACTACATGGTATATTCAAACCCCTCATATGGATCACTAGAGGGGGAGTGATGTCATAAATTGTACTGAAACACACTCCCTAGAGCGAATTGATATTGTGGAATTCGAACAGTATGTTGATATAGACCTGATTTCTGATGTTTCCATATCAGCCTATGTGGTATCCCAAGAATTGGTCCAAAGAGTCTGTTTATCTCTTGATTTAAGACCTAATCCAAGAACTATGTTGGACGGCAGAGCAGAACTCGACCTTCATAGAACTCAAGAGAGAGTGAAATCTGTTGGGAATTCTCCATACTTATTTTGCAGGAATTACCATTCTGAAGGGCCTACTAGCAGTCGGCTTCCCTTAGGAAATGATGAAGTTTCAAACCCAGCAGGGAGGCTACCAGGGGAATATATGCAGGGAAAAGATGCCGTGCCAGATTCATCAATGGTCTCTGCAGGAAATCGTAGATGCTTCATTCAAAAATCAGCTGAACTTCTCAAAGATGGCGTTTCTCTCTCAGCATTATCTCACATCCTAAATTCACTGGGTAAAGGTTATGTAAATCTCAATTATGATGTGAGGGAGGGTCAATCCTCTTTGAGAGAGATGTATTCAAAAATAGGTTTTTGGAGGGCTTTATAACATCTCGTGGTAACGGACGAGGTGGATTTATTGTTCCATCTATCTGTGTTCTTAGCCCTTCTATGAGAAATGAGATTGAAGTTTCCCTATCTATTATCAATATAGATCCTGGTGATCAGGTAGTGGGCTGTGAAGAGTATGTGTCTATTTTTAGTATAGAACCCTGTGTTCCTGAAGTGGGCAATGGAGAGAATCCATCTATATATTGGGAGAGGAATGAGGGGAGGTTGCTGCAGTCACTGCAGCCTGTTTATGAGGAGGTGGGGGGCCTCACGGCTGATCACTGCAGTGTGCAGAGTGCGCAATCTGAAAAGGTGAATGCAAGCCCATGGGGTGAGTAATGCTCTAGCCCGCACTTAGTTAAGAAACGGTGAGAGTTGAATCCAAAGAAATCGAAGAATATGAAGTCCACTAAAGTTAAAAATAATTGTGGCTCAAGGACATTTCTTTGTAAGCTAAGAGCACAATCAGTGTACCCTGAGGAGGATGAAAATGGTGACCAAATTCATATGAGGGATGAGGTTTCAATAAAGAACAGAAAGGTATCTGCTAAAGGAGAGAAGATCAAGAACGCCTCTCCTCCAGACTCTAGGGCAGTTATGAGCCCTAAGCAAGGAATGATTATTCAGTTTTTACGAAGGCAAAGTATGCAGGAAGAGGACGATAGAATGGCCAATCTCTTAGTTTGTGAAGATGACAATGTTGAACATGATGCACTAGGTGGGCAGGCACTTCCGGTTGCGTCACTGCTTATGTCTGAAGGCTTGAGTTTGGCTTCTATGACGATTCATAAGACTTTTCACCATCCCGAGCGAAGGGGGGTGGTCCAGCTCAGGTTGGAGTAAATCAGAAGGCGTGTCCTCCTTGGTCTACTGATGAGTTTTTCCCATTCAGACAAGATGGGGTTTTTGGTATCTTGGGGCTAGAGCAGATTATAAATTCAAATATCAAGTAACTTTGAATAGGTCAAATGTGTTGGACTTGTTGGTTAACATTCCGACCCTGAGGAACATTTACCCCAGCAATATTGTTTTGGTCGATTTTCCAGACCCTACTAGTTCAGATATAGTTTTCCTTCATGTTAAATCAAAAAGTAATTATGACCTATTGTTCAGCGACGCTAAAGCTTTATTGACAATGGGTTACAATGTATTTAAATGGTTAGCTTTGTTAAGGATGGCAAAACCTTGGGATGAATGTCTTAATAAGTCAGAATTTGGGTAGAACTTTAATTCTGGAGAAAGAAGCAGGGCCAATTGGTGCCAATGTGAAGGAGTGCCAGTGGATCCCTGGATGTGTTGCCAATGATCAGTTGGACAGAGGGGTTAGATTTCATTTATAGGAATCATTGGTAAAGATAGCTTCCTGGAATATGAGGAGTTATAAACATCTATTTAGAGCAGAAGGTGATATGGATCTTTTAAGGGAACATCAAGTAATAAATCTCCAGGAGGTGTTGATGAAGGAAATTCCAATTCTTGATGGCTATAAGGTGTATCTATAAGAATCTAAACTGGGTGCGATGGGGAGGCATCTGGAGGCTTGCTTACAGCCATTAGAAATGATTTGGGGTGGATGAGTTCTCCGATCAGATTGATCATACAGGTATCCTGCTCATTTCTTTGTCGCTGGGCCAGAGGCTGTAGGGAGGTTGAGAGAAATACTGTTGCTGAATATCTATTGGAACCATCTTATAACCTATGAGAAAGACATAACGACTTGTGTTGAGGAGCTCTTGCAGAAATGGCTTAGTGTGGGGAGAGGTAAGAATATAGTCCTTCTTGGTGATTTAAATAGTTATTGTGGGGATGACTATGGGGGCCTAAGCTAAAGGCTAGTGAAGGGTTGAGGATGTGCAATATGGTAAATTGGGTTGTTATTTCCAGCGCTTCAATGGGGCCTGCACAGGTGATAAAGCCTTAGACAAAACGTGGAAATCAAATAAATCTTCCTTCACCATAGACTATATTTACGCTTCTCGACTTGTGCTTAATCTATGTAGGGGTTTCCAAATTCACAGAACTAACAACAGTGATCATTTTCTAATGCTAAATGTCTTTCAATTATGGAGTTTGAAAAGAGATACAACTTTTGCTACCAAACTATGTGTTAATTATTCAGGGAATTGTCTAATATGGCATCCAGGTATTATATCTAAATTTAATTATGATCTGAAAGGTACCATTGAGTAACTTGAGAATTAAAATCTCAAGGATCTTCTCTCAGTCTCTAACTTTTTGCATTTTATTAAGAGAAAGATCAGGAATTGTGGCAGGGGATTAAATCTCGAGGGTTTTCTGCTGAGAGTTGGAAAAAACGAATAATCACTGGGATAATTCAAGGTAAGAAAAGGGACATAAGGAGAAAGCTGTGTGTTCTAAAGAAGGGAATAAATCCCAAAGAAAATTG
Source organism: Ambystoma mexicanum (assembly GCF_040938575.1). NCBI lineage: Eukaryota > Metazoa > Chordata > Amphibia > Caudata > Ambystomatidae > Ambystoma > Ambystoma mexicanum. The sequence goes on from NC_090938.1 coordinate 195,626,203, forward strand.
GAATAATGAAAACAAATTGGGGCAAGACATTAAAACTGATGGAAACACCAAAGGGTGAGAATATATCAGCAGGATGGGGAGGTGATGCTAATATTTTTAAGGGATAGTGATGAAAAAGCTTGTTGGCAGCTAATAAATGATGATCTGGGTGTGCAGGAAAACATTCAGGTCAATCCCATTTTGGTGGAAGAGTGATCAAAACATATATGTGCTCTACGGTAATCGGAGGAAAGATGTAAGGAGCCTTAGCTTGAATATATGAGCAACAAATGATCTTTAGACTATGATAAAGAAAGTATTAAACATCTGATTAGGGCATTTAAACCATCCAGGGCCGTTGGCCCAGATGGCATTTCAAATTACATAACTAAAGCAGACCCGGGCTTATAACTAACTTGTTGGATAGACTCTTTCAGGATATTCAGACAAATAAGAAGATCCCGGAGTCCTGGAAAACAGCTCTCATCCTCGATATACATGAGAAAAGGGATAGGATGGCTCTGATTAATTATCGGCCTATTGCCCCTCTTGATGTTAGTAGCAAGGTCTTTTCCTTAATTGCTTAAGAAGCCTTGAATGATTGGACAAGACATGCTAGAAGATTCAATGACAATCAATCAGGGTTTAGAATGGGGCTTGGGACCCAGGTGAATGTCTTTCTCCTGCCGATGTTGATAACAACCAAGAAATTGGAGAAGAAGCCTCTTTATATACCCTTCGTAGATCTGCCTTTTGCATTTGATAGGGCGAATAGGGGCACCCTATGGAAAACATTAAAGAAAATGGTGAATCCCTAATTCTGTATTGGATATTCTGATGGCTATTCATGATAACACCAAAGTTAACTTCCGGCTGGATGGAGATTGAAGGTTAACAGAGTCCGCCACTACTCGTTGTGGAATTCACCATGGTTGTGTACTGGCCCCAGCACTGTTGAATCTCTATCTTTCAGACTTGGGTTCCTGCCAGGTTGTGCAGATGCTTTTCCACCAAGTTTGGGCTCCCTGAAATTCCAATACCTGGTATATGCAGATGCTTTGGGCATTTTTGACCAAACTCCTGTAGGATTACAGCATTTGTTGAATGTTCTGGTCCAGTTCATGGATTTTTATGAACTGGAAATAAATGCCCAGAAAGTGAATGTTATGGTCTGAGGGAGTAAGAGGAAGATATGCTCTTTTTTATGGAAAGTCAAGGGCGAAAAAATTGGAACAAGTCAATACGTACATATACTTGAGATATGCCATCTATAATCGTCAGCAGAGAAAGGAACACTTTGAATGTATTAAGAGAAAGTGTGGTATCTATGTTGCATAGTTGAAAAAAAACTTTATATATAAAGCCGAACGTATGTATATGTGTGTGTCTATGTTTGTCCGGCTATACAAATCCACACCATTTTAAACCCACATCTACCAAATTTTGCACAGATTCCTCTCTTGTCTGGGGCAAGATCATAGTCTATGTATGGATGCAAAAATCTTACATGCAAAAAATGGTTTGTATGTGTGTGTGTATGTTTGTCCGGCTATACAAATCCACACAGTTGAACCCACTGCTACCAAATTCTGCATGGATTCCTCATTTGTCTGGGGCAAGAGTGTAGTCTATGTTTGGATGCAAAAATGTTACTCCGTAGACACCCTCAATTACTGATGCACACCCTGATTCACTGCAGTAGGTACTCGAAGGAGGCAAAATTTGGAAAAGTGTCTGAAGCAAAATGTTCAATATATTGGTTATTGCTTTAAAATGTATTACTACTGTAAACAGTTCGAAAGTGTTTTTTAAAGCATTTTTAAAGGGAATAAGAAAAAAAGAATTTTACATTTTTTATATCACGCCACTCCAAATATGGGAAATAGCAAGGTTACAGTTTACTTAACTTCATTCACGAGTAGAGAGCACAATCAATCTTTCTTGGACATTTTCTCAAATGTGCTGAAGTCATTAAGTGACTGAAACATGCCACACAGAAAGCGAACATCACTTGGTAAAGTGAAAAATCAATATCAAGAGCTTCTGAAAAACAACAACAAATAGCAGCAAGACTTGATGACCAGAGGACAAGAGCAACTTTCTAAAGGGCAAATGAAATGCCAAAGCAAACTGAAGCAAGACTTGCTGACAAGAGGACAAGAGCAACATCCTCCAGAGCACATGAGACATCAATCGATCAGGAAACGGGCAACGTCGGGTACCCCAGCTAGTTGTTCTCAAATTGGGATCATTTTCTATATTACAAGCAATTACTTATTATAGGGCAATGGTGTTGCCTGCGTTACTTTATGATACAGAAATATCCTCTCATTCACATCGATTGGGATGGACTTTCCTCAATGGTTTTATTCAGCAGGAGGTTTTGGAACTGCTAACTTGTGGACCGTCGGCAGTGATTAGTTATTGTCTATGTCTGCACGGATAGAATGGAAGTCTCTGTCCTTTTTTCGTAAAATTAGATCTCGGCTGAGAATTCACTCCTCTGTAACCTGTATACACTTATGATGAATAGTACTTGTCACTACTTCATCTGTTGTGTAAATGAAAATAAGACTGTGTTGATGGGTCTGGATCCATCTCTGTAGCTCCTTGATTTGGAATGACACAATGTTAAAAGGGCTGCTTGGGATATGGATTGGATATGCACTAATGATATGATAGGTTATTTATAACACGCTTAATACCCAGAGGTTTCTAAGCGTGGTACCTGATATCGAACCTGTGGTGCTCCGTGATTTCTTGCTTCCAAGGCAATCATGCTGCCCCTGAGCTATCCTCCTGAGGCTATTAAGAAGTATACCCTATTCCACAAAGCGCTAAAAAGTGTGAAATCCCTCTCAGTCCCTGAGCTACACATTAAGCGATTCCCTTGCCCTGTGTGGAGAGGTACATTTCTCAGATTTCAAGTGAATTTACTACTAGAAGAGAAGTAAAAGGGGCTAGTAATGGAATTGAGGGAACAAGTACGTTTTGTAGGTATTGTTAGGACAACGGTGTAATTGAAACCATGCAGCATTCGCTGATAACCTGTCCTCAAACTCTGTTCATAAGATGCTGTATAAACATGATTGTTTTTGGTCTGAAATTTTAAATGGAAGACATGCCTCCCTGCCTCTGGCAGTTTTACAATGTGTTGATGAAATTTTAAGTTGCAAAAGTTGAAATTGAAGATATTTTTGTTGGGGTGATATGTGGGATGGGTGGCGTAATTGAATGAACTGTTTATGTGACTCTGTATATTTAAATGTGTATGCTGTATCTGGTTAACCATAAGCACTTACTTTAAATAAGGTAAACCATAACCTATAAAAATGGAATTTAGAAAAGCAGAGAGTGGGTCAGAGATTAACATTAATCTAGCTACGCTCTCAAAATACTAACCAAACATTTATTAATTGGTGGAATTGAGGGATTCAAAGCCCAGTTAAAAATAGTACCACAGGGTTTTAGATAGACATATCTAGGCTAATATCAACACACTGGTAGTAGGAATATCACACTGCCATTAATGGCTGGATAGATCTTTGGGTGAGAGAAAGCTGAATTTTCTGTTTAAATAGCTAAGCATTCAGAGCTTCACAGAATTTAGATAAACTGCTTCCCATTTGAGTTTTATGTGGAAGTGAGTTCCAGAAGAGGCTTCCCTGAGATAAGAAAGAACAGCCTTTGATCTACCTTTAGCGGTACTTTGCAGATCAAAACTTTCGATCAAGCTGAGTGATAATAGTAGAATAAGCTGCTTAGAAACTTACAAAACGTAGATATAGAATAACCTCCAAATGATTGTTAGCATCTTGAACTTGCTTCAGACTTCAGGCGAAACCAAGGTGCCTTTGAAAGTAACATGATATTTTTTTAAACTAAGCTTCATGGTTAAATCAGAATCAATAATGTTGAACTGCATTGTCCATTTCTTGTACCTGACTCAACTTAAAAGGCCAAAGTATAGCTGGGGCGTGGGGGGCATTAACAAGGGCCAAAGCAATTTGCATATGAATATATCCCACGAAAGGGCATTATTGCTAATTGCGTACCCGGCAGGGTGGGGGTGGTGGCCTCTCAGCCATTCACGAGGCTCAGAACAGGGGCTTCACCACCTGGTAAAAACCCTGGTCTGAGCCTCCTCAGAAGCAGGAAGCCTCTATTTTACTGGATAGGGAAGTGGGATAAGTGCTCCCCTGTGCTCACTTTCCACTCCTTCACCCCCCCCCACCCTCTTACCTTGCGCTCATTAGTCCCTCGCACGTGCCAGGACCACTCATTGTTCCCGGCGCATTTCATCATGGCAATAGAAGGGAGGAAGGACTAGGTGTAGCTCCCTTCTCCATAATGCATTGCAGCAATCTTGCATTGATCCAAGAGCAGCGGTCTGGCCCTCCATTCACAGTTGGACAGCCAGTGGCTAACAAGTGTGGAGTTGCTTCCTCGGTTGGGGTTTGTACATTCTTAGAGCAGGCATCTTTGGATGCACACGCAGCAGTCAGGATGTACCTCCAGGGGTGAAGAACCATAGAAAGAAGGTAGCGAGAAAGATCTTCAAATAGGTTGTAAATAGATGGACCTTACATTTTGGTTGGTGGATCAGTCCCAGGAGATGTTTGGGGATATGTTTTACTTTTATAGCATTCTAGATGAGTAATTTGCTGTTTTTTTTTAGTTTTGTTAGAAATTACATATGTTCTGGAACAAAATAGTCAATTCAAGTTTCAGATGGGATTAAAACTGCCAGGGTATCTGCAAAGCAAATGGAATTATGCCTGTGAGCCATTGTTGCGGTATTTTACATGCCTTTGTCTCACATGAGCGTGACATTTTCTGAGCCTCGAGACATATGAACTGTCTTATTAACATGAGTCGATTGATGTAAGTGCTTTTTCAAGGCTGATTTAAACACCCTGGAAATAACTGGGTGCCCAATGGCTGATATGAATAAATTGGCTAGTGGAATTTTCATTATGAGTTGTATTGTAATTCATTGTATTTTCTTTCTTTAATGTTGATATTCGTTATTGTCTGTTTTATTGATTGTTAAAGGTTATTTTTAAAGTGAATAACAAATAAAAAATAAAATACAGTGAGTTTACTGGTAATTATAAAACGTGGTATTTGAAGCACTTTTTTACCACGTTTTTGTAAACTGGAAATGCACGGCATATTTACAGCACTGGGTACATAGAAAAAAACGATTTGGTTAAATATACGTTATTTACCCTATATTCTTTCTATTCGCCGGTGGAGTAACTATTGCATTTGAGCCCAGCTGATAATTAGGTGGTATTTAAAAAAAAAAGAATTTATTTAGAATACCATGTTTTTACTCATGGTTTTACTCATGCCACTGAAACAATAACCTGGTGCTACAAGGGAAATCCAGCCGCGCTTTCATACATTAGGTGGTTATTGCCAGAGATCTGCGCTGAGTACGAGGGTGTTCTGGGGCCCGGGCACCCCCGGGAAAGACCATCTGCACTAAAAGTTCCTAAGATTTCAATGGGACGTCCTACAATGTAGTCCATGGTCGCCCCCTGAGGGGTATTCGATCATTAAATAACTAGAAGGGCTGGGCCAGACTTACATGAATTGCTCAGTCCAGTCAGCCTGGTATTCCTACCTGGGGTACTAGACGGGCCAATCCTAATACCTGGGCATTGTTTGAGCGTGCCAATGTTGCTGTTCACACACGAGGTATGAGATGGGTTGGCATTAATAACTGGGCATTGTGTGAGCGTGCCGATGTTCATGTTCACACACGAGGTATGAGATGGGCTGGCAAGTAATGCCCGGGCATCGTGCGAGGATGCCAATGCTGATGTTCACAGACGAAGTATGAGAAGATGGGCTGGCATTAATACCCGGGTATCGTGTAAGGATGCCAATGATATGAGATGGGCTGGCATTAATACCCGGGCATCGTGTAAGGATGCCAATGATATGAGATTTGATGGCATTAATACCTGGGCATTGTGTGGGCATGCCACTGATATGAGATGGACTGGCATTAATACCCGGGCATTGTGTGAGCATGCCAGTGATATGAGATGGGCCGGCATTAATACCCGGGCATCGTGTGAGGATGCCAATGCTGATGTACACACACGAGGTATGAGATGGGCTGGCATTAATACCCGGGCATTGTGTGAGCATGCCAAAGATATGAGATGGACTGGCATTAATACCCGGGCATTGTGTGAGCATGCCAATGATATGAGATGGACTGGCATTAATACCTGGGCATTGTGTGGGCATGCCAATGATATGAGATTTGATGGCATTAATACCTGGGCATTGTGTGGGCATGCCACTGATATGAGATGGACTGGCATTAATACCTGGGCATTGTCTGAGCATGCAAGTGATATGAGATGGACTGGCATTAATACCTGGGCATTATGTGAGCATGCCAGTGATATGAGATGGACTGGCATTAATACCTGGGCATTGTGTGAGCATGCCAATGATATGAGATGGACTGGCATTAATACCTGGGCATTGTGTGGGCATGCCAATGATATGAGATTTGATGGCATTAATACCTGGGCATTGTGTGGGCATGCCACTGATATGAGATGGACTGGCATTAATACCCGGGCATTGTGTGAGCATGCCAGTGATATGAGATGGACTGGCATTAATACCCGGGCATTGTGTGAGCATGCCAATGATATGAGATGGACTGGCATTAATACCTGGGCATTGTGTGGGCATGCCAATGATATGAGATTTGATGGCATTAATACCTGGGCATTGTGTGGGCATGCCACTGATATGAGATGGACTGGCATTAATACCTGGGCATTGTGTGGGCATGCCACTGATATGAGATGGACTGGCATTAATACCCGGGCATCGTGTGAGGATGCCAATGCTGATGTACACAGACGAGGTATGAGATGGGCTGGAATTAATAGCCGGGCATTGTGTGAGCATGCCAATGATATGAGATGGACTGGCATTAATACCCGGGCATTGTGTTGGCATGCCAATGGTATGAGATGTGCCGGCATTAATACCCGGGCATCGTGTGAGGATGCCAATGATATGAGATGGACTGGCATTAATACCCGGGCATTGTGTTGGCATCCCAATGGTATGAGATGTGCCGGCATTAATACCCGGGCATCGTGTGAGGATGCCAATGCTGATGTTCACACACGAGGTATGAGATGGGCTGGCATTAATACCCAGGCATTGTGTGAGCATGCCAAAGATATGAGATGGACTGGCATTAATACCCGGGCATTGTGTGAGCATGCCAATGATATGAGATGGGCTGGCATTAATACCCGGGCATTGTGTTGGCATGCCAATGGTATGAGATGTGCCAGCATTAATACCTGGGCATCGTGTGAGGATGCCAATGATATGAGATGGACTGGCATTAATACCCGGGCATTGTGTTGGCATGCCAAGGTATGAGATGTGCCGGCATTAATACCCGGGCATCGTGTGAGGATGCCAATGCTGATGTTCACACACGAGGTATGAGATGGGCTGGCATTAATACCCGGGCATTGTGTGAGCATGCCAAAGATATGAGATGGACTGGGATTAATACCCGGGCATTGTGTGAGCATGCCAATGATATGAGATGGGCTGGCATTAATACTTGGGCATTGTGTGAGGATGCCAATGATATGAGATGGGCAGACATTAATACCCGGGCATCGTGTGAGGATGCCAATGTTATGAGATGGGCTGGCATTAATACCTGGGCATTGTGTGGGCATGCCACTGATATGAGATGGGCTGGCATTAATACCCGGGCATTGTGTTGGCATGCCAATGGTATGAGATGTGCCGGCATTAATACCCGGGCATCGTGTGAGGATGCCAATGATATGAGATGGACTGGCATTAATACCCGGGCATTGTGTTGGCATGCCAATGGTATGAGATGTGCCGGCATTAATACCCGGGCATCGTGTGAGGATGCCAATGCTGATGTTCACACATGAAATATGAGATGGGCTGGCATTAATACCCGGGCATTGTGTGAGCATGCCAATAGATATGAGATGGACTGGGATTAATACCCGGGCATTGTGTGAGCATGCCAATGATATGAGATGGGCTGGCATTAATACCTGGGCATTGTGTGAGGATGCCAATGATATGAGATGGGCTGGCATTAATACCTGGGCATTGTGTGAGCATGCCAATGTTGATGTTCAGACATGAGGTGTGAGGTGGGCTGGCATTAATGCCTGGGCATTGCGTGAGCATGCCAGGAGAGGCTAGACAGGCCCTTCATGGCCGAGTGCAGCCCGGGATCCAAGTTAGGTGGCGCAGGAGGCCTCCATGGCACCCTTAGTCTAAGCGCCGGGATGCCGCCCGCTGTGTCTGAGCCGGGCCGCACTCTTCCGAGTCCTGTTGACTTTGAGCACTCGGGCCCCTGCAGCCATAAATCTCCAGGCGGGCACTTTAATGGCCCTCTTCCATCTCCGTCAGCGCCCAGCTCGCCGCTCTGCATTAGGAGCCAGTGCGGAAAAAATCAATGACACTCGTTTTTTTTTTTTTTTTGTTTTCTAATCAAGGGGAAATGCTTCTTGTGTTTTTTGCTGTTGCTTGTGCTTTTTATAGAACGTGGAAAGCTCCAAATGGGGAGAAGCTGCGGCTCCCATAACCGCCCATCTGTGCTTCTCTCCAGCCCACTGGAACATCGAGGCGGCTCGCCCAGATCAGCGCCCGCAGCCGGCCACTGAGCTGCCCTAATAGGCAGGCAGGCAGGCAGGCAGGGAAGCCTGCCCGAGAAACAGCAGTCACAGCGCAAGCTCTGAAAGGGGACAGCGCTGCGAGCTTCCCTCATACACACAGAAAAGGTAGTGCTACAAGGATGGATTCATAAACAAACCCGAGGCTTTGCCAGCTTCCCTCGTCCACATAGAAGAAGCAGTGTCAAAGGCACTGCAAGCTTCGCTTTATACAAAGAGGAGCGGGAGCAGAGGGGCTGCAAGCTACTCTTCATACAAAGAGAGGAGGGAGCAGAGGGACTGCAAGCTTCTCTTCATACAAAGCGAGGAGGGAGCAGAGGGACTGCAAGCTTCGCTTTATACAAAGAGGAGCGGGAGCAGAGGGGCTGCAAGCTTCTCAAAATACAAAGAGAGGAGGGAGCAGAGGGACTGCAAGCTTCTCTTCATACAGAGAGGAGGGAGGAAAGGGACTGCAAGCTTCTCTTCATACAAAGAGAGGAGGGAGTAGAGGGACTGCAAGCTTCTCTTCATACAAAGAGAGGAGGGAGCAGAGGGACTGCAAGCTTCACTTTATACAAAGAGAGGATGGAGCAGAGGGACTGCAAGCTTCTCTTCATACAAAGAGAGGATGGAGCAGAGGCAACCAAGCTTCACTTTATACAAAGCGAGGAGGGAGCAGAGGGACTGCAAGCTTCACTTCATACAAAGAGAAGCGGGAGCAGAGGGGGTGCAAGCTTCTCTTCATACATAGATAGGAGGGAGCAGAGGCACCCAAGATTCTCTTTATACACAGAGAAGAGGGAGCAGAGGGACTGCAAGCTTCACTTCATACAAAGAGAGGAGGGAGCAGAGGGACTGCAAGCTTCGCTTTATACAAAGAGAAGAGGGAGTAGAGGGACTGCAAGCTTCTCTTCATACAAAGAGAGGATGGAGCAGAGGGACTGCAAGCTTCTCTTCATACAAAGAGAGGAGGGAGCAGAGGGGCTGCAAGCTTCACTTCATACAAAGACAGGAGGGAGCAGAGGGACTGCACGTTTCGCTTTATACAAAGAGAAGAGGGAGCAGAGGGACTGCAAGCTTCTCTTCATACATAGAGAGGAGGGAGCAGAGGCACCCAAGCTTCTCTTTATACACAGAGAAGAGGGAGCACAGGGACTGCAAGCTTCGCTTTATACAATGAGAGGAGGGAGCAACGGCAATGCAAGCTTCTCTTTATACAAAGAGTAGCGGGAGCAGAGGGACTGCAAGCTTCTCTTCATACAAAGAGAGGAGGGAGCAGAGGGACTGCAAGCTTCGCTTTATACAAAGAGGAGCGGGAGCAGAGGGGCTGCAAGCTTCTCTTCATACAAAGAGAGGAGGGAGCAGAGGGACTGCAAGCTTCTCTTCATACAAAGAGAGGAGGGAGGAGAGGGACTGCAAGCTTCTCTTCATACAAAGAGAGGAGGGAGCAGAGGCACTGCAAGCTTCTCTTCATACAAAGAGAGGAGGGAGCAGAGGGACTGCAAGCTTCTCTTCATGCAAAGAGAGGAGGGAGCAGAGGGACTGCAAGCTTCACTTTATACAAAGAGAAGCGGGAGCAGAGGGGGTGCAAGCTTCTCTTCATACGTAGATAGGAGGGAGCAGAGGCACCCAAGATTCTCTTTATACACAGAGAAGAGGGAGCAGAGGGATTGCAAGCTTCACTTCATACAAAGACAGGAGGGAGCAGAGGGACTGCAAGCTTCGCTTTATACAAAGAGAAGAGGGAGCAGAGGGACTGCAAGCTTCTCTTCATACAAAGAGAGGATGGAGCAGAGGGACTGCAAGCTTCTCTTCATACAAAGAGAGGAGGGAGCAGAGGCAACCAAGCATCTCTTTATACACAGAGAAGAGGGAGCAGAGGGATTGCAAGCTTCACTTCATACAAAGACAGGAGGGAGCAGAGGGACTGCAAGCTTCGCTTTATACAAAGAGAAGAGGGAGCAGAGGGACTGCAAGCTTCTCTTCATACATAGAGAGGAGGGAGCAGAGGCACCCAAGCTTCTCTTTATACACAGAGAAGAGGGAGCACAGGGACTGCAAGCTTCGCTTTATACAATGAGAGGAGGGAGCAACGGCAATGCAAGCTTCTCTTTATACAAAGAGTAGCGGGAGCAGAGGGACTGCAAGCTTCTCTTCATACAAAGAGAGGAGGGAGCAGAGGGACTGCAAGCTTCTCTTTATACAAAGAGTAGCGGGAGCCGAGGGGATGCAAGCTTCTTTTCTTACATAGAGAGGAGGGAGCAGAGGCACCCAAGCTTCTCTTTATACACAGAGAAGCGGGAGCAGAGGGGCTGCAAGCTTCTCTTCATACAAAGAGAGGAGGGAGCAGAGGGACTGCAAGCTTCACTTTATACAAAGAGAAGCGGGAGCAGAGGGGCTGCAAGCTTCTCTTCATACATAGATAGGAGGGAGCAGAGGCAACCAAGCTTCTCTTTACACACAGAGAACAGGGAGCAGAGGGACTGCAAGCTTCACTTCATACAAAGAGAGGAGGGAGCAGAGGGACTGCAAGCTTCGCTTTATACAAAGAGAAGAGGGAGCACAGGGACTGCAAGCTTCTCTTTATACACAGAGAAGAGGGAGCAGAGGGACTGCAAGCTTCTCTTTATACAAAGAAAGGAGGGAACAGAGGCATTCAAGCTTCCCTCATACCAAGGGAAGAGGATGGAGCAGAGTAGCTGGAAGCTTCCCTCATTCCCAAGAGGAAGGAACTGGGGTACAGCTTTTCTCACACACAGAGAAGAGGAAAGGCCAAGGCTTTGCAAGCTTATCTTTAAACAGAGTCGGGACCAGAGGCACCCAAGCTTCCCACATACACAGAGTAGACGAAGGATCAAAGGGACTGCAAGTTTCTCTTTATACAAAGAGAAGAGGAGGGAGCAGAGGCACTCAAGCTCCCCCATACAAAGAGAAGAGGAAGTGTCAAATACTCTGCAGAGTAGAGGGAGCAGATTTAATGCACGCTTCCTCATACATAGAGAAGAGGAAGGGTCAAAGCCACGTCAGGCTTCTCTTTATACGAAGAAGAGGGAGCAGAGGCACTGAAGCCTCCCCCATACAAAGAGAAGAGGAAAGGTCAAAAGCACTGCACGCTACTCTTTATACAAAGAGAAGAAGAGGGAGCAGAGACACTATAAGCTTCCCTCTTTAGAAAGAAGAGGATGGGTCAAGGGCATTGGAAGCTTCTCTTTATACAAAGAGGAGGGAATAGAGGCCTTCAAGTTCCCCTCATTTAAATTGAAGAGGAAGGGTAAAAGGAACTGAAAGCTTCTCTTAATACAAAGGGAAGAAGAGGGAGAAGAGGCAATGCAAGCATCCTTCATCACATAGAAGACAAAGGGTTAAAGGTAATGCAAGCTTCTCTTTATACAAAGGGAAGAGAAGGGAGCAGAGGCAAGGCAAGCTTTCCTCATACAAAGAGAAGAGAAGGGTAAAAGGCACTGCAAGCTTCTCTTCATACAAAGAGATGAAGAGGGTGCATAGGCAATGCAAGCTTCCTTCCTCACATAGAAGACGAAGGGTCAAAGACACTGCAAGCTTCTCTTCATACAAAGAGGAGGGAGAAGAGGCACTCAAGCTTCCCCCTTACAAAGAGAAGATGAAAGGTGAAAGACACTGCACGCTTCTCTATATCCAAAGAGGAGGGGACAGAAGCACTCACGCTTTCCCCATACAAAGAGAAGAGGAAGGGTCAAAGGCACTGAAAGCTTCCCTCATCACAGAGAAGAGGAAGGTTGAAAGGCACTGCAAACCTCTCTTTATAGAAGAGGAGGTAGCAAAGACATTCAAGCGTCCCTCAAACAAAGAGAAGAGGAAGGGTCAAAGGCACTCTGAGCAAAGAGAAGAGGAGGGAGCAGGGGCATTCGAGCTTCTCTCATACGTTCATGAAGGGTCAAAGGCACTGCAAGCTTCTCTTTATACAAAGAGAATCAGAGGGAACAGAGGCATTCAAGCTTCCCTCATACAAAGGGATGAGGAGGGTGCAGAGTCACTGGAGGCTTCCCTCATACAGAAGAGCAAGGAACTGGGGTACAACTTCCGTCATACAAAGAAGAGGCAGAGGCAAGCTTCCCTTACACACAGATATCAGAAGAGGAGAGTGTCAAGTAGCAGATACACGGAGATCAACATAGGGCCGAAATGAGATTCCTTTATACAAGTATCACAAAGAGACTGGGTCAGTACACAATATCCTCATATACACACACACAGAGAAGGAATAGGGCAAGCTTCGTTCATGTGCGCAGAAGGGGAAAAACTCGGGGCTGTGCAGGCTTCCCTCATACACACATAACAGGAAGGGGCAGAGACACAGCTTTCCTCATGCACCCAGAAAAGGAAGGGAAGGAGGAACTACGAGCTTCCATCTTGCACCAAGAAGGGAGGGAACAGAGGCACCGCAAGCTTCCCTCATAGTAGACCTGCGAGAGCCGGGGGATTCAAGGATAGGGCTGGGCAAGGGCTGAGCCTGGCAGTTTGGGCGGACTCTCAAACAAATGCCCGAGCCTAGCAGTCTGGCCTGGTGCATGAGGGCAAGACAAGGGGCTAAAAGGCACTGGGGCAACAAAGGGGACTAAGTGAGTGGGGCAAGAAAAAGGTGCTAATGGAGGCAAGAAAATGAGCTACAAGTCACTGGGGCAAGAAAAGCTGGCGAACGGGTGCATGAAAGGGGGTGGGCAAGAAAATGGATTAAAGGGAATTGGGGTGAGAAAAGTTCCTAAAGGGGGCAAGAAAGTGTTGGGGGCAAGAAAAATTGCTAAATAGGGAAGGGGCAACAAAAGGGGATAAAGGGTTAGGGGCAAAAAAAAGTGCTTGGGCAAGAAAATGGGCAAAGGGTACTGGAGGAGTACATACATGGGTTAAATGGAGCTGGGGCAATCAAAGAAACGAAAGGGTTCTGAGAGCAACAAAACGGGCTAAATGGTGCAGCAAAATGGGTTAAAGGAGACCAGGCCAGCACACGGGGCTGGAGTGCTACCAAATGGCTAAGGGAGAGAAACGGAATAATGGTAGCTGAGTGGGTGGGGGGGGAGTGCAGAGGTATTTATTGGGATGGAGGCAAATGGGAAGGGGAGAAAGTGGACTAGTGGTACCCAAGGCGAGGTGGAGGGGGTGGACTTGTGGATAGTGGTGTGGGGAGGAGAAATGAAGCTGGCAGCCCTGGAGGTGTGGTGGGGGTTATTTTTGTTTCTGGCAATGACGTAGGAGGGGGGAAGCATGAGGAATGGGATTAAATGAGGGAAAGGGATAATGGGGGTGCCAGTGTGGGGGCAGGGGAAAACAAGAGGCTTATACTTTCTTCAAAGTCTCTGCTCCCCCAACCCCCCGGTAAATGCATAGACTGACTGGCCTGCCCCAGCCAATCAATGAGCGGAGGAGGGGCACGTCAGGAAGTCAGGCAGAAGTCACTCACAGGACTCCTGTATGGCCCTTCACGCGTGGAAACACTTTTTTTTTTTTTTTACTTTGTTTTTCCCCTGTCGTCAAAGGGAGCAGGTGGGGCTCCTGGCTGGATCCTGCTTATGATATGCACTGACACGATAGGAGGGTCTGGCCGGAGTCCCATTTTTTACCCGGGCAAGCCCGGGCTTCACTGAGCTCGACCCCCTCTACGTCATTCAGAGAAAATAGAAAGGGCAGAAGCGTGGCTTTCCTCATTCACACAGAATTGGAAGGGACAGAGGCCAAACAAGTTTCTCTCATAAACATGTAACTGACAGAGTGCAAAGCTCTCATATGCATAGAGACCGAGAACAGACAGAGCTCATGAAAATATCCCTCATACTAGCTTAAGGGCAACACGCTCATCTACGAAAGAAGAGTGCACTGAACAAAAGGGGTTTGATAAATGGTCTGGTGCTTACAGGCCAGACTCTGGCAATATCAAAACCCATGAGATAATGGCTGGGAGGTTTAGAATTAATCTTAACCGCTGACATTGCTCTGGGCAACTCTGCAGACCACCGTTCTTCACCTGGACTCTGGCAATAAGCATGATATTAGAAACCAATTCATGGTTTGTGTACATTGATCAAGAAGGGAGGAAGGTACTGCAAGCGTCCCTCATGCAGAAGTCATGAATGGACAGAAACACTGCAAGGTTCTCTCTTGCCCACCGGCAAAACAGAAACAGAGGCAATGCAAGCTTTCCTCGTAAACACAGAGGAGGAAAGGACAGTGGCAAAGTGATCTTTCCCTGTATTAGGAGATGAGCATGTACATCCTTTCTGTGCACAGAGAAATAAAGGCTGCACAAATGGCACCTGTGAAATACGCAAGACAGACAAGTGCAGCCTCACATGTCGCACAGAGCATGATACAGGCAGGCCTCCCACCCATGTAGAGCTCAGAAAAAAGGCACCCCTAATACGCAGCGGCTCACAGTTTACATGTTTGCCATATACATTATGCACAGGCAGAGCAATGTTCTTTAGGATGCATAGATCAAGCATAGATATAATCATATATATTTGGTTATTAATATGGTGCTTATTACCCAGAGGTTTCTAAGCGCAGACCTGGGGATGGAACCTCTGTTGCTCTGTGTTGTCTTGCTTGCAAGGCGAGCCCTTTGCCCCTGAGCTATCCTCCCGCGACGGATCAACAGAGGCACTACAAGCTTTCCTCGTCCGCAGAGAGCTGGAAGGGGTAGGGTTATTGCTAGCTTTCCTTATACTGAACACTCAGATCAGACTTGGACAGTGGCATTGTAAGTTTGCCACACGGCAGGAAGATCGGGCATGAGCAAGGAGTGTGCCAGCTTCTTTTGGGTAAACCCAGGGGAGTTGCTAGGTCTGGAAAAGACCCGGGGCTAAGCTGATGTCGGAACTGTTGGGATTGGGGGCTAGCTAGTCTTTTGGCTGTAGCTCCTGAGATTCTATCCGGGGCTACACCCAAAAGATCAGGGGCTATAGCCCCCTTAGCCCCCCCTAGCAACGCCCGTAAACCCATGCTGCACATACGGAGTCAGTTCACTCCTTCACAGAAATCATGAAGCAACTGTGGCACTGATCATTTTTTGGAACAATATCATCCCCCTGATTATCGTAATGACAAAGACGACATCTGATTCTGCCGGGAAGACAAACAAGCGGTATCAAATGCTTCTATGCCCGAGGGGCAAATGTGTACCACAACTCGGTCCAGTGGTGTTTCAGTCATAAACGCTTTGAGGTCCATGGGTGTGTGGCGCTTTATAAAAATGTAAATAAATAAATGAAATAAATAAAGGGCAAACAGAATCTGAACAGCATTCCTCCTTCACCTCTGTCGGCAGGCTATACTCTTCACAAATTTAGGTTAGAAACAGAAGCCTTCCCCCAAACTACATGTATATGATAAGTGTCAAAATAAAAGATAGGGCCAAGCAAGTCTCTACAGAAAAACATTTTAACCATACACAGATCCAAAGCAGAACATTTTACAGCCTACTACTGTGAGGAAATCATACAGCTAATGGAGGGTAGCTATCTAGGCCGAACACTCTGGTACTAATATGTCAGGATGGAAACATGTCAACAAAATGCTTAAGAAGGGTAAGACCACAAATGGTTATTTTAAAATGTCACTGGTCATTTATTAATTGATTGTTGATTCATAATTTGCCAGCTGCAATGCCCGGTGTGCTTCTTGGTGCCACAAGAGAAGAGAGAGTGGCAAAGTCAAGAGAGGGGCAACCATTACGTGGTCATTCACACTTCTCAAGTGTCTTCAGACCAGTATAAGTGGAGAGGCAAGGATATAGGCAGAGTCGCCAGACATGGCAAGAGACAGAGAGCATAAAACAAGGGCAAGAATAGGCAGAGCTCAAAGGGGAGATCAGTAGTAAGCAGGTAGAAGTGCAAGAGAGGGTCATCCAGCACAGCATTCCAAAGTAGGTGGAACTTTCTGGCCCAATATAATACGTCCAGGCATGAGACGAGAGATGGCTCTTGACCGACTAGAGTCTTTCAGTTATAATAATCCCCAGGCAAAGGGACCACTCTCTTTTAGGGTACATTGCAAACATATGGGGCTTCATTACAAGTTTGCCGGTCTGGAAACAAGGGTGCCAGTGCTTCAGTGTCCCCACTCCTACAAAGTCCTGTGGGACTCTACAGGAATGGGGATTAACAAAATAACCTGTGCCTGACTTCCCAGCTGCCGGACTTGTAATAGTTCGGTGGCACCAGGAAGTCAGGCGCCAGTAATTTTTTAGGGGTCTGGCAACAACCCGCCAGTAGCACTGGCAGGGTTACCGCCGGACCCGTAATGAGGCCCATGGTCATTTAGGAACATTTTGAATTCAATATCTTTCCTTTGTTCTGATGTTCGAAGGTAAGTTGTTTCAGAGATATTACCTCCGAGCTAATCAATATCTTTGCTAGTTTCATTGTTCGTACATGATAGAGGATAGGGAAAGAGGTTCCAAGCAGTCTCTAGGGTCCCAAGTCAAAGGTCATGGAATTAATGGTGCCTATAAATGCTTTGGAAAAGATGCGTAGTCTGCCACTCAATGCCATAGTTTTGAAGAAGGCTCTACTGTGTCAAGCAGTTCTTGATGACACTCTATGTACAGACACAAAATATTTGACCCAGGAATCTTCATGTGGTGAGATGCTAGGAAAGGCAGATGAGCTGGCATTATTTCAAACATGATATTATAACTATTCTTCAGTTTTGAGGAACTTTTTTGTATCAATATCATATAATAGTACCTTCGCGACCTATTTGTGCAATTGTTGCTTGTAGTTTTCAATTTATTCTTGCTTATATTTCTTTGTTAGTAGTTGTTTGTCGCATGAGTGTAGGCTAATACGGAGACATTGAGTTCCTCTACTCCGTCTGTAAACCTTGAAAAACACACACTTGTGCCTGCACTGCTTTGCGCCAAAGTAGGTGAAAGAACAATTCTCATTCCGATTGGTTAGTTTTATCCATTTTTATTTTGTTTAGAAATTTAGGGTTTAGCCCTTTTGGAGACACGTGTTTCGGCGTTCGCACTCCGCCTTTTTCAATTCGGGCCTTTACAAGATTCTCTATTGTGTATAGTTCTAACAAGTCCTGGGTTCAATCCCACCTGAAAATTATATTGTTCCTGCTACAAGCATCGACGTGTCTGCAATGTCACTCTCCTGAAAGTTGGGTGACACGTTGTCATTAAGGTACGAAAGCATCATAGTTATGATATGATATGTCTTTTATAACGTGCTAGTTAGTAAACAAGTGTTTCAAGGCACAACAAGACAAGGGGGGGCAGACAGAGGATGTACAAAGATGATCTTATTAGGCCTTGTGTCATTCAGATTGTGCAAGTGTAACAGTGCAAAAGTGCAGGGGGAAGGGAGATGGGGAAGTGACAGGGAGAGGGAAGAGGAAGTGCAATCAGGGCAGCAATGCTCTGAGTGAGGGCAGCCAGGGCAGCGGAGCTCTAGGTAAGTCTAGGAGGCAGGTGGCTATAGATGTTACTACTACAGCCCCTAATGCATGGTAGGCCCGGAGGCAGTGCAGGGGTGACTGATCATGGCAGAGACTGGTATCCAGAGACTCTGGGGGTAGCCAGTCTGTGCAGCAGACAGGTAGGTCAATAGGGGAGAGACAGAGATAGAAAGCAGAGGAGAAACGGCAGGCCTTGAGCAGCTTCTGGAACTTCAGGTGGTCTGGCTCAGGTCTCCGAGGGACAGCAAGGCCATTCCAGAGGGAGGAAGCTGCAGAGGAGAGAGATCTACCCCCCCACTCTCTGCCCGGAGAAGCGCCTGACCATCATAGAGTTTGAGGTAGCTGAGCAAAGGTCTTTAGAAGGAAGGTATTTTGGAAGAGAGAGTTGGATATAGTGCAGCCCCACAGTTCCAGCCTTAGAATATGTTAAGACGGATTTCTGAACTCTGTCCTGGAGGGGCAGAGGTTCAGAAGGCCAGCCTAGTTTCTTGGAACAGGGTAACCTCTGGACAAGCCAGACCAATCAGGGTAGCGATCTCGGCGGTCAAGACTAGGTCTCAAGAGGGGTGAGGGTGACTGAAAGCCCGCAATGAGCACACAAAGCAAGGACACTTCCAAATTACTCCAAGCAGGTGTTATATTAAAAATATATACACATTTATTACAAGGCCTTTGTAACATTGACCGTAGCGAGAAATCACAATAAAACTCAAGTAAACCAACACATACCAAACCAATACAATATATATACAAATACAAACGAGTCTAACGAGTTAGATGCACGAAATGTGCAGACCACCTAGATGGGGAGGAAAACAGGCAGTGCGAATAATAATTAGACCCAGTCCGCCTTCAGAGGCACCTAACTAAAAGGAAGTCCAAGCCCTACGAAGAGTGGAGCCTTGTGCTCAAAAGTACCTGCACACGCTGGTGCCAACGGGCAAAAAAAGGGGAGTCTCTTCGAGGGAATCAGGCAGTTTAGTTCGGTGAACAAATGAAGATGAACAGAGCTCCGCGACTCAAGCGCAGCCTCCACTGTGGGCAGAAGCAGAGCGCGAGTACGGAAAGGCGTGCTGTTAGACACAGCGGGGAAAAGCTATGGGCTCCTGCAGGAGGGCGCCAGTTCCTAGCGATGCTACTCACCGGTCCGCGATGCAAGCAGACCCAGGCTTCTCCGCGTCAGTTTCAGTGCTGGCAGGTTCAGATACGAGCAGGGGATGTCTCGGCATCGTGTAGATTTCACAGCAGCAGAAGTTGAGTTGAGGATGTCCCAAACGCAGTGAACCCACACAGTTTGTTACCACAGCAGGGCAACGGAGCGGCCGTGTGTATTTCAGCCAAATGTACACTACTCACTTCAGACCTGGGAATGCCAAGTGTACGAATCGTGTGAGAGCGACAAGGACTCGTAATGCAACCCAACCTGACAGTGGTTACAGAGCAAGACTCCTGGGTAGGCTGGTCAGTCTGCTGGATGGCCCAGAGTCACTTCCGAAGGCTTACGTGCAGGAGATGGTGAAGATGCCGAGAATAGTTGTTCCCACTATTCCAAGGGTCGAAGTACCAGTACAGGCCTTCTCGTTCGATCAGAAGTAGAAAGGGTTTCACCAAGCGACAGCAGTGCAGAGGAGCAGTCCTTCAGCGGGTCACCATCGATTCCTCGGTTCAGCCTCGTGGTTGCAGGATACTTGGCTCCTGTATTCCTTTGTTCGTGAGAACTCAGGAGATCGACATGGTAGTGGTGTTTCCAGCCCCCTCTTATCCACGGTTCCCTTTGCGCCAAAACGGAGGGGACCCAATGGGAGATCTGCTCACAAAACACTCACACCATACGTGGACCTATCACGGACCACGGAGGTCCCAGGCATTCACACCACCCTAGACTCTCTGGCACCCAGGATGTATATTGGGACCAGACATCCCAGCCCACATCCTGGAGGCACACACAAGGCCTGTAGAAGCCCGCAAAAGCATCTGTGTTGCGCGGGAAAGTAGATGCCCAAATAAGGAAGGCCCCGGGTCGGCTCGACCTGGGGAATGTGAAGGGGGCAAGAAGGTCAGCGGACAGGACAAAGAGCCTCGTTGTCTGGCCATTTTGGGAGCCAGGCCACCATTTTGGGCTAAGTGCGAGAAACGCGCTTAAACGCCAAAAGGAGCTCAAAAACACAAAGAAACGATCGCTGCTACCAGTCCCGTCCGTGATTCACTTGCACCGTTCGTTAACAATCCCAAGAGGGTATCTAGGGCCTGTAGTAGACTAGAGACCCAAGAGAGCAGTAACTTAGCTTACAGTGCCCTCTTGTGTCATGTTGCGCAAAAGCTGCAACATGATAAAGAAACTACGGAAAACAACGTTTCCCGGTACTGACTGTCTTAAGGGCATGTAAGTTTCCCCGTGAGAATGGAGCGAAAGCACAGAGCAGTGCGGGAGAAGGCTGCACTTCTCTGGCAAAGTCTAGATCCTGGTGAAAACAACATCAAAACGTTTAGGGGTTGCCACATGGAAGGAAATTTACCCACAATTAAGAAATCTTTCCTAACAGAATACGCTTGTGAAAACACAGGGATTGATTAACTTGGATACTGTCAAAAGACACAGTGCTTTTTTGTGCTCAAAATCCTATGATATTGTATTTTAAATAATGTCCCCAATTACTTCCCTTACTGCTCTGTCTCCTTTTAATGGCCTAGCTGAGAAGGGTTTTCTAATGATGTATATCTAATTGAGCAGGGATTTTCATACTCACTAATGGGTTTGAGTTGGACAGGCCCAGAGCATGTGGGATATCACAACTCCATACAGTTTCAACCAGTCAGCTGCACCTCTAATCTGCAAATCTGCTTTCAAAATCCTGCTCTGGTAATCTAGAACTGTTTTGAGCCAGATTGTCTGCATCAGGGTACACTTCGCTGGACTAAATACCTTCTTAAGGGGATCCATCAGCTAGTTAATAGCTGTAAAACCACATCAGCACTGCTCCCATCAGAAAGGGAACCCATCTGCAGACTTTCAAAGAATCATAGAACTACCTATGCTTTTTTTTTGTTTGAGCTTAAACTGATGCTAAATTTTAACCATTCAGACTCAATTGACACATCAATTTTCGTTGGACATGTTTTCTCATTGATTCCCTTCAGAAGCTGGCACTGCCTTATTAGGATAGGTGCAACATATGTCGCCATGTGACCAGGTGATCCAGTGAGATTTGGACACAAATCCATTTTTATCTCATACATTTTGCTGGGAACATATCCCATTATTTAAATATAGATTTATGAAATTGCACATTGATCCTGAATTTGTATTTATGTTACACGCCTCAGTAGCAAGAAATAAAAAAGAGTTATTAAAATATGTGAATTTATTAATTATTCATAGATATAACTATATCACATTTAGACTTATTATATGAGGCATGCTCCTCCTGTTTTTGTTTTTTCAAATGGCAAAATTACGGTAAAAATTATAATTACATTTTTGTGCAGTTCAACTGTTCATGTTTCTGTACATTGGAGTTCCATTTAAGCTAATCATTAACTTGAGGCTGGGTGAGTATCGATGAACATGAAAACAAACATGGAGAGGTGGTACAATTTTTTGGTCTGCCAGAAGTGAAAGGTCAAAGCCTGGCAGGAAACTGGGTGTTTGAACTATTGTTAAAAACACATATCCCTCATAAATATTGAGAGAGACCAGGAACAAGAATTCTCTGGAATGTACCTGGGTGCATTTATCCTCTGTTTTTCTGAGATGAGTATGTGTCTCTGTGGGTGCAGCCCAACTTAATGGGTTAGGCTAATGATTAATGAGAGGGGTCGTTCTGGCAGATTACTAACCCATTGCTTCTTTGTCTAGACAACTGTGATTCCAAGCTATGTATTCTGTGTATTCTATGTATTCTGACATCAGATCTAAATTCAGTTTCTCCTGAATTATGCAATTAAATGGTATTTTCTTTGTGTTTGCCAATCGGTAATGTATGTTAATCCAATATTTACATCACGTTTCTGTCAGTAGACTATAGTCTCCTTTTCCTTGTGCATATAAATGTGTACAACATTACATTTTCACGTGCTTATTAATGACTATTTTTATGAAATGGTATATTTTATAAAGATTTGACACAGTGCGTATGGTAACCTTCTGTTTATGAATGATGTCAGTTTGATCCGACATTACACAGATTAAAAGCAATGCACATTGCAAGTTAGCGAATGTTAAAATATAGGGTTAGAATTCTGGCACAATTACATACTGTTTTTATAATTTTGGTGCAGAAGGGCTGTGCAGAAGAAACATATCTATTTTAACAACTGCCCAGTGGTAACTTTGGAGGTTTTTACATCATAGAAATGAACAGGTCAAACATTGGGTTTTGTTCAAGTTACTGGGTTCCAAATATATTGAATATTCATTATAGTAGGTAGCACACACAGAGAGAGGTACTTCTAGCTTGCCTCATATGCATATATTGGCACACAAGAAGACAGTGAAGGTTTCCACCATACACACATGTACGGTCCATGGAGACCCCTGTAAGCCTAGATCAGTCACAGAAACAATGTGAACTTTCCTTGTACAGGTCAGATTAGACAACTGCCGAGGTCCTGTGATCACCACCATTCCACACTTGCATGTGCAGAGGCAGTAAAAGCTTCCCTTGGAAGCACACAGACCCTGTACAGGCTGTCCACATACAGAGTAGGTGATTCAAGCTTCCATTATGTGAAGAGAGCACACACAGACATGCAGGACAATCTTCCCTCTCAAATCTATGTACATTTAGGACTGAAGCGTTGTAAGCAGTCCTCACACAAATCAAGTGCAGGAGAGACAGAGAGATGGTATGCAAACTTCCCTAAACACAGATCCTATATAATCTTGCATTGACCTCACTCGCAGGTCCGGCACATACAGTGGCTAACCTCATCTATGTCAAATCCTACACAATCATAGACGGGTCTGGATGCTACTTACAGCATTGAATGCTTCTTAGGTTAAAATTGGCAATGAGGTCGAACACAGCAGGGCAGCATGGGAACAGCAGTATGAGTTCCCCACACAAAAAGGAAAGATGCAGAGATTAGACATAATAAGTGCAAGCTTCCCTCGTGCACAGAACAGGCACAACACGGAGCACAACAACATCTTACACAAATGAGAAATAATGGTGGGAATAGTGGTGCAAGCAACCACCAACTACAATATAGGCAGTGCAGTATTGCAAGTTTCTGATGCAGTGATCGGCAACAGCACCGGGAGCAGCACACACACGCACACACATAGAAGATGCACTGCCGAGGTGGCTGGGGACCACTGCATGTCATCCACACACACAGAAAAGAAAGAGGACAGATAGCAGTAGAGCGTGTTTCTCTGGACACAAAGAAAAAAGCAGAACCAAGCTGGCAGAAGTATCAGTGGACACAGCATATACAGCAGCCGTGAAAGCCTCTGTAAAACATAGAACCGGGGCAGCGAAGGCATAATAGTTTCAGTCCACACACACTCCCACACAAAAACGCAGAATGCTGTGCAAGCCTCACAATCACAGTGAGGATATATGCAACAGAGGCAGCAGTCGTTCAAGCTTCCACACACCAGGAACACACCAGCAGCAAAATGTACATTTAGGGCCTGATTCATGGAATAATCTGCATTGGAAATAGGGAACTTGCGGACCAAACTGCTCACAAATCCGCGTTTATCGATTCATGGAACCGACTACGCAGGACTTTCTTGGGACTTGCGTGGGATTTGCGCAGGCCAGAGCATCTGTGCAAGCCATCGAGTGCCTTGCACGAGACACCACGCCGAGCATGGGCGTGGCTTGCCCACGGTGCTAGGAAGGGAACGGAACTCAGAATATAGGGAACAACATGCAAAAAAGTGGGCATTACAAGGGACGGCCTGCAGGCAGTCCCTCGAACACCCACATTTGCACCAAAGGACACGTATGCACGGGCCTCTCGGCATAGAAATGGTCATGCAAATCCCTCCATCAATAAGCCTGAAGGCAGGCGTTAAGTATACTTGCACATAGGATTTGCAGCGCAAAGGTGTGTTTGCATGTCTGATTTAGGTGTGTGTGTACGCAAATGTGGGTTGCGATCTAATTTAGGGGTGCACATAAGCAGTGTAGCGGGGTGCAGGAATGGTTTACGGGGGGTTTACGCGCAGATTTTCAGAGTTTAGACCGAGTTACGATTTTTCATCCACATGTTGTTGGGGTGCCGTCAACAGTTACAGTGTACCTTGCGCAGGGTCACTGAGGTGCAGGCCTGCTTGCTGGGGACCCCACACACTGTTTGAAGGGTTCCAGGTATTTGGGTCCGGGGCAGCACGCAAAAGTAGCTGTTCTGGCTATTTATTTTTGCGTGTGGGCATGTCAGGGGCGTTCCATGAACGACTTGTGAATACGGTTACTTTGCGCAGTGAATTCCATGAATACGCTGTCGCGCATGTTTTATTCTGCACGTTGGCTCGGGCAGTGTCCTTTTCAGAGGCACATGCAGGATTTCTGCGCACATCTTCATGAATCGGGCCCTTAGGGTATACCAACACTAGCACTGAGAAATAAAAACACAATCAGCCAGCCTTCCTATTACAAATATTTGCAAAGAGTAAGTACTCACTGTAAAACGAAACATGTCATCTTTGGGATATTAAACAGAAGAGAAAAAAAAACAATATGTCCGACTGTATGCATGTCTTCTTGCCATTTCCTTTGCTTGCATGCTCTGTTTTAATTGATATTGCAATGTGCAAGGCCAGGGATTTGGTTGCATCGGGATCGGGTTACAGTGTATTTATTCCCGGCGTTGGTTCCCCTGTGATTCACTTTGGGCCTCTGCCAGTGTTTCAGACCTAGCCCTCCTTAATGAAGCTTCAGCAGATACTGCCTGGGGGAGATATGCTCCTGTTGCCCCCCGCAGTTATGTGGCATTGGCAGGGACCATGTGGCTCCTCGGTTTGTGATACAAGACCTGCAGCTTTGCACTTTGCAATTATCTTTAAAGCCATGTTCAGTTAAGTACCAAGCCCCCTCCACCCCCGCTCCCTCAAACGAGAGAGAATAAAAACGAACCCAAAAATGTCTATCTCGAGTCAGTTTGCTCATTTCCACATTTAAACCAGACCTCTTTTATTAGATTTTTGTCATCTTGAATAAGTCATTCCCACCTTTTTTCCTCCCCTTAAAAATGCACATATTGCTGCAATATTCAGGTGATTATTCAAGTGAACCCTTCCAGCCCTTCAATTACCATTTCTCACTTCTTATATTTCCATAAATCCGCCGAAGAGTTTTCTCCTTTGCAGTCACAACAATGAACCCACACACAGTTTCCTCTGAAGCACACAGCACATAGTTGAAAGATGACCTTTCTTTCTTCTGGACCATGGGTCTGCAACCTTTGGACTACATTTTCCATGATCCCTTGCATTTGACTATGCTGGCTCGGGATGATGGGAGTTGCAGTCCAAATCACCTGGAGAGCCCCTGTTCTGGCTAAACATCTTTAAGGGGCCTGCAACCTTTGGCTATCCAGATGTTTTGCACTACAACTCCCATCAGCCATAAGCAGCATAGTCAATGGGGAGAGATCATATGCAAAATCAAATTACAATATTTGTTTGTTTATATATTTATTTTTACATGTATATAACGCACAAATCCCAGGGGCATCCAGGCGCTGAGACACGACCAGTTACTTTCATGATAATACAAGCATTGAAAACATACAGTGTGAAAGGCTTGGCAGATAGTGTCTGGCAGTATTGCCTTGCTCTTCTGTTCTAGCTAGTTCAACCACAATGTGTTTAGAGCTCTCAGAATGTCCAGTACGAATGTTCTGCTCGCAGGGTGGGTGGGAGCAGGTTCCAGTTCTTGGCTGCAATGGCCGGGAAGCTGACGCCTCCAGCTTTGGCACATTTCAATTCGGAATGTTTGATGTGGTGGACATAGGCAGACCTTGTGAGTCTGGTGGAGGCTGCGTTAGAGAAAGTTTGGGATAGGTATGGGGGAATCTTTGGACAAGTATTTGTGAGTGATGGAGAGAGTTTTGAAGAGAACCGTTCATGAACCAGGAGCCAGTGGGCAATTTGTCTTGCTACAGTGATGTGTTCCACTTTAGGGATATTCAGTGTGGCTCTAAGTGCGTTATTCTGAATAACCTGCATTTTCCATATGTTGTTGTTTGTGGTGCCTGCAAAGAGGGGATTTCAGTAGTCAAGCCGAGAGCCCACAGTGGCTTGGGCTATGGTAAGGCAACTGTCTGGGGATAGGAAGGATCTGGATGAGTTGGCTAAACTGGTCGTGTAGGCGGTGGAGGAGGCAATGGTGCTGACATGATGTAAAAGGGAAAGGGTGGCGGCAAATTATGCTCCAAGGGGTTTTCACAAAAGGAGAGACAGAGATCAGGATTCCGTTAATGTTGAAGGCAGAATATTGAGGATCAGGGGCCTCAGCACAAGTTGGTGGTATCCTGCGGTAATTGCGTTGGGATACCGCCAACACAAATAGCATTACCACTACTGGGTCCTGGTGCTATCAGTGCCAGATCACGAGTAGCGGTAAGGCGGTAAACCCCATTCCTCAATGGGTCCATTTGACCCAATGGGGTTTTTCAGTAATATTACCACTGGCGTAATTAGCACTGCGCTAATAGTGCCGAAATTGCCCGTACCACCAAGGCATTCACCTCCTGCTGTGGTCATAAACGGGATTATCCCAACCCTGAAATGATGCAGTAATAGTGTTACTGCCGCATTTAAGGGCTACCGCCCAACTCGTGATGAGGCCCAAGTCTCTTGATCACTGTATGGGGGTGAGGGAAGGCTCAAAAGAAGGATCTCCATCTTCTCCTTATCGCATTGTATTTTGTTACAGAATCAACTACGTCAGTTGCTCAGGTGTGGCTTGCTCTGTATAAATACCCATAAATCCTTCTACAGATAACTACAAGCAAGTCATTGTCTATTACATATATAACATGTATTTGTGATGATTACACATTGGTATAGTAGTCACTGGGCCTGTTGCTCAGTGGACTAATGCATCCACAATAGCAATATATACTAGACCTCATGGTCACATGTTTGAATCTTGGCAAGTCCACCCAGCCTTTCCTCCTTCTAATGGTCTTAAAATGAGTACCGTTGAGTTGGGTACCAATAAACATCTGCCTTTATGAAATGGAACTCATCCAAAAGCAGAAAACACTACCCGGCACACCAATAAAACCCCACCCACTGGTCTAACAGACATTTGTAAACTCGTAGATGGTCTTGGCAAGATATGTAAACCAAAGGCAGCAACCAGTACCCAAGCCCATCGGACCTTCTCTATCGAAACAGCTACACAAGTGCCTGAAGACCATGGGACATCTCATCTTTGGTTTAAACAAAGGTCAACCAGTCTACAACAACTCAAAGGCATACATTGGCTTGTAACTCATTCCCAGCTGTCCACCAAAATCCTGAGCCTAGACTTAAAATGCCTGTAAGGCTCCACATCATACCACCTACAAGAAAATATATCATACATCAATATCCATCATTCTGGACTCTGCCAAAAGAGAACATGGGCAGTTAGGTTATTGGGTGAGTGCTCTACAACTAAACAAAAATAAGCATATAGTGCCAAGGTGCTCCTCTGCAGGTTAACGTGCACTCTACAAAGGCACCTGTTGTGCTCTGTTGCATGAAATAAATCGCATGACACATGCACCAGCTCTGCTTCCAAATCTCTCTCATGCTATCGGCATCGCTTTTGAAAGCATACAATTACCATATTTGGTGCCTTAGCACACATGCCAAGGTAAAGACACATTATTATCTTTTAAGATAGCTTGGCGCATTGAATTCTAGCTGCTACGATCTGTGTGTGATCTGCAGGTTTCAGGTTCGAATCCTGGCTCAGCCTTTTATCCTTCCAAGGTCTGTAAATGAGTATCAACTTCAAGTAGGTGATGACTGATGAAAATCATCATTGAAAGACCTATTTAGCTGAAATCAGCTGTTATTACAAATGTGTCTCCCTGTCCTTTATGGATTCTACCTCCCAAGTCCTGTGTTCTTTGAATGGACCACTTTGACCACAGAATACAAATGCTTTCTTTTAGTGATTCCCTTCCACCCTGAAGCACTCCCTTGTGCACCATCTTCTTAAGAAACCTTCTGATGACCCTTCCTGCCTGGCAAACTATCGTCCAATCTCCATCAATCCTTTCCTGGGTAAACTCCTTGAAAAACTGGCCATCTCCCAGCTTAATCTTCACACTGAATCTGTTGGTTGTCTCATTTACCATCAGTCTGGCTTCAGGGCTGCCAGGAGCACGGAAACTGCTCTCCTGAACATCCATGAAGATCTGCTCTCAAACCCTGTTTCGAACACCACCTGTGTCCCCATCTTACTTGATCTCTCTTCTGCCTTTGACATGGTCAGCCATGGCATCCTACTCAACCGTCTCTGTGATAACATGGGTATCACCGATCAGGCGCTGGCTTGGCTGACTTCTTTCCTCTCTGATCGACCCTCCCAGGTCCAACATGGGTCCTTCCTTTCCTCTAACTATATCTCTACCTGTGGTGTTCCCCAGGGGCTTACCTTGCTCCCTGGCTGTTCAACCAATACCTGGCACTTCTTGCCCACCACATTGCCGCTCTCCGCCCCAACTTTCAGTGCTATGCGGATGACACACAACTAATTTTCAGGATTCTCTCCGCTACCTCTTCTCCTTTTCTCATCTCTGGCTGTCTGTCTGCTATCCAGGAGTGGTGTGCCGCCAACGATCTCTGCCTTAATGCCAGTAAGATTGAGATTCTCCTCATCGGCGCACCTGCTCCCTCCTTTCCTGTCACTCTCTGGCCAGCCTCTCTTGGCCCTATTCCTGCTCCCACCTGTGAGGCTAAAAACCTTGGGTTCATCTTCAATTCCACACTCTCCTTCTCTCCTCATATCTCTGACGTCTGTAAGAAGTCACACTACCAGCTGCACCTCCTCAGAGGTATTCTTCCTTTCCTCTCCTTCCCCCAGAAGCTCACTGTTTCCAAAGCTCTGGTTCTCTCTAGGCTTAACTACTGCAACAGCCTCTTTCTAAATATGCCTGCCTCTATAGTCTGCCTTCTGCAACTCATCCAAAACAGGACTGCGAGACTTGTCCTTGGCCTCAAGGCCATGGATCGTATCTCTCCAGGACTGAAATCTCTGCACTGGCTCCCAGTGGCTGCAAGGATTAAGTTCAAAACCCTCTGCATTGTCCACAAGGCCTTCTGGGGCCTCATTACCATCAACTCGCTCTTCCTAAATATCTTCCTTGTTTAGCTCTCCGCTCATCCACCTCCAACTCCCTCAGGGTCAGGCGCCTTCTCCAAGCAACGAGTTGGTGGTAGATCTCTTTCTTCTGTTGGGGCCTCCCTCGGGAACATTCTCCCTGCCTTTCTGAAAATTGAGGAGAACCATTTCCGGTTCCCGAAGCACCTCAAGACCTTCCTCTTTGCTTCTGCTTTCTCTCCTCCTCTGCCCTGCTGATCTCCTGGCTGAACCTGAAGCTGCAGTGGTTACCTGGCAATCTTTTGATCTCGGGCACAGGTCCCCTCCCCGCCAGTTGCGCACTTGCACTGCCCCCTGGCAACTCTTGCACTCGGGAACTGTTTCTGTATCGCTACAGCCCCCTACCAGCACTTGACACATCACATCATGTACATGTTATGCACCTAAGTCCCAGCCCTGAAGCTCAGTCACTTTCAATCCCCTGCCTGTCTGAATTAGATACGTTTGCCATTTCTCCTTGCATTTCCTATCCATATTCTGGTCCGTTCTGACAGTTTGGATAGTTATTTGCATGTAGCATGGGATCAAATGATGTGTTAATGTATGGCAGGCAATGGCAGCTCAGTGCTTTTTGAACAAGTTGTTTTTAATATTATTCATATCTTTTTTTAAACATGGAGAGGCTGGAGGGTACATTGTGCTGCCAGCGCTGTGGTGTGTGTTGTGAAAGTCACTAACAGTGATTACTTGACATCATCCTCCTTATGTTTCTTCATTTTTACCCCAAACAATATATACTTCTTTTTACTTGTATTGTTCAACTTGTATTGTTGGGAGTTCTAAAACAGCATTACCTTCCCTGAGCGCACAAATAATTAATTTATAATTACAAATACAGTATTTCCAAAAACCTTAGTTGGTATATGGCCAGGCTGTTCCTCATTGGGGGAGGATAAGCTAATGCTTTTGATTATATGTGATTTTACCAACGGAAAATTACGAGTGGTATATTTCATTGCAACCATAATATCGACAAACACCATTTTTCTTTTTATTTGGGGGGACCCCCCAATCCCTCGGATTTTCTACCCTTATAACTCCACCCGAACCCCACCTGGACTCATTTTAACCCCTTACCCCCTATCCTATATATATATATATATATATATATATATATATATATATATATATTTATTTATTTTTTAAATATTTTCTGTGTTTTTCGGTATTACGGTCTTCAGTGAAATGTACCACTCTGAATTATTTTTGGTAAATTGACTGGGTACCATGCTTGCTATTATTCTTTTTTTTAATTAACATTTATTAAGGGCACAGCAGCCCAAAGGGATTGTGGTGCTGTTACAAGACAGCATACTTAGTTACATGATCAGTACAGTAGGAGGGGGGAGGAAGAAGACAAGGGAGCAAAAACAGTGAGAGTGTAGAGAAGGAGGCAGTGTTAGTTGAAGAGTGTCGTTTTTAACATTTTCTGGAAGTCAAGGAGAGACGTCTCTGCTCTGAGTGGGTTAGGTAGAGCATTCCATAATTTGGGGGCTATGTGGGGGAAACCGATACCACCTGCTACGGCCCTCTTGATAGGCGGGATACGCAGTTGGTTGGCATGGCAGGTTCTTTTGTGGCACGATGAAGTGGCTCTGATGATTTTCTCTGATAGGTAAGGCAGGGCTGTGGGTGCTAGGCATTTGTGCGTTAAGGTACGTGTTTTAAAGGTAAAGGTAATCGGTTCCTTGACCGTGTTATGTTTGATGCTTGTTAAAAAAAATAAAAAACATTAATAACTAAATACATTAACTGATGCAATTTTTACAAAATGTAGTGCCAGTATTGAATAGAGGGCCACAAGGAGTCACGCCCTTAGTACATGGCAAAAATAAGAAAAACAGAGAGAGAGAGGGCGACAGAGGGGCAGAGGAGAGAGAGGGGGAGACGGGAAGAGGGAGAGAGGGAAGAGAGGGGGAGAGTGAGAGAGTGAGAAAGACAGTGAGAGCGGGAGAGATAGAAAGTAAAGAGAGAGAATGTAGAGGAGCAAGTGTACACGTCATCTCTAGTTCCAGCTCCCTCACCTCCGTCATACTGGAACAGCAGTAAGAGAGCATTATGTGTGACACCAGGTATCGTTCCAACACCGCACCGAAGATACGAGAGACGTTATGCACTCAGGCAACTATTTTATAATTTTGCATTTTTTAAAGGGCTCACACAGCCTGCGGACATTGAGGCGCTGTTACAGGAATATGTCTTAGTTGTGTATTTATAATGCACTTAATACCCAGAGATTTCTAAGCGTGGACCCGGGGATTAAACCTGCAATGCTTTGTGTCATCTTGTTTCCAAGGTGAGCACGTTGCCTCTGAGCTATTCTCCCGGGAACTATATCGAATGTACCCTCGCACTGACGTGGTGGAAGGTTGTCTGCATACACCATTGGACATGGATGAGCTATAATTGAAATCAGATGAGGGCAGGGTGACGTTATGAAGAGAAGACACAAGGATGCACCAACATAATATGTGAATAGTTAGAGAATAAAAATATAACTTAAGTAATATGAGAAACATGTAATAGAATATTACGAAATCATGTGCACTAAAGAAATAAGTGAGAACAGACAAAGTGAATGTATATATGTAAAAACGCAAGGTAGATGAGACATATAGATGCTTGCCGCAGAAGAAAATATATTGTGACCAGAGCATCTATGATTAAAAGATGGACGTCAGACTCGTATTAAGAATGACCAAGCTACCTCAGAAACAGACCAGGCCTGCAGAGCAAAGAGTGATGGAAAAATAGCCTTGTGAGAGGAACAAAGGCTATCTATTGGAATGGAATCAAGGATACCACCTCAAAGAATAATTGAAAGGTACAAAATGAGTCAAGAGGATAAGCCATGTACATAAGACATATTTATCTTATAATAAGCAAAAAAGAAAACATCTACAATAGGCAAGTGTTGGACAATCAAGGCATCTGTGAGGTAGTGCAAGCATGTCTCCAGAGGCCAAGAGGAGTAATGACACCTGGCTTAATTGAATTAAATAGCACTAAATAAGAGGTTTTAATGGACAAAATTGTGCTCTCCTCACACGTTATTCAGAACTCGAAAACAAGGCCTATTCATTAAGCTCCAGATGAAAATGGGGGTGTACCTATATGCCCTTAAAAGACTCAGAGAAGAGACAAGTCTGCAAGGTCAACTACAAAGAAGATGCCTTAGCTTCGGGCTTGACCGATGAGACATGATGGACTAATGGGATGAGTGGGTAGTGGTCTGATGTTGTTTGGTGCACATGAGCTTCATTTTGCCTACGTGCTGCTAACGAGCTGAAAGTCCAAGGTTGGGAGAGAATACTAACCAATCCAAAGTGTCTGTGTAGCAGTGTGTTATACATTGTTGCAGAAACCAATCTGATGCGGCTATTCTGCCATTAATCTGTTTTATATGTATTTAGAGGTAATTCAAGCTGTGCCTTCCAGATACGAGGCATCCAATAATGATACTAACACTAATATGAGATATATGTACATATGGTCCCTTAACCAATCCCTTCCGTCAATAGATTTTTTAAAGTTTACCATGTAGTATGACATCATAGCTGATGTATATGGAGGTATAAAGCCTTTGTATAATCAAAATATTATCGTGAGTGTGTGGACTACGATTCAGTGTTCACCAGCTTTCCCTACTTTATTGACCTGATAATAAGGTAGTATTTTGCTATATCTTTTGAGTCTGTCCGGTTATTTGTGTCTGAGATCTTTATTGGTAATTCCATTTGGCACTTGAAACGCTCCAGGAGATATTGCACAAGAAGAGAGAGTGAGAGAGAGCGAGAGACTGCCTAATGTGTAGCTGTCATTTATCATGGGTGATGATTTCAAATATGATAATGACAGCAAACATGGGGGTATGTTGCTGACTGACTTTTTGGCTATTACACACAATACTACCTTACACAGCATGTACGCAATGCCATATGTTGGTTCCCTAACTAACCCAGAATTAATTAGTGATATGTTTAAGACCATACTTAGCATTAACCTTTTGACCAATGATGTCAGGTGGGGGCTTGGACCAAAGGCAGAAATAATTATTTTTCCTCTAACATAAAGTTATTTTGGCATTCAGGAAACAATTAACATGACATTAATTATTATGCAATGGCAAATCCTTAGCTACTTCAAATATGCAAGACTTCACTCAATAGTAATGGCAACTAATGAATTGTATTGTGCCTGTACTGTTTGGTGTATAATAACGCTATTGAAAAAAGGGTAATGATAATTAACACCAAATACAGGGGGATAACATGAAGGGAGACACAACCTATTGACCACATGTCCAAAACACACCTGCCCAACATATGTTTGAACACTTGAACTATCGTGATAGCTGTGACCAATTTTGAATAGATACATTGGGTGGCCTAGTGAAACATAGTATTGTAGATATTTCCCTCATATCTGTGGCAGTCAAACCCCTCTGGCCTGTTAGACATTAGCCTAAATTTGGGACATGGGATGGCATCCAGTGCAGTACTATTATCTCCCCTGCCACCATAACTGCATTTGTAATCAAAAGCTGTTCTGTTTTAGAGAAGCCTTTATATAAAGACTTGCCATTTGAACATACTAATTGGGGTGTCATCCCCACAATCCATGAGAGACCCTGAGCATGGTCAGGCCACCAGCTGACCACGTTTGATCAGCTATACATCGTGTGTAATTTATTTAGCTTCCAGATGTTTGCATCTACAATGGAGGATGTCTGTAATAAACTAGACTTATTTTTTAAGGGTTGTTCCATATATTCTTAGTCAAATAGTTTTGTATGTCTAAAACATGTCCAAATTAGGAATGATTTTGTGGTCGTCTGACAGATGATTGTGTCATGAATAGATTGGTCAAAATGTTCACAGTTTTTCTGTCAAGTCCCTCCAATTTATTTCCGAAACAACTCATGTACTATTCAATACTGGTGTTCACATTTGCATATATTTGAAGAACAGGGATGTCAATGATCACAAATGACTTACAATAGCACATTTGCAGATGGTAGATGGATTCCCTGGAAGGGTGCTTGTACAACAGCATAAAGATGAGATCAAAGAGTGAGCCAGAGGTATGAGATATGAACTAAGTGGAACATAGACCAAGGACAAAACAAACAACAAAAATAAACTGGGGGGGTCTACTCTTCGCCTCACCAGATGTCTTGGACTACAATTCCCATCAGACGTTCCCAGCAATGTCACCTGTGAGCGATAGTGGGAATCACAGTCCAAAACCTCTGAAGAGCTTCACGTTGCAGACTCCTGCTTTAGAAATATCTAAAATGTACTTATTAAATGGGTTGGAGAGGGTGGTGGGGTCGGGTATGTAAGATGGCAAGGCCTTCCAAGGACCTCCCCCTCTGGTCATTAGGTGAAGTTCAAGCCAAGCTTTGAAGTGATCCACAGTAGGGCTTATTTTGAATGTGATGGGCAGCTAGTTCCAATGGAGCTGGATGCATAGGGAGAAAGTAAGAGGAAAGTGGAGCCAGAGCAGCATGGAGCAGAGAGACTGAGAACAGAGGATGTGCAGAGGGAACAATATAGTGAGTTGATAGAGATACAGTCCTCCAGGAACTGAGGAGATGTCCACTGACCACTTTTCAGACTAAGAGAAGAAGTTTGAAAAAGGAGCCGTTGTGCATGGAAAGCCGAACAATATGGTGTGGTTAGGTAGTGGGAGGAAAGTTAGGTTGGCTAAGTGGTTGGCTGTGGGTAGGTTGTAGAGAGTGTATTCAGAGAAGCTGAGGAGTTTTTCTAGAGGGAGGAAGGTGTATAGGGGAACGAAGTCCGAGGAATTGACACAAGCAGTAGTCGGGTTTTCAGGACATGAGGGTGAGATTAGAGTTCTCATAAAGTGGTAGGAAATTGACACCATTTCTGAGTGTCATGAAGGTTAACACAAGCAACAGAGTCAGTGGTAGTGATGAACTGAACTAAAGCAGTAGAAGGTCGCTATCAAGGAGGATCCTAAGGTTGCATGCCTTGGGTGGGGACGATTAAGAAGGTCAGGAGAGAAGGAAGTTGTGGAGGGAAAATATGGATGCTGTTGGAAGCTTGAAGAAAAATTACTTCTGCTTTTGAAGAGTTGAACATACGGCTGTGAATATTTTTCCAGTAATAGATTGCAGTGAGACAGTTAATTATCTGTGCCAAGATGGCTGGAATAAAGGAGGGATAGGAGAGAAAGATGTGAGCCTCATCAGCAAAGAGGTCATAGTGAAAGCCAAAGTAAGCAATATCTAGCATAGGTCTGTCTACAGATATCTAGGTTAGAGGTATAGAGGGTAAAGAGTAGAGGCCCAAATACTTTGACTTGAGGGAAACCAATAGGAAAGATTGTGGGGCCAGAGGTTTGAGAGATCCAGTATATTTAAAGGAGCAACCTTCCAGGTAGGATACAGTCATGGCTAGAGCAAATATGCAAAACCCAATGTCTTACAGAGTGTGAAGGAGAGGGGAGTTATTTAGAGTGGCATCCAAAAAGGATCATGGGAAAGATGTCCACGTGTTGGACCTGAAGGGTACTCTAACACCCACATCTTCCCTTAATCATAGTAATCCCACATTTTGATTCAGATGATTTTGTTTATGAACAATTTTTTCTTTTTTAAAGAAGACCAATATTTGGTTGTGTTTTGTTGCTTTTGTGTCATATAAAGACTGCCTTCCAAGTGAAACGTTATTCTCCACTTTATTCAGTTCCTATGGAGGACAGATGTTCTAAAAATCCCACAGGTTCCTGGTTGGTACCATAACATTCATACCATGGAACAGTGGTATACGTTAGTGAGTATAGTTAAAATGTGATGGATGGACCGGAGTTAATCAATAGATTCTCCAATATCGTCAAGCGTTGAGTGTTTTACACTTTTTCTGAACTCTAAACGTAGGGTATTCCAATATCATAGTCTTTCCTCTTGTTCAATGAAAAGATCAAGCTGTAGTCTGGCATAGAATTTTATAATTTTTGATCCATCTTCTGCCCAGACTCAGTGTAAAAGCTTTGGAAGGCAGTCTTTATATGACACAAAGGCACCAAAATGCAAGCAAATACTGGTTTTCTTGAAAAAGAAAAAAAACATTCATTTTCCAAAAAGGATCATCATTTACAAGAGTTTGAAGTGGTGAGCATCAGAGGCTAAGGTTACAGAAATGCATGCATGCAGTATCAATTGAGTATTTATTTTACTACGGAAGCCAGATTGAAGTGGATCCGCTAGAGGATGTCCATGTGGGGTAGGAGGTAAACACTGTCTATAGTTTGCAGACATTTGGCTCAGCAGAGGGATTTACCACAAGGGGTAAGGCAGATAAATAATTGAATCCATCAATTCAGTCTGAGTTCTGGGGAGGAGAATGGTGAAGAGTTTAGTGGTTGTCAGATCCACCAGTTTCAATGAGGAGTAAAAGCAGATGGATAATGTTTAAGGTGCAAATATTTCCAGAGTTGATACACTGTGTGGTGTGTTACAGGGGAATGGTTTGTAATGTCTATTTTGAGATCCGTTTGCAACAATGTACTTTCCTGTACGCAGGTGACCCTAATGCAGAGGGAGGCATTAGCAAGCCCATGAAACATCCCCTCTCCATGTCCTTCATCACTTGCTGAAACACCTGTCTAGAGAGCAGAACTGAGTACAGAATGCCCAATGTTTCTGATCTATGTTTTCCTATGCAGCAATAGCTGAAGATGACTCAGTTTCGGACTATTTCTCAATTGCTCCCCATTTAGGGCACTTCTCCCCCATCCATTGCTTCACATTTCATATGATGAATGTATGAAGGAATTAACAGTGATTTGGGGAAACCAAACATCAAGAGGCTATTGGGACTTTTAACTTGGCATTAGGACCCCCTGCTGATGACCACTCTTATGGATGCCATACAGCTGTTCCATTTATGTTTTTGGAGTCTTAGATATAAGGCATTGAAATTGTTGAGCAGAGGTGTTGCCCCTCAAAGGACAACAATTTGGAAGTTGAAGGAGAACAGTAAGCAGTGGAGTGCTCTTGAGACTCTGGCTGGATCCTGTTGGTGATCTTTGCCACACAGGCAGCTTCACTTAAGGATGATCTAAGCGTTTCCCCGTTGTTGGCCAAGTAGAGTATAACCCTAGGTTCATATTTTTATCTATCAATTTGAGACCATGATTTAACAATTATTTTTCAACTGTTGCGCGTGACATTCACACTGGGAAACTGCACTTCCATGGAATTAGGGAAGAGAGCAAAGCAGACTGATTGATTATTCAGCGATGATAACAAAGTTGTAAGGGTTGGAGAACATTTTGCACAGAGTTTCTTGTCTAAGCTTCCAGCACCATTCAAACGAATACAACAAAAAATGGAAAGCAATGCTTAAACGAGCACATCATGCAAAACCCTGATTATTTATGGCTCGAGCTTGTCACTCTGAGTCCTTCTCACCATTGTTAGTCTTTATTATGTGAGTCTGAGTCAAGTCCAGGTAAAATTTCTGGAGATTTAAATTTAAATAAAAAGGATTGTTCTGCCTTCCTTGCCCATTGCACTTGAACATTGATTCACACAAATTAGCACTATCAATGCACACTACTCATACTGGAAGGCACATGTCACTGAGAAAACTCATCTGTCTCCATTCTGCACTAAGCAAGCATAAAATAGTGTAAAAAAAGATATTTGTCTCATTTATTGTGCCAGTGCTAACTTAACGTAACGTGACTCTGCGGTGTGGAACGCTTGGTGCCTCCGTGCCTCTATTGCCATTAAGAGGGCTTCATGTATCATTGGCCATGGCATCCAGGAGCACACAACTTCCAAGAGAACATTTGCTGGGGAGTTGTTGTCTTTAGAGGCAGGCGGTTTAACAGATGCCAAATGAACATCGTTTTCTGCTACCAAGTAGTGCCTTTCATATTGGTTAAACTTTAGATTAGAGTCTAGTTATTGGCTCACAGCTCCTCTGCTAAAAAATATCATTGTCCAAGTCATAATAATAATTTGTGTTTTTATATAATGTTTCATGCTGCATTCCTCCCACATCTATGTACTGTAATAACAGGTATCATTACGCAGGTGTCTGGTAGTCATTTTAATGACCTTGAAAGGATGAAAGGCAGAGTCAACCCTTAATCAGTTCTCACATCTAGATAAACTTGTGTACAGGCGCGTTATAAATGCCACACACATATAATGCATTTCATATCATATCATATATCATATCATAACATATCATATCATACTTTGCACATGAGCTATCCATCTGGGCAGTGTTGCAAGTGTGTGTGCTGCTCACTTAGCAGAGACAACAGCAATGTTATTCTTGTTGTTTTTCCTTCCATCACCAATTTAGGGGGTGCCTATCTGCCCTTGTAAACAGCAAATCGGGTGCTAATAAGATGGGGCGGGTGCCTAGAAAAGACAGGACAAGTAACTAAGCATACATTCAAATAATGAGGATAGAGCTGGGGTGATACAATCAAGTGGAGAATTTACAGAGAGAGCGGGTGGCAGACCATGAAAAAGAGAGAGAGAACGAGGAAGAGAGCGAGAGAGAGAAAGAGAGCTGTAGAGAGAGGGAGGGAGAGAGAGAGAGAGAGAAAGAGAGAGAGAGAGGGGAGAGAGAGAGACAGAGACTTAGACGGAGACGGACACAGAGACACAGAGAGAGACACAGAGCAGAAATGTTGGAAGAGTCGTACCATCGTATGAATCATAGAATCAGAGTCAGAGAAAATAAAAAGCTAATGGGGGAGAAAGCACTGTTCTATGTGAGTTAGTGGGAGGGGGAAAGTTACATCTTAGAAGGATCAATCAGAGAGGTTTAGAAGGGTACATTTTGGTCAAGGGCAGAACTTCAGGTTATATCTTGGAAGTACAATGTAGTGCAATCTCACTAGGAGTTAGGAAGGGTACCAGAGGGTGAGAGGAGAGATGGCACCTTGGGGACCAAGGACCTACAGCAGAGAGCTGCTCTGCATGTAGGGAACTCTGCAAGCCTAGATTGGAGACCTGTGGCAAACAAACCTGGCCAGCAGATGAGGACCAACCAACCCTGCTTAACATCCCAGAGGAGTTATTCAGATTCTCTCCCAGGGATGTGTTGGCCATGGAGTCCCTGATCCTAATACTCAAACGAATGGGATCTGGGACCCTGTGACACTTGCACTCCGTAAATAAAAACCATGGTCATCGAATGGACAAAGAAATGGGACTAGCCAGAGACTAGTCCCTAGAGCCTTACTAGATACTCTGTAATATCTTTTGACTTTTGATCAAAGACTGTGGATGGCGAGTCAAGGCTATGTTTTTTCTTTCAAAACCACCCCTCTTAGAACCGCCCTCCACCTAGGTGCAATTAACCATGAACTTCTCAGTCAAGCATTTGAGACTCAAACAGCAAAGAGGGGACACTCTGATTTTCAGTTTCCCTATCAATTTACACTCTCACGTGACTTGTTTCTAAACTTATCTTGGGTCATGCAGGGGACCTTTAGTCATATCAGAGATTAGCAAACATCAGGCTGCTGTAATGGTGGGGCTCTGGGAAAGCACGGCACATGCAGAAAACATTATATACGTATGTGCCCATTCTGTTCCAAGATGTTTAATTTCATTTTCCCATGAAAGAATTAACAATTTCATTTTCATTACTGCTGTATATTAGCACCTATTTTATGCATAACAAGCCTTTGCCTTAACACTACAAAAACAATGCTATCAGATCTTCAGGGCTTTCTGTGTACATTCTGCAAAGAGATCATTTTATTAGGAAGGGGCATTGCCGTGGACACATGTGTGGGTCAGAGTGAGTATTTTAAACTGCACGCGTCCCGCTACTGGAGGCAATGTCATGCATGTGCCTGCATGCTCTTAGAAGCTGTGTAGTGAGCAATATTTAAACATCACCTATCTTTGAGATAGGTAGGGACCCTCAGATTGTACTCATATGTTGGGGGCAACTGAAAACTGAACATTATATAATTCCCTGCACTTTGTATGCAAGCTGCAGGATGGTATTCATTGCCCCTTCATTGTGTGACAAGGAGCCCCTGGATGGGAATGAACCAAGAAAGGAGTTTTTAGCCTGTTCCAAGCCAGGACCAAGCAGTATGGTCGCTTCATTCACCTGAGCAAAAGGGTATGCATGCAAACATTATTAGTACCCCCGGAGGGGGTGTGGCGGCCTCATAGCCAATGAGGATGATTGGAATGGGGGCTTTAATACACGTTACAGCCCCCACTCCAAGCCTTCTCAAATCTGGAGGCTGCCATCTTCCCTCTCTGGCTTCCGGGTAAATGTGCTTTGTCCACGCCCCTGTGTCCCATCCCCCACACCCACCCCCCTTTTCCAGACATTTTGACCAATCAATTTCTTCCCCACTTATGTTCAGCTTCCTTGTTGGTTGCTGGCAATGGGAACTGTAGTAATCACGGCACAGTTCCGACGTCCAAATGGCCACCATGCAAAGGGAAAAGGGGCAACGTAAAGTCCAGACGCTCCGATCCATGGCGGGCAACTTAAACACTATTAGTATCCCAGTACAACATGCCGGGATACTAATTGCAATAAACCCCTCGCCAGGGGTCCATTACTACATTCAGTAATGCCCCGGGGCTTCGTTAAGTCCCTCGCTTCATCTCAGGCCTGTAAATTTGGGCCTGGGTCACTACCTGATGCGGTAATGGCCCCCAGCTCGGGTTCATTGCTTAAAAGTACTGTTACTATTCTCAGCCACTTGATACAACTTAAAGCAATTATTGATGCAAATGTAATAAATCCTCCCTCAGGGATCAGAAAAGTCAGAAAAAGTCTGATGTGTAGTCAAAGGACGTCAAAAGAATTTTCTTCCTGACAATTGTGTAATTTGAACACAGAATCATTCAGCGCTCTTCGACCGTGTTCCAGTTACCATTACAGAGTGAGATTAAATATGATCTTAACACTACTTGCCATCAACAATAAATAACATCAAAAAGATTTTCGGGATTACCAAGTTGTCAACGAGACATTTCTTGTGGTCAGGGTGACACTGATTGTTGGAATACTATATTGGATTTTAAAGAATAAAGTGTTGATAAAATCAGGAAGAATAGAATTGTTTTACTCTTGAAGGAGTGATTCCGAATTTACAGGACTTTTATGATGATGAATATTAGCAATTTGCTTTGAATTATGGGTGATGTGTACATGAATGTTGTGCTTTTAATTGTATAGTTTTGTTTTGTTTAAAGGGATTTATTTTGTATGTGAAATGTTAATAAATATTTTTTGAGAATGTGTTTATCTTGATTGTGTTTAAAACATTTTTTAAATTATAATTAAACTTTTGGTTTGCAAGAGTACGAATCACTCTTTGAGTTGTTAAAAGAGATCAGCTGTTTTCCTGGTAAAGTGCTATTGGACCCAACTTTTTGCTTCATTCACCTGACAACTTTGCAAGCTTTGAAATGATGGCTTTGTTTCGGTTTATTACGCGGTGACACTCAACTCAGGGAGTTCCCTTCCCCCCAATCACGGTGGCACACAACAAATCACTATTATTTGGATTCAGGTTAAATTTGGTAAGGCCTCCAACCTGTCTCGCACCCAACCCCAACAAATACCCTGTGCCGCAATGGATTAGGAACCAGGCTGGTGTGTAGTAAGAAAATAGATTTAGTAATTAATTTAAACCACATTTGACAAACAACTAACATGAGCCACCAATGCTGTTGCAACACAAGAACAAAAATGACTTCCATCATGGCACCAACACAAAGGTAATACTGAGATATGCAGTCACAATTTCCCATAGCTTTCTTTTCAAATCACCCACCAATACAGAAAAAGAAAAAAATCAAGAGACACAATGATTGCTGATTTGGTTGTAGTACTTTTGCTTCCAGCAACCCCCACCCTCCAAAAATCAATTAGACTTAACACCTCTGAATTGAAGGCCAGTGGCAGAGAGTGGGAACACAATGGGAAATCGTTTTTGGGTTCTGATAGAAATGCACTCTTTGGAAAAGGGATTCAAGGGCAACAATCGTTTTCAGTTATTACCACAGATGCAATATGAGGGAAAGAGAAGCAATGTGTTTGTTTTCCCACACCTAAAAAGAACAGGCAGGGCTTTGTGGTTTGGGTCAGAGCGCAATGGGAAAAAAGGGGCAATTTCCGTTTTCCCTCCACACATGCAAAGGAAATACAAGGCTTCACACTTCTCATTTAAAATGAAGTTGATCAATGGGGAATTTTGTTTTGCACCCTGCAAGCTCACTTGGAATCAGGGTTTTGGTATTCATTCTTTTGGATTCAGGATCCCCCTTTTGTACTGAAGTCAGGGGTTTTCTTGCAAATAATCAAACGCATATTTATGTCTATACAGGCTCAAAACACACAGGGAGGAGCTTGTTAGTTTCGAATGCCAACAAAACACATTCCATGATTTCTATAGGGGAATTAATTTGTTTACTTTAATTAAATATGCTAAGGATCAGCACAGACAAACAGGGTATTTTGCTATGGGGAAATACCTAGAATAATACTTGAGAAATAAATGCATGGACCACACAATCTATGGCTTTGGGATAATTTTACTTACAGGAGAGGCCTTGTAATGGGCAGCAGGGAACAGCAGGGCACCTCTGGGATAGCAAGGGTGTCAGTCACAGATAGTCCCCTCTGGCTCCTCCAAGGGGTCCCAGTCAGCTTCTATGTCCCCTGGTCCCTTTCTGAAATGCA
Organism: Ambystoma mexicanum; assembly: GCF_040938575.1. Classification (NCBI taxonomy): domain Eukaryota; kingdom Metazoa; phylum Chordata; class Amphibia; order Caudata; family Ambystomatidae; genus Ambystoma; species Ambystoma mexicanum. The sequence continues at coordinate 195,669,388 of NC_090938.1, forward strand.
AGATGTGTGGCCTCCATGGTTGGGTGTTTCTCGCAAGAGTTCAGCAGCAGGTTACCTCCCAGAATAATTGAAATAGCCCGTTCCACTAGTCTACTTATAGGGCAAATGACATCACGAACTTGTCATGATCCCCTCTGAATGGATTGGTTGGTTTTCACTACCCACCTCCCACCTGTTTGCTAATAGGACAAGGAGATGAGGGGTGTGAGTTAGGAACGCTGTGAGAGGAAAAAGCTTTGTCTTCCCAAATTGATATGTGGGTTTGGCATGTGTGTGGATATATTTTTAAGAACTACATTTTAAGGCAAATCAGATAATGCAAATCTGAAGTTGGCACACCCTTCCTATGCAGAGATACTTTTTTCTTCATTTTCCCAGCCGCTGCATCAGTGAAAAATATGACATTCCATAGTTCCCATGTTAATGTTTTCCTTTACCCCCACACCCTCTTTTAAAACTCTCAGAATGATGGGAAGGCCGAAATAACATTGTTCCTAATAACTTCTGTTATGTTTATCACACAAAGATCGTTTGGGATCGTTTAAATGGGGTTACTGTCACCTTTATTAAATGTCTGGAATGAGTGTTGTGGCATACACACTGCCCTTTTTATGCAATGAAATATATTTTTCTATTAACTAAACTCCAGCCTGACATGCCTCACTCACTCTGGCCCCCATTTTTTTCTCTTAAGTTTCATTTCCCCTTAAGCAAGTGACCAGCCGGAGGCTGGCTCATGTTTATTTTAGCCTGTCCCTCCTTGCCCTTTCAATGGTCCTGGCTGCAGCTTTAATGCACATTGTGTGGGAGTTATGACCTCAAGGTCACTTCTGATGAAAGAACAGGCATGGCTTTATCTATTTCCAACTTGGTTTCTATCAATGGCTGTGTATTTCTTAGTATTTTTAAACAATGGACCTGATTGATTGTTGACAACCAGACTTTCTTCTTGGTAGGCCCAGCTACAAAAAGCCTGGAGTTCAGATTTCAAAGGGTCTTTGTTTCAGAACTAATTGCATTTGCTTTATGGGGCATGGGTCACAGTTTTGTTTCAATGGAAATCCCCCTTTTCGTCCATGCTTCTCAAAGTACAGATTTAGATCAACCAAAGGTTTTTACATTTTGAACGGCATTGTGTTTACACAGTTGCATAGTACATTATATTTAAACCTGTTGTTTATAACATATAGTTTTTGCTTCCACAATATTAATCCTGAGGTACATTCAGAATTTCACCAAGCAGGCCAGTTAACAGAGAGCACCAGTGTTCAATTATGAAATTTGAAATAAGCCTTTCCATTAAATGTCATTTTGGCTGTTGAAAATAAATGCTCTTTTCCCGCATGTGAAATGTCATAGACTCGGTTTCACCTGGATTCCTGAATCACAGTCGCATGTTGCATAAATATATTGTACACACTGCTATCTGTCTCTTTTATTAAAAAGTGGTGCTTTCCATGGATTTAGTAAAACAGCATTGCCAGCCACATGTCTTTCTTTTCCTTGCAGAAATGCATTACGCATATTTTCGCGCTTTTGAGACTTAAGCTCACTTTCTTTCCTTTGAAATTTAGACCTGCTTTTGGTTCAATAGGCCTCATGCCTGACATCACCATCTCTGTGCTCGCTTTAGTCTTCAATAGGACTCCACAAATCACTCTGTTCTCTTTATTTCTGGCATTCAGGGGCTATATTTTACCCCACAGCTTGCTTGCCAAGGCACTCAAGATATCCGTTTAAGTGGCCCTAGTCTGAAGGTGTTCACACTGGCAGAGACAGTCTTTAAGCTGATATCACGTTGCTGCATCTGGTGAACCTTCAACTGTGAATGAGCTGCCCATTCAGACTGTCGAGCTGTGCCATCGCTTCAGCACCCAAGCATTGTTCAGCAGAATCAAGTTGCTCATTTCTAGATGATAGGCCTTTGTTGAAAAATATTGTGGTGCCTGAATAAAGTACAGGCGGCATGCCTCCAATGAGCCCTAGCCCTAAGTTACGAGCAGTGGATATCAGGCAGCCTGATGCTGTTGAGCCATCGAACAAAACCAGCAGAAAACATGTGGGCAAGGTGCCCTTTCCCAGCTATCCTAGACACCCTGGACATCTGGACTTACTATAGTTTCCTGAGGACTGGTTAGGCCCTGACTTACCCAAAGAAAGTTAGGTAACTATGTTTGGACTTTTCCCTTGAACTAAATGTTGCCCTATGTGTTCCCTTCTTCCCGAGTATTCTGCTTGCATATCAATATATGTATTTTTATGGAAGCTTGATCAGACTTTATTTTAGTTTTTATACTTACTGCGGCATTGTTGGTTAGCAGCTTCTGCTATGGTGATTATATATTACTTTGAATCAGGCTACCAATATAGACATGAACGTGCTTTACTCCCTGATTTAACCTTTTCAACCTTTATGCTTTAAATGCCTCTGAATGGTGATGTAGGTTTGTGCATAACACAAAGCATTAGACCCCCCCCAAATACTTCTTTTGGCCAGGATAGGGATTTCATATACATATAATGGGCCTCATTACGACTCAGGCGGTAAGGGTTTTACGACGGCGTAAACAGCGCCGACCCTTACCGCCTGAGTACGAGGTCCCTTAGCGCCATGGCGGATTTAACACCTGCTTTTAGCAGGTGTTAAAATCCATGGCGCTAAGGGACCATGGAGTTAATTACGCCACCGTAATTTACGGTGGCGTAATTAACGCCTTCCCCACTCCCATTATGCCTTATGGGGCACAAATGGGAATGGGGAAGGGTAAATGGGGATTGGGGACTTACCGCCCCGCCAAGGTCGGAATGGGGCGGTAAGTCCGCCAACCACCATGGCGTAAACATAGTTTACGCCATGGTGATAAAGTCACGGCCCAGGCGGTAACTTACCGCCTGGGTCGTAATGAGGCCCAATATGTTGCTTTATTTTATCACTACCAGGCTGGATTCATCTAGGGTCAACATTAGACATTACTGTATTAGCAGCGGGTTGCATTATTCGCAGTTCAACATTCCCCTCCCTTCTAGGGAAAGCATTCTCTGTTTTTTCAAGAGTTACATGGCTGCATTTCTGTGGCTGGTGTGATCTAGACGCCTGTGTTTTCTAGGATTTGTGCGCTATATGTTGTATTCCCAGTGCTGCATTATCCGAGGATTAACTTGTTCGCTCAATTTAAGGCCAGTGTGCTGTTTCATTTTAGGCCACAGTGCTAATTTATTGTACAATAAAAATGCTTTACTTTTCTGGGTTCACTTTGCTGAATACATTTTTATTGTAATAGTGCTGTGTTATTAATATAAGGACTGTATGACGTTTTATTCTAGGGCCAACATACAGTGTTACTCTAGTGCCATGTCCTACTCTTTCCATGGCATAGGTCTCCTAACCTTAGCCTCCATTACCCAGAACACACCAGGTTTTTATGATTACCACTATCTATGTGAATTACTACAATTTGCATTTACTATATAGTACCCGTCATTGATATTTGTAATGTTGACGACATGTAATACTCCCTTTTCCCCAATGCGAGGCCTGTTGTCTCCCTGTGTAACCTTTGCTTGATTAATTTCTTTTTTTCCCATTGCCGATATACCATGAAAGAAAGTTACTGGTCCTCCATGCTGTCTGTATGGTGTGGCCTGAGCCGAGCACATGGTGATGTATGGGGATGTGACAAAGCTCCGGTACACTCTTGCTGGATTCGCTCGCACACTGTTAGATTGGCAAGTGGATACGCTGCGGCCCTCAGAATGAGAAGTGGCGAGGACTGAGAGCAAGCACCACCTCAGCCAGAACCTTTTGGAGTTGGACTTGTATATTTTTTTTAATTATTATTAATATTACAGAACTACAGAAATAAAATAAGCAGACTGGTCTCACAGGCAATTAAATAAATCACCCTGCATAGATGGCCGAGAGGAAAATGTGAGCCAATGCGAAGAATTCCTGCTCCAAGTTAATCAGCACGCTCAAAAAAACCACATTTCAAAAACCACACTTCCAAACCTCTAACCACCCAATGAGAAACTATCTGCTTTTGTAAAGTCAAAGCTTAATCTGCAAGCAGTACAAACAGGAACAGACCTGTGCTGTGCTTCTTCACACTATCATTGTATTATTACATTACATTACATAGCATTTATAGTGCGCATTATAGACCCGCAGGCATGAAGGCGCAACAAGATAACATATAACAAGAGAGTCCAAAAGATAGAAAATCTGATACAAAAAGAACACGGAGGAAAAGTAGACCTAGGTATAGCCTATGCAGTCCGTAGCACAACAAAGTTGGTACTTATCAGTTGAATAAGAAAGTTTTCAAGTCTTTCTTAAAGGTTTGTAGCTACTTATGGCTACGCATATAGCCTGGCAATCTATTCCAGAGATTAGGAGCCTTCAAGGCGCACTCTCCATTCTCGGATTTAGATGTTCTAGATCTAGGTTGCCCCTGTACATTTTGCAGCCAGTGGAGGGACCGTCTGGCTTCCGATACATGATCTCACCTGGAAACAACCTGGAGCCTATTCAGGTGCAGTGTGCAAGCACCCAACAGTAGGCTACAACAGTAGTCCATCTTTGCCCCTATTTTAGCTTGTGCAATGGTTTCTGCACTTTCCTGAGAAATGTGTGGTCTCAAGTGAGATAGTAATAAACCGCTGAGGAGACGACCGTAGTGACATGAGCCCTCATATTGAGTGTCTTGTCAAGAGTTACTCCCAGAATTTTTGGATTTGGCAAAAGGAGCTATAATGTCATCTCCTAACTTGAAAGATCGGTAAGAATGATTGAGATTGGGCAAAGCATATGGGCTGCTCACAATCATTAACTCAGTCCTGCTCCTATTAAGGGCAAGATAGTTATCCAACATCCACTTCTCTATGAATGTCGAAATTCTATTAACTTCCAACTCATCCTGGACACGGAGACCCGTCAGGAGAACTACGCACTGTCATCTGCATAGTTTTAAAAAATGACTCCCTCCCTCTCTAACATGAAGAAGAAAGGAGCCATAAAGAGATTATATAGGCACGGAGATGTGCTGGCCCCGTGTGGGACGCTGTAGAGGACAGGAACTGGTAATACTTCAGCTTTGTCCGAACAAACTCTACTATATCTATGTTCAAGAAAAGAGGCAATCCATGAAGCTGCAGGATTAAAGAAATTGGCAACATCCTTCAGCCTAGTATTTAGAATGGAATGCTCAATTAAATCAAAGGCAGCTGATTGATCTAAGGACATAAGAGAAATACCACTCTTGTCCATCCGAGTTAGAAGTTTAGATTTCATCTCCAAGAGAGAAGTCTCTGTACCAAATTGTTTTCTAAATCCCGACTGATGGGAATGTAGAATGGGGAATAGATTCAGGTGCTCAGCAATTTGGCTATAGGCCACCCGGTCCAGTATTTTAAGTAAAAACAAGGTATTGGATATAGGTCGAAAATTCAGAGGATTGTCCCTAGCCAATCCTAGTTTCTTGAGGATAGGCGTGAACATGGTTTGTTTTAACTTGTCAGGCACCTTGCCCTCCTTCAGGGAAGCATTTATAAACGTACAGACTGCTTTGAGAATACTGTGGGAACAGGATTTGACTATCATCGATGAGCATGCAGCTCCTCTACAATGAGAGGGTTTCATCTGTTCGATGATTTTAGCTAGATCAGTTTCACTTATTGTGTGGAAGCTAAAAAGAGGAACACTGGGTCCCGAGTGTAGACTTTGGATGATTCCATGACTAAAGGTGTAGGTGACAACTTTTTGTTATCAAGCATTGTCGTCCAAATATTGTGCAATTTATATTGGAGTCCAGTCCAATATTATCTGCAGCACAGTAGACTGGTGGCCTGTTTTACGTGGGGATAGTTCAGTGCTGTGTTATGGCCAACACTGCTTGTGCCCCTCTATTCAAACAGCCATGGGACAAGCCAGGCTACCCTAAGGGTCAACTTTGTTTAGATGTCTTTAATTACTCATCTGCCCTCCCCACAGTCACCTTTCACCCACCACCATTTCGCACTGGCCAGCAACTGGGACCCATGTTAAAAGGTCTGAGTTGCAAACAGACCCAGCACAAATCACTGAGAAGGAGGTCAACGTCTCCACAAAGGCAGCCACCAAAACCCAAAATGTTAAGGGTCCAGCACGAAAGGTAAGGCATGAAAGAAGGGCAGCTCAAGCTGTGTAGCACACGTTCAATAAAGATGCCGCACTAGAGAGAGCACGTGTTATTATTGTGTTACCAAAAATAAAAAAATAAAAAACCGCTGACAAGCAGTATCGAACCTGCAACATTAGTCGGTAGAGGGATTGTTGCAATCCATCTCTGAGTGACTCCGGACATTGACCAACGATTGCCAGGTGGAAAACCAGGAACAGAACCCCTGTACTAGTTAACCCAGAACTGTGCCTGCTGCTGCAAGTGTGCATAAGGGTTCAGACAGTAAGAGTTTTTCTTGTGTTTTTTATTAGACATGTTTGTACTTTAATTGAGGGAAGACATCAACACATTGGCTCCAAAATACCGTTTAAAAAGGCATGGGTGTAATTATAGCAGGGGACAAGGGTGTTTGTCCACCCCCCAAGTTTTGTGCGCACCATATTGTGCCACTCTTTCAGGAGGTGCCCCATACATTTAGATGTTATGGCCCTCCTAACATTTGCAGCAAAGTTATTCCACTTTAGAAAGGCAAATAAAAAAATGCATTGAAGGGTATGAGAGTGGAATCGAGCTCTCCTAACTAAACGTGCATCCTCTGCACCGCGGCCTCCTGCTTTGAGTCACACTCTCTAAAAGTGGGAACATCCTGTAGTTGAAAGATATTTCTGGGCAAAGGGTGTGTAGGTTCCTTGAATGGCTCTATAGGTTGGCAACTCTGAATATGGCATGACAACCCTCAGGAAATGGGGAAAGTGCATACCAGGAAAGGAGGGTCCTGCCCAAAGCTGCCTTCCTTCCTTCCTCTCCCTCAAGATCCTCCTTAAGCAATTTGGATAAAGAGGAGAGAGAATAAAAGAGAAGGACCTTAGGCAAGAAAGGATCGAGAACGCAAGACCAGAAGGATTGTGGTGGGCAGGGGTGGACTGGCCTATAGGGAACTCTGGAGATTTCCCGGTAAGCCGCTGCAGCCTGGGCCTCTTTTGTGTGCTCTTTCCAAATTTTCTGATGGGAAAAGGTTTGGACTTGCAGAAAATGTGTAATATGGGGTTATTTTGAAAATTATTTCCAGAGCCACTTTTGGTTCCCAGTCCACCCCTGTTGGAGGGAGAAATGTCAATTGAAATTTCAGAGAGTTGGAGTGATGGGGCGTTGGGGTATTTTAAAGGAACTTGGCATGGTAGCCTCACACAGAGGTGTAGTAGGAGAAAATAGAGGTTGATGACAGGAAGTTTGGTAAAAATGGAAGGCAGAGTCAAAAGAGTAGAGAAAAAACTCTCCCGACAACTCAGTGGGTTGGGTGCTGGCAGCAGAGGTGTATGTTGAACTTGCTCATTGCAGGATGATATCCAAAGAGCGCCAACACAGTACGTTCTCCTCTTGTAAGTGTTACAGTAAATAACAATAAATGGGAATGTAGTATCATTAAATTTGGTTTAAGCAACACTTGCCGTTGAAAGCAGTATAAATCTGCAAACACTGTGGATGCAAGCTGGCGCGGCCTCATGTTTAAGCCACCCAAGATTGTTTTCTAGGACACATCCACCGCACCCACTGACAGTTTTTTCCTGCTATACCCCGTCGTCACCTCTCTCTCCAGGCTCTACCTGCACCACTCTGAGCTTAGACTCCTCTCTGCACCCTTCTCTGACAGCATCTAACTTGGCCCCATTCGTGCTCAGCGCTTAACACCTTCGCCCAACCTGGAAGCGTTCTCAGTGTGAGCTTTCTCAGGCTGTTCACTGAAGGTCCGCTTTCTGCACCCATGATTAGGGTGTCCAGATGTCACGGTCTTGCTGGGACTGTCCAGTTATTTGCTCATTGGTCATGAGTGTTTTTAAGTTTTAAAACCCTGATCCAGGATTGGAGGGACGGTTGGCTATGATCCCGGTTTTTGCCAGAAACCTATTGACAGATCCCGATATCGGGCCTGCTGCCTCTCTTCCAGTTCACTTTTCACACTCCCATTTTCTCCACCCTCCTCCGTGGCCTCTCTCCTCCAATGAAAATGATGTGCCTTTACTTTAGCCCTTAACAGGCCACCGACATAAAAGTAGGACTACCATTTTATTGGAGTCCCATTTATGCTTTAGTCCATTTGTTGCGTATATGTCCACTAAAACTGCAGCCCTGCTTCTATGTCTATCACCTGTTCCGTTTTCTTTTTTTTTAAATGTTGTCATCCTACCTATGATCAAAGTATCAGTGATCTCCCACTGTGTCCTTCGTCTGCCTTCCAACCGTGTCCTTTCTAAGCTTCCTCAAACAGTGCCTTCAGTATGAGTCTGTCCAGCAGTGCGCTTTTGTGTGAGCTTCCTCCAATGGTGTGAACTTCCACCGGAAGTGCCCCCAATGGGTTCTTGCTCCAAAGTTGTGTAGGTGTGTTGTCGCTCCGACACTGAGTACAGCTCCCCCTCCAGACCACCCTCCTTTTTATGCTGCACTAATGATTTAGTTCGCATTGCGTTTGAGGTCATTTCACTCAGCCTATTGTTTGTACATGCTGTGTATTTATTTATTTTTTAACATCGGTGACCAGAACGAAATGAGCCTGTAGCCAAATTGTGATGTTAATGCACAATCCCAGTGCCCCTCTTGGACACACCATACAGAGATATGGAAAGCATGTTTCCTTAAATGTCTTGCAGTTGCCTACCACATCCGGGGTGCAATTCATTCAAAGCTGAGGCGCTCCACTAATGAAATTATACTGAGTTATTGAAATAAACATATCATATATATTCAGATAAATTCAATTCATTTTACTTCAACTTGGTGAGGGATAAAATAAGACCGAAACCACAATTCAAAATCAGCTAAAAATAAATCAAAGACAATTCAAATGTGCAAGGCCAAATAAAAGACTCGTGTAGTTGGTTATTAAAATAAGCAATGCCCAGGTGAAATAGTTTACCTGAGCCCTAAAACATGTTATGAACTTGATGTAAGTAGCTGGATAGCGATCCCTTTAATGCCAAGAGTTCAATTTGGCCACCTGGGAGAGGTCGCGATAGCCGATAGGAGACCTCATAAGGTCCTAGATAAATGACCTGGTTCCCTAGGTGTCCGCCATTTTCCCCACGGAGTCCTGCAGCCATGGACCTAAGTGCGTTTTGTGTTTTTGAACGCCTTGCCAGCCATAGATACCCTTAGAATGTGTTATCTAGCCCTGTTACTTCAGGAGGGGGGGGGGGGGTACAGAAGGTGCATCAAACAATAGACGGCAACAGGGCCACACCTTTTGGAGAGATTAAAAAGGGCCCTCTTAAACTAAGTGGGTCAAACAGATTCCTTTTTCCAAAACACAGGCTACGAACCCTCCATTTACTCCCTATTGAACCACTACTGGAGCTGGCAGGAGAAAATCCAAAATCTGATTACCAATGGTTAGGGGGGGCATAAGCATAGGTTATGGAACCCCCTAACGCCATATTACAGCTTTATCAACCTACTCTGAGACAGCCCTTGAAGTCACTCAAGCCCTTGAAATCACTCAAGCACACTCATAAATAAGCCTTTCAGTTCTTTGAACATCATGTGCTGAGTACTCAAGACTATAGGCGGGAGAAGAAAGCATGGGCCAAGGGAAACCTTTCTTGTCAAATTTAAGAGACGTCCTGCCGGCTGTTCCCTCGAAGTGGAGAGCATTGACCCTAACAACATGGAATCCTCTGCCCGACGAGATAGTTGAGGCTAGTGGGAGAAGAGTGTAATCCGGTCACCGTGTCCAGCTAACCTGTTTTTCTTGTGGGGCAAACAGGAATTTTGCTGAGTCTGCCCATAGAACCAGCAAGAAGAACCAGTGGCGATGGGCTTGTATGAGACTGAGGAATGGACAGTGTGGGAAGAACCAAGAACCAGGAAACATCTAAAGAATCCAATGTCCCCCTATTTAAAGCTGGCCCCTTCCAGGCTCAGCAACGAATCAGAGCCAATCGGATATGGGCTCCTGCCCTGATGGACTAGGGTAGAAAGCAGACTGTTGTCCACTCGGACCTAGTCTATCCTAACACTGTAGACTCTAGGGAAACTGTACACATTATATACGTGCATGGGGATGTCAAGATCTACCCCACTACGCTTACCACCCTCTAAGGGAACATTTAATTGGGATCCTTCTAGAGATTACTCTCCCCAGGGGACAGAGAGCCTGAAGTGTCTACATGTAACCTTCCATTTTCTCCTCTAAATATCACTTTTATAGAGTATCTAGGGACTATAGTTTACAATGAGCACATATACGTTTTTGTAATAGCTGACTTAGCTTCTGACCAGACCTGTGTCCAATCCCCTGCAAGACTTCAGAGAAACGAGTGCATCAACGCCCTGGAGGTGTTTCCTTATGACAACCAATCAGATGAGGTCCTCAACAGCATTTCAGGGTTTAACCGTGGCAAAAAAGACCCAGAGGAGCTGTTTACAGTAGGAAAGGGTGAATACCAGTGTTTTGGTGGAAGGGCCCCGGACTTGCACCAGTGGAGTGTGGCAAGACACAGCTGCATGCCAACCAGAGTACCCCAGAGAGGCTGCGGGACTGTTGAAGATGAGCCGCGGCAGACTGAAGCAGAGCCCAGTTGAAGAGTCTCGTAAGCGGCTCCACAACGGGAGAAAGACCATAGAGATCCTACGTCCCTCCCGATTAGCGCCGCTCAATGCAAGCCGGTACGCAAGGGCTCAGCTGGAGAGGGTGGGGAGAAAAAGCGAGAGAAGGAAGGAAATTAACTCAGAGTGGGAAAAGAGGTGGAATAACCCCAAGAAGGGGATTCAGACTAGAAGCGCCCCTGAGTGGGGAGAAAAGGAGGACACCCCAGAGTGGGGATAAAAGTGGAATGCCCCAGAGTGGAGAGGCAAGAAGAATATCCAAGAGTGAGAAGTGAAAGAGATAGAAACTCCAGAGTGGGAAAAGAGTGAGAAAAACCCAGAGAGTGGAGTGAACAACCAGGCAACCCAGAGTGAGGAGAAAGAGAAGAACCCAGAGGGAGAAATAGGAAGGAGGAAAGCCCCAGAATGGGGAACGAGAGAGAGGGCACAACCGAGAGTGGGGAGGAGAAAAACCCTGAGTGGGAAGTGAGAAGTAGGACAGCCTCAGAGTCAGGAGAGAGAGAGTGCAATCCTCAGAGAAGGGAGGGAGACAGAGAAGAAACCCTGAATAGGGAGAAACTGGAAGGATCCCAGAGAAGGGGGCGGGTGAACCCCCAGAGTGGAGGCGCAGGAGGGGAATAGACGAAGATAAGCTCTCTGCCATGCTGCCCTCCTCTATCTTGTCCCAGCATTTCATGCCATGCCTGCTTGAGATTTTCATGCAGACGTAAAATGAATGGACGTGCATGGAATCCGCCTCCATTTTGAATCTGCTCAAGACCAGGCGTCTGCAAAGCGTGATTTGCGGATGGCATTTAAGTATTCACAAGGAGAAGAGTAAAATGTAAGAGTCAAATCGAATTTGCCTTGTTGTTTTTCCTGGCATTTTCTCCTCCACCCTGTAAACAATGAAAATTGCACGAAACGACACAGCAGCGCGAAAGTGATTATTGTGATGGTCGCAGGCATGCAATTTGTATTTCACAGAAAATAATCCCCGGAGACGGCAACATGCTTTACTTCAACTTAATTAAGACTATTGTCAGAGCAAGGAAACTTGAGCTTGTACAGCCTTCTTTTTCGCTATATTATATAAGTGTGATTTTTGATAATTTCCACAATGGGTAGTATTGCGGTTATAAGTAACTTGGATGATATTATTTGTCTTTGTCCCTAGTGTATTCCTTCAAAATGATATTGAGGGGCCGATTCATCGAACAAACTTACACTGAAAATCTTGGCGCAAGCACGCGCAAGCAGGCGCAAGCATGAAAAAACAGGCACACGCATACGCGTGCGATTCATGGAAGTCCCTGTGCGTGTTTTCCTTGGGATGTGTGCCAAACCCGAGCGTGGCGCACATGGTTGCACACGTCATTGCAACAGCTCAAACGCTGTGCACGACCGCACAGAGAAAGCGCACAACGTCCGCGCACACACCAAAAAGGGGGCGGGACACGGGGCGTAACACGCGGAATGGGGAACAACTCGCGTAACTGGGGAAGTACTGCTGGGAAGTACACGGAACTCCCACAGGCACGCGAACCACACGTATTCATGGAATCGAATAGGGCAAACCCGCGGGCGGGCAAAGACACGCACAGGCCTAAACACGTCCGCCACATGAAGACAGGCGGTAGCATCCCTGCGCATTACAAAAGTGTGCGCAAACAAAAAGCACGTATATACAGCTATGATGAATGTCCCATACTGTGGCCCCCTAGGATAAATGAGGTGTGTGCAACACACAAGCACCCCATAAAAAGAAGAAAAAGAGACGAGGCGCCCCCCAGTATCCCCCGTGTGTGCAAAAATGACACACGTACTACGGTGTTGCAGTCAGGAGCCCAAAAAAAACGTACGGGATCAACAGGCAGGCCAGTATGGCCGTAAAAAAAGGGGGTGCGCGGCAAACACGGACACCCGCTGTGTGAAAAATAGCATGTGCGTGTATTTTGGGGGTGCGTGGGAAGTTTCACATGCGATAGGCCCAGTGTGAGTGGGGTACGTGTATTACTGGGGTTCGCAGGAAGTTTTACACGCGAAAGGGCCCTGTGCGAGTGGGTACGTGTATTACTGGGGTGCGTGGGAAGTTTTACACGCGAAAGGGCCCTGTGCGAGTGGGGTACGTGTATTACTGGGGTGCGCAGGAAGTTTTACACGCGAAAGGGCCCTATGCGAGTGGGGTATGTGTATTCCTGGGGTTTGCGGTAAGTTTTACACGCGATCGGCCCTCTGCGAGTGGGGTACGTGTATTACTGGGGTGTGCGGGAAGTTTCACACGCGATTGGCCCTGTGCGAGTGGGGTACATGCATTACTGGGGTTCCCGGGTAGTTTCACACGCGATCGGCCCTGGTCGAGCGGGATACCACTCACCGTCTGCCTTGTGTGTAGAAGAACGCGTAGCCAACACCCATCCGCTGCGAAGTAATAGCGTGTGAACCCCAACGGCTGGAAAACTCCCGCCCACACCCCACGAAAGGCACGTACAAAGCAATGGAAAGCCACGTGGGATCTTCAACCCGTGCCAGGGCAACGCCTGTGCGCGACACGTCACAGACGCGCTAAGAGCCTTTGGTCCAATGAAATCGCGTACGTGTGCAGACGCGCTTACGCACTAAGGGCCTTTCCTCAGATTTCACACTGACGTGCACTTTTTTCACATGCCAATTCACTCTGTATCAAGCTGGCCACGCGTACACACACGGAAGACCACGCTCCTGCCCCGAAGGCCATTTCCCTGCCCCCCAGAGCCCCGAGCACGCTCCCACCTGACATCTGCTGCTGCCTGCTGCCCACGTGCCCTGCTATTTGGTGCCTGCACGTCAGCCAGGGTTCCAGTTGCTGTGTCCACCCCTGCTGGAACAGAAGACTCCCGACTGGGATACCATCGCTCCACAGCCCAGCCCCAGGACCCAGTTGCCCACCCATGCCTGCCTCGGGGGTCGCCATGTCAGGGCAAACACCATCTGAGACCACTGGCGACCCCCCGCCAGAGAGGCAGAGGGCCCCCAGCTTCAGTGTGAAGGAAGCTGGTTTCCTGGTGGAGCATGTCCTGGATCATTATGATGCCCTCTTCGGAACATCACATGCCAACAAGGAAAGACGGGAGAGGATCTGGGACAACGTAGTGGTTGCCATCAACGCGGAGGGGGTGGCAACCCGCGACATCAAGCACGTCAAGAAGCGCTGGGAGGACTTCAGGTCCAGGACCCTCCACAAGGCCCGGCGCCTCGCGGAGGGGGGCCGGGTCAGCATGAGTGTCATCCAGATGAGGGTCCTGGAACACGTATGCCCATCGCTCCACACCCAGATCCTTCAGAGGAAGACCCGTCTGGAGTTGAGCGGTAAGTGGGCAAGCATTGGTGTGCAAGACAGGGCATGTTGCAGTGTGCTGGTAGTCTGATATTTGCCTGTATGTGTGACATGGGCCATGTATGGATGTGTGTGTGCAGGGACATCATGGTCATGCATGTGAGACCAGTAATGTGCGAACCACATGGTTGATGCATGAGTTTCAATGCTACATGGGGAGCTGTATGGCAAATGCACACATTAAAGCATGCCAGTGTCTGTTCTTGCACATGGTGGGGGTGTGAGTGATGGGTGCTGCTGTCATGTACATGTATGGTGCACATGTGTGTGTGTCTGGGAAGTGTGTCTGTGACTTCGATACGCCATGGATTCATGACACATGTCCCAGATGATGTGTAGATTCACTCATGCAGTGCGGTCACCGTTGTATGCACTGTGTCTATCCACTGTGTCTGTGGTGTACAAGGCATGATGCATGACCCTCCGGTGATGTGTGTGCATGGGATCAGTGTGAGCCAGGATGCATGTGAGTTTGAAGGCAACATTTTGATTAATAGAGGCCCTTGTACATGGATGCTGATGTTGATTGCAGGTGTCATGCCTGTTTAAGCATGTGTGTTGCGTGCATTCACCCATGTGTTGTGGAGGGACAGGATGTAAGTGTCGTTAGTCACTGCCACTCATGTGTTATTGCTTCCTGTCTAGGGGAATATTGTACTGTACCCTGATGCTTGTGTTCTATGTCTCCCTCTACGCAGCGTCAAGTGAAGAGGGCAGAGATGGCGCTGTGGAGCCAAGCGGCGGGGATGCCTCCACTGGGCAGCGACGCAAGGCCCAGCCACCCTCCCAGGACTTGCCATCATCCGGGAGCGAGGGGGCTGGTGCCGCGTCTGCCACTACGGCTGTGGTGGAAGGGCCGGGTGAGCCCCCACAGGGGCTTGCAATGGCAGAAGATGGTACGGAGACATCCAGGTTGGTGGTCTCCACAGAGGAGGAGGAGCCCGCTACTGAGCCGCACATGGGGCCTGGTGGGGGTAGTACCACTGGTGCAAGTGGTGCTGTCCAGGGCCAGGGTCAGGACGCAGCACAGGTCACCGCGGAGAGGCCTGTGCATGTCCCTCTCCTTGACCCTGTGACTGCACCACCATGCACCAGCAGGGAGGCCCGTCCTAGGCCCGTCCGCAGGTAGGGGAGAGTGCCATGTCATCTGCCTCTCCACTACCTGCGGACGAGGGGTCCCATGAACGTATAGGGCTCCGCCCTGATTGGTGTTGCGTTGCGCACGCGTGACATTCATGATGAAGTGCGTTCTTCCTGGGCAGAGAACACACGCCATCACGAAGAGCAGCGTTGCAACGTGGCACTGTTGGGAGGGGCCCTGGTTGGTGGATTTCTACATGTGACGCGCACTCTGGCGGACCTCTCCTCCTCTGTGGAGACTATGCAGCAGTCGTTTTCCCTGCCGTCTTCCGGCCCAGATTCCATCAGGGCCGCCTGTGGACCTGGCCTGACCAACACAGCCAGATTGGTGGAGATCCCATCCCTGCCAGAGTCGGGAGTCGGCGGTCCAGCAGGGGTGGACACCACAACTGGAGACCAGCTGATGGAGGATGTGCAGGCATCATCGGACAGGGCACATGGACAGGAGCAGCAGGAGCAGGCTCTAGTTGGGAGCAATGATGGCTCGGGGCCATCGACATCAGGGGGGCAGGCATCGGCCAGAGGGCAGGAGGACCCTGGAATGGATGTGTCTTCCGTGTGGCTGCGGTTGGGCCAGCGTATAGGTGCGGAGCAGGGGCAGGTGGAAGAGGTGCGGCTCACCATGGTCAGGGCGGAGTTCTCCATGCATCAGGCGTTGAGGCGGGCAGAGTGCCTAGAGGCAACTCACAGGGAGTTGGAACAGGCCATGAGTGCCTCCCTGCAAGACCTCGTGGCCAGGGCAGAGGCCCGCCTCTGAGACATCGACATGGAGTTCGATGATGCCCTGCCCGAGACACCACAGAGTGAGCCGCAGGACTTGCCCGCCGCCATTTTATATAGTTAGATAGTGTTAGGTTTCCTTTCCTTTTTTTTATTTTGGTTGCGCTTGGACAATGCACCATGTTTTTGTATATAGTTTTTTATTAGGTAGTATTTTTGGTAGGTTTCATTTCATCAGTTGGGCTCATGGACCCTGGATTGTTCATTTGTACATAGTTCACCATTGGATTATTCTCATTTTTTTATTTTCACCATGGAGCAATGGATTTCACTTTCTTTTTTCCCTTGGATTTGCTTTGTTGGACTGTGACTTTGGACAACATTTCTTTTGGATTTCTTTGGATTATTTTTTTTATTCTTTTACGGACATGCAGCATTTCTTTAATTATTCCCATTGTTGTGTGTTTTGTTTTAATTACATTCATGTTGTGTTTAATAAAATGTGTTCTTCATACTTCGATGTGTGGTTTTATCTCATTGGTTTCATGCATGTCATGATATGGGTTTTCACATTCACTTGCACCCATTGTGTGTGTGTGACGGACATGTGTTCATTTACATACTTGCCTTTGGGGATGTATCATGTAATTGGCTTTTCTATGTGGGTGGAAGCAATACTTGGTTGGGTCTTTGGGCTGGGGAGGCTGGCCATAAGGGCCATGATTGAGGATCGTCATGACGTGGGGGCAGGGGGACATGAGTGGGGGCCTGCTGGCAGGTGCCCTGCACTGCTGGGCGGTGGGGGTGCAGGGGGACATGAGTTGGTGATCAGTAGTGCAAGCTGACATGTGGCTTGGCTGGGGGGCATGCCCATGGTGGATGGGCTGCCTGTGGGACATGACCAGGGGTGCAGGGTAGTCCCCTGTGGTGTGGGCTGCCTGCAGGGGCCGTGGAGGGTGCAGAGGGAACACCTGGGAGGACCCACACTGCCAATTCACGTGTAGGACTCCCCGTGCACCCCAGAAATACACGTACCATGCTCAAATCGCATGTGAGACTTCACGCAAACCCCAGTTATACACGTACCCCACTGTACCCCACTCGCACAGGGCCATTCGCGTGTGAAACTGCCCGCGAACCCCAGTAATACACGTACCCCACTCGCACAGGGCCAATCGTGTGTGAAACTTCCCGCGAACCCCAGTAATACACGTACTCCACTCGCACAGGGCCAATTGCGTGTAAAACTTTCCGCGAACCCCAGTAATACATGTACCCCACTCGCACAGTGCCAATCGCGTGTGAAACTTCCCGCGGACCCCAGTAATACACGTACCCGACTCGCACAGGGCCCTTTCGCGCCTAAAACTTCCTGCGCACCCCCGAAATACACGTACCATGCTCAAATCGCATGTGAGACTTCCCGCGCACCCCAGTTATACACGTACCCCACTCGCACAGGGCCAATCGCGTGTGAAACTTCCCGCGAACCCCAGTAATACACATACCCCTCTCGCACAGGGACAATCACGTGTGAAACTTCCCACGAACCCCAGTAATACACATACCCCACTTGCACAGGGCCAATCGCGTGTCAAACTTCCCACGTACCCCAGTAATACGCGTTCCCTGCTTGCTGTGTGCTGTGTGGCGGCCATGTATACTGGTACAGGGTTAGCGCAGCCCTTTGCACTGGATTGGGGATTTTGATGGCTTTTCCCTGCGCTAGGAGCGTTCTTGGGGGAGTAAATGGCGCTGCTGCAGGGTCGCTGCACCACTGTGTACCACGGCTGGTTTTGGTAGCTAAAATCCATGAATACGCTGTGAGCGGAAATGGATTTTAGCACACGCGGCTGGCGCAGACAATCGCACGCGCACACTGTGCACCAGCCGCGTGCGCCACTTGTGTGCTAAATTCTATGAATTACCCCCTGAATCTCATGTCCTGCACACTGACTTTTTAGAGGTCAGCCTGACTGTCTGGTCTCGCTACCTATTGTTCAACAGTAGCCTGTCTAGAACATTAGGGACAGAGTGTTTGTGTTCTCCGAGATCGAAGGTACCCTGACAATATGGAGTGTTCGGATGCTCCCAGATCACTAGAGGTCCCTTCTAAGCTCTAGTGCAGGGTTCTGCGACCTAGGGCCCTCCGGATGCTTTGGTCATCTCCCCCCAGATGCCCTAAGTCATATATTCAGTGGTGAGTGATCATGGCTGTCATAGTACACATTTGAAGGGACGCAAGTAGCTCGGGAGTCACCAAGCCCGGCGCACCTGAACCAGTGAACCTAAAGGATAAGCTTTGTCCAGAATGCAGCTATCTCCAAGTCAAAGCGGCCTTGCTGCACAGTTACTACTTATCTCTCACAACCTCCACACCACTCCTCCCACTAGAATACAGCTACCCACCATGAAAACTTGGCCTGGCTGCTCACATACAGAGTGCACACAAGCTCTACTTACTACCCTATTCTCTCCACTTAACTGGACATGGTTCCCCCTGGGAATTCAACCCACAGCGCTTTGAGATCATACCAATGGTAAAAAAGTGCTATACAAATGTGCTCTAGCACCTTGAAGCGTCTCATGTACTAGATGGAATTACCAATTAGGATCGCGGACGCAAATAATCGGACAGACTTAAAGAATATGGCAAAGTACTACTTTATTATCAGCATAAAATAAAGTATGGCAATCTGGCGAACAAGCTCTAGTCCACACACTCACACCCAAACTTGACTGTACAAAGTTTTATACATCAATGTACATCAGCTAGTATGTCATCCTATGTGAGTTAATAACAACATTAGTTGGCCCTTATCTGTTAGGCACGCCTCAAACTACCTCAAACTACCTCTAAATATGTATTATACTGATTATAGCAGAAAAAATGGCAGCGGGTTGGTCTTTGCAACATTGTATAGCATGTTGCTACATAGACCCTCTGATTCGTTGGCATGCTTTCCCAACCTTGGACATTCGGCTCGTTAACAGCATGTAAGCAAAGAAAAACCCAGGTGCTGAGAGTAACATCAGACTACTCCCCACTTTCCCAATTAGTCCATCATCTCTCATTGGTCCGCCCTAAGACAAAGCTTCTCCTTTATAGTTGACCTTGAGCCTGTTCTCTTATTCTGGGACCTTTAAGGGAGTGTAAGCACACCATTATCTTCATCTGAAGCTTAATGAATCGCTCTTGTTTTCGACTTCTGGATCACGTGATCGGAGACCACACATTTGGTCATCCCCACCTTCTATTTACTGCTATTTAATTCAATTTCACTGGGCGTATTTACTCCTCTCGGCCTCTAGAGACTTGCTCACTCCACCTTGCATAGGCATTCTGCACTTTTAATTGTCCAATAATTGGCTCTTGCAGATGTTTTCCTCTTTGCTTAATCTAAGAGAAATATGTCTTACATACACAGCTTATCCTTTTGACTCCCCTTGTGCTTTGAAATTATTCCTTGAAGTAGCATCCTTGATCCCAGGCCATTAGACGCCTCTTTTTTCCTCACACACACAGCTGTTTTTCCAGCATCTCCTAACTCTGCAACCCTGGTCTGTTTCTGAGATAGCTTGATTGGTTTTAATATAAGTCCGGAATCCACCTTTCCATCATGGTCATTTTAGCCATGCTATGGTGTGGTTCTAATTTTCACAGAGTGGGTTTCTGCCTCCATCATCCCCACTCAAACCTACTCCTCCTTTGAAAGGCTAGTGTGCAGGCAGTCTGTCTCACTTGCATTCCCTCTTACTCTAGTTACCATCTACAGACCACCCGGCCCGACCTCCCTCTTCCTCTCTAAATGGGCCGACCTGTCCTCCTCTCTTCTTGCCTCCTCCCCCAAACTTATCTTCCTTGGGGAGTTCAATATCCATCTCAACTCTCCTTTTCCGTAACCTCTGCGACACTCATTCCCTCACTATCCTCCCTTCTGGCCCAAACCACTCTCCTGGACATACCTTGGATCCTCTCATCTCAACAGACATCACTCTCTCTAACCCTCTCACTACCCCTCTCTCCTGGTCAGACCACTCTCTCCTCTCCTCCCACCTTGATCTCCTGTGTCCCCTGTCACCTCCACTGGCACTGCTAGTCTCCTTCTCCGTCATTCAACTGATGAAGCATGTGTCAGTCGCTGCATTTGCCTCTTCCTTCATTCCTCCTCCTTCTCGCTCTCACTATACTCTCCTTCTGACTTTGTTCTTGCTAACCTCCATCTCTATCTCTAACACCCTGGTCATCCTTGCCCCAGTCATGAGGATCTGCATGAAGCCTGCCTCAAAACGCAACTTTTGGTATAATTCCGACTTGGCCACTTTGGAACGCAAGTGCAAAGCTGCAGAGCGGAAGTGGCAGGCATCTAGCTCCTCCTCTGACAAACTAGGCTGCTGCCTACTCCAAAGGCAATACCGTCTCTCCATCTGCACCAAGAAGAGGGCCCATGTCCAAAACCGCATCTCTGGAACCACCAATAACATGGCTGAACTCTGTAAAATCTGCAAGGAACTTGCTAATCCTTCTGCAGTCTCCCCGTCTCCTCCTCCCTCGCAGGCCCTCTACTCTTCACTTGCTGCCCACTTTTCCTCCAAATCTCTAGCCATCCTGTCCTCTCTATCATCTGTTCCTCCCCGCACCCCCCCATCTCCCGCCTCCCTTGGCCCCCTCTCCCTTTATACTCCCCACTTTCTCTACCATTGCACCTGATGAGATCTCTAGAGTTGTCCACTCCATGAAAGTCTCCTTTAAACGAGTGCTACCTTGCTCCTCCACAACCATCAAGGACAGCACCTTCTCTCTTGCTCAGCCTTGTATGACCTCTGCAACCATTCATTTGCCACTGGCTCCTTCCCTCAACCCCTCA
This sequence comes from Ambystoma mexicanum, assembly GCF_040938575.1. Taxonomy (NCBI): domain Eukaryota; kingdom Metazoa; phylum Chordata; class Amphibia; order Caudata; family Ambystomatidae; genus Ambystoma; species Ambystoma mexicanum. Next base: position 195,690,228 of record NC_090938.1, read on the forward strand.
AGCACTCTCTTGTGCATTCTCTCCTAAAAAAAGCTGTCTGCTGACCATTCCTGCCCGGCTAACTATCACCCTATTGCTATCACCCCTTTCTTGGACAATCTCATAGAGAAGCTTGTAACCCCCAACTGACCCTCCACATCAAAATTGCTGGTTGCCTCCATAGCCACCAGTCAGTTTCTGGGCAGCCAGAGGCACTGAAACTACAGTCCTGAACACCCTCGAAGACCTACTCTCTAACCTGGACTCTAATTCTCCCTCTGTCCTGATCCTCATGCTCCCTCTGTCCTGATCCTCCTTGAACTTTCTTTTGCTTTTGACACAGTCAACCACTCCATCCTCATAAACCGTTTCCAAGATACCCTTGGCATCACTGGCAGGGCACTGGCGTGGCTGACCTCTTCCTGTCAAACAGACCTTACTTAAGTGCATATGGGTTCTTTTTTCTCCTCCACCTCATTCTCTACCTGTGGCCTCCCTCAGGGCTGTATCATATTTCAATGGCTCGTCAACATCTACCTGGCCCCTCTGGCCCACCTGATTTCCACTTTCTCCCCTTATTTCCAGTATTACACAGATGACACAGAGCTCTCTTTCAAGCTGTCTTCTCCTACCACCTCCTCCTCCTTCATACCTGACTGCCTGACTGCTATTTAGGCATGGTGCTCTGCCTCTGATCTGTTCCTGAATGCCAGTGAGGCAGAGATCCTTCTCACTGGGACTCCTGTTCCTTGTTTTCTCCCTACTACATCATGCACCTTGCCAAGAAGTCCAAATTTAAGCTTCATCTCCTCAGGGCATTCTTCCTTTCCTCATCTTCCCCAGGAAGCTCAATGTCTCTAGAGCCCTGGTTCTCTCTAGGCTTGATTACTCCAATAGCCTCTCCCTCAACTTGCCTCTTTCCTCCCTTCACCCCTTCAACTAATCCAGAATAGGACTGCAAGACTTCTCCTTGGCCTCAAGCAGAGGGACCGCATCTCTCCAGCCCTAAAATCTCTCCACTTGTCCATGGTGACAGCAAGGATTTATCCTTTGATTTTGAATTCAAGACCCTCGGCATCATCCACAAGAATGTCTGGGGCCTGGGACCTCTTTACATCTAGCTTTCCCTTCCCAAATACCTCCCGGCCAGAATCCTTCAGTCTTCTGGCTCCAATTCTTTGCAGGTTAAACGTTTATCCAAGCAGAGAGTGGGAGGTGGATCCCTTTCCTCAGCTGGCCTCTCCCTCTGGAACGCCCCCCCCCCCCAGACTTGAGCCAGATCTTCTTAAGTTCTGGAAACTTCTCAAGACTTTCCTTTTTTCCTCTTGATTCCCTCTCCCCCTCCCGTGCTAAACTCTCCACCTGCCACTATGACTGCAGCCTGGTCCCTTCAGAGTCATACAGGGCCCAGACCACCCCCTACCAGTGCTCCCAGCATCCTGTGTCAGCACTTGCCCTCGTGCTCCTTTTCCTGGACAAGCCCAACATGGTCCTCCCTGTCCACCGCACTCACCCTCTCCCCCTCTTACCCTGGCACTTGCCGACTTGGCCAGCACTTGTCTTCCCCGACCCCTAAGGGTACTGCACTTCAGCACTTCTGCCTCAACCCACTCCCCCTTGCACTTACCACCTTGACATGCACTTTACTTTCACAGTAGGATTTTCACAAGGCCAATAAAACCATTTTATGTTTTTCTACTTTTGAGTCTCCCCCCCACCCCCGCATCCCTGCTTCTTGTCTTGTGGCACCTGGAAACACCTGTGTATAGGAGACATACAAATGTCCAATACAATAAAAAAAGAAACCTTTTTTTCCTCTGCAGCAAGCTTCTATAAGTCTCTTCTTCCTTGCGTTTCTCCATATTTACACTTATTAGTCAGTAGGTTACTTTGTCTTCTTTGAATATATGATTTCTTTGTATTTGAGTACATGTTTCTCTTGTTACATCTTTATTCTTGGGTATTTTTGTATTGTTTCAGTACATCTTTGTGTCTTTCCTTCATAACATCGCTCAGCCATTATTAGATTTCACTTATAGCTCTATGATGTCCAATTCTGTGTGTCAACATCCTTCCACCGTTTCAGTGCAAGGGTACATTCGGCCTGGTTGTCTGAGTGTATATTGTCGCTCATACACTCTATGTGGTATTGGGATGATACCTGGTGTCCTACATAGGGCTCTTCTCCTGGTATTCCATTATGACAGGGAGGGGGCGGGAGCTATGGATGATGTAACCACCTGCTCTGCTCTATTATTCCCCCCCCCTCTCTGGTCGAGTCCTTGACCACCTTCTCCTCTTCAATCTACTTTATCTTTTCTTCATACTGTGGTTTCTTAGGGATCCGTATCTTTGTCACCCCCCTCATGTGTAATAGACGAGATTTGGGCCAACCAGACTAGAGATAACACCTGACTATTGTTTAAATCATAGTCATTTGCTGTTTATTTTAACAAATACACACCAGGTCATACAAAAACAATTATATTCATGTAAAGTATGGCTCCATATACCAAAAACAACAACACATCCCTCCATACAGACTTCATTCACAACTTCCTCATGCGTTCATCACAGTCACAAAAATAGAAACAAAGAAATTATATCTTGTTCATATCACAAAGGCAAATCAAGCAGTTATTATATCCAGGGGGTTTAGAAAACTGTTGTCAACATGTTTCGGTTGGGTTCTCTCGGCGAGGGCGACTGGTTCCCTCGTGTAGTGATTTTATATTCAACCTTCATCAGGACAGGAGAGCAATCACCAGTTCCGCGTTGCCTCTTCAAAAAGAAAATGGGGGTGTGTGGCAAGGAAGCCTAGGTCTAAAAATAAAAGATAACATTGTCATCTCTATTTAATAAAAAACCCTTTACTGAGTAACACATAAAGCTATCTCATTAAGCTGTGTAGCACTGGCTCACCTCCTCTGAATCTTTCAGGGGCTGACGAGCCGGTAAGCGGAATACATCCCGTCGTGAATGTTCTCAATGAATAAGCTTCACGTCGTGTTAAATGTCCTGCAATATGAGAGGACATGTATACTCACAAGGTTGTCAAAAGTAGAGTATAACAAGCTATAGTAAATAAAATTAGTGGGTTGGTACTCACTGTTATTAAAGTAATCTTGGGGCCCGTTGGGTTAGCAGAATAGGGCTGTAAATTCAAGCAAAAGCGTGATTTAACCGCCTGCAGAGAAGAAAACAAGTCCAGCGGAACCGTCAATGTATTTGGTTCCGTTTGCATATATAAATGACTAGCAATTCCTAACAAATAAATATAGATAAAATGCTTACTTGTGGCCGCCACTTGATTCTTTGTAAAGGGCCGCCCGCTGGAGGCAGAATGCCAATGGTGGACTGGGGCCGTCGAATGCGGTTCCCTCAGCGGGGCCGTGAGGCTGCTAAAGTAAACATAGGGCGCAACATTACATGTCTGCTGTGTGAACGCTTGCCGCCGAGGGCCTCCCCGTCCCTCATTTCCTTACCTTATTCTTGCGTTGACAGTCTCGAATACGAGCGAGTCATCGGTGTCTGCTCCGTCGGCTTCTCTTTCTCGACGTTACCTGTGTGGCGTTCGGTCATGTGCTATAGGTTACGCGCGGCCGCTAAGCATTGTGGGCTATGAAGTCCGCGAGTTACGGGACTTCATAGTAAAAGAGCTGCAGTGCGTCTCTCTAGTAGTAACGATGGTTACTACTGTTGGATTTATTTACTTACCCGATATCTATAAAAGACATCTAGGAAGATGGAAAAGCACGGGATCTAAAGGAAAAAATCCCTTTCTTCAGTTCAGGAAAAGTATGGAGGCAAATTAGCTGGTTTCTCTTTTTTAATATATATTCTCCTTTTTTTTAAAAAATGCATTGCCGGAAGAGCCTCCATCTCTAGCGAGGGCTCTCGAATGGTGTGTCTTAAGAGCCAAATTGATTGAGCCCTGGTATGGTTCACATACTATTAAGTACATTCCATTCCACCGAAATGTTTAACCCTTGTCGGACTGTATCTAGAGAGTAGATCCATTGCTGTTCAAGACGGTGTAGGGCACTTGCCATGTCTCCGCCTCTTGTCTTTGTATAGAGGGTTTGTAAGACAAACCATTTCATGTCTGTTTCTTTGTGATGGTGCCTATCAAAATGATCCATCAAAGGTTTATCAGGAGTGTGGTTCCTGATACATGAATGATGTTCTCCAATTCGTACCTCGAATACTCTGGTAGTTTTCCCTACATATAGTAGGTGACATGGACACGATATAACATAAATGGCATTTTTCGTGCGACAATTGGTGTGGCTTTTCATTAGCCATGTTTTGGTACCATACTTTTGTTCATCCACACTCCAGGTTATATGGCAGCACTCCCCAGATGGTGGACAGAATATCCAACGTCCTGCATCTTTCTGGTGATCCTTAGGGTAGTAACATTTTTTGCTGGGGGTGCCAAGGGACATTTTTTTATATTATAACAGGTACTGTCCTCAGTTTGCATGTGTTCACCTGCTCATCATGATATTCAAAATGAGTTGTGCAGTCATGTACATAATCGTCCTCCACTACTGGTTCTGCTATGAATGTTGCTGAGTACACTATTCTGCATCTAACAATTTTGATCGCAGGGTTCGAGATAATTACCTCGTACCCTGATGCTCTTTGTCTGGTCAATGTATTTGTAGGCTTTTCAAAAATAGCGAATGATGCACGTTCGACAAATAGTGTTACTGAACACCCCATATTAATACTTGGAGCTTTTTCAATGGCAATTGTAGCAGCAGCTAACCTTGTTTGCAAGGTTAATGCCCTTTCATAACTGGAGCTAAACTCCCACTGTAGTAAGCCAATGGTTTGTGTCCTTGCCCTAATGTATTTTTCTGTGTAAGGACTGCTGTCATGACTTCTCTATTTGAATGGGAAAATAAATACAATTCTTCAAGATAATCTGGAATTCATAACACAGGGGTTGTACTGGTCGCCTTGTTTAATTCTTCAAATCCTTCATCATTTCATCTCTCCATGTTATCTTACTTATGTCTACCTGTGCTTCTTTATGTCCTTTTTAAAAGTGGTAAAATGTATGTGCTGTATTCAAAAACCCAGGCCCTGCTATAATTACAAAGGCCTAAGAACTGTTGCATTTCTCTCACTGTTTTAGTTTCTGAAGTCTCCATAATTGCTTCTGCTCTTTCAGGTGTCACTTTTCTCCCTTCTTGAGAAATTGACAATCCTATTTATAGGACCTCTTCCTGACAATATTGTACCTTTTCCTTGACTACCATGTATCCTTTCTCTGCTAGGATGGTCATGAGTCGAACTGAGTCTTCTCTGCACCTTTCTTATGTATCGCTATACACTGACATTTCATCCACGTACTGAATTGTTGCACTTTCGAGCTGAACATTATCCAAATCCATCTGACGGACCCTGTTAAAGATGGAAGGGGACTCACAGTACCCATGGGGCAAACAAGTATGCTTCAGGTGGATATTTCTATATGAAAATGAAGTCAAATCTTGTGAGTCCTCAAGGACGGGAATTGAGAAGAACACGTTTTTTAAATCTATAACTGTAAAACATTTGGCCTTTGATGGGGTATTGCATAATACTGTAGCAGGATTTGGAAACTCTGCTTCAACAATATTGTTTAGAGGATGGAGATCCTGAATAAATCTCCATGACCCCCAGTTGATTTCTTCACTGGGTACACATCCGTTTACATGGGGACTCAGATGGCACCAATATTCCTCGTTTCATTAAAGCGGAAAAGGTCTCAGATATAACCTCATCTGCTTCTCTGGACATGGGATATTGTTTTTCTTGTGGCAAAATTGCTCCTGGCTTAAGCTTGATTTTAACTACTCCTATTCATTTCAATAGACCCATATCATATGGATTTATAGGCCATCAAATGTTTGCCACTTTCTCGAAGTCTTCCTGGAGAAAATACTATTTCTTTTTTACCATCGTCATTCGCGGTATTTCTCTTTTCTCCATGTTAATCCAATAAGTGAGATATATGAAAAATACTGATTCAGCATCTGAATAATCATCCCTTTGAATCGCTTTGTCTGCCAGTCTGTCAATCTTTATCCTTCACTGATGGCTATCGCTGCTCTCCATCATCTCCCCTCATCATCTGTTCCATGGACAATGACCCTTTTCTCTCCGACCACTGTTGCTTCTAACTCTAACCTTTCCTTCTTCATCATCAAAAGGTATTTCTGGTCTAAAAAATAACTTTTCAGGTATTCTCAATATTTTACCCACCAACGTGGGTAACCCCGATAGTAAAATAATCACCACATACACAAATATTTCTCGATCTACAGGAACTTCTTGCAATGCCTTCTGGCCTGTAAAGGCTAATATAAATGCATGTAATTTATCCCTGGAGTGGAGCACATTATTCCTTCATTAGTAAATGATTTTGTCATGTTCTATTTTGTCATCAAGTCGCCTCCTAATATGTTAAAAGGTGTCTGACGAGAATATAATGATGGCATTGACATGTTGTGCTCTCCTTTATATATTGGTAATTCATCTGTAAAAGGAACTAAGCTCATCGCCCCAGAGAATCCCTGTGTATTCATGACAATGCCTGATATTGGGTATTTTTCCCTCATGGACAAAGAAATTAGTTGTTCCAATATCCACAAGGAACAAAAATGTCTTGCTTCCTATCATCACATTGACCCTTGGTACCTCTTGGATGTCCAGTGTCACTAATAGTACTGAACACATCAGGTTGCTCTGTGGGCTGTCGTATTGTGGATATAAATGCATCCCTGTACCTGTGAAAGGATCTCCTCCCACCATGGCCACACTCCGTAATTCAAGTTTGGGTATTTGCAGGACTCCTGCATTTGTATTCCATTGTGCTACCATGGCCCATTGTTCCTGTGCTTGCTGGGTTTGTACCTGTTTTGTGTTCATAGGCACTTCCTGTGTTTGCCCTTGTTGTGATTGCATTTCAAATGGAACATGATTTGTTAGCTGTGGTTGTGGTGCATGTGCCTGATTCTGTGTGTGATCTTGGGCATAATACTCCTGTGGTTCTATATTGTATGCGAAACATAGCCCATCACCCCCTTGGAGCTTGCCAATTTTTCTGCATACTTCCTCTACTTCTTCATGCTCTGGCTATGCGTCCTATCCTTCCACAATTCGAACATTGTTGCGGCTGTCCGCCATTAAATTCTCCTCCTGCCTAAGGGTTCTGAAATCCACCTTATACCCCTCCTCTAAGTCCATTTCCCAGCCCTCTTGGCCCAAAACTATACCCACTCTGCTCCATAGGGTATACTACATTACTTTTGTGCTCCAGCACCCTGAAGCATCTCTTGTGCCAGATGGAATTACCAATAAAGATCTCAGACCAAATAACTGGCAGACATCAGACAGATGCTTGCACACTCATACACAAACTTGATTACACAGAGGTCTTATTCCACAATATGCATCATTTATGATGTCATCCTACATGGCAAACCATAAATATTATTAGCGGAAGTGATTGGTTAAAGCAACATATCTACTTATAGACTATATATAGGTTAATACTTCATTGACTGTCTCTTATCTGTAAGAACTACCTCTTAATACGTATAATACTGATTATAGCAAACAAAATTGCAGCGGATTGGTCTATGACACATGGTATAGCAGGTTGCCCCATAGACCCACTGATTAGTTAGCATTCTCACAGAACCTTGGGCTTTTGGTTTGGCTAGCAACATGTAAGGAAAACGCAAACCCATGTGCTTGAATCACATCAAATTACTCCCCACTTTCCCAATTAGTCCATCATCTCTCATCAGTCCAGCCATGAGCCAAAGTTTCCCATCTGTAGTTAATCTTGTAGCCTGCTCGCTGTTCTAGGACATTCAACTGAGAATAAGCACATCAATATCTTCATCTGAGACTTAATAAATAGCCCTTGTTTTAGAATTCTGAGTCACATGTGGAGAGACCACAAATGTGTCCTTTTCAGGCTCCTATTTACTGCCATTTGATTTAATTATACCGCGTGTCATCGCTCCTCTTCGCCTCTAGAGACTTGCTCACTCTACCTTCGATATACTTTATACACTTTTAATTGTCCAATACTTGGCTTTTGAAGATGTTTTCTTCTCCTTCAATCTAAGAGAAAAGGCCTCATCCATGGCTTATTCATCTGCCTACCTTCATGCTTTGCAGCTATTCCTTAAAAACAGCATCCTTGATCCCAAGCCAACAGAGACTACTCTTTGTTTTGCACATAAAGCTTTTCTTCCAGTTTCTCCTGACTCTGCAACCCTGATATATTACTGAGGTAGCTGAATTGAATGTTAACAAAAGCTGGCATCCATTTTCAACTATGGCTGCCCTTGCCACGTTATATATTTCTCTTTAGCAAGCTTCTATGTATCTTTTCTACCTTGTGTTACTGCATATTTACACATATTGGTCAGCAAGTTACTTTTTCTTCTTTTGCATTCTTGATCAGTGTATTGTTTCGTACATGTTTCTCTTATTGCTTCAGTTACATTGTTACTCTTAAGTATTTTCATATTATTACAGAATGTCCTCGTATAGCTTCTTTATAACATCACTGCCCTCATCAGATTTCACTCAGTGCTCCATGAGGTCAAATGGTATGTGTTGACATCCTTCCATACGGCATCCTTCTAAACTTTTTGTGCAAGGGTACATCTGATACAGCTGTCTGAGTGCATATTGTCTTTCGCACACTCAATGTGATATATACATAACAACTGGAGTTTCACATAGGTTCCTTCTCCTGCTGTTCCAGTATGACAGCAGTGAAGGGGCAGGAATTATGGAAAATGCATCCAACTGCTCCTCTACATTGCCCCCTCTGGTCGAGTCCTCGGCCACATTCCTATCTTCATTCTCCTTTATCATCTCTTCATACTGTTGTTTCTTTGGACCCATATCTTTGTCACTCCCCTCAGGTGATCTGCATTTGGTATATGTCCCTGCAAACACCAGGTCATGTGGCAGCAATCTCCTGATGGTGGACAGATTATCCATCATTCTACATATTTTTTATGCTCCTTTGGATAGTAGAACTTTGTTCCTGGAGGTGCAAGGGTACTTTTCTTTATATTCTGATGGGTACTTTCCTCATTTTGCATCTGCTCACCAGTTCCAGGGTCTATATCAATCATGATCTTCATCCCAATAGCTTTTTGTGCTGTCTTCTGGAATTGTCCCTCCCAAGATGATCCTTATGAGACAAAATTCTAGCACTACCAACAATAGTACTGCTCCAAGCAATTTGAAGGTATTTGCCAACCAAGTTGGAATCCATGAAAACAGAGATGAAAACCAGACATCCTCTTCAGTCTTGGCTACTTCTTCCACCATTTCTGTGTGCAAGGTTGACAACATCATTATTGCTTCTGTCAAAGTCCCATGTGCAGCAAGAAGCAATGATCTTGGCACACACGTCTCCTTCCATTGCAGTAATTAAGTCCATAACATATTTGCTCTGGAGGGCCATAAGCCTGATTGCCCGCAACTCTTCCCTGACCACATTAAATCCTTTTATTTTAGAATTGATCATTTGCAGCAGCTCTCATTTGTTGATTTACATCCACTTGGCGTTCACTGCAGTCTAAATTCCAAGCAGGAATATAGCTGTAAAATTCAGTGCTGCTCTACAGAAGATCATATGCTCATCTCGAATGTCATAATATGTTTCTATTGATTTTGCTGAGAAGTAATTATCTCTCTGACTGTACATTTTTGGGAGGTCCGTAATCTGCAGGTCACATTGTGGTACTAGTATGGCTGGTATGCGTATCAAAACCAATGAACAAACACCTCCCCATTTTTGTGGCAACTTTGTATATGCTCTTGATCCACAGGCCCAGCAATGGTCCATCAGGGCTGCTGTTCCTTCCTTCATGTCTGGCACATCAAAAACTTTGTCACCTTGCGGTTCTCTCCAACATTTATCATGCCATTATTTATGAAGCATAAAGATGCATTCTTCATGGGTAGTATCTGCAATGGTCCTCCCTCATTGTCGACCCATTTCTACAATCTTGCAATCTTAGGCCATTGGGTTTTGCATTCCTTTTCTGCATTTGTCACAACTCCTTCCCATTGTCAGGTTAATGCCATTCCTTTGCACACAACCAATCCTTCAGCCCATCCCCCAGGAGTAAGCACTGTTCCTTTAATTTCTAGTTGACCTCTTTCCCAGCATTCTCGTATTTCCTTCCCATGTTTATCCTTGAATTGTAACTTATTGTTTTCTTCAACCTTGATTTCTGCTCCATTTATTCCAGTCTGTTCATATTTTATTATTTGATGCATTGTTGCTGCCTTTTCTCTTTGCTTTATGTCCTGTACATAATTGCCTTCTCTTTGAGATGGTGCTTTCTTCATCCACATTATGGATGCTATTCTGCCTTGGAACTGTCCTCTGGTTAGACAAAGTGCAAGGTGTGTCAGTCAAATTTGCCTATTTTCACTAATACTTCTTTTGCTATGAATATTTATAGGCTCCCAAAGTATAAGGTATAAGGGAACACACAAAGCAGCTTTCATCTGACGTGCTTCTTCTCAACTTTTTCATGTGCTGATACCATAGGTTATTCTTTAAATGAGCCGAATTATTAAGATACATATTTACATCTTCATGATCTTCCCCAACATCCCTTTTAAATCGAAATAAATGGCTAGTAAGATTATAAAAAAATGATGTTTGTGATTTCATCAGGGGCAACAGTAAATGTTTCATTGTCACCCAACATATCTGTTTTGTTTCTTATAACATGTCTAAAAGTCATAATAATCAGGAGGAAAACACATGTCATAATGCAGGTTGACACCAAGATTATTATTCCATGAAAACTCACTGATTTTCTAGATGGCAATGAGCCTCTTGTATTCTGAAACCTCATTTTTGCTGAAACATTTAATATGTAACTCTGTAAGTCTCTGATTCACAACTTCATATCAAGAACTACAAGATGATTGCTATAATTATTCTAAAAATTACATGCTTGTTCTACGGATTTCCAAGAAACGTTATGTATCTTCTTATTAGAGCTGGATAAGACTGTAATATGTAGGTAAAAACAACATACAAGAATGTGTGTAATGTTATTGCAATAGGTAACAAAAAGATGATGTGTGCTTTTTTTCTTTCAGATGTGGTACTTCAATGCATTGTTACTCGAGCCTATCTAAAAGGTTCCAGGATAATTGCAAGTCTGTTTAGTCCTTGTCAAATTTTAAAAGATAGTGGGCCTCATTACGAGTCCGGCGGAAAGCGTGCCTGAAATTCCGGCAGGTTACCGCCGGGCTCGTACTACCATTCCGCCTCCGTGATTCCCGGAATCACCGGGGCATTATAACCCCGGTGACTCGGTAATTCCAGAAGTGGAATTCAGTAAATCCCCATTCCCATGGAGTCCTATAGTGCCGGTGTTTCCACGTCCGCCTGCAGCAGGTGGTGTTAAACCCGCCAGGTCAGACCTGGCGGGAATGACACCTCCCGCCTGCAGGACTCGAGATCAGCCGGTCCGGAAACAACGGTGGTGGCGGGATAACCGCCACTGTTATTTCCAGACCGACTGACTCGTAATGAGGCTCATTGGCTTTTAGTCTAGGGTGCTGCTGTGTTCTTCACTTTCCATGTCTTTACTTTTGGCCATTGAATCAGTCTGCATAAGTGGAACTTCTTCTCTTACTTCACTCTGGGTAGTTGCAGGAGGGGTCAGGATTTCACCTTTATATGGCTTGATATCATGCAAATCAACCAGGCTCTACATCCTCTTAACGTGGCTGCTGTGGGTGTGACTTCTTCCACCTTGTATGGACCTCCAAAGCAGAGAGTACTCCAAGTGCGTACACACCTTCATACCAGCACCTGGTCTCATGGGTATAAAATTGGTTGTGATAAAAAATCCTCTGCTTCAATGGGTTGATTGCCTTTATTGCTTCTCTTTGATCCCTCCCTTCAATTTTTGACCGATTGAGACATGAAAGAATCACTTGCAGGCATTGTTGTTAGGTATTCATGCATCTCATCACATAGTGCCTTTGCTACACTATGGGCATCAGTTTTGAACCTAGTTGGAGGAGAAAGGGGGGGTTCTCATGATGCATCCGGTCACCAGCTCATGAGAAGTTAGATGGTGCTCTGGGCCAAGATGGTTTCTTAGGGCATATAGGGCAAGGGGTAGGCAATGTAGCCATACCTTCTTTAGGGTCATCTTGATCTTTGCAATCCTTTTCTTCAATAATCCATTTAATCATTCACAAATACCAATCACCTGTGGGTGATAAGCGGAGGAAAACATAGGCTTAATGCCTAATAGACTAACTATTTTTTTGAACAACCCATTTACAAAATGCGGTCCATTGTCAGACCGCAAAACCGCACACACACCCCATCTTGGTAACACATCATGCACAAGTAACTTGGCAGTGTATGTGGCATCAGGGTATTTGCATGGACCTGCCTTGATGCATCTAGAAAAAGGACATACCATGATCAGCATTTTTCTGTAACCGTTGCATGTCTGCAGGATATCTACATAGTGTATATGTAGGTGTTGAAATGGACCTGTGGGTCTAGAAATGGCTCCTCTCACGGTTTGCAAATTGTGCTCTGCAGTTAATTTCCAGCACACAATGCAATTTACAATAAACTCTGCCACATGCTCTAACAGATTTGGAGAAAACCACTTGTATGCTATTGTAGCAGCTAGACCCTCTCAAGTCACATGTGCAGGGTTAATAATGCTAGAGGCATAACTGGCTTTCCAGTGCTATTATGTCTCCAAATTGCCTCAGTGGGTGATAAAGAACACTCCTCCTTCTTCCATAATTCTGTCTCTTCTTGTTGTGCTCACACTTGTACCTCAATTAGCTGGACAATATACAGCATGTTAAAGCCCTCCTTTACCAATATGAATCGCCCTGTCATTTGTTTAACACTTTCTATTTCAAAATTAGAAATGGTTTTAAAATAGGCTGACTTTTTGGCTTCTAAATCTGCAGCTCTGTTTCCGCGAGAAATGAAATCTGTCCTTTTAGAATGCGCTGTGTATTTTACAACTGCTAAAGTCAATGGGAGTGCCAGCACTTCAAAAGCTTTATCCAATCGGGCTGCATGATGCACTGGAGTGCCGTCTGCTCAGAGGAATCCCCTCCTTTTCCAGTATGACAGACCTACGTGCACAGTTGACATCGTATAGGTGGAGCCAGAGTACACTGTCACTTCCTCATCTTCGAAATTCTGAAGCGCAGCAATAAGCGCCACTAATTCTGCAACCTGTGCTGAGCAATGCGAAGGCAATCTTGCACTTGTCACCACTTGAAATTAATCCTCTCAGTTCAACCTTACTACTGCTGATCCAGTATGCCTTTCACCAGTCGTTTGGTCGGTTTTTGAAGAACCATCAATTAAAAACAACTTCCCCTCTCCCAAGGGCATTTTCTCGAGCTTGTGGTATTTCATTATAGTTTTCAGTATACGGTGTGCAATCATGTGGATAGCATCCTCTCCTACTGGTTCAGTTATGAATGTTGCTGGGTTCACTGTCTTATATCTGACCATTTTAATCACAGGAGTCAATATTATTACCTCATATCCTGATGCTCGCTGTGTGGTTAATGTACTTTTGTGTTTCACTAAAATCGCAAATAATGCAAGCTCAACAAATAATATTACTGAACACCCCAGTGTTATATGTATAAGCTTTTCAATGAAGAAAGCAACAGCAGCTAAAGACTGCTCACATAGGTAATGCCCTTTCATAACTGGATCTAAAATCCCACTATAAAAGGCCAATGGATTGTGTCCATGTCCTAATATCATTTTCTGTGTAAGGACTGCTGTCATGACTATTCCATTTTAATGGGAAAACAAATAAAATTCTTCATTATAATCTGGAATTCGCAACACAAGAGCTGTACTGATGGCCTTTTTTAATTCTTCAAATTCATTCACCTCATCTGTCCATATTATTTTACTCTTGCCCACCTGTGCTTCTTTAAGCCATTTTAAAAGTGGTCAAATATGGGTACTGTAATCAAAAACCCAGGCCCTGCAATAATTACATAAGCCTAAAAATGGTTGCATTTCGGTTTTGAGATCTTCATAATTGCTTCTGCTCTTTCAGGCATCACTTTCCTACCCTAATGAGAAATCACTGTCCTCTATACAAGACCTCTTACTGACAGTAGTGTAGCTCCTATTTATCCATGTTATCTCCTTTCTCTGAGAGGATAGTCATAAGCTTAATTGAATCTTCTCTACATCTTTCCTCTGTCTCACTGCATAACAAAATGTCATCCAAATATTGAACTGTTGCCCTTTTGAGCTGAACATTGTCTACGTCCATCTGGGGGACTCTATCAAAGATTGAAGTGGACTCACAGTACCCCTGGAGTAGTTGAGAATGTTTCAGGTGGATCATTCTATACAAAAAGGAAGTCATATCCTGTGAGTCTTCATGGACGGGAATTGAAAAGAATGCATTCTTTGCTTGTATGACTGCAAAATATTTGGCCTTAGATGGGATGTTACACAATATTGTTGTGGCATTTGGAACTAAACAAAACTCAACATCGACTATATTGTTTAGAGGGCGAATGTCCTGAATAAATCTCCACAACCCCCTGTCGATTTCTCACTGGGTACACAAAATAATGGTTTCTTTTTTGTCAATGCCATTCTCTGTGGTATTTATATAATCTCTACTTTTACCCAACAAGTAAGACTCATGAAAAATACTAATTCATCATCTGAGTATTCATCCTTAAACAACTCTGTGTCTCTCAACTATGTCAGCCTGTATCCTTCACTGAGGGCTACCACTGTTTTCCATCCTCTTCCCTCATCATTTGTCCCATGAAGAAACACCCTTTCCGCTCTGACCACTGCTGCTTCTAACTCTAAGGGGATAATCTGCTCTTCTTCATCATCCATAGGAATTTCTGGGTCTGAACAAAAACTCATCAGGTATTCTTAATAGTGTACTTATCAATCTGAGCAACCATGGTAATAAAGGTCACTCTGTATTAAAACACTTTGGGGTCCAAAGGGACCCCTCATAATGCTTTCTGGACTGTACAGGCTAATATAAACTCCCTCACATTCATGTAATGTATACCTTGAGTGGAACACACTATTTGTTTGTCAGTAAACGATATCGTCATGTTAAGTTTCCTTATTAAGTCACACCCGAATGCGTTAACTGGCATTTGCCTAGAATATAATAATGGTATATACATGTCGTGTTCTCCTATAGAGATTGGTAATTCAAATATGAAATAAACTAAACCTGTTGCCCCAGAGAATCCCTGCACATTCATTGAAATACCTTACATTGAGTATGTTCCCTCATGGACACAGGAACGGGTTGCTCCAGGGTCTACAAAAAATGAAAATGTCTTGCCTCCTATTGTCACCTTGACCTTTGGTTCCTCTTGGGGGTCTGGTGTCACTGGTAGTACCAAACACATCAGGTCGCTCACTGTATCTGTGTAAGGATTTCCTCCTACCACAGTCACACTCTCTAATTTGGGTACAGGTGCTTGCTGGACTCCTGAAGTCATATTCCATTGCAGCACCATAGCCTGCTGTCTGTGCTTGTTGAGTTTGTAACTGTTGTGTTTGCATGGGTACTTTCTGTGATTTGTCTAGCGGCAACTGCATTTATTATTGCACTTGTTGCATTTGCTGTGGTTGCAATGCATATGCCTGAACCTGCGTGTGATCTTGGCCATAACATTTCCTGTGTTTCTGTATTATATTGTGGAGCATAGCCCATCCTCAACACTTAGAGCTTTCCAATTTTTCTGAATGCCTCCTCTGCTTCTACGTGTTCTATCAATGTGTCCGATCGATCTGCTGTTCTTGCATCATTCTGGTTGTCCACCATTAAATCCTCATCTTCCCTGAGGGTTTTGAAATCCACCTCGTTGTTCTCCTCTAGGCCCATTTCCTCTTCCTCTTGGGCAAACCTTTTACCCACTCTGATCTATGGGACACTACTTTGTTTTGCTGCACTGATTGCATCTCCTGTGTCAACCCTCCTTCATTAATTGTTAATACCGCTCAGTCTATGGCTATTTTTGACAACTTCTTCTGGAGTAACCTCTCTTCCTCCTGATTTCTACTCTCAGCTTTCTTCTTATTCATCTCCTGCATCAATCGGCAGTGATGCATAATCGTCGATTGTATTTCTGGCCACAACTTCACTTCCATTCCCACATGTTTTTTCAATTGCCTTTGCAGTTGCTCGGGTAGTCCCTGACACAAAATGTGGTAAAATAAAGCTACAGCTTTATTTCATGGTTCACATGTCTCAATGCACCAGTGTTCTTGAATATCTTGAATGTAAGCAACAGGGTCTTCTCACTCCCCCATTTTCCTAGTCATAACCGCACCAATTTTTGATGTATCAGGGTATTGTACTCTGAGCACCCGCCATACATATGCTCTGCAATTATTAAATAGTGCTCCATCGTGTGTCATGTTTTGTGAAGCCACACCTGCATATTCTGTTTTTTTCCAAATGTCGTTAGCTCTCACCTCTATAATAGCTGCTAGCAAGCCTTTTATGTCACCTATAGCTACTGTCATTCCTGATGTCATTCTCTCTAGTTCATAAATCAATTTTCCAGCACCGGAAGTTAAACTCAGTAATTTACATCTTAAATTGTCTTTATCCATTTGTGGCAACAGTGTATATTGTAGTTATCCTCCCTCTTTCTCTAATAATGGGAATTGTGAAAATCCTGGTCCATAATCATACCTGCCTACACTTCTCATCTTCCAGGTGTGGCTAGTGTCACCCGTTTGTCTCCATCCTGGTAGTGCCCTTAATCTACTTACATAAGGCAGGGATACATCCCCTGCCTTGTGTGATCAGGCTTGTGGTCACTCAGTGTATGGTGTTTATTCTGGTGCTCTTTCTTTTGGTTCCTCTGAATCTGTCTATTTTACCCCTTTCTCTATACTCAATTCTTTTGAAAATCCACATGCGCTCTCCCTTTGTGCTCTCTTGTTTTATTACCATTCTTCCTCTGACATTATTATGCCCCAGCTTGTATGACTGTTATCCTTTTCCACAAGATCTAGTCTACTTAAAGACAGCATTCTGAACTTAAGTTCCTTAATCAGTAACATGTCATACAAAGGATGGAATGCAGAATAACTCTTACATCAAATAATCAGACTGACTCAGGAAGTTGGCAAAAACTTATTCAACTGTTTTAATATCAATTGCCTAAAACAGGGAGTTACAGTGGACATCAACGGACTTTCGATTGGGTTCTCAATGCATTTGATTCAAAATGACACTTAAGTACTAAAAATTCATCATAAGTGACGTCCTGCTATGTGGCAAATAAGAAAAACCTATGAGGGATTGGGATTGCATTAAGGGGAACATCTAAGTACACTTTCTATACTGGGGCCGGTTGAGATAGGACATCTACTATCAGGTGGACAACTTAAGCCTGCCCCTATTGCAAGTCATCCTCAACACTTATTAAGTACACAGAATACTATTGGTTCTTAAATTATAAGGCCCTTTGTTATGTGGCCCCCTACAATTGGTTGGCACTCTTGTGCCTTGTCTGGAACATTCGGCTCACTAGCAGCACATAAGCTCATACCGAGGTGCCGGGAGGTGGACATGACTTTTGCTTTCCACCGAATTAGCATCTCATCTCCCATGCCTTCTGCCATGCAGACTGTCTTTGATCTTGGCCTTACAGTAGATTTTCTTCTCACGTGAATAAAAGGGAGTACCGGTACACGCTTATCATAGTTCAGTCCTGCATGTCCAACTCCTATTTCCATCCTTGGCTCACGTGACAGGAGAACAGAATTTGGCCTGTTTTATAGCATTTAATTGTCTTGAATTAATAAACTTGACACTCATGGTGTTCCTTCATTGCACCTCGCTTCTCTTTCTCTTGTTTTCATATTCCTTCAGGGAACTCTTCCAAGAGACCACCATCCCTTTGGCTATACATCTGGTATGGTTTTCTTAATGGATACCTTTTCTCGAACACTTGTCACGGTATGGTCACAACGACTGGTGTCAAACAAGGTTCAGGCTTCAAACATATGGGCAGTAGGGGGGCCGGACTTCCTTCAGAGGCATTCGGCTTCTCCTCTACAATTCTGTGCTCATCTGTTATGATATCATCTAGCCTTCCTCCCGTTTCCCCTGATAGAGATCCTTCTGTATTCTCTTGGGTTGTATGTCCTTCTTTATCCCTCATTTGACTATATAAATCCCCAAGTCTTTTCTCTATACGTTCTGTGTCTCACACATAAGCCCATGATAGTATTCTTGGTCCCCCTTGAACCTCCCTACGGGGCTGTTGTGACCCACTCTCTTCCTCAAGTCGCTCTTGTGCTTCGATTGGCACGATGCTTCAAAGACATACATAATCTAGCTCATCATCTTTTAGTCCCCAACTTCTGTTCATTTCTTCTTCCCTTGTCCTCATCTCCCTTAATTCATCTTCCCCTCGCCTTCTTTGCACCCTACGTTCTTGAATTGTTTGTGATGATACCTCCTCTCATCTCTTCTCTTCTAGTCTTTCGTTTCCTTTCATTGCCTTGTAACTTCTTCGCTTTTCCCTTTGCTTGCATTCTCTTATTTTTTCTTCTTTATATGCTCCCTTCTTCCTTTTCTTTCTTTTCCCACTCTTCTATTTCCTCTTTCTCGAACCCTTCAATGCCCTTATCATCCAACTTGACTAATATCTGTTCCCATCCATTAGTTCTTTACTATTGTTATTCCCTTAGCTTTGTCCTGCATTACTTTCTGCTGGATCTATGTGATCACTGCGAACCGCGACGGTCGAAAATGGCGTCTTTTTAATTTTTTATTGAGCCCCTTTACACCACATAGATACGTGGGGGGAGACCCCATGCCACACCCCATATTACTATAGCATCACATACTCCCCACATATATATTTGGTGTAAGGGGGGTGCTAAAAAAAAAGTTGGACATTTTGCCCATTGCAATTATGAGGGTGACATTTTGCTTCTTTAGTTCTTCCTCTATTTCCATCTGTTTATCTTGCCTATCCTTCCTCTCATCATGCAGTTTACTTTCATTGCATCTCAAAATATATTGCATTCAATGCTTATACTCTCTTCCGCATTGTCCTCACTGTTATAAGCGGGGGGCTCATATGTCGGATTAAGTTATCCCGACGCTGCTTTCAATTCCTTAAAAGCATAAAATCCCTTCTCCTCTGTGCCTATGCTCTTGTTTTCAGGAGGGAAAGGGGAGCCAAAGGCGTCTTATCTTCCCTTTTATACTGATTAAGTATCCAGTCCTTCTCCACTGGATCTTCTTTCTCACTCTGGTACATCTTCCATTGCTTTAAAACTGTCAACCTTTTCAGTAATTTCTTTCGCTCATATGTAGCATTTAAATACGTTGTCGTATGTGCAATACTGTTTTTGACCATGAACCCTCCTAAGGCCACAGTGTGAGGGTCTTATTAGTCGTGCCTTGGATCTATTCCGAATGATATTCCTTTATCTTAGCTGTGTATCTTATAAATGTCCTGCATAAGTGTAGAAGAGGAGTGTCTCCCGTGATGACAAGTCGATTTTAACTGTCTATACGTACCCGATTTTTTATTATTCTCTTTCAAATAAACCACACTGATCTGATCAATTTGAGCAGGCACCATCAACTCTACACAGAAATGTTCTTTTTTGTTCCTTCGTTTGCACTTTCTATAAATTTTTAATATCTCGTTGTTCTATCATTGATATTTTATGAGTCTCTTCTTTATTTATTTATTAGTGTCCTTTGATTTTTATCCTTCTGGTTAATGTCAATCTCTTGAGAAAAAATCCAAAAATCATTTGTTACTATCATTTTCATCTACTAGTTAAAACACAAGAAAAGCTTTACACTGACATATTTATAACCCTACACATTTGCACTTATTTCCCCCTGCGTATGTCTTCATTTACTATCTTAAGTAAATGTATCTCATCTCATTTTTGCCCCATTTTGGAGCTTGATGCGCACTCTTCTTGTTGGCTTTGCCTCAGGAATCCTTAACACCCCTATTTGGAGTCTTTTTAGTGCGTACCCTTCCATCCCCTTAGAACTGGGAATCGAATCAAGGTATCTACTTCTCTTCTTTATAATCTCCCAAAATCCTGTTACTTGTATATATACATATATATATATAAATATATCTTCTTACTACTGATTTTTCACCAGTCATTGTGTGGCAATCTCTGTAGCGATTGTAGGTAATAATCAGGATACCAGTCCTTCAATACATACTTCCTTTATTTTCATTTTGTAGAAATATCACAGCAGTCAATTAAAAAAAATCCATAAGAGTATGGCACTCCCATGATATATCATGATAATTTGGAAGCGCTTACGCGTTTCACCACTACTGCGTCGCTTGTTCACAACAATTGGCCCCTTCACTCCTGCACATTCAAATACCCAGTGGGTAGCAGGATCAAAGGTAGGAAGGGGATTGTTTTCACCCATTTTCCTTGTCAGACATCTTGGACAGGTTGCTGCTATTCACTTTTCTAACCAAAAAATAGTTTCTAAATCTGCATAATGCATTTTATAATAGATAAAAGTGTCCGCTTCATTCATTTTGTTCAATTTTGCTCAGTCTCTTTTGGAAGTCAGTAATTTACTGTATATTTCCAATTTAGTCGCAAAATAAGTAGATTGTGATACGTCCTATGTGAAGCTTGTGTTTGCATTCCAATTGTATACATATACCGTTCTGTGCAGTTTGTTTGAAAATAACCATATTTTTCTCACTAGTCCGTAGACGGTCAGTATAAAGTGCTAAGTGCTTAACATTATTATGTCTCAGTGTCTTCAAAACCAAATACACTACATAATACTCAAAATTTAAAGTGCATAGTGCCTAGAAGCGTTTTTTCTGTGCAGATAAGAAAACTGTAAAGTGCATAGTGCTTAGCAGCATATTTGTTCAGTACATATCAGAACAATATGACTATAAAATGCATTATGCCCAGCAACATTGATGTTTAGCACATCAAATTGAGTATGACACGCTATCACACATGGCATAACAGAACTATATAAAAATGCACTATGTTCAACATATAAAGACCATAGTGCCTAACAGTATTTTCTCCCAGTGCATATCAGCATAGTGCAGATGGCCTGACGTCCAACAGCATTTATATTTGGCACATGGAGTTATCATTGACACACTGCCTCCCACATTATATCAACACTTTGCATGGTATATAATGCTAAAGAGATAAAGTGTATAATACCCAGCAGCATTACCTCACAGTGTATGCTGACATGGTATATCACACATAATACCTGGCAACATTGATATTCAACTCACATGGCTCAACCCTGTTTTATGCACATCATTGTTTTCATTAACAATTATTTCATACATTTTTAAATGCATGGTAACTAACCACTGAAAATCCTCCAAAAGAATACTTGTCAATATTGGATTGCTAGATGGACATAGGCTAATCAATGATTTTTTTTATATCTGCTGAATCCACGTAAACACCTCATTAGCAATAACCAACCAGCCTTTTCATCACCTGCCTGAGTCACACCCAGCCCAATACAAACAATACAATGTATACATCTAAGTTCCAGAAATCACAAATACAAAGTGAAAGAAACAACCACCCATGGATAAAGATAAAAGTAAAAAACACATAACAAAACGTTTCCAATGAGATGGAGATCATAGTCCTTTCTTACTCTCGAGGACACAGATACAAATCATGCACAACTTAGTAAGGTTAAGAAAACAAATAATCAACACACTTCATTGGCCTAAAAAAGTATATGGTTCTTTGTCAATGTTGTGGCCATTAGGGTATTTGCTTTCAAAATCTAAAATGCAACAAGTTTCTTTTTGCCGAAGCATCCATTCTCTGTCACCCCCCGTGGTCCAGTATATATATATATATATATATATATATATATATAGTGTCTCATGTGCTACACGGAATTACCAATAAAGATCTCAGACCCAAATAACCGGACAGACTCAAAGAATATGGCAAAGTACTGCTTAATTATCAGCATAATATAAAGTAGGGCAATCAGGCGAAAAACAAGCTGTAGTCCACACACCCAAACTTGATTATACAAATGTTTTATACCTCAACGTACGTCAGCTGTGCAACATCCTATGTGACAAACTGTAATTCCTATTGAAGGGAGGGATTGGTTAAGGAAAAATCTATACCTATAGTTGGTGTAAGTGTTATTTACATCATGGGCTGCCCCTTATCTGTTAGACACACCTCGAATTATCTCTAAATACGTACAATACTGATTATAGCAGAAAAATGGCAGCGAGTTGGTCTTTGCAACATTGTACAGCAGGTTGCTACATAGACCTTCTGATTGGTTTGCATGCTTTCCCAAACTGGGACATTCGGCTTGTTAGAAGCACTTAAGTAAAATGAAACCCAGGTGCTGAGAGTGACATCAGACTACTCCCCACTTTCCCAATTAGTCCATCATCTCTCATCGTCCTGGCCTAACCCAAGACTTCTCCTTTGTAGTTGACCGTGCAGCCTGTTCTCTTATTCTGGGACTTTTAAGGCCGTGTAGGCACACTATTATCTTTGAAGTTTAATGAATAGCCCTTGTTCTCGTCTTTTGAATCACATGTGAGGAAACCACAAATTTGTCCATCTCAACCTTCTATTTACTGCTGTTTAATTCAATTGTACTGGGTGTCATCACTCCTCTCAGCCTCTAGAGACTTGCTCACTGCACCTTGCATAGGCTTTCCGCACTTTTAATTGTTGAATACTTGGCTCTTGAGATGTTTTCCTCTTTGCTTAATCTAAGAGAAATATGTCTTATTTACATGGCTTATCCTTTTGCCTCCCCATGTGCCTTATTATTCCTTGAAGTAGCATCCTTCATCCCAGGGCAAAAGATTTATTTTTGTTCCTCACACAAAGCTGTTTTCCCAGCATCTTCTGACTATACACCATTGGTCTGTCTATGAGGTAGCTTGGTTGGTTTTAATACGAGTCTGGCGTCCATCTTTCAATCATGGCCGCTCTAGTCACTCTGTTTTCCTTTGCAGCAAGCTTCTATGTCTTGTCTACCTTGCGTTTCTGCGTATTTACACTTATTAGTCAGCAGGTTACTTTCGTATTTGATGACATGTTTCTCTTCTTACTTCAGTTACATCTTTATTCTTAAGTATATGTATATATTGTTTGACTACGTCCTCAGTCTTCCCTTCATGACATCAGTCTGCCCTTATCAGATTTCACTTATCATGTCCAATGGTGTGTGCCGACATTCTTAACCCTTTCAGTGGGAGGGTACATTCAGTATGGTTGTCTGAGTTCATATCGTCTCTCATACACTCGATGTGGTAGGGGGATAATGCCTGGTACCCCACACAGGGCTCTTCTTCTGCTATTCCAGTATGACGGAGGTGAGGGGGCGGGAGTTTGGGATTGTGCATCCCCCTGCTCCTCCACACAAATGCCAAATACCAGAGCATAACTAAGTAAAAGGGTGTCAGATTCCCGAAACAGTGCTCCAGTTGTGAGCAGAATGTGGGGGCAGCGAGGCATCAGTTAAGGAGATGAGGGTGTCTAGGTGTGTTATAAGGTGTGTGTAAATATAACTGACTCTGGGTTCATCCTTTGCCCCCCCCCCCCCCCCGCACCCCCTCCCACAAACAAGTAAAAGTTTGTGACAAAGGAATTGAACGTAAAGGAAGTAGACCCAATCTGGTCAGGGTGAGTGACCAACCTGTGAACCTGGGAGATTAGAGGGTGGGTGGCGGTGCGGGGGGGGTCGGGGTATTTTAAGGCTTCAGAGCACCAATGTAATGTGTCATTCCCCCCCCCCGCCCTCACCTCAACCAAAAGAATCGCTGGAAAGACAGGGTGGTGAGCTCATACGCAACCCCCCCGCCCCTCCCACCCCCCCTCTCCCGCAAAGGAAATCCCAAAACATCTCGTGACCCAGCAGCAAAGGGAATCATTCCTTGAAAGCAGCCTCGACGCTAACAGCGGCAACACGGCATCCGTACCCCCACACCCCCCACTGCACCCAGCCCAGAAAGGAGACACCTGGGACAGTGCGCATCCCACCCGGTCCCCCCTCCCCAGCAGCAAGGTGATCGAGACGCCCGCCCCAACATCCGGTGAGAATCGCTGAAGCCCCCCCCCCTTTCAGTTCACAATGTTCAAAAGCAATGATTGGAACATTCTGCACTAAAACGCTCGGGTCATGACCGAGCCCCGCCGCCGCAGTAACATTTCCTTGCGGATCCATTTAACGCACCGTCGAAGTGACCACTATACACCCCCCCCATACCGCCGCCCCATTAAATGATCCCCGTAACCCGTCAAAGAGAATCTGGACAGTGCCCCTCACCCCACCCTCTCGCCCCAGTGTAAGGAATACCTGAATGGGCAAGCACCCTGCCCCCTCCCCCGCCGCCTCTGCGCGTACTAAAGGGAATAACGGGACGGCGAGCCCCCCCCGCCCCCGCGTGCGCCTTCTGCACATTGATTTGTGCGGGATCACCCCGGAGGTGTGTGTGCGGCTGTGCGGTGTGTGCGAGGCATGAGAATGGGGGAGGGGGGAGGAGGCACCGAGCTGCTGCAGAGGGAGGGAGGCAGCACTGCAGCAGCGGCTGAGCAAGGACCGGGCTCCCCAACTTCTGCAGCGTCCAGAGGTGGGTCCGGGGATCAGCGAGCAGGTACGGCGGGGGGGTGGGGGGGGGGTGAAGAGGACCAGGGGGTTGGGGGGGGGGAGTATTGCGGCAGGACGGGCTGAGACCATGCCCCACTCAGCTGCAGACATGGGCCTGCACCCCCAATCCCCAGCACAAGCTAGCTCTGAAAAAACTCATAGTCAGCAAAAACCTATCTGTGTAGCCCGTTCGTGCAGGCAGGGGGATGCGGTGTGTACACTGTGGCTCCTTATTGATATGCGGTGCAATATGTTCGGGGACACTGCAGGCTGGGGCATGAGATTTGTCACCCCCTCTCCCCACTCCCCACATGATGAGTGCAAAGAGAGGGGTCTGCAGATAAGAACATGAGCTGTGTGTAAACCGGGGCAGGGGCGTGCAGTGTGTAAAGGGTGGCTGTGCAATGTGCAGAGGGTGGCTGTGCAGTGTGTGCAATGTGTAGAGGGCGGCTGTGCAATGTGCAAAGGCAAGCTGTGCAATGTGTAAAGGGAGACTGTGCAATGTGCAAAGGCAAGCTGTGCAATGTGTAAAGGGAGAATGTGCAGTGTGTAAAGGGAGGCTGTGCATTATTTGCACGAGGTGTGTACAGAGAGGGGGGTCAGTTATCAAAAGGGGTGCCTACTCCCTAACACAAGGGAGGGTGTTGCGGGTGCACGGTCGACAGGACGTAAAGTGATGTTCTGCAGGGACATGGAGGGTGTATAGGACAGGCTGGGACAGACTGCATCTACATACAGGAAGCCAGCCATTGGGGCAAGGGCATTAGGCTTGCCAAGAGATGCTGGGCGGGGGCATAAAGGGTGCAGTCCAGAGGGAGACTCTGTTGGTACGTGGGGTAACACGGGAGGGGGGGGGGCTTTGCGGGGCCGATGGGGCTCAGCACGGGCATACGACGTGGAAAGAGATTCTCTGTTCTGACAACGGGCATTTAAAGTGATGCGCCGCGTGATTTCGACGTTAAGTAATTGAAACCTCTGCATGCCGGGTCTCGGGGGTTGGGGGGGGGGTGTGCAAAGGGGTGCTCTGAAGGCGGGGTTCAGAAATAGGAAGTAACTAAAAAGGGCGGCACGGCGGCATGTAAAGAGAGACTCGTCGCGAGGTCATGGCATGGGGGGGGGGTGTAAGGTGCGGCTATGCAATCGAGGCCGCGAGGACCATTCCTTGCATGTGTGATGGACAACTCTGCAAGGGTACTAGGTCTATAAAGCGAGGCTCTGCAGTCCCGGGACATGAGCCATGTTAATGGCGGCGCTGCAGGCGCGCGCCTTGAGTTGGGCATTGGAGATACACAGTTAGGATCTGCAGGCTGAGCTAGGACATGCATAAAGCGAGGCTCTGCAGGACTGTGTCTTGATTTGGGCATTGGAGATACACAGTTAGGATCTGCAGGCCGAGCCATGACATGGATAAAGGGCGGCTCTGCAGGACTGTGCCTTGACTTGGGCATTGGAGATACACAGTTAGGCTCTGCAGGCCGAGCCATGACATGAATAAAGGGCGGCTCTGCAGGACTGTTCCTTGACTTGGGCATTGGAGATACACAGTTAGGCTCTGCAGGCTGAGACATGAATTGTATAAAGGGAGGCTCTGCAGGATTGTGCCTTGACTTGAGCATTGGAGATACACAGTTAGGCTCTACAGGCTTAGCCATGACATGCATAAAGCGAGGCTCTGCAGTCCCGGGACATGAGCCATGTTAGGGGCGGCGCTGCAGGCGGGCGCCTTGACTTGGGCATTGGAGATACACAGGCTTTGCAGGCTGAGCCGGGACATGCATAAAGGGCGGCTCTGCAGGCCTGCGCCTAGACATGGGCATAGGAGATCCTCAGTTAGGCTCTGCCGGCTGAGCCATGGCATGTATCAAGGGAGGCTCTGCAGGACTGCACCTTGACTTGGGCATTGGAGATACAGAGTTAGGCTCTGCAAGCTGAGCCTTGACATGTATAAAGAGAGGCTCTGAAGGCCTGCGCCTAGACATGGGCATTGGAGATACACAGGCACTGCAGGCTGAGCCATGACATGTATAAAGGGCAGCTCTGCAGGATTGGGCCTTGACCTGGGCATTGGAAAAACACAGGCTCTGCAGGCTGAGCCATGACATGTATAAAGGGCCCCTCTGCAGGCCTGCGCCTGGACTTGGGCATTGGAGATACACAGTTAGGCTCTGCAGACTGAGCCATGACATGTATAAAGGAAGGCTCTGCAGGATTGCGCCTTGACTTGGGCATTGGAAAAACACAGGCTCTGCAGGCTGAGCCATAACATGTATATTGCGCTCTAAAACACCTGTCTATGGACGCCATACAACAAAATATCATATCATATAAAGGGAGGCTCTGCAGGATTGTGCCTTGACTTGGGCCTTGGAGATACACAGTTCGGCTCTGCAGTCTGAGCCATGACATGCATAAAGGGAGGCTCTGCAGGCCTGTGCCTTGACTTGGGCATTGGAGATGCACATTTAGGCTCTGAAGGCTTAGACATGACATGCATAAAGGGAGGCTCTGCAGGCCTGTGCCTTTACTTCGGCATTGGAAAAACACAGGCTCTGCAGGCTGAACCATGACATGTATAAAGGGAGTCTCTGCAGGATTGTGCCTTGACTTGGGTATTGGAGATATACAGTTAGGCTCTGCAGGCTGAGCCCGAACATGCATAAAGGGAGGCTCTGCATGCCTGCGCCTTGACATGGGCATTGGAGATACACAGTTAGGGTCTGCAGGCTGAGCCATGACATGTATAAAGAGAGGCTCTGCAGGACTGCACCTTGACTTGGGCATTGGAGATACACAGTTAGGCACTGCAGGCTGAGCCATGACATACATAAAGGGAGGCTCTGCGGGCCTGTGCCTTGACTTGGGCATTGGAGATGCACAGTTAGGCTCTGAAGGCTTAGTCATGACATGCATAAAGGGCGGCTCTGCAGGACTGCGCCTTGACTTGGGCATTGGAGATCCTCAGGCTCTGCAGGCTGAGCCATGACATGTATCAAGGGAGGCTGGGCAGGACTGCGCCTTGACTTGGGCATTGGAGAAACACAGTCTCTGCAGGCTGAGCGATGACATGTATAAAGGGAGGCTCTGCGGGATTGGGCCTTGACTTGGGAATTGGAAAAACACAGGCTCTGCAGGCTGAGCCATGACATGTATAAAGGGAGGCTCTGCAGAATTGCGCCTTGACTTGGGCTTTCGAGATAAACAGTTAGGCTCTGCAAGTAGAGCCATGACATGCATAAACAGCGGCTCTGCAGGATTGCGCCTTGACTTGGGCATTGGAAAAACACAGGCTCTGCAGGCTGAGCCATGATATGTATAAAGGACGGCTCTGCAGGATTGTGCCTTGACTTGGGCATTGGAGATACACAGCTAGGCTCTGCAGGCTGAGCCATGACATGCATAAAGGGAGGCTCTGCAGGCCCGTGCTTTGAGCATTGGAAAAGCACAGGCTCTGCAGGCTGAGCCATGACATGTATAAAGGGAGGCTCTGCAGGCCTGTGTCTTGACTTGGACATTGGAGAAACTCAGGCTCTGCAGGCGGAGCCAAGACATGCATAAAGGGTAAAGGGCGCCTCTGGAGGCCTGCGCCTGGACTTGGGCATTGGAGATACACACTTAGGCTCTGCAGACTGAGCCATGACATGTATAAAGGAAGGCTCTGCAGGATTGCGCCTTGACTTGGGCATTGGAAAAACGCAGGCGCTGCAGGCTGAGCCATAACATGTATATTGCGCTCTGAAACACCTGTGTATGAGCGCTATACAAATAAAATATCATATCATATGATATAAAGGGAGGCTCTGCAGGATTGTGCCTTGACTTGGGTATTGGAGATATACAGTTAGGCTCTGCAGGCTGAGCCCGAACATGCATAAAGGGAGGCTCTGCATGCCTGTGCCTTGACTTCGGCATTGGAAAAACACAGGCTCTGCAGGCTGAGCCATGACATGTATAAAGAGCGCCTCTGCAGGTGTACACCTTGACTTGGGCATTGTAGGTACACAGTTATGCTCTGCAGGCTGAGCCATGACATGTATAAAGGGCGGCTCTGCAGGCGCACCTTGACTTGGGCATTGGAGATACACAGGCTTTCCAGGCTGAGCAATGACCTGTATAAAGGGAGGCTCTGCAGGATTGTGCCTTGAATTGTTGGAGTTACACAGTTAGGCTCTGCATGCTGGGCCATGACATGTATAAAGGGAGGCTGTACAAGACTGCGCCTTGACTTGGGCATTGGGGGTACACAGTTAGGCTCTCCAGGCTGAGCCATGATATGCATAAAGGGAGGCTCTGCAGGATTGTGCCTTGACTTGTTGAAGATACACAGTTAGGCTCTGCAGGCTGGGCCATGCCATGTATAAAGGCAGGCTCTGTAGGATTGTGCCTTGACTTGGGCATTTGGGATACACAGTTAGGCTCTGCGGGCTGAGCCATGACATGAATAAAGGGAGGCTCTGCAGGTGATATACTGGATATATTGGAGATATACAGTTAGCTTTTGCCGGGTGAGCTCTTAAATGTATAAGGGGTGGCTCTGCAGGATTGTGCCTCGACCTGAGCACTGGAGACACACAGTTATGCTCGGCAGGCTGAGCCATGGCATGTATAAAAGGAGGCTCTGCCGGCGTGTGCCTTGACTAGAGAATGTGAGATACCCAGGCTCTGCAGGCTGAGCCATGATATGTATAAAGAGCGGCTCTGCAGGCGCGCCTTGACTTGAGCATTGGAGCTACACAGGCTTTGCAGGCTGAGCAATGACATGCATAAAGGGTGCCTCTGCAGTCATGCGCCTTTTCTTGGGCATTGAAGATACACAGTTAGTTTATGCAGGCTAGGCCATGACATGTATAAAGGGCGGCTCTGCGGGATTGTGCCTTGACTTGGGCATTTGGGATACACAGTTAGGCTCTGCGGGCTGAGCCATGACATGAATAAAGGGAGGCTCTGCAGGTGATATACTGGATATATTGGAGATATACAGTTAGCTTTTGCCGGGTGAGCTCTTAAATGTATAAGGGGTGGCTCTGCAGGATTGTGCCTCGACCTGAGCACTGGAGACACACAGTTATGCTCGGCAGGCTGAGCCATGGCATGTATAAAAGGAGGCTCTGCCGGCGTGTGCCTTGACTAGAGAATGTGAGATACCCAGGCTCTGCAGGCTGAGCCATGATATGTATAAAGAGCGGCTCTGCAGGCGCGCCTTGACTTGAGCATTGGAGCTACACAGGCTTTGCAGGCTGAGCAATGACATGCATAAAGGGTGCCTCTGCAGTCATGCGCCTTTTCTTGGGCATTGAAGATACACAGTTAGTTTATGCAGGCTAGGCCATGACATGTATAAAGGGCGGCTCTGCGGGATTGTGCCTTGACTTGGGCCTTTCAGATAAACAGGCTCTGCAGGCTGAGCCATGACATGTATAAAGGGCGGCTCTGCGGGATTGTGCCTTGACTTGGGCCTTTCAGATAAACAGGCTCTGCAGGCTGAGCCATGACATGTATAAAGGGAGGCTCTGCAGGATTGTGCCTTGACTTAGGCATTGGAGATACACAGTTAGCCTCTGCAGACTGAAACATGTAACATGTTATGGGAGGAGGCGACCCTGTCGTTTGTGGGGGGGGTGGGCGGGGCCATGAAATGGAAGGCTGTGCAGTCATCGTCCTAGGGCCTGAGTGCGCACTAGTCGCGATATGGGTAAAAAGTCGACTCAATAGGAACGTTGGGGTGTGGGTACACGGGTTGTTGGCAGGCAGTGGCATCATCGGACAGGTGAAGGGCGGCTCTGCAAAGCGCCAAGACGCAGAATACCCCACGTAGAAGCGAGGGGTGCGGCATCGGGGGCTGAGCAGGCCGGGGCATCACAGGTCATGTAAAGTGGGGCTTGCGTGGACATGATGGAAATAGCCCAAAGTTAAAGGGAACTCCAGAGCAATGAGACGTGGAACGAAGGCGTCGAAAGACACTGCCGAGAAAGACCGGCGCCGGGTGCTACAGTTTAACGGCAGCCCGGGCGGGCAGCTGTCGGGACGGCAGTGGCAGGGGCGGGTGGAGGGCACGGCTGATTGGGATCCATCTGGGGGACGTCCTGGGCGCCCTGGGGACTTTTAATAAGCGGGGGCGGGGGTACTCTTGTGATGGTTCAGGGCTTTACATTGAGAGCACACGTCGGCGAGTGCAAGGAAGCGGCTGCTGGCGGAGGCGAACCGACAGATGGGACGGGCGCCAGCGAGAACATAAACATTCCTAGCCATTCAGAGAGAACGTGAAATACGATAGGATAAAAGCCGGACACACAGAGGCGAACAAACAGCCACACAAAGAGGCGCATGCAAACAGGGAAGGGTGGCAGGGAAACCGACCCTTTGCAATTATAATATAATGCCAGCAACAGAACGACGACAAACAAACTCCAAGAAACCTCGAGAGAGAGAGAGATTAGAGAAATCAAGTGCAAAACAGGAGGACAAACCACAAGAAATACCATGCGCGAGAGATGGAGAGAAACGAAGTTGCAGAAGCAGGATGACAACAAACAGACAAACACCCAGCGCAAAGGAATGAGAGAAACCAAGAACCAGAAACAGAATGTCAACAAACACAGAGAAACACCAAGAGAGTGAGATAAGAGAGAACCCAGGGGCAGGAAAAGATTTACAACAAACATTGAGAAACACCAAGCGTGAGCGACTGAAAGAAACCAAGTGCAAGAAACAAAGATGACAACAAGCGCAGAGAAACACCAAGCGGAAGCGATTGAGAGAAACCAAGTGCCAGAAACAAGACGACAACAAAAAACGAGAAACGCCAATCAAAAGAGATTGAGAGAAACCAAGTGCCAGAAACAGGACAACAACAAACACTGGATAACACCAAACAAAAGAGATTGAGAGATACCAGGGGCCACAAACAGAATGGCAACAGAGAGAAACAGCAAGGGAGAGAGATTGTGAGAAAGCAAGAACCAGAAACAGAATGACAACAAACACTGAGAAACACCAAGTAAGCGGGAGAGAGAGAACAAAAGGGCACAAAATAGCATGACAGCAAAGAGAACAACCAAGCAAAAGAGAATGAAAGAAACCATTGGCCAGAAACAACTCACTGCAAATAACAATACACGGCAAGATATTGAGAGAAAGCAAAGCCCAGGAACAGGACGACAGCAAACAAACTCCAAAAAGCACCATTCCTGAGAGATTGAGAGAAATTAAGGCCTGGAAACAGAGCAACAACAAACAAAGAGACACGCGTGTGGTATTGAGAGAAACCACGTGCTAAACATGACACAAACTCTAAGAAACACTAAGTGAGAGAGAGGTTGAAAGAAATAAAGTGCCAGAAACAGGACAACAGTAAACATATACATGAAGGACCAAGGGAGAGTGATTGAGAGAAACTATGAGTAGGGGAAAAAACAGGGCGACTGAATCAAGGTGATAGTGAATGTTGTAGAGGAGACACCAACGTAACATAGTGGGCGCCCCCAAGTTTTAGTACTGAAATGTGTGGACACAGAGTCAAGAAATGAAGTACAATCTATCTTGGTGTGGACCAAGGACTATCTTAACAAAAAGTTGAACAGTTTGGAAACATCCGTCTAACACCATACATGCAGAGCACATTTGTTCGCCTCTCATCCAAGGAGTGCCCTTAACATTGAATGTCAGTTTTCATTTGATTATTTTTCAATGAAGATTTCTAAATGCACCTTGTCGTGCACCAGACCATGCAACCCCATTTGCTTGCCTACCAGTACCTCCTTAATTAGGGCATTGGGCAGTGGTGCATGCGTGCTCTGCCCGCCTTTCTGGCTGCACAAGGACCTGCCGCATTAGTGGAAAAGTCATTGGCAACCAATATCTCAACTGGCCCCAGCACAGCCGCACTGAACATCCGCGACCAGGAGTGGCCTGGGAGCCAAAAGAGGCCCTAGAAATCATTTTCAAAAAGTCCCCAAATTACACAATTTGGGCAAGCTCAACCCTTTCCCATGAGAAAATTTGGAAATAAACCAGACACAAGAGGCCCAGGATGCAGAGGCCCAGCGGGAAATCTCCAGAGTTCCCTACAGGCCAGTCCAACCTTGCTCGCTAGCGGTGACGATTATACTGGAAAAAAGAAACAAATACAATAAGAACAAAAAAATACAGAAAAATAAATATGTGGGGCTATGGGGTTAAAAGGTATGGTCGGGATAAAAGCATGGGGAAACAGGGTGCTTGGGGGAGCGGGGGCGGGCCCTGGTGTGCCTGGCCCACCAATTTATAACAACATTAGATTTTTGTTTTATTTGGTATTATTTCATACAGTGTTTTTTTAATTAGTTTAAATCACATGTAACCCTCGCTAGCCTGGCCTGTTCCCATTTGGCAGAGCTCAGTTGCCCTATAAACCAAGGCGAACATCGCAATTTGATGACGCCACTGCACATGTACAGTGACATCATACATGTGCAGTGGCGTACGTGCCCCATGTCATGTGTATAGGCGCGTTATAAATGCCATATCATATCATATCAATCATCTGTGTTCAAAGGCGAGAAGGACTCGATCCGACGCCCTCTTTGGATTAATTTCCTCCTCCATCACCCTCCTCCAGAGGAGACCATGAAGAAGAAGTATTGAGAGCCAGGGACAGAATTCGAGACCTGGAAAAAAAGGTAAATAACGAAATATAGAAAAGAGCAGAGGGACATAAATAGGGACACAATACGGGGATAGAGATAGAGAAAGCGGGAGCGAGGCCGTGAGAACAGGGGTGCAGCTAGAAAGCTTGAGAATAAGAGAGAGAGAGAGGTCATATGCAAAGAGAAAGAAAGAGTGCACACCTAAACAGAAGGTCGGCTGAAATGGAGGGAGGGTGTCAGAAAGGGGAGTGGCAGTTGCATGTAGCTCGCCGCAAAGCTTGCCAACACCCCTGCGCATGCCGCATCATGACCCATACACCGGGCTGGACCGGGAGCAAAACGATGCCCTGGAAACAATGTTAAAAGTGGTCCAATATTACACATTTTCAGCAAGCCCAACCCTTGTTCTATGTGAAATTTGAAAATAAAGTAGGTCACCACACAAAAGAGGCCCAGGCTGCAGAGGCCTACTGGGAAATCTACAGAGTTCCCTATAGGCCAGTCCACCCCAGCCCATACAATCAGATACCCCCTGGCTCTATCTCCACTTTGTCTACGGATGCCAATTTAGTCAACCCTGTGGGTGCATAGAAGGTGCGTGATGTTGCCCTTCACCCTCCCCCTTTCCAAATGCGAGGCAGAGGGTGTTATGTGGGGTGTTTTTATAGCACAGAGGTGCCATTTTCATATTCTCTTGGTGATATGGAGACCTGTGAAATATGCCGTTGGTTTGGTTACTAGAGGGAGAAGGAACAGGGCGTGTTTGCTGTTGAATCGATGCGTGCAGGTGTAGGCAGCCAGGCTCTCTCTGCTGTCATGTTGCCAGGCGAGTTGTAGAGAGGATACTTGGGCACGTGTGTATCCAGAAGAAAGCACCCGTTCTAGGTGTCCTTCTCCGTTTGCAGCATATGGCAAGGCTTACCATGGAACAGGAAGGCATGCAAAGGCTTAACGTCAAAACAAGACATTAAAAGGAATGAAAAGGGCAAACAAGGCACAACTTGCCCTGAAGTGGGGGGGGGGTTGACATTGCTAACCAGGTGTTTATCTGTCAATTGGTGCCAATGGTCCGTATTCCTGGGCAATTCTCCCAGAAGTCTACCCCCAAACTATTCTCAAACGGTGCACACCACCATAGACCAAAAAGGACTGCCCTCGCTCACCTGGTGTTGAACCGTCTCCATTACTTTGGTTCCAGAATGCCGCCAAAATCCCTGCAAGGGGTTCCTCGGGGCGGGGTGGATGAGATGAGTAGCAAGAGGAAATAAAGAGGTGTCAGGAAGATTCCTCAGCCCCCCCCTCCCCAAGCAGCGTTCACCATCCTTTGGCCTTAAGGGGGCGCTGCAGCTGTAGGAACGTAAAGAGAAGCACATTGACACTGACAATGTCTGACGAGTTAAATCACAAGAATCCCAGGGGGATTTGCTTTCTGATCTTTGCAGTTCTGATTATCTGTTAAACATCCAGGATTACAAGGTCAAGAATGCAAAGAAAAACACAATTAGATGAGGTCACTTCCGCCAGATGGAGGACAATCCGAGAGCTCGGTGTAAATGCAAGTAGGGCAGAATGTACTCAGTAGAGAAGCTGCACATGGGCAAAGTAAGTTAACGATGTATGGGGATGTGGGACTCACTCTTCCCAATATTGAAGCACTTTATGACCCTTGTAGCACGCAGTCATTGCTCTAACTAGTCTGCCCTCTACAACAACAAAACATGTTAAGTGCTGGTGCCTCCCATTTTTCAGTCATTTGGCTAGCGACCCACGACTGCCTGTCACTGTCTCTGCATTTTCCATTCCTGGCTTTCAGTTAACAGACCAATGCATTCTGGGAGTTGTAGTATTCATTCATTTCAATTGCTTGTCTTGACCATAAAGCCTAATACTGTGATATTCCAAAGGACAATATCTCACAAGGTGACAGAGAGGGCCTAGAATCACGTGGCCACCCACCCAATGGCAGGAAGGAATGTCATTGAAGCGGAGAGTGCAGCCTTCAGAGTTCAAGGCTGGTAAATGGGCAGACTGCAATGTCCCATTGGAGGTGATGGAGGAGGGATCCCATTTTCATTGGCCCTTGGGGTGATTCCAAAACAGATGGCCACCATTCAGCACTCATTCTTGGAAGGAGAATTGGGCTGAAACATGGACATTTCCCTCATTTATGCTAACACACTAATTGCTAGGATCTGCGATATCTAAAACTCGGGTCATGACCTCCATAGCTAACCAGTAATAGGCAGGCACCAATGTATAGATGATTCGCACGCGGGAAGGGCGCTCAGCAAATGAAGTAGGACAGCGAGCAAGAATAGAGATTCTCTCCCTGCAATTCCAGCCACTGAGGCCCTTCCCCGGCTGGCGCTATTTTTTATCATGTGGGGAGACAACAGGGAGCCTCTCCCTATCGCCTTACACCCTCCCCACCACCCAAAACAATCGAAACCTCATCCCCACCCCTCCATCTCTCTCCACTTGCCTACTAGACTGGAGCTGTGTGATGCAGTCCCGGCTCTCCCCCTGTCTCCCGGCCGCCAAAAAAGTACTGGTCCCTTTTTCCTATGGAGGTGGGCATCTCTCCCCTATCCCCCTCTGGAGATGATCTCTGGAGTACAAAAAATAAAGCCTTCACACCCTGGTTAAACCCCAGCGTGCAAATGGCTTTCAATTCCACTGCGCATGTCCGCCATGGGCAGTAACAGCCCACAGCCCTCGCTTTGCTTGGGCCTATCTTGGCATGGCCTGGCGGGCCGTTACCAGTCACGGCTGCCCCCCACAGCGGGGTGAAAGCTATATTCATGCATTCGTTTGTTAGGGATGTATGCTATGCTTCACAATTGCCCAGGCCTCTGCCAAGTACGGAAAAGGGTAGTTTTTTGGAGAAGGGAAGAAGTGTAATAAAATGTTACAGCTGCGTTAGGGAGGACACACCATTGAGGGCGGGGGTCATCTTCCCCAGCCATACCTATATTTGCAGTCCATTAGCCAAGAACACAGGTTTGCAACAGGTGGCTCTCCAGGTGCTTTGACCTGCAACTTCCATGATCCCTCACCATTGACTATGCTGGATAGGACTGGTGGGAGTTGTAGTTCAAAACATCTACGGAGCCAACAGTTTCAGAACTCTGGCCTAAGTGCTGCCTTAAGGTTAATTTAGAATTTTTGTAAAAATGCTGACCAAAGAGAAACGTTGGAATATTGTCTAGTTCATTGTCCAAATTTAGTCATCTTCCGAAAAAAATGTTTTGGAAATTATTTTGAAGACCAAAATGTGTATATTCAAAAGAATAAGTGGCAATGTATTTTTTCATCTACATCATTAGGCATCAAAATAGCTACTTTGCAATTTTCGGATGCAATTTCTTCTTTTTAGTACTATTTAATTCAATTGAATTAATTCTATATTTTTGTACATTATTATTGTAATAATTGGACAATGTATATCCTTATCTTGACTATGAAAGAAATGTTATCAATTGTAGTGTTTTGATATTTTGGTACTGTGTAACATTTGAAAGGTTGATTTTATTAACCATAAAAATAAAATAAAAAATAAAACAAAAAAAAAATTATTTAGAATTGACATTCCTTTGTATGGAAGCCCTTCGCCTTCTTTAGTGCTAGTTTAAAAAAATATATATATGTGTAATATATGTGTATATATATATATATATATATATATATATATATATATATATATATATATATATATATATATATATATATATAATAAATATATATATATATATATAGCTCCACCTCGAGT
Source organism: Ambystoma mexicanum (assembly GCF_040938575.1). Taxonomy (NCBI): domain Eukaryota; kingdom Metazoa; phylum Chordata; class Amphibia; order Caudata; family Ambystomatidae; genus Ambystoma; species Ambystoma mexicanum. The sequence continues at coordinate 195,727,340 of NC_090938.1, forward strand.
GTTCCAGGGCATTGTGAGAGAGAAACATACAGAGCTTCCAGAATTTGTTAGGAATCACAGTGAGGGCCATGCATCCACGTGTCTCAGCATGGCAGTAGAATGGATTGTGCATCTAGGGGTACCTGGCAATCTTACCATTTATTATAATTGCTCTTTTATAACACACTTATTATCAGAGATTGGTTTCTAAGGCGAGACCTGGTTTCGAACCTTTGTTGCTATGCATTATCTTGCTTCCAAGACAAACACATTGCCCCTGAGCTATCCTCCTGCCCCTTCACATCAAAATGGGGCATAGAAACACCCTGAGGCTGTTTCCTCCATCCCCTGCTGCTCAAAGGGACCCCATAAGTCTCTGGTTTTACTTTGATGTTTTCAGCTTTCAGTCATGTGCTTTTTAGTTTTGGTTCATGTGCGGTGCAATAGCCACATGTCAGCATGGTCTTTTCGCTGGCGTTTCTGGGGCCATGCATGTTCCCCATGAATATGCCCAGGGCTACATGCTTGTGTTGTGTACATTCTTCTCACAAATGTATAATTGAAAACGGTCATTTTTGGCTGCAAAAACAGTTGTCTAAAATGTAAAAGGTTTTTGCAATTATCGAGAAACCTCTGGTTTAATGCCAGCTTTCTCCCTAAATGTGCCTTAAACCACTGGATTTCTAGGTAATTCAGCACCCAAGCACTCATTCCTTAATTAAATTACTTATCTTGTCCCAGTTTATTTTGTATTTTATTGTTATACTTTATAGAAAATTGCAATCTATCAATGTTTTATTGTTTAAAATATCTGAATGGGTAATGTCTTTGCATATCTATCAATGTTTTATTGTTTAAAATATCTGAATGAGTAATGTCTTTGCATATAGAACATACACAACTGTTAGCTTTGCCACTGCTTGTTTGAGATGTCAGCTTTTTGGAATGGTTTCTTTGCTGCCAAGACCCTCACGTGTAAGTGCATTGATTGGGGTGTTGGCCTTCTTTTCAGGCCCATACACAACCATCATATTTCCTATGTGCACACACACACTGTGGCCCGCCAAGATGGCAGAAATGTTGCTATATAAGCCCATACATTACATAGAAACTTGGGCACATAGACAAGAAAGATGCTTCAGCTTAACTTGCATTTTGTTGTATTTCTTTTGTACCCCAGTTTGGGTGCGTTTTTACGGGTCCACCCACTTTTTTGCAGTAAAAAATGAGCGTGCCCAATCCGCAGAAGTTAGTGCCACCTTACTCCTCAACTAGTGCCCCCAACACTCTGATCATGACAATGGGTTTTTCTTATGGCTGCACCCACTATTTTACAGTAACCATAGTACTCCATAGAGACTTATTTAATTTAATTTTATTGACTTTAGAGAGTGACTTTCGCCAAAAAGCAGTACAATCCAAAGAAAATGTAAACACGTGTAAAAACAGAAGAGGGGAAAAGCAAGCAGAATTAACTGTCAATAGAAGATGAAAGTTCAGTGTTTAAGTTTGATTGGAAAATACAAAGAGATGTGAAAGAGCGAAGTGAGAGGGGAAGTGAGTTCCAATGTTTAGGGGCTAGAAGAGCAAAGAAACGGAAACGAGAAGCAGCACAGGGGGTTTGGGGACTGATAAGAGAAATACATTCTCTGATCTGAGAGAACGAGAAATAACATAGGATGAGGGTAATGAAGAAAGATAAGGCAGAGCCAAGCCAGAGGTACATTTGAAGACAATTGAGAGAAAGTGATAGAGGAGATGTGATTCAAAAGGGAGCAGTGAAATAGAGAGTAGAGAAGATGTAATAGAAGAACGAGCGAGTAAACAAAAAAAGAAGACAAATCGAGGACTTACAAACAGACTGAAGGGAAGAAGATGTGAGGCTGGGCGAGCAAGCAACAGAGATGAGCAGTAATCAGTGCAACAAAAAAACAAGAGAAACAGAAGATGTTTCATGCCATGAAAAGGGAGGTAGGGGCGAGCACGGCTAATGTTGAAAAGTGCCTAATGGCAAGAACGAGGAATGGAAGAGACGTGAAGTGAGAACGAGAGAGAAGGATCGAAAGTAGCACCCAAGTTACACGCGGATGGTGAAAAATGAAGGGAAGATGGAGGAAAAGAGAGAGACACAGGTGGAAGGATAGAGGGGAATAGAGGCAGGAAAGAACAGAACCTCAGCTTTAGAAGGACTGAGGTGGAGAAAATGAGAAGACATCCAGTTTTGAACAGCTGGAAGACAGTTTGAAAAGCCCAAAGCAGAGTCGAAGGAGAAAAAGATCTGAGTGTCATTTGCGTACAGGTGAATATGCTGGTGTCACCTTGCACCTCATTTAGTGGCTCCCACCCCCTGATCATGACAGTTACACTGCAGAGCCAAAACTCATTCCAAGGAAAGAGGATGACTAAACATTGCTGTATGGCGCGCACTCCCTGGCTACTTTGGCTAGCCGCATGCAGGATGTGGCTTTATGGATCGGGCGTGTCACTTGCAGATCACGTCATCACGTCACCGTGGTAACATCACAGGGAAGGGCCGAAAGGAAGGGAACTGGTTCGTAAACGGCCTTAGCTCATAATGCCCCCTCATATTGAATGAATGCACACAGGGGGCATTTACACATATAACAGATTCCTCCACTAATCATGACCAAACCTGGGTCCTCTGCCTGCGCCCTTGTTCGAGGTGTAGTTTTTCATTACCCAATATTATTATTATTATTATTATTATTATTATTATTATTATTAATCATAGTAACGTCAGCTTTTAACATCGTTCTTAATGCCACATTCCCAAGCAATGTAATAATAGCCGTTATTATTAGCCAATTCAATGGTACTCAATTTATTGACATCAGAAGGGTGTAGGGCTGAGTCGAGCCTAGCGGCAGTAGCATTTATGAAGTGCAGGTTGTCCACCTTGACTACAAATCCCAGAATGCAAAGAAAAAAGACAGGACTGGGCACGCTACTCACAGTGGAGAGTGGAAAATGTGCGGTCTCTGCACCATTGCAAGACCCTCGTGCTCCCCGAAACGCTCATGCAAAGAGGTTGCATGGCTGGCAAGTGCACCCTTGCTTCTGCTGATTACCTTTTGAGACAAGAAGGCCTGTATTTGCCGATCAATGGGTTCTGGCTGGCGAGTAGGGAATAGCCTTCTCCAGAAGCTAAAGAGCCCCTACATGAGTGTCAGCTCACAGTCCCCTTACCTCGAGCAGCCTTCAGAGTCTGAGATCATCATTTACGTTTTTACTGGATTGAGCTTCTCTCAACTTGACCGGAAATTGGCTATTCCAGCCAAGCACAGAGTCAGAGACTAAGGTCGTGATTCTGGCCCCGGGTGAAGAGATGAATACGTAAAGCATTTGTGTGTGGCATAGTGGAAGCCTACACGTCACAAGTTCGAATCCTTCTGCAGGGCAATCTTAGCCTTTCATCCTTCTGAGGTCAATAAACCAAATACCTTTCAAAGTGGGTAATAATACCTGTTAATGCATTAAGTCTGGAGGAGTCTAGCAAGAAGCACTATACAAGAACACAATATTAGTAGTGAGATTCTTTTTTTGGAATAAAAAAACCTGTGAATCTAAACATGTGGATTTCCACATATGCCAGAGGGACCTGAGAATCCATGAACCAAGGGCCACAGCAATGTAGGAACCCAGGACATGCCACATCAATGTTAGAGTGACAACACCCGCAAATCCAGCGGCTTAAGAGCCCAGTGAGAGGGACATCCAGTGATGTTGGAGTCAGGAAACATGGAATCCAGAGGCATTGTTCTCCAGAGGCATTGGAATCCAGAGGCATTGCTATCCGGAGGCATTGGAATCCACAGACATTGCTATCCAGATGCATTGGAATCCAGAGGCATCTGAATCCAGAGGCATTGCTATCCAGAGGCATTGGAATCCAGAGGCATCTGAATCCAGAGGCATTGCTAATCAGAGGCATTGGAATCCTGAGGAATTGCTATCCAGAGAGATTGGAATCCAGATATGCAAAATTCCATAGACCAGCAATCCAGAGCCCCAACGTTTCAGGGATAGAGTCAGATGGGAATTCATAGATCTGGAAATGCAGAAACAGAAGAATCCTTAATTAAGGGAATCTAGGCGTTCAGGTAGATTGTATGTTATATTATCTTGCATTTGTATACCAGCTACTGCCATAGTCCATGACATTGAAGCACTTTTGCCTGTCAGAGAGGCAAAGGAGGAGTCTGACAGAACATTCAGTAGCGGTAGGTAGGGAGGAGCAAAGTCAAAGTAGATAGAAGCAACTCACCACAGAAAAGGGGCTACAGAAAAGCAGGACCCCCAAACACCTGACATCCCAGCTTTCAAGGTCAGATCCAGAGAAAACCTCAGTACGTAAAGATATGCTGATTGTTATAGATACCAATCTCTAAGCCGCACCATCAGGCTGAACATGTCTTTGCGCAGGAGTTCTGTCACAGCAGAGCCAGCCAATAGGGTTTCTAGAATGGAACTCCTAGCTCGTATGGCAAATCTTAAAAGTTACCAAGTTTTGGAAAACGCGGGGCTTCTCTTCGCTCTCCTGCCTCTCTCACAGTTTGGGGCACCCCTCAGCTCCACTGCCAATGTGTTGGGTAGGATACACCCGGAATGGCAACCTTGTGATGTATCAACAATGTGATCAGCCACATTTCTCTAATGAAGAATAAAGGCATGCCTATAACTCTCGCTGACGACATAAAGCATCTTGGCAGTGCCATCTATGCCCGAAACCCGCCATTGTCGCACTGTTGGGTTCCACACTTGTTTGCCAGCATGTGAGCCTAGTGCGATCCCAGGATTCTACACTGTACACATCCTGCCTGTCTGTCATATGTCATTTCATGCCAAGACTGCCTTGTAATGGCCCATCTGTGATACTGTACCTAGCAATATTAATAAAACACACAGGCACCGGTAGCCTACGGCAGGAAAACAAAACGTATATCTGGAAATGACATGGTGCATTCAATGCTGAGAGCTGTGATGCAGGAAGGACAGGGGATATTACATTGAAGAAAGATGAAGATCTTCATTTCAGCCCAGGACGTCATTTCCTGTACCTCAGTTGGAATGAACCAAATCAACTGTGTTGCTTATGGCAGGATCTAACAACACGTGTCCTGTGACGGAGTAGGGCCCGTCCATAGCTGCTGTCTGGATCCACACAATTCAAAATTAACTGAACCAATACCCACAAAGTGTCCTGTTTTTTGACTTATGTGAACGAGTTGATTAGATCAAAGGTTGGCCCAATAGATTGCCCTTGGTTCTCGACTGTACCAAACAAGATAGGTCAAGTTTCTGTACTAACCAAGGTGATATGTGCTCTAATTAGGGAAACCTAAGCCATATATTGCAGTTCTAGACCAGTGGCATTCAAACGTTTTCATACTGAGCTCACACTTGAGTACAAATATTGTTTCTGACCCCACCTCCCCACATAGGGAGTAGCCCTCCTTTGGGGCTCAAAGGATGTCCAGGGAGGCCACAGTCTCTTTGAAAAAGGATTAAAGTGACTTCTTTTAAAGTGAAGTATAAGAAGTAGAACATATGCATACAATTTATATTACACTTATCTTAATTCCTTTTTAAAGAGTCTGTGGCCCCCCCCTTGACATCCTTTGGGCCCCCTGGGGGATGGGGGGGGGGAGCAGTCCCCACTTTGAAGACCACTGTTCTAGGCTAATAGAAACATACTTGTGCTATGGTTCAAACAAGCTATATTCTACATCTAGACTATAATAAACCGACTATGTCTGAACTAATCTACATAATATGTGACCTGAACTAACCTTTTCAAATTGTGTTCTAGTTCTTGACTAATGTAGACAAGATTATTTCAGGTTCTAAACAAACGAACACATTATTGTCTGATCCTATCTTAATTTAGCACACTGTGTTCTGGTTATGGATCCAAAAACTAGCTGTATCCTGATTCAAGACTATGCTACACACACTGTGTAGTGGTAATGGTCTAACATCAACAAACATATTGTTGCTTCTCAACCAACCAAGGCAATCTCTGTTATGGGCTAACCTACCTTGCAGGTATGCTATTTATAAACTACCTTTTACTCGCTGTGTCCTGATACTCGACTATTAACCCTAACAAGTTATATCCTTGATCTTATCCAAATAAGATCTGTCCTGGTCCTAGACTAACACAAGCAATATGTGTTGTGTTCTGCCCTAGCCAGAATTGATTGTGTCTGTATTCTAGACTAATCCAAATTTACAATGCAATAATCCTAGTACAACACACACAAGATTTGCTCTGGTTCTAGATTAACCTGAACAAGCTATGTTCTGGTTCTTCCCTATCCTGACAAAAGATATGTTGTGGTATGAACTCCCACACATGTCACCGTAAGGGAGGGAGTTTTAATGGTTTCAATAAACGTTTCAAAAGAAAGATTGACACTTGGGGTCTGAGGATGGGAAAACATGTTTGATGGTATAATAAAAGTCCAAAGATGTGAGACCTAATGGATGTGGCCTGGAGCCTAAACTTGTGAATTGGGTTTCAATGGTGTAAAGGGATTTATATTGACATAAGTTCAATGATGTAAGTAATGTTTTAAGAATGCACATGGAGGTCTAAGGTTCTTAACCTTCTGATTAAGGTGAATCATTTGGATGAGTGTGAGGTTGAACATCAATTTGATTTATCATTTCCATGATTAAGGAATCAATCTTGTGCACAGATTTGTATGATATCAATAACAATTTAAGACATATTTATTGTGTTCTGCCTATCACACATCTAGATTTGTGAGCAAAGATTCTAATTCCGTGAAAAAAATTGTTAGCCTCGTAGTGATAGTTCTTAGTCCGCAAACAATAATACTTGTCTGTGGATAATGATTCTATGCCCATGAGGTATAATTCTAGGGATGCCAATAAATAACCATGGCTGATAATAATGGTTAAGAGTCTTTAAAGAATAATTCTTTGTGAAAAACAAATTATTCTAGATCTGTAAATAATGATTCATTTTCTGTAACAAATGATTATAAAGTTCTTAATGAAATGTGCTGGAGACATAATAATGCATTTAGATCTTTGAGTAATATTTGGTAAAACCTTCTACCCAAGAGCTGCAGCCCTTTCCGTATTGCCTTGGTCTTGGTCTTTCGATTAGAAATGCCAGCCGGCACTAAAACAACACCCTCCTTATGCAGATACATAATCAGAATAAGTCTAGAGAGGGGAAGCAATTCATCCCTTCCAGAAGTAGTATGCACTATATGCTCCTCAATCTGAGTGGTCCTTGGTCTAGACCCAAGCCCTTCGTGTTTCCTTTTCTTTTCTGCTTGAAAGTACAAAGCCCCAAAGACACCTGCAGGCACTGGTGTTAGCTCAGTCACTCCACCTTGTTACTGTAAGTGTGTAGATCAGTCCTGTGGTCATCAGAAGGTAACACTAAGGTGAGATTAGTGTCTTATCATGCATGCTCCCTGTGTTACCCCAGTGGTACTAGCCAATCTGCAGGCAAATATGTCCTGCATTATCTGTATTTTTACAGCTGGCGGTAATCTCCCAGAAATATTTACAGCCACAGCTAATTGCAAACCAGTAGTATATAGCAACATGGAAATGCTAATTAAATTACAACCTGGCAAAGAGGTAATCACAGTATGGGTATGGTCAGCTGTATGTCTTACATAAGTATTACCACTCAGCGGGGGATGCAAGGACCAATCGGCTCATTCCAAACGTGGGCTGAAACTGCCACGTCGCTTGCTCCCATTCTCCATTTTCTGGCTCACTGGTCCCACTGGAAATGTCCTCCCTTCTTTAACCTTCTCCACCCCTCTCATAGACACCCCCCCATCCACAACTACACCCTACCCAAATTACTTATCTGCCTCCCTTTGGCAGTCGCTATCACTCACTTGCCTGGAAAATGGCCACCAGAGAAATAGAGATGGCACAACATTTAGACCCCTTATCCTTTTTTGCCATGGCAGCCATTTTCTTTTGAAGTTTTTGTAATTTTTTGCCGCTTAAAATTACTGCTTAAATAGTCTATAACTAATGATTCCAGTTCTTTGGATGATGAACTGCCTGTGAATCCGGATTGTTTACATTTTAAAAATCTATAAATAACATTGCTATGTCCTATTAGCACCCGCGGGAGTGGGGAGACAGCCAATCACCTCCCTCCAGTGCGGTACCAAATCCTTTAATGAACACCAGCATTTGAAAGGAGCCGGTCAATGCTCCTCAAGCACTGAGCTCAACAGTTCTCACGCACATTGGTCCACATGTTCCCCACGACTGCCCACTCCTCTGTTCTCCCCACCTACAGCAACTGGCAAATTTACATACCAGAATCACCTCCAATCTCCGCCAAGCTGCCTCTTACTTTCCATAAGCTCCTATGGAAGGCAAGTGTGGACTTGCTTCAACATTCCTCTCACATTTCCATGGGAATTATCTTTGGCGGACTGAGAATTGCTTCACCTTGGGTTGTTACAGCATTACAGCAGCATTACAGCAGGCTGTTAGCCCTCACATATGCTGTAATACTATAACTATGAACATGCTTTTCATGTTTATCTGTGATCAGTGGTTTTAAGTGGGGGATAATCATTCCAGATATCTAGATATCACACATCTATGTATGTGAATGCCAAACCTACACTTAGGAATTCACATTCCTAGTCTGTAGAATACAACTTTTGTGTTATTTTGTGATATTAAATATATTAATCATAATTGTTGATGTTTTTTAACTGTGATTTACAGTTTGTAATTAATCATTGTAGGTCTGTAGAAATGTAGTTCACATTTAATAATAATCATAGCTGCTAGGTAATAGGGGGCTTCTTAATTATATCTTTAGTCCTGTGATTATTGCTCACAGGTCTGTAGGTTATTATTCTCTGACTCTAGATAATGATTCCTGATCTGTGAGAAATTAATTTTATTTTTCTGGAATGCTTTAATGCCCATGCCTAATGACTGGATATCAACAAATGGTTGTCGTAGGTCTGCACATCACAATTCCTCGTCTATTAGGACAAACAATTAACGTTATGCCTATTAGTAATGATTCCCGGTCAGTGGATAATGGTTTAATAATTGTACATGATGAGCGTGCGTGCGTGTGTGCATGTGTGTTTGTGATAAGTAACACTTTTTGAATTTTGATCTCTGTGTAATATTTAAATAATTCCAGGACTGTGATAATGAATGTTATGCTATGGATTAATATGTGACAAATTGTTCTGTATCTTTGACTAGTTTTGATTCTATATCTAGCTTCTTGGTCTGTGAATTCATATTCCATATGGGTGAAAAATGACTTTCAGTCATTGAATAGTGATTTATTGTCTGACAATAATATTAGATCTGTGGATCAAATGCTAGTTCTCTGTCTCGTGAGACATCAAATAATGGTTGCAGTGCACTTTTATCATCCCAGGTCTATAATGAATGATTTTTCTTGACAATGATTCTTGATATAAGAATAAGAAAGTTAGTGCTTCCTTTAATAATGTTTCTAATTTGATCTTTGACAATCCTGCCACAGTAATCTTTGGTCTTTGAAAATGATTTTCGTGTCAGATAATAGGAAATATAGCACAGTGAATATTTACTCTATGCATGTGATGGATCCTGTTCTGCATTTATTGATATCAGACCTATGTAAATGAGACCGCATAGTGATACAGCTGTTTGCAGTCTGGGACTTGGCAATCGGTCAGTCATCAATGAATCAAGGTCTTTGGATATTTTGTCCAGGCCTCTGGATTATAATATCGTCTTTATGTATGTGAACGATTGTAAGTGTCATCATGATTCCACATACTTAATACAGTTTCTATGTCTCGAGAAAATTATTATATGCCTGAGAATATTAACACTTGGTGGAAGAATAAGGATTTTAGTGAGGTGAATAATTATTCTATGTCTGCACATTATAGGAATCACGGTTTTGATTAAAGATTGTAGATCTCTTGAGAACGATTCCAGGTCTGTTTTTAGTGGTGAGTTTAGGTTATTTCAAGACTGTAAATAATGACTGTAGGCCCCCATCTTTTGCCCTGTTTCAAATTCTTGTTTACTCATAAATGATTATTCTGTGTATTTTAATATTAAATGTACACAGCAATACTGTGAACAATTATTGTTGTTCTGTGAATAGCGATTAGACTTCCCTAAATATTGTTGTGCGGTGAGCCAGACAAAATATTCTGACTTCAAATGTTCATGATGCAGATTGGTTTATTCAAATAATAAGAAAAATGCCCATCTTGTCCAATCGCTATGAAGGTAATTTTCCTAGCCTTTTAAACAAAAACTAAGGGTGCTTGTCAAAGTCCAAAATCAAATAGTACTGAGTGCAAATTCCTGGTTACTAACTGGCCCTACCACTTTAGAAAATTTAACTAGAAGCAAAGGAGCCTCGCACGGTTCTAGGACACATATTCGAAAACAAAAGGATTGAATGCCTTTTTTCGACGCCAAAAGGATAAAAAAAAAAGAGTCGAATTTATTTATTTATTTATTTTTATATGGGGGGTTCCCCCATAATCCCCCGTTTTCTCTTTTAAAAAAACTTTTTTTACATACAAAACTAAAAAAAATATAAATAAATAAATAAAAAGCATTCAACCCTTTTTTTTTCGATCCTTTTGGATTCGAAAAAAAGGTCATTCGATCCTTTTATTTCGATACTTTGACTGGACACCGCCTAGCACAATAGCCTTTGAATGGACTACTGCCTGACTTCTTCTCGTCGAAGACCTATCATTAGTCTCAGAGTTCCTTTAGAATGTCTTTAAACAGTTCACAGCATTAGTAAACAATTTGTCAGATAAAATTATAAATGTGTTCTTATTATATGTTTTTCAGCTTTTTGCAACTAGTTAAATCCCTCCAGGTTCACTTCAGCTTTTTACCAGTGGTTAAATCCCTCCAGGATTATGTTGGATACAGTTTGCTGCATCCTCGTGTCTGGGACTCCACCAAAGTCATGTGGCTCTTTTGGTAGTTATTGGTTCTCAGTCCATGCTTTCCTGGCCTTGGTAATAAACACTCATATCCCTTTTGCACTCTTGTTCACAGGGCGTGTGCCCATGAGATTCTCTTAGCTTCTTGTACTGTAGGTGACTTCTCCAGCCATGCTATACAGTTTTCCTATCTTATACCCTCTGGTTTACTTGGGCGTGGAGCCCTTGCATTCTTTCATACTTTCGTACTGTTGGGGCCTCTCTAACCAAGATATGCAGAACTCTTATCTCTCTCACTCGGGTTTACTTGGAACTTGTGCCTGTTCCGTTACCTTAGCCTCTCGTAACCTGGACGGCTTCGGCAGTCTGTGACCCTAAACTTTACAGCCATCACTGGCATCCTCATGGGGAGACCGTTCACTTTCCTGTTTGTGCTCTCCTCGTCAGTACCGGCACTTCCTTTGTGGAGCTCGCTTGCTCGGGCTCCTTTCTTTCTCATTCTCTCGGTGTCAGTTGATGGGTGCCAGTCCCACCACTGTTCTCTAGTGGTCGCGTCACCGGGGAAGATGGTTTGCATCCCGTCGTCATTCCGCTCCTGACCGGAGCCTTTTGCTCAGTCCGAGCACCCACTTCGTAGTCTCCAGCTAGCGGGTCCTGCTTCAGCTATGCGACCGCTGGCTCTGCGGCTTTGCATAGCTCAGCCCCTCCAGAACATATTCTCAGGGGATCGTCTCTGTGTATAAGGGATTCTCCTCCCTCCGTCAGAGTCGCACACTGTGTTGGCGGTATCTCTCCATTCACAGATCTTACTCTCTTTAAATACATCATCACTATCGGAAAAGGTGTGTCCTTCTTCCATGACTGCGACATTCAGATGAAACTCAGCATTACCTGAAGCCAACAGGGTGGAAGGAGGATCACTGGTACTTGTAGTCAAAACATGAGAACAAACAGTTTAACAGTTTTTCGAAGTCCCATGTATGCCGACAATGTAGTCTGTTCAGGGAGGTCTTCATTGGACTGGGAGTCCTTGTCCCTGAGAAGGGAGACACTCCCAGTGAGGTCCCACTTGCCCAGAACCCTAGAGAGGGTCATGCGTAGTGGGCTCACAGGAGGTGGCTCCCCGCTGTTGAAAAGGGACGAATTGAACAGTAGGAATAAAAATGATTATTTTGTGATTGATAACTGAAGCCCTCGAAATTATGTAGGTCCGTATTAATGCTACCATGTCAGTGTACAATTCGGTCAGGTTGCTCTAGTAAAAACTTAACATCTATATAACCAAGGTATGTGCAATTGTTACTCAGCAACCAAACCCTAGTATTATGTGCCTGTAAGTGATGTCTGTGTCTAATTATGAAAGAACTGTGCACAATAATGTCTTGTTCTTTGAGAGTTAATTCAATGCATGCGGCTAATAATTTCCAGACTGCAAATGATACAACTGTGCCTATGGATGTCGAATTTCAGACTGTGGTACAAACATGAAGGTTTTAAAATTTTGAATGAAGGTCTGTGGAAAAATAATTTATCTACATCTAAGAAAAATTATTTGTGGGGTGCGAAGTGGGTTTGTAGATCAGTCAACAAAGATTCTGGCACTGTTAATGTTTATTCTAAACAGGACTCATGATTTTATATCTGTGAATAATTATTTATGTTTTTGAATAATGAGGCCTACTTCATAAATAATGGATCTCTGTATGCCAATAATAGTTTTCTATCTGTGACTATGATTGTGAGCCTGTGAATAATGACTTAATGTCTGTAAATTAAGAATGCAGATGTGTATAAGGGGCTGGAAATTAATTCAAGGTATGTTAATAGGGTTTAATAGTTCTTGTAGGTCTGTGACTAACACTTGGATTCTCTGTAAAACTATTTAATTTCAATTCTGTCAAGCCCACTGGCGGTATTAACACAACTTCAACCTAACCACAGAAGCCAAATGGAAGTCAACACTCCACCCTAGGTTGGCACGGCTTCCTGGTTTTTGAAATAACAAGGCACCACGTGGCCGCGATTGGTGGGAAGAGGGTTAGAGAAAGGTTGTGGATAGGTTGGGGAAATTAGGAACACCGGAAAGAGGTTAAGGGAAAATGTGATCGATAGGTAGGGGGAGTAAGGGAAACACATGCATACTTAAATCCTATAAACCTAACCTAAGCATGCATAATCAGTCCTCTCACACTCTCTGTGCATTTTCTGACCCCTATTAACCACCTGAAAACCTCTAAACCCCTCCATAATCAGAGGCATCTACTCACGTGCCACGCCCCTATCATCCTATCATCCCGTGTAAACTCATGTATTCAGCCCCAGCACGACCAGAGGCAGATGACTGCAGTGACAAGGTACAACACATATAAGCACATAACCTCATTGAGAGGCAGAAGCAAGTAACACAAAACACTTGTGGCACGTTACAACAGAGAAGCATGATAATGGATTAGCCGCAACACTGACTTTCTGCCATATACTCTCTCCATGAATTATGCCTCTGTGTGGTGCATATCAGCGACAATTTTGATGTCCAAGAGTTCATGCAAGTTCCTTAGCGGTCCCCATATAGTCTATATCCCCCTCACACGTTACATCCTGTCATAGATATGTAAATGTCAACTTAGTACTTATCTCATGCCTGGTGAACCATCCACGGTATCCCCAGACTGTCAAGAATAAGCATTGCACAAAACCACCAGTCTGCAACCTCTACATCAGGAAGTGGAATTAGGGTGAGCCGGTCTCTGCACTGGCAGCATGAGCCGATCTCCGTGCTAGCAACAACGGAACAAAATAGGAGCGAACGACTCAGAAGCACGCCATTGCTGTGCCACACCCCGGCTGCCTCGCAAACTCTCCACGTCTGCAATGTCCTGCTCTCGGCCCGTACCTGCATGATTGCTAATCACCAGCAAGCAGCACAGGCCAAGGCGGGTTAAGAAGCCATCAAGTCAGCCTCCTCCCATGTGTCCCATCACGTGCCTGCCAACCAGCCTGATGGGAAATGTAGTTCCCCAGGAAAATACAGCCCCTGCAGGCTGGTCCTGTTGGATCTGTACTCCAGACTCCCGGCACAGCACACCACTCCAGCACTCCACCTCCCAATCCTTACAAATTCATTCATTTTATAGATCTGTGAAATGTTAGTTCACATCACTAAATATTGATGATTGTGGATTTAATAATGAGTCAAGTGTTACAGAAAACTTTCCCAGGTTTAATCACTATAATTGTGGGCTTGGGGACATGCATTATCTTTCTGTTTGTAGCTAATAAAAATATATATATTTTATAACTGCTTATGATAATTCTGTGTCTCTATCCTGAATATTTGAATACAGATTTTATATCTGGGAATATTGGAAGAAGCCTGTTAATAATGGATTCATATTTTTGCTTATTATTTGCCTGTGAGTTGATATTGACTCCTGCTCTGTTTATAGGTTTTGCAGTGATTATCTACGGGCTCTGAACATCAACACAATGACTCCAAAAAATTATGATGTTTCTGATATTGAATTTTATTTATTCATCTGTAAATTATGTTTGCTGGCATGTACATGGAGATTCACAATCTAATAGTAATAGTTCTCAGTGTGTGATTTGTTATCCTTGGGTTGTGCCAAATTATCTCACGTTTGTGAATATTGATTACAATCTATGAAAACTAATTGAAGGCCAGGGCATAACATTCTCTGGACTAATGCAAATAATGTTATTCCTTCTAATTAAACTTGTCATTAATGAAAAGGTGATATTCAAAGTACATATTAACCGAGAAGTCAAATTGATGTCTTTGAATTATGATTTTAGGTCTATGAATCAAAATCCCAAATCTACTGATAATCATTCATATGCTTACGTACTGGTGTAGCTATATAGATATCAATTCTTGTTGTATCAATCATGCTCAAAAGTCTCTGAATAATGATTTAGTAGAAACTGTAAAATATGGCTCCTTGGAGGTCAGTTTTGGGAATAAGGGTTTCAGGATTTTGACTAAGGATTCTTGTCCTGTGATGTCTTGATTGGGAAGCAATTCTGCATCTCTGCTCAACTGATGTTTGCCCTTTTGTCAATTGTCCTGTGTGTTAAAATGATTTAAAATCCGCAAATAGGATTCTAGGTGTGTAAATGATAAATCTTTATTCTAGGTCTGTGATTTAACTTCTGGGAGCAAGCATTGCAGGCTTGTTGTAATGTAGACAGTGGGAGGGTTATGGTTGTGCACAGATTTGCAAATGCTGCTTTTGCTCTAATTCTCCACATTATAATAAAGTGTCTGTAAAATGCTTCCTGATGTTCAAATAATTATTGAATGTTAGGGAATAGGATATCAATGTGTGTGGTTATTATTGGTCTGCCATGATGCGAGGTCAGTGTTTCTAGGTGTGCATAGCCACATACTTGTTGCATTTTAAAAACAATAATAATCTGTTTGATGGCTTTAAAGTTTATTTGATTGATTGTGTCAGCATGGGTTTTGATGAAATGGACTGAATATGAATTCTAAGGCTGTTACTAATCATGACATCGTTTAATATATATTGAAATTATTTATTTTTTGGCATTTAAACATAACACATTTTTGTAGCGTCATATTTCATAATAAACATTGCAGATTCTTTAAATATTAGTTCAGGAATATGTGTTTCATAGTTTTAAATTGTCAAATTGTGGTGTACGATCTACTAACAATAATTCAGGACTGTAAATGTGGATCTCTAGTCCACTAATAACAAATATTGCTCTCTAAAAATATTCTATGAGTTATGATTTACACATGATGATTTTACCTTATATCATTATGGCTTTATTTATTTATTTATTCGTATATAAGCTAAGCTTTATTTGACATCTGTCTGTGATTTGTGTTTTCTGAAAGGTGATTTATGGCCGGCTATAGACCAATCTAGGTGTGATCTGGCTAATTCATGGCCGAAGGTTGATGTATCCTTGATAATTATGACTTCCAGTGTTTGGATTGTGATTTAGGGTGTGCGCGCTAGAGCATTGCTGCTATGCATTATGCACTGTGAATTATTGCTCATGCTACGTTGATTCATTTATGGACTCCAAAGTCTTAAGACGGCCGAGGGATGTCCCGGGTTACTCAGAGGATATGGAGCCAGTCAAAACCAGACAAATAGTGCAAGTCGACAGAGTTCAAAGCAAAGCCCAGCTTTACCGGCATCCAGGATAAAGCAGGGACAGCATACAAGCTTCAAAATCTCTGAGCTCTCAGTTAATTCAATACAAAACAATGGATTAAAAACTCAAAATTTGTCAGTGCTGATGTTAAAACATAATGGGCCTCATTACGAGTATGGCAGTAAGGCAACACCGGCACTGTTGCTACCGTACCACCATACTACGAGTTGTACTCACGGGTCTAGCTCTGCCTGCCAGGTCTGACCAGGTGGGCAGCGTGGCTCCGGCGAGCACAACTCGTGGATGCGCCCGCACCGGTGCATCCAAACTCCTCATTCCCATTCAGCCCTAAGGGGTCGAATGGGGAGTCCCTTATTGCCGGCACCCGCGAATGGGCAATTACCGGGTCAGACAACCTCAGCATGACCTAGTAATTGCCCATTTGCGGGTGCCGGTAAAATCACGGGTCCGCCTGCAGCAGTGGCTTTGTTACAGGCACAGCTACCGCCAGACACGTAATGAGGCCCAATGTCTTGATACAACACCTATGGGGACTGGGGATTAGTTAAGGGGATTGGCTACATATAGACTCTATAGGTGTAAAAAACTTCATTGGGTTATAACATTTTGATAGCTCTATCTGGGGCCACCTCTAAATTGATAAAAGTAAAAATACATCAACTCTACACCAAATTATTGGTTGGCACATAACTTGCTGGGTGGACTAGCACCAAGGACACTAATTGTTTGGCATTCTTATGACCAGCCTTGAACAATTGACAGGTTTTCAAGACATGAGCAAGACAGTTGTAGGGCAAAAGAAGTGAACAGACTGCTTTCCATTCAATTTAAAAAGATACCATCCCTTATTCCTAGGTCATGAACCAGTGTAATGCCTTTGTACTTTGCCTTCTACAATGTCACATGTCTGGGTGTATGTGTAGGGAGTAGAGCAGGTGTCCTATCTGTGTTGGCTTCTAATGAATAGACAGCGTTCACCAATTATGGGTCACGTGTGATGTGATCGTGGTTGGAATTATTTTACCCTCCATTTATTCGAATTTGAGCTATTATTAATGTGAGTGTTATGGTTTCTTTTACCACTGGGACACTATTGAGTTATTCTGCACAGACATTTCTTGACTTATAGTTTGCTTGCACCTGGCTAACAATGGTTGGTTGTGCTCGTCTTGACTTCAATTAATCAGGGAGTATACTTCTGGAGTCCTGGGAATTGCTATCTGGTGCCGTATCTGCAAAGTTATGATCCTCCATCATTTTGCGGTAACCTTGGCTCTGGATGCCGACTACTGCCTGAGCTCTGAACGCATCTGTATTTCTATTATTTCATCAACATGAACTCCGTTGAAGCCTTGAGGCCTTTCATTTAATTAGACGCATGTTGCGGCATCCGTTTTGGAAAAGATGGCTGCCCTTACTGTTGAGTTTCTAAGTTAGTGAGCTATATTCACATGTCGTTCATGTTGCATTAAGCTTATACATTACTTATCTTATCATTATTCATGTCTTGCGGATGCTATGTTAATATTCTTCATGTATGCATATTTTATCTAGTGTACTTGTTATTCATATTGAGTGCACATTTGCTTTGTGTCTAATGCTTGCACATGTATTGTCACAACGCCAGTTGGTTACTCTTGCCATCTTCAGCTTAGACCATGTCCATTTCCTTCTGTACATGCCTGAGATAAGGGTGGTACGGTTGTCTTAGTGAGTAACATTTCTCACCTGTGCAATATTGGGCTGGGGCAGGGGCAGAAGCTATGGATGTCGTATTCATCAGCCTCTCAATAAAAGTGTAACTCATGATATGTGTGCAGAGAAATCATACTGTTTGTCAATAACATTGCATGTGTTGGATGACTCCTGATCTGTGATGGATGACTTGTGGCATGTATTTGACTCATGAGCTGTACAAAAGTACTTATTGGTGTGCAGGATAATTGTTTGTCTGAACAATAGCATATGTTTTCTAATGAATAGTCTATGGAAGATGTGCCATGGTGTGTTGGCTAATTTATGGTTTTAGAAGGATCACATATGTGTTGAAAGGATAATGATAATGATTCATGATTCATGGTCTATGAAAGACAACTCAAGCCCTTTTCAGTGACATTAGTTTGTGCTTACACTGTTTTATAGAGCAGATCATTGACTCCTGCATGCATCAAGTCACTACATAGAGTGGATGCACAGCTAGGCAAGGTATGGGGCCAAACATCAGAGAAATAGTGTTTAAAAATATGGGATTATATAGTAGTTAAACTCATAAGAAGAACAACCCTTCAGGGTCACATCTGGGGGTCTGTCAAAGATGTATCTGTGGGTCAAGCGACTGTAGAACCCACCGTGCAAGGGGAGGGAGGAGGGCGTGCTGCTCCAAAAGGGTAGAGTGTACATGGTGGACATATACAGCAACAACGCAAATCAGTGTTTGGACCTACTGTTAGCGGGCAGCGCATCCATACATGTAAGGGTAGGATGGCACATTGTATGTTAGTGAAGCTAAGTGCATAGGGGGGGTTAGGGGACAGCAGTTTCAATGTTGAGGCACTGGTAGGGCCCACACATAAATGGAAGAAAGCTTAGGTTGAATGGGAGAAACAGAATGGGAGAACGTGGGCTATGATAACCTTGTCTGTGGCCTCTAGTTGTGGAGAAGAAGCAATACAGAGCCACATGCTATCAGTGAAGTGAAACATGTGAGGAGTGGGTGGTAAGTGGTTACCATTCTCCCCCGGGTGACCCTCTGGTAAATAATGTATGGAGAAAAGGGTGAATATGCTAGCAAATAAACCATATGCATGTGGAGATGGGTAGGTAAAGAACATGTCATGGACGATGGAACACCCTAAGAATAGTTGGCAGTTAATCCATGACTGTTATGGAGAGAGCTGCCTCAATAGGAATGTGTAAAGAGAGGACTAGGTGGCTGGCAAAGAAAAGGTCAATAGAGGAATGGCAATCATAGTATAAGGGTTTACGCAACAACATTGTAAAGGGTTTGTTTGATCCTCAGTAGAAGCAAGCAATAGAGTTAGATTCAGCCTCTTTGGTTGTCATGGTTTGTGATAGTTGACAGGTGGTCATGTATGGAGAAAAGGGTGAATATGCTAGCAAATAAACCATATGCATGTGGAGATGGGTAGGTAAAGAACATGTCATGGACGATGGAACACCCTAAGAATAGTTGGCAGTTAATCCATGACTGTTATGGAGAGAGCTGCCTCAATAGGAATGTGTAAAGAGAGGACTAGGTGGCTGGCAAAGAAAAGGTCAATAGAGGAATGGCAATCATAGTATAAGGGTTTACGCAACAACATTGTAAAGGGTTTGTTTGATCCTCAGTAGAAGCAATCAATAGGGTTAGATTCAGCCTCTTTGGTAGTCATGGTTTGTGATAGTTGACAGGTGGTCTCAAAAAAGTCGATTCATGGTCAGTGAAGGTTAATTCATTGTTTCCAAAGTATAGTTTGCAGTTTGCACTCGCTGATTCATGTATGCTGGTGTGCAGGCTGCACACTATTATTCTGGCATCAAATCTATTACTCAGAAGCCCATGGAATCAGTCAGAACAACAACCCAGGGGAAACGCGTGATCTTCCCTGCGGTGTAAATGTTAGCTTGAAATATGCAATGATTTTAGTAATATAAGGATTGCTCAAAGCTAGAGTCAAGGAGTGTCAGGAAAAGTAGCAACGGATAATCTAGTGTAACGTGCTTGCTACTGTGTGGAATACAGGGGTTTATGGTTTGCACACGAGCAGAATATGCGGCTGGAAGCTTAAGAAGCATGTGTGGGTGATTGTTTAATGTAAGGGACCCACGTTAATGGCTGTGAAGAGTAAGCATTGTGAACAATGAGCAAATGGGATGCAATTGATCAGTGGATGATAAGGAAATAAGTGTGAAGACTGATGGAGGTGAACATGCAAATGAACGAGCTGATCTGCTGATGATAGACAGGTGTTGGACAGAGGGAGTCGATTGGAATACATGGTTGTGAATTATGAGCTGATGAGGTTGAACCGTGAGCCAATGGGTGTGAAGGATAGATTCAGGGTTCATTGGAAACCTGGTTCCCTAAGATATTGTGTGCTGGTTAATCACTGCTCTGCATGACTTAGAGCCTCATTGTAAGTGTGTCGGTATGGTAAAAATGACAGAAATTTGCTGGTAATTCCGGCTCTGGCATTTTTCCAGACCGGCACACTTCAAGTTTGCCGTAGAGGGGTCATGGATCTCCTGGCAGGCCTGACCTGCTGGTAGTTCAGGCCCTTACCGGCAAATAAATGCCTGAATCACTGGCACTGTTACTAACGCTGCCGGTGATTCCAACAATCCCATCCCATGGAGTCCAATGGTCTCCATGGGAATGGGAACTTTCCAGCTGTCTGTTACACATAATATCCCTATAATACCAGGATATCAGGCCGTAGAGATGGTAAGGAAGGTTTGCCAGTAACCCGCCATAATATGTTATGTCAAGAACTTTTGCAATTTCATCAAAACGCGGGAAATCAGACTCATTTATTGTGTCCCAAAATCTGCCCCTGACTCTGATTATCGTAGATCTGTTCATTGGCTGCCCCTTAGGCAGAGGATTGAATTTAATATTCATTGCCTGGTTTTCAAGTGTATCTCTGCTTTGCCACCTCACTACCTCTCAGAATGAATTCTATTCTATTCCATGGAATTTTTCTCTAACACCAACATGTCCTAAGGCCCCAGGGCGCTCACAAGACATACAACAAAAACACATGTAACCCTACAATGGAATAATTCTTGGTGAATTTAATGAGTTTCTTTGTGAAACAGTTGGGTTTCAAGCCTTTTTTCCAAATTGTGAGATTGAAGGAATGTATCTAAGTGCTCATGGTCATGCATTCCAGGCAATGGGGGTCCATGAATCAAAACTGGATCCTCCAATCCTCTTCAATGAGAAACTAGGTTGAGCCAAAAGATTATCCTTATTTGAGCGCAACATACGCCCAATAGGAGCTCTCTCAATCCGAGAGCAAAGATAGGGTGGGCAGTCATTCGACAGACATTTATAGACCAAACTAGAGGTCTTAAATAGTATTCTCTGTGAGACGGGGAGCCAGTGCAGTTTCCGACGGGCTGTAGAAACATGGGCCCTTCGGTAAAGTCCACATACTGCACAAACTGCTCTGTTCTGAATCACTTTCCACAATTCAACTTTATCATCCAGCCTGTAATTTGCATTAGCACCCTGCAGGGTTCCAGCAGCCATTCAGGTGGCTGTACTATATGGTACGAGCCCGCGTTCTGACCTGCCTGAGCAGCCAGCGCCCCTTCACTTCCCCGCTCCCCATTCCCACTCACCTTAACACCCATGTAGTTTCCTACATGGGTACTGATGGTGTATTTTTTTTAACACCACCCCCAAAGAAGTGTATCTTTCCTGTGTGGCGCGGGCCACACAGTGGTGTTATCCCTTAGTCTGTTTTTATGTTGATGACATTACAGTCATCAACATTAAAAACTGACTGGTGCTTTCAGTAGCACTTTGCGGCCCGGTCGGGGCCACATAGGGAAGGTACGTTTCATTTTGTTTAAAAAATTAAAAAAAACATTAGCATCCGTTCAGGAAAATACACGGATGCTAATGGCAACATGTCCTATGGTGGCAGGACTAGCCTTTCGGTTAAAACACCGCCACCATTGTTAAGGGACCTTTGCTGTGCTCGGGCCCTTAACTTGGGCGGCAGACAGTTACCTACAGGGTCAACCCACAGCCATGGGGCTTATCGCCCCAATCTTGTAACCAATGCCTACTATTTGTGGCTACATCTTGTTGAAGCTCCAGATGAGATAGAAATGTCTCTATTTAGGCTCCCATCTGCAGAATGTCCCCCCTCTGTCTCTTAAAGAAATGTCCACCTTACAATGAGTCCAAAAACTAATCATGACCTATGTATATACATAGGTTTGTCCATGGAGTGGAGTACTGTGCACCTGCCAGGGTTATCCAGATCTTAGTTTGCTGGAAGACAGAGAATGAGCGAGGGGATAATAAGAGGATGGGCAAGTGGAAATTAAGTGTGCAAGCACAGGAAGGGAGAGACGCAGTAGGTTTATGCATGCCAAGCCTCAAGGCCCCACTTTGTGACATAAGCTGCAGTACACAAAAGCACTTAAAACTAAAAAAAGATAGTTTCACTATACCACTTCGGGAGGATAGCTCAGGGGCAATGCGCTCGCCTTGGAAACAAGATGATGTGGCAGGTTCGATCCCTGGGTCTGCGCTTAGAAACCTCTGGTATTAAGCGTATTATAAATAACCTGTTATATTAAATATGTTTATAGAAATGAAATGTCGGACAAGTCCATCCAGATGTTATAATCCAACTATATTTTCATAATAATATATTTATTATGATTAATAATAAGAATAATACTACATTCAAAAATGCAATCATATTGGTTACAGTGGCCCAGTTGTGATTTCAACAGAATAGTTGACTGCTGTTCTCAGCTAGGCACGCTAATTGAAAGGAAGTTCGCTGTAGGGCTGTATTGTACTAACTAGTTTTTAATTAACTTGGGCCATAGTTCATCTTTTCTAATTTCCAGCTATACTGTTCAGTCAGTGGCACAGCAATCACTGAAAAGTTCATGACAGCAATCAAGTCAAATGCATATGTTTTCTTGCTGTGTTCTTCTCCGGGTTTGAATCCTGATTGACTCCCTGGGACTACATGCATGATACATCACGTAAAACACATTGCACAAACCACGCTCTGGATTTCTAAGACCGTAGATGTGTCCAACAGTGTTCTAAATGATGAGCAATTATCAGGGTCCTTAATGTAGTAAATTGAAGACAGCGGAGTCTGCACTGCAGACTCTTTAAACGAGAATGGATCAGGATGCGTGCTCCGCTACGAAAGCCTCAACCTCAGACAGCAGGAGGAGGTATCCCCAGTTGATGACCTGATCCCTCTCATGATATGATATGATATGATATGGCATTTATAACGCGCCCGTGAACTGGACCTTCCAGCCCTTTAAGATTAGATAGCAATACCCTTGAGATAGATGGGGATGAAGAATTTTACTCAAACATCAATAATCAAAATAACTCAGGTAGTTGGCAAAAGGATAACTGTTTTAATATCAAGTATCTAAAACAGGGAGTACAACAGACATCAGCAGATGTCTCTTATTACGATCTCAAAGCAATTCATACAAAATCACACTTTTATAGTAAATATTCACCATTGATGACGTTAATCTGTATATTACTAACATCATCCTACGTGGCAAAACTTAAAAACCTATCAGTGAATGTGATAGGGTCTAAATGAATCATCTAGGTATACGACCCAGACTCGTTTGGGCAGTGAAATAAAGTGATGGGCTTCTTGACATCAAGTGGGCCAACTAAGCCCTTCCCTAATATATGTCACTATGAACGTCACTAAATATACAACGTCTTATTGGCTACACAACTATAGGACCGTTGATCAAGCCCTGGCCCTGTCATTGGTTACTTTCTAACCTCTGTCAGTACCCTCCCAACCTACGTTAGCAGCACACAGGCTGAGCGTCCAGGTGCAGATAAGCTAGTCTTAAGCATAGCTTCCCACCAATTAACATGACCATCCATCATCACCTCAGTGGTCTGCTGTCAATTAGGTCTTTGAACTTGTTCTTGGAAATGATTCTTGCTACTGAAGAATTCAGGGGAGTGAAGGCACACTCTGCCCTTGTGCGTACATGTGACCATCATGCTCGTCCGACTTCTCCTCCCCACGTGACTAGAGACCACGAAATCGAGCTTTCAGTGTATTAAAATGCTATTTTCCAACAGACCATTGACGTCTTCTTGTTCTCTTCCATGCCTTCTGAACAGGAAGCTTCACTCTTTCACACAATTTGTATCCAATGTCAGCTCACACCAGTCTGATAAGGCCTTGGTTTCTTGGCTCATCCAACCACGCCTTTCTGAGCTTTCGCCTGTAATTCACTTGTTTTCTAACTGAGCCATACTTGGAAACTGGGAAAAGCGGCCTGCCTTCTTTTGCTCAGCACTGCTATCGTACGTAGTGGAAACATCCATCTTCTACTTACTCCAATATATATATGTACATGTTGGCGCATGCCGCACTCTATTTACTATAAAGCTAACTTTAAGAATACTTCATCTGCTTGCGTTTATTTGCGTATTTACACGTGTGAAATGGCTTAGTATCTTCATTATTTTTGTAGCAGACATGTCTTCATCTTGATCCCAAAATGTCATTCATCTCGATACTTTCTTGATGCCTTATAGAATCCTCTACATCCTCTGGTTTCTGCATCTCTTCTCTATATACGTCAGCTTTGCATTTGTATGACGTCATTATTTCTCTTTGTTTCTTCAATTTGTCCTGCTTTCTTCCAGACTATCACTCAGACAGCCATCATACTGTCTCATTTATTTATTTATTTATTTAAATTTGTAGAGCGCACAACAGCCCACAGGCATCGCGGCGCTATAGCAATACTCAAAGAAGGCTCGCTTAAGGGTTACAGTGAAGCCGCCCAGGTAGATAGACTTAGTGATGATACAATGCATGATATAGGGTTACATACATATTTAGATCATGGTACATTGCGGGGATTGCGGTTGCGGTTGCACAATGCAAGTCATACAAAGAGACTGGTTTTGATGGCCTGACCATACCCTGAGGGTATGGTTGTCTCAGTGGGATCCTTGCTTCCGGGATTCTCCTTGGTATCTGTAGTTCAAAGGGCTTTGTATGTGGGTCGCATTCTGGTGTCCAGCAGATAGGCAATATGGGCAAAGTTATTGAGGTGGGGTTACTTACCTCCTTCTCTACCCCTGTACAAAAGTGTTTCTATGTGCGAAGAGCATCAGCCGCAGCATGGTCAACAGTCATAGGAAGTGGCAATTTCACCAGCGGTGGTCATCTTTTTCCCAAAGATATGTTGGCCATCCTCAGCATGGCACCTTAATGGAGAGTGGGGATTGTCCATAGGAGTGTCCAGTATTCACCTTACTGGGCAATATCTACTGTGCAGTGATTATCCCTTTTCACTCTGGTAGATGTCACTAGAGGAGAATACAGTCAAGATGACAGTAGGTATTTTTGACATTTCATGGATAATCCCAAATCCTAAATGTGTTGTTGTCAAGACAAGATGGTGTTGGCTGCCTATTTCAGTTACATAGAAGATGTAATTTGAGGGGGAGGTTCAATCAAGCCAGACTAAAGCAAAACATGCAGCTACGGAGACTATTTACAACACAAAATCAAACCATCCAAAGCCCGCATTTGAAATGTAAAGTATTAAAGGTCAGCATTAAGAAAAAAGTATTTTAATTTATTTAAAAATCCAAATTTGCCAAGAATCACATGAAAAAATTGTATGAAATGATGTAATACACTACAATAATAAATATGTCAAAACATACTAGAATTAATTGTCAAAATGTTTACCTATCTAATATGATTGCTAAATCTTCTAAAAAATGCATGATTATAAAGTAGGGAAAGTTCAATGTCTTTCATAATAATTGCAGACTGGTATACTACATTTCTGTCAAACCATATTTCTATGCAACAGTATTTCAGACAAATTAGATCTTCTACTCGAGCTCCGGCAACAGGGAATTCCGTTTTTGTTCCCAGCCTTCGTCAGGATCATAGAAAATTGTTTAGATTGTCATTAGAATATATTTGTGTTTTTTTCTCTAAAGGTGTTGTGGTTTGTCTGCTTTGTTTATTTGACCAGGTCACAATAACCGATTCAAAACTATATCAATATTGTACATTCAAATACACCATAATGGAATGAAATTTATCACATAAATATTTCAAACATTAGCGGTACTACCTTGTGTTGCATCGGTCTGTACCTGGAAGGCACGTGTGTGTCTACTGTAGCCTTGTGTGTGTTTTGTTATGTCACAACTTCCTATTTTTGGAAAAGTCGCAAAATCAGCAATCTCCCGAAATTGCCAGAACCTGCCCTGTGCAAGGCGAATGGGTTGGGTTGGTTAGATGTCACCATTGCCAGTACATCCCAGACTGGTATGCCAACCTCAGACCCCAATTTCACCAAACCAACAGTTATGGGGCTGGAGCCAACAATCTCAAAATCAGCAATCACCCGAAATTGGTTCCATGTAATAATGTTCCCACAAAAATGTCTCCTGACGAAAAAGTCACTGTTTTTTGCTGAGACAATATTATATTGAACATGCGGGGGACACCCCCGCAACCCCAAATTAGTTTTTCTTTATACAAGGGGAGCAGGGGACATCCCTGCAACCCATCCCCATGCATAATGTCACCATATATAATGACGCCAATGACTTTTCCTGGCCACATTATGTATGGGGACATTATTACCTGATACCCTGGAATTGCCTATACTGATAGCACAGTGCTGGACCCCGCCCTGTGCAGGGCAAATGGGTGGGAATGGTCAAATTTCTCTATGGCTGTACACCCCAAATTGGCATGCCGACCTTGGGCCAAAATTATAGCCCACCAACAGTTATGGGGCTGGAGCTAACCCCAAACATACAAACACACTTTCACAAATATATATAGAGTGACTTTGACAATAGCATTTTAAATTGGTCATGTTTGTTGCCACCAACTCTGAATTAAGTCAGGCAAGTTGATATTCATGACAGCAAACAGAGAAAATATAGTTGTTTGCCTATTGATTTTGTCGAGTCTTAACACATGCATTGGAACATGGGTGCTTTCACCTTGGTTGAGAATTACCTTGAGGCCTATGCCTAATATCAAATATAGCTACATTGATAGTAAAAGAAACTGAGTCAAAGTGCATGGAAGACGCCCACCTGGTGCCTTCCTGCTTCCCGCTCTTTTTCACCTCTTAGCAAGCCCCGCCCACCTGGTGCCTTCCTTCACCATTACTGTCTTGTGGCCAATGCTGGATTTGACTTTTATGGACCTCATTCATTCACTGTGTGTCACTCTTTCTCAACTCTCATGCTGGACTTCCTTTGCATCTTGTACTCATGGTGGCCCTGAATCATGCTGTTCCCATCTTCATCTTGTATCCTGGCTTGCAACATTATGTGTTACTACTGACTTCTGCAATTGTATTCGCGCTCCACTCTTGCTTCTCCACTCTTTTTGACTGCTTACTCTCTTTTCTCTCCTCCTTTCCCTTCTCCCTTTTCCTATCTCCTCCCCTTACTTTCTTCTATGCACTTACTCTATCAGAATTGTCCCAGGACCTAATATGATAGCAACCTCGTCTGTTTCCTCCACCCTTCCATTACAGTTTTTTTCCTCCCCACCATCCCTCCAGCACTATCTGAAATGTCGTCAGGCCTAGTATGATAGTCGCTTGTTTTGTTCCTCCCCTCCATTTCTGCACCCCTCTCCCTCACCTTTTGTTTTTCTCCGCCTCTACCAGAAATGTCATCAGGCCTAGTACGGTAGTCACCTGTCTGTTTCCATTTCCTTCCCACTCTCCCCCTCCCTTCCTTATCTATGTCATAGCTCTTGCACTATCTGAAATGTCGTCAGGCCGAGTACGATAGTTAATTTCACATCATTACTGTTCATGGCCTGTAAGAATGTGGTTGTATTTTCCCTTGTTTCCTCCCTTGCCTGGAAGCGCTTTGAAACACATTGTGTATAGGCGCTATATAAATAAACGATCATATCATATCATACCTGTTATTCTAGATGCTCACGGAGGTGCTTAGATTATACATCTATTTCAACTGCCTACATTGTTAAGCACTGCACGAACATTTGATTATTTTGAAACAGAAGGAACAAACATTTTGATGATTCTTTTTTAAGAGTTGTAATTTTGAACAGCTTTAAGCGGAAATGAGGTTGTAGTAAGTCTTTCATGCTCCAACTCTGTAAAAGGATTTGGTGAAATCGAAATCAGGATTATCAATAGGATTTATGAAGAACCCCCTGAACTTTGACCAAGCAAGGGATGTTTTTTAGTTGCAAGAGATTGAATCTCCTATTTTAAATTGTGAAAATATCCTTTTTGGAACTCCCATAGTGCTGTGATTTGTGTGAACTGGGACTTTTAGAAAAGATCTCCCCTTGGACCATAATGTGACTCTGAACCCTGAAGTGGAAAAAGGTCCCCTTAGTTGATAGTTGCGAGTCACTCAATTACAATTGTATCCTGTAGATGGGTGTCTTTAAACCGATTTGGTCATTCCTCAAGTAAAAGTAGGGCTCTTTTTTCTAAGAGCGCCGCCACTTCCTGTTTCTGCGTAACTTAGGGTGCTGTGAGGAGTCAGTGGGGAGGAGCTTGAGGAGGAGCTTGAGAAGTGTTTGTTCTGGCACCAGAGTAAGGAAGGTGCGTAGCTGTGTCATTATATGACCTTACCCGTGGGTCACTGCAGTTACATCAGAGCGACGAGTTATGACTTTTGATGTATTAATCCCTCTGAAGTGACAATTTTGTGCATGCAATGACTTAAAGATGTATTAATTTGTTGGCCACTCACAAGTTTAATCAAGTAAGCCCTGTTGCTGGGTTGTTTAGGAGAAGGGGCTGGTGGCACATACTTTGAGTAATGCACATAAAATGTTGCTACTGTTGGTTTAATTTTCGGCTAATTATTTGCCCACTTGCTACGCAAGGTAGAGTCCTACGTTTCTATTTTTCATCGATGCTTTGATAACGTTCACAATTTTAATGAATATTGTGATGATTCATGGAATCCATGTTTTTTTTTTAAAGATGTGTTTATTTTAGAAAAATCATGCTTTTTAACTGAGATCGCCGCTGTGACATATTCCAGCACAGTATGTAACTGATCCCAGCCATACTACATTCTGATGAAGCACAATATATCAACAGTGGTGTGTACATCACACCCTCAGCGTAGTGTGCCTTTTTATACAATCCTTGGGACAAATTCTTCAGCTTGGAGATACCTCTGTTGGTAGATGTACGCTCCTTGGCAGAGCATTGTGAAGGTTCATCAGTCGCACTGTTTTTGTTGCGTTGCACTGATTTTGGGCGGTGTCCTCTGGCAATAAGTGTACTCATGTGTTCCTTCCCTATCACCGTTTTGCAATGATGTGTAAAGCGATATAGGGGATTTTGTAAACCAAGGATCTTAAGAGAAAGCCATTTGGCAACAATTCCATGTCTTCCCTGGTTGCTGGCGGTGCTCAAATGCCTCGCCCGCCCGCCACCCACCCCGACTCTGTATACACTAATTGAACCTTGAGTCAATCACAGCGTGGAACACTTTGACTGCTAGCTCCTAGCTTCTTGCAGTGGGCGCCCTAAGCAACCCAGACACGTGCGCTAACGACAAGAATTGAAATCCTTATAAAAAATGATGTCCATATAATGAGCAACTAATGCAGCAACCAAACGCAGCAGAGTGAAGTGCAAAAATGAAGGTCGACCTCAGCGAATCTTCATAAGCCCTGCAGGTTTCCATCCACCTTCTGAAGTGTGCAGACATCAAAGGCTCAAACCGGATGCTTAGATTTACACGTCCCCTAATTATTTATGTGTTATGTATGCCGTTCTTTTTTTTTATAAAGCACCCACTACCATACCTGAGTTAGGATTCTAAGCGTGGATACGGCATTCGAACCTCTGTTTCTCTGCGTGGTCTTACTTCCAAGACCGGTGAATTGACCTCTGTTCCCATCAGTGTACCTCCAGCCTCACTGCAAAGCGGGCCACTTATGCAGGCAGAGGGGCTCCCATACCTCACAGTTGCTGCACTAAGCCTGCAAACATATGGACGTGCACAGGGTTGATTTGGTTTAGCAGTGGGCTTGATGGGCTTGGCCTCTCCAACGTCAACAATAAAACAAATAGAGATGCTGAAATTATGAAATAATTGCTACACATTTCCTCATCCATTGTTTCATAGGATACATTGGTGTGGAATCCAGTCACAACCAACCGGTGTGACAGCTCAGGCCAACTCCTCTGCATCAATCCTAACCCAGTAGGATTCATGGCAGAGGAGTTGGTGAGCTGGTGGCATGCCTATCCTTGGCCGCAGGGAATGTTGCCAGCAGGCCACATGCACAGTTGGTCAGTGGCATACTGTTGCCACTAGCAGCCTCAATCCAAAAAAAACAGGTTCTGTATCAATGAGCTTCAGTTCAGTTCAGGATGCTGGTGGAAGCACAGAGAGGTGAGTGCTAGTGTCTCGACTACACAACCCATCACCGGCCCAATGCTGGAGCTGGTGACCTGATCACCACCAGCCATCGCTGATAGGTAGGGAGAAGGTGGAGGATCTTAACCTCTTAATTGCCGGGCTATTAAGCATGTCTATGCAAATAAGACAAACATACTGGTCCTCGGCATATCCTTAGATAAATATGTATACCCGAGCCACTGTCACTCCTCTAGCCGCAGTGCATGTGCCCACTGGTTACATGTAGACATGGGTTGGGTGGCATGAGTTGTCGAGGCTTGCCACTGATTCTGCTGAGCATGCTGGCTGCCTCGGGAGGATAGCTAAGGGGAAACGTGCTCGTCTTGGAAGCAACACAGGTTTGATTCCCGGGTCCGTGCTTAGAAACCTCTGGGTATTAAGCGTGTTATAAATAAGCAATCATATAAATAAATAACCAATCATATATCCAGTCAGCTGCGGCTGCAGCACCGAAGCCTCAGAGGGAGTGGCAGCGCAGGGGATCTAGAGGAGAAGAGCGGGGTTGCTCCCCTCCTGGTAATGAGGGTGGGCGTTCGTTTTTTTCCCCTTTGGGTATACACAGCCTTCCCTCTGCAGAAGCCACTTTGCCAGCAGGGGCGGGACAGCTGCAACGGAATTATTTTCATCAAAGAGGGCCAATATAGGGAAAAACCTACAAGGCTATAACACCCCCTTAGCACAGCTGTCCAGGAGCCCAGATGTGCATCCAAACAGGCTGCACTTGTCTGGAGGAAAGGAAAATCCAGTGGAAAGGTCCCCAAGACCAGGCAGGTGGAGGGCTCAAGAACAGATGAATGTGACCAGTTTTAGGAAGATGTGAAGGGCCTAAAGACAGCAGACCAGTCCTCATTCTATAGAGGAGGCAGATAAGGGCTGGAAAACACAGGAAACTGGGCCAGGAACCGAAGTTGGGGAATGCTGAACAGGAGCGGTGAGGGGGCGGAAGGGAAGTCCATGCGGATGCAATATTAGGATTCTTTTCATAGCCTGGAAGGTGGTGTATTCTCATTTGCAATTGTACAACACTGGATCAAAATAAGAAAGACGTACAATGTAATTGAACAAACTTTGTGCTAAATCCAAGTTTTCTGAAGGGCTGCAGTTGCGGTATTTTGTTTAAAGGTAGCTGGTAAAATAGCTGAGGGAGTTAATCACTCGCTACAGAGAGTGGTGTACAACCTACAACCAAAGGGTCAAATTCTGGCTTGGTCCACTCAGCTCCTAATATTGTCTGTGGCCGTACATTTTGCAGTAGCTAAAGTGGCCAAAAATAACACTTATTTTTGCAATGCTTAGAAACGGGATATATTACGTGCATATCCTTGCGGAACCAAGCAGCAGACACTGCATCTAGGCACTGATGATAACTTGGCATGCTCAGGTGGCCTCCTTAACAGTTCTAAGTTTAATCAAACAGATGTGTTTTTAGCTTAGAGTGAAACATAGCAAATGAGGGGATGTTTCATATTCAGTTCGGAGTAGTTGCATAAGCGAGGGCCCTTGATGGATAAGCAGCGGTTTCCCTGGGTAGCATACTGGGATGGGAGGACGAGCAACACACTTTTACCAGATGATCGCAGGGTTCGGGTGGCTGATAGGGTTGACATTTTGATGCTGCCAGATACTTGGGTGCAGAACCTTGAAAACATTTTTTTACCAGACACAGTGTTTCGAAACTCAATCCTTCTCCTCACAGGGAGCCAATGCCATCTTCTTCGATAAACAGAGGTAGGGGCTCTCTTAGGTAAATTAAAGATCAATCTGACAGCCGCATTCTGAGCCACCTGGAATTGATGTATTGGAGTCTCCGGGGCTCACAGGAGGAGAGTGCCAGCCTAATGAAGCCTAGAACTCACCATTGTCCCTACAAGTCCTGCACGTTCACTTTTAGGTATACATGGCAAAATGAGTTTCAGAATTCTAAATTGATAAAAGACCCCTTTCACTACTTCCGAAACCTGAGCCTTATAGTCCAGTGAGCCTTGCCATATACAACCAATCATTTTCACTTTATTAGAGTAGGGGGTATCTGTGTCAAATATTTTAAAGGAAACTTTGGAGTCTAGATAATTCTTGAGCAGATGTTTTGGGCACAAGCCCCTGGACTTCGTTTTTTTGGGTTGAGCTGAAGCTTGCGTTCGGTCATCCAGGTTTTTATCGCATTGGCACATGCAATAATTCGGTCAGTGGCTTCAGATGCAGATTTTAGTCTGACATAGATTTGTGCATCGTCAGCATAGGAATTATATTGCAGGCCACATTTTTTAAAAAATGACCGTCAGAGGTCTGAGATACACATTGGGCCTCATTACGAGTCTGGTGGTGGCCGTGCCGGTAAAACCCCGGTTACAGCCCCGGTTGTCCGGTAATTCCAGAGCCTTCATTCCGTTACTCCCCATTCCCGTGGAGTCCCATAGGGGCCGTGGAAACACCGGCACCATGCTGTAATGGTGCCGCTGTTTCCACGTCAGTGTGTTGCCGGTGGCATTACACCCACCAGGTCAGACCTGTCGGGTCTAACACCGCACAGCCACATTACTCGGAGTTAGCCGGGCCGGAAAACGGTGCCGGTACAGTTTTACCGGCACTGTTAAATCCGGATCGGCTAACTCGTAATGAGGCCCATTGAATAGTATTGGGGACAATGCCGACCCCTGTGGAACTCCACATTGAACTGGGAGGTCATCAGAATAGTGACCCCCTAGTTTAACTACTTGAGTCCTATGCTGTAGAAATGAGGAAAACCATTTCAACGCATCTTGTGACTCCTGAGCTACATCCAACAGTCTGTTCAATAGATCAAAGCCTATTGTGTCAAAGGCCACTGACAGGTCGAGCATGATCGACATGGCGCAACGTGCTGTACAAAGACTGATATTGTATGTGCACATTAGTGCAGTAGAAGTGTTCCTGAAGGACAGCTTTTATTTTTGCTGCCTCTGACCCTCTCCAGGGTACATAGTGCCATCTCTCCCTCACGTGGCACATGTAGGATTCTGTGTTGCCACCTCTCGGGCGCCGTTTTTCCATTAGATTGTGCCTTTTGGAGTTACAGTGGCATACATTGGTGTCGTGTCTCTGGCGGCTGGCACGGGGCTAGCCTGGCTGGATATACTGAGTTCGCCCACATGAAATTCGCCCACGACCGTCTCCTTGTCAGGCAGTTGCCATTGTGCACATCACCCAAATTCCGAATAATTCTGAGACATGACTTCACCGCTGACTTATCTCTGCCTCCCAGCTCCCAGGAGAAATTATTCTGTGCAACAAATCTAACCGGCTTCAGACCCCCCCCCCCCCCCTCTCCTGTGCTCTGCCTGGCAGGAGGGGTCCAGGGTACTGTCTGTGCTGGGAAGGCAGACCGCCGGGAGGTCTGAAAGCAGGCCAAGAAAGCTCTTATCGCTCACTGCCTGTCACAGCCCTGAAGGCTGCAAGAAGGAGAGCTGTCCCCGCCGGTCGTAAATCGGTGTCCTGTGCAGTAAGGGTCCTGGGTATAAAGAGAAAAGGTACAGAGAGGCGCAATGACTCCGGGTGGGGAGGGAGGAGGGGCGGGAGGAAGGAAAGAAGGAAGGAAGGAAGGAAGGAAGGAAGGAAGGAAGGAAGGAAGGAAGGAAGGAAGGAAGGAAGGAAGGAAGGAAGGAAGGAAGGAAGGAAGGAAGGAAGGAAGGAAGGAAGGAAGGAAGGAAGGAAGGAAGGAAGGAAGGAAGGAAGGAAGGAAGGAAGGAAGGAAGGAAGGAAGGAAGGAAGGAAGGAAGGAAGGAAGGAAGGAAGGAAGGGAAGGAAGGAAGGGAAGGAAGAAAAGGAGGGAGGGAGGGAGGAGGGGAGGGAGGGTAGGAAGGAAGGAAGGAAGGGAGGAAGGGAGGAAGGGAGGTAAGGAAGGAAGAAAAGGAGGGAGGGAGGGAGGAGGGGAGGGAGGGTAGGAGGGAAGGAAGGAAGGAAGGAAGGGAGGAAGGGAGGGAGGGAGAGGGAGAGAG
Organism: Ambystoma mexicanum; assembly: GCF_040938575.1. Taxonomy (NCBI): domain Eukaryota; kingdom Metazoa; phylum Chordata; class Amphibia; order Caudata; family Ambystomatidae; genus Ambystoma; species Ambystoma mexicanum. The sequence continues at coordinate 195,761,641 of NC_090938.1, forward strand.
GGAGGGAGGGAGGAAGAGAGGGAGGGAGGGAGGGAAGGAAGGAAGGAAGGAAGGAAAGGAGGAAGGGAGGGAGGGGTCGAAGCAAGGAAGGAAGGGAGGAAGGAAGGAAGGGAGGTAAGGAAGGAAGAAAAGGAGGGAGGGAGGGAGGAGGGGAGGGAGGGTAGGAGGGAAGGAAGGAAGGAAGGAAGGGAGGAAGGGAGGGAGGGAGGAAGAGAGGGAGGGAGGAAGGAAGGAAGGAAGGAAGGGAGGGAGGGAGGGGAGCAATGAAGGAAAGGGGGAAGGGAGGGAGGAGGGGAGGGAGGCAAGGAAGGAAGGGAGGAAGGAAGGAAGGGTGGGAGGGAGGGAGGAAGGAAGGAAGGAAGGAAGGAGGGAGGGAGGGAGGGAAGAAAAGGAGTAAGGGAGGGAGGAGGGGAGGGAGGGAAGGAAGGAAGGAAGGAACGAAGGAAGGAAGGAAGGAAGGAAGGGAGGGAGGGAGGGAGGGAGGCAATGAAGGAAAGGGGGAAGGGAGGGAGGAGGGGAGGGAGGCAAGGAAGAAAGGAAGGAAGGAAGGAAGGAAGAAAAGGAGTAAGGGAGGGAGGAGGGGAAGGAAGGAAGGAAGGGAGGGAGGGAGGGAAGGGGCGAAGCAAGGAAGGAAGGGAGGAAGGGAGGGAAGGAATGAAAGAAAGGAGGAAGGGGGGGGCAAGGAAGGAAGGAAGGGAGGGAGGGAGGGAGGGAGGGAGGGAGGGAGGGAGGGGGCGAAGCAAGGAAGAAAGGGAGGAAGGGAGGGAAGGAAGGAAGAAAAGGAGTAAGGGAGGGAGGAGGGGAGGGAGGGAAGGAAGGAAGGAAGGAAGGGAGGGAGGGAGGGAGGGGGGGAGAGAGGGAAGGATGAAAAGGAGTAAGGGAGGGAGGAGGGGAGGGAGGGAAGGAAGGGAGGAAGGAAGGAAGGAAGGAAGGAAGGGAGGGAGGGAGGCAATGAAGGAAAGGGGGAAGGGAGGGAGGAGGGGAGGGAGGCAAGGAAGGAAGGAAGGAAGGAAGGAAGGAAGGAAGGAAGAAAGAAAAGGAGTAAGGGAGGGAGGAGGGGAAGGAAGGAAGGAAGGGAGGGAGGGAAGGGGCGAAGCAAGGATGGAAGAGAGGAAGGGAGGGAAGGAATGAAGGAAAGGAGGAAGGGAGGGAGGAGGGGGGGAGGCAAGGAAGGAAGGAAGGGAGGGAGGGAGGGAGGGGGCGAAGGAAGGAAGGGAGGAAGGGAGGAAGGGAGGGAAGGAAGGAAGAAAAGGAGTAAGGGAGGGAGGAGGGGAGGGAGGGAAGGAGGGAAGGAAGGAAGGAAGGAAGGAAGGAAGGGAGGAAGGAAGGAAGGAAGGAAGGAAGGAAGGAAGGAAGGAAGGAAGGAAATTAATTCCAGGGGGGTGTATAGTTCCACATACATCATTGCTCAGAGTTCCTTAATTCAATTAAGTGCAGACCTTTCGTTTTCCTGATATTTTGGACTACAACTACCCTCAGCCCTAGTATAGTCAATGGCGAGGGATCATGGTACTTTTAGTCCAAAACTGCTGGAGATCCAAAATGTTTCAGGCCCCTGCTTTAGTGCATAAATCCCGCCTCCTGCACTATTTTGTGGGTGTGGACAATATACAGCAGAATCAAAATTACTTCCAATCAAAATTTCACGAGTATGTAAAGTTAATTTCCTTCCAACCAAAGTTACACGACCACGCATGTCAGCTCTGATGGTTATGGGAGGAAAATAGACAGCAGCGTACAAAGGTTTACTAGCATCGTTACCCAATGAGAATGACGAATGGTGTCTTTCATTTTACGCCAATCTACGCGAGTTTCACACACGAGCAAAATATGGAGCAAACTGATGACGTTGCTTTTTTCTGCTGTGCTTACATGATAAGAAATGCAGCCAATAGCATGTTCAGCTCCTTTTCAAATGAGAAAGATGGAATTAAGTCTGGGCTAAAATCACTTGACAACATTGATCATTTTAAAAGTGGCGCAAAATATATTAAAGAAATGCATGTTTGAAAGGTTTCTGAAAACGAAAACAGGAAAGTCGAAAGAAAGGTTTGATCCCATTTTTTAAGAAAAATCCTCAGTTTTATATTTTAACGGGTCTCACCCAAGAGGAATAAAAGACACGCAATAAAAAGCTGCCACATTTTTCCGTCTTGGTTTCACAATCCCTTCTCTCACTGTCTTTCATGGTTAACAAAACAAATCTTTATGTATTGGGAATTTGAGAAAACGCGTTCGGATTCTTATGAAAAGAACTGCACCGTGTTGCCTTGCCGGGGTACTCTTTGCAAAAGACTAAGCCAGGGATTTAAAATACCTGTGCCGGGGCTTGTTGATAAGTGGTATAACAGCCATTTTACTAACTAAAAATATGCAAATACTGAAAAACAAAAACGGAGTATAAAAATACTCCTAACAACAAATAAAAACAAGGAGCAGACGTGGAGGCCGTCCCCCTATCCCCCCCCCCGGCTTCCTCCCACACAGCTTGATGGATGAGGGGTACCCGGAGAGCAGTGGCGCAAGAGGGGGGCCTCATATTACTACTGCCTCATCTGAGGATACATTTCAGGCCAAAAAGTATGTCTTTTAATTTACAGAAATTATCAGGTGCAAAGAAGCATGGGTTACAAATGGTGATCAGTTTCACAGTTCAAACACATTTTCCTCACCTAAAAAATGTAGGGTGGAGCCTACATGGATGTTATGATTTTGGAGCAAATCATTGAAGTACATGCTGTGTGTCTGCCAGATGTGCGTATAGTTGAATGACTGAATTTAAATGAAACATTAGTTTAGTCATAAAATCCTGGTTGTCTGCCTTGAGTAAACGTCTGTTAGAATGATTGCGTGTGTTGAGTCACAAGGCTGCAATTGAATGTGTGATTAATATGTTAGCTTTGCCTAAATATTGTATGCATGTTAATCTGTTATTTCGTCACATGCTTGCATTTCTTTTTTCTTGTCTCTCAGATGGATATGGGTCTGCTCAACCCGCTATCTTTGTGTGTTCTTTGAGTTTGCTGTTTATCAGTTATGTGTTCTTTGGCTTGTCTTTGGCTTTTCTTTCTTTTTTATTGCTTGTGTGTGTTCTCTGCGGGAGTGGTATGGTAGAGATACCCTCTGTCGTGGTTGGCAGTTTTAGAAATTTCGTGTCTGCCAGGATCCTAGTGTGAGGTCAGTTTGGGGGTAAGTTTGGCTGTGATTTGTGTTTTTTTGGTGGTTGTGAATGTCTTGGTTCCCGAGTAATGGTATGTTTATTGTGTGCCGGTTGCGAATGTGATCGTGAAGGTGCTTGGGTGTGGCAGGCCTGAGACCCTGTGTGGCAGGCAGTGTGAGAGGTGAATATGCTGAGATGGTTGTGGATGTTGTACAGTGTGGTTTGTGCTCAGAAGTTGCAGCTTTGAGATCCGGGAAGGTGGAGGGTTACGGGGGAGGGGGTGACAGTCCCAGGCAGATGATGGTATGTTTGCTGTGATGGTTTTGAATATTGGTTACGCGGTTGGTGTAGAACGCTTTGGCGGTTCTGAATGTGGTTTTGTTGCAGTGAGGTTGGTTGTGTGTTGCTGTGCATGGGATCCTGTCTGGTATGGATGTGTGTGAGTTGACCCCTTCCTATAGTCTTATAAGAAAGGGGGGTTTATAGCGTGGGCCTTGTATTGCCATATGTAATGCAAGCCATAGAATGTAGACTACTGGTGATATGATAGGTTATAATATGATATGATAGGTTATTTATATTGTGCTTAATACCCAGAGGTTTCTAAGCGTGGACCTGGGGATCAAACCCATGTTGCTCTATGTCGTCTTGCTTCCAAGGCGATCACGGTGCTGCTGAGCTATCCTCCCTGGGTTCCCTTGGGGTTCCATCGATGACAGTTAAGGATTCAGGATGGGAGACACTAATGAAAGGAGGATGTTATGTATGCTCTCCTCTTCTTCTAACCTATACCCTGAAACTTAAATAAAGCACTTCTGCTGCTGGTCCCAGGTATTACCTGAATCCTGTGTCTTCTACTGAATTGTTACACTACACATTATTGATTCAGGAATTACTTTTTCATCCTATAGAATCATTTTACTCCCAACTAAACCACTTGCACGTTCACATTTTAATCTGAGTCCTGTATGAAACTATGATTAGTAAAATTGGTAGAATTTCCTTTCTAATAATAATGGACCCTTATTTACAGTGGCCATAGTCAGGACCCGAACCAGCAATCTGCAAATCGCACTGTTCTCAGCAGCAAACACTTGAACTGCTGAGCTATCTTACTGGCTAGCACAGCAAATGGTTAGCACAGTAACAACACATTCACACCCGAACACACACCAACAAAAACACAGACACACACCCACACCTTCAAAGAATGCATGGCATATCAATGGGCAGTTAAAGTCAAGTAAATGGAAGGATGAGCTGAAGGGGGTGCTTTACATTTAGTGCAGAAATGAAGTCATGGGAAAACAAGCATTGGCAATGCCAAACATTTGGCCTTTTCTTAGACATGGGAAACAAACTTGCCAGGCACCGCTGCAGTGGTATTAACTGGCCATTGAGGGTAGCAGGTGAGAAAATAGTGCAACTACCTGGACATCGAATAGCACTGTCTGAAAGATGCCTAATACTTATACACAAACCGAAACTGTTGGCGTTGCCAGTGCTTGTTTAAAAAAAAAGAATTCAATGAAGGACATGTGAAGTGCTTATAAATCTAGTGGCTGAAGGTGGACCTGGTTAAGAAATTTGATTAGACAAGCAGAGTTCTTACAGCTCCAATGAAGTCATTAACTCTCAGAAGACCGCTTTGAAAAAACACTAGCAGGCACTTCCAGTGTGATAGTGTGATGTTTGATGGCAAGGCTTGATTAAATCGAGCTGAACAAGTTCCCATGAGGAGGTGTTTTGGGTGGGGGGTTTGGCAGGAATTGGGTTGGAATGGCCATAGCGATTAGCAATGCCATGGGACGTCAATGGGTTGGCAAATAACCAAACAACACCTACAAGCTTGGTGCCCCTCCTCATATGCCATTCCACCCTATCTGTACTCTAATGAAATAGTGTCGGTTTATAGGTGGCACAAACTAAAAAGGAAAGAAAAAAAGTAGAGTGGTGGAATGACAGGTAAAGGAGAATGCTTGGGGCAAGGAGACAAAAGAAAGGTTAAATCAGGAAAAGGATTGAAGGAAGGGTTAGAGAGCAAGTAAGCACGCATGTGGATAGCCAACAGTGTTGGCTTTTGTGTTGGCGTGGGAAAGGCTTATGCCATGTTCTGCTGTAACGCTACTACCTGGCCAAAAGACAGCCATAGCTGGAAAATGATGTGAGTACTTGGGCATCTGATAACAGTGGCTGGCAAATGCTTGTACTCAACCCAAAACTGTTGGCTTTGCCAATGCTTGTTTTAGCCGAACTTTAGATGCAATGACTCAGATACTGTTTATAAGAAGGCACACTTGGCTAATCCATTTGAATTCACCAAAAGAGCATTTGCAATTGCAATTAAGGCTTTCACTTCCAGAAAAAGCTTAGAGATAACAATGGCATGCATGCACATATGTCTGCTGCTACCTCATGATAGAGCTAGCTCACAAAACATCCACAGGTGTGTGTGTTGAGCCGGGAGGGGCATGCAATGGGTGGGAATGGCTATGGGCAATAATGGGCTGAGTAAGTCATCAAACGGCAGCCATACACTGTGTGTCCCCCCCTCACATCCCATCTCCCTCCTCTTCACTTCCCATGACATTAGTTTATTGGCAGAACTTTCAGTACCATCTAACAGCCAAAACTAATTAAAAAGCGTACCAATCTACTCACTCATACAAAATGTAGGTAACAGGAAACAGAAAGTCAACATACATTTGCCAAAAAAATCAATGTCGAAAATCTTCGTAATTATGTGTTGAAAATGTACAGTCTTCCCTAAATACTGCTTAATTGGAGAAGGGCGTATGATCGACAGACCATCTTTCAGCACCAAGGACAGCGCTCGTGCACATTGTTTCAGCACCAAGGCCAGGGCTCCACCAAGCACGCCTGTGCTCATACAATGGCCAGGTAATGATTGCGTGTTTACCTTCGAACAAAGAGTGGTAGTAGCGGAGGGGCGAGGAGGAAGGGCGGGCATCTGTGCCTGCCCTGCTTCACAGGGGTTCATGGGTCATCTCTGCCACAGCAATGCAACAAGAGTAAATCACCATGTCCAGGAAAGGCACGAGATTGCGCTTTGACGTAAAGCGCTATATAAAACTAATAAATACAAAGAAATAAATTAAAATACAAATTCCTCCGACGGTGCGCTCTTCGCTGTTGAAGCAGTAACACAACTCCACCGCGTGTTCTTCTCAATCCTTTTCTTGGCTTTTGAAGTGGGCCTTCCTGAAAAGACAGCGCCATTTCCCATAGTTCCAGACGTGAGCTCTGTCCATCTGATGCACAAGCATTGCCGCATTCTCTAATATCAAATTTCAGTAAACTCTAAAAAATTGCCCTGGATGTGTGGACGTCCTGCTCATAGCAGGAAGGAGAAGGAGTGTTGCACTTGAGTGCTGTTTGCCCGCAGTAGAGCTTCCTTCACTGAGTACCCTGTATGGGTGCACTATCATACCTAGCACGCTCCGCTGTGCCGATGCCATTCTACACCTGGATGGCAGATCTGCACATAGCCCAAACTTGAAACCCAACAGGGTGATGCAGCCTGAACCCCCCCCCTACCATTTCCCCTCACCTCTAGGGAGCAGATCCATATATAAAAGAAAATCAAGCAAATTTCATATCTGGAGACGCACATATTTTACCCTATTCGGACAGGGCCATTAGTCCTAGCACAAGGAGTGATCGCAGAGGCACTGCCTATGGGCCTCATTACGAGGTTTTTACCAGCAAGGCTACCCCCAAACTCGCATCCGGCTCTGGCATCCGCGTAAGGGGAATCACTGTGTCATTTCATCATGTTCTGCTCACCGGTGCCGGTACGGCCACCTGGTCAGACCAGTGACTGCAAGGGTACCCGCGCGCAGAAGTCCTAGTTTGGCGGTACGGTAGTAACGGTGGCGGTAGCGATACCGGCGCCGTTGTTGCCTTACCGCCATACTCCTAATGAGGCCCTATGTCTTTGTTGTAGGCGAAGAATTCTAAAAAGCATATTTTGGTATTACCTCCATTTGAGGACATTTTATTCTCTTTTGATAATCAGAAAGTGTTACACGAAGGCTTTAATGAACAATTACAGCCAGGGGGCACTATTAGGATAGGTGACCACCAGGGACATCAATTGGGGGTTGCCAGAGGTTGCAAGAGTGACCTCTGCCGTCTCCCCAGCGATGGCTTGCATAGTTCTGCAACCCCTGGCCTGGACTAGAGCCTGGAGTTTGCGCTTTTTTATAAATAGTTTGTTACAAACTATTTATAAAAAACGAGCAAGCTCCAGACCTGACGCCACCCAGGCCTGGCCAGTGGAAGCAGCGTGGTGCGCCGGTGCCTTCATGTCTGTTACTCGAGCTATAGCTCATCAGGGGCTGAGACAGGGAAGAGCGGAGCTCCGAATGATGCAGCAGCCAGCCACACCGAGGCACAAGGGAATGCTCTCCGGTCTGAGCAAACACAGCCCTGCTTGATTGGTGAAAGAAAAGGTTAAGTGTGCGAATAGGTTGGTTGCACACCGAACCCCTGATCTTGTAGCAGAATTTCTTTTGCTGCAGTCAAGTATGCTAGTGCTGAGCAGCTGAGGTCCACAGGCCTGGTTTATTGGTGAAAGAAAGAAAAAGTTAACCGTGTGAGTAGGTTGGTCGCACACCGAACCCCTGATCTTGTAGCAGAATTTCTTTTGCTGCCGTCAAGTATGCTAGTGCTGGTCAGTTGAGGTCCACAGGCCTGATTTATTGGTGAAAGAAAAAGTTAAGCGTGTGAGTAGGTTGGTCGCACACGTAGCCCGTGGTCTTGTGGCAGAATTTCTTTTGCTGCAGTTTAGAGGGCCAGTGCAGAGGAGCAGCTCTGGTCCACAGCATTCACTGGAGGGGTGAAGTGCACCGGCGCCTAACCCCAGACTTGTGCACCCCATGATATCAGGTGGTGCTGTGTCAGTGAAGGAAGAGCAACTGTATAGGGAACACGTGTTCTCTGGTGAAATATTCTTCCTCTCTCACCTTCTATCCTGGTTTCCCTTATCCCTACACCTGCCTATCCACCCCTGTCCCCAGAATGTGCTCTCCCTCTGTAGTCATGTTGAAATAACAGGGCGGATCCACATAAAGAGGGGGTCTATCATTTGGGTTCACACACTTCTGTGATAATATGGGCCTTGCCACACTTCTACAAATGATGATTCATTCTTGTATTAAATGTGTGTCATGGTACATTGATATTGTAACCATGTTTTTCTTAGTGTATTGATGGATACTACCTTAGGATGTCACCTGCGGTGATGTCACGTGTGGCGGGGTCAAATGATATCACTCGGGGCATGTGATGTTACTTTCGCTACCCCTGGCATTTTGGTGAAATTATGTCCCTGGTGACCACCACCCAAGTTAGTGGTGCTGATTCCAAAATAGGGGTCATCTCATAAGAGCGAAGGTCACATAGCCACAATAGAGCCAGATGGTAAAGACTCTAATGCAATTAGAACTTGTGCAGGGGGAATAATGCAGTCTCTAACCACCATTAGCACCCGGCACAGGGGAACCAGCCAATCAGGTGGTTAGAAACACAGACTGAAACCTACAATCTCAGCCTGTGTTCCAAGTTGCCTAATGGCCCTCGTAAATGGCCCTCCCTTCATTCAGGCTTTTAACTTGGGCTGCCGGGCCATTACACCACCCGTTGAAGGGGGCATTGATGCCACATTAGAGGATGTTTCATTCTCGATAGACAATCGGCAAGTGAAGAATGCAGGCCCTACTCCCACAAAGAAGCCTTTATTCCAGGGTTATTATTTGTTTTTCTCACTGTTTCCAGCCCTCTAGCCAATCAGCATACTTGCAATAGAGGCTCTAGCCACCTGCAAAGGCTGCATTCCATGACTTGCTTTGTGACTTGTATACTTGCCGCTAGGCAATGAGGAATGGGCAAGTTCTGTCACAGGATATAATAGGACTAGGCCTTACCATTGGTCTCTATTATGGGGTGGGTGACCTTAGACCTCATTGGAGGCGCTCACTGTGGTTCGGGACGTCTAGCTAGGGCTGCAGTTATCTACCATGGAATATAGCCATCTGTTGCAAGCTTTAATGCATCATTGAGAGCCACTGGAAGGAATGTACATCACTGTGACATCACAGTAGCAGGGTTCCGCAGCTACAGGGCTATTGGAAATCATTGTGAACTGATCCCTGAGCTCACATCCTGACCTCTGCACATCTATAACACCAGATTAATCCAACATTTACTTTGACTGGTCCAGCAAAAGAGCAAATGTGTAGTTCTAGGTGTACATGAGGGGTTGTTTGTCATCTAATTCTCCAGGTGCATATTGATCAACATGCCTGGCTCTATTTGGGGGCTTGTGTCTGTCCTGTTTTTTTCTTTGCATTCTGGGGCTTGTAGTCTGGGATTTGTCAGGTGAAATTGAGGACTACATTTCCCAGAATGCAAGCAAAACGCAGGGAAACCAAGTTCCTTGAATGTGGCATATGAACATCCATGTAAGTGACATCATACTATTTCAGATTTGCTCATTGATTAGTGTCTGCAACCTTTTGTTGTTTTGAACTACAACTCCCAGCAGCCCTAGTCACAATCTTCAATTGTGATGGATCATGGGATTCAGAGCCTAACGCATCCAGAGAGATGCAGGCTTCAGAGCCCTGCTCTATGAAGTCACTCGTAATCCCTCTGTGGAAAACAATCAATCTTGTTGATACCAACCTATCTACAATTCACTGTTGCATGCAATCTGTCATCAGAAAAAGACATCATGTACAACCTAGCAGGTCACTGTGAAGCAGCCAATGCAATTTGCCAATTGGTCGTCGTTACAGAGAATAGCGAGGACATTGGAGTCGCACTTGATGAACTGTTTCTGGGGTGATTACTGGAGATATTGGTGCCCTCTTGCTGAAGGATGGGCGCAGTGAATGTGGGTGGGATTCCAAAGGGGTGGGACGACAGTTCGGGAAAGCAGAGGCAGCTTCATGAGAGTTGCAGGCCTAATTCACAATGAAGTGGCCCTGAACACTTTGAATGTGTTTACGACCAGCGAGCCTGGCCATGGAGGCTCATCCGCCGCCACTCACTGCGATGGAGTGAGAGGATGTTGGGGGGAGGGGATCGGGAGTGGGGAGGGGGGCAGGCAATGAGCTGCATCGCCTCCTCCTGCTGTTGATGGATGTTTGAGGAATAGTCTGCAGCCAAGCGGAAAATGCGCAGCCTAGCAGGAATTGTCTGGAATCCATGGGGGAATTCTCTGGTGGAGCGTGCCAGGATCAGAGCAGAACTGAGATGTTTTCGGAATGAACATGGGCAATGCATGGACATCCATTAATGCTTTTGGAGAGTTCCTTTTGGAACACCTATATATACAGAAAATTGAATTTTTATTCCATGGAGACTGTGTTTAACCCCTTGGACAGACGAGTCCACCAAAGTGGGCCGTCCTACCCCCTAGGTGGCCTCAGGCAGGCCACCACTTGGGTACCACCCACTGATGCATTTGGACAGGAGATGGCCACTGTGAGTGGTCCTAATCCCTAGGCGGAATCAGGCAGCCCACCACTTCCCTCACAGCAGGTTACACACGCCCTCTAATTCCTAACTATGACAATTTAAACCTACGCCTACATAACATCTTCCCAACATATCAGTACTGTACATCGCATTCCTCTTCTAAGCACTAACCTTCTTACACCTACAAATGGGCATCTACCTATATACATAAGTATACATAAATATACATAACAGACACAGAGTGCACGAAACATATACTACATTATATAACAAAGGGGTGACTGCTGCACCCAGCCACCCCTTCTCAGTACCTTAGTGGGTGCTACCCTTGTGGCGGATTCTCCCTGATGATACGGGTAATTGAATGGGGGGCTGTCTGCCCCTGATGCCATTTGGGGCCTGCCACCACAGTTCTCTCTACTTGGTGGCCCTGTCCACAACATGGGACCCCCCCTCATTTACCAGGTGTTGCACACACTTTCAAAAGTATCTGGTTAGCCCCCGGACCAGGTGAAGGCCTGCCATTCACACCGCTGCTCCCACCCCTATTCATAAATTCTTAGGCCGCTCCCATGTCCTGGGGTTTCCATGATCACTACTGCATCTACTACTGTTTTCCGTCTGCCTCCTTAGCCTTGCTTCACCAACACGGCCACGTTGCCATCTTCGAGGAGCCTGTGTACCTTGGGGGCTGACCATATTGCTCCAACACCCGCGTCACCATGTGCATCCTTACACAACTCTTCGGCGAAAGCAGTTTATAAATCCAAACAAATGAATAAGAGCCAAACACTCCACCTGCTAGCAAATGGGGAGCATGGTTAACTGTTTTCTTATTGAAAGACTGGCTTAGTCAGAGTTGGAGGGAGATTCGGTCTAAAAGAGTGGTTTTGTTTGCCTTGGTGGAAAGTCTGGTCTTTAAGACTCTGCCTGATTTAGTCGGACATTTGGTCTAAATGACTGGCTTAACCTGACTTGCTTGGAGATTAGCCTAAAACACTGGCTTTGCCTATGTTGGGGGACAGATTTGGTCTAAAAGACTGGCTTAGCCTGCCTTGGTTGGAGGTTTGCTCTAAAAGAATGGCATGACCTGTCTTGGTGGGAGGTTTGTTCTTGTTTGGAGAAGATTGGATCTAAAGACTGACTTAAGCTATCTGGTTGGGGGATTTCATCTAAAATGCTGGCTTAACATGGCTTGTTTAGAGATTTACTCTAATAAACCGGGTCAGCCTGCCTTGATAGAGCTTTGGTCTAAAATGTTCTCACTTAGCCTTATATAGTGGAAGATTTGGTCTAAAACAATGGTTTAGCCTGCCTTTGTTAGATAAAGGTTCTCAAATACTCGCTTTGCCTGATCTGGTGGGGAATTTGGTCAAAAAACTGGCATATCCCGCCTTGGTGGGATATTTGGTCTAAAAAGACTGGCTCAACCTGCATTGGGGACATATTTGGTCAAAAAGACTGGGTTGGAGTTTTTCTTGCAGAGCCTGGCTTTTCCTGTGTCAATGTGATATTAAATCTAAAAGTCTGGCTTATCTTGCCTTGGTGGGAGATTTACTCTACAAGACTTCCATGTCCTTTTTTAGTGAGAGATTTGTTCTAAAAGGCTTGGTCAGCCGGCCTCGGGTGGATTTTGTCTAAAAGACTGGCGTGGCCTGACGTGATGGCGAATTGGTCTAAAAGTCTCGCTTAGTGTGACTTGTTGAGAGATTTGCTCCCAAAGAATGGCTTGGCCCACCTTGGTGGGAGATTAAGTCTAAAAGATTGATTTAGTGTCACTTGATGAGAGATTTGCACTAAAATCCTGAATTACCCTGCCTTGATAGGAGATGGGATTCAGTATTTTTCTAAAGCAAGGCATTTTTTTCAACCACAAATAACTCCATTAGAAGCACAAAAAAGTAACAATGTTCAATCTATTTTTTTTTCAAATCACTCTATTTATTAAACGTTCTTTCATACACACCCACAACCCAAAGTCAATCAAAACATAAAAACAATGTCATGCTATGTAATTAGTTACTGTTCTTAATTGTGGTTAATTTTAACTGTCAAATGATGACAAAAACAGACAAAAAGACATACAAATTTAAACATTTGAAATTTCTTCATGTACTTATTCACTTATTCCACAGAAACTTCTCAAAATTGCCTAAACTAACATTCACCAAATTTGGCAGTCACGCAGAGAAAAACGTATGCCTAGTACCCTTTGAAATCATGATAACTGTTGATTTGACACATATTATTTTCTCATGAGCCTGCAGTTTCTGATTAACAATGGAACTCATTTATACTAAAATCCAATCTCGGCAAGTTGAATTTCCACAATAGATGCAAATATCTGATTTCAATTTGATAAGAAAGAGTAGAAAAGGTAAAACATGATAATAACACTTTAATTTGTATTAAGTGTATTAAGAATATTCATTTTCGGGGTCAGACCTTTCAGGTGCCAAGATGGAGGCCCCTTTCTTGGACTCGTGATTAAAATTCCACACCAGTATCCTCCGGTAGGACAGAGGCATCCATCTTTGTATGGCCCTGTTGCTGAGAATCTCATACAGTTATGGATATCAAGAGAGAGAGAAAGAGAGAGAGAGGCGGCCCAATGTTGGTACACATTCTCCCTTCCCAACAGCTGCAGAGTATGTTACACCAACAAGGAGGTAGAATGAATCAGTGAATGGTCATAGTGAATATTAAGGTTGTTAATAAGACTGGAGGCCATCCAAGAACCTAATCAGCAGACAACGACATGTTTACTTTCCTGTGCTCTTGGGAGGAAGCAGTAGTAGTCGTCAGGGAAATACCAGAGCTTTTCTAGAACTTGCTCCCTCAAACCGACCTATCTTTTGTGATTGGGATCATTGTTTGCACCAGGGTTTATGGTCTTTGCATTGAAAATTATGCATCGAAATTGAAAAGCATCATAAAAAATCCATCGAAACTAGATTCATCGAAATGCTATCTTTTGCATTAAAAGTACATATCCTTCGAACCTTGTCCATCGAAGATAGGAATGGACAATTTTCTATGGATATGTACTTTTAAATGTAAAAGATAGTATTTTGATGCATTTTTTTAAATGTTAAAACGTTACATGGAGCTGCCCAGAGCTGAAATTCCAGCACTGGCCAGCTCCTTGAAACGTTTTTGTGTTTATTGTATATTGTTTTTTTTTTTTGTTTTTTTATATAGCGCTACGAACCCTCAGGTATCTGAGCGCTGCTTATTATTACCCACGGTCTGTGGTGCTCATTGGGCAGGGGTTCCCCCCTGACCCTCCTACCAACCCCCAGGCAAACCTCCCTTAACCTTAACCCAACCCTAACTCTAACCCTAACTCTAACCCTAAATCTAACCCTTAATCTAAAACTTAATCTAACCCTAAATCTAACCCTTAATCTAACACCAATCCGAACCCTAACCCTAACTCTAACCCTAAATCTAACCCTTAATCTAACCCTAAATCTAACCCCAACTGCAAATCTAACTCTAACTCTAATTATCCATCAAAAGTATCCATCAAAATTCATTCAATGAATATGCTTTTTGATGGAAAAGCAATTCAATGAATACATTTCGATGGATAGGCATTCGATGGATATGAATTAGATGCAAATACCAGATACCTTGCACCAGTGCAATTATGTAGTGTGTTGCCTCACCGGCAGTAATGAACAACAATGAACAATGACATGTCTCTTACATTAGACTAATAAAATATATATATATGTTGCACCAACAGTTGTGGAGCTCCCACTTATGCACTTATGTAGCTAATTTGCTGGCCATCCTGGGTTTGTAATAGCAATGGGATTTCCTTTAATCAATTTCACAAGTATAAATCCGTCCAACATTTGGCTCTATTTATGAAGCACTTTTGGTTTGGTTCTTGCATAATTTCTCACTATAGTGTCAAATAGAGTACTGCCATTCATCCACTACAAGCCAAATGAACCACTTGGGTAAAGAATAAAATCTAAGTAATAGTGCCAGGCTTCAATCAAACATAACACAAAGGCTTGCGCTTGTCTTTTCTCTCAATTAATCAAAGACAGTGTATGTCAATATGTCTGTGCACAGAGGACATCCAGAAATCCACTTCTTTCAGAAAAGCCATGAAATCATGGCTAGTCAACTGACACTGATACAACCCCTGTAAATTCTGAAACAAGCTTTTGCACCCTGATCTCAGCTAACAGGCAGGCAATTTGCAGTAGAACTGAGCAGAAAGGACATTTCTCTACCCAAATTATTACTTAAAAAAGTAATATGTAAGTACAGTCAATGGACACAATTATATACAAAATCAATCAATCAATCCCAATTAAGAATGAATCAAACAAAAATGGAAAATGATTCAAATAGTATCAAATAAAGTACAATAACATTACATAGTACAATCATATTTAGTAATCAAGACAAATAACAAGTCAGGTCACACTCTGAACACATGGCTCTAGTGTTGAGTGCATCCATTTTGTTGATGCAAAAATGTAATTTTTTAGCGAATGACTAATTAATATTTCCACCTCTTGATGGTAATTGGACCTTCTCCAGAGTAGATAATTAACATGTCACCACACATTCAATTTGTGCGAGGACATGCCAATTGAAAATGTATAGTGAGAGGTGACTTATTATTTCTCACATTAGGCAAAAGGACGTTTCAATAATACAAATGACATTTTCTGTATCGCAAGTTGATATATGATTCAGTTTAATACGCTTTCAAAAGGTAAAAGGTAAGATAATATTACCCCTTGAATTGTTATTAAAATGTTGACAATCATTACACAGGATAGTCCCTCAGGCTTTACATGTTATTAATGTTCTAACTGGTGATTCTGCTCTGGCCAAAAGATTGCATACATATTGGTCTTAGTATATGCAAAAGTAGGAAACTCATTGAATGAATTGTGTTGAGATGGGTCAAATCATGCATCTCTGTTCAGAGTAAGTATTTGTATACACTTAATGAGGTTTGTGTTTAGTTATTCCTTTCACTAACTAACTTTTCAATGTTTGCTCAGCCTTAAACATACCTAGATCTAGCAAATCTTTTTATATTCACTTTGCTGAGATTTCATTTTATGTCCTTAGTTCGTGTGTGCAATTATGTCTTTTCTGAAATATTATGTCTATATCTAATTAACTGACTATAATGAATACCTTTAATTAAGCTGGGTGGCTCAAAGCCGGATGCCAACATGAACTATTTCTGTCAATAGGCTTTGTGTAAATATAGTTTCAAGTCTAGCATTTTTATAATAATGTCTACATCTAGAAAGTTTATTTTGTTATAATTAACCCCCATCCTGAATTTGAACTAGGTCATCTATAAAAAGATTGGTAAAATTCAGACTGTTGATCCATTTAATCGTTTTGTAGCATCTGTTTTGTTTCTAGATAATACATACATGTATTTGCACATGGGTAGCCAATGATGGCCCCATTGATGACTCAAAATAGGAACAAAAAACTGATCTTCAAGTAAAAAAACTAATAGTCAAAATTATCTTCAATAGGGTTAAAACAAACACCATGCTAGATTGAACTTGTTAAGATTTTAACGGTAAATACACCAAAGCTTCCATGCCATTGGATTATGGTATAGATGTGTAAGACTTACAATATCCATGGTAAATAATAAATAATACATCTTTTTGTGAATTGTTATGAATATCAGTCAGCATACGTAAAATGTGTCCTGTATCTTTTATATGTGTACTACTTTGTTGAATCATAGTTTGTATAATTACATCACCGTACGTGTATAAAGGTTCCAAAATACTATTAGTTGCTCCTATAATCAGCATGCCTGGTGGTTTAATTAATGTCTTTTGGATCTTTGGAAACATGTAAATATATTAATTAATGGATTTTTTTTATTATTATTAAGAATTGTCTGGTATTGGATATTAACCATCCCAATTTCACTTCATGTTTCCTTACTCAGTTCCAGTCCTGTAGAGGTCTGGTCAAAATTCACTTTCATATAGGTATCTGTATCATTAACTTCCTTTAAATAATCTTGAGTGTTTAATATGACCCGGTTTACCCCTTGTTTTCTGGTTTAATAACTGTATCTCTGTTCTTAGATAAACATCTAAATTCTTTCCTGCCCATCGTCAAAAGTTATATTGCGGTGTCTTAACAAAAATGTACTTTATGAACTCATTAAATGTGTCTTTAAAGAACCATTCTAATGTTGAGTTCTGTGTCTGGATTTAATGTGCTTTTGGGGAAAACATTCTTGATACTTTTGTTTAATCGTATCAGTTAATAGTTCATCTAAAATTGCAGAAAACGTTCTGTAATTTCAGTTTCTGCAGTTAGTGAAATAAATCTACTTCTTCTTGAAACAAGATAAACGGGTAATCTTGTAGAACGGATATTCCTTTAGGTGATGTCTGCATTTGTTAAATATAAACCTGAAAGATAGGCTCTCTGTTGATCCATGTTCCCTTTTGCTTTTGGATTTTTTTTCACCTGAAACTAAATGAACTGATGGCCCTGTTTGTGGTACTTGAACATTTTTGGCTTATCTAACCCAAATGTTCTAAATCTATACTTGAAATATCTGTTGACATGCTCTCAGAAACTTTAATAATTGATTTCCTTCTTCTTATAATGTCATTGCCTTGTTTCATATTAAATGAATAATATTCCTACCATGAATACACAATATCTAATTTATAATCCATAGTGTCATGCCTACATTTCTTACCTTTTTAGTTTCTAATTAATTCTCATCGCCTTCAGGTATTTTCGTTTCTCTTATCATTTAAAATCTAATTCTTGTTCGTACATAAGGGCAGTAAGATTGTTCATTTAAGCAGTAATTTCAAATTAATGTAAATAATTAGCTAATTCTTCTATACTCAAAATCATTAAATATAATGAACTTTTGCTCAAAATCTTTTGCCATCATTTTACAAAACTAAGGTTATGCTTACACAAAGTAGGCTGTAGCGATATTTTTAGACCACGTGGAATCCTCTGAACTTTGTGATACTGAGCCAATGTAAAGGCAAGCAATTTTTGACTGATTTGCCTATGTATCAATGTTTCCAATACATGCTGGCATTTCTGTTGGGGATCATTGTTTTCTTCATCAGAAGAGCTTTTCGTTACTGCATTTTTATGTCTTAAATTGTCTATCTTTGTGAATGACCTATTTAGTAAAATGGTGCTACGAGGGTGGGCCTAGGTACCCACGTAGGTACTAGGTCATATCTCTTTATATACGGTTAGAGAGACTTAGAGAGAGACAGAGAGACCATCACTAAGAGAAAAAGAGAACAGGTAGATGGATAGAGAGAAAGAGTGATTGCGATAAACAGGGATAGGGACAAAGATCTAGCTAGATCCGTGTATGATATGCCACCCACAGCTAGTCATTGTGTAAATCAGGTATGCACTTTACTCTGCATCAGCTACTCCTGCAGCTCTTCCCGTGTACTCATGGTGTGGTGTACTGCTTCACTGCAAGGAATATGCACAGGCAGAGCGATTTGAGTACATGAACGGGTCCAACGAAGGACTGGGAACCAAAAGTGTCCCTGGAAATGTTTTTCAAAGTAGCCCTATACTACACTTTGCAAGGAAATATAGGTAGCTAGCCCAACCCCTCTTGGTAGGTTTTGGGGAAGTGGGTGGAGGGGGAGGGGGTTTCTCCACCCAAGATAACTTAGAAAACTGGGTCCAAAATATAGAATTTTAAATCACATGTCTCTCTGCATAGGGGTTCAAAAGTAGTTTAGTATTACAAAAACAAGCGTAAAATATTTGTGAAGCGTACAGGTTATCATACCTCAGCTTTACAACAAATCCATTGCTCCCAAGCGATGAGTGTGTTAGAAGGAATGGATTGGGGTGACTGGGAGAAAGAGTAAAAGGAGCAAAAAAACAGGGTACCCACACATATGGGGCCCATGGTGGGGAGGCCTAGAGGGCAATTTCCAGAGATCCCTGTAGGCCAGCCTGCCACTGATAGGCCCCATGCCTGTGTCCACACAGGTGTTTTCTCTCTTGTTTGTGTGTGATGTGCACAGACAAGAAAACACATTTTTTTAAGACTGACATTGTAGGTTTGTTCTTTCACAATTTCAGTAACATGCTTGCATTCTTTTAGTAGCAAAAGCTTTGTTTCATGCGGAATCGTGACACTATGTTGATCCCATCTTTCGAATGTAGAGGCTGCTGTGATTGGCTAAGACTTCAGAAAAGTCTTTGTACCCTGGCGGAAGGACACAGCATCATTCGCTGTCGCTGAAGGTACTCAAAATGAAAGCATCTGATCAACCTCTTCTTTGCAGGGAAAAACAAAGCGTACACTCTGAGGTATGCTCAGAGTTGGGCAGGGACAAAACATTTGCAAATTAAAATGAGTGACTTGCTATAGACCAGGTCTAACTGAAAGAGCTTGTATTGGCAAATGTGAAGAAAATGTTTTCTGGCTTTTAAATCACCTTGGCCAGTCAGTATTTGAATCTATAAGCTTCACAGTGCACCCACTCTTCCAACTGGTTGACCAAAACCAGCCCACAATGGCAGTTTAGAGCTGGCCCTTTGTGCTCTGCCTTATTGCCGCATAGGCCATTCTAAGCCCGACCCCTAACACGAGTTCACAGCCCTAACAGGAAGTTAGATGAGACAGATGCGGCTGGTCCAGCAAACAACTGGATCCAGGCAGACACCCGAAATGAGGATATTTCTTCAGGCTGCAGCAGCAAACATCATACACAGCCCCATTACGAGTTGGGCGGTATATCGCTGGGGCTATTAGCCTTACCGCCAAACCCACCAGCGTTATTTGCACCGGATCATGGGTTTGGTGGAACGATAAGTCCCCATTCCCCATTGGGCCCATTTGGGAATTCCCCATTGGGCCCAATGGGGAATTTTTGGCGCTACTACTGCCAGCGGTATTAGCACACGGTAATAGCACCGAAAATCGGCAAAATCGCCGCGGATTTGCCCCCAGCTCAGAGCTTGGGGTAAATCCTGCCAAACCTGTGATTTGGCGAGCCATTAAATGTGGCGTAATAGCGTTACCGCTGCATTGAAGGGTTACTGCCAAACTTGTGATGAGGCAATATGTGTCTAAACATGAACAATGGGATATATTTGAACTCAGGGTTCAAAGTGACATTAAAAACAGCTCACCTTTCGTGCTAATTATCTATGATGCCACTGGTAATGCCTTGGTTGTGAATACCACTTGTGTTGATAACCGCCTAGCTACAGCGTATGCTGCAGGGCTCAGCTTGTGTATTATGACTGATTGTGCATGCTTTGAGGCGTTTGACTTGCTACCTGGAAATTGGTAATAAGCAACACTGGTGTACGGTGTATATTTCTGTGCAAAATATATGTGTGCTCTTTTCCCATTGCCACACATTCAGGATCCATGATGTTGGCTGTTTTATTTGTGCTGAATGGCATTTTGCTTGAATGTATCACTTTATGCCACAAACAGCCAGGGAGACCCCCTCAAACCCCCAACACCCACTCACCCTAACTATATCCCTTACCCATACTTACCATCTTCAAGTTTGTGGTGAAAAAAAGTGGGATAAAAATAGCGAAAATGCAGCCGGCAGAAATAGCATTCAGCAAAAGGGGGGTATACCCAATTTCAATTCCGAGTGCTTTGACATCACCACACCAGCTATTGGCTAGTCCTTGTGGAACATTTCTGTTACTTATCCAGTTGTGTTTTGCAGCCTGATGAAGGCTCCATAGTGAAGGGTCTGAACCCCATCTTGTCTGCTTAGACTTGGGCATGCTTTTGCTAACCTCACCCCATACCATATCACCGATAGGGTATCAAGTGTGTTTGTGACTGCACCACATCCATATCTTCGATGCTGTGTGGATCAGTTTGCCACAAGTTGTGGATCAAAAAGGATGTTTGAGTTTCAAGAAATTTAAATACTTTCATTGGGCTGTCATCGGTGGGGAAGGAATGATTTCTAACTTCTAATCAAATTGTATAGTTGTATGTTTTTCATTTTTAGTTTGTTTCAAGATAATAAAAAGATACGTGTATTTTTGTGGTTTCAGGGTTGCAGGTGCACTTCTGGCAGTGACTGCTGACTCTTTCTTCTACCCACGAGCACCTTTCCTCCATTGGTAAGTGTGCATGTTCCAAGTCTTGCACCCACACCTTTTTTTGCACCTTCAGTTGTTTGGATTGTAACTCGTTATTAATGGCACGGGAGGTACTAGGCATCCTAATGGCAAATGCGTTCTGCACAGTGCTCCAGGGTGTCTGGGCTTCCCACATTATGAGCCTGATTCCGGATGCATTTTATAATGCCGCAATCCCATAGGAAAACACTCTGTGAATCAGGCCCTATGTGTATGCTTGTATATTTTCTTTCATTAGTTTTGTTTTTAAAAGTCACATGGGTCTCACACCTGCAAACAGCTGATCGGGTAAAGTTGACACTTTGCAAGCAACTACCAATGAGGCCAGTTCACAGAATAGATACTGGCGGAAACCTCTGAGTTACCCCTGGACAGGGTTTATTTTAATCACACAGAAGTTACCAGTTACACTGGTTTAATCTTCTCTTTCCAAGAACAAACCAGGTAGCTTCACAGTGACTTTTTGTGACTGTGACTCTTAACTATTATTTGTATATCATTTTACCTAATTCTAAATATGTTGCAAATTCTTAAATAAAAATCTAAAATCATAATAAAACCTCAATAGATTAAATGAAAACTGTTGCAACAACACTACGACATCTGATAAATTACAGGTTTTGGTTAATGCTGTTTTGCAGCTCCAAAGCCTTTATTATTTTATCAATGATGATGTCTATGGCTGCTTCTACTCATTCGAAATATTTGTTTTCTGAAAGATAACCATTTATCTTTCTTTCCTGCTTTTTTAATTTTTTTATTTTAACATTAATTATGCTTACAGACAAAACAACCATTCTACAATTATCTGTTTGGAATTTGAATAAAATAAAATGATACCTACTCCTCACTGATATATTCAAATCTATCGTATATCACCTACGTTATTTATTAGCATGGGGCATTCAATATTGTTCTGTTCTCTGCCAATCAGAATGCTGAGAAAGCAGTCAATAACTACTGGTATTGAATGCATTCCAAGCATTCTAACTTCATGGAAACAACAGAAAGCATGTTTGTACATTCAAGAGTCAGAAATGAAATTCCTTCAGCAAGTTAATCCCATTCACTAAGATTTCTTTTTTAAACTGCACTTTCAATATGACAGGAAAAATCCAAGCAAAAGCATGTAAAATACTTTCCATTTTTGTATGGCGAAAACATTTACACCTGATGCATGTTCATGTTAAAAAAGTAACATTTCAACCTACCTCACAATTAAAATGTGTACCTTATAAAGACAACCTTATTGTTATCTTGTTTAAATACCGCAATTAAAACAACATTAAATGTATTAAGACATTAGTCAACTCACTTTTCTCAATATTAAACTGGCATGTCTAACTTTGCTACCAAAACTCAAACTCATATTGGTGTCACCACCTTCTTCTAATGTCCTTATCAGCCTACTTCCCAAATTATTGCCCGACTTCAGCACAAGCCTTAACTTAAGTCCAGGTCATTATGCCACAATAATCACCCCTTCCTCTGTCCTGAAGTCTACATTACAGGCTACTCTGACAGCCACATTATCTAATTTTTCACATGCTGAAATTGAAAGTGTATGATTTCTTCCATTGAATAGGGTGGTGCATGTGCAGAGAGGTTTTTTAAAGGGTTAAACAGCATAATTGATCATTTGCGCGGTTATCAGGCCAATTTTCCGGGATCACGGTTGTTAAGCCACTCCTGTCCAATGGATTATAGAGATAACTGAGAAGCGTTTTGGGATACAAGTGGTTTCCAGTTCTAGACAACAGCCTCATCATGAGTTGGGCCTTGGCCCTTAAATGCGGCGTTAATGCTATTACCGACCGCATTTAAGGGTTGGCCCAATCATGAGTCGGCCGGTAAGTGGGAGTTTTACCTCCGGCTTTTTGCTAGAGGTTAAAATATGTCCCCTTACAGCTCGTGTTTGTTTTTTTTTCGGCCCTATTACCGCTGGCACAATTACCGCCGGCGGTAATAGTGCCCCCAACCCCATTGGTTCCAATGGGGAATGGAAACTTACCACTGTACTGCTTCTCATGATCTGGTGCTAATAGTGCCGGACCGAGTAGCAGTAACGCTATTTGCGCTGCCAGTTTCCGGTAATAGTGCCCCCAACCCCATTGGTTCCAATGGGGAATGGAAACTTACCGCTGTACTGCTTCTCATGATCTGGTGCTAATAGTGCCGGACCGAGTAGCAGTAACGCTATTTGCGCTGCCAGTTTCCCAGCAGTATTACCACCGGGATACCGCCAGACTCCTGATGAGGCCAAAGTAATTGCCGTTCCTCGAGTCACCATTATTCATGAACGCAGTTCCTAACACGTGATCTCTGCCCATTGATTTGTATGGACTGTGCCTGCTTTTACTAGCATAGGAAAAGTGGACAGAGTCTACAGAAATCAACCCCATCTGAGGGGATCAGAATGTTGACCCCAGCCAGCAGGTGGAGCATCTAGGATGTGCAAAGTGTACAGGAAATATCAGTTCGATGTTTGGCATGGAATGCCTCTTACTTTGCTGTTCTTATGCGCCCTTCAAATTTAGAATGAGGGAGTCAGTGTGTTTACACACCCACTGTAGAGATCTGTGAGTGTCTTGGGGATCACACGTTCACATCCTAGAACGGCTGATACAGTTTTTAATTCCTGTGAAGTCAGGAATAGATGGACAACACAGTAAACTATTTTTATTTCCATTCGCACTCGAGGCACTGGTATAGGCAGGCTGTACCTGTTTCATCCGTGGCATCACAATGCATGCACTAAAGGGTCATTATTTGACTGTTGAATTGTGCTTGCAGGGAAAGACACAGAGCTGGCCCATTTGCTCGAGGGACATTTGCTCTTTTATTTTTTTACACATTTCACTGTAAAAGTAGATGGGGGCTAAGTTTAGGTATTTATTAAGATGGGGAATGTGGGGTGAGAGGGTGGCAGGGGTCTCCCCTTGCCTTTTCTTTGCAGTGAAATGTGTTAAATAAATAAAAACACAATTCGATTAAATGGGCTTCGAACTAATTATCTCATGCAAACAGAATGTATTTATTTATTTATTTCATTTATAGAGCGCTCAAATAACCCGGAGGCATTGAGGCACTGTTACAGGTGCAACATCATAGAACCAAAGACACAGCTTTCCTATTGACCAACTCAATGTCATTCTTCCATACATTTAACCACCATTTTGGCCAAAGGGATTTTAAGAGCCCAAAACATGTTCCATTTCTCTACCATCCGAGCTCTACTGCTACCTCAACATCCTTCCTCTAAGCCCCTGGGTCTGTCCATTATGTTCATTGCCCGCATGCACAGTCGTGTTCAGGCTTTATAAATCCCATATATGCATACATACATCATCCATAGGTACTCCGTGATATGGCTACAGAGGAAAGAAGGTTTATCACCAAACACCATATACACAGAGGAACTGGGATGAACAGTCCTGGTTGTACTCTTGCACCCCGCTTTATCTCTTTCAGAGTGAGCTGGAAACTCTTGCTGCTGCACCGAGCCCTGAAACCAGCAGCAATGGTTCCCCATCTTTTCTATGAATCTCAACCATTCACTTCTATCCCTGCCAAGGCAGCATCTGAAGAAAGGTCTTTCCTTGGTAGAGGTGATACACTTTGTTCTGCTTTCTCAGTAATCAATGTACTGAAATCATTATTTCTGTCTATGCTTGAAGTTATGCAATGTGGGAGAGATGACTCGATCTGCTCCTGATGGTATCTGCAATACCTGATCAGTTTCGGGTGCAAGATTTTTTAAAAAAGGTGGCTCTGAGGACTTTATTTGCACAATAGCCATGTTTTCCTCCTGCCTCTTTCTAATTCTGAACACTTGCCTGTGTGGTCATTACCAGAAGGAATACCCCCTTTAAATGTGTAGGGCGTGGTTGCAGGAATCTCAAGCGCGTGTCTGTTGCAGGTCAGTGCACAAATTAGTTGTAGCCAAATCTTCTGCAGGTGGTTATATGATTAGACACTAAGCCCCAGGTGTCATCTAAGCACAATTCATCATTGTAAACATAACCAAACTTCAATGATTTCTGTATTAGTTGAAATTTTTATATTTTAATGAGCATCAAACAGCCGACACGTGTTTCGACCATGGGTCTTCCTCTAGGCTGTTGATGAAATAACCTGTCCAACCATATTTAAAACAACCATAATGCACATATATACATGCTTTATGAAAACAGCCATATAGGTTACAATGTTTGAGGGTATCCATTCAGTACATATGCCCATGCGCAAACCAACAGAGGCAAGGCGGCAGGATAAACAATGACCATGTCAGTGAACAGTCAAATATAAAAGAATAGATAATATAATAACAGCAACATTGCGAAAAGGATACCAGCGAGTCCCATCCAGGTACATGAAAAGAAAATCACAGAAAGAAAAGAAGGAATAATGGAATAAGGCAATAGAAATAATTGTTGGCATGATAGATTAACCAGCAATAAGGCATCATAGTGATCATGTAATTTATCACAAATAACCACACCAATTGGGTGAAGAAGAGGGAATGAAAACAAAATGCCGGGGTTAGTCCTAATTACCATGCATACCCAAGCCCCCGTGAGTCTAAAGCCTAACTGACTATCCCACGTTATTCCAACATTGCGGTGTGTAATATCGGTCAAAAACATAATAATTAGAGAGCAAGCAACATGCATTCTATGTGTATATAAGAGTTAGCAACTAGGTCTCGCACTCTGGTGTGCGACGTAAGCTCACCTTGTGTCTCATGCCCGTTGTCCTAAACGGTCCTTTGTAAACTGAGCAGCATGGATGCCGGTTAACTATCGAAACGCTGTATTCAGCCCAAAGTGTCTGTTGTAGAAAACAGATCCGCCATTTTAAGACGGAGTTAGCTTACAATAACTTATAATGTTGGCCTATCTGTGCCACTGTCATCTCACGGCTGTTATCATGTCTACAGTAGGATGAGGAAATCTCTGGATCAGAGGTCTGCAGCCTTTGGCTGTTTACATGTTTTGGACTTCAGCTCAAACCAGCATAGTAAATGGGGAGAGATCATGGGAGTCGAAATCGAAGACCTGTGGAGAGACGCAGGTTGCAGACCCCCGGTCCAACATGTTGCGTATTCATCCACACTCAAAGTATTGTGTTGCAAAAGAATGCCCATAGCATGCACTGCAGTGGAGTGAATGTTCATTTATGCAGGTTGTAAGGGGGTATAAATATGAGATTGACAAGTTTATTCTTGTGAAAAGAAAAAAACCTCTCTCTCCTTAAACCTAAGAGGGGTTTCCCTGCCTCAAACAATAAGCTAAGTAGTCTGTCAGAATGACCCAAAATCATAAATGTCCACCGTCATGTCAAATCCTAATTCTCACCCTAACACTTATAACAACTAGGAATAATGCCTCTGCGGGGTCCAGAAGGATAACTTCCTCATTTTGGACAGAGGGGTTTGAACGTTCTCCACAGATCTACCAGGCAGAATATTTCACTCCCCCTGGTTTCTTTGCTTCTTTATGAACAACAATACCAGAGGATATTACTCCCTCCCCCTGATTCCTCTGTCTCTTTATGTGCAACAATACCAGAGGGGTTGACTCCCTCCCCCTGGTCTCTTCTCAGTGTCCACAAATGCCAGAGGGGATTAGCCCCTCCGATTGTTTTTGATCAGTGTCCAAATATCCCAAAGGGGATTACTCACTCCCCCTGGTATCTCTCATTCTTTATGCACAACAATACCAGAGGGTATTACTCCCTACCCCTGATTCCTCTGTCTTTTTATGTGCAACAATACCAGAGGGGTTGACTCCCTCTCCCTGATTCCTCTGTCTTTTTATGTGCAACAATACCAGAGGGGTTGACTCCCTCCCCCTGATTCCTCTGTCTCTTTATGTGCAACAATACCAGAGGGGTTGACTCCCTCCCCCTGGTCTCTTTCAGTGTCCACAAATGCCAGAGGGGATGATTCCCTCCCCCTGATTCCTCTGCTTTGTGATGTGAGGGTCTCTGACCCCTCTTGACAGGTTTGGCTCCTTTCTACCTCCCAGTTTATGTTACCCTGCATAGGGAGAGAGCATAAGGGAGGCTGAAAAGGGGAGGCGGATACTGCTTTCTCCCTGTGGTCTCATCCCCCGATCAGATGGGGGGATTCCCTTCCCCATGGGATCCTCCCACAGGGCACCACCCCCAGGGGACTATTGGGCTGTAGCTGCAATGCCCTGCTCCATTGGAAGTGTCCTCGCCTTTGAGAGAAGTGATAACATCCAAGTATTTGTCACAAGGTGCAGTGGAGGGTATGCCCTTACAGTATCCAGGGTACAGCTGCACTGCCCAGCTTCATAATATGTAGCAAATGATGCAAATAACGGGACCTATCATGGCAGCAGCTAGCAATAGGTGAATATCTGCCAAATGCCTATACAAAAGCCGAAACATTTTGGATTAAAGATCTATCGGCAGTCTGGCTGAGAAGGAGGGATTGACAGGTTCTCTCTCCGATTTCAGCGGTAGGACTGTGCAGCATCAAGGATTACCTACTCTGACCTGCCATATTTATAAACATAGGTGTCCCGGGCATTGAAAGACCAGAGGTCTAGTAGAAGTAATAACATGCGGTGATCTGACGATCCCCAGTGTTAATGTTCCCCAAATCACTGTTCATACCTTTTTTGAAGAGTCAATGTATATCAAAGCTTTCTTTGAGTGATATTATCGTGGTCTATGAAATAACTGCATGTTGTCGATTAATTATTTGAAGTTTATATGATAAATATTAACCATATGTATACCAAACCCTGATAAACTAAAGTATCCATTTGCACCCTTAATGATTACAGCTGTTGCTACTTACCTCAGTAAGCAGGATATATTTTCGTAACCTGCAGGATTTCTGATGTGAGCTCTTTCAAACAACTGAGTCACCATGGTTCTATGGAATATAGTCGCCGGAAATATCCTGCGGCCGAAAATCACACATTTTATTTTCCACCCCCCATGTCCCCTCCATACTCCCCTTACAATAAATTGTTACCCTAACCCTCCCCCCCACATATATATGTGTTGAAAAGTGCATTTTTTTAAGGCGGCCTTTTCGGCCACAAGATTTTTGTTCGCGACTTTATCGCTCTACGCCGTTATCAGTCGGTGGGCTAATATTAGACAGCAAGGTAGGTCAGCAAGTGTGGTGCTCACCTTGAATGCCTGCGTGCAAGGTTCAGTCAAAGGCTCTTATCATTATTTATGTATTCAAATTTGTGTTAAGCATTGGTTCCTCCCAAAGTATCTCGGAGCACCTTACAAGATTCAAAGGGTAAAAAGGGGGGAGATGGAACACAAGTTACAAACTGTTTTCAGGATAGGATAGAAACATTAGAATAGACAAGTCTTAGCAGGGTAGATGGAGAGCGGGAGTATGTGTGGGGTAAGGGCCTCAGGATCTTTTTGAAGGTGATGATGGAGTAGCAGTGTGGATGTGAAGAGGTACGACGTTCTATGCCCTGGCGCCCTGTGGGTAAATGTTTGGTTTTGTGTACATAATAGTTTTACCCTCCAAAGTGGGTCAATTGTGTGCCCTCGCAGTGCATTGAAGGGTGGAGGAATTTAGCATGAAATTATCTATACAAATACAAGATTACTATTATTATTATTATGTTTTTAACTCGATTTACTAGTTCATAGTTGGGTTCTGCTTTCTTGTTCTGAACTCTTAGCAGAGTTCTAAATAAACATACAACCCAAAATGACTCCTCAAGTATCCACTTATGAATGTGAATTGACAAGGAACACTGCTTACAAAGGTCATCTGAACAGCTAGTCCTTGCTTTCATTCAATGTGTTAGCGTCAGCTGGAATTATGCTGTAAACTGTCTTTCACACTGTCTGCTGGCTTTCTCAGCAGGCAATGTGACATCACAACTCAACTGTAATAAGGTTAGTGATGTCACATGAAGAAGGTAAGTGCACTCCACGCTCCCCACGCCCCAACCCCACCCCACCCCATTTTTTCACATATATAAGGTCCCCCACCGCCTCCCCACTTACCTTCTGTTTCATTGTCCCTTGCCGGCACCAGGAACAGGACTGTTCCCGGAGCATCGCCGTCCTGCGATTAGTTGCCATGAAAACAGACAAGGGACTATGTGTAGTCCCTCTACCCCTTTCCAAGGAAGCCATTTTCTTTGTCTATTCTTTTTCCATTAAGTTCAATGGCTGCCATGGAAAGAGAGAAGGGACTACGTGTAGTCGCTTCTGCCCAATCTCTGGCAGATATTTTCTTTTTCTCGAGTCGAGAAACGGTTTAATGCCGTTTCTTAGCCTTGCTCGGGCTTCGCTCGTGCTTCGCTCAGGCTTGTCACTATCACCCTAGGGGCATTACTCGACCAGTAATGGCACCCTCCTCGGGCTCTATTGCTTCATTATGAGACTAGGCCTCTAAAAAGAATATAACATACTGGCCTTTAAGCAGATATTGCAATGCTCCACCTATTATCTATGGGCTTAGAAGCATGAGGAATTCGACTTTGAGCACTATATAAAAATGTAATTCTACCATATTAGTTAATTTCTTCTTGTTTCAAGCTTGATTACCACTCCATTATCACTTCTTTTTCTTTGGTTGATTTCACATTGTGCAAGGTCTCACAATTATAAATGTTTTCTTTGTGTTCGTCAATAACATTGTGTTTGCAAGGTGGAATTCTGACTGTGCTTGTTCCTATTGAAGGTTCCTGTTTGCTGTCTCTTTTCTAAAATGGCGGCTGTGCACACTTTACATGTCTCTATTAAGTTGGCATTGTTTGCTATCAGCGTTCGTTTGTAAGATGTACTTTATAATTTGTTTACCACTTTCCTATTACTCTATTAGTAACTGTACACTTGCACTTGGTGTGTTGGGCAGTGTCGCCATACACATTAAATTGATGATCTTTGCAGCTTTGCTTTGTAGCTTTTCTCCCCTAGTTGTTCTTTTGTAGGTCATTGGTCTCTCTGGAGATAGTTGCCATTTATATGATTAATTTAAGTCATTACTTGAATTCCTCCTTATCATTTGCATTAAACAGTGTTTCCCACCACTACATTTTGTATAATTGGACCTTGTCAGGTTCATGGATGATTTATCACCAGGGAATGATCAATTGGAACAAAAACAACTCTACAAATTTATAAGCAGCTAGTAAAGCTGTCCTTAATATTACAGATGTCAGAATTTTCATGATTTGTCTGTGGTTGAGCTTATCACTTATGACCTTCTATAGCTTGTATTTCTTGGTGTATTGTTTGTAAATCTGTATATCTTTTCAATAGGTGGCGAATGAGTTCACTTTTTCATTGCTATCCTTTTTGCTGGTTGTTCTGTGTGTGTGTGTTCGTGTGTACTGTACTGTGTGTACTACAGTACTTTCTTTTAACTTTAGGATTAATATGTTTTAGCTCAGAGATGCACAAACACACACATGTAACGTGAACAAGCGCTCGGGGAAGCGCGAAACGTGTCGTTCAGGACACTGCCCTGGCGTCCTGTGTTGTTTTGCTGTGTGTTTTGCCTACTTTTTTTACCATTAATTAAACTCATTTTCGCACATTTGATTCGAGTTTGTCACTTTTTTACTGGGACTTTCAGACCTCACGCTTGGAGTGCGGTTTTTCTCCTCCATGTCTCAACGAGATATATATATATATATAAATATATATATATATATATATATATATATATATATATATATATATATATTTATATTTGAAACAGAATGACAAAAAAATCCAAACACAGTGGCCCTGATTCATGGATTATTTGCGCCGAAAAAAACGGGATTTGTGCGCCATTCTGCCCGCAAAATCCCTGTTTAACAAATGGGGATTTACGGGCAGAATGGCGCACAAATCTCGTTTTTTTCAGCGCAAATAATCCATGAATCAGGGCCAGTGACAACCACAAAGTTCCAAATAAGTTATTTTCAAATAGCAGACATTGTACCGCTCTGCCAAATTGTGAGTTGTGTACCCAGAACTCTTACTGGGGAGGAAGGATAGCTCAGGGCAACGTCAGGGATGTCCTTTGGGAGTTGCCAGGGGTCGCACTTGCAACCCTTGAGGTCTCCCTTGCTACCCTGTGGTCTCTGTTGCTACTCCTAAAAAAGAAAGATTTTATTTTTATTGTTTTGTTTTTTCATGGAAGCTCCTGTGCCATGTGGCTCTTTGTTCCTGGAGTGATTTGCTTTCTTGTTCAGGTCTCTTAAAAAGGGGGGGGGGGGTTCAACAAGTGTAACACTTTGAGTAGTAACCCTAAATAAGAAAGAATAGGAATAACAAATAATTTGTCTTTCTTGAGTTCTATTTAATAATTGCTAGACTCACTAAAGGTTTATTTCAGGCACACTTCAGGGTGGAATCGCTGATTTAGTCTGTTCTTAAACACCTCAAATTCACAATGCAAACAAAAACGTTCCAAAAGCATTTACGGTAGAATACAAATCCATTTCGGACTATGTATTTTCCTTTTCACAAGTTGCAGTTATAGCATGTTTTTTTCTGCCGTTGTCTCCGTTACAATCATCACAAGACATTCCATCTCGGTTTCCTCGGTCACTTGACAATATCCTTGTACCTAAAAGCTTGTAAACATTGAAGAAATGTTTGACCATAGCACATAGCACATAAAGTGGCCCTTGATTTCATTGTGCCACAATTAATGTGTCTACCTTTCCTATCTCCCTGGTGTGCTGTTCAGGATGTTTGTTTACATGCATGAGCTAACGATTGCCCAGAGTATGGGATGCCGTGTGAGTGTGCTGCTTTCCCTGCACTACTCTAAATTCTTTAATACACAGTTATGAACCCTCCCAATGGTATGTATGTTGCCAACCTCTGAAGCCTGAAAAGTAGATCCACACAGGCTTGACATGTGGCCAACTTTGCACCACAGCTGCAGATGAACTGGCCTGCTGTTAAATCTCAGTTACCAGTTTAATGGTATCCACTACAGAGTGTAATTTACTTTCTGACTTTGAGAACATTCAGAAATGTAATGGCTCATTTTACTATAGCCAGTAAGATAGCTCAGTGGGTGGAGCTCTTGTTGCTGCAGTGTGTGTGTGTGTGTGTTCTGCAGGTGGCAGGTTCTAATCCTGGTAAGACCAACTAAGCTTTCATCCTTTTGAGGTTGATAAATGAGTAGCAACACAGATTGGGTGATATTGTAGTATATTTGTTCTACATAAAGCACTGAAGCGTTAGTGCTATATAATAACACACCATTATCATTGGGCCTTGGGCGTCTGCTTGCATTCACAGTACTTTTGTAATATGGGCTTATGCACACTGATATTAATGATACATATGGTGATCTATTCTTGTATGAAATGTACATCACATTACAGTGATATTGTAACCATATTTTTAAAAGAGTACTTAGGAACAATGCTATGTGATGCCACTTATTGTTTTGTCAAGGGGTGGAAAGTTGTGTTCCATTGCTTCCCGTGATGTCACTTCGGAGTGGGGTCAGATGAGATCACTTCCTGAGATGTCATCAGAGGTCAAGGGTTGTGTGATGTCACTTCTGCTACCTCCGGCATTTTGGTGAAATGACGTCCCCGGGCAACGTGTTTGTTTTGGAAGCAAGACAATGCATTGCAACACATGTTTGAATCCTGATCCTACGCCTAGAAACCACTTGCTTTATTAAGCGTGTTATAAATGAGTGGTTATAATTATAATGATATGCCATAAAACAAACAAGAAAAACACACTTTATAAAATCCTATAACCATTTTAATGCTCTATAGTAAGTCATTTATAAACTGTCTGAATTTAACCCATTTGAAGTAGTGGTTAGGCTAGAACCAGTTGGCACAATGGATAGGTCCTCCTTAAATCACGTAGAAGCATACACACACACACACACGCACACCGGATACATGTGGCCTGCACCCATCTACCCCTCAGGATTCTAACTTAACCCCCTCTCCTCCTTCCACTCTCCTTCTCTTCTAGAGACATGCGATAAGAGCCCATGAAGTGGGAGAAATTGTGCTAAATTTTATTGCTTTACATTTAAAAAACAACATGCACAATCGACATTTTTATTTGAAAACTCACATTGCACAATTTATATCAACAGTGTCAGAGTTTAGACATAATCTTTTTTCCCATGCATGCACATAGTAGACTGGCCAAGTTGGCATCCATTTTATATATTCAGTGCACGGATACTTTGCATAAAGTCACCACAGATTGTGAAATTGGGCCTCATTACGAGTTTTTCAGTGGCAATGACAAATCAGATATTTTCAAATGCCAGATATTTTACCGCTCTGTCTAAATATGAGTTTTGCACCCGGCACTTTTTATAGCCACTTGTTTTTGCGTGGAGTAAATTACTGCAGCACAAATGTATTACCATATGCAGTAGCACCAGGAATTCTAAGGGGCTGGAGCGTGAATGACCCTCGTGAGCTTAAATCATGAGACCCTTCCCTTTACTGCATGCATGAAAGGTAAACAGATTTGGTGGTCTTACCATCAAACTTATAAGGAAGCCCACGGTCATAAGTGTTCTAGTTCCACACCTTTATCTGTCACTACATCGGGATAAGACCGGCTATGCTTGCCGATTGAACAGACCGGTGCAGGGGCATGAACTGCTTAGGGGATCTCAGAGAACAGCTGTCCTTCTGGTTTCTGGTTTGCGCATCCACTTTGGAGGGTTTCATCCCTGTGTAGTCCTTCACGGGAAGGGAACCCTCATTTCTGTGCAAGGGTACAACAGTGCACAATGTTACTTAGGGTTTATAAAGTCAACATAGGATTCGGCTTTATATATTTTACAAAATATCATTGGACAAACCGTTTGTTACAAAAGAGGATGCTCATTGGTTTAATGTTTTCTTTAATCAGTTCTTTTTTTGCCTAGTCCAACCAAAAAATCAACCAAGTCTAAGGTTTGTAACTCTGGCTTCATCCGTCCCATTTCTCTGGGCTTAGTCACTATAGATTCTATAGCTGTTTAGCCAGTGATTCGACTTTTTTCTATAGGTGATTTGGCATAACCTCTGGTGCTTTGAGCCTTGTCTATGCCACAATATTCTGCTTATTGCCAGAGCTGCCAAGGGGATCTCACTTGCTGCTGTTCTACTTCCCAAAGCTACCCGCTTCCCCACCGGGGCAGGTGGGCACCGAACCCCCAAAGTCACGCGTTTCATTGTTTTAGCTCTCCATGTATTTTAGCTTGTCATCTTGTCTTTATAGAGTCGTGTTTGTACACCTGCCTCCGTCTGTACTTGTGTGCGTGTTCGTGTTTCACCATGAATGGCAGTCATCCACCCACACCCGACTCTGTTTGGTCTTCAGTTTTGTTGTCCTACTGGGATTGTGCTCTTGTGTGCTTCGGATGATGTTTTCATTGGCCGGCCGTTGTGTTTACCTCTATCCTTGTCTGTAGAAAAGCTGAAGCTGATTATTCTGCCCTATTCAATAATGGCCTCTTGTGGGTTGGACCTTTGTTTGCACGCCTGTGTCCTTTGTTCTTTTCTGCACCTTGTTTGCAGTTCTAGTCTCGTTAACGTGACTTCATCTGTACTTGTACGATATGAACTTATAATACATGACAGCCTGCAATACCAGTATACTAGCCTGCAAATGATTCTGTGATGATAGGCAACCTTTGAAATGGGATGAAGTCCTAAAAAGTAAAGTGGGGGGACTCATCAACAAACGCAATGGGGTGCAACGTCGCCAGAAATTAGCATATCAAGGTGAAATATGCACATTTCATTAAATTGGCTTTGCATAACTACTCAAATTGCACAGGACGAATTACGTTTGCCTTTCATATAATCAACACACACAAAACCAAGAGAGGATATTTTCTTCTAATAGTGTTTTTGAAAACTTTAAAAGGTGTGCATGTTTTAAACTCAAAGAACCAATACAAATGATTTCCCTGGTTCGTGCAGTACCGAAATGCAACATTTCACCTTTAGTCAATGTATTTTTCATCAGGCTATATAGTGCAGTGGTGAAGTCTCCAACCTACAAGTCTGCCGACTGCAGTTTGATCCGTGAGGCCTGATCCCAGAGGTCGGCGTTAATTTATAAATTCAAAGAGGACATTCAATGTTTCTCATTTTAGCTGGGGGGACTAAGTCCACTCTCTGAATAAAGTGGGGGGACTCCGTCCCCCCGCGTGTACCCTCGACTTGAGCCCTGGAAATGACATTACATCATCACTAGCGCTCTGTACTCAGTTATTACGCTTGGTTGTGATGTCACAATGCTGATGCTTGAACCAGCACAGAACTGAATTCCAGCTGCCTACGCCACACATAGGGCCTCATTACACAGTAGGCGGAGAACCATGGCGCTATTAGCACCATGGTTCATGCCGGTAAAATACCGGCACCGCCTTGGTGGAAAGGGGAATTACCGCCCCATTCCAAGGTTGGCGGGGCGGTAATTCCCCCTTCCACCATTGCCCTTCCCCATTCCATTTTTGCCACATAGGGCATAATGGGAATGGGGAAGGCGCTAATTATGGCACCGCAAATTGCGGTACCGTAATTAGCTCCCTGTGTCCCTTTGCGGGTTGGTTTTTAACGCCTGCAAAAAGCAGGCGTTAAATTCCCCAACCCGCAAAGGGACCTCGTAGTAAGGCAGTAAGGATTTACCGGTACCGGTAAAATACCGGTACCGGTAAACCCTTACCGCCTACCGTGTAATGAGGCCCAATATTAAAGCTCTGGCCAGTCTACAAATTCTTTTATTTTAAAAATACTTTCTGTCACACCTTACAGCCATTATCTGAAAAGGCACTGTTTATGTTAGTATGTTTCTTTTGCTCACTCTTCGAGTTTAAAAGATGAGAAAAAGAATCTGCATGTTATTTTAAACACCAAAATAAAAAGCTTTTAGATGCATTTTTAGTAAACTTCTAAAACTATTTCTGTGCAACACATCAGAAGCTACTTATTATTGTGTTTAATCCCCATCAGATTCTACATTAATTAAGCAACAAGCCCCAAGCTGGGGGCAGGGGGGCATTACTGCTTCATGTAATGCCCCGGGTCCCATAGTTACATGCCCGAGTGAAGGAAGGGCCTTAATGCAGGCCCCGGGGCATTACGTGAAGTGGTAATGCCCTGCCCAGTGAGGGGCTTATTGCTATTAGTA
This sequence comes from Ambystoma mexicanum, assembly GCF_040938575.1. NCBI lineage: Eukaryota > Metazoa > Chordata > Amphibia > Caudata > Ambystomatidae > Ambystoma > Ambystoma mexicanum. Next base: position 195,797,618 of record NC_090938.1, read on the forward strand.
CTCCAGCCCATGAGAAAGGGGTACTAATAGCATCTTTTTTCAGTTATGAGACAATCTGGCGTTTAGTAACCGAAAAAAGAAAGGCGTCCCTTGCCTGAAAGAACATGGCATGATAACCTGTTCTGTGGTTTTTTCCCCACTTTGAGAGTTTGCAGCTATATCTTTTTGCCCACTGTACCTTTCACAGATGGGAAATACCCATTTGCATTTTAGTCTTTGTCCCTCCCACATGGGCAGTCCAGCACTTAAAAGTATGGCAATTCCCTTCTGAACAAGAGTACCAACAGTAACCTCATACACCTGTTTCAGCCTTGTTGGGCCTCATCAGTGAGGTGGAGCTGTGCCTCTCTGAGCACAGTGAGCAGGGAGTCCACATTTGGGTTCCCCCAGGTAACTCAGGGTGACCAACCCCAAGTTCCTTACAAAATTATTTCAAATAGGTAGCAGGCGCCCCTCTCCAGAAAGAACATGGCATGATAACCTGTTGTGTGGTTTTTCCCACTTTGAGAGTTCGCAGCCATTGCTTTTTGCTCACTGTACCTTTCACAGATGGGAAATAACTATTTGCATATCAGTCTTTGTCCTGCCCACAGGGGCGTTGCTAGGGGGGGCTAAGGGGGCTATAGCCCCTGATCTTTTGGTTGTAGCCCCGGATAGAATCTCAGGAGCTACAGCCAAAAGACTAGCTAGCCCCCAGTCTCAACAGTACCACCATCAGCTTAGCCCCGGGTCTTTTCCAGACCTAGCAACTCCCCTGCCCGCCCACATGGGCAGTGCAGCACCAACATGCTATGGCAATTCCCTTCTAAACGAGAGTACCAACTGCAACACATACAAAGGAGATGAGTGCCTGCTACCTTTTTGAAAAATATTTGCAAGGAACTTTGGGGTTGGTCACCCTGAGTTACCTGGGGGAAGCCAGCGTTGACTCCCTGTGCTCCGAGAGGCACAGCTACACCTCACTGATGAGGCCCAAAAAGGCTGAAAGACGTGTATGGGGTTGCTGTTGGTACTCTTGTTCAGAAGGGAATTTCCATATCTTTGCGGTGCTGAACTGCCCATGTGGGCGGGACAAAGACTGATATCCAAATGGATATTTCCCATCTGTGAAAGGTACAGTGAGCAAAAAGCGATAGCTGCAAACTCTCAAAGTGGGAGAAAAAAAAACCAACAGCTTATCATGCAATGTGCTTTCTGGAGAAGGGCGCCTGCTACCTATTTTGAAAAACCGGAGGAATAGCCTGGGTCTGTGGGCAGTAGCGTGCTTGATATCTGTAAGTGGAAATATAAGTGGTGGGGTCTTTAAATGGCCAGGTAATTGCCAGTCTTGAGTACACACACCTCTTTTGTTTAAAAGACATGCTGCTGTCAATTCTCAGCGGGAAGCCAATACTTTTAATGGAGGAGTACCAGCACTTCTCAACAGCAAGTAGGTACTCTGGGATAGTGAGTACGTGCACTTAGTTTTTTTTGTCTTGTATTGTTTATCTAATAGTCAGAAAGAAAAACATCAACAATGGATACATACCAGGCACTTCTGTATTCCCATTTCAAGCATTGCAACTTGCAATGGTCTCCCAACAGTGAATTATTGCCGGCAGGCTGGTGAATGCGTCAAGGAAAGGGTTACCCCTCATGTCAGAACAAAGATGGTGTTTTAAAGTTAAAATTCTAGGTTCAGCAGAAGATTCTCATACCCTGTGCGGTGCACGTCTCCTTTCCAACAGGAAATGTTGCATGACTTGCGACATATTAGTTTAACCAATTTAATTGGCTCATTCTCTGGGCTGTAATTGTTCAGACGCATTGACAGAAAACTTAATTATGCGCCTTAGGATATCAAGGCGGTGGCGGGAATCATTGCGATTGTTCCCTGTCCAAAGGCTTGGGTACAGGCTGTTACTCTTGTTCGAGTTTTTTTCCCAGCCGAGGGACAGAATTGATAGGCAATTGTTTCAGACCAGTTCACATGACCCGCTGCCGCCGCGTATCACCATCACGCGCTACCGAACATGCACCGCGCGGACTCTGAAAACTGGCGGCTCGTTTACTTGACTTCACAGCTGGAAGATGGACAGTAAAAGAAAAGCGAGTGCTGGATCATAAAGCGATTTTTATGGCAGCTGCCACATTATGATCAATACATGTAAAATGACTTGTATTCGGTTCACACATAATGGCATACTTGCCAACTTTTTGCCCCAGGTGGAAGGGAGATTTTATAAAAGAAATGGGCCTGAAATATTTTAGGAGGGAAAAAGTAAAAAAATAGCAAAATTTATCATGAAAATCATGCATGTGTGTGTTGGGTATATACTAACCAATTGGGGCATGCCAATTTTAAGGTTTGATGTGACGGCCACAGATGTATTTTATCTAGTGCGGTTTAGATGATTTTTTTCAATTTTCTAAATTATTGTTTAACACTTACTCTACTAATCCAAATGTATTGAATTCAATTGTGTGTAAACTCTGCACATGTTCTGCTGTGTAATAACAGCCAAAAGGAGTGGAGACGTGTGGCAGATCGTTTGGCAGCATGGGACGCTGAACCTGAGTTGGAGTTGGACATTGCCATTCTCAGGCTCTGCAACCTTTTGCTCTCCAGATGTTTTGGACTACAACTCCCCTTAGCTCTATCCAGAAATTACTGTGATATGATCGGAAAAAATGACCTACTGAGAAATGACCACACATTTTTAATCTATTTTCTTTTTTATGCTGGGGGGAAATCCCTCCAAAACCCCCTACCTTAACCTATCCCTTTACACTACCCATATGTTTTATAAAAATTAACAAAAATACTAATGAATTCGACCAAAAAAATACTGTAATTTCTCATTAGGTATTTTGTATTCGATCATTTCTGCAGATACTCTATCCAGGACAGTCAAAGGCGACGGATGGTGGGAGTTATGGTTCATAACATTCAGAATACCACAGATTGCATAACTCTATTTGAATAGTTATTATATTCAACACTTTCCCAAATACTACCTCAAATGCATGCAAAGAAGCAATGGACAACTCCATATGATGGTAAAGACATGCACCCATCACATGTTCGATGAAGAAAGTCTGAATTCGTTCTACTCGCCTTCTCAAATATGTAGTTCTTGTCTTACATAACCTAAAAAGAATATTTTGACTTTGGTTTGACCGATTGAATAAGCATAGCGTGACCTGGCTCGGAATCTACCTTCTGACACAGAGTTTACACAAACCTTGCAATTGGCCACGTCGCAGAGGTGGTTATCGATCACCTTCTTCTATGCCACCATATAATGTTATCACTGATGTTCCATCCACCTATTGTGTCTGATCTTTTCACTGATTTGGCATCCAGCCATGCTCTGCTCTGGCTCGAGAACTATGCCTAAATGACATTCCCATAGTGCAAATAAGTTGCCCCTAAAAACATGGTGTAGTTATTCTATGACCCCAGAGGGCGGTGAAATCCCCACCAAAAGAAGCAAAGACGACCTAGAGGAATGCACTATGGACACTTACACTATAATCAGAATTCACTTCTACATCCACCAAGTCATGATTTATCAAATGTTTCTATTTCTAGGTTAACATAAAGGGCATATTTGTAAAGCACACATTCACCCCCAAAGGGGCACCTTGGTGCTAATAACAGCTGTTTATTGTTACCCTACTTAATTGTACTCATTTTGTTGACTTCAGAATGAAGGTGGACCTACCAGGATTCAAACCTGTGATCATGAGGTCAAACACAGGTTCCTGTAGTGGATGCATTAGTCCACTGAGCCACAGATCCAACCACAGGAAGTTTAGCTAGAAAGGAAGAACTACTTATGACTGTCCTTGGTAACATGAGAACAGAACAATGCCTGACACAAAAGAAGGGTTATCAAATGGCATACAGTGCACAAAACATTGGGGTTCATTAGCAGTTTGCCGGTCTGGAAATCAAGTGCTGGTAACAACGTCTAGTGGCACCTTTCCGTACCGGCAAACTCCAAGTCTGCCAGTAGGGGCTGTGATCTACCGGCAGGCCTGACTTGGCAGTAGTTCAGGCCCCTACTGGCAGACAATTGCTGCGATCACTGACATTGATATTACCAGTGCCTGTGATTGCAAAATCCCAATCCCATGGAGTCCAGCAGGACTCCATGGGAATGTGGAGTTACCAGTGTCTCTGCCGTCCGTAATATCCCAGTAATACCGGGATATCAGGTGGCTGAGATGGTACAGTAGTTCCCCGGTTTCCCATCAGAATTACCAGTGGGGAACTTAGAAAGAGCCCCAATGTATTTATTCTCATCCTGAATGAACAAAGCAATCTAAATGGTGGAATCCCTCCTCCTGTCTCGCCAGTAGCCCAACTAGTCCAAAATCCATGAACAAGGCAGGATCTGCCTCCACCTCAGGATACAGAGCAGACTCTGTCCTCTCAGATACTTCCACCAAACCGGATAACATGAAAGAGTTCAGAAGGCGCCTATGGCTTGATGTTACGGCAAGCTCCATTGAGGTTCCTGAAAGCCTGAGGTTGTAGATATGAAGATATTCAGCAGAGGATGTTAAGGAGAGCATCTTCCAGTGTTTCCTCAGTGCTCCATCTCCCATCCGCTCAAAAGGTAGACCAATGTGTACTCTATAACTTTAAATAAAATGTGCAGTATTAGTGTGTCTGATGCTTCTAAATTAGGAACACTCACTTGTAACCCCACTTTATGCCTGCCATTGGAAGGTCTATGATATTAAAGGGATATTTATCTGTATTTTCTTTTCATTGAAGCTCACAGAAAATGTGTATTTTGACCAAAACCATTTACGTAACACATAGAATGGTGTGACAAATCCCATTTATAGGGGCCTTATAATTTAAAGAAGTGATGGAGGTGTAAGGGAGAAAAAACTAAGAGGGAGTTGATGTTAGTGAGTGAAAACACAGAAGAGTGTGTTTTGACCGCGGTGAAATAAACCACTCTGTAATGTCCATCGGTAAAAGCAGATGTAACCCCCAGAACATGCCATGAGAATGTGCGAGGGTACAGAGGACCATCCAGTAGAGAACATAGGGAGGACACACTCCAAACCAGCCAGGGGACTGGGTAGGAGGGGTGCCCTCAAAACCAGCCAGGGGACTGGGTAGGAGGGGGACACCTCAGAACCAGGCAGGGGACTGGGTAGGAGGGGGACACCTCAGAACCAGCCAGGGGACTGGGTAGGAAGGGGACACCTCAGAACCAGCCAGGGGACTGGGTAGGAGGGGGACGCCTCAGAACCAGCCAGGGTACTGGGTAGGAGGGGGACTCCTCAGAACCAGCCAGGGGCTGGGTAGAAGGGGGACACCTCAGAACCAGCCAAGGGACTGGGTAGGAGGGGGACACCTCAGAACCAGCCAGGGGACTGGGTAGGAGGGGGACACCTCAGAGCCAGCAAGGGGATCGGGTAGGAACGGTGCTCTCGGAAGCAGGCAGGGAAGGATGCAGATTTTGCCTGAAGGTACTTCTTCATCTTGGTGAAAGGGTCATGGTTTCTTGGACCAGAAGGGTTCTTGAGGATGCCCCATGGTCCCAAGCCATATAGATAGACCTAGAATGTAAGAACCACAGGTGTGCCCAATGCAATACCAACTAGTTTTCCCTAAAGCCAGTCTTGGCAAAGCACCTCTGGTCACTGATTAGACAATGTCATGCTTCAAAGAATCCTCTTCTGTGAGAATAGGTCGCAGTGTCATCATCTTAGTTAACTAATCGTAGATACTGTCTGCTCCGGTTGTGTCTAAATTGCAAGTGTTGTGTGGAAATGATTGCATAGACACAGATGCCCTCAGTCCATGAGGTGGTACGGGAGCTTGGTCAAGAACCGCACAGATGGTCTTCAATACAGGACTCCATGTAAAGAAGTGATGGCAATGCTGAGGTCAGGTGGAGGGCCCAACTGAGGGCAGGGTAGATATGGCTACTGAGTTTTGGGCCCTTTGAGAATTCTGCCATTATTTTTGTCTAGACGCTTCCAACATAGGTGACCACTGTGAGGAAAAGGCCAATTTGTAGAATATGCAGTTGAAAGGGAATAGGCAAATGAATCATGTGGAGTAAATGGGAGCCTGGTCTCAATGATGGTGCCAGGTATTGACCCAGGCTAGATTGTATCATTGGCGATCCCATTGGAGGGTCCCGTAAAATGTGAGGGATATCGGTGTCATTAGTGGGGAGTTGCATGGTCTCAATTTTGAAGCCACGGAATTGTGTGATTGAAGAAAAAACGATAATTTGACACTCCTTGTCCGGAACTTGAGAGTTTATTTGGTGCATGTAGCAAGGACAGAGCTTATACTAGTCTGTTTATTCCTTAAATATTCTTCCATCTCCCTTGACACTGCACTGCACCCCCTTATCCGACATCACTGTGCCAGGATTCCATTTACGCTGAACTATCTCATACCCATATGATCAGGTACAGAGAGCGACCCACGCCCGGCCGTCCTCTTCTCTCTAATGGCTCCCTGGTCCTGGAACATTCCTTCCATTCTACCCTGCATGCTATATGCTATCACTTCACAAGATACCACAATTTAATAGAGGAAAGAGGCCGGGTGAGGTGGGGGGACATTTAGATCCTGCTGTTTGTTCTTTTTTCTTGCCAAATTCAATGCTGATGTACTACAAACTGACAGTACTCCTGTATGTTATGCTATGTCATGTTGTGTTACGATACTTTCACTTTGGGCCTCATTACGACCCAGGCGGTAAGTTACCGCCTGGGTCGTACCTTTAACACCATGGCGTACGTTTACGCCATGGTGGTTGGCGGACTTACCGCCCCATTCCGAGGTTGGCGGGGCGGTAAGTCCCCATTAACCCATTTACCCTTCCCCATTCCCATTTTTGCCCCATAGGGCATAATGGGAGTGGGGAAGGTGTTAATTACGCCATCGTAAATTACGGTGGCGTAATTAACAACAAGGTCCCTTAGCGCCATGGATTTTAACACCTGCTAAAAGCAGGTGTTAAATCCTCCATGGCGCTAAGGGACCTCGGAATCAGGCGGTAAGGGTCGGCGCTGTTTACGCCACCGTAAACCCCTTACCGCCTGGGTCCTAATGAGGCCCTTTGTGTCAATTCAACACGGTAGTGGTCTTAGAGCACCTAGGATTGTCTGGGAATTGCTGGGTACCTTGCCCTTAGTCTATGGAAGAAAAGGATTACACATAAAATAAGAGGATGGGGACAGAAGGTTGAAGAACCAAAGACAAAGGGAGGAGAAGCTGCCAAGGGGAAAAGGCATCACTACATATTTGTATTGTAGATCCCAATCGTCTGCAGAGGAACCAGCACTGCTCAATTTATCACTGGGAGGGTTCCAACATTCTCAAACAGGCCAATACTGTGTGTCTCCCTTTTACTCTAAAGAAAAGATTGTGCACTCGTCTAGGGGTAGCACCTTTGGTTTGTAGACAATATAATATCAGCAATGTTTAAGACCTGCCCCTAAAAAGGTCCACCTTTCAGGGAGTTGCACGTGGGAAATGCCCTTGCAGAAAAACATCAAAGGCCTGATTCATGGAAAAGGATGCATCGATCCCGCAGATCCTGCTGAGAGAGCCTGCGCGCAGAGGTTTTTGTGGAATTGTTCATGCAAAGTAACAGTATACGCAAGTCGCAGCTGGAACGCCCACAACACGCCCCGCGAAAACCACACAACAACCTTTGCGCCTTCCTTTTCCTGTCCATCCAACACCCCTGACAATTGCTTGTGATCGCCCATTCATTTGTGTGAACCCAAGTTACGTTCAGCACCACTCAACTTATGATCAGCATCACTCAACGTATGATCAGCAGCACTCAACTTATGATCAGCACCACTCAATTTACGATCAGCACCACTCAATTTACGATCAGCACCACTCAATTTACGATCAGCAGAGATCAACTTTTGATCAGCATCACTCAATTTACGGTCAGCATCACTCAATTTACGATCAGCATCACTCAACTTACAATCAGCATCACTCAACTTACGATCAGCACCAGTCAACGTTCGTGAACCCAAGTTAGGAGGTGCTGATTGTGATTTACAGAGGGCACGAAAGTTGAGTGGTGCTGATCGTAAATTGAGTGATGCTGATTGCAAGTTCAGTGGTGCAGATTGTAACTTACAAAGGGCATGCCGGTTACGAGTGCTTGTAACTTGCGTGCACACCTGCAATGACCGTACCGTCACCATATGATCAGCGTTTTCCGCGCTCCTTGTTTCCTATGGGCCTTTGGAATTTACGCCTGCTATCATGTGGTGTATGGATCCTGGGGTTGGCGTGTGATTTTTGCAATATGATGTTCCGAGTTCAAATCCATGAATACGGCTGTATTTGCATTGGTCTGGCGATTGCTTGGCTGTGGACTGTCCCTCAACACACCCACATTTTTACGTGTTCTTCCTCATTCTGCATGTTCCGACCCCTATTTGGGTTGCTGCTCATGCCCGGCCCCAACTTTCCTCGTAGTCTTGGCAATGCGCTCGTCCGCTCACAGAACCGTGCCGGGCTTGGGCGGAATCCATTCAAGTCCTGGGAAAGTCCTGCGCATTCGGTTCCATGAATCGCCAAACAGGGATTTGTTACATAGATTGGCACGCATATTCCCAATTTTTCATGCAAATATTTCCATGTATCAGGGCCTAAAACGACTCCTTTTTGTGTAAAAGAGCTTATCTCATTCTTGTTTTGAAAACAAAGCATGCATGTTTGAGCAAGACACTGCCTCGGACTGGCCTATAGGACAATAGGCCTGTGGCCAAACCAAAATGACAAAATGATGGTGTGTCCCAGTATTTTGGATCAATGTGGGCTACTTTGTTGGCCAATGTGGGTCAGTTTGATGAATAACTAGACTATGCGGCTAGTAGTTTTGACCAGTGGTGCTTTATAACAATTCTTTAAAATGCACAATTTTCATCACGTTTTATCAAAAAACTCCCCCTTGGGTGCTATTCAAACAGTGTTACAAAAGGAACAAATAGCTATTTGCAACTGTGGCTAAGGCCGACCCTGGCAAAGCATGAAAGTTTCAAATGCCAAAGTTATTTCTCTGCTGCTAAAATTGCAAGAAAATCATAGGACCACACTAACCATGCTGCAATTGAACCTACATACAAATATTGTAATGCAGAACAGAATGGGAGTGTCTAGTTGCCCACCCTGTTGTTCCTTTCATCTTATATCAAGAATGACTAGTAGTCTCAGGAGCAGTCTTAAACGATTTTGTGTTTTTTTTCTAAAAGAACATGGGTGCAACTCTTAGTCCATGTCTTAATAAATGTTGCTTTAGGGAGGATGATGGGTACTCCTAGTTTGATCTAACAATAGGTCTATGGGGTATTTAAAGTTTTAATGTGTTTAGTATAGTACCACTATTTAGTCTACTAAGTATAGGCCTAGACTGTGGAGTGCCTTTAAATACAACAACATGGATTGACTTATATTCAAACATGTATATTCATATTTATTTTTATACAGGGGCGAGCAAAGCTCTTTTGATTGCAAAAGAACATCCAATAGATAAGGTATCAGATTTGATGGGAGCAGTGAGCTGCTTACAATGGGGTGAGATCGAGTGACATTCTGACCAGGTTGCGGAGAGGAGTTAATGGAATAGTCGCCTGGGACAATACATGGGTGGACATACATATATTAAGGGCAATCACCATTAGACATATTTAAGTGCAGTAGGTGGCATGCCCAGCTTTGTTAGGGGTGTGAGCATGATGGGTTAAGTGCTATAGTGGAATCAGATAAAATGAGGGTCAGAGGCAGGTTAGTGGTGAGGGAAATCTGTTAGCTTGAAGGCAGATGAGAGGTATGTTAAGAGGGTAACTCGGAGGCAAGGAGGTAGGATTTGAATTTGGCTTGCAACAAATCCATGTGGACTGTTTTTTGGAGGTCCGATGGGAAGAGAATTCCATGCAAGTGGAGCAAGAAGAGAGAAAGAGTCGATGCAAGTGGAAGCACAGGGAGGGTGAGGTGCCACAAGGGTAGTCAAGGAGGCAGAGTGGCAATTACGAGGCTTGTACAGTTGGACAAAGGATGATAGATCCGATGGTGCCTTATCATGGATAGATTTGATAACCAGGAGAAGAAATTTAAATATGGCACTATTTTGCATGTTCAGCCATCCAGCCTGATGACGGTAAGAGGAAGTAGGTGTGAAGTGTGGGAGTTTCAAGAGAGCCCTGGTAAAGAAGATAATGCTCTTGTCGAGAGGACATAAAGCATAGTTGGGGAGACCAAAGAGGATGCTGGCATGGAAGTGAGTTTAGAGAAGACAAGGGTGGCTAAGATCTCTTGGCGGTGTTCAAAGGAAGGATGTGCCTGTTTTCCTAATATTCAGGAGGTTGATGTCTGCCGCTGTAGCAGTTTTGGAGATAAAAGTAGAGAAGGAGTGAGAAGAGTCATAGATGACGCTAAGGTTTTTAACTGAAGAGGAGTAGCGGAGAGTGTCAGGTGGGAACTGGATATATGCTCTTCATGAATCTCTTAATAAACAAACCGTTCAGCCTGACCTTCCATCGCAAGGGATGGTGACTCAGGATGAATGACTAAAGAACCAGCCCAACATTTGTTTTATAATTTGCCTTATTTTCCTGGTTCCTCTAAGCACTCTTAAGTGAACGTGCATCACCCTACAAATACCCATGGAAAAATACATACTCTTCAGTGCAATGATAAGTCTTTGATAATGCGCATTTACACATGTGGTTCTAGGCGTGACAAGACAAGGAAGGGCGACAAAGGGAGGACAAAACAAATGATGCAGGGGGGAAGGGAGAGGAGAAGTGCCATGGAAATGGAGAGTGCAATAACCATAGCTCAAGCAAGTGCAGCAGGGGTGGCTGGCTCAATGTAAATGCAAGGAGTCAGGAGACTGTAAGGTTGCAGATACAGTCCCTACGTGTATGATAGGCCAGGAGGCAGTGCATGGGCCTACTGGTCTGAAGGAGTCTGGTGCTCATTAAGGGTCAGAGGAGGGGCCAGGTAACCAATAAGCGCAGCACAAAAGTACATCAGCAGGGGAGAGAGAGAGAAAGAGAACACAGAATCGAAAAGGAAAGTCTTGAGTTGCTTCCGGAACCTTAGATGGTCCTGCTCAAGTTTGAGAGCGGCAAGGAGGCTGTTCTAGAGAGAAGTATCAGCCGAGGAGAGACATTTATGCCCCATTCTGTACCTGGAGAAGCCTCTAACCATCAGGGAGTTGGAGGCGGATGAGCGGAGGGCTCGAGGAGGAAAGTACAAAGGAAAGAAAGGGTTGGATGTAGTGTGGTCACAGGCCCCAGAAGGCGTTGTGGGCAATGTAGAGGGTATTGAACCTGATCCTTGCAGCCTCCAGGAGCCAGCGAAATGATACGATCCCTGGGCTTAAGGCCAAGGACAAGTCTTGCAGTCCTGAGCGTGAAGAATAGAGGCAGGAAGATTTAGAAAGAGGCTGTTGCAGTAGACCAGTCTAGAGAGAACCAGGACTCTGGAGACAGTGAGCTTCTGGGGGAAAGTGAGAAAAGGAAGAATACCTCTGAGGAAGTGCAGCTGGTAGTGGGACTTCTTAGAGAGGTCCATGATGTGAAGAGAGAAGGAGAGGGTGGAGTCGAAGATGTCACCAAGGTTTATTTCCTTGCAGGAAGGCGCAGGTAGAGGGCCCAAGGGGGTGACAAAAGTGAAAGCTGGAAAGCGGGAGCACAAGTCCCAATGAGAAAGATCTCAATCTTGCTGGCATTAAGGGTGAGATTGTTGGAGGCACACCATTCCAGAGTCGCGGATAGACAGTCAGGAATGAGCAAGAGAGGAGAGGCGGCTGAGGGGAGCCTGAAGGAGAGCTGAGTGTCATCCGCATAACATTGAAAGTTAGGAGGGAAGGTAGAGATGAGGTGGGCCAGAGGAGCCAAGTAAAGGTTGAAGAGCCTGGGTGAGAGGTTAAAGCACTGGGGAACACCACATGTAGAGAGAGAGGTGGTTGAGAGAAAGAACCCCAATTGGACTGGGAGGGTCGAGCAGAGAGGAAGAAGGTCAACCAGGCTAGGGCCTGATCTGTGATGCCCAGGTTGTCACAGAGATGATTGATCAAGATGGCGTGGTTGACCGTGTCAAAAGCAGAGGAAAGATCAGGGAGGATGAGGACAGAAGGAAGGCTAGAGTCAAAATTAGAGAGCAGATCTTCACAGGTGTTTAGGAGAACAGGTTCCGTGCTTCTGGCAGCTCTAAAACCAGACTTATGGTCATGGAGACAACCAAAAGATTCAATATGGAGAGTAAGCTGGGAGATGGCCAGCTTTTCCAGGAGTTAGTCAGAAAACGAGTGACAGATGTCAGGAGGTAGTTTGCTGATGATGAAGGATTGGCAGAATGCTTCTTAAGGAGGGGGTGCCCAAGGGAGTGCTTTAGGATGGGAACATTTCAGTGGCAAAAGTGTGATTGCTGAAATTTGCCAAGGCTGGAACAAGGGTGTCAATGTGGTCCTTGATGGTTCTAGAGGAGCAGGGGAGCACCTGCTTGGATGACACTTTCATAGATCGGACTTGTCGAGAAACATAGTCAGGAGTGAACACATGGAAGGAGGAGAAAGAAGGAGGAGAAGGAGAGGCAGCCGGAGAGGGTCTGAGAGAGGTAGAGGGAGAGGAAGAGGAGAGAGAGGGCAGGATGTCCTGGTTCTGAGTTCTAGTGGTGAAGTGGGAAGCCAGTGCCATGTAAAGGACCTTGGAGGGAACAGGAGAGGTGGCGACTGCAGCAGGACTGGCCAGCTCCTTGCAGATTTTGAAGAGTATGGCTGTGTTCTTAGAGGCCGCAGAGACACGGGCTTGGATGTAAGATCTCTTCTTGGACAGTACAGAGATTCTGTATTGCATTTGGAGCAGGCAGCAGGCCAGTTTGTCAGAGGATGCACCTGAATCCCCTCGACTTGCTCTCAGCCTCCCCTACACTTGCGTTTAAGGTTGACGAGGTCAGAGTCATACTAAGAGTTGCACTTGGAGGTGGGCTTCAAACGGATCCTCATGACAGAGGCAAGGGTATCAAGGAGGTTAGAGATAGAGAGATTCAGGTTAGAGAGGGCTATGTCAGAGTATGCTTCAGCTGCAGGCATATGAGGAGCAGAGAAACTAGCGGCCAAAGCCTCCACTGACACATGCTGCATGGGCCGGATGACCGAGAAGGTGGGTGGCAGTGCTGGGGTCAGCTTCACCTGGGGGACATAGAGCGTCAGGTGGGAGGAGAGAAGAAAGAGGTCAGTCCACGAGAGAGGAGTGGTGAGAGGGTTAAGGAGAGGGATGTCTGAAGAGATGAGAACATCCAGAGTGTGCCTGGCAGTTTGTGTCAGGCCAGAGGGTAAAATAGAGAGAGAGGGAGAGAGTCACAGAGATTGCGAAAGAACCCTGAGGAGGGGTTATAAGCATCCAGCTGGATGTTGAGGTCTTTGAGGAGAAGTTGGGAGGTAGAGGCCAGGAGAAAGGAGGAAAGGTCAACCCACTCAGAGAGGAAGGAGGCGACCTGGCCAGGAGGCCTGTAAATGGTGGCCACATGAAAAGAGAGGACCGGAGATCTAGAGAGCCTGCAGACCAGGCATTCAAAGGAGGAGCAGGCCTGCGTGGGAATGACAGAAGCAGGGATCCACTCTGGGAAGATCAGAACAACTCCACCTCCTGGATGGTTAGTTCTGGGTTGGGAGAGGATCTTGTAGCCATCAGGGAGGAGAGGAGACTGTCAAAATTTGTGACAGAGCTTACCATGTACCATATCTCTGTGAGACCAAGGACATCCAGATCAAGTTCTTCAAGGAGTCGGCAGATGTCAGTGGAGTGTTTGACAGCACTGCAAGATTGGTGAGTAACGACATGGAGCAGATTGCCACATTTGAAGGACTTCCATAGAGGGTTTCAGTCATGAGGGGGCCGAAGGAGATGGTAGAGTATTCAGAGAGGATGAGGAGGGTGCCAGAGAGGTGGCAGAGGAAGGAGGTGGCAGAGCAGCCAGAGAAGATGCAGAGGGTTACAGAGAGGTGGCGGAAGAAAGAGGTGACGGAGGAGCCAGAAAGGTGTAGGTAGGAAGAAGGAAGAAGGAAGGAAGTTGATAAGATGCAGGAAACACCTATCTAAAAGGAAGTGATTGGGCTGAGGGCCCCAGACTAAGACGGTGCCATTCAGAAAGACATTAATGATGGTCTTGGAGGAGTGGAAGAGGGCCAGGACGATCTCCCACTGAGTGCCACCATTAATGGCAGAGGAGGAAAAATGGGAGAGAACAGAGACCATATGAGGGGTCCATAGGCCTGGAGAGGGAATGACAAAGAGGATGTCTGTAAGGGTTTGTCTGGAGGAAGCACTGGTGGAAGTATCAGAAATAGGGAGGCCTGTGTTGGAGACCAGGATGTCCCTTATGAACTTCTTCAAACCATACTTAGTGAGATGGCTACGATAGGAGATAGAGTAGCAGTTAGAGAAGATAGGGGAGACTGAGAGAACCATAGAGGGGTGCGTAAAGGAAGTAGGATGAGGAGGCAGCCCAAGCAATGGGTTGGGGGGTTTTCACACACTAGGGACACACAAAGGGGGAGCGCACACAGGGAGACGGATACAGTCAACGCAGAATGCAGTTGCAACAGAAATCACAGTTAGAGGGGAGGACCTAAAGAGTGGGAGATAATAATAATAATAATTTAGCATTTATATAGCGCTACAAACCATCAGGCATCTGAGTGATGCTTATTATTACACACGGTGAGTGGTGCTCATTTATTGATCTCGGAAAGGCTGAGTATGGCCTTGCCGGGATTCAAACCTGCATCTGCAGGCTATGCACAGATGTCAAAGCGAGCACTCTACTCGCTGTGCTTTCAGACCAGCTGAGCTAGTGCAACAATACGATGGTAACAATTGGAGGGGACAAGAGGAGTAAGGTTTCGATACGTGAATGTAAGTGCAGCGTATTATGTGTCGATGTGCAGTTTCTTCCGGCGCCCCTGCGACACACAACACTGCGGCCTTGTCCTGCGAAGGCTTTGCCGCAGAGGGTCCGATCCTAGGTTTTGAAAGGTTTCCATGCATAGGCGCAATGTATTACTTGTCGAGGGGCAGGGCCATCTGCGCACCTGCGTGGCACACTGCAGCCTTGTCACGCAATGGAAAATGATAGTTAAAAATGAATCTGGTGCAGTGCAGAAGGGTATACATTGGGGAAGATCTAATGCACTGGCATTATGCCACTATGCACAGGTGAAACAAACGCCTTGGATTCTGGCACTTGTAGTGTCAATTTCCACATTATGCTTTTTGGCTTACGATTCCCAGCATGTAACGTGATGTTGGCTAATAAATAAAACAGGACTGAGTGGAGGTGACTTCCATGTTGGTTCAGCAGGCAGAATGTGCTGTCCTTTTGTTTGTGATCAGCTTGCCCTTAATGAAGTGCTGAGGCCTTGTCACCCGGTCTGTGCCTAGTCCAATATACTCTAGGGCCTATGGGAGTCGTTCCTGTGTGCTATGCTGAGCCAAAATGCAACACCAAGTCTATGTCATGTGCATGATTTAAGACAGAAATGATGAAAAGAAATGTAAGCAGTGCTGTGAATAGACTTTTTTTTTTACTGTTGAATATTACCAGCGACTGGAGAAGGGGATTGCTTTAACCCCCCTCGCCCCCCCCCTTCTACTCCCCATAGATTAATTTTCTTCTCCGACGATTAATCATAATGACCTGAAAAATAGCCCAAGGAAGGAGTGTGCCCTGTAATGGTGCAAGCAAAATCTTAACATGTTTCCAGTGGCCGATTTTTCATGTAAATGCTCTGTCGATTCTTCGGAATGTTGCCCATTTTGTCCCGGTGAGATCGAAACTATTATTAATTTCCTCCTCGTCTGCACAAAATACCTTTCCCTACTCTCGGAAAACCAGACAGTCTCCCAGTGTGATGCTTTGGTTGTTTGCAAAATGTCAGACCATAATAAGGTGTTTTTTTGCAGTGTTTAGTTTGCTTGCAAAAGCGTGGTGATTAAGGTCTAAGTACCATACACCTGCTCAGCTGTACATTTGAGCACACCTAACAAGATGTGTATTATTTATTATTATTTATTATTATTATTATTATTATTATTATTATTATTATTATTATTATTATTTCTAGTCGATTCACATTTTCTGTACATTCCTTTTAATTATTAAGATGTTATACTGTGTTTTAATACTGAGTATGTCTTTGGAATTGAGTGGTATATAGCCTGCGCAGTTAGTTATTGCATTTGCTCTTTTGTGGGCTCCAACCCGAAAAAAAGTATTTTCTGATTTTGATTTTGCAAATGCTGGACTTACTAGTCCTGATTTCCTGCAGAGAACGATCTCATGAAGTGATTTCACAGAAATCCATCCTGATCGGATTCTCAGGTGTGTTTGTGGGTCAGTGTCTTGCCTGAGATATTAACAGTCTCAGTTTGAATAGCAGCTGGTTACCATTTCAAACAGTCAGAATGGACTCAAATAATTGAAAGATGCAAATGAATTTCCCTAGATGCCAGGAGATCAGGGGGCGGGGCATGTTTGCCGGATACTAAATCCTGGAAAATCAGTGCAGATGGCCGCCTTAAATATAAAAGCATATTATGGCACCATTTCAACCTACCAGCCAGGGATCAAGTCAAGAGTAAACGCGGTGGGACGGAGTCCACCCACTTTCTTCAGAGGGTGGACACAGTCCCCCTCAGCTAAAATGAGAAGCATTGAATGTCCTTGTTGAATTTAGGGGCTAAAGACGACCTTGGGGATCGAACCTGCAATCACCAGGCTTGCAGGCAGACACTTCACCACTGCACTATATAACCTGATGAAAAATAGTAAACAACTAAAAGTGAAATGTCACATTTCGGTATTGCAAGTCCAGGGGAAAACATTGGTATTGGTTCTTCACATCCCCCGCCCCTCACCCAATAGTCCCAGCTCCCAAGAACTCACACTCCCGGAAAGTCACTTCGAAAATATTGCCAGTTAGAGCCCTACTGTGGCTCTAGGCGGAGTGCCGTAAAAAGCTGTACGTAATTACCAGTACAGTAGGCCTTCCCCAGCTTGCTTCCCTTGAACAATACGCTCTGCCAGCGAGGCTCCTCGGGCCAACATCTATCTTCATGCTGTCTAAGGGCCTGCCTGTCGCCGGCTGCGTGCCGGGCGCCCTGAGCGCCACTGCGAGGAGCACTCTGCCACCAGCAGCCAAGCGGCGCACAGTAATCACTGCTCCTGGTATGGATTCAGTGTTTCTGCAGCGGGTATACACACTCATCTCTCTATTTGGAAAAGAGGCTCCACATAATGTCGGCAAAACATTTACATGTTTCGTTTTGGCCATTAGGTGGCACTCTACCACCTGTAGGTTGAAACTATTGGATTACAGTAGAGCTACTGTTTTTTGGTTATTTACCCACACATTGACTACCATGCTAATGCCTATGGCCATTCCCACCCACTTCCTGCCCCTCCCAGCCCAAACTATATTCTCCTGGGATGTAGCTTTTTCAAGCCTTAACATCAAACAGTGTGCTGAAGTTCCTGTCAGTGTTTTTTCAAAGCGGTCTTCTGAGAGTTAATGACTTAATTAGAGCTGTAAACCCACTACAGGTTTCATTAAAATGTCTTAACCAGGTCTGCTGAAAATCTACTTGATTCATAAGCACTATGCGCGTCCTACACTGAAGTCCTGTTAAAAACAAGCATTGGCAAAGCCAACATTTTGGCTTGTGTTTATACTTCTTTGACATTTGCCAGCCACTGGTATTATATCACCTGCTACCTTCGATGGCCAGTTAATAACACAATAGCTCTGTCTGGAAAATGTCTTTCCCCCGACTACATAAAAGCCCAAACTGGTGATATTGCCAATGCATGTTTTTCACATCTTTTAAAATATCCATAATTGCAGCACAAATAAATGGTCAACTACAATTCTCTATGTTCCAAAATGTTGGGATATGACTTATTGTATACAGCTTAGTGTATGCCATGCTTACCTTGAAGCACTTGTGCATAGGCTCGTTATAAATGCCATATCATATCATACAGTATTTATATCAAAATATTGTATACTGAATGAACTTATATTGAATATTTTATATTGAAAACTTTTATAGTGAATGCATTTAGGGGTGCTGTAAAGGGTTAAAAAATGTTTGGGAAACAGATAGGTGGTTTTTTAGGGGTGGGAAATGGTGGATTGTGGGGGATCCCCCTGAAAAAGTTCAGTCACTATAAATGTTTTCAATATAAAATATTCAAGATATGTTCATTCAATATAAAATATTTCAATATAAAGACATGTAACCGCTTACCATATGGTAGTAGGCGCTATGCAAATGCCAGATAACATAATATAACATATACGAAACGGAATAGACCATAAACATGTCCATATTAGCACCTACCATGCATTTATGCTTTTTGCTTATGGCACATGGGCTAGGATATATATAGCATATAGCATGCTCTGTGTACCATAAGCGTATAACATATATGCATCTATATTGCACTTATGCCTTTTCCCACATGTATATACCACATCAGCAGACACCATTAGCTTATGGCTTGCTATATGATGTAGGGTTTGGGGTACAGAGCATATTCACTTGTTGGGCACAAAAAAAACAAGCAAGGGGAGGAGGTGTTAGGCTGTTTTGCTAAAAAGCAGAAACAACTTGGTTAAAATGTGTCATTGATTTCATTAGACCAAAGCTAACAACTACAGGATGCGTTGAGTCTTGGTAGTGTGCACCAGGTCCCACTTAATGCACAGGATGTGTGCACAGATATTCCTCTGTATCTAAAGCCTTCATATCCTGGCGCTACTGGTGCTTTTTTTAGGAGAAAAAAGATTGTTGTCTTGCATGTCATTCAATGCTCTAGTAAAAGAGCTGTGGCCCATCTATGGTCCTGTGGAACGGCCTATATTTGAGGGCAACCCTCCTATACCATGAATGACTTCCTCAAGGCAGATAATCTTTTGTAAAATTGGATATCTAATGAACAGAAGGAGGCTGATTCTGCAAGAAGCTGTTGCCAATCAGATGCACTCAACAATGGCACCAGAGCTAGAAATCGCATTGGGGCGACGGTCTGACTTCATGTTTCGCCACACCGTGGAGCTTTATCAAGGCAATATGCTTACTTCCATTAAGCATATTTGCCACAACATTTATACATTTTCTAATTTTATTGTTGTCACAAAATTGTTAAAGCATTCCCCCATATCCTTGACATGGTAGGCATCGAGGGGAAAATGGGGGAAGAGAGAGAAGAGGGTCCCAAGAGAAATAGGTGTGTAGTGCTTGTAAATGGCACCAATATTAGAGGTAGGATTTTACGGAAGGATTGACTGTCACGAGATGGAAACACTGGGAATGTATAATGTGAATCCTATTTTAGTGAATACTTTTTGTTTCAGCATCATGCAGGTTTGTGTTTGCTTCCAGGTGGCATAGTAAGAGGACACATTATATTCTAATGTAATGGTGCTCAGTATATTGGGAAAGAAGGGCTGAAAAGTGCCTGCCAAGATTTGAACACGTGACATAGCCGTCGAGCGCCTAACTTGCTATCCTATTTTATCAGCTTTAGAGGTATCGCAGCAAGGTTCTTCATCACCCACCAGCACCTCACTATAGGACCTGGTGGAAGGTGTTTTAGGAGCTGTTGGCACCTTTGCACATCCCAATATCCTTGGGAACTTGTCGAGAAACGTTGGCCTCAGGGAGGAGGGGAACTGATGATCATTATTGCACCACGGCACGGGAGATGCACCAACTGTGGGACAGAGGAGAACTCTGAGGCCCTGTTTGTCCATTGTCCCTTGAAAGAAGCGGGCCATATTGTATTCAAGTGGTCTGTTCTTCGCATTAACCGAAAAGGGCAGCTGGACCTTGCAAGCCTCGTAAATTAAATGTGGTCCCTTAGCGAGGCACCCACCTCCAAAATTAGGAGATCTTCCTATCACCAAAAAGGATTTAATAGAATGATTTATTTGTTTATTATTAGATGAAGAAATATCTGCATTTACAATAATAATATCTATATATATATATTTATAGGCAGTACTTAATTTGTGAAAAAATAAATGACAGGGCTCAAATATTTTCTAGGACACCCATGACACATTAGGACCGGTAGATTTCTGCTCACTGTAGACACCATCCACGGCTACTCCCCTCAGTGTCAACATGTATGGGATTAAATCTGCCACACCCCCCTTGCTCATTGGGGTTGACTGATGTACTAACTATGGCAGATGTCTGATTTACAAACTCCAATACACATAACTTCAAATAACGTACTTGTAATTGGCTATTCATAACAGGCTTAATACCCAGAGGTTTCTAAGCACAGTCCCGGGGATCAAACCTGTGTTGCTTCACATCGTCTTGCTTCCAAGGCGAGCACGTTGCCCGGAGGTATCCTCCTGTTGTCTCTTGATGTGAGCCAAATGTTTAAGTGTGTCTTTCAACACAATCATTGTTAACATTTTGCTCTGATTTTATAGGTGCTTCTTAGGTGACTGCAAGTCAAAATAATAAAGTTGCCAAATCACTAAGTTTTAATTGAATTGAGTCTGAGACAATGAGTGCCGGAGATCAGAAATAAGTGCCAGGGCTGAGCCCTGGCAGACACCCCCACAAATGAAGCACTGTTAGGCTAGGAATCTGTATATAGCTTCTTATCTGGCCAAGGCTCTGCCCATATTTTGAATTGGGATTATGTTTATTTTATAACATTTTCATTTTTGTGTTGTTGAATATTGTTCTTGCCAACTCTTAAAATGCTCTGAGACAGATGGTGAGATGTTATCATGAATCACCCTGGCTCTATGGATCGGTGTGTTTTGTTGAGGAATTTTCATTACCTAAATTGCCTCAATATGAAGGTAACGGTTTGGAGTTCAAAGATTTGTACTCATCATGATTAGGTTCTCAAGACAGTTGTAATCTTATTGGACAGACCTGCTGGTTAATGTTTAGTTTAGTTTAGTTTATTGTTTTGTGTAGCGCGGCCTGGCCTTATGGCATCTGGGTGCTTGACATGGTTACAAGCAGGTATAATATACATGGTTGTTGAATACACACGGTTGTTCTAGTACAGGAAAGTAATTACATATGCAAACTTCAGCATGTTATACATAATTGATACAGTCCGTTGTGGAACATGGAAATACAGTACAGAGAGAGGCAGGAAGGTCCGTTCATGGCATGGTTACGCGAACATGGTTTCACAAGTGTGTAGGCTAGGTATGTCAATAGATATATGTACAAGTGACTCAGGTGCAAGTTTCGCAGGTGTGTTGGCAATGGATATATGTACAAGTGATTCAGGTTAGTGAGAGTGAGGGTTAGACTTCTTTGGCGATAAGCCAAGTTTCGGCATTTTGTCTGAATCGGTGGTAGGAGGGTTCGGTTCTGAGAGCTAGTGGTAAGGAGTTCCAGAGTTTCGAGGCAAGGACTGGGAAGCTTGTGCCGCCTGTTCTTTGGAGCTTGGGTCTATGGACATTTAGACTGTGGGATTCGGCTGATCTGGTTGGCCTCGATGAGCTGTTGCAGGTGAAGTTGTCAGCCAGGTATTTGGGGGCTTGATTAGTCAAGCACTTATGTGTGAGAGACAATGTTTTGTATTCGATTCTCTGGGGTATCGATAGCCAGTGGGCCGTTCGTCTCAGCTCAGAGATGTGTTCCATTTTAGATATGTTCAGGGCTGCTCTGAGAGCGTTATTTTGAATTACTTGGAGCTTGTCAATGTTCTTTTGACTAGCGCCTAGATATAGTGCGTTACAATAGTCGCTCTGGGAAGAGTTGTGCAGTTGGCTGTGGAGAGTTAAGGTCTGCAGGCGTTTATGAGCTTGCAGGTGTAAGCGGTAGAGAATGAGATGGCGTTGATTTGTCTGGTCAGGGTGAGGGAAGAGCCGAGGTAGATTCCTAAGGTTTTTACATGGTTGGAGACAGCAATGTTTTTACCGTCAATGGTGAATGATTGGAAAAGTTTGTCAATGTTGTTAAGTCTGGGTTGGGAGCCTAGGAGAAGAAGCTCGTCTTGTCATCATTGAGGCATAGTCCATGCTTGGCCATCCAGTCTTGGATGATAGAGTAGATGTTGTTGAGGGCTTTGCTGTCAGAGGAGTAGTTGCCCATTAGAGTGATGAGTATTTGAGTGTCATCTGATTAATTTGTGTAGATGACACCCAAATGATCCAGTATGTCAAATAGAGGTTTGGTAAACATGTTGTATAGTGTAGGAGATACGCAAGATCCCTGTGGAATGCCGCATATAACGGGGGCTGGTTCGGCAGCAGCGGTGGGTGCAAATTCCCTCATGGATCTATTGCTCAGGAAGGATTGGATCTAGGCGTTTGCTTTGTCAGAAAAGTTGGCTGCAGAGGCTAGGTGTTTTCAAAGAATGTCATGATTTACTAAGTCAAAGCAGCTGATAGGTCAAGGAGGAGTAGGAGGGCCAGTTTGCCATTGTCTTTCAATTTGTTCATTTGTGTCTTGAGGTCGAGTAGAGCGGTCTCTGTTCCATGTTTAGGGCGGAAACCAGATTGTCTTCGTCCAAGTAGATTGTTATTCTCTAGGTGACGCTGGATCTGCAGGTAGGCTGCTCTGTCTAGAAACTTTAAAAGAAAAGGCACTGTTGTGATTGGTCTGTAGTTGGTGGGAATGCTGGGGTCCAATGTAGGTTTCTTGATCAGTGGTAAGAGCCAGGAGTCCTTAAGGTTGTCAGGTACTATGCTTGAAGTGAATGAGGAGTTAATGAGTGAGGTAATAAATGGAGCTAGCTGTTTGGCCGCGTCTTTGATTACTGGGGCAGGGCAGGTGTCGCCTTGGCATTTGGATGGTTTCAGGGTGGATATGATGTCTTCGACCTCTTTGGTGGTGATGGTAGAGAATTCGAACGGGATGCTGTGGTCTGTTTGTTTGATGGGAGGAGAATGTGTGATGTTGTTAGCAGTCATGAGGCTCGCCTTAGTGAATGGCTTAAGTCCCGGATGCTAATAAGCGGAAAGGGATCGAGCTTGAAACTCTATGCATTCTTTGGGCACTCATCTTCAACAAGAGGAAAAAGACAGGCAAAGATGGCCGCCATTCAAATAGGAAATGTCGACCATGTCTGATAAGACAGTGCACCCTTGAGGAGCTAGGGGATGGTAGACTCAGTGTGCCGGTTGCGCTGGAGAGAAAGTGAAGTGAGTGGATGCAAGGATGGGAAGGTGCTGAGGGCTGCTCAGGATAGGGCTCCGATGACAGAACAATATTGCCAATTAATGACTGCCATCCAAGACATCTGAATCATCTGAATCATCTCACGGCAACTTCTGTCTACAAAGTAAAATTACTTCCATGATCAAGGATCTGCTACGACTGGAGATTAATTACGTTATAATTGACAAGTACTTACAATAACTTGTAACTGTTTAACATTTTTAACTTTGATGATTGAAAATACAGCAGTTGTGGAAATATTTTCACACTGGGCAAAGGTTTCTATAGCACAGATGATTATCATTGAAAGCAGTTAAATTCTCCCTCACCGTAATGCCATAGTGGTATTAACTGGCCATTAATGGTAGCAGGTAGAAAATTATGTAAGTACCTGGGCATCTAATAGCAGCGCCTGGCAAATGCTTAATAATTACACAAGCCAACACTGTTGGATTTGCCAATGCTTGTTTTTAACGGGACTTCAGTGAAGGACACGCAGTGTGCTTATAAATCAAGTGGCGGAAGGCGGACCTGGTTTAGACATTTTTATTACACCAGTAGTGTGTTTGCAGCTACCGTTACCTCGTGAACTCTCAGAAGATTGCTTTTAAAAAAACACGGGCAGGCACTTCAAGTGCTAGGTTTGGTGGTACGGCTTGATAAAGCGAGCTGAAAGAGTTCCCATGAGGAGGTGTTTTGGGCAGGGATGGGCAGGAACTGGGTGGGATGGCCATGGGGATTAGCATAGACATTTTTACAACAAAGACGACTAGGCCCAGGCCTAGGGTGGCAGGTTGCCACAGGAGCAGCATTTTATTACAGTTCATTTTCAATTTACTGGTTGTCATTTTTTAATATAAAGCTAATTTCGTTTATCAGAGTTTGCCTGATCCACGACACCGCGAGTAATTTTGATGCTGTTAGCAGTCATTCCATGCTGACAGCTAAAGTCTTTGATGGCTCAACTTGCATTGATGCTTGCTGTTTGCAAAAGCTTTATTGTTAGGGTGACTTTTGTCTAAAAAAGGAAATGCGTACCAAACCCAGCGTGTTTTAGGTATTAGGTGATTCAGTCATATAACTCTCACAGACATATATGAAACATATAAAACTCTTATCTTCTTAAAATGCACCTTTAATACCCAAAACAGCAAAACCTCATTGGTTTTATTGGAGCCACTTCACATTATCTTTGAAGTTCTTTCTAATTAATACACACATACACAGCAATAAGCAATCACTTTTATATTCAAATACACGACATGCATTTTTTAAACAGCTGCAAAAATGAGGGTTTTATCTTCCGAAGCGTAAAGGTTAAAAATGATGCATCATTTTACAATACACCCCAGCGCCATCGCCAATTATAAAAAATCTAGGGGTCCTGATGGACAACAACCTCACTCTAGAGCCACAAATAAACGCTCTACTCAAGAAATGTTTCTTTCTCCTGCGAACGGCAAATTCCTGTCATTTGCCAACAAAACACTTACCATCATCGCCCTGGTCATGTCCAGAGTAGATAACAACCAATAGCCTATACCTGGGTATGCCTGAACGACTTCTGAAAAAACTACAAAAGATACAAAACGCGGCAGTCAGACTCCTTCTCTAACTACCCAGAAGAGAACACATCACACCTGCGCTAACAATACTACATTGGCTACCAATAAAACAGCGAATAAAGTTCTAATCAATGTGCATCACGTACAGAGCAATACACAAACAAGGTGCAGAATTCCTGAGAGATAAACTACGCCTACATCAGCCAACAAGAACGCTCTGATCAAGCAACGACATCCGCCTGGAACCAAAACTCTATAACAGAAGAAAACTCGGAGGATCCTCTTTCTCTCACCAGGCACCGAAAACCTGGAATGACCTACCAAAGAATATACGGAACACAAGAAACCACCTAGTATTCAGGAAACTCCTCAAATCCTGGCTCTTCTCTGCGTAACTACAAGACAGACGCACAAGAATGCCCACACCGCTAAACTACGATGCATAAAGATATCAATCTCGTTCACTAACAAAAAAAAGGACACAAACAGAACCCAAGGAACGGACCCCACAACAACCCATAAGACATTATGAGAAATAGCCACAAAAGGAGGACACTAAAGACTGAACACATACCAGACCAAGACGAAAGCACTTAGACGACTCATCCACAGTTTCCAAGCCTGTACCAGATCCAAAGTTCCGGCAGACACATTCACATAGACAGTACGGTAAGAGGAGACCACAACTCCTGCTCCGACACCCAAGGAGGAGAGTGGACACCCAACCCCACTGTACTTAGTTAATTAGAATTACAACACCATACAGAATTTGTTAGAATAGAACAGGGAGCGCGTTGCACATAAAAAGAAAATGAAGCCTAAAATTCTGTTAGGCGCAGGCCCCTTCCCCCTATACAGGACAGATCCACTAATCTAGCTGTGCCTTAGGATTGCACTCAACTAACGGGACTCGCAAACCTAGCTGCTTCTCACCATGTAGGATTCCCGAAATCGAGGCATTCAGCCACGCTTTGATGAATAGTTGCATAACACATAACACACTAACTAAAAAACAAAAGCTCACATTTTCTGCATACTCACTCACAAACAAACACAACCACCTCTCGCACCCCAAGCCGTATTCACTTCACCACACCGCAACAACACATAAACTGCATCAACAGCACACGAGGACTGAAATTGCTCTGATTCTCGCACCAAAGCTCAGCACAACAGAACACCACTCCTCTCACTATCCTACTCGCTCTTCACCCTAATAACCCATCCCGCCTTCTCCCTTGCAGATCCGCCAGAGCGCCTGGGGACCAACTCCGTTGGTGACAGTGTGCAGTACAAATACCTTTAACATTTAACATTTAACAATATTAAATGCATGCCTATGCTTAAGTCAAGAACAGAGTTCCCACAGGTGGCACTAAAATGATGTTAAGAAGCAAGCATTAATTTCCCTCGCCAACCACACATTTCAAAGGTCTGCGGCTGCCCAAAAGGTGCTAGCATGAAATAGATCATAGAGAAGTTAAAATGGTGAAGAATAAATATGAATGCGCAAGTGCATCAAGAAACCTGTGAAAGGATATTCAAAACCACAGAGGGGGTGAGAAAAAAAACTGTGTGCCAAAGGTAAGGGACATTGTTTCACAGGTGTCCCGTAAAGATATCCATTCAGCCATCTTTACAGAAGCTGCTCAGTGCTAAGCAGGCAAATGGCATCCCTGCTGGGTTGATCATGTGTCTTTGATGACATTCTGCTGCACGCTCAGTACTCCCAGGCGAAGCAACTGCAAAATGCGTGATACAATGCATAACTGTGATGCTTACTAGTAATCTTTACATTAATTCTATTTTAAATACACGGTAGGACTTTTACTGTGAAACAGTCCTTCAAACAAGAGTAGGACGTCTATATCTATACCGACACATCTCAAAATGTTCCTATGTATTGTACAATCCAACCAACTCTATGGAGTTAACAAACATTTTAAATTACCTTAAATGCAAGCTGGCAAAACCCATAGCCTAAACCACACCCACAAAGAAAATATTGTGCTGGAACGCCCGATCCATTAGTAAATTTTACTCTTGGGTGTTGGGTATTTTGAACAATTGCACTACAGCAATGATGTAAACAGTATGTACCCCTTCATTTAATATAAAAGGTGCCTGCATTGAGGAATTCTGTTGCTGCCCACACATGAATGTTTGTGGTCGCTCTTATCCATTACGCAACCCTGAGAATGCACAGCCAGAGTCCAAGAACTTTCTCCAACTGTCTTTACTCCACTGAGGTGTTTATGCCCAGGCAGAGTTTACAAATTTCACTTGTGATTTTGCCTTATTTTAATGGCGTTCCAGCCCAAAGGATGGCAGGTACATCGGCTGCAGCAGGTGAATTGCCTTATTTCCATTTTGTCCCCTGCTAACACCAGAGCTGTAACCATGAGAACGGGATAGAGTTCTTTTTAATCAAGATTTTGCATATATTTCGTATATGAACTTTAATTTGACAAGACCGGATGTAGAAATGGAGTTATGTTGTATTATTATTACAGACCAGTCTAGGTGCTCCTCATGGAGTGACGGCAGGCAATTTGTGAGACAAACCAGATATTAGCATTGAAACCAAAATTCATCGTTCCAACCTTCTCTCACTTGTGTCCAACTGGTAGACAGCTTATGTTCTTATCACTTTGTCTAAAAGATTGTTTTCTGACCTAACTGAAAGTAGGCAATTAGCCGTAACAATTACCTCTAGAGCACTCAACTGTAGAACACACTGCCTTCTCCAAAGCTTGGGCAGCAGAGATGTCAAAACACACTTTTGACTAACATAACATAGAAGATGACAGATTGAATGAATAGAGAGAAAGCAATAACTTTCAAATCCCTGCAACAACGTCCTTATAATGTTATGGAGCCAAAATGAGAGGGAAATTGGGGGTTAAGTGGTGCAGTTTGGACAAAGCGGACAGAGTGTGTTGAAAGGGTGGAATCTGGTGAATGTGCAGTGTCTGACAGAGGTGGATTAGAGTTGTGGAGGTGGCGCATGCACTTATTTGGGCCTGGGGAAGCAGAAAGCCCAGATACGTCACGGGTCATGAGCAGTCAAAGGATGGGAAAATAAACAAACAATACTTCCAAGCTTTGTGTCCCTCCTCATATGCCTCGCACTGCGGTTGTCATCCCTGTGGTGGCGTCCATCTTTATTCCATTTATTCTTTCCTCTGGAGATTGGCTGCGCAGGAGCACGAATCTCCAGAGGGGAAAAAAGAAAGCTATTTGCACTCCGAATGAACCCTGGGGGTGTGAATGGTTTTCACACACCAGCAGCATTGCGGGACATGGCCAGTAACGGCTCACACCCATCGGTACAATGGCTCAGGTTGGTGGGCCGTTACTGGATATGTCAGCCCCTTCACCCGGGGTTTGAAAGCCATATTATTTATTTTTCATGTTTCCCTTTGAGTATGAATCTGTGTATTATCACTCTTGCCTCTTTGACTTTGGGTATGCCTCTGTGGATTATCACTATTACCTCTTTCACTTTGAGTACGCTTTGAGTGTGGCTCCTATAGGGCCCTTGGTGCTGTATGCAGTGTCAGGAGTATTTTCCACACATGAATGTCCCCAATTGTTTTGTTACTATAGAGAACCATCCACATTAGGGACTGTTTATGCAGGGTCTCCAAAATACCATGATCTACTTTGACATCTCACCCATAAGATTATATCTGCTGCGTTGATGTAGACATGTCAATGTTCTCGCATCCAGCTGCACAACCGGATGCTAGAACAGCACAACATCCTGGCCGACAACAGAAATCCCACATCTTTCCTGCTCTTTAGAAAGGAGGTGCTCCTACTAGAGAATTCCACAGCTTTCCAGCCTTCCTAGATGTGCAGCAAAGTCTCTCTCTCTCTCCCTCTCCCTCTCTCTCTCTCTCTCTCTCTCTCTCTCTCTCTGTCTCTCTCTCTCTCTATTTCTCTCTCTCTCTCTCTCCCCCCCCCCAATCTCCATCACTCCCTTCCTGGGAAAGCTCCTGGAGAAACTGGCCATCTCCCATCTTAATCTCCACACTGAATCTGTTGGTTGTCTTCATGACCATCAATCTGGCTTCAGAGCTGCCAGAAGCACAGAAACTGCTCTCCTGAACATCCGTGAAGGCCTGCTCGCCAACCTTGACTCTAACACCCCGTACGTTCTTATCTTGCTTGATCTCTCTTCTGCCTTTGACACTGTCAACCATGCCATCCCTCTCAACCGTCTCCGTGATAACCTGGGTATCACTGGTCAGGCTCTGGCGTGGCTGACATCTTTCCTCTCTGACCGACCCTCCGAGGTCCAACTTGGGTCCTTCCTCTCTGACATCTTTTTCTCTACCTGTGGTGTCCCACAGAGGGATCCAACCTCTCTCACTGGCTGTTCAACCAATACCTGGCACTCCTTGCCCACCGCATCGCCGCTCTCTGTCCCAACTTTCAGTGCTATGCGGATGATACCCAGCTCATTTTCAGGCTACCCTCGGCCTCCTCTCCTTCCCTCATCTCTGACTGTCTGTCTACCATCTAGAAATGGTGTGCCGCCAACGACCTCTGCCTTAATGCCAGTAAGACTGAGATTCTTCTCATCGGCACACCCACTCCCTCCTTCCCTGCAGCTCTATGGCCCGCCTCTCTTGGCGCTCCTCCCACTCCCACCTGCAAGGCTAAAAACCTTGGGGTCATCTTTGACTCTGCACTCTCCTTCTCCCCTAACATCTCTGACGTCTCTAAGAAGTCGCACTACCAGCTACACCTCCTCAGAGGTATGCTTCCTTTCCTTCCCCCAGAAGCTCACTGTCTCAAGAGCTGTGGTCCTCTCTAAGCTGGACTACTTTAACAGCCTCTATCTAAATCTGCCTGCCTCCACTTTCCGACCTCTGCAACTTATCCCGAACAGGAGTGCGAGACTTGTCCTTGGCCTCAAGCCCAGGGATCATATCTCTCCAGGACTGAAATCTCTGCACTGGCTCCCAGTGGCTTCGAGGATTAAGTTCAAAATCCTCTGCATTGTACACAAGGCCTTCTGGGGTCTGGGGCCCCAATACCTTCAACTCTCTCTCCCTAAATATCTTCCTTTTCGAGCTCTTTGCTCATCTGCCTCCAACTCCCTCAGGGTTAGTCGCTTCTCCAAGCAACGAGTTGGTGGCAGATCACTCTCCTCGGCAGGGGCCTCTCTCTGGAACAGCCTTCCTGCCTCCCTGAAACTCGACGAGAACCATCTCCGGTTCCGGAAGCACCTCAAAACCTTCCTCTTTGCTTCTGCTTTCTCTCCTCCCCTCCCCTGCTGAATTCCTGACTGAAATTCCACTGGTTACCTGGCCACCCTTTCTGTTCTCTGGCCCGGGCCCCGTCAATTTCCCACCTGCACTGCCTCCCTGGCAACCCCTGCTCCTGGGGACCGTTTTCTGTATCCCTACAGTCCCCCACCAGCACTTATGTCTGCACTTCCTTGCACTTGACACTAGCTGGCTGTTTTATTATCTTATTTATTCCACTTTCCCATGTACTGCACTTTACCCTCTCCCTTCCCCCTGTGCACTTTTCCTCTCCCCCCTTCCCATGCACTTGCGCGATCTGAATGACACCTGGCCTAGTAGGATCGTTGTCTGTCCACCCTTTGTTTCTCCCCCCCTTTGCCTCGTCGCGCCTTGAAACACTTGTGTATAGGCGCGTTATAAATGCCATATCATATCATGATATCATATCTCTCTACATACATACAGCCTTGTTTTATATTCTAGCCTGGCCCACTTTTTGGATAAGTACATAGGTTAAGAACCCGGTTAGATAGCACAGCAGGTTGAGCACTCTCATCTGTGATCTGTGTGTTTGAATGCCGGCGTGGGAAACTCAGCCTTTCATCCTTCCGAGGTTGATAAATAAGCACTAACTTTGGTTGGGTGATATTGTATGTAACATGTTCTCTATAAAAGCCCTTTGGCAAAAGTGCTACATGAATAACACATCATTCATGAACTCATCAAGAAGCTTAGCTCTTGTTAGGTAACACATGACTCAGAAGCTTACCATCTTTTTTCAGGGTTTCATTATTAATGCTAGATATGGATGGAGATTTTTGTGAAAACAGTTTTAGTCTAATCTATATAGAGATTAAGGTATTCAGTTATCTGATAATGTGGTAGAGAGCATGAGTGCTGCCCTTTTATCAGACACTTACAGACACACATATTTTTTACCCTCTTGTTTTAGCATATAGTTCTTGGAAGTTAAATAGTAGGCTTTCTGGACCTTAGGTGAAGAACTGACGTTTCGATAATTAGCCTAGGACTAGTATGGTTTGTTGTAAAACTAGCCAACAAATCAGACTGCAAATGTTTGTCCTATACCCGCCATCAGTCCCAGCTAGCATAGTTAGCGGTGATGGTCCTGTGTTGGTTTCTCCCTCCATTATGAAAGGATGGCATCTAAGACATGTACTCTTTTTTGAGGGTATGAAGTTTTACAGTTTATTTATTTATTTTTATTTATTGAACATTTGTTAGGTGCCTATACAGCAAAAAGTATTTCCAGCCGTCACAAGAAAAAAAAAGGGCGGGGGTGGGGGGACAGAGGAGAAAACAACAATAACGGTCCTTCTAGGCCTTGTGACTTTGGATCGTGCAAGAGCAGTATCAAGAAGTGCAGGGTGAGGGTGGAGATCAGGATGAAGGGATGGGATAGGGAGAGGGTGAGGGGGGAGACGTGCAAGAGGGAGGGGGCCCAGTGGCTGGGCAAGTGCTGCAGGGAGCCCAGGAGGGCAAGTGCAAAGGGGAAACGGGTGTAGGGAGTCAGCTAGTGCGAGAAAGGGGTGGACCAACCTCAGCAGGCTAGTCATGGAAGGGTGCCCGAGGGCAAGTGCTGTTTACGAAGGGGTGCATGGGAAGACTGGTCGAAAGAAGGCCTAAACCCAATAAGGAAAAAGGCAGCCAGTCGCAGTGGCAGGAGGAGACTTGCAGGGGACGGGTAGAGGGATGGAAGAGGAGAGAATGAAGGTCTGGAGAAGCTTCTGGAGCTTTAGGAGATCCGGCTCAAGTCAGAGAGGGGGACGGAGGCTGTTCCAGAAGGATGCACCTGCTGAATAAAGAAATCGACCACCCATGCTCTGCTTGGAGAAACGCCTGACCTGCAGAGAGTTGGAACTAGAGGACTGAAGCACTGTAGCACAGAGGTATTTAGGGAGTGAGAGTTGGATATAACAAGGTCCATGGCCCCAGAAAGGCTTGTGGATAATACACAGCGTCTTGAATTTGATCCTTGCAACCACCGGGAGCCAGAGGAGAGATTTCAGGGCTGTAGAGATGCTGTCCCTGGGCTTTATGCCAAGGATAAATCTTGCAGTCCTATTCTGGATTAGTTGAAGAGGGCGGAGGGACGAAAGAGGCAGATTAACAAAGAGGCTATTGCCGTAGTTGAGCCTGGAGAGAACCAGAACTCTGGAATACAGAGTTCATTGGACTACACGCAGGGGTCTGCAACCTGTGGCTCTGCAGATGTTCTGGACTATGACTCCATGATTCCTCACGATTGACTCTGGCGTTTAGGGCTGATGGGAGTTATAGTACAAAACACCAGGAGAGCCAAAGGTTGCCGAGCACTGGACTACAGTGAGGTCCAGCTGCAAAATGAGTCCTTTTCTTGGTAGTCCATATTAGAATACATCTTCAATGTAAGTATCTTTCCAACCCTTCTTTGAATACATTAGCCAAGCGAGGCCCTAAACTGTTCCCATAATGGATCCCATAATTTTGAGCTCAGTATAATTCACAAATGTGAAATAGTTGTTGGTTAGTCTATACATTGGCTATGACATTGCTTAGTTGGTCCTGAATTCCTAGGAAGTTGTTGCATTTGGATAGATTGATTGTGCCATCAATGCTGCTAGAACTGTTCCCTTGGCAGGTGCCTGCTTTAATTATTGTGTTATTCATATGGGATAGTCTACTGGGAATAATAAGATGCCTTCCTTATAATGATATGATATGGCATTTATAACGTGCCTATACACAAGTGTTTCAAGGCGCAACGAGGCAAGGGAGGGGGAAGAAAGGGAAGACAGACAACGATCATACTAGGCCAGGTGTCATTCAGATCGGCAAGTGCATGGGAAGGGGGAAGCAGGAAAGTGCGGGGGGGGGCAGTGTGGTACATGGGAAAAAAGAATAAATAACAATAGGTAAAAGTACAGCCAGCAGGTGGCAAGTGTAAGGGTAAGTGCAGACATCAGGTGTGAAGTGCTGCTAGCGGGACTGGAGGGGTGCAAAAACAGTCCCCAAGTGTGAGGGTTGCCAGGAAGGCAGTGCAGGTGTGCGACTGGTGGGAGAGGGGACCTGGGCATGAGATCAGAGGGTGGCCAGGTAACCAGTGCAGTTTCAGTTTCAGCCAGGAAGTCAGCAGGGGAGAGGAGGCAAAAAAGCAGATGCAAAGAGAAAAGTTTTGAGGTGCTTCCGGAACCAGAGATGATTCTCCTCAAGTTTCAAGGAGGCAGGGAGGCTGTTCCAGAGGGAGGCCCCAGCCGAAGAAAGAGATCTACCACAACTCGTTGCTTGGAGAAGCGACTGACCCTGAGGGAGTTGGAGGCGGATGAGCGAAGAGCTCGAGAAGGAAGATATTTAGGAAGAGAGAGTTGAAGGTATAGAGGCCCCAGGCCCCAGAAGCGCTTGTGGGTAATTTCGGCTGGTATACCGTCCTTTGATCGCGGGACTTTACCGCAAATTTATTTTCGAAAAAAAACCACATCTTTTTTTTGGGGGGGGTTAAAAAATGACAAA
The DNA here is from genome assembly GCF_040938575.1 of Ambystoma mexicanum. NCBI lineage: Eukaryota > Metazoa > Chordata > Amphibia > Caudata > Ambystomatidae > Ambystoma > Ambystoma mexicanum. The sequence goes on from NC_090938.1 coordinate 195,831,180, forward strand.
AATGTGTGTGAGGGAATAAAAAAATAAATAAAGTGAACGGGGGTTTGGGGGGGTAACCCCCCCCCCAAAAAAAAAAAAAATTCGATGGGTTTTTTTCGAAAAGAAATTCGTGGTAAAAAACCCTGCGATGAAAAGTCCCGGGATTAAATAACGTAGTTCCATTTCGGCTATTCCAACTATCCTGCCACCGAGTGTGTCATCATCCCCTCGGGTAAATGTCGTGGAGCCATGGGTCTGTTCCATGCATCCAGGGTCGACTTAGTACCAGAGCCACAGGTCCAGAAGATGCATCAAGGTGCACCTTTCCCCGCACAGTGCATCTACTAAAAAGCACATAACTGTTCTGCAACCATTGCTGGTACATTTGTGTATCCATGTATCTAGGACGCATTGGTGTGTAATCATCAGTCGTATGCCTAAGGTGCTGGTAGCACCCAGAATAGAATGTTGACATCCTGACAGCCAATCAGGATGCAAGACTGCTGGGAAATCATCATTGGCCTGGCAAGCACCCTGAAGGATGTTACTTGCTGCTCCGAGTTCCTCTCATTTCGTCAACTCTCCATGCCTCCCTACTTACCAGGCTACTCTCCACAGCCCCTGTCTCATGTATTTGCACCACTAACATCGTTGTTATCTTACACAGCCACGCCCCATGGTTTGCAGACCTGTAGAGCTCTTTAAACATAGATAAAGGAATGTTCCCTCGCAGTCAGCAGGTGCCTGTTGATTGGTGATCATTTTCAGTGGTTGTTGCTATGTGACCCTCATTATGAGGAATGAGGGTGCTGTGGGTACTAATATCAACAAAGCTCTTCAAATTGGTGCAATACCTGGAGGCCCTTAACCCTCTTTATGTTCCCTCACCTTCTCATCTTCAGCTCTTTTTAAAGTCCTGCTGCGAAGGACAACACCTCTGGCAAATGACCCAAGCCCCTTGGACCAGAACAGCTATTATTATTATTATTATTATTATTAGGGTATTTATTGAGTGCAGGCCTTTCCTCGGAAGCAGCACAGAGCTTCATAACCATAGGAGGAAGAACAAGTTTAGGGAGCAGAGAAACCAGGGAGTGGGGATCTAACAACAGGGAAGGGAGGGCAATTGCTGGCAATGGATCTACAAGTAACCAGGGGAGGAAACAGTGGGGATCAGATCACATAGTCTCAGGTAAGGTCGGGTATGGACGGTGTATGGACCTAGGTTTTAAGGAGGAGCCATTCCATGAAGAGGAGGGTTGTGTGCTCATTCCTGAACTTTAGAAGGGAGGGGATGAGTGAGTAGTTGATGGATAGGAGTTTCCAGAGTTTTGGGGCGTAGACAGATAAGGCCGGTCTTCTGTTATTTTCCTCCCTGCACCGGCGGAGTTCAAGCCTGCACATGGCCTTACTTCTGGTGTGCCGTAGGCCTCACTTAACAATGCAACCCACCAGCATTCACAAACCAACCTCAAGACTTGCTTGTTCACTCACGCTCTAGATTTTACTCAACTTGTGCCTGACCCTGCACCTTCTTTTGTCTGATCACCTGGACATTTCCATTTCCATTTCTTGCGGATACTCAACCCCTCCCCCCATGGGCATCTTGACTGCATCCAGTCCAGGCTCTGCAAGAATCACTTCGTTGAACCTTTCTTCAGCACCGTTCTTTCAACCAACCGCTTACCCTGCTCCTGATGCTGAGCAAGCAAACTGTGCTGTAAATGAATGTCTGTTCCCTGTCCTTGATTCTAGCATCCCCCTAAAATGCATGTCCTTGGCATCAGCGTGTCTGAACTTAAATGGTTTATTCTGGTCCTTGAGGCATCTAACTCTCTTACCGAGGCTGCGTGTCCTCTAAGACACTTTCTCAAGCGCATCCCCGCCAGCATAAAAAAATAATGTGATATGCCAAGAATTATTGCTTAGACTCTGACCTTGAGATCGCTTAAAATGAATAAAATGGAACATTTTACTCTTCTTAAAGAACGAGTAGGCTTCTCTGTAGTTTCATCATATCTTCTGTCTCTTTATGGCCTCTTTGAGGAACTCCCCAGCTTCTTCTGTGATGAACTTCAAGGCTTTGGGGGCTTTAATCCGACTTTCTCTCCATTCGCAATCTCCTGGGCTTCACTAATTCTGCTTCTTCATTGGGCATCTCTCCATAAACATTTGTAAACATTTCCCTGCAGCTGTGGGCCCTGTGCTGCCTCAACTTCTCCAGCCCTGTATGCTAACAGGAGGGGTTTCTGATCTCTCTTCTGGAGAAACCCTCTCTGGACTCTTCTTTCTTTGCCAGGTTTTGGCCTCTTTCCTTCCTTCCTGCCTTAGCTGTAATACTAGCAAAGGGCTACAACCTAGTACTATTTAGATGTTATGGACCATACCTCCCATGATACCCAGCATTGACTATGCTGGATAGGGTTAATGGGAGTTATAGTACAAAACAGCTGGAGATTCCAAGGTTGACCCCTGTGCTAGAGGTATATATGCTCCTAGACAGACAACATCTTGACCGAGGATTCCCTGTCTCCAGGCTGGCTTTCACCCGGGTTACAGGGCAGATTTGGCACATGTGGCTGCTGTCAATCACCTTCATCAAGTGATGGATGTCAGAGGTGTCCGAGCTTTAGTGACGTCAGCTGCTGTTACACCTTATTTACCGGCTGCATCCATATTACCCGGCTTCATTCTTTTGATTGATGCAACTCACTTGACTGGCTCCCTTCCTTCCTCTCCAACGCAATGCAAATGAGAGCCCTCCTTTTACATCCCAACACCCCCCACCCCCTCCTATTTAAGGTGCCTCCTAGGGATCACTGCGTCCCTTTGTTTGAATTTCTGCGTTAACTCGAAAGTTGATCTCATTCTGTGCTTAGGTTTTCTTTTTTTGGACATCATTTGACGTCACCCAACCCCTGATTTGATTGGGTGGGAAGTTGAATAGTGGCACTACCCGAAAGCCATTGTGGAGTGGAAAAATACCAGCAGTCCCACCCTGAACTGCGGCAACACCCAGGCCAAGTCAGTGGTGGAAGCGGCCATGTCTGACGGGCAAATAACTGGCGCCCCCGAGGTTTGTTCTTGTACCTATTCCTGCAGTCAAGAGCGCAGGTGGAATATGAATAAAAGCTTCTTCATTATTACCCCACATAAAGCAAGCTGCTACCTATTATTATTATTAATGACCCGGCGAGAGCCAATCAGAATGCGTGTTGCATTCTGCCTGACTCTCACCGGGTACTCATTATTTTTACAACCTAGTGTTTTGGAAACAAAAATTGCTTTTTAGCCCTTTGTGACGTTTGTCAGCTGCCACTGTTAATTCTACAGTGAGCACTGCAACGCAAGTTCTCTTGGCTTTCCAATATAACAGGTTAGGCAATTGCAGCTTATTTACGATACAGCAGACTAGATGGTTGTCATGTAATTGGCACTTAAAGGGTTCAGAAGAGAATCAGGAACTAAGGTGAATGTCCTATTTCTTTTCTGTAGTCTTAACATGCAGGTAGAGAGGGTGCCCTAATACAGCATGTGAAGCTGAGGTGGTCCCATAGCATTAAATAGCCAGGACTATGAGAGCCTGAAAATGGTTTGCTTTCTTTCAAGGATAGCTCAGTGGGTTGTAAGCCCATTGCAGATATATTTGTTTCCTCTCCATATTACATATTTAAATCCAGCTAAGGCTTAATAAGTCCTTCATATCTCTAATTTGATTTAATGAGTGGCACTGAGAAAGGCACAAATTACATGCAAATCTGAGGAACCCGGGAGGAATACTCATTTTCTCCCAAGTGAAGTTCCTTAATGCGCCGTTCCTCATGCGTCCACCTGTACTGATATACCCCTTAAGTGCTAGGGACGAGTATGCTCGTCCTTTTTGCATAGACTTGATTAAAGCTCAGCAGTTAAGGGATACTTGGGGAAGCGGTTCTTCATAAAGGGCTGTGCACCACCTGCTCCTTCCACCGGCAGCCACCGAGGAAATAAGATTGCGGGGGCTGCCGCTTGCAATTTCCAGCTGTAGAAGCGCATTGCCGGTGGCAAATTGCTTTCTGGCACGAGCAGAATCCCTCTTTTTGCAGTGCGACAATCACAATTTGCTGTCAAGCAGAGGGCATTGCAGGATTGGCACGTCGCAGGGAATTCCCCTTCTCCGCACTATGCCAGGATCGCTCTGAGGGAGAGGGCGGATTTCCAAGGAACGTGGAAAATACCAGCGACTTAAAAGTCCAAGAATATCTGAGAGGGTGGTCTTTTGGTGAATGTTAGAGCAAACAGAATGGCTAAGTGAAGGCTGAAATAATGTGTGCACATGTGGACATCAACATAGAAGTCTACACGGCTCCAATAGCAGGAACCTTATGCAGTAGATGCACAGAAATACTGTCACAGCGGGTATATCAAGGCTTAGAGGGATTTAGAAGGACAACCTCATTATCTTCTTCCTAAGCGACATTGGGCTTCATTACGGGTCTGCCGCCGGAACCCGTGATTTTACCGGCACCCACGAATGGGCAATTAACGGGTCATGCCGAGGTCGGCCGACCTGGTAATTGCCCATTTGCGGGTTCCGGCAATAAGGGACTCCCGATCGGCATTTGGCGCAATAGGGCTGAATGGGGAGCTTGGATGCACCGGCACCGTTCGTAACGGTGCCGGTGCATCCGGCGAATTGTTCTCGCGGGTGCCGCACTGCCCGCCAGGTCGGACCTGGTGGGCAGAGCGAGACCCGCGAGCATAACTCGTAGTATGGTGGTACGGTGGCAACGGTGCCGGTAGCGATACCGGCACCATTGTTGCCTTACCGCCATACTTGTAATGAGGCCATTGCCTAAAGAAATCTGACTGAGGACTTCTTTAGAGCTCAGGACCAGAGGCGTAGCCAGGATTGTTTAACAAATGGGACTTGAAGCTAATGTAGTTGGGCATGCAGCACTGACATTAACATCTGTAAATGGCCACACAGCACTGATTTTGGGCGGCCCGTGCCCACTCATGCCCTACCTTGTCTACGCCTCTGCTCAGGACTAGACAAACGTAGAAATAGCGGTAGTTCGGTGTATGATGGTGCACTTACACAGTACCATGGAGGCCTAGGTGCAATGTGCAAGGAGGAAGCCATACCCCGGACAATCATGGAAGCATAGCCTTAGCTTGGCTTTGGAGAGTGGCGCTGAATGCTCAAAACCCACACGGAAGTGGTGAGGAGTAACTTTCAGAAGCATCACTGGGTACAGAGCCGTGGAGGGGCACACATACTGGCCTAACGAGGGGCGTGAAAATTGGCCGGGTCAGACATTATTGTCTTTGAATATGAAATGATGGGGTTGGGCGGTGGCAAGTGTGGGTATGCCCTATGACTCTAGGAGCTCTTCACTGAGGCTTATGCTGTCTGTTTCTACAGATCCTAGTGGATCTCCATGGAGCCAGGTGAGTAGGGAATTGGCCACGGGGCTTCCCCTGAATTCCATCAACCATGAACAAACCCTGGGATCGTGCCACATGAGGCACCTGGGAAGGACAGCTGGAGGATAAAGCATGCCAGTGGGCAGGCTCGAGCGGCATAGATGACACCCTGGTAGTCTTCAATTGACAACAGGGGTTTCGCAGGGGTGTTGCTTGGTCTGGAAAAGACCCGGGGCTACGCTAATGTCAGAACTGTCGGGACTGGGGGCTAGCTAGCCTTTTGGTTGTAGCTTCTGAGATTCTATCCGGGGCTACAACCAAAAGACCAGGGGCTATAGCCCCCTTAGCTCCCCCCCACCCCCCAGCAATGCCTCTGGCTGGGTTTGACTGTTGTTGTTGTATAAGTTAGGAACAGAGTGCTCTCCAACCAGACACCTATATCTAGGGATGGGTGAGTCAACTACTTACATAGAGGAAAATACCTCAGGAGGTGTGGCATTGATATAACCTAAGTCCTTCCCCAGAGAGGAGAAACTGAAGGTTGCTGCCCTCGAGGGGTGATAGCTGTAATGGCCTTCCTCTGGTCCGGTTGTAAAGGGCCATCCGATAGGTCAGACCAAAAAGCAACAGGGCTAACCTTCCACTACTGGGCTCAGCGTTTAAACTCGTGGTCAGAGATTTAAATCCTGGTCGAGCCACTCAGTCCTATAGCTTAATGAGCTGCTTAAAATGAGCTGATTAAGTTGGGAAAGTAAACACCTGTGATCAGACCTAGAAGTTGGTGAAGTGGGCGAATTGGGCTCTGGGGAGAAATAGGCAAAATGTGCCCTCTTCGCCAACTTCACCTCTGGATCAATCTGACTTTTTCAGGCTTTTACCCTCCTGAAATTTCATTTTATTTCCTGAAATTTTGAGGTTTCTTGAAATATTTCTGGCTTGTAAAAATGACATTTTGTGGGAAACTGAACTTCGGTTGTTTTCCCATCTGAAATTTCGTTCTTTTCCAGAAAGGTCATTTTTTTTGTGTAAAAAACGCAATTTCTTTGAAAAACGAAATTCGCCTAAAAGAATTTACAAAGCATCTCCTCTAGAGAAATGGAATTGGAGTCAAATTCCAACAATTTTGCTTCTTTGGTGGTTATTTCACCTACCACTAATAAGATCCAAGATAGCCCACTAGGCTGATAATATGTTCTTGAAATTCTCCTGCCATGTTATCAATTAATACCTGTAATTGCCGGTAATTGTACCAGTCTAGTTAATGAAATGTCTGATAACGTTTTGAGGCCAGAAAGCCAAGATTCAGAATGCCAGCGTGTCTGTAAATAGAGCAAAAGACCAGAATATGTGCTGGGAAAGTATTTTCCACAGTGTTCTGACTCTTGGCCATCTGGCCTATTTTGGCCTATCACCCTTCCATTATCCAGCAAGTTTGATTCTCTCACACCATCGGATCCTCTGGTGGGTCAAAAGTATGTCCTACCAAAAAGAGGGTTTCCTTACCTAACAGAAAGCTAACTAGGGTGCTCGTTGTTAGTCAGTCCGAATCAAAATAGTCCATCCTCCATCTAAAAATTACCCTGCACTGATCCTACCACTCAGGGTTTAATTAACCAACAAAACAAAAAGGGGTTCTACGAGAATGACTACCTTCTTCTAGACTGGCCTTCTCAGCCTTAATAGTCTATCTTAAGATAGTTCCTTATGATGTAATTAATTAGCTCCTGTATTCCTGAAGGGGGCTCTTCCACCTTTTCGCAGTTATCCACTATCTTAACTTATTTATAGTTCTTTGTTTCCCCACTCGAGGGTCTTGGCCTGCGCTCCTCTGGATTTCCTTTGAATCAATATCTCTCTCAATTGCACGTGTTTCACAGTGTCTCGGTCAACAGAGACCAGTGTCCCAAGCTCCTTTTCCACTTTGTTATTTTCTAAGTATTTCCACTTATAGGAACCAACATATAGGTTCTTCTGCTCCTATTTGCTTATGTCTTGGTCTCCCCAACCACTGAGACAAGTATTACCAGTCTTTTGACTTTCTTGACTATCTTTACTGTTTTTGTAACCAATGGGACGAGTGTGAGGAGTCCCTCGGTATCTGTTAAATACTCTGCTGATTTTACAGTTACCTTTCCTTCTGTTACAATTACTGGAACAAGCATAATGAATGCCTCTGTATCCGTGATACTCTCTGCTGTTTAGTACCTTCCCATGGCCCAACCTGGTCTCCTGTCATTCCGGTTACCTCTAGCTTGTTGGGTTGGCGTCACTGATTCTTCCTGTGGGGTTAGGATCACGCTGTGCTGGTAAACACTTGTAGTGCATTCCTTTCCCTCTCTGCTTCACTCTCTCTGCAGAGTATTCTGCTCGATGGTCTCTGTGTCATTTTCGGAACACACAGTCCACCTCCTTAAGGTCAAGCCACCACCTGGCAAGGCTTGCCACACACACACGAGTCAGCTCCCTGCCGGGTGATGCACTGCTTTCCTTCTTCATTTTGCACGTCCTCCCAATTGAGGACCTCCCAGAATACCCTGGCTTCGCTCTCCCAGGTTCGACCTTCCCGCGCTTCACCTGGTCGATTAGCACGACTCACTAATAGAAGTCCTTTTTTGCTTTTTATGCATATGAGCTGGGACACCCCAATGGAAGAGCTTCATCCTTCTTCTCTTTCTCTGGAATATTCTTTCTTACTCCATGGCTCCCACTCTTTACAGTATTCTCTATTTGTGGTGGAGAATGGATCAGCACTAATCCTCTGCTCCTCTTCTTCTCAGTGGATTTGTGATGGGTTTTAATATTGGAAGTTGTGTTACAATAGCAGTGGTCTGTTCAGGTTGTGTCTTCTGAGGCAGTGATGTCTGAGGGGCTCATAGGAAAGTGGGGCATGGAGTTCCTTCACGGAATGGGAGTTCTTGTCCCCCAGAGGGGAGGCACTCCGTGTGAGGTCCTGCTTACCACCAACCGTAGAGGGAATGTTGCATAGTGTGCTCCTACTGGGGAGAAGTGATGAGATTCCATGAGTTGTGACAATCCCCATTGAATAGGTGTGATCACTGCGCCGCCCGTAACTGCGCCGTCAGAAATGTCGATGACAATTATGGCGAGGGGCAGTGATCAGATAAATCACTTTGCCCGCATCCTCCGGGCCCACATTCCCCTTCCCGATCCCCCCACCCCCCAACCCACTTACCTTTACAGCGGCACACTTCTGTGTGTGCCGCCTACACCCGCTATCCCTGTGACATCAGTTCCTCCCCACTAACGTGGGTCAGAGCTGACGCCGCAGGGTGCTTTTCTTTTTTTTACTTACAATGGCAAGCGGGGGACACACCCGGAACCCCTGACTCCCGCAACTGCACCCAAGGAGAGCAGAGACACACCTGCAACCCCCGCTGTGCTTGGGGACAGTAATGGGAGTCGGTATTTTGTGCACCCGCAAAGTCGCAGCGATTGCGGTGGTGCACAAATGAGGGCGACATTTCGGTACGTTTCCTCCTTACAGTGCCAAATAATGATGTTTCTGACATAGTTTATCTATTGACAAAGGCATATATTTCGTTATGGCAGTTGTCACAAAAGGATTAACTATAGGTCTGTATGCAGATGATTGTGTTCACAGCATTACCCTGCTGCTGGCTTTAAGGCTGCACTATGCCTCAATTTATAAGATGAGAAGAATGTCGCTGAGGCCTTGAAAATCAAACCCCCCTTCTATAGGTCCAGTGCTGCAAACAATTCCTAGTTGTTCTTTTGTGTCCAGAGAGATCATATCTATGGGCCTCATTACAAGTACGGTGGTGTGGATAAAAACGGAGGTAATGCACTGGTAATTCTGTTACTGCACCACCAAAGTACAAGTTTGGCGGTGAAGTGGAGGATTTACTTCCAGCCAAGAGCTGAAGGTGAATCCGCCAATTTACTGCCAAAAAAACAACAAAAATCAGCAGAATTACCAAAGCAGAATTACTGCTGGTTGTAACTCTGCCGAAATCCCCATGGATTCCCATACTCTTCAAATTGGGGATTCAAACCACCCTACCACGACTTTTAATCCCACAGTAAATCTGTGGGATCAAGTGGTGGTAAAGTTAATCGAGTTTGGCAGTAATTTGGTGGATTTACTGCCGAATGACAGCCAAACTCACAATGAGGCCATATTTGTGCTTCTTTGTGCTTTGTGAGGTTCAAAACGAAATGATAAAGCGGATAGATCCCGTGTTCCAGACAATTTCAGGTGTGCGCACCTATGTGGGGGGGTGCATATTGGTGCTTCCTCAGTCTTTCGTCTGTTGAGGGTTAGCAGGCACTAGAGTCCTTTCATAGCTCTCCCTCAGTGGAAAGTTAAAGTGCATTGTGGTAAATTAAGTTGCAACATTAACATTGCTCTCATAATGCCCCAAAACGGAGGCATGATATTTAGTTTTCAAAAAGGCTGCAGATATACCCCTGATGGGTGACATTTCACCACGTACATGATCAGTTAAGACCAATTTCTCAAATTCTTAGTTTCCTTTTTAAATCTTGGAAAGAGTTTACAGATAAGAATGTGCGTTACCTATTGGCTGAAGGGTCCCAAATTAAATGTTCAAGGAAATATTGCCCTGCCACGCCCTCAATGCTGACTGTATCCCTGCAGGACACCTCACAATGTACCTAAATAAACTCTTGAAATGGACACACTGGCCTCCTTACGAGTTTGGACCATTCCTGTAATACAGGCAGGCTACCTCCAAACTTGTGAAAAAATCCAGCACCCGCCAATGGGCAATTACCAGGTCATGCCGAGTTTGGCGGACCCGGTAATTGCCCATTCGCGAGTGCCGTTAATAAGGGACTCCCTATCCCTATTCGGCCCCATAGGGCTGAATGGCAATGGGGAGCTCGGTTGCACCGGCACCGTTCATAGCGGTGCCAGTGCATCCACGAGTTGTGCTCGCGGGTGCCGCACTGCCCGCCAGGTCCGACATGGCAGGCAGAGCAAGTCCCGTGAGCACAACCTGTAGTATGGTGGTATGGTAGCAACGGCGCCAGTAGTACTAGCGCCATACTTGTAATGACTGTATCGCTCTGTCACAGCTACAGAAAATGCTTGTAAATTCAGACAGATAAACAATTTTCACTGAAATATGCAAAGGGCACTATAGAGAGCAGTGGTCCATTACCACCCACAATGTCCTACTAAAGAAACATAACATGATTGCCATTAATCATCCTCTGTAATATCTTTGGCCCTAAGCAACATTTTTAGGGAAACAAATGGGATGAATGACCCATTTATTCACTCAAAGCACCTACAAATAAGATGGACGACCTGCAATGGCAGAGTCTCAGGAGAGGCCCATCTTCTATTTCCATGACAGGCCAGAAACATGGCGCAGATTCCAGGAGTGGAGAGTCCATCAGATTCAAGAGGGCTGTGACAGCCGCATCTTCCGTAAAGGTAATGTGTCTTTGGGCCTCATTACACGGTAGGAGGTTACCATGCTGCTATTTGCGGCATGGCTACCCCCTTACCGGGAACCGGTTCCAGGTTCCTTGAATGAGGAATTACCAGGCCATTCCGGCCTTGGAGGGCCCGGTAATTCCTCATTCAATGAACCCAGGCCCTGAACATCCCCATTCCCATTCGAGCCCCCATAGGGTTCAATGGGAATGGGGAGCATGCTAATAACTGGCCCGTTATTAGCATGCTGGTCTCCTCGCGGGACCCGCTAAGGACGCCTGGTTTTACCAGGTGTCCTTACAGGTCCTGCGAGAAGACCTCGTAATAGGGTGGTAAGGGGTTGATGGCTCTTGCACCTTTACCGGCGCCGTTAACCCCTTACCGCCCACCTCATAATGAGGCCCTTTGTCTCCATTTGACAGTAAACAAAGAGGGAGGAGAGCAGAGGCAGCCTGCAGCTTTGTCAGTATATGACCCATTGACAAAGGCCACTCCATCTGAGAACCTTGATTAGCTGTTCACGCCTCCCCAGATGCAAATTTCAAATAATTCATGCAAATTGCATGGTCACAAAGACTGAATTCTCCCTTCTTTGCATGAAGTATGGTTGGAAAGTCCTCATTCTCTGCATCCCCATCTTTCAACACCTCTGCTCACAGGTCAATGCTTCAAGTAGTGCTGTATTTGCTTAGTGGGTTGGACAGATACTTCTACATAGAGCAGAATTAGACAGCAAAGCAATGATTTAGCCAATTAAATTAATGAAGCTGAGCTGTAAGTGCAGAGGTGATCCATTGGAGCATAAAAGGAGATATTTGGTGAAAGAGAGACAGACATAACTATGGCGTGCAATTAGACAGCGGGATAGTATATACAATAATGCAATTGATATACTTAAAGATGTTAAGAATCAGGATGTGGTGGGAATGGTTAAGGAGGGCACCGGGTGGTGGTGGGTGCCTCTTCCCGTCTTCACGTGCTAAGTGTTGCTTAAGCAATAGCTTAAATGCCAGAGGGGAGGTGTTTCAGTGGTGCAGGGCCAGTAAAGAGAAGGAGCAGATGCAGAGAGGTTCTCAAGTGGGATGCAGAGAGGTTATGAACAGTTGACCAACGGAGAGCATGAGTGGGAAAGTAGCGGGAGTTGCGGTCGGCTATGTAGTGGGTGTAGGGGAGCTGAGACATGGATGGATTGGAAGCCAAGGAGTAGACACCTGAGGAAGGGGGGATTTTGCATTGGGCGTCATCAATTGTGGCGGTACCCCAAGCCGGTTGAAGACCTAGGTATGGTGTAGAGGTGCATATGGCAATGTTCAGCACTCTGTTAAGGAAAGAGAAAAGAGTGAAGGGGAAGTCCCAGGAACAGGCCGAGAAGTAGTGAAGCTATCTGAGCACCCATGTGGAACAGAGAGCTTTATCAAAGTGAAGGGTGTGGTGCAAGGGGATCTTCCTGATATTTAGAACGTTGTTCAAGTGAAAGTGATGGAGTGATTTCTATTACATATGCTGCCACAAGGAGCAACCCGCGGTTGTGAATCCTGGGTGATGAAGTGAGATGGGCCAGGGAAAAGAAGACAGGGGATGGGACTTTGCAGTTGCCATTGAAGGCCGAGCGGAAGATGTTTTCCATCTAGGGGGAATTTAGCATCAGACAGCAAAGCACCATTTAGTGCAGGCTGGCGGAGATGCAGATGTTGATGCTCTCTCAGGTGTTAGAGGTGAAGTGGGGGAGATCAGGGCATCATCAGCAAAGACATGGCAGTATGAGCCAAGGGAAGAGGTGTTTAAGCCAAAGAGGTGTTTCCCCTGGACTGATCCTTATCAGATGCTCAGGATAAGGGGGTCAGACAGGATGAGTTTCATTTCCAGGAGACGGAGAAGGAGCGGTTTGAGAGAAAATAGGACCACAGTGGAGTATAGTCTCCTTGAGATCTAGGGAAGAGGGAGCCTTGAGGTAGAAGGAAGATCCTCAGTGTCAGATACAGCTGGGAGATTGAGCAGAGTGAGGCTAGAGTTGAGATGAGAGAGGTGAACATTAGCAACACATGTAGGGGCCTGGGTGAGAGCAGTTTCTTTGGAGTGCTTACTTTGAAACTCAAATTGGAGAAGATCACAGATGTCCCTTCTCTGACTCCACTGGTGAATCCCTAGAGAAAGCAGCCAAATGCTGCCAATTCATGTAGGTGTAGGAGTTACCCTCAAAAGTATAACATGCAACAAGACGGGTAGAGGATTGACAGAAGTCCATTCTCATCAATCACTGAAAACACTTAAGAGAGTTATAGGAATGAATGAAATCACAGAAAGGCTGAACTACCATCCCACATCTATGTGTGATCTTGCTGATGAGGCAATGGGCTGACTGTGACTGGAGACTGTGCTTCGCGCTTGGGCCTGCAGTGCCTCGTCCACAATAAGGTAAGCTATTAAATTAGTGTCTAGACTGAGATCTTCTTCCAGGTGCAGTTCATCTATAAGCAGAGATGACATTAATAAAAATTGACAAACTTTATCCATAGAGGAGCATTTTCTTAAATTCGGCCATTTCAGGGGGCATAGGCAGAGCAATTCCCTTTAAACACTAGAAACTAAATGTTGATGTTCACACAGAAAGAAATCCTTTGCTAAATCCACAGCATAACGTGAGATTCTAGTAGCACATTTAAAGAAGTTCCTTTGATATGTTCTCTGGACTGGGAGGTATGATTGAATGTGCACATACAAAGAAATCCTTTGTTAAGTCCTCAGGACTGGGAGGTATAAGATTGAATGATCACATCAAAGAAGTCCTTTGTTAAGTCCTCGGGACACTGAGGTATAAGATTGAATGAGCGTATCAAAGAAGTCCTTTGTTAAGTCCTCAGGATTTGGAAGTATAAAATTGAATGAGTGTATCAAACAAGTCCTTTTGTTAGGTCCTCGGGACTGGGAGGTATAAGATTGAATGAGCGTATTGAAGAAGTCCTTTGTTAAGTCCTCAGGATTTGGAGGTATAAGATTGAAGGAGCATATCAAAGAAGTCCTTTGTTAAGTCCTCAGGATTTGGAGGTATAAGATTGATTGAGCGTATCAAAGAAGTCCTTTGTTAAGTCCTCAGGACTGGGAGGTATAACATTGAATGAGCATATCAAAGAAGTCCTTGGTACAATTTCCGTATAAGAAACGGAATGCTATTTGACTGAATCTGACTTTTTCAAAAACAATGTATTCCAACCATACCGTGTTTTAGAATATTCACGGCACGTTTCCCCACTGCAGGCACTATTCCTCTAACTACCTTCTTTCCTTTCCTTCCCCCTGCCCATGCTCTAAAGTAACTTTATGATAGCATCTGCGGCATAACCAAATCCTGCCCATATTATTAATAATTATCATACTTTTATCTGCTGCTTTCTTTTCACAGATGTACATTTTATATACAGTCCAGAAATAGAAGTTGTGCTTTTCATTAGCGTTATTGATAAGGAAATATTAGTGATTGTGTAATGGGAAGTAGAACCATTTCTTTTGGCTATGCATGCTTTATTATGTGGGGATGTCGAACAATAAAACAAAGGAGATTGTGCTGTAAGTGCAGCTTTCTCATGTCCATTGTCTGGCATAATCCAATCCCCATATTTTCCAGTACCTGAGATAATTCTAAAACTGCACTTTCACAACAGGATCTCATGTTACCACACCAGTCCCAGTAATCGATACCAAAGAAGAGGGCGAGAACTGTGCCCTTGACATCCAAGAGAATCAGAGACTAGGAATATTTTACAGTCCTGCCGGTGAGTAAAGAGTATTAGGCCAACTTTATACACCCGCAAATGTAAAATATCTGAATGAAGTATCCAGAGAAATGTGTTTTAATCTTTTGTAATGAGCTAGCTATAGTTTAGTCACCTCATCTGATGTTATGATAAAGATTTATAAGGTTTGGCTCTTTTTCTCATAGACCTGCCTGTATAAATAAGTATGCATGTATTTTGTTAACATTACGGACAATTTCGAAATTTCAAAAATATCACCTTTTCAATCATTTATCCTCGGTCATTTTAGAGAACTTTGCACTTTCGATCAACTATTTTTGATAAAATCACCTATATCCCTCAGGACTCGGAGGCATAAGATTGAATGAGCACATCAAAGAAGTCATTTGTTAAGTTCTCGGGAAGAGGAGGTATGAAAATGAATGAGCACATTCAAGAAGTCATTTGCTACCTCTTCGGGAAGGAGAGGTATAAGATTGAATGAGCACATTAAAGAGGTCCTTTTGTTAAGTTCTCAGAAAGGAAATATATAAAAGTTAACTTGTGCATTGAAAAAAGTACTTGGCTAATTCCTAACAAAGAGTGCATTTAACTAAACCTCTTTGCTAAATCCTCAGGAAGCATAGGAATTAATGCTCCTGTAGAAAAAATGTGTTTATTAATTCCCAATGAGGAGGAGGTAGAGGCGTGCATGTAGAAAAAAGTAACTTGCTAAATCCTTGTGAATGAGACGTTGAATGAGCATTTTAAATAAGTTCTTTGTTAAGTTCTCTGGAAAAGGAGGTATAAGATTGAAAGAGCATATCAAAAAGTCCTTTGCTAAATCCTCGGGAAGGAGAGGTATAAGATTGAATATGCACATAGAAAGAAAGAAGTAGTTTGCCAAGTCCTCAGAAAGGGAGAGGCATAGGAATCAATGTGCACACAGAACGTAGTCCTTTGCCAAGTTCTCATGAACCAGGGTATAGGATTCAATGTGGATATAGACAGAAGTTATTTACTAAGTCCTCAGGAAGATGAAGTAAAGGACAGGAATCTGTACATAGAAAGAAATAAGTAATTTGCTAAGTCCTCAGAAAGGGAGAGGCTTGGGAATAAATCTGCAGACAGACACTAGTCAGTTGCTAAGTTCTCGGGAAGCAGGAGTATAGGATTCAATGTGGTCATAGACCTAAGGTATTTGCTAAGTCCTCAGGAAGTCGAGATATAGGATGGAATGAACACATAGAAAGAAGTAATTTTCCAAAAAACTCTGGAAGGTGAGGCATATGATTGAATGTGCACATAGAAAGAAAGAAGCAATTTGCTAAGTCCTCAGACAAGGAGAGGCATAGGAATGCATGTGCACACAGGACATAGTATTTGCTAAGTTGTCAGGAAACAGGGATATAGGATTCAATGTGGTCATAAACGGAAGGTATTTGCTAAATCCTCAGGAAGTCGAGATATAGGATGGAATGAACACATAGAAAGAAGTAATTTTCCAAATACGCAGGAAGGTGAGGCATAGGATTGAATGTGCGCATAGAAAAAATGTAATTGTCTAAGTCCTCAGGAAGGAAATGCTTACTAATGAATACACATGGAGATGTAACTTCCTTTTCACTCCTGCAGCTGATGTTTCTATTGAGGGGCAGATAGGAGTATTGACCGTGTAACAGACGTCCTTCTCTGGAACCCATGAGGAAAGCCTGCGTAGAGAAGCAAATGCTGCCTGGGCTTGGAGACTAAACTCCCTCCAAATTATATATCAGGCAACTTTCCAGCATCTGACCTGATATCAATATCTCCCAAGAGATAATCACCGGATCAATAATTGAGATCGAAAGAGATTATAAAAATCTTGCTTCCTGAGCAAGCTTCTGCCATCTTCTGGGAGACAGCTTTAGAGGTTGCCAGGTCGTCCCCCTGAAGGTATTCACATGGGCCTGGGGTGAGATTCGGTGTACCTAGTGGAACCAACCGATATCCCTCTGTTTCTGAATATCACACACTACTGTGCACCCACTCTGATTTATCAGGGAATCCTGTAAAGGAGTTCACTGGTGTAATACGTGGGTTCAATGATTCGCTATTAGGGTCAGCTGATATGACTTACTATGTGGGATGGAACAGTTTGTACTGTCATTTCTTGTATCTTTGTAAATAGCTCATCCTACCAGCATTAAAGATTTCAACTTCGGCTTCGTTCCTCAAGTCGTCTATTCCGAGTTTGTAACCCTGACAACATCTCATCAACGTGAAGTTATTATTTATTTATTTATTTCATTTATCTGTTTCGTTTTAAAAGAAAAACACATTTTTGTTATTAATATTTCATAAAATTACAATTACAATGCTTACATGCAAACTAATGACTAAAATTACAATAATGACATTAGACAGTGTTAGACAGGATTATAAAATTATACACATTATCTCCTACATTATATTAAAATATGTTCTAAAATCCTTATCACTAGACTCACTTTTCGTTCTTACATAATGTTATTTAAAACATCGTCATTGGTTGTATCAATTATAGCGCTCTGATTTTTATAATTCTGTAATATTAATATAAGTGATCATTATGTTTTATCTTAACTGGTTAATGTTCTGTAGTCATCAAGTTACTGTCCAACTTCTCATTCACAAACTTACTTTTAATACATTTCCACAGATGGTATAAACTTATATGGGCTGTCTCCAAATCAGTATTCAGACAATATATCCAGAAAGCATGACTTTTAATATAGTCATAATTATGCACCAGATCTCCTAAGTATATCATATACTATGTGCTTAATTCAGGGCACTGTAGCAGAACATGTTGCGGAGTTTGCAAGTTGTTAGTCTTTTTACATATTCTGCATATTCTTTCCTCACGTGGGATTTTTTGTTGTGCCCCCATTATTGTTAACAGAGGAAGTTGATTAGTTTGCAACTTTAATCGGAATTGTCTGACTGCAGTGTTTGAACATCTTTTCAGGTATCTTTCTGCTTGTAAATATTTGTGCACAATCCCAGATATGAAATTATAGTTCTTTAATTGTTCGAAGTGATTATCAAAATTGCTTATTTGCATTAGGCTTGTTTGTGGTGGCTCTAGAAATGTGCCAGCTGCTGCCATGTCCATGCTACATGCCTGTGCCGATTGTCTTGACTAGGGGCCTCATTACAAGTATGGCTATGCAGTAAAACATAGCAGTAAAACAGAGGTAACTCTGTTACCACCACATTACCGCACCACTGTACTGGAGGTTTGGCGATGAGGTGGACGAAACCGCTCCAGCAAAATGCCAGAGGTGATTCCACTGCCTTACTGCTAAAAAATGGCTAAACCGGCAGAATTACTGCTGCTGGAATTACCACTGGTGTTAATTCCGCCAAACTTCCCATGGTAAATGGGGACTAACAGTGCCATTCCACTACTTGTAATCTGGCGGTAATTCCGCTGGACCATTCTCCCCACACACCCCCAATCCAGTGCACGGCCCCCACCCATTGCCGCCCTGCCCTCCCATCCCACTTACCTAATGCGCTGCAGCGGCTGCCGGCTTCACTCTTCCGGTTCCCGTCTAGACCGCGCCCCCTAAAAGGCCTACGTAAGCGAGGCAGCCTTATGTTTCCAGCCTTCTGCACGTTGGCCTTTAGGGGGGCATAGCCTACGGACATTCCATGTTGTGCGCATCTGTCTGTTGCATAAAGCAGGCAGACCACATGAGGATCCATTGTACACGCTCCCTGCCATGCGCGCATGGTAAGAAGTGTTCCCAGTTGAAATTAAAACGAGCATGTCATGGAGGGTTTCATTTCAATTGTGATTGCTGCCGGCCTTGCGAGCAGGGGAAGAAGCGCTCACAAGCAAAAGCAAACAGCACTCACAAACAAAAGCAACCCCTTCCTGGCATGCCAGCATGCCAAGCAGTGTTTACTTACTGCACTGTGGAGTGCAAACGTGAAGGGCAAAAGTCAGCATATACACTTGTATGCTGTCTTTTGCACTCTGCAGTGTAAATGAGGAAAGTTTGGTTATGCGGAGCCATTTATGTTACAGTGTAGATGTAACAGCTTCCCACTGGCAAATTACAAAGTTGACAAACATGAGCCCCACGGTGGAGAAGTGAAGAGTAACAGTGATTTCACCTGTATTTGACTATTTACTTTTCCACTAAGTCATGGAAGCAATTCAAATTCAAACAGAAGTGGTTCCCTCTGAGCAATTTAGGATTGAAACCAAAATTACCCCGTAAACTTTATGATCCACATGTTTCTACAATCCATACATTGTCAGATTGGTTTATCATGTGATTTAGGCACACGTACAGATATCTGCATAAAACAAACTATTATTTTCGGTCTTCAAATCCAAACATGAATACATATTTGTACCTGGTAAAGTACCTACATTTGATACTAGGCTCGAATTCCGGCCTCACCACTTAAACTCAGTGATCTGCTCCCCGCGGTTTTCCCTCGATGCAGCCAATTGGCCACCCGCTCCCCACTCATTGTTTCTCTGCTTCCTTCACTGTGTTCTTCCCCCTATGATTGTAAAGCTCTCCATTACTTCCTGAGGCTAGGGCTGTGCTCAATAAATACCCTAATAATAATAATAATAATAATAATAATAATAATAAAATATTAATAATAATAATAATAATCTGTGTGATCTGTGCATCTTGCCGTACCTGCCAAAAGTAGGTACCAGTGTGAGGTGTTGCAGTTACCAGTGTACAATATTTAAAAAAAAATAAGCCTCACTCAAGATTGAATAGAGTAGTTTTGCTCCAGACATACTCGCCCTCCAGCATAGGAGCACCGCCTCACACCCTCGAAATGTACTGCAAAACTACACTTACGTGCTTTAAAATGCTATTTATTAAGCCACAAATTGTCCCATTCCATATTGTGGTATTCTGGCATGTCTGTCTCTCACAACAAAATGCCCGGACCCCTCGGCGGTGTGCTGGAGTAGCCACAGTGTTCAGGGGCGTTTTGAAGGGGCACGCTGAAGCCAAGATGGAATATGGGCTGGGGCCCTCGTTGCTCACTCCCCGCAGTGGAGAGGTTGGAATCACCCTCGATTCCCTCCAGCCAGGCCATGAAGATATGGCCGGGGTGCATTGGAGTGGCGTTAAACAGCATTGGTCGTAGGGGCAGTGGATGGAAGATGACTGGGTGTGAAATGGGAAGGGGGAGGGATGAAATACAATGCCGAGAGCAGATACGATGAGTATATTGACGTTTTCCCAATACTTCTCTTTCTTCTCTGGGTTTGTACTGTTTTCTCGATGTCAGTTTATGCATACACGCTGAATAAAAGGTGCGCACATTTTATTCTTAGGGAATGATTAATTGGGATTCACCTCTCAGGCTCTTGTTAGAGAGCTGCAGTGAACCATTACCCAGCTGTGGCCAAGTCAGTTTCCCTTGTGGGAAAAGGAAGAGTGCATGGAAAGCAGATTGAAGGTGAGAAGGATGAGGGGCAGATGGGAGATGTAGAGAACAGAAGGTGAAAGGCGTGAGGGTCATACGGCTATGATAGGTTATTTATAACGCTCTTAGTAAGTACCCAGAGGTTTCTAAGCGCGGACCCAAGGATGGAACCTGTGGTGCTCCGTGTCGTTTTGCTTCCAACCGCGAGTGCGTTGCCCCTGAGTTATCCTCCCAAAACAAGGGAGCGGGTGGAAGAGGCAAGCAGATTATTTTTGAAGGGATGAACAGAGGAAAGGGTAACGCAGCTTCCCACTTGAGCAAATTGAGTGGACCTGGACAAACCACTTTATGTCAGCAAGATCTGGTTGGGGGAGCCGAATGGTTGCATCCGGTTTTACCCAAACACGCAACAGAATAGAGGACCCATACTACCTGAAAGATGTGTTTCTAAAGTTCAATAATGGTGCACTTCTGGCAGCCATTAACTCCTCCCACCCTAAGCTCGACCTACCCAGGGCCCTCTGCCTATGTTGCCTTAAATCTGCCACTTGGAGCAGTCTGGCAATAAGGGAATGTGGGAGAGGCCGAACTTCCCAAGAGAGACAAGTGAGCTGCCTGCCACAGAGAGGCGGGAACACTGCCGAAACTCCCAGAGGAAATGCGGGGCATGGCCATTCTCAGGGCTTTCGCACACACTTGCAATGTCTCCCTTGTGACTCTTATTGGCTGAGTTGATAGGACTGCAACATAGCACACTGATAACGTATTAGGTTCTTGTGTGCTATGTTCATGGGGGAATATTAATAGAAATAGAAACTGGGTGTGAGAGAAGAGAAGATTTGTGTCAGAGGAGACCGGGAAAAGGGAGAGGGGCGGGCGCGTGCCTGTGTGTGAGAGCAATGGGGTGAGAGGGAGAGAGAGAGAGAGAGAGAGAGAAAGCACTCGCATTCTGCAGGGGGGAGGGGCAGTGTGTTCTGCTGATTAAAGCACTGCAGCAGGATTCGGCTTAGTGAGTCGGCATGTTTTTTTCCAGCCTCCCCCCTCACAACGCCCTCCTTTCCGCCTCTCGCCCGCCCTCTCTTGCTCGCTACCTGGCTTACCCCCCTCTGTTCCTCCCTCTCTCCATTTTCTCTCGCCCCACTCTATCTCTCCCTCTCTCTCACTTTCACTCCTCTGCATGTCCTCTTTCTCTCTCTCTCTGCTGCAGAATTAACCCTTCACGCTGCCCGCGCCGCTGCATCCTTGCTCAGTGTGAGCTTCAAGGGCAGCGCCCCCCCCCCTTGCCTTCTTTGAAAGTCAAGACTTCAAACGAGTGTCTCCCAGATTCGGAAAGTGCCATAAACTTGGCCACGGCCCCCCACCTACCCCCCCCCCCCCCCCAATTAGCTATGGGAGAATAGAGCAGAGTAAGGGGACAGAAAAGGGAAGACAAAGAAGGGGGCACTATATAGAGTAGGACAGCAGAATTATGTGGTAGAACAGGAAAGGATTAAGGGAGTACATGAACTGGGAGGGGAGACAAAGAAGTGGTTCAGGGAGTAAGAAGTAAAAGAGGACTGTAAAAAGACTAAGGGTGTGATTAAAAAAAAGACATCAAAGGTATGAAAGAGGAACGTGATGGGAATGGCGGGGACATGGGCAAGGTTGGTAGATTTAAAACTCGCATGCCCATGACCTTTGACCTCTGCGACCTTGACGGCAGTGTTCGAAGCTGTTCTTGTTCTTTTTAAGGACTTCAGAAAACGATGTCCTTATCTTGTTTCTCATTGGATCAGTAAAGAAGGACCAGACCCCGCACGCCTTGTTACCTACCACCCCTGCCCCTGTCACCCGGAAATAATTGTTGCAAAACAGAAGAAATACTGGGGGAGAGACGACAGGGTATGAAAACAGAGTGAAAGGAAAGCAACATAGATTTGGGGGCGGGGACAGACTCACAAAACTGTGGACTACAGGCTGCATAACAATCTCTGTAGCAGGTGCATCAACCCCTTGAGCTAGCTAGATTACCGGGTAGCGAGGCACGAACAAGAGGAATCACTCAGTTGGAGGGGGCTTAGGGGGGGTCGGAATGTCCTCTTGCCGCCGGTATCGCACAGTGTCTCCTGAATGTTATTAGTGCGATTCGTGACCTTGGTGGTTGCAGCTCTCCTGCGCCAGGAGGGAGGAAGCCCCCGCCTCCCCCCTTGAGCTTGCATGCAGGATGCTCCTGGCTGCGCCTTTGCTGTGGGCATTCACAGCATTCATAACGTATTTCTTTTAAAGTGTGGGCGCCAAGGCAAGCGCAGTAACTGGGCGTTCACTGCTCCTTTCCTTGCAGTGCCTCTGACCTTTGTCTGCCACGAGGGCGCTTTGCCACTGCCTTATTTTGGTCATATATCATAATCCTACATTCTAAAGCCCAAACACAAAAATACCTATTTTTTTGGGCCGTTTATGTGTAGGCTTTAAAATGCGGTATTATAGCAAAGAACCCTCCTAATTCCCACCCCCTCACCCACTCATTCTCTCGTAAAATCGATGGGGAGTTGGTTAGTCCCCAAAGTCCCCTTTCCCCATCCACAACCCCCTTCCCACATCAAACCCACGCATTCTCTCCACACATACGCATACAAACACATACACACATACAGTTTCAAACTTACATGTCACTCCCGCGACGAGTCCGCAGGGGCACACAGAGCCTGTCAG
Source organism: Ambystoma mexicanum (assembly GCF_040938575.1). Taxonomy (NCBI): domain Eukaryota; kingdom Metazoa; phylum Chordata; class Amphibia; order Caudata; family Ambystomatidae; genus Ambystoma; species Ambystoma mexicanum. The sequence continues at coordinate 195,853,875 of NC_090938.1, forward strand.
CCCCTGCACGCACTCGTGTGCAGCAGGGGCTTGCCATTTCGATTTAGAAAGACCGCACAGAAAAAAGAAAATGGTCTTTTGACCTAGCACGCTTATTTTACATTGTAGTTTACAGTTTAACTTTGAGCAATTCAAAAGCGCCTACAAAAATAAATAATACACGTATAATACAAATACAACATTCAGTAACATACAAAAGCCTAAAACAATTCACTCAATAAAAACACTCAACTTAGTTCCAGAAACCTAGTTAAACACGCAATTTCAATGCCAATAGTTTGGCCTTTTGTGTAAGCATGTGAAAGGTAATTTCCAGGCACAACCGCAGCGGTGTTAACGGGCCGTCAACAGTGGCGTATTTATGCTTTCTGCTGCTCTAGACCCACGTAGGTGCATGCGCCCCACCCAACTTTGCTCCACCTGTGCCAGACTCTGTCCCTTCATCAGATTTTGCCCCTTCAACAAACTCTCTCCGCGTTGCCCAACCTACGCCACTTCACCGCCAATTCTTTCCCCATTTTGGCTCCATAACATTATAGAGACGTTGTTGCAGGGATTAGACAGTTATTGCGTCCTCTCCATTAATTCAAGCCTGTCATCTTCTATGTTATGTTAGTTGAAAGTGTGTTTTCGCATCTTTGCTGCCCAAGCTTAGGAGAAGGCAGTGTGTTCTACAGTTGAGTGCTCTAGAGGTAATTGTTACGGCTAATTGCCTACTTTCGGTTAAGTCCGAAAACAATCTTTTAGAGGAAGTGATAAGAACATAAGCTGTTTGCCAGCTGGACACAAGTGAGAGAAGGTTTGCATGAGGAATTTTGGTTTCAATGCTAATATCTGGTTTGTTACTCTATGAGGAGCACCTAGACTGGTCTGTAATATTAATGCAACATAAGTCCATTTCTACATCCAGTCGTGTCAAATGGCAACGTTTACATATGGAATATATGCAAGTGGTACAGGCCCATCTTATAACATGACAAATAAATGGAGCTAAACCCCCTATTCTTGGTTAAAGCTCTGGTGTTAGCTGGGGGCAAAATGGAATTATGGCAAATTACCTGCTGCAGCCGATCTCCCTCCAATGAATGGAACTCTATTAAAATAAGGCACATGACAAGGGAAATGTGTAAACTCTGCCTGGGCATAAACACCCCAGTAGAGTAAAGACAGTCAGAGGAGGTTCTTGAAATCTTGCTGTGCATTCTCATGGTGGAGTAATGGATAAGGGCGACCCTGAACATTCATGTGTGGAAAATGTAGAGAAACCCCTCAATGCTCATACCAGAAAAAATGCAACCCACTAGGGAAAAAGGCCCAGCACACCTCTTGCAAGGAAAACAACATTTTATTTCCACAAAAATAGAAATGCCTTAGCAAAGCACTCGGCGGCCAGGGAACGCCCTGGCAAAGTTAGTATGGGCAAAACTTTATTAAGGCAAACAGCATCATTGTTGAAGTAAATTACATAAGGTACAAATACAAATGGGATGTTGGTGCAACCCTATACCTAGGCTACCTGTCCATAAGGGATGCCAGGCCATTTGTCCCAGCCCTGTCTGTCCATCTTCTTCTACATGGGTTCCACCTTACGCGTCATCAGATAGAATGATACAAGTAATTGGCAATTATGTGTAGAAAAAGAATACATGCTTTATCTCTCACCTAATGTGCACCTGGTGCTGCAGACAAGGACTAAGAGGATACCTCAAGGTCATTACATTGCACACACTTGCCAGATTCCAGTCACGTCAGCGCCCATGCAAAGCTTCTCACCCTCATTTTAGCTATGTTCTTTTATCCCTCCTAGCACAAATCACATGGCCTTTGGGGGAGGCAACTGGCCCCTGCTTTCTGATCTTTTCTGATCGATTGAGGATGTAACAGTTTAATGTTTGGTGGTCTGGGACTAGCTGGTACCTTGGAATGTTGGAGGTCTTGGGATGGGGGTATCTGGGTTCTATTATTTAGAACTTGGACAGGGATTGTCAGAGGCTTGTGCCCTCCTTCTTGTGGGATCTCTTTTCGCAGGGATTGCTCAACTCCCTTGTGGCCTTGCAGGGCGCATTCCTTCTGTGATACGAATGCTGGCAACATGAGACAATGAAAGGTCTATGAATGTCAAATCTCTACAGCTCTGGCCTTTCTCACTGATTCCCAGGCTACACCCTATTCCCTATTCCCGCATGCATATGCTCATGTCCATGTGTGGTTTAGGCTGGGATTCTCGCTGTCGGTCAAAGCTAGGCATGAATTCCAATATGGCTGCAATATCTAAAATGGTGTTTAAGTTCTCACTGTATTTTAAAGCTAATGCAAACACCACCCTCCTCACACGACAGCCCCTGGTGACCCCCTCCTCGTAACTTTCCAGAACCTCTATTGCAAACTCTCAGGCCTCTGCCACATTCACAAGCGATTGGGGGTTTGGGACAAACGTCCTTCCTTCCCAAAAGAAGCAGCAACAGTGCCCGTAGCTGCGCAGTGCAGACACCTTTTATAACAAATGAAGTGGTACATACTGTTTACATCATTGCTGTTTGTGCAATTGTTCAAAATACCCAACACTCCAAGAGTAAAAGTGAGCAATGGATTGGGCGTTCCAGCACAACATTTTCTTTGTGGGTGGGTATGGTTTAGACTCTGGGTCTTGCCAGCTTGAGTTTAAGGTAATTTAAAATGTTTGATAACTCCATAGAGTTGGTTGGACTGTACAATACATAGAAACATTTTAAGATGTGTGGGTATAGATTTAGATGTCCTTCTGTCGTTTGAAGTAAAAGTCCTTCTGTCGTTTGAAGTAAAAGTCCTACTTTGTATTTAAAATATAATTGATGTGAAGATTAATTAAAAGCATCATAGTTATGAATTGTGTGACATACCTTGCAGTTGGTACTCCTGGTAGTACTGAGCGTGCAGCAGAATGTCATCAAAGACACATGATAACCCAGCAGGGATGCCATTTGCCTGCTTCGCACTGAGCAGCTTCTGTTAAGATGGCTGAATGGATATCTTTACGGGACACCTTTGCAGCCGTGGCAGACATTTTTTGCTCTCACCCTTCTGTGGTTTTGGGTATCCTATAACAGGCTTCTTGATGCACTTGCGCATTCTGATGTTCTCTTCATCATTTTAACTTCTGTATGATCTATTTCATGCTTGCCCGTGTGCGGCCAGAGACCTCTGAAATGTGGGGCCGGGGAGGGAAATAGTGCTTGCTTCCGAACATCCTTTTTGTGCCACCTGTGGGATTTCTGTGCTTGACTTAAGCATAGGCATAGTGTTTAATATTAAAAAATGATGCATCATTTTTAAGCTTTACTGTTCCGAAGGGAAAACCCTCATTTTTGCTGTGGTTAAAAAATACATGTTGTGTATTTGAATATAATAATGATTGTTTAGCACGGTGTAAATGTGTATTGACTAGCAATAACTCCGCAGATAATGTGAAATGCACTAATACAGGGGTGCACAACTGATTTTGACAGAGGGCTGAAAGTACCTTACATGAGGGCTATAGTGGGCCGAAAAGTAAATGTGGGCGGGGCGGTAGGCGGGGCGTGGCAGGAGGCTTTTTAAACCCCCAAGTTGTACTAAACACATGGAAAAAGAATGTATTTGAGGGGTACCGATTTTTATTTGCATTTCAAACTTACATTTTGTACTACACATTTTCCATTGTTATAATTTATTTCTATTTAGTTATTGTATCTCGCCTGTTTAATTAACTTATATATATTTAATTGACCCTAGATTGGACATGCCGTTATTTTGGACTGCTACAGTTTGCTATTTGGGTTGCCCAAGAGGAGTATGGCCTTCGTTGAGTCAGGTTTCCTCAAAAAGCCAAAGATGACCATCTCCTAACTGTGCCTGCTTTAGCTTTATTATTGGGTTCACTCTTGGAGTGCAACACTATGCCCCATGGCCCCCTCACCCCCAACCAAACACTATGCCCCAGGGCCCCCTTACCCCCAACCAAACACTATACCCCATGTCCCCCTCACCCCCAACCAAACACTATGCCCCATGTCCCCCTCACCCCCAACCAAACACTATGCCCCATGTCCCTCACCCCCAACCAAACACTATGCCCCATGGCCCCCTCACCCCCAACCAAACACTATGCCCCATGGCCTCCTCACCCCAACCAAACCCCCCACCCCATGGTCCCCTCACCCCCAACCAAACCCCCACCCCCCAACTCAGCACACACACAAACATGCACCCATACAGACCCGAACCCCCCACCCCCCAAATCAGCACACTCTCAAACAAGCACCCATACAGACCCGAACCCCCCACCCCCCAAATCAGCACACTCTCAAACAAGCACCCATACAGACCCGAACCTCCACCCCCCAAATCAGCACACTCTCAAACAAGCACCCATACAGACCCGAACCCCCACCCCCCAACTCAGCACACAAAATACATTCAAATCAAAACATTCATACACATCCGACAACCACCCCACCCCCGCATCTCAACATAGACACAAAATACATTCAAATACAAACATTCATACACATCCGACACACCCCCCCACCCCCGCATCTCAACATACACACAAAATACATTCAAATACAAACATTCATACACATCCGACACACCCCCCCACCCCCGCATCTAAACATACACACAAAATACATTCAAATACAAACATTCATACACATCCGACACACCCCCCCACCCCCGCCCCCGCATCTCAACATACACACACAAACATAAAGCAAAACAAACCCGACACACAAACACAAACAGAGCACTTACCGGAGACGTGCTGGAAGGCTGCAAGGCAGGTAAGCTGGAACGCTGGAATCGTACTACGGCTGGTGTGGTCCAAGGCTGAAATGCCTTCCGGCATCAAGCCTTATGGACCACGCCAGCCGTAGTGCTGGCCCTCCATTGGTGCAGCACACGCGCATTACGTGGCTCGTAGGAGCGACGTGCTGCGTGTGTGTGCTGAGCCAATGAGGGCCAGTGTTTTGTCCGGCCCGAGGACAACAAAGACTTTCCTAAAGGAGGGCGGCCGCAGGCCGCCCTCCATTAGGAAAGTTTGTGTGCCTCGCGGGCCGGACAAAAGAGCATGGCGGGCCGCAACTGGCCCGCGGGCCGTATGTTGTGCACCCATGCACTAATACAACCAATGAGATTTTGGCTGTTTTTCATATTAAAATGCATTTTGGGGATATAAGAATGAACAAAGAGCTTTATATCTGTCATATATGTCTGTGAGAGTTGTATGACTGAATCAATAAATACCTAAAGCACACTGGGATTGGTACTCATTTCCTTTTTTTTTTAAAAAATGTGAAACAAAAGTCACCCTAACAATTAAACTTTTGCAAATATGAAGCATATATACAAGTCTGGCCTTCAAAGACCTTACCTGTCTGAGTGGAACTACTGCTAATAACTCAACATTACTGCAGTGTTGTGCATCAGCTACACTTGGGGAAACAAAATTAGCTTTATGTTTAAATAATGACAACCAGTAAACTGTAAACAAACTGCAATAAAAATACTGCTCCTCTGGCAATCTGCTGCCCCCGGGCCCAAGTCAGCTCAGCCAGGTTACAAATACATTGATGGCCATCAATGGTAGCAGCTGCAAAATCGTGCGAGTCCCTAGACCTATAATAGAAATTACTGGCAAATGCCTAATACAAGCCAAAACTGCTGTGCTTTTCCAAAGCTCGCTTTGAACTTCAGTGAAGGACTTGCATAGCACTTATAAAAATGTAGTTGGTGAAGACAGACCTGGTTAAGAGATCTTACTACACCAGCAATGCGTTTACTGCTCCAATTTAGTCATTAAGTCTCAGAAGACTGCTTTGAAACAACACTGGCAGCCACTTCGAACAGAAAAGCTGATGGTAAGGCTTGATTAAAGCAAGCTCAAAGAGATCCGAGGAGGATGTGTTTTTGGTGGGGAGGGGCGGGAAGTGAGTAGGGAATGGCCATAGGGATTAGCATTTCCATGGGCAGTCAGCTGTGTCGATACCAAACAACACCAAAAAGCTTGGTGTCCCTCCGCATATGACATGTCTTCCTAGTTGTACTCTAATGTAATATAATGTATATATAGTTGTACTCTAATGCTTATAGGGGGCGCAGACACGTGGCAGATGAAGGCAAGATCGGAAACGTTCCCCTATAATATAACAAGCATATCATAAATAAACATATGCTCTGGCCATGTGTCCTAGCTCGCAATGAAGTTTTAAGACTGCCTAAGAGCCTGGGCTACAGTCGTATATGGAACTATTTTTTGGGTGCAAAACCTCAGGGAATCCCTGCATAAAGCTTTGAGCACTAAATATACTAAGTATACATTTGGAGGTCGAGGAAAGGGGTCATGGAGGCTTACCAGGCCAGGAGGATAGCTCAGGGGAAAAAACATGCTCGCCTTGGAAGCAAGACGACGCGGACCAATACAGATTCAATCCCTGGATCCGCGCTTAGAAACCTCTGGATATTAAGCGTGGTGTAAATAACCAATTACAATTACCTAAATCCAGGCCTAGATAGGAGTTAGGCTTGGTTTCAAAAGAAGAAAGTATGCTAAATCCGGTCCGGGAGGTATGCTATGTTTTTGGGTTGAACGCTTGCCATGTTCAATTTCTATGTGGTCTCGGACAGCGTTCAAGCAGCAGCGATGGTCCAAGTGTTGTGGAAGCGGCTGATTGTTTGTCACCAGGTTCAAGGTATCTCCTGGTCTCTGTACTGGGAATAGTTGTGTGCCTGTAGAAGGGACAGTGTTGTATGAGAGTGGTGTTTTGGTATGTGCTTTGTTCATCGTGGGTCCATTTTCCTTCTTAGTTCACTTTCTGAATTGAGAAAATGGGAGCTTGGGCCGAAATGGCTAGTGTTTGCATCTTAGAAGAGCCTGGCAAGCAACGCTCTGGAAATTACCCAGAGCAACTAATGACCCCAAGAAAACCGGTGGCATACACGTTATACAGATGCAGCATTGCACATGTGTTGGCTATTTGAGAGTTCAATAAGCATGAATCGTAATCACATTTTTATCTTGTTATTTGAAAGAAATGCACGTTGAGAAATTAAGCAATATGACCCACAAAGATACCCAATGATAATATTCCTAGAATAAATAAAAACATTTGTTTGGTCTATAGGTGGCAGTTAAGCGCCAACTATAAGCTGAAACGATTGCATTGGAACACAGGTATGGGAGAGATGAAATGTGAGGAGGGGCACACAGTCTGTGGGTGTTGTTTGGTTATTTACCCACTCATTGATGGCCAATGGCCATGCTAATGCTAATGGCCATTCCAACCCACTGCCTGCCCCGCTCCACTCTAATTACATCCTCCTGGGATGTATTTGAGCACCTTCTTTCAAGCAGTAGCAACAAACTTTAGCCTGATAGTTGTTTCAAAGCATGCTGCTGAAAATTAATCACTTAATTGCAGTTGTAAATGGCTACTGGTGTAATAAAAATGTCTTAACCAAGTGTGCCTTCAGTCACTTGATTTATATCTCAATCATGCACTGAAATCCTATTAAAAAGAAGCAATAACAAAGCCAACAGTTTAAGCTTGAGGTATTAGATAAGCATTTGCCAGGTACTGACACCATGTGCTCAGGTAATCTCTCCATTTTCCATCTGTTGCCATCTTGTTGCCAGGTAGTACCACTATATCAGTGCCAAGCAAATGCCTATAGCATGCCTACCCGAAAGCCCAAACATTTGGCTTTGCCAATGCTTGTTTATTTTTTTTTTTTGTAAATTCCTAACTGCACCCTTACAACCAACCAGCACTTAATCTACTATTCTACGAGTGGAGTGAGAGTATTAAATGCACTAAGTTCGAGAGGTGCACCGGATGTCATTGCAGACTATTCAATGCACATATTTTTCATCGCAATGGAATTCACCAACCATATATAAATGTAAATAAACATACTTTGGGGAGGAGATATTGTTTTCGTACAGAGTGTGGTTGAGAGATAACAGGGGGTTTCAGGCCCCCCCTGTATTTTGCAATGTACCGTCACCTGTTAAAAAAAAAAGTATGTGGTACAAAAATGGCCAGATAAAAAGCACAAAATCTTCCTAGAGTATGCAGGAAGTGCTTTTTGGCATCAGGAAGTACATATAATTTCTAAACTGTCTTTATTCCAGATACATTTTTGAAATGTACAATATGTCAAAGTCAGGTTGTGTACAAAAGAAAAGGTGTGCCTGGAAGGATTAAAATTAATCCTAACCTCTGGTACAGCTCTGGGCAACCCTTCAGACCATTGTTTTCACCTGCCAAGCCATTACAGAAAGGGGAAAGGCCATATGCAACTCGGGCCTGGTCCCACCCCCAAAAGGGCTGTCCAGCCCAAATTGCTGGGTCACATCTTTTCTGCACGAGACCATTAGCATCCCTAGACATGTTTCTGCCTCATTAATAGTTTAACCTTTCAATTGAAACTTTGTGTTCTGACACATGGGTAACCCTTTGTTTTGGTGGCAGTGCCTGTTCTGCCAGCATTTGGGATGGAAGTGTCAAATGCCCCAGTCATGCCATCCAATGACTGTTAATGCCTCTAATGCCTTGTAATGTGTGGGGTCCATATGGAATTCACCGCTTCATATCACCAGTTGCGGCCATCCTGTACCAATCCAATCTTCAAATGCCTCAAAATGTCTCCAATACCTGATAACAATTCTTACATCTGAAAGAGAAGGGATGTGTAACCTTTGCCTTTCCAGATGTTTTGGACTAAAACTCCCATGATCGATTGCCATTGAATATGCATGCTTGGTGTGATAGGAATTGCAGTCCAAATAATCGGGAGATTCAATGGTTGTAGACTTCTGTGATTGTCAACAAAGCTAAGCTACAGTCCCACTCCTCAAGCTCAACAAACCCCCAGTCACCATATGTAAGTTACCGCCTTACATGTACAAGTGCCGTCCTTCGGCCATGACCACCCAAGTCCTCCGTTCCCTGCAATTTCCTGACATGCTCCTCCAATAAATGCATTGTCCTCCAACCCCCTGCAACACGCTTCTGTTGTTTTTCCTCCTCCTGTTAACAAAGTGTGTAGTAGGAAGAGAAGTTCCCACTACTTGGTCCTGTCCTAACCACTAAGTAACCAATAAGAAGCTAGTTAGATGCTAGTAGAGAAAAATGTGCAAACTGTGCATGAATCACTTTTCCTGCCACCTGTGCATTAGAAACAGACCTCATGCACTATGGCACATGCACATCAAACATTGTACACAAACGAGAGTTTAAGAGTTGCATCATTTACATAAAAAAGATATTGCCACTTTCTCAAACGACATATTTATTTATTTTTATTGTTTGCATTTGTAAAGTGCACTAAACGCATGGGCATCAAGGCGCTATTTGCAGTACACGTGACAAGGCAAGCATACATGTATCCATACACTCAGATAGGTTCAGGTGACAGACCTGCTTGAGGGGTCTCCTATGTAAAGAGACACCTTTTTAGCTGTTTTCGGAAAGACCCGTAAGATTGCTCAGATCGCAAGGACAGTGGTAGTGTGTTTTAATGCTTAGCTGCAATGATCAGGAAACTAGTTCTGCCGGCTCCAGCCAGTTTGAATCATGGCGTGATGAGACGGTGAGAGTACGGCTTTGTTGAATTTTTGTGAAAGCTAAGGGGCGCAATGTTAGAAATGCATCTGTGGGTGATGGCGAGAGTTTTGAAGGTGACGTGTTCTTATTTTGGGAGCAAATGAGCATATCTTCTAGTGGCTGGGATGTGCTCTTGCCTGGGAATGTTAAGGGTGCCTATGACATGCCTTCTGGGCTGGCATTGCCAAGCTGTAAGCCAGCACTAAAAATGAATAACGCACTTCTGAAACAATAATTCTCTCTCCCATACATTCTATCAGGATACGTTCAGAATGCCGGTAAGATAGCTCAGCGGGTTGTAGCGCTTGCTGCTGCGATCTGAGTGTGATCTGCGGGTCACAGGTTTGAATTCCCTCAAGGCCAACTCAGCCTCATCGTTCCGAGGTCGATAAATGAGTACCAATTTCATTTGGGTGATATTGTATGTAAATATGTGCTCTGTAAAGTGCTTTGGATAAATGCGCTATATAAATAACACATCATTATCATTAGTCACTAGCAAACTCACAGAAAGAAAGGAGTGGGTGAAGAAGGAGGAGAAAGAGTTTGGAAGATGGAGGAAGTGAACCAGAAAAGAGGTGGTAGAAAGAGTAGATAGCTAGAATAAGTTAGTAGAGGTTGGGTGTTGAAAGCTGAGCTCCACATCACAAAGGAATCCCCAGAGGTTTAAGAAATAGGCCTATGGACTTCGGTTCCTTTTCCCATTTTTTGGAGATAAACACTTCTATGCCTGTAGCATCTCTTTCTGTGAGTTTCAGCAGGTTTTGTGCAGCTGACTACCGCTGTTGGAATTAGTGTGCTAGCAGGTCCTCCCCAGCTGCAGTGTCTGTCATTTACCACAATGAGGCATAAAGTTACTAAAGCCTGAGCGTGTCTAGTGGCCGAGCGCCCAAGGCTGGGAATCCCTCCCTGCGGCACCATCTGAATACGGAAGGAGATCATGAAGTGTGGAGAGACAGAGCGAGCGACAGAGCGAGAAGGAGAGTGAGAGAGAGGCAGAGGGATCAGAGGATGGCTGCGTTGCAGACGTGGAGGCTGGGCTGGGAGAGGAAGTGGTGGGAGGTGCAAGAGAACCATGGGAGGATTGGGGGTGGCCAGCACCAAAGTCGGGTAAAGAGCCAGCGTTGGAGAAATGTAATGCTTGAATGAAGGGGATTAGGAGCGGGTAGTGGGTACAGGTGCAGCCAAGTAAAAAGCTGGACCGCAAGGGTAGCGATAGATATTCTGTATAAGGTAGGTATTAAGTGAGAGATAAGGCAAGAAGTACTACGAAATGTTGGACAAGATGTTGAGACAGGAGTAGGCAATGGTTAAAACAGATATTGTCCACGCTCAGACTGGCCGATAGGGTAATAGAGCCATTGATAGGATATGATATATCATTTATAAAGCGCATATACACAAGTGTTTCAAGGCGCGAAAGTGCCAGCCAAGTGCCAGCCCATGATTCTTGTATGGGCCAGGTTTTTTGGCCAGACTGAGCTACTTTTGTGGCCAGACTGGGCAAGTTTCATAGGCTACTACACTCGTTTTAACCCATGTTACTAAATAAATATGCTTCCAAATGCATTATTTGTAACAGAGGAAGTGCCAAATATCAGCCGCCCCCAAGCCACCCCCTTCGAAGTGCCAGGAACTTTCACGCCAAAATCTGTGACGTATGGAAAACAGTTAAAACAGCAGAGAGCCACAGTTGGGCTCTGCCCAGTGTCTATCGGAAGAGCAGCACCTATTGAAGTACCAGCGCCTAAGCATACTTGGACAGCAAGGTACCCACTGAGAAATCCATACCTGCAGACACGACAAAGGGACGGTTGTCAGAATGGAATACCCAAAGAAGCCAAGAAGATACTGAGAGATGAGGACTGGTGACGTCATGAGAAATCGAACTCACGCATGACCTAAGAATGCTGATAAAGAGACGAAATGCCATGGATAAGTGACATCTTCGGCCTAAGGTGAAACAGTTGATTTCAAGACGAAGAAACTTATGCCATATGCACAATGACGACATTAAGCCAGTTTAAACGTGTACATGTGCAAGAAACCACAAAAAGCAAAGAAATTGTGAGGCTTGCTTATGCTTTAATAGTAAAATAGATTGCGGCAAGCGCCAACTATACCTATGTACCTCAAAAGAACCTTTAGATGAGTGAAAATCCACTGTGCACATGAGCGGAATTAAATAGAGGTTTCTAAAGGCCTCAAGAGGAGAGGGCCGCAGCCACAAATTAAGAAGGAAAGACGGAGAGAAACCCCACTGAAGATAACCCTGCAAAGAGGCCCAAGTCGTATCAGGCTGGTACAGGCTAGCAATGCCCACAGTTAAAAGAGAATATTAACAGAGTCTCCTGTTCAGCAAGGTCGAGATAAGCCGCAGATGGTATACGACTGACAGGACTAAATCAAATATACAAAACTGCATGAAGAAGAGGCCAATTTCACAGTGTCCTAGTCACGTGGCAAGGCGGCAGAAAGAGATGAGACTTTCACACCTACGCATGGAGCCTTGTCGTTCCAACAATCCTTAAACTTTCTCATACCAAGAGGCAGCCTCAAGGCCAAACTACAAAGCAGTAATTGACACACGGCCACTGAGGTGATAAATGGTTGTATCATAAATTGAGGGGAAGCTGGGGTGCAGGCTTACTCCCTGCACCTGACTTATTATTCTGCATGCTGCTAAGAGCAAGTGGAAAAGAATGTGTGGGAGCAATGCCAACCCAATCATAGTGGACCATGTAATCTAGGGTCCTATAGAGAGTAGAGCCAATGGGATGTCATACTTTTATTGACATTTGCAGTAGCCAGATCGAAGGAAGGGCTTAGGTGCCCCACATGACAGTGTTATCCAATCCCCTCTCCCTGTTACCATATACAGATATAGTACCTATATTAAAGTTACCTTCCTATAAGCAATCAAGTTGAATGCTAGGTTTTTGAGATTACACGTCAATGATGATGAGTTTTTGGTATAAATGTTGCAGTTTTTCTGAAATTAAGCAGAGTTTAAGAGAGAAGGAAGATCGAGCGGTTGCTGATGTTCATTGAACTTCCCGTTTTCTGTACTTGTCATTAAATGGCCTCCCTTTGCCAAACTATTGAGTTGCCATTATTATTTGATGCAAGAGTATGGATCTGAATCCTCATCTATCTCGTGGGTGCTGCTAATCATCTTAAAGGGCTGTTTGGAGACCCCCAGTCTTATGGGCTAGCTGGGTCCATCCAGTTCATCCCTCTGGGAAGTACTCAAACAGTCAGTTCTGAAAAGCAACCAATTGTGATGCAGGATTGTGGGTCACTGTTTCATCAGAGACTGGACCGGATTAATGTTCCCTTCCAATCCTGGTTGGGGGGGGAGAGAGAGAGAGAGGAGAAACAGAGAGAGAGAGAGAGAGAGAGAGAGAGAGAGAAGAGAAAGAGAGAGAGAGAGGTGTGTGAGAGAGAGAGGGGAGAGAGAGAGAGGGAGAGGAGAGAGAGAGAGAGAGAGCGGCGGGGAGAGGGAGGAAGAGAGAGAGAGAGGAAGGGTGAGAGAGAGAGAGAAAGAGACAGTAAGAGGGAGGAAGAGAGAGAGGGGGGAGAGAGAGAGACAGAGAGAGAGGGAGGGAGAGAGAGAGAGAAAGAGAGAGGGAGAGGGAGAAAGAGAGAGAAGGAGGGAGAGAGAGAGACAGGGAGGGGGAGGAAGAGAGAGAGAGAGATAGAGAGAGAGAGAGAGAGAGAGAGAGAGAGAGAGAAAGAGAGAGACAGGGAGAGGGAAGAAGAGAGAGAGAGAAAGGGGGAGGGGGAGAGAGAGAAAGAGAGAGAGACAGAGAGAGGGAGGAAGAGAGAGAGAGAGAGGAAGAGAAAGAGAGAGAGAGAGGGAGAGGGAGGAAGAGAGAGAGAAAGGGAGAGGGAGGAAGAGAGAGAGAGAGAGAGAGAAACAGAGATAGGAAATGTGAGATGTTAAGTGCTACTTCAATGGGGAGTGCTCAATACGTCTTGAGTGAATGTCCACGCTGTGGCTGCTGCTATTGGAAGACCCATGATATTGAATAGAAGTGTTGGTGGTCAGTAGTGCAGTGCGTTTGACAGTAAACTGCGTTATATTATAGGCTGAGTTGGATCTACCACAGATGCGAGTTATTGCACTGAATGTGACGCTTTGGAACTCTCAGCTGTGCCTGTGAATGATGGATATGTATACTGGTTGTATGGGCAATTATAGACGAGGATGCCAGCTCATTGCCCAGAGTGCACAATTAGAACATTTGCTAGGTGAGTCAAAGATATGGCGTATGCCAGGGTTTCAATCTCGGGCGAGACCTGCAGGTCGGCACCTCTTCTCAGCACTAGAGTTTCTTTTACCACAAGGTCTCCAGGTGCGGCTAATTGCATTAGTAGGCAGCCACTGCAGTCAGTCGCCCATGCTAGAAAAAGTGGAGGGGCTGGAAGAGGTGCCATTTTGGCTTTACAGCTACCCAGTCAGCCTCCATTTTAGGGGGCATGTGTTTCCAAATAGCACGGGTAGACTAAATTCTTGCAACTGCCATTCCAGCAGGAATCATGCGTGGTGTGTACGATAGGCATGACTCTGCAATACGGATGAATCCTCAGAGAGGTTGGCATCACACGGATATCCTGCATTTAATATCGAGTATAGAGAATGTCTAACTGCAGCGAGCTTCTCACCGGCCGATATATCAGACTTAATGATATTAAATAAGGCCTGCGATTAACTTCCCCTAAAGCAGTGGTATTCAAACTGTGGGGTGCGACCCCCCAGGGGTCCGCAGGTGCGTCACTGTGGGGTCCTGAGAGCTCAGCATAAAATGTAAAAAAAAAAAGATATATATATATATTTTTTAGATTGGAAGAAATGGGCAGAGTGGCTCACATGGTCGGGCTGAAGCATGAAGCTGTTTCAGGCAACAATGAAAAAGTGGCTGCAGTTGTAAATGTATATTCATTCCTTTAGACACAGACTGGGCCTCATTACAACTATGGCGGTACGGTAACAACAGTGCTGGTAATCTTCCGGCACCGTTGCTACTGTACCACCATAGTAAAAGTTGTGCTTGCGGGTGCCTGACAGCCTGCCAGGTCTGACCTGGCAAGCCGTGCGGCACCCGCGAGCACAGCTCGTGGGATGCACCGGCACCGTTATTAACGGTGCCGGTGCATCTGAGCTCCCCATTCCCATTGAGCCCTGTGAGGCTCAATGGGAATGGGGATCTACCGTTACCGGCACCCGCAAAAGGGCAATTATCAGATCCGCCAAACTCGGCATGACCTGGTAATTGCCCATTCGCGGGTGCTGGACCCGGATGCAACTCCGGTGGCAGCCGTGCCGGTTTTACTGGCATAGCTATCGCCAGGGTTTTAATGAGGCCCACTGTTTCAACAGTACCCAAGGGGGTGCTTTGTGTTAAAATGTAAGTAAATTGTGATATATTCAGCAACAATGGTCAAAATTACTAACTGCATAGTTAAGTAACTCATCAAACTGGTCCACATTGGCCAAAATGGTGGCCCAGTTTGACTGGCCCACACTAGCATTTTACATTTTTGGTACAGGCATTCCCCTATAGGCCAGTCCGAGCCTGGCGGCTCATCCATAATGGCGAGTGTGGGCCCACCCAGTGGCCCCTCACCCACTATGGAGGAGCTAAGGAGCCAGCCCAGTGAAATAGTGAGCACTCCCTCAGCTGCTTTTTCCAGCTGATGGAGTGCTCCTGGGCTGGCTGAACTGTCAAAGGGAAACACTGTTTCCCTTTGACAATTCAGTGTTGTTCCCCAGCCGCACATGTTTACTGAGCCATGCAAGTGCTGGGGCGTTTTGCTTTGCCAGCATTGCATAGCTCATTGGAAATGCTGGCTGGGGCACTGCATGTCTGTATGTCCGAGCGGGAGCTCCTGCGCCTCCTCGC
This sequence comes from Ambystoma mexicanum, assembly GCF_040938575.1. NCBI lineage: Eukaryota > Metazoa > Chordata > Amphibia > Caudata > Ambystomatidae > Ambystoma > Ambystoma mexicanum. The sequence continues at coordinate 195,869,404 of NC_090938.1, forward strand.
ACATATGGACAGAGCAGCCTGGAGCGGGGCGTTCCAGCACCCACACGCAGGCCAATGCAGAAGGTACGTTTATGCTCATTGTTTTTATTTAAACATGTGTATGGGTGCATGTATGCTTACGTTATGAGTGAGTGTATGGTGATGGATGCTCGTGTGAATGATAGAGTGATTGCTGTATGAATGTGCAGCGACCTTGCATACACGTACTCATGTTGATTGTGTTAGGCCCAGTGGGGCCCAGAGGACAGGGGTGGTATCTTTTTACTGGACATCTATTATAGATGTCCAGTAAAAAATGTCATGCCTGCCCCCTGGGCCGCCAGCACCAATTGCAAACTGTTTGTCTATTCGTCCATTTTTTTGTTAAAAGTATGCTCTACAATGCAACATTTTAACACATTATTTAAAAAAATACACAGGGGGAACCCCCCCCTCCCTGAACCCTTCTTTATTGGTTCTGACTCCCTCACTATGCTCGGTCGCTATGGCATTTTTTGGGGAAATAGTTATGCCACTCCACTTAAAAAAATCACCAGCCGCCACTGGTCCTCAGACTGTGTTGGAAACAGGATGGGGGGAACCCAGGTACTATGGTGGGAGCACAATGGGTGGGAACCATGAGATAGTGGTGGGAGCAGATTGGGGAGAGCCCAGGGTTTGTGATGGGGTGCGGAGAGACCAGGAACTAAGTAGGAGTGGGATGAGGAAGCCCAGCGACTGTGATGGGAGCAGGTGATGTAGCGCAATATATACTGTCCATTTGGCATTTCTGGGGGATCCCGACATGCCCACATTTTGCTCAGGGGGGCCCTGGCTAAAAAAGCTTGAAGATCACTGCCCTAAGGTGACCCTTGAATATCCAAGGGTCCATTTTGTTTGCGGTTGCTCAAAAGCACACCAACACCCCTACAAAAGCACTTCAGGCCACCTTCTACACCCCATCTGCACCCCCCCCCCCAGACCTTGCTATTTGGCCTTGTCGAGCAAGGCAGAGTCTATTATCTTGCATGGCCCGAAATTCATTGGTTAAAGTATATGAAAAGAAGTAGTGGAATTATGTTCCCTGATGGCCTGACCCCACTTCCCTCAACCCGTATCGCCGCCCCCTCACGCACAATCCACACCCCCATATACTAGGATGATTTATCCCGATGGGGGAGGAGGAGGCTGTAGTTCATTTATCCTGAGTAAACATGACCACACATTTTAAAAGTGTTCCGATTATTTTAACATTTAAAGCATATTCTATAATATGAGTCATTTCATGAAACAAAATGGTCATTGGAATAATGTGCACAATATTGCATCGTTTGGTTCACCATATGTTTTGCTCTGTAACTCCCATGATCCCTCACCATTGACTATGCTGGCTAGTTCTGGTGGGAGTTGTAGTCCAACACTTCAGGAGAGCCAAAGGTCGCAGACAACGGAATGATCTCTCATTAAATCAATTACTGCAAATTCAATGTATGCTGACTGTCCCAACCCACTGACATGTAATCACTTCCGGGGGGCAAGCTGTCACTTCTAGCAACAGGTGCTTCCTGCGCAAAGTCCATCCGGGGCCACTTCTAGAGGATTCCCTTCTGGGCCAGCTTGCTGTTCCATGATTACCTCTGGCTGGTCTCTGATCATTCATGGTTCCCCTCGGGTCTGGCATTCTTCCCAGGGTCCCACCCAGCTGTGGCCACAGGGTATCCCATCCCATTGCTTTCATGGTAAGTATCCCTTATATTTCTTTTAATCACGAAACACAGGTTTTTGGTAGCCACATTTCAGGACTGATGAAGTAGCTGAGAGGTTTGTGTATTGCACTGGAAGTAATCACATGCATTAGAAATGGCTATGTGCATATATTATATATATATATAATATATAACAACATCAGACTGGTACTGGGGTCACTGCAGCTGACGTTTTGCTGTACATGGGAAACACATAGGTAAAGAGACCAAACCCACCCACCGATCCTTGCGTTTCATATGATAGGGCAAGGGGGCATTCTACTCTGTTAATGGATTGGACATTTCCTCCCTCTACCAGCCCAGGCTAAAACATCCAGAGAGGAATATTATGGGATAATCATGGTCACGAGTAGATGGATCTGGAGGTCTAATTGTCAGGTGTTAAACTAAAAATACTGCAATGCCTGCTTCGCAATCACACTGTCTGAGTGTCAGGTAGTCGCTTTTGAAGTCTGAGCTACCTTTTTTAAAAATAATGATCAACGCTCAGAAACCGGTGGGGAACAACCTTTAGAGTTTTTGTAGAAGCTTGACGTTTAGTTCAAATTCATAGCAACTGGAAGCTAAGTTCACGAGGGGTCTGATGGAACTGCTGTGAATGTTAACATTGACGATCCTTTTCTAGAAGGGGGGCGAGATGTGTAAAGTGATGTTATCACACTTCAGTGAAGCATGGCCGGCCACTTATTCCACTTTCCCCGGCTCACTTGCTTAAAGAGCCAACGTTGCACGGGTTGCGAGGATGCGCACTGAGCCGTGGAAGCTAAGGGTGACTGGTGCCACCTGCGATCTGCCCTCAGTTCCCGATAAAATATGCATCCCCTTAAGCCGGCTCACTGCCTAAAATTGTTATTACGGGTCTGCTGTGCCAACACAGGCGGCCTGTGCAGTAGGTGGGCGGGGGGGGGGTGGATAGTGTGGGACACACAGTAAGAGAGTTTGGAATATTGTATAATATGAGGCACTGTGTCTAAGAGACCAACTACCCAGGTGCCAATAGTCACGCACCCACCGCACCCCCCACACAGAGACACAGGTGGAGATATACATCCATACCTAGCTATACAATCTATCTCTCTCTATATCTATATATATATATATATATATATAAATTCACTGAAAACTCTTTTTTAAAGTTAATGTTAATGTTAAAGGACATTTGTACCGCGCACTATCACCAAGTGGTCCCCTGGCGCTCTGGCGGCTCTGAAAAATGGGAGGAGAGGGGGTGGGTTAGTGGGAATAAGCTGGGAAAGTGCAAGAGAGCAGTGATGTGCTGTTGACAGCCTCAGCCCGGTGGGTCCGTTGGCTGGGCTTGGGGTGTTTTCTGGTCAGTAGTCGTCGTGTGCTGTTGTGCAAGTCTATGTGTGGTTTGTTTTGTTGTTGCATTGTTGTGAAGTTTGTGCGGATTGCTGCGTTTTAGGCTTGTGGTTGTGTTTGGTTATAGTTTGAGAGGTGTATGCAGAGGGATGGAATTGTTAGTTGATTGGTTAGTTGGCATTGATGTCCTTGCAATTGTGGGATTCCATCTAGGTGCGGTACATGCTAACAGTCACATTTCTATCTAGATGCCGCGCAAGCAAAAGTTCAGAATTCCATACTAGTGTGGCACATGCTATGGTCACATTTCTGTCTAGATGCGACGCAAGCTAGTGTTCAGAATCCTGAGTGTGGTGCATGCTAACAGTCACATTTCTATCTAGATTTGGCACAAGCTAGGTTCATAATTCTAAGTGCGGCACATGCTAACAGTCACATTTCTATCTAGATGCGATGCAAGCTAAAGTTCAGATTTCCATACTAGTGTGGCACATGTTAACAGCGACATTTCTATCTAGATGCGACGCAAGCTTAAGTTCAGAATTCTAAGTGAGGCACATGCTAACAGTCACATTTCTATCTAGATGCGACGCAAGCTAGGTTCAGAATTTTAAGTGTGGTCCATGCTAAGAATCACATTTCTATCTAGATGCGACACAAGCGAAAGTTCAGATTTCCATACTAGTGTGGCACATGCTAACAGTGACATTTCTATCTAGATGCGACGCAAGCTAAAGTTCAGAATTCTAAGTGTGGCACATGCTAACAGTCACATTTCTATCTAGATGCGACGCAAGCTAAAGTTCGGAATTCTATGTGTGGTGCATGCAGAGAATCACATTTCTATCTAGATGCGACACAAGCTAAAGTTCAGATTTCCATACTAGTGTGGCACATGCTAACAGTGACATTTCTATCTAGATGTGATGCAAGCTAGGTTCAGAATTCTAAGTGTGGTGCATGCTGAGAATCACATATGCTAACAATCACATTTCTGAAATTCAATCTAAGTGTGGCATATGCTAACAGTCACATTTCTGTCTAGATTTGGCGCAGACTAAACTTGAGAATTCATCTAGGTGTGGCATATGCCAACAATCACATTTCTGTCTAGATTTGGCGCAGGCTAAACTTGAGAATACCATCTAAGTTTGGCATATGCTGACAATCACATTTCTGTCTAGATGCGACACAAGCTAAAGTTCAGATTTCCATACTAGTGTGGCACATGCTAACAGTGACATTTCTATCTAGATGTGATGCAAGCTAGGTTCAGAATTCTAAGTGTGGTGCATGCTAAGAATCACACATTTCTGAAATTCCATCTAAGTGTGGCATATGCTAACAATCACACTGTCTAGATTTGGCGCAGGCTAATCTTTGTGGTTCTCTCGGGGTACGGTAGTAGTTAACATTATACTGCAGGCAGTGTTTGCTGTCCAGCCATGAATAGGTTTAGGCTGGTGGTCACATATCTCTCTAATAATGCATGGGGTAGGTCTGTAGCAGTCTAGGCCATTGAAAGGTAAGTTAGAGTGGCAGGAGCTTTCTGGAGTAGAGTAATTGCTCCACCCCCCACCCATGCCAGCACTTTATGTTGTAGAAACATGTGTTAGATGCAGAACAGAATCCTTTCAACAGGGAAGGACTGCAAAGGAAGAGAGGAATTGAAGGTGATGTTGAAGAGAACAGTTTCAACTGCAAGACAGGCTGTTGGTCCAAAAATTCATTTCTGGTCAGACCCAATGGGTGGCCCCTGTGTCATTTCAAGGGTCAATACATCATCACACCCTCGATGCGATAACAGAGGTTCGCAGAAATCATTGGAAATATTAATAGAATATGCTTATTGGCTGCATATGTCCCACGATGTGGAGTGTATACCTGAGGGTGTTTGGTGTGTGCACAGTTCCAGCCCCCCTCCCCAACAACTACAGAGCACCATTGATGAGGGGGTTTCACACTTCCCTGGTCATTTTTGTAAATTCAGTGGCCCAGTCCAAAGGTCATCACAGGGCTACAAATACATGCTAACAGTTACCCGTTTGATGTCTAAATGGTTGGAATGTATACTGTGAGGGACAGGAAATGCGAGATGGACACAAAGTTGTAGATTTCTCAATGTTTACCATTTATTAAAATAAAGAAGGGTGAGATGAATGCCTATCTTTCACTATCCTAACAAGGATTTTCATACCTAGCAAACTAAAACTAAACATGACCTGGTGTCCAGAGTTATCTGATCCTCACACTAATACATATATCCAAAGCGTACAAGGTAAATATATCAGTCTTCAATTCAACAAAACAGTGCAAAAGTTAAAACTTCTAGTTCTTCCTTGCGACCAGGGTTTGGCTACCTTCCCCTGGATCAATTCAGGAAAACCCTTGAAAATGTTCTGATTCAACAAGGTTTTGTTCAGGTCAACACACCATGTCTTTCCCTTCCAATGGGTCCTTCCACTTGGCTAAGTAAATGTCTCTTTCACAAAACGCTTATTCAAAAACCATAGCAATTGTTTTCCTCCACACAGTATCCTTCCTGGTAAAGTAAATGTAATTAGTTCATAAACCAAAGCCATACACACAGTATCCTTCCCAGAATGTAAAGCAAATATTAGGATATCACAATTATTTTTCCAATGGAATACTTTTGTCAGGACAGCACAGCAATTTTCTTTTGTAATACAATAAACAGTTTCTTTTCACAACACTTATTTATCACAATCACATTTCTTCAAAGTAACTGTTTCTTTCCTGGTATACTCACCTGTCAGGGCCAACTACAACTGGTCCCTTTCCTGGATTACTAGCCTACCAGGAAGAAAAACTCCTACTACAATTGGTATCTTCTGTTAGTTGCAGGATTTGTTCCAGGTTCTCCACACCCATGTGAGGAAGTTGAACAATGATTGCTTGCCTATCTTTAAAGTCTCTTGACTGTTGACAATATGGGCTACAGATTTCCCCCAATTATGGTTAAGTTGCACTACTAAAAACCTCTGCAATTCATTGGAAAAAACTTGTTTATATGGGCGTTATGCTTGCAAGGGTAAATCGAAAAACCAAACAAATTCACCAGTTATGGTAAGCTGTTGAAACCATAACTCACAACCTCCACCATGCACTGCTAAAACCAACAACCAAACATCAAAGGTGACATCACAATTTCAATGGTTTTTATAAGTGAAATATTTCATGGTGTTACATCACTGTATATACGTTACTAATAATTCCTCTTTTAACATATATGAAAGGGCTATACACCTCCTTTAACAGACATATATTTTGCAGTGCATACTAATATGCATCGTTATCAGCAGCGCATGCTGGGGATGCAAGTCATGGTTGAATTGCCTGGACTTGAGGCGCGACCATGACCCCGGCCCAACCAAACCACCCTCATTATCCACTGCACCTCGCGGGCATCCTGGTCCTGTGTCCGCTATAACCCCACAATGTGACCAATGGCCAGTGTTCATGGCTTGCAGCCATGGCCAGCGTCCACAATCCATGGGGCATGGGCTTCGGCCATGCTGCATTCCCCAAAAAGCAAAGCCGAGTAGACATTTGTCCTTGCCTACGGCAAGGCCCACTACCCAGGCAGCAAAGTCATATCTCTATTTTTGTACGGGTTGCAGCAAACCTGCACCAGGACCATCAGCATGGACCTGAAAGCATGCTTTTGCAAATCTGTCCTGTTTTATTTTTTCCAAAGTACCAAAATGTATTTTCTGCCACTGCCAACATGTATTTTTGGAACTTTGCAAAACACTGTAACCATGAGCAGAATTTTTTTTCCCATTCAAGCCTACCCCAATTTAGAAAATGATGCCCCCCTTACAATGTTGCCCCTTCTTGTCAAAATCCCTTCAAACTTTTCACAAACATTCAAAGTTTGGTCTATAATATATTTGTAAACATTTGTGCAGATTTGTCAAACAGCGCCAAAGTTATAAGCCATCCAGAAAAGTAGGGACCCCGGTTTAATTTTGCCCCCACAAGACAACATTTCACCAAACTTAGCATCAACATTCAAGGTTGGGTATATAGTTGTATTACAAAATCTTTCATACAATTTTGTTGAACGGTGCCAAAGTTATAAGCCATATAATAACTGCTCTTCACCGACCCTGTAATGCACACATATGCATGGATGTCCTTGAACATTTGTCAAGTTTGCGAACAGCACATCAATGTCCCCGAACATCTGAGATGTTCGCGGACATTGGAGAAAAACCCACCCGATTTGTGTTTTTTCCTGCACATATCCCATCCCATCCTCATCCCCCCTCAACTCGTCAGAGAATGTTTAATTTGTTTGACAAGTGTAATGTTGTGTTTTTTTAAATGATTTTACTGCAATGTTTGCAGACTAAGGGCACAGTATGCAAATCCAACATGGCATCCATTTCAAAAGTTTTTATGCACCCTACATTTCGCAATTTACCAATCAGTGGCTGTGTGAGATGTCTGCTTATTGGTCTAGAGGCATCCACGGAGACCGAACCAGGAAGTGAGTCCGTGGACTAGACAGAGATAACACTAATATCGTTTACCTAGTTTTTGGGCATTTTCAAAAAACCTACTAGATGGATTAACAGCAAAATTGTAAAAGCACGCTTTTGGGACCAGGCCGCCGCTCCTCGGGCAAGTTTGGTGCAAATCCGTCCAATGGTTTGGGCTGTAACCGCAAGCACATTATTTTCCTTTCATGTCTAGCCGAATTTCAAAAAGGTTTGGAACCCCCTGATAACTTTCCCTCACTTGACGAAACTGCATAAAACTCTGCCAACAGATTCAGAGTGGGGTTTATACTTTGTTTTGAAAAGTTCCATGCAAATTCGTCGAACGGCGCCAAAGTTATAAGCCACACAAAAATACAACACAACAATAACTACAGGGTCGCTACCACAGACCTGTAATATATAAACATAATATAATATATTGGCAGCCTGCAATACCAATATAACATCCTGTAAATAATGTTCTTATTATAGGTTGGCTGTGACATAACAACTGACCTGTAATAAGAAAATGCCATCACTTCAGCTCTGTTAACAATTATTAGTACCCAGCGAGAGTCAAGCAGAATGCAACACGGTCATTACCCTGTCTAGAATGCCTCGATTCTCGGCTGGGATTCCAGCCGCCTTGTCCACGGCGAGGGACGTGGCAGCCCCTCAGCCGTTGAGGAGGCTCGATGTGGGGCCATCCCTGCTCTATGCCTTCACATGGCTGGAGGCTACCATCGTCCCCCGACGGGGATTCTGGTGCATCATTGTTATTTTTATTTTATTTCCTTCCCTCCCCCACACCCCAACCCCACTTATCTTCTTCTCTGTCATCTTTCGGGAGCGGACGCACTGGGAACACTTCTGTTCCCAGCGTGTCCACTCCCGATGGCCACCATGGAAAGGGAAAATGGACTCCCCTTTCCCAGAGGCCATTTTCTTGGTCGTTTATTTTTCTTTTTCTGTCCCGAAACGCTGCAGTGTTTCACACAGAAAAAACTGCTTTTAGTGCCCCGGCCACGGAGATCTTGCAGGCCGGGATATTAATAGCAATATGCCCCCGAGCGGCGTAATGCCCCAGGGCCTTCGTTAAGTCATAACTGTGAGCCCCGGGGCATTACCTGACTTAGTAATGCCCACTCGGGGCATATTGCTTAATTACGCTTCGGTTGACGTCACAATGCCCGATTCTTGAGAGAGAAAAGAAAAGAGGATCCAAAATGGGAACCCTCCCGTCCCCTGCACACTATTACTATCCCGTCCTAAAACGGTTAACCATTCTCTTGTTAAGGATGACAGTATCTTTCATAAATTGCAAAATGTAAGCAACGGACTGGTTATTCATTTGAAAATAAGAAACACAGAAATTTAATATGTGTACAATGTCAATGCATGTACAAAGTTCAATTCATATATAAAGTCCAAAGTAAACGGCTGACGCGTTTCGAGATCACTATCTCTTCTTCTTGAGCCAAAGTTGAATTGTAAAACAACAATGTAAGTGAAAAATCTATAAGACCGTCACCTTATGAGTAAGCACATAAAGAATAAGAAAAGCACACTCTGATATTGACATCACTAACTTGGTCACAATTAATCAAAAAGATGCTATACAACAAGCATAACCACATAATCTCACCACTGGTTCCATGGGGAGCAAGTGCATATTAGATAGCTTCTGAAGTATGGAAGAGAGCACACACTGGTGTGAGATATCTATAAGTACAATGCTTATTGGTGCATCAATGACGGTCATATATAGGGGATTAACCCCTCTAGTCTTAAACACGTACATACCCTCCAGATCTTGTTCCTAGGTACAATGGAAGCAGGTAAGCTTTACATGTATCGGGCCCAGATTGTATTCCTATAACCTAGTCATAGGTATAGAGCCTTGCTTCCAACCCTGTATTGCTAAGGTAAGCATCACTGTGTCTCTACAAATGGAGCGATTCAGAAGGACCATTGTGTTGGGAAATCTAATGATGGCCTTTCATGATGTGTGCCTGAGGGTTTGCCTTAATAGATGCCATCACAGCCCCACACCACCAATGACCACACATCCTTCATTATGGAAACTCTACATTGCCAGGCAAAGTATACGAACAACAGCTTCAGCAAAGACAAGGTGAACATCATAAGAATTCCAGAATGGAGGACATCAGAGGGAGCCTCTTTTTATTATGCAGACCAAGCTTGAACCCAGCACCCAAGGGCGTGTTCTGCTTCATGCTATTTGAGATAGGGGTTGAACCTGTGTTGCTCTGTGTCGTCTTGCTTTCAATGATGCCCCTGAGCTATCCTCCCAATATAATAAAAGGTTGGAGCTCTTCTAATCTTGCTATGATTCAAAGGGTTCTGTTTTAGAGTGGCTGCATAAGAGCAATGCTCGGTTTTCAGTACAGTTTATACTAAGATTTAATTTACCAGTGTGTCTTCCTTTTACATTAAAGTCGAAGCTGTTGAAATCAAGTAGGGCCCCAAAACAATCTTTAGAATTGGGGAAAATGTGCTATAAGGAAGGATACCTTTTCAGGAAGGTCTTGAAGAAGTGATAAAGGTGTGTGAATTTCCCCAAAAAGTTGGGTCTCGCCCTCTGTACGTTATTTTCTAGAGAACCTAACAAGACAGTAGTTACAGTGAATGGAATATCTTACAGTGGTTTATACAATGATGGAATGTTTAGACCATAGGAGGATGCAAATGGAATTCACCAAAATATTATGATGACTCACCCATCTCTCCTTCTGCTTGTGTTCAAACCTACAATACCATTTACCCTCCTTAGAGGTTCTTTTTTAACTACAGGCCCGGAACCCTCCTGGTTTTTCAGGATATCCCTCATTAATATTCATGAGAAAAACACTGCATACATTTGAAATCATTGTATGCAAATTTATCTCATGAATATTAATGAGGGTTATCCTGAAAACCCTTCTGGACGACTCTGTTTTAAATGATGATCGATACTGGGACTCTTGACTGTGTTGGTGAAAAGTGGAAACAAAAGAGGCTGAATGAACTGGAGATCTGACATTCAGAGGCGTTTCGCAGAAACAAGGGATTTTTTTAGCTTCGGTGTGAACAGAATTCAGTGCCCTGTTGAGATGCACACAAATGCACTCAGCCCCGAAGGCCTAATTGAAGCGATGTTTCAGAAACCTTCTACAGGTGCACTTCTGCTATGACAATACTTGATGCTCACGGGAATAAGATAACTCCCGAATTTCCGTCCTGAAGAAGGTTGCAAGACTAAAGGGGCTACGAATGTGGATGTCCCGAAAAGACAACCGAAACACGTGTAGACATAAGTCTGTGTGACTGAGAACACGCAGATAGTACCATCACAGTACTTGATAGAGGACTTTTTTTGATCACTGTGTAAACAAACAAAGGCCGTCCATGAAGGAGGCCAGGGGGCAATAAGATTTATATGCTGTGATAACAAAGCAAAAAGTAGAAAGAGTGGTAGGAGTGAACCAGTGTGAATGCGTGATGCAGATATGTGTTTTTGTGACAATGTTTGATTTTATACTTTATGAAATTTTGATATGTGAATAAAAGTTTTTAGAAATCAACAAATGGAAAATGTATTGGTATTGATAAATAAATAAATGTTATGAATAGCTATTCCCTGTTCTGTTGGTCCAATATTAGATTTATTGTTATATTACGCCTGGAGGACCAGGGACTTTAATCAGGCACCCCTTTTGTGTATAAGCACTGCTGCTATGGCCAGGGACAAAAATTGCTCAGGGATAAAAATACACTGAAGTAGTACAGATTTGCCCCAGAATTGAACCTATCTGTAAGGCTGCCAAGAAAGGGAGCCTGAAGAGAAGTGGCAAGGCGATATGCCCCCAGAATAGAGGGCCCAGAGGGAAAGGCGGGTAAAAGATATATGGTGGCGTCATTGGGGAACGCTCCCCTGAACCCCTTCGAGGGACATGTTGAATAAAGAGAAGAATCTTCCACTCTGAGCCTTGTCCAAAGGGGTGAAATATCCACTTGAAGCCTACAAGCCCAACGCTCAGAAATGTGTCAAACGGCACAATTGCAGGAATTTGCCCATCAACTCACAAGTTAAATGCTCACTTTGGAGTTCAACCTATAGACAGAGCTTTGCAATACAGCAAGAATCAGTCAGTCAGTCATTGATTTTACCAAGGTCAATAAATCAGTGCTGCATTTATTCAGTCTCTTATAATCCTTGGAATGTTCGCTAAGTGTTTGCATTGGACAATCTGTTTGGTAAAAGAACATGTATACCCCCTACACTAATTCATATAGCTGAGGTTTGTTCTGTGCACTACGTTCCAATTCTACAAGCAGCACAGCACGTTACCAAAGTCAAATCCCTTCGACAGGCAAGGCAGATTTATCTAATGGCTTTGGAACTAAATAGTCATATAATTTATACTTTCAAGAGCAACATGTACTATAAAAGCTTTATAGACCCCACCCTTGGGCTGTACTAGGCATTATAGACCAGAAAGCCTTATTAGTACCTGGCGAGAGTCAAGCAGAATGCAACACACATTCTGATTGGCTCTCACCGGGTCGTTACCCGGCTGAGAATCCCTCGATTCTCTGCTGGGATTCCAGCTTCCTTGTCCACGGCGGGGGGCGTGGCAGCCCCTCAGCCAATGAGGAGGCTCAAAGCAGGGCCATCCCCGCTCTGAGCCTCCCCACGGCTGAGAGGCTGCCTTCGCCCCCCGACGGGGACTCAGATAAGGTTTTTTTTTTCTTTCCCTCCCCTTTCCTCCCTCCTCCCTGCCCTCCCCACCCCACTTACCTTCTTGCTCCTTTTTTCCCCGGTGGGAGACGATGGCAGACTCCAGCCTTGTGGATACTCGGAGCGAAGCTATCCCCGTTCCGCGCCTCCACATGGCTGGAGGCTTCCATCGTCCCCCTCTGGGGACGCAGGTAGGTTTTTTTTTCTTTTTTTTTTCCCTCCCTACCTTTCGCCCTCCCAACCCCACTTACCTTCTTCTCCTTTTTTTTTCGGAAGCGGACGCGCTGAAAACACTTCTGTTTCCAGCGCACCCGCTTCCGATGGCCGCCATGGAAAGGGAAAACTGACTCCATTTTCCCTTTCCCGGTGGCCATTTTCTTGGTTGTTTTTTTTTTCTTCAGGACAGAAAAACATGCTTTTAGTGCCCCGGCAACACAGATCTTGTGGGCCAGTTTACTAAAAGCAATATTACCCGAGCGGCGGGGGCATTACCGACTCAGGTAATGCCTGGGGCCTTCATTAAGGCCCTCACTTTGCTCGGGCCTACAACTATGGGCCCCGGGGCATTACCTGAGTTGGTAATGCCCCCGCTGCTCGGGTCATATTGCTTAATTAGAACATGGAAATCGTTATTGCCCTTCTCTCAACCAATCAGAATGTTCAGATTGCAGTCAATAACTACTCGTATTGACTGCATTATGAACATTCTGTTTTCTGTAGCAGGCAGGGAAACAATGTAATTTCCAGGCAAAATATTGGTTCAACAAGACACTTCTTCTCTGGGAAGATCTTTTCTTTCCTGCAACATGCTAATTAACACACGAAATGGAAAGATAAAAACATTGACAAATGTTTTCACTTGCTTATAGTGAAATCTTTTCCTTTTACATGACACATCATGCATGCTCATGTTACACCTGTGCCAGTTCAACCAAGTTGCCATTAAAATGCTTAACTTAACCATGCTATTTAAATAGTATAAAATAAATAACATTTATTTTACTAACTCATTTTGTCTATTTACTTTACTCATTCTCAAAGAACCATTTTTTTATATTATCACACAAACTCCATAACATGCATTGCTACTACGACCTTGTGCTAATACACTTATAGACATTGGGAGAGGTCATGATTGCTTGGGAGAATGACCCTTCCCCAACTTGTGGCCCAATGAGAACTTGGTGGCTGGTCATTATCCCATGATAACGACCCCTCCATCAGTCTATAAGGCTATATTAAATGCCCCACCTCTATTAACCTAAATTAGATCTCCAAGTAAGCTGGGGGAATTGTGGGACCCAGTCAGAACTTGTTGACTCTCAGGATTCCACAGGCAATGTCCGGAACCCCCATCACCACTTCCTCAACAATGAGCACAGATTACTCCTGCAGGGACACAAGCGTTTGTTGCTCAGCGTCCATTTAACAACATTGTTTTCCCTTTGTTTCTCTGCATTGTTGGCTGTTCCATGGGCACCCGGCTCTGCGGCTAGATGTTAATAACATTATTTCCGAATCCCACTGATAATACAATATGTGGATTTATATGCCCTGGGACTTCCTTATCCACCCTCACTTTGCCCCGGCCCATAAGTCAGGCATCTTGCACATGTCTGCGTGTTCTGTCTATGATAACAAGCAATAATGCATTACTGCGCATAGAAGCAGTGGGGTATATGGCTCATAAAAAGTAATATTATTTGACACTGCTCGTTGAAAATAAATATGGGTTATGGAACTTGGAGTGGCAATAGGCTGGGTTTTGTGGTGGGCACACTATTAAATAATTGGCAAGATAAGAGGCATTGTCAGGCAGACAATTTGGCCCCGGCATCCTAAAGAATAAACATGGCTGACATATAGTCCCAGAGGAGTCTGGGATTTAGAGTCCTTATCAGAAGTTCAGGTGGCGTCCTCCAAATCTGCTTATGCCAGATAGATGGTGGATCAGGGTCTAACCCAGGTGCAGTACGTTTTAGGTCTGGCGGTCACCGGAGCTGGAGCTAGCAGGGTTTGGTTCAAGCAGCAGTTCTGATGAATCAAAGTGGTAGCGGGGCGTGGGGAGGTGGCGGGCTGTGTCACGTAGCGGGACAGCAGGAGGATCTGGATTTTTAACACAATCTCCAGCCTAACATCGAATGACTCGCATGAGAGATCCGCGAGCTTCAAATAATTGATCTGTGGGCGAACTTGGCAGACAAAGTGTCGCTGCGCAGCTGTCTGCAGCTTTATTAGGAAATAAACCAGATGTAATGAATGGAAAATGGATTTCGTTATGCTGTACACTTTCACCCCAGAGTCCTCCACAGTAGTGAGATTAAAAGTTACATCTCAGGATTTAAACAGTTTGGGGAGAGTGCAAGCCTGTGATATTCTTCTTTGGTCCTATAGCTTCAGGGTGGCAGACCATTGTTATCTCGACCATTGTTATCTCGACCATTGTTATCTCGACCATTGTTATCTGCTGTAATCAGGCCCTACCATGTTATGTTTTGTTTAGTTGATTCATACTGCTCACCGCTGGCACTTTTATGGTCACTGGGCGCTCTTGTGGTTCTCTAAGGAAAAGTGGGTCACCAGGCGCTCTTGTGATTCTCTAGGGAAAAGTGGGTCAGGTCGGTGAGTGAGGGAGAGAGGGATAGGATAGATGTTGGGCTCATCTGTAGATTCGGTAGAACCAGGAGGAACTGGCTTCTGTGTGCGTGCAGTTTCTGGGTGTGATTTGTTTTGTGTGTTTCAGGTGTTTGTTGTCAGAGGTTATTGGGTTTGTAGCTTGGATCTCTGGGTATTTGTAGCTATCTTATTGTTTTCATTTTGCTATTTATCGTTTGCTTTCCTTGTTTCCGGTGTATGGCTTGTAGCAGCAGCTATTGTATGGGGTTGGATGATCTGCTCATGAGGTTGTTGTTCTATAGTAGGTTTACGTTTATCGCAGGAGTTGAATAACCTGCCCCAACCTTAGGATCTGTGTACCATGCCACTTTTGACAAGGCATGCATTTGTTGCTATGCCATCTGTATATTCCCTTGGATGAGTTATGAGGGAGGCAATATATTTTTGAACAACATTCCATTTGCCATAATTTAAGTTTTTGGCCATGTTTTTATGATCTTAAAACTCTTTTTTTGTCCTTGTAAGAAGTTTTTATTGGTAGATGAATATCTGTTGACACATGATATGAGATTATGTTATTTGCATGTTTATGGATATTTAATGCAAATGAAAATATAGTTTTTATTATTATTATTATTATTATTATTATTATTATTATTATTATTATTTGAATTTGTTATAGTCTACAAGCCCGATCCTAATGTTCCGGAAAGGTAACCAGTGTTTTAAGTGCAGAATAGTCATTGCACCCATTCTTCTTAATTAAAGCATATTCGCCTACTACATATTGGTTAAAGAGAATGGGCCTCATTCCGAGTATGGCGGTAAGGGATAGCGGCCACCGGTAACGAGACCGGTGGCGGTAATCCCTTACCGCCATACTCCGAGTTCCCTCTGCGCCCTCGCCCTTAACGCCTGCTTTGAGCAGGTGTTAAAGTCGAGGGCGCAAAGGGGCCTCCAAGCCAATAACGGTGACCGTAATGAACGGTCACCGTTATTTGCATCTTCCCCATTCCCATTGAGCCCTATGGGGGCTCATTTGGGAATGGGGAAGAGCCTTGGTGAATGGGGAATTACCGCCCCGCCAACCTTGGAATGGGGCGGTAATTCCGCCATCCACCAAGGCGCTGCCGGTCCGGGTACGGCGTCAACCAAGGCGTTAATAGCGCCATTGGTTAGCGCCGTACTCGGAATGAGGCCCAATTACAGCTAGCATGTTTGCTAGAGGGAACAATTGTGTTATTAGGGTGAAGGTTTAACGAGGAATTACAGGGGTTGTATACACATTTTGTTGATGAACTGAACTTAAAAGCACAACAAATTAAAAACTGAAAAGAAATATGCAGTGAAATAATGTGCTGTAAAAACACATGGAACCGTAGAAGACATCTTGACACTGAAGGTGCAGATGCTGAAAGGCTGGATGTGGCGGCTCCACCGGAGGCCATCCGCACAGACGGTTCAACGTACACATTGTTCGGAAGAGACGTGCACGGGCTCATACACTGTGTGACCATTGATACCAGTTGGAGGCAACACCATGGTCAATATATTGGATTACTCAAGCGATCTGCACCAACCGGTTCTGACCAGTTATTGGTGATGTCTTCATTGATGAAGAAAACTTGTGAAATCCATCCAGTAATATTATTGCCTAGAGGAAGACCCTGTGGTCGAAACATGTGTTGGCTGTGTGTTCCAAGGACATTGTTCATGGGCATAGTACCCACATTATTTATATTTGATTACATATTTTTATTGCAAATCAGCGCACTGTATAATGCTCGCAAAGTGATATGTAAATGTGCAATATTCAGAGTTCAACAAATTTATATTCAGCTAGAGAAAAATAAAGCATTTAGAATCCATAGCATTACGAACACATTATGTTAAAAAATATGTTTTTTTGACCATTTCCTTTTACACCTCAATATGTTCTGCAGCTGCTTCTCGGGCTTAGAGTCACATCATCAAAAGGTGGAGGATCAGGGCCGGAACTGTATGAACACTGGTATAGGAAGCGCGCCAAAATTCACATTGACAGGTGATCAATCGCTGGCTTAATAAAAACATTGTTTTACCAAATATACCCATACGCTTATTTAAATAACCCATATCCACGCGTCACAGCTTTAAGAGTTTGCACTGACATCTAATTAAATCATCTGTCTTAGGTCCGGGGTGATGATGGAAATCCTTGTTGCTCTGATTTAAGATTTTTGCATTCAATTATTAACATTAATTGTACAACTTAGCTAAACCTTGCAATATGGACATACTTCATCCTAAGCGTGAAATAAAAAGGGCCAGACATATAAGATTAATTCTAACCCTTCCTGCCATCACCTCTTTGTTTTGCCTTGTTACCCTGAGTCGGACGGGTATGCCAGACGTGGGTCCCATGCCTGCTGGCCTAAAGACCCATGCTACACCTCAGTGAGGAGGCCCACTAAGGCCGAACCATGTCTGGGGCTGATTTTGGTCTCGTGCGGAAGGGATGGGACTGGGCAGTTCAGGCTGGTCTGCCTCTTTGTGGGCGGGGCCAAGCTTGCCTATGGTCTTTTCACTTTCTGTAATGGCTTGGCAGACGAAGAACGACAGTCTGGAGGGTTGCCCAGTGCAATTGCCAGAGGTTTAAGATTAATTCTAAACCTTCCAGCCATCACCTCTTTGTTTTGAAATAAAAAGGCTGTCATCATCCAAGAAAACTCTTAAGAAAAACTAGACAAGATTGCTTTGATCCCATTCTTAATGATAACAGAAGATAGTATTATTTTGCACCTCGCCCTTCCCGTGTGGTCCTCTTTACTACTTACCATTTTACGCCACTTCTGAAACGCGTGAATTAAGAGATTCTAGTTTCCAAATATAGTTGGGGCGCTGTAATTCCCATATGGCACCAGATCTGCCAAGTACTGCCAAAGCAACTCACAAGTGAAATGTTTCATGTGAGTTGAGTCTGGCCAAAACTCAGAAATTATGATTGTGGCCATCACAAAAAAAGTCCCAAATCCAAAGATAGTGGCATCCTGAAAGCAATCCTGCACCTCACAAGCTAACCATGTCTAGGCACTAAGGACCTGAATACATTTAAAGAAGACCCTAAATAAACCAGGCCAAACATAGGAGAAAAATGAACAGGAATTGTGGAACCCTTTCAGTGTCACAGGTACATAAATATACTTAGTAATACATTGCCTTTATTTTTGCACTAAGCCTGCCCTCCTCCAAAAAGACCCTCTGATATCCTGCACACCCCGATTAAACCCTGGCACCGGGGTGCCCTAGAATCCCAGCAGCCAGTGTTAAGAGCTTTCTAAAAAATAAATATGTTACAAATTAGAAGAATTGAGAGAGGAAGGGCAATCTGTGACATTGTCGTCTGTATGACAAGTACCTCCACTGCCATTAAACATTGAGGTTGGTGTCACCGGTAGATGTTCATCAGCTCATCACAGCTATGGATTTAGAAAGGCGAGTTTCTCTTCGGTAAGACATCAAAACGTGTACAAAAAAAAATATTTGGTGAATAATCAATATAAGCGGCAAAAAGAAATGTGAGATATGTGCAGCAGTTGTATCTAAGACAAAAACTCAGACCTGATAGGACATGTTTACTTAATCATAAAGGCTAAAAGTTATGCCATCTTGTTTGAAGGGTTTGGTATCACCATCTTAATGGTAAACCCTGTATATAGATGATAACATCCCACAGCTGGATCTACTCTACAGATGTAATTGTCATGGTCCTGTCTACCCACTTTTTCGTCTGCCCATCCTTCTGCCTCTCCATCTTTCCAGTCACACATTTCTCTGATCTGACTCTCCATCTGCCCATTTAGCTCAATTTGTATATTTTTCTGCCTCTCCTATTCCCCACCTATCTCTGTACCATTTCCCTTTCATTATGTCTACCTATAAATGCCTTTAATTGGCCACATGTACAGGTAGCCATGTATTCACAAGTGTAGGTATCAGTCCATCTGACTTTACACACATGCATTTCTGTTTCCTCAATCCATCCAACTGTTGACAGTGTCATTTATTGACTTTTTCTCCCCACTTGTGATACCTTTCTCCCCGCTTATATTGCTCATTAGTACCCGGCGAGAGTCAAGCAGAATGCAACAGGTATTCTGATTGGCTCTCGCCAGGTCGTTACCTGGCTGAGAATCCTCAATTCTGGGCTGGGATTCCAGCCTCCTTGTCCACGGCGGGGGGGGCGCAGAAGCCCCTCAGCCAATGAGGAAGCTCGAAGCGGGGCCATCCCCGCTCTGAGCCTCCCCATGGCTGAGAGGCTGCCTTTGCCCCCCGCCGGGGACTCAGGTAAGGCTTTTTTAATTTTCTATTTTTCATCCCCTTTCCTCCCTCCGCCCTGCCTTCCCCACCCCACTTACCTTCTTGCTCCTTTGTCCCCAGTGGGGGACGATGGCAGCCTTCAGCTGCGTGGAGACCTCAGAGCGGGGACATCCCTACTCCGCGGCTCCACACAGCTGGAGGATTCCATCCTCCCCCGCCAGGGACGCATGTAGGTTTTTTTTTCTCCCTCCATCCCTTCCGCCCTCCCAATCCCACTTATGTTCTTCTCCTTTTTTTTCGGGAGCGGACGCGCTGGAAACACTTCTGTACCTGAGATGGTAATGCCCCCGCTGCTCAGGTATTCGCGAGGGCCTATAACTATGGACCCCGGGGCATTACCTGAGACGGTAATGCCCCCGCTGCTCGGGTATTCACGAGGGCCTATAACTATGGACCCCGGGGCATTACCTGAGTCGGTAATGCCCCCGCCGCTCGGGTCATATTGCTTATTTCTCCTCATTTAATTCACAGTACAAAAATGTCTTCAATTTCCAATGTGTTCATCATGAATGTTTCAATCTTTGGCTTTATGCATGTCTTCTACTCAGCTATGTCTCATCAATTATCATCTCTTTTTCTCAATTTGTCTATTGTCCAGTACATCCATTTTTCTTTTTCTCCACCTGCCCATCTTTCTCCCCGGACTTACATGTCTCAGTTGTATGTACATCTGTCTCCTCACATAACATTGCATGTAACACCTTTCGCAGAAAACAAAGACATATTCTACGATTACACAACTAAGAGCTCGTCTCTCATGATCCTCCCAATAATCAAACTTAACCTAGATCTTTACTGCCAACCTCTTAAGACTACTCCCAACATCTTGTAGTGACTAAATGGATGACGCAAATATACCCACAACTTTACTGTGCTGGCAGAATGGTCTTCCCAATGGCATGCGTCAGATCAGTAGGTGCCTGGGTCTGGACCACGCTACCCACTCAAGACATCAGTACTACTTGTAAGTGACAAATGAAGTTGCAAGTGGTTGGTAATCATGGCGGATTTACTACCAAGTGTATTGAACGCACTGGATATGAGATGGAGCAGAATATATCCTGCAAAGTCCCTGCATTGCTCATGTACTCAATACTCATGTATAGATTGCAATACTACACCAACAGGACATGCACAGCCACCCAGAATTCACCCAGTGGGTATGCTGCACCAAGTGGATATTATTCCTTCCATCTATCCGTGGCTTCTTACCTTACTTACAGTCATTTTCCAGCAGTTCATTTCCTGGCTCATTTAAGGATACGATTCTTCTAATAGACACTCCCTTGACTCCTCTTGATTCTTTGTGACCCCAAAACATCTTTTCAATCTAGCTCTTCTTCCTTAATTGTCTGCGATTGAGGAGAGGGTGGCTTGCATCTTGCAGTCCTGTCCCCTCTCTCACAGCCTCATTATGGCTTGTATTTGGTTTATTCAACTGAAACTGCACCACTTCTCATGAAACATTTCTCACCTCTGTCCATTGCTCTTTCCATATTCTGCTGAACTGATCAGCCGGGTTCAATATGGGCACCCTACCATTCTCCCTCTACTACTCTCTACTACCCTGCATGCCTTCTACTATGGTTAGCTTTGCTGGTTCAGTACCCACTGTGTGCCTGCCTTATCTTTCCAATCAATAATTGCACTATCTGCCTTCCCCTTGGTTTCACTCCAATATTGAGATCCGAAGGGTACATTCTTATGTCCTCTTCAACTTCCTGTCTTCTCTACTCCATGAATCTGAACACACTCCTCTCTTGTGTGTTTGTTTGTTTTATCTGCTTGTATAGCGCACCGAGCCCAAAGATATCTGTGTGCTTCTTACACTCCCTTATGGGTTCTGTGCTGATGTTTGAGAGTCTATTTCTCCATCTCATCTACCTCACTTGGCCCCACCACCTGAAGTCACACGTATGACAACACACTCCTGCAAGAAGCCTGCGCTCCACCATGGTCAATGTTCCATCTGCGGCTTCACAAGCAATCACCGTGGTCACAGAACCCTAGCTAGGGTGGGGCTCGAGAAGTGGAACTTATTTCCTGTGACAAGTAGGACGGGAACAAATCACAATCCTGATTGTTTACCCAGTTCCTCTCTCTGAATGTTAATTCAGGCAATACCAGGTTGCATGGTCGAGCCTGGTTCTCACTGTCCTTCGTCGTCGAGCAGGATTTTCTGCACTTTTGTGTCGCCATGGAGCAGGCCTTGCCTGCCTAAACACATCATCAAGACTCACGCTGTGCTATGGTGTGTCATTCTGAAGTGGAAGTAGCCTTCATGCATTGTGATTGATTACGCAGCCTTCTTATGGGCCCTCCTTCACCCACCCTTAAAATAACATTACAATAAAAACAAAATATATCCATTCGGCAGCTTGGTTGGCATTGGATGTCCTGCTGTTCACTCACTTTATGTTAATTAGACGTACATTCTCTTTTAATCTATCTGGGCCGGCTTATCCCTCGCCCCGTTCATCCACCTTCTTTTATACTTCCGCATTCCTCCCCACTTCCCTTTGCTTCCAAAGCTTGCATGTTACCTTCAATTCCTCACTTAGTGACTTCTCATGCTGCCTCAGCCTAAAAAAAGCTCTTGCACATGATGGATACCTTGTTTACTTCCATGCCCATTTTTTAAAAGTACATTGTTTTCACAAGTTTCCACAGTGTTGCTTATTGCCTGTCAGTCTGTTTTTCCCACTACTTCCTTCTGCCCTCTCTCTCTCTCTCTCTCCTCTCTCCCCTCCCTCCCCCCGGGCTACATCTCTCCACTGCCACTCATTTTTTCTTACTGGTCCTACATCACTTCCGTTCTCGTCTGCCTGGCATCAGGGCAGGTAAATCAGTGGAGGTCCAGCAGGCTGAAGTGCCACCTGCTAGCTAGGATCGGTGGACCTCCTAACCCCCACTTTATAATTTTCCCCACAAAACTCTCTTCTCCGTGAGCATGCCATGTACATTTTTCATTAGGTAATTTCTGGTCAAATGTCTTCTATATTAATGTTTCCCATGTGGGTTGTGAATTGTAATTTCTTCAGATCCCCATCCTACCCTGCTTCTCCTGGCCTATCACCATGCACACGTGTTCAGTATCTCTAGTAAGGCACCCTGAATAGGGACTGCCTCTAAAGCCTGCTTGTACTATGTATAGCGCTTCTGCTTACAGTGCCAACCCTGGCCTTCAAATAAACATACATTCCAACTTTCATTCTGCCACACATATCTGATACTCATATCAGATAACTCATAGGGCCTCATTATAGCTTTGGCAGTAGCCATGCCGCTATTGGAGGCATGGCTGCCACCAAAACCGGGTCCGGGTTCCCTGAATGGGGAATTACCGGGCCATTCCAAGTTTGGAGGGCCCAGTAATTCCCCCTACAGGGAACCCAGGCCCAGACCTTCCCCATTCCCATTCGAGCCCCCATAGGGTTCAATGGGAATGGGTGCAGGGAGCTAACAATGGGCCGATTACGACCGGCCCGTTGTTAGCTCCCTGGTCCCCTCGCGGGACCCGGTAAGGACCCCTGGTTTTACCAGATGTCCTTACCGGGTCCCACGAGGGGACCTCATAATTTTGCGGAATGGGTTTAACAGGTCCGCCTCCATTCCACAAATCTTGTAATGAGGCCCATAATCTTGTTTCTCATCTGTTTATGATTATTTTTCTATGACTGCCTCTTTCCGTCTAAATGTTCTGCACCTGTGTATGCATCCAGATTCTTATCCCACTGCTTTACAAGCTATCCTTAATTACCTTTTTTTTTTTTTTTAATATTCTGTACATGGTTTAACAGTAAATCCTTCACTCAAGCATCTTAGCAATAAAAATACATGGCATCAAATAACATAAAAACCTTAACAACAATAGCATAAAAACACAAATAAGACATAGCTAAACAATATGTACCAATCAATTCCACATATAAATGCATTATAAACATTATATTCCAAAAAGGAGTTTAAAATCCATATAACATCAACTAGTCAAACTTTTCAAATTCCTTCCAACCAAGAAAAGCAGCTGCGGCAACACGCAAAGGTGGGCAAGAAAAAATGTGTGCCCAAAAATGAACACTACCTATAGTCTAAATTGTGCACAAGCCTACTATGACCCTTAATCTATCTCCACTTTAATGTCTCACATGATGTTAGAATATATCTAGCAGTTTCTGTCTCATTGAAATAAAACCAACAACATTTTTGTTTAGGTGATATGTTAGACCATGCACCAATATTGTGCTTGTACCTAAAATATTAAACAAAGTGTCATTATAAAAACACAAACTTGTCGACAATTAGTTCTTACCACATAACTAAAAGGATTAGGAAAATAGATCTTTTGTCTTACATGAGCCTGATATTTTTTCCCCATAGAGATTTCTTACTGCGTCACTCCTACGCCATACAGCAGCCTTATCTTTGAATTCATTCAGCAATAATCCCAGATTCAAAAGCAAATCAATGTCACCCCACTAGAGGAATGAAAAGAATCCACCTCCTTAAACACATTATAGGCTTTAGGGACCGTTCTATCTAGACTGGCAAATAGGCTTAACAAAGTGCAACAATTACCCTTGTCCAATAATAATTTCAAATAAAATGAACTCCTTCCAATCTTCCCCAGAGTCCGAGTGGATGTAACGCCCAGCTGGCAGCAAACTGCTTCCACAGGGCTAGAGCTGGGGAGGCCCAAAGCAATACACCAGAGTTTCCCTTCAAGAAGTCCAATTCAAGGTATTTCCTTTTCAAAGAAAACCTCAAGCCTATAAGAAATACAGGCACAATACAGGTTTCATACAATGTTAGCAATCCCTCAAGATAATAACCTCCATTGTATGAATAAAAGCTTTAATCGTTTGAAATTTGCTAGGTACCTTAAGGAATATGAAAGTATACAAGATAGCGCTGCCCAAGTAACTGCCCACCATTACTTCTAAATATCTATATTCATATACTACCTCAACAGGTGTATCCTTCAACTTCCAGACATCCTTACTCTGACTTTTCCTACTTCCTTTTAATAATCATTATTTTAGTTTTCTTTATGTTTAGAACTAAACCATTATCCTTAAAATAATTTACCAGAACTGATAGGCTTTGCTGCAGTCCAACAGCATTCCTATCCAAGATATGGGTGTCGTCCGCATAGGACGACCAAGACCAGGCAGTGGACCCAACACAACATTGCTAATTTGAACCACTTTCGTTTTTTGGACCTGATCAATTATAGAGAAGAGGGAGAAGGGCAGCTCCCTGTTTCACTCCATGATCAGTAAAGATCTTTGTAGAAAGTAGACCAGCATTATTAAGTCTAACAACCACCAAAGTGTTCATGTATAATTGTTTCATAAAATATATTAAGCCTTGGTTAATGCCCCATTCCCCCAACTTATTCCACAAGCGTTGTCGAGAGACAGAGTCAAATGCTCCAGAGTAGTATACAAAGAAAATGTAAAATATTTGATCTTTAGTCTTCAAAGTAGACTGCAAAATATATTAGCATCCAAATATTATGCTGTGTACTGAAGCCTACCCATTTCCAGTCTACTGGAATTTCAAGAGATTTCTTTCCTGTGCCCTGTGATGCTATTTGCTTAAAAGACATGTTGTAAATATCTTAGACATGGAATCAGATAATGCCAATAGGCAATAATTCTCTGGTGATAATCTTCTTTCTTCTGCAATCCATCCTGCTCTTAGTAATGATATATTTTCCTAGCGCTCTTGTGCATGTATTTTTGTAGACATACACAGTCAAATTAACCACAATCTCCTTTACTTTGTCCAGAATACATTGCACACTTGACACTGCACAATATCCTCCAGAAGCAGTGTCAGCTTATTCATAGTGGTCCTTGAGGAAATTACCATTCAGTGTCAAAAGTCGAAATCACATTGCTGTTAGTGAAACTGTTGCTGTGAACCTATGTGTCTACAGCCCTTTCTGATGAACACCCTCAAAATGTGCCTGCCTCCACTTCAGCACCCCATGGAAAGTCCAGTCATGCATAAACCATCCAGAGGTGCAGGGCACAGTTCTCCTCAATATGCCTTGGGCTGCTTGTTGTCTTGTTTAGAAAGCATATGTCCTTGCAGTCCAGGCTGGGAAAACCTGTTTGGGTTGTGACTGTTTGGCATATGGTCGTTCCCCTTCTGTAATAGCACAGCAAGTTTATAATGGATGGTTCAGAGGGTAGCTCAGAGCAATGCCAGTGGTTATGGTTCATTCAAAATCCTCCATCCAGCACTCTTCATTTTTTTCGCATTGGTCAGGCCAAGTCAACGCTTGCTATGTCTAGAGACCCAAGCCAAGCTACACCTCACTGATGGCACCAATGAAAACAAGAACTGTTGGACAATTTTAAAAGGAGTCAATTTAGAATGTTAGAATTATTAAATATGTCCCTTCTTTGAAAAAAAAGAAATCTCTGTTCCTGCCCTCCACTCAAAAAATCTGTTTTTTACTCTGACCATGAAGGTGTCAGCAACGCCTGGAGAGGCTCTAGGAAGGATGCAGCTGACTATGTGACTCACTCACATAGAAATCGAAAGAGACATAGGGTCTGATTCATGGAATATTTTGCACGGTGCAAAGTACTTTTCACTGGTGCAAAGTGACTTTGCACTGCCAAAAAACACCCTGATTCATGAAGAGTGCAAAGTTTATTTTTGCCGTCCAGTCACTTTGCAGGGCAAAAATACACTTTGCACTGATCCATGAATCAGCGTGTTTGTTGGAAGTGCAAAGTCACTTTGCACGAGTGAAAAGTACTTTGTACCGTGCAAAATATTCCATGAATCAGGCCCATAGAATGCAGTGGAGAGAAAAGGAGGAACTAGAGTGTGAGAGAGAGCGTAACAGACAGAAAGAGAGAGAGATGATGGGAGAGGAAGAGAGAGCAGAGAGTAGGAGAGAGCATGCTAGATCAGACTGCGACATGCCGGGTAAATCTATGTGTTTTCTAGGTTGTAATTACAGGTTTTTTTTTTTTTAAACATCACTCCTGAAGAGGGGTACTCAACACTGGAAAGAAATCCATTTTACGTGCTAACGTAATGGCTCTCTCTACTTGTAGATTCAACTTGCTGAAAAATAAATACAAATGCACAAAGGACACATACATGCCTCATAAATAAACTGAATGATTAACTTGACACATACTTATTTAAATTGCATTATAATTTCATGGGTCTGTGATAAACACCACTATTTATTATCATTTTGTTTTTACATGTGTTTCCCTATCGTTCCTTCTGCTGAGGCACAACAATATCTTGAGCACGTACCAGCAAACCTGCTGCTCTCTAGAAGTTTGGACTTGCACTCCCATGATCCCTTGTCATTGACTAAGCTTGCTAAAATTGATGGGAGTTGTAGTCCAAAACATCTGGTGGGCGAAAGGTTGCTGACCCATTGTCTAAAGGAATTGGTTACCCAAAAGGTTGTGGCTTATGGTATTAGGTGGATAAAATATGGAAGGCAAGGCCGATGCATGGAAGACTCCTACGTAACACATCCTTTGCCACATTACAGGAGTCCCTGAATATAGCAGAACTGACGTGCAGGGAATCACTAAGTTTCCTGAGAGACACTCTCCTTAAAGGCCATATTGCTGATGCTGTGGCGTTCCACCACCCCCAGTCGTCCTCCTTACTTCGGGATCTTCTCGTCACAGTCATTGGTCACTGTCAATCCATGGTGAAAAGCCTGGATTGGAGAATTTCCAACAGTCAAAGATGGCCACCGCTGATGGATTGGCTCCCACCATTTGCTTGTTGCCACTGAAGGATGCAGTCTTGCAGTACCTGGGTGACTGCGCGCGCCCAGCATCCTGTGATAAATGTCCCGTCTGCCTTTTTGCTCTGATGTGCATTGTTCCCACAAAATAGCAGCTGCAAAATAAGTCATGATGCCAGACAGGCAGGCTTGTGTCTCCCTCTGTCTAATCCATTAAATTATGAGCCAAATATCTGGCACTTGGAGCATTGAGGCATGATTCTGGGCACAGGAGAAAAGTATAAATCAGCATGAACAAAGGACGAGAGATTGAGAAATGAAGACAAGATGGAGGAACACCAATAAAGGAATTCAGGTTACGATGGACCATGCGTCATGGCCTGTCTAGCAAATTAGTTTATCATCATTGCCAAAGGCGCTAACCTTTAGCTGTCCTTGTTCCTGGCAATCCAGTCTGGTGATTCTAAAAGAACTGTGGGCCTGGGGTAGAGTCACTCACGTATCATCCTGACACGTGACTGTCTTTGCTACAGAGCTACTGACCATTTAGATGAATTAGGATGTTGACCCATGTTAATAGTTCCCAAATGTGTTGTGCCACCTCTGGAAAGTGATGTATGAATATTCAAGACAAGGTACCTTATACCGTAGCACAGCTCTTGATCGCAAAGACTAAGTGCAACGTGTTTTACTGTAAACCGTATCAAATATAACATCACTCCTGAACGAGTAGAATGTTATTTACAAAATGTCAGTAAAAACCTCCTTAGCTAGCACCCTTGAGGAATAAATGGTGCCGGATAACAAAATATGCCGGGTAACCAAATCTCTTTATTACGGATGTTGGGGAGCACCGAGTCAGAGCTACATGCCTGAATACAAAAGTACCCTGGAACTCCGCTCTATTTAGAGGTGCTCCACCACCCAGAATGCTCTTATCTGATTTTTAAACCTTGTATTACTTCACACGATGGTCTGCAATGCTATATTAGTGGCTGTGCCAGTCAATAGAGAGCTCCAAATAAAATAGGGCTGATAGCAAAGCGTTCACTGTATTATTTATTTCCAATGCAGGAGGATATAAATGGCCTCATTACGAGTTTGGTGGTAATTTGGCAGAAAATACTGCTGAACCTATTTACTGTTACTGCCACTTGGCCCCTTGAGTTTACCACTGGATTACACGTGTTGGAATGATGGTGTGAATCCCTATTTTAAACACTGCCCAGCCAATACTTGTAACCCATAGGATTCCAAGGGTACTTTCTATCAACTATACTTCGTAAATTGTTATGCTCCCAGGTACAGATATGTGAAATTCTCTGTGCTATATAAACATTCATATTAATGTAAATTCAATTAATTGTTTTCACTTTGCAGACTGCAGGCTCCAGCAGTAGACCGGGACGAACACATTAAAAATGATATTGATATATAATGAAACAGATCAAAATCGTTTCTCTTGGGAATACCAGCAAAGTACGCCGGTGGTATTGTCAACAGAACTTAAAACCTGGAAGATGAGATTGGGTGATTCGAAAAAGAACATCTGACAGATATCGCCTAGACTGAAGCCAGTCCTAAAATAAACAGACATGGGGGTGCCCCTGTATTGAGAATGAACATGGTACACCCCACGCGTTCTGTGCGATGTTGTCAACCCGGGCTGGTCTGCCACCTTGTGTTAGATCACTGTCCCTTTCACAGAGGAGAACTATGATTGTGCATAGCAGTCTGGCCCAACCCGCAAAGGCGGTTAAGCACAGAAAGGCTGGACAATTCTCCAACACCAGCACAATCAGCAACCCCAGACACATGTTTCACACTAGTGAGGTGAAGCAGAACCTCTCTAAGTGCAGTGAGCTAGGGTCGGGGGCACGCCTCCATTACCCATAGTAAATTAAGGTTGAATCCCAGGTGTTCCGAGATGTGCAGAAATTGGGCGAACAAACCTGGTGCAAATTACCCATCTATAGGTTGTTTCCCTCTCAGGAAGGTCGACAACCACGTTTTAGCTCACGTTACTCTTCACAGAGGTAAGATAGCAATGTGAATATCAGCTGGGTCTCTGCTCCATTTGTATTTCAATGTGGTCTCTAAGCTCCTCTTCATCGCACCGATGACGCCAACCAAGTCCTGAGCACCTGTCTGGGGTTGCTGATAGTAGTCTTGTTCAGAAGAGAATTGCCTTGCATTTCGGTGCTGGACTGCCCTTGTGGGGGTGACCAGAGACTGATATAGACATAGACGCAGACTGCCCGGATAGGAACATCCCACAGAACAGGTTATATGGGCCATATCTACTCTCGGTAAACAGCTAACTGCTAGAATGCAAAAGTAGACATCAACTAAAGCTGTACAGGGACTGGAAGCATTGTATTTGCAAAACAGTGGAGCTTTGATGTGTATACTAAAAGCAAACAAACCCCACACACACAAATTGTGTAAGGCAGCCCAAGGCATTAAAAAGGAAATGCGCAAGCACGCCCACATGCACACACACACACACACACCAC
Organism: Ambystoma mexicanum; assembly: GCF_040938575.1. Taxonomy (NCBI): domain Eukaryota; kingdom Metazoa; phylum Chordata; class Amphibia; order Caudata; family Ambystomatidae; genus Ambystoma; species Ambystoma mexicanum. The sequence goes on from NC_090938.1 coordinate 195,898,953, forward strand.
CCCCCCTTAATGGTTGATCATGGTACATGTAGCACCAGAAAGAGCCGCTGCTATGTAATACCTAGAAGATTCCGTCGCCCCTCGTGCCACCTGGATCGCTAGATGCCACCCGCCCCCACCCGCCCCTCGCCTCCCCACCACCTGTTACAGCTGTACCCCTCCTCTCTGCCCCTCTGTATGCTGGCCCTGTATATCTGTTCTGTCATTAGCTCTGAAAAACACTCCGTTATGCATCTGTATTGTTGTATAGGTCTGTAAAGCGCTCCGTTGCTTCTCGAAGCTAGGTCCGTGCTCAATAAATAAAACAATAATGATAAAAATAATAATAATCAAAGAATATCTGCTTGCACTTCACGGTATACAAACAATGCAGCGGTGAAAACAAAGCTGAGTGCATCACTGGAGAGACAGAATCTGCATTCGATAGATGTGCATGACCAACACCATGCACATACATCATGTGCAGGGACTGCACTAGTGGGTGGGGAGTGTGAGTGGTAGTGCCCTGATCATTCTTGCACATTGTCTTGCCACACTGCGCTCTTCTTCATCGCCCATGACTTGGGTGGGAATCGTTTGCTATGCGCTCACTTCTGACTCGTGGGCCAACCCAGTTAGTCCTTTACCTGAAGTTCAATAAAATGATGCTATTAAATTGGGTAAAATATAACAAGCATTATTTGATCAATTAGAAGTGGGAAGAATGTGGCATGGAGTGCTGCAGATAAATGACTGTGGCCTATTGTCATCTGAATTGATGCAGATTCTGCACTGAATCACTCAATGCTTCTTCAGTCTCCTTTCCCTGAAGTCAATGTCTGAAGAACTGGGACATCCCTCCTGGGAATTTCGCTGTGAGTTGCTGACAACAGCCCTCAGTGGTGGCTGCCAAGTTCCCCAATCAATGCTTTGCGTTTGATTCACTCCCAAGCTTCCTGCTGCATTGCGACATGCCTGCCCTACGTACCTACCCCCCTGTCCAGGGAATATGTGCACAATCACAGGCAGCCTTATGTTATTTCAAATGCACAGGCATGCAGGAGACCGCCAACGTGGGCTCGCTCGCCTGCATGCAATGACAACCATCCGCAAGGCGGACAGCAGTAGGAAAGCCTAAACTTGCTTTTATTCTCTCATTTTACTCTCCACTTTGCAGGCAGCCTTTAATAACGGATGCCTACAGAACCTGGACGGGTTTGACCAGCTGCAAAATCAAGGTGTATGTCATAGGAATCTATTCATTTTATACTTTCATGAAAATATCACGAAGGCGTAACATAAGAGGTGTATTTGAAGAGCACACGTTCACCTTCAGAGGGTCATCTTGGATCTATAGAGAGATAACAGAGATTTCTTGATAGCCAACTTAATGTTACTCATTTTATCGACCTCGGAAGGATGAAGGGGTGAGTGCACCTATTGGGATTTGAACCTGTGACCATGAGGTCAAATACAACACAGGTCCCTCTAGTGGATGCATTAGTCTACTAAGCCACAGACCTGGCGTAAAATGAAACACACTGACAAGATGGAGTATGAAAGCCAGTGCGAGAGCTAATCTCCACTCTGTGCCCCTCCACCGTCTTCTTCCCGCAGTAAAGTGGGACATATGTTATGATGTAAGTGTAAGTTAAAACAAGTTCATAAAAATGTATTACCAGATCCTAGTTAAGCATTGAGCTGCACTATGAGCTCATTAAGTTCTAAGAAGGTTATTCTAAGAATGTTGATGGGTTACAGTTCAGACTGCAGGGAGAGAGCCATGTTGGCACTCGGCTCTCATAGGCCGCTGTCGCTGTAATGAAATAAATTACTGTTTCTTCATCACTGCTGCCTGGAGCCCTTATTTCCTCATTGGCGACGAGGATGGCTCTCAGCAGTGTCTCCCTACTCCTTTCAAGTCTTGTCATAGCACGGCCTGCATTATTCCACACTCCCGTGCGACAGCGGACGCTGCAGGAAGGTCAGGAGGAGCGGAACAACAGGTCAGCAGGCGCGTCCCCTTGGGGTGTAATCTTGCCTTCCCCATTACTGTATTGACTCTGTCTCAAAGCAACAGTGTTTACTTTCAAGGATCCCCGGCTCGAGCACTAGTCACTGAGCAAGGAAGTGGGCGTGGCCTCCCTAGCATTGACATTATCGTTGCTGAGCAACCTGCCCATGCAGTTCTGGCAAGTTTCAGGAGCCAGCCATTATGACATGTATCCATTCTGTGGATGAGCAGCCATCACGTTCCAATTCAGACTGATGTAAGGAGGATTGTGACATCATACACAAGGGATTGTACTCATACAAGACTGATCCCTTTGTCTGCATAGCACAGCACTGTCACTGCTCAGTTTGTGCATCCACTGGGCATACTTGAACTGATCCAGAGTCTATTGGTTGCATCTAGCAAGCCCACTCTTTACCACCTTTTTTTACCGCTTAAGACATGGCAGCTTCAATACCTCCGCCAATGTCATTTTTGAATGAACCTGGACGCCCCCAAGTTAGGTGGGACAGGTGGAAAGACATGTTTGAAAACTACCTGGTGGCAATGGGAGGAGAGAGATTCAGCTCAACTCGCAAAAAGGCTTTATTAATTCACAATCTTGGTGTGGAAGGCCGTGCAGTGTTTGATGGGTTAGGCAGTGCACAAGCTGGTGAAGCGGAGGACACAGATGAATATGCCCTTGCGATTAAACAACTCAAGGATCATTTTGAGCCAAAAAAATGTTTTACATTTGAGAGGCACAACTTCTTTCAGCTTACGCAGGAGTCGTCAGAATCCGTGGAATCATACATAGCCTCATTAAGAACATTAAGCCACTCCTGTGAATTCGAACATCTATCTGACTCGTTAATTAGAGATCAGTTAGTGAGGTGCACAAATAATATTAGGATACAGGAGAAATTGTTGGCAAAAGACATGAATTTGTATGAAGCAGTGGACCTAGCCAGAAGCATAGAGCAAACCTCACAATATGTCAAAGAACTGAAGTCTGACAAACAGAGTACCCAAGCTGTGTGCGCAGTTGATCACAGGAAGAGACTTAAGGTCAATACAAGCAGGAAAGGAACATGGGGTGCAAAGTGTACCAGATGTGGAAGTGTCAAGCATGGTCCGAATTACCCTTCGTGCCCAGCAAGGAATGCTGAATGTTTCAAGTGTAGGACCAGAGGACATTTCGCTAATGTATGCAAGAGGTCATCAATAAATCTCTTAGAAACCAGAGACAACCAAGAAGAAGGTGCTCACTCAGCTTACAACATACAGGAGGTATACTCCTCGCAAGACAACCCCAGACATGTCTTCGAGATTTCGACCATTGGAAGTGGAGACAGCAAAGGTCCAACAGATGTTTTTGTAATTGATGGTCAAGAAATACTCATGAAAGTTGACACATGTTCCCCATGGACCATCATTTCTAAAGAGACATTTAAAGATGTTCTAAAAAAGGATGAATCAATGCTGGATCCACCAAGAATTCGGCCCTGCGGCTATGCGGAATCCCCTATTGAGATGCTGGGACAGTTTACTGCAAGTGTGCAATACAGAGGTGGAGAATGCATAGCTGACATTTTGGTTGCAAGAAAGGGAGCCTCCCTTTTAGGTTGGGAGGAACAAAGGAAGTTGAGAGTCAGGGTGCAAGCTAGTGCCACTGAGCCTGTCACCATTGCCGAGATTGATGATATGTGGTCAAGAGAGTTCCCAGAGGTCTTCACCGAAGGTCTGGGCAGACTCAAGAACTTTGAACATCATATTAGACTAAAGAAAGAATGTCAGCCTATTGTTCATAAAGTGAGACATGTGCCGTTAAACATGAGAGCGCAACTACGCAGTGAACTCGATAACTTAGTAGATAAGGGTGTCATCGAACCTGTTGAGGCCACAGAGTGGTTGTCCCCCATTGTCTTAGTGGCCAAAAATAATGGTAAATTAAGACTCTGTGTAGATTTGCGCAGTCTTAATCACAATATTCTGGTGGAGAGACATCCCCTACCCAACATTTCCAAGACACTCTCCACTCTTGGCGAACCCAAATTGTTCTCTGTCATTGATCTCTCTGCTGCCTATCACCAAGTTCCCCTTTTCCGAGAATCGCAACATCTCACTGCCTTTATCACACCTGAAGGCACTTATAAATACAATCGCATGCCATTTGGGTTGGTCTCGGCCGCATCTGTGTTCCAAAAGGTGATGGAGGAAGTGTTAAAAGGGTTGGAAAATGTTAAGGTGTTTCAAGATGACATTCTGATTTTTGCAAGTAATGAGCATGAGCATGACAGAGTACTTAGGGCAGTACTATGCAGACTGAAAGAGGCTGGGTTAACGGTCCAAAGAAGCAAATGTAAAATAAGTGTTGAGGAAGTGGAGTATCTGGGACACAAAGTTTCGAAAGAAGGTATTTCTCCCAAAAAGTCACTCATAGAAAGCATTAGTAATACTCCTCAGCCCCAAGACAAGGACTAACTACGTTCTTTCATGGGACTAGCGGAATATTACCATAAATTTGTGAATGGCTTTGCATCCATCTCCTCTCCATTGAGGGAGTTACTAAAAAAGAACGTGAAGTACACATGGTCCAAAGAGTGTCAGGAAGCATTCTTGCAAATCAAAGATTGTATAGTCAAGGCCCCATCCTTAAGTGGATTCATGTTTGGCAGGAAAACATTGCTTTCAGTTGATGCTAATACCCTTGGCTTAGGAGCAGTTTTGACTCAGTTTGACTCAGGTAAAACTGAATACACAATTGCATTTGCATCCAGGCCACTTAGAGAAGCAGAAAAAAATTACTCGGTCATTGAAAGAGAGGCACTAGCAGTATTTTGGGCAGTCACACACTTCAAGTTCTTTCTATGGGGTCGACCTTTTATTGTCAGATCAGATCACAAGCCTTTGGTTCAATTGATGAACGGTTCTGAGTGGGCCAAAGGGTCTCCAAGAGTTTCGAGGTGGATGGTAGAACTCTTGGGTTATAATTTCAAGGTGTGTTACATTCCCGGGAGGGAGAATGTGGTACCAGATTGTTTATCCAGATTACCTGTGTGTGATGGTGAATTGGAGGGAGCACCTGAATTTCAAGATGTGAGCATTGCAGAAATTGAGCATGATGCCATTGATAAAGAGATGTGGATAAGAGCTGGTGAGGAGGATTTAATATTGAATCAAGTTATGATTTGGACCAGAGAAGGATGGCCTCACAAGAATATTGTGGGAAAAGAGTTTGACAGATATTTTGGTGTGACGGACGAGTTAAGTATGTCTGAGGACGGATGTAAACTTAGAAAAGGAAATAGGATAATACCCCCCAGTGGAGTCAGATCTCATTTAGTAAATATAGCACATCAAGGTCACCTGGGCATGGGAGGAACAAAGAGATATTTGCAGCAATATTTCTGGTGGCCCGGGATTGACAGCGATGCAGAGAAATGTGTTAGGGGTTGTAGAGAGTGTGGTAAGAGTGACAAGACCAAGATGGTTAGAGAAGTACCAATAAATCCTGTCAAAGTACAGAGTGAACCATGGCAAAAAGTTGCAGTTGATTTGATAGGACCATTACAAAACCTTGACAATGGGTATAAATACATTGTTGTGTTAGTAGACTACCATTCCAAATGGATTGAATGGAAGGCTTTGCGTGAGGCAACCACTGCAGAGATGGTGTTATTCTTCGAGGAAGTGTTTTACAGGGAGGGTTTCCCGATAGAATTAATCACTGATAACGGAGTACAATTCTGTTCTGAAAGGATGTTAACTTTCTTGAAGAAATTTTGCATCAGACACACTAGAACTGCTTTATATCATCCAAGGGCCAAAAGCCTCGTTGAGAGAGCCAATAGGTTCATAAAGGGTGGTTTGCAATTGGCCATGGCTTCTAATCTAAGATGGTTTGGTGTAGTAAGAGAAATGATATGGAACTACTGTACCACACCACACTCAGTTACAAATGTATCTCCGTTCATGTCATTGAAAGGGAGACAACCTGGAACAAAACTATGTCCAGGGTGGATGGACTTAGCCAAGAGTTCCAACATTGATCGCGAGAGAATTATGACTCTCATCAAAGAAGCACAGGATGTGTACAAAGAAAGATTTGATGAGGACAAGAGTGTCAAAAGTAATACCTGGAAAGTGGGAGATTGTATTCTCATAAAGAACCCTAGATTCACTCCCAAATGTGTAGAAAGCAAATACATTGGTCCCAAGAAAATATCTGCAGTAAGAAACAATGTAGTAATTGTAGAAGGGGGGAGTGTTGGTCAATGTCCAGAATTGTGAAATGTCCAGAATGCATGAAGGACAATGCACATGATAAAGATGACAATGGTGAACATGACAATGGTGAATTTGCTAATAACAGTATCAGAGACTCTAGTGTCATAGATAAGTGTTCCAAGGATGACAACAATTCAAGGTCTGCAGCAGAGACACATTCAAATAGAGTCAAGAACAAACCCAGCTGGTTTAAGGATTATTATGTGGAGTAAACAGCTGTATGCACATAAGGGATGAGATGTGTTATGATGTAAGTGTAAGTTAAAACAAGTTCATAAAAATGTATTACCAGATCCTAGTTAAACATTGAGCTGCACTATGAGCTCATTAAGCTCTAAGAATGTTATTCTAAGAATGTGGATGAAAGACAGTAGAGACTGCAGGGAGAGAGCCATGTTGGCACTCGGCTCTCATAGGCCGCTGTCGCTGTAATGAAATAAATTACTGTTTCTTCATCACTGCTGCCTGGAGCCCTTATTTCCTCAACAGAGTGGGTAATGGAGTTGTAAAACATTACCCCTCACTTTTTAGTTTCCATGTCCTGCTCCGCCCCAGGCTAAATGAGGTTGTCTGTCTTTCTCGGAAGACATTATTTCACTCATTTCCAAATGCCCTGAGTCCTGAGGCAGCCATAATGTTCTCAGTATGAGCCCGCCATAATATGGCTGTTGTCTAAATCTGCTATGGTAGGATGTGTCAGCTGGCTCTTAGCACTTACCTTTCAACTAAGAGGCTTGCACCCGCAAAACATGAGATACCATAATGGTGTTACGTGAGTTGTATGTGCTTTTACAGTCTTGGTCACACGTGACACCACCGTATGGCACCATTACCGATGATAATAAAAAGGTGTGTCTAAGAAACAATATATGTATTAAGCATTGTCATAATGAACCTCTTCCTACCCATATGTTTGGGAACAACTTCCACAGAGTAGCGCAATATTGAAACCAGGCACGCCCGAGACCACAGTGTCTTTGATGTAGGACGTTAGGGAATGTTTGAACACTTAGAATGTTCATTATATGCTGTCATTTGACACTCTGAGGTCTATACATTTCATATAGCTTGCCTGTTTAGGGATCACAAATATAAAAAAGTGTGTATCTTAATAGTACCCTACCCCCCGCTAGTGAGGTAAATGTCATTACAAATTCAGAAGGACTGAAATCTGGCAAGGGTGTTGAAGCCCTGGCTTTTTTGATTTTTGATTTAAACCCAGAAAGGGTGGTCTGTTAACCAGACGCCCATTCAGCAAACCCCAGGCCAAAAGAATAGTGCTGCACCCTGTTGCATCAGTATCTTGATCTAAAGAGCTTGTTTTTCATTGGAACAGAGCCATTTCAGAGGTCACAGGTGTCGCCTTGACAGCTGGGTTGACAGAAAAGTAACTTCAGCACAGGGGCCACATTTAAGTTACGCATCTCCATTCCCAAACTGCATCATTATAAGAAGTCACCATCCTGGTGGCAGTTTAATCTTTAAACAAAAGCCATTACTTAATACGGGGTATGGTGGATAGTATTCCATACACTTATCAAAGCTAACCTGATCTGTATCATACATTTGTCAACACAGTGAGCAGGCCAGCCATGGACAGCCTTTGTGTATTCTTCCTAGATTGTCTGTTTATGCTGCACCCAGCAGGACCCCAGCCAGTGGGTGCCGCCACTCTTTTGACTCTTCGCAAAGTCAAGTGACACCTCTCTCTAGCAAGATATCTCCTCAGCTGGAGCTATCCTCGCAGAAAATGAACCCAAGGGCACACCCAACACAAGACTAGCCTCATGCCAGGTGTTACATAAAAAAAGGCCATTTGATGCTCTGGGTCTGGTAAGAGGAGAGACTACTGTAGACAGAGCGCGTTCCGCCCAGTTGTGGGAATGTCCACCATCTTGTTTAGATCCTTCCTCTGGCACAAATCCCATTGGGTATGATGCAGCAAGGAGAGGCCCACTTGTCACAGGGAAGGGATTGACCCTCGAAAGCAGGCTTGCTTTTGTCCAATCATCTGTGGACTTTTGCCTGTAAAAGAGGGTGTCTCCCACTTCTTCTTTGATTAACATTTGGACCGCCCAGGGCTTTAGGGAGAATTTGTTTGGAGTTCTTTTGGAAGAGTTATCTTTCCAAATCCCTCAACCATTCAGGTGAAGAAGGAATGTTCCAAGGCAGTGGCATACCTTGCTTCCTACCCACTCCCAAGGCACATTGGGGTGCTCATTGTTGTGGACCAGGACCTGCTACACTGTAGCACATCTCCAGAGTCTAGGAGGGCAGATCCTGATAGGACTCATCCTGTCCTAGAGCCGCTGCAGTGCTCTCACAGCAGCTAAAGAGCCAGATCATCCAGGCTCCCTGTTCGATATCATTGATATAGTCAAACTGCCTTTGAACATGTTCACCACACTTGAACCAGAGGGACACACTGGTGCCAATTTTGGCATTTCATCAAACATTGTATGTTCGCTACTTGTTATCAGTCAAACCGATTTGCTGCTGCTGCATTGTGTTAAGCAGAGCATGTCACATGCTCAGCTCGAACAACTAGCTTGCCACTGCAGACAAACCTAAATCACTGCCTCTTTCAAACCCTGCAACAAATCACCAAGGTCATTGCATCTAACCAACGGTCATCAACATGAACCGCTCGAGCATCACATCACTCGCTAACCTGAACTAGCAGTTACTACCATCTCAAACCGATTCGACCCTCCAACTAACCCTTTTGAGCAATACGCTCTGCATGACCCTAAGGCTGCACTATACTGCACGTGCCTCCGCTTAGAAACGACTGGACCCCAGCTCGCCGCTTGGCCCATCATGACTCCCCGCACCCGAAGCTGGTTCTACCCACACTGAAGTACAGTGCAAAGCCTGATTTGAAGCTGTTGAACTTCTGAGCATTGGATTCATGCTCTTAGAGCTGACCCTGTCTGCCTGATCTATCTTTTGGGGTCCTGGAGACTAGAGAAGTCTCTTTTACACCTTTTTTCACTAGAAGCCTATCCTTTTTTTTTTATTCCTTGTTCAAATTGTTCCTCATTTTTTTTCCTCCCTGCTGAAAACTCAGAGGGCTGCCCCTTCACATTCTGCATTTTTCTACAGAGGGGGTTTGTATAGTTATTTTATAGTTATTTGTGGGTGGGTGGGTGTGTTAATGAAAGTATATGTTTATTTTGGACTATTGTACCTTACTTGTCTGTTTAGTTTGCTCCTGAACTACCGTCACAATCCTTCGGAGAGCATAACCTTCCTCCGCCCCACACTACCAAAAAGCTACCACAAAAGGCAAAGGAGCTGTACCTCTTAGTCGCGTCTGTTTACCATGTATGATTGGGATCACTGTTGTGTGTGGAAGTGTGGGAGCCGAGAAGGACAGTTTTGCCAAACATTATCCTTATACTCCAACAGAGCAAAAGTAATCTTGTCACAAAAGTCCCAGAGACATTATCACTGCTGCGTTTAATGTGATACAAATTCCATATATGCTGTCAAAATGGCTTCTAATGGTGTTTCAATGGTACTCATGTATTCACGGACCATGATTTGGGATTTAGTTGGCTCTATGGGCCCTTAAACCTTTTCAAATGCCTTTAGTGGGCTCAGAATTTTGCCTCAATTTTCGGGGCCCTTAATACCCATATGCCGCCCGGAGCAGGTCTAAACAACTTCATCAGTCTTGTTTTATTTTTCCTCTGGTATTGTGGGTTAGTCGTGGTACTGGTGTGAGATATAGTATGAGGACTTGTGGATTTGCCTGGTCAGTAGGTGACTGGACCAGCCGCCTTCCTATGAATTGACCGCTGTGATTTTCTTGCCCGTGCCTTGCTTGCTCCTAAGTACGGGTAGCCTGAGTGATGCTGGATTCAAGCCTATTGTGTTCTTGCACATTGTGTTGTTGCTTTTCGTCACATTGCTCAAGGGCCCCACTTGGCCATATTACACACTTCTGGATATGTGTGGCTGAAGTTAATTCCCTAAGAGCGTTCCGTGTCATAAAAGAGTGGCTCCTGATATAGTGGCATTGAATATCACGGTACCCATACCACATAGGTCCCTTTATTGCAGAGACACTTATATTCCTATCTTCCCCTGCCCTCTCCATGTCGCTCACTGTACATCTTCCGATGTCATCTCCCTGATGATCCTGTTCCAAAGGACAATGATTTCTGGCAAGATTTAAGTGGCCCTATATTGTGGCTGCAGTATATCAACCTGTCATTCATAAGAGCTGCATGCATGTCTCCCTGTGGAGCCATAAATCTCTTAATGGTCTTGTCCCTCTGTATCTTTCATCGGTCTCCTATGATGTTCCTTCTGGTGCCTTACGTTCTCAGACTCTGGTCTGATATCAGTTCCTCGCCCCTCCTGCCCTCTGTCACAGTTTCGTCCTTTTTCGTTCCTTGCCCAGATCACTGGCACTGTCTTCCTCTTTCTCTTCGTTCTATTACTACTTATTTCATATTTCTTTTAAAAACTACCTTCTGCATTCTTAAGGCAATTTCCATAGTCTGTGATTTTACATTGATTGTACTGTAAGTGTTTCCTTGTTCGGCGCTTCGGTGTAAAACGCTTTATAAATTACAAATAAAATACAAAATACAAACATTTCTGCCGTGCTGTCCAGTTTAACATAGTGTTGAGGGTTCTACGTTATTACAACAAAGTCAATCACTTTCAATTTTCTTTCAACATTTTTATTTTGTGGGGCAGTCACCCCTGTGCCTCAACTTCTCCCTCTACTACCCAAGCCCCAACCCGCTTGTACCCCTTAACCTTTAACAACATATACCCGATTTGAAGTAATTGTAACAAAGTAAATTACTGTGAAATCATTTACTTTGTTTAAACAATGGGAGACCGTGCTGAGACTTCCCTCTCAGAGATCTCTGCATTCCAAGCGTCTCTGATTTTATAGTGTGTAGACCTTGCACTGGCAGGCTATGCCACTCTTCTGGGTGTGCTTATGAACTTCACAAAGGCTTGTGTTTGCAGATTGTGTTGTATGTTTCTATTTTGGTGGAGAACTGTTCCAACCTGCTGTGCTGGTTTTCTCAGCTATATTTATAAAAGTACATATTTTATTTCATTAAAAAAAAAAAAATCATAAACATAGCCAAAAAAGAAATATAATCCGCTCACTACAGTGTAATCAAGAGCTAGAGTTATGTGATAATTTTATTAGACCATAAGCGCTACATGAGTGCTACACTCAAGAGTAGACACTAGTAGAACACTGAGTGGAAGGAGTTAGACAAGGATTCGCTTATTCAATATGAAATATCAAAAAGTTGATTCTTTATTCCTTGCTGAATTGCAGAAGAGAAGGCTGGTGCTAAAAAGGATATGGGCAAAATACTCCACGAGGTTGGGGCAGCCACAGAGACAGCTTAGTCACGTGCCTGAGATTCTCTAATTTTAGGGTGCTCAATTGGGAGTGATTCTTTGCTTTGATTATCATGAAGATTTACTCAACATGTATGTGGGCTTCTTCCAAACTACTGCCTTATATATAAAGCGTACCAGTCAATGAACAGCCTGCATCACCTACAAAGCAGTCACAACCAAAACACCACACTGCCTGGCCAAGATACCCACCATCTCTGCAGGCCATTGTAACCACTAGAAGCCATAACATCACTGTATTGGAAACAAAGACCTGCAAGAGGGGAAAAAAACAGGAATCAAATGTGTCCTGCTGTGCACCCTGTCTCTGGAGCAAGTTACCAACGAAGATAATATTTGGTGCCTCTGTCCTACACTTTAGGATGGACCTGAAGATCCTACTCTTCAAAGAACATTGCAACAATAGCTCATTGCTCCACTCAACCCTATTTGCCTTTCTCTGGAGCTCACCCCATGCTCTTTCTATGCATCCCATCTCCTCTGTGGCCTCCAAACCTGTGCATGTAACCATCTATTTAAAGTGTTCCTTTGCTTTCCTGCAAGGATTAATACCATCAATACATACACACATACAATGTGACATAGTCATGTGACATAGTCAAACTATGTAATGTCTTTGATTGTAGCAGCAGATTTATTCTGGGACACCTTTAGGGGTAAATGTGAATTCTTTGGAGGTACCTTTAATAAAGCGTGGCCTCAGACTAAAAGGGTACACCTTCAATGGTGGCCTATAGCTCTACACTTTACCACAGTTCTAAATGTATAAATTGTTATAGCGACCGCATCATTGTAAGTTGAACATTAGCTGACTGGGTCTTTTTGGCAATGTGATACTGAATAAGACATTAACAGTCACAAAGGAATTCCAAAGACTGGGCATGAGAAAGCACCCCTGAGGTTATTCACTCAATCTGAAGGTGAGAGAGCCAGCTTTCAATGTGGCCAATAGATTTTGGAGTTAAAGAAATTAACAAGCCCAGGCTCCTGGAAATTATATTTTAGGTAGGTAAGTCCGCTTTTACAATTTTCATGAAATTGTTCTCTAAATTATGCCAATTTCATGAAGCTGCTGCTCACATTTTACAAAATAAAAAACAAAATGTTCTCAGTACATTTGCCATAATAAGCTATGTTTTCAAAACCTGCAAAATTGCTTCATCATTAGTGCACCTGTCAAGTCCATCAAGGAACCATGTTGGTTCTAGATATTGAATCACAATATAACTTTGCTTTAACGTGAACTGTACTCTGCTCTAATGAGAGTCCTATACTCATGCTTACTAATAACTCACCACATTTGAGAAACACACATCCCAGTTTGGACAACCATAACCCCCCCCCCCACTCATCCCAATTGTCTTCCTCACTTATTTTGGTAATTCTATTGTCTAGTTTATCTTTCCTATCACCTCTTCTACAAACCTCTGCTTCCATTCCACAGACTAAGGTCTAGCGACTTGACAGGGTCACAATATGTCAACTTTTGGTCAAGGCCAGGCACTGTAGGATCACTTTGGTGGTGATGGTTGCCGTATAAATATTGAGTAATACAACATAAAATTTAACAAAGAGATTGTTGCTGAAGATTTTGTTTGCAAATTAGGTGAAAGTTTAATTTACAGTATTATCCTCTAGCAAAGGTATTTGAACAATGAGGAAAATAGTTTACATTTCTTACGTGAGTTTTCTATTTATTATGTGTTTGTTGGAGTTCATCATTATGACCAAATATAACCATAAATCTAGTATATTCACAAAAGTCCTCAAATGGAAAACAGTGTATTGTTGTTGTATCACAGAAAAAAATCATTTAATTTGCTGGGAAACATTATCAATATAAAGCTAAGCTGCAGATTTCCAAAGTAAAAAATGGAGAAGATATAATAGAGTTGTGCACTTATTTTGATGACAAAATATCCAGCATACCAATCTTTGGTGAGTTGCTTATCAGAAAACCAAGGGGACATTATTTATACGAGTTTCAACAAATGTTGCTGATAAACAATCCTGTACATAGTTATTCGTGAATTTATTTTTAAGCAATTTCCCCAGAGTGCAATTGGACAGAATTTGTATTTCACCCATATCCATAAATTCTGGTTAACATGATTGTCCATGATTCAAATTCTTCTATTCATCTATCTACCCTTTAGCGGAGTGGGAATCTGCACAGCTGAAAATCTACATTGGGCCTCATTCCGAGTGCGGCGGTAAGGGGTTAACGGTGCCAGTAAGGATGCAGGTGCCGTTAACCCCTTACTGCCGCATTCCGAGGTCCTTTAGCTGGTTTTACCAGCCGCCCTTAGCGGGACCCGCTAAAGGACCAGGGAGCTAATAACGGGCCCGTTATTAGCTCCCTCCCCATTCCCATTGAGCCCTATGGGGGCTCAATGGGAATGGGGATGGGTATTTTGAATGGCGGCTTACCGGGTCCTCCAAGGTTGGAATGACCCCGTAAGTCCCCATTCAAGGAACCCGGACCCGAGTTTGGAGGCAGCCATGGCGCTAATAGCACCATGGCTACCTCCAAACTCGTAATGACCTCCATTGTCTTTCTGGGATCTCATTGTTACAATGTATACAGTCCACACACTGCTTGCTGGGCTCCTTTAACCCGAAGGAGTGTCAGAAAGATTCTATCTAAGGGGCCTCCCTCCCACAGAACAGTCTTCCCCATTCTCCCCTTGCTCATGACTATTGACCCTCCCGAGGGGCAACATCCCAGAGAACAGGCTATTCCACTGTGTTTGTTCTCAGTAGGGGTGCTCTCCCATTTTGGCCTAGGTTTGAACGGCGCATGTTCTCACACTATATTAAGAAGAGTGACCCAGTCCTGAACCTCTTGCTCTCGGTGCTTGGAGAAACACAGCTTCACCTCATTGACGATGCCAACAACTAAACATATGTCTGGGATAGCTGATAACTCTCGCCAGCCAGCCTTAATACTCTGGACCATTTCCAAATCAATGGTCCTGGGATGCTAGAAGCTATAAACCACTCAATGAATAAGAGTGGCGTATTAAAGCCTTTACTTCACGAAGGCTTTCAACTTGGTTCCCGGGCTCTTACCGGTTTTAAAGCCAGGAATTCAGGATTAGCTCATCAATTTTAAAAACTTGAATGATACCCAAGGCATACTCACCGGTAGCTCGTTTGCTTTGCGTCCATTAGCTCACATTTCCCCATTTTATCCCAAGCATGATTTCCAACCAATAATGTCCTCAACAGTATTTACATCCTACCTAGGGCTGGAGGTTACACCCCAAAAAAAAGATGTTTTTTCTTATCCATTGCCTTTGTGGATAGCCTTGTACACAACATTTTCTTTAGAAATATTTGGACTTAAGATTTAAGATTCGGGAGCGAGGAATGAGGGCATTAAGGACACGTGTTATTACACATTAGCCAGCTTTCAGACCTTTGGTTTATGGTGCCACGCCACTACCACCTCCGCATTGGGTTATCGCCTGAACGTGCAGAGCTGAATATGAGAAACACATGTAGGCCACTCGATTTTAGGATATTGTGTGTCAAAAACTGAAATGTATTTTCTCTTTTGGCCAACTTTAAATATTATAACTGTTTTTTAGTTGAAAAGAGGCGAGAAATATAGCTGTGCTTTCTGGCATTAGTACTTGTTTCGCCCCCTCTTTAAAGGATGAGGGAGTTTGCTGAGAACTTAGTAGCCAGTGCATTTGATGCTTGTTTTTCTCTATTTTAATTTTATTGTTAAACTTCCATTTTTGCGCCAATATCCACCCGATACTCCCCGGACTGCATTACACACTCCTGCCGGCATCAACGAATGCCCTGGCTTCATCTATTATTTACGAT
Organism: Ambystoma mexicanum; assembly: GCF_040938575.1. Lineage (NCBI taxonomy): Eukaryota > Metazoa > Chordata > Amphibia > Caudata > Ambystomatidae > Ambystoma > Ambystoma mexicanum. Next base: position 195,914,458 of record NC_090938.1, read on the forward strand.
TTCCTCCCATCCGCTCTTTCCTCCCTCCAGACCGCCATGCTAATGAATATTTCATGGGAAGCATTCGACCCCTGCCTACCCTGATGGATTCTGACATAAGTACACATCACTTACCTTGAGGGTATGCCAACATCCACCTGAGAGGTTAGGAACATTGTTAAGGCAGGCGGGCAGTAGCAGTCTCCTTGTGCACTCCTTGAGAGCAGTGCTTAATTTGTAAATAAATAAGTGCCAGGGCTCAAAATTTTCGAAAAACACCCATGACACGTCAAGGTGAGAAGCTCCCCGCCCACGGTTGCCTCCACCCAGGGCTGCTCCCCATGGTATTAACATATATTACAACACATATGGGGTTAACGCTGCAACTCCCACGGGCTCAGGGTGGTTGATGGATGTACTCTGTCACTACGGCAGATGTGTGATTTACAAATAACCAATCAACATACCGGTAAAATAATATAATCGTGTCTTGACATGAGACGAATGTTTAAGTGTGTCTTTTTTAACATAATCATCATTTACATGTTGCTCTCATTCTATAGGTGTTTATTATGTGACTGGCAGTTAAAATAATTAAGTTACCACATCATAAAGAAACTGAGTCAGAGACAATAAGTGCCGGGGCTCAGAAATAGGTGCCAGGGCTGAGCCCTGGCAAACACCCCACAAATTAAGCACTGCTTGAGAGAAGGACAGAAGGAAACCTCTCTCTGTGCCCACCACTTCTGCCAATGTCCCATTTGTTTGCACAGCAGCACCCCGCCACTCCCATTGCTAGGCCGAGGCCACCCTTGGCCGGTTGTTAGAACCACCAACAATACTCTTCCAATGTCAAAGACACCTCACACTATGCCTTCATTGAAAGAGACACTTCCATCAGAGCAGTGGTCAGAGGCGCGCCAGAGCAAATCGCACCGTTGCTACGTTGGCCATTCCTCTATCAACATTGCTTCCTTGCAAGAGCCACGCCCACCATTGTTCAAAAGGCCTTAACCACTCCCATCACTCTTCCATTGAAAGCCATTGGCCCATTGCAAGAAACACTTGCAACATGTTTCTGCTACCTTGTTTGTGCAGTGCACAATCACTAGCAGAGCACTTTTCACATCATTCTGCACCACACTAACCTGTGGAAGGCAGCCTAACACCACAGCTTGTAAAGAAAATGTCACATCTCTCCTCCCAGTTAAGCCCTAATACGTATCTAGTAGTTTTACATTAGAATCACAGTGCAGTTGCAAGCTCTGTGTGTGCACATTTCTGAAGAGGAGCGCACAGTTTCCGGATTTAGTGGGCCACAGTAAAGCATCACAATGGCCCTCATTAGGAGGTTGGAGGTAACCATGCCGCATTTAGCCGCATGGTTGCCTCCTTACCGCATTCCGGGTCCGGGTTCCTCAAATGAGGACTTACCAGGCCATGCCAACCTTGGCGGACCCGGTAATTCCTCGTCCGATGAACCCGGACCCTGTTCATCCCCATTCCGATTCGAGCCCCCATAGGGCTCAATGGGAATGGGGAGGGAGCTAATAACGGGCCCGTTATTAGCTCCCTGTTCCCCTCTCAGGACCAGCAAAGGACGTCTGGTTTTACCAGGCACCCATTGCGGGTCCCGCGAGGAGACCTCCTAATAGGGCACAATGGCTTTACCGGCACCGGCACCATTACCGATGCCAGTAAACCCATTCTGCCAACCTCCTAATGAGGGCCAATGTTGGCATGTCTAGGGCAGCATCATTTTAAACTTGAACATGCTGCTCCAAATGGTGTTAAGCAATCAAAGACACGTTTGTCCCAGTATGCAGTAATTTTAACAAATGGAAAATAATGAATACCATTTACATCTAACCATGTATAACGATAAAAATACAGGTTTTTAAAAAACATATATATGGGGGTGGGTTAAGGGGACAAACCGGTGGGGAGGGGGTTGGGTGGGATATAAACAAAGGGAAATTGGGGTTTGGGGGACAACCCAAAAATAAAAAATTAAGAATCTGTATTTTTTCATTGAAAATGTTTAGACATAAATGTTGTCCGCTATTTTCTATTAGTTAAAATCACATGTAATCGTTTGCCCCATTCATCGTGAGTGTGTTGTACATTTTTGGTCTGCTGAGAAAAGTGCCTCCATTTTACAGAGCAGAGCTATTTGACGAATACACTTTTCTTGCATGGCGCAAACATGTAATACTGCCTTAAATGTGATTGCACCCTGTACTACTACTTCCTTAAATGTGACTGCACTGCCCATCATCACAAATACTTCGGATACATGGAACACGAAAGTCCCTCCACTGCTATGTGCCCTAATCAACTCCCGGTCCCTACCGGCACACGCCTTGGATGTGCACGACCTCATAGTCAAAAACAAATTAGACATCCTCTTCTTTTGTGAAACCTGGCTAAACGAAGCATCAGGCCCTGCCCTATCCCTCGCCATTCTTGAGGGTTTCTCCATCTTTAGACAGGATCGTACGTCCCACAGAGGTGGTGGAGTTGCTGCCATCGCAAGGGAGACACTCTCAATCAGGAGAGTCCAGGGGGACCTGGTCTCAAGCTCTGATTACTTTCTACTTAAGCTCAATCTATCACCTAACTGAACTATTGCCTTCCACATTGTCTATCGCCCTCCCGGGCCCGGCTCAGACTTCCATGATGCCCTTATCCATTCACTGTCTGACAATCTTAAGAAAACTTTTAAAGTCATCCTCCTAGGAGATCTCAACCTCGGCCTAAACGACCCCAGTGACCACAACGCCACTGCCTTACACAAGGCCCTCTCTACTCTAGGATTTTCCCAAGCAATCACTGCACCCACCCACACCAAAGGCCGCAGGTTAGACTGGGTCTCCCACCACAACTGCTCACTAAATATCAAAGAGATCGCTCCCATTAAGTGGTCCAACCACCACAGCATTATATTTGACATTAACACCTCTAAAGGACCCCCCAGGCCGGGTGCTCCTCATCCTGCCGCACTCTCAAGAAGCTCTAAATTGCTCACCAGGGAAAATCTCACTCCATACCTTCTGGTGCCTGCACTGCTCCCCCCCTTTAGCAATCACCCCACTATTCTTGCCAATGACTTTAATAAGAGCATCACTCTAGCCGTAGACACGGTAGCCCCACTTACCCTCAAAAAAGCAAAAGAAAGTCAAACATACGAACGCCTGGTTTACCCAGGAGCTCCTACAGTTGCAATCAAAGAGGAGAGCTGCTCATACTTCTTAGAAGAACAACCCCAAAGATTCCACCAAAGCTGCTTTCAAGGCACTGTCTAATGAATATAAAACAGCCATTATCAAGGCCAAAGCCCTATCCTTTAACACAAGGATAGCCAATGCCAAATCCGCCACCAAAGACATTTTTGCCATTTTCAGAGAGCTTGAAACCCCCACCACCCCTCCTCTCACTCTTGTTAAAGACGAGGCTTGGTGCAACAAAATTCAATCGGCCATGCTCGAGAAACTGGACACCCTGCACTGCAAAATCCTGGCCCACCAAAGGACTCTTATCGATATCATAGCCAACAACCACAGCCCACCCTCACCAACCACCGACACCAACCAACCCCCTCTTTTTGAATTCAAGGACATGACTGAGTCTGACGTCATTGTCCTCCTCACGTCTATCAAACCATCTAACTGCAAAGGGGGCGCTTGCCCTGCGCAGCTCATCAAGGACTGTGCAATCCCCCTTGCGCCTTTTATCACCGCTTTCATCAACGCATCCTTCCAGTCTGGCCACATCCCAGCTGGACTCAAAGAAGCGTGGCTCCGACCACTCCTCAAAAAACCCGCCCTAAACCCATCGATCCCAGGGAATTACAGACCTATCAACACTGTCCCATTCCTACTAAAAATTTTGGACAAAGCAGTTTACCTGCAAGTGCAAAGGTTCCAGGCGGACAACCACCTCCTAGGGCTTCAGCAATCTGGCTTCTGGCCGCGACATGGCACCGAAACGGCCCTCCTTGATCTTAAAAATCAGATGGACGATCTTAGAGATGCAGGCAAACTAGCACTACTTCTCCTTCTGGACCTATCTGCTGCCTTTGGCCTTGTTGATCACAAGACCCTATGCCACCATCTCGTGACCAAAGCTAATTTCTCCCCCAGGGCCTGTAAATGGATAACCTCCTTTCTGCAAGAAAGAGTAATGAAGGTTTTTTCAGACACAGCCTCTGCCAATCCCAGCCTCATTCAATGCGGCGTCCCATAGGGTTCCTGCATTGCCCCCACCCGCTACAATCTCTTCACGAGGCGCCTCTTCAAAATTCTGGACGCCCTGGGCATCTCATACACCAATTACGCTGATGACACTCAGGTGTTCATCCCCCTCTCGGGTGATTACACGTCCGACCTTAACACCCTCAACTCCATCTACTCCACTATCCAATCTTGGATGGCAGAAAACTGGCTATGCTTCGATACTGAGAAAACCGAACTTCTGCTTATTGGATCCCTGTCCACCCTGGGCAGGCTGGACAAGCAATACAGCTCCTTCACCGTTGACAACATCCCCATCCTAGTCTCTCAAAGAGTCAAAACCCTTGGTGTTTACCTGGATCCGAACCTGACTATGGACAGGCAGGTCATTGCCATAGCTTCCGCCGCAAATGTACTGGAGGGTTACTTCCCTACTCTGTGAGGGACTGGGAAAAAAAATCACAAAAGCCAACAAAATATGTCCCCACAGGTTACATTCTATAGATGATACGGTATCTAAATTACCTATACACACCTCATTTTCACTGCACAAAAAAAAGCAAGTAAATGAACAACCAAATGATATTAAACCAAGGAGAATGCCAAAGTAAAGGATCACTACTTTCTGGGTGGGCTAATTCGTAATTCCAGGTGGTGTCCAGAATATTTTTATGTGTTCAAAATAACATTTTGTATGTAAATGGTGGCACACTCAATGCCATTAACAAGAACATATCATTCAGTTTTTTCACTCAGCTCAACATAAATTATAACTAGAGACTTCAAAAATACTTTTCTTCATTTAATATAAAACATAAAATAGTCTTTTGTACATGAGCCTCAACAGCACCTTACAGGGTAATTAACAATATTATTTTAAAGTAGATTGCATATCACAAAAAACTACCAACATTTGAATAAATCATAAATCATAAATCAATATAACGATTGGATGTCAACAAACAAAACAGGAAAATCTGTGAAATCAGAAAAAGCAAAAGTAATAATGAATAAATAAGGGAAGAGAAAAAGACTTCCCAATAAATAACAATATCACAAGAGTTCAATTGCTCTGCTCCATTGGAGGGTGTTGTTAAATGGCTCAGTTTACACTCAACTTCAAATTATGAAAGTCCAAACCATATATAATCTCCAACTGTGCCAGAGAGGTGTTCAATTGTTATTCTTTGTGGAGATTGGAGGTAGATTGCTAGTGTAAATTAATCCATGTATAAGCACTACCCATTGTTTCTCACAATTCTGCTGGGGTCTACGTATGCATCCTGGCCTTCCAGATATAGGCACAAGGGTCACCCCTTGGTGCTGAAAAGGTCAACCAGGCGTGGTCAGATACGTTTCGGCGTATGGACCTAAAACAGAAAACACCTTCCTCAGGACCGAATGTCAGATATGCAAGAAATAAGCCCCTAGGGTGTGACAAAAAAAACGATAAAACACAACCCAAAGATGACTTCTATGTTTGTACAAGATTCAATCATGTCCCAGAACCACTTTTATATAGGGGACTACAAGGAATGAATAAACATGGCTAGTCAGTAGAGTGACTCAATTATAAAAAGAAAAAGAAATAGAAAAAGGGAAATGAAAATGTATTTAGTACCAAGTTAAAGTGTGTAGTCATTCTACACCCATTGAAAAGTTTGTGCTACCAGGAGACAGAGAATGGGATATATATCATAGTGCAAATACTTTTAGCACTATTGTCGTTACAGACATGATGGTAATGTCTATTAGATTTAAAAAAAAATTGAGTGAATAGGCTAGAGGCATCATATGCCTACCTAGCTGCACATATTGCATGTAGAGGGTCATACCAGAATTTAGCTAGGCTCACCCCAAAATGCAGAAAATTTCTTTTACCTGCAATAGGATTGTGAAGAGGGCCAAATGTTGGTATCTCAACCCCAAGCCAAACGCAGTAGCACTGTAGTGCCGACTGGCTGAATGTTTCCAAAGTGTAGTACACCAAATGCTGCATGTAGCCAAATCAAGTATCTGAGGGAGACAAAACGGAGGTATGCTTTAATGTGTACTATAATACCCTTAGAAGCCAAAGAGAACCCTGCTGTCCAAACCGAATATTATTATGACAATGGGTACCGGTAATTCCTGATGCTGTAGTCTGGGGAAGTGGCAACTGTGGCTGCACGTCCTCGAATTGCCTTCCCTTCCCCGTCGCCGCTGTGCGTGTGTTTCAATGCAAGCGTCTGCAAAGAAAACGTCAGCACAGTATTAAAAAAAAACCTGAATGCGCTTTTTGACCTAATATGAGGTCAGACTCTAGCCAGGCATTGTACTGTTATCCTGTGTTTTCTACACCTAATGACATGGGACATTCCACTTATAAGCAAATTGCCTATTAAATGTGCAAGTGGATGACCCACACCCTATGTCATTTGTAATCATGCTATAGTGAATTTATAACTATATGTTTGTTTACCACAATGTACATCATGTATTGTCATGTGCATATAAAAACCTAAATCCTTTGCAAATTGAAAAAAAGCACCAGCTAATGAATAATTAAAAGCTGAAACTCTTTTACATGATTTTCCCAACAACGGTTGCTCAAATTGTATGGGCACCCACCAGGGTCTAAAAACCAGTGTGCACTTCATTATTTGTGTGCATTTCTTAGATTCATAGAGGGTAGGACAACCCCCTTATTATAGTAGTCTGGGGAAGTGGCATCTGTGGCTGCACGTCCTCGAATTGCCTTCCCTTCCCCATCGCCGCTGTGCGTGTGTCTCAATGCAAGCGTCTGCAAAGAAAACGTCAGTACAGTATTTTAAAAAAAACCTGAATGCACTTTCACAATGCGCTGCTCGATCTTTTGATAATGGCTGCTCTAATTCGTGTGCAACCAGGAGGTGCGTCCAATAAAAACAAAGTCATTATACTCGCTCCTCCATCTCTGTGATTCTTGCCTGATATGGACAGAACGCAGAATGCAAACTAACCGTGTTGTGAACTCAAACACAGCGAGTTGATGGACCGTCTGGCAGAGTGTCCACGTCTCGATAGGAACTCAAAGCTAGTTGCATGGCCTCTGATAAGGGAAGTGCGCCATAGGTTAGATAGTGGTCAAGGAAGGGAACGACAGTCTGCGTGTAACCCTCTCCCTCAAGTAGAATACGGTGGTCACTCGTGGAACACATCTCTTCTATGTTCCATAATATAGATGTTTTCTCCAATTTTATATATTCTATCCTACTTCTGCAGTTAAGTCACCACGCTATGAGTTATAATAAAATGCAGTGGTATACTGGAAAAGGGTGGTGTGACTATATCAACTCGAGTCTGTATGTTGCAAGTATACTTATAGTGCAAACTTAATGTAAACAGTATGATTGCTCTGTAGCCTGTAGTTCTAAATGGCTCAATGATGCACTCAGTAATCAAGTCAGCATGCTGGCATCCAACAAGATATTAAACTTACGGGCACACAAACGCGGCCAGGGACAAGACCACCTTAACCCCTAAAGAGGTGTAAATGCTGTAAATGCCATGTTAGCGGTGGTGCGGGCTCATAGCCTAGCTAAGGGACGAGAATGGTAAAAGTAAAAATTGTATCTAAAATAGATACTATGTGATGTCATTTGGCCCAGACCAGCCTATCTCACCAGAAAAGGCCCCTGTGGGCTAAGCAGTATATATATCCATCAGAGGCAAAAAGCAGGAGGGTATAAGCCCTTAAGTTTACGACTGTACTTGGTAAGTCGAAGTTTCTTCATTGAGGCCTCTTTGTTTGTCAAGAGTTCACAAACGGTGAATCCATCGGGATTCCTTGTTATTCAATGCTCTCTGAGGGTTACAGCTATTTTTAACAACATCAATTACCCACCATTGGATATCCTCGGAAGAGTGAGCAAAGGCAACATAGTGGGATACCATAGGTGCTTGATCGTTCTTGCATCTGATTCTAGATCGATGTTCATTAATTCTCGTATGGACTGGTCGAGTGGTCTGTCCTAAGTATCTCAATACACATGGACATTGGATACAGTATATTACATTTGCTGTTTTGCAATTGGATAAAAAACGTATATCCCATGTTCTGTTCTCAATTTTGAAGTTGGACATTTTCTTAGTAAATGTGCAGGCGCGACAGTTACCACAAGGGAAGTGGCCTGTCAGTGGTCTAAGAGTTCTGTGGTAGTATTGGGAATACCACGACTTGTGGAGTGCACCAAGTTGTCTCTCAGGTTCCTGGATCTTTTAAAGGCAAACAAAGGTTTGCTTTTATCTTGGAGGCAATTGCTCACCATCGGCCAATATTTCAATAATGTCTTCTTGATCACAAATGATTGTGCACTGTAGGTTGTAACACACGCTATGTGATTCTGGTTTTGGCTTCTAGGACTGGGTTCCAACAGATTTTCCCTGGGGGTAAATCTGGCTCTTTTAAGGGCGTGGGATACCAACTTTTTTGGATAGCCTCGTTCTTTCAAATCGCTGGCTAATTTATTGGCGTGTATATAGTAGTCCGAAATCTCTGTACAATTCCTTCTTAGTCTAAGAAATTGACTAAAAGGCAAGTTCTCTTTTAGGGATCTTGGGTGAAAGCTTTTAAAGTGCAGAAAAGTGTTTCTATCAGTTGTTTTTTTATATAAAGAACAGGTCAGGTGTCCCACTTTAGCTTGTATACATAGATCCAGAAAGTTGATTGACGTCTTTGAATGTTCCATCATGAATTTGATGGTACTATGTTGGTGGTTCAGGTAAACAAGGAAATCCTGTAGGGATTCGATGTTGCCCCGCCAAAGAAAAATCACGTCATCAATGTATCTAAACCACTTCCTGATGTGTGGTTTATAGATGTTACTCTCTGAGAGAACATGTCTCATCTCAAAGGCTGCCATAAACAGAATCGCAAGGCTGGGAGCAAAGGCTGCTTCCATTGCCGTGCCTCTTGTTTGCAGGTAGAACTGTCCTGAGTAGACAAAAAAATTCTTTTGTAATGCAATAGTCATCAATTCAATGATAAAGGCCGCTGGTACTCTGTGTTGGGTAGCTTGATGTGTAAGAAAGAGATGGACTATCTCTATAGCCTCCTCTTGGGGGATGTTAGTATAGAGTGATGTAATGTCCATCGTGACTAACCAATCCTGTTCATCATCAAAGGGTTCACCCTCAAAGATTTTTATAGTTGCTGTGGTGTCTTTTAGATAAGTGTCGGTTTGTTGGCTAATGGGTTGCAAAAATAGGTCTATGAACTTGCACAGGGGTTCCAAGATGGAACCGCAGCCTGATACAATAGGCCTCCCTGGCAGATGTGTTTGAATTTTTGTGGATTTTGGGGAGACTATAAAAAGAGGGAATCCTTTTCTCCGAATGATTTAGATATTCAAGCTCTTCCTTGGTAATCCATGATCGATCTGCTGCATATTGAGTAGCATCCCCAATCTCCTTTTCTATGTCTGATGAAGGGTCCTTTCTTAGGGGACAATAGCTGTTGGTATCTTCCAGGAGATCCAGGGTCATGCGATTGCACCGGGCCCATGAGAAGAGGATGATGCCTCCCCCCTTGTCTGCAGGTTTAATAATCAGATTGGGGTTAGATGTTAACTCCTCCAATGCTTTCTTCTCTTTATTAGCGAGATTATTTCTGACCTGTTGATTGTATTCTGGAGCCTTTTGAGATTGTTCAGGACACATTTCTCAAAGAGAACAATTTCCTCTGCCACCTGGTTGTCTGATGGAGTGAACATAGAAGGTACCCTCAATCCAGTGTCTGATCCAGTTTCACGTTCCTCATGTTCACAGAAGAAATTGCTTAGTCTGCTTTTCTAAAAAATTGCTTCATCTCTACTTCCATAGAGTACCAGTCTGTCCTATTAGTAGGGATGAAAGAAAGGCCCTTTGCAAGGAGCTGGGTTTGTTGATAGGACAATATTACCTCTGACAAATTGAAGACCGGAATTGTTTGAGTTTCCATGTTTATGGTCCGAGGAGTATTCATAGGTTCTATTGGTTGTAACCTCTGCTGCGTGGCTGTTGCCACCTTCTACCTTCCCATATATCCCATGGCTGGCTGCAAAAATCCCTCTGGTGTCCTCGAAGATGGCTTCTCCCTAAAAAAGGTATTTGGCCCTTAGGTCTAAAGATTTGTTGAGGTCCCGGTGGGTGTTGATCTTCTCCTGCAGAATCACTGCTAGTGTCGGAGAATGTGACCCACCTCCTAGCCGCAGCCTACCACTCTAAACTGCTCAATGCCGTGAGGCCATATCTCTCCTAACAGAACTGCCAGGGCAATAATCGGCTCAAGGCTTGACTATTGCAATGCCCTTCTCATAGGAACATCAGCGAAAAACCTTGCTAACCTACAACACGTTCAGAACAATGCCCTTAGGGCTGCCACCGGCACTTCACGCAGGGACCATATCTCAGGTCTCAGAAAACAAGTCCACTGGCTCCCAGTCAAGGAAAGAATCATATTCAAAACCCTTGCCCTGACGCACAAATGCCTCCATGACATGGCCCCACCTTACCTTGTCCGAAGGATCGCCAAACCTTGCACCACCAGGCCAGCCAGAACAGCATATGCCAACATGATTACTGTTCCAAAAACCAACAAAGCACGTGCTGGTGGCACCAGCTTCCCCACCATGGCTGCCACCCACTGGATCGCCTTACCACCACACCTTAGGCTAATTGAATCCCATGGCGCCTTTCGTAAAGCCATAAAAACCAAGCTCTTCGTGTAAACCTGCAGGCACCACGTGCACATCCTAAACAATCTGTATGTTTACTGCTAATGTATGTACCAATGTGTTCTGTAACATGTAATCTCAAGAATACTTGATGGGCGGCTTTTGTAACCCTTAAATATGCCTTCTTACGATCCGTTTAAAGCGCCTCAATGCCCTTGGGCTGTAGAGCGCTCTTCAAATGTAAAAAATAAACTAAAAATAAATGTACGCTTTCCAGCTAATTTTCATACCCACAATGCATTCCTCAGTGGTTCAGAACTGGCAGGGATAGTTATTGGGTGGTGCTATGCATGTGGGCTTTTTAGCCGACATGTTGTATTCCTACTTCAGAATTTTGTAACCACACCATTTAGTGAAACACATGTTTTATTAGTTATAATTTATCGCTGAATACATTTTTTTACAAAAAAAGTTGATAGAGGAAAGGAATACAAAAATCCGTCTTCAACCAGCGCAGCTGTACATTCCCACAAAAAAATATTTCAGAAACATAATCAGAACAATACAAAACATAAATTTATATTAAATGCCCATCTCTTGCAGATCTATAGCAAAGTCAACTCAGAGAACCCCAAAAAGGGGCTTTGATGGGATAGTGGATGGAAAGCAGAACACCAATGACACTCATAACAAACATTTGTGCAAAACACCAACCTTCCACTCACCTCCATAGTGGACGCACCCCCAGGCCTCCTGCCCAGTTCTTGTGACCCTCACACCCGGGGCTAGAGAGCCGATGAGCGCACAGTTTCCGGCTTAAGTGGGCCACAGGAAAGTATCACAATGTTGGCATGTCTAGGGCAGCATCACTTTAAACTTGAACATGCTGCTCCAAAATCTGTTCAGCAATCAAAGACACGTTTGCCCCGGTATGCAGTCATTTAAACAAACTTGGTTCCACTGAGCGTTCAGGCCTGATCCTTTGGAATACCTTACAAGAATGATCCAGTGGACTCTGCCAGAGTGAATTAATATTTCTCACCCTGATAGTCCAACCTGAAGCACACAAGGAACCCATTCGAAGCCATTTTTCCCAACACTGCCAACACTTTTTTAACTTCCTATAAGTATTTTTGGTATCACTACATAATATCCCCAACAGGAATATCGCCGTAGATATGGCCCTTTGGTTCACCATAGGCGATATTTTTATTGGGGATATTATGTGGGAGCGGGGGTTGCGGGGGTGTCCCCCGAACATTAAAAAATGATGCTGGGGTTGCGGGGGTGTCCCTCGCAGGGTCCATGTGTGAATTTTGCCACAAAAATATGGCAATATTTTTGCATTGCGATATTTTCACAGAGGAATTAACACATGGAACTGTATTTTTCCTCCATAAAGTTTCATGACTCTTGGCCAGGATTTTCAAAATTTGTTGGAATACAACAATATCATTTTCTTATGGATATCATCTCCCTCTACTCTCGGGAGGATGAGACATTGACCAACCAACTAGCCCGAGTCTCATCCTTTCATCCTCAGCCTTTTGGTTTTCAGGATCAGTGGTTTGCCATTCACACCTCCATCTCTCACCTGGTGCTTCATGCGGTCTTGCATTTTTAACTTTAAGTCCTCTTCTGCACTCTCTCCAGGCTCTCCCATAACCCTCACGTGTGCACCCCTTCCTAAGATTTTTGAAGGACTTCATTTTGTCATTCAGCTGCAAAATGTTCTGCAGTGCCCACTGCTCATAACGGGTTGCATCGTCCATAGTCTCTGCCACCTCGATATAATGTGTTCCAAAACACCAACTCTTCTCCCATCTTCATTAATCACTTTCTCAGGCTGGACGACTTTTCTAGCGATCGCATCCATCTTAGCCTCAACAGGTTTTGCTTCTTGTTCAATCTTGCCAGTCTTAGAGTTAGCGTGCAAAGCGTAAAGTGCAAGCAAAAGCATATTCTCGCCCAGAATCAGCACTGCTTCCCTGGCTATAATCCCATCAGATGTTCTTCTAGGGTAGTCCTCAGTTTGAGGAATTCCTGCCTACTCTCCTTCCGAATCTTTTAGCAGCTATAAGCACTGTATGTCCTCACTCAAGATGGCCGCCAAAGAAGCAAGAACTGAAAGTAATGTGTTGTGGCAGGCTTTTCTCCAGTGCTTTGTCACTTACTGAGATCAGTTTCTCTGTTAGGCCAGCGGAGGTGTCTCCCGGGTGGACTTGCAATAGAGTTTCCCAGCATGCACCCCATGATATGATATATTTTATTTATATCGCGCCCATACACAGGTGATTCAGAGCGCGAATAATCTAGAAAAGGGTTCAGGGAGAGCTATTGACTGCTGACACGTGGATCACCAGAACTCTCTCTATGCTCATGCGCTCCCCAAAGGACTGCAAAGGGGATGAGATGGAAGTCTGGTGGTCTGTTTTCCATCCAGGCCCCAAAACGCTCTGCAGAATTTCCTCCGGATGCGGTCACTGCTGACTACGTCATTCCTGGGGAGAACAATTGTACACTGCAGTGTATCACTCCATCTGGTCTTATACATTACCTTCTGCGTCTGGGGTTTTGATGTGACCAGGCCTTGCTGGCCTTTCAATGCCTTTTTCACAACGCAAACAGGGGCCTAATTTCGAGAGCCCAAAATGAATGGTGCCAACGCATGCATTATCCGTCTGCGTCCCCTAAAATTCACATCTTATTATGGTGCCCAAGGCATCATAATTCTATACAATTCATTAAAAGAACAACCCCTGTTCCCCCCTTTATCCTTTCCCGCAGCTCACCTCACAGGCTCTTCAGCCCTTGCCCCATCCCAGAACCAGAGACGTTGCTGTGGGGGGGAGGGGTGCTGGAGTGGCTTTAGCTCCTTGTTTCTGGTTGTAACCCTGGATAGAAGCTCAGGGGCTACACCCAAAAGGCTAGCTAGCCCCGAGTCAGTGTAGTCCCCACATTAGCGTAGCCCAGGATATTTTGCAGACCTAGGAACACCGCTGCCCAGAACCCAGCCAAGAACGCTGCTCTTATCACTCTAACCATTTGTGTTCTAAAAGAGCACCGAAGATAACAAACGTTTTTAATTTCTTTAACCACCCAAGAGACGCAGGGCATGGGGAACCACTCACAACTTTGCCTGCAAAGGCGGGGTCATTCTCTTGAATGTTCTAAACTTCAGAGTTTATAGAACAGAGAGATCTTTGGATCTCACAGACTCCTTCCCCGCCTCAAATTTGCAGCTTAAAAACATGGGGTGTCAAGCAGTTTGTCTCGCTTGTGCCGCGTACCTGGTGCTTCATGGATATCCACGATGACGGCTCTGATGATGATGGAGGAACCAATAGGAAGCCAGAATAAGTCTGCTCAGGAATGTTGTAAGAGAAGGAGCAGGTGTTAGGCAGTGGGCACTGGAGAGAGAAAGGGTGGCAGCAGGAGGAGGAAACACCCTGGGCACAGGAGAAAGGCAGGTGGCCAGAACAACCTAATGGAAGCAGGTAAGGGGGAGAGTTTGTGCCGAGTCAAAGACAATGCGCAGGGAAAAAATACAAGGAAAAGTAATGGCAAAGCAGCTAGCAAGAAAACAGCCTACCTAGAGCAGTAAGGTGCACTGAGGGAGGGTAGAAAGCCCCTTAAATAGTAGTGGACAAGGCAACAGGAAGCCGTGGCCGATTTCTGGCGTCTCTGTTGTCATGAAGACACAAAGCATGGACCATTCATGAGCAGCACACCCGTGGCGTGCCATTCAGTTTCCGGAAGATGGTGGCATTCGTACTGTATTGCTATGGAGGAGCGCCAATGGTCTTTCCCATGCAGTGGCGCAAGAACAAGGCCAAAGGGAACTTACTTCTGTGTCGGGTCTAACCGCTAGATAAGGCAGCTTGAGTGGCACCTGCTTGTTGGTCTTGACTGTGATGCTATCGCTATTTGTCTATTACAAAATCATACCCGAGAAACTGGTAAAGTTACCTGGTGGAGTGCATAGCTAGGGCAAAGTACTCCAGAGGCCATGTGTGCTCAAGGTCAGCAATGCATCTTGGGCTGAGAAATTGGAGAAGACTAACATCAGCGCAGTCCCAAATATCACATTCTCTCTGGTGATTACTGCGGAAAAATAAGGTAAGTGGTTTGTGCACCTTATTGATATCGCTATTTGGTTGTTACTAAATCGTTCCAGAAAAAATTGATGGAATTTCCTCCTTTAAGGTCGATCATCCATAGAGATAAACAAATAGGAGTCCTTACATTTTCCAACGTTAGCTGCCAATGCTTAATCAAATCACGGCTCGCGCTGGGTTGAAAACTGTTTAGCATTCTTGCTACAAGAGAGCTCTGAAAAGGTTCATTGTTCGTATGCTCACGAGACACACTCTTCCAACACATTTTATTTGTTTTTATTCAGATTTTAAAACATCAATCATCACCAAACGTGTTTTGAGAACAACCTCCCACTGCCTGTAGCACCAGTGTCCCGAGGAAAGTTCGGAGGCCTTTGCTCAAACTGTGTCAACCAGAAATTGGTCTCTGTATGACCCCCGAACTGGAAACACGCAATAGCGTGGACAGATGTAATGTGCTGTTATCCTTTGCAGCACATCTAATCACTTTCTGTTGCTAACCCGACTTTTTCAGAATCTTGTGTTGTGCAAAAACATATTTTTTGTTGTTGTTTTAATGCTCAACTTGGCTTAGAATTAAATTTGTATTAACAGTATTTCAATTTGTGAGTTTAATCATGAATGGCTGAGTGATTCACATCTTAGTAAATGTGGAGATCTCCTCTGCTGCGCTATACTCCGCTAAATAGAATATGGAAGAAGTATTCTAACAATTTGAATGTCATAAAGCAGTGAGAACATTTATTGGCAGAGATGTTAAAGGCATGGTCCAGTAAAACTTTTTATTGTCCCTACGGGTCGGCCATGTTTTTTTAAGCCTAAGTGGCTCGATTTTAGAAAACTTTCCTATGGACCTTACCCGAGTTTTCGTCCATTAAACGCACGCAAAAACAAGCACCAGGGAGCCGCCATTTTCTGATAATCCTATCTTTTCCCCGATCGCCCTGGCTGACCTGCTTTTGCGGCACTAAATCAATTCCCCCACCCCTAAGCCTGACATTATCAAAACATTCATTTTCCCGCCTCTCCCCGTGACGTTACTGTGCTGCGTAGGCAAACGCGCCCAGTCGTCTTCTGCGCGACTCCACACAGAACCCAGAAACCAACACAGATCAACTCACAACAAAGCGCGCCACAATTCGGAATATGAAACTGTACTTTAAAATGAAACAGCAACACGGTACATTTGCTAAAGTACATTTATTTGACATTAAATGTTTAGAGAATATTCAGCAATTGCCATATGAACTCTGGAAGCCATTTATTTTCTTTTATCTGTATCCGCAATAACTGTTCCGTTTCATCTTGAGTCACGCGCTGTTCCTTTATGGTACACAAGGTGTTCATTTTCGTAAAAAGAATCACTTTGGAAGCACGGTGAACCGCAAGGCTGTTCCATCAACTAGGCACTAGTCCAGCCTAAAGGTTGTTATGTTGCTTCTAGCCACTAGTACAGCGTAAGGGCATGTGGGCCCTTGGCGATCGTCCCATAACATGGTGATTGTGCTGAAGTTGTTGACACGAAGCTGCAGGTGTCTGCTGAAGAATCCATCCGCCGGTGTCTCAAACAGATGGCAGTGGCAGAATGGGATCAAATACCTGTTATGAAAACAAAAAAATGATAATTAGTCTCGCTAGCCGAACTTCATTAATATTACTCATTTTATTTATTACGGCCGATCAGAAACTATTTGCTTGCAAGGATAGTTCAATGGAGTATGTTCGTCTCTAAAAGCAATGCGAAAAGTAACGAGATAAATCGAAGCCAACACACAATGATAAACGACAGTTAGTCTACATGCGTGAGGAATGATATGATATATGATATGGCATTTGTAACGCGCCTATACTCAAGTGTTTCTAGGTGTGACGAGGCAGGTGGGGAACAAGGGCAGACAGACAACGATCCTACTAGGCCAGGTGTCTTTCTGATCGCGCATGGGGAAGGGCTGTACATGGTTAGTTGAATACAAATTAAATAATAGGGCCAGCTGGTGGCAAGTGCAAGGTAAATGCCGGGAGAAGGGGCTGAAGGATACAGAGACAGTCCCGTAGTGCAGGTAGGCAGTGCAGGGAAAAGTGGCTGGGCCAAGGACCGAGATCGGTGAGACCAGTGGACCTGCATGCCCATGTGCCCACTACGAACAGTTTTACTTGCTTTTCCTAGCTCTTCATTCATTCATTTATTCATGCATCCATTCATTAAATCTTCATTCCGGTATAAAAGTGTGTAAAGATTTACTTACATTATATTTGAAATTTCCATTGTGTCTCTTCGTAATGCAGTCTGTAAAACGGACCGTGCTCTTGACAACGATTTTTCATATACTGACCTAAAATGAAACTCGGTCTAGTTTCTGAATTTTCTGCCTTATCGTCTCTTACGTTATTGCGCACTCCCTTCAAATGTAGTTCTTTCAGCATGGTCCCTGTCTCAAGGTCAAAAAACAATAGACCCTTATACTTCCAGTGCGACTTGTGGGCCTCATCTGGGCGCTGTCCTTCGCATTCTTTATTTGCAACATCACGTCGTATAGGCATCTGTGAGAACTTGAAGTTTAGAATCCGTCTATGTAGTGCGCCTCAATATGCAAATGCAAACTGGCTTCTCTCCCAAATGCCACGGCCCGCTTGGCTGGCGCGTTCCAAGTGCCCCAATTTTGTCCCCGTTGTCTGCGAGCTTTGCAGCCCAAATTGAGACATTTAATTTTTGGCGAAAGGTCAGGGAAAGTATAAAGTACCACAGTAGTTGAGTTAAAAGTGAGATTTATTGTTTGTTTGTTTGTTTTATTATTTGCAATACGCAAGCCTCCCCTCAGTTAACAGTGCGCAGCATTTACATTTACATGAGATGAGACATGAGAAAAATATATACATACACATATGTGAGGTGAATAGAGAGAATTCAAAGATGACACCCAGCTTGTTCGCCACCCATGATGGTGAAGGTAGGGGTTAGGTTTACAGGTACACTGTACAATAACATTTATTTACAAAAAGACAATCGTATTGCAATTATTTAAACTGGGATTTGTACTTAACCATCAGCGGTGCTTCGGGTGGGCATGGCACAGTCGCAATGTTCGGTGGCAATGGATCACTGCTCTGCACAGAAACGTCCAAAATTCCATATCTGTGCTTCTCTAACACAGCAACAATAAGGCCTTTCACAAAGTCGAACTGCATTACATCATAGACTGGTTTGATCACCCATTGCTTACTTCGTTTTGAAAACACCTTAGTGTAGCGAGGCATCCTTACTTTACCCCTAGTCCTAGATTGTTCACATCCGACATTGCTGTTATGGGCCAAGACCGCTAGTAGAGTGCGATGTTTCATGCCCGAAAGCTAAAATGCAAGCGCTTTGGCCTGTACTTTAGGCACATATTGTGGAACACATCCAAATCTCCTGTGTGACAGAATTCTGTCAGTCCTCTCAAATCTCTTGATAGAGTTTTGTCGAAAACAATCTTCTCAATGGCTTTGTGTGTCGGTGAAGATGGAATCAACCACTTCTTCTTCCGTGCCTCCTCTGGGGACAAAGGGCCATGTTCACATTGGTGGAAATGTTCATTTGCTGTCCAGAAGTGAACGTTGGTACAGTGGTGCATCAGTGACCGCCATTTTTCAAGTAGTATTTCCACTGACCCCTCACAAGTTTTTGAGCTCCACCAAAGATGGTGGGTGATAGAATGCGACCATTGCAAAATACTTTCAAAACCTTTTTTTTCCCTGCAGCCGAGATTTTCTTATTGATTGATTTAGCAAGATGCCATACGTCAAATTGATGTTTAATATGTGGGAACTGCTCTCTCATTGTCTTGGCAATTGTAACGTGTCTATCCGTGGCTATGAGGTCGATGTGCATTCCCCTCGATTGTAGATATTCCACTGATTTTACAAAACCTAGTTTCTCCATGGCCACTGAGGATGTACATTGTGTTACCTGCACGACCACCGAACTCACAATTTTCTTACTATCCATGTCCTGAAAGTGGTAGGTGCAGTACTTAGCAGAAAATCCAGGGCTGTCGCACTGTCCATCGCCGGCTAGCCTGAATCGTTTGCCTTCGAATGTACTTGCTAGAGACAATTGTTCAATTTTCCAAGCATCACTAATGGCCAGAAACAGATAATCACGTTGGTATATGTAGTAGAGCGCTTTAGAAATGAAATGGAGTCCCACAAACTGAAAGAAAGCCTCTAACTGGAGCCACTAAAAAGTGATGCAGCTGCATACAGTAGATTGCCTGCTGGCAGTTTCCCCAGCATCGGTTGTGCAGATCATGAGAACCTATGATTTAATCTACCGGCGGCATTTATTTTGACGTTACTGCCTTTTATTTGACGAGTCACATTAATCAATGGCTTCCCACATACTTTCTCTCTAATGGAATGCACACATTTCAACATACTTATAATTTCCATCAAACAACTGTCGAATACAATGTATTTGCTCTCTTTCATTAGACTGTCATCCTGCGTCAACGTTGTTTCGGCCTTTGACGTTGTGGAGATTTCAACACATTGGAAAGTAATATCCCTGATATCAAGTTCTGATGCGTCTATGGATGCTGCGGCTGGTTCATTCTCTGTCATTTCAACATCTATTACTTCAACATTGATGGGAGAACACAACAATGTCGACAGGTTTTTTGGTGGCAAATTTTTGGCGGGTGTAGATTGTGTAAATTGATCTGCAACTACTTCAGAGCTATCTTCAATACATTCAATAACATCTTCTTGTGGTGGTGCGGTCGCACTGTAGCTATGGTCCAATGCAACTTTGCTGTAGTCTCCAAACACAGTTAATTCATGTTCTGGCCATTGGACATGAGCATCTCGAGCCTGAACACGCCTCACCTCAATTAATAGTTCCTCCATAGTGTACACTGTCTGGCAAGCCACATCTCTCATTCGCTTCACTGTCTGTGTGTGTATAGTTCTGACACCCACGGGTAACTGGAGGAGAGATTGGAAAAGGGATGTTCAGTTTAAACACAAGATGGAGTGTAGTAGAATTGACTGGAAAAAAATATAAAATAGTCCCCAGCACAAACATTTTTTTAAAGTTATGAACTGTTTGTAACTAACCTTTTTTTGTTTTTTTTTCTTTGCAACTTTTTTGACTCGACCTTCAACATCTGCACGCTGTAGCTCAGATTCGTTTCCGCATGTCCTCCCTTCCTCTTGCGCTGCAACGACTATATTTTCTGTATCCGCATAGACATCACAGAATGAGGCTCCATTGTCTCCCTGAAACATAGTACTTTCATTAGTATGTATCAAAATATTGTTAGCATAAAACACACGTGAGGACGAACACACAGGTACATCTCAATAGCCAAACACGATTTAAACATTGTGTGCAACAATCAAACGACAACTATTCGACCTGTGATGATCTATTTCGATGGAACTGTCAGTATCCATACCTCTGGCTCTGCATGGACTGCCATGAATGGTTGTATTGGAGAGGAGGCATCCGCATCTCCCTGAAACACAGTACTTGCATTAGTATGCTTTTCAATATTGGAAACACAACACACACTTGGGGTCGACAGCACAGGTACATATAAAGAGATAACCACAAATGATGCATTGTCCAAAAGAATCAAGGAAAATCTAAATATGATCACATTTCATCGACTTTTTTCAACAAATTATTTACACCTGCATCATCTAAATGAGATGTTGTGATTGTGGTGGAAGCTCCGTCGTCTCCCTGAAACACAGTACTTGGATTAGTATGGTTTTCAATATTGGAAACATAACACACACTTGGGGTCGAACGCACAGGTACATATAAAGAGATAACCACAAATGATGCATTGTCCAAAAGAATCAAGGAAAATCTAAACATGATCACATTTCATCGACTTTTTTCAACAAATTATTTACACCTGCATCATCTAAATTGGATGTTGTGATTGTAGTGGAAGCTTCGTAGTCTCCCTGAAACACAGCACTTGCGTTAATAGGGAAGAAAGTATAGCAAATGGAATCACGTTATATGATCACGCATGATGGAGCTGTCATTATCCATACCTTGTGCTGCTGAAGAATATCTATGGATGTTGCAAATGTAGTGCACGCTTCCGAAAGCTGTTGCGCCGATTCATATACGCATGGTCCCGCTTCCACTTCCCCTGGAATTACTTGAATGTCAGGCTCTGCATCAAGTGCTGGGGTTGACGCTCCATCAACTACCTGAAACATAGTACTTGCATTAGTGAGGATTACAATAGTGAAAACATAACACACACCTGGGGTCGACAGCACAGGTACATATCAACGGCTAACCACGAATGAAACATTGTGTAGAACAATCAAACGACAAGAATTCCAGCTCTGATGATGACGCTCGATGGAGCTGTCAGTATCCATACCTCCTGCTGTTGAAGAACATCTAGAAATGTTGTAGATGTGGTGGACGCTTCAGCATCTCCCTGAAAGGCAGTACTTGCATTAGTATGGATAACACTAATTATAACCGAAAACAAACACCAGCGGACGATAACTAAGGTGTATATCAATTGGAAAGCACTAACGAAACATTCAGTAAAATGATTACACGATAAAATAAAAATATAACTTGACATTCATAAAACAGGTCTGTAGCGGATTAGCCTAGTAAGATTAACTGATACGCGCTAGAAGTGGTTGATAACTGCGACCACGTCAAGGATGTAGAATGTTCTTGCTTCAGATTCAAGGGATAGTCAAGAAGTTGTAAAGGTAAATTAATGATTGATAATGAAATAGCCATGTAAGGCGACAGAATACTTGTAAAATGCTCAATACAGCACAGTTCCCTGTTCCCATATATATACATTGCGTTTGTGGGTTATGAAATCGAAAAAGAATATATTGGTAAATGTCATTATTCAAAAAACTATACAATCATATCAACATCGAAATTATTACAAGGGATAGAACACCTACAATATCAATTAATCCGTTCGGATACCTACACACTACCGCAAGGCCTAAAGCTAAATCCGGACACTTGACTCACCGGTGGCGGAATGTGGACGAATAGAGTGGGAATAGCGTTTTCGAGCAATTTCCGTGTCGTTCGCCGTTTATTCTTCTTTGTTACCCAAGATGTTGTGTACATGTCCAAGGAAAAGTGCCAGCTGCAGATGCGGTATCGATCACCCCTCTTGTCCTGTAAGACTTGTTGGACTCAACTTTCCAGCTCATCCAGTGGATATCCGCAATGTCTGACCCATTCTCTTATTCGATCAACAGTTTTCGGGAATACATGCATTGTAGTGCCTTCAGATTTCGCATGGGTCTTCGAAGGGCAACAGCTAATCGAACAGGCAGGCATTGTTGATAAATCTGAAAAGTAAATATCAACATTATTATACAATCTTCAAGAATAAAGATTTGATACAAAAGTAAATGAATCATACAATGAAAAATACAAGGTTTGTTTTGGTCGCAGGAACTATACCAGTTCATTATGTGCGGTTTAGTATTTGCATAAGTTGCAGAAATGTATTAATGATGTGACTAAAAACTGAACATGTGACTCATCCCTTGGATGTTCTGTATTGCACGAGAAGGAAACATGCTTACATCATAGACTGGACCCCCGAAGGATGCAATTCAATGACAATTGACACAGATGAAAATAAATAGATCTATTGTTAGCATAGCAATGGAAATTCAAGTCAATAGCAATGAGACCAATGAACATAGCACTATTGGGTACTCTACTCGCAAATAGATAGAAATTTAAAAATCTGCGAAATATGACCAGGATACATGGCCTTACCTTGACCAACAAACAGTTGGATTCAGCAAGCAGAGCAGTATGTTGCGGGAGAAAAGGTGGATGGCCACAGGTGGCGCACTGATGGGTATGCTCGAAACGGTCACAGAAGTTCACGGATAGCACGACGACGAGCAGATTAGCAAAGATCTCAGTGGTTCCCAGGTAGCACGTTCAGGAGTTGACTTGCAAAGCACAAAGATGTTCTCATGAGACATATCGAGTGGTTTTTAAAGTATTAGAAACTGGGGTGTGTTTGTGAATGAATGACGTATGTATGTCGTGGTATTAGGGGGACGGCCTGCTTCAAGGCGAGGCCTGGCTGGAGACACGGGGTCTGAGGAGGCCATGTGACCGATGGCCCCTTGGCGTGGGACACCTTTTGAAGTGTACATGTAGTTTGGCACCTTGGCCTTTCGCGCCCCTGACAGCCCCCCATGCCAGCGCGCATCCACCGGCGCGAACCGCCTTTATATCAATATATAGTATATCGCCTTTATTTCAATGATAGTATATCGTTGCTTATCAATAACAAATGCCACATACCGGAGATTCTTGTGAGCACAGACCCACACTTCAACCGGTGTATTATAGTGGTCAAGACCCTAAGGCCTGTATAATCCAATGGTAATTGTTAGTATAGATATATGTGTGACTTTTATAGAGACATAACCTACTGAAAGACTTTGAACAAGTGTTATTTAGTGCATGCATTATCGAGAATATGTTATGTTAGCTTAGATAGATAGTGACCACCCTGCTTCACAGCGACCAGACCTTCACCCATTCGGAGCACAGATGTCTGACATCCATCCTTGAATGGAGACACACTTGATTCATTTAAAAAATCGAAACAAACGTTGTTAAAATATATGTGGTGTTTTATTTTGTATCTTATTTTCATGACACAAAAATACAAGACTTTAAAGATTATACAGGTCAGGTTGCAGCACAGCGAGAGAAAATCCCCTGTACTGACTGTTGTCACTCGGGAACGTTTCTCTAATGGCACGAACGGCCAAGGCGGGTATCACTCTCCGAACGCGGTGTCCAAGCCTCCCGTGGAGCCACCATGTAAAGGAACGATAGGCCACCAGCCTGTACCACCTGTGAAAAGGAATGAAACAAACTGTTTTTAAATGACCAAGATAAGTTTAATAAACGTTTGTTGTCAATGACAATTATTGTAACTAATGGCATTCTGCACTGACAAATGCTATCTAGACAATGCACACTATTGAACGACTTACATGCGTTACAATGATATGTAGATGTAATTTTGAATACAGTAGAAGATCATGAAATAGGAGTGGCATGACAAGCAGAGTATACTTACTCGTTACTCGGATTACGAGGACGAACAGTTGCGCGAAGTTCATGCATAAGCACCATCATTATTCTCAACACGGCCCGTGTGAGGCAGGCTGCCCTGAAGTCTGGCAGCTCGGTGATGCATTGCGGTCGTGGCTCCCCTTCCGAAATGTTTTCTCGGCAGCAGCAGTTCTCGTCCTCAGTTGGCATTAGCTCGCAACAATTGCATGTGCACCAGGTGGAGACGCCGTCCATTCGACTAGGCCCAGGCTCTTCATCTGTTGATTCGTCCTGCCAACTGCCGTCCGAATCCCCATCGTTTTCGCGTGCTTCCCTTTCCAGTAGTTCCTCCTCGGTATACTCGGGCTCGTACATGTAGGGCATTATTTTAGCCATTGTGTGTTAAACAAACTAAAATAATTTATAGCGGTGGTACTGGTATCTGTTCACACGGGCTACAAGCGGCGAAGGTAGCTGACCAGAGCACTGAAACGAGTCACAGAATACTCAAAGTAACACAGAGAGAGGAATGGAATCGAAAATCTGCTGCTGCGTGTTGTGAAACGGTCTGTTTATACTTATTGAGCAAAGAGGCATCCTGCCATTTCCATGGCGACACGTCATTAGCTGAAGTGCAGCGAATGTTGACACGAGACGTGCTTTGGCGTTGGGAAATGGGCGGTACGAGTCTGCTGATGACAGGCTCAGGGGCGGGGGAATTGATTTAGTGCCGCAAAAGCAGGTCAGCCAGGGCGATTGGGGAAAAGATAGGATTATCAGAAAATGGCGGCTCCCTGGTGCTTGTTTTCATGTGCGTTTAATGGACGAAAACTCGGGTAAGGTCCATAGGAAAGTTTTCTAAAATCGAGCCACTTAGGCTTAAAAAAACATGGCCGACCCGTAGGGACAATACATTTTTTTACTAGACCATGCCTTTAAACCACACATTTGTTTTGTTTTTAGTTTGTTGGTAATACTGTTAATTTCCACTTCATACATGAAAATATGTAATACCCGTATAAATTGCAAATACTCAACCAGTTTAGAGAAACAAATGTTGCCTATACAAATGAATCCAAAAGCGAATATACCATAGAATAATTGCTCCTATACAAATGAACCCAAAAAAACAATTACGCCAATTTTTCCAATACAAATGAACTCAAAATGTGAAAGTGCCTAGAATTATAAATGATCCCCAGATGTGAAAGTGCCTGTGCTGACACGTGTTTCGACCCATAAAGGGTCCTCGTCAGGGCACACGTTAGCAGTTCAATTCTTATATTTGGCAAATAAGTAATACAAAAATGCCACTAGAATGTGCTGAGCGTCTGCTCGTCATACAATTCTTTTATGCTTCTGAAATGGTTGAATCAAATTACACAATGTTGGGGGTTAGGGAAGGGGATAAAGAACAGAGGGAAGAAAACATATTAGTATGTTTGCGTGGTCTTGAAATGGCTATCACTCAGTTAAACTTACATGTAAAATTGTGTGCCCCACCAGGATCCAATGGAGCTCTCTCCTGGCCTCACTGATATGTGCCATCCTTTTGAGACCCTTCACAGCTCTGACTGCTCCATTCCGAATGATCTGCAGTGATTTTACATTAGGACTAAAGCAACGGAAAATAGACCAAATTGTTTGAAGAAAGATAAGGCCTAATCTGCTTGATTAGCTTTGTCATATATGCACAAGTAGATCTAAGGTGTGCAACATACTTCTTCATAGATAAATTGGATTCCAAAAGATCTCCCAGTGTCTTGACCGATGATACCACCGGGATATTGCAGCCAGAAATTACAGATTGGTTATACCTTTCCTTGAGTTTCTTCAGTCACTGAGCGGTCCCAACTATGAGCAGTTCTGTTTTGCTGTCATGTAAGGCCAAGGAGTTGACAGCCATCAAGGTCTGTACTAGCGAATAGACATGATTGATCGGCATGAGGTCAGTGTCACAATCCACAGTCAGTTCAAAAATCAGCTGGGTGTCATCCTTGTAGTTGTCCTATTTTACCCCTGCTGCGTCAAATACATCAAACAATGGGCAAGCATAAATATTAAAAAGACAAACATGATCCCTGCGGAAACCCACATGTCACGGAGACAGTTACATCTCATTGTCCTTTCGACCATTGTTCAAGGTTTGACGGAGGTGATGACTCCAGTTGAAGCTCGATACGGCCTTTCCACCCCCTTTATTCTCCAGCGCACGTTGCAGCCTAGTGTATGCTTTCTTTTCTAGTGCCTATAACTTCTGAAGCAATGAGTGCTTGTATTCTATGTTCTTACCAAAGTTGTCCTTCAGCTGAAGGTGATCAGTCTAGTCTAGCCTAGTCTAGCCATGGAGCAGCTCCTTTTATGTGACATCTTCATGCAATTTGGACCCATTGCTTATCCAGGTGTTTTTATTTATTTATGTATTGGTTATTTGTAAAGCACACGTTACAGCAATTCCTGTTTCAAGGCACATCAAGACAAGGGGCAGGGGAATATATACAAAAACGAAAACGTTCTTAAAAGGTCTTGAAACATTGGGAACCTGCAAGTGCTATAGCAAGATGGCTGGGGAGGTAGGGAAGTGCAGCAGAGGGGGAAGAAACAAACAAAACATTCTGACTAGGTCGTGAGACGATTTGTAACGTGCAAGTGCTTAACATGAAAAAAAGGGGAGAGGGGGAGAAAGGGAAGTGCAGGATGGGAAGCAGGGGGGGTGTGAGTGCAAGGAGGAGGGAACAGGTGAATGAGATAAAAGACAAAACAAAGCCAAAAACAAAGTGATCCTACTAGGCCTTGCAGAAATTTGGATGGAGCAAGTGCTGTCACAAAGATGCTGAGAAGGGGGAGGCAGGATTGCAGTTCGAAGAGAAAGAGGGGTGAAGGCAAAGACAAAACAAAGCAACACTCTTAAAAGTCTGCTCAAACATCTCAGGATGTGCAAATGCTAAAACAAGAATGCAGGGGGGAAGGAGGGAAAGGGATGCATCAAAACACAGGCAACTGATAGGCCAACAGCGCCAAGGGGAGGAAGACTACATTTAAAGGCATGTTATACAATAGCACAGAAAAACATGTAAAAGATCAACAGGAATGGCTAAGAAAGGAGGCCAGGCAGATTGGTAAGGGACGGGGGAGGGGGTATAGGTGGCAGGTAGCAACAACATGTTTTGCTGTGCATGTATATCATTATAAACCACAAATGGGGCCATAATCTTAAAACTGAACGCAAATGCAAAATGCACAGAGAATGCACCTTTTTCTAATTTGCACTCAATGTACAAATGTGCAGGCCACTGTATTCTCAAAGGTGTGAGGTGCATTTCAGGGGGCCGGACAAAAATGCGCTGGTCAGCCCCCTTGTATACATTGGTGTCTGGAGCACATGTATGACTAGCTCCTGATAACCACATGGGTTCTGGGAGCACATTTCACTGGCCCTTAAAGGTCCAGTCTTTGTGCAACATAAGGAAAACATTGCATTGAATGTTTGGGGGATTGAAATGCAATTGTGACAGCCACGGTTTAAACCTTGGCTATCACACTTAAAGAGAAAAATGCACAATGGGATGAGAAATGAATGTCATGATTTGCGTAACCCCTTTCCCCCCTCCCCCTGCGCCTTTTCCCATCAAGTGAAGGGGAAGGTGCCTCATTTCGGCCTGTTTAAAAGCGCCTCCCATTTTTGGATTCGGGATGTGCTTTTAAATGTGCAGAACCGCCACCTGATTTGTGCAAATGTGCAAAGGGGCGGAAAAAGGGCATCGGAAAGGGTGCATCTAAGATGCGCCCATTTAGATGCACATTATGCATTGAACTGCTCCTTTTTTTGGCTCTAGTGTTAAGATGTGATAGCGCATCATAGAACTTGCACCCAAAAACCCTGATTCATGGAACTGTGCAAAGTGTATTTTTGCAGTGCAAAGTCATTTTTCAGCAGTGCAAAGTCACTTTGAGCCGTGCAATAAATTCCATGGATCGGGCCCTAAATCTTCAGAGAATTTCGCCCAAAGTGTTTAGTGTCCATTTGCGTGCATGTTTTTTCAGACTCCGTTTCAAGAATTGGGTGATTTGGGAGGTGGGTGTAGACATGTTTTGTCCTTTGGCTGGAGGCCTTGGGGAGTCTGCTCCAGGTGGCAGATCCCCTGTGCTGCAACGATCACTGATCTATTGATCTTTTAGAGCAGGACAGGACTTGGAGCAGGGACTGGAGTTGCAGTACAGGCAGCTTCTGGGGCAGCAGAGATGGATTCCAGGCTTCATATAGCGCAGTAAACATCCGTAGATACCTTTGTGAGGATGTCTCGTTTGAAGGTGAAGAGTTTTTCGAATGGGTGGTCTGCACTGTCATTATAGAGGTGATGCTGTTGGCTCTTACGCTTGGTTTGGGGGTTACTACGGATTCATAATTTTAAAAGTTCGAAGTACATTTCACTTGTCTTCTCAGTTGTAAAGTTAAGCAGCTATTGGTTGAATGCACTTATCTGCTTTTAGTAATATAATTGATCCGTATGTTATGGCTGTCCATATCACCCATGTATATTACCACACATTGCCAATTGGTGCTGGACTTCTCCTGACATGAAGTTGGCGGAGGAGGAAGGGGATTTCTACTGAACTCAAATTGTCCATGCAAGGTTCAAGCATCATGGGCACAGTGCCACCCCGTTGGACCAGGAAAAGTATCTGGGTATCGTTTTTGCAATCAAACTCTCACCACAGCCACAAATTGACTTGCTAGCCCAAAAGCGGCCTTTCCAGCTCCCCATCCTTCAGAGACTTGTGCCCTAATTGGAAATGATACAGAAATTGAAGGTGACGCGATACCTTGTCCTTTCCCGCCTACACTATTGCAATAGTCCCTTCATAGGACAAAATAAAAAACAACTAAACCAAAAGAAACATATAAAAAAAAGAAGCCTGACTCCTTTTGGAAATAATCTGGTCGAATCCATTTTTGCCATTCTGTGTGCCTCTTTATTTTCCACAACATGCACGGGGCGACAAAAGAAGACCACAGAAGTCTGAGTTGCGCAAATCAGCCTAGAATTTATTACCCACAAGCCCTGGCAAAGTCTGACATTTAGGAACAAAAACAGAATGTTCAGACATTTGCCAGCTGGAAACCACAGAAAAATGCCGCCACCAACACATGTCCTAACTTCCTGCGGTCCCACAGGTGTCCCGATGAAAACGGCACCTTACTATAAACCTAACCCCAACCCACCATCTGTACTTTTGTGGTGAAAAGGAGGTTACAAATTGCAATAAAATGTCATTCGACCAGATTGGTTTTCAGCCAAAGTGGGTGAATCCTTTATTTGGCACTCAAGCCCTGGTGTCATATCACACCAGGCGCCCCTTGCGTAACCACCTGTA
Organism: Ambystoma mexicanum; assembly: GCF_040938575.1. Taxonomy (NCBI): domain Eukaryota; kingdom Metazoa; phylum Chordata; class Amphibia; order Caudata; family Ambystomatidae; genus Ambystoma; species Ambystoma mexicanum. The sequence continues at coordinate 195,943,931 of NC_090938.1, forward strand.
CTACCACCCAAATCCATCTTAACATTGCTCCTGAATATCTGAACCATTGCATAAAAAAACATGTACCTACAAGACCCCTAAGCTCAACACAGGTTAGCTACATAACCACACCTAGGTGCAGAAGCCTAAAATATAGAGGCGGATCACTCGTAGTATTGGGTGCAAAGTTCTAGAACAATCTCCCCACAACCATGAAACCAGAATATACCCTAAAGAGTTTTGAAAGGAAAGTGGAAATCTGGCTCCATACATGACCAAATAGCCGCCTCCCTACCAATAACTCCTATACTAGACTCTGCTGCACCTATACCTCGTGGCTCGCACTTCTGCCCATCCATGCGCATTAAGCTAGTTCCTGCTACCCTCGAGGTTACCTGATTCGTTCCTACAGCCACTTGTTTTATCTCTGTTGTAATATAAATAACTGGCAAGAGCAAGAATATCTGTGACCAATGGCGTCCTATCAAAAGCAGGAAAGGCACTATTTATTAACCCCGCAGGCATCAAGACATTGGTTACAGCAATTTCATTACATACATTAGACATGTAATGTGGTCAAACATTAGACATTCAACAGTGGTGAGGCCGCGAGGTAAGGAAGCAGTTAAGGATTATTATCCTTGGAGGTGCAGCCATCAGTAGTAGTGCGTCAGTATTAGGTTGTACGTCTTGCCTATACAACCCAACTGTAAACTTAATCCGCTGATCTTGACCAAGCAGACCGCCTAGGCCTGTAACCTCATCCAAGCTTCTTATTCCTTGTTTGTATACCACACCTTTTTATTGTACCCAATAGGTTTTTTTGCTTTTCCCATGAGCCTTGAAGGGGCACCCTAACAAGTTGGCACATTTTAAAACTCAAAAATAAATTAAAATAAAATAAGTTGATGGCCATCATTCATGGATGGGATTGCTTCGGGCCTGCCCCTACACATTCCTTCCTTCCCACAGGCGCTGCCAGCTGAAAATGTCAACATTTAAAGTGAGCAAAGGCTGTTCAAAATAGACCCCTTTTTTTGGCGGATTTTGTGAGGTTGGGGCCTCCATTGAGTCACCTTGAGAGCTGCCCTCATGCCTCGAGGTTCCCGGGGAACTCTTCTACCTAGTAAGGGGCCATCACTGACCACTTCCCCCTAGTGGACGGGAAAGAACACACACCTCTACCATCATTTGCCCTGCCAGTCTCCTGGACCGTTGAACAGAAGAGCCGCTCGGATTACCATAAATTACCGAATTAGAAATGTTCGAGGGAGAAATAAAACAAAAGTGAATTCAACGAAAATGACTTTCGGTTTTCACTCCCCCTGAACATTTCTGAGAAGCCACTTCCCCCACCCCCTTACTTAACTGTGGACGGCTCACCGCCTTGTGTGCCGCCATCGCCTGAACCTCTCTGCGACGCTGGTTCGCTTCTCTTCTGTGCTTTTCTAACTCTAACTTTTTTATATCCGGAAGCAGGAGACGCCCCTGCAACTCCCGATGCCTTTATAGTGAGCAAGGGTGCGAGGGAATCCCCGGCAATTCACACTCAACTTGTTTACTATAAAGGCACCGAATGTTACATTTATTCGAAATTTTGACTGTTTTTTTTTTGTTACAGTGAAATTCAAACAAATTTACCAGTAAATAATTTTTTTTCTCAAATAAATCTGTGGATACCGAGCCGCTCAGCCGGCAATTGGAAGCATCCAGGATTTTTTTGCTTGCCTGCCTAGTGTGACCTGTGCACTTTATCGTGCCCTTACTACCAGCTATGACCAAGGCAGGAGGTGAATTTTACGTAATTTGATGAATGCATCTTTTAAGCTATCCGAGACTGGGAGGCGAGGTGATATGGGTATTTACGTGTTCCAGCTTTTTGATTGGTGTTTTAGATTCCCGGCTCTTATTGCTCAGAACTCTTTGTGCCTCCTGCTGAGGCTGGGGCTCACATAGCTCAATCAGAGGGCCATGCCCGCCTCACCACCTTCTCCACAGTGGAGATGTGTCGCGAGAGTACAGCTCCGGCCTCACTCGCTTGCACGCCACCACTGCGGCTCCTGGAGCCCACCTGGCTCTTGTTCATGTCAACACTGCTTGCCTTCAAAGCAACATGTCAATCCATTCCAAGTGACAGCTGTGGCAGGAGGGAAAAAGTTGAGAAACTTATACATGTGTTATTGTCTGTGGCTTCATTGACACTCCGGATTGATGGAGCCGTACAAAGGATGATAAATAGACTTGAAGGAATAGGCCAGAATGATGGCCTTTCTCTCATGCCCAGCAGCCAGTTGGCGCAGAAGTGTGGGGATTGCAAAAGCACCCAGTTAAGTTTATTTATGTATTTCATTTGATATAGCGCTTAAACCCACGGGTATCACGGCGCATGTACATAGTATGTTTATGTTTATTTATTTATAACGCGCACCGTCCGGCCCGGGGGCATCAGGGCGCAACTTGAGGCGAGGTATACATACATGTCTTAAATACATACAAGTTATATACATGAATGATAATAGTCATGAATAGAAATCAGGCAGAAATATACCTAAATTGTGAAGCATAGCAGTTAACGAGGTGAGGCATGGCGACCTGAAAAGTAGTGTGTGCCTAGATCGCATAGAAAAGTGGAAGGGAGAGTAGTACAGATAGTAACCCAGAGGTAGGTAGATCGATGTATGTGCCATGTTTAGGAGATAGAACAGCGCAGATGGCGGCAACCGGGTGACAGGCTGTGGCTAGCAGTTACAGGTGAAGGGAAACCTCAATTCTGATCGAAAAGCCAAGATTTGGTTTTCAACTTGAAGGCGTTAAATGAGTCTTCAGATCTGATGGTAACCGGGAGGGAGTTCCACAGCTTGGAAGCGAGGACTGGGAAACTCATGCCACCTGCTTTTTGGAGTTTGTACCTTGGGATCGTTAGGCTGTGGGTCTGTGCCGTTCTTTGCGTTCGGGTGGTGGAATGGAGGGAGAGCCTGTTGCAGAGGTAGTGAGGAGCCTTGTTGGTGAGGTATTTGTGCATGAGGGCAAGAGTTTTCAGTGCAATTCTCTGCATGACCGGAAACCCGTGTAGGTTAGTTCTGGAATCGGAGATGTGATGGTTCCTGGGGATGTTTAGAGCTGCCCTAATGGCGTTGTTCTGGGTGATTTGCAGTTTGTTCAGATTCCCTTGGGTAGTCCCTAGGTAGAGGGTACTACAACAGTCGATTTTAGACATAATAAGTGTTCTGGCTAGGGTGACGCTGTTCATGGTAGTCAGAAACGGTCTACAAGCTGCAATAAGTTTACAAGTGTAGGCCGAGGCTGACTGCATTAGTTTTCCGAGACAAGGATAGAGTGGCGTCGAGGTAAAAGCCTAATGTTTTTGTGTCTTTGGAGACTTTGATGGTATAACCATCTATGGTAAATGATTGGTAGGCGGGAACTAGTTTGCTAAGATGCTGTGAGGAACCCAAGATGAGGAGCTCAGTCTTGTCATTGTTGAGGCATAGTTCGTGTTGGGCCATCCATGCCTGGAGGACCAGGTAAACGTCGTTCAAGGCCTTGGTGTTGGCTAAATAGTCACCAGTGATGGGAATGAGTGTCGTCAGCATAGTTGGTGTACGAGACACCCAGATAATCAAGAACATCAAAGAGTGGTTTAGTGAAAATATTATAGAGAGTGGGTGACACTCAGGAGCCTTGGGGAATGCCACAATGAATTGAGGCAGGGTCAGTGGCTGCAGAGGGTGAGAAGACCCTCATGGACCTGTTACTCAGAAAGGATTTAATCCATGCTGTAGCTGAGTCCGAGAAGTGGGCAGCAGGTTGAAGGTGCTGGCATAGGATTTGGTGATTGACCAAGTCAAAAGCTGCAGAGAGGTCAAGGAGAAGAAGCATTGCCAGTTTCCCATTGTCTTTTAAGATCTCGATTTGGGTTTTTAGATCTATCAAGGCTGTTTCAATCTCATGTCTAGGGCGGCATCCAGATTGTCGTAGACCAAGGGGATTATTAGATTCCAAGTAGTCTTGGATCTGTAGTTATGCCGCACGGTCTAGGATCTTGAGCAAGAACGGGACGGTGGTTATGGGTCTGAAGTTAGTGGGAATGCTAGGGTCTAAGGAGGGTTCTTTAAGCAGTGAGATTACCCATGCGTCCTTGAGGTTGTCGGGAACAGTGCCTGTTTTAAAGGAGGAGTTAATGAAAGCCGTAATGAAAGGGGCAAGGTCATGGGCAGATTCCTTAATGATGGGAGCAGGGCATGGATCGCCTTGACAGTTTGAAGGTTTGATTCTCTTGATGATGTCTTCTACATCAACAATAGTAAGTGGGGAAAAAGGCAAAAGGTTTAATATTGGCAGGATCTGAAGGGACGACCCTTACAGTGGTGGGTGGACAGTTATCCAGCTTCAGGCTGTCTTTTTTGTCTTTGATTTTAGCTTGTAGAGTAGTAATTTTATTCAGTCAGGCGGACTGGATGTTAGCACACCATTTACTGTCTTTAAAGCAAGTGTCAGGGGGGGGTGGCTGGGGATTCGAGTTCTTTTAAAATCTTAAAGAGTTCTTTTGTGTTTGAGTCCGCTTGCAGCATGTGGATGTTAAAGGATTCCTTTTTAGCAGAGATAATGGCATCTTTGTAAGAGAGGGATGCAAGGATAAAACCGTATTTATGCTCATCAGAGGGATAGCTTTTCCAGTGATTTTCGGCACAACGTTTGGCTTTGCAGAGCACTCATAATTGAGGTGTAAACCAAGAGTTGAGATGTGCACGAGGTTTATACTTCCTGAGTTTGATAGGGCGATGCAGTTTATAGCAGTGAGCATACTATGATTGTAGGTGTCTGCTAAGGATGTAGGGTCGCTGCAGGAGAGTGTAGCAGCTTTGAGGGAAGGGAGAAGTAGTGGGAGAAGTTTCTCCTTTGTTATGTCCCTTTTATTTCTAGTGGGGAGGGCTGGAGCTATCAAGGTTCGGGCACGCGGGGCTGCTTCCATATTGAAGATGGTCTTCAGGTATATAAAGTGGTCGGACCATAAACAGGGGGTATTGGAGAGGACCTTGATATTGTAGTTGGAACCGGCTAGACAGTCAAGGGTCCTGCCTTTGGTGTGGGTATGTCCTTGAATGTGCATGGTAAAGCCGAAGTCAGTTAGAGTGTTCTCCAGGTCAGATGCAGTGGAGACTTTGGGGTCGCCAAGTCCCAGATTAAGGTCACCTAGGATGAAAATTTGTGAATTGGTTTTAGTTTTGTCGAGGAGAAGGGTGGAAATGTAATCATCAAAGGAGTGTGCAGGACCCGGAGGTCTGTAGATAAGGTGGAGTATAGCGGTTTGGTTAGGTGTTAGTGGTAATTTGACTGAGAGTCGTTCAGATGACTCGAGTTTGGGATTGGGCGCCACTCTTAGACCAAGAGAGTTTTTATGAATGAAGGCCAATCCAGCACCTCTAGATTGGGCAGTGATATGATCACATCATGTGATGCCGTAGTCCGGCGGTAAGGCCAGAGATAGTGAGGGTCCAGATGCAGCATGTAGCCAGGTTTCAGACATAGCAATAAAGTCAAGTTCTAGGGTTGATGATGTCAGCAATGTCTAGTGCGTGAGCTGGAAGAGATCTGGCGTTAATAAGGGCACCCTTGATCTGTGGCTGTTTGGCTACTGTAGTAATGGATGTCAGCCAGTGCTTAATTTGTAAAAAAATAAGTACCAGTGCCCAAAAAATATTGGCCCCATAATGCCAGGCGTAGCGCTGCCTGCAGTGCGGGTGCGGCGCAAACCCTCAGTGCCAGCGCGCCGGCCGCGCCAGTTCAGTGCTAGACCTACCTAGATCGACCCACCACCAGCCCATCACACTGCTGCTGCTCCATGTCACATGTTTGGCGCTGCAGCAACTGCTGGCACAGGCTAGTAGTAAATACGCGACTAAGACATGCTCCTCCTGTAACTGCGCCTCGATGCCCCCGGGCTGTGTGAGCGCTTTAAAAATGCAAATAAATAAAAAAGCATTCTGTTTCAGTCACTGTTGCACTGTATTTGACTCTACCCCTTCTGCCCCATCTGACAGTCTGTTAAAGTACACCAAGTATTGTTAATCGGTTACCTCCAGGAAGAGCACCCTCCCCTCAGCTCGTTCTTCAGTCACCTCATCCAGGTGTTTTGTGTAATCAATTTACTCTCAAGCACTTATCAGTCATCAAATCTCATAAATGCATCCCCCTTCACCCTTCCTTCAAGCATGAGCATGGTGTTGTATAACTCTGAAAAAGTCATTTCTGCAAGACATTGTTGTGAAATCAACGGCCTGTGCTACTTCTGGTTTAGGGCCTCTTTCCACCTTAACACATATTAAAAAACTAAATATTTTTTGTCACCCAATATTCAGGATCCAGAAGAGAATGCATATTCGGATATCTCCTTCCCACTGACATGTTCTTGACATACTTCACTAAACTGCAGGGTGTAACAGACACCCACCTCCCTATCCAACGATTCCTATCTGAGGATTGCATGTGCTCTCATTCGGAACACGTGCTCAGAGCGTATTGTACCCAGGTTAAGGGTACAATACCCAGGTTAAGGGGCCCCATCTGGTGTATAACCCACACATCAGGATAGAAAACATGCGCTGGAATTATGTAAAAAAATGACAGCAAAAGACGGTTGAGAATTATACAATTTTATACACTATACACTGTGCTTTTATTTATGATGACATTTATTTATGATGACAGATTAGTGGGCACGTGCACCATGTTTACCCCTGTCTAGTTTCCATGTGTGTATCTTTAAACCTGAAATGGCATTTCAGAAGTTCGTCTTTGCATGGGCTTTTCTTGCGAAGTGCAGCCGGTTCGGTTTCGGCCCAATACGTGCACCGTTCCGGGTCCCCTCGCTGAAGCTCGTTTGTGAACTAATGAACCCGATAACATTAAAAGGAAGAACGGAAACACCCAGGCAAAAATGCACAGTTCATGTTTCACTTAGATTAATGCTATCCACGGTCGGACTGGGGCATACAGTTGTCTCAAGTCGGGCTCGGCACCAATGAAAAAAGTGGCCAAAGTTGCAAATGACAATTCATTCCTTTTGTGACAGACACTAGTGGGACCACGCTGCCGCCCGTTCCCCGCCCGGTCCTGGGCTTTGCCCTGCCTTGCCTCAATCACTTAGGCTACCTTCCATGGGGCCACTACTGCCACGGCCATGCTGAGCCTGATGATGACAAAAATAGGTGCGCAGCGCAGAGGCCCCACGGAAGGTAAGATTTTAAAAGAAAAACGCATATTTGGGCAGCTGGGACCCATCACTTTCGAAGTGATGGGCCACAGCCGCCACTCAAAATAAGTTATTTCTTTTAAAACCTACCTTCCGTGGGGCGGGGCCCGGGCCACCGGCCCCACGGAAGGTCAGGTTTTCAAAGAAAAAGTAAAAAACATTCTTTTGGGCACAATCCACGGGCCCGGCCGCCTGCCAGCAACCCCTGTTCACAGAAATTGGCCTGGGCCTGGTACTGACTGCAGTTAGCAGCACACTGCACACAAGTCACACAGACAGAAGCCCGGGCGCGGATGGGCCCCTGGTGGGGTCCTGACTCCTGGGCAGTCAGGACACCACCAGGGGACTGTGCCGCCGCCCGGGCCCCGACCTGGGCCTTCCTTGCCTGATCACTTGACTGTGACAGGCTCAGGCTGCACGGCACGCAACAACAAGTGACTTACCTGCTTTGCTGGCTGGGACTTGGTCTCCTGTCGGGGCCTGAGGGTGGGGGGGCTGGTTGCACAGACTGGCACCCGCACAAATGAAAAGCAGGATTAGGGGGCCCCAGGAAGCAACTAGGCCACACCACGCAGTGCAGCAGGGCAGGCTCTCTCTCTCACAAGTCAGGACCGACAACGCTACGCCTCCACACCTTCACTTCACAGTAACTCGTGAAATGAAGGTGGCACCATGCTGCCTCCTGTGGCAACAACAACACTTCACCATGTAATTTCACTGGCTCAGAAGAACAGCCAATGAAAACTGCACATTCTGTGTTACTATACAGAATGTATCAAATACTGCATAGTAACAACAGAATGGTAGTTTTCATTGGCTGTTGTTTTTAACAGTTTGTTGTTCATTGCTATTGCTGGCCCCTCCCAGGCCCTGCCAGCCATGGCCTGCAACCTGCAAGCACGAGAGAGATCGAGATCAGAATGACAAATCCCAATGATTTACAATCAAAGCAAAGCGAAGTGGAAGAACAAACAAAGCAATTGCACGTACGCTGGCCCAGAATGAGTTCCGGTGCCCAAAAAAAGAGTGCCGGTGTTGGGCACCGGCAACCACCCCCACAAATTAAGCACTGATTTCAACGTAGAGGTGGGTGAAGGTGAGCGGGGTGGAGTGTGTATAGTGTGCTTGGGGTTATTGCTACGGGTGTGTAAAAGGCGGAATCTTGAGCCTAGTCTCTTATTTCTGAGCGAGAGGGAACAAGGTTGGTTAGGGGTGAGTTTCCTAGCAAAGTGATCCTGCCAAAGGGCAGGGTCATTAAGGTATTGGTTGGAGTAGTTCCTCCTGTTGTAATGTTCAGTAGAGGTGGTCGTGGGGCATCCCATAGTAGGGCTATAACTGGACGGTGGCTGGATGTAGGGGCTATAATAGGCAACACTAACAGGCGGCTGATGGAGCTGTGAGGGGGGTAGGGAGAGAGCATGCGGACGATGTGTCGGTATTATCGCCAAGAGTAGCTGGGCTATGGTGGCTACATGTAAGGCCGTGCAAAAGTAGGTGATATGGAGAGTCTTAAAGAGCATGATAGTAGTGTAAGACACCTGGGAGACCAAAATAGGGCCCACCGACCAGTGGCAGGGGGCAAGTTCCTGTAGATAAATTCTAGGTGGGTGGGGGTGGGCAGGCACACTATCACCACAAATAAATGGAGTCTCTGTAGGTGGTTAAAGACAGATAGTAAGTGTTGAGCGAGGAACAGACAGGTTATGCATATTTGTTAAAAAGCCAGGTTTTTAAGAGTTTTTGGAAGATGGTGAAGGAGGGTTCGCTGTGGATGTCATCAGGAAGGGCGTTCAACAGGGTGCGGGTGGTACAATGAAGCTGGATCCTCCCGCTCGCATGAGGTTCAAACGGGGTGTAAGTTGACCAGACACCTCCGTAACTTTGACACACCGCATTTCCAATGCAGCGCACTCTTTTTACACATCATTAATACCAGGTGATGGATTATCCAAAGTGTGCTCCAATACCAAAGGTGTCTCTGAATGCTCTTAGCAGAAATGTTGCTGCTTGTGTAATACAACATTTAGGAAAGCACATTTTTCCCCAATCCATTATTTTTATCACGATTGTTGTAATGCGTGAAGCACTTTTGCCAATATTTTCTGCCAGCTTGATGGTCAATGCAGGAAGTAATGCTTGCTCCAAGCTTAGCTGAGACCCCACAACATAATTTTTTTTTAACTAAGTCAAGAAAAGGGTGCACACAAAATAATTGCTCATTTATTTTCACACGCAAAAATAAAAAAAATAAAAAGATGTTTTAAATAATAGTGAATAGTGTCATTTGTTTGCACCAACTCTTGAAAAAGCACATAGGGACTTGTGGTCATGTGAGCCGTGACATAATTCAAATGTGCATAAGCTTTCACGCCTTCCAATCACGCCACAGCTAATTTTCAACATGTGTATGGCAGAGTAGAGCAGTGGTATGCAACTTGTTTTCCCCCCGCACCCTTCCTCTTTCTGCCATACAAATGCTCCAGCATATGCACCAGCATGGAATTTCATGCCCGCACAGATGGAGATCCCTATAGGGTCCGCCTGCTTCATGCGCTAGTGTAAAACAGGCGTACCACATAGGGTGCATTGGACACGCTCCCTGCCATGCAAGCATGTACAATTGAAATGAAACCCTCCCTGACATGATCCCATGTCGGGGAAGGTGTACTTTCAATTGGGGGCACTGCCTACCATGTGCGCATGGAAAGCAGTGTTCCTAGTTGAAATGAATCCCTTCCCGGCCTTCATTTAATTTGTGAGCACTGCTTGTCATGCCTGCATGCCAATTAGGTTTTCCACACTTTGCACTGCGAAGTGTAGATGTGAAGGGCAAAGGGCGGCGTACAAACCTGTACACTTCCTTCTGCCGCTTACATTTGCACTCTGCCGTGCAAATGACGGAGATTTGCCAGTGTAAACATGGAGGCAGGCCGCCGTCAAATCACATCTTTATAAAAAATGAGCCTCAAAGTAGTATATCTCTTTTGAGTTAATTAAATGTATCCTTTTTGGATGAAAGTTTAAAAAATGCCACCTTATATGCTTTCAAGGCGTATCATGTTTTGAGCTCTCCACTCTTCCTCAGGGCTTGTTTGCACACATTACAAGATTTGTATATTATAACAGATACATGTTGAAACGCCATCACATCAAATGTATGCACGAACAAAATAATAAGTGCACGATTAAGCAAACATTAATTAAAGAACCATGTAAATCCCAAAAATGTAGTAAGGCAAAGCATACATGAAAAACAGAATTAAAAAAAAGTTCCTCCAGCTTTTCAATGTAGAAAAGAAGGGACTTTAAAGGCAAACTATGTACCTTTTAATGACATGTAGGAAACAGCACACAAATCAGATGGTTTAATTTTGGCCCAGTTGAAACATGTTAATGTAGTATGAGTTGGGATAAAACCTGTTGGCTACATTCTGCATTGCAAAAGCAGCTCAGCTAATACTCCAGTAAGTGTGTTGCCTCCATTTTAACACTGGCACCAACGTTAGATAATCGAGCACCAGGATCAACTGCTCTCAAAATGGATAAGTTCGATAAATAAAAGCCCGGGATTGCAACCAGGGCATGGCGTCCAAGTGAATGCAGAGTGTGTGGGTGGCTTAATTGAGTTGTATGTATTAAATAAATAAATAAATAAATAAATACATACATACATACATACATGCATGCATGTGCATGCTCAGTTCTATTTTACTATGTGGTGTAATTCCCAGTGCATAATGTGTGCATGCATTATGGTGAGCAACTATCCTTACTGGCAGGATTCCCCTGCAATCAAGGTCATTGTCCAGCTGATGACAGAGGTTGTGTTTAATAGGGCTGGGTACAAGGTCACACATTTTGAAAGTGGATCGAAATCCTTATTCCGCCTTCTGCTTCTGCATGTTTTTACGGTCGGGAATCCTGCCCCACCAGTTAAAATTCTGGCAGATTAAACCCAGTAAAAACCATGAAATATTCACAAAAGCACATGAATCGGTTTTCAAAATGGAGGCGTCCCTTGCCAAAATCCTGTTTTTACTGAGGAAATGGGGCAGGTGTGAAATACTAGGCGAAGTTTGTTGTTTTTCCTTTGCTGCAGTGATTTTACTCACATCCACTGCTGGGGGCTAAGGGCCTGATTAATGGAATAATTTGGGATATTTCACTGACTGATGCAGCGAATAAAAGATTTTGCTGGGAGCTTTGCATGACCCCTGCATTTGAACTTTTTTATGATTCTTTGTTATGGGGGGAGGGGCAATGCCACCTCGCCCAAGAAGGGGTGTTGCTAGGTCTGGAAAAGTTTCGGGGCTTCGCTCATTTTGGGACTGTTAGGACTCGGGGCTAGGTTGCCATTTTGGTTGTGACCCCTCAGCTTCTATCAGGGGCTATAACCAAAAGACCCGGGGCTATAGCCCCCTCACCCCTCCCCTAGCAACGCCTCTGCAGTCCCCAAGCTCACTCCCATCCTCTCAACACTCACTCCAACCCATAGCTCTCAACTCACACGCTTTTGGCGGGTGTCACCCGCCTTGTAAAGAGCTGACTCACCCGCCAAGCCTCCTGCACGCCCATTCATTTCAATGGGCGTTTCACCCGCCAAAAACAAAATCGGTGTGATTTCACCCACCTTTGAAACACAAATGGGTGAGAGCTATGCCAACCCCCCCACTCTCCCACCGCATACACTATACCCTGATATATTATGTACATGTGCTTGGTTACTTCGACCAAATGTGCACATGCAGGCTATAAAATGGAGTCTTTTATGAATGCATTATGATCTAAACGCTTCCATTGGGGTACAGTAATGACACATTGCCTTTCACAGCCATCTGTCGCTCTTCCCTCTTCCTTTGCAATCTTTTCGCACTTAATGAAAAGGGTGCCTTCGACATTTAAGTATTCAAATGAACTAGAGACGCTGTCTTCTCACTTGATTTACATTTTGTAATGATGTTGGCCCCGATTCATGGAATTATTTGCGTGGAAAAACGGGAATTTGCGTGGAAAAACGGGAATGTTCATGCCATTCTGCACGCAAATCCCGGTTTGATGAAAGGGGAGGCACGGAAATTCCTGTTTTACACGCAAATAATTCCAATGATCCGGGCCTTCGAGGCAATTTGGTTGCTAATTTGAACCCTTTAGGGGACAGTGATTTTCAACAAATGTCTTTTTAATTCTAAATATTCTTTTTGCATTTCCTTGTTTAATCATAAATTCCTAATATGTTTCCAAACCTCGAGAGCCAGAGATTGAAAATGGCTGTCATGTCACATGTCACGCTATCACAAGTGTATTGTAAGGTATCTGGTCATTGCATCGAATGAAATAGTATCGAATGCCATACCAGAGGAAAAAAAAAGCATCGAAAAAAGCATTGAATGTTTTTTTTTTAAAGGTAAACGGTTTTGTTTAATTTAAATGGGTTTTAAAGGTTAAAAAAGGGAGGTTGGGGGGACCCCCTATTAAAAAAACATGAACAAAATGCATTTGATGCTTTTTATAATGCTTTTTTTCTCTGGTATGGCATTTGATGCTATTGCATTCGACACAATGGGCCTCATTACGACCCAGGCGGTAAGTTACCGCCTGGGCCGTGACTTTACCACCATGGCGTAAACTACGTTTACGCCATGGTGGTTGGCGGACTTACCGCCCCATTCCGACCTAGGCGGGGCGGTAAGTCCCCAATCCCCATTTACCCTTCCCCATTCCCATTTTTGCCCCATAGGGCATAATGGGAGTGGGGAAGGCGTTAATTACGCCACCGTAAATTACGGTGGCGTAATTAACTCCATGGTCCCTTAGCGCCATGGATTTTAACACCTGCTAAAAGCAGGTGTTAAAAGCACCATGGCGCTAGGGGACCTCGTAATCAGGCGGTAAGGGTCGGCGCTGTTAACGCTGCCGTAAACCCCTTACCGCCTGAGTCGTAATGAGGCCCAATGACTATAAACCGTATTGTACACAACTGCATTTGAATGTCTATGTCATCATTGAAACCAATATGCACAGCAGTGGAGATCCTGTCCTCTCTAAGCAGCCCAAGCATTATCCTTTCAATACAAGGAATGTTTAAATAGCATTATCACCCTTGTGCCATGTTCTAGCCTGACCTATGTCCGCCACTAGCATGACCATGTTTGCATGGAGGCATTTTGACAGAACTTGCATAGGGGCTGTTTTGGCCAGGGTCACACTACTAACTACCATCTTCTTCATTTAAGGTGGTGACCATACATCAAGATGAAGTGGAGTTTCCACCGAGAGTCGGCACCCATGGTGGCGCCGGAACCCAATGCCACTGTGCCCATGGTCATCGGTCCCAAGGACAACTCCACTGAGTCCGCAACTCCGGGGGAGTCCCCGGGGGACAAAATCAGAAAGATGTTCATGAACGAGATCCAGAAGATACCATGTACGTTTCTGGGAAGGGTTGTTATGAATTCATGGAGATACCAAGTTGCTCTTAGTAGAGGAAGGTTACAAGTTTAAGAAGATGCCATATATGTCTCTGTGGACATCAAGAGTTCAAGATGCTTCCATATGTGTTTGCGGGAAGGGGGTGTTCTGTCTTGGGGAAGGTACCAATCAAGTTCCTGGGAGCAGATTTGTTAGATTATATATGTTTTATGAAGATAAAAACATACCACATAACTTTGCAGCGATATATGGTGGTTTCGTTGACACACATTTGAAATTGGTAAATTTGTCGACTTAAGTTTGGGTGTGGAGGTAGAAAATATATATATATATATAGAGGGTGCTGGGGATAGGAAAGGGTGAGAGAAGGTGTGTGGTTATCTAGGGGAAAGATGAGTGATACCCCCATTAAATGAACAAACTAAAAAAATGCAATAACAACATTTAGGTCGATCAAATTTGCCACTTACAAATTTGTGTCAACGAAGCACATAGAACAGTATCTGCAAGAAGGGTGAGGTTACACGTTCAAGAAGGTACCACTTAATTCTCTGTCTATCATGTTTGGCCATCCTTCAAAAGCCCTACGCTATCCTGTTCTTCCTCAGTAGCCAATCCAAGGGATATGAGCATGCGTAATATATTCTACACTGAGAGGGGCCTGTAATATATTCTACACTGAGAGGGGCCTGTAATATATTCTACACTGAGAGGGGCCTGTAATATATTTCACACTGAGAGGGGCCTGTAATATATTCTACACTGAGAGGGGCCTGTAATATATTCTACACTGAGAGGGGCCTGTAATATATTTCACACTGAGAGGGGCCTGTAATATATTCCACACTGAGAGGGGCCTGTAATATATTCCACACTGAGAGGGGCCTGTAATATATTCCACACTGAGAGGGGCCTGTAATATATTCTACACTGAGAGGGGCCTGTAATATATTTCACACTGAGAGGGGCCTGTAATATATTCCACACTGAGAGGGGCCTGTAATATATTCCACACTGAGAGGGGCCTGTAATATATTCTACACTGAGAGGGGCCTGTAATATATTTCACACTGAGAGGGGCCTGTAATATATTCCACACTGAGAGGGGCCTGTAATATATTCCACACTGAGAGGGGCCTGTAATATATTCTACACTGAGAGGGGCCTGTAATATATTCTACACTGAGAGGGTCCTGTAATATAGTCTACACTGAGAGGGTCCTGCAAAAATTCTCCACCTGTAGTAGAGGAATACAATGATGAAGTTTGACTGAATGAGTTTCCATATGATTCGAAAGTCCTTCCTGAAGCTCGGTCCGTGCTCAATAAATACCATACTAATAATAACATAACAAGGCAAGGGAGGATATTACGCACAATAAAAGACGATGCATTGCATGAAAACAGGCAAAGAAATATTATTTTATCAGTCTCACCATTGTTTGCTCAAGCCTACATTCAGTGTCTGTCTGGTTGTCCATTACATATTTCCTTATCCTCCATTACATATTTACTTCTCCGTTTCACCAATAGGCTGATATCCACCTACCTCTCTCTCTCTCTCTCTCTCTCTCTGTCTCTCTCTCTCTCTCTTTCTCTCTCTCTCGTTAATAATTTGCTTGACTCTTTAGAGCATACTCAGTTTGTGCTTGGTAAAGATACTATGGACAAGACAGGGTCTATGCCTGAATTTATGATCCGTCCACATCCCCAGAGGTGGTCATCAATTTGGAAGAAGCGCTTCTGCCGGGCTGATTACATGCACACCAAGAGGTGTCTTGGACATCCATCCATTCACCAGCCACCAATCGCCAAACTTCAAATTAAGTAGCGGTTTCCACTGCTTGGTTGAACAGGCAGTAAGGTGGCCATTGTCATGGTGCATTGAACATGGAGCACAACAAAACTGACAGGAGATCCTCCCCTAAATTGGTGTCTGAATTGGATGTAATGAGGATGAAGCCTCATTCGGCAAATCTCTAAATTGGTGGCACACCTACGTGCTAGTACTGTGTTCCTTATGTGTGTGTGGGTGTGAGTGAATATGTGCAGGTGTTTGCCTTATTGTATGATGATGAATGGAGGGCTATGCAAGCAATATTCTCTAGCAGGCAAACATAACCTCTATGTAACCACAAGCACAAATTGCTGTGCAGGTAGACGATAGCTGCTGGTACTCGCATCATCGTCTATTGTTTTCTCCCACAGTACCACCGTGGGCGCTGATCGCCATCGCCGTGGTCACTGCCTTGCTTCTCCTGACCTGCTGCTTCTGCATCTGCAAGAAATGCTGCTGCAAGAAGAAGAAGAACAAGAAAGAGAAGGGCAAGGGCAAGAAGAACGCAATGAACATGAAGGACATGAAAAACTCTGGGGGCCAGGTACTGACATCTGCATTCTGCACCGCGTGTGGGCAAGGGCAACTCCACGCCTCGTAATCCATTCTCAGACCGATAGTACCTAGAGAAACACTCATCGAACCCCATTTGTAGACCCCACGCATTGGCTCCACCCTGAGCCCCGTCCAACACAGCCGTCACATGGCCCCCCTCCTACTGCCCTCACTTGATGCCTCTTTCTAAGTTTAAACAACACATAGCATTTCCCTTCCCAAAACCAGCTCTCACATACTTATTCCTGTCCAAGTCCTTCTTGCATGCCAGGTTCCCATACTTACTTAATATCCCTTTTCAAGGCAAGTCTCACTCACATTGTAAATTCTGCGAACGTTCCTTGTCGTGTCTTCATATCTTACTCTCTACAAGATCATGATATCATTATGTTTAAAAGCCTGGTCCCTCAAGTGCAAACCATGTTTTGGTTCTTATCCCCACATTGCAATCATAAGTTCCTGTCCAAGCCCCACCCCCAATGGTGACTTAGATTTTTAGTGTTTAGATGCTTTCTTCATGGGCATTTCCTGTTCAAGCACCATAATCACAATGTGATCTCTTGTCTAAGCCCAATCTTATAAGGTGACTTCCTATACATGTCTAGCTTCATGTTTTAATTTCCTGTTTTAGCCATAGCTTCACATGGCGGTTCCAGGCCCTTCCCTTTCTTAACAATGGTCAAAGTGTTTCCAAAACCTGCCCTGACCTGAAATATCCCTGCCTAATCATTTTCTCAGATGTTAAGTTCCTGTCCAAGCCCCACCCCTAGATGGCCATTTCCTGTCCAAATAGTTTATAATGTGTCAATTTCACTTGGATAATTAGTCCCCATGGACACTTACCTCACATGACAATTTCATGTAGGTGTTAATCCTCAAATGGTAGTTTCCTGTCCAGGCACTTTTGCCATCTTATTTCCTTTGCTCATCCTGTCACTACTTTATAATCTTCGCTCTCACATTGTACCTCCCAATTTATGGTATTTTTCTGCAAGCTGAATTCTGATCATGTAATGCCATGCCATATCCCACCTTTACTTCCACCATATACTTATTTCCCAGTCCCCATCCACACAGAGTTGAATACTTTCTTCAATTACAGGCTAGTACTCACACGTCCTAACCATAACCCACCACCCTCATTGGCCATGTTCCCTTATTAAAAAGGGCATTTCTGACACAAGACTTAATTCTGTAATTTCCTATTCAGGACACATTGGGCCTCATTACGATGTTGTCAGTAGGCCGCAGGTGCTACCGATGGTCCTACTGGAAGCCTACCGGCAACCTCGTCTTACCGTTTCCGCTGACTGACATCCCGGTGCTCCTGGGATATCACAGGCGGTGGAAGAGCGGTAAGTTCCCATTCCCGTCGAGTGCCATAGGACTCCATGGGAAGGGGAACCCTGAAGCACCAGCACCGTTAGTAACAGTGCCGATTCTTCAGTGAAAAATCTGCCATTTGGGGCCTGACGATAGTTCTCAGCCCCTACCCGCAGAATGTAAGTGAGCCGGTCCTGAAATGGTGGCGTAACATTGTTACCGGCACCTTTATTTCTGGACTGGCTCACTTGTAATGAGGCCCATTGTCGCATTGTAATCATATGTTCTAGATTATCGCAGTATTTTTCTGAACAAGGTATCCTGACACATACTAATCACCTATTGTATAACATTACTCTTTATGGTAGTTTCTTGCCCAGGGCTCAGGACCCAAATACAAAAAGTAGATCCAAGTTATGCCTTCTACAAGCCCCTCTTGGAGCCTACTTTCATACATTAAGTGCTACTCACAGCCCAACGTGACACCTACATTTCATTCCCGATAGGTGAATGAACCGCAAAATGTATTTTTTTTTCTTAATCATGTCATTGTTTGCAAATGTGCTACCAAATCCCTCCCTTCAGGTGAAATCCTGAATCAGGCCCCTTCTGATATGTCCATTCTCTCGCTAATCCTATACCTCTGACAAGTGAATCTCTGGTTAAACCCAGCCCTAGCAGCCATCCAGGCTTTGCCACTGTATATTATAGCTCCTTCGTCAAACTCACAACCCTTTGCATCTTCACATTCAGGTGCAGATGTATAAATTAAAGCATTGTTTCTGGGCCTGCTTCGGCTTAGATTCCTCTGCCAATCCAACCCTCAGAGTAAGAAAAATCACTGGGGACGTCCTTGGCTGCTGCCAAATTGATGAGGCAGGACTTCCAGTTAGAGTGGATGGCAGGCACTTGTGCTCTAGCACCTTGAAGCATCTCTTGTGCTAGATGGAATTACAAATAAAGATCTCAGACCATATAACCGGACAGACTCAAGGAATTTGGCAAAGTACTTCTTTATTCTCATTTGATAAAGCAGGGAGAACTGACAGGCATCAGACTGATGCATGCACACTCACACATTAACTTGATTACACAGAGGTCTTATACCCTAATATATGAAATGTATGATATCATCCTACGTTGCAAATCATAAAACCTATCGAAGGGAGGGATTGGCTAGGGAAACAAATCTACTTATAGAACATATAAGAATGAATACATCATTAACTGCCCCTTGTCTGTAGGACATGCCTCAAATTACCTGTAAATAAGTATATTACTGATTATAGCAGGCAAAATAGCAGCAGATCAGTCTATGCAACATTATATGTTAGGTTGCCCCTTAGACCGATTGGCTGGTTGGCATACTATCCCAACCTTGGACTTTGGCTCTTTGGCAGCATGTATGTGAAACAAAACCTTGCTGCTTTGAATTGAGCCTGATTACTCCCCAATCCCCCAATGAATGCCTCATCCCTCATCAGTTGGCCATAAAACAGTCTTCAATCTGTAGTTGGCCTTGCAGCCTGCTCATTGGCCCTTATTACAACCCAGGCGTTGGACCATGGTGCTAATAGCACCAACCATGGTCCATGACGGTAACTTACCGACTCCGCCATGGGGGAATGGAGAATTACCGCCCCATTCTGAGGTTGGCGGGGCGGTAATTCCCCATGCCGCCATTGCCCTTCCCCTTTCCCATTTTTGCCCAATAGGGCTCAATGGAAATCGGGTAGGCGCTAAGTACGGTGCCGCAAATTGCGGCACCGTACTTAGCACCAAGGTCCCTTTGTGGGTTGGATTTTAACGCCTGCAAAAAGCAGGCGTTAAAATCACCAACCCGCAAAGGGACCTCGTAATCAGGCGTTAAGGGGTTAACGGCGCCGCCACTTTTTGCGGTGCCGTTAACCCCTTAACGCCAGGGTTGTAATGAGTGCCATTTTCTTGAACATTCGAGGGGGTGTGAGCACACCACTATCTTCATCAGAGGCTCTAACGAATGGCCCTTGTCTTCGGCCTTCTGAGTCACATGTGAAGAGACCACAAATTGTCCATTTCAGCCTCTTATTTACTGTTATTTGATTCAATTATGCAGGGCGCTATTGCTCATCTTGGCCTCTAGATACGTGCATTCAATTATGCAGGGCGCTATTGCTCATCTTGGCCTCTAGATACGTGCTCACTCTATCATTTATAGACTTCATACTCTTTTAATTGTACAATACTTTGGCTGTTGCAGATGTTTTCTTCTTCATTAATCTACGAGGAATGTCTCACTTTCAGGGCCTATGTGTATAACTCCCCTTGTATCCTGCAATTATTCCCTAAAATAGTATCCTTGATCCTAGGCCAAACTTGACTCATCACCGTTTTGCACACAAACTGTATTTCCTATGTTTTCTGATTCTGGAGCCTTGGTCTGTCTCTGAGGTAGCTTGGTTGAATTCGATATGAGCCAGCGTCTATTTTCCAATAATGGACGTCCTACCCATGTAATATATTCCTCTACAACAAGCTTTTGTGTATCTTTCCTACCTTGAATTACTGCATATTTACACTTATTGGCTAGCAATTTAATTTGTTTTCTTTTGCGTGCATGATTACTTTAGCTTCAGGTACATATTTCTCTTGGTGCTTCAGTTACATTCTCACTCTTAAGTATTTTCATACCGTTTCAGCATAGGTTCACATATCTTCTTTATGACATCACTCTTCCCTCGTCAGATTTCATGTAATGATCCATGATGTCCATAGATGTGTGGGACATCCTTCAACATTGTCAGTGTGAGGGGCATTCTATATGGCTGTCAGAGTGCATAACGTCTCTCATACACTCAATGTGGTAGTGGAATTAAACAAGGGGTCCAAGCCATAGCCTTTTGTCTGCTGTTGCAATATACAGTGGTGAGTGAGGTGGGAACTAGTGAGAAAGCAATCACCTGCTCCTCTACACACTGAATCTGAGTAACTCACTTCTCTCATTCTATTGTTGACTTGAGCAAACCTAGTCCGAAAACAAGGTTGTAGGACCTAGACCTCCCCTGAGCAAGCACCAGGATGTGTTAAGGGGCTTTCACCTAACCATGGTTGGCATGGAAACTGTGTGAACAAAGATGGTAAAAGATCATCACCTCATGCCGACCATCATTGGACTCAACCAGAAGAAGCTAAAAAGGTGTCATCTTACATTGACATGCATAAAATTGGATGTGAGGCTGGCATTCGTTCAGCCTAAATCCACAATCTAGAATCAAGTGTGTTTCTTTCCAATGCTGCTCTCTGCGCCAGTGGAAACATTTAAAAAGGTCAGGGCTCTGAAGGAAAGACCATTCACAGGGGACATTACAAGGCTTATTGGATAACATTGGACCCTAAAGTCTATATTTTATCAAAATGACATGATGTCACCAGAACACCTTACTCCAGTCCTGAGCGTTTAGTATTAATTTGGTTTTACTTTAATCCATTTTACTCAATTCAAGCAACCTAAAACTACAACTACCAGAATGATGTTCCTGGTGAAATGAAATCATTGGGCTGGGCAATGTTGTCTCTGGTGCCCTGGAACCATCTGATAAAACTTACTTTCGTGGGCTTGGAGGGAGTTTAGTGTAACGGGAACCGGGTCACAGTTTTTATATATCAGGACTAACCTAAGCCAAACCTAAGGTATATGGACAACGGTGTGTATCCAATGGGTAGGAGAGCAGCCGGCACAGCCACTGAGGATTGAGCAACATAGAGCAAAGTGCAGGAGATCCCTAGAGCTGGGATCAAAAAGGAGTGAAGGGCAGAGTGCACTGAGGCTGTGCTTGACCTGGATTACAATGGCCCATACACATTGCCCATCAAGGTGCAGGTGTACTGGTGGAGACCTAAGCACTCTTCATCAGCGTTACAAACCTCCTGTGGCACCATGTCTCCCTGAAGGCATCTAAGATACCCCCTTTTTAGCCCCCCTCAGGTTAGAGAAGTGACAATGCACTTTATCAAACTCATCACTTACTTGTTCACTGTTTTATTCACGCATTAATTTACACTCTTGATCGCTCAATGACTAATTTGCGTGTTCACTTGCACATTTGATCTCTGCCAATTAACCCCTTGCCCACTCACTAACTCATGCAATCACTCTCTCATTCATCCACTTACTGGGCCTCATTACGAGGTTGGAGGTAGCCATAGCTGCCTACAAACCCGTGTCCGGGTCCGGGTAGTCGGAATGGTGACTTACTGGGTCATTCCAACCTTGGAGGACCCGGTAAATCCCCATTCTGAAAACCATTCCCCATTCCCATTCGAGCCCCCATAGGGCTTAATGGGAATGGGGAAGGAGCTAATGGGGCCTGCAAGTAGCGGGCTCATTATTAGCTCCCTCGTCCCTCAGCGGCTCCCGCTAAGGCAGCTGGTAAAACCAGCCTGCCTTCGTGGGACCCGCTAAGGGACCTCGGAATGCAGCCGGTAGGCGGTTAATGGCACCGGCATCCTTACCAGTGCCGTTAACCCCTTACCGCCTGCCTCGTAGTGAGGCCCACAGACTCAGTGCACTCACACAGTGCCCCTCACTCAGTCATGCCATTCACTCACTGAATGACTCATTTACACAATCAATGCATTTCTCACTCTCTCCTTCAACAACGAAACACTGCTCATTAATTCAATGAGGCACGTGCTCCCTCACTGCTGTGAGCGGTGTGGCTGCATACTCACCGTGCACTTAATATTTTTAAACATGCAGCGAAAGAAATAGGCTGATTAAAGATCAAGCAAAACAAAATGTTCTATAAACTTTCCGCTCCGCTCCACTACCGCAACTGGGCACTGCAGCCGACTGTTTCAGTGCATAAGTGCTCATAAAGTACAGGCATGTAGGGGGACTGTATGCAGTAATACATGCACGCACAGCCTGGTTCCCGGGGCATGGGTGCATATAAGCCAACATGCCCCATTCCATCAGGATATCATGCTCTGGTTTTAACTTTGCATTCTAGGACTTGTAGTCGTATAGTTGTCCACTATAATAATGGAATTGGGCATGTTGGCACGTATGTTGCCAGAGGTCGAAGTGAGTGGGAGCTATCAGGAGCAGAGTACCACTATTTTTTTTTTACTGTTAACAGTTTCACAACCATTTCATCCATGATGGAATTGTGTTCCTTTTGAAGTTAAAGCATGTCTTCTCATATTACCACAAAATTTAGTTTACAGCCAAACACAAATCTGTTCCACCGCACATGTTCAAAACATGGACGACATCTCAGCCTGAAAGAACTCTATCTGTCTTCAGCTCAACTCTCAGAAGATGGACGAGGTCTCAACAACATTAAGAAACTCTTTCTCGTGGCACCCCGTCTGCCCAGTTTTTGGGAAAACTTGTCAAGTTGTTGTCTCAGGTTCCATGCTTATTATATTCGCCCATTAACAACCCCTTACAACGTTCTCCCTCCCACTTACCCTGTCCCTCTGTGGAGTCACAGTTCCACTACTTTTTTCAGAACTCTTCTACTACTGTATGTTGGTGCAACTTTGCAGTGTATGTCCAGTTTTGCTCAACCAGTTCAAACCAGGGACGGTGTGTAAAAATGAACTGGTGAAGAGTAGTGACAGTGATTGCCATTGCGTATCTCTGCAGGGTGCGTGTTGCGGGCACTGTTTATGTCACTGAACATGCACTGTCTCAAGCTAAAAGATGAAGACAGCCTCCTCAATATGTCACCACACAATGCAGAGTGGTCTAGGAGTTGCCCACCTCCCGGGCTATTTCCGGCATCTTTGCCAGAACCCAAAATGGGTTATGTTAAGGACGATGATGTTTTTCCCCCTCATGTGAAATCACATCCTCTCTCCTCACAACATGGAAGTGAATTCCGTGAAGGAACTGATATCCCTTCTGTGTTTAAAGATTAAATTATAGAATACATTCAGACTTTTTTTCATGTATTCACATTATTTCACGAAACAAATACAGCCTTTTCACAGCCTAATATATTGAATTTAAAACATAAACTTGCCAGTGTGTGCTACAGGGCGCTGTATAGATCAACATATATGATCATAAAAAACGAAAACACAATGGGAATTTGAATTCATGCACAGGAGAAAATCTGTCCTGATCTAAAATAATAAGAATTATCGAAGGCACCCCATAAAGGTCTCTAGGAGATACCTACCACAAGGAAAATTGTATCTTGGTGCCTAAACAATACTAATTATTTCTACCCCACCCAATGTTGCTCATTATTCTTTATTTGTTTGCATTATTATTTATTTAAACAAGCATACTTTATATGCAAAAAAAATACAAAATTATACATATGCACAAAAACACATCATTGAGAATTGTTACCATAATAGATTATCATTAAAAACATGTAAATCATTACAATTCATCAACAGTAAACGTGGGCATAAGAAATTTGATGCAGTTAATAGAAGCAATTATTAGTGAGTCTTGATGTCCTCTCAGTATTTATTCGTAACCCAAAATTTACCGAATTAAAAAAGCTAGCAGCAAGGACAAAAAGGCTCAATGTGGAGATCCTTAGGTCTTGTAATTTCCTGGCAACCAATAAATAAGTTTATCTCCATAAAAGCATTTCTTAGTATCCTGCATGGGGATTTTGGCCAAATACACAGGTACTATCGCTCTTCTTTTCTCATCAGTGTGGACATGATGAAAAACTTAAAATGAGTTATAGCGGATTTGGAAATACACTAATCATTGTCCCGTAACTTTTTGCTTACTATCAACAGATTGCCAATCAGGGATTCACGTGTCATATACAATTACCAAAGTATATTACACCCACCCAATCAGGAATTCATTAGTAGTATCAATCCCCAAAAGTGAAGCAATACAAAACAATAAATGTGCGTGAGGGAACAGAATTTTCTGAAATATAGATAATCTTTTCCACTTCAACATAGCTTCAAAGGATGCCAACCCGAGTTTTTACCATACTATGAACCCCGGGACACGATTCAGGAGAAACAGAGCCTTGCACCAAATCATGCATTTGAGCTTAGGCAAAAAAGAGTCCATTCTTTTGGGGGGGAAATTCAGCACCACAGATTATTCTAGGAACCACCTTAGGTTTGAAAATCTTGAGAACGGGAAGGAATACAAATCTGTCTTATTTTATGTTAATATTGTCTTTTGAACCTGCAAAAATTAAAGCTTTAGAGCTCAGATGCTCCAAAGTAGTCCCTCTATTTATTTTCAAGATTCAAAATCCCATGTACGTAAACTTGTCTGCTACTTCCAAACTGGTCGACTTAAGCTACCATGGAAAGGAGTATTTTATTTTTGGCTAAGGAAAGAATTCCTATCTTGGTCTTGGTGATATTAATCATCACATATTTTGAGGTTAAATATTCCTCCAAGGCATCCAGAGATCTTTGCAGAGAGATTGGTGTTTGATCTAAAAGCACCAAATCTTCAGCATGTGGAAACCGCTAGAAGTGAGTTGTGTCCAGTTCGGGAGGGAGAAAATTTACGTCAACTAGAAAACCTTCCAGCTCTGAGATGTGTAGGTTGAAAAGGGCAGGCACAATGAGGCAGCTTTGCCTCAGGCCCTCATCGTTCTTCACCTTCGAGGATATGAGACCCTTTACACCCAGTCTAACTTTCGAGGAAGAATTCGAATGAAGACAGATTGATATCTCTCATATAGGTTCTAGAAGACCCCAATTATTCAATTTACCAGACAATCTAATTATCGATCATTGACATGTCGCCACAGCAATATATAGAGATGTTTTATTGCTCCAAGTTTGACATTGCGAAAAGTGCAAGATGAATCCATTATGGCCATTTCCCAGACTCCTTCTGAATATGACTGGCAGGTATCCAGACTGTGCAGCCCAGCTGTCTGCATGTGTTAATAAAAGTGAGGACACATGTTTACCATTAACCTCTTATAGTGTGATTTGACGAAAGTGCAAAGGCTGCTTGTGGTCTACCTTCTTAGATAATGTGACCAGATATGCCGTTTGCCAATAATGGAGAATGACTTTTGATAGAAGTATTTTTTAAATAGTTTGGCTAGAATATTCGCCCATAAGGAAGGCTTCCCTTTCAATGTCTTATTTGACAGGATAACGGAGCCGGTTATTCTCGATCTCTTGAAATTAATAATTACAAAAATAATCTGGTCCTCAGTGAATTCTATGTGCCAGTTTATATAATTCCCTCACGGGCATCATTATAAATAAACTACTTCCTGGCGTACATATGTTCACAATAAATTATCCAACTAGAAATGAACTTAGGTTGTTATTAGACCATTAATAAGTCTACAAAAGGAGTGAGTTTGATTCTCGAGCATAATATTAAGTATATTCTCGCTAACTCTCTTACATTACTTCGGCTGCTCCGCCACTTTCCATGAAGCAATGACGAAGAAGTTAATCCTGGACTACAAATCTGAAACACTACGGCCTTTAATCCAACTCCTATAGACTTGCTTTAATCTCTTTTACACATAAACTCTCCGCCCCAGATGAACATTTGTTCAGCTTACGTACATTGTGGCTTAATTTCTGCTTTTTCATTATTACCGCTCACTGGTTGCACTTTGCACTGCTCGCTATTGTAGAGAAGGTCAATGCATCAGTGCACAATTCAGGTCTCCTGAAATCGCCACACTATCTGTATTATCATGCACATGTTAATCAGACAGAATGTCATTCAACTTTTCATGTAAATATACATTAATTAACAAAAGACCATACAGCCAGGAAAATCCTACACCTCCAACATTAAGTTTTATAGCCAATAAACCAGAGAAATCATCAGATTACACAGAACAAAAATTTCTTATATCATCATTTATAGCCACAAACAAAGGCCCAAAAGGTCTTCCCTTAAGAACCTGGAGGGCAGGTTGCAAGAACGTTACATAGTCCTCTAGCGAGAAGCTAGCTGGGCCATAATGCCTGAAGCAAAGACATTTGGTATGAATCACATTTGAATGAATGACTCTGCAAGTGAAAACAACTCCCGGTATTCCAAGATACAATGTTTAGAAACAAGTCATTAAAGGGATTGTGGCGGTGATAACACTTTAGATTTGGCCAAGAATAGCACTGCAGGCGGCCATGACCAATCCGCTGGCACAATCTGACTTTTTGTGTAACTTTCGACAAATTTAACAGAACGCTTCCCCAGTAAACCGTTTCAACAGCAAATATTTAATAACCCTCCTACCACAGAAACTTTACCTCTAATTTCGTTTTGAGATTTACACATATTACTTGAAAAGAGATCAAAAAATTGGCAGGAATAAAGAGGTTGTAACCTATAGCTAGAAAAAGTTTGTTCTAGTTACACAACAATTCAAATACTAGTTTAGAATTTAAGCAAAGCAAAGCCAGATCTGTTCAGGCATCGTCCTCAAATTGCCCCAAGTCAATGTCCCTAGAGCTAATTGTTCTCAGACATGGAATAGAATACAATAAGTCAAGAATGTTACCACAATTTAAATGATATCCTCTTCAAGATACGATGTGATATGATATGACATGGCATTTATAACAAGCCTATACACAAGATGTACAGTTAACACCAGCCCTACGCAGCAGGTCAACTGGGAATTAGAAGTTTGAATAGAGGGTTCAAAGGTTGACCTTTGGTTAGTAACTATTAATGTTAGGAATTGATTATTCCTCTGAAACAATGTGTGAACATCTTTTGTGAGCGATTTCAGGACTGCAGGAATACAACTGTTTGGAGTAAATTTGCAGAATGCCAATGGAGTTTCCTCCAAATTCTGCTGGTTATCCAAACTTAAATTGCTGAATTTAGATCAGTCAGAAACAGGTATACTGACATGTGTAGATGTACTTGTTATGTATGGTAAAATGGCCCCTTTAGAGGCACTAGTAGTTACTTCTTGAGTTACGTTAGATTTTCCCTCTTTTTTTGTTTTTTTAAATTTTCTGATTTAATTAATTCAGGGACTGGTCCAGAGGAGTTTTTATCAGAGGACGCAGACGTGTATAGTCATTAGATTTATTTGTAAACAAGTTTCTTGAAACGTGTTTGCCCCCAAAGATTTATTTATCACATTTTTAAATTGTTCTTCACTTGTGCACAACTGTGTTTACTTTTCCATGAAGTTTGTGATAATGAATTCTCTGTTTCCCAGGAAGTTATTTCTGGAGGATCCTCCTCTGCCCTCGCTTCCTCGTCATGGTGAAGGCTAGATGGGGCCAGGTAACCCTGTATCAGGAGCCTCAATTAATATCAAAGCCTCTGATCGCAGCTCTGGAATAATGACTTCAGGTTTCCGATCTTTGTTGCTATTGTCAGCTAGTAGCAGCCCTTCGAGAAAACCCACCTTCGAGTTGATTGCATTCAAGACAGATTTCTGCTCTCATTGGTTATGCTTGATATTATTGTATAGCCGCCCGAGGGAATTCACAACAAAGTTACGAGCTGCTATTGAAGGTGCAACCAGGTGAGTCATTAAATTAGGACATCCTCAGTTGACCTAAAAATAAGGATGGGCAGTCCGAAGGAGCTCCACCCAAGTAATTGCCTAAACAAAGATTGGACTGCAGTCGACACCAGGGGCGTAACTAAACCTACATTTTGGGGGCTTGGAGGACTAACCTTCAAATATTGGCAGAGGCGTAACTTCAGAGACAGTGGAGGAGGGGAATACGTAGTTGTGTGGGGCATCTAACGTCTTTACACATTCCAATGAGACTATTCTGGTGAAGCTTCAATATTACAAGCAGTGATTTCTGAAACGTCACACTTAAGGACCGCTGTGAGAGTGAGCTGCCTCCTGTTCCCACTTCCCTGCTAATCACTCTGCTGGCATGCAATTACTAACCCCACATCACGATTTCAATTGCGTAAAATGTACGCATATGAATGCAGGTGCTAACAGTGAAATGCTTTACGTTAGTAACTGCAGGGCCTATGTTTACAGCGAAGCCCAGGCACCGTTCAACATATGAGTACGGTTCGGTCCTGGCCATAGCTCTGCAGGTCAGCCAGACTGAGTCAACAAAGCCCAACATAGCCCAAAATCTCAGGGGGGCTGAAACACGGCCATGTCAATGGTGTTGCACCACTGGTCACCGCCTAGGGACGGAGAGGCAATAGGAGAGCAGGGATATCGTCCCCTCAATAAATCCTCTGCAGGTCCCACAATGCTGAACGTTTTTGTCAGTACTCAAGACAGCCGAGGGTTTCAAAAAAAGTCAGTAGCACGCAATGAAGTCGTTTTACGTTTTTTCTCAGTTTCTGCTAACCCTGCCATCAATGGGCGAGGTCGGCGGTTTGGACAGAAGGAATCTTTAGATCGTCATCATCAGGTCGATGTTAAAGAAGGGGTGGGGAGTCAAGCTGGACAAGGGGGGGGCAAACTATACCTTAACGGATCCGCTTCTCCTCAGCTAGCGTAGTAGAGCAAGGCGTCCGCAAACACCATTGACTGCCTGCAGCTGCACTTAGGTTAGCACTTTGCGTGCACGCATTGTGTGGCATGCTCCTTTTAGCGGATCGCCCGTGGGGCGGGTTACGTGCAGACCTTCCAAGCACAGAAAGTCTCCTCACCTAGAGTAGTAGTGATAGGCGTCCGCACACCCCAATGACTGCCTTCAACTGCACTTAGGCTTGCACTTCGCATGCATGCTTCGTGTAGCCTGCTCCTTTAAACGGATCGCCTCTTCCATGGGCCGGCTAAATGCAGGGCATCCCAAGCACAGAAAGACTCCTCAGCTAGCTTAGTAGAGATAGACGTCCACCCGGGGCGCCCTGCCATTAGACCCCCGCCACGCCAACTCGGGGGAATCTTTCAAGGTCTCCCCTGAGCTGGCGTGGTGGGAGAAGGCGTGGCAGGCGCCCTATTGAAATTAAATGTGCTCTGCTCTTGGCAGCGGAGCGCATTTAATAACAACAGGGCGTATGCCATGCCTATTTAAAAAAGTGTGACCCCCTGCAGCATGACTAGGAGTACGCGGGGGGAGGGGAGGTGCACCAAATGTTTGATTTGCTGCCCGGGGCGATGTAGCATCTAAGGCCAGCCCTGGCGTCCGCACACACCAATGACTGCCTCCAGCTGCACTTAGGTTAGCACTTTGCGTGGACACTTCATGTAGCCAGCTCCTTTTAACGGATTGCCTCTTCCATGGGCCGGCTACATGCAGGGCATCACAAGCACAGAAAGTCTCCTCAACTAGCATAGTAGAGATAGCCGTCCGCCAGAGCCGGGGCGCCCTGCCCTGCCATTAGACCCTCGCCACGCCCACTCGCGGAAGTATTTCACCGTCTCCCTAGAGCTGGCATGGGGAGAGAAGGCTTGGTAAGAGCCCTGTTGAAATTACATGCGCTCCGTACTCAGGAGCGGAGCGCATTTAATAACAACAGGACGTCTGCCGTGCCTAATTAAAAAGTGTGGCCCCCGCCCCGCAGCATGACTAGGAGTGCGTGGGAGGGGGGTCGGGGGGATCGGAGGTGCACCAAATGTTTGATTGCTGCCCGGGCGATATAGCATCTAAGGCCAGCCCTGGCGTCCGCACATACAAATGACTGACTTCAACTGCACTTAGCTTGCACTTCGCGCCCCATATTACACCTTTTCTCATCCTAAACCGTGTGAAAGAAAGGCTGCCCGAAGCCCGCGTGGAGTCAATTCTATTGTATGAGAAGCCGCTTGGCCACCGATATCTTAATCTGATCATAAACTCACTGAGCTACAGAGTCGAGTTAGCCTTCGGTTGTCCTTAATTCAGCCTCGTGTAGGACATCCCTGAATTGAGGTTAGGGCAGGGGTCGTCTTTAGGCCACTCCATCACAGAATCTAACTTGCTCGGCCATATTTTGACACAGATAATTTCAGATTGAATTGGAAGCACGAAAGTGATAACGTATGATCCAGAAATAATGAATGCAAAATACCAAGAACTATGTATTTCGCAGTGCGGAAGTGCGAGAGATGCTGATCTTGCTAAACAGTCTGTGGCAGAACAACAGAAAAAGAGGTGCAGTAAGTACGGAAACTGGGAACGTCAGGTCGGGAAACAGACAGTGAGACACTGCCACCTAGTGGTAATGCAGAGAATTACCTGCTGTCAACCTCTTGCACATCATAAACAGCAGCACCATTTCCCCGTTGCCTGGTCCCTCGGAGCTCGGAGCTGTCGTCTACATCCAGCGACAACAATAATGGTGATTAATTGAAAGGTGGATTGAGGGCTGAAATGACAGAGTGATGTCCTACTGACATCCCTATGAAAAGAGTCAGCATTACCGCGAGTGGGGCTTTAAAAAGGGAGCTCTGCTCTAGATGGAGGAAGAGATTTCACAAACATTGAATGTGAGCAGAGTCATTACATGACATACCTGGGCTTGCTTACCTGTCACTTTAGACACGCACTCTGAAAATCCCGACATGTAACGCCATAGAATTCTCCAAGGCTTTCCCCCTACGGCACATGTCCAGATGGCCTGACGCAGTCGGCTTCTATCACACGCCTAACACTGGGGTTGGCTGAAGGTGACCCGGGACCCATTTCAAAGGTCTGCTTGGGGGCTGCCTCCCGAATCCCTATCAGGACCGGCTGAACATGTGTCTCGCTGGCGGGGGCCCATTTCAACACGCTGTATGCTCCCCTCGCCCCTTTCACAGGAAAACAGTCTGAAGCACCATGGGGTCTATACATTATAATGAAGACAAAGAAACAGAGGCGGGGAGGGAGGGGGCAAGAAAACCGAGTCAAAGGGCAGCAAGGTGATGAGCCAACTTCTGCATACCCTAAAGGAACAGACAGTCTGAAGGGCTCTCCAACAAATACAGCTTCTAACAGACGTGCTGAAAAGCGTCTATTTAAAGCAATCAATGAAAAGAATATATTTTACTGTCATAAGAGTGATGACTGCCAAAATGGGGGTAGTTGCTGGGGCCCCACTGGAGTCACGATGCACCTTTCAATTGAAAACCTTGAAAGGCCTTGACGCTGTCTCTGCAGGGCACCTTTCTCACATAACAGTCACAGAATAGACAATGCGACATGAGCATCCCTCGGGTCTTTGCACACACAATACCCAACATGTTCTTCTTAGGGCAGGTTTCAGCCATGCACTATTCATGTAGATGGCCATGTCCACACTACAACATGCGACAAATCAACAGTGCTATAAGGTCACACTAATGGCAGATGGTCACTGAACAAACATACCATAAACTAGAGCAGACCTCGTGTGTTAAACGGTGAATACTCAGGAAAAAGTAATTTGATGCAATGGCCATTTTTTAGTGAGATCCCTTGCAATTGGGGTCAGAATTAACGTGGTTTTGAGCCACTAATCCTACTGGCTGTGCAGGTGTTATCCCAACGCACACACTTGTTCCACAATGGGTGCCCGATACAAGTTTGGGATGCCCCATCTTCACACCGTGCATGTGATATTATATGGTACGATATGTCATTTAAAACGCTCCTGTACACAATTGTTTCTAGGTGCGACAAGACAAGGAGGGGGAAACAGAAGGAGGACAAAAACAACGATTTGACTAGGCCTTGTGTCATTCAGATAATGCAAGTGCAGCAGAGAGGGGATGTGAGAGTGCCTTGGGGGGGAGGGAGAAGTGCAGGTAGCTCAAAAGTGTCAGGGGGTGGGGGGGAAGTGCAGGTATTCAATAAATGCAGCCAGAGGGTGGTTTGTAAGTACAGAGAGAGAGAGAAGGGACTGTAGGGTTACATATACCTGCCCTTAAGTGCTGGCGGAGCCTGGAGGCAGTGTGAAGGCAACTGAACATGCAGGAGCCTGGGTCTGAGTTCAGTGCGCGGAGCAGTCGGGGACATCAGCAAGGGAGCAAAAGAGAGAAAGCTGAAGTGAAAAGGAAGGTCTTGAGTTGCTTCCGGAGCCACAGTTGGATCTGCTCAAGTTTGAGAGAGACAGGGAGGCTGTTCCAGAGGGAGGCCCCAGCCAAGGACAGAGATCTACCCCCACCCTCTGCCTGGAGAAGCGTCTGACCCTCAGAGAGTTGGAGGTGGATGAGCAGAGACCTCGAGAAGGAAGATGCTTAGGAAGAGAAAGTTGGAGGTAGAGGGGTCCCATGTCCCAAAAGCCTTGTGGACGATGCAACGGGTCTTGAACTTAATCTGTGCAGCCACAGGGAGCCAGTGAAGAGATTTCAGAGCACGAGAAATATGATCCCAGGGCTAGAGGTCAACGACAAGTCTCGCAGTCCTGTTCTGGATAAGTTGTAAAGGTCAAATGGTGGAGAAAGACAGATTTAGAAAGAGGCATTTGCAGTAGAAAGGACCAGAGGTCTAGAGAGAGTGAGCTTCTGGGGGAAGGAGAGAAAAGCCAGATTACCTCTGAGGAAATGCAGCTGATAGTGTGACTTATTAGTGATGTCAAAGATGTGAGGAGAGAAGGAGAGGGAGGAGTCAAAGATGACACCAAGGTTCTTAGCCTCAGAGGAAGGAGTAGGAAGAGGGCCCAGGGTGGGCATCTAGAGAGGGAGGAAAGGCGGGAGCAGGTGTCCCAATGAGGATCTCAGTCTTACTGACATTAAGGCAGTGATCATTGGCGGCACACCATTCCTGAATTGCTGCCAGACATTTTGGGATGTAAGGAGCAAAGGTGGCAGAGACAAGCCTGAAGCAAAGCTGGGTGTCATGCGCATAACACTGAAAGTTAGAGCAGAATGTAAAGATGCAGGAGGGAAGAGGTGCCAGGTAGTGGTAGAAGAGGAGGGAAAGGAGTGTGGACAGGATGCCCTGAGTTATAGAGGTGACATTAGCAGCCAGAGCCATGCAGAGGGCCTGGGAGGGAACGGGAGAGGTAGAGACTGCAGCAGGAGTGGCCAGCTCGTTGCAGATTTGGAAAAGTTCAGCTGAGTTGTCAGATGCCGCAGAGATGCAGGCTTGGATGTGGGCTCTTTTCTTAAAGAGGACAGAGAGCCGGTACTGCCTTTGGAGCAGGCGGCAGGCCAGTTCGTCAGAGTGTGCGCCTGATGCCCTCCACTTCCTCTCAGCCGCCCTACACTTGGGTTTAAGGGTGGCAAGGTCGGAATCTCACAAAGAATTGCACTTGGTAGTGGGTAAAAAATGATAAGTGCAGGGGGGAGGGGAAGGAGCAGAAGAGAGGGTTTGAGGGGCTGTAGTGGGGGATCAAGGAGGGTGAGCAGTGCTGTGGGGGCCAATGAGGGCAAGTGCCAGGGGAAAAAAGAGAAGGGCAAACTATTTTTGATGGATAGGGTGCCCAGATTCAGGCTAGTCTGGGCAAGTGTGCCTAAGGGCAAGTGCTGGTAGGGGATGCTGAGGGAGACTGGTCAGGGTGGGCTGGCCCGTGTATGACTCGGGAGGGATCAGGCACCAGTCGCAGTGGAAGGGGGACAGTTAGCATGGGAGGTGGATGGGGAAGGAAGAGGAGAAAAGGGAGGTCTTCAGAAGTTTCTGGAAACTTAAGACGGTCGGGCGTAAGTCTGAGGGGAACAGAGAGAACGTTCCTGAGGGGGAACCCTGCCAAGGAAAGGGATCTACCTCCCATTCTCTGTTCGGAGAAAAATATGACCTGCAGAGAGTTGGAGCTAGAGGATTTAAGCACTCTAGCAAGGTGGTATTTGGGGAGAGCTGGATGTAGAGAGGTCGCAGGCCCCAGACAACCTTGTGGATGATGCAGAGGGTCTTTAATTTGATCATTGCGGTCACCATAAGCCAGTGGAGAAATGTTAGGGCTGGAGAGATGCGGATCTAGGGCTTTAGGCCAAGGATAAGTCTTTCAGCTCTGTTCTGGATGAGTTGAAGGAGGCGAAGGGAGGAAAGAGGCAGATTGAGGAAGAGGCTCTAGTCTGTTGCAGTAGTCCAACCTAGAGAGAACCAGAGCTCTGGAGACATTGAGCTTCTGGGGAAGGTGAGGAAAGGAAGAATACCTCTGAGGAGGTGGGGCTGAAAATGTGACTTCTTGGCAAGGTTCATGATGTGCGGAGAGAAAGAGAGAGAGGAGTCAAAGATGAGCCCAAGGTTTATTGCCTCACAGGAGGGTGAGGCAAGGGGGCCCAAGGAGGGTGGCCAGAGAGTGGGGGGAGCAGGGAGCAGGTGTCCCAATGAGAAGGATCTCTGTCTTACTAATATTAAGGCAGAAATCAGAGGCAGAGCACCACGCTTGTATAGCAGTCAGGTATGAGAGAGGAAAGCGAGGAGGAGGAAGGGAGCTTGAAGGAGAGCTGTGTGTAATCAGCATAACACTGGAAATGAGGAGAGAAGGTAGAGATCAGGGGGGCCAGAGGGGCAAGTTAGATATTGAAAAGCCATGGAGATAGGATATATTGCTGAGGGACGCCACAGCTAGAGAGTGAGGTGGAGGAGAGGAAGGGGCCCATTTGCACTTCGGATGGTCGGTTTGACAGGAAGGAGGAGAACCACACCAGTGCCCTCTCTGTGATGCCTACGGTATCATGCAGATGCTGTATGAGGATGGAGTGGTTGACTGTGTCAAAGACAGACGAAAGATCGAGGCGGATCAGAACAGAGGGAGAGTTAGAGTCTAGTTTGAGAGCAGGTCTTCATGGGTGTTCAGGAGAACAGTTCCCATGCCTCTGGATACTCTGAAACCGGGCTGGTGATCATGGAGGCAGCAAGCCGATTCAGTGTGAAGGGTCAGTTGGGAGATGACCAGCTTCTCCATGAGTTTGCCCAAGAAATGGGGGATAGAGATAGGATGATGCTTAGCCAAGAAGGGTCAGCGGACATCTTTTTAGTAGAGGGTGCACAAGGGAGTGCTTGGGAGGCTGTGGGAAGGAGCCAGTGACAAAGGAATGGTTACAGAGGTAAGCCAAGGCAGGGGCGAGAGAGGCAATGTTGTCCTTGATGGTTCCGCAAGAACAGCGGAGCACCTGTTTGGAGGAGACTTTCATAGAGTGGACCACTCTAGAGACCTCATCTGGTGGAATGGGAGAGAAGGAGGAGAGAATGGGGTGCAGAGGTTGCCAAGGGAGACAAGGGAAGAGGGGTGAGGAGGGCGTAGATGACAGGGAGGACAGGAAATCCTCAGTTTTGGAGGAGAAATAGGAGGCCAGTGCAGTGCAGAGGGCTTTGGAGGGAGAAGGTGAGGACGTGGCTGCAATAGGATTGACAAGTCCCTTGCAGAATTTTAAGAATTCAGCTGTGTTATTGATGGCACCAGTGATACAGGCCCTCTTCTTGGAGCAGATGGTGAGTTGATATTGCTTAAGGATCAGTCGGCAGGAGAGTTTGTCAGAGGATGTACCTGAGGTCTGCCAATTCGACTCAGCAGCTTTGCACTTGCGTTTCAAATCTGCCAAGTCGGATGACATGCAAAAACATGCTTCATTTGGGCAGGGGTCTGCAACGTTTGGCTTTACAGATGTTTTGAACTACAACTCCCATTCCACCCTAGCCAGCATAGTCAATAGTGAGGTATTTTGGGAATTGTAGTCAAAAACATCTCGAGAGCACCCCTCTACTAGTGATTTGGCCATGTCCAGGTATATCTGTCTTCTGTATGCCTAATGTGAGCCCACAGTGCCTACGTGAACAAGCAGGCACATTGCCACACACATCTCAGATTGGGACACAGTTTTGAAAGGGTATCCATTTTGTTTAACGTCTTTCAATTAAAGTGTAGCATATTGGTGACACACTTTTCGTGAAATCGGGCAATTACATATGCACATAGATGTATATGTGCATGTGGGGTGGAACTCTTTGAAACATGTATGTACTGCCTATGAGAATTTTGCATCTCAGTTTGGGTAAATCCAAAGGTTTACGCACCAATATTTGATTGCGGGTTATGTATTTTTTAAGAAATGACCTTTTCCAGTTTCATGGCCCCACATTTCGTATGAACTGCTACATAGGAGGCCAACTGGTTGTTGTTAGTAAAAGTGTATGCACACCAGAGGGGCTCGTCATGAGTATTATGAGTATTAAAAACAAGTGGGAATTACAATCAAATATTCTAATTTCCACTTGTTTAAAAAGCAGATACTTCTGGTATAGAAGTGCAATACAGTGGAGTGTTGAGGCTCTCCATATTTTGAAGGTATTATTAATTGACGGAAATAAGTAAATGCAGATGAAGTTGTGCTGGGTGGGCTGGGGGCGCAAAGGGAGCGAGCACTACTAAATGAGTACGAACTAAAAACACACTTTGAAAACACATGTATATTTTTGGACACTACCTTTTTTTGCAAAAAATCAAATAGAAGATTAAATATCACTATTTTGTTTGCAGTGTTGAAAATTGCAGGTGTTGCTATGATTTGCACAATCTACTTCTAGTCCTTTAAAGACTAATGGCCTGATTCACAGAATATTTGCCCAGTTCAAAGTGAATTTGCACTGCTGAATAGTGACTTTGCACTGCTGAAAAGTGACTTTGCACTGCCGACACAAACCCTGATTCATGGAACTGTGCAAAGTGTATTTTTGCCGTGCAAAGTCTGGGAAAAGTCGGCGTATAGATATTTTTCCAGTACAAAATAACTTTTCCCGGACTTTGCACTGAAAAAAGTCACTTTTTAGCAGTGCAAAGTCACTTTTTAGCAGTGCAAATTCATTTTGAACCGGGCAAATATTCCATGAATCGGGTCCTAAGGATTTTGGAAGTTTGAATTGCTAACTATTTTTTTACGTTTTTCATTTTAAATATCTTTATTTTACTTTCAATGCAAAAATCATTATTCTTACCCTTTTATTTTCACTGCTTCATTCCCAGTTCAGGTTATTTTCCCAGCATTTATAATTACATATAAATATTTGTATTGGTTTTAATTTTATTTAGTATTATACAGTGGACCATCAACTTTTAATACATTCCACATAGAATCAAATAAATTAACAGATCCACCATAATATGATATGATAAGTCATTTATAATGCGCCTGTACACACGTGTTTCTTCCACATTCATGCCTCCAAGGTAATAATAAAAATGAATTGACATGCTCCCCACACTGTCCACTAAATAAACAAGGGCCATAGAGCTTCAATGCCACAATTCTGCAAAATTAATAAAATCTGTTTCCAAAAAAGAATCGTATCAATATAGGTACATCATTGTTGCTGCACATAAAAATATGCCACATTTCTTCCACATTTACATTCCCAACCATCACGGCAGGCCCAAGAACTATTAGACTTGGCCAGTTTGGGAAATACACTGTCAGGAGATGCTTTGCTGTCTCAATACTAGGACAATCGCACAGGCGGCAGACACGTTCATTTCTAGGGGTCTTTTGCCATGTCCCTTTGACGTCTCGAGTTCTCCTTGCATTAAATGTGATCCTAAGGTACTCCCAGGCACAGTAGTTACCCAAACAATGATTAATATGGTTAGTTTTCGGGAGGATAGCTTAGGAGCAACATGCTCACCTTGGAAGCAAGACGACACGGAGCAACATAGGTTCGATCCCCGGGTCCGCGCTTAGAAACCTCTGAGTATTAATCGCGTTATAAATAACCCATCATATCATATCCGCAGTCCGAGTGCTGATATGACTGCACAACAGTGCAGTAGATGATTTTGATGCAAGATCCACTGCCATCTGTTCCCTTACCTTTAAAAAGAGAAGTTTCTTCATAGCCCTCCTGAAACTGTGAAGGGTCAAAGACAGTGGGTCTGCCCTAGACTGCAACCACCAATAGTCTGCTGTTCTTTTAATTTGGGCTGCATAGCTTTTGGTCATTAGTCCACTTCGGGTGATTAGAAGCCATGTAAGTGAACCACAAGATGCATTAACTAACCACCAGTAAATACAGAGGCAGCTCAGATTCACTTACTTCTTTACAGGACATATACCAAACTCAAGAGCAATGGCCTGATCCCTGTGTAGGATGGCAGCCTTAAAGGTCTACGCAGAGTTGGATGTTCTAGTTTGGACAACACAGCCAGCTTCCCCAGGGCCACATCTCATATCCTCATAACTTGATAGTGAGCATCCTAAACACATATAACTTTATCAAGTAGCCAACTCCCCTGTAGGCAAATGAACTCCCTGCAACAGCTATCTGGGCAACCATGGCATGTAGCTGTTCCACATGTGTGGAGCCGCTAAGCTTAGCGTCAAGCCAGATCCCCAGATATCTGTAAGAGGATACCATTTCAATCTCTTCTCCATCAATGGACCACTGACAATGACAATAATCTTCGTTTTGGAGGTGTTAATTATCAATAAGTTAAGGGTGGCATAAGCCATGAGCGAGTTACATTTTATCTGCAAACCATGGGGGTAAGACAGAGTAAAGCCAGGTCATCTGCTTACGACAACCACTGAAGGGGCCGGTCGATCCAATTAGGCGGCAGAGAGTTGGAGTTCTCAATAGCCCCCTCCCTAAGGTCTGCTAGATATAAATTGAACAGCGTGGGTGCAAGAATGCACCCCTGCTTCAGTACGTTGTGTGTGGCAATCCAACGTGTCATGTTGCCCGACTGGTCCAGCCGTGCTTGTACTCATGTGTTATCATGAAGTTGGACAATCATCTTCAGCCGGCCTCAAGATATGTGCCAACTGCTCATCTTCAGCCACAACCTATTTCTATCGACAGCGTCGAAGGCAGCGCTGACTAATGCAAGGCAATTCGGAAGTCGATGTAGGAGACATATGCAGCCCTATTGCTCGACAGTGGCGACTAATGCAAGTCAATTCTGAAGTCGATGTAGGAGACATATGCAGCCCTATTGCTCGACAGAGGCGACTAATGCAAGGCAATTCTGAAGTCGATGTAGGAGACATATGCAGCCCTATTGCTCGACAGTGGCGACTAATGCAAGGCAATTCTGAAGTCGATGTAGGAGACATATGCAGCCCTATTGCTCGACAGTGGCGACTAATGCAAGGCAATTCGGAAGTCGATGTAGGAGACATATGCAGCCCTATTGCTCGACAGAGGCGACTAATGCAAGGCAATTCTGAAGTCGATGTAGGAGACATATGCAGCCCTATTGCTCGACAGAGGCGACTAATGCAAGGCAATTCTGAAGTCGATGTAGGAGACATATGCAGCCCTATTGCTCGACAGTGGCGACTAATGCAAGGCAATTCGGAAGTCGATGTAGGAGACATATGCAGCCCTATTGCTCGACAGAGGTGACTAATGCAAGGCAATTCGGAAGTCGATGTAGGAGACATATGCAGCCCTATTGCTCGACAGAGGCGACTAATGCAAGGCAATTCTGAAGTCGATGTAGGAGACATATGGAGCCTTATTACGCGACAGTGACGACTAATGCAAGGCAATTCTGAAGTCGATGTAGGAGCATATGCAGCCCTATTGCTCGACAGAGGCGACTAATGCAAGGCAATTCGGAAGTCGATGTAGGAGACATATGCAGCCCTATTGCTCGACAGTGACGACTAATGCAAGGCAATTCTGAAGTCGATGTAGGACACATATGCAGCACTATTTCTCGACAGTGACGACTAATGCAAGGCGATTCTGAAGTCGCTGTAGGAGACATATGCAGCCCTATTGCTCGACAGAGGCGACTAATGCAAGGCGATTCTGAAGTCGATGTAGGAGACATATGCAGCCCTATTGCTCGACAGAGGCGACTAATGCAAGGCAATTCGGAAGTCGATGTAGGACACATATGCAGCCCTATTGCTCGACAGAGGCGACTAATACAAGGCAATTCGGAAGTCGATGTAGGACACATATGCAGCCCTATTGCTCGACAGAGGCGACTAATGCAAGGCAATTCGGAAGTCGATGTAGGACACATATGCAGCCCTATTGCTCGACAGAGGCGACTAATGCAAGGCAATTCGGAAGTCGATGTAGGACACATATGCAGCCCTATTGCTCGACAGAGGCGACTAATGCAAGGCAATTCGGAAGTCGATGTAGGAGACATATGCAGCCCTATTGCTCGACAGTGACGACTAATGCAAGGCAATTCTGAAGTCGATGTAGGACACATATGCAGCCCTATTGCTCGACAGAGGCGAC
The DNA here is from genome assembly GCF_040938575.1 of Ambystoma mexicanum. Lineage (NCBI taxonomy): Eukaryota > Metazoa > Chordata > Amphibia > Caudata > Ambystomatidae > Ambystoma > Ambystoma mexicanum. The sequence continues at coordinate 195,984,247 of NC_090938.1, forward strand.
TAATGCAAGGCAATTCGGAAGTCGATGTAGGACACATATGCAGCCCTATTGCTCGACAGAGGCGACTAATGCAAGGCAATTCGGAAGTCGATGTAGGGCACATATGCAGCCCTATTGCTCGACAGAGGCGACTAATGCAAGGCAATTCGGAAGTCGATGTAGGACACATATGCAGCCCTATTGCTCGACAGAGGCGACTAATGCAAGGCAATTCTGAAGTCGATGTAGGAGACATATGCAGCCCTATTGCTCGACAGAGGCGACTAATGCAAGGCAATTCGGAAGTCGATGTAGGAGACATATGCAGCCCTATTGCTCGACAGAGGCGACTAATGCAAGGCAATTTATGGTGCTGCTATTTCCTTTCGTGAAGCCAGTTTGGTTCAGAGGTATGATGTTAGATTCCTCAATCCGTGTGTTAAGTTCTTCAAGGATCACCCTGGCAAATAGTTTAGCCGGAACATCTAGCATAGCTAGAAGCCGGTAGTTGCGTGGATCAGTCCGGCGACGCTTCTTAAAAAATGGACTGCTGATACTATCCCTCCAGGAATATTTAAGATGTTCACCTTGGCTTGCCGGAGGGTCAAATATACATGCAGTACAATTGCTGCAGTATTTTCAAGGTTATACAGCCACTTTCTGTTATTATCCCTTGCTGCAAAATAGTCTGTTTTGCTTTGTGGCATGTAAGGGATACAATTTGTATGGGGATTTTGTATATATCGCAATATGGTCATCAGTAAGAACAACGAGTGCCTGTGTCTTTTAAAGTGTGGTAAAGGAATGCAAGGGCGTAGTATATATATATGCATATGCAAATGATCAACCTTCTGTCACAATGTTGTATGTGTCAAGTAATGCGCCCAGATACCTTTGGGTTTGGCGCGTGATATCAATGAATAAATAATTACATAAATATAGTATGAGTTGATAACTTGGTTAGTTTAATACTTATCACAAATATATGCACACGTTTGACGGCTGATTCACAAAATTAAAACGTGCACTCAAATAAAAATACAGAAACGTATTATGAGGACATGACATCTTTGCACTTAATTCACAAAAAAGCAAAACATGGGAACTGTGCATGATAAATACTCAGTTGGCGTAAATTGCTCTGCGCCAGCGCAAGTCAGCCTACGGCGGGATAAGGAAAGTGTCGCAAGGCAGCACAGCATAGATTATGCCAAATTTGCATATGCAAAATGGGCGTGACAGAATCTCTACGGTGCACTGGACATTAGGGAGCACATGGGAAGTTTGGTGATACAATAAACAGGCAGAAATTGCTTGCACCTGTTTTCAAAGGTTGTAAGTTGTCCCACTTGCAATTTGTGTAGGTCGGAGTTGCAAGTGGGACAAGTGGCAGAAACGATTTCGATGTTTTGCAATTTCCAAGAAGGGCAACACTTTTGGAACTGTTTTAGCCCCACATTTTGAAGTCCATATGGCAAATGTTCTTTTGTAGTCACGTGACACTTGCCCAGGAGCAGATTCGTGGCTGGGGAATTGCACCGTGGGAAAAGAGCAGAACAAGCTTCTTTACGCCCCCCCCCCTCTCTCAGAATCCCAAGTAGTCGATTACTCTGTATGCGCTATCGGCAAAGTATTGCGAATTACCATGCACGTGGACTTTATGACCATGTGCAGTTGCAAATTGCACATGCGACAATTTGTTCCATGTTCCTTTTTTTCATGACTCAGCCTCCTACTGTCTAAGGGCCTGTGACTTTGAGGCTGGTCACAGAGCGGCACTGGGGCACGCCACGCCGACCCGTACAAAAGAACCCATCAAGAACATGGTAGCGAATCATAGAGAAAACGAGACAATCGGAAAAAATCGATGCCATCCACAAAATAAAGCAGAGCAATTTTAAAAAAGCAACATGGAAAAAATAGGTTAACAAGAGGTTAACCATCCATTCTTAACAGCAACAATGCTGTAATGGGAAACATTGCTTCCTCTCCAACATAACAACTGGCAGATGTTTTGCTGATAAAGCATGGTTTCTGCAGGCTGGAGACATGAACAGCACGAGACCCACATACATTATCCTTTAGCGTTACCGAGGGGGAAAGAAGGACGAACACCTCTCTAAATTAAAAATCATTAGAAAACAGCAAAAACACATTTGATTCAATATATGTTAAAATCAAATAACTTTAGCAGAAGCCAACGGATTTGGACCTAAATGACCTAGTAAAAATACGTCTGTCCACTCTAGTGGTTGCCAGTCTTTTCACTATGTCCATTAGTAATGTTAAGATTTGGCAAATACTAACTTGCTCAGTTTCACACTTTTAAAAGTAATTTCTGGGTGTTTTGGTAAAATCTAATAATTAATGGTGACTGCACAGCACATTTTCAGTTCTTTCTTTCCTGTCAGGTAATGATGACATGCTTCTTGTGATAAGTTGGCATCTGGAGATGTTGAGCTTCCCAGATTTCCCCTGGGCAACTCAATCTAGATGGCATGGCCACTGGCCTTGAACAGTGGCCGAAGTGTGCAGGCTCAGCTCTTTGGACATTCCCATGTCCCACAGTTGGGCACCCTCGTGTAATATTGAATGGCTTCTGTCCAAGGCCAGTGGCCATTTTGGCAGGTCATAAACTTCAACAGTGCTTTTGGCCACCAGGTCACCCAGAGAGGGCATTGTGCAGTGGGCCGGCCTACAACCATGCCCAGTAACCAGGATGCCCAAGTACTGGTCTTCAGACAATATCCCAGAGCTTACACAGTGGCCACTGACTACTGTTTCCATTGGATAGACTTCTTCCTTGCCATGCATTCCATAAGCCATCTGGAATGGTCACTGGCCATGTCCTACAATCATGGGCAGTAGCCAATATGTCTTTAGCATGATATCAGTTATACCCTTACCCCCGAAAGACACAGGAAGTGGCCAGAATGTGGTCAAAATTACTGGGGCCACCTATACCTCGACTGCCAAGGTCAGCAGCCAATTGGTGGCATGACTTCAGGACTAGGCACCCACTCCTCATGAGAAGTTGGTACAAATTCATCCAGAAATTCAATCTGTAGGCGAAAGGACACATTTGTGTCCCTTACCAATGTGTGCTTCTGCCACACTCAACTTTAGAGATCCATAGACACCTCTGGAAGCTCCAATACTTACGGGTGGCCTTGCTAGCAATGCTCAGGTGATGAAGGTCTTGTCGGTGCCTATTATCTCCACGGCCCTTGATGGTGTGATAAATGACATTGCAGGGAGGAAGACAATGGGTATCAACGATCCAGCTAGGAAGAAACCATAGAGATTAAGGTGGCAACAGGAACACATATGGCACTGGGAGTTTTGTGGGGGTTTGTTGCCAGAGCCCTCTACACACTGGTTGGCACTTCATTGTGTAAATGTTTCTTCCAACCTGTAAGAACTCTGTTTTGTTTTACAGGCTATGCACTGATTTCAAGCATCTAATGAATTAAATAAAGACTTGGGTGACCATATATTAAGGTAAAACCTATTTAAACAAGCCAATTATGAGGGTAGATATGAATAGGGCTGACTAGGAGTAGAGTGTGCAAGTGTAGCTCTCTCAACACACCTGACAGTCAGAACGTAACGTTCCCAGAGGGGCAGCAACCCTCAGACTGCACTACCAGCAGCCTTATTTGATGGGTGCACAAGGACTACCATAACCAAAGTTTGCAAAAATGAGCAGTTGCACGGTATACAAGACTAGCTAATGCATCTGCTGCTTGCCGCCAACTCAATGACCTGAAAGCGTGAGGTTGATGGAGAGGACAGGGTCCCAGACTCAAAGAGTTTGATAGTTGACTAGTCGAGCCAGGGTGGATTGAGGGAATGGCATTTATATTTTGAATGTCGGCAAACACATATATCGCCTTGTAGAAGACCAGAGGAAAGCACACAAACATAGAGCCATTTTACTTCGTCTGTGTAATTGCTTGCTCACGGTACATATTTGCTGTTTCTCAGCCAGAACAGTCTTTCAAGTGGACAGGACGCTAACATATTTTGAGGCTGAAATCAACTGTGGTGCAGGGAGCACAGGTGCAAACTGGGTCAATGGATTTTTCCCCTTCAGTAGACAGGGCTCTGGCTTTGAAAATTTTAATTTATTAGTTGCACGAACATGCATCACTACAGAAAGCCAGGCCAAAGAAAATTTTAAATAAGTATAAAGAATGCCCAGGCATAATCTGAGTAAACTTGATTTGCACTGACACACTGATTTGCTTGTGTCTCTGATTGATATTATTATTCTTTATTTATTTATGTTGGACATTTATTGAGTGCAAAATCTATGTTCTGGAGGAAGCTGGGCACTGTACATCAGCATGGATTACAGGTAGATGGGTACAAGGGCAACATTCCTGATAATAACAGATTTGTTTCTGCCATGCTATTTAGATTATCAGGTAAGAGTTAACAATTATATACAAGTGTGCTTAAATGGGAGTTGTGGGGTGTTCCTTAAAGGTTGCTTGGCAGCAGCAATAGTTGTCTGTGTGTATTTGGGGGCAGGGTGGTCAGTATTTTACAGGGTATTAAGAAGTTACTCGTGGTGGAGAAGTTCTTCATTTCTTTTGTGTGAATGCATGATAATATCATTATAGTTATGTAGTTTTAATAAAGTTGCCCTCAAACCCGACTGATCAATGGGTAACTTCACCATTATCTTTTCCTTCTCCTTTTTGCCTACCGTTGCTTTTCCATCAATCACCTGAAAGGACGGCCAGAAAAATGTAATCCAACCTATAGCTGCTACATCAGCACATGTCTGCGGCAGCTTTCCCCGGCATCATTTTATATATTGACCTCAATATTCCCATCCGATATATATTTTCCATATCAAAACAAGCCCATGGTTGCTTCAGCAATTATCAGTTGGTAAACTGAGCACAATACTTGCATCCAACTTATAGTGGCCACGTCATCACATGTCTGTCGAAGACTTTGAACCACCAAACCCACTTCCAGTCTATAGGGGATCCATCAGCACATACCTGTCAATTACTTACCAATCAACACCTGTAAAGGAACCACCAAACCCACCTCCAGTCTATAGGGGATCTATCAGCACATACCTGTCAATTACTTACCAATCAACACCTGTAAAGGAACCACCAAACCCACCTCCAGTCTATAGGGGATCCATCAGCACATGCCTGGCAATGACTTACCAATCAACACCTGTAAAGGAACCACCAAACCCACCTCCAGTCTATAGGGGATCCATCAGCACATGCCTGGCAATGACTTACCAATCAACACCTGTAAAGGAACCACCAAACCCACCTCCAGTCTACAGGGGATCCATCAGCACATGCCTGTCAATGACTTACCAATCAACACCTGTAAAGGAACCACCAAACCCACCTCCAGTCTACAGGGGATCCATCAGCACATGCCTGGCAATGACTTACCAATCAACACCTGTAAAGGAACCACCAAACCCACCTCCAGTCTACAGGGGATCCATCAGCACTTGCCTGGCAATGACTTACCAATCAACACCTGTAAAGGAACCACCAAACCCACCTCCGGTCTATAGGGGATCCATCAGCACATACCTGTCAATTACTTACCAATCAACACCTGTAAAGGAACCACCAAACCCACCTCCAGTCTATAGGGGATCCATCAGCACATACCTGTCAATGACTTACCAATCAACACCTGTAAAGGAACCACCAAACCCACCTCCGGTCTATAGGGGATCCATCAGCACATACCTGTCAATTACTTACCAATCAACACCCGTAAAGGAACCACCAAACCCACCTCCAGTCTATAGGGGATCCATCAGCACATACCTGTCAATTACCTACCAATCAACACCTGTAAAGGAACCACCAGACCCACCTCCAGTCTATAGGGGATCCATCAGCACATACCTGTCAATTACTTACCAATCAACAACTGTAAAGGAACCACCAGACCCACCTCCAGTCTATAGGGGATCCATCAGCACATACCTGTCAATGACTTACCAATCAACACCTGTAAAGGAACCACCAGACCCACCTCCAGTCTATAGGGGATCCATCAGCACACACCTGTCAATGACTTACCAATCAACACCTGTAAAGGAACCACCAGACCCACCTCCAGTCTATAGGGGATCCATCAGCACACACCTGTCAATTACTTACCAATCAACACCTGTAAAGGAACCACCAGACCCACCTCCAGTCTATAGGGGATCCATCAGCACACTCCTGTCAATTACTTACCAATCAACACCTGTACAGGAACCACCAGACCCACCTCCAGTCTATAGGGGATCCATCAGCACACACCTGTCAATTACTTACCAATCAACACCTGTACAGGAACCACCAGACCCACCTCCAGTCTATAGGGGATCCATCAGCACATACCTGTCAATGACTTACCAATCAACACCTGTAAAGGAACCACCAAACCCACCTCCAGTCTATAGGGGATCCATCAGCACATGCCTGTCAATGACTTACCAATCAACACCTGTAAAGGAACCACCAAACCCACCTCCAGTCTATAGGGGATCCATCAGCACATGCCTGTCAATGACTTACCAATCAACACCTGTAAAGGAACCACCAAACCCACCGCCAGTCTATAGGGGATCCATCAGCACATACCTGTCAATGACTTACCAATCAACACCTGTAAAGGAACCACCAAACCCACCGCCAGTCTATAGGGGATCCATCAGCACATACCTGTCAATGACTTACCAATCAACACCTGTAAGGGAACCACCAAACCCACCTCCAGTCTATAGGGGATCCATCAGCACATACCTGTCAATGACTTACCAATCAACACCTGTAAGGGAACCACCAAACCCACCTCCAGTCTATAGGGGATCCATCAGCACATACCTGTCAATTACTTACCAATCAACACCTGTAAGGGAACCACCAAACCCACCTCCAGTCTATAGGGGATCCATCAGCACATACCTGTCAATTACTTACCAATCAACACCTGTAAGGGAACCACCAAACCCACCTCCAGTCTATAGGGGATCCATCAGCACATACCTGTCAATTACTTACCAATCAACACCTGTAAAGGAACCACCAAACCCACCTCCAGTCTATAGGGGATCCATCAGCACATGCCTGTCAATTACTTACCAATCAACACCTGTAAAGGAACCACCAAACCCACCTCCAGTCTATAGGGGATCCATCAGCACATGCCTGTCAATGACTTACCAATTAACACCTGTAAAGGAACCACCAAACTCACCTCCAGTCTATAGGGGATCCATCAGCAAATGCCTGGCAATGACTTACCAATCAACACCTGTAAAGGAACCACCAAACTCACCTCCAGTCTATAGGGGATCCATCAGCACATACCTGTCAATTACTTACCAATCAACACCTGTAAAGGAACCACCAAACTCACCTCCAGTCTATAGGGGATCCATCAGCACATACCTGTCAATTACTTACCAATCAACACCTGTAAAGGAACCACCAAACTCACCTCCAGTCTATAGGGGATCCATCAGCACATGCCTGTCAATTACTTACCAATCAACACCTGTAAAGGAACCACCAAACTCACCTCCAGTATATAAATCAGCACATGCCTTTCAAAGACTTAGCAATTAACACCTTGTAACTAATCCACCAAACCCGCTTCCACTCTATAGGTGCCCCATCAAGTTGCATGATGTTATTTCAAGTCATACTGAGAATTTGCACAGTATAGGGGGATGCTGATTTCTCACTTTCGGGTCCCAAAACCAGTCAGCCAATCTAATTCAGAGCATCATATTTGTTCACATGCTTGAAGAGCCTAATTTTCTGATTTTGGTTGTTTTACCGAAGTAGAATTATCTGCAGCAGAATTGACCGTAGTCGATTTCACGCGAACCAGTTTCTCCTTTGGCAAAAGAACCCAAATGTGGCTGCCCCTCCCCCACTTACCTTTTTGCTGTTTGCTGCTGCTTCTCCTGTACCCCTGCGGCGTTAGTTGCAGCCTCTTTTATTGTTAGGGCGTTCCCCTGCTTCCATTGGCAAGAAAGCGGGGGGCACTCTCGAACCGCCGGAAGCCAACAAATACCAAACATTGGGAGCCGGGGACACCCCTGCGACCTTGTTCTTCATGTTCGGTATTTTTGTGCTTCGGTTTTTCTGTACAGGCCGGATTCGGCCAAATGGTCCATATGACAATGTTATTACGAGCAATTTGGGTGTTTCCACATTTTCCAATATGTGTGTATATAATCTACAATGCATAAGCTAATTATAGAACTCCAAGGACACCATGTTAGGCACTCCAGGTCCTCTCATTAGCCATGTATTTTTGCACTCATTTTCCTTTGTGCCCATTAATAAAAAATACTTGTATGTTGATGTTATATTTATCAATTATATCGTTAATTCTGCTGCGTTGCTTTTTATTACCCGACTCAGTGCTCCTCACTTTGTCACCCTGAAAACAATGAACAGCCAAGCTGTGCCTGTTGGGATTGCAATCAAGGTATTAGCCTATTTGACCTAAAACAATTGACCTAATGACCAATTTTATCAAGTTTTGCACGAGTGATTCGCTTTCGGGGCAATTTGGTTGCATATAACGCAAAATACCAACCCTGGAGAGCAGGGCTTGTGGTGGTGTTTCCTGCTCCCCATGTTTGTTTGATATTTAGCAATTTTGGGAGCATGGTGGGGGGGGGTGCATTCAAATTGGGCCCTGAGCAGATATATTGCGGTCAATTTGCCACGATAAAAATTGGTCACACACCCCCAAACCGTGTTTTAGGGATTACACACAGATCTCCAGCGCGACACTCACTCCACACAGATATTTGCATGTATCAAGAGAAATATATCTGGCAAGCTGCGGGTTACCCAGCAGAGCATTGCAACACCATGCCAAATGCATGCTGGTACTTGTAGGACATTGTTTTCTAGACTTATCAGTTGTGTTGCTGCAATCTGCTGACTAGTCTGTTTTCAGGTATCGGGGCATGCTGTCTGCCGTCAACCATGAAAATCCTTATTTGCCGGGGAAAGAAGATACCATATACCAGAATGTACACATTTTCTTGCATTAATGTGTTTTATCTTGTGTCCAGTGTATAGGTGTTTTGCTGGCGGGGCCTATATCCGGGCATTCTCACTCTTTAATGTAAAGTTGGAGACAAGTCACAGATCAGTAGCTCTGCTTCTGCGTTAGAACTTGCACATTTGTAACTATTTCATTATTTATTTTCCTCTGTCCAATAATAATTAACAGAAATTGGGTAGTAATAGCAGTTTGTTAAGGCAAGTGGTGACAACACAATGAAGAAGGCTAGCGGCTATAGGGATAAGATCCGCTTCTGTGCAAGGTTTCAACTCTGATATTAAAAGGGATTCAACGATCATCCTAGATAGAAGGACCAAACCCCCAAATCGTGTTGGATAATGTTTTTTTTCCATCATCGACAAAAGCAATAATTATTTATTGCATGAATTTGACAGATGTTCCTCCGGTGAGCACTCAAACCTCCATACTTGAGTACGTTGAAGCTAGTGACCACCGCCACTCTTGTGTGTTTCAGTGTTTGTGTTGGTGATTCGATTTGTATTTGTGGATCTGGGTGAAGTGGGCTGACCTCTGTGTGCCATTTTCCCTCTGTATTCCTGAGCTTGGCATTGAGAGAAACAAAAGACCACACCCCTGCCCTATTCCGCCCCAAATCCATTCTTCCTCCCCCCACGGGCATTATGGCTTATTCCATTGCTGCTCTTGGCTGGCAAAAGGTGTCCACATTCAGAATTGCTGATTTATAACTCATTTTCAAAAGTAACTCCTGAGACATGCGTGTTGCTGTTTTTAGCCAATAAATTGTGGCAAATGTTGCTGGTTTCATTCCTTTCTTATTGTCCCAACAAAACAAACATAGGTATTTACTCACATTTTAAATGTCACCCAATAGAGTTGTAAACGCTTGAATTGGTACAGATTTAATATCTATCTGCTCAAACAATGGAAGCTGGACTGAAGGCAGATAACAGATGATTCAAAATGGCGCTAATGAGCTAATGTAGTTTGTAACAGAACATAGGTAGGCCTTTCTATATAATAAGGCACTTGCTTCTGTGCTCGGTCCCATGTGACTGTTAGGCTGCCCGATAAACAGAACTGGATTGGGAAAGGGATTGGGCTCTAGCACCCGAAGGGATGGAATTTTAGTTTTATGGCAGCTTTGGAGCATATGGGGGTGTCATTACAACATGCTGGACATCATATTCTCAAAAGCTACACCTCATCCTAGACCCTGCATACTGAATCTCAAAAAGTAACCAATATAGGATGTTGGCTTTTAAAAGAATTGCTACATTGGCAAGAATAGGATGTAAACCTATATTGTGCCATTAAAGGGAGTAATAACCCATCTCCACTCAAGAGAAATCAGCACACAGCACACTGGTGAAAATGTTTCAAAAAGTGGAGAAAACAAATATTTATGTTTACTCTGACTTGCTTACTTGTTACTTTTGTTCTGGTTTTTTAACCTGTTTTGGCTGCGTCTTATAAAGCAAATACAACTTTTTAGCAAATAAATCATGAAAAAACAAACTCAGGAGTGAATAAATATACTGAAAAAATTGGGATTGCACCTGGTCCAAACATTGTCAGGCTCAAGGTCGCCTCTGGTTGCCCGGGAACTAATGGATACTTGGCACAGAACCTCTCCTCCCTCCAGAGCACCCCAGAAGGGATTCTAGGGCACCGTGGATAAGGGAGCAGGCAGAACTCGCAAGGATTAGGGACGGAAACTGGCCTCTAATCTTGGTGGCATGATTTCATTGAAGTGGACCCCATTCAATTTCAAACACAAAAGGTCAGGAGAAGGGAAACAAAAGGACGTTATATGTTGCTGCTCCTGTAATCTACCAACCTCACTGGTTCTCAAGGCTTTACATGTTGGACAGACACTCATCCAACAACATTGGAAAAAGCATTGAAGATTAAACACAATACACTATGGAAAGGACTCAGGATAGATCACATACGCTGCCGGTTTGCACTGTAGATGATAAGGCCATACAGGGTACTACAGAAGATCACTAGGGAGTGGATGCATGTATGAATTGGAGCAAGGGAGAACCTAGTCAGGCAAAGCACACATGTATTGGAGAGATTTTACCAGAAGACGTAAGGACACTGGTTGCTGATTCGCCTAAATTTGCAGCAATCGTGTGGTATAACTCTGTGATTGTGTACTCGATCGGTTATAAAATCAGATGAACTTCTTATGGCCTCTCCGTAGCACAATGGCCTTTCGACCTGAACATCTTGGGGGTCACCTGATTACTTTGACCGAAAGGATGGGTGACTTTATTTGCATTTCAAACTGAGACAAAACAGGTTTGAGAACTTTGAAACCACATTCAAGGACTTGCAATGACCCATCAATTATTTTTATGAAGTTTTAAAAACACAATCACACGTAGCCATGTTAAGAACATGTATTAAGCAATTAAAAATAAAGACAAAACTCTTTAAGTAAGGTAACAAAGGGATGGAAATTACCATTTTCTATAATATCTTTGATATTACAAGTTCTGAATGCACAATCCAATCACATCTGAGACCACCCGTAGCTTTTTTCTAACTTTACATCATTTCCAAGAAGAGTGCGATTTAGTTAGACTTTCAATTAGTCCCAGGTCCTTTATCATCTTCAGAAAGCCTGCACTTGGAGAATGTTTCAATACACAGAAGTGTATGCTTCATGCAATCCTATTAGTTGATTTTATTTTATCCTCCCTTTTCGATCCTTTTTTCCTAAAAATAATTACTCTATTCATAAAAAAGTAAGCAACTTAACAAAAGTGTTTGAAGACGATTGCAGTCCACCGATCACAGGGAAGGCAACTAAAAAGAACAGTAAAACTCCTCAAACACCCTTAGATAAAGACAGAAAGAATGCAATGTGAACTTTGTTGTCTTCAAGTGTCATCTACATAATTCAGTCAGCTTCGCACCCTAGGTCCCGGGTCTCCAAGTCCAGTCTTCAAGTGCCCTGCCATGGCACATTTTCAGGATAACCACTGGCTATGTAGAAATCATCTCACAAGTATTCACTATAATTAAATGGATGTTGTTGGTATATCATGAAAATATGGAGTGGATCTGTCATTTGATTACCAGTCTTGTAGACCTCTGCCCTCGGTGCATCCAGCCCTACCAGTGCTTTAGCATTCAAAGAAGACCATACATGTCGTGACCCAGAAGTCCCCCAAAATGTAAAAGTACTGTTCTGGCTAGCTTGAACATGAAGTGTGCAATCCCAGAAAATTGGTGCAGGTTGAGCAAGATGGTGACCTCAACCTAGCAGAAGAACACAGCTGAGAATCCGGGCATGCACCGGCAAAGTGAGCTCTAGCCCGCTCTGCAAGCAAAGTGAAACCCTTGCATAGATTACCATATTCGGTTTTCTTGGGGGACCCCACCGTTCCATTCAGTAGAATCGCGATGCGTTGATTTCTACATTAAGTAAACAACTGCAGCACAGAGCTTCAGTATTTCCATTATTGGGTTCACATTAAGGTATCCCAATGTATATATATGTTTCTCATACAGTTCTCAGCCGGTAAGATAGATCAGTGGGTTGAGTGCTTACTGCTGTGATTTGTGCGTGATCTGCAGGTCGCATGTTCGAATCCCGGCAAGTCCAAATCAGCCTTTCATCCTTCTGAGGTCGATAAATGAGTACCAACATCCTTTTTTTTGTATCACCGTGTTATATGTAAGGCGCTAAGGCACAAGCGCTATATAAATAGCAGATCATTATCATTATGCTCAAAGGAAAACTAAAAGTCGCATTATGCACTGCGATTGGGTCTTCGAGAGCCAAGGGGTCGATTTCTCTTATCGCAATATTGACATGTTTCATCATCCAAAGGAAAGTTCTAAAACCGTACTGTAACTTAGCGCCACGAGGCTTATGGTTACAATAAAACAATGCAACTGCATCAGTTTGTTTCAGATGAAATTAAAGCCAATGCAGGGAAACAAACTCTACCTTTGAATGTTAAACTGCTGGGAATCCTTTGTCTTGTATATTAAATATGATATGAGAGGTTATTTACAAACGCGCTTAATAACCAGAGGTTTTTAAGCACGGACCCTGGAATCGCACCTGTGGTGCTCCGTATCGTCTTGCTTCCAAGGCGAGCACGTTGCCCCTGAGCTATCCTCCCGAGTCTGCATTTGTAGCGCTAAATACATTGGTAGGCTGGTCAATTGGAGGTGTAGGCTCTCTAAAGCGGCTTGTTTTTGAGTTTGGTGGATTACATATAACAAATACTTAAATATAAATGCATACCTCCCTGACACAGTGGGTCCCATGCTGACCCTTACACTGGCCCGGGGCAGAGATCTTTGGGTTCCTCAAAGCCATCAGCTGTTATTTCTTGCCTGTGAGTTGCTGTTTCTGTGCCCCTTTAATTTCCTTGTTTTCCCCCCTTTCTGTGCCTTCCATGTACCTCTGTGTTGTTCTGTCTTCGTGTTTTCTGACCACCCTGGATGGCTGTGAACGGTAGGTCACTCTGAATGCTTCTTCGCATCTGTCTCCAGGGGTGCGGGGTGGGTGATCCGAGCTGTCAAGAAATCCCTTGGTAAGAGGGGGACTTCACTTTCCATCCAGTTTGTGTGCAGGTATCTTGGAGAAGGTTAAATGAGGACCTACATTACCCAATTTCACAGCCTTAATTCATTGAAATCAACATGTCACCTCATCCATCGCTTTTGCGCTCTAAAGTGATTAGCAATGCATCCATTCTAAGAAAACATGCATAGAATGCTAAGCAAGCGCCCATGTGACCAATGTGATTACCTTTAACACTACTTATGGGAATTTCTGGAGAATTGTGCTGTATATTCTGCCGACGAGCCACCCAACTCTCCCAATACTAAAAGCGAACCAGGCTCTAACTGTGCCTGCTATGTCACAACTTGTTTATCATTCTTGGAAAGTGCTCTTAAAAAAAAAAAGGACCCTACATTTAAAGAATCACATAGTAAACAAGGAGCAGACTTTTCAAAGACTCTCGATTGACTGGTCTGATGGACAAGCTCTGCACGTGGGCTAAATTGCCTTGGTCGATTCATATCCCCATTTCCAGTGATGCGGCTTTGCATGACTCAAGTCCTTCCTCCCCTACTGACACATCGTATGATTTTAGGCATGTTATACTTGGTGCATTTCTTGAATATAACATTATGAGGAATGCTTGGAAAGTGGGCAAAAATGTTTTAAGCAATTTAGAAACTGGTCTGGATACCAGGTGCAAAGGAGCATCATGTTTTGAGGTGTGGACATATACTCTATTTCTCCACTTGAAGGAAGTCGACATAATGCCAAGTGACGGCTGCCAAATGGTGGAATTATGCATAGTAGATACGTAATATAGCAGAGGTCAGCAACACTTGGCTCTCCGCATGTTTTAAACTACAACTCCATGCGCCCTATCCAGCGGAGCCAATGGTGAGGGATCCTGGGACTTGTAGTCTGAAACATCTTGGGAGCTGCAGGTTGCTGGCCACTGCGATACGGTGTGGATGAGGTCCACTTGGATGAAGAGTGCCTCGCCGTGAATCGGGTCATGATGAGGTGCACACGCTAGACCGGCATGAGCACGGCTTGCACTGAGCTCTGAGGCATTTTGGGAGTTTGGCAGGCTGCGAGGCCATTTCCAGAGGTTGGCATGACTATGGGGGAGCTCTTCTCTCACCATGAAAGATGCGAATGCTCTTGCTTTCATTATAACTCCTTAAAACCCACTTGCTAAGTGTGATTTCTCTCATTTATTGCCCCAGAATAAACAGGAGGACGACGACGATGCAGAAACCGGACTGACGGAAGGAGAAGAGAAAGAGGAGGAGGAGGAGAAGGAGGAGGAAAAACTTGGCAAGCTGCAGTTCTCTCTGGATTATGACTTTCAAAACAATCAGGTGTGTGAAAATAGCAGCGGGGAATAATCCTAACAACCTCTTTATAAATAAGTAATTCAGTCAATGAAATGCTGGGAGTTCTTAGGTTTAAATCATGACTACCCATGGGTATAAATGTGACTTTTGCAATGCTTTTTATATTTGGATACATTTCCCAGTCTACCTTGCCCGGTTCAAACCGATATGAAATAAACCCAGTCGTGTACCTCCTTCATAACAGCTAGTATGCATTTCAGCTCCCGCAACGAAGGATTAGCGTAGCATGAACGAAAGAAGGTTTAGCGCACCTCTCCACCTGCAACCAATGAAAAATCTCCATGAATAACCACTCACCCCATTGGTCAATCCCAACCTACTTCTTAACAAGAAGCGTTCTCGTGGATAATCCAAGCATCCTATTTGCAGGCACTGCTGTCCCTTCTGGATCTCAAAAGGTCAAGCGGCTGCCTCTCCTTGATAGAATCCAAGATGGACCAAGCGTATGTTCCATCAGATTAAGAAACATAACTGGATCAGGGAACACTAGATTTCTAAACTTTAAATGCACAAAGATGAATGAGGTTGCCGCTGGGGACAGTCGTTCCTGCTTCCTTGATATCTTCTGAAAAGTGCGAAGGTTTTACTGACTGGAAGGTTAAGTGGGAGGAAACCAGGAACTGTTGACTTTTAGAAGAGAGAGGACAAATAGTTACTACATGTTTGGCCATTATCCGGTCAATAGCACTTACCTCTAGTCTTAATTAGACTGATGGGCCACAACAACAGGAAATAATGCAAAACTAGAATATGGATATATCATTTGCCATTGAAAACTCGTCAAAAATGCTATTACCACACATACTCTAAGCCACCGATATTTTCCAACTTTGTCACACTATCCGCCTTTTGTATACTCCTTTGGATGACAATGTACATTTCAGAACATTTCCAGTGGCTAAAAGTAGTATATATCATAGAGGTTACAGAACAGTTATATTCCAGTAGTTAGATCATTCATTATTAAGTATCTAAATATCAGTCTCCAGATTGTAACATTACAATGGATATGTTAATGAATGATTATTGTCTAGGATAGGGAGAAAGGGTGGAAGCGAGAGAAGGCACACAGGGGCATGAGACAATTGAGGTTGAATGCAGAGGGGATCGAAGGGAACAAGATGGCGAGAAAGCAGAGATACAATCTGACTTGTACTGAGGAGCAAGACCACTGATAGCTTTCTAGACCAGGAGAAGAACTGTCAAAATGAGTGGTCTTGCATGGAAAGCCAACTAGCATGTTGTCGGTAGGCAGAGGTGGTGCAGGATCTGGGAGGTTACAGCGAAGTAGAAGTCTTTGTTTAGAGAAAGAAAGGAGTACAGAGGCAAGCACAGGAGTAGGCCTGAACAGTAATCTAGTTTTCTGAGAATGAGGGTGAACATTAGAATGTTCATAGGATGGTTAGTAAGAAATTGACACATTTCCTGAATGCTGAGGATGTTAATGCAAGCAGAAGAGGCAGAGGTAGTGATGAACTGTTGCAGTCAGATGTCAGTATCAAAGAGGACCCCGAAGTTGCAAGCCTTGGTTGGGTGAGAGAGCAAGACGGTCAGGTGAGAAGGCGATGTGAGGGATGGCATTGGAATCTCAGAGAAAGATTTTTAATTTTGAAGAGTTCAGCATGGGCTGTCAGGGAATCATGCAGGGATGAATTGCAATAAGAAAATTGGTACTACGCTCTGAGATGGCTGATGCTAAGGAGGGCAAGGAAAGACGTATTTGAGTGGCATCTGCAAAAAGATGATTGTGAAAAAGCCAAAGCAGGAGATATGTCTATTGATGGAGAAGAGCAGAGTTCCAGAAACAGATCCTTCCTGATGTTGCCAGGGAGAGGAGTGGGATATAGGTTAACAAGTCTCAGGAGGCTTTAAAGGATCGACCTACCATTTAAGAGCCAAAACAGGTAAGAGCTTTTTTTCAAATCCCTAGATCCTGTGGAGTGAAGAGGAGAAAGTTGTGGTTGTCAGTGTCAAAATGGGCAGTGAAGTCCAAACGGATGAGATTAAAAGAGAGTTTGGAGTGGCAAGCATCAGCGATAAAGTTGGAGGCATGCATGAGTGTAGTCTCGGTGGAGTGTTTACTGCAGAAGCCCAATTGAAGTGCATTTCCAACGCAATTATCCGGTTCTATGTGATTTTAACGAAAACGTTACACAGAGGGATGTTTTACCAAAAACCAAAAGACTGAAAAAATTACTGAATTTCTTTTTGCTTCGATTGGGGGGTCCCCCAAATCCTCTGTTACCCTATGATTTTAAGCCCACTCCAGCCCCCTCCCCACCCATTGTAATCCCTTACACCAACCCATATATAAAAAACGAAAACATTAAGTGTTTTTTCATTATTATTGTTTCATTAAAACATCCTTCTCTGAAAATGATTTCGTCAAAATCACTGGATACCAATTATCCTCAAACTATGTTGTGATCCTGTTGAAGATCACCCATTGAGGGACCTTTGAAGAATATGGAAGGAGGGAAACTGGTCGATAGTTTGCTGGGACATTTGATTCAGAAGAGGATTTCATCAGTAGGGATAAGATAGTTGCAGATTTGTAGGAGGCAGGAAAGAGTCCAGCAGAGAGAGAGGTTAAGATATCAGAGAGATAATGGGAGGTGATTGTGGCTGTCTTTACACAGTAATAGAGGGACAAGATTAATAGGAGCGCAAGATGAGGTGTTGCTTTGACGAAGGATGGGTACTAATTCCATGGGCAAGATAGGGGAGAGGTACTTGAGAGAAGAAGAGGTAGGGGAGAGGTGGTGGACAGAAATAGGATTGCGGAGTGTCATAGATTTTTGAGATTTTAGAGGGAAAGGAGTAAGCAAAGTCAATAGCAGAAAGGAAGAAGGCAATGGATGGTGGCTTGGCATGTCTCAGCAAATCTTTGAGGGTAGGTGAACTATTGTGGGGCCAAGTGTAAATGGAAGGGATACACTTTGTAAATTAGTAGGATTTGCAGAGTTTAGGCAGCATAGAGGTGAAGGCAGTAAGGACATTTTTGTAGGCTAGAAGTATGGTAGGCGCCCATTATGTTCACCTGCGTTGTCGGTGCATGTTTGTTTTGAGGGTCTGAATTTCAGAGGTGATCCAGGGCTGAGGATGAGGACGGGACATTGTGAATGTGCAAGCAGGATAGTGTTGGTCAAAAGGAGTAATAAGTGCCCAGTGAAAGTCAGAAAAAAGCACAGTCACCTGAAGAGGCATGAATGGGAGGAGACAGGAGAGAGAGGTCCTCACATCATCAAGGTTAGGGCAAAGTGTGTGCCGCCTGTATTTCCTCCTAAATGGTGTGAAGCAGGTGAATATGACGTTGTGATTCAGTGATGATAATGATAATAATATGACGTATATTTGATGCCACATAGCACCTGATGTATTTTCAACAGGCACAGAAGACTGACCTGTTCATCACCAAGCTACCCATAATGCCCAGCACCACATTTGATGTGAACAATTCTGAATAGCGTGAGAGCAGTTCATTTCCAGGTGTGACCAGAAAGAACTGTGGACAACCTATGAACCCTCCTTTCTAATGTCTGCATTGTAGCCCTTGGCTGGGGGTCTGTGGAATCCTTGCAAATTATACTAAGGCCATGAGACTTTCATAAGTGAGTGAAAGGAGTTTCCAAAGAACGTAACTGTGGAGACTCTTAGGGTCAGATTCTCCAAAAATAAATAGGTGCTGCAAATCCGAGATGCACCACAAATGCACCATTCACAGAAGTGTGCGTCTCAAAGATGTACACTTTATAAAAGGAGCACAAAATGTGCTCAAATTGGGTGGAAAGAATGCAAATGAAGCAATTGAATTATGCAAATGGGAGTAAGCACATAAAGTGAGCAAAGATACAACAAATTTACCCAAAATTCGGATTCACAAAAGCCGACCACTGGATTTTCTCAAAAAAATGCCCTTCAACACTTGCTCCTTACACCAGGTGGAGCAAATGGCCCTGAAAAGAGTGCAACTTATTTTCCCAACCCAAAATCCAAACAATGCCCACCAATCACATAGTACAAAAGCCTGTTACAGAGAGAGAGAGAGAGACAGTTGCATATTCCAAAATGGCCGATCCACTAGTCATCATGCTGCTGTGCCGACTGATGAGGAGGAGGAGAATGGTAAGGGAAGGGATCTATAGGAGGAGCATCACCTTATTTCAGCTGGCTGATGTAGAGGTCCTCCAGAGGTATTGCTACCCACCCCATATCAAACTGGAGATGGTGAGTCAGCGGGGGGGGGGGGTATCGGGGGCGGAGTCCTTACCACACCAGAATACGAGCCCATTCCATGCCACCACTCATCATGGTACTGTCTGGCTTGCATTTCTTTGCCACAAGTTCCTTGAGAAGGCCAGTGTCATTATAGAGGTCAAATCATAATCCTCACAGTCAGAGGCTCTAGTCAAGGGCATCAATTTCATCCTTACATCTGCCAGGGTACATAATGACATGCCTCATTATACGTGCATCAGAGCACAAATAGTGAGGGGGTTTTATGACACAGCTGGGTTCTTTGTATGTCAGCGCCCTTGAATGCACACAAGCAGGCATAGAACACTTGTGTAGGAGCAGGCAACACAGGCACACACTGCAACAAAGGCAGCATAATCGATCATGTGAATCCTATCTATTGTGGAGCTGCACCTGATAGCTACAGCTATCGGTTCTACTCAATAGCACAGCATTTCGAGGCAGGATAGTACTCCAATAGACGGTTGCCACTTCATCATTCTCTTATTCAAATGATCTAAGCAATCCAGAATAGTACTTGTTCCTTTCTGTGTCTTGGCATGCCAAGCGTCCTGTGCCTTTGTACTTGTTAGCCATGTGTTTTGTGTGAGTGACTGTCTCCATGTGGCGCCCTGATGCTTGCTGGCTTTCGTCACCTTATAAACAATTAAATAAATAAATAGCATGCAAGTGTCCCCAGAGGTGTTCTGGTAACACACGATGCCAACGCTTGGCCTCATGTCAGATGTTCAAAATCCTGACATATTTATGGTAAGAACAATGAGAGGATGTTAGAAAGTAGAGCACTTTCCATGCGGCTTTCGAGCAATCTCACAGTTTTTTTTACATAATTATGTTAATAAAATGCATAATCCCACTCAACACCGACACAGTAGGTATTGCTCTATGACATTCCTGAATGAGATGGCAAAACTACTACTACCTGAGACCTAAAAATGCTATGCACCTACCTAATGGAAATTAATCCACATTACAAAGTAGACTCCCACACAGCTGAAGGTAATAACCTTGCATTATTGTCTTATTCTCAGACTTATTATGCACATAACACAAAAAGAGAATGGACATGACACTAATTTTCTGACCTTTTTTTAAGCTAGATGTGCTCAATTGTGGGGGCATCTGGTGAGATGCAAATGTGTTGGTATTTGTACATAAATATTGTGCATAGGCATAAGTGCTACACACATGCACATCTCGTCAGATGCACTTTTGAATGCCCACTTATTATGTGCATCCTTTGTGCAACCATTAAAATTGTGCACTCTCTCACACAGGGCGTTTTAGGCGTTTTGCATGAGAATCTGTGCAGGGCAATGAGATGCGCTCTCGTGTAGACGCACCTTTTTGCACCATTGTGTATCTCATTGAGATGTGCATGTTTTGGAGCATCAGACCTTTGACCTCTACACTGTGTGCATCATGCTTTTCCAAGCCAGCTCATTGTGAGTAAAACCAGATGCCCATAGCAGGACCCGCTAAAGGACCTTGTAATGCGGCGGTAAAGGGTTAACGGCAACGGCACCCTTACCGTTGCCGACCCCTTACCGCCAACATCATTATGAGGCCCAATATATACATTAACATAGGGCTTCATTACAACTCTGGTGGTAGCCGTGCCGTTAAAAATGGCACGGCTGCTGCCAGAGTTGCATTTTTTACGAGCTCGGCGGACCTGGCAATTGCCCATATGTGGGTGCCGGAATCAAGGGCCTTCCGATCCCCATTCTGCCCCATAGGGATGAATGGGGATGGGGAGGTCGGATGCACCGGCACATACAGAGTTGTGCCGGTGCATCCGACGTGCTCTGCTCGCAGGTGCCGTTTCACCCGCCTGGAAATACCTGGCGGGTGAATCTGCACCCCCGAGCAGTGCACGTAGCATGGCGGTCCGGGAACTATGCTCCCGGCATGCTTACCAGTACTGTAGTTGCCGGACTGCCATGCTTGTAATGAGGCCCATGGTATTTTTTTTTTAACAGTCTAAAAATTAAATTGCAGGCAATGGCATGGTTTGGGCCATATTGATCAGCATTTTAGTAATATTTGGAACGTTATGAAAAGAAAAACAAATTCTTCTAGACAGAGCATACAAGTGGCGACTGAGCCCAATTAAGTACCTTCTTCTACTCTCCCTGACAGATGCAAGTGGGAGTTATTCAAGCCACTGAGCTGCCAGCTCTAGACATGGGCGGTACCTCTGACCCCTACGTCAAGGTTTTCTTTCTCCCAGACAAGAAGAAGAAGTTTGAAACAAAAGTTCATAGGAAGACCCTGAACCCTGTCTTCAATGAAACGTTCACTTTTAAGGTAAGAAGACCAAATGCTTCAACATTCTATTCAGTGATGTGTGGGTGTGTATGTGTGTGTGTGTGTGTGTGTGTGTGTGTGTGTGTGGGTGGGTGTGTGTGTGTGGGCGGGTGTGCGTGGGTGTGTGTGTGGGGTGGTGTGTATGTGCGTGTGTGTGTGTGTGTGTGTTTGTGGGTGTGTGTATGTGTGTGTGTGTCTGGGTGTGTGTGGGGTGGTGTGATTGTGTGTGTGTGGGGTGTGTGTATGGGTGTATGTGTGTGTGTGTGTGGGAGTTGTCTGTGTGTGTGTGTGAGTGTGGGGTGTGTGTAGGTGGGGGTTGTGGGGGTGTGTGTATTTGTGGGGTGTGTGTGGGGGTGTGTGCATGTGTGTGCTTGTGTGTGTGTGGGTGTGTATGTGTGTGTGTGTGTCTGTGTGTGTGCGTGTGTTTGTGGGTGTGTGTGTGTGTCTGGGTGTGTGTGGGGTGGTGTGATTGTGTGTGGTGGGTGTGTGTGTGTGTGGTGTGTGTGTATGGGTGTATGTTCGTGTGTGTGGGTGGGGTGTGTCTGTGTGGGTGTGTGTGTGTGGGTGTGTGTGGGTGGGGTCTGTGGGGATGTGTATTTGTGGGGTGTGTGTGGGGGTGTGTGCATGTGTGTGCTTGTGTGTGTGTGTGTGTGTGTGTGTGTGCGTGTGGCTTGTGTGGGTGTGGGTGTGTTCAATACTATCAGAGATGTAGTGATATGTGTGAGATTGCGCTCTGCTGTTTTATTATCAATGCCCACACTACCGTGGAGAGTGTGTGGGACTCCTCGGTAGTCCAGGGCACGCGCCTGCGTACTCAATGTTCACTGCTTTCATGTTTCCTTTACAGATCCCGTACCAGGAGCTGGGAGGCAAAACGCTTTGTTTGTCCATTTATGACTTTGACCGCTTCTCCAAGCACGACATCATCGGAGAGGTCAAGGTACCCATGAACACTGTGGATCTTGGGCAGCCCTTCGAAGAATGGCGGGATCTACAGAGTGCAGAGAAAGAAGAGGTAAGTCATAGAAAGAATTTGTTTTAAAGAAATGTATAAAAGGACTGTAGGTTCAAACTCAAAACAGGATAATGTCGCAAAAATAAATGTGTAGGACGTAGAAATATAACTTGTTTTTAAATATGGAGATTTGTGTACTGGAAAGTGGAAAGAATGTCAAGGTAGATTATATACATTAAAGAAATACAACATTAAGCCATAGAAATAAAGAGATAGGTCAAAGAAAGGAAAGTGATGTTAAGGAAAGAAGATCATGTCTCAGGAAAACTAGGTATCTCAAAAATGGTAAGTCATTCCATTAAAAGTCATAGAAAGTAGAGACCAGGTACAGAGGAAAGGGGGACAATTCTTGGAAAATTAGGTAATGTTCGTAGTTGACAGGTAAGCCATTGCAAGATTAGATGCATTATAGAAAGATTAATTGAGTTATAGAAAGAACAAATCATTGGCAGATATGGTAAATCACAGAAGCAAGAGTACACCAAAGAAAAATAATATTTGTGCTCAAAGAAGTTGTTCTAAGATGTTTATTTTGTTTCTAAAAAAAAATCATGTGTAAGAGTTAAGCAACTAGGGAATAGATTCAATATCCCATTCTAAGGCTGACTATTCTAAATAGTCTAGTTTGAAATCCAAATTCTTCCCGGAGTAACATCACAATGAAAAGTTTACCAAAGCAATATCTGACTACAAAGTGGCCATTGTAGCTACATTATAATTCAAGGACAGATATGTTTAAATATTGAAAGTGAAGTTAGTAGGATTATCGCATGCATTTAAGATGCCAAGATATTGAAGGTACTGTTCAATTCTAGATCGTGTGAAAAGAATGGCAGGTTTGTCAATGAAATCACACAATTCCTGATTGAAAAATGTCCAATTAACATTGAATAATGCTAAATTGTGCATTAATAACACCTTTTATTACAGCACTTAGAAGCAGACAGATGCTGGTATGAAGCACTATATAAACATTGTTTAATATTATTAGCAATTGATCAGAACACTCTACTCCTACCAAGGAATATAAATCCATGAAAAGCTTTTTTTTTAAAACGTGATTTGCAGAATAAATCTGAACTGCCCTATAACCACAGATTTTATATTTAAAATAGTGCAAAATGCTAATTGCAATTTAGTCCTACCAGCTACAGAGTCCCCCGGCCCTTCATAATCATTCAGCTCTTAGTTTATTTGACTGTAGTAATCATATGACTCCATGACTACACTTTTCCATTATGGAGCTGTCATTTAATACACAAATGCATTCTGGTACCTGGAGTCTTTGTTAGCTTAAATTGGACAAAATGTACCTAAGGAAGTAATGTTTGATAAGAATTAAATAATGGATTTTGTAAAGTGGTATCCACGTTACATGTGACTGTCTGATACCAGAACAATGGGATACTGCCTTGCTTTATAAGAAAATGCCGTTACTGTCGTTCGTCATTTCACCTAGGGCGGGGGGGTTTGCAGCCTGCTGTTCTCCAGATGTTTTGTAATGCGCCTGACATTATTCCTCATCAATTACTATACTAGACAGGGCAGGTGGGGGTTTGTAGTCAAAAACATCTAGAGAGCCAAAGGTTGCAGATCCCTGTGCTAAGGAAAACAGACATGGCGCTGAAATCTCGGCTGAGGTTAGCTCAGTAATTTCTCATCAGTTGCACTGCATAGTGAACTCAGAAACGAGCGGCACACCATTGCCAAGTAAGTCAGGACTGTGTGTAGCCCCAACACTTTATCCACAACCTTTGTAGGTTTTCAGTACATTGGGCCTCATTACAAGTTTGGAGGTAGCCGTGCCTGTAATAACGGCAAACTTGCAAATTATTCTGGCACCTGCGAATGGCCAATTACCGGGGCATTCCGGCCCCGCCGGACCAGGTATATGCTCATTTGCGGGTGCCAGAATAGGATGCTCCCCATCGGGCTCAATGGGAATGGGGAGGTCGGATGCACCGGCACCGTTTATAACATCCGACATGCTCTGCTTGCAGGTGCCGCTCTGCCCCCATGTCTGACCTGGTGGGCAGAACGGCACCCACAACACAACTCGTAGTTTGCCGGTTCGGGAACTACGGTACTGGCAAGCTTACCGGTATCGTAGTTTCCGGACCGGCAAACTCGTAATGAGGCCCATTGACTTGAATACAATGAATAGAAGAATCTTTGACTTCACTAAGGAGGTTTTCAGTCCTCCTAATTAGCAAAAAAGGTCAATTAGCACGTCTTCAAGAGATAAATAGGAATTAAGGCTCATTGTCGTTATCATCATTTGTTGGATATGACGTGTGCCTGTGAGACATGAGTATTCTTTTCACAGTGTAAGCATATTTCTAAATATATGCATTAAGCCAGCAGAGTATACAATGTGTTAGTAAATACATCATTAGTTGCCAAGTTTCATCTCTCCATTCTGACGTCAAGCATATATTTCAAAATTGAGTCCCTCCCTAAAGTACATTAGGACTAGTACTGAATATAGAAACCTAGTTTTTCTTGAATCAACATGCTTTATAACATCTGAATTCAATTGCAATGACTTTTTTCCATCAACATTCTTTGAACGTTCATTGACATATTTCTACATGTGTGCTCCACACCTCCGACATATGGTGAAACTGGTGACAATGCACAAATCTGCTAGACTAGACATTCACACCTTTGTAACAAATGTGTATGTTCAATATATGTTAGTTTCAACATTTGTCTTCCTTCCTTAGGTGTTCAATAGAAAGATACAGCTTTTCTAGTACTGTCCATATTGCTGCAATGGATTTCAGTAAACCACATTGCAGCAAATACATGCTGCCCACCTGCAGCGCTTGGAGCAATCAATTGAGTTGAACTGATGGCTTGCATATCGTAGATGACAACCTTGTTGACCACTAGTCTTGTGACATCATTGGCTCTTGCTAGGTTGTAGAGGGGACCTAGCACATTGCTTGCATGCTTGCCATAGCTTCAAGGCTCTGAGAGCATGCAATATAATGAAAGGCCAGAAGTATGTTTGTCTGATGCAGTCATGTGCAGTAGAGACTGCCGATTTACCTGCTGTGACCGCTAGAGGGCGCAATGACCTTAGTAAATAAGCTGTTGCCTTAGGAATCGATTAGTCTTGCTGTACGTTTGTCCACTCCTGATGCACCATGAACCATGTACACAGGTTTTCACACTAGTTTAACAATAAAACAGAGATAATATAGTTACCAAAACTAATGTATAAAAACAGACACAGCACGAAAATATACAGTGGAATATTTGTACATTGAACAGCCAGAGAAGCACCGGATGCAGAAATCGCATGGGTTAATTTAGTGTTTTATTACAAGTAGAAGTCTCAGAGAGCGATGTGGCCTTTTGAATAGCAGGTCACAGAGCGTGCTGTTATTAAAAAGGTCCTTATATCCCTAAAGGGATTCCGATTTCAATCAAATTTTTTATATCGAGATACAATTTTCAGTGGAATGAGTGCAACTCAGGATATCGTCTGACATGTTGTTCAAACAGGGCTAGTGTTTCAGGAAGCACTGCAGATGTATTAAAATTGTATTGCTGCAATGAGATTTAACAACTTACACTGCAGCAAAAAGTGTATGGCTCATTAAAGCTTATCGAAGGGGCAATACAAATATATATTTCCTTTTTTTGTTTTATTTATTTATTGAGCTATTTATTTATGTGACTGATATACAGTAAACATACATATTTCGATATTTTGATATCCTAAAACATTTCATAAATACATGTCTACACTTACAAAACTCACTTAGAACAGTATAGTACTGCCATCATAAAGATAAAATGAATCTGTCAAATCTGTAACCAACATTTTAGAAAACATTACAATTCATCTAAAACTATAGACACATTCTCCCACAGTGATAGAGATAACATTTAAAACATGGGTGCTTCCTTTAATTAATGACCTTAACCAACACCTCGACACTGATAATGAACTAACGTTGCTTGATGAAAAATCTTTTCACTCACAGCTCTCAACCCCAAACAAGTTCCCGCTTGTATTGAGGGAGGGCATTGCTGCGCCCAAAGTCATGTAATTGGTAAAGGAACTAAAAGGGGGTTGTGCCTGCTACAGTTTGCATTGCATCCACCTTTATTAACACGTGGACAATAACCCAAGCAAATTATAAAAGGTGCCCTGCTTTTAAACCTAGGAAGCTATATTTTCTGCAGAGTATAGTCCTAACAAACAATTTCACAGATATTCTGAGTGCAAGCCCAAGTGGTCTTGTGGGTAAGTGTCTCTACCCTGATCCTGGTGACCTGGTTTCGAATCTAGGTTTCGGAACATTTAAAAAACCCTTGAAGGGTGCAAATGTATTTCTGAGATCCGCAGACATTGTTTGCCAGATTCAGGATCTGGGAAAATCAGGCTCGATAACCAACACTGCACTTAAAAAATAAACAAAAATATTACCCATATGAATGGTACTCGGTGTGGCAAACTACAAAGTGCTGAAAATAGGAAAATATTACTCTGGTGACCAAATGGGGGTTGGGGGCAGGACGAGGGATAGAGTCATGGCTGAAAGGAGATAATCTTGAAAAAGGTTTAAAAACGCAGGACTAAAACTCAGAGATGACTTGAACAGGGCATACAAAAACATAATAAACCAACCTGACAATACAGTTGAACAAAAAGTTTGATTGTTGCTCTTTTTTCCGCATCCTGAGTGGAAGACTACAATGTAAGCCTACAAGAATTTCCTCTGATTCGAGAAACAATCATAGTGCAAGAAAAAGCAGATGTTTGTATTAATGGTCTCACACAACCTGCATCTTTATGCCCCCTTCCCATTTTTAATCGGACATTTTGCACCTGTTAAGACCCAATATGTGCTTGTAGTCATTCACTGCTGCCGTGTCTGCATCCATTTCACCTTCACTGCACTTTAAGTGCTTGTGTTCAAAAGAAAACAAAGATTAAAAAAGACAAAGCAGACCGGTGTCTCAAACTGCTGCGAACAGATGCTTGCTGTGGGGGCAATGTATCAAAGTGGATTTAGCGAGGGCATGGGCTAATTGTTTATCGGATTTGGGATCCGTAGAGAGATTTTTTGCCAGATTCTGAAACGGGGAACCTATGGCCCTGAACCTCCAGAGGACATGACTGCTTTATCTGCTAGTCCCAGGAAGGGATGTTGCCACGTATGGAAATAGCCATTTTCTTTTTTTGTTCATCCCTGATAGCAAGAGAAACTTGGAGACATCTGTATTTCACTTCGGTACGTGCCCACAGCTGGAAAACTCACCGTTAATATCCTGGAAGCAAAGAACCTGAAAAAGATGGACGTCGGGGGCCTGTCGGGTAAGTGAAGGACACCTTTCTACCAGAAGGGGGCACTGCATGCATAAAGGGCGCATCCCCGCACGGTGGGAGGCGGACATGAATCTTTCGAACTGCTCAGTTCATACAGGCATCAAAATGTAGATATCTCACACCACAACGTGTTAAGGTTTTTAAATTATTATGTCAAGTTTTAACAGTGGACACACATACAAGATACTGTTTCAGGTGTATTTTCAACGTAACCCTTTGAGTGCCTTTAGGGCTCATATAGTTATTTGAAAAAATGTTTTTGCTTTTTCCTTAGGATCTACATATGCATTCTACGTGGAGGGGGAGGGGGTATAATGTTGCCCTACTAAAAGCCAGGAACCCCAGTCAATGTTTTTGATTTTTTTTTAGATTTTACATTTATATGTACATTATATAATTATATATTATACATATAATATTTGCGGCAGTCTTGGGCCCTAGTGAGATTGGCCATCAAAAGGTTAAAATCAGGGGCGGACTGGTCTATAGGGAACTCTGGAGATTTCCTGGTAGATCTCTGCACCCTGGTCGTCTTTTGTGTGGTATTTCCAAATGTTCCCATAGGAAAATTGTTGAGTTTGCTGAAAATGTGTAGTAAGGGGCCACGTTGAAAATTATTTCCAGGGCCTCTTTTAGTTCCCAGTCCACCCCTGGTTAAAATTAGTTGTATTGCTCTTTTTTGGAAATGTAACTGACTGAAACAATATCCGAGATTCCGGTATATGTGGGGCGTTTTGTACCCCAGCAACCATTGTCTGTAAAAGACCAATCGACCGAGTGGTAGACTGGATCACGTGTCTGGTACACACGTCAGTGTTGGCCGTATCTTCAAACCACTCTCTTGGCACTGGATAGGGCATGTCCTAGGAACTAACACCCAGTTAAAATGTTTTTCTCTGGAGTGTCTTTAATCGTTCAGTGCATTAGCATACTGAGGTGCATGCTTTCATGTCAGCAGCGTTCTGCGCAATTTCCCTTAATCGGAATCAGGGGCTTGCCTAGTTATTGAACTCTTTTACAAAGCATTTAAGTGTTTGGCTACAAGGATTTCACCCAGGTTATCATGTACCAAGTGCAGACGCTTACCCACAAGACCACATAACTTGATAGTGTTTTCCAGGGAATATTTCACTATAGATTGTTGGGATAAAAAGGTGGACACCTTTTACACTTTGTCAGCGTACTTATTGGAAAATCTCCGCTCTCAGATCAATTTTCTGGTGTTGATTTTTTTTTTTTAATGCCATTGCTCTTTTGTCTGGTCCACTTTCTTCTAAGGGGAAAGGTCAAGTGAACCAAACTTGTATATTTCACTTCATGATATGTGCACTTTCTGTGCGTATATTCATAGGTGCCAGATTTTGATTTTTGCTATGGGGCCAGAAGTCACCACACCTAGTGATGCGAGGGAACTGTCCCCATCCCCTAGTTGAAACACCTAATTTTACAGCACATTTTGCAGCAGTGATGGGAAAAAAGTCATATGATTTACAGGAAGATATAAACATAACATCTCAGCAACAGTCACCTAACCTTCTCAGTTGCCGTTGCAACATTCTGTTATGGGATCCCCTGTTTCACCTTTCAATTCCTGCACCCCGCAAAACAGTTTGGCCTGCTTACCCCCTTCAATGAAAACCCAGGGGGTTCATCGATGAGGCTCACCTCTGATTTTGTCTGCTACCTCAAAATAAAGCCTCACTCCTGATATTGCCACATAGGTAAATGTTAACGGTGACACATCATACACTGCAAGTCACTCTGTATTTGACTCCTGCCTACACATGGCAACGTGTTTTTAATGTGACTTCCCATGATACCTTTGTGTATTACAGACTCATTCTGTGATATCATTTTCTGTAATATCACCACTCGCCATTGATCACCTTCACTCTGTCTGCGTAATGTTGCCACCAGGAAGGTAATAGGTTAGAGAAGACTCAGGGTTAAGTAATGCAGTGCTAGAGCAGAGCTCATTCTAATGAAACCCGTGCGAAGCATCAGTCCTCTCACACAAGCAGCTCAGTAATAAAGTAGGAGTCAGTAAATCAGACAGAGACACATAAAAACTTTATTTTGTAGGTGGGGTTGCATGCACCTCAAAAGACGCCAGTCACCCTCAAAATCTCAATGAGGTGGATTCACCATTATACAATGTTCTCGGCCCTCATTAAACACTGCAGCATCCAGATTGCACACTCCTTTGGCTCACGTTATCATCTCACTCACATCTAAACCTGGGTGACCCTGAATGCGGCTCTTATCTGATCCTCACACAGTCCTGATTGCACTGCTCCGGCACAGAGACAACAGAATTAGCAAGTCAATTAGAAAGAAAACCAACTCCCGATTAAGTGCCATTCAGTGCCGTGTAAGTCACCCCGAGGACTCACAAACATACACATAGATAGAAGTTCCATATATATATATATATATATATATATATATATATATATATATATATATATATATATATATATATATATATATATATATATATATATATATAGCGCTTGCTGTCACCTTGTCATGACTTCTTAGCACTGTAAATAACAGCGAGTGCTGCCCCTCTCTTGGATGGCAATCATGTAATAGACATCTGAACGATGAAAGGAAGATACAGCCCTAATAATAATCAAAAGCTCCATAATACACCCGATAATACCCCACTTGCAAAGCACTGCTGAACATATACATCAATAAACCTCGCATCAAGCCCCTTTTATGTAATGCACAGTCAGGTGTATGTTCTGTTGGCTCTTACATGATGTGTTGGGCTGTTA
The DNA here is from genome assembly GCF_040938575.1 of Ambystoma mexicanum. NCBI lineage: Eukaryota > Metazoa > Chordata > Amphibia > Caudata > Ambystomatidae > Ambystoma > Ambystoma mexicanum. The sequence continues at coordinate 196,014,944 of NC_090938.1, forward strand.
TTAGGCTGTTTATTGGTAAGGGCCTCATCACGAGTTGGGCGCTAGCCCTTAAATGCTGTGGTAACAGTGTTATCACTGCATTTACCACTCTGCCCAATCTCGAGTCTGGCATGTTTACCCCCAGCTCAGAGCTGGGGCTAAATTACTACTCACAGCGAGTAGAGCGCTCGCTTTGACATCCGTGCGGAGCTTGCTAACGCAAGTTCGAATCCCGGCAGGACCAAACTCAGCCTTTCATCCTTCCGGGGTTGATAAATGAGCACCACACACCGTGGGTAATAATAAGCAGCGCTCAGATACCTGAGGGTTCGCAGTGCTGTATAAATGCTAAATTATTATTATTATTATAAAAGCCCATTTTTGGTGCAATTACCACCAGCGGTACTACCGTACAATAATTGCACTGAATGTTCCCCATTGGGTCCAATGGGGAGCAACGGTTAGCACCCAAACCATGATCTAGCGGTATTACCACTGGATAGGTGGGTGCTAAAACACATATAAAGTTGGGCGGTATCCCATTGGGAATACCGGCCAACTCGTGATAAGGCCCTAAGCATTTTATGCACCTCAGGATGGTGAAAATCTGGCACGAGAGTCGTGCTTCAAACCTGTGAACTGCATGCCGGTCAGTCACACACGTCCTTCTCTGTTCCCCCTCCGCACTGCATGCCAAAGCACCCCAGGCAGGTTTCTGAGCCATAAACTCCACCGAGACACCGCTCCCCACAACCACCCCCATCTCCCTGGGAATGCTCCCCCTGACCACCTTTTTTGGTACAGAGATTCCTTGGGCAAGGACCTCCACTCCATTGGCTCAGGTGCACACGTGAATTCTATGCAGACCGTGCTCTGGCAAGATCAGCATCAGCTCGAGCCAGTAATTCATAAGAATCTATGAGAAACGTAGTGAGATTATGGGACCTACAACTCCAGTGACGTGACATGCTTATGTCATACATGCCATCCCTCCCGATTTAGGCGGGAGACTCACAATTTTTCAGGGAAAAATACTGCTATTTTTCACGTTCTCCTGCCTTAAATGTTACTTTCCCCAATGCATTCCTGTGGGAAAATTGTTCTCTCCCGATTTCTCTGAAGAAATCTCCCTCCGAGGTGCCATGGAATTGGCATGTATCTTAAATTAAATCTTAAGAACATCAATAGGACAGGTTGTAATGGGTAAAAGAGGTGTTGCACTTAGTGCCACCGTTTCTGCTACTGCTCCCCGGACAAGGAACCCACATGCTCTGCCGAAGGTCATACGATGTCACCCCAGGGCATTCTGACTCCCTTTAACCTCTTACCAGCACAGCACAGGCTACACAGTCATGCGACGCATGTAGGAAACCCCAGGCCTTATGCTAGATCTGGCACGCGGATGCCTGCTTCACGCCCTCCGACCTTCAGAATGCACCCACAGCTGCAGTGTGTCAAGAAAGAGTGCCGTGCACTGCGCCACCGCAGGCAATGCAGCAGAGAGCATTGTATCATTTTTAAGATGAAATACACACTTTCTTTTGAAAAAAGCACACTAACCATGAAGGCGCCCATATTCTTGAGTTATTGTATAAAACAGATCCTAATTTGGACCCGCTTGTTTGCGCTTCCAATGCACATCTTCTTACTAGGGACATTGTGCGTTAAAGAGGCTTGATAAAATGGCGATAGGTGCAAATTCATAACTCCCAAACCCCAGGTCTTAACCCCTACTCCTCTCCCTCCTCGCTGAACGTTTAGTTGCTACATGCCTTGTAATCTGCCAGAAGAGTCCAAAAACTGCTGGCTCGCAGGGATAACGAGCAAGCTGTGCACTGTTCCTACGCCTCTCTCTCTCTCTCAGCTTGCAAAGCAAAAAACGTCCCAGATCAAAAGGAGAGCTTCTGGCACCCCATTAGTTCGCACCGAAATGCTGAGGATTGAGGTTTTTTGATGTGCGAGCGAAAAACAAATGTAAAACAAGCGTGTTTTCTATTTATAGCATAGCACTGCACTCCAGCGGACATTTTGTGTTATTTTCAGCATTATGAGAGGGTGAGCTTCTTAGCGATACCGCACGATATCATTGACATTAAAGAAGGACAACACCAGGGAATCTCACGATTTCATTGACATTAAAAAAGGACAACACCAGGGATCTCACGATTTCATTGACATTACAAAAGGACAACGCCAGGGATCTCAGTGGTATAAATGCAGCACAGGCCCCTATTGATTACAGTTTTTACAGATCATTTAAAATAGTCAATTGTTCTGGAATGCCATTAAATGTACCCTTTTCCAATGCTTGGTCCTTAATAATACAGCATGTATTTTGCAAGGTGGCTCTTATGTAAAGAGAGGAGATGAAAAAAGGGCTTCATTAGATGATAGTGAAGCATAAGCTGTAGAAGAGGCAAGTTTAGGATGACGTGTTCGTTGTGTATGCTTCACTAAAGCGCCTGCACATGTTGCCTTGAGGCTACTTTGGCATGGCTCTGTTTTGCAGAACTCAGAGGTTGCATGGGTCTTTCGAGTTCACTTGATGCAGGCCTCTCTCTTCGCTTTGCTCCTTTTCAAAGGACGCGGGAATGGCAGTGCTGTCCCATTGATGAGCTCCCGGATGGGAAAGCTCGCTGGCAGGTTTGCTTGTTGCAGGCCCCTTTGGTGGTCTGTGTCCAAGGTTACAGAGCTCTCGGTTGGCAGGCTGCTCTCTAGGCCATCGCAGGGTCTCCAGTGGTTGTGTGGTGTTTTCAGCTTTACGGCTATTCAGCTGAGGGCTTATTTGTGGAACGCAGGCATGATACCAGGGCTGGCTGCTAGCAAGCTCTTCCCATGGCTGGTCGTCACGCAGTAGATGTCTTCATCAGCCGGTCTCTCTGCGGTCAGGCTCAATGGGCTTCCCCTGCAGACATTTCTGAAACCAATGCTCCCCAGCACCACTCCCATAGCAGGACTCTTTTGTTGTAGGGATCTAAAGCAGCATGGTGTTGCACGGATCATGCACAAGTAAGGATGCATACGCACGGAGAGTAGTCAACAACCTTTATTCTATCTGCAACAATCACTAACTGGTGCTTCTCGCGCCTTTCCCAGCATTCCCCCCGAACTTCCTCACAACGTCATGCAAGGCCCTCCTCTGCAGAGGGCGGGGTTAACATTAACCATGTGGTGGCCAGGCAACACCACCCCCGGAAAATATGTTCAAACATCTGCTTTAGCACTCTTCGACCAGGCGTGCTGGTTTCTTGATTAACCGACGTGGCCTCCCCTCTTGAGCCTCTGGTTCCATTGAGCTCTGTCGCGGGGCGTCCTCCTCCATCCCTCCCGGATAGTCTCCAGGTGGGGTCCACGTGTCATCCCGTGGATCCCGCAGCTCTGGGATGACAGGTCTCCCTGGAGCCTCAGGGGCTTCTCTCTTGACGTAGTGTTTGAACTGCTGGCAGTTCCTTGTGATGGCTTTTTCTTGATTCTGGGCTGTGACCATCGTCCCCTTTATTTTGGTGACCCTCATGGGGCTCGGGGCAAACCACGGGTCTGTCTTACGTTTCATCGGTTGCTTTACCAGAACTTCATCGCCTATTTGAAAGTCTTTTGGCGTCGCTTTGCGCCCGGCATCAGTGTCCCGCTTAGCCCTCTCTTTTCCTTCTGCATCTCTTCGGAGCAACTCACCATCCGCAGGCTGCGTGACAGTTGGGTTCCGTGGGAAGCGGGTGCGTACTTCATAGTGAAACATGAGTTCCGCAGGCGTCTTGTTCGTGGCCTCGTGGGGCGTGTTTTAGTAGACTCTGAGGAGACGACACAGCCCTTGGTGCTTGTTGACTGCTTCGATCTTCATCTCTGGATTGTCTTTTTGATCGATGCCATAAATCGCTCTGCCATCCCATTTGCTTACGGATAGCGGGGAGTGATTTTCATATGATTAAATCCTAGGTGCTTGGCCAATGTCCCGAATTCATGCCCGCAGAATGGTGGTCCATTGTCGGACTTGATGACTTTGGGGATTCCCCATTCGCTGAGTATTTCCTCCAGCACTGCCGCTATGTGGAGGAATACCGTGGAGGCGACGATCTTTACTACTGGAAACTGTGAGTGCTGGTCTATCAGAAGTAAGAGGTAGTCGCCTGATTCTGTGGGTCCATAGAAGTCCATGGCCACTCTTTCCCATGGATGGTTGGGTATCTGTGTGTGCTGTAACGGCGCAGGGGCCTCTGCTGGTGACGTGCATTGGAAGGCATGGCAGTTCTTTACCCATTCATCGACTGCAGCATCTAGGAATGGAAACCAGACGTGGCATCTTAGCTGTTTTTTTGTATTCTCGGCCCCTCTGTGTCCTTCATGTGCGTTTGAACAACTTCGTTCCTGAGCGTGGCTGGGATGACGATTCGGCACCCTCTGAATAGGATGTTGTCATCTTTTACAGCAAGTTCACCTTGCACTCTTGCTAGTTTTTCAATTTCTTGTTTGCTCACCCCCGGGTGGGCCAGCATGGCTCTCCGGTAGTCTCTCCACTTGCTGGTGGAAGTAAGGCTGATTGCGAGGGCGGTCGTGGGGCTTGCGGCGGATGCGGCAGCGACTTTCTCTAGCGACAGGGCTGGTGGCAGCGAGCTAGCTGCGACGTAGTGCATATAAGCGATGTCTCCTTTGCGCGTGACTGGTGCCCCGACCGGGTGTCGTGACAAGTAGTCGGCAGGGTTTAGGTCGCCCCCGGGTCGGTGGATGATGTCGTAGTCATACTCTTGGAGGCGTATGCCCAATCGCTCGATCCTCGGGGGCATCTTGGTGTGAGGGTTGCCGAACAAGGAGAGGAGGGCCTGATGATCTGTGATTAAGGTGAATTTTTTCCCAATTAGGAAGTTGTGAAAATGTTCACATTCCCAGACAGCGGCCAAATTTCTTTTTCTGCCTGGGAGTAGGCTATTCTCGGCGTTGACAGTGCCCTGCTTGCGTAGGCCACCACGTGCCTGGGGTTGATGTCTGCGCCACTGGTTTGAGCAAAATGGCTCTGAGGCCAACTGGACTGGCATCCACGATTACTTCAGTGTAACATGATGGGTTGAAATAGGCAAGGCGATGGGCTTCAGTGAGTGCATTCTTGATGTCTATGAAGGAGCGATGACATGCTGGTGTCCATGCAAACACAGCCTCTTTCTGCAAAAGTCCCCACAGTGGCTCAGTGAGGGAGGCATAGTGGGGTATGTATCTTGCGCAGTAACCCGCCATGCCCAAGAAGGAGCGGACATCTGCAACCTGTTGTGGTTCACTGAGATTGGTGATAGTGTCGATTTTTTCCGAATCTGGAATCATCCCTTCACTGTAAAAGATGTGTCCAGAAAACTTCAATTTAGTTTTACTGAATCGGCATTTGGCGATGTTCAGCGTGAGGCTGGCAGCTTGCAGTGCCTCACGGGTGGCGTAGAGTGCTCTGTCATGAGCCGCCTTTGACGACCCATAGATGAGGATATTGTCACTGTAGTTCAGGGCACCTCGTTTGGGACTGATGATCTGACGGATTGTCTCTTGAAAAATTTTGACAGCGGACGAGATCCCGAAATTCAGCCTCCGGTACCTGAACAAGCCAATGTGTGTTGCAAAGGTCGTGATTGCTCTGGAGTCGGGGTGCAACTCGAGTTGATGGTAACCCTGTATTAGGTCGAGTTTTGAGAACATCTGGGCGTTGTTTAGCGGTACAATCATGTCCTCAATGCACGGGCCGGATGTCTTTCGTGTTGGATGGCTGTGTTGGCTACTCTCATATCCACGCACAGGCGTATCTTACCCCCTTCCTTTGGAACGATCACGAGGGGGGACACCCACAGCATTGGCCCTGTCACTAGTTTGATGATGTCATCATTGAGTAGCTGTTGGAGCGCCTTCGACACTGCTTCCTGCGGGTGGAACCCAACCCTTCTGGGATGTTGCGGTATCGGTCTTACGGTGGGGTGTATGTGGAGTCTGATGGGGGGACCATTAAGTTTCCCCAAGCCTGAGCATACCCTCGGAAACTTCTGTTCAATGTCCTCCTGCAAGATGAGTTGCTGGGGTTGTCCACACTCGATTGCCCCAACAAAACCCTTCATCCTTTGTTTGTTCGAGGTCGCGGTGATGGTGTCACCAGCTTTCACGTGTATTTCAATCAGTCCTAGGCGGGAAGCTGGTGGTAGCTGAGTAGGCACCGGCTTCTCGTCAGTGAGCGAATGACATGGATGGGGGTGTCTGCCTGCCGTCTGTTCAGGAGGAGGCGGCATGTGAAATATCCAATCGTTTGCAGCAGGGTGTTGGCTCCCCACTGGAAGATCCGTGACTGTGATGGCTCTAGCGCTGGTGGGTTTGTCATCTTGGCATAGTCCTGCTCGCCCATTATGTTGACTGTGGCACCTGAGTCCACCATGAACTGAAATAAGTTGTTTTCCATTTTGATGGGGATTTTGGGAGCTTCTCTGGCTTCCTCGTTGTCGAGAATGAGGTTGACATACTTGTCCTGAATGTGTTGGTCGTGAAATGAGTTGTAATGGGACGCCTGGGTGTCCTGGTAATAGCCATCCTCACCATATTCATCTGGTGGATTATCATATTCGTCCGTTATGTATCGTGGTTGGTCCGTGTGCTCGGGGGCGTGTGGGTAGTCATACCCCTGGTACTCGTTGATGGCTCTGACATATCGCCGTGGGTTCTGCTGGTAGTATCTTGTCTCTCTGTATTGTGGGGGCGGTGGTTGAAAAGGTGTCTTGGTAGGCGTCTGCAGGTGAGATGGGGGAACGGTATCCCCTCCCTGCATACTGAGTGAAAATGTCCTTCTCTCCCGCAGTTGGAACATCGGTGTGATAGCGCTGGGCATGACCCAGAGTGCCAGGAATTAGTCCTGGTTACGAGGGCCTTACCCTGATTCTTTAGCTCACTATCTTTCACAGAGGAGAAATATCCAAAGCATGTCAGCCTTTGTCCTGTCCTGGGGCAGTCCAGCATTGAAATGCCAGGCAATTCTCCTCTGAACAAGAGTACCAACCGCAACCCCAGACAGGTGTTTCGGTCTGGTTGTCCTCATCAGTAGGGTGGAGCTGTACCTCTCTGAGAAAAGTGAGCAATTGGTCCACGTCTGGATTCCCATAGTAACTTAGGGTGAGACTGAAAGCTACTTAAATTATGCAAAAAACAAGGGGGGGGTGTCCTGTGAGTTTCTTAAATTATTTTCTTTTCTGTCTGTGTGACCTTGCTTGATGCAGAATAATCTGATATTGGATCTGGATGATCACCCAATGCCTGGTTACATCACTCAGTTGATACGCAGCCTATAAGGACATGTAAGAAAAGTTTTCTTTCTTCCTTTAAAAGCTTTTAAAGAATTTGGGCCAAATGGGAATTTAGAAATCTGTTGGAGATTGATTCTACTTAAATAGAAGAAAATAATTTAAGAACATTGTTCTGAACACGAAACAAGTATAACGGTTCTACACACAGAAAAGAAATTGGAGAGTCTGCAACAAATTGAAACTCTATAGAAGTGTTATGTCCTGATGACGACTACTTGATTGAATAGACGCCAATGCCTATGTTAGGCCCGTTTGTCAGCAGGGGCTAGAAACATTGTGTCGACCCACAGTCTGACCTATTGATTATGCCCGTCAGGTTCCATCTGATTAGTTCTCGTTGAACTACACCTTGTACTGTCTTTCCTGTATATAATCAATAACCTAAAGATATTTTGGGGAATCCGTAAGGGTCTGAAAAGAATGTTAAGTAACACCAAATAGAAGTGAATTATTTCTTGAGGTTTTGAAACATCTTGTGGAGATCCAGGAATTACCTCACTGGTGTAGGGGGACTTGTACCAACAGCGACTTGTGGTAGAAGATCTTTTACAAGCCTGTAAAGTGTGTTAATAGTTGTCACATCTATTCACTAAACCCCACATTATGACCAGGTGTTTTTAAATATGTAGCAGGGATGTCATATTTTCTCAGAATTCTAATGGCAGCCTCGATTTCCTTTTTTTGTATAATTTTATTTGTGTCCTTTGTATTGATTGTTAATTTATGATGAATTAAATAACAGTAAATTGTCCCTTTTGCCTCTCTGGGTGCTATGTGTATTGAATTCCTTATCTTTAGCACACATACAGTTTAAGGTCATTGACTGACATGGATATGGGAGGGGTAGTCTATTTCCCTTGCTGTTTCATAGTTACTTTTCATCTTCCCCATATGAAATAGGCCCTCCTGGCATCAAACAAGTGGGAAGTATCCATAGTTTGGTACATCATGATCCTGCTCTACATTTTCATTCATGGGACTACAGCGGTGTGAATTGGTGTGAACTACAGTCTCTACATCTTCAGTTTGGGAAAACAAATTGGCAAAGTAGCTTGAAGAGAGTGAAAAATTGAAGACCTTGTAGATTTGTAGTTGGTAGACACTGAAAAGGGAAAGCCTTGGCTTGAAATGAGACAACCAATGAAGGAAAAGGTGATGTTGGTATGAGATAGACAAATGTTGAAGATATTGTAAAACTTGAGACTTGAATGGCTGGAGTGCAAATGATAAAGGCATTTCTGGTGGGGATTGCCCCAGTCAGAAGAGAGGGGAGCTACTTGGATGGGGCTGAAATGGGGTCATTATGACTTCCCAGGTCCAGAAATAAGGCAGTTAAAAATGCTGGCAATTGTGGCGCCAACATTTTTTCCGGACCGCGGAAGTACAAGTTTTCCAGTGGGGTCAGTGATCTACTGTCAGGCCTCACCTGCCGGTAGTTCAGGCCTCTATCAGAAAATTAATGCCGAATCACTGGCACCAGTATTACCGGTACTACCGGTGCAGGTGATTCTGGTATTCCCAGCCCATGGGGTCCCACCACTCATAATACCCCAATAATACCAGGATATCGGGTGGAAGAGATGGTAGGCCCAGTTTCCCGGTATCCCGCTGGAATTACTGGCGGGATACCGGGAGCTCGCAATAAACCCCAAAGACTCTAGTAATACTGGAAAGAGAGAAGAGTGGAGGTTGGTGAGGATACTGAAGACAACGTGGTGGTTTTAGACATACAGTAAACCCCCAAAGGGTTGGATCCAACTGAGTAGTGAAGTACTCATTGTGGCAGCATACCCGGCAATGCAGGCTCTCACACTTGCATAAGGCATGGCAGTGAAGAACACGCAGGCTCATGAATATAGTAGAGCTAGGTGCTGACCGAACACAAGAAAGGGAACTATTCTGAAAAATAACACACATGGATAAATACCTTTCATCTGGATATAATAGCTTGTTTATCAGACCTGATTTTTCTGGAACAACTTTCATGTAACCATATACGACCAGCATGCCCCAGGTTTTTCACAGGATGCTTAAACAGCCCTGTATTTTCTTTTACTTATGGGAATTGTAGTTCCTCTTTTTCTATTGTAAATCTGGAATTAAAAGTACAAAAAAGTCCAACAAAAAAATAATAGGGGTTTATGCACTTCTATGGAATGGCAAGGGATATGTTGGCATGTCTGATCTAACATGACATATTTATGAAATGTTCCTGCTTGTCATCTAATGTCTTAAAGGATTTTGTGGCATGATCAAGGATTCCGATGCTGTGGCAGTGGACAGTACATCGGACACATTCCCCGGGTTCACCATTATCACACACCATGCCACATATTTGTAGACTGTAAATATAGTGTGGAGGTGAACTCTGCCGGTGTATTTTCCGGTTTAGCCATTGCTATGGCAATCAGCGTGGTCTCTCAAGGCAAGACCCACACAGAGTGGCATGCCATGACTTCCAGGATCTCATCAATGCCTCCTGATTACTTTTCCTCTCCAGATCCCTACGTAAAGATCTACCTGATGCAGAATGGCAAGAGGCTGAAGAAGAAGAAGACCACCGTCAAGAGCAAGACACTCAACCCCTACTTCAATGAGTCCTTCAGCTTTGAGATCCCCTTCGAGCAAATACAGGTGAGCAAGGCATCCCCCCCCCCTGTAAATGATAGAAGTTACGCATTGCTCTTCCATTTCAGAGTCCTAAGTAGGAGAGGTGGGTAGGAGGGGAGCATCCCCTTATCTCAATGCGCGTTCTGCGTGGCTCAGTCTGGTAAATTGCTGGATAATGTATTAGGATGGGGAGGGCAAAAGGAAAGCTTGAATGTGTGATATCTCAAGAACCTCTGAAACTTCACAATTACAGTCATGATCCTCTTTAGAACTCTGCATGAATCGTGGAGCCCCTGAGAACAGCTTCATCATTTCACACCCCAGGCAAGATTGTTCCCAAACTTTCCTTGTCTAGGTCACAGGGGTCTGCAACCTTTGGCTCTCCAGATCTTTTAGACTACAATCCCCATCAGACCCAGCCAGCATAGCCAATGATGAGAGCTGATGGGGGTCGTAGTCGAAATGCGGCGGGGGCCGCAGGTTGCAGACCTCTGGTCCAGAGATAATTGACACATTGTGTGCAGCTATGCAGTTTTAAGAATCAATTTCTTTCTTATCGAATTTGTATTTTCTCTATTTGAGGCATAGGGGCATGTTTTATATTTGGAACTGGTGATAGGTGCTCCCAGCTCCAGGCGGGAGTCTCAATATTTTCCTCTCTTAATATGTATAAACATACAGGAGGTGTGTGCAAAATGAAAGCTGGAGTGCCACCTTTCTTGCCCACACATGTACCTTATCTTGGAAGCTGACTGTGAAACTCGTGTACTAAGTGGCAGAACTCGTGCAATGCGCTCAGCTCTGTAAACCATGCCGGCTAGTTTAAATCTGAGGCAACAGATTTGGTTTCTCATGGGTAGGATTCATGATGATTAAAGTGGTTCTGTCAAAAGTTGGACACATGTCTAAAAAAACTGGAAGAAATCCAGACTAGCTGTCCTAGAAAGTGCCAGTAGGTCCTTGACATGGCCACTCTCATGCCAGCAGGCACTGGCAAGGGACTGCCTGGCTGCTAACTCTTGCAGCTGCAAGTTTGAGCCATTTGTTATCAATTTATATGGATAATTGAGCCAGAGATGCAGATTTTACTATTGATCTATTGATCCTGTTTTGAAAGAGAAAGAGAGAAAGAAAGAAAGAAAGAAAGAAAGAAAGAAAGAAAGAAAGAAAGAAAGAAAGAAAGAAAGAAAGAAAGAAAGAAAGAAAATAAGAATAATTTTCCAGAGTGTATTGCCTTTCCTGCACATAACATAAGAATCAGCGCTCAGATACTGCAAGCTGCAGTGCCTCAGCCGGGTCTTTTGGCTGCTAGAGGAAGATTACGATGCAATAGAATACTTCTAAATGAAATTGCAGTCGTTTTTACTACGAAGGTCCTGCCAGTACTGAGTACGAGTTCCTCAGTCTCATCGTTACGAGGGGCCGCCTTAACTTCAGTCCTAACAGTCTCTAGGATAGGACGCAGGCTCTCCTTATTTCGCTGTAGGTGGTTCTTATCTGTCCATGTTCTCTGCTAGGCCCTGTAACATAAAGCATCGTGCCTGCTGGATACATGTACAATGTCCACATTATCATGTCCAGAGATAAGTTAAATGAGCACCTGGACGTCGTTATGACCTAAGCAGAACGCGATCAATAATCCCTGGTATTGACCACATTCTGAGGACAGCACCTTTCCACTGTGTGTGGGTCCAGCACATCCTTCTGCTCGCGCCACCGACTCCATTGCGTCCATACCTGCTGCACTGGCGCCTCCTCTGCAGTCAATCTGACTGTGGCTGGTGCTCCTCCTCCTGTGGGTTCTTTCCTTGGCTTTGCCAGTCCTCCTGCTCTGAAACAGGGTTGTCACCGCTACTGCTCCTTCTCATGCTCTGCCATGTTGACATGGCGGCCATATTTTAAAAAGGTTTCCTTTTTTTGGATTCCATTTTTCCTGTGTGCACACTGAATGCTTTGAGATGCTCAAGCTAGAAATGAGTTCAAACTTCACACCTGCTCCGGTAATTGGGGCTGAGGGCCTTACTAGCCTCGGCTGTGGGCAACACAAGCACTTCATGTGCCCTAAACCCGCATTAACAGCACCTGCTTCACTCAGGAGTTATAACTTGGTTATGTTAAGTTGGATTGCAGGTACATAAAAGCCTATATTCACCGCTACCAGGGTGCTCACACTCAAATAGAAACCTCACATTTTCTCCAAACTCCTTCGTGAGAAACATTGGACTTTAAAAGTAAACTTGTCAGTTGAGTCAAATAAGTATTTTTTACATTGTATTCATTGCTTTACCAATAGGGTATCCAAAACCTTTACAAGGCCAAAAGCAATGGTTGCTCAAGGCAAGGGGTTCAAGATGGCCGCCTATAGTTGGAGCCCCAATAACTCACTCCAAGCAGCCTTCACCACCATCCGTTTGATGCAGGCAGAGGAATGAGGCAAGCAGACTAGTTGGGAAATATGAAGGCTTTTTGAGCCATCCAGCTTCAGGTAATGGAGTCACCATCGGTAAGCCTGGATAACCTATGTGAGTTGACACCAGCCTCTTTCTGTGATATCACAGGCCACGTGGCACGCAGAGGACGGGGCACTGTTTCAGATATTCACTATGAGGTACATTTCCTCATCCCTACAATGGAAACTTCAATCTGAGAGAAGAGCAAGACTTGCTGTAGCGGAGGCGTGATCAGCAATCTACTAGATCAGCCATGAGCATGTCTGGATGCCCCAGAAGGCCGGATGGATTTACTGAGCTTCTGGGCAGATGAGCATCCAAAGCTGCTGGATCTTTGCTGGGGCTGTGGATATCAACCATTGGATATTACTGTGAATGCAATTACTGTGAATCAGGGCTGATATTTGCTGCTGTAACTGAATCACGACCACAGCACAACTACATATACCTCACTGTAATTGTGGGCCTCTTTGACACCTTGGTATTATCCATCTTCACTTGAAACCTGCAACCCTCTGGTGAAGCCTGCAGCTTCTGCCTTGCTTTTTACACTCTGCAGGAAGCACAGCGTGTTTTCCGATTGGACCCCATGCTAGAGTTTTGTCCTGTCACTTTGTTCTTCAACCTACAGCTTCCACACTTGTATGGCCTTATCACCATTGGACTGGAATATCTAAATACATTAATCTGGGTGAATATGACCTCCTTAGTAAACCGTGCTAGCCTGACCCTACACATGATATATATATATAAACTTCTCACCTTTATGCAATTCATGTTTCAGCAAGGCAAAGTGATGCACATTTTTGATTGGATCGAGATTTCATTGTTACTTAGTTCCTCTGAACAGATCTCTATCCGCACCGTTTTCTGTTTCACCGGGTAGAACTAGAACGGGGCCGGTAAGCGATTAAAGGGTCCACTTATATTTCACTTACTGGATTGCGTTGACATTCCCAATCTGTCCCGGTTACTGGTGAATCATGGAAGCAAACGGTTACCAGACATTTGGTGGAAAAAAATTGGTCGACCAGACAAATGGTCGAACCAATTTGGTCGAAAACCAAATGGTCGAATTTTTTATTTTTTTTATTTTCACCCTTTTTTTTGGGGGGGGGTCCCCCGGGGGTCCCCCCAACCCCCTTTTTTTTCTAAAAAACCCTTTTTTTTAAAAAACGAAAACCCGAAAAATAAATATATAATAAAAAAAAAATCGACCATTTGGTTTTCGACGAAAATTGCATCGACCAAATGTCTTTCGACCAGTTTTCGGTCGACCAAATGTCTGGACACCGAAGCAAACCTATGCCTGGGAATCACAGGAAACATCTGAAGAACATTGCCCTTTTTGAAGGAACTACTAATCAGAAACACAGACCTAAAGATACATGGATTTCCAGAAGGGAATGAATGCTTAACCTGTCCAGCCTTTGTAACAGCTTACTTCTTTGGTTGCATAATGAATTTATCTGAAAATTGCAAAAGCTTGCATTTAAATGGCTTTGTTAGCCTACCAACCGGTGTCTATTTTTGATTGATACTTTTTATATTGCCTTTAGTTATATAGTTTTACCACAAAAGCCAGCAATCTCAAACTCTTCTATTCTACAAAAAACAAATACAATGTACATCCTCATCCCATGCAACAGTTGTGTTTCCGAGTAATTGTGATGTTCTACTGTCAGAATTCAGACCTCGTTTACTTCTCAAAAATGCATAAAGTAAAGAACAAACCAAAAAATGTTATACCTTGATAATAAATTACTCTTAAATCCATTCAAATGCACATCTTCCTCATACAATATCAATTATCCAGAACCATTGATTCTCCAGAACAATAAACTTATTTCTGTTCATGTTACTAATAGGACAATAATAGTTAAATTAGACACTAATGCATCCCATGGTGGCCATGCTCTGTGATGGTGACCAGTTACATAGGTTAGGGTTACATTACGGACCTCAACGTTCAATGTCCATTGCACTTTTTGGTGTGGAAAGAAAATGTGCAAAAGAAAATGTGCACAAAGAACAAAACTCATTCTTCCGCTACAATAAATTACAAGTAAGATGTCTAGCATGGAAATGCACTCACTCAAGAAAGAGCACCTTTTAATTTCTATGAGCAGTTTCATAATTATAATCATTATAGTTATAATTGGTTATTTATAACGCGCTTAGTACCCAGAGGTTTCTAAGCAGTGACTCGGGGTTCGAACCTGTGTTGTTCTGCATGGTCATGCTTCCAAGGCTAGCACGTTGCCCCTGAGCTATCCTCCCGAGACAAAGTGGGAGAAAGTGGCGGAGTAGAAGGGTTTTTGGATCAGGAGTGAATATAGGAATGTTTTATGGATTACATTTTGTAGGAGCATGGTGGAGTAGTAGGTAGGACCCCACCCAAGCAACCAACAGGCTCTTCAGAACACAAGCTTGTACCGCTATTAAAAACCTACGATCCTAGCAACTGTATCATCTAACCTCCAATGCGAATTTCTGGTAGTCACACAGTTTTTTCACAACCCTTGTAAACTACTTTCATTGAATTCACAGTATTTTTTAATGTATGTATATGTGTTTGGACCACTGAACCTTTCTTTCTTCCCATTTTATTCCCTCTGCAGAAAGTTCAGGTGGTCGTCACGGTCTTGGATTACGACAAGCTTGGCAAGAATGAAGCTATCGGGAAGATATTTGTGGGCTGCAGTGCCACGGGCACTGAGCTACGCCATTGGTCAGACATGTTGGCAAATCCCAGAAGGCCTATTGCACAGTGGCATCCACTGAAGCCAGAAGAGGAGGTGGACCAAGCGCTTTCCAACAAAAAATAGAATGTCGAAGCCGAGCTTAACCTTATAAACATTTTAAGTGATCCAGAGCTATCAATACCTCAGTTATGCAAAGTTAAAGTTTTTTTTTCTCCCATGGCGATTATGAAATACCCCGGTTTCTTGGCAGTGGACAGGTTCTGAGAGTGTGTCAAGTGGACCTCTTGCAGGTTGGGCCTTTCCAAACCATTCTTCAAAGTAGCTGTTAAACCTAGCTGCATGTTCTAGAATGTTTCCCATAGTAGGTTCTCCTTTCTTCCCCGTCTTGGGTTGACCCAAGCCAGTCAAGTGAACCTACTGAATGGCAATGCTTCCTGTTTCCTGAACTCTGACCTGCCGTAGCCCCGTTCTGCATAGTTCAAGACGGCCCAACCATCCACATTGACCAGATACACTGTGCTTGCTTCGGAATCAACCAATACATCTAAACTCCTCTTACGAGGAGTAGATATTATCCATGCCCAAGCATTGACCAGAGATGGCACACATCTTGTTTGAAGTCCGAATTTCCACCCTAAAGGATGTCAAATGGAGAAAGTGTAACAGGAAACTGGCAAAGTTTGACAGAAAACACAAGGTTGTCCAACTGTAAAATACTTGAGTCGCTGCACGCGCCTACTACTTGTTTGGAATCATTGGAGGGCTGAGGTTGACTGAATACTTTTTCGCATTCCATACCTAGACCTTCTGAAACCTTAACTGTTTGCTTTCTGTGGCCCAAGAGACTGAACCAATGATTCTCGATGAAGGACTTTTAAGCAGAATGACTTGTAGGTAGCTCTGCGGGGGCGAGGATGCAGGAAGTGGACACTGCAGCTTTGCCCATCATAACATGTCTACCCTCCTAAATGTCGATTTGTAAAAAAGGGATTTTGCGAGCTCAATGTGTGTGTGTGCACATGGAACTATATGAGATTTCTCTTTGTTCTGCAACTTCCAGATCACAAGAAACTCGATTCTAAGACTTTCAGGTCAGATGGTCTACTCTATGGCTTTCACGTCAGAATGTATTTGAATCAGAACTTCCAGGCCAGGTGTGTACTAAAGAACTTCGGGGTCAGGTGTGTCATCTTCAGGACTTTCAGGTCAGGCATGTGTGTACTAAAAGAAATGGCAGGACAGGTGTTCTCTTTCAGTGTAGTCAAATCAGGTATGAGTGTATGTGTCTGTTTGTACTTAAACACTTCCAATTGATTGATGACTTCTGGGAAGGTGTGTGTACTTCTAGGTTGGATGGGTGTGCATGAAAACCTGTGCAAAACTCATGTCTATAATAGGACGTCCCACTTGTCTAAAGTCAAATACATTCTGCACTTTGAGTCTTCCATTGCAAATGCCCCCAAGAATTTCCTGTATCGATGTGTCAAAACAAGCTGTTCTGTACATGTCCTTATGTGACTCCGAAGCCAGCTTTCGATTTGCACTTGGATTCCCAGATCAGTTGACGTTTCGATAGCCGATGGCCTTTGCGTAAAAACGGTCTCCTCCCTATTTATTGGAGTTCCATGCCGGTTGTGTATCTACTCTAGGATTTCAAAGTCATATGTTGCTTTGCTTTAGTGAGAAGGAATATATATTTAAGGTAAAGTACTTGTGGGTGGAGGCTGTCTTATTTGGGTACTCATGATTGAGCTGTATCGCTATTTTGTGGCAAACACATCCTTGAGACTCTACTGCAGGGCTGCTAGCTAGTACCCGTCTACGGACGGGCATTTGGAAGATATCATGATTTACTTTAGGATTAATAGTCCCGATTGCTCCGTGTACTTTTCTGAGCATCCACAACTGTATTGGGAATTGCAAATGGCCAAATGGCCTCTAGTGATGCTGGAACTTGACCTAAACTTAGACCTTTCCTTCAAGAAATTTGATGCAAACATACTGAAGCGTTGGAACTGAAATTGCTTGTGTGCTATTTTATACTTTGACACCAAGGTAGTTGCACGGGGCGATCCCACAGATGTGAATTTAACAAGCAAAGCCGGAGTTTGCAACCTATGGCTCTCCAGATGTTTTAGACTACAATTCCAATGATTCCTCTCCATTGACTATGGCAGTTAGGGCTTATGGGAGTTGGAGTTCAAAACATCTGGAGAGCCAAAGGTTGCAGACCCCTGAAGTAAATGAAGATAACATTACTGGTAGGTTGGACTGCTATAGGGAACAATGGATATAATGTGCCATACCACCCCAATGAACATTTTAGGTTGGGTACCAACGTGAGGAAGATAATATGTGAACATGTCTTTTGCAAAAAGGGGTGACTGAAGAAGGTCAGCTTAAAAACACATTGAGCTAAGATGAAAGGATTGAAAACAATTTTTTTTTTAGCGAAGAACAGGGTTGGGTGTGGGAAGAAGTGGTGTATACAGAAAGAGAACCATCACAAAAAGATAAGTTGAATAATAGAAAAGACCCAGTAAAAAGTACAAAATGAAATCAATGTTATTGAAGGCAAACAGACACCATGGGAAGCTTTCATGCATCTGGGAGTCAAGAAGCGTCTCAGCCTCCCACCTTCTATTGGAGCCTATTGGCATTGACGCATTATCCATGTGGTAGCAAGTGCAATGCTTGACACGTATAGTTGAACTCTGTATAAGTGATCAGTTTTGGCAGCAGGTGTCTCCCGATGAGGAATTTATACATCAGTGTATTATCCATTAAGTGGTGGAGTGTGTGCGTGTGTGCCCTACTTATTTATTTTTATTTTTAAAGAGAGGACCAAGCTCGAGAGCAGCGGAGCACTGTACAATGTGTGCTTAGGCAGCATTTGAGTTGCCATCTTTTAACAGTAGTGCAGTACTGTAAGGTTTGCACGTCAGTATGTGCATCCGTTGGAGTTAGTCCTTGGTGAGGTTTTGTTGAAAGAGCCCTGTTTTGAGAGATGTGCACAGTTTGAGAATTGTGGGGTATTCCGAGCCGACACCAGGATCGTGTTCCAGAGGGTGGGTGCATGATAAGCGAAGGATTGTTTGCTGGTCTTTTCTTTGCCCATGAGTTGTGATTGAAGCCATTGGTTGGTTTGCTGTGCGAAGAGCATGCGCCACCAGAGATGTCGAGCTTAGCCACCGGGTACGCTGGTGTCATACATGTGACTGATTTGTAGATGATACATGCAGTCTTGAACAGTATCCTGGCCTGGAGAGAAAGCCAATTTGGTTTGTGTAGAATGGGGGTGATTCGGTCAAATTTCAATGCTTCGTTAATAAGACGTGCTGCAGCATAGTGGACTGATTTTAGGGGAGCTTAGTGAACATCTTGGAGACTTGTCAGGAGAGTATTTCCCCTATCAATGTGTGAGACCCCAAGTGCCAGCACTGGTGCCCTGTGGCAGAATTAAGGGATTTGTTTTTTGAAGGGTAGATATTTGGAGCAAGGCTACAGCCCCCATGGTTTCTCACCCTTAAGTATTCTGGCTATGACTGAATTGAGTTATAGCCCAAAAGATCTGGAGTGCAACTATATAGGAGACGCAGTCAATGGAGTCATCAGAACCAGAGTAAAGTTTAAGTTTACAGTGGAAGGGTTCTAAGGCTCAGTATAAAGCGTGGCTTTGTAAAGATTGCACGGGTTGAGTGTAAACAAGAGAGGTGGCTCGCAGCCATCATAATGTTTAGGATAACTCTGGGTATAATCTTATGATCCCAGGAGAATGTTTTGGTTTGTCAGCATAGGGGCATCCTAAGCCATAGGGGCATCCTAAGTCAAAGGGGTTTAGGATATACTATCGGAACCAGCGGAAGACATCTGCGTGACCCAACACTGGATAGGCTTGTTGAACCAATGCAAGGTGTGCACTTACACAGCTATTAATTTGGAATTGAGGACTATAGAGAGGTCTACATTTGCATGTTTTAAATAATATTCTACACCTCCATCATTTGAGAATACGTGGAACCTATGTAAAGAACGCCCTACCTTGTACCCTAGTGATGACAAGCAGAGGTCTTAAAATTTCACATCTATATACAAATTGAAATCATTCTCTATTACTATTAAACATATTGAGGTCCTGTTCGTGATGTATTGGAAATCTAATTGACGGGTCTGAAAGAGGTTAAACTGCATGAAGTTAATGCAATGATTAGATTGTTTTTAGGGGGCATTTCACCCATGTGCAAAGATGTAATACCGCCTTCTTGTAATTTACAATGGCTACACATTTTTTCTTATTTGCTTAGATGGTCATAAAGGAATGCCATGATTGGATAGCATTGCAATGTATTGGAAATAGGTCTTGCACGAACATATGTGAGTGGTGATAGTGAGCTAGAGGGAGAGACAGATGCAAGAACTTTAAGTGCTGATGAGTGCAGCATTTGAGTGCAAAGTTCTCATGCAGTTCTCATTTGTTGCGCATTACACTTTAGCAGGAGCCTTATCTGGAAGTGATTGGCCAAGATGTTATGTACCTCAGTGCTGCAAGAGTGGGTTAGTCCCTGGGTTGGGGAGGGCTGAGAGCTTTCGATGGGACCTTTGGCATAGCTCACCATGTTTAATGTGGTCTTGTAGGCATGACATTGCAGTGTGCGAGGTGGCATGCATCTGTGGTGTAAGATGGAAGGAAATTTAGTGGTAAGTGGATGTCCTCTTAGTTAGAGGGTGCCATGCTGTACATCAACAAAAGACCACGGTGGGAATGCAACTCATGAGTGGGTGCACCTGTGAGGGTAGGGGAGGAACTCTGAGTAAACGTGTGGCGGTGTAAGAAATCGAGGTGGAATCATTCATGGTAAACAAGAGGGAGGTTAAGCAACTAGGAAGAAATGCAACACACTAGAGTGTCGGGAGGAGTGGTGATATGTGGGCAGTTGTTGAAATGAGGATTTGTGTGCAACAAGTCTGCATGATGGTAATGAGTGTTGAGAGGAGAGAAAGAATACCCTGCACTCTGTCTGATAGAGGAAGGAGACAAAGTAGAAACGGGGGCAGCAGGGGGGGGGGGGGTAAATACCATATTTGCACTGATGCAAGTAGAGTGAGCACTTAAGGGAACAACTCCTGCAGTGTGAAAACAAATTCTTTCATTGAATGCACCAGTGAATGCTTGCCCCAGTCCCATCACTAGTGTGAAATACATTGAAAGAATATGATTTTTGCACTGGGGTAATGTTTGCCCTGGTGCTAATTGGCACTTGCACAGATGCACATTTTATGCATGACGGCCCTAGGTTTCATTGATAGTTTGTATAAAAATAAAGTGTAAACGCAATAAAGGTCAGTGATTTGTGTGTGAATTGATCAGAGAGATTGGCACAGGCCTGGTTAATTAATTTCTTTCACCTGCCTCATCAGCCAACGGAAGACTCAATGTTGGCTTCGTCTACATGATGCGCACTTGGTCAATTTCCTGGAAGCCTTTCTGACATTCTGCCACCGGAGGAACCCATTGTGACGTACAAGGCGTGCCAATCTTCTGCCCACTCGCAATATTTAGGGGAGGAGACTGTGACTTTGACGCCATTGATTCATCATTGCTATTATTTATTTTTTACAAAAAAGCTGAAAAATGGACAAAAAAGATATGGAAAAGAAAAAAAAACACAAACAGAAGCCATCTGAGCGACTCATTTGATTCCAAATAGAAAGACCTTTTGATGTGTGTGTGTGTGGATGCAAATAGTTTTACAAATTAATATGATGTACATATAGACACTATACAAAAAATAAATAAATATATATATATAGATAAACGTATATAAAAAATGAATAGAAAAACATTGAAAACTGCATGAAGCACTATGTAAATAAAAGCATGGGGAAGTCAGCCTTCAGAACTGTATGTGGATCCTGCGTCAGTAATCAGCCCAGGCCTTGGGATCGCTGTGTGCTCGGACATGCCCAGACTCTCTCCTCAAACCAGATTGAAAGACAGTGGTGTGTCCAGGGAGTGGCCTGGGGTGACTCGTGATTCCCCTGGAATATGATTGGCCACCCTTAGGCACCAGCGCATTATCCTAAACTATGATCATTATGTGTGTGTGTGTGTGCACGTACTTCGTGCCACCCCTGCATAAGTCAGTGTTCCACTTGGGCCACCCCAGTCAGAAGAGCCTGGACACAGCACTGTTGCAAGGGCCTTATCCTTGAGATCTCTGGTTTTATTTTTCAATGCTATGTACAATTCCCTTCTGGGTCTATGTCATGTTTGGTGTTCATCCTCACATGTCTAATTTGTTTTTAAACGAAAAAGTACATCTGTTTTTTAAAAGCTCTCTGTGGGTGTGATTTTGGCTATATGCTCTCATCTCAGCAACTTGAAGAGTGAGCCAATAACTGGCCCGTTTCCTTCCAGCCATCCACATGTCAATTTACATGGGTTCTGGGATCCTGATCTCTATCCGCATTGTCTGTGCTTTCTTCTTCCTCCTCTTCTTCTCCTTCTTCTCCTCCTCCTCTCTTCACTGTTGACTTCCTCTTATGTAGAGCTTACTATTATTAAAAGCTTCCATTCCCATCCATCATACTTTGACTAAAGGTTCTATCTGTCTGTCTGTCTGTCTATCAACTATCTTTTGTGCCTGCTCACATGCACTGATTATCCTTACCCGAATAAATAGAAATTGCGGGTTGGGTGAGACATAGGACTCATTAAACAGCAAGTGAACAGGCCACACAGGGCATCCCAAGGCCTGGCCATGTCTACACAGAATTGCCTTAGCATCGCTTGGACACTTTACAGGGCCAGGTTCCCAACCAATGATGTTTCAGCACATAGAGATGCCCTAGATGCCACTAATTCCACAGAAATGGTGTCATCCTGGATCATGATCACAAGCCGAGGAGCTCCTTTCGCACCCCAGAAAATTAAATCTCCATAAACTGAGGATCTTTTAATTTCACATGTTCAGGAGGGAACATGTAGACGAAGGATGCCTCCTCACTCACAAGGAAGGCAAGGATGGTGTACACTCCATCTATTAGAAAAATGGAAACAATGGAAGCAAGCAAGTGTCTCTCAGACACCTGAATCCATGTGCTGAAATCTCACTGTCCTGGACCAGATCTCCTGTTAGTCCGTTGTGTCTTCAGACATTTTGTATGTGGCGTGAAAGGGAAGCTTCCAATTCCCCAGTCTGGGTGAATCGAGATCATAGGATCCAAATAAAATGATCTAAATATCTCAAGATCATATAAAAAAGATGTATAGACAAAAAAACAAATCCATTTCTGCTCCTGATCAAGCCGTGATTCTGGAGATCCTGTTTCCATGCATATGAATGTAAATTGACTTTTCACAGGCAAGACCTATTCCCCGCACTTCCCCTCAATCATTTGAATTAGGGATCTTTTGTCTTTTAGATCATATGTTTGCGATCTTTTGTCCTACTGGGTGAACAAAACATTGTCTAGAGAAGGCTAACAAATAAATATTTAATGGTAGCCCAGTAAAGGCACACTAGATGGCATATGTTTTATTGATCAATTTACCTAAACCAAGGGATTTACAAGCATGTCTGTTATATTAAAAAGCTGTTTTGAAGGGAGGGTGGGAAGCAAAAAAAAAAAATAAATAAATAAGAAAAGCAAACCCAAAAATACTGTCAACAAACAATAAATGTATTGGGAGGGATTGGGTTTTGTGTTAGTCTTTGTGTCTGTAGCTGCAGAACTTTGAGTCATTGTGCAGCTCCTCCTCTGGTATCTGTGTCTCTGTGCAGTCTGCCTGTTAAATGTTGCATTCCAGCGTCGAGCCTGTCCCCTGAAATGTGCGATTCAGAAGCCATATTTTTGATCACTGACAACCGGCTTGCGCTCTTATTAGCTGGTAGGTGGTCCTGCCCCTTCTCCCCCCAAAAATGACAATGTTGCATCTCTGTATCGTGCGTTACGAAGTACGTCGCATCTCTGTGTTACGTGTATGTAAATAAAGTGTTGATTTGGGAGAACTTGTTACTCTTTTTTCTTTTGCAACTCCTCAATCTACTGTTTTCATTACTACATTACGCTTTCATATGTAGCGACTTCAGCCAGATCCATACAACTTTTAAGAGCTGTAATAATAGGCAATATTCTGACCTATTTCAATGGTACTCAATGTATTGAAATCAGAGGAATGCCCTGTCAGGATTCAAACTCCCAAACCGTGCCCTGACATATGTCTAAGGATTGTACTTAACCAACTGAACTGTCGCCCTAGGGACTTCAATGGACTGAATGGTCTGGAACCCTTGGACCAGTAAATATTTTGGGTTAGCTAGACAGGAATACAATGCTTATGGGTCCAAGTTAGCAGCAACCATGATCCTTATGCATAAAGAGTAGTCATTTTACCTTTTGCTAGCAGAAGTTTTAAATTGAAAATGCAGAAAAAAGTATTGTTCCTTCTTGCTCATCCAAGGTTTTGATTTCCCTACTGATATAGTTAGTATGTTATGTTGTTCTTTCAGTTTCTTACTTGAGGCAACTATTACAACAAAATGATACATTAACACAGTATCATCATTACAGTAAGTTGAGAGCATAACTAGATATGATATCCAGGAGCCAAGGAACTGAGATACATGTTCAACTGTATAAAGCCACAGGTAATTAACGAACATGTCTGCAGTCATGACTCTTAATGAGGGGACATGAGAGCAAATGGAGAGACTGCAAGATATTGCAGAGGATTGCAGTGAGAGGAATCAGGGTCTGATACTCTAATATGTTGTGTTGGAATCTGAACAATACAAACACTTGGCGATCGCAGCATGGACAGTCTACAACTATGAATTTCCATGAACAATTGCAGATTGATTGTGTTCAAAACCTGATCCACCAAGTCAATTCTTGATAGAATATCAGTGGGGAAACCATGTCTACACATGCAGTTGCTTTAGAGGGCTCAATTAAATTAAGTAAATGTGGCTCATCATAAAGAAATAGCTGCAAAGAGTGCATAAAAGGAGCTGTGCATGCTTGTAAAGCTCAGGGGGATAACCAGAATTAATGTATATCAACCAACACACAAAACCACCTGCAACCCTCACAAGGAATGCATGGGATTAAAGGTCCGATGGATAAAGGCTTGTACGGTTTTACTGCGGAACGTACACAAACAGCTGCAGCATTAAGTTTCACTGTTGGTCCATTGTGATTACAATAATCATAAAAAATAAAACACAATACGGTCTACATACATAATAAATCATATACGTTCCTTTTTTATAATAACATTTTGAAATAACATTTGAACACAATGCAGATGACAATAAAATAATGCCAGTCAATTCTGTAAATAAGCTCCCATTCTCAGACATGTTCCAAAATACTTAAAAAACAATTCCACTGGCAAATCGGCATCTCTGCAGGAATCAACGAGATTTATTAGAAGAAAAAACCTGAAGCTGGAGAAAATAATAAAAATACTTTAATAGCAATTTAGACATGTCAAGCAGGCTGGTTGGTTAGGTCATTATGGATCAAATATATTTCTTGGCATTGAACACACAACGCCTATTTTCTGCCATCACCCCTCCCTCTTACTGACTTCACTATGTGCTGATTGGCAACATTTTCTTGGAAAAATACTGGTTTCAACTAGATAATGTTTTGCCCGAAGAGGAGGTGAGGCACTGCTCGGCACTCGAAGGTCGAATGAACTGGAAAATCAGACCCCCAAAACTCTGATTGGTTTTCAGGTCTTGTCTTATCTGTTCACTTACTTCGTGACAAGTCTAATTAGAAAAAAAAACCTACAACAGCAATGCTGAGATCGTGTTTTCTACTGTTTAATTCTATGTTGTATTTAATTTGAATGCCAGTCTGTGCAGCTGGCTTTTTGTGGGCCAACTCCTCCCAAATCAGCTAGGCTACTTTGGCTGAAGGCTTCATGCAACTGTCAGCTGTGCACATATCTGTTATTTAATTAATTTCACCATGTTGTGCTCTCTGAAAGTGTTTAAGGATTGTAGGTATTAAAGAGGCTCGATGTGGCTTTCCTTTTTGACAATATGGCTGCTCATTACTATTGCATTTCTATGTTAGTGAACTATGCTCACATACTATTAGTGTTGCATTCAGCCTATTTATTGATTGTGGTATGCTCTTCATGCATGAATGGCCTGTAAATGTAATGTTCTTTATGTTTAAGTGCATCTTTTGACCTATTGTTTGTGTCAGACACTCAACCTTGCGCGGAGGTAGCACGTACACCTGCCTCCCCGTTGGGTCTTGGTGGCACTCCGCCCTTACACTCACTCTTACACTCAGCAAGAACCTCAGAGACCTGTTGGATCTCACGCTATACACAATGGTGATTGATGCACATAGTATGTTACTCTGGTAGAAGCGTTCCTATCCCGCTTCTTGAGCTGTTCACACAGACACCCCTAGAACAAGTATTACTATACACAGTAATAGAATAACTCAAGAGACACTTAGCTTCGTGTGATGCATCTGAGAGGTATGCGGCTTGCCCCAGTTCTTGCCGTAACACTACGGCGCAATACGAGTTCCTGCTGTACACTACAGCGGAGCGCCGCTACAAGAAAACCAAAAAACAGGTGTGAGTGTAATGTCAACAACCGTGTTTCCTCACACGGCACAATCACACATTCATTCGTTCCGAGTATAGTCAGGCCGTGTTACTTCACACAAACTAATTGGCACCGGGTGACTGTTCCGCCAAGACGGACTTTGGAATCTCTTCCAGTGCTAGGCTTCACCCCACTCCCGACGTGTGCACCCAACGCTGAATCCCAACCAGCGTGTTCCAGACGCACGCTGGAAGTATCTGTTATTCTTTGTAAGCATTCCGTTAGCGGTCGCTTGTTCACATTAGTTTAGCCCAAGAAAGGAATGCACTTATCTGTCATGGTGCGCGGGGCCTGCAGTATTCACAGGCGGGGTTTGGCCCCGCGGGTCACTGCCTGCAGGAGCCCTCGATCTGCACGTCTTCTCTGGTCAAACTCCTTTAGCACAAGCAGGGATCCTTGTGCGCATCGCGCGCATGCGCTGGTCCTCGGGCGTTGTCCCGAAGTAGTTCTTTCGCTCGCGAAGGCGCGAGCATGCTGGGTATTGAAGTCTTTCTTGGTCCTGATGCCGAATGCTGCATTCTGCTGCCTCCAGGCTTGCATTCTACAAATAGGGCACAACAAAGTCCTGAAATACAGATGCTTGGACCACTGCCTGTTCTTCCCTAGCCCAGGATGTTGCTCTTTGTGCGTGGTGTGTACCAAATGCCCCAAACCTGCATTAGGCACAGTCGGAATCCTGACAGTTTGTGTTCCTTCATGGTGAGTGAACAAGTCATTCTCGCAGTCTTCAGTGCACATCATGTTGCACCATTTGCTGCACTTACTTAGAATATGGGTGATATGGCTGGACCAGGGAGAGACAAGAACTATAGTTGACATGTTCATCATTCCATCACCAGGAGGATTGGCAGTAGCTATTTGCTTGCCCATTAACATTCCCCCCTCTGGTCGACATTCCCCCCTCATTTTCTACCCTCCCCCTAATAAGGCATTTTATGTATACATATCTTAGTCACCGCCCTCAACCCAGAGTTCTTCTCATTATAGGAAGTGACATGGAGAGCTCTCCTAGAGGATCCGTAGCTTCTCCAACCATGTTCTTTTCTGGTGTATTATTGTATATGTAACTTTTTTTGTTAGATGTATGGCATATTTTGCATATATATATATATATATATATGTGTTTTTAGATAGTGTCATTTTATTCCTCCTTGTTCCTACCCTCCTTACATTGTTAACCCCCACTAACAAGCAGACTGAGTGACCATTGCCACCAAGGGGCTACCATTAGATGACATTTAAATACTTTTGTACGGACTCAACAGCCCATTGTAAATTCCAATGTAACTTTCTTTCTCCTTCTTTTTCTGCCATTCTAGTCACAATTATCTCAAAGAGTGGTTAACCTCAAGAGCAATCATTTCTTCCTCAACCCCAACAGCCTTTTCCTTGTCTCTGTTCTATTCGCCAGCTGTCAGGATGCAAGGTGCACGTAAAAGTGCACCTCTGGAGGTCAACTATGCTGAAACTCTGATGGAACATCTTCAATATTTGTATCCATTGTTCGTCTCTGCATCACATTCAGGGACCTTTCATTAGTCCACTGTACTCTCGGCTGCTTTGGGACAAGTTCAGAGGCCCCCTTCATTTCTATAAATGACATGCTTTGGAACATTGGATCCTCAGGACATGATAGTCAGTCAAGGGGACAATGTCACAATGAGAGACACAAGGGTGCGAGAATATACAAAAAGGGGCATTTTCCATTTAGCCCCAGTTTGATGACAGTTGGGCGTTAATATGGGCCCTATGAACACCTTTTATTTTCATGCAGGCCACCATCCCTGCTCATGGGTTCGGGTGCTGTGGTCCTTCAGTGCACATTCTATCTGAAACAAAGAAAACTGAGTTTCTTGAAGAGTAAATACATATTATTATCACTCTTTGCTAAGGCCTGGATACTGCTCAGGCAAACTACTACCTCCTTAGCAACTACTACTAATATCTCTTCTTTTCATTTAATAACCCTTCAATCTACATTGTATTCTAATCACTGACTCTTCAATCCGCCTCTGCAGCCTCTTTGTTCATCACGGCATTGCATGCAATTCCTACCTAATGCATATCCCCATGCGCTCTATTTTATTGTTTATTTATGTATTTATATATCTTTTTCATCTGTTACATACTTGTGTGTTTCCGTGATATGTTAGAGCTCACACAAGATGTCATTTTGCCCTTTCCTGCCCCACCTCGTTCACAAACTCACACCCCAACCTTCCTTGCCAAGCAGTGTGCAGACCTCAAATGCAATCTCCAAGCAAATGTATCCTTCAGAACCCTTTCTCTTCTCTCTGTCAAAAAATCATTGAAACATATTGCACTATTAATCCTACTGGGGATACACGGCCCCCTTTCCTTTTTAACCAAAAGGGAAGGAAAACATAGAACAAAACAGAAACAACAATATTTTTCTTTCTGCACAACTCCTGCTCTTGCTTCCTAGTATGTCCATGGATAAATGTTTGCAGATTTTCTGTAGAGACCAAATGAGGACAAAAAGTAAATGTAAACTAACAAATACAACTGTACTTCACATTTAGTAAGACTTTCTTGCCTCTTCTGCGTGGAGGATGCTGGCCTTATCACAGGGTATTTTCATGAAGCAACGCGGCTGATAACATCTAGTGGTGGTTTGGATGTAATGTCCATTCTTTCTCACAACACAGAACTGTCTTTATCTGTTAATGCGATGGCAGAGCTGCATGGACAATCTTGTCTCTGCTTTACTCTTGTCACCCTTCTTCATATGGTATTGGGTCGCTTTCTTTTCTTTTTCCTGTGGTTTGTCCTGGCACGATACAACAAAACAAGGAGGTTATTTCCATAACCTTTCCCTACACTGACACACCTACTCCTGATGCTGAAACAAGCATGTACAATGTATGCGTATGTGAAATCTGTGTTCACAAATTGTCCTATCACTTATTTTCTATAATACAGTAATTTCTGTCCCTTTAAGACAACCCCAGCACACTGTGTACATTTTCATTTTATTAAGCAAATATGCATGTTTCAATGTGTGACAAACAATCATAGAGGCTGTTACTATACCTTTTCTTGTCCAGTCGTTCCTTTATTTGTCTCCATATGATGAATTTCTCTACTATGTCATTTAAGATGTATATATATATATATATATATATATATATATATATATACATATATATATATATATATATATATATATATATATATATATATATATATATATATATATATATATATTTTACAGGGCCTGGGGTAGTGGCCCTAATGTTATGGTTAAGTTGCTCAACTCAAAGTAAGAGTCCTTTTTGGGCGGCTTATAATTTTGCCCACCCTGGATGAATCCTCAGCAAACTTTGCAAAAATAGTATATGACCCACTCTGAATGATTGTGCGAAGTTTAGTGCAGTTTTTTTTTCCAGAGGGGCAAAGTTATAGGGGAGTCCCATAATTTGTGGAAAT